>NC_091290.1:13970964-16453464 GCF_032444005.1 Ranitomeya imitator
CATCTGTATGGAGAGTCAGCAGGAGCCGTGGCCGTCTAAGGTATATGGCCACCTTTACTTGTATATAAATGCCCTACACTGACCCACATGTACCCTGGAGTCCTAGCTTTCCAAATTAGTGAGTTTTCATTTTTTCCCAAAACTAACAGCCTCCAGGTGCTACAGTGCACTCAAGTGAACCCATAAGTATTAGTGTGAGAGGATGTGCAGATAAAGTGTTCGGGGTCTCTCCATCTATTCCGATCCTCTCCATTAGATCAGGAAGGCCTGATACATTTTCCTTTGCTGTATACAGTACGGCAAGGAAGTAGTGCCACAGTGACACCTGCTGGACTAGAAGCAATACTGCACCTAATAGATATGATTTTTGGCTTGTGTTCAGTCGCTTGGATGCTTTCCGGAACTGTAGCATGACTCTTACCATGATTTCATATCATGACTCGCATACCATCGATGCCAGTCCATCAGACACCTCCGTAACTGGGACTCTGCAGAAGGTGGTTAATTCTGCTGAGCTACTGTGCTTCCCCAATTATCTTATTAGAATTCCCTAATTCGTGGGAGACCAACATCTGGGGACTTATCCTGAGAATGAAGGGAAGACCAACGTCTGGGGACTTATCCTGAGAATGAAGGGGAGACCAACGTCTAGGGACTTATACTGAGAGTGAAGGGGAGACCAACGTCTGGGGACTAATCCTGAGAATGAAGGGAAGACCAACGTCTAGGGACTTATACTGAGAATGAAACGGAGGCCAATGTCTGGGGACTACTCCTGAGAATGAAGGGGAGACCAACGTCTGGGGACTTATCCTGAGAATGAAGGGGAGACCAACGTCTGGGGACTTATCCTGAGAATGAAGGGGAGACCAACGTCTGGGGACTAATCCTGAGAATGATGGGGAGACCGACGTCTGGGGACTTATCCTGAGAATGAAGGGGAGACCAACGTCTGGGGACTAATCCTGAGAATGAAGGGGAGACCAACGTCTGGGGACTTATCCTGAGAATGAAGGGGAGACCAACATCTGGGGACTTATCCTGAGAATGAAGGGGAGACCGACGTCTGGGGACTTATCCTGAGAATGAAGGGGAGACCGACGTCTGGGGACTTTTCCTGAGAATGATGGGGAGACCGACGTCTGGGGACTTTTCCTGAGAATGAAGGGGAGACCGACGTCTGGGGACTTTTCCTGAGAATGAAGGGGAGACCGACGTCTGGGGACTTTTCCTGAGAATGAAGGGGAGACCAACATCTGGGGACTAATCCTGAGAATGAAGGGGAGACCAACGTCTGGGGACTGATCCAGAGAATGAAGGGGGGACCAACGTCTGGGGACTTTTCCTGAGAATGAAGGGGAGACCAACGTCTGGGGACTTTTCCTGAGAGTGAAGGGGGGACCAACGTCTGGGGACTAATCCTGAGAATGAAGGGGAGACCAACGTCTGGGGACTGATCCAGAGAATGAAGGGGGGACCAACGTCTGGGGACTTTTCCTGAGAATGAAGGGGAGACCAACGTCTGGGGACTTTTCCTGAGAGTGAAGTATCTCTGCATCCCTTGCTTCTCGGCTGTGCAGGAGCCTTTCCGGTGAATGGTGGTTCCCTGCAGTTCTCCGCTAAGCTGAGAGAGGACCAATAGTCAGACATATTGTGAAGCTGCTGTCTTTGGGTGCTGAGACCAAATTAGTCCCAGACCTCCATCTGTGATGTGCTCTCCTGAAGTGGGCCAAAGCATTATTTATGATGGGATCCATTCTCCGCTAACAGACTATACTCTGCCTATGATCTGCTCACGGATCTACAGAGCAGCTCCGGGGAGTTTCCATTTCCCTGCAGCCCAGTAGCTACATGGAGCGTTACCGATGAGGGTATTATTTTAAAACCAATCTGTCACCAGATGAGCTAAAAGCATTATGGTATCAATATCTTAGAACTGATTAGGCTGGTGTACTTACTTTGAAAATCCGTGTTAAATAGCTGTTCAATGATCTGTGAAAGTTTTCCTGCCTGGTATAAAAATAAGCATGTCAAGCAGGATGGCAGGCGCAGGCTGAATAGCTGTCAGGGTGGGTGGGCACAGTTTTACTGTCGGGGTGGGTGGGCGCAAGCTGAATGGCTGTCGGGGTGGGCGGGCGCAGGCTGAATGGCTGTCGGGGTGGGCGGACGCAGGCTGAATGGCTGTCGGGGTGGGTGGGCGCAGGCTGAATGGCTGTCGGGGTGGGTAGGCGCAGGCTGAATGGCTGTCGGGGTGGGTGGGTGCAGGCTGAATAGCTGTCGGGGTGGGTGCAGGCTGAATAGCTGTCGGGGTGGGCGGGTGTGTCGGGGTGGGTAGGCGCAGGCTGAATGGCTGTCGGGGTGGGCAGGCGCAGGCTGAATGGCTGTCGGGGTGGGTACAGGCTGAATGGCTGTCGGGGTGGGTGGGTGCAGGCTGAATGGCTGTCGGGGTGGGTGGGTGCAGGCTGAATGGCTGTCGGGGGGTGGGGGGGTGGGTGCAGGCTGAATAGCTGTCGGGGTGGGTAGGTGCAGGCTGTCGGCGTGGGTGGGCACAGTTTTACTGTCGGGATGGGTGGGCGCAGGCTGAATGGCTGTCGTGGTGGGTGGGCACAGTTTTACTGTCGGGGTACAGGCTGAATATATTGGACTTGAGCTTATTCCCTCTTAAGCTGGACTCATAAGATGCTATTTTTCTATCAGGATTATACATCCATTTTTACATGGATTTTCTAAGTAAGTACACCAGCCTTATCAGGTATAAGATGGCTATTAAATAATGTATGAATTGTATTGTGAAACCTGGTGCCTTATAGGTATAAATATTTCTGTGGCATCGCCTTTACATGGGGATATAAATGCACCTTTCAGTCTTCGCCTGAACAATCCGAACACATGATAATATTGTAATGACGGCATCAGCTGGCGACGGGAGGAAAATGCTGGTAATAAACTTCATTTCTTTGTGCCCCGATCCACTTTTTTTTTTTTTTCTTCTTCTCCTTCACACTGCTTTCTTCTTGGAAGTGATTGTTAGATGACAAGCGGCAGTGTGTTTACTGCTGAGCGCCGGCTGATTGCTGACGTGTGACATTCTGTGTACTGACAGGCGCGCGCCGGGGTCGGCAGGTGGGCGATTCATACATTCATTATTTACATTCACAGCAACGTGTAAAGCCGTCCTGTTTGTGTCTGGGTCGTTCTGCTGCGCGTTTTGCATCGATTTCTGCCGGACAAAGTGGATGGTAGAATTCCCAATTGAAGGTTGTGTTACTGTGAGGACGGATTCACATACAGTTGTGGCCAAAAGTATTGACACCCCTGCAATTCTGTCAGATAATACTCAGTTTCTTCCTGAAAATGATTGCAAACACAAATTCTTTGTTATTATTATCTTCATTTAATTTGTCTTAAATGAAAAAACACAAAAGAGAATGAAGCAAAAAGCAAAACATTGATCATTTCACACAAAACTCCAAAAATGGTCCAGACAAAAGTATTGGCACCCTCAGCCTAATACTTGGTTGCACAACCTTTAGCCAAAATAACTGCGACCAACCGCTTCCGGTAACCATCAATGAGTTTCTTACAATGCTCTGCTGGAATTTTAGACCATTCTTCTTTGGCAAACTGCTCCAGGTCCCTGATATTTGAAGGGTGCCTTCTCCAAACTGCCATTTCTAGATCTCTCCACAGGTGTTCTATGGGATTCAGGTCTGGACTCATTGATGGCCACCTTAGAAGTCTCCAGTGCTTTCTCTCAAACCATTTTCTAGTGCTTTTTGAAGTGTGTTTTGGGTCATTGTCCTGCTGGAAGACCCATGACCTCTGAGGGAGACCCTGCTTTCTCACACTGGGCCCTACATTATGCTGCAAAATTTGTTGGTAGTCTTCAGACTTCATAATACCATGCACACGGTCAAGCAGTCCAGTGCCAGAGGCAGCAAAGCAACCCCAAAACATCAGGGAACCTCCGCCATGTTTGACTGTAGGGACCGTGTTCTTTTCTTTGAATGCCTCTTTTTTTCTCCTGTAAACTCTATGTTGATGCCTTTGCCCAAAAAGCTCTACGTTTGTCTCATCTGACCAGAGAACATTCTGCCAAAACGTTTTAGGCTTTTTCAGGTAAGTTTTGGCAAACGCCAGCCTGGCTTTTTTATGTCTCGGGGTAAGAAGTGGGGTCTTCCTAGGTCTCCTACCATACAGTCCCTTTTCATTCAGATGCCGACGGATAGTACGGGTTGACACTCTTGTACGCTTGGACTGCAGGGCAGCTTGAACTTGTTTGGATGTTAGTCTAGGTTCTTTATCCAACATCCGCACAATCTTGTGTTGAAATCTCTTGTCAATTTTTCTTTTCCGTCCACATCTAGGGAGGTTAGCCACAGTGCCATGGGCTTTACACGTCTTGATGACACTGCGCACGGTAGACACAGGAACATTCAGGTCTTTGGAGAGGGATTTGTAGCCTTGAGATTGCTCATGCTTCCTCACAATTTGGTTTCTCAAGTCCTCAGACAGTTCTTTGGTCTTCTTTCTTTTCTCCATGCTCAATGTGGTTCACACAAGGACACAGGACAGAGGTTGAGGCAACTTTAATCCACAGGACAGAGGTTGAGTCAACTTTAATCCATGTCAACTGGCTGCAAGTGTGATTTAGTTATTGCCAACACCTGTTAGGTGCCACAGGTAAGTTACAGGTGCTGTTAATTACACAAATTAGAGAAGCGTCACATGATTTTTCGAACGGTGCCAATACTTTTGTCCACCCCCTTTTTTGTTTGGTGTGGAATTATATCCACTTTGGCTTTAGGACAATTCTTTTTGTGTTTTTTTTTCATTTTAGACAAATTAAATGATGATAATAATACCAAATAATTTGTGATTGCAATCATTTTCAGGAAGAAAATGAGTATTATCTGACATAATTGCAGGGGTGTCAATACTTTTGGCCGCAACTGTAAAATTTTGCTTTACGTCTTTTGAAACTTTTTGTTTTGCAAAAAAAAAAAAAATCATTTTATGTCTTTAGCAAAATATTAAAAACTACATAAACAATGTATTGTTTTCTGCAGTTGTTTGAGGATTGTCCTTTTTGTCATGTCCGGAGATAGCTTTTCTCCCATAGGCTTCAGGGGGGGGACTACTAGTGACACACAGCACCGTCATTCTAGGGGATAGTTACCAGAAGCGACAGCTGATTCTGGGCCACCATTAGGGAATGTTCACACCTAGCTATTGCTGCAGAAACGGAGCAGAAACTCTCCAAATCTTCCTCAAACTGCCCAAGTTGTGATAAGGATTTTTAGAGTTTCTGCTCCAAAAACACTTGGAAAGACTCTGACCGCGCAGGTGCTGCAAACCGTGCAACTGCTGCAAACCGTGCGGCTGCTGCAAACCGTGCGGCTGCTGCAAACCGTGCGGCGGCTGCAAACCGTGCAACTGCTGCAAACCGTGCGGCTGCTGCAAACCGCGCAACTGCTGCAAACCGCGCAACTGCTGCAAACCGTGCGGCTGCTGCAAACCGTGCGGCTGCTGCAAACCGTGCAGCTGCTGCAAACCGTGGAACAGCTGCAAACCGTGCAACTGCTGCAAACCGCGCAACTGCTGCAAACCGCGCGGCGGCTGCAAACCGCGCGGCGGCTGCAAACCGTGCGGCGGCTGCAAACCGTGCAGGTGCTGCAAACCGTGCAGGTGCTGCAAACCGTGGAACAGCTGCAAACCGTGCGGCGGCTGCAAACCGCGCGGCTGCTGCAAACCGCGCAGCTGCTGGGAGTTCTAGTTTTGGAACAGCCGGGGGGACTCTTTACATAGGAAATGACTCTTCTGGAGTCTCGGACTCTGAGTGAAGGGGACGCATCGCCGCCTTACGGCTTAGCCCCCTGTACTGCCTATTCACTGCTTTGTTCCGGACCACCTGGCTGGAAACCCACACGCGTAAACTCCACGGCGTTGTCCTTATCAGATTGGATCTTGTGATTTTTTTTTTTTCCTTTTAATATTCTCCTTGATTACGGATTTTCTTACAAAATGCAGGAAATTAGAAGAGATAACGGATCTGTGAATCTGACGAGTTGAGTGCGGTGGGCTCTTAGTCGGGGGACTGGGCCATTGCTAACAGCGAGGAGACTGCTGAGAATGCGGAATAAGGGGAGAGGTTACATGAGCAAGAATATTCATTATCCTGGATTTATACGGCAGCAGCATTTTTCTGCAGTTCTCCCTCCAAAAGGGCATTTACTAAGGTCCTTGTGTTCTGTGTAAGACTCTTAATCTCTGTGTCACAAAAAGTTCTGCAATTTTATATTTGGTGCATGCGGCTTCTCAGGATCTCTGCTTCCTGTCAGTGAATAGAAAAGAATAATCTACTGTCATTATATATGGCTACCGACACAGTAAAGCTCCCTCTAGTGGTGGCTTCAGGCAGTTTATTATTTAACGATCCATGGACGGGGATTAGGAGCCGTGCAATGGGAAATCGAGCTCTGACCATTGCGCAGATATATTATAGGATGAATGCTGTAGCTCCCCCTAGTGGAAGCCCAGATTCATCAAGACTGTCTGTTTTTCACTTCTAGATGAAGGGCGTGCTGGAATAACATGGGCCAGATCCATTAAGAGTCGTGTGCATTTGCTATAATTTACGCCTCTTTTGGTATACAGTACAGTAAGTCTGTCGGGCAATACAAATTCTAGGATACACTTATTTTTTTTCTTTTTTGCTAAGCTCCACACACTTTTCAAAAAGTTTCTAAAAGTTACAAAACTAAGTTTTTGCACATCTCCACCTTGGTAAAAAGTTTTCTACATGTAGTTGTGTGACCACCATGTTCTGCCCCCATTACCGGGCATATGTAGAGACATGTCAGAAGTTTTGATCTGTAGATGTTCGGGTACCGCAGCCCCCAGGAGATCACTAAGGGTATGTTCACATTGGTTGGGTACAGAGCGGATTTCACAGTCCGGATTTTCCATTTATGAAAACTATTCGATCTTACAATATCTGCATTTTAGGAAATCTCATCCACATGTGTAAAAACCTGCAACCCGCTCAGTGTACTGTACCAGGTCCAATACTTTATTTTTTATTTTTTAATAGTAGGAATGATGCAGCAATGTCTCCTGTTATTTTTAAAGGTCTTTTAATTGGTAAAATTGCAAAGCGCTTGTTTAAAAAAAAAAAAAAAAAAAAAAAAAACCTTTGCAATTTACTTTCTCAAGAATGGAGGTAATTTTAATCGTTACATAGGTAACTGGTCAACTCTGCAGTATTAGCGGTGGCTGATCTGGTAGGGGAAAAAGCAGAGCGCTGACAAGCTCTTTGCTGCGGAGCTTGTAAACGCTGCTCACTGCCCCTGTGCTCCTTCACTGCTTCCTCCGTGTCGCTGCGGAGAGCGTGGGTCACTGCTGCCCTTGGTCTGAGCTGTCAATCATTCAGGAGGCCAATAGGTAGGGAAGTGGATCACCCCTGAGGACACATGATCCAAACATGCTGACACCCCGACCAATGATAACTTCTGACGTGAAAAGTTTATTTAATTTCACTGCAAGAAAGAACAGATTGTATTATGTACTATACAACATGCAACATTTAGATGAATATACCATATACACAAAACAAAGGACTCTCCTCTGTAATTCTGCAGGGACTTCTGGGAATATTCGTATTTGCATTTTTTTTTTATATAATATTGAGATCCTTTGCTCATCAGCATTCTGTAATGACCACCTGGTAATTGACGCGTTGCAGACGTATAAATCACCATCTCCCTGACCGGATCTCGGCTTTGTTATGGTAATCAGCGGGCCCCGAACCGTCAGGATTCCTGCCGCCTTCAAAGCCGTTCCTCTTCTTCCTTCTTCCGTCTTCACTTTTTTGCCCATTAATTTCACAATAGTTTCCTCCTAAACCCACATTGTTCTGTTTGCCGAACAGCGGGAGCGTTCTGAGAAGATCCAAGCAATATGTAACGTCCCCAATAAATTAGCCACTAGTTATGTCTAAAGACATCTGCCAGCGCGAAGAGCGAGAACGCCCCCCCCGACTGATGTAAAGGAGCCTTCGACCAAACGGCGAGATGCGAGAACATATGTGGTTATATTGTGTATATTAACACTGTACCAGCTGGAAATTCATTAGTGTGGACAATGGCCAGGCGCTAAGGGTGGAAATATTTAGTATACGCTTGTCTACATGGACGCGATCTATATAAAAAGTTGTCGTTTTGCAAATGGCATTTTTATCTGATACCAATCCTACTCTTTGGAAGTAACTGATATCCTTGCGGCGGCTGGCAATGTTTCCTAGGGAAAAAAAAATGCAAATTAGCTTCAGCAATAAGAAAGCGATCTCTCTAGTGCCACCTACAGGTAGAGTAAACCCTACGGAGACTTAAGTCCATCTGTAGCCAGCATGGATGCTCCTCATCAGTAGAGAGAGGATCTAATTGAAGGGATAAGATGACCAGAAGTGAACCTTGTGACCTCCAATTTGGAATACAGAAAGCATCTCGCCCCATCAACTACTACTTTCTCTGAACTGCTGAGGAACAGATCCTAAAAAGAGCTGTATTCACAATTCTGCTTTCTCCTTAGCTGAAGTCTCCACCTCCCCTGCTTGTTCAGCATCTGTACAGAGGAACTATTCTGGGAAGTGTAGTCCAAAAACATCTGTCCAAAAATGTTCTTCTAGATATGGCTCTTTACGTAGGAAATTCCATCACTCTTGGGACTCTTTTTGGGTACTCTCCTTGGCTATTACCTTTTTGTGGCAAATTCAATCCTTTACCTTTTTTAAAGGTGTTGTCCACATTTCGGGAAGCATTTTTTTTCGCACTTCTCTGTCTCAGTCCGCCATGACAGTATAACGGGGAGTTTATAACCCTTTTATGTCTCTTTCTGACCTCCTCAGCTTAAATGTTGAATGTGTGGGGAAACAGAAAAAGCCTGTAAAAACCAAACCATGCAAAAAATGTTATTGAAACCTATTAGCAAAAATTATTTTAGCCCCCAAAGCTTATAAACTAGCCCCTAAGGTGGACCACCCCTATACTCTTCACTAGCGATGCGTTCTTTTAGAGGTTTTGAGCCAAATAATGGTGCTGGCCATGCACGTCCTCATGACTCCCTCTCTAATACAAATGTATGTTTGGCTTAGATAAAGGGGTAGGTGTTCCCAACAAGGAGAGAGGAGAAAGTTGCTGCTATACACCTCTGATAATTGCTAATTTTCTCCGGGAACAAGTGAGCGGACATGTTGAAATTTAACATGCCTCTTTGTTCTTTTCTTTTTCCAAAATGCCCAACCCTTCTTCTTGCATTGGAGGAGAGTTGGGACAACTCCGTGCACACTAGATTATCAGGTTCCACCAAAATCGGAGGATTCGAAAGAAGTTCATGAATTGTAAACTTGGTTGTTCCCAACATGGCGAATATCGCCTATTTGCAGGATAGGCGATAACTTACTGATTATTGAGGGTCTGACTGTTGAGTCACTCCCACCCCAATTGGGACTCCATGTCACTGATCCAGTCACTGTCTATGGCACTCAACGAGGTGGTCACCAATGTCCATTTTAACCAGGAATGTCAGAGCCCCGTTCTCTGGACTTGGGTGGGCCCCCAATGATCGTCAAGTGATCACGTATGCTGTAAATAAGTGATTACACGCCATGTCGGGGATGACTCTATAACTTTGATTTACCTTCAGAACAGTTGAAGAAAAGTAAAGCAGAATATATCCAGATTCCCGTAAGTGGAAGTGCACTTTAATCTTCTAGGCGGTCAGCGGTAATAATCCAATACAAGGGCATTACATATTACTACGGCCCTTTTATGTACAGAAAATCCCAGCATTTCCATTGATTTTTTTTCAAGACACTAACGATGCAAAGTACATTCTTCCCACAAGCTCACGAATCCTTGTAGGAGGGATTTTAATTAAGACAGTTTGTTGAAAGAAAACCCAGTTTGACTCTCGGGCTGTCACCTAGGTGTAAGAACCTCCAGCTGGAAGAGAGATATTCTTGAGCTCCCAGCACGGGATTTCACACTGGGAAATCACTCATCAGAAATGCTCAGGTAACGGGAGGGGGGAACTCACCAGAAACAAAACCGGTATCTCATAGGGGGGGCCGTTCATTCTGCAGCTGCCGTACGACAAACTCCTAAACAAGAAGCCACCACTGAGAGGAAAAATTAAAACCAAGAGCATCCGAGTTGCAAATTGTAGAACGTTTCAAAACCACTTTGAGGTTTCCCGCAGTTTTGTAGACATTTCTGTACAATTATGTAAATTGACATGTACCCCAATCCTTATTTCAGTGAGTTGCAAGAATGGTAAAGTGTTGAGTGCCGGTGAAGAACTTGGTGGCCGCTCAATGCTTCCCGTGGTGGTCAACTGGTCACTGGGGAAGTAGTGGCTGGAGGGTGCCTTGTCATCAAGTTCTGGATTAACCCAGCATGAAATCACCTTAAAATTCCTGTTTTCAACATAACGAGCCTTTATTTTTTTTTTTTTAAGGGTATGTTCCTTTAAAATGGTCTGTTTTTTTAAGTATCATTTCCACTGCACCATTCTCGGAATGAGGGCTCCTAGGAGCGTTTGTTCCTGATAATTGGGTTCTGTAAAATGGGCTGCCAATCGCTTGACTAATGAGCAAAAAAAAAAAAAAAATGCATATTCGTTGGGTGAAATGATCTTTTGCCTTGCTTAAAAGACAATCATTCTCGGCAGCACCTCGTACTGTGTGAAAAGGACTTGTGCTGCCGAGAATGGTAGCCTGTGCGTCCAGAAAGATCTATTGCTGACCATTCCATGCGCATACTAAAGGTGGTCTTCCTGCCTGATCAAGCTATTAAATGACCGCCCATCTGCAAACATGGAGCTGATTGGCGGTCGTTTGATGCCGCAGTTCAGGTGATATAATCCAACTGTATGAAAACAGCCGCAATCTTCTCCAGGATGTGTCTGTTAAATGATGTGTCCGGTCCCCGCAATATGTTTGCAGGCAGCATGCTGAAAAAAACTAAAGGAGGCACCAGAATCGATGATGTTGCATTGTTGTATTTTCATTATAGAAAAGGATCCTTTTTTATTTGTATTTTTTTCTTGTGACTTTTTCTGTTTTGAACATTGTTCCTTTACTGTTAAACATTATCTTCATAGGTAATTTTACAGATTCCATTGACAAGGCTCGTCTTCTCACTATGAGCTCGGGGTGGGATCCTCATGGGCTGGTCATTGCCTGCCGTACCACGAGGTTCCTAGCTCTGGTTACGAGGTTGGGGAACGATCCTCATGGGCTGCCCATTGCTTGTCATGCCGTGAGATTTCTGTCCACGCTATGGCATCAGGATGAGATCATTGTAGCATGGCAGGAGATGCAAAGCGCATAAGGTTTCTGTTATGGATGGGGAGGTCAGGATATTGCAATTCTACAAATACATCTATCCTAGCTATGGGGTCAGAGTGAGATCCTCACGTGCTTCCCGTTGGCTGCCATGCCACAAGTTTCCGGTCTTAGCTGTGAGGTGAGGAGAAGATCCTCTTGTGCAGGCCACTGGCTTCATGCCATGAGGTTCCAGTCCTGGCTATGATTGATGGGTTGTCCATCACCTGCCACGCCACAACATTCCTATCCTGGCTACAAGGGTAAGATCTCCATGTGCTACTTTTTGCGTGCCATTCCTAAATAATCCAATATACAGCCATTGTCCTTGTTCTAGGAATAGGGCGCCTGGTTGTCGCATCCTTCAAAATCGTGGACAGATGATGGGGACAATAAAAGATGCAGATTGTAGTCGAAAACCATAAAGTTCTTTATTGTAGTTTCTGCAGAACACAACACGTTTCCAGGCCCCAGGGAGGCCTCTTTATAGGTGTCCCGAAACGCGTTGTTTTGCAAATACTACAATAAATAACGTTTTATTGGATTTCATCTACGTTCTGAATCCTTTATTGCCTCTTCTCTTCTGTCCACGATTGTGAAGGACGCCCTGTTCTCCATGGCTGGAGGATCCTGTCCTGGCCATGAGGTCAGGGTAGCTTCGGTCCGTGCTGCCCATAGCCTGCCGTGCCACTATTTTTTTTTTTTTTTTTGACAGTTTTATTATAACACTCCCGAGAATAAATGTTTTCATTTCATATCTGTGTTCACTTTTTGATCTTCTCGAGAGCTGCTAACGATGACATGACCCGGGCAGACAGCCAGAGCGCGGCTTCTCACAGTTCTGCATACAATGTAATTGTGGAGAATGTAAAAGGTGTACGCAGCAGGATTCCCCCGGGCTGAACCCGTCTTTCACACATCACTCTGTATGAATTGCGTTGTTGCGTTAGCGACGACTAATGAATACTCTTTTTGCCACCACTCGCTTTGTCTTAGAGACACAGCCTGGAAGTTTTTCCTTGCACAGTGTTGGGTCAGGGTTATTCTCCTCGCTAATTCCTTATTCCTCCCCATCGTCGCTCATGATCTCAACATTTTGTAGCTACGAAGAGAGTTGTGCGCCGTGTCGGGCGGCTTTGTAGTGTTGGTGCAGATCTCTGTGGGGTCGGGGACATGGCGGACTTGGAAGGGGCATTGTAGGAACCCGCTGATCGCCAGATTCTCTGCCACAGAGATTTCATCCATTTCATTATCATGCACATGACATTTTAGGTTGGTGACTGCAGCACAGAACAATTCATCTTTCGGAAACCAGTCGTCAATGGCCTCTTTATGTGTGAAATCATACAAATGGGCCTGTGTTGTGGATTGCGCTCACCATGGCAGGCAATTATGAGGATCAGTTTAAGAGCTATTTCTGGAGAACCCCATACGCTGCAGTCACGGATTCTGCATTACTTACCGCGATTCGTGCAGCTTTTAGATGTCCACCCGCCAGCTATAAGTTTAAAACCACAGGTAAAATGAACATGAATTATATTATGACAATGGCACCTGTCAAGGGGTGGATTGTGTTAGTGAACAGTTCTAAAAGCTTGTTTTGGAAGAAGGAAAAATTGGCAAGAATAAGGATCTGAGTGACTGTGACAAGAGGCAAATTGTAAGAGTGTCTCTAAAACAGAAGGTCTTGTGGGGTGTTCCCGGTATACGGCAGGGCTTATGGGGGCATCCCGGTATGCGGCAGGTCTTGGGGTGTTCCCGGTATGCGGCAGGTCTTGTGGGGGCTTTCCCAGTATACGGCAGGTCTTGTGGGGGCTTTCCCAGTATACGGCAGGTCTTGTGGGGGCTTTCCCAGTATACGGCAGGTCTTGTGGGGGCTTTCCCAGTATACGGCAGGTCTTGTGGGGGCGTTCCTGGTATACGGAAGGTCTTGTGGGGCGTTCCTGTCATACAGAAGGTATTGTAAATGTTCCTGGTAGACAGCAGATCTTGTGAGGTGTTCCTAATAAACGGCAGGTCTTGTGTGGCATTCCCGGTATACGGCAGGTCTTGTGGGATGTTCCCGATATACGGCAGGTCTTGTGGGATGTTCCCGGTATATGGCAGGTCTTGTGGGATGTTCCCGATATACGGCAGGTCTTGAGAGGTGTTCCCGTATACAGAAGGTCTTGTGAGATGTTCCCGGTAGACGGCAGATCTTGTGAGGTGTTCCCAATATGCAGCGGGTCTTGAGGTGTTACCAGTAAACGGCAGGTCTTGTGGAGTGTTCCTGGTATACAGAAGGTCTTGTGAAGTGTTCCCGGTAAATGGCAGATCTTGTGGTCATGTTTGGTGTTCCCAGTATACAGCAGATGTTGTGAGGTGTTCCCGGTATACAGCGGGTCTTATGAAGTGTTCACAGTATACGTCAGGTATTGGGGACTGTTCCTGCTATCCAGCAGGTCTTGTGGGTTCTTCCTGGAATACGGCACTTTATTGTGGGGTCTTCCTGGTGTACAACAGGTCTTTTGAGGTGTTCTTGGTATACGTCAGGTCTTGTGGGATGTTCCACGTATATGGCAGATCTTGTGGTGTTTTACCGGTGTATGGTGGGTCTTGAGATGTTCCCAGTGTATGGAGGGTCTTCTGAGGAGCCCATGCTTTCCCCATCCATCACCAATGCCTATATTGGTCACCTACACTCCCTGACAGAAGTTATGTCGCTTATCCATGTTATGTAAATAAAAGCTTATAACCTGACGTTAAATTCATCCATTGGTTGTATAAATTATACTTTTGAAAGCTGAACCCTCCGAAATGTGGTTTAGGTTAAGAAAATATATTGGCATCAATGCAGAAATATTGATCAGTTAATGGACACAGAATGGTCAGATTTTGGCAAGAAAAAAGTTTTGTCACTTTAATAAGATTAAAATATAATGCCAGGGAAAAAAAATCAAAGTGTGTATCCTGTAATCCCTTTACAAATTGTCTTTAATAAAAAAAAAGTATTAAAAATACCCTCCCAGTGCAAAACAACACAACACAATATATGGTCTAACCATAACCTATAAAAACCCTAATTTTGCCTGCTGTCCCTTCCTATCAGCGGGGGTTGGCGCCCTACAAGAAACATTTTTTCCATTTTTTGTGCGCTCCACGACGGCTGTCCCAAATAATAACCCTGATAATTCCCTAATATGCCATAGGTGGGAAAACGGCAAGCAAATAAGAGATGAAGGGATGGTACTTATTGATTAAAGAAACATAGGTTATGTACCAGTTGGCACCCTTATATACAAATAACGCGTACTAGGTAGCTCTTATGGGACCCATATAACATAGATATACATCATGAACCCTTTACGGCTAGTTAAGACCTGCACGCCAAAGCCAAGGGGCCATAAGACTAGCCTTTCAGCACAGTTTATACAATCAATTCGCCACATTGAGTGCAAAAGAGCAAATGGATATACAATTCGTGGCTATAAAGAACAGATGAAAAAATAAACAAAGTTGGGGTTTAACCCAAACTTAGCTTCCAGCCTCGACGCGTTTCCCCGTCCACACTTCATCAGGAGGCAAACAATGCAGAGCCAGGTAATCAATGGATATGAGGAGTCATGATGAGAGGACAGACCTGTCTGGACCCATGTAAGGCTTGTTTAAATATCCCACCATGAAGTAAATCATTTATTATAAGACACTTTTATCGGTATTACATCCGATGCATTATGGGAGAATGGATGTGCTTTGAATGGGGACAGGGATTGGACCTTTCCACTTCATGGTGGGATATTTAAACAAGCATATTTAAACAGAGTTCATCTAGATTCTTTGGTTTTGTCTTCCAAGCTTCCTCTTTCGTCCTACCCCAAACATGCTCAATGATGTTCAAGTCTGGTGACTGGGCTGACCAGTCCTTGAGCACCTTGATCTTTTTTGCCTGGAGGAACTTTGTTGTAGAGATGGATGTATGAGATGGAGCACAATCCTGACGCAGAATTTGACCCCTTTTATGATTTGGAATATAAGAGGTAGCTAATACTTCTTGATATTTTAGGCTATTGATATTGACTTCCACCTTGCAAAAGTTTCGCACACCCATATACTGAATGTAACGTACCCCAGACCATGATCTTTCCACCACCAAATGTAACTGTTTTCTGGGTGTATTTTGGATCCATACGGGCTCCAGTAGGTGTCCTGCAGTATTTGCGGCGGCTGTGGTGTAATTCTACTGAAGACTCATCAGAGAAATCCACCTTCTGCCACTTTTCCAGCGTCCATCTGTTTAGCAGGCTGTGGGACTTTGCAAATGCCACACGTTTTTTTATTTGCCTTTTCTTTAGTGCTGGCTTCTGTGCACTGATTCGACCATTTCTAGACAGAATCCTACAAACTGTTCTAGTTGACCCGGGACTTGAGGTGACCAGGCCTGTTGGAACTCTGCTGCAGTGGAAGAAGGGCTTGGATTTTCTAACCAACAAACATTCCTCCAGAGCAGTTGTCTTGCGGGGTCTGCCGGACCTGGGCTTGTCACACACATCTCCAGTCTCTTCAAATCTTTTTTTAATTCTTTGTACTTGACGCTAAGACACATTAAAGGTGCCAGCCACCTCTGCAGTGGATCTGGTCTTCAGCCTCTTGATAATACAGGCTTTGGTCACAGGGTGGATTTTTGGCATGTTGTCAGAGCTCAAGTTGCAGTTCAAGTGAAGGTCTGGGGTGCTGGGTTTCTTTTTATACACACACACACTAATTAACCGATCATTTACTGAGCACAGGTAAGGATGTAAACTAGGATTGGGTGCATTATATGACCAGGCGACAAAACTTTTGTCTTGCCAAAATCTGACCATTCTGTGTCCATTAACTGATCAATATTTCTGCATGGATACCAATTTATTTTCTTAACCTAAACCACATTTCGGAGGGTTTCAGCTTTCAAAATAATAATTCATACAACTAATGGATGAATTTAACGTCAGGTTATAAGCTTTTATTTACATAACATGGATAAGTGACATAACTTCTGTCAGGGAGTGTAAGACCATTATGTTGTAATATATCTCTGGCTTCACGTACGGTGTTCACCTTGGGAAGAGCTGGCACCAGGAGTCTCTATTGCTAACAAATGTTATGAATGGTAGACGTGTATTTATGAAATGTAAGAAAATAAGGAAAAATGGAAGTCTTCAACCCTTACAAATGGAGGAACAAAGGTTATATTCATGGATATCGGTCTCCAGCTGCTGAAGGTCTATAGGTGACAGAATATGGGCTTCAGATATTTAAGACTCCATTCCACTCTATTAAAGCACCTCTCGATGGCAGGATCATGCTCAAGAAGGGTCCTAGGGAATAAGATTGGGCGTTAATCATCCCACATGATTAGTTTAAACTTTTTGAAATTTCAAGCTGTTTTTCTTTTTTACACCCTAATTAGAATCTGTAATATGTGCCAAAATTGAAAGTACGGGAGCTCTTTTCTTGCCCTTAGCAAATGTCATATTTTTTTCTATAATTGGCAAGAACATTTTCTTTAACTGAAGTGGAAAAAGGTTAACAATTAACTTTTTTTTTTTTTTTTTTTAGAAGCCAGAATGAATTATTTAATATCTTGTTACACCATAGTTTCCTGGGCTGAAGATTTGTGGTGTAGGATCAGGATGAAAAGGTTATAAGTGAATAAGTAATGTACCGTAAATCTTACAATAATTTGGTTTGCTAGGATTAGACAAAAAGGATCTACTGATTCCCCCAGAAATGGCTCTACTTTTCTCCAAAAGCACTGTGCCCAATTGTGCAAGGTTAGTACTGCCAAGGGCAGTTATTGGCAGCAGTGATCACTTGCATTATTTCAATGGATTCCCCCCCATTGGAGCTTTTTTCTCTTGATCGTGGGCAACCCCTTTAACCCTCCTCAGGTCAAGCGAAACCTCGATAGGCCAATAGAGGGATCGGTGGTGCAAATTGATTACGAGATCTTTCCCAGATTCAGTGGTTTTTTTAAGCTTACTAGCATGACGCTCCTGGACTTGGTGTACAAATTTTCCATTTGGTCCCTCTCAATTTTTTTTTTTTTTTATCCTTTATTTTTCTGTTTTGGACCTCTTTAGGCACTGGATGCAAAAGCAACTTCTATGGCTAATCCCATGGCTCTGGAGCTTGATAACTGTACATTTCAGGGTCATAGTTGTGGGGTGGAGGGCCAATGGGTCATGTGCCAGGGAAACATTGCCCTACGAGCAAGAAAATTCTTCGTCTTGCAATTTCTTCCATCCAATGTATGGACTTTCAAGACAACATTTCCATCCATGATGGCATGCACTTTTTTTGAAGGTCAATGACGCACTTTGAGGCTGAAATCATGAATGACTGCAGGAGAAGGTTGATGCCATGTTGTGATTTCTTCTGGCCAAAAGTCAATTCTCGAATGTAAAAGGACGAAATACGACTCCTGTTGCACCCTTTGTGACCGATTTAACCATGCCGCAGCCATGTGCTAAACCCGGTCCGAGCAATAGGTTTTCCTTATCGAATGAAATAAGACAGAAAGAAGCAAAACAAGTCTGGGATCCCAGCCAAAGATTCCTGATTAAGAAGCGGCTTGGGGCACTATCACCACTTAATTATACCAGTGCCCGTTCCAGAGCAAGGAGCTCACCGGGATGTCACAAGCACAATTAAGGACTTTGTCAATATTGAAAGGACGGCTTTTCTACGGCGGAGGCTTGTAGCCGGAGTTGGGAATACTGACTGAATTTTTGCAGAGGTGTAATAGGCCTGTCATTAACACGTTGGGTCAGTTGTAGAGCAAGAATGGAGGGTAGAAAGGAGTAGAAAGGAGGAAAGTCAGCCGTGACCTTTTTTGTTTACCAGTAATGGGGTTCTATTGTTACTTGTGTAATTATCTCCTGATTTCCTCTGTGCCTAATTGCACAGAATACCACTGCTATTAGCAAGGAATCCGGTAAATGAACATTTCTTAAATAGGTGGCAACATGAGGCGGTTTCATTATAAATGGGAAAGGTTACTGCAGAACTGTCCCCAAAATAATGGCTTAATTACATAGTGTGTCCTGCGCTGTACAGAACAGCTGAAAAAGATTGTCGGCGGCGCCGAGGAGTAGGAGAACGCAGTCTGGTCTGAGGACCTCCTGATGGACAACAAATATCGGAAGAGATGACTGATGGATGCCGTTAGTGTAATTCCCATCTTGTTAGGTGGTTGCTTCTCGCTAAGGTACGCCATTCATTTTCAGTCCGACCTCTGAGACTGCCACCGGCAGTGCAACCATTCTGTGTTTTTCCTTGCACAGTCCGGTGTCTTGGAGCCACAACCTCCGTTTACTTACACAGGAGGTGGTTGGGAAAGTCTGGGAAGACCACGTTTCGGCACCGAACAGGAGCCTTCTGCTCGGTACAGTGTCCTCATATCTACCCATGAGCCGCCATCCTTCCCCGTGGTCCCATGTTTGTCTCTCCTCCAGTGCATTAGGAAAGCTTAATGAGTACTTACCGTATTTTGTCCATTCAACATTTTGGGGATAATTTAGTTGTAGAAGGCCAGCTAAACCAAAATTGTAGCAGAAGCCTGGCAGCTCAGTCACGTACATGTGTCCTCCAGTGATAAGGAATCCGCCTTTGTTCCCGGAGTGTTTACGTTCTAAAATTACAGGGAGGCAAAGAAAATTCTCTCCTGGGTCACGATGGCTGAGGAAACTGAAACACTGTCACCGGCTTTTCAGACTTGAAAATTGCAGAGCGTGACTTTTCGTGACATTGCGAAGCTTTTAAAAATAGCACCGATGCAGCAGGGGATGCGAGTTATCAAACCTGCAGCTGGATGGAGCTCGATGGGAAGCAAGTAATAATTCCGTCTTTAACCAATTCTCGGCTCCACGCTACATACGGTGCTTTTATCCGGCTGCTAAAAGATTTTGCTTCTGGTTTATTTTCCTCGGTCGGTGGCCTCTGGGTGCTGGGCATTAATGCTGGCACCGCTGAGCCTCATGCGGGCATCTGAGAGTTGTCTGTATCGGCTCTCGCCAGTCAGTGATATTTCATTTTCGGGAAGATTGTCCGCTAACCTGTAGAGCTTCAAAGCCATATCAGACACTTGAAGAATATCTCTCGGCTCTCCTAATGTCTGTTTTTAGTAAATTATTTTATGGAAAGTATCTAGAAGTACGTTCATTCTGTTATCCCTCCTGGAAAAATTTTAATTAACAATGGTAACACCCAGTTGTCAAAGGGAGGGTTGTTATTACATACACAACTCACAAAAAGTTAGTGATTTTTGTTTCGAGTGAAATTTATGGAAAAACATAAAAAAGTTCACACTACAGTAATATTTTATTATGGCAGTCGGCATTGAAGAAGAATCCGCAATGGTGATTTCCTCATCTCAAACAATTTATTGAAACAAAAGTGGCGGCTATACCCCAACAAAAAAATGTCAGTGTGTCATGTGGCCTTGAGCATCAATTACAGCTGACGACGTCTCCTGCTGCTCACAGGGCGAGTTATTGTCGCAGAGGCATAGCGTCCCACTCGTCTTGAAGTGTGGCTCTCAGGTCATTGAGGTTCTGGGGTACAGAGTTATGAGCCTCTACACGGTGACTCAGGTGATCCCATAGGTTTTCTATGGGATTCAGGTCTGGAGAAAGTCCAGGCCGCTCCACGTGAGGTCCGCCAGTCTCCAGTAGCCATTCCCTACTGATGCGACCTTGATAAGCTTGGAGCATTGTCATCCATGAAGATGAAATTAGGGCTGCTCATGCAGAGGCACAATGACTAGATTAATGATGTTGTTCCAGTAAAAGGGGCTTGTCACAAGGCTAGGGCAGTTCTGTTCTGACGAGACACCTGGCCACACTGTAACACCACCACCATCAAAGGCTCGTCTGGTGACAACAGTGGCTGATGCATAGCGCTCTGCTTGAAGTGTCCAACATCGTTGGCGGACATAATTTGTGCTCAGCGTGGATCGACTTTCTTTAGTGAACAGCACTGAGGCCCACTTGTCCCTTGTCCATCGTAGATGCTCCCTGGCCCGTGGTGGTGGGGTCAGGTACCCTTGCAAGTCGACTAGCACGCAGACCACACTGATGCAACTGATTTTGAATGGTCTGAAGTGACACTTGGGTGCCTCTCACCTCCCTTAAAATGTGGCCGGAGTTGTGTGACATTCATCATCCGGTTCTGAAGGGCATTGTTCACTATGAATCGGTCATCAGTGAGGGATGTGGCCAAAGAACATCCAGCTTATGTGACTCTCTAAGTTCAGTGGTCACTTCTGTCTGAGAACCTCCATCTTGAAGCCTCGCAATGGCGAGGTACTGGTGATCAATTGTTGGGTGTCTGACAAGAGACAAGAAATGCCAATGCATATGAAGTGAGCACACCCGCAATATATAATATAAAAAAAAAATATATATAGCTTTATTGTCACAACTACCACACACGGTTACAAACAGAACAATAACACCTCTATCTATATAGAATGTAATCCACCTCATTGAACAACTTATAGCTATACAGTATACCCACATGTAAATTGGCAAAAAGGCTCAAATGCAAATAAATATTCAGACACGAATAATATAACCAGAGAGAATCTCTCTATCATATTACCCAGTAAACTTGTCACAATTTTACTAATACCTAGTATATAAGGTTAATCTGAAAGACCCATGTCCAATAGTTAATGGGCGGTAGATGGGCGTCCCCATACAGGCCTCCTGAACATGTAACCAACATAGAATTTTTCTCATGGAAAAAAAATGGGAAAGGGGATATTTGCAAGGTATAATACCCATCCACCCTGCTGCATCCAGCGCAGATTTGAGAATAGGAAAAGCGGCACTGAGGATAAAATGCAAGTGTAGTAGAATATAGAGATCAGAAGGTAGCACCTGCATACAATACCAATAAGTCCTAAAGTGTCGCAAAAAAACCCGCAATTGGTTAAGAAAATGGCTCAAAAGACCAAAGTCCTGGAGGTCCAGGTAGAGGTCATGGCAGGGAGCCTCCTGGGTGGAACAGGGAGCAGATGGGGTAAAAGGAAGGGGCGTGGGAAGACCCCACGCGTATCGCTGCGGTGCAGCTTCATCAGGGGAAGTTGTTGGGTGTCGTCTTGGTCTCATGATGTCAAAATGTGTAGAGCATAATGTGGCGGACTGTTTAATACCAATTCTAATTCTACCCCAAAATTTATAGAGCGATTCATGGATCAAACACCTGTTGTGAATTTTTACCATTAAGCTCCTTGTTGGAGAACAGCAAGTTGTGCGACATGTACTGAAACATTGGACGTGTTCATTCACAAGTATAGAGATGCCACATTACCTTTGCCTGAAAAGGTTAGAGGGCATCTTAGAGTGATCCTCAAAGTCAAATATCCCTAACTGATGATGTCCAATGTCTGATGGGACAAGATAAGGCATAGTTGTCAATTTATTCATGCATTTCCAGGAGGGGTATCCAAGGAAGGGACATTATCCAGGTGTAAAAACAAAAACTAAAAAAGTTTTGTCTAATGCAAGTATAAACCAAAGGACGCTTGTCGGGAGAGGGGTGATAGCTTTGTGTAATACCAGATACATATCTAAGTCACAATGTGCTCCTATAAAAACTAGCCACACGTGCGATGGAAGAGTTAGCCAAAAATTCCCAAAACCTCAGGAATCTGGCAATTCTGGAAGGTTTTATGCGTTTGGGAAGAATGGGCACCCGGGTGTGCAGAGGCAAGGACTTGGTGGAGATACAGGGGATGTGTGTATTGCCAGGACCACACATTTTCGACAACACACATCAATTCTGTGCTACTTCCGGAACTAATCAATAAGAGTTGTCACTGTGGATGTTGTGCACCTCCATACACATGAAAACACACACATTTATTACATTTTGAAGAGGATTTTGATAATTATAATTTAAAGCATTTGCAGCTTTTTTTTTTTTAGTCTTTTTTGAATTTTTTTTCAGGCTTTAGCTTGCTGTCTATCGTCGTTCCGCTTGACTTATCCTCTGCAGCGCATAAAGATTCTCTGATCTAGATGCTTCGTAGGAACTTTCCTTTCTATGTTCTGCCGACATTGGTAAGTCGTCCTCCTTCCCCCAACCACCTGAGCGCTCTACAGAGCTCATTACCCCAAATTTTTGCTTGTTTTTGCACCGCTCAGTCCGACAGACAGATTGTTGCCTTTAATGCTCCGCAAGGCTCAGTACATTAATTTTATTGCCAGGCAAAAACTCAATACAGCAATTATTTCCTGTTCTGCTCTACAAAGCTCAGTGCACTTAGCCTGACCGTTTATTGTGATGTTCAGCAAACACGGATTCACTTTATTTTTTTTTTGTTCGTCAGCGCTCGCCACAGTTATTCTTGCATATTACGGATCCGCACTCTCCAGACCATTGATCTGTTTGCTGTTATGCAGCTTTCAAGTCTTTCTTTACATTCTCTGCTCGAGTCATTTAATGCATGAAACGCTCATTAGTTTTGTCTTCGTGTCTCTATTCATAGGACTCTGCACGATTTTCAGGTTTTCCGTCCACATTTCTATGCCACCTCTACTGTCGCTGGTAATTAATGCCATCCATAATGTCCCCCATCCCCACTGGTGTCAAAGATGCACAGGAAATACATGTTTAGGCAATCACTGGCGGCCCACCTTACCCGTGATCCAGTGATGGGAAATGCCCACCCAGCCAAACGTTTACATCCTTCACAAAAATACATTTCCCCACGGCACAACCGTCACATGTGTGTCCTATTAAGGCATTTGGATATAACATTGGGGGGTCCCCTGATCTTAGACCCCATCTGAATGTAAGTTTGTCAATGTGAACTTCCACTTTTTATGAGTAACTTATCCAAAACAGACAGACCAATTGAAGTACCGCCACCCTAAATAAAATAATCATGGTCGTCTATTTTTTTCATGGACAATGGGGAAGAAAATGATCCTATTTTCAGATTGTCCTGGAATTTAAGAACAGACGGCAACTGTTTTGTTGTAAGACACCCAGTCCAAAACCACAGTGGCATGAATCAGACGCTGGCGGTGCCATGGCTGACACGTGTGTCTTATTCTGAAGAGCTGCAGATGGGAATTATGCGACTGTGATGACTAATCCGAGGCAGGTCCGGCGCTTTGCCCAAATTTCCAACCCTGAGGGGTTTCTCAAATTTCCTTCTCTGAGGGGTCTCTCAAATTTCCTACCCTGACAGGTCTCTCTCTCTATACATACACAAAGGGAGAAGACCTGTCACTCAGAGGGAGATGGCGGGGAGAAACATCCAGAGATCGGTTTTGGACTAGTCATCCCAAACGTATAGTCCCCGGCCAACTTTTCTTAGTGAGCTTCCTCTGAAACTCCGCAAACATACACCACTCCTGTAATGCTGCCTGTATCTGCGTCATTCATCCCACGGATCATGGCAGGTTCCCTTAAGGGCAGCCATGTAATACTACACTTGGCTGGCTTTGACTTTTCCTTACAAACTCAGTTGATTGTTGGAAGACAGATCCATGATGATCACAATGGATCCAGTGTGAAAGGATTGCTTGTGACGAGTTGCCTGGTGTCATGCTTATTGTGCATGACGTTCGGATTTTCTCTTTGGTGGTCTTTGACTCCCACTCCCCATGTTATGCACGCTCCTTCATGAGTCACCATCTTATTTGTTGTCCCACAACTTCTACTCGTTCTCTTCCAACCTTTCTCTTCTACACCATTCCTGATGTTTCTCCCACCCAGGTTTTTTAATTAGTCATGTTGGTCTTCAAAGACTTGGCTGCTCTACCCCAAAAATCTGCAGAGCTCTCTTCTTTCTACCCACATTTCTCTATAGCGTTCTTGATTCACCACTTACTACATTTTTCGGAGATGCCAAACTGTGCCTGGCACGGAGGTGTCACTAGCTAACATTTGCTTTGCAGTATCGCCCATAGAGGGATGCTTTTTATGACGCGTGGTGGGATCTGCGCACTACACAGAAAGCATCTCCGAGATAATTAATAGTGTAATTAAATACAGCAGTAAAAGCAGAAAAGCTGTTTGGAGCCTCTGCGTTCTCGACAGGCGTAATTTCCATTGTCTGACGATCGGTTGTTTCTGGGTAGATGATGCTGTGTTAACTCTTTGTTCTCCATGAGAGTTGAGGCAGTTTCTTGCTCCGTGAGCTCGGTGGTGAAATGCTCTTTTCCGTTGTCACATTGGGGAAGGACGTTTGGTTCCTGTCTATGCTCGTGGAATTTCAAATATCCTTCTAAAACTAATTAGGTAAATTATAAAGTCGAGAGTGCGCCACCGAGAACGAATCCAGATGACCTCCGAAAGATAAACCATGGTAGGCTCAAAACTTTTTGACATCGGGCCGCATTTAATTTGGAAATGAGATCAACTTGTGAGACAAATTTGGAGAAAAATGAATACCGTACTTTATTTTAAAAGTATAATCCGAGGTCATGACAACCTTATCTGCTCATTCACAGGACAAGAGCTGTCCGGTTGAAGAGAAAATAGGCACTTAGCTGTGTCGAAAACATGTTTTGTTTTATGTAATGTGTCATTTTACCTGGCCAACCAGTTATACTCCTCTAACAATTATATCCAGGATATAACTAAGCTACTGCAGTTAGATTTGTCAGTTATGGAGACACACAGTCCCCCCCCCCCCCCAAGCTTAAGGAAATGAATAACTGTTTTTGGCCTTCCTTATCTACCACCCTCTCCCCCCTCCTCTTTCACCCACCCTCTCCCCCCTCCTCTTTCACCCACCCTCTCCCCCCTCCTCTTTCACCCACCCTCTCCCCCCTCCTCTTTCACCCACCCTCTCCCCCCTCCTCTTTCACCCACCCTCTCCCCCCTCCTCTTTCACCCACCCTCTCTCCCTCCTCTTTCACCCACCCTCTCTCCCCTCCTCTTTCACCTCCCTCTCCCCTCCTCTTTCACCCCCCTCCCCCCTCCTCTTTCACCCACCCTCTCTCCCCTCCTTTCACCCACCCCCTCTCCCCTCCTCTTTCTTCTATCCTCTCTCCCTGCCTCTTTCTTCCTCCCTCTTCCCTCCTCTTTCACCTCCCTCTCCCCTCCTCTTTCACCCACCCTCTCTCCCCTCCTCTTTCTTCCTCCCTCTCCCCTCCTTTCACCCACCCTCTCCCCCTCTTCTTTCACCCACCCTCTCCCCCTCCTCTTTCACCCCCCCTCTCCCTACCTCTCTTCCTCTTTCACCCACCCTCTCTCCCCTCCTCTTTCTTCCTCCCTCTCCCCTCCTCTTTCACCCACCCCCTCTCCTCTCCTCTTTCTTCTATCCTCTCTCCCTGCCTCTTTCTTCCTCCCTCTTCCCTCCTTTCACCCACCCTCTCCCCCCTCCCCTCCTCTTTCACCCACCCTCTCCCCCCTCCCCTCCTCTTTCACCCACCCTCTCTCCCCTCCTCTTTCTTCCTCCCTCTCCCCTCTTTCACCCACCCTCTCCCCCCTCCTCTTTCTTCTATCCTCTCTCCCTGCCTCTTTCTTCCTCCCTCTCCCCTCCTTTCACCCACCCTCTCCCCCTCTTCTTTCACCCACCCTCTAATTCAGTATTACGTGGCGCAAATTTAAATCCAATGACTGTCTGTTCTTACAGATGGGAAAAGTGTCCTATATAGACAGGGTATGTCCTGGAAAGACCACTTATTTTAAAGAGGTTGCGGTCGTACTGGCATACCCCAAAGCTATCCTGGAGCATCTTTTCTTCATCTGAGGTGTGATGTCCTTCTGCTGTCGATAGGTGATGGCTGTCAGGGGACATACCCTGAGGAGCTGCACGTTAAGAATATACTGCCATGCACTATAAAATAAAGAAAGACGTAAGGATGGCCAGGCTAGCTCCTTCTGGAAATGTATATACCAATCAGTAGGGTATAACTTGCCGATCCTCAGGATACAACGGCTGGGAATTTAAAGGACTCTGACTTGTCTCGTTAGAATGAAGCGGTGACCTCGCAAGATCTCCATGATCCGTTCATTGTCCATGGGATTGATGGAGATGGGTACAGTATGCGCTGCCCTACACTTTTCTTACTGCTATGTTTTTTTGAGAAATTAAAATTCAATGTAAAGAATTTTTGTTTTTAAATTAAAAAAAAGGGATGGTGGAGACTGTAATCACCACGTTGGTGGAGCTGACATTAATGTTGCAGTGTGGGGGTCTGTGCAAATGAGCCTATTAAAAAAGATAATTGGCTTTATAAAATTACATGGTGTGCCTCCTCGCATTTCTCGCCCAGCCTTCTGATTTGCAGCGATTTTTCACCTTGTCCCAGTTTACATTAACCTAAACTATTGTTTTTAGAGATATCAGAGTAATGTATTTTAGAGCGGAGTATTAATATTTAATGCTCCCACGTGATGCATATCATCTTTAGCCATGTCTTTCCATTTTATCTTTTTAGATTTACAAGCACATTTCATTTTAATTTTGAAGCTTTGCTTTATTTAACATTAGTCACTGCCAGAGCAGAAATCCTAATTCTTCTCGATGGCCATACAGGAGCGAATTTTTAGCATCAAGAAGGTAGTGCCATTGTTTGCAGAGCATTGGCACATGGTCACACAGACAGATGGCAGAGAAGTCAAAAAGTTGATGTGCTACATTAGTTTTATTGGGTCATTGTCAGTACTGTGGTGGAAAATCTGTTCTTGCCCCAAAACAGATCTACATCCGATCAGTGGAAGCCGGTTTTAACCCCTTAGTGACCGAGCCAAATTTTTGAAATCTGACTAGTGTCACTTTATGTGGTAATAACTCTGAAACGCTTCAACATATCCCAGTTATTTTGAGTTTTTTCGTGACACATTATACTTTATGATAATGGTAAATTTAGGTCGATATGTTTTGTGTTCATTTATAAAAAATATCAAAAATTTGAGAAAAATGTTAAAAAATTTGCAATTTTCAAAATTTGAATGATTATTCCTTTAATCCAGATGGTCATACCACAGCAAACCATTAATAAATAACATTTCCCACATGTCGGCTTTACATCAGCACCATTTGTAAAATGTTATTTTATTTTGTTAGCATTTTAAGAGGATTAAAAATGTAGCAGCAATTTTTCAGTTTTTCAAGGAAATTTACAAAATTTATTTTTTTAGGGACTTATCCATGTTTGAATTGACTTTAGGGGTCTCATATATTGGGAAACCCCCAAACGTGATACCATTTTAAAAACAGAACCCCCTGACATATTGAAAACTGCTGTCAGGTAGTTTATTAACTCTTCAGGTGCTTTACAGGAATTAATGCAAAGTGGCATGACCGGAATGAAAAAGTGTATTTTTACCACCTAAATGTCTGTAACTTCTGAACAGGTTACAACAGCCGACAGACTCTAAGGCCGCTATTTGGTCATGAATTGCCATCGCAAACATCAGGACCACAAAATGATGATCTGAGGGCACCAATTTTAATAAAGAGGAAGCCCCCACACTCTGTTAGCCATTTATAATGATGCAGTCACTATTGACAGCAGCATCTAAGGGGTTAAAACAGATATGGACGGTGACAACACTAATCGTGGCTGATGCAGCAAGTTGTTAGCTATAGTGTACAGCCGACAGCTACTGGATTGTTACCTGTATGGGGAGGCTATTCTCTTATATCTCAGGTCAGTTAAAAGACGTATTGGCTGTCATTAAGGGGTTAAGGTCCCTACACATTACTAATGTCAGCCAAACCCAGGGTTCGGCCACCAATCTAATGTGTATGGGGGCCCTGAAGAAAGAGTTTGGAGAAGATAAGGATGCGATGTCCGAATTTGTTTAATTTCTCTGAGACCGCGCATCTCATAGAGAACACAGAGCGCCGTGCAGAGTGAGCGTTTTTGTGTACAGGAGAATCAGGCAAATTGACGGTGAGCCTATCCATTATATGGCCATCGGCTATCTAAATTGTATGGGGGCTTTGGGCTACAGATCACGGCAGAGATCGATGTGTCATATAGTCCTCATTATCAAATCTGATAGAGGAGGACATAGCTGTATCTAAAGTGTAAGTTTGTAAGAAGAGGACATAGCTGTATCTAAAGTGTAAGAAGAGGACATAGCTGTATCTAAAGCGTTAGTTTGTAAGAAGAGGACATAGCTGTTTCGTAAAGGAAGCAACTAAAAAATAAACTGCCTGTAAATGGTTAATCTGAGTCTCACTAGCTACTATTCACTCACACACAGTACAGTCAAAGGAAGCTGTGACCGTTTACCTCGGATGGTGTTTCTATCCTCCACTCCTTAATATACAGGAATCCATTTTTCATTGCCTCTTATTAATAACATTCAGCAGGAAGACATCAGCACAGATCTCCCCTGCGTTTTCATGCTGAACACTTAGTCTTCCCTAACACTCTGGTATCTCCCAGCTAAATAGCATGAAGTCTCACGCAGGTAGAAAAAGAATTAAACTGCAGAGAGCCGGGCCTTACCGACCTTAGTCTTTCTTTCTTAAAGAGTCAGAGATATCATGACTAAATTGGACGGAGAGGGTTTCGTTTTCTTTAAGTTCTTCTATTTTATATACATTTGAGAGAGGTTTTATACTTTGATCTCCTTTTACGCCATGGATGATTCCCAGGAGGTGATAGAAGTGAAGTCAGGTTCGTCCTATAAATCTATCGGCATACCCTACTGGTCCAGTGTCTGCATTATCCCAGTGGAGGAACCATCTTCTTGGGATCTTTTACCACTACCTAGCCTGTACTGTACAATTCACCACTTTTCTTGTTGCCATTTTTGCAAGAAAACGTCTGACCAGGTTTCAGGAGACCTGAGAGCCTTTGTAAATGGCATTGAAGACGGCACCACTCCTGTCCTCAGGTTGTGCCTGGTATTGCAGCATTTCAGTTGAATAGACCCAAGTTGCTATACCAGACTTCACCTCTGGACAAAAGTGGCGCTGTTGCTGTACACAAGCAGGCTCTTTTTGCAAATTGTTGTAGATTATTATTATTTTTTTTTTACATGGGGTGAAATACTGACTACAGTTCCGCCGGTACTCGACTACTGCGGCTGTCAACAACATGAAATGATAACAGAATTGAAAGTATTTTCTTCATGTTATTTAAATTAAGTCGCCTCCTTAACTACAAAGCGAGTGCAGTGCGTATCCGTTTTGGTTGTTTTCAAAGTCTCGGTTTCTTCATAACAAGCAATTTCCAATTAAAAGATTACCGAGCTCTCTGGAGTGGACAGTAAAGCCTGAAATGTCATTTTCTCCTCTGATGGGGGGAGGAGGAGTAAGGAGCAGACGGACTAATCCCTCCGATAATGATGCTCGTGGCTGATACAACACATCATGCAGAATAATTGTCCTCCCGTCGGTCTGTTCATTAGGGGGCGAGCATTGAGGGGGTCAATATCTGACATCGCCCCCTTTTCTAGCGACCGCCGACAGGAATCGAGCCGCGTGCCAGAGGCTGCTTAGCGGTTTGTGGCAGGACATCAATCCCGTTTCATAGCGCAGTCTTCACCCTTCCTAGCATTAAGATGAAACAGTGTTTTATGCGCGGTGATATCATCAGAGCACAGAGAGGAACAGATATATTTTCACGTTTGATTGTAAGGAGTGACAGGATCTCTGTGAACCTGAGGGTTGAGTTTAAATCGCCTATCGAGGGTTACAGAGAGCTCCTGTGAAGCTTTTATGGATGGCTAGGAAATTGCAGGAGCATTTATCTGACAGATTCTTCATTTCGCCATCTCGGTATATTACAGCTACACTGCTTTGTATGTCGGGGAAAAAGCAAAAAGATTTTTTTTTCGTGAAGCATGATCTACATCGAGAATATGTCTTCATTGCTCTATGATTGTAATACAGATCTGTGCAGGCCTAAGTTAAAGGGTCCGTCCACTTCAAATATTCAGGTGCATTTGTGTCCAGGGATTATAAATGAAGCACTAGGGAGCTTTTCTCTAAAAATAAAAAAATAATAATATATATATATATATATTTAAAACATCACAGTATAAATACTTATCTTCGGGTGCAAGGCCCCTAGACAATCCGTCCAATGATTATCCAAACTTCATAAAATTCCAAAAAAGAGGCAGCACTCCATTGTTTCAGTGGAAAAATGTGCAGGATTTTAATCAACTCACATGTCTGGGCGATGTTTCGGCTACAAATGAGCCTTTCTCGGCTTGAGAAAGGCTCATTTGTAGCCGAAACGTCGCCCAGACATGTGGGTTGATTAAAATCCTGTACATTTTTCCACTGAAACAATGGAGTGCTGCCTCTTTTTTGGAAATATATATATATATATATATATATATATATATATATATATATAAATACTGCCCCTATGTACAAGAATATAACTCCTATAATACTGCCCCTATGTACAAGAATATAACTCCTATAATACTGCCCCATGTACAAGAATATAACTCCTATAATACTGCCCCTATGTACAAGAATATAACTCCTATAATACTGCCCCTATGTACAAGACTATAACTACTATAATACTGCTCCTATGTACAAGAATATAACTACTATAATGCTGCTCCTATGTACAAGAATATAACTACTATAATACTGCTCCTATGTACAAGAATATAACTACTATAATACTGCTCCTATGTACAAGAATATAACTACTATAATACTGCCCCTATGTACAAGAATATAACTACTATAATACTGCTCCATATGTACAAGAATATAACTACTATAATACTGCTCCTATGTACAAGAATATAACTACTATAATACTGCTCCTATGTACAAGAATATAACTACTATAATACTGCCCCTATGTACAAGAATATAACTACTATAATACTGCTCCTATGTACAAGAATATAACTACTATAATACTGCTCCTATGTACAAGAATATAACTACTATAATACTGCCCCTATGTACAAGAATATAACTACTATAATACTGCTCCTATGTACAAGAATATAACTACTATAATACTGCTCCTATGTACAAGAATATAACTACTATAATACTGCCCCTATGTACAAGAATATAACTACTATAATACTGCTCCTATGTACAAGAATATAACTACTATAATACTGCTCCTATGTACAAGAATATAACTACTATAATACTGCTCCTATGTACAAGAATATAACTACTATAATACTGCTCCTATATACAAGAATATAACTACTATAATACTGCTCCTATGTACAAGAATATAACTACTATAATACTGCTCCTATATACAAGAATATAACTACTAAAATACTGCTCCTATGTGCAAAAAAACAATTCAATGTTAGAAAATAAACCTTTATGAGGAGAGGAGCTGGAGATGTATGAGTAACATATCTGTGCTAAGATTGTGGAGTGACGGAGGTTTTCATCCATGTCTGCGGAGATTTTACCGTTTTTAAGATTTTCTTCATTTGGCGCAATGATCCCCAGGCGCTCTTCTCTAGCACATTGATACACAAATGCTTTTAGAAATGTTCCATGACGGTTAGAAGAAGCACCCGCATGCCTGAAGGGATTCATCTCCGTGCCGTGTATGGCAGCCATATCTATTTGGCAATCTGCTGAGAAAAATAAAAATCTGTTGTGTAGACGGCTGCTCACATGTGTGCGAAATGGATCACTGCGGACTGACTAATCTGCCAGAGACGATTCGGGTCACATATCAAGGGCGAAACCGTCCGTCTAGATCAACCTCCTGTACGGCTATTCACATCGAGATCTGACAGCATGTGGCGGTGACATTGTCGTTCCAAGCAATGGAGAGAAGTCCCACGATTTTAAAATCCTCATTAACAAAGAGAGCCTCTTGCTTTTTGGCGGTATGTAACATACTGCATTGCTCCTACAAGGGACGTGTACCCCGACTTCCACCGAGATCTCGCCTGATTACTGGGAGTCTCAGAAGCTGGACTTTCTAATACATAAAAACTTCTGAAGCTACAACTTTAAAGGGAACTTACCAGTTAGGAAAAGAAGCTCATTTTATGGTTAGGAGTCCAGTGGGCGGTCCTAGTCAGAAACTGACAGTTATTTCTGTATGTAGGTTCATTTTCTCATTTTTTATGGCCTAAATTTTGATCAGTTTGTTGGGTGTGCCCAGATCAGACAGAAAGCTGGTGAAACCTCCTTATTGATCTGGGGCCATACTGTTCATACTGGTGTTTTCTCGACTGTCAGAATGACCAAACTCGTAGGGTATCGATGGTATTAAGATTAGAAAATGTCCGTTGTTTTTCCCACGGTTTTACTGCCGGACTTATCTGGTATTACAGGCTTTCTGTATTTGGGTCTGAACTGTAATACCCAACATGACCTATGGAGACGAGTGGCGCTGTTTCAGGAAAATAAAGTCCTGACCCCGTGTGACTTTCCTTTTCTCCGGCTTCTCACTTCCACGCTCAGATGAACCTCGAAGTCGCCCAGATACATTGTGAGCAGACAAGCGGCACGCGGTTAATTAGACACCGTTGCGTGCTGCGTCCTGCCCGCTTCATGCATATTCATCATAATTAGGAGAAAAAAAAACTAGTCCCTCTAATTATGCCGCTCTTAAGCCTATTTCTGCTTGCCCAGAGTATTCTCATAATTACCAGAGAAATTAATTGAAGTTTTTTCGTTTTGTTGCCTCTTATTGGTGGTAAACAGTTTTCGCCTCTGAAGAATGGTTTAACCCCTTCATCTCTGCAGAACCTGGACTGCGTGCTGTCACAATTACATTTTATATACTCTACTTCACTCTGCTGTATTCTGCTTCTTGCTCATAGATGGCGGTATTAACAGTTGTATAGAAATAGGAGAAGATCCTGTGGGATTTTTGTATCAGTTGTGGCGCAATTCTATTAAAACATAAAAGGTGTCGATGTGCGCACGAGACATTACGCTGTGTCCCCCTCATGCTCTGACGGCTTGGGGGGCATCGGTGGAGCAGTGTGCGAACAGTTACCAGGTTCCCTACAGGTGACTGCAAATCCATCGGGATCTTGGCAGCAGGCCATCACGATAGGCAATGGTTGGAATATGGTGGAGGTCCAACCTCTGGGACCTGCGACGATCGCCAGAATGGAGAGCTTTTATCCTCGGTAGAATGGAGCAGTGCAGATACTCCATGCCGTACGGCTCAGTGGTAATAAGCACTGTACGGGGGGATCAGTGGTTAGCAATGTGGCTTTGCAGAGTTGGGGTCCTAGGTTCAAATCCCACCAAGGATTGTGTGGGTTTCCTCCAGGTTCTCCGGTTTCCTCCCACATTCCAAAGACATAATGATAGGGAATCTAGATTGTGAGCCCCATCGGGGACGGCGGTGATAAAGTCTGTGAAGCGCTGTGGAATATGATGGCGATATGTAAGCAAAGCATAATAAGTAGGGTCAGAGTCATATGGATAATTCTCCCCATCTAAGACCCACACCAATATAACAGCCATCACCTAACAACATAGTGACCATTTATCTAAACTGGAATGCCCCTTAAATTTCCTATGTCTATGGGCATGATCGGACCTAAAATGATTGGGATAGTTGGTGTGATTACCATATAATGTGCAGCCGACCATAGAGTTAATGTATCTCATGTTTGCAACGTGTTCGTATCATCTTGGGCAACATTGCAGCCATTTAACACCAAGTAAATACCCCGGTGATACGGTACGTAGCCCCCAGAGATGATAAAATCGACCGTGGCAGCTACAAACAAGCAGTTTATTTCCCCTTTTTTTTTCTCTTTTATTTCTGGTTTCAGCAGCTTCAGAGATGACAGAACAACATCGGCAGCACAAAGTGCTGAGCTGGTTGTTCTGCGCGGTACAATTCTGGGGCCGGCGTTGTGCGCAGGGCTTAGCGCCGGCTCGGCAGCTACACACAAATCACCGGGTAGCAGAAAACAGATGCTCATTGTTCTATATATATTTGGTTTTTCCTTCTTGCTCACATTTCGCCTCAAGCATCCCAAATGCAGATTACTGAAGTTCTCCGAATGCTGATGTTCACCATTCCATCGCCAGGGGAGGCTTCCACTTCTGCCAAAAAATAAAAAAGAGAACAGATAGACGATAGATTGTACATGACTAACCTGAAACCATTGCAAGGCAGAAAGCCTCTTGTATGAAATCCATCCCCAAGACTGAACGTTTCTCCCTCGAGCAGAACGGTTTGTGCCGCTGATCTGCTGGCAGAGGCCGCTGGAGACCCATAGGACCACGAGGGGAATTTATCAAAGGTGTTAGGAATAAAGTAAAAAGCCATACATTTCTATGCAACCTGTAGACTTTCACCTTATGCTCCAAGATATGCTCAATTTTCATTTATTTTTGTAAGAAGGGTGCACTTTACTGGTGAATAGAAAATCCTCCCCCCCACGAACACAGATGCCACTAATTCTTCCCCCACGATTATAATGCTGCTAATAATTCCCCACGAGCACAGATGCCGCTAATTCTTCCCCACGAGCACAGATGCCGCTAATTCTTCCCCACGAGCACAGATGCCGCTAATCCTTCCCCACGAGCACAGATGCCGCTAATCCTTCCCCACGAGCACAGATGCCGCTAATCCTTCCCCACGAGCACAGATGCCGCTAATCCTTCCCCACGAGCACAGATGCCGCTAATCCTTCCCCACGAGCACAGATGCCACTAATTCTTCCCCACGAGCACAGATGCCACTAATCCTTCCCCACGAGCACAGATGCCGCTAATCCTTCCCCACGAGCACAGATGCCGCTAATCCTTCCCCACGAGCACAGATGCCACTAATTCTTCCCCACAAGCACAGATGCCACTAATCCTTCCCCACGAGCACAGATGCCGCTAATCCTTCCCCACGAGCACAGATGCCGCTAATCCTTCCCCACGAGCACAGATGCCACTAATTCTTCCCCCACGAGTAAAGATGCCACTAATTCTTCCCCCACGAGTAAAGATGCAGCTAATTCTTCCCCCACGAGTAAAGATGCAGCTAATCCTCCACCACGAGTATAAATGCAACTAATCCTCCCCCACAAGCACAGATGTCACTAATTCTCCCCCACGAGCACAGATGCCACTAATTCTCCCCACGAGCACAGATGCCACTAATTCTTCCCCACGAGCACAGATGCCACTAATTCTTCCCCCACGATTATAGATGCCGCTAATCCTTCCCCACAAGCACAGATGCCACTAATTCTTCCCCCACGATTATAATGCCGCTAATCCTCCCCCACGAGCACAGATGCTGCTAATTCTTCCCCACGAGTATAGATGCCGCTAATCCTTCCCCACGAGTATAGATGCCGCTAATCCTTCCCCACGAGTATAGATGCCGCTAATCCTTCCCCAAGAGTATAGATGCCGCTAATCCTCCCCCACGAGTATAGATGCCGCTAATCCTCCCCCACGAGTATAGATGCCGCTAATCCTTCCCCACGAGTATAGATGCCGCTAATCCTTCCCCAAGAGTATAGATGCCGCTAATCCTTCCCCACGAGTATAGATGCCGCTAATCCTCCCTCCCATGAGTACAGATGCCGCTAATCCTTCCCCACGAATACAGATGCTGCTATTCCTCCCCCGTGAGTACAGATGTTTGAGGATTGAAGGAGCGCCATCATGTCCTTCTAAGACCACATAGTGCCTCTTTATGGGTCGGATTGCCATAATAAACGATCATGTTCTTGTACCTTGTAGTGATGCAATCAGTGGCTAATCGCTTCCTCCCACCTCTCTCGGGGGCTACCACCTGCAGTTTTACTCCACCATGACAGTGCTAGCCATTGGCCGTCCATCGGTGGTCAGTTTGCATTGTGTTATTGCTGCTGTGCCGAGGCTCGGTTTGGTCGTTTCTTGCCCTGTGACACTAGTAGGTAGGACTCATCGAGTACATGTGGTTCTTAAGCTGAATCAAGTGCTCAAAAAACTATTAATTAAGGCAATCTAACAGCCATGTCTAAGATCGTTTTACTTAGCAGTTTTACCTAAATTGACTAATCCTTCGTACGCTGGCAACGCTGGTTTTTTTCAGACAAAACCTGTAATTAGTAAAAAAAAAAAATATTCCCCGGAGACCATCTTAGCAACGCAGATGACAGAAAAGAGATATTGAAAAGTAGATCACGCCGTTCTCTGCGCTCTTTGTTCTGTCATCCCTGTTAATAAAGCAGTTGGTGGGACAGTATATGGCAGGCGGTGCTGTATATAGCGTCAGCGTATGTGGGGATAAATGGAAAGGACTGGAAAAATCATAAGCGCCAACAGACATACCTGCCCACCGATAGATTTACGTGTAAGAGTAAGTCTAACAATCCTGCAGGTCTGATCTCTATGCGTCCATGGTTCTTGCAGATCACGTGCCATAGATCTATCATCCATGTATCATACATGTGATCTATCCCCACCCACAATGCACTGCACAGTATGTGTAGTCACTAATGCCACCGCCTCCTGCTCGACTGACAGCCTCTACGCTGTGGCTTCAGGCAAAGTAGCCATCAGTCATGCAGGAGGAGGTGGGCAATAGAGCTGGAGTGACAGAGGCTTCAGATCTACCATAGCTCTCATGTATATATCAAGTCAAATGGTGGAACGGACCGACCATGGAAAGGTATTGTTGGACTTGACTTTGGGCGAGTTACATGCACATCTAAATAGTTTGGAGGGTGCAATCCTGCTGACGGATGCCCTTTAATTCTTACAACTGTAAAATGACAGAAATCGTATTCCTTTAGCCCCGGCCTCCCTTCTACACATACTAGCGGCGCTACGGTCAGATCGTGGCCACCTGCACCAATTGCACTAATGGAAAATACAAACGTTGTGCGCACAGACAGCGGCGAGGTCTCTGCTTATAAATCACCTTCCTCTGTAATTACGCAGATGGATTAGGGGGATTTGTTATTTTGCTGGCTCAGATAGTGGAAACTGCCCATAGATAATAAATATATGAATGATTGTAAACTCCTCCATCACTAGAGCAGGGTCTCGGAGTCCCACAATACAACCCTGGTGAGGAGGTGATGGATGTAAACGTCACCCAATGATCTGGTATCTATCCCCTATCTTGTGGATGGAAGATAATGGTCCTTTGTGGTAGAATCCCTTTAAAGTTGGGGTGGAAATTTAAAACGGATGACAGCGGGGTTGTGCTCCTGGATTGTTTGCGTTTACCCTGTATCATGTGTTCACCAGGATCAGGCTGTGTACGCAGGACCCCTGTGCCATGAAGATGTGATCCTCACCAGTACAAGTGAGATGTGCGAAGATGCCATTGTAACGCGCCATATTGGAAACGCTCGTTCTCATCGCTACATCGTCCTGTGAAAACGGGGCTTGCCCTGCTGAGAACTATGACCGCCTCTGATCACTGACCGATCTAGTGTAGATCCCTCAGTGTGCATCCTGTGCTTTGGTCTGACAGTGTAAACAGCCACCAATCTGTGAAAGTTTACCAATCGGCGTTTGTATTTTGCCACCGATCGGTCCATGTAAATGGACCTTAAATGGGGTTGGAGACCAATGCCACGTCAAACTAATTGAATTGACAAGTTGATGTTCTCCATGGTAGTAATGGATCCAACTCCAAACCTACCCTACTGAACCAATCGCCCAATTTACCATCCATATTATTTTTTTAGACTAGTCTGGACTGAACCTGCTGATTTTCATGGATTCGGCCAATCGTCCAATGACAGATAATCCAGCACATCCGATTTTGGACTGCCGCTAGAAAGGTCAGCTCTCCCGTAGAGAACACAGAAGCGCTCCTGTATTTCGGAGGATTGGGCGAGACACCTGCTGGTTGAACAGTGGACCAAGCCATCATTCAGCAGACCCCTAATTAACCCGTATGGAGGGCTTAAGACAGAAATTGTCATCTGAGTAGTCTTCCAGGAAGGAGGTTTGACAGATGCTGCGTGTTCATCTCTGAGCAGAATTACACCAATGTCATCTGTTCTTCAATCTCACATTTTTATCTCAAAATGCATTTCAGATCCAGCTGTTCTCTACCGAACCCGGTGCGCTCCCATTCTCCGAAGAGTGGCGGCGGCGTCTCTTTATTATTTACTGTGATGTCTCCCTTCATAACGCTTCTCCTAAACTAAAACGGCGCAGTACTAGGAGCCGTTCAGAAGTCATTTTACTCCCAAAAAAGAAAGTTTTGAGCATCTGCTGCCGATTACTTCCACGAGAAATTAAAACTAGAAACAGACCGCACTTGTTATTGGCGGTAAATTGACATTCTGTTCGGCGGGCTCAGACGATTAAACAAATGTAATCTTGCTTTAATTAGTAGAAAGAGTCATTAACATCTCGGATCGTGTGTAGGTTTTAGGCGAGCTGTTAGGCCCAATAAATGACTTTCTAAAGTGCCAGCTGGGGGCTGGCGGAAGTAAAAACTTGCCCCCGTTTGAACAAGGCTTGTCCTGGCTAATGTATTTTCAATCCCCTTTTTTGTTGATTTCGTGGTAGTTGTAGGAAAGGAGATCCGGAAACTGCGTGTCCAGGAAAAGCAGCAAATGGCAGCATGACGGCGGATTAAAACATTGCTATAAGATTAGAAAATCCCTCCATGAATAGTCTTGGAGGAATTTAGTTATTGGATACTGTGAAGAATATTGGAGACCTAATTCCATGTCCATCATCTTTATACTATTGTGCATGGAATTATAAAAAATCCCTCCACATGCTGTGGTAACGTCACACCTGGCTAGCTCAATCAACAAAGCTGGTATGCAACGTTCTACAGGAAGACCCCCTGTGGGTCCAGGCCATGTGCCCTTAGTCCTTTGTTCAGCCACCTAGGATTTCATAAAGGAGTTATGGAAATACTATATATCCTAGCTGTACATCTTATGTATTTCAGAGATCCCCAGACCAGGGCAAGCGCCTGTCTGGGTCTCGAGTCATTCTAGAACAGCCACTACCAGCTAGGTAGCAAAATTGTTTAGTCTGAGTTGCAGGGGCCCAGTTGGATCCAATGGCGCCATAACCACTGCCCTAGGACCGCTACCTTCCTGTGCGTGTTAGAATTACTTGAGACCCAGACATGCACTTGCCCTGGTCTGGGTATCTCGGAAATATATATACGATGTACAGCTTGGACGCATAGTATTTCCAGAACTCCTTTATAGGCTGAACTGGATGGACAAATGTCTTTTTTCGGCCTTACTAACTATGTACCTGTCTGAACAAACGACTCAGGCCGCATGGCCTGGACCTAAGGGGGTCTTCCTGTAGAAGGTTGCATACCAGCTAGGTGGGGTGTGAATACTTTGTTGATTGAGCTGGCTAAGTGTCATGTTACCACAGCATGTGGAAGGATTTTTTTTTATAATTCCAATCCCAACAGTATAAAGATGATTGACATGGAATTATGTCTCCAATATTCTTCACAGATGCTATAGTGGTAATATATGGAGAACATGTAGCTCCAATATACATGAACTGTCAGCCGCTTATCACATTCTCTTATTATTTTCTTTCGTTCAGATGTTCTAAAATCCAAGCGATTTTTCTCATGAAAGCAATAACTATTTATTATCGGCTGCCATTATTGCCGCCTCGTGGCGCCGCGTTAAGTACAACTTACAAGCTGTGATTAAACAGATACATCTATATGGCGGTGTAAATATATTGCGCATCGTTTGGAATGATTGCAGCCATCGGGTGTAGGTTCCCGCGTGGTGCGGAGCTTCAGTTACTGCAATCTTCTGACCTGCGCTAATCGTAGCAGGAAGGCGCCGACATGCGAGGGGTCGGGGGGAGGCAGACAACTGGATTCGCCTCCAGCAAATTTAGAAGAGAAAATAATTTGACAAAATTGAGGGAAAGGCAAAATGATAGAAAATTGCATAAAAGCTTCCCCCCCCCCTCCCCCCTTTATGACTGTATTATGGCATTGTGCCACCTGATCACTGCGTTTCCAGAAGTATAATGAAGGATCACAGAGTGAGCCTCGGGGTTATGCTCGCTGCAGCTGTACTGCTATGTTTTTCCTGTTTTCTGCAAGTTTTTGAGTGACGGCAGCTGACAATATAAACGCTGTCATTAGAAAATGCAGAACAGTAATACATAGTGATGGTGTATATAGAACAGAATGTCAGACATATTATTGGTTGGCGATATTGCTGATTCTAAATGGCTAATGATCATGTTTGCTTTAAGGTTGTGCCACGGTAAAAAAAACCTGCATGTGGCCAAATGTCACTGAAAACCCCAGAACGTTGTGACTGTAAGTGTTGTATTCATCTTTACATTTGAAATATTTACAGAGCGACTCCTTTTCTTACACTAATTCTAAGTGACCGCTTGTATTATACTCCAGAGCTGCATTCACAATTCTGCTACTGGTTATTGAAAACTGGCGACAAGCTTGTTGATAAACACCCCAGCAAAGTAATCCAATAAAATGTCTGAAAATCCATTGGATCACTGTACCGTGCCTAGTAAGATACCACTTCCCAGAAAACAAAAGACAAGTGCAAGGTGTGTGCAAACATTGAGCCGTTCTAAAAATAGTGGAAGATTTTACTGTAGCTCTGAACCTCATGTATGAAAGTCTGAACGCAGCTCTGAGGTATAATACAGGATGTAACTCAGGATCAGTAATGTAATGTATGTACACAGTGACTGCACCAGCAGAATAGTGAGTGCAGCTCTGGGGTATAATAGAGGATGTAACTCAGGATCAGTAATGTATGTACACAGTGACTGCACCAGCAGAATAGTGAGTGCAGCTCTGGGGTATAATATAGGATGTAACTCAGGATCAGTAATATAATGTATGTACACAGTGACTGCACCAGCAGAATAGTGAGTGCAGCTCTGGGGTATAATATAGGATGTAACTCAGGGTCAGTAATGTAATGTATGTAACACAGTGACTGCACCAATCTTTAATTTTTTTTTATATAGCGCTAACATATTACGCAGAGCTTTACAGTTTTGCACACATTATCATCGCTGTCACAATCTACTTTCCCTATCAGTATGTCAGTATGCACCAGCAGAATATTGAGCGCAGCTCTGGGTATAATACAGGAAGTAACTCCGGATCAGTAATGTGATGTACACAGTGACTGCACCAGCAGAATAGTGAGTGCAGCTCTGGGGTATAATACAGGATGTAACTCAGGATCAGTAATGTATGTACACAGTGACTGCACCAGCAGAATAGTGAGTGCAGCTCTGGGGTATAATACAGGATGTAACTCAGGATCAGTAATGTAATGTATGTACACAGTGACTGCACCAGCAGAATAGTGAGTGCAGCTCTGGGGTATAATACAGGACGTAACTCAGGATCAGTAATGTAATGTACACAGTGACTGCACCAGCAGAATAGTGAGTGCAGCTCTGGAGTATAATACAGGATGTGACTCAGGATCAGTAATGTAATGTATGTACACAGTGACTGCACCAGCAGAATAGTGAGTGCAGCTCTGGAGTATAATACAGGATGTGACTCAGGATCAGTAATGTAATGTATGTACACAGTGACTGCACCAGCAGAATAGTGAGTGCAGCTCTGGGGGGGTATAATACAGGATGTAACTCAGGATCAGTAATGTAATGTACACAGTGACTGCACCAGCAGAATATTGAGCGCAGCTCTGGGGTATAATACAGGATGTAACTCAGGATCAGTAATGTAATGTATGTACACAGTGACTGCACCAGCAGAATAGTGAGTGCAGCTCTGGGGTATAATACAGGATGTAACTCAGGATCAGTAATGTAATGTATGTACACAGTGACTGCACCAGCAGAATAGTGAGTGCAGCTCTGGGGTATAATATAGGATGTAACTCAGGGTCAGTAATGTAATGTATGTAACACAGTGACTGCACCAATCTTTAATTTTTTTTTATATAGCGCTAACATATTACGCAGAGCTTTACAGTTTTGCACACATTATCATCGCTGTCACAATCTATTTTCCCTATCAGTATGTTAGTATGCACCAGCAGAATAGCGAGTGCAGCTCTGGGGTATAATACAGGATGTAACTCAGGATCAGTAATGTAATGCATGTACACAGTGACTGCAGCAGCAGAATAGTGAGTGCAGCTCTGGAGTATAATACAGGGTGTAACTCATGATCAGTAATGTAATGTATGTGCACAGTGACTGCACCAGCAGAATAGTGAGTGCAGCTCTGGGGTATAATACAGGATGTAACTCAGGATCAGTAATGTAATGTATGTACACAGTGACTGCACCAGCAGAATAGTGAGTGCAGCTCTGGGGTATAATACAGGATGTAACTCAGGATCAGTAATGTAATGTATGTATACAGTGACTGCCCCAGCAGAATAGTGAGGGCAGCTCTGGGGTATAATACAGGATGTAACTCAAGATACTTAAATGTATTTACACAATTTACCGTATTTAACAAGTTGTTTTTTTTGTGGCTCATGGACAATATTTGGGTTCACGCTGCTTATAGTACATAAATGTGTCGTTGACCTCAGCAGCATACATCTGAGTGTGTTGGCTCTGGGGGAGGCAGTGACCTGTGATGAGAATAGTGTAGAGTATATGACTGGGAGATATTAGGATGTGAGGGCGGTAATGGAGACGAGGCAGAGGTCACAGACTGACAATGGGAGGCAGCCCCAGCAGCACAGAGTACTTCAGGAGAGGAGTGTTGATCTGGCAGAGGTTGGTGCGTTTTCCATGTAATCACATCAGTGACGCAGGTCGGTGTTGAGGTTATGGCAGAGGGGATTCTCAGCTGAACCTTCAGAAGTCTGATATTCAGAGACACAAGGTCGCTTCCATGAAACCTTTAGCTCTGATTATTAAGGTGCCGTCCGCACATGGCAGCAATTTATTTTATTATGTCTCGGGTAAGCGTGCCACAAATCCAATTGTCAGCTTCAGTATTCCAGCGCAAAGCCGCATTTTATTAGGTGACAGAAATTAGACACCTCTGTAATCTCTCTAATCATGGAAAGCTCATTCCTGATGTCATTCAGAGGAAGCCTGTGTCTAACGAATCCCGGCAGCTCCATCCGCCCCATCGCTGAATTCTTATTTTTTTAGTTGCTTTAGGAAGCAGCAAAGCGAGGTTTTTAGCTTTCACCGCGTCCAGTTCCTGCGGTTTTCATTCAGCTGATCCAAATCTGGGATGATGATGAATGGAATTCAATTACTGCCGTTATCTGAGGGACCGGACTCTCATTTCCGCTCTCCTGTACTCATCATCTCCTCTTAAAAGGGAAAATACACCACGTCTAGAAGTGGTTTCTGTGTTTCATCATCAGAATATGACCTATATTATTTAAATTTTGTTTTAAATACTCCACAAGCTATTGGGACATGCTTGAGGCTGGTATTTCTGCTGCTGGCTTTTAGCTTTGCTGTACAGACTGGGTAAGGCCAGTCTCACACGTCCAGATAATTCCGGTACCGAAAAAATCGGTACCGGAGTTATCCGTGTCCGTGTGGCACACGTGTGCCGACTGGGTACCACACGGAGCATGCAGGAGACAGCGCTAGAGATAAGCGCTGTCCCCTGCATCTGGTGCTGAAGCCGCCATTCATATTTTCTCTCCAGCAGCGTTCGCTGGAAAGAGGATATGAAAAATCCTTTTTTTTTTTTTTTTTTTCCGTGTTTTAAATAAAGTTCCCTGTCACCACCCCCCTCCCACCCCTTGTGCGCCCGCCCACTGGTAATAAAATTCTCACCCGGCTCCCTCGCAGCATCCTGTCCTCGCCGCAGCCTCTCCTGTATGAGCGGTCACGTGGTGCCGCCCATTACAGTCATGAATATGGGGCTCCACCCCTATGGGAGGTGGAGCAGCATATTCATGACTAATCGGCGGCACCACGTGACCGCTCATACAGGAGGTGCGGCGAGGACAGGACGCTGCGAGGGAGCCGGGTGAGTATTTAAATAACAGCGGGTGGGGACAGGGTTCTTTATTTTAAACACACACACAAAAAAAAAAAAGATTTTTCATATCTTCTATCCAGCGAATGCTGCTGGAGAGAAGATATGAATGGCGGCTTCAGCACCACGTGGGGGGGACAGCACTTACTGTAGCGCTGTCTCCTGCGTGTGCGGTACGTGTTTTGCACACGGACACACGGTCCGTGAAAACAGGCTGACATGTGCAGAGACACATTGATTTCAATGTGTCTACGTGAGTCAGTGTCTCCGGTACGTGAGGAAACGGTCACCTCGCGTACCGGAGCCACTGACGTGTGAAACCGGCCTAAGGGTCAGCAGAGTAATCTCATTATTAGGCCAGTCTCACATGTCCAGATAATTCCGGTACCGAAAAAAATCGATACTGGAGTTATCCGTGTCCGTGAGCTCACGTAGGCCATCCGTGTGGCACACGTGCCGCCCGTGTGCCGACTGGGTACCACACGGAGCGTGCAGGAGACAGAGCTAGAGATAAGCGCTGTCCCCTGCATCTGGTGCTGAAGCCGCCATTCATATCTTCTCTCCAGCAGCGTTCGCTGGAAAGAAGATATGAAAAAAAAAATTTTTTTTTTTCTTGTTTTAAATAAAGATCCATGTCCCCACCCCCCTCCCACCGCCTGTGTGCCCGCCCGCTGGTAATAAAATACTCACCCGGCTCCCTCGCAGCGTTCTGTCCTCGCCGCACCTTCTCCTGTATGAGCGGTCACGTGGTGCTGCCCATTAGTCATGAATATGCGGCTCCACCCCTATGGGAGGTGGAGCCGCATATTCATGACTAATCAGCGGCTCCACGTGACCGCTCATACAGGAGAAGGTGGCGCTGTGAGGGAGCCGGGTGAGTATTTTATTACCAGCGGGCGGACGCCCAGGGGGTGGGGACATGGATCTTTATTTAAAATAAGAAAAAAAAAAAAAGGATTTATCATATCTTCTTTCCAGCGAGCGCTGCTGGAGAGAAGATATGAATGGCGGCTTCAGCACCACGTGGGGGGGGGGGGACAGCGCTTACAGTAGCGCTGTCTCCTGCACGGTTTTACACGGACCCATGGACTTTATTGGGTCCGTGTAATCCGTGCGCTCCCACGAACACTGACATGTCTCCGTGTTTTGCACACGGACACACGGTCCATGAAAACACGCTGACATCTGCACAGATGCATTGATTTCAATGTGTCTACGTGAGTCAGTGTCTCCGGTACGTGAGGAAACTGTCACCTCACGTACCGGAGCCACTGACGTGTGAAACCGGCCTTAGAGAGAGTGATCAGCCCAGTCATTGCATTATCATTAGAGCTCAGCAAATTTGATCGGGTCCGTTTATTCGGCAAGCTATAGCTCTTACCAAATAAGCTACAGCGGGAACAAAGAGGAGAGCCCAACACTCTTACTTTTGACCACTATTTCTCATATTACAGAAATATCCACAGGGTCTCCTGGTGTTGATGTGAACAGTCATAGCACCTCTGGCAAAATGGAGAGTCTCCAAAAAATTGGCTTCTAACTCCTATGGCCAGATTCACCAAGACTGGCTTGATTTATGCTGGTCTTGATGACGGGGGATGCTTGACTCAGTTTCACGCTTCTTTCATGCTTGAGTCAGTTTCGCCGCGCTACAAATCCTACTCCAGTCGCTACAGGAGTAAGATTTGTGGCATAGCAAACGCTGACTCTCTCCATGAATTTGAGCAGTAGTCGCCTCATCCCTGCCTTGAGAAACTGGCGTTAAGACAGCAGAAGTCACAAAATGTAAACACCGCTTCGAGTTTCATCTACATTTTGCGACTTTTCAGAGGCTTTTATTCCCGAATTCTGGCACCAAAGCTTTGATGCATCCGGTGTACAGTTTTTCATATATTTACATCTAATTAATGGCATCTTAAAAAAAATAAAAAAATGCATGATTGATTTTAATATTCTATGAAATGATCACTAGGATACGCCATCACTTTATGATCATGGGTGTCTCATCCTGAGAACGAAAGGGGTGCAGTAGATGACATTTTGGGGTGAAGTGACGGATGAAGTGCTGATTCAATGTCTCATATAACCTAATATCTATTTTTAGCTTTTAAAAATTGGAAACCTCCCTACAGTTTTTTTTTTTTTTTTACATACAGATGTGTCCGTCCTTGGCTCCTGACATGAGTGGCATTAAAAATATATATTATATATATTTTTTTTTTTCCGATACTCTGTAGTGAGATATTTGTGCTGTACGTGGCACCCAGTGGTTGTCATGTGAATTGCAGCTTGTCAAGGTTTTTTTTTTTAATCTGAAAATATCCTGATTTATGTATTAAAATTGAGACCTTATTTAGAGAAGTGTATTGGTAATTGAGCGGGATTCATGAGACCTTTTGTTTCATACTTAGACTAGATGAAAAGAGCTCTCATCTCCTGTACTGGCCCCACAATCTAACCCATCTATTTATTACCCTCACAGCAGTCAAATAATCCAGTTTGGCTTGCCTGTTTATTCTCAGGATGATAAATGGTTAAAATTGCAAACTGCTTGTAAAACAAGCAAGCTTGGAATTTTAAGAATGGAGGGATTGTTCATTCTGTAGTTTATAGCTTGCTGATTAGGTTACCAGCCACCTATGAAGACTATCAGCAGTGGCTGACAAGTGCAGCGCTTACAAGCTCTTTTCTATAGAGCTTGTAAATCCTTACTCTGAAGCTCGCTGGATCCGTGTAACAGATTTCCTTGAGCTTACACCGTCATTTGCAAAAGATCTAGTGTAAGTGTTTGCCAGCTCATGGCTGCAGTAGGACACAATGGAACAAGGAGGTTCCGGCCCCTTAAGGCTATGTGCCCACGTTACAGAATGTATGCAGAATTTTCCACATCAAACCCGGACTCCCTTGCCAGGAAATCTGCTTTCGTTTTTCATGCGGGCTTTTTTTTCATGCGTCCAAATGCAATTCTATAGCGTAAAAAAAATCGCTGATTTTCTGCAAAATTAATGAACATGCTGCGTTTTTTTCCGCTGCGGTAAGAAAAACCGCAGCATGGGCACAACAATTGTGAAATGCCTAAAAATAATGGGAATGTGTTTTTAAAAGCGTTTCCGCTGCGGCAAAAAAGCATAAAAAACGCAACGTGAGCACGTAGCCTAAGGGTTAAGATTGAGCCTCCTTGGACTTTTGCACCAGCTGATAATGACCATGCACATAATGCTTATTGGTCAGATCTAAGCCATAATATAGGCTTAAAGCTGGAGAATCGGGAAAGTTACTTTCCCTTTAAGCCCAGTTCTTTGCAGGAAACGGCCTCCGCTATAATCTCTGGCCGCAGCAGGACTCTCCTGAAATCTCTTTTTACGCAGTGATTTTTATCTCTCCTCTCTGACATTGTGTGCATTCTCTTTATTGGAGCGAGAGTTCTGCAGGAGGACCAGAGACCGGCGCCGCTCCAAGCTCTTGCTGGGCTTCACAGGCCGAGGATGTCATTGTTTCACAAGGAGGAGCAGCCCGCCTCTTCACCTCCATTATATCGGTGTTTACACCTTCCCCAGAAGCCATTATCCCTCCCAGACACCGAGATTTTGGCAGATCCTATGTTATTCAATTCCAAAGCTGTAATATTAGAGTCGTTCTCCTCTGTTGGTGCGGAGCTGCGCCAAGTAAGGTGGGCACTGGTCGTGGACATCAGGCCATGTCTCTGTAGTCTGCCGGGCACGTTACCAGCTGTGTGCTAAAAAGCCTTTATCAGTAAAATCCAATGAAGTTTTTACTATTTTTGGGAAAGCTTGGTGACATCCAATATGGCGGTAACATGACTTCTTGTACCTACCTTTCCTAGACTGCTGAGCAGAAAAGTTCTAGGAAATAAAGTGTTCGCCATAGGCAGCTCTAGGGGCCGGGATGCCCCGTACAGTCAGCCCTTTACTGCCGGGGTGCAGCACATGTATGGCGCTCCGATCTTCTGGGATTTGTAGTTCCATATTCAATGCTCTAGATAAAATATAGCTGCAAGTCATAAATGGGTGATTTTGCACTTGGCTGTTCCCATTCCAGCGTCAGAACTTATTTAGGATTTTTTTTTTCCCATTTGTGGAAATAAAATGATGAAAGAGCCTTTATATATTGGCAGGATGTTGGTTGCTCTTGTCTTTCCTCTCTGTCTGGCACATCATTAAACATACTGGGAAAGCAAAGGCTTTAATGATTCTCACTTGATATAAGATGTGCTCAGATGTCAATACGCAGGATACAATCCAGGCTGTAAGCCGCCAATGTCGGGGAAAAAAAGGCGTAATATAGGATGCCATTTCTGTGTCACTGTATAGGTTACAACTAGCGTGGAACAATCATTAGACCTATAACTGCTAGACAGCTCCTCGGGGGTGGAGTTTTCTAAAATGGTGGTGTTTGATTGGACTACAATGTGCTGCTCTGTGCATTGATCAGATGTGGCAGAGATGACATTACCTTGGCAGATACTTGTCTAGTTGCATTGAATAGCGATTCTCACCTCATGATGTTGGGAGTAAGCGGCGTCAGACAACCCCTCTATCATTCTACGCTCCCGTAAGCCCTGCACCAAGCAAAGTGTGTCTGTTTTGGAGTGTTCCTTTAATAACCTATAATACTGCGGTGACTTCTTGCTTTCTGGCTTCATAGTTTTCCCTGTACTGCATCTTATTGTCCATGTCGCACTGTCAGACCGCTCGCCCATGTAACGTCAGATCTGCCGCATCGGGAAATGAAGATCTTCAGTTTCATTTACGTTTTATTGCTTTGCAAATTTGGGATGACAAATCCGATATCTAGAATTGCTGCAAAATGTCAGCAAGCAGATGGCTGCACTCTACAGAGGGAACTTCAGAGTAGGGTTTTAAGTAACTGTCATGTCTTCCATGGCGGAAGAATCACCGGACAGATATAAAGGAGCGGGCTGTCGCTTTGTTTTCAGAATGGTACAATACTCTCATTAATCCGTAAAATACTCACAGGTCTTGTGTGAACAGCAAAGCTGTCTGCACGGATTGTGTCCAAGGGCACAGAGTCCCTGCGGCAACATTATACTGAGATGTAGGCACTTGGTGGGCCGCCGTATGGTGCAACTATACAGTTTATTGGACAAGGTACAGAAACGTACGTTGTGCTGTATTATATTTGTTTTGTCCTAGCTCACTGTAGAGGAAGAAAATAAGACATGCTGACGTATGCCAACCTAATGGGACCTAGATGATCTGCTTTAGATCTCCTGTCAAATTCACTTTAACCAAAAGTAGATTAGTGCCGGATGAACCGCAAGAAGCTTGAATCGGACGCGATCTGCGCTAAAGCAGCCGTGCGTGCGTTACTCTCTGAAATGCTGCAGTTTACAAAACGTACTGTAATCAGTCGGGGTCATCTTTACTGGGGGGTTTTTCTCCCCAAAGCGTTTTCTCCAAAAATCAGCTGTAAGAGTGTGAAATGTTGTAGAATGTTTGCGCAACTCAAGGTTTTCACCCGTTTCGCCCAGCTCTACGAATATCAGTGGAACGGTGGTGTGACGACTTGTGATGATCGAGAATGCTCTGGTGTTATAAGAGTATCTTGGGTGTACTCGGATAATATGTTCAAGTCCCTGCCGCTGCATGTTTTGTGGCCGTTCGGCAATCCCCGCATGTGCTGTCTAACAGCCGCGAATTATGCAGCCGTGGGAACTCTGACGTATTATCTGAGCATGTCCAAGATACTCTTAACACCGGAGCATGCTCGGATAACACATTATCTGGGCACGTTCGCTAATCACTAGTGACGACGCATGTCGACTAATCCGCGATGAGCTGTGGCATGACTTGCCCAAGTCCCTGATTGGCAAGGTGCACAGATACATGCACTACTTTTCAAACGCACCTGATTTATTGAGAAGCTTGCGCCTTTTAATTAATTCCGCACCTGTGACTCCAGCACACCCCCTTATCAAGACGAGTGACTGTCACCAGTCTTGATGAATCGAGAACTTTGTCTTGACTAAGACCAAAAGGCAGGTTCTCGATGGCTTCTCCCTGCCCTTGACTAATGGGTCTTTCCCTATACCAGTGAAGGCGAACCTTTTAGAGACCAAGTGCCCAAACTGCAATCCAAAACTCACTTGTTCATCGCAAAGTATCAACACAGCAATTTACCTGAATACTGAGGTTTTAGATTAGAAAAAATAACTTGTACATTAGCGAGCTATACAGTCTATAGCAAAGAGCTTGTAAGCGCTGCACTCTAAGCCCAAGATACTAGCCACTGAATGCAGTGGAGGTCTGCTCTTGAGAATGGAGAGGACTTTTAATTACAGTAAATGTAAAATTGCAAAGTTGTTTGTTTTTACAACCTCTTTGCAATTGTAACCCTTTATCATGATGAGAATAACCCTTTAAGCCAGGGATGTCAAATACACATAGGACCAAAGTAAATCTTTGGCAAAGTCAACCTTGATATTTGTTAAAAAAAATAAAGGTCTACAATTGAGGAAGTTTTTCCTTATTAAATAAAACGATAAACTTTTGGAATTATAGTAGAATAATATGTTATGGAAGAACAATAAAAAGCATATGGCCCAATGAATTCTGCCAGAAGCACTGTATGATGACCTTACTGTACCCCCTCAATTCCCCCAACAAAGAATGGTGACCCCTTCACAGTATGACTCTTCAACTGTAATCCCCACACAGCCCTCCATACAGTATAACGGGCACTAAAAATCCTCCATACAGTACAGTGGGCCCCACATAGTCCTGCATAAAGTTTAATGGGCCCCACATAGTGCTCCATACAGTATCAAAGGGCCCTGTATTAACTTACATACAGTAATTATCTGTACTGTATAACAGCTCCACACTGTATAATGGCCACATGTAGTACTCCATCAATATAATGGCCTCATACAAAGAAAAAAACTACTCACCTCTGCCGTCTTAATATATCAGTCCTACCTGTGGGCACACATGCCATCTCCTCAGCACTAGCGCCACCACCATCCCCCTCATTACTGGCACCGCTACCCTCACCCTCCTCATCACGCGCGCAGACTGATGGGAGGGCGCTTGTGCAGAGGAAAGTAGCCGCAGTGCTAGTGATGAGGGAGATTAGAGTAATGGCGCTAGTGCTGAGGAGATTGCACGTGTGCCCACCGGGACGCCTCTACGTACCCCCCTCTGGCACGTGTGCCATAGGTTCACCACCGCTGCCCTACACACACACACACACACACACACACACACACACACACACACACACACACACGTCAGTTAAAGGGAGAAGACACTTGGGACCAGCCTTTAACTAGTCCTTATGACTGTTGTGTTTGAAACTGATAAGCTGTAAACGCTGCAGAATATGTTGGCGCTATATAAATAAAGATTATTATTATTAGTCCCCGGCCATCTTTTCAAAGTCTATATATTTTTTTCTGATGCACCGCAGCATTTCAAAGTAAAACCTACATGGCTGCAGTAATAATGAGCCATTGACTGATTCATGCTGCCCAATGATTCGGGCAGCTTGAATCCGCTAATGAGTTTACTGGATACATTGACCATGTTTTCTTACTTTGAGTGATCTCTTCCAATCAAGTCACAAAAATGTTCTTGCTATTGACTCAGTCAACTTGTTTGAACCGTTTTTTTTTTTCCCTCCACAGAGGGCACCGGCGAGCAGGAGTACGTATCCTCGGAGATTCAGCTTCTCTATTACCCCAGTATCACATACACCATCATCGGGAGCTCGGTCATCTTTGTGATGGTGGTGGCATTGCTGGCCCTGATCCTGCACCATCAGAGGAAACGTACCAACCTCATGAGTCTTCCTGTACATCGGCTGCAACACCCACTGCTGCTCTCCAGACTGGTGGTCCTGGACCACCCACACAACTGCAGAGTCACCTACAATGTCAACAGTGGGGTCCATTACGTGTCCAGCGAGGGCTACCAGCCGCCGGTTAACATCGAGTCACCTCCATCTTACACTGAGGCAGTGCTGGACGACAAGTGAGTATCTCTCATATATATTTGTTTGGCTGTGTAGATCCATGTTGTCGAATCTAACCCCTGGCTCTCCAGCTGTTTTTGACAACCAGAAGGTGGGAAAGACATGGGTTGGAGACCACTGATATATATACGAAAGTACATGAGAGTTCCCTTTTGTGCATTGTATAATGTGTCTTCCTCTTACAGCTCTTGTCCACCCTGGTTCTCTTTGCCGCCACCACCATACTCTTCAGACGTGGAAATTTCCAGCCAGACAGAACTTCCTCCCTACCGCTCCAGAACAGGCAGCGCTACAAGCACAGGCTCTACAGGCAATACCCTGGACACCCCCAGCGGCTCTTGGGATTCCGGCAGCCCCTCTGAAGCACAGGAAAGCGCGTCCTCCCCCAGTGATTCCCAGCTTAACACTGTGCTGGAGGTTTGAAGGCCACAACACCCACCCAAGAAACTTCTACAAGACACTGGGGGAGGTACTAAAAGAGACTGAAAGTTTCTTGAGTTGGTTTGTGGCATCTTGTTACCAGCAAATGCTCCTTATATTTTTATAGAGTGCAGAGGTATATTTTTTTAGATGTTTCTCTCTCTTCCCTTTGTATTATTTTACTATTGTTGCAGTCTTCTTATTTCTACAGTTGGGTCCAGAACTATTTGGACAGTGACACAAGTTTTGGCATTTTAGCAAAACATATTATAAATACTGTTATATAATCAATATGGGCTTAAAGTGCGAATCTCCGCTTTTAGGCTGGTTTCACATTTGCGTTTTTTGCCGCAGCGTTTGTACCGCATATAGACGCATGCGTCGTGTTTTCCTATATTTAACATTTAAAACGCATGCTTTTTTTGGTTCGCGTTTTGCTGCGTTTGACGACACGTCGCGTTTGACGACGCATGCGTCGCTTGCGGCTTGGCGCGGAAATGCAACATGTAGTAATTTTTAGAGGCGTCTATTTGCCGCCAGGAAACGCATGCGTTTGATTGCGCAAGGTTTGCGTCAAAAAAACGAATTGCTGTCTATGTAAACGCATGCGTTTTTAAGCACATGCGTTTTTGAACGCATGCGTTTCAATAGAGAAAAACAAGTCTAGACACTGATAAGCCACCCCCCACCATCAAGGTGATAAAGGGATCCAAACCCTAGCCCAAACCCTAACCGGAAAATGGAAATAAATACCTTTTTTAAATTTTTCCCTAACTAAGGAGTTGATGAAGGGGGTTTGATTTTTATTTATAGGGGGTTTTCTAGTGGATTTTTATGTTTGTCAGCTGTCACACACTAAAAGACGCTTTTTATTCCAAAAAATATTTTTTGCGTTACCACATTTTGAGAGCTACAATTTTTCCATATTTTGGTCCACAGAGTCATGTGAGGTCTTGTTTTTTTGCGGGACGAGTTGACATTTTTATTGGTAACATTTTCGGGCACGTGACATTTTTGATCGCTTTTTATTCCGATTTTTGTGAAGCAGAATGAACAAAAGACAGCTATTCATGAATTTCTTTTGGGGGGCCATTTATACCGTTCCACGTTTCGTCATAATACACGCCCTCTGTAGTCCCATTGGCGGTGTCTAGATCTTGATTTTTCTCTTGTGAAATTTCTCATCATGCGTACCAAAAGCGCGAACGCAGGAAAAAACGCATGTAAACGCGTACAAACGTGGTGTTTTTTTCACCACTTGCGGATGCGTTTTAAACGCTGTGGATTTAAACGCAAATGTGAAAGTAGCCTAATTTGAGGATATTCACATTCTAATTGGAGTAAGGGTTTATGAATTACAGCTGTTTAATATGTAGCGGCCTCTTTTTTTTTTAAATTAACAAAAAGTAATCTCAAAAACCCTATAATGGGCTTCATGGGCTATTCCCTTGTTAATCCAAAATCAGTTAAGAAGGTAAAAGGTCTGGAGATGATTCCAGATGTGGCATTTGGAAGCTGTTGCTGTGAACCCACAACATGCGATCAAAGGAGCTCTCAATGAAAGAGAAATAAACAGTCATTAGGCTGGAAAAAAAAGAAATGCATCAGAGAGCAGAAATGTTAGGTGCAACTAAATCAACAGTTTGGTACGTTGTGCAAAAAAAAAAAAAAAAAAAAGAGCGTGCAGGTGAACTTGAGAACTCAAAAAGGCCTGGACGTCCACAGAAGACAACAGAGGTGGGTGATCGCAGAATCCTTTCCATGGTAAAGAAAAACCTCTTTACAATATCCAAGTAAAGACCACGCTCCAGGAAGTCGGTGTCTACGTATCTAAGTCCACCATAAGAGAAGACTTCATGAAAGCAAATGGCTCAGGTTCACCACAAGGTGCAAACCATTATACAGCCTTAAGGGACTCTGTCACCTGAATTTGGAGGGAACAATCTTCAGCCATAGGGGTGGGGTTTTCGGGTGTTTGATTCACGCTTTCCTTACCCGCTGGCTGCAATATTGGATTGAAGTTCATTCTCTGTCCTCCGTAGTACACACCTGCACAAGGCAAAGATTTGGTCACGGTCCAAGTATTTCTGAACTTAACTGTAAGTGATCCTCTAAAGGCAATAAGGCACGTACCCCAGACTGTGGTGTAGATCGCGTGCTTGGTACACAAGCCACGACCCTCGGCTACAGAATGAAAAGCCTAAGGTGTCAAAAACTAAGCTTCCCCAAAACAAGGCTGTCTTTATAGCTGTAGAGGAAGCCATTTTGTGGATGGACCAAATTTAAAAAGTGATTGTTTAGTATTATAAAGCCATGACTGATGCTTTCCTTCAGAGCACCATGCCTGTTTACTTCCATGGATTTCAGCTGCAAGCTAGACACAACGTAAGGAAAAGATGGGGTGATGGTTCTGGAAGAACGGGGCCATGGTTATTTTTTGTTTTTTGTTTACCAGTACAATCCCTTTACTTTATACTCAGAAACCAATCTTAGACTAGTGAATCCCGACCCTCCAAGGTATCCGACTGGTATTGCCGGCAGGTAAAGTCGGGAGCTGCACAATGTGCTTTACACATGATCATTCTGCCTCCATTTTTCTGTTCCAATTTTTTTCCTCTTAGATTTTTTCATCACCAAAACTATACCTTTTATTTTTCCATCATTGGCGTGTGAGGGCTTACTTTTTTGCCAGATGAGTTGCAATTTACGAACAACAAATTATTTTTGATTTTATAAATTGTTAGCTTTATACTTCGGTCAGTCTGATTTTGTTTTTTACTTCACGTTGGCTTATAATATTCTGGGAACTTTATTTTTCTGCTGATAGTGTCAAGTCTCCTTGTTCTATATGTGATGAGCTGTAGCATTCATTGCTGCCATCTTGCTACATATACAATTTTTTTTTCTAAAATTGCTTTGACTTTTTTTTTTTCGAAAGGCGAGATGACAAAAATGTCAGAATTGCTCTTTTTTGGTTCTCTTTTCCTTTAGTGTTCTCCATCAATGCAAAAATAGATAATTCAAAATTTAAGAAAATTGGACGGTAACTGGCAAGGTGATACCAAATGTGTTTATGAAATATAAAAAAAATGTTTTTAACTGGAGAAAGACATTTCTGTACTGCAGTCTATTGTCTTTTTAAACGATCAAAGGTGCATAAATATAACACATCATTAGGCTCGTACCGCCGTGATTACCCATCCGCACCCTGCAATCACATGGCAGGGAGGACAATGGGGTGGAAGAGGGAGTCCTGCCTCTGTGTAACCTGATAGGCCGGGATCACGCATGCGAGAAATACGTCAGAGTCTCACATGGTAATCCCCGGGCCTGCACCCGACACTCAGGAGCGGAGCGTGCGGCTTCATGTATTGCTATGCGGCCGCACGCTACGCTCCAGAGTGCAGGCGGCAGGGCCGGGGATTACCATGCGAGACTCGGACGTATTTCTCGCATGTGTGATCCCGGCCTTACAGGTGCTACTGACCACAGCCTTCAAGGGTACATTACCACCATCCCCGCTAGCCGTGGCAGATGGATAAAACTCCACTCCAAGATGTTCTACAGCCACAGGAGCCAGGCCCACTCCTCCAAGATGTTCCTACACCTCAGGTGAATTTTGGCTCCATGTACAAAATGTCTTCCTCTACACAAATGACATTGGCGCCTTTGTTTTGATCTCATCTGTAACAGGGGTGGCTCGTTTCTGCTCTTCTCGACTATGACCTGGATAATTTTTTTTTTTATTATTCTTTATCTTTTCTTTTGAATCTGTAGATAGGCAATTATTTGGATAGAGACTTAAGTAGTCACAATTATCGTACATGCAGAAAACTAGAGCAGCTCAGAGTAAAGAATAAAGAAAAAACATCACCAAGATCTAAGGGGGGAAAGACAGACTATTAAATAATAACGTCTCGAGAAGGATTACGCTGCATGAACAAATACAAATGTCAGCGCCTCGCAGCGTAGGGAACAATGGCAGCCGCACCAAGGAAACCCTCACTGCACGGAGCCCCTGGACCCGCGCCTCTCGTAATGACAGCTCTATCGGATATATCAAACCTGACTGTCTTGGAGAACCTGACAAGAACCAAGTCTGAACTGACTGTAGATCCTCCTGGAAGTGACCAAAACATCAAACCATTTACAATCAAATTCAATGGGACAACCCAAGCGAGGCCTCATTCCAGCACCACGGACAGGAGGAATTTGTAGGCAGCAGTATGGGGCCATACTGGACATTGGGAAAAGTGGTCTCATCTGGGACCCCTACGAAAGTGACTGACGCGTCTCTATTAGACTACTCGCTCGTTATCTCGTTTGCCCATGGTGCCTTCTCTAACCCAGTTTTTGCTCGAATGGACATTGTTGACGGGGCTCTGATGCCTATATATTTATGGGGAGCTCCTCCCTCTTGAGGAACCGACTATAGTCGGCCTTAAAACGGCTGATGGGGAACACTAAGCTAAGTTTGAAGGGATTGGAAAAACATGGCTACTTTCCTAAAAAAAACAAACAAAAAACAGCGCCACTCCTGTCCTACAAGTTGTGCGTATTCTTACAGCAATTCACTTCAATGGAGTAATATCACACAAAACCTGTAGAAAGATTTGGTGCCATATTGTACCCTAAAAAAAAAAATATTTCCAAATGTAAATGACATTTATCTATTTCATACCTCCCTTGAGCAAGTAATGGCTCCACTTCCTAAAGACTATGACGGGGTGTTATGTACACTGTCCATTTTAGAATACTTATGACGGCTCGCCTCTGGCAGCCAAAGTCTCTGGCCAACTGTGCAAGTGATCTTGGTGCATTGTTATTTACCAAAATCTCCAAGGACATTCTAGCTGAGCAGTATCTCTCTTTTCCTTCATTTTTGCTACTATGTTCATATTACTTCTCCTGTTGATGCTACTGGATATGACGGCCTCTTCCCAGCAATTCTAACGGGACTTTACACTACAAGACTGAGACCATCCAAGTTGGGGGATGAGAGCTCCCTGTGTGTAGCTACAAAGCCAAAGCAACATTTAATTGCTGCTTACATGTGACTGTTGTGCATTAAATATCCTTCTCTGATGTGTAATATTCGGTTTGCTTGATGATATTTCATAAGATGTGGGTGACAACCAAATGCTAAAAAAAAAATTGCATTGGATCCAAGTGGTTCATGTTCTCACGAGTCCACTTTCTTTCATTTTACAGAAACTACTATGGGCATCTTCTATCTAGAAGTGTATGTGAATTGCATTCCTACGCCTCAGGATGGTAGCAATGAGGACTCAATTTTAACTTTGTATTGGGGTGGAGGGGTCACTGATCGCTTTTGTATATTTATTTACAGATTTGTCTCAAAAAATACCCTCCTCCCCACAAAAAAACAACAAACAATTAGGACTAGATGGTGAAGATTGGGCTTGATAAATCCTAGAATGCTAAGAGTTGGAAGGGACCTCCAGGGTCATAGTGTCCATGGGACAGGGTTATCTGTCTAAGTGAATGTGGGCCTCACTCTGTTAGCAAAGGGCCCACAATATACCACATAATGTTCCTTTTGACAAGTATAGATCACATTTACTAAGCGATCCGTGGACCTTACTAGCCCAGTATGCCCGGTCATTTGCCCAGGTTTGACAACAGGTAAGCTTTCCCTCAAGCTTCAATGAAAATGTATGCATTGATTGTTGCAGAATGTCGGAGTCTACAGTAGGTCTTATCTCATGACCTTTATTCTCTCCAGGATGGTTCTTACATTACTTTCATCTCCAATATGACCAACAAATGTTGGGTAATGAGCAGTAATACAATACACAAATAGGGCCAGAATTATAGCGGTTATATTATTATACTGGGTGCCAATATTAGGAGCAGTATTCTAGTAACTGTATTCTGATACTCTACGACGATACGGCCCCCCAGCCCCATATGTAGGAGAGTACAACACCCCCCCCCCCCATGTAGAAGAGTAAAACACAAATACCACAATATGGCACCCACATGTAGGAGAGTACAACTACAATGATACGGCCCCCCCATATAGGAGAGTAATACTCAACTACCATGAGATACGGCCCTCCTGCCCCATATGTAGGAGTACAACATAACTACCACGATACGGCCCCCCATGTAGGAGAGTACAACTATCAATACGGTCCCCCGCCCCAGATGTAGGAGAGAGCTGTTGCTACACTACCACGATAGAGCGTCCCATATGTCGGAGAGTACATCACCAACTACCACGATACGGCCCCTCACCCCATATGAAGGAGAGTACAACAATTATGATACGGCCCCATATGAAGGAGAGTACAACACAACTGCCACGATACGGTGCCCCGCCCCATATGAAGGAGAGTACAACACCTCCCACAATACAAGATTACATGTAGGAGAGTACAACACAACTACCACGATATGACCCCCCCCCCCTGCACCATATGTAGAAGAGTACCACTACCACGATACGGCCCCCCGCCCCACATGTAGGAGAGTAAATCTACCATGATACGGCCCCCCCATGTTGGAGAGGACAACAACTACCACGATACGGCCTCTCACCCCTCAGGTAGCAGAGTACAACTACCACAATACGGCCCCCCCACCCCACATGTAGCAGAGTACAACTGCAACGATACGGCCCCCCCCATATGTAGATAAGTACAACTACCACGATACAGCCCTCCATGTAGGAGAGTAAAACAACTAGGATGATACGGCGTCCCATATGTAGGAGAGTACAAGACAACTCCTAAGATACGGGGCCCCACATGTAGGAGTACAACACCACTAACAAGATACGGCACCCCATTTGTAGGAGAGTACAATACAACTACCACGATACGCGCCCCCTCCCCCATATGTAGGACAAAACAACACAACTACCATGATACTTCCCCCGCCCTATATGTAAGAGTGTACAACACGACTGTCACAATACGGCACCCCATACGTTGGAGAGTACAACTACCATGATACGGCCCCACGCCCCTCAGGTAGCAGAGTACAACTACCACAGTACGGACCCCCCACATGTAGCAGAGTATGACAACTTCCATGATACGACCCGCCCACACCATATGTAGAAGAGTACAACTAGATGATACGGCCCCCCACCCAACATGTAGGAGAGTATAACTACCATGATACGGCACCCCATACGTAGGAGAATACAAACAACTACCACGATTCAACCCCCGCCCCCCCATATGTAGGAGTAAAACACAACTACCACGATACGGCCCCCCGCCCCACATGTAAGAGAGAACAACAGCTACCAGGATACGGCCCCCCGCCCCACATGTAGGACAAGTATAACACAACTCCTACGATACAGGATCACATGTAGGAGAGTACAAGACAGCTACAACGATACAGCCACCCGCCCCATATGCAGGAGAGTATAACACAACTACCACGATACTGTCCCCCATGTAGGAGAGTACAACATAACTACCACGATACGGCCCCCCTCCATATGTAGGAGAGTACAACACAACAACCATGTAGCACCCCCCATGTAGGAGAGTACAACACAACTACCACGATACGGCTCCCCCACCCCAGATGTAGGAGACTTGAACACAACTACAACAATACGGCCTCCCCGCCCCAGATATAGGAGAGTACAACAACTCCCACAATACAGGATCACATGTAGTAATACTACGATAAAACACCCTGCCCCACATGTAGGAGAGTACAACAACACCCACAATACAGGATCACATGTAGTAATACTACGATAAAACACCCTGCCCCACATGTAGGAGAGTACAACAACACCCACAATACAGCTCTGCGTCCCATATAAAGGAGTACAACAGAACTGCCACAATAGCGCGCTCTATGTAGGAGAGTACAACACAACTACCACGATACTTTCCCCACCCCATATGTAGAAGAGTACAAACTACCACGATACAACCCCCCATGTGTAGGACAGTACAACACAACTACCATGATAACGGCCCCCGCCCCACATGTAGGAGTACAACTACCACGAAAAAGCCACCACCCAATATGTAGGAGAGTACAACATAACTGCCAAGATAGCGCCCCCTATGTAAGAGTATAACACAACTACCACAATAAGGTGCCCCATATGTAGGAGAGTACAAACAACTACTACGATACGCCCCCTTGCCCCATATGTGGGAGAGTACAAAACAACTACCACGATACGGCCCCCCCACCCATATGTGGGAGAGTACAAAACAACTACCACAATACGGCGCCCCATATGTAGGAGAGTACAAACACAACTACCACAATATGGCTCCCCCCATGTAGGAGAGTACAACAACCATGATACGTCCCCGTGCCCCACAGGTAAGAGAGTACAACACAGCTACCAAGATACAGCCCCCGCCCCACATATAGGAGAGTATACCACAGCTACCAGGATACGGCTCCCCACCCCACATGTAGGAGTACAACACAACTACCAGGATACGGCACCCCTTATGTAGGAGTGCAAGACAACTACCACGATACGGCCCCTTGCCCCACATGTAGGAGAGTACAACAAAACTACAACGATACAGCCCCCAATGTAGGAGAGTACAACTACCACGATACAGCACCCCCACCCCATGTGTAGGAGAGTACAACTACCAAGATACAGCTCCCCTCCCCTATAAAGGAGTACAACACAACTACCACAATATGGCTCCCCCCATGTAGGAGTACAACACAACTACCACAATATGATCCCCGCACCATATGCAGAAGAATACAACTACCACGATACGGCCCCCCCACCCCACCCCACATGTAGGAGAGTAAATCTACCATGATACGCACCCCCCCATGTTGGAGAGGACAACACAACTACCACGATACTGCCCCCCGTCCAATAGGTAGGAGAGTACAACACAACTGCCACAATAGCACCCCCTATGTAAGAGAGTACAACACAACTACCACGATACAGCCACCAGCCCCATATGCAGGAGAGTACAACACAGCTACCATGATACCGCCCCCAATGTAGGAGAGTACAACATAACTACCACAATACGGCCCCCCATATGTGGGGAGTACAACACAACTACCATGATACGGCCCCCCATATGTGGGAGAGTACAAAACAACTACCACGATACGGCCCCCCATATGTGGGAGAGTACAAAACAACTACCATGATAACGGCCCCCACCCCACATGTAGGAGTACAACTACCACGAAAAAGCCACCACCCAATATGTAGGAGAGTACAACACAACTGCCAAGATAGCGCCCCCTATGTAATAGTATAACAACTACCACGATACGGCACCCCATATGTAGGAGAGTACAACCCAACTACCACGATACGGTGCCCCATATGTAGGAGAGTACAACACAACTACCAGGATACGGCCCCCCAACACATATGTAGGAGTACAACTACCACGATACAGCCCCCTGCCCCATATGAAGGAGACTACAACTCTCACGATATGCCTCCCGCCCCATATGTAGGAAGAGTACAACTACCACAATACGGCCCCCCACCCCATATGTAGGAGAGTACAACACAAGTACCACGATAAGGCCCACCATGTAGGAGAGTACAACTACCACGATATGGCCCCTGCCCCTATGTAGGAGAGTACAACACAACTACCAGGATACGGCCCCCCAACACATATGTAGGAGATTATAACTACCAAGATTCGGCCCCCCGCCCCATTTGAAGGATAGTACAACTTCCACGATATGACCCCTGCCCCATATGTAGGAAAGTACAACTAAACTACCACGTACCACCCCCAGGTAGGAGAGTAGAACACAACTACCACGATACGGCCCCATATGTAGTAGACTAGAACACAACTACAACGATACTGCCCCCTGCCTCACATGTAGGAGAGTACAACACAACTCCCACGATACAGGATCACATGTAGGAGTACAACACAACTACCAGGATACGGCCACCCCACCCTATATGAAGTAGAGGACAATACAACTACCACGATAATGCCTCCCGCCCTACATGTAGGAGAGTACAACACAACTACCACGATAGCACCCCCAGTGTAGGAGAGTACAACTACCACGATACAGCCCCCTGCCCTATATCTAGTAGAGTATAACAACTACTACGATACAGCCACCTGCCCCACATGTAGGAGTACAACTACCACGATACAGCCCCCCAACCATATGTAGGAGAGTACAACACAACTACCACCCCCCAATGTAGAAGACTACAACACAACTACAATGATACAGCCCCCCGCCCCATATAAAGGAATACAACACAACTGCCACAATAGCACCCCCCATATAGGAGAGTACAACTACAATACCACCCCCCATGTAGAAGTACAACTACCATGATATAGCCCCCGCCCCATATGTAGGAGACTACAACTGCCACGATACGCCTCCTGCCCCTGATGTAGGAGAGTACACCTACCACAATACGGCCCCGCCCCATATGTAGAAGATTACAACTACCACGATACGGCCCCCAATGTAGGAGAGTACAACATAACCACGATGAGGCGCCCCATATGTAGGAGAGTACAACACAACTACCACAATACAGCCCCCCATGTAGGAGAGTACAACACAACTACCACGATACGGCCCCCCGCGCCACATGTAGGAGAGTACAACACCTACCTTGATATGGCCCCCCCGCCCCATATGTAGGAGAGTACAACACAATTACCACGATACGGCCACCATTTAGGAGAGTACAACTACCACGATACGGCCCGCTGCCTCATGTGTAGGAGAGTACAACACAACTACCACGATACGGCCCCAGCTGCAAATGTAGGATACCGCATTACATGTATGAGAGTACAGCAACTACCACGATACGGCTCCCCACATGTAGCACGGAGTGTACAACACAGCTACCACGATACGGCGTCCCATATGTAGGAGAGTACAACACAACTACCACGATACCGCCCCATATGTAGGAGAGTACAACTACCACGATACGGCCTCCACTCCATATGTAGGAGAATACAACTACCATGATACTGCCCCCCCCCCCGCCGCACATGTAAGAGAGTACAACTACCACGATACGGCCCCCCGTGTAGGAGAGTAAAACACACCTACCACGATACTGCCCCCCATATGTAGGAAAGTACAACTGCCATGATACGGCCTTCCGCCCCACATGTAGGAGAGTACAACAACTCCCACAATACGGCCCCCCGCCCCATATGAAGGAGAGTACAACACAACTGCCATGATATGGAGACCCATATGTAGGAGAGTACAACACAACTACCACAATATGGCTCCCACCCCACATGTAAGAGAGTACAACAACTACCACAATACCGACCCCGCCCCATATGTAGGAGAGAACACCACAACTACCACTATACGGTGTCCCATATGTAGGAGAGTACAACACAACTACCACGATACCGCCCCCAATGTAGGAGAGTACAGCAGAACCACCACGACACGGTCCCAGCACCATATGTAGGAGAGTACAACACAACTACTATGATACATATGGTGGGCTGTAAGAGTACAACTACCACGATACGCCTCCCGCCCCATATGTAGGAGTACAACCCAACTACCACGATACCACCTCCCATGTAGGAGACTACAACTACCACGATACAGCCCCCCACCCCATATAAAGGAGTACAACACAACTGCCACAATAGCGCCCCTATGTAGGAGAATTCAGCAGAACCACCACGATACCACCCCACCCCCCCCACATGTAGGAGAGTACAACATAACTACCAGGAAGCAGTGCTCCATATGTAGGAGAGTACAACACAACTACCACAATACGGCCCCCCATGTAGGAGAGTGAAACACAACTACCATGATATGGCCCACTATGTAGGAGAGTAAGACAACTACCACGATACGGCTCCCTGCCCACATGTAGGAGAGTACAACACAACTACCACAATACAGCCCTCCCATATGTAGGAGAGTACAACTACCATGATACGCCTCCCGCCCCATATGTAGGAGAGTACTCCTACCACGGTACGGCCCCTGCCCCACATGTAGGAGATTACAACTACCACGATACAGCCCCCCGCCCCATATAAAGGAGTACAAAACAACTGCCACAATAGCGCCCCTATGTAGGAGAATACAGCAGAACCACCACGATACCACCCCCCCACATGTAGGACAGTACAACATAACTACCAGGATGCAGTGCTCCATATGTAGGAGAGTACAACACAACTACCGTAATACGGCCCTCCCATATGTAGAAGAGTACAACTACCACGATACAGTTCCCCCATGTAGGAGAGTACAACTACCAGGATACAGCCCCATATGTAGGAGAGTACAAAACAGCTACCACGATACGGCGTCCTATATGTAGGAGAGTACAATACAACTACCACGATACGGCACCCCATATGTAGGAGTACAACTACCACAATACGGCCCCCGCCCCATATGGAGGAGAGTACAACACAACTACCATGATACCGCCCCCCCATGTAGGAGAGTACAATACAACTACCACGATTCCACCCCCGCCCCACATATAGGAGAGTACAACTACCACGATACAGCCCCACATGAAGGAGAGTGCAACTACCACAGTACGGCACCCCATATGTAGGAGAGTACAACAACTATTACAATAAGGCCCCCCATGTAGGAGAGTAGAACAACTACCACGATATGGCCCCCCACCCTACATGTAGGAGAGTACAACACAGCTACCATGATACCGCCCCACATATAGGAGAGTACAACTACCACAGTACGGCGCCCCATATGTAGGAGTACAACAACTACCACGATACAGCCTCTCGCCCCATGTGTAGGAGAGTACAACTACCACAATACGGTCCCTAGTCCTACATGTAGGATAGTACAATTACGATACCACCCCCGCACCATATGTAGAGTACAACTACCATGATACAGTCCTCCCATATGTAGAAGAGTACAACTACCACAATACAGTTCCCCCATGTAGGAGAGTACAACTACCAGGATACAGCCCCACATGTAGGAGAGTACAAAACAACTACCACGATACGGCATCCCATATGTAGGAGAGTACAATACAACTACCACGATACCGCCCCCACCCCGCATGTAGGAGAGTATAACTAACACGATACAGCCCCCCGCCCCATATATAGGAGAGTACAACTACCAGGATATGGCCCTCCCATATGTAGAAGAGTACAACTACCACGATACGGGCCCCCGCCCCACATATAGGAGAGTACAACTACCACGATACGGCACCTAATCCCACATGTAGGATTGTATAATTACCACGATACCGCCCCCCGCACCATATGTAGCAGAGTACAACTACCACGATACGGCCCTCACATATGTAGAAGGGTACAACTACCACGTTCCAGTTCCCCCATGTAGGAGAGTACAACTACCAGGATACTGCCTCCCGCCCCACATGTAGGAGAATGTAAAACAACTACCACGATACGGCGTCCCATATGTAGGAGAGTACAACTACCATGATATGGCCCCCAGCCCCATATGTAGGAGAGTACAACACAACTTCTACAATACGGCCCCCTGTCCCATATGTAGGAGAGTACAACACAACTACCACGATACCGCCCTCCATGTAGAATACAACTACCACGATACCACCCCCACCCCACATGTAGGAGAGTACAACTACTGTACCACGATACAGCCCCCTTCCCCATATATAGGAGAGTACAACTACCAGGATACGACAACATATTAGACATCCCACAACTTAGTGCCATGGAGGGGTAGAGACCTTCACACAGATGCAGACACGATATTATCCACAACTCATTTTTTTAAGTGAATCTGTTTAGCGTCTTGGTGTTTTAGCTGATAACTGAATGAGTGTCGGCAGCTAGGTAACGCATTACTAGCAGATGGGTGAAGCTTCATTTTCCTTGCATGGAGAGCACCTTCTTACTGGGCATAAAGCAAAATCTTCTGCGCTCTTCTCATAATTGGTTCCCTTGAAACAGCAAATTGAGTTTCTGAGCAGCCGCCACATTATGAATATTCCTTGTTTTTAAAGTGGGAGTCTCAAGGTAGACGCCAGTCTTGGTCGCTCGTTTCATAAATTGTACACGTGCAGGGATGAAGACTATCCCGTGTAAGTTAATTAGTAGGAATTATAAAGATGCGCAATCCCTTAGCTTAGCCCTTAAATGTAAGATTTTAGGATTTCTTCAAGTGATCAACTTTCATTTGACCTTTTAATTAGAAGGTTCCATTGATGATGAGATGATCCCTAGTGGTCTCATTGTAGAGGGCCCCCCAACAATTTTATGTACTATGCAGAAACTCCTCAGTAAGTGTTCAGTTTCCCTGCAGCACCCCCGCAGGAGAAAAGAAGGATTACACAACACCTTTTGAAATAATTTTGTCCATTTAGAGGAGATGGTTCCTCCACGATGAGAAATGTTCGTTGTAGACGCCTTTCACGGAGGGTAAATGTTCTCTATAGCAGACAATACCTTCGTAATTTTTATTCTAGCTGTCGATTTAACTTTGGTCTGAATACGTATCCATAACGGCCAGTGGAAGGGTTGTCAGCGGCACAAGGGATATATTGAGAGAAGGTAAAGACATACCAGTCCTTTATATCCAGTAGATATAATCTATCACATGATATAAAATATTAGATATAGGAACAAAAAGTAGATGTAACTATAGATAAAAAGGATGAGAGAGGGGCATGAAAAATATCATGTAAATACCCTCTCATGTGTACCAAATAGAGAAGAAGGTTACAAATATCGCACTCTCCCATATAAATTAGGTACAGGTGTTTGCTTGGGGCCCAGAACACACCAAAAAGACCATGCCATAGCAGGTAGATAGTGACTGTAAGAAGTCCAGTACCATTAACCGCTTAATGGTTTATTTATCATTCATTATTACCACCATCTAGTGACAAATTGTGTGTATACAATAAAGTTGTTCACTTTTGTCATAACGCCCCAATGTGCTACCTGTGTTTACACAGTAATAATGGCCCATTAAAAATGCCAACATGTGCTACTTTGAAGGTTATGATGCCCATAATACCCCCTGAGTAACCCCCTAAGGCAGACCTGGACAAACTGTGGCCCGCGGGTGGCATCCGGCCCTCTGGCTGTTATAGTCCGGACCGTGTTCCGAGACAGCTGAAGGGGCTGAAACAGTTGCCACAGGCCGAAACATGCCGCCAGCTGTCACTGCTATCCACATCCTTGGGATGCAGACAGTGGTGAATACATTGGTGGAGGATGGCGCCATCTTCCACCAATCAGTATGTGACAGCAGATGAGATGACGCATCAGTTGTGCACCGTGCAGGCTCCGTGCATCGTAGATAGCAGAGCACCGGAGGAAGGGGAGCGAGGAGGGGGATGTGTTTTTTTTTCCATGTGTACGGGATGTTTATATGTTTTTGTTTGGGGACTCATACTGTATATAAGAGGTTATGTAGGGCTCATACTTTATACAGGGGGCGATGTGGAGGCTCACATTGTATATAGAAAGGCTATGCGAGGGGCTAATACTTTATATACAGGGGGCTCTATATACAGTATGAGGGGCTATGTGTGGGCTCTTATGGTATATAAGTGGATGTCGGTATACTTAATTTTGCTTAATATTAATTTATATAAAATTATAATTATTAATGGAGCAGAACTAATTTCAGCTCATTGGTTCGGGTTCCACAACAGTCTTGGTCTCTCATGTGGCCCCTAGGTACAAATTAATTGCCCACCCCTGCTCTAAAGTAATACAATGGCCTTCGAGTGCCCAATTCAAATAATGATACTATTTTGAAAAATAAATTAAATTTTATCACCATATTCAATCCTTTGATGACAACCACGAGTCCTCTCCACCCTGTATACAAGAGCATGCTGTCATTACGGCTCCGGGGTCAGGATACTGACAACAGAACGATACGGACAGAAAGCTCATTGCTCTACTGCAGGATTATACTGTAAGGCTATATTCACACTTGGCGGTTTTTACCGCGGAACCGCCGCGATTTTGATGCTGCGAGTCCGCAGCAGTTTCCATAGCGTTTACAGTAACATGTAAACCCTATGGAAACCGCAAACCGCTGTGCACATGCTGCGGGAAAAACCGCGCGGGAACGCAGCGGTTTACAACCCGCAGCATGTCACTTCTTTGTGCAGAATCGCTGCGATTCTGCACCCATAGGAATACATTGAACCGCTTACTTCCCGCATGGGGCTGTGCCCACGTTGCGGGAAGTAAACGGATAATGTGCGGGTGGTACCCGGGGTGGAGGAGAGGAGACTCTCCTCCAGGCCCTGGGAACCATATTTGGGGTTAAAAAATAAAAAATCTGGTTATACTCACCCTCTGATGTCCGGAGCTCCTGGGCGCTGCACGCGGCTGTCCGGTCAGAGTTGCTGTGCGACCAGGACCTGCGGTGACGTCGCGGTCACATGACCGTGACGTCACGAAGGGTCCTTCTCCCACAGCATCTTAGGAACCGGACCGCCGGGTGCAGCGCCCAGGAGATCCGGACATCAGAGGGTGAGTATAACCAATTTTTATTATTTTTAACATTACTATTGATGCTGCATATTGCTACATATGCAGCATCAATAGTATAGGCGGAAACCCGCAGCGGAAAACGCGGAACAAACCGCGATAAATCTGCAGGGAGAACCGCAGTTGTTTTGCCCTGCAGATTTATCAAATCCGCTGCGGGAGAACCCGCAGGGACCCGACGCAAGGTGTGAACATAGCCTATCAGTCATAAAAACCTTAAGAGATATATTGGACTAAGTTATGCATGCAAAATGTAGGCACGTGTTCACACTGGCCACTAAACAGACAAAACCCAAGGGAAAAACAAAAAATTAACAGATACCCTGCAGTAGACAAATGGCGATAGTAAAAAAACAAACTTAAAATCCATCCAACCACGTCAAGGTGACCCTATTTGGGAAGGTCCTAACCTCTAGTATTAAAACCTTACCATATGTCAAATGATGTAAATGTGAATAAGGGCCAAACCGTAATGTCCAGCTCTAAGAAAAGGAATTAATAGCAGTTCAGTATCACTCACCCTGACATCCAAGGCAACAGGCAAGAAGTCCTGGGCGCTGTTGCACTTCAAACGTCACTGGAGAGATAGATGTAGAGAGGTGTAAGTATCTCTCACCTCTGTCTCCCGTTATATATCGGAGATGTACGTATGTGTCTCTCGTTATCACATACATTATGTACAGCACACATGGCAGATGAACCGTCTGCTTTGATGCAGTGGCTGAACTGTATGGGGTCGGGGGGTCTGTCAGTAATTGGCGGCAGGACTGCCTGTGGCTCCAAGAGCACAATAGGTTGGAGACACATTGTACGGTGTGAATAATAAGCTGCCGGCAGATTTACTTCTGCATATTTCAGTGTGGAGAATTGTCAGGCAGGTGATGCACCGAGATTAAAGCATGTTGATTTGATTTTTATATGGAATGAAAACCAAAAAATGAGCCCTCTGCACCAAAAGACCATGAAGGGGTCTGGGGGCACGCTTACACACACGCACAAAGTGTTGGCACCATATACAATCTGAGCCAGAATTTATACAGCCCTTCCCTCACATCCACCTCCTGCTGTCACTTACCTCCACCACAGGGGATGATAGCAAGTGGAATATTGCGGGGAGGCAGAGAGTAGGGCGTTTTGCATACTTCATACAGCTCGGCCTGATATGACAACCACCACCATCATCTGCTTAGCTAACTGTATAGCTTTCGCCGCTGTTTGCTTAGGGGCGGACTAACTGTAGCCAGAGCCACGGTTGTGTGCGTCTTTTCCAGGCACCTAACATGGGAAGAATCATGCGAGAAAGTCCCTGTTCATCACATGTTATCTGCAAAATGTTTTAACTTCATGAACAGTGCTATACATAACAAGGGAGGACACTATAATTACCAGATGGCGCTTTATATAATGAGAGAACACTATATAATAACCACACGGCACTTTAAGTCAAAGGGAAGGCACAATACATGAAAGGAAACGATGGGTAATATGGGTAACGTAGTGTAGCACATGGTGCTATACATAACAAAGGAGGACACTGTAATAACCACATTGCCCTTTACATAGCAAGGGAAGATGTTATGTAATAACCAAACAGCGTCTCCTCTTATGTAAACCACCATTGTAAGAAGAGGATGCAATGTAAGAAGGAAAATCAATACATAACTAGAAAGGATACAGAGCTCAATTATTGTATTTGTGCCTATTATTTGTCGAGTGTTCAAAATGAATCTATTTGCACCTTTTTGAAGTGTATTTTATGTGTTTGCCTGGTTATATATATATATTTTTTTTTCCCGGCAGGCGTGACTTAGTGTTTCCAGATACTTTTGCAACTTTTCAAAAAGTCACAAAATTTGTCACAAATGTACTCCAATTCCCCCATACTGATTTTTATGTACAACAAAAACTTTAGTGTAAATTTTGCAAGATTCTGCAAAAATATTAAACTTTTTGCTAAAAAACAAAACAAAAATGGTTAAAATGTTGCCATTTTTGACTGCACACAAAATTCATGAACCGCGAACACTATTTAGATGAATTTTGTATAAAAAAATTTTCATTGAATACCACAAGAAATGTGACAAAAAAAGGCAAATAATGAATCACTTGGCACAAAAAGAGCATTACTCCCATCATCTCTAATGAATAATGAGAGCACAGAAAGACTTTACAGTGCACAGGTAAGAAACACATAGATGCTGTATGGTAAGGGATATTGATGCAGTGCCAAGTGGCCAGCCACAAAGAAGCAGCTAAGAGGGGGGGTAGTGTAGGCTGCATCTCGTATACACTGTGCCTGAAACAGAACTGCATGATGCACTAGGAGGGCCAAGTGCTGGAATACATGTGTGGGGTAAGTTAAGGGCCCGGTCGTCTGTTTGCTCTGAGGCCCATTAGAGAAACCGATACAGGGCACCTTACAAGACAGTACTCTCTGCTAGTTGCCATGCAATTAGCTGTGTAACTGTGCATCCATCTCATAAACAAGCTATATACAATGAAAGCAAGGAGAGATTTTAAGTCTTTGCCAACGCCAGAAACCCACTTTAAGTTTTCAGAATTCTCCTCCGTGTCCAAGTATTCCGCTCCCATCCTCCACATACTTATATCTATCAGTCGCTGTTATGAACGCAGGTTGAAACATCTCACACCGCGCTGGCGAGCCGATTTTGATAAAAGAAACAAAGAGGCAGATGTGAGAGAATCACCGGTGAGACTCATTCAATCCTCGCATTTAATCAGCACGACGCTCTCAGAAGGCGAGCGGATGAACGCGGTGCGGGACACGGGGCCTGGCTGCTCACACTAATGCATTGTGGCCGCCGAGGCGCCTGGAAAAAACCATTTACATTTCAATTCTTGGCAGACAAAGAGGATGTTCTTGTAGAATTCGCCTTCTCTTGGAAATTCAGCACCCGAGTCTGTACAATGAGAAAGATTGTTGGCGCCAAGGTGCTGAAATAAGATTTTGGAGACATAGAAAATGCAGATTTCAAGTCCCTACAGCTCGCGGTTTGTGGATTTTCTAAAAACTCGTAGAGTTTTTATTGCTGTGCAGCAAAATAATTGCTCGAACGAGGATGAAATCTGACAAAATGTAAAAAAACAACAGTGCCCAGGACAATGCCGACTGACTGGCACAAATCGGCCACGTCCTAAACAAAACTGTGTAAGAAGGCCACGATATAGTTGGGATCTGCACAGATTTTTTTTTTCTGCCGTTTTGTGCTCCTAAAAAGCGCTCAAAAAACAAAAGAATTGTCCTATTTTTATGGAAAAACGACGAGCTGTTCATATGTTAAAGGTTTCTGAGTAACTTTGAAACACTTCACCATCAAAACCACCGAAGTGTTTAAAAGTAGACACATCCATTCATCAGGCGCTCTCCGCTAGAAAGAAACTCTCAAACTTTACAAGTAAATAGGTAATAAAAAAAAAATCACCCCGAAGTGTTTTCTGTCTTGGAAAACCAACATAGTTGAGGTAAAAGACAGTGTTAACATAACCTTGGGGGAGGCCAGAGCTGCAGCATGAGACCCCAATATGTGATCTTTAAAGACCATCAGACAAGGAACTCAACGGTCATTCTGTGCCCTCCTATCAGTATTGCTACTATTTATTTGAGGGGGAACGTACTGGCCTAATTTGGGGGAAGCCAAAAGATAGCGGACCCTGCATCTCCCTTTTAATGAAGGTTGGAAATCTAAACACTGCTTTTCTTCACCATTATCAATGCAAAGTAGTCCAAAAATTTGTCTGCAAATGGGGTAGGGTGGCATGAACCGGCACCAAATTAATGGGGCAAATTTAACGGCCCCCTTTCTCTGTGCCCCCTTGTCCATATATAGTGATTTCCACAATTTCTAATTGTATAACCGCCTATCTGCTTTCGCCACTATATACCAGAAAGACAACTCACGTCAGGCAGCTGCTGTAAGCCTTACTGTCACGCTGTAAGTGGCGATAAAGGGGCAGGACGGCGTACTGGGACCCGCACCTGTCCCTACCACTATAATGGGGCCCTGGCTTTCCCTTATCTCAGGGGTACCTATAATGGTTAGGAGGCCTGAGCCGCCAGCGTATCCCTGTCTCCTGTGCAGGTCCTATTAGTGGCCCCCTCTCCCCCCTAAAGGAGGTGGACTGCACCAATGTAATAATACAACAAATAACAGGGTATACAGACAAGGTAACTAAAAGTCTCAAACTCACCAAATGCTCACACAACCACAGAGGGTACACAGAGAAGGGAAGAGAAGGAGAAAACTAGGAAGGAAAACAGGTTTAACATGCAACCAAAACAGCAGACACCAATCTCTGTAAATAAACCTTCAACACCAACACTACGCTCCTTCAAGCTCCAAGCCAGGCAGTAGAACTGATCACTGACAATAGCTGAAGTCAGGACTGGGTCTATATAGAGCAGGGGTCCCCAACTCCAGTCCTCAAGGCCCACCAACAGGTCATGTTTTCAGGATTTCCTTTGCATTGCACAGGTGATGCAATTATTACCTGGGCAAGACTAAGGAAATCCTGAAAACATGACGTGTTGGTGGGCCTCGAGGACTGGAGTTGGGGACCCCTGATATAGAGGATCAGATACAAAATCCACTTCAGCTGAGATCCAGCTCTCAGCAATAAGGTTAACTCCTGCACTGCTGGCACAAAGCAGCCAGGTCAGAATACAGGTGAAGAGCTTCTGTTCACTGTGTGTGAACGAGGCCCAGAGCGCTGCGGTTCTCTGGAACCTCTCTGTCGCGGTAGCCCCGTGACACTTACTATATATGTAGATTACGTCTATCTTTTCACATTGTCTAAGGATCCAACAGCAAAGCTCTTCAGTTTGTAATTTATCTATAGTGTCACATTTTGTCACCTTTTTGTTATTTTCATTCGCACCTGAAGAGCGTTAAAAGTAATAAAAGAGCAAGTGCTCGCAATGCAATTTACCTCCATTACACAAGGAGCCATTTATCCACCAGTGCCGGACCTTTACCTTTATGTGACTAATCAGGATATCACTCAGCAAGTGCAGTGTAATGAATACGGGAGCTCGGAAAACCAAACACACGCACAAAGGTAACAAACACAAGTAAGTAGAAGTCCTGGAGCGGTGTCCTAATACTTTGTAATACTTTGTAAGAAACCAAGTGCCATCCAAGTGTTTGAATAGCAATGGTAAGTTCACACTAGGTGGTTTTTTCTGCAGTAAAACCTGATCTCTTGTCAGAAGAGAAGCTGCAGAAAAAAAAGCATGTTTTCCTTGGTTTTTCTTTTTTTTGCTGCTTTTTTATGCAGTTTTCAGTAGGCTAGATTTGTCTTTTGCATGCTGATGAAGTTTAGTGTTGGAAAAAAAAAGACATGTTATAGAATCAGGTTTTGGCACAAAAATGCAGCAAAACCTAAATACCTGCGATTTTGGTGCATTTTTTGAAGTGCAAAAAGCCAAGCAAAGCACAAAATCCTTATGACAAAAAAAAAAAAGTGTGCACGAGATTTCTGAAATCTCAGATTTTGCGGTTAATGTAAAACGCAGCTGAAAATTGGCATAAAAAAAAAAGCTACAAAAATGCCTAGTTTGAACTTAGCCCAAATTTGCCAAGATGCGGCGATACCATCCCAAACGCCAAGGTGGTGCAGGCTAAAACTAAGGCAACCTAAAAGTAAAAAGGAAATAGAAAAAAGCAATTTTGCAAATAACTTCTAAAAATGTACCTTATGTTTATAGCTTCGGTGTCTCCATGGGAACACACTAGAAAGCTTGTGCAGTTTAATTACTAAATGTAAATTAGTGAAGTACATGCAGAATAGGAAGAGTGCGACTGCAGGACGCGACCACAGGACTGGGGGTCTGTTACCATGTAGATCCATAGGTCTCGGCCAGCTTTGGCAAATTTTGGAAAAGTGTTCAGTGGTTGGATAGGACGGTGCATCGTTGAATGTAGGGGTCAAATTCATGATAATTTGGGGGGTAAATTAACCCTGCTGTTCTGTTGGTCAAAAATGACCGACTTTGAACTTCAATATTCTTTAAAATATTCAAGATGCGGCTCTGAAACCCGTGGCCGACCGACCCATCCTCATTTAAGTCAATCAACCACAAGTTTCAGAACCGCATCTTGAACACCCCAAAAAATACCAAAGTTCAAAATAGGTCTCCCCAGACCGAACAGAACAGCAGGGTTAAGATTGAAACGTCCTCGGCTCCCTGCTGCTTCTTTATCCCCGATTTGTCGAGACTTTATACCCCAGATTTTTTTTTTTTTAATTCGTTTATTAAGCAACAACAATAACAAAAAAAGATCAAATAGACACACAAGGTTTAGATATATCCAGGTCCACACAAATACAATTTATACCCCAGATTTGATATAGTTCTCAAGCCGCACACACAACATGGGAGGAGATTTTTAATCAAAACCATTTGCAAAATTGCTTCATTTTTGTTGCTTCGGCACAAGACAAAAAAAAAAATAGTTGTGAAAATTTAGGTAGAAAATGTGAACAGATATTTCAGAGTCTGATAGAAAACCACACATTACCGTATTTTGGACACAATACGTCCCTTTCACATGTGCGCTTTCTTCATGGGCAAACGCATGGGCTGTAAGCGCAGCAATAAAAGGCCAGCTATGTGTAGACAACCCCGCCACCTATTGTCATGAAATACACAAAGTCCATTACAACTGGAAACTAACGTCTGGCAGGAGCCATCAGCCCCAAAAAGACGACCGAGGACAGACTTGGCTCAAGCCACTCCATGTAGTGATCCCGGAGAAATCTCGGCCTTCACCCAGTATCCCAAATATCTGGACTGACTGAGGGTTCCATTGGATGGCATCCATGGAATGGCTGCTGGCCGGAGGAGCGAGCCTGCAGCAAGGATGGCTACACTAGCCGGGTCTATAACTGGAGAGACAGAATCAAAGCAATAGCTGGGCTAAAATGGTCCGTAAAAGTGAAGTCAGGAGGGATTCAGAATTAACATAACCAGATAAGAGCCTCAGGAGTAACACCAAAAACCAGGAGCATCCAAGTAGTATAATAAACAGGGTGTGGTGCTTTCCAATGGCCACAGAAGGGAGCTGACTGCGCTTGTTGAGCACACACACCCATTCTGTCTGCCTGGATGGCACCACAAATCCCAGCCACACCAGACAGCGCCATATTGGATAGAACATCTCCATAGCCAGCGCCTCCCACAGGATGAATATGGTGGCGCCTGGGGACAGGTCTGGGTAGAGACGTAACAAACTGGCTTTTTGTTTTGCTGTATGAAAAAGTTATTACTGGAGCGTTCTCCGACATTACGCACAATACCATGGACGTGGCAATGGCTCAGTCACCATATTAAAGATCTCTGCTTGCTGTCTGGGTGTACATATTTTTTTTCCAAGGAACATCTTTAGGCCTTGTTGTAAGATGGATCTATGTGGCACTACTGTGTAGCTCGGGCGTGGTATGATCTCTGAGGATTTCCTGCATCTCACAAGATGCTGATGGGTTAATTGGCTTCCACTATGCGAGATTGGAAAGATCACTTGTGACCCAGCAGAGTCAGGGACTGCGGTGACCGGGGAGAATATGATGGCGCTACATAAATAACAGAAAATTTAGAAAGGTTACAGTGTATTTATAATGCGACAGGTTACAAGTTATCCCCAAAAAAAGGGAAAAGTGAACATCAGCGGTGGAGCCTGTGACGGGGGTGGAAGTTGGGGGTTGTTGTTATGCGGAGCGCAGGAGAGGCTGTCACACTCCTCAGATCTGGAGAGGAGCTACATGTACTAAGCAAATCGCTACCGAGCCTTAGGGGATCGCAGCGGTTTTATTCCATCGTCTTTTGTGTTGTAAAGCAACAGTGCAGGAAATAAGCTGACACCGCCGCGCCGAACAGAACCGGCTGACTGCAGAGACAATTACCTTCCTGACCTCGGCGCTCATCCCTGTACTGTGCACCTGTCCTGTACGGAAATACGCTGGGCACAGATCATTTATCTGGTGTAAGCAAGTCACGTCCAGATGTGCAGGTTAGAGAAGGAAAATGAAAACAAAAAAAAGGAATTCAGGTGGAAACCATCAGCAAGCAGGCTTATCAGATCTCCCTATGGCTTACGTATCTTAGAGCAGGGGTGTCAAACTGCATTCCACGAGGGCCGCAAGCCATGCGTGTTTTCAAGATTTCCTTAGCATTGCACAAGGTGCTGCAATCATTATGTGTGTAGGTGATTAAATTATCACCTGTGCAGTACAAGGAAATCCTGAAAACATGACTTGGTTGCAGCCCTCGAGGATTGCAGTTTGACACCCCTGTCTTAGATCGTTAGTCAGTTATTGGACCGGACTAGCGCATGTAAAAAGCCAGCAGCTCCAGCACCCCCTGCATAAAGTTTAATACTTCTCTGAACTTGGCTTTAAGGGAATCTGTCCCCCGGTCTTTGCTCTCCCATCTGAGATAGGAACAGAGGCCCTGATTCCAGCGATGTGCCACTTACTGGGCTGCTTGCTGCACTTTTCAATAAAATCACCGTTTTATCTGCCGTAGTTCTCTCAATGCTAAGCTCTGTATAACCACGCCCATACTACTGATTGGCCGCTTTCTGCCTATGCACAGTGTACACAAAGCGGCCAATCAGTGGTGGTGGTGTGGTTATACAAAGCTCATGAATATAGAGGACTACATGACAGCAGGTTTATTAGTCCTTTGATGATAATATCTTGCTGATAAAACAATGATTTTAGCAGAACTACAGCAAGCTGAACAGTAAATGATACATCGTTGGAATCAGGGACTCTGCTTCTACATTATGCTGCTTTTAAATTGGGTGTCAAAAATCTGGTGACAAATTCCCTTTAAGGCTATGTTCACATAGTGTTTCAGCATATGTTCAGTGACTTCGTACGTGACCATTGCAAGGGGGGCACAGACATAAGCCTGGACAGAGCCACTGAATGCAAAATAAAAACGACATGTCAACATAGACAACCTACGAGGTTAAAGCGTAAAGGGTATATCTGGGAACTAAACTAAAAATGTGCCTAAGCACTAACAGGCAGGCAGTTGCTATCTACCTGCCTGTTGTGTCAGAACACCGTTCTTCACCGGTACAGAGCGGTGACTGCTCCTGCCGGTGATTCTGCTAACATCACAACAGAGCGGCAGCTTATTGTCCGCCATGCTAATGTTGGCTGGGTGTGAATGCCGTCATGCTGATTGACCACTGGCCCACATAGGCAGCAGGGATCCTGAGGTCAATCAGCATGACGGCAGTCAGGCCCTGTCAACACAGCAGAGCGGAAAAGAACCTGCTGGCTCTATCGACGTGACATCAGCAGAAGCCTCTGATTTGCCGGCAGGATCGGTCTGTGACTGCTCTGTACCGGTGAAGAACGGCTGCGGCCACAACAGGCAGGTAGCTCACAACAAGTATCCGTGCTTGAGCACAGCGAGATACCGCCCAATCGTTCCATTTTTTATATGAGCGTTCACATTCACAAGCAGAAATCAAATATAAAGTGAACGTCCCTCTTCAGTCTGATAAATAAAATGGGACATGTGAATAGTCCTCTACATCATAATGTGCAGGTGTTACACCAATGAAAAAAGAACATACATGGAACACGTGGCCGTCTGAATGTGGCCTCAGTCCTGCTCGCAGAGAGGAGTTTGTTACAATGTATCATCTACAGACAGGAGAGATTCATACCTCTATTTCCCTTACATTGGTAGATAGTAACAAACCCTCAGCTGTCAGCAGGTCTCGATCAGGATAGGTTTCAATGAGAATATTTCCATTCACCGACAGCCAGCAGAGATCTGAATCACACAAACTATGTTAGAAATCTGCAGACCTATTCATCAGGACTCACCAGAAGTCATAATACTAGAACAACACTACGGGCGCCTGAAATGGCTGATAACAGAGAACAATAGAGTACTTTCTCCTGCACAGACTAGGATAGATTTTTAGGTTTCGGGTCCCTTTAAAGCTTCTTGACACAATAAATCTGCCCTGGACATCAGCGCAGGATGGCATAAAGAGGGCGATCGCCTCCTCTGCTGCGCTAATAGGTGGCACTAACACTCCGGTGATGCCTATGGCTGTGCCAGTTACCGGAGATACGTCTGATTGGCGCTGTGAACAGATGAACATAAATTACTCGTCCTCTGGGAAAAGGAAAAGACAGAATCTGCGCTGTGAAGAGAACAAAAAAAATACTGACTAAGATAAAAACAGAGTGGGTGCTCGTAATACAAAGCACTTACCGGCTCCGAGGACGACTCGCGCTCCATAACACATGAAATCTTCTACATCGCCCGCCACTTCATCTGTAACGTACAGTAATAACTCTGCAGGAACTTTACTGGAGACTTCCAGTCCTCAGATGACCCCAAAACTACACCCCCAAGAAATAATCCCCATTTCTTGTCAGCCCTCTTCCCTGCAAAATTCAAGTCCTCGTAGGAAACCATGTATAATATTAGCAATTAGAAATGTAGCATAGTTCTTCTGATTCGCTATGTCGCTTACCCCTTGTGTGGGGCATTGCAGTAGCTTAGGTATCCATGGTTACAACCACTTATATAGTGACAGGTGTTAGTGGTCATAACCATGGATACCTAAGCTACTGCAATGCCCTATACAAGGGGTAAGCGACATAGCTAATCAGAAGAACTATACTACATTTCTAATTGGAGGTATTTGATAATATTATTACATCTACTACATATTGAGATGAGATTGGAGATGGGAATATCCCTATGTTTCTCACGGGATAGTGTTTGCTTAACTTGTATCTGTTCTGAGGGTTTGGTACAGTGTGTCACTGTTCCGCTCACAGAGCATCGTATAGACCGGATACAGGTACAGCAAGCTCTCAGTTGTGAAAAGAAGCCTTGGATGCAGAAATAGAATATCCACAGGGGCTAAAGGGACTCAAATGTTACACACATGGACACATTCATATAGTCAAAGGTCGTTATGAAAAAAATAAAAAAAAGGAAAAACTGCAGATGAACGAAATCCTAAAATAAACTCAATGTGAACATAACCTTACAAGGTTTCTAAACATTTACGGAAGAGCTTGAAAGCAGCAAACCTACTGGAAGGTGAGGAAAAAGTTGCTTCCACCCAAAAAGATATATTTTTATTAATAAAAAGTTATATGGTTAAATGGACTAGTGATTTGTGCAAAAACATAATAGATCAAAAAACATTTTTTTCCCCCAAAATCAGCACCACTCCTCCTTCCTTAGGCCGTGTCTGCTTCTGCATTTGCTTGAGCAAACAGTGGCACTGATCATATATTCTCGCTGGGTACTAAGCACGGACCCTGGGAAGATTCAAAAGCCATAAAGCAGCCTCCTCCCAAATGTAAATGACGACCTGCCAGGGAAATTATTGACTAGCCAGGCACTCGCCATTACTTCCCACGTTGCCTCCAATCTTCCTGCTCTTGGCACATTTGTATTACATCTTTTCGATTTTTGGGCCTGAATCGGACAGATCCTGTGAAATCAGATGATGAGAAGCGTGACATGCAACAAAGTATCAGTCCGGCTCCCGTCCCCGGCTGCATCATTTCTCAGGAAAGGCTCCAATGACTTCATATTTACCAATTTCACAGGTCAGTAACGGCAACGGCTTCTCAGACTTGTGAGATTGAAGAGAAGCCATCGAATTACACGCACCCGTCCGTATACAGGTAGGAGCGAGAGGACACGAGTCCAGGGCACCAGGATTATTCCGACATGTAGAGCCAGGTATACAGCACCGTACACCTGAGATATAGAAATGGGGATATCGTGACCCTTCAAAGAACGTCTCCAGCTTGTACGGATGTAATTATCACTTAGGAAATGAGCAAAGCATTAGGGATTTGTCCTAAACATGCGGCCACTGATGAGGTTATAGATCCCCTACCTACTGTACTGGGACCCCCTCAGTTCCCAGAAAGAGTCAATTGTGGGAATGGGGCAGTGGCCATGAATGCACAAGTGCTCTCTATTCGCTCAGGAGACAGGACACCGTCCTCGTGATCAGTAGGGGGTCCCAGAGAATGAGCCTCCAATAATCAATTATCCATTGGAAATCATATGTAGGGGTTTGTCCACTGGGACCACAGAAGGGAAGGGGTGTTCCATGTCCCCTTGAGAACAGAGTGGTGTCCACATGTGTGACCACCGCTCCTTCACACAGTAACTGGAGTGGTGATGTACCCGGACTCTTTACACACATGGGGGACATGGGATCCAAGTTCATGATCTGGGAGCGGGGCAGTGGTTGGATCCCCACCAATTGCATATATACTTCTTGCTATCTTTCCTGGGTCCAGAGTGGAAATATCATCCTTTCATCTTGGCCTTGGTTCTCTGTTCCACTACATGTTGGCCCCAGAGCCATCATCTCACAAGGTCACTTAACCTGGTTCAGGCAGGAGTACTCCTCCTGAGTATTCAGGTAGTTGCTGTTCCTGCCACTATACTGTACCATCACTGCCTACTCCGCTGCTACTACAACTCTGCTAAGTCTTGTCATTGTAGTTCGGACACTGCTACATCATCCACCGCTTCCACAACTCTGCTACGTCAGTCATAACTATTCCAGTTCTACGATGCCCGTCTTCGCTGCTCCGGCTCTGCTACAACAATTTGGCATCTCCTCTACAACCTGTTTAAACTTCAACAACGCTTCACCTGGTCTCTACCGCCATACTAGACCAGCGCCACTTGTCCGAGATGACCAGATCATGCACAACTCAACCAGCGGATTCAAGGATCCACCTCAAAACAGAACATGTATCCTGGTTATACATGTTGAACTCTTAATACCCAAGATTTAGGGCTTCTGCGATAAAGGGAGTGACTTTGATATCCATCATCTTGGCTGGATATAGGTTAAACTCTGATATTCTAGATGATTTGGGGGAGAGGGGAGGTATGAGAGATATGACTTTGGGAGGTTATAATGGTGATGGGGCTAATGGTGGTGGTCTAAGAAGGAAAAGTTTACTGTGTTTAATATATAGGTCCCACGTTCTTTATAGATGAGGGTGCCCTGTTTTTCTGATGTCTAAATCTTCTGTTTCTTTTCACATAAACATCGAGGGAATTGATAAAATTCTGTCTGTCTGAAGTCACCACTAGGGGGTGCTCACTGCAAAGGGATTTATACATCTACCACAGCTTTCCTAAGAGGCAGCAAAGTTTACAAATAAACTGGTTTATTTAGAATCAGTGGAAAGGATTAATAACCTGTTATATCAATGTACCATAACCGTCTCTTATTGTTAAAAAAAAAAAAAAAAAACAACAACAAAAACACATCTATAAAAAAAAAAAATCCTAAAAATGTCAAGTAAGCCCAGAAATTGATCACTGTCCTCCACATCTAATCTGCGTCCAGGACTTAGGCTATGTGCACAGGTTCAGGTTTTTTCACAGTAAAAACGCTATAAAAACTCATTAAAAACGCATACATTTTGCATCCTATCATTTAGAATGCATTCTGCATGTTTTGTGCACATGATGCGTTTTTTTCCACAAAAAAAAACGCATCGCGGTAAAAAAAAAAAAGCAGCATGTTCATTAATTTTGCGGATTTTCTGCGTTTTTCCCACTATTCTATGCATTTGGTAAAATACGCACAAAAAAAAACGCATGAAAAAAGCATGCGGATTTCTGGCAGAAATGTCCGGTTTTTGTCAGGAAAATTTCTGCAAGAAATCCTGACGTGTGAATGTGACTTTACCAGATGAGAAGAGCAAAAAGGAAAAGTGCGACGCTTTAAGTATAACATTTCAAGCCATTGCCCTGGTTATGTTACGATAAAAGTTCTCCCTTTATTGGTATCGATCCAATCGGTTTGTAAATAATAAGCACCAGGCAATTGCTTATAATGCAATTCCTAAATCTAGTTTTCATATCTTCTTACTGGTATTTCGATGTCGGAGCCGCTTACTGTCACGTTATTACGGTCACAATACAATACAGGTTGTAGCCCCCCGGGTCAGGACATTTCTAGGTACGAAAAGTCTCCAGTGTTCCCTTAAAAATAAGTAGCTGGCGCCGAGAACTGGAGAAAATGGTCATTAAGCAGGAAACAGAGCAGACCCGGCACCCAGGGATGGATACATGAAAGGGATCCTGATAATCCTCCGTAACATGTTTAGACACTGGATGCTGCCGACATCCCAATGATCTAATCTCATGAAGGCCACCGGTGACCCCGCAAGGTCAAAGACATCAATTCGCCCTGGGAAGAAGCCGCTGTCACCAGGGAAGATCAACTATCAAAGGCCTCCATTTCCTGCTCAGGATGTGAATACATTTTCAGCCAAGGCCTTGGCACAGCGCAGACGGTGGCCATTGTGCCAGTGTCGACAGGTTAACGCTCCGCCTGCAGGTCATTCCTTTGAATAAGTTCCCTGCACAAAATTAATGGCTCCGGGTGTATTTACTGCCAATTACTTAGAGATTCAAGCAGAGTCTGCGGCAATAGAGAACCAATGTCAGAGATCTCAATTTTTCCTTTGAAACAAAAAACGCTTTAGCTCATAATTGGAGGCCAAAAAAAAAAAAAAATGTGAAAAATGTGACCCGTTGCTAAACCACCTGCCAACTACGCACAAAGGCGATCTATCAGGAGACCATTTTTCTCCTGTGTCCCTCTCTTAGTTCTCCCTGGCAGTCAATCACCCCAAGAACCAACATCCTAAAAGGAGGTGACCAGCTTCACATTAGAGCTGCGATTCACAACCTTATTCTTATGGGGGACCCCTAAACAATTCTCCATTTCTGGGAATCCCCTACTTCTAGACCAAAAAGCAGGTGACGGACACCTGTAACTGCCGTGATTGGAACTGGCTCTAATCATGGAAGTTCAACCTCAGTCTCTGTGATCAACACCGACCACGACATCTCCTCTATGGCTCCCATTGTGCCCCTTTAACTCCTGCGATAGTCCTGAGCCATGTCGGTGCCATCAACCCTCATTCATCATAACAGCGCAATCAAGTAATTACAGGCTGAACATGAGAATCTTCCAATTGATAAACATTTGCTAAAGATGTTTAAAAAAATAAATAATGACATTAAACCCCCCCTCTCCTTTAACATTTCATGAATTAAAACAAATCAAATAAGAATATAAAATGCATAAAAAAGCCATTTTTTGTTGCATGCCGACCTCTAGATCAAAAAGTCTTATACACTCATGTCTATAAAAGAAAAAACGACGGGCGATCACCAGATACTGAAAAAAGGTGAAACTCATTATATAGAGTCATTACACACAGAGTGATCTATTTCACGTGTTTATTTCTGTTAATGTTGATGATTATGGCTTACAGCCAATGAAAACCCAAAAGTCATTATCTCAGTAAATTAGAATAATTAACAAAAACCACCTGCAAAGGCTCCTAAGGGTTTATAAAGGTCCTTTAGTCTGTTTCAGTAGCTCCACAATCATGGGGAAGACTGCTGACCTGACAGATGTCCAGAAGGCGGTCACTGACACTACACAACGAGGATAATCCACAAAAGGTCATTGCTAAAGAAGCCGCTGTTCACAGAGTGCTGTGTCCAAGCATATTAGTGGAAAGTGGAGTGGAAGGAAAAAGTGTGGTAGAAAAAGGTGCACAAGCAACCGGGATAACTGCTAACCGAAGCTTTGAAAGGATTGTTAAAAAAAATGCTATTCAAAAATTTGGTGGAGATTCACAAGGAGTGGCCTGCTGCTGGAGTCATTGCTTCTAGAGCCACCAAACACAGACGTGTCCAGGACATGGGCTACAAGTGTCACATTCCTTGTGTCCGGCCACTCATGACCAATAGACAACTCCAGAAGCGTTTTACCTGGGCCAAGGAGAAAAACAACCGGACTGTTGTCAGTGGTCCAAGGTGTTGTTTTCAGATGAAAGTAAATTTTGCATTTCATATGGAAATGAAGGTCCCAGAGTCTGGAGGAAGAGTGGAGAGGACACAATCCAAGCTGCTGGAGGTCTAGTGTGAGGTCTCCACAATCAGTGATGGTTTGGGGAGCCATGTCATCTGCTGGTGTAGGTCCACTGTGTTTTATCAAAACCAAAGTCAGCGCAGCCGTCTACCAGGACATTTTAGAGCACTTCATGCTTCCCTCTGCCAACAAGCTTTATGGAGATGGAAATGTCATTCTCCAGCAGGACTTGGCCCCTGTCCACACGGCCAAAAGTACCAATACCTGGTGTAAACACAACAGTATCACTGGGTTTGATTGGAAGCAAACTCGCCTGACCTTAACCCTATAGAGAATCTATGGAGTATTGTCAAGAGGAAGAGGAGACACCAGACCCAACAACGCAGACGAACTGAAGGCTGCTATCAAAGCAACCTGGGCTTCCATAACCCCTCAGCAGCGCCACAGGCTGATCGCCTCCATGTCACGCCGCATTGATGCAGTAACTGATGAAAAGGAGCCGCGACCAAGTACTGAGTGCATTTACTGAACATACATTTCAGTAGGGAACATTTCAGATTTTTTAATCATTTTTCAAGCTGGTGTTATAAAGTATTCTAATTTACTGAGATAATGACTTCTGGGTTTTCATTGGCTGTAAGCCATAATCACCAACATTAACAGAAATAAACACGTGAATTAGATCACTTTGTAATGACTCTATAGAATATAGGAGATTCACTTTTTCTATTGAAGAACTGAAATAAATTCACTTTTTGATGATATTCTGATTTTGTGAGAAGCACCTGTATATACACACACCTTATGGATACACACACGTATAAGCAAAGCTCCACTATTGGATCCGGCCACGGCACCTCAGTTTCCAGTTTGTGGCAGACATATCGTTTCTGTCTGACACAGAAGGGGGCTGGTTTGCTGGTTTTGTTGTCCCTTTTTAAGCCCAATCAACCCACAGACCAGGAATGAAGCCGTGGTGGACAACCCCTCTAACCAGTCTGCACCAAACCCTGTACACTGCTCATTACTGGAGAGGGAAAATGCGGACATTGCCCAGCAGAGCCGTCGTGCGTTCCCATGACTGGTCCTGTGCACACATTAGGCTCCACTATCACATACGCCATGTTGGACTCACACATCACTACTGCTCTCTGCAGAGAAACACCGACCGCAGGAAGGAAATGACGGCCACAGACATTCCTCGCACTGCTGAGGTAAAGCGAAAGCCAAGCTGATTGGTTCCTGTGGTAAAATAAAAAGCTAAGCTCTGATTCGTCGCTGAGGTAAAGTGAAAGCTGAGCCGATTGGTTCCTGTGGTAAAATGAAAGCCAAGCTCTGATTCGTCGCTGAGGTAAGGTGAAAGCTGAGCTGATTGGTTCCTGTGGTAAAATGAACACGAAGTTCTGATTAGTTACTCTGGTAAAATGAAAGCTGAGCTCTGATTGGTTGCCCTGACAAAATGAAAGCTGAGCTCTAACTGGTTGTCATGAGCCATAACCACAGTCTCACAGTCAGAAGGTTCTGATGAATCAGCTTTGATCACCTTCGTCTTTTGCACAAACCCTGAAACGGGGCGATTTTCGGGGCCCGCCCTGTGCTAGGCCAACAGTACAATACTCAAAAGTTGTGACGTCTAAGCACAGTTGTCACCTCCCTTCCTCCACTCTTCTTGGCAGCCCAAGCGCCCCAACCCCTTATAATTGCTGATCTGAAGGGCTGCGCAGAGTCAGACCACTACCGGTACAATATTGGAGGTCCCCTCTTAAGGAGTGTCGAGTAGTTTTGTAGAACTGGACGCCCCCTGTTGTGAATTCTGTGGCCAAGCTCCCTCCTGTGGTCGAGAGTGGTACTTCGGCTGGTTCTGTCTATGAGCTTCCTTTGGTGGATGAGAGTGGTACTGCGGCTTCTGAGTTTCCTTCCTCAGGTGATGAGGTTAAGTCGTTAGGTGCTGCTCTATTTAACTCCACCTGGTGCTTTGATCCTGGCCTCCAGTCAATGTTCTAGTATTGGTCTTGCTTCCTCCTGGATCGTTCTTGTGGCCTGTCTATCCTGCATAAGCTAAGTTTTGCTTGTGTTATTTTTGCTTGCTATTTTTTCTGTGCAGCTTGCTTTATTGGTTTTTCTTGCTTGCTGGAACCTCTGAGACGCAGAGGGAGCACCTCCGTACCGTTAGTCGGTGCGGAGGGTCTTTTTGCCCCTCTGCGTGGTTGTTTGTAGGTTTTTGTGTTGACCGCAAAGCTATCTTTCCTATCCTCGGTCTATTCAGTAAGTCGGGCCTCACTTTGCTAAATCTATTTCATCTCTGTGTTTGTATTTTCATCTTACTCACAGTCATTATATGTGGGGGGCTGCCTTTTCCTTTGGGGAATTTCTCTGAGGCAAGGTAGGCTTATTTTTCTATCTTCAGGGCTAGTTAGTTTCTCAGGCTGTGCCGAGTTGCATAGGGAGCGTTAGGCGCAATCCACGGCTACCTCTAGTGTGGTGTGATAGGATTAGGGATTGCGGTCAGCAGAGTTCCCACGTCTCAGAGCTCGTCCTTGTTTTTTGGTAATTGTCAGGTCACTTTGTGTGCTCTGAACTTCAATGTCCATTGTGGTTCTGAATTACCTGTCATAACAGCCCCCTTTAAATCACAGCCGTTTGCACTGGTGCCAGCGGTGTCATACATTCCGTTCTTATAGCTGTGACCGGTCACAGACGCCACCTGTCCTCCCAGCGCGGACCACATCTATAGACACGGCATTAGGAAAGGATCAGTAAGCAGCTGACAGCATCCGCCACCACGGCCTGGAGCCGGGCATGTTCTGCAGCAGGACCGGCCCGCATACCTCCCCCCTCGCACCTCGCGTTCTGCGACACCTTTTATAAAGCAGACCATCGATTCCTCGATACAATCTGCCGCCGCCGCCGCTCTCTACAAAGCTTCTCCTCTTTCCAGATTTGCATTTTTAACACTGAAATATAAATCAGAGATGAGAAAGGAAAGACAATAAAAGGAAACAAAGCTCCTATTTATAGCCCGGGCTTTGAAGTTCGGGAATTATTCTGCAGCAACTGTGATGGCGTCAGAGCTTCAGTACAAACACGAGGAGCCGGACAGAGATCTCCTATAACGGGAGGAACCGGAACTCGAAATGTGTCAGTAGCCAGAAATGCTACAAAGACTGCGATTGACGGGGTCCGGCTGCGGGGACCCCCGCTCCTCAGACAGAGGAGTCCGGCTGCAGGGACCCCGCTCCTCAGGCAGAGGAGTCCGGCTGCAGGGACCCCCGCTCCTCAGACAGAGGAGACCGGCTGCAGGGACCCCCGCTCCTCAGACAGAGGAGTCCGGCTGCAGGGACCCCCGCTCCTCAGACAGAGGAGTCCGGCTGCAGGGACCCCCGCTCCTCAGGCAGAGGAGTCCGGCTGGAGGGACCCCCGCTCCTCAGGCAGAGTAGTCCGGCTGCAGGGACCCCCGCTCCTCAGACAGAGGAGTCCGGCTGCAGGGACCCCCGCTCCTCAGACAGAGGAGTCCGGCTGCAGGGACCCCCGCTCCTCAGACAGAGGAGTCCGGCTGCAGGGACCCCCGCTCCTCAGACAGAGGAGTCCGGCTGGAGGGACCCCCGCTCCTCAGACAGAGGAGTCCGGCTGCAGGGACCCCCGCTCCTCAGACAGAGGAGTCCGGCTGCAGGGACCCCGCTCCTCAGACAGAGGAGTCCGGCTGCAGGGACCCCCGCTCCTCAGACAGAGGAGTCCGGCTGCAGGGACCCCGCTCCTCAGGCAGAGGAGTCCGGCTGCAGGGACCCCCGCTCCTCAGGCAGAGGAGTCCGGCGTCCCTATTAGGTGGATGATCAACCCCATCCGCGACAACGCTAGCATGTGTTGGGATCAGCGAGGGTTTACCAACCTGTGGATGATGAGAAATGCTGGGAGTTGTTGTTCTATATGAAATGGGGACCATAGAGAGTGTGACCCCCCCAGTCACAGATTTATGGCCTATCAACATTAAAGGGGTCCTCCTCTCAGGAGCATATCTGTGTCTATATGGACGTCATAAGTGGATGACTGCAGCAGCCCCTCTATTACCCAGAGCAGAAAGATGCTGCAAACACTGACTCTTAAAGGGACAGAAAGCAAAAACATTGTGTTGTACCAACTACCATCGCACGTTTGAGCTTGTTCCGACACAATAATCCCCCCACCTTCCATCTCTCCTATGACTAGCAATGTGTATGAACAGGGCTGGCTTGTTCAGTGTAAGCCCCCCCATCAGTGACAGCTGATGCACAGCAGAAGGGGGCTGGCTCAGCCACTGATCCCATTCAGCCATCCCCTTTATACACATCGCTAGTGACTTGCTGGCACAGGAGGGCTTTTTTTTTTTTGTTAGTGTCCAATTGAACAAGGAAGTGTGTGTAGAGCACCACCCCTGTCCACAGGTTGTGTCTGGTACTGCAGCTATACAGCAATCACTTCTACGGAGCTGCCAGTGACCAGATGTACCAGATATAAAAAAAAAAAGCTGAGAAAGGTGTTTGGTTCTACTCCCAAGTGCGTTGCAATAAATTGGAAGTTTTCTTTATACTTAACCCTGGTCACCTGGAGTCATCTACCCAAGAGTTGTGAAGACAGACCCCCTGCCAGAAAAACTGGGGGGGGGGAAATATAGCAATCTGGCTCCGATGTCAAATTATGGAGGGATCGGAGCTTTTCTAATCATTACCCAAATCTTCTGCTCTGCGGTGGTCACTTCATAGCTGCCAGGGGAAACCGGCCCAATTCTACACCCTGCACCATCCCCAACAGGTTCTCTGAAAGTGAAACCTGCTCTCGTTATTGTAAGGCGCCCGATCGCTCTCAAGTTTCAGAAGTGCAGAAAGGACAAAGTGAGACCCTGATGTGGACAATGTGCCATCCAGAATTGAGGACATTCCACTAGAGCGATGAATAAACAAAATGCTCCAGCCGAGATACAAGGCATTAAAGAAACGTTCACAGCTGGGTGGATCTCTAAGGCTGCGCAAAGCACTTCCTGGACCCCATTGTCCCCGGGGACCAAACTCTTCCATTGAGAGAATGAAGCCAGCTGTCACAGATAGGCTGCAACATAGGAAGGATAACAGCACCACCTGCTGGAGGACCCCAAAACTGCACGCTTCATGCACAATGCAATAGTGTGAACGGTCATCTTGTGCCGACAGAATCCTTATAATAAATGTGGAATATTTTTAGACTGTCCTAAAGTAAAAAAAAAAAAAAAAGATTATATATATATATATATATTATATATATATATATATATATACATACACACACCTACTTCTGCGTCAGAATTGTTGGTACAGTAACATTGGGCTAGATTAAACACTTTATTCGTTTTCCAAGTTTGAGTGCCAAGTTTTTCTACTATATAATTACGGTTTGGGACCTTACTTGACCCACCTGATCTCAAGTGTGCCATGGTTTGTTTTTTACTATATTACTGGGAGTGACACACAGAGCTCACATCCAGCCTATATTACTGGGAGAGACACACAGAGCTCACATCCAGCCTATATTACTGGGAGAGACACGCAGACCTCACATCCAGCCTATATTACTGGGAGAGACACGCAGACCTCACATCCAGCCTATATTACTGGGAGAGACACGCAGACCTCACATCCAGCCTATATTATTGGGAGAGACACACAGAGCTCACATCCAGCCTATACTACTGGGAGAGACACGCAGACCTCACATCCAGCCTATATTACTGGGAGAGACACGCAGACCTCACATCCAGCCTATATTATTGGGAGAGACACGCATAGCTCACATCCAGCCTATATTACTGGGAGAGACACGCAGACCTCACATCCAGCCTATACTACTGGGAGACACATACCTCACATCCAGCCTATATTACTGGGAGAGACACACAGACCTCACATCCAGCCTATATTACTGGGAGAGACACACAGATCTCACATCCAGCCTATATTACTAGGAGAGATGCACAGAGCACACATCCAGCCTATATTACTGGGAGAGACACACTGACCTCACATCCAGCCTATATTATTGGGAGAGACACAGACCTCACATCCAGCCTATATTACTGGGAGAGACACACTGACCTCACATCCAGCCTATATTACTGGGAGAGACACGCAGACCTCACATCCAGCCTATATTACTGGGAGAGACAGACCTCACATCCAGCCTATATTACTGGGAGAGACACACAGATCTCACATCCAGCCTATATTACTAGGAGAGATGCACAGAGCACACATCCAGCCTATATTACTGGGAGAGAAACACTAACCTCACATCCAGCCTATATTACTGGGAGAGACACACAGAGCTCACATCCAGCCTATATTACTGGGAGAGACACACAGAGCTCACATCCAGCCTATATTACTGGGAGAGACATGCAGAGCTCACATCCAGCCTATATTACTGGGAGAGACACACAGAGCTCACATCCAGCCTATACTACTGGGAGAGACATGCAGAGCTCACATCCAGCCTATATTACTGGGAGAGACATGCAGAGCTCACATCCAGCCTATATTACTGGGAGAGACAGACCTCACATCCAGCATTTTATTCTTTATTTAAAATTTTGCGCTGGCGCCATCCTAGTCACAGGTGATGCTTAAGCAAATTAATCTAATGGTGGGCTTCAGTAAAATGGCACTGGTGGTACTTACAGTGCCTTGTGAAAGTATTCGCCCCCCTGGAACTTTTCAACCTTTTCCCACATATCATGCTTCAAAACATAAAAGATACAAAATGTAAATTTTGGGTGAAGAATCAACAACAAGTGGAACACAATTGTGAAGTTGAACAAAATGTAGTCTGTCCATAGGACAACAATCAGTCGTACACTGCACAAATCTGGCCTTTATGGAAGAGTGGCAAGAAGAAAGCCATTTCTCAAAGATATCCATAAAAAGTGTTGTTTATAGTTTGCAACAAGCCACCTGGGAGACACCAAACATGTGGAAGAAGGTGCTCTGGTCAGATGAAACCAAAATCAAACTTTTTGGCAACAAAGCCAAACTATATGTTTGGTGTAAAGGTAACACAGCTCATCACCCTGAACACACCATCCCCACTGTCAAACATGGTGGTGGCAGCATCATGGTTTGGGCCTGCTTTTCTTCAGCAGGGACAGGGAAGATGGTTAAAATTGATGGGAAGATGGATGGAGCTAATACAGGACCATTTTTGAAGAAAACCTGTTGGAGTCTGCAAAAGACCTGAGACTGGGACGGAGATTTGTCTTCCAACAAGACAATAATTCCAAACATAGTAAAATCTACAATGGAATGGTTCACAAATAAACGTATCCAGGTGTTAGAATGGACAAGTCACAGTCCAGACCTCAATCCAATCGAGAATCTGTGGAAAGAGCTGAAAACTGCTGTTCACAAACGATCTCCATCAACCTCACTGAGCTCCAGCTGTTTGCCAAGGAAGAACGGGCGAGAATTTCAGTCTCTCAATGTACAAAACTGATAGAGACAAACCCCAAGAGACTTGTAATCGCAGCAAAAGGGGCGCAACAAAGTATTAAGTTACAGGGGCCGAATAATATTGCACGGCCCATTATTCAGTTTTTGAATTTCCACAAAAATTTAAAATAACCAATAAATTTCGTTCAACTTCACAATTGTGTTCCACTTGTTGTTGATTCTTCACAAAAAAAATTGACATTTGGTATCTTTATGTTTGAAGCATGATATGTGAGAAAAGGTTGAAAAGTTCCAGAGAGCCGAATACTTTCGCAAGGCACTGTAGCAATCTACGCATGCAGAGCCGTTTGTGCCATTTTCCGTAAGCCTTCCAAGAGCTCAAAATCTGCAAGTGCCGCCTGCAGCTAGGGGGGCACAAAATGTTAAATTAAGAAAAATAAAAAGGCATCAAGACGCAGCAGAGGGGACAGAACAAAGCTGAAGACCCTACCCACAGTCCTGCCCTGATGCACGAAGAGATGAATCCAAGGAAACTTCAAAACACGGATTAAAGAAAATCTACAGATCTGCTTTCTTCACCTGAGGTATCATTGTAATCAGTAGGACAGCACCAATATGGCCGTCTGTACTTTACTAGTGTGTAACATACCAGCGTTCTGCACTATCGACACATGTAGGGCCACACAAGAGGTATCAGTGATGACGAATGCCTCTACACATCTACTACTCCACGGAAGATGAATGTTGCACCTCGGAAACTTGCACCTATCCCAACTCTGGTCCGTGAACAGCTGGCTGCGCTTCTCTCGCTATTGACTTCTATGGGAGTTGATAATAGCCGAGAACACTAGATACATGTATCACCTTTCCTCTATTGATCTGATGTGTGGTTTATGTGACAACCCCTTTAAGGACTAGACCGAAAAGGAGGAGCCCGATCTTGTATTTCCCGTTGATACCGGGTAAGAACTCTGCAGTCGCATGTTACTTTTTGTAAGGTTGTAATAGTAGAAAAAAAAAAATATTTACAGGAAATGTAACATCGCTTATTGCGCGACGACCGCGTTACAAGGGCAGAACGTTACGGACATTCCTCCTGGCATTAACTACTTGTTGGCCACGGCAGACAGCTGGTCCCTTATCCGACCCAGTCCATCCAACATGGTGTCCAAGGTTTCTTTGCTGAGCTCCATGGTCAGGGACGATGTTGCTGGTTCCAGTCCGCACAGTCCTGGGTCCTCCTGGATCTGGGGAAATAAAACCACAGATACCATGTCGGCCACCATTCTCCTAGGACCCGGTTTCTATCCACAGGGGGCGCTATTACTAGGTACTAGATTTGTGAGATCAGTGGATCGATCGCTTGAGTGGTCTAGTCTGCAGATTAACCCCTTAGGCTACGTTCACATTAGCGTTGCGCGCCGCTGCGTCGGCGACGCAACGGCGACGCACAAAAAACGCGCGCAAAAACGCTGCGTTTTGCGACGCGTGCATCGTTTTGACGAAAATCGGACGCACGAAAAATGCAACTTGTTGCATTTTCTTGCGTCCGACGCTAGCGTTGGAAACGACGCACGTGTCGAAAAACGCAACCAAAAAAACGCACGCGTCCCCTATGTTAAACATAGGGGCGCGTCGCCGCTGCGTCGCCGATGCAACAGCGACGCACATTAGCGGAACGCTAATGTGAACGTAGCCTTAGAGGTCAAGGTCAATATTGCCCGGGACATTTAATTGGTCGGAGTAACGAAGGCTGCAGGGTCTGCAGTATTACTCCTATGTAGCCCCGGCACGGGACAATACAGCAGCTAAAATCTCACACTCGCCTTCATCTTCAGCAGACAGGTGGGTACCGCCATCCGTGTGACGGAGTCTGACGAGGTCTTGATGTCCACCCTCCAGTCCATATCGACCAGACGTGGCAATGAGACTAAAGGGGGAAAGCAGGTAGTATTACATGGAGGCCACCGATAACGGCTGCTCAATAGGCATGGCCGCACAGAACGCCTGGACCTGTAGCTTCTTTCCATTCTGGTTAAAGTGACGGGATACATTTTAGGATTGCTTGGTTTTAACCGCTTAGAAGAAGAGACCAGTAGCACCTGCAGCATCTAATCAGTTAAGGAACCTGTTAATCTGATAATTTAAGAGTGTTGATGGGTTTGTGATGAGAGTCAGGGAGCATAATAATGGCCCACTGAAAGCTGACATCTTAAGTGTTTGGAAAAGGCCTAATAGGTGCAACTCTGACAGGTGACAGTATCTAGATGGACAGCCGGGCGCACTGACTGCTCGTGTTATCTAGATGGACAGCCGGGTGCACTGACCGCTCGTGTTATCTACATGGACAGCCGGGCGCACTGACCGCTCGTGTTATCTACATGGACAGCCGGGCGCACTGAATGCTCTCGTGTTATCTACATGGAGTTTGCATCTCGGCTTTGGGAAAATGGCCGCCGCGATCTCTAATGCGCACGCGCGGCATCCCGCGGCCATTTTCCTGAAGCCCCGTGCAGCAGAGCACTCAATCTGCGCACGCGCGGCCCCAGGAAGATGGCCGCCCCCACCGACGAAAGGGATGACAGCGCAGATCGCGCGCTGCTTGTTCACCACTACGCCACCAACGTAAAGCTGAGGAAGAACCAGCGATGTCACCACGCCCTCCCGACCTGACCAGCCTGATTGACAGGCGAAAACGGCGACTTTGGTAAGTTATTTCTCAGCATAGGTGGGGAATCAGGGTACACTACATACACTATAGTAACACACAGCGCAGGCCCTATTTAACAGTATTTATAGCTCAATCTCAAAAAACGGGGTGACAGGTTCCCTTGAATGCTCTCGTGTTATCTACATGGACACCCGGGTGCACTGACCGCTCGTGTTATCTACATGGACACCCGGGTGCACTGACCGCTCGTGTTATCTACATGGACAGCCGGGCGCACTGACCACTCGTGTTACTAAGATGGACAACCGGGTGCACTGACTGCTTGTGTTTTCTAGAGGGACAGCCGGGTGTACTGACTGCGTGTTATCTAGAGGGACAGCCGGGTGTACTTACTGCTCGTGTTCTGGACATCACTTCTCCACGCAGATCTAGAGGAAGAACAGTATAATGGATGAGCAGGTGGCTTGTGCACCCCATGTAGAACATAGCTTCACACTTATGATCAGAAATGTCATCACACAGAGATGTCGGCCATATTTATGGACTCAATCAAGACTCAAAAGGGAAAAGAAAAAAAAAAGAAGGGAGGAGGAATATTTTAATGCAGTCTCTGACTTTGCATGAAGCCGTCTCCGCTTTCTCCAATGGAGTCATTAATCCGAGGAGTTTCTTTAATATTTCCCATGGCACCCTCTACAAGAAGTAAATCAACCCCATGCATTATGTCGATGCTCGGATATATTCCCCCATGTTTTCCAATAGGAGTAAAGATCTAGGACTGCGGCAAATGTTTGAAACCTTTCAGTACATTTATGGCCCAATTCATTATTGCATTTGTGCCTATTTTTGTGTAGTGGAGTTTATGTCTGTCTGACTTTTTTTTTTACATTAAAAAGTATATATCAATAAAAAATAAAAGAAAATAAAGGGCATTTTTGATATTGCTCAAAATTCATTTACCGCTTGCGTCATATTGAAAAATTTGGCACGAAAAACTTTAAATGAATAATAGAAGAGAACACTTTTTTTTTTTTTCTTCTTTTAAACGCAAAACTGAATGACTTGGGCCTTTTCTATTTCAATTTCTCATAACTACAAGATATCTGCTTGCTGACAGTGAATAGGAACAAGCACAGACCCAGCACTTCCCTCACAGCAGTACCCGGGGCTGTAGAGTCGGAATCCATTTGGTGGAGTCGGAGGGGGTATAAAATGGACAAACTCTGAAAATATTTAATAAATTGGGTACAGCGGTACACGCAGGAAGTGATGCAAATGTTTTCATGATAATTTGGGAAACGTTAGAGGCTTTTATAGTTATGAACTCTAAAAAGAACAGGTTCTTGCTACTGTAACTGACAATGCTTCAGACATAAGTACAGTTACACTGATGAACGAGAATACTGAATGTGATCAGCAGCTAGAAGAAAACTTCAGATTCAGTATGTTTGAGAAGGAAGGCCACAGTCCTGTAACTAAACAAACAAGCTACTACAAAATAACAGAACAATGATACTTTACAATTAGATGATCTTGTTGAAGCTGCTTCACACCTCTTTCCTATTCATCACATGCGCGGTGCTGTGCACACGCTGCAGCCGGCAATAAGAGATCGTCTGCAAGAGGGACATGCTGGAACTCTGATTAGCAAAGTGAGGAAATTGGCTGTTGCTGCCAGAACTGCTAAAATTGATTCCATCTTGAAGAGACGTGCTGGGAAAGGGGCAATTGTGGATCAAGCCCCTCAGTGGGGAAGCACCTATTTAATGATTGAGCTGAAACCCTTCCTTGTAGATATGGCCAACCCTCAGGTAACACTAAATGAAGGTCAATGGACACAGGTGACTGAATTGAAGGAATGGTTTCATTTACAGTGACTAAAAAAAATGAGAAGCTGAGGCTTTAACTCCTGGCATTTTCATGAAGGAATGAGAGAAGAACTTGAGTTTTGCTTGTCCCAAAGAGGAGATGGCATTGCTGCTTCAATAAAACAGAGAGAGAGACTGCTATTAGAAAATAAAATTCTTCTGGCAGCTGTTTAAGTGGACCTGAGTCATCCTATACTGCTGGATGATCAACAGCTTACTAAAGGAAAAGAAGCGCCGACTGAGGGAGCAGTTAGGATGAGTGGGCTACAGGACGGCCAAGAGCAAGAGGACTCGGGTCCTGCCAGTGCTGCTGCTGTCGTTCCTTCATCCTCATCAGATGAGGAGTTTCATTTTGAAAAGTATTTGGACGACATAAAGGGAAAGCATTGACCCAGGGAAAAGGATTCCACTCCCATAGAAAACAGATTGAGGCTATGTGCACACGTTCAGGATTTCTCGCAGAAAATTCCTGAGAAAAACCTGAAATTTTCTGCAAGAAATCCGCATGCGTTTTTTGCCGCGGTTTTTTCCCGGACATTTCCCAATGCATTTTGTAGTGGGAAATCCGCAAAAAAAAAAAAAAAAAAAAAACGCAAAATTAATGAACATGCTGCGGTTTTTACCGCGATGCGTTTTTTTCATGGAAAAAAAACGCATCATGTGCACAAAACATGCGGAATTCATTCTAAATGATGGGATGCTTATTGTATGCGTTTTTTTTGCGGTTTTATAGCGTTTTTATCGGGGAAAAACGCGAAAAAACTGCGACAAAACAGCAACGTAACATACATAGTAACATAGTTAGTAAGGCCGAAAAAAGACATTTGTCCATCCAGTTCAGCCTATATTCCATCATAATAAATCCCCAGATCTACGTCCTTCTACAGAACCTAATTGTATGATACAATATTGTTCTGCTCCAGGAAGACATCCAGGCCTCTCTTGACCCCCTCGACTGAGTTCGCCATCACCACCTCCTCAGGCAAGCAATTCCAGATTCTCACTGCCCTAACAGTAAAGAATCCTCTTCTATGTTGGTGGAAAAACCTTCTCTCCTCCAGACGCAAAGAATGCCCCCTTGTGCCTGTCACCTTCCTTGGTATAAACAGATCCTCAGCGAGATATTTGTATTGTCCCCTTATATACTTATACATGGTTATTAGATCACCCCTCAGTCGTCTTTTTTCTAGACTAAATAATCCTAATTTCGCTAATCTATCTGGGTATTGTAGTTCTCCCATCCCCTTTATTAATTTTGTTGCCCTCCTTTGTACTCTCTCTAGTTCCATTATATCCTTCCTGAGCACCGGTGCCCAAAACTGGACACAGTACTCCATGTGCGGTCTAACTAGGGATTTGTACAGAGGCAGTATAATGCTCTCATCAGGTGTATCCAGACCTCTTTTAATGCACCCCATGATCCTGTTTGCCTTGGCAGCTGCTGCCTGGCACTGGCTGCTCCAGGTAAGTTTATCATTAACTAGGATCCCCAAGTCCTTCTCCCTGTCAGATTTACCCAGTGGTTTCCCATTCAGTGTGTAATGGTGACATTGATTCCTTCTTCCCATGTGTATAACCTTACATTTATCATTGTTAAACCTCATCTGCCACCTTTCAGCCCAAGTTTCCAACTTATCCAGATCCATCTGTAGCAGAATACTATCTTCTCTTGTATTAACTGCTTTACATAGTTTTGTATCATCTGCAAATATCGATATTTTACTGTGTAAACCTTCTACCAGATCATTAATGAATATGTTGAAGAGAACAGGTCCCAATACCGACCCCTGCGGTACCCCACTGGTCACAGCGACCCAGTTAGAGACTATACCATTTATAACCACCCTCTGCTTTCTATCACTAAGCCAGTTACTAACCCATTTACACACATTTTCCCCCAGACCAAGCATTCTCATTTTGTGTACCAACCTCTTGTGCGGCACGGTATCAAACGCTTTGGAAAAATCGAGATATACCACGTCCAATGACTCACCGTGGTCCAGTCTATAACTTACCTCTTCATAAAAACTGATTAGATTGGTTTGACAGGAGCGATTTCTCATAAACCCATGCTGATATGGAGTTAAACAGTTATTCTCATTGAGATAATCCAGAATAACATCCCTCAGAAACCCTTCAAATATTTTACCAACAATAGAGGTTAGACTTACTGGCCTATAATTTCCAGGTTCACTTTTAGAGCCCTTTTTGAATATTGGCACCACATTTGCTATGCGCCAATCCTGCGGAACAGACCCTGTCGCTATAGAGTCCCTAAAAATAAGAAATAATGGTTTATCTATTACATTACTTAGTTCTCTTAGTACTCGTGGGTGTATGCCATCCGGACCCGGAGATTTATCTATTTTAATCTTATTTAGCCGGTTTCGCACCTCTTCTTGGGTTAGATTGGTGACCCTTAATATAGGGTTTTCATTGTTTCTTGGGATTTCACCTAGCATTTCATTTTCCACCGTGAATACCGTGGAGAAGAAGGTGTTTAATATGTTAGCTTTTTCCTCGTCATCTACAACCATTCTTTCCTCACTATTTTTTAAGGGGCCTACATTTTCAGTTTTTATTCTTTTACTATTGATATAGTTGAAGAACAGTTTGGGATTAGTTTTACTCTCCTTAGCAATGTGCTTCTCTGTGTGCAACGTGTGCACAGAGAATGAAACATTTTTCTGAAAGATCGTCTTAAAGAAGTAGAAGAGTTCAACTGTTCATCAAAACTGACCGTGCACGAGGAGATTCCTTTATACCCAAACATTGGGAAATGTTCCCGTGTGGTCACCGCTTTGCCACCAGCACAAGTTAGTGTAGGGAGGTTGTTCTCTCACCTTACAATAATTAGGTCAGATGTGATGTCATCCATGAAGGAGGATCTGATGGAGGAGACACTATGTCTCAGACTGCACAAATGTTGTTCAGTACGTTTTTGTTAAAAACTCCCCCCCCCCACTTACTGCATAGTGTATTTACAATTTATTAACATTTTTTGTGTTCTAAAGTCATATTCTAATAAATATGTTTTATGTTCTATATAAATAGACTGATTATTGTACCATAATGGTGATTAATAGCCTGATGTTACCATTTCACTACAGTAAATGTGAGGCCATGTTCACACGGATCCGCAGCAGGTTCCCATGAGTTTACAGTACAATGTAAACCTATGGGAAACAAAAAACGCAGTGCACATGCTGCGGAAAAAAACGCGCGGAAACGCTGCGGATTACATTCCGCAGCATGTCACTTAGTAACACTTCTTTTCTGCGGATTTTCACCTGCTCCAATAGAAAACTGCAGATGAAAATCTGCAGAAGAAACCGCAGTAAAAACCGCGATAAATCCGCAGTAAAAACCGCGACGGGTTTTCACTGCGGATTTTGGGATTCTGCTGCGGAAAAATCCGCAGTGGAATCTGCAAAGTGTGAACATAGCCTAACACGTAACATGAGCCATGTACGAGGGAGTCAGAGAAATTGAGGAGTTGGAGGTTTGGCATTCCGAGTCGGCAGATCTGATTGTATCAGACCAGATGTGATGTATTAAAGGGATTGTCCACGACTTTTAACATTGATGGCCTAGCCTTAGAATAGGGCGTCAATGTCTGATCGGTGGGAGTGCGGTGGCCGAATATGCTCAGCTCGGTGGGCTGCATAGTGGCCAGGTACTGCACATCTGTCCCCTAATCACATCAGACATTGATGACCTATTCTAAGGATAGGCCATCAATGTCGTGGACAACCCCTTTAATACATCACACCTGCTCTGATACAATGTAGCAAAATCTTATTCGATTTCTATCACTTGGATGTGGGAGAGTCTACACCAGACCCCGGACTCACATGTTCTCTAGGATTATTTTTGTCAGGAGATTCTTCAGGTTCTGGTGGAAGTCGTGTGGGAACACGGAGGATATCTGCTCCGCCGAGGTCAGGCCTCTGTACACCAGGTGCCGGGTGAGCGAGTGCACCGCCTGTATCACCTAATACACACGGAGGGAAAGGACCACTTTACTACACAGAACACTACAGTAAAGGCTGCACTATTCTGGCACATGACTCTGCATGGGAGCTGCATACACATTTATTGATTTTATTAAAGGTCCTTTGAAGAGCTGATCCCGCCCCCCCCAAGATGCTGTAGAACAACCGGAAACAATAAGAATATAATTTAAGTGTTTGTCTGCAGTCGGACAGGAGCTTTTCTTCATGTTATCACCCCTGCCACCAATCGTGGGGTATGAGAGACCACCGCTTATACTGTTATTTCTATCATCACCCCTGAAATGTGCACAGTGGCCACCTGACCGCCTGCTGTGTGAGGGAACACGAGGGTCGGCCATGATTAACTGCGCCCGAGAAATCCGACAGCCGCTTATCTCCGCGCTGCACGCGCCCGGCCGATCCAATACAGCGTTTTACAGGCTCTTTAATATTTTTTTTCTTATTATCTCTTTGTGGCCCCATGTGAGCACCCACCTGGGACGCCTCCTCCGCAGTCACCGACAGGCTGGACGACACGCTGCCCACCATCTGGACGGAGCCGACCGCCGAACGGGGGAAGGAGTCTCTGCAAAGTTTCTGCACCGCATCCTTCGAGGAGGCCTGAAATAGAGGAAAGGGTCAGAGGGGAGGACACGGAGGCGAGGGTCGGGGAGGAAAAAAAAAAACGAAAAAAAAAACACGGAGGCGAGGGTCGGGGAGGAAAACACGGAGGTGAGGGTCGGGGAGGAAAACACGGAGGCGAGGGTCGGGGAGGAAAACACGGAGGCGAGGGTCGGGGAGGAAAACACGGAGGCGAGGGTCGGGGAGGAAAACACGGAGGCGAGGGTCGGGGAGGAAAACACGGAGGCGAGGGTCGGGGAGGAAAACACGGAGGCGAGGGTCGGGGAGGAAAACACGGAGGCGAGGGTCGGGGAGGAAAACACGGAGGCGAGGGTCGGGGAGGAAAACACGGAGGCGAGGGTCGGGGAGGAAAACACGGAGGCGAGGGTCGGGGAGGAAAACACGGAGGCGAGGGGTCGGGGAGGAAAACACGGAGGCGAGGGGTCGGGGAGGAAAACACGGAGGCGAGGGGTCGGGGAGGAAAACACGGAGGCGAGGGTCGGGGAGGAAAACACGGAGGCGAGGGTCGGGGAGGAAAACACGGAGGCGAGGGTCGGGGAGGAAAACACGGAGGCGAGGGTCGGGGAGGAAAACACGGAGGCGAGGGTCGGGGAGGAAAACACGGAGGCGAGGGTCGGGGAGGAAAACACGGAGGCGAGGGGTCGGGGAGGAAAACACGGAGGCGAGGGGTCGGGGAGGAAAACACGGAGGCGAGGGTCGGGGAGGAAAACACGAAGGCAAGTGTCGGGGGTAGATGAAGAGGCGAGGGAGGAGGACATGGGGGTGGAGGGGACACGGAGGCGAGGGACGGGGGAGGGAGGACATTGAGCCGAGGGTCGGGGAGGAAAACACGGAGGTGAGGAGTCGGGGGAGGAAAACACGGAGGCGAGGGTCGGGGAGGAAAACACGAAGGCAAGTGTCGGGGGTAGATGAAGAGGCGAGGGAGGAGGACATGGGGGTGGAGGGGACACGGAGGCGAGGGATGGGGGGAGGGAGGACATGGAGCCGAGGGTCGGGGAGGAAAACACGGAGGCGAGGGGTCGGGGGAGGAAAACACGGAGGCGAGGGTCGGGGAGGAAAACACGGAGGCGAGGGTCGGGGGTAGATGAAGAGGCGAGGGAGGAGGACATGGGGGTGGAGGGGACACGGAGGCGAGGGACGGGGGGAGGGAGGACATGGAGCCGAGGGTCGGGGAGGAAAACACGGAGGCGAGGGTCGGGGAGGAAAACACGGAGGCGAGGGTCGGGGGAGGAAAACACGGAGGCGAGGGGTCGGGGGAGGAAAACACGGAGGCGAGGGGTCGGGGAGGAAAACACGGAGGCGAGGGGTCGGGGGAGGAAAACACGGAGGTGAGGGTCGGGGAGGAAAACACGAAGGCGAGGGTCGGGGAGGAAAACACGGAGGCGAGGGTCGGGGAGGAAAACACGGAGGCGAGGGTCGGGGAGGAAAACACGGAGGTGAGGGTCGGGGAGGAAAACACGAAGGCAAGTGTCGGGGTAGATGAAGAGGTGAGGGAGGAGGACATGGGGGTGGAGGGGACACGGAGGCGAGGGACGGGGGGAGGGAGGACATGGAGCCGAGGGGTCGGGGAGGAAAACACGAAGGCAAGTGTCGGGGGTAGATGAAGAGGCGAGGGAGGAGGACATGGGGGTGGACGGGGACACGGACGCGAGGGACGGGGACACGGACGCGAGGGACGGGGACACGGACGCGAGGAACGGGGACACGGACGCGAGGGACGGGGACACGGACGCGAGGGACGGGGACACGGACGCGAGGGACGGGGACACGGACGCGAGGGACGGGGACACGGACGCGAGGGACGGGGACACGGACGCGAGGGACGGGGACACGGACGCGAGGGACGGGGACACGGACGCGAGGGACGGGGACACGGACGCGAGGGACGGGGACACGGACGCGAGGGACGGGGACACGGACGCGAGGGACGGGGACACGGACGCGAGGGACGGGGACACGGACGCGAGGGACGGGGACACGGACGCGAGGGACGGGGACACGGACGCGAGGGACGGGGACACGGACGCGAGGGACGGGGACACGGACGCGAGGGACGGGGACACGGACGCGAGGGACGGGGACACGGACGCGAGGGACGGGGACACGGACGCGAGGGACGGGGACACGGACGCGAGGGACGGGGACACGGACGCGAGGGACGGGGACACGGACGCGAGGGACGGGGACACGGACGCGAGGGACGGGGACACGGACGCGAGGGACGGGGACACGGACGCGAGGGACGGGGACACGGACGCGAGGGACGGGGACACGGACGCGAGGGACGGGGACACGGACGCGAGGGACGGGGACACGGACGCGAGGGACGGGGACACGGACGCGAGGGACGGGGACACGGACGCGAGGGACGGGGACACGGACGCGAGGGACAGAGGGGAGGACATGGGGTGGGGAGGACACGGATGCAAGGGACGGGGTGGGGAGGACACGGAGGTGAGGGTCAGTGTGGGAGGACATGGAGGCTGATGTGAGGACTTAATACAGGAGGCAACTGTAACAAACCCTCAGCTGTGAGAAGTTATGTTCACATTTACAGCCTGTAATGATAGAAATGCCAGCTCTCCCCACATGCTGGTACTTGTAGTCCCCATGTAACACACAGGCTCTCCGTGCACGCTGGTACTTGTAGTCCCCATATTACACACAGGCCGCATTCGTTAGCTATACACCGGAACTCCTATCCTATGAGCAGAGCACAGACGCCCGGGAGTCTCTCACCTTTAACAAGAGCTGCAGGCTAGAAAACACACCGTCCGGCAGCCCAGCCATTACTCCAGTCATGTGACTCTGATCACGTGTCTCTGACGAAACGCATCCGGGCCGCACAGCATTCTGGGGCGTGTAGTTTTTTCATTCGGCACGTCTGTGCAGGAGCGCAGCTGCAGTCCATGTCTAGTTTGCATCATCCAATCACATAACAGCTTGGCTTATACCTACATATAACCTGAGATGTGATTGGTGGAGTTTATTTGCTGCGTCAGTAAACTCCTCCCTTATTTGTTTATAACAACCAATCAGCTTTTTTATTTTTTTTCTAAATCTGCCATACGGTTCCAGAGATATGGGCCTTTTCGTTCAGTGTCATTCTCAGCATCTTTTCAAAGGTGCGTGGCGTACATGCTCCTCTGGGGCGTATCTTTAGGCTGTTTTGCATAATTAGCCACACCCCTTAAAGATTATTCACAATTTCAATAAACAAAAAGGCCCGTGTCTCTGGAACCATATGATGGATTTTAAAAAAATGGAATATTCAGGGGATCAGCGGGAATAAGATATGAGCAAATCCCACCACTTATGAGCGGGTAATTAGTACTTATTAAACAGGGGCAGGACCACTGTCAGCAGAGTACGGAGGGGCAGGACCACTGTCAGCAGAGTACGGAGGGGCAGGACCACTGTCAGCAGAGTACGGAGGGGCAGGACCACTGTCAGCAGAGTACGGAGGGGCAGGACCACTGTCAGCAGAGTACGGAGGGGCAGGACCAGCGTCAGCAGAGTACGGAGGGGCAGGACCACTGTCAGCAGAGTACGGAGGGGCAGGACCACTGTCAGCAGAGTACGGAGGGGCAGGACCACTGTCAGCAGAGTACGGAGGGGCAGGACCACTGTCAGCAGAGTACTGAGGAGCAGGACCACTGTCAGCAGAGTACTGAGGGGCAGGACCACTGTCAGCAGAGTACTGAGGGGCAGGACCACTGTCAGCAGAGTACGGAGGGGCAGGACCACTGTCAGCAGAGTACTGAGGAGCAGGACCACTGTCAGCAGAGTACTGAGGGGCAGGACCAGCGTCAGCAGAGTACTGAGGGGCAGGACCACTGTCAGCAGAGTATGGAGGGGCAGGACCACTGTCAGCAGAGTACGGAGGAGCAGGACCACTGTCAGCAGAGTACGGAGGGGCAGGACCACTGTCAGCAGAGTACGGAGGGGCAGGACCACTGTCAGCAGAGTATGGAGGGGCAGGACCACTGTCAGCAGAGTACGGAGGGGCAGGACCACTGTCAGCAGAGTACGGAGGGGCAGGACCACTGTCAGCAGAGTACGGAGGGGCAGGACCACTGTCAGCAGAGTACGGAGGGGCAGGACCACTGTCAGCAGAGTACGGAGGGGCAGGACCACTGTCAGCAGAGTACGGAGGGGCAGGACCACTGTCAGCAGAGTACGGAGGGGCAGGACCACTGTCAGCAGAGTACGGAGGGGCAGGACCACTGTCAGCAGAGTACGGAGGGGCAGGACCACTGTCAGCAGAGTACGGAGGGGCAGGACCAGTGTCAGCAGAGTATGGAGGGGCAGGACCACTGTCAGCAGAGTAAGGAGGGGCAGGACCCCTGTCAGCAGAGTACGGAGGGGCAGGACCAGTGTCAGCAGAGTATGGAGGGGCAGGACCACTGTCAGCAGAGTACGGAGGGGCAGGACCACTGTCAGCAGAGTACGGAGGGGCAGGACCACTGTCAGCAGAGTACGGAGGGGCAGGACCACTGTCAGCAGAGTACGGAGGGGCAGGACCACTGTCAGCAGAGTACGGAGGGGCAGGACCAGTGTCAGCAGAGTATGGAGGGGCAGGACCACTGTCAGCAGAGTACGGAGGGGCAGGACCACTGTCAGCAGAGTACGGAGGGGCAGGACCACTGTCAGCAGAGTATGGAGGGGCAGGACCACTGTCAGCAGAGTACTGAGGGGTAGGACCCCTGTCAGCAGAGTACGGAGGGGCAGGACCAGCGTCAGCAGAGTACTGAGGGGTAGGACCACTGTCAGCAGAGTACGGAGGGGCAGGACCACTGTCAGCAGAGTACGGAGGGGCAGGACCACTGTCAGCAGAGTATGGAGGGGCAGGACCACTGTCAGCAGAGTACGGAGGGGCAGGACCACTGTCAGCAGAGTATGGAGGGGCAGGACCACTGTCAGCAGAGTACTGAGGGGTAGGACCCCTGTCAGCAGAGTACGGAGGGGCAGGACCAGCGTCAGCAGAGTACGGAGGGGCAGGACCCCTGTCAGCAGAGTACGGAGGGGCAGGACCACTGTCAGCAGAGTACGGAGGGGCAGGACCACTGTCAGCAGAGTATGGAGGGGCAGGACCACTGTCAGCAGAGTACGGAGGGGCAGGACCACTGTCAGCAGAGTATGGAGGGGCAGGACCACTGTCAGCAGAGTACGGAGGAGCAGGACCACTGTCAGCAGAGTACGGAGGGGCAGGACCACTGTCAGCAGAGTACGGAGGGGCAGGACCACTGTCAGCAGAGTACGGAGGGGCAGGACCACTGTCAGCAGAGTACGGAGGGGCAGGACCACTGTCAGCAGAGTATGGAGGGGCAGGACCACTGTCAGCAGAGTACTGAGGGGTAGGACCCCTGTCAGCAGAGTACGGAGGGGCAGGACCAGCGTCAGCAGAGTACTGAGGGGTAGGACCACTGTCAGCAGAGTACGGAGGGGCAGGACCACTGTCAGCAGAGTACGGAGGGGCAGGACCACTGTCAGCAGAGTATGGAGGGGCAGGACCACTGTCAGCAGAGTACGGAGGGGCAGGACCACTGTCAGCAGAGTATGGAGGGGCAGGACCACTGTCAGCAGAGTACTGAGGGGTAGGACCCCTGTCAGCAGAGTACGGAGGGGCAGGACCAGCGTCAGCAGAGTACGGAGGGGCAGGACCCCTGTCAGCAGAGTACGGAGGGGCAGGACCACTGTCAGCAGAGTACGGAGGGGCAGGACCACTGTCAGCAGAGTACGGAGGGGCAGGACCCCTGTCAGCAGAGTACGGAGGGGCAGGACCACTGTCAGCAGAGTACGGAGGGACAGGACCACTGTCAGCAGAGTACGGAGGGGCAGAGCCACTGTCAGCAGAGTACTGAGGGGCAGAGCCACTGTCAGCAGAGTACGGAGGGGCAGGACCACTGTCAGCAGAGTACGGAGGGACAGGACCACTGTCAGCAGAGTACGGAGGGGCAGGACCAGCGTCAGCAGAGTACTGAGGGGTAAGACCCCTGTCAGCAGAGTACGGAGGGGCAGAGCCACTGTCAGCAGAGTACGGAGGGGCAGGACCACTGTCAGCAGAGTACGGAGGGGCAGAGCCACTGTCAGCAGAGTACGGAGGGGCAGAGCCACTGTCAGCAGAGTACGGAGGGGCAGGACCACTGTCAGCAGAGTACGGAGGGGCAGGACCACTGTCAGCAGAGTACGGAGGGGCAGGACCAGTGTCAGCAGAGTACGGAGGGGCAGGACCAGCGTCAGCAGAGTACTGAGGGGTAAGACCCCTGTCAGCAGAGTACGGAGGGGCAGAGCCACTGTCAGCAAAGTACGGAGGGGCAGAGCCACTGTCAGCAGAGTACGGAGGGGCAGAGCCACTGTCAGCAGAGTACGGAGGGGCAGGACCACTGTCAGCAAAGTACGGAGGGGCAGGACCACTGTCAGCAGAGTACGGAGGGGCAGGACCACTGTCAGCAGAGTACGGAGGGGCAGGACCAGTGTCAGCAGAGTACGGAGGGGCAGGACCAGCGTCAGCAGAGTACTGAGGGGTAGGACCCCTGTCAGCAGAGTACGGAGGGGCAGGACCACTGTCAGCAGAGTACGGAGGGGCAGGACCACTGTCAGCAGAGTACGGAGGGGCAGAGCCACTGTCAGCAGAGTACGGAGGGGCAGGACCACTGTCAGCAGAGTACGGAGGGGCAGGACCACTGTCAGCAGAGTACGGAGGGGCAGGACTAGTGTCAGCAGAGTACGGAGGGGCAGGACCACTGTCAGCAGAGTACAGAGGGGCAGGACTAGTGTCAGCAGAGTACGGAGGGGCAGGACCAGTGTCAGCAGAGTACAGAGGGGCAGGACTAGTGTCAGCAGAGTACAGAGGGGCAGAACCACTGTCAGCAGAGTACGGAGGGGCAGGACTAGTGTCAGCAGAGTACGGAGGGGCAGGACCACTGTCAGCAGAGTACAGAGGGGCAGGACTAGTGTCAGCAGAGTACAGAGGGGCAGAACCACTGTCAGCAGAGTACGGAGGGGCAGAGCCACTGTCAGCAGAGTACGGAGGGGCAGGACTAGCGTCAGCAGAGTACTGAGGGGTAGGACCAGTGTCAGCAGAGTACGGAGGGGCAGGACCACTGTCAGCAGAGTACGGAGGGGCAGGACCACTGTCAGCAGAGTACGGAGGGGCAGGACCACTGTCAGCAGAGTACTGAGGGGTAGGACCCCTGTCAGCAGAGTACGGAGGGGCAGAGCCACTGTCAGCAGAGTACGGAGGGGCAGGACCACTGTCAGCAGAGTACGGAGGGGCAGGACCAGTGTCAGCAGAGTACAGAGGGGCAGGACTAGTGTCAGCAGAGTACAGAGGGGCAGAACCACTGTCAGCAGAGTACGGAGGGGCAGGACTAGTGTCAGCAGAGTACGGAGGGGCAGGACCACTGTCAGCAGAGTACAGAGGGGCAGGACTAGTGTCAGCAGAGTACAGAGGGGCAGAACCACTGTCAGCAGAGTATGGAGGGGCAGAGCCACTGTCAGCAGAGTACGGAGGGGCAGGACCAGCGTCAGCAGAGTACTGAGGGGTAGGACCAGTGTCAGCAGAGTACGGAGGGGCAGGACCACTGTCAGCAGAGTACGGAGGGGCAGGACCACTGTCAGCAGAGTACGGAGGGGCAGGACCACTGTCAGCAGAGTACTGAGGGGTAGGACCCCTGTCAGCAGAGTACGGAGGGGCAGAGCCACTGTCAGCAGAGTACGGAGGGGCAGGACCACTGTCAGCAGAGTACGGAGGGGCAGGACCAGTGTCAGCAGAGTACGGAGGGGCAGGACCAGCGTCAGCAGAGTACTGAGGGGTAGGACCCCTGTCAGCAGAGTACGGAGGGGCAGGACCACTGTCAGCAGAGTACGGAGGGGCAGAGCCACTGTCAGCAGAGTACTGAGGGGCAGGACCAGTGTCAGCAGAGTACGGAGGGGCAGGACCACTGTCAGCAGAGTACGGAGGGGCAGGACCACTGTCAGCAGAGTACGGAGGGGCAGGACCAGTGTCAGCAGAGTACGGAGGGGCAGGACCACTGTCAGCAGAGTACGGAGGGGCAGGACCACTGTCAGCAGAGTACGGAGGGGCAGGACCAGTGTCAGCAGAGTACGGAGGGGCAGGACCACTGTCAGCAGAGTACGGAGGGGCAGAGCCACTGTCAGCAGAGTACGAAGGGGCAGGACTAGTGTCAGCAGAGTACGGAGGGGCAGGACCACTGTCAGCAGAGTACAGAGGGGCAGGACTAGTGTCAGCAGAGTACAGAGGGGCAGAACCACTGTCAGCAGAGTACGGAGGGGCAGAGCCACTGTCAGCAGAGTACGGAGGGGCAGGACCACTGTCAGCAGAGTATGGAGGGGCAGGACCACTGTCAGCAGAGTATGGAGGGGCAGGACCACTGTCAGCAGAGTACGGAAGGGCAGGACTAGTGTCAGCAGAGTATTGAGGGGCAGGACCAGTGTCAGCAGAGTACAGAGGGGCAGGACCAGAGCCGGACTGGCCATCTGGCAATTCTGGCAAATGCCAGAAGGGCCTGTCTGGTTGTGGGCTGCCTTGTCTGGTATGTTATTAACAGAATCTGTGTTTTCAAGACACCCAAACTGTTAAAAGTTTTGACAGAGAACAAAGTCGCTGACTCTGTCACTTACCCCGACAGGCCATGGGTATCATTAGAAATATTGGTCTTGTAGTAAATCTTCCTTTCCTCCATCCAGGGTAATATTAGTAATATATTCCATCTGGTGCTTTGGGACAGGGACAGCATGGGCCTGTGTGATTTCAAATGCCAGGGCTGAATTTCAGTCCCAGTCCGTACCTGGGCAGGACCACTGTCAGCAGACTACGGAGGGACAGGACCACTGTCAGCAGAGTACGGAGGGGCAGAACCAGTATGGAGGGGCCGGATCACTGTCAGCAGAGTATAGATGGGCAGGACCAGTGTCAAAAGAGTACGGAGGGGCAGGACCAGTGTCAGCAGAGTCAGAGGGGCAGGACCAGTGACAGCAGAGTACGGAGGGGCAGGACCAGTGTCAGCAGAGTATGGAGGGGCAGGGCCAGTGTCAGCAGAGTACAGAGGGGCAGGACCAGTGTCAGCAGAGTACGGAGGGGCAGGACCAATGTCAGCAGAGTACGGAGGAGCAGGACCAGTGTCAGCAGAGTACGGAGGGGCAGGAACAGTGTCAGCAGAGTACAGAGGGGCAGAGCCACTGTCAGCAGAGTATGGAGGGGCAGGACCAGTGTCAGCAGAGTTCGGAGGGACAGGACCAGTGTCAGCAGAGTACGGAGGGGCAGGACCAATGTCAGCAGAGTACGGAGGAGCAGGACCAGTGTCAGCAGAGTACGGAGCGGCAGGACCAGTGTCAGCAGAGTACGGAGGGGCAGGACCAATGTCAGCAGAGTACGGAGGAGCAGGACCAGTGTCAGCAGAGTATGGAGGGGCAGGACCAGTGTCAGCAGAGTACAGAGGGGCAGAGCCACTGTCAGCAGAGTACGGAGGGACAGGACCAGTGTCAGCAGAGTACGGAGGGGCAGGACCAGTGTCAGCAGAGGCAGTACCAATGTCAGCAGAGTACGGAGGGGCAGGACCAATGTCAGCAGAGTACGGAGGAGCAGGACCAGTGTCAGCTGAGTACAGAGGGGCAGGACCAGTGTCAGCAGAGTACGGAGGGGCAGAGCCACTGTCAGCAGAGTACAGAGGGGCAGGACCAGTGTCAACAGTGTCGGAGGGGCAGGACCAGTGACAGCAGAGTACGGAGGGGCAGGACCAGTGTCAGCAGAGTACGGAGGGGCAGGACCAGTGTCAGCAGAGTACGGAGGGGCAGGACCAATGTCAGCAGAGTACGGAGGAGCAGGACCACTGTCAGCAGAGTACGGAGGGGCAGGACCAGTGTCAGCAGAGTACAGAGGGGCAGGACCACTGTCAGCAGAGTACGGAGGGACAGGACCAGTGTCAGCAGAGTATGGAGGGGCAGGACCAGTGTCAGCAGAATACTGAGGGGCAGGACCAATGTCAGCAGAGTATGGAGGGGCAGGACCACTGCCAGCAGAGTACAGAGGGGCAGGACCAGTGTCAGCAGAGTACGGAGGGGCAGGACCAGTGTCAGCAGAGGCAGGACCAATGTCAGCAGAGTACGGAGGGGCAGGACCAGTGTCAGCAGAGTACTGAGGGGCAGGACCAATGTCAGCAGAGTACGGAGGGGCAGGACCAGTGTCAGCAGAGTACGGAGGGGCAGGACCAGTGTCAGCAGAGTACGGAGGGGCAGGACCAGTGTCAGCAGAGTACGGAGGGGCAGGACCAATGTCAGCAGAGTACGGAGGGGCAGGACCAATCTCAGCAGAGTACGGAGGGGCAGGACCAATGTCAGCAGAGTACGGAGGGGCAGTACCAATGTCAGCAGAGTACGGAGGGTCAGGACCACTGTCAGCAGAGTACAGATGGGCAGGACCAGTGTCAGCAGAGTACAGAGGGGTAGGACCACTGTCAGAGTACGGAGGGGCAGGACCACTGTCAGCAGAGCACGGAGGTGTAGGACCAGTGTCAGCAGAGCACGGAGGTGTAGGACCACTGTCAGCAGAGTACGGAGGGGCAGAGCCACTGTCAGCAGAGTACGGAGGGGCAGGACCAGTGTCAGCAGAGTACGGAGGGGCAGGACCAGTGTCAGCAGAGTACGGAGGGGCAGGACCACTGTCAGCAGAGTACGGAGGGGTAAGACCAGTGTCAGCAGAGTACGGAGGGGCCAGGCCAGTGTCAATACAGCAGCGCATCATGAAACTTTCAGAGTCTGTCAATGAATAGAAGAAACGCTGAAAGAATCCGTGGAAGTGTGCGGTTCCATTTTTATTCTATTTTTTTTAATCTTTTCTGAGATGTGATATGATTTTTTTCCCTATTCAGAGTCTGGGAGCCTTTCTTATAATTAGGGAGGACAATGTGAATATTTATTTTATCCAGAGGGCACAATGCGAGAATCCTTTATAATCAAGGGGCATTTTTTTATAACTGGGGGTGACAGCATGAGCATTTGGTTCAGAACATACAGATTGTATGCCACATTGTACGGAGAGATAGCCCTTCCCACAGATTCACCCTCAAACATCGGTAAATTTCAGATATGGTGCGATACGATTGTCAGGGCCCGATCCATCATCTGCGCCAGTGATCTGTGACCGCTGGACGTGAGCTCTGAGCACCGCCTGCTACCTGCAGCTGCGGCTCTTCCTATGTAATTTCCTCTTTTCATGATCAATTCTAAGCAGCTTAGAATACAGATTATTTGTGCATTTGCGGCCGTACGACCATCCATAATTCCCATTTACATTTTTCTTTTGAATTTGTGAAAAAGCGTAAGTGTAAAGAGCAAGTTAATCCACCGGGTGGCAGCAAAACACATTAAAAAGTCTGATGCAACTTTATTTTAAATATCTAAAAAAATATATTGTTTTATTATTCACATCTAATTTTGTTACTGATATTCTTATGCAAATTCTGTTTCTATTGTGCATTACATACCTCCGAAGGGATTAAATGCTTTTTTTTTTTTTTTTTACGCTGCGCCTACCGTTTATGACACTGACAGGCCCCTGGCAGAACTTCGTATAATGCGGTCGCGGTGCACTTTGCCGTGTTTTTCAAAAATTGCGGCAAAGATTGAATTTTTAGGCCATGTGTTGATGAGTTTTTGATGTTGCAGAATTTATGGAGCCCCATCAAGGTCTTCATTTAGCTCTGCGGACGCCATTGTCTCCATTTCTACGTATGCCCGCAGCTTCCTAGATGATGTAGAACTACAACTCCCAGCTTGTTTTCTTATTCGTTGAGATCTTGCAAATATTGACAAATCAAAACAAAGTGTATTAGGAATCTGCAGAGTGTATTGTTACGTGGCCATTAAGCTATTTATCGGCGCAAAACCAGAAATCCTATAGAAAAGGGGCCGGAGAAGAAGGTTGTACCATCAGATATATGATAGGAGCCCCCCATAGGAAGAACGTGTCAGAGTGAAGAGGTGAATGTGACAGGAGATGAGGAAACATCTGCGCCTCCTGGAGAAATCACTGATTCATCTCCTTCCAGCCATTCGCTTCCCCCCCCCCCCATGCCCCTGGCACGTACAAGGCAGCGGACCCCGCGTCTGGCAGGGACCCAGGAGGGAAGACAACGCTTCCTTCCTCAAGGAAACAAACACCGAGACCGCTGCAAAAATTCTCTGCTCCCCCCCCCCCCAAAAAAAAAAAAATCTAATACATTTAACCCTACCCCTGGATAAAAAACTGTAAAAAAAAAAAAAACGGAAACATCCTGTGCAACATATTGGGGCACAATTTGGATGCATTTTCGGTTTTAACCACAGGGCATTCAAAGCTGCAAGTTCTACAGCCAAAGTGCAGACAAGTCGCATGCCAGTTATGCCCATTGCCTGACACTGGTCCAGGGGCGCCCTACGCCCCGATTTCCAATATCTATGGCGGATGTGGGCCCGGCATATATGGAGCGTGTTCTAACCCTGATCAATAAGGAACGGGGGAATCGGAGTTTTACCCCCTTAAACACTGATTCTGACGTCCATCTTCCCACTCCCTCCTGTAACATGATTACACGGTGCCAATGGCATTGTTGCCGCTTTAAAGGGGTGGTCCCCTGCTTGCCAGGTGGCGGCGCGCTCCTGAATGATTGACAGTTCAGTCCAGCAGCACAATTGCTCCGTTGGCCCCAACTGCGCCCTCTCCAATTCTGAAGACAAAGGCAGCTTTGGATGAGCACCGGGGCATGGCTTTGGAGCAGCGCTTGCAAGGTCTGTAGCAAAGAGCTTGTAAGTGCTCCGCTCTTTCCTGAGAAGACATGCCACCGCTGATAGACTACAGAGGTGGTCAACAAGCAGTCAATAATAAAACTAAAAGTCTTCAGAGCAGAGAGGATTTTTAAGTACTGCACATTGCAATTTTAACTTGGGAATAACCCTTTTAAAAAAAGTTGTGCAACGGGAAGGCACCATTGAGACTCCCAAATGTTTTTGATGGCACAACAGCACCGTAGGTAAGTGCAAACTCAACTAGATGGCAGCAGAGTGGAGAGAGGGCTGAAATCCTGCTCAGAGCAGACCAGCAGAACTGCAGCGAGGCTACCACCAGGTGGCAGCAGAATGCTCAGACAAGCCGGGTGGATACCTGAGAGTGGCATAGTTCCAATGGGAATTCCAAACACAGAGTCAGAGGTGTGCCAAAAGGTCCGTACCGGTCCGTAGCAGAAGTACCAGAAGGAAGAGAAAGAATTAGGTCAGAGCCAAAGCAGAGTCGAGTACTGGGGAATCCAAACACACAGAGTCAGGACAGGAAGCGAGGAATGAACAGACACAGGCAAAGACAGCTAAACGAAGCAGGACAAATCAGGGTTTCACCAAAGCCAGGTACACATGCCGTAGGCAGGAAATATAACTGACACTGCCTGCAGGGTGCAGCGCAGAGAAATAGCAGACCCGACACCGGAACGAGGCAGAGAAAGTTAACCCCTGACATGACCAGACCGGGAAAGGAGAGACAAGATCCAAACCCCGGTCTGGATCATGACAAGGACTTTTTCGACATTGCAGAACCAAACGCATCTATGACCGGCTGCTGCACTAATATTTCAGAGCCAAATGCAGGTGGTGTAACTTACATTGAAGCCTTTGGGTAAAAATCAAACAGGATTATTATTATTTTTATTTTGCAAAAGGTCAAATTGCGCTAGAATCTGGTTACGATGCAACGTTATTCACGATCATTAGATGCAATGTTGCAATGTGACACCACAGCCTTCCTGTTGCATCACCTGCAGTTGTGTAGCCATAGCTTTAGGTCTCTCTTAAAGGGGTGTCTAAACTTAGTCCTAGATAGCTGAGGATTGACAGTTCAGGCAAGAGGAATAGTCGTGTCCCTGGTCCAGACCGAGTGCTCCCTCTGCAGCATGGAAAAAGAGCAGGAGGACTGAGGATGGTCGAACCCGGAGATACGACCATCTTCAGAGCAGCGCTAAAGCAAAAAGTTTATAGGCGCTTCACTCCTCGCCTAAGGAAACCATCCACCTCTGATAGACTGCAGAAGTGGCCGGTGATCTTAGCAACTAACGGAAAACTATAAAATTAGAAAATCCTCCTTTCTTGAGAACCCAAATTTTTTTTAATTAGAACAAAGTTGCTTGTTTTCTTATAAGCACTTTGCAGTTTTACACATTTCAGAAAATGAAACTTTACAAAAAAAGGTGGAGGGGGATTCTGCACTGAAGACCCTATAATGAAGCCGGATTTGGGGGTCGTTAGTAAATCTGCAGATTGTCTATTCAGTAAGTTGGTGGATCACAACCGTTGCAGGATTTCTAATGTCCGTTGTTAGTAGCGTTCCCAAAACACAGCTATATTTTGCAGTTTAGCGTTAGGATAAGGATGCATGATCTGCGCGGCCTTACAGACATCAGGCTGCGATTCCCATTGAAATAAATATGTTGGTATTACTTCCAGTTCTCGCTGCCATCAGCTGTCATTGCCGGGGGCAGCCATGTCTGCGTCATCCTTTTATGACCTCAATGTACCCAGATAGGACATATGGACAGGGATTGCTGCAGGGAGACACCCTGGGGGTCTTACTTCATAGCTGCAAGTCTCTATTTCCCCTCTAGGTGGTGCTGTTACCATTGTGGGTTATGAAGTGGTCCAGTAACTTCAGATTTCTGCAGGAAACTTCGAGATTTTCAACTAAACCAAAAGAATTAAGGGAAAGTTTACTGCAGACATTCCAGAAATTAATGGGAATATTATAATAATTCATTTATGTTTTTTTTTTTATTTTGTGTGCAATATCTTATTAAATGCAGGTGTTGGATGGTGATCATCAGCTGATGGATCGCATATGAAAGGGGTCACCTGTTGTGATATTACAGTAGAGGGGATTATTCTTTTTGACTTGGAGTATTACTTCTTTTTAAAGAGGCATGCAGGACATCACTAGTCTTATAAGAGGACACTTGGGATATTATTTCTTTAAAAGCGAGCAATCGGGGCATTATCAGTGTATAAGGGGGCACTTGGATCATTATTATTTTAAAAGAGGGCATTATTACTTAATAAGGGGGCATTATTACTTAATAAGGGGGAATTATTACTTAATATGAGGACACCTGGTGCATTATTACTTAATAAGGGGACAGATGAGGCTTTATTACTTAGTAAGAAGACATCTGGGGATTATTACTTAATAAGAGGATACTTGAGGCATTTTTATTTAATAAGGGGACACCTGGGGACTATTACTTAAAAAGGGGGCACCTGGGGATTATTAATTTTTAAGGGGACAGCTGTGGCATTATTACTTAATAAGGGGACACCTGGGGCATTATTACTTAATAAGGGGACTCTGGGGACTATTACTTAATAAGGGGACAGCTGTGGCATTATTACTTAATAAGGGGACACCTGGGGCATTATTACTTAATAAGGAGACACCTGGGGACTATTACTTAATAAGGGGACAGCTGTGGCATTATTACTTAATAAGGGGACACCTGGGGCATTATTACTTAATAAGGAGACACCTGGGGACTATTAATAAGGGGACACCTGGGGATTATTACTTAATAAGGAGACACCTGGACCATTATTACTTAATAAGGGGACACCTGGGGATTATTACTTAATAAGGGGACAGCTAAGGCATTATTACTTAATAAGAAGACATCTGGGGATAATTATTTAATAAGGGGATACTTGAGGTATTATTACTTAATAAGGGGACACCTGGAGACTATTACTTAAAAAGGGGGCACCTGGGGCATTATTACATAATAAGTGGGCACCTGGGGATTATTAGTTAATCAGGGGACAGCTGGGGCATTATTATTTAAAAAGGGGGCACCTGGGGATTATTGCTTAATAAGGGGACACCTGGGGCATTATTACTTAATAAGTGGGCACCTGGGGATTATTAGTTAATAAGGGGACAGCTGGGGCATTATTATTTAAAAAGGGGGCACCTGGGGATTATTGCTTAATAAGGGGACACCTGGGGCATTATTACTTAATAAGGGGACACCTGGGGACTATTACTTAAAAAGGGGGCACCTGGGGCATTATTACGTAATAAGTGGGCACCTGGGGATTATTAGTTAATAAGGGGGCAGCTGGGGCATTATTATTTAAAAAGGGGGCACCTGGGGATTATTGCTTAATAAGGGGGCACCTGGGGATTATTGCTTAATAAGGGGGCACTCACAGCATTGTTAAATTATAAGTGGGCATTTGTGCAATTTTTACCTTGAACTTTATCGTTTCCCAAGCGCCCCCTACAAAGCACCACAGAGGGGGCTTCTGCAATCTCTTTGCACAGAATGTGGCTCTCAATAGAAGAAAGTTTGGGGTCCCCTGAACTATACATTTTAAATTATTATTTTACTAACTGGCCCGTGATGGTCCTAATATTAAATTGAAGCTACATATTCAGCTGCCGAACCCTTGATTCCTCGTCCCCGCTGCCAGTGTCCTTTATCTTCCGGTTCAGATGGGACGTCGCTGCTGCGGTGATTGCTGATTAGCTGCAGTGGTCACTTGACATCCAGCGATGTGGAGGGATGGCTCGGTGAGTAAGTGTTTTTGGACCACAATTTGTACACTTTTAATAATGACCATGGGTTTTTCTATGTTAGATCTCCGGAGAGCTTTGTGCTCACTATATATGTCACATGAGAATTACGAGGCGCGTCCCTGAACCTAATAAGATAAGAGTCTGGGCCGGGGTTATAAAATCCTCAGGTATGCTATATATAACCGCGGCGGTGGCATTAATCCCACAAGCAGCTTTCCCAGGTGCCCGGAGTGGGGATGAGTCTTGTAGAAGATTGCAGCCTCTCAGATGCGAGGACTTTACATATTCCAGCATTAAGTGCCTGTCATCATCTAAACAGAGGAAAACATATTTTGCACATGTTCTGCCAAGATGAACACCACCTGACGAAATCCTGGCTCCACTTGTGAGAACTGGAATCTGTTGATGCCACCCGTCTGCCCGCTTGTGGTTCAAACATATATTTAAGTTGATTATTCTTGGCAGAAAAACACAACTCGGAGTCAATCCCGGCACTTTGTAAAGTTCATGTGTCTCTTCCTGTTTATGGAGGATATACAACTCTGACAAGCAAGAAAAAGGTGCCCCGTCTACGGCATCTATGGCGGCACATTTTATTTTACTGCTAAGGCAGATCCCTAACCCCGATCAATCCTTATAGAGTGTGTTTCCAAATAAACAATGCTCATAATGAACAGATTAATACCCCTTTTATGGCTCCCTTACAGTATGATGCTCCAAAGATGCCCTCCATACACATTGCCCACACAGTGCCCCACACAAAGTACAGTATAAAACCCCCACATTACATTCCCTTAATTCACACTAAGATGCCCCCAAAGCCCCCACACACAGTAAAATGCCCCCTCAGTCCTCCACACACAGTAAGATGCCCCCACAGTTCTCCACCCAAAGTACAGTATAAAACCCACACATTACATTCCCTTAATTCACATTATGATGCCCCCAAAGCTCCCACACACAGTATGAAAGCCCGGGAGTCCCTCACACACAGTAAGATGCCCCCACAGTTCTCCACACACAATATGATGTCCCATAGTTCCTCACACACTGTATGATGCTCCATAGTTCCTCACACACAGTATGAGGCCTTTTCAGTGTCTCCCCCACAGTCTAATGCCATCACAGTTACCCATACACAGTATGATGCCCCATAGTTCCCCACACACAGTGTGAGGCCCTCACGGTTTCCCTCCCACAGTATGATGCCTCACAGTTCCCCACACACAGTGTGAGGCCCTCACAGTTCTCCACACACATTGTGAGGCCCTCACAGTTCCCCACACACATTGTGAGGCCCTCACAGTTCCCCACACACATTGTGAGGCCCTCACAATTCCCCACACACAGTGTGAGCCCCTCACAGTTCCCCACACACAGTGTGAGCCCCTCACAGTTCTCCACACACAGTGTGAGGCCCTCTCTGTTCCCCACACACAGTGTGAAGCCCTCTCTGTTCCCCACACACAGTGTGAGCCCCTCACAGTTCCCCACACACAGTGTGAGGCCCTCTCTGTTCCCCACACACAGTGTGAGGCCCTCACATTTCCCCATACACAGTGTGAGGCCCTCACATTTCCCCATACACAGTGTGAGCCCCTCACAGTTCTCCACACACAGTGTGAGGCCCTCTCTGTTCCCCACACACAGTGTGAGGCCCTCTCTGTTCCCCACACACAGTGTGAGCCCCTCACAGTTCCCCACACACAGTGTGAGGCCCTCTCTGTTCCCCACACACAGTGTGAGGCCCTCACATTTCCCCATACACAGTGTGAGGCCCTCACATTTCCCCCCCACACAGTGTGAGACCCTCACATTTCCCCATACACAGTGTGAGCCCTTCACAGTTCCCCACACAATCAACTCTTACCACAAGTAAGATTCTCCACACTGCTCCCTTTTCCCCACATTGTGGTGCCTCTTCGCTCTACTGGCAGATTAAAAAAACAAGTACACACATCAAATTGTTTCAAGTGTAATATCCTGAGGCTGACAGGTACCACCACATGTCGTCTTATCCACAAATACAGTCTTTGTGGACAAAGAGCCATGTTTTTATATCTAATCACCTGACTAATTTCGCCCCCACTGGTCCTATATGAACCATTTTTCAGATATCTTGATGCTGAAACGTATCAATCCAGGAAACTTTTACACATAGTAGCAGCAACAGAATACAAATCAAATACTTCACAGTTTGGTTAGTCCGTAATCCCCTCGATAAAATTTGTTTTGGGAAAAACTTCCCTTTTTGATAAAGATCGGTTGGGAGGAGGCCTCTCTTTAGAAGGAGCGTAGAGTTCAAGGTTTCTTTGACATTTGATAGAGTTTTTTAGAACTTTTACCTTGCCACATTTGTAAATCCTTGCAAGATAGTTCTGGAACAACCACATAGTTTCAACAAAGGCTGTTAGTGGGAGATCCTTTGATAACGTTACCTTAATTTTCCACCACGGGTTATGTCTGCGACATGGAGACACGAAGCCCCGCACGACGAGGGTGAGATCTTCCATTACTATATCCCCTACGATCACTAGAATTTTCCTTGATGGGCGAGAGGAGGACACACGGGCAATTGTTTATTAGCGCTCACTTGACTCTATTTCCTTTGTTTATATATGTTACGTGATTTTGGAATCCTAAAAATGTTAATAAAAATATTCTAAAAAAAAAAAAAAAAACAAGCCTCGTTCTTACGATGAGCAGAGCATTCTGTATCTGATCCCAACACAGCAGGCGTGATCCCTGATCCCTGACATCATCGCGGCACCTTCTCCAAGCCTCAGGCGGCACAGACGAATGGTGGAGCGGGGACCTGACAAATCCCTGCTCCTCCATTATAGTCAACCGTGTCTTTAAGGTGCAGATACAATTGAAAAACAGACATGCTGCCGACATCCTCGGACATACACAGGGAATACCCCAAAAATTAAGGAACCCCCGTAGCAAATCTCGGAATTGAGAGCGTGAACAAATGTATTTTTTTTAATTAAAGTTAATAGTTAAAAGCATATAAAGTTAAAAACAAATTGTCAGCTCTCCACCAAAGTCAGAAAAAAGAGACCCAACGGCCCCTGCCAAAAAAAAAAAAAATCCTGAATCCTCCCAGAATTCAGTGGAGGAGAAGTGACAATGACATGAGGTTGGGCAATGCCTGAACAATTTCTCAACTAGTCTTCTCTCGGATGCTGGCCAATAAAAGTTGGCAAGTAAAAAAAAATTGTAATTATAATAGTATCAGACTTATAGCATTTACATAGTACGGTATATTCCATAAATGTCTAATAGATGCCGTCCCTTCTCTGAGACTAATAGCTACATGTGAGGCCACCATATTAGGGCAGACCATGAATGGAGAAGTAGCCATCTGGTGTCTTCACACAAAGTTGCAGGTCCCAAGAACTGGTGAAGGAATCATCTATAAGACCCTCCTAGGTCCACTCGTTTTGATGTAGGCTGCCTCCCTGATATATATTCCATGGTAGGTACTCAGCTCTAGGTGTTTTTTTTCCCCCCAGCGACCATGCAACTAGTGTTTCGATAAGCTGTGGATTATTGGGCAATGTAGGTGAGCAATGCAGATGCCCAGAGCAGCATATTCGGGATGGAAGCCCTTTGAGAGTGAATACATCTCCTGATAACCTACTTAAAGTGGATTTTCGCCCATAGCTTTAAAATGTCCAATTATTAGTAAATTAGAAGTTAGAGCAGCAGCCAAAGTTTGGGCATTATGTTTCACTTACTTAAAGAGATATTGTAATTTTTCTCTTTGGTTGTGTCGGCCATTTTTTACAAAAGGAACAACAGGAAGTGCAGCCCTATTATCACCTTTAAATGAACTGATGGTAATATTCTCACTTTGTTACATGGACAGAACGACAGTTCATCGTGTTTCCTTAAATCCATTTGAAAGGAGAAATAACGAATAAAACTTGACTACCTGTTGTCACTTTTGCAAAAAATGGCTGACGCAAAAACACAGAAAAATGGCAATATCTCTTAAAGTGAAGCATACACAATTGGCAAACTTCGGCTACGGCTTTAACGTCTCATTTACTGATATAGGACATGTTTAAAGTTTGGGGCGAGGATCCACTTTAAGGGAGTGGAATTTTACAACCTCCAGTAAATGAAAAATATTTCCAGCTTTCCAGGGTTGGTCGGTGTTAATCATTGCGCCACCTTGAGATTCCCTGTCAAACAAAAAGTCTACCGTCTTCAAAAGCTCTAAACTTGCAAAATACCAAACATGCAAAGTATTTTTAGAAAGTTTACAAAGGATCTATAATGGCTGTACACACAGGAGCACAAAATAGAGTTCATGTTCAGGGTGACACGAGTACTGGGGAGCGGGACGCTTGGCCTGGCTGCCCGGTCACACACAGACTTTGTTTGGCAATGTCACAGAGTTTAATCAAAACTGTGGTTTCCCAATAATTACACTATGCCCGATTCTGCGAAATTTCTAAAATAGACATTGAACATTTTATGCTTCAATTAAAGGAGTTGTCCCGAAATCACAAGATACGTCACAAGTCTCTGAACGCTGATGAAGAGAACAAGATTTTGGGATCGGCTACCTTAGTATTGCGAATGCGCGATCTGGGCTGCAAGAAAAGGGGATGTGGAGACACGAGGGTCAGCGAGTGCCCTAGTCCGCTAGCCGAAACCGCATGGACCAGGGATCATCCCACCAAACGCCTGCTCTCCTTTCACCATGGGCGTAATACAACTCAGACAACACAGGATGAGGGTAAAACAGTGGCAATAATTTAGTGAACCACAGAACAGGCAGAAAACACGTAAAACAGTCCGAGCACCATACTCAAAAATGTGCAAAATCACAGAATCTCACCCCTCCGCTGACTCGCCGGGATAGGAGCAGCTATAACTTTAGAGCTTCTACAGCTGACTACCCTACCTGTGGCACGCACACAGAGGAGGTAACAACAAGCTTAGGGAGCTGACAGTCCACTGAGGTACAAGGCCAGGTGACCGGTGGGTCACAACCTGGCTTCTTCAAACGTGTTCATAGAGCCAGGTGACCAGTGGGTCCAAATCCTGGCTTTCCCAAACGTATCCATGGGGCTCAAGTGACCATTGGGTGCATGTCCTGACCTCCCCAAAGGTATCCATGGGTTCAGTGATGGTCCCCTAAGGTGGCATCCTATAGAATGACAAATCTGTGTCCCTCGTGATGGAGCCATGATCTGGTAGCGATCCTGTAGAGGTTTCCTGGCTGTAGTTTTGTAAAGAGTTTCTGGATCTCTTGGAGGTCTGGATGTATTTTGTTACAGAGGCATATCCTATTTTTATGGTTCACCACTGTTCTTCAAGCCAATATTCACAGGTCTAGGGGAAGGGGTGATGAGGTTAACCTGCATTGTTTGGTTATTTATAGTTTATCGTTCAATGTTTGCAAGTCAACAAACGGCATGGCTTGGTATAATGTGAAATCAACATATCAGCGAACATCATTGTTCAGTGACCCTGCATCCCTGTTTTGCAAAGATAACAGAACAATAACATTTAGGAGCTGATATAAGAGGTAAATAGCAACCATCCATCAATTTACAAATATCAATTTAAACTACAAGAAGAGTCAACATTTCAGACTCTTCACCAAACGAAGAGAGAAATGCATACGTTAAAAAAATCAACATATAGATAACAGCCTATTCCTCTTGGCTTACTGAAAACAGACGTCTGTTACCCCGGTGGCGTCACAGGGATAACAGGGGTAACCCCATTCTTGTGGTCATTGAAGGTCTCAAAAGATGATGATTCTGATTGTGTGGTGTGGAGGGGGTCTCGGTGATAATGAGAGCACGATATTGGGAGTAGCTTTTTTTAGTCAATTCCATGGTGAGTGAACAGCGCAGCAGTGCATTAAAATAGGGTGGTGCATGTGACTGTCTCACTCAGTCCCATAGAGGGTGAACAGCACAGCACTGCGCATGCATGACCTGCACTCCATTCACACAGGAGACACATGGCACCTTTTTTTTTTTTATTGTTCAGGGTCCCAGGTTCCTAATCATGGATGGTACCAGGGTGCATTAAAATAGGGTGCTGCACCTGCCTGTCTCAGTCAGTCCCACAAAAAGTGAACGGTGCAGCAGTGCGCATTAGTGACCTACTCTGTTTTCTCAAAAGCCCCCCGATCATTCCATAAATCGCCCTGCAGCGGTCATTGCCTTTTCTGGCGCTATATTTGGCTTCTCCCTCTTCATGCACCCAAGAATGGAGAATAGCTGTATGGCGGCACTACTATGTAGGTACCATGTGGCGTCATACGTTCACGTCCATTTTTTCCTTTTTTTCCATCATCATACATGCATTGTCGTCAGGTACTTTGTTTGTATCATTACCTTTTGGGCTTTAATTCTCGACGGATAGTTTTGGGGAGGGGGGGACAAGATAATAATGGAGGGGGCCATATATACGAATACGTTTTGCAGACCCTGCGCCCCACCGAACCTGGATTGTGTAACATCCCAACAATGGGCACATTTTATTTCTAGTCCTAGCTCCTCTGATGCCAATCATGGCACATCATTAGCCAATAATGTGTTGTGCCAACAGTCGTGTAATTGGATTGTAGAAAGTCACAGTTTATGAAACAGGCAGCGACGTCATTAGGAATTACGGTAATTATGCCGTCAAATGTTAATGTCTCATTAAAGGCAGGAAGAAAACTAAGTACCCATGCGCCCCAAAGGGTAAAATCCACTGAAAATGAGGTCAGAAGATCACTGGACTGCTGGGAAAAAAAATGGGAACACATAGGTCTGCATGGGAGCTGTATACATAAAACGGTATTTTAAGTTGCTCCATGATTTCTTTTAATATGCATTGCAGCTATAAAAAAAAAAAGGTTTCATACTTTATTGTATCCATGAATCTGCAGCTCGTGTCCAGGGCAGACGCTATGTGAGGTGCAGATGTGATAGTGCCAATACCCCGGAGCTCATAGCACATCTGTCAATTCAATTCACCCCCTATAAGATAAAGTTGCTTTTGGCGGACATACCACTGTAATACGTCCCGTAACTGTACCCATTCTCATGCACTGTAACTCGCCATCCATTTTTTTCTCAGTAGGCAGTTCCTCTTCATAATCATTCTGCCAGCCCTATAGGAGCAGGGACATCCTTCACCACGCTTCCCAGCAAAGCATTGATTCTGCCTCTGTCTGATATCTTACCTAGCCTGAAATTACAGCTCATCTCACTGTATATTGTTTTCCAGACTGGAGAACAAGAGCATTCAAGGAACTGTCCTGATTCTCAAGCTCACTAAATCGCCATCCTCTCTTTTGTCTGTTCCTCTTTATCAGTATTCTGCCAGCACTATAGGTGCTGGAACCTCTATTCTCTCTTCATTTTTTATGATGCATTTTTTTCCTGTCACTCTCCAGTGTCTTGTCTGCCCTGAACTGTCGCTCTGTTATTCTTGTATTTTACCAGACAGAAGAACTGAAGTATAAATATGGCCAGGGACAGTCCTGAGTCTCTTTCTCTGTAACTTGCCATCCTTTTTCAGCGGTTGGTTCCTCTACATCAGTGTTCCACCTGCACTATAGGTGCTTGAACCTCCACACCCTTCCCCCTCATTTTCCATAATGCATTATGTATTTAACTAGACAGAAGAGCTGAAGCATAAATATGGCGAGGAAGAGTCCTGATTCTCCTGCTCCGTAACTTGTCAACATGAAAGGGCGCTTCCTCTATCAACGTTCTACCAGCACTATGTGCACTGGAACCTCCTTTACCATACTTCCTAGCATGAAATGCTTTTACTATTGTCCCTTGGTTTGCTGTCTGTCTGTATTCAGTTACTTTAACCGATGCATTTGCTGATTATGTCGTCTCCTGGCACAAATGCATTTCTTGCTGACTACAAAGACGTGAAAATCAAGATCAACATAAAGCTAAAAATATATCTATATATCACTTATTTTGTGTAGTTCTTTAGGAGGAGCAGCCACAGCTGCACTGCCACCACATGGGGATCTCTAGCAGTAGGGGGTCCTGAACCCTTGGCCCACCTATAACCAGGGGGCACAGGTTATTAGAAGATTGGTGCCAGGTGTTTGCTGAGTAATGACAGATTGGTGTCATTCCAGAGTCCAGAATGGAGACATCCAAGATGGATTATTTGCCCCCCAGGTCCTGAAGACAAAAATGTAAGAGATACCTTGTGATGAGTCTTCGTGGTGGTCTGCAGTGTACAGCTAGGGGCTGTAAGGACAGAAGTACTGGGACACCCGCACGTGATCTTCCAGGGACCTTCCTAAATCCATAGACATTAATATGGAGTCTGTATGGACCTCATGCACTGGGCACAGTCATGGGGGGTAGATAAGGGTCTTCCCCAAATTGTTCCCACAAAGTTGAGGCTACAATTGTCCACAATGTCTTCTGCTGAAGATGAAGGTTTCCCATCACTGGAGCTGAGGGTCCGCCGCCGCCCCCTGATAACAGCCCATAGCATTATCCCCTCCACCATCTGTACAGGGGGCACAATGCAGTCAGGGGGTAACGTGCTCCTGGAATCACGAAACCCAGACTCCTCCATCAGACGCAGATAGAGAAGTGCGATCCGTCACTGCACAGAACACGTCTCCTCCAGAGTCCAGTGGTGGCGGCTTCACACCACTCCATCCGACGTTCAGCATTGTGCTTGGTGATGTACAGCCGTTCAGCCGTGAAGCTCCCGGCAGGGGCGCAGTGTTTGTACTGACACCAGAGGAGGTCTGGACTCTGTAGTTATGGGGTCAGCAGAGCGGTGGTGACTTTTCTGCCCTCTGCTCCTCAGCACTTGGCTCCCCGCTCGGTAACGTTACGGGGTCCGAGTTGCTGTGGTGCTTGCTCCTATCACAGGACGGTTCTGGTATCAGGAGCTCTGCACCACCGGCCGCTTTGTCACATGGTAGTAAAGAAAGACATGGCGGGGGGCTGGAGGTTATACACCGAGGGTGGGGGGCCAAGTGCTATACACCGGGTGGATAATGGGGCTAGATTTTATGCAATGGGGGGCAATAGGGTGGGATGGTTATACACAGGGGGACAAGGGCCTGATGTTATACACAAGGGGGCAATGTGGCCGATTAAGACCCATGTCCCAATACTTTTCTCCATATAGCGGCGAGATAGGCGGTAAAGCATCTCCGGCGTACGCCATGGTGTAATATACGGGTTGACGGTGGGTAGCCTCGTTGGATGACCTAATATACAAAATAGCTGTAAGGTTAGGGGGGCTGCAGAATGGTGGATGAGAAATCCAACTATTTGATGTTATTTCCTCTTCATTAACCGGATGGCGAGGGCGCGGGGGGCATACGGGGGCCATACGGTGGGACGGTCGTTTTCCAGCGCCGCCGTCATGAATAATACATAGGAGCCATGTGAGCTACACGGATCATACAAGAATCCCCCAGGCATCATTCATGCCCCTTGTTCGGCCTAGGTTTCCTGGTGACCCCAGAACCGACAATGCCATGACAGATATAGCCAGAGAAGGGCACATCCTCAGAATGGGGTCACACCAGGAAACTTCCTGAGGAGGAGCAGATGAGAGAGAGTTAATGGCCACAGACAGAGGGGTGGAGAGATGTGAGCAATGGGTGGAGGAGAAGAGCAGATCACAGGCTCCAGAGCTAAAGTGTGACATTCCTGCAGGGAGGCTGAGGAGAAGTGCAGACCCCCTGGCTGTGCAGAGTCAGGGGTCTTCATGAGCATCTGCTCAGGGTGGGGACAGCAGGCACCAGCTCGGGGTGAGTACTGAAGTATCAGGGGAACAGCCAGCCCTGCTTCCTAAATCATGCAAGGGTTTCATGCATTTTAGTCCTTTTGCAAAACAATGATGTCAGTGATGTATTCTAGTGCAGCAGAGCTGTGTTTGTCAGGGCAGCAGAGCTGTGTTTGTCACATGCAGTAGAGCTGTGTTTGTCAGGGCAGCAGAGCTGTGTTTGTCAGGGCAGCAGAGCTGTGTTTGTCACATGCAGTAGAGCTGTGTTTGTCAGGGCAGCAGAGCTGTGTTTGTCAGGGCAGCAGAGCTGTGTTTGTCAGGGCAGCAGGGCTGTGTTTGTCAGGGCAGGAGAGCTGTGTTTGTCACATGCAGCAGAGCTGTGTTTGTCAGGGCAGGAGAGCTGTGTTTGTCACATGCAGCAGAGCTGTGTTTGTCAGGGCAGCAGAGCTGTGTTTGTCAGGGCAGGAGAGCTGTGTTTGTCACATGCAGCAGAGCTGTGTTTGTCAGGGCAGCAGAGCTGTGTTTGTCAGGGCAGGAGAGCTGTGTTTGTCACATGCAGCAGAGCTGTGTTTGTCAGGGCAGCAGAGCTGTGTTTGTCACATGCAGTAGAGCTGTGTTTGTCAGGGCAGCAGAGCTGTGTTTGTCAGGGCAGCAGAGCTGTGTTTGTCAGGGCAGGAGAGCTGTGTTTGTCACATGCAGCAGAGCTGTGTTTGTCAGGGCAGCAGAGCTGTGTTTGTCACATGCAGCAGAGCTGTGTTTGTCAAGGCAGCGGTGCTGTGTTTGTCAGGGCAGCGGTGCTGTGTTTGTCAGGGCAGCAGAGCTGTGTTTGTCAGGGCAGCAGGGCTGTGTTTGTCAGGGCAGGAGAGCTGTGTTTGTCACATGCAGCAGAGCTGTGTTTGTCAGGGCAGGAGAGCTGTGTTTGTCACATGCAGCAGAGCTGTGTTTGTCAGGGCAGCAGAGCTGTGTTTGTCAGGGCAGGAGAGCTGTGTTTGTCACATGCAGCAGAGCTGTGTTTGTCAGGGCAGCAGAGCTGTGTTTGTCACATGCAGTAGAGCTGTGTTTGTCAGGGCAGCAGAGCTGTGTTTGTCAGGGCAGCAGAGCTGTGTTTGTCAGGGCAGCAGAGCTGTGTTTGTCAGGGCAGGAGAGCTGTGTTTGTCACATGCAGCAGAGCTGTGTTTGTCAGGGCAGCAGAGCTGTGTTTGTCAGGGCAGCAGAGCTGTGTTTGTCAGGGCAGCAGAGCTGTGTTTGTCAGGGCAGGAGAGCTGTGTTTGTCACATGCAGCAGAGCTGTGTTTGTCAGGGCAGCAGAGCTGTGTTTGTCACATGCAGCAGAGCTGTGTTAAGGCAGCGGTGCTGTGTTTGTCAGGGCAGCGGTGCTGTGTTTGTCAGGGCAGCAGAGCTGTGTTTGTCACATGCAGCAGAGCTGTGTTTGTCACATGCAGTGAAGCCTGTTTTTTGTATAGTTGTGCTGAGTTGGTCAGAGGTAGTGGACCTGTGTCAGTACAGTAGAGCCCAGCAGATGTAGCAGAGAGAAAGTTGTCATTTTTACAGCTCATTGTTATTTAATTCTTCTTGTAGTTTTACATGTTGCAGGTTTTTTTTTTTATTATTATTTTGCTGCATTTCTTGAACAATTACAGTATGTGAATGCAGCCAAGGTTGACAACCGACATGTGTCATCACAATGCGGAGGAAATGCAGATCCGGCTCTGCTACACCTGTGCAATCATTTCTGTATTTTGGAAAACATGTATTGAACTATGTCAGAATCTGGTGTCTTATCTCCTGTTCAGCCGCGTATTGTAAAATGAAGCTGTTGGTTGTTTTAGGTAATTGTTCTATAAGCAACTTTCTATTATCTTATTCTTGCTTTTTATTTATTTTACTTGCTTATATATCACCATCATATTCATCATCACTGTCACCATTGGGGCTCACAGTCTAAACTCCCTATTAGGCCAGTGTCACATGTCCAGATATTTCCGGTACCGGAAGAAACGGTCCTGGTGCTATCCATGTCCATGTGTGCACGTAGATCGTCTGTGTGCCGTCAGTGTTTCTCATCCGTGTCTCTGTGTATTGAAACTATTTTTTTCATTTTTAACCCTATGAATTATGGCATCCGTGTGCGGTACATGTTTACACGCACCCATTGACTTTAATGGGTCCGTGTGATCCGTGTGATCCGTGCGCTCCCATGAACACTGACATGTCTCCGTGTTTTGCACACAGACACAAGGTCCGTGAAAACACGCTAACATGTGCAGAGACACATTGATTTTAATGTGTCTACGTGAGTCAGTGTCTCCGGTACGTGAGGAAACTGTCACCTCACGTACCGGAGCCACTGACGTGTGAAACCGGCCTTAGTATGTCTTTAGGAGAAACTGGAGGAATCCCACGCAAACACGGGGAGAGAACATACAAACTCCTTGCAGATGTTGTCCCTGGTGGGATTTGAACCCAGGACTCCAGCACTCCAAATCAACAGTGTTAACCACTGAGCCCCCGTGCAGTGTTAACCACTGAGCCACCGTGCAGTGTTAACCACTGGGCCACCGTGCAGTGTTAACGACTGAGTCACCGTGCAGAGTTAACCACTGAGCCACCGTGCAGTGTTAACCACTGGGCCACCGTGCAGTGTTAACCACTGAGCCACCGTGCAGTGTTAACGACTGAGTCACCGTGCAGAGTTAACCACTGAGCCCCCGTGCAGAGTTAACCACTGAGCCACCGTGCAGTGTTAACCACTGAGCCACCGTGCAGAGTTAACCACTGAGCCACCGTTCAGAGTTAACCACTGAGCCACCGTGCAGAGTTAACCACTGAGCCACCGTGCAGTGTTAACCACTGAGCCACCGTGCAGAGTTAACCACTGAGCCACCGTGCAGTGTTAACCACTGGGCCACCGTTCAGAGTTAACCACTGAGCCACCGTGCAGTGTTAACGACTGAGTCACCGTGCAGAGTTAACCACTGAGCCCCCGTGCAGAGTTAACCACTGAGCCACCGTGCAGTGTTAACCACTGAGCCACCGTGCAGTGTTAACGACTGAGTCACCGTGCAGAGTTAACCACTGAGCCCCCGTGCAGTGTTAACCACTGAGCCACCGTGCAGTGTTAACCACTGAGCCACCGTGCAGAGTTAACCACTGAGCCACCGTGCAGTGTTAACCACTGAGCCACCGTGCAGAGTTAACCACTGAGCCACCGTGCAGTGTTAACCACTGGGCCACCGTTCAGAGTTAACCACTGGGCCACCGTTCAGAGTTAACCACTGAGCCACCGTGCAGAGTTAACCACTGAGTCACCGTGCAGTCTTAACCACTGAGCCACCGTGCAGTGTTAACCACTGGGCCACCGTGCAGTGTTAACCACTGGGCCACCGTGCAGTGTTAACGACTGAGTCACCGTGCAGAGTTAACCACTGAGCCCCCGTGCAGTGTTAACCACTGGGCCACCGTGCAGTGTTAACGACTGAGTCACCGTGCAGAGTTAACCACTGAGCCACCGTGCAGTGTTAACCACTGGGCCACCGTGCAGTGTTAACCACTGAGCCACCGTGCAGTGTTAACGACTGAGTCACCGTGCAGAGTTAACCACTGAGCCCCCGTGCAGAGTTAACCACTGAGCCACCGTGCAGTGTTAACCACTGAGCCACCGTGCAGAGTTAACCACTGAGCCACCGTGCAGAGTTAACCACTGAGCCACCGTGCAGAGTTAACCACTGAGCCACCGTGCAGTGTTAACCACTGGGCCACCGTTCAGAGTTAACCACTGAGCCACCGTGCAGTGTTAACCACTGAGCCACCGTGCAGTGTTAACGACTGAGTCACCGTGCAGAGTTAACCACTGAGTCACCGTGCAGAGTTAACCACTGAGCCCCCGTGCAGAGTTAACCACTGAGCCACCGTGCAGTGTTAACCACTGAGCCACCGTGCAGTGTTAACGACTGAGTCACCGTGCAGAGTTAACCACTGAGCCCCCGTGCAGTGTTAACCACTGAGCCACCGTGCAGTGTTAACCACTGAGCCACCGTGCAGAGTTAACCACTGAGCCACCGTGCAGTGTTAACCACTGAGCCACCGTGCAGAGTTAACCACTGAGCCACCGTGCAGTGTTAACCACTGGGCCACCGTTCAGAGTTAACCACTGAGCCACCGTGCAGAGTTAACCACTGAGTCACCGTGCAGTCTTAACCACTGAGCCACCGTGCAGTGTTAACCACTGGGCCACCGTGCAGTGTTAACCACTGGGCCACCGTGCAGTGTTAACGACTGAGTCACCGTGCAGAGTTAACCACTGAGCCCCCGTGCAGTGTTAACCACTGAGCCACCGTGCAGTGTTAACCACTGAGCCACCGTGCAGAGTTAACCACTGAGCCACCGTGCAGTGTTAACCACTGAGCCACCGTGCAGAGTTAACCACTGGGCCACCGTGCAGTGTTAACCACTGGGCCACCGTTCAGAGTTAACCACTGGGCCACCGTTCAGAGTTAACCACTGAGCCACCGTGCAGAGTTAACCACTGAGTCACCGTGCAGTCTTAACCACTGAGCCACCGTGCAGTGTTAACCACTGGGCCACCGTGCAGTGTTAACCACTGAGCCACCGTGCAGTGTTAACCACTGAGCCACCGTGCAGTGTTAACCACTGGGCCACCGTGCAGTGTTAACCACTGAGCCACCGTGCAGTGTTAACCACTGAGCCACCGTGCAGTGTTAACCACTGAGTCACCGTGCAGAGTTAACCACTGAGCCCCCGTGCAGTGTTAACCACTGAGCCCCCGTGCAGTGTTAACCACTGAGCCACCGTGCAGTGTTAACCACTGAGTCACCGTGCAGTGTTAACCACTGAGCCACCGTGCAGTGTTAACCACTGAGCCACCGTGCAATGCTATCCCTTGAGCGCCCCCGTCCAGTGCTAACCACTGAGCCACTGTACAGTGTATTCCTCTGAGCCTGCCCCTACAGTGCTATCCCTCGATCTCCCCATACAGTGCTATCCACCGAGCCCCCGTATAGTGCTATCCACTGATTCAGATAAGCCAACAAACCGACACGCGCTTTCCGCCTCATTCCTCTGCTGTTTATGGTCACCTGTATTGTGGTAGTTGTGGCAGTCCGGACGCTGTCGCCATTTACAGAATACAGACTTCCTCTCTTTTCTTTCAGATGTCGGTTTCGTCCGATGGAAGTGAGAGTGAAGCAGCCCAGTAATGGCCGCTGATTGGCTGCAGGGCTCACGTGACATAACAATGTCACGGGAGCCCTGGCGTCGACGTTGCTGAAATGTCATCGGAAGAGTACCAGCTGATTTTTTTTTTTTTTTTTTTTCATGGCGGAAAATAGTAACTGAGAAAGGGATGTCCAAGCAATAGACGATCCCTAAAAAATGTGGCTGCAAAGTGCTTTTAAGTCAATTCCCTAATGTAATGCTTAAAGCTGTCGGAGTCTTGCAGGTTTATTTAGCGTTTCCTTGTAGAATTTTTGGCCGTGTTATACATCATTTTATGGCGCGGGACATTCATGTGAAATAATATTTTCTCAGGAGCAGTTGACTAAAATCATACAATTCCTCCATAGTGGTCAGCAGAATGCCTGAATGCTGTCTGTGCAATCACCAGCAGGGGTGAACATAGCCTCTCTGCTGCCTGATTCAAACTGCAAAACGGCGCCCCCCCACGTAGTAAAATCAGTACAAATAAGTCTTAGCAGGACCATATCTGAGAACCTCAGCTCATCCACATAGGGTAACACACACCAACTCTGCTATATCCCACAAGTGTCAGAGCAGGGATTACAGGGAGAGTCAGTACCAGGTGTTCTGACTGCCGCTCTGCTGCCCCCTGTCTTTAAGGATGCTCCGCCGCCTGAGGCAAAGTATTCAACTTGCCTCATGATAGCAGCACCCCTGATCACCAGATATCATCATTTGAGGTAAAATTTTCAACAGGAACCGCCCAACCCTGAACCGGCTCTGTGAAAACAACTTCCACATCGACATCTGACCATTCAGGTTCTGGTTGTGGTTGATCCCAGTTTGGCTCTCTACCACTAGCGTTACTGGTGTCACCCTGGCCACTGGCAGAGGTCCAGGAATTTGAGACCCGGGAACTCTACAAACAGCTCCTCACATCTCCGCTTCCTTGATTTTGATATTCCGACAATAAAGCATGGCAGACGCCCCCCCTCCTCTGATCACAGAGCATTGACCACTGGTTCTGGGTCCCAGAGACCTGAGATATTAATTTTTTTTTACACCATGAGAACATTTGTAAAATAAAATGGCGCAAGTCACTATACTTTTTAAAAAAAATTATTTTGGGGGTCTTGTTATCCCAGTCTGGACAGAACGATGGACACGCCTGCGCACTAACACTCCAATCATGGTCTATGGGACTGACATGTAGTCCAGTACCGCATTTGGCTATCTCCATCAGTCTCATAGACCATGAATGGGTCAGTGTCATTTAACAAGACCAGGTAAAGTGACCCCCATTACAAAATTGCCTCATGAGCATCCATTAACAGTGCCATCTCAGTACCCCATAAGTGGCGTATATGGTGCTCCCATATCGGTGCCAGTCACAGTACCCCATAAGTGTCACGTATGGTGCTCCCATAACAGTGCCAGTCACAGTACCCCATAAGTGTCGTATATGGTGCTCCCATACCAGTGCCAGTCACAGTACCCCATAAGTGTCGTATATGGTGCTCCCATACCAGTGCCAGTCACAATACCCCATAAGTGTCGTATATGGTGCTCCCATAACAGTGCCAGTCACAGTACCCCATAAGTGTCGTATATGATGCTCCCATAACAGTGCCAGTCACAGTACCCCATAAGTGTCGTATATGATGCTCCCATAGCTACGCCAGTCACAGTACCCCATAAGTGTCGTATATGGTGCTCCCATAACAGTGCCAGTCACAGTACCCCATAAGTGTCGTATATGGTGCTCCCATAACAGTGCCAGTCACAGTACCCCATAAGTGTCGTATATGATGCTCCCATAACAGTGTCGGTCACAGTACCCCATAAGTGTCACGTATGGTGCTCCCATAACAGTGCCGGTCACAGTACCCCAGAAGTCTCGGACATGGTGCTCCCATAGCTACGCCAGTCACAATACCCCACAAGTGTCATGCGTGGTGCTCCCATAACAGTGCCAGCCACAATACCCCATAAGTGTAATGCACGGTGCTCCCCTAGCAGTGCCAGCCACAATTCCCCATAATAGTGTTGGCCGCAGTGCCCACCACACCGCCCCACTAAGGGGTCAACCACTACTTTGATATTGGACACTAAACAGTGTATGAAGCGGTTCCGCGTCATACACTGTTAACATGTGAATGTTGGAGCTGGTAACAGGTGATGGGTGGGGGTCCCGGGTGTCGGACCTCCACTGATCGGATATTGATCACCCGTCCTAAGCATAGGTCCTCAATAGCAAAGTAGTAGACAACCCCTTTAACCGTGTCAACCATGTTGCACCCAAAACAGTACAGTCACAGCACCCACATAAGAGGAACTAAGGTGTCCACATATCAGTAGCAACCATAATGTCCGTCACAATGTGCCATCAATGGTGCCACCACAAGAACCACATCTGTAGGGCCCATATAAGTGGCCTCTTACATCGGTGCCGGTCTTGGCGCTGTGGATCGTTGGTTGTGTAAAGCCAGCAATGGCGTCTCCGATAATCCGGTAGAACAACTTCTCGTTGTCAGGGAAGTTTACTCTTTTTCTCACGGAGTTTCCAGGACATTATCGGAGAGATTTCTATGGTGTCTATCGTGATATATTTTATTGGCCCAAAATTGGTGTAAAAGCAGCGTCTTCTTATCGGTGCGCCCCGTCATGTCCGCTGCTCGCCCTATCACATGTCACGGATTCTGGTATGTGTATTATGGGTGTTACAAGTGTTTACTGTCTGAAAAAGGATTTTATGGATGAGTAATTTCACATGGAACTTCAAAAAGAGGAAGCGCAGGACTATAAACAAGTCCTAATGAGCGCTACCGAGGCCAGAGTCAATAGAGCCAATAATGGAGCGCAGGACACGGCGCCATGTCTGGGAAAGAGAAAGGGGCGCACCACATACTAACCCTATTCATCTAGTAAACCAGCTGGATTGTTCTGGTGATCCAGACTTCTGTCCTGACACCGTTATGCTCGGTGGCGGGCTGGCTTGTGTATGTTCGGTGGCGGGCTTCCTTGTGTATGCTCTGTGGCGGGCTCTCTTGTGTATGCTCGGTGGCGGGCTCTCTTGTGTATGCTCTGTGGCGGGCTCTCTTGTGTATGCTCGGTGGCGGGCTTCCTTGTGTATGCTCGGTTGCGGGCTCTCTTGTGTATGCTCTGTGGCGGGCTCTCTTGTGTATGCTCGGTGGCTGGCTGGCTTGTGTATGCTCGGTGGCGGGCTCTCTTGTGTATGCTCAGTGGCGGGCTTCCTTGTGTATGCTCGGTGGCGGGCTCTCTTGTGTATGCTCAGTGGCGGGCTTCCTTGTGTATGCTCGGTTGCGGGCTCTCTTGTGTATGCTCGGTGGCGGGCTCTCTTGTGTATGCTCGGTGGCGGGCTTCCTTGTGTATGCTCGGTTGCGGGCTCTCTTGTGTATGCTCGGTGGCGGGCTCTCTTGTGTATGCTCGGTGGCTGGCTGGCTGGCTTGTGTATGCTCGGTGGCGGGCTCTCTTGTGTATGCTCGGTGGCGGGCTTCCTTGTGTATGCTCGGTGGCGGGCTTCCTTGTGTATGCTCTGTGGCGGGCTTCCTTGTGTATGCTCGGTGGGTGGCTGACTTGTGTATGCTTGGTGGCGGTCTCTCTTGTGTATGCTTGGTGGCGGTCTCTCTTGTGTATGCTCGGTGGCTGGCTCTCTTGTGTATGCTCGGTGGCTGGCTCTCTTGTGTATGCTCAGTGGCGGGCTTCCTTGTGTATGCTCGGTGGGTGGCTGACTTGTGTATGCTTGGTGGCGGTCTCTCTTGTGTATGCTTGGTGGCGGTCTCTCTTGTGTATGCTCGGTGGCTGGCTCTCTTGTGTATGCTCGGTGGCTGGCTCTCTTGTGTATGCTCAGTGGCGGGCTTCCTTGTGTATGCTCGGTGGGTGGCTGACTTGTCTATGCTTGGTGGCGGTCTCTCTTGTGTATGCTTGGTGGCGGTCTCTCTTGTGTATGCTCGGTGGCTGGCTCTCTTGTGTATGCTCGGTGGCTGGCTCTCTTGTGTATGCTCAGTGGCGGGCTTCCTTGTGTATGCTCGGTGGCGGGCTTCCTTGTGTATGCTCGGTGGCGGGCTTCCTTGTGTATGCTCGGTGGCGGGCTTCCTTGTGTATGCTCGGTGGCGGGCTCTCTTGTGTATGCTTGGTGGCGGTCTCTCTTGTGTATGCTCGGTGGCGGTCTCTCTTGTGTATGCTCGGTGGCTGGCTCTCTTGTGTATGCTCAGTGGCGGGCTTCCTTGTGTATGCTCGGTGGGTGGCTGACTTGTGTATGCTTGGTAGCGGTCTCTCTTGTGTATGCTCGGTGGCTGGCTCTCTTGTGTATGCTCGGTGGTGGGCTCTCTTGTGTATGCTCAGTGGCGGGCTTCCTTGTGTATGCTTGGTGGCGGGCTTCCTTGTGTATGCTTGGTGGCGGGCTTCCTTGTGTATGCTTGGTGGCGGGCTTCCTTGTGTATGCTCGGTGGCGGGCTTCCTTGTGTATGCTCGGTGGCGGGCTCTCTTGTGTATGCTCGGTGGGTGGCTGACTTGTGTATGCTCGGTGGCTGGCTGGCTTGTGTATGCTTGGTGGCGGACTCTCTTGTGTATTCTCGGTGGCGGGCTTCCTTGTGTATGCTCGGTGGTGGGCTCTCTTGTGTATGCTCGGTGGTGGGCTCTCTTGTGTATGCTCGGTGGTGGGCTTCCTTGTGTATGCTCGGTGGCTGGCTTCCTTGTGTATGCTCGGTGGTGGGCTCTCTTGTGTATGCTCGGTGGTGGGCTTCCTTGTGTATGCTCGGTGGTGGGCTTCCTTGTGTATGCTCGGTGGCTGGCTTCCTTGTGTATGCTCGGTGGCGGGCTTCCTTGTGTATGCTCGGTGGCTGGCTTCCTTGTGTATGCTCGGTGGCAAGCTTCCTTGTGTATGCTCGGTGGTGGGCTTCCTTGTGTATGCTCGGTGGTGGGCTTCCTTGTGTATGCTCGGTGGCGGGCTTCCTTGTGTATGCTCGGTGGCGGGCTTCCTTGTGTATGCTCGGTGGTGGGCTTCCTTGTGTATGCTCGGTGGCGGGCTCTCTTGTGTATGCTCGGTGGCGGTGTCTCTTGTGTATGCTCGGTGGTGGGCTTCCTTGTGTATGCTCGGTGGCGGTCTCTCTTGTGTATGCTCGGTGGTGGGCTCTCTTGTGTATGCTCGGTGGTGGGCTTCCTTGTGTATGCTCGGTGGTGGGCTCTCTTGTGTATGCTCGGTGGTGGGCTCTCTTGTGTATGCTCGGTGGTGGGCTTCCTTGTGTATGCTCGGTGGCTGGCTTCCTTGTGTATGCTCGGTGGTGGGCTCTCTTGTGTATGCTCGGTGGTGGGCTTCCTTGTGTATGCTCGGTGGTGGGCTTCCTTGTGTATGCTCGGTGGCTGGCTTCCTTGTGTATGCTCGGTGGCGGGCTTCCTTGTGTATGCTCGGTGGCTGGCTTCCTTGTGTATGCTCGGTGGCAAGCTTCCTTGTGTATGCTCGGTGGTGGGCTTCCTTGTGTATGCTCGGTGGTGGGCTTCCTTGTGTATGCTCGGTGGCGGGCTTCCTTGTGTATGCTCGGTGGCGGGCTTCCTTGTGTATGCTCGGTGGTGGGCTTCCTTGTGTATGCTCGGTGGCGGGCTCTCTTGTGTATGCTCGGTGGCGGTGTCTCTTGTGTATGCTCGGTGGTGGGCTTCCTTGTGTATGCTCGGTGGCGGTCTCTCTTGTGTATGCTCGGTGGCGGTGTCTCTTGTGTACGCTCGGTGGTGGGCTGGCTTGCATATACTCGGTGGTTGGCGGGCTGGCTTGTGTATATTCGGTGGCGGGCATGCCACACATCTGTGCCCATCTGCAGAATAATTGTATACCCGCATATACGGGTCTATGCTGGATCGCCACTCCATTGATGGTCAACGGGGCTGTTGGAAATAGTGGCGAAGCACTGTATTCGGCAGTCCCATGTACAATGAATGGAGCCGAAGCTGAGCATGTGTTCACGCTCCATTTTCTGGAACAGTGGTCGCACACCCAGTGATCCGTAAGTTATCTCCTATCCTATATGTGGGATGTAATATGGAAGCTGAGGATGTGTTACTGCCTAAATGGGCAAAAATGTAGCCTTTCAGGATTGCAGGAAAGCTGAGTGATAATCATATCGAGAGCTGTAATGGCAGTCGTATGCATGTAAAGGGGAATTCTAAGTTGTAAATGTTGGCAAACGGCCCGGTAGACGAGTCCACGATGGCGGGCCGGTCCTGTAACAGTTGGCACGGTGCAGACGGTGAGTGCATTTCTCACTAACACATAAGTCAGTGTTATAAAAGTTGCACTGGTGGCAATAATGGGAGGGAATCTTGGGGATCCCCAAATTCTGTGTCCAGCCCTCTTCTTCTTGATCTGGGGGGCACTTATCCGATAACATCAGCTGTCTGCTGGGCTGAGACAAGCAGTAATCGTCTGCATGCGACCACATGAGATCAGAGAACACAAGCTTCATAGAAAGAAGAGAAATTCACTTAATGAGGGTGTTACCGGCCGCGACCCCAAATTGTCATAAGCAACATCACTGATGATAATCTCCTATAGAGGTTGTCAATTTCCATTTCCAGGAAGAATAATAGAGGGACAACGGACAAAGTTTGGGTAGAGCTTGGAATAGGATGATTTTATTATAATAAAAGATGCCCCATTTGCTCCCCCCCAGCCATCTTGGGAAATCAGGGTCCAGGACCTGTAGAAGATTTGGGGGTCACCTGTCATGCTTCTTGTGAATTCTTGTATCATCTTGGGCCCAGGAATCCGAATAACCCCTATGATCACTTTGCAAGTCTAGAAAAGCTGTCGAACACGGGCGGAACTGTGTATCGAGTCGGACTATGACCCCCATTGTCTCTGGACACTATATTGTATGTGGTAAGACGAGGAAAGAGCCGAGGAAGCTCCCCTGGGCGACCACACAAACGTCCTATCAGAATATAATGGCAGATGTAGCAGAGCTGAGCTTGTCTCTTACATTTTTTTTAAAGGGAATGTCTCATCGTAAAATGACCTATTGTTTAAATCATGTTTTTGTGTTGCAGGGATTTTCACAAAAATGTTTACTTTTATTCCATATCCCAATCTTTACGAAAAAACGAACATGTAGAAATCTTCCAATTATCACAGAGGACACAGGACACTGCGGCTATTTTAAACTCCTATTTCCTTTCAGGAAGCGTTTTTTTCAGCAGGTTCCTTAACATCAAAGGCAGGATTACAATGACTGGTAACACCTCTATTATTATTATTATTATTATTATTTGGCCTTTGACTCCATCTTGAGCCATAGCGACTTGATAGGTTAACGATCTGTAGGAAGATTGATCATGTGTAGTCTAGATAGGTCCCCCAGGGTCTTTTCCGCTGTTATATTCATAGTATCAAGCCACAACACCTCTGTACCCAGCTGATAACACAGGATCCACTATTCACAATAGGTGATGTCACAGCTCACCTCCTCCTCCTGTACAATGACCGATAACACCTCTATATACAGTAGATTACACAGGATCCATCATTCACAATAGGTGATGTCACAGCTCACCTCCTCCTTCTCCTGTACAATGACTGATGACAGCTCTATATACAGTAGATAACACAGGATCCACCATTCACAATAGGTGATGTTACAGCTCACCTCCTCCTCCTGTACAATGACTGATAACACCTCTATATACAGTAGATAATACAGGATCCACCATTCACGATAGGTGATGTCACAGCTCACCTCCCCCTCCTGTACAATGACTGATAACACCTCTATATACAGTAGATAATACAGGATCCACCATTCACGATAAGTGATGTTACAGCTCACCTCCTCCTCCTGTGCAATGACTGATACCACCTCTATATACAGTAGATAATACAGGATCCACCATTCACGATAGGTGATGTCACAGCTCACCTCCTCCTGTACAATGACTGATAACACCTCTATATACAGTAGATAATACAGGATCCACCATTCACGATAAGTGATGTTACAGCTCACCTCCTCCTCCTGTGCAATGACTGATACCACCTCTATATACAGTACATAATACAGGATCCACCATTCACGATAGGTGATGTCACAGCCCACCTCCTCCTTGCTTCACTTTTTTGTGGCATTTAAGATTCATAGACTTGTGTTGCGCCGAGGTCTGTTTCGGCGATATTGCCCCTCGTCATTGCAAAGTATAAGATCTGCTGTGGCTAGGTGAGAGGCTAAGACTGGGATCTAACAGGTAAGTTTAAGGCCTTTAAGTCTCCTCATACTGGCGTGCCAGACCTGGCTTGTCACTCTCCACAAGGAGAAACCTTACCTCTTAGATCCCAGTCTTAGCCTCTTACCTAGCCACAGCAGATCTCATACTTTGAACTGACGAGGGGCAATAACACGAAACACCGTGTCAGCAAATGTACATTCTGATTGGCTTTTATCCTCAGTCATATTGCAAGCAGTGGTGTACCGCCAATGCCAGCAGGCCACACGACTGCTACGGGGCCCGTGAGCCGGGGGGTGCCTGGCGCCAGCAGCTGGCCGCAAGTCATCGTAAGCAATGGTGATGGAGGAGGGAGCATCTGCTGACGCTTCCTGCCCCATCGTTCTACCTCGGCATCTGACTTAGAGCAGCAGGCGAGATGGTGTCATTACAGCGCGCTTGTTGTGCAGCGTTTCACACCACACGCTCAGGAGACCGGATCATCAGGTGGAACGAGAAAAGGTGAGTATTTGTTTTTGTTTTTAAATCAGTGACTGGTGGCCATAATAGAGTATGGGGGACCATGGGGACTGCATTCTACTATATGAAGATTTATGGGGGGAGCATTATACTATATGGGGCACATTATACTATATGGAGGGCTTTGTGGGGCCATTATAATATTTGGAGGGCTATGTAGGGGCCACTGTACTGTATGCAAGCAATTATATAGCGAGAAGGTTTGTGTGGGGGCCATCATACTGTGTGGAGGTCTATAGTGCAGGGTGTGGAGAGGTATGGGGCCATTCTACTGTATGAAGGCCCATTATACTGCATGGAGGGCTGTGTAGTGGTCATAGTTGGGGAACATACTGTGTTGGGGTCACCATACTTTGTCTTGGGAGTTGAGGTGGGGTACAGTAGGGTCATTATATTGTGCATGTGGAGGAATTCCCCATGGGGGTATCGTACTGTGTTTGGGGGGCACTTTTGTTGGCATCATACTTTATGGTGGCAGTGAAAGAGGAATCTAGGACTTCAGCAGAAGTAAAATTAATTTGTAAAGGCTGCAAAATTGTGATTTTTTTTTTTTTTATTTTTTTTATTTTTTTTGAGGCGGGCAATTAGATCTTTTGCTATTGGGCACCATTATTGCAAGGCTCGTTAAAAGGTCAATAATGACTGTTAGGATTGCTCCTTCTAATAGGTGGCACTAGAGTTTTAGTCCTCTTCCTCTCTGAAGAGACAGTTTGCATTTATCCCGGAGGAGCACACATGGCTTATAAGTCTCCTCATACTGGCATATCACTCTCTACAAGGTGAAACCGTGCCCCCTTCGATCCCATTTTTCCAAGTGTCTGATCTAGTGCGTTCCTGAGCCATAGGGCAGCGGGTACCCACAGCCATAATCTGTGATGTATTCAGCCACGTGCTCTCGCTGCTGCTGTGGTTTATTCCTAACCCCCCGACCTTACAAAAATCCATATTCAATCGTCATCATAACCCAGCGGCCGCTTTATGGATTGCAGCTCGTCCTCGCCGTTAATCATTGACCGCTGTAAAAGCTAATCAATAACTCCAAATTCTTCATAAATGCACAATGATGGCAATCAACCAGCGTTTATGTGACTTCGTTATGTCGCTTCGTGCTCGTGCCGGTTGGGGAGAGGGCGCAGGGAGGACCCGGCGTTCTTTAGAAACTTCACAGCTGACATTTCTGATGAATTTCTTCTTCCACACGGCTTTGGTGTTCGGGGACATTTTGCAACTGGTGTCGAAAGGGCCGCACATTTTGAGTTTGGGGTTGTGTAATGGGTCACAGTTTATCTATTACATTTATTATATATCACCATTAATTCCACAGCGCTTTACATGCATTCTCATCACTGTCCCCATCGGGGCTCACAACCTACATTCCCTATCATCATGTTTTTGGAGTATGGAAGGAAACCGGAGGAAACTTGTGCAAACACGGGAAGAAGATACAAACTCCTTGTAGATATTGTTGTTGGTGGGATTTGAACCCGGGTCAGCAGTGTTGCAATACTACAGCGCTGACTACTGAGCCCCTGAGCGGTGCAAACCTCTGAGCCAGGGTACGGGGCTGACTCTGTGAGCCAGGGTACGGGGCTGACTCTGTGAGCCAGGGTACGGCGCTGACTCTGTGAGCCAGGGCACGGCGCTGACTCTGTGAGCCAGGGTACGGCGCTGACTCTGTGAGCCAGGGTACGGGGCTGACTCTGTGAGCCAGGGTACGGGGCTGACTCTGTGAGCCAGGGTACGGGGCTGACTCTGTGAGCCAGGGTACGGGGCTGACTCTGTGAGCCAGGGTACGGGGCTGACTCTGTGAGCCAGGGTACGGGGCTGACTCTGTGAGCCAGGGTACGGGGCTGACTCTGTGAGCCAGGGTACGGCGCTGACTCTGTGAGCCAGGGTACGGCGCTGACTCTGTGAGCCAGGGTACGGGGCTGACTCTGTGAGCCAGGGTACGGGGCTGACTCTGTGAGCCAGGGTACGGGGCTGACTCTGTGAGCCAGGGTACGGCGCTGACTCTGTGAGCCAGGGCACGGCGCTGACTCTGTGAGCCAGGGTACGGCGCTGACTCTGTGAGCCAGGGTACGGGGCTGACTCTGTGAGCCAGGGTACGGGGCTGACTCTGTGAGCCAGGGTACGGCGCTGACTCTGTGAGCCAGGGTACGGCGCTGACTCTGTGAGCCAGGGTACGGCGCTGACTCTGTGAGCCAGGGTACGGGGCTGACTCTGTGAGCCAGGGTACGGGGCTGACTCTGTGAGCCAGGGTACGGGGCTGACTCTGTGAGCCAGGGTACGGGGCTGACTCTGTGAGCCAGGGTACGGGGCTGACTCTGTGAGCCAGGGTACGGGGCTGACTCTGTGAGCCAGGGTACGGCGCTGACTCTGTGAGCCAGGGTACGGCGCTGACTCTGTGAGCCAGGATACGGGGCTGACTCTGTGAGCCAGGGTACGGGGCTGACTCTGTGAGCCAGGGTACGGCGCTGACTCTGTGAGCCAGGGTACGGGGCTGACTCTGTGAGCCAGGGTACGGCGCTGACTCTGTGAGCCAGGGCACGGCGCTGACTCTGTGAGCCAGGGTACGGGGCTGACTCTGTGAGCCAGGGTACGGGGCTGACTCTGTGAGCCAGGGTACGGCGCTGACTCTGTGAGCCAGGGTACGGCGCTGACTCTGTGAGCCAGGGTACGGGGCTGACTCTGTGAGCCAGGGTACGGGGCTGACTCTGTGAGCCAGGGTACGGCGCTGACTCTGTGAGCCAGGGTACGGCGCTGACTCTGTGAGCCAGGGTACGGCGCTGACTCTGTGAGCCAGGGTACGGCGCTGACTCTGTGAGCCAGGGTACGGCGCTGACTCTGTGAGCCAGGGTACGGCGCTGACTCTGTGAGCCAGGGTACGGCGCTGACTCTGTGAGCCACCAGGCAGGCTACAGTTACAGTGTTTTATGCTGTACGGATCACCATCATGACTCTGGCGCCCCAAATAGCATAATTTGCAGAGAAGTGGCAAAATATAGAAAAACTAAATTTTCGTAAACGTGGTGCTATAACCTTTTACCGCACCTCCAATATTATATTTTTTGGTATTATAGGAGTAGTATAATAATACTTTATAATGACAGAGCTTCTTTGTACTTTGACATAAAAAAATCATCTCAACAAATAATTCTTCTCTTTTAACGAAGTCAATTTCCCACTTTTATTAAAACAAACAAAAAAGAAACAACAAAAAATCTATTTATCCAATTTATGTGGGATTTTCTGAAGCCAGAGCTGCAGCGTCTGTCATAACGAGACAACCTGCTGAAATCTATTGTCTTCACTTACTCTACAACATCAGGAAAAAAAAAATAAAACAAAAAAATAAATAAAATTAATATATATATATATTTTATATATATATTTTTTTTTTTATTTGTTTTATTTTTTTTTTCCTGATGTTGTAGAGTAAGTGAAGACAATTGATTTCAGCAGGTTGTCTCGTTATGACAGACATATATATATATATATATATATATATATACATACATACATACATACATACATACTGCTTTTGGAAACTGTCAAGAAGCTGCTGTTGATGGAACTTGTTTTGCAATTCTCCGTTCTTTATTCTAATTATCAGTTGTGTGATCAGCTTTTTTTTTATCCCAAAAAGTTCTGTAATATACCAATCACATCTACAGCCCCGTTCACATTAAGAAATGATTGCTTTTCCATAGCAGTACAGAGACACAACAGTATAAGATCAGTCAACAGCAGGTTGCTGATGGTTTCCTTATGCATATTGGGGTTTTTTCTATTCGGAATGAAACAAACCGAACAATAAGTGCAGAAAGTGAAGAGATACACGACAAAGGGGCAGACATTTTTTGACTTGTTCCTTGTGTAGCTTCGCTTTTTTTTCTTTTTCTTAAAATGACTCATGCGTGGGCCGTTTACAGAATTGCAATTTGTTTTTTTTGAGAAACAAACATCTCACTAAGGGGTTAAATGTAGTCGACCTGTGACTAAGGGAAGTAATGAACAAAGACTGAAGTGACAGTTCTGCAAAATAAAAAAAACCCGTCAGATGCCGCATACCCCCGAATCAGCCGCCCTTGGAAATGCACAGACCGCGCCAAAGCGATCGCTCGGGAAGTGGAGGCGGTTATTCGAAAACCTCCATTCTGGATGGATCATGTTTGTGTGTAATACTGAAGATTACTTCATCAGCCTCCAGTATGTTCTGCAAAGGTCAAAACCGTCTCCTATAAAAAAAGAGGAAGAAATCAGCGGTAAGTATTGTTTTTATTTTTTTTTAAGATGTATTGCCAAAAAAGAATCGACCGACGAGTCCTGAGATAAAGAAGGGGCACTCTGTTGCAACTAATCAGATTGCAGCCATTGTTGTTTTTTTTTTTTTTTTTTTCCCGCAGGACAACCTCTTTCTATACAGTGTATGGGCACCAGAGAGGATCGCCCCTCTATTCGAGACCCCCTCCTATTAGCCTGTACGCTGAAGAACTCCGTCTGACCATAAACAAACCGATCATCCATTTTTGTTTACATTTGCGTTTTTTTTTTTTTTTTATGTAACTGCCGACTCCGACTACACAGGGTTTGTTTGTAGTCTGTATCCATGGAAACAGGTCTGCATAGAACATGCAGATACAAAACAATGTGGAATTTGTAATTAAAAGTTACTTAACTATTTATTTTTATTTTTTTGTATTCTATGTGTACTGGAGCAATACATTAAATTGCCCTTTAAATAATTCTGTCTTAGTGCTGTTGTGTGTTGTTTTTTTTCTTTTTTTTTTTATTGGGGCCGGTCACAAGGATGCTTGAACCTTCATCTGGCTTTTAGGCTTCAGGCTAAAGAGCGAATTACAGCTCTAATAAGCCTCCTCTTGGGAATATAACATTTCATTATTTTTTTTTTTTCCCTGAAAGTGTAATTGGCATTGGGACATGTTCCATACAGATGCAACATATGGCGCCACATGGAGTCTCCGCAGCTCTGCAATGCTCTGCTATAGGGACTCAATGCAGCCTCTGTGGACGTGGATCTGTTTAAAAAAAAAAAAATATATATATATATATATAATTCCATCAAAATCCATTATTTGTAATATTTTGCCCAAGCATTATTTTTTGCGTGTTTTTCACATCCCATACCCTAAAAACAGCTGCTGCAGAACATCATAACACGAGACTCCGCTGCTGCAGAACATCTGAACGCACACGCCTCAGCTGCTGCAGAAGATCCTGGCTCACTCCTTAGCCGCTGCGTTATCATACACTGTTAGGCTGTGTTCACATGCAGCGTTTTTTTTATTAATATTATTCATAATAAAAGCTGTCAGTACCAGAAAAATCTCCGAGATCTCAAGAATCTCATGCACTCGCTCGCTTTTTTTTCGTAACTAAATTTGGAAAACCGCTGCGGGTTTTTTTTTTTTTTTTTTTTTTTTAAACTGCAGCATGTCAATTCTTTCTGCATTTTTGCAGCATTTTTTTTTCACCCATAGAAAGCAATGAGAATGAGCAAAAAAAATAAAAATATTTTTGATTAATAAAATTAACTAATTAGTTTACTACAAAGAAAGCTGAAAAAAAATGCATCAAAATGCTGCGTGTGAACATAGCCTTAATGTTATTAATTCTTTTTTGCAGGTTCTCTCTTTCCCTCGTTCACTCCCGTACATCGCTGCCACGTCTGGCGCTCACCCTCCTGCCCGCATGACTGGGAGTCAGACCCTCCTGCCGTACTTTACGGTGCAGTTGACCAAGATGGGAACGTTCCGGCGCCCTCGGCCTCGCTTCATGAGCTCCCCGGCGCTCAGCGATTTACCGCGCTTTTATGCCGGCAGACCGGCCGCGCAGCTGAATTCCAGCGCAATGTGGAACAGGTACAGTGACATACAATATGGCCGCCATTCCAGCTTTCCCAAACTCCTGAATGACAGATCTCAGAAATCCCTCCGCTGTATAGTACCACTGTGCGGCACCTCGGTGGGAGCAGTAATGGTGCCCAACAAGGCCGTCCTCCGAGATCAGAACCCGGGGACGCTACGGTGAACCTGAATGTGCATGTACCCATCCCCCCTCCGATACCCGCTCTTGTGTTTTTATATTTAGGATTCTAAATCTGAGCATTAATCCCGCAGATAATCCTATATCTGACCTCCAAAGATATTCCCTTCTCTTTTTCCTTTACTTCTTGCTTTAGAGGGGTATTCTCATCTCCAAGATCCCATCCCAATGTGTAGTAGTTGTAATAATAATAATATTAGAAATGTAGTATAGTTCTTCTGATAAGCTATGTGGCTTACCCCATGTGCAGGGCATTGCACTAGCTTAGGTATCCATGGTTGTAATCATGTATGTGGTTGTAACCATGGATACCCAAGCTAGTGCAATGCCCTGCACATGGGGTAAGCCACATAGCTTATCAGAAGAACTATACTACATTTCTAATTGGAGGGGTTTGTTAATATTATTATATATATAATATTATTATTTTTACCTCCTAGTACTCATTGGGATAGGATTTTGGAGACAGGAATACCCCTTTAATGAGGAAATGAAAGCATCTAATTCAAACAATGTTGAAATACAGGTTTAGCGTCCAAGTGCGGCACATGATTGGGTTCATTGGTCTATTGGGCATTTACCCTGAAGAGTATAAGAGTCTGTTAATATGTTGCTGACAATTTTCTTTGTTACATCCATTTTTAGGAGCTCAACCTTGACCTCCTATCACTTCTTAAAGGGGTTGTTTGGGTTTGAAAACTTTAATTTCAACTGCCTACCTTACTGAGTGAATAGAGGAAGGCCCTTTATTCAGGACCCTCAGAAAAAAGTGGCTACAAAGAGTATCTCTTGGTCTGGAGGACCTGGTCCGTGCATTACTCTATGGAAACTGCAATACTTAATTTCCCCTGTGGAGGCACTGCAGGGAAATGTAACACTTGCAGCTGATCGTTGCAGAAAAAGCTGATTGAATGCAATAGAAAAAAAAACAGCCCATGAGAGGTGCTATTTCTTAAAAAGGAGGCCCTTTTATACTATTGGACACACTTTATTTTTAATTGGGGGCCTCAATAGGCCGTGGCTTCTAAGTTTTCTGTCTGTTGTTAGTTATTTCTTCTATTTCTCACCACATTTATGCTACTCAGCTGTTTTGGGACAGATGTCACATACTGAATATTTAGTGGTTTCCTTCCTCAGCGTGCAGAACGCAGTCATCAACGTGTTCAAAGGAGGAGGCCTGCAAGCTAACGAACTCTACTCCCTTAACGAGAACATCAGGTATGGTGTAGAGGGGCCCAGCTGCGAGCTACAAGGTCAACCCCACAACCCTAACCACAATATCACACGGCCGTCGTTTCTCACACTCACCCGCTGCATTATCGCAATTCTCACACTGAACTGTCAGGTTCACACACAAACACTGGCTTTAATAACTTCTTCACGAAGCTTAAAGGAACTGTCCATTGCCATAAATATGTCTTTTATTTTTACCTGGTGTAAACGCCGCTGTTCTCCTGAATCCGGCGACGTTTTTCTTTTCTTCCTGCTCCTCTTCATTCCTGAGATACGGCCTCCTCTTCCCTGTAGATAAATCTAGTTGTCTTAGCAAAAGGGGCGTGTCCTCAACTCTTCTCTGTGGGTTTTTTGAGTAGTCACACCCTGTTGGCTTACAAGACCAAATTTATATACAGTGAGGAGAGGGTCATATCTCGGGAACGGAAAGGCGCAGAAACGAAAGAAAAACATCGCCGGATTCAGGAGAACAGCGACATTTATTATGGGGGGGGGGGGGGGTGATAAAATCTTTTTTGTCAGGTCCTCTTTAATTAACATGATCAGATGTTAAGAATAAAGCTTCTCTTATTTCAGGTTGATATTTTTTTTCCCCTGGAAATGGCTCTAATAAAATAATAATCTGTCATCAGGAACTTGGCGATGGTTTCCAATACCTGTGTTTAAAAATTGAGATAATAATGAATAAAGGAAAAGGATGAGCAAATATGATTTTACAGAATATTTTTTTGTTAATAATATTAATGTTTAAGATTAATTTCTGTAAAGTTTAAGCATCATTCCAAAGTTACTTGCAAAGTGTCTGAAGTTTTGCTATGACTGTCCGCCGGTTGTATTGATGAGTAAAACTGAAAATAGGTGGGGAAAGTGTTAATGAATCGGAAGGTGTAAGGGTAGGAAAAAGTAAAAAAAAATCTAATATATAAAGCTGAATGTGTGTGTGTGTATGTATGTGTGTATGTATGTCTGGGATTGGCATCTGCACCGTCGCAGCTACAATCACAAAATTTTGCACAGTCACACGTCTGGACCATGAGAGCGACATAGGCTATGTTGTGAGGTGAAATTTTAACCCCGCGCGTTCCAATTCACCAAACAATTTTGCCCCTATCTACATAATGGGGAAAAAGTGAAAGGAAAAGTGTTGGAGGCAAATTGACAGCTGCCAGATGTGAACAAGGGGGACTTAAAGAATGAGAGCGATGGCGCCAAAGAGTATATACCGTACAGTTGCTAAGGTGGGGCCCAGACATGGGATACTCACCACACACGGGGATATGAACACACACAAAATGCGCCACACACTACCACGTGCTTGAACACATATTACCCTCAGCACACATTTTACCACAAATACACCAACCTCGCCACATAAAAGTCGAAACACAAAAGTCGCTGCTCAAAACTCGCCACATGCAAAAACTAGGCTCTTGCAAAACTCGCCACAAGTGCAAAACTCGCCACAAGTGCAAAACTCGCCACACGCAAAACTTGCACACGCGGAAAAATTGCCACATGCACAAAAGTTGCAACACATGCAAAAGTTGCCTCACACAAAACTTGCACATACTCAAAAGGCACCACACATAAAACTCGCCACGCGCAAAACTCGCCATGCGCAAAACTTGCTGCACACAACTTGCTACACTAACCTGTCACATGCAACTCGACACACAAAAAGTTGCTACACGCATGTCGCCACACAAAACTCATCTCACAAAAGTCGCTACATGCATGTCGCCACACACAACTCAACACACACAACTTGACAGACGAAACTCGCCCTAAAACACACACAAGTCTGGTATTAGCCTTCAAAAATAAAAATCTGATTAATAAGCAGACAAACTACAACAAATGTACCAAATAGGAAATCCGGCAGCTGTCAGTCACATGACCTGTCTATTATGTGTATGTGTGAGATAATAAATACTGCCAGGGGGAGGGCTTCCTGTTGGCTGGGGATTTATCAGGCTGCCAATTTAGCTTACAAATACTGAGGTAAAAATACTGAGCAAATAATGTGTGAACAAGGTCTAATACAGGAGGAGATGACACACAGGTATATACTATATACAGGGGAGATGACACACAGATATATACTATATACAGGAGAGATGACACAGGTATATACTATATAGAGGAGAGATGACACACAGGTATATAATATATACAGAAGGAGATGGCATACAGATATATACTATATACAGGAGGAGATGACACACAGGTATATACTATATACAGGAGAGATGACACACAGGTATATACTATATACAGGAGAGCTGACACACAGGTATATACTATATAGAGGAGATGACATACAAGTACATATATATACAGGAGGAGATGACACACAGGTATATACTATATACAGGAGAAGATGACACAGGTATATACTATATACAGGAGAAGATGACACAGGTATATACTATATACAGGAGGAGATGACATACAGGTATATGCTATATATAGAAGATGACATGCAGGTATATACTATATACAGGAGGAGATGACACACAGATATATACTATATACAGGGGAGATGACACACAGGTATATACTATATACAGGAGGAGATGACATACAGGTATATACTATATATAGAAGATGACATGCAGGTATATACTATATATAGGGGAGATGACACACAGCAGGTATATACTATATACAGGGGAGATGACATACAGGTGTATACTATATATAAGGGAGATGACAAACATGTATATACTGAGGTGATGAGGTGAAAATGAGAGGTGTGAGGTGAAAATGAGAGGAGTGAGGAAAAATAGTGGAGTGATCAGAAAATGACAGATGTGAGGTTGAAATTACAAGTGTTAGGGGGGAATGAGAGGAGTGAGGGAGAAAATGAGAGGCGTGATGGGAAAATAAGAGAAGTGAGGTGTTATAACTAACCACAGATTTTTACTATGCCCAGGCAACGCCGGGCTCTTCAGCTAGTAAATAAATAAAAATAATGTAAAAGACAGCAATATATAATATATATTGATCATTCTAAAATCCAGGAGATTCTAGCAGATACAAAGAGCAAATGGTTGACCAAGACCCAGTGTATCACCATTGGTATAGCAGCAGAAGGGTGCACTTAATTTTTAAAGAGTACCGGAAAAACTTCCAAAAACTGAGCTACGACCCACTAAGGGTATGTGCACACGTTAATTTTTGCCGCAGAAATTTTTTTCATCCCTTTGTAAGAAAAATGCCGGCCTGGCCCTTTAAATCAGAGGTCCCCAACTCCAGTCCTCAAGGCCCACCAACAGGTCATGTTTTCAGGATTTCCTTTGCATTGCACAGGTGATGCAATTATTACCTGGGCAAGACTAAGGAAATCCTGAAAACATGACATGTTGGTGGGCCTTGAGGACTGGAGTTGGGGACCCCTGCTTTAAATCACACGATGCCATCGAACGTCTCCGCATATTCCGCTAGCATTTCTCATCGGCGCTCGCTCAGCCCCGCGTTCAGCGAAAAAATCTGGACCTGTCTAAACGGGTGCAATCATCCTCAGACTCTGGGCCAAGAAGGATTATTTACAGCCGACAGAATGTGATTGTAAAGCCCCGAGCTTCGTGCACCTGTCACCGTGACTTAAAGTGCAGCTCTCCAATGTCTCCACCCCCCGTATATTATTAGAATTAATCGGCTCTAATTAGACATCCTAACATGCAGACTGAAAGTAAAAAGGGCATCCAGAAAAAAACAAACCCTCTACCTTGTTGCCCATAGCAACCAATTAGTGACTACTTAGAAAATTAGCTGAAATCTTGTTGCCGACAGCAACCGATCAGTAATCTCTTAGAAAAATACAAGACGAAGTCTGGTTGACAAGTAGCAACTGATTTAGTTTCTATGAGAAATCTTGTTGCCCATAGCAACCAAAGATGAAATCTGATTGCTAAGTAGCTAACGAATGGTTGCTATGGGTAAAAAGACTCCACTACAGCAACCAGATTTCATCTCCCATTTTGTGAATAGTTACTGATTGTTTGCAAGGGCATCAAAGGGCATAATACGAGATGAAATTGCCCAAAGCAACCGGTAAGTAACTACTTAAAAGATGTGAGATTAAATCTGGTTGCTATGGGGAGCCCTGTTGCCCATAGCAACCGATCAGTGACTGCTTAAAAGATATGAAATCTGGTTGCTATGGAGAGCCTTGTTGCCCATAGCAACCGATCAGTGACTGCTTAAAAGATATGAAATCTGGTTGCTATAGGGGAGTCTAGTTGCCCATAGCAACCGATCAGTGACTACTTAAAAGATGTGAGATTAAATCTGGTTGCTATAGGGAGCCCTGTTGCCCATAGCAACCGATCAGTGACTACTTAAAAGATATGAGATTAAATCTGGTTGCTATTATTATTATTATTATTATACATTTTTATAGCGCCATTTATTCCATGGCGCTTTACATGTGAATACGGGGCAAATATAGACAAATACATTAAACATGAGCAGATAACAAGGCACACGAGTACATAAGGAGGGAGGACCCTGCCCGCGAGGGCTCACAGTCTGCAGGGGGTGGGTGAGGATACACTAGGAGAGGGAAGAGCTGGCTGTGCGGCTGTTCAGTAGGTTGAGGATCGCTGTAGGCTTGTCGGAAGAGATGAGTCTTCAGGTTCTTTTTGAAGGTTTCTATGGTAGGCGCAAGTCTGATGTGTTGGGGTAGAGAGTTCCAGAGTATGGGGGAAGCACGGGAGAAGTCTTGGATGCGGTTATGGGAAGAAGAGATGAGAGGGGAGTAGAGAAGGAGGTCTTGAGAGGATCGGAGGTTGCGTGTAGGTAGGTACCGGGAGACCATGTCACAGATGTATGGAGGAGACAGGTTGTGGATGGCTTTGTATGTCATTGTGAGGGTTTTGAACTGGAGTCTCTGGGCGATAGGAAGCCAGTGAAGGGCTTGACACAGGGGAGAGGCTGGGGAATAGCGGGGGGACAGGTGGATTAGTCGGGCAGCAGAGTGTAGGATGGATTGGAGTGGTGCCAGAGTGCTAGAGGGGAGTCCAAAGAGTAGGAGGTTGCAGTAGTCGAGGCGGGAGATGATAAGGGCATGCACTAGCGTTTTTGCAGTGTTGCGGTCAAGGAAAGCACGGATCCGGGAAATATTTTTGAGTTTGAGACGACAGGAGGAGGCAAGGGCTTGGATATGTGGCTTGAAAGAGAGGGCAGAGTCGAGGATCACCCCGAGGCACCGGGCGAGTGGGACTGGGGATAGTGAGCAGCCATTGACATTGATGGATAGGTCTGGTGGAGGGGTAGAGTGAGATGGGGGAAAGATGATGAATTCTGTTTTGTCCATGTTCAGTTGTAGAAAGCGAGCAGAAAAAAAGGCTGAAATGGCAGACAGGCAGTGCGGGATTTTGGTAAGTAAGGAGGAGAGGTCAGGTCCGGAGAGGTAGATCTGCGTGTCGTCAGCGTAGAGATGGTACTGCATACCGTGGGATTCTATGAGCTGTCCCAGGCCGAAAGTGTAGATGGAGAAGAGTAGGGGTCCTAGAACAGAGCCTTGAGGAACACCGACTGACAAGGGGCGAAGTGAGGAGGTGGTGTGGGGGAGGGAGACACTGAATGTTCGGTCTGTTAGATATGACGAGATCCAGGAAAGGGCCAAGTCTGTGATGCCAAGGGATGAGAGGATTTGTAGCAAAAGGGAGTGGTCAACAGTGTCAAAGGCAGAAGACAAGTCCAGGAGAAGGAGGACAGAGTAGTGTCGCTTGCTCCTGGCAGTTAGTAGGTCATTGGTGACTTTAGTTAGGGCAGTTTCAGTTGAGTGATGGGAACGGAAGCCTGATTGTAACCGATCAAAGAGGGAGCAGGAGGAGAAGTGGGAGGACAGTTCAAGATGGACGTGTTGCTCCAGCAATTTGGAGGCATAAGGGAGAAGAGATATCGGGCGATAGCTAGACACAGAGGATGGGTCGAGGGAGGGCTTTTTGAGGATGGTTGTGATCTTGGCATGCTTGAAGGATGAGGGAAAGACACCTGTTGTGAGTGAGAGGTTGAAGAGGTGCGTTAGGGTTGGGATGAAGACCGTGGAAAGGTTAGGGATGAGGTGGGATGGGAGCGGGTCAAGCGTGCAGGTGGTGAGGTGTGATCTTGACAGGAGGGTGGAGAGCTGATCTTCTGTCATGGTGGAGAAGCTGGTTTTGGAGGAGCAGGGTTGAGCAGCTAAGAGGGGCAGTGGGCGCTGTGGGCCAAAGCTTTCTCTGATCGTATCGATCTTCTGTTTAAAGAAGATATGGGGGGTCTTGTTGCCCATAACAACCGATCAGTAAGTACTTAAAAGATAAGAGATGAAACCTGGTTGCTTATTAGCTACTGATCTGTTGCAAAGGCATCAAGGTTCCCCAAAAATACGAGATTAAATCTGAATGCTATGGAAAAATCTTGTTGCCCCTAGCAACCATTCAGGAATCACTCTGCAACCAGATTGCATCTTGTATTTTCTGATCGGTTGCTATGGGCAACAGAATTCCCCATAGTAACCAGATTTCATCTCTTATTTTCTGTGACAAATCTTCTTGCCCATAGCAACCAAGCAGTAACCACTTAGCAACCAGATTTTAATCGCATACTTTTTAAGTTATTACTGATCGGTTGCTATGGGCAAAAGGATTCCCCATATATACCAGAATGCGTCTTTTTTTTTTTTCTTCTGTGGGAAATCTTGTGGCCCCTAACAACCGATTAGTAACTACTTAGCAACCAGATTTCTTCTAATTTTCTACATGCAGAGACCATAGAGCCGGTTCTCGCTGTTCTAATGGCCTATAAACGTGTAATATGCCGTATACATGACTACTACAGTATAGTCCCGTATACTAATTTTTTTCTAAAGCGGAATTTTCTTTTACCGTTTTCCTTCATTTTTATTTTTCCTGATCCATTTTTAGCGAAAGGGGGGGGAGGGGGGAGAGGGGGGTGCTGGGGGATATTGGTGATATTATTTTATTTTTTTTGTGCTCAGAGCTGGTGCCGGACTTCGTAGAAGACGGGAGGAAGATGTGGGGGCACAATGGAGTCTTTGTTTCCTTTCTGTAAAAAAAACAAACAAAAAAAACACCACTGATATACAAAGATGGCACCGGACAGCACTAACTCCGACCCAGACGGGGCGAATCATTTGTTTTATTAAAGGGACGTAGCTTTGGGTGACCTACAGGTCCCCCCCTAGACTAATGAAAGGTGACCAAGGGGGTCTTCTGACTTGGAGGACCTGACCTGTCCATACATTTATACAGCCAGCAGTTGTAATACTCCGTTTCTCCTGCGGGAGTGCTGTAGTAAAATTGAGCACCTGCAGCAACAGATTACATCCTGGGATCGAAAAAAAATCAGGAGACCCCTTTGTCAAAATTGGTGAATTAGATTAAATGACCCCATTTTTTATTTTTTATTTCCAGAAATTTACTAAAGAGTGAACTTGGCTCATTTATCACGGAGTACTTTCAGGTAAGTCTCATGCGGTTGTCGTGTACGGACCTGCTGGATTATACTCTGCAATCATACGGCTGCCGGGATGAATCACACAGAGACATTGTTGTGTGTCTCACTTTTCATGGTTTCTAGTAAAAAAAAAAAAAAAAAGTCATTAGAAAAACTTCATAAATTATTAAATAGATCTCAGACCTGATGAGGCTGGTGTACTTATTTTGAAAATCCGTGTCAGGATGACTGTGTAATCCTGATATATTTTATGAGTCCAGCTAAAGAGTGATAAAGGTCAAGAGTCCAATGTATTCAGTCTCCGCTGCGGGACAGTTGTTTGGTGGGGGCTCTGGGTGTTGCACCCCCACCGATGAGACAAGTCGTGGACAACCTCTTTAATCATTATTGAGAATTTATTTATTTCATTAAGTTATGTGGCTTTTTTTTTTTTAATTGACAGAAGATTTCATTTTTTGATGATCTGTTGATTTTACGTTAAAGTGAATGAGTCATCGGAAAATGACCTAATGTTGGAATCAGGGTTTTGTGCTTTTAAATATTTTTTTTAAATTTTTTTTATTTTCGTATTGCTTTCTGTATAAACATTAGACATCTTAAAATTTTCAGACTGGCCACCGAGGCTTTATTATACTCCACATGTATATTAACAGCAATGTACAGACTTTGTCCCTTTACCTTATATTGATGCATCTAATGAACGTGTGCAAACATGATTGTGGAGGGAGGGGGAGGGGGGGAGATGTGACATCGTGTATTGTGATTGGTGGATCCTGTGTTACCTACTGTATATAGAGGTGTTATCGGTCATTGTACAGGAGGAGGAGGTGAGCTGTGACATCACCTATTGCGAATGGTGGATCCTGTGTTATCTACTGTATATAGAGGTGTTATCAGTCATTGGACAGGAGGAGGAGGTGAGCTGTGACATCACCTATTGTGAATGGTGGATCCTGTGTTATCTACTGTATATAGAGAAGTTATCAGTCATTGTACAGGAGGAGGAGGTGAGCTGTGACATCACCTATTGTGAGTGGTGGATCCTGTGTTTTCTACTGTATATAGAGTTGTTATCAGTCATTGTACAGGAGGAGGAGGTGAGCTGTGACATCACCTATTGTGATTGGTGGATCCTGTGTTATCTACTGTATATAGAGGTGTTATCGGTCATTGTACAGGAGGAGGAGGTGAGCTGTGACATCACCTATTGTGAATGGTGGATCCTGTGTTATCTACTGTATATAGAGGTGTTATCAGTCATTGTACAGGAGGAGGAGGTGAGCTGTGACATCACCTATTGTGAATGGTGGATCCTGTGTTATTTACTGTATATAGAGGTGTTATCAGTCATTGTACAGGAGGAGGTGAGCTGTGACATCACCTATTGTGAATGGTGGATCCTGTGTTATCTACTGTATATAGAGGTGTTATCAGTCATTATACAGGAGGAGGAGGTGAGCTGTGACATCACCTATTGTGATTGGTGGATCCTGTTGCATCAGCTGTGTACAGAGGTGTTATCAGTAATTGTAATCCTATCTCTGATGATAATGAGTCTACTAAAAACTCTTCCTAAAAGGACAGGAAGTAAAAGTTAAAAAAAATCCACTTTGAAAAAGCAAGAATATTTTTTTTGTATCAGAAAAAAAACCCATAAGCACAAAAACCTGATTTAACCAATAGGTAATTTTCTGACGACACCGTCCCTTTAAGCCCTGCCGGTCACTGTGGTTCTCCTGCTTTAGTCGTGACTACTCCGCTCATTTCTGTGTTGGTGATGAAACTGCTCTTTGTGTTCGTAGAATCGGCTGCTCTCCAAGGGTTTGGCCTTCATGGAGGAGAAAGTGAAGCTGTACGAAGGTGAGAGACCCTGACACCGGCAGGAGAGCGGACGCTGTGTGCTGGGCGCCCGCACATTGGCAGCACTTTACCACACTGACACCTACTCTGACCCGCAAGACCCAATGTGTAATAACTGCAGACGTGAAGCTTCTAAGAAAAAAAAAAAAAGATTTTATTTGACATCTTGTCCGGCGTCTACTATAGAGCTCTGTGTTAAAAAAAAAATATATATATATATATATTTATAATATAAAAAAATGCGAGTTAATCGCAGACGGACAGGAATTACATTGAGGTCAATGGTGTAAAATTTGTGCAATTTGCTAACTGCTATTTTTTGTGTGACCCCGGTGTGGCCTTCTTGTGCCGCTATACTATGAGATCTCCGGTCACGCCACCGATGTCGCAGCGTAGCGCCAATATACAGCGGGTGGAACGATGGATCCTTCATACGTTTATTTATTCTTAGGTGAAAACCGCGTCTTGATTCTTTCCGAATTGTGGGATCATTTCTTCACGGAAATCCTGCCAACACTCCAGGCGATATTTTATCCCGTCCAGGTATTACGCCACTTTTGTCTGTATACTGCGCACCCTTATTGGATAGCTTAGTAACTAGCTAAGCTCCTCCCCTCTCCGTAGAAGTTTATGAGCACCAACTGTCATCTCTTATCTCAGTAATGGGACAATCTGCGTTCACTGAAGATAGACCCATGAATTCGTAAAATCTGTCCCTAGTGAATACAGATTTTCCCATTACTGTGATAGGAGATGACAGTTGGTGCTCATAGACTTCCACGGAGAGGGGAGGAGAGAGAGAACGATCAGTCCAGGAGGAGAATGAAACGGATTTCTCTGATAAGATAGATTACAAAGTTTGTTATTTTTATGTGTTTATTTTTGATTTATGGAAAACAAACAAACAAATAAAACAATAGTTGCTCTTTAAGGTTCAGCTCGTTACCTCCAGCCATTTGCAACTTGCCATCATTACTTCCCCTACATATAAACCTGGTTACTAATTAACATTCAATTCCATTCTTCCTAATAGCTCTTCACATTCTCTAATGAATTAATCATTAGCAGCTGCATCATTCAGAAGTGCAACAATGTCCCAAAGTGGCTGCATGAAAAAAATAACTTTCGGGCGCATCCCCATGGTGCAGGGGGGAAATTTCCAGCGCTGCAGATTTTAGTTCTCCGTGTGTCATTTTTCGTTGTACAACTGCGGATTTCACCCTTTGCGATGTAAATGATCTTTGTTTTTGGCTTCCATTGTCTTACGTGTGTGAATTATGGCTCATCTCTTCATGAGGTTCTGCGCTCATGTGTTTCTCTATATTCCAGGGCCAGGAACTTACCATTCGGCAGATTGCTCTCCTCGGCTTCAGGGACTCTGTTCTCTTAAAAGTGAGCGTGGACACTGCGCTGGCGTTAATGAAGTCGCCGATCCCACCGCCCATCCTGCAGATGCTCTTGGTCCTTCAGGTGGGAAAAGTCCGGAGCTTTTATCAGTTTATTCCCATATTGTATGCGATTCGCCTGCCGTTATGTGTATACAGCACTTTATGTGTCCGCGACAAATGGACGGCAAGAACTTGTTACCTACTTCCCAGTATAACTGATAGCAGGGAACAAGGCCGACTGCTGGGAGCTGGCTCCAACAACGAGCTTTACCCAGTGCGAAAACGGCAATGAAACCCGTCTACATTCCTAGCTATGGTCCAGTTATCACCCCGTCCAGGCATGCAATATAAATGGTTGTATAATCCTGTATTATACCCCAGAGCTGCACTCACTATTCTGCTAGTGCAGTCACTGTGTACATACATTACATTACTGATCCTGAGTTACATCCTGTATTATACTCCAGAGCTGCACTCACTGTTCTGCTGGTGCAGTCACTGTGTACATACATTACATTACTGATCCTGAGTTACATCCTGTATTATACCCCAGAGCTGCACTCACCATTCTGCTGATGCAGTCACTGTGTACATACATTACATTACTGATCCTGAGTTACATCCAGTATTATACTCCAGAGCTGCACTCACTATTCTGCTGGTGCAGTCACTGTGTACATACATTACATTACTGATCCTGAGTTACATCCTGTATTATACCCCAGAGCTGCACTCACCATTCTGCTGATGCAGTCACTGTGTACATACATTACATTACTGATCCTGAGTTACATCCAGTATTATACCCCAGAGCTGCACTCACTATTCTGCTGGTGCAATCACTGTGTACATACATTACATTACTGATCCCGAGTTACATCCTCTATTATACCCCAGAGCTGCACTCACTATTCTGCTGGTGCAGTCACTGTGTACATACATTACATTACTGATCCTGAGTTACATCCTGTATTATACCCCAGAGCTGCACTCACTATTCTGCTGGTGCAGTCACTGTGTACATACATTACATTACTGATCCTGAGTTACATCCTGTATTATACCCCAGAGCTGCACTCACTATTCTGCTGGTGCAGTCACTGTGCACATACATTACATTACTGATCCTGAGTTACATCCTGTATTATACTCCAGAGCTGTACTCACTATTCTGCTGGTGCAGTCACTGTGTACATACATTACATTACTGATCCTGAGTTACATCCTGTATTAGACTCCAGAGCTGTACTCACTATTCTGCTGGTGCAGTCACTGTGTACATATATTACATTACTCATCCTGAGTTACATCCTGTATTAGACTCCAGAGCTGCACTCACTATTCTGCTGGTGCAGTCACTGTGTACATACATTACATTACTGATCCTGAGTTACATCCTGTATTATACTCCAGAGCTGCACTCACTATTCTGCTGGTGCAGTCACTGTGTACATACATTACATTACTGATCCTGAGTTACATCCTGTATTATACCCCAGAGCTGCACTCACTATTCTGCTGGTGCAGTCACTGTGCACATACATTACATTACTGATCCTGAGTTACATCCTGTATTATACTCCAGAGCTGTACTCACTATTCTGCTGGTGCAGTCACTGTGTACATACATTACATTACTGATCCTGAGTTACATCCTGTATTAGACTCCAGAGCTGTACTCACTATTCTGCTGGTGCAGTCACTGTGTACATATATTACATTACTCATCCTGAGTTACATCCTGTATTAGACTCCAGAGCTGCACTCACTATTCTGCTGGTGCAGTCACTGTGTACATACATTACATTACTGATCCAGAGTTACATCCTGTATTATACCCCAGAGCTGCACTCACTATTCTGCTGGTGCAGTCACTGTGTACATACATTACTGATCCTGAGTTACATCCTGTATTATACCCCAGAGCTGCACTCACTATTCTGCTGGTGCAGTCACTGTGTACATACATTACTGATCCTGAGTTACATCCTGTATTATACCCCAGAGCTGCACTCACTATTCTGCTTTTTTTATTTTAAGCTCCCATTTTATAGGGAGTATCAGGGAGACAAAGGGATACATAAAAGTCTTTTGTGGTTATAGTTATTTATCCATTATGACCTTTTTGAATGATATATATTTTTTTCAATATCCCCTTTAAATCACAGGGTGTCGCGCTGCTCGGGCAATCAGTCTGTGAAGTGTTGTATTTTTCTGCAGTGCCACCACAGGAAACATGAAGCACTGCATGGTTCCTATTGAAGTCAGCAGGCTGTGGGGTCCTCCAGGTTCTGGCAGAATTATAGGGGGTCGCTCACTAATAGGGTTAGACATTGCGCGGACGATCCAGGGATAATCGCGGCTTTAGCTGCCGGTTTGCAGCCGTGACCCAGTGACCTGATCATCCGTCGGCTATTTTTAGGGATTTACTTGGTTACCCATTAGCGCAGTATGAAGCCGCGTCACCGCAGGATTGTTTGACTTTCTGGGTCATGTAATTACATTGCTCTATTTCTTTTTTCATATATATATATATTTTTTTTTATAGAAAATGACACAAAGGGCTGTAAGAAGCCCGATCGACTGAAAGTGACAATAGAAAATGAGGGCAAAGCGGGAAAAAAAAAGACTGCCGAAGATGTGCAGAATAGCCGCACAGATCACCATGACGGAGCCTCATCAATAACGCATGAGCACCGTCCGTCCTGCTCGGCCGGGAGCCGACAAAGGATGATTGTCTCTCAGTCATATATTATTTAAAGGGAACCTGTCCAGATCACTAGAGAATAGTCACACTGTCCAATCAAAGCTGAAGTAGTCAGTGCACTTGCACTTGGAGTTGCCCCCGACTAGGCGGCAGAGCCAGGGGTCGGACCCCCTGCTCTCCGCTATTTGCAGAGCCGGGTATACACAGCATTGGGTACAAGCAGTTTTCAGAATGGCGAGACGTGTTCACCATTAGAAATGAGTAGAAGTCCTGCATGTGCGCTGGCGATTTATTCAAAGCTCATGGTGTCCGAATATCTCCGGACGTCCTGCACTGATTGCATGGAACGGCAGCCGCCCCTCTATCCACGTGGGGGACCTAAGTCTCAATTATTGGGGGTCTCGGTGGCTGAATCCTCCCCGATTTATAGAAGTTTGCACCTATCCTGTTCTAACTGGAAGACAGATATTTTTTGCCTAGGGAGGTTCCTGTTTTGTACTTCCCTCCTTTCACTCATCCAGTGCTAGTGCATGTGAAACAGCGGTACAGGGACAAAGGATGTGGTCTAGAAGTTTCCTCTGATCTTTGTTGACAAATGGTGTATCCTGAGTCTGAAAGGGGTTGTCCCATAAACAACATATACAACATGTGACCACCACTCCTATAGACAGTGAATGGAGCTGTACTGAGCATGTGCGAACACCTCCTATAGACAGTGAATGGAGCGGTAGTGAGCATGTGCGACCACCTCCTATAGACAGTGAATTGAGCGGTAGTGAGCGAGTGCGACCACCTCCTATAGACGGTGAATGGAGCTGTACTGATCATGTGCGACCACCTCCTATAGACAGTTAATGGAGCGGTGGTGAGCGTGTGCGACCACCTCCTATAGATGGTGAATGGAGCGGTAGTGAGCGTGTGCGACCACCTCCTATAGATGGTGAATGGAGCAATAGTGAGCATGTGCGACCACCTCCTATAGACAGTGAATGCAGGGTAGTGAGAGTGTGCGACCACCTCCTATAGACGGTGAATGGAGCGGTAGTGAGAGTGTGCGACCACCTCCTATAGATGGTGAATGGAGCGGTAGTGAGAGTGTACGACCACCTCCTATAGACGGTGAATGGAGCGGTAGTGAGTGTGCGACCACCTCCTATAGACAGTGAATGCAGGGTAGTGAGAGTGTGCGACCACCTCCTATAGACGGTGAATGGAGCGGTAGTGAGAGTGTGCGACCACCTCCTATAGATGGTGAATGGAGCGGTAGTGAGAGTGTACGACCACCTCCTATAGACGGTGAATGGAGCGGTAGTGAGTGTGCGACCACCTCCTATAGACGGTGAATGGAGCGGTAGTGAGCGTGTGCGACCACCTCCTATAGACAGTGAATGGAGCGGTAGTGAGCGTGTGCGACCAACTCCTATCGACAGTGAATGGAGCGGTACTGAGCGTGTGCGACCACCTCCTATAGACAGTGAATGGAGCGTAGTGAGAGTGTGCGACCACCTCCTATAGACAGTGAATGGAGCGGTAGTGAGCGTGTGCGACCACCTCCTATAGAGAGTAAATGGAGCGGTAGTGAGCGTGTGCGACCACCTCCTATAGACAGTGAATGGAGCAGTGGTGAGCGTGTTCGACCACCTCCTATAGAGAGTGAATGGAGCAGTAGTGAGTGTGTGCGACCACCACTACTATAGACATTGAATGGAGCTGTACTGAGCATGTGCGACCACCTCCTATAGACAGTTAATGGAGCGGTGGTGAGCATGTGCGACCACCAGTACTATGGACAGTAAATGGAGCGGTAGTGAGTGTGTGCGACCCCAAGTACTATGGACAGTGAATGGAGGACTAGTGAGCGAGTGCGACCACCTCCTATAGACAGGGATTGGAGCAGTGGTCGCAATTGTTCACTCAATCTCTATTCACACTGGGGACTTTTGGGACTTCTCGTCTCATGACCAGTAGGCGGCCCGGTTGTAGGACCCTCATGGATCATCCAATAATACCTGTCCTGGGAAGAGGTGATCTGTTGTGTTGGGACGATCCCTTTCCTTGAGTGCAGATGGAAGCATTGATCCCCGGCAGAGGTGTCACTTGTCCTTGGGGCCCCAGGGCCAAATCTGTATCCGGTCCCCCTTCCTATCTACTATGAGCCCAGAATAAGCTGGCGTCTTCTCCTGTGGCGTCGGGCCTCCTCCTCCGTTACCAGAACCAGCGCCTGCCGTCAGTATCACTATGAAGACCCGTGGAGGAGCGGAGATCTTGTTCTCCTTCACCGCAGTCCTGACGGGTTCTTGTCATGTTGTTCCTTTCAGGGTATCCACGAGCCATCGGGACCCAGTGACGGTTACCTGAAGCTGGAAGAGCTGGTGAAGATGGTGGTATCTCCATACCTAGCGACCTATGGGGACCGGAGCTGCTGCCACAATAGTGCCCCCTGTCTACTTGGTAAGATCGACTCCTCTGGACATGACCCAATGCAATAACTAAAGGATACGATGAAAACTAGATCCATCGTGGTGGACCTCAAATGGTGGTCATGGCCTCCAACCTGTGGGTCTTCAGCTGTTACAACACTACAACTCCCAGCATTCACTGACGGCTGCAGGCTGACATCCGCTGCCAACCCTGGCAGCCCCCAGCCTGTGCCTCCGGACAGCGGTTCACGTATCTTGTCCACATTAAAGGGGTTGTGGTGGGACGTCCTCCATAAACGAGGACATGGTAGACACAAGCCGTCCTGGTATTCAGGGGAATGGCCTTCACATTTCTGGCCAGACAATCCCTTTAAGGGTTGGAGAACCGATACTCTGGGAACAGTTTTTATTTTATATCTGCGTTAATCAAAAGGCAGAAAATAATATTCCGAAGCCTTAGAAAGCGTTGACTGCGCTGAGATTATCAGAACCTCGGGCCATATGTGATGTTCTCAGCCTCCAGAGTGTGGGAAGGACGCAGACGCCGTTCCGGTAATTAACCCCATTTTCTTACTCTCGTGTTTATGTTGCTGTATAATCGCTAATCCAAACCAATTAAGACACAAACATTAGTCAAATATTAATTCCAGACTCCAAATCGCCATCGTGTCAGCTGGAAAGTCTAGAAGTGGACGGGATAATGAGACTTTAAGGGCCAATTCTCCTATAGATGGAAATCATTTACACCAGCTCCATTTACACTATCCCCCATAGAGATGCACGGGGCCATTACTGCGTTACCTCTGCATCCAGATTCAGTTCAGATCTTCCCACTAAAGCTCAACTCCACCTTATTATTCTGCTGGTGCAGTCACTGTGTACATACATTACATTACTGATCCTGAGTAACATCCTGTATTATACTCCAGAGCTGTACTCACTATTCTGCTGGTGCAGTCACTGTGTACATACATTACATTACTGACCCTGAGTAACATCCTGCATTATACTCCAGAGCTGCACTCACTATTCTGCTGGTGCAGTCACTGTGTACATACATTACATTACTGACCCTGAGTAACATCCTGTATTATACCCCAGAGCTGCACTCACTATTCTGCTGGTGCAGTCACTGTGTACATACATTACATTACTGACCCTGAGTAACATCCTGCATTATACTCCAGAGCTGCACTCACTATTCTGCTGGTGCAGTCACTGTGTACATACATTACATTACTGATCCTGAGTAACATCCTGTATTATACTCCAGAGCTGCACTCACTATTCTGCTGGTGCAGTCACTGTGTACATACATTACATTACTGACCCTGAGTAACATCCTGCATTATACTCCAGAGCTGCACTCACTATTCTGCTGGTGCAGTCACTGTGTACATACATTACATTACTGATCCTGAGTTACATCCTGTATTATACTCCAGAGCTGCACTCACTATTCTGCTGGTGCAGTCACTGTGTACATACATTACATTACTGACCCTGAGTAACATCCTGCATTATACTCCAGAGCTGCACTCACTATTCTGCTGGTGCAGTCACTGTCTACATACATTACATTACTGATCCTGAGTTACATCCTGTATTATACTCCAGAGCTGCACTCACTATTCTGCTGGTGCAGTCACTGTGTACATTACATTACATTACTGATCCTGAGTTACATCGTGTATTATACTCCAGAGCTGCACTCACTATTCTGCTGGTGCAGTCACTGTGTACATACATTACATTACTGATCCTGAGTTACATCCTGCATTATACTCCAGAGCTGCACTCACTATTCTGCTGGTGCAGTCACTGTGTACATACATTACATTACTGATCCTGAGTTACATCCTGTATTATACTCCAGAGCTGCACTCACTATTCTGCTGGTGCAATCACTGAGTACATACATTACATTACTGATCCTGAGTTACATCCTGCATTATACTCCAGAGCTGCACTCACTATTCTGCTGGTGCAGTCACTGTGTACATACATTACATTACTGATCCTGAGTTACATCGTGTATTATACTCCAGAGCTGCACTCACTATTCTGCTGCTGCAGTCACTGTGTACATACATTACATTACTGATCCTGAGTTACATCCTGCATTATACTCCAGAGCTGCACTCACTATTCTGCTGGTGCAATCACTGAGTACATACATTACATTACTGATCCTGCGTTACCTCCTGTAATATACCCCAGAGCTGCACTCACTATTCTGCTGGTGCAGTCACTGAGTACATACATTACATTACTGATCCTGAGTTACATCCTGCATTATACTCCAGAGCTGCACTCACTATTCTGCTGGTGCAGTCACTGTGTACATATATTACATTACTGATCCTGAGTTACATCCTGTATTATACCCCAGAGCTGCACTCACTATTCTGCTGGTGCAGTCACTGTGTACAGACATTACATTACTGATCCTGAGTTACATCCTGTATTATACTGCAGAGCTGCACTCACTATTCTTCTGGTGCAGTCACCGTGTACATACATTACATTACTGATCCTGAGTTACATCCTGTATTATACTCCAGAGCTGCACTCACTATTCTGCTGGTGCAGTCACTGTGTACATATATTACACCACTGATCCTGAGTTACATCCTACATTATACTCCGGAGCTGCACTCACTATTCTGCTGGTGCAATCACTGTATACATACATTACATTACTGATCCTGAGTTACATCCTGTATTATACTCCAGAGCTGCACTCACTATTCTGCTGGTGCAGTCACTGTGCACATACATTACATTACTGATCCTGAGTTACATCCTGTATTATACCCCAGAGCTGCACTCGCTATTCTGCTGGTGCAGTCACTGTGTACATACATTGCGGTCCTGCACTGATCCTGGGTGACTAGCACTGCACATCGGTGTGATGGATCTGCTTCTGAATACCCCATAGTGACTCTCTTGTTGGCCCCGTTCAGCTGCGTTGTGCCCTCGGTGCTGACGTTCTCCTTGGCTTCCGTCATGGTGTGATACATCTGCGGCCGCAGAGAATAGACACATGAAATCCAAAGCAGCTGCGTGACTAATCGATGCCAAAAAAATTGACTCTGATCATTGGCGTCTATGTTCGGGATTTCAGAGGAGGAGCGAGGGGGGCCGCAGCGGGGATCTCCTTTATTTGGTGGGTTTTTCCCAGAATCCATGGCGTTATTATTTGCACACTCTGCCCACTCTCATGGGCGGCGGTGGAGACACATCACGCGGGGTGCATGCCAATTAGTCACCATCATCAACACTTCTCGGAGAGAATTCCTGCACAACAATAATCGCAGATCCCACCGGGGGGCTTATTAGTGGCTGATTTCTTGCAGAAAAAAAGTTCTGAACTGTTGCAGACGCCATATTTGTCCAATAATTGGAGACTTTTTCCTGATTCCTGCTCTCCTGACACTTTTTTCCCAAAGTAAAAACGATTGGGGCTTAATGAAAGTGGCTGTGGTCTAGCTGGCGTAGATATCGCTTTCTGGGGGGCACTGGTGACCCCAAAACACCCCTCCGCCAAATGCTGTATAATCACATTAGAGGGGGGATTCCTTCCTCGGGACCCCTTTCTATGAGGCAGGGTAGACCCGTTAAGGGTGAGCGCCATCACATCGTCTCGGCTGTAGCCCGCCCCCATGACTCTGCATTTGGAGACTATAGTTGCCAGGTCTACCCAATTAGCATAATCCCACCCCTTAAAGGGATTGCTCATCATAGACTGGTGATTTTGCCACAGAACTCTTGGGGGTATGCAGAAAGTTCACACGATGGTTGTCCATGTGATTCATAGAAGGTTCATGTCCATCAGAGCAAGCAGGGCTGTGGAGTCGGTAGGCTAAATCTCCGACTCCAGCTGTGACTCCTCAATTTCCATGACACCGACTCCAAAGCCCTGAGAGCCAGTCATGTTTTCTGATCAGCTCTCGTTCTAGTTTACAGAAGGGTCTCGGGTTTAGGGGTCAATGTTTATTTTATCTTTTTGTAGCCAACTATCAATTATTCTGGGCTGGATGAGGCCGACTGTAGGGTTAGGTTTGAATTTGGACCAAGGTCAGAACGATATTGATGGGCTTGGCTGACAGTCCAATGTGCTATGGCGTCCCCCAACAGTTGATGTCTGGGGAGATACGGATCCAGAACGTGCCATTTTGGATGCCGATCATTTTGTTTTTGGCTAGAGAAGCCACCAGAAGAAGAGTGTGGAAGTGTCTCTTCTGAAGAAAGAAGCGGTCGGCACAGTGTAAGCAGGAGTTGCGGACGGTGTCTGCCGGCCAAGCCGTGGTTTGGCAGACGGCTACCTATTGTGCATGGGACCCCTAATAGTTGAGTCTGGGGCGTTTCTTCTTCCCCCTGATGACAAAGTTGTCACATGTCTCCAGTTCCGAGAACCTCTGTAAGTGGCCAGAGTCTCGTCGTGAGACAGACGTTGGCGTGTAGAAGATGATCCGTTGATATCAACGACAACTTCATCATGTGGGAGAAAAGTCAGAGTTTACCACAACTGAAATGCTCAGATAAAGTTGTGGTTTGTTGGGGGGAATTTGTTTTTGTGCTCACCACAGATTTCCTGATTCAGTTTTTTATATACTTCATTGGTTGTTTACAAAAAATTTATATGATCTATGGGCCAGTGGTGCAGTATGAGAAAGAGACAATAGGAACAGTCGGGCACAAAATTCTAGCAGTAGAATCACTAGACCCGCGGCAGGGAACATCTCAACTTTGAATTGTCTCGCGGTCAACATCACGCCAATAGTGTGGTGCCTGTAGTAGAGCGGGGATCCGCCTGATCCACACTGCATCCTGCCCCCGGCCTACACCACCTCAACGTTCTCCGCAGGTGCTACAATGATATCGCCACATTGTGCCTACCCCGCTGTGTGCCGGGAGAAGAAGAGTTCTCACCTTAGAAGTTTATAAACCTTTTTGTTTTTTGGAGGAAGTGGCACAAGGTGGAAGTCTTACTTTGGGAATGGGCACTCCGGGGGAGCATGGCATGGTTATACGGGTCCAATAATACTTTCCAAAGATGGTGAATACCCCTTGGTGGAAACCCAGTTTAAGCTCTGGTACATGAAGGAACGATTTGAGAGTTTTTAGTGGCTTATATCCACCAACTGTCTAGTTCCAGGCTATGTCCATTGTCCTGGAATTGGATGTGAAGACCATGTGCCTCAGGAGACATCGGCCCGAACGTCATTTTACTATTCCAGTATCTGGACATCACTTCCCACAGGCTAAATGGTTGAGATGAAAAGTTCAGTAAGTTTATAGATTTCAGTCCTCAGAGACAAGACAAGTCTGAGCTCATCTCCGCCTAAGTGTAGTTTCTTACGGATCATCCAGACATTCCCAAACCCTCCTACTGACCTAAAAACCATAGTGTGAGCTCCTAATCTGCCGGGGTGGTAGACATTCTCCTCACCTAACTCCTGTGATGTCCTGACAATAGATGGAGTCTTTTGTTTAGAATCCTTATGTTTTGGCAGATTGAAGAAGGGGTTAGAGGACTGGAGTGTCTTGTGTTTAATATGAATAGACACTGTGTAATTCTTCATTTCACCTGCGGAGGTGCTGCAGGGAAATAGAACACTTCCTGCCCGGTTTCCTCCCAGATCAGAGCTGATTGTGGCAGTCTCAGCCGGGGGACACTTTATAGTGAACCGATTTATCAAGGAATGCTTCCAAATCCATCTTGAAAGCAGAAAGTATGTTGATCTCATCATTACCTTAAAGTAAATTTAAAGGTGTGTTTCACTAACATGATATTGATGACCTGTGTTGGTCATAAATATGAGATAGGGTGGAGATCCGTCACTCTGTACCCCATAGAGGAATTGTTCTCGGCTCTGACAAGGATGGGATTACGGACGGTTTAGTGGCCACTCCTGCCCAAATGAATTTGGAGCCGATCTGCAGTACCAGGCATTGGCCCCTAGGCTGTTCCGCTCTGCACCACTCTACATCCGGCTGCTGACCGACATGAGAACAGCTGTTCAATGCAGCACCAGGTGTTCATCTCCACAATCTGATGTTGACCTATCCTAAGAACATCCATATCATAATGGTGAAATGCCCCTTTAAGTGCCCTGCAAAAATACGGATGGCTTTAGACTGTTCAACTTTCATACTTTCCAATCTTTGGAGTAAGGACTCCAGGAGGAAACTGGAGTGAATGATGTAACCATGTCCCATGCTGGGAATTGCAGTTTTGCCACAGCTGACCCACTGGTTGGTGACCATCAGTATAACTATAACTGGTCTGTATAAGTAGAGTGACGGGGAGGTGATAAATGCATCAGGCTACTCTCTGCTAGCGTATTCATGGTTTGGGCAATATCCTAGTCACAGGACTGAGAAGAAATCTCATCATTTTTGTATTTTTAATCATTTATCAGCTGTTAAAAAAATTATAAATAATTTAGCACCTACTGGCAGCAAGGGGTACTACAGTCCCTTGCATTAAAATGTTCAGGTCAGCTCATCGCTTTCGAGTGATTATTTTTAGACTTCCTAATGGATTATTTTTGGACTTATTACTATGATGGTGGCCAAATATTCCATGATAACTTTTCCAATATGTTTTCTCTCTTTCTAGAGCACAGATTCCCTAAATGTCATCTAAGATCGGACTCTGTACCCTACACCCCGCATGGCGGTATTTCCCTTCCAGTTGAGCGTTGTCTTTCCCCGCTCACAGAGCAGGAGGGTGAGGCCTATTTGGAAAAATGTGGAAGCATCAGGAGACACACAGTAGCCAACGCTCACACGGACATCCAACTTTTAGCGATGGCCTCCATCATGCATCCCAGATCCGAGGAGACGGAGCTTTCCGACCAGTGTCTTCTGCTGCAGCCCAATTTCACCCAGCGACAGTTTAGCAGTGAGCCAAATATTGTGGACAGTCCATCGGAGCTGCTGAGTACCGACCTCCGGGATGGCTCCGAGAACATCTGCCCATCCCCTAGCTGACAGGTACCCCAAAAACTAAAGACTTTTTAAAAGAGCAAAAATATATCAAAAATATTTTTGGACCCTCACAAGGATCCCAACTTCTACTCCGTGTGACCACAGACTGACCACACCATGTCTTACCAAGAGCCTAACGCAATAAGAACATAGAAATCACTTTTTATGGTACTTTATCTGTATAAGGTATATGTTATAATAAGGTACATCCTCCCCGTATGTGAACCCCTCACGTTTTATTCTCCGTGGATGCATCAAAACTGGAAAACAACCAAGCGGCACAGGACGGGGAAGCTTTTGAGTTGGACGAACACCTCGGATTCTGCCCAAACGATGCTTCCCGATTTCACAAAACTTGAAATAGTTTTTAACTTTTTATTATTGTTCTTAATTAAAGTGCATTTAAGATTGGGAGTCGGAGAGGATGGAACAAACTGGAAAGCAAAATAAAGTTTTATTTTTTCAACTTGGCTTCACCGGTGTTTTTGTACCTTTTTTGTATGAAAAATTTTGCAGGGGTCTATAGCAAATTCAGGGCTGGCACCAGTTGTGTAGACCCTGAGTTACAATATGGGGCCCCCTGTCTACTCTACATTGATAACGAGAAAACTTGTTTGAACCCCAATCATTTTGGGTCCCTAAAAACCAAAAGTTCTTGTTTGCCATTTTTTTGTTCCCGTTGTTGGCACCATCTCCGCCGAATTGCTACCAGCATTAGGACAGAATTGCCAATTTTTGTTAAAACCTATGGGGTCCTATAATATTGTACACTGAGTTTTCTTAGAGCAGATATGGATAAATTGCATGTATTTTAAGATCACCAAATGAAGATGGGTTTTGCGCCAAATTTTTTGTCCCAATTTTTTTTTTTGCACAGCTTCTTTGTGCTATTTTGCGGCTCTCACAACTTCTGAAAGATGGTTGTGAAGAAGGGTCGCGCTTGACGATGACGATAGATGAAACAAAGTATGAATTGTGACTTTAAAAAGTTGCAAACTTCTTCCAGTCTGGAACGGACGGAGATGAGGGGGAGAAAAAAAAGGGGGAGCAATATTTGTAGACAGACGTTTTATATCTAAAGTTTCGTCAAAATTCTCAAACATCATGCTTTGTTAAATGTGTAGCAGAGAAAGGCCAAAAAAGCAGCAACATATCTTCCCTTCCACCTTCACTAGTTTTCTAGTGTAATTTTCTCCAAATGTTACATTATTTTTTTAATTTTTTTTCCCTTTTGCACATTTTAAAAAAAAGTGGATTATTTATAGAGAAAGGGAAGGTGACGTCATATGTCAAATTTTCTATAATGCTTGCCAGAAATTCAGTGTGACAACGTAACTAAAACTTTGTTTCATTCTTCGTCGGACTGCCTAAAAGTTCAGCTGAATTTACTAGAACGCGTGCACCAACTAAAATTTGTCACACCTTGATCCGCTGGGTTTAGAGTACAAGACTGGCATATGGTAGGACGTGTGTGTACATATGAGACGTGTACGGAGACTTGTAAATGGATTTCGGTGATTGATTGAGATGTTTGGGTGATTAAAGCGCCCGTGCAAATTGCAGGCGCGGTTTCCATTCATGTGCAAAGATCTAAAGGAGAGTGACTGAGCAGAGCTGTCTCCTGTTTATGGAAACCTGACCATTTTTTTTTCTTTTCATCTTGAAAATAAAGTAATAATAAAAAAAACAAAAGCTATTAGGGCCGGGACCTATCAAACAGGGTGAGCGCTGCGTCTGAGGTTTGTGAGCGGGCGAGACAGAAGAGGCGACTTGTGTGCGCGCAGTTGTGAAGTTTTACTCTCGTTTCTCCGCTTGTTATGAAACTTGTTTGATCTCACAACAATCGCAGACACTTCAAAGGCGCAAATGAGGCCGCGTAGGAGACATCTGCCGTCAGAACGCTGCGCCAGTTTACAGGCAAATTTATCTGGCCACACTTCAGCTGCCACTGCTGTTTTTCATAGTGGGGAAAGAGGGGCATCCAAGAATGGCGACACAATCGCAGGGCGCATGGGGCCACCGATGTCTTTTTCAACTGAACGTGCGTCCTCAGCTTTGCTGATACAATTTGCAAAGTTCATTTACGGTGTGAGTTGACTGCACGTTATTGGCTGGAGATAATTGACGCTGCGAGAGAGGAAGAGAGAGCTGCTTCATCTGCTGACCGGACACAGAATGGCTTACATTGCTGCTTGCGGGACGGAACGCTGCTGGAATAAAAAGTAAAACTTGACAACTCGTTGACTGTACATCAATTTTCGAATGTTACGTTTGATATATTGCACCCGTAGGTGGTATGAGAAGTTCTTTTGATTTATAACTGCCCCATATTGGGAGAGATCTGAAGGAAGCACCGGAAACCAAACTCAGGATTAATGTAATCTGTGTAATAAGGGATTAGCGATGCAAAACACTAACATAAATTCCATCTTTTCAGAAGCTCGGAATAAATCAAAAACAGACTGCCTGGCGGAATAATTTTTCCTCGGGCGTCTGCACATCTGTCGCCGGTCACATCCTGACCTGATAGTTTAGGTTGTGATGAGGAAGACCTCCGCAGAACGACTCAACTCCGCCAGATATCGGCATTTCAGACGTTTACAGAAACTTCATGTATTTGTCAATAAAAGTTAATAAAGTTCCCAGCGCTGCCCCTTATTCTCCAGACTTCTGAGCTTCGCCCCGGTAGATGGGTATCGGCTTCTAGGCAGATCCTGACTGATGGCCGCCAATTCTTGGCTCATCAAAGCTCAGAGGTTATTATAATTAATGTTTTTTTTTTCTTGTCTCTTTTTGAGGATTGACCTCAGGTTCTCAATGGGACTAAGATCGCGGGACTTTCCTCCCCTCTGGGTCCAAAATGTCAGTGTTATGTTCTGAGCTGCTTTATCACGTTTGCCTTGTGACCTGGTCTCCATCATGTTGGAAAAAAGCATCATCACCACATTGTCCTGGATGATGAGAGAAGTTGCTCTTGGAGGATGTTTAGATTTCACTCTTTATTCCTAGACGTGGTCTTAGGTAAATTTGTGAGTGACCTCCTCCATGGATGAGAAGCCCTCATACATTGTGAGTGACCCCCTCCATGGCTGACAAGTCCCCACACATGAAGGGTCTCAGGAGGCTTTACCACCGGCCGACACGGGACTCGAGGTAGCGTCACTGTCTCTTCTCTGGACTTTCGTTCTTCCAACTGTCCCAAACAGTTTGAAGGAGCTTCATCGGAGAAATCTCTTTACCCCATTGTCCTCTGACATCAGATTCATGCAAGTTATTTTCTCTGATTTTCTCCAATTTAATCATAAATATTAATTTAAAGCTAACAGTAAAAATAAGAAACAATGCAAAAAAGTGGAGACTGATGAGAGACACAAAATAATGAAAATAAGAAGCAATACATGAAGTAGCCACCAGATGACAGAATACTATCAAGGAGTGATGCGAACAGGTATATACGGGCACATACGTAGATCCACGTTAATTACAATGCAATTCTGCGAGATTGATGTATAGAGAATAGATGCAATGTAATGCACAAAAATAAAATCAATAGTGAAGAGATAAAAATGCAGTATAATCAAACATACCCTGAAATAATAGAATGTGTCACCACATCGACCCCAACGCGCGTTTTGACCCTACTTCATCTGGGGGTCTCGCGCTCTCTTAGGATCTAATGGTTCTACCTGGTGACAAAATTTTGAAGAATTGTTCCCTGCTTGCAGCAGCAACAGAAGCACGCAAACCAGCCACAGCACAGACGATGTAGCCATAGCCCATAAACTGCTTGTGTATGGCCTGCTTTTTATATTTAGCATCACAAATCTATTTTCTTGGCCGAATGGGCGAAAAACAAACAACATTCTGTATCAGAACTAAGCTGTAATTTCCCTTCCGTCAATCTCCCTTTTCAGCTCCATTATTCCCCAGCAGAGGGCGACAATGAGTAAAGAAGAAAGCTCCTCCCACCAGGAGCGGGATATGAAGCCTATGCTGCATCCTGGTGCATGATGGGAGGGATATTCAGGGGAAAAAAAACAAAACAGGCATTTGCCAACTTTTTCTTTCAAATTATTTCTTTGCCATGTAAGTAAGCAGCGTGCACAGTCCTGGAAACGTTCATATTAATGGCGGATGGAGTTGAACTTTAAGAAGGTAAATTTCTCATTGTTTGATGGGAAGTGAAGTATTCTATCGGGTAGGAAGCCGGGGACCCTTAATTTACTTTTGTAATATCCTACTAAGATGCATTTCCAAACATCCCAGATTTAATTTCCTGCTGCTTGACACTGAAATCGGTCGTCAGCCATTCGAGGGGCTTCTTCATTCTAGTTATGGGGGTGTCAGTAAGGCCTAAAATCATCAGCTGTCACCTTGATGAAAGTGATATCATGTGCAGCCTACAACCTGTGACCTCTTGGCAGCAAGTGTTCCATTAACCCACAGTGCCCCCGCAGGTGACATGGAGTATTACACAAATCTATTTGTGTCATTGCCTTTCTCAGTAGACTGGCTCACAGATGGGGGGATCATAAAGATGTCCTCTCTCCTCTAACATTAACGCCTGCGCATTATTTATGGGGCGTCATGTAGAACCCCGGTGTTCGGTGACCCCGTAAAACGACATGTCGCTCACTCAGCACGACTGTAACTGGACGCTCGCTCTCGTCTAAGGCCGAGAAAAGTGCTGCAGACTTCAGGAGCGGAAATCGCACAAATGTGAGATTTATGGATGCATCGGAGCTGAACTTGTCATTTAACCCTCTGCGGCCGCTTCCTATTTACTATCTAACATAGCGTTGCCACTGAAAATTGCACGAGTTGGAGCAGATGACAAATCCAGTTCTGCTACATCTATGACCTGTTGCTAATTTCTTTAAAAAAAAAAAAAAGTGATTGTGCTAGTGGAGTCTTTAGTTGTCATACTGCACCTGTCCTGCAGAGGGCGGCCAAGAGTCTTGGGTCAATTCTATTAAAGTTCTCCAGAATTCCAAAAATGGCCACCGCTCCTTTACAAAACTTTTACCCACAGCGGCAGGATCACTGCAATTATAATAGGACCTTGCAAGAATTGCACGCCACTGCAAACCCTTCTAAGGCACACCTCAGCTGCTGCAGAACCTCTTATTGAGAAATTATCCCTTATTGAATAAAAACAGGTAGCAGATCTGCAAAAGAAGGCTGCAGCAGCTGAGGTGCGTGTGGCGCTGCCAGCTTCGATGATGCCGCAGAATGCCAGTCTCAGCCCCCCCCCAGTGCCATGATGGACACCTACCCTCTGCCTCCCAGATCTGCGGCTCCTCCCTACTGACTGTCTGGAGTCTGAAAGAAATGACATCTCCATTATTACATTACTGAATACATACAGCACACTACCCGCCCATGGACTTCACCCTCTCCATTTATCAGAATCTGCTGTCACCTCCTGGACATTTATTGGAATTGCAGGTTTAGATTATACAATATGAAAAGTATGTGCCCCCCACCACACTTTAATTACAACACACGGAAAATATCCCGTCGTTCGCACCTCGGGTGCTTCATACATCGCCTCCGCCTGTAGAACAGGAAAATCCACATTATAGAGGATGACGGCGACTCCGGAGTAATAAAATAAGGATCTGGTTTGTGTTTGTAGACTGGATGGGAAATTTTACAATCGGGTTTATAGTTTACCTGTTTTGCAAATAGTTAATTTCTGCCGCCATGGATTGGAAAGAGTAATGCCAACCTGGCATGTATCGGGTTCTAGGGTGGATTCCCGTCATATGGAAGGTGAATGCACGCAGTAATCAATGGCCTCCGCACTGGTCCAGACTTGATCAACCTAGGAGCGGCCGGCTGTAGAGGAGCCCTGGCTGGATCCCGACCCCTAGGAAAGGACTAAACAGCGGCTGTAACGTAGGCAGGATTGGCAGAGGAGACGTGGCTCAGCCACCAACACCGGTCTCACCATGTAGGAAAGGCTCTGTATTCATAGTAACGTCCCAGAGTGGAGCAAGGACCCAGGTCCAGTGGTCGGATGAATAATCAGTGATCACCGACCCCCAGCCCCTCTCCCAATTAGTAGACCACCACGAGGTTTACTAATCAGAAGGGACACCAGGGACACAGCAGGTAGGAGCTCTGGGCCATCAACCACGGACTATTGACACGGTCAACCATAATCATAGAGGGAGATCGGGGCGAAACGGAGAGATCGGAACGAAACGGAGAGATCGGAACGAAACGGAGAGATCGGAACGAAACGGAGAGATCGGAACGAAACGGAGAGATCGTGGCGGAGAACACGGAGCAGAACGGAGCCGAGATCAGAGAGGAACGGAGATCGGGGCGGAACTGAGTGCCCTCTACACTACACTGCACTTTTATGAACTGCTTAATATCATTAGTAGTGTTTTTTTTTTACAGAAGGCAATGTAAATTTAAAGGGGTTATTCAGGACTAGAAAAACATAGCACTTTTTTCAATAAAAAACAAACAGCACCCCATTAGTGGCTTGTGGGTCGAAGCGTCGGTTTACGGACCTTAAACCCCCCCTCACAGTTTTGACACTACTGGAGAATCCTGGGGAAATGTGACCAATATCTATCCAGGGACAACCCCTTTAAGAAGATGTATCACAACTTACCCACAAGAACTGGTGAGGAGTTGCCGATCTCTGAAGGTCACTCACCACTTACGATAGCGGGGTCCTGTAGCCCCTTAGAAAACGTATAGCGAGGCAGCACAAATGATGAGCTTCTCCAATAAGGGGCAGAGGTCCCCGTTCTTGAGATTGGAGGGATCTTGAGTGATCACCAGCAAAAACTTTATTGCAAATGTGACAACCCCTTTAATCCAATCCATAAATGGGCAATTTTTAAAAATTTTTTTGCACGTTTAATTTATCCTCCACTCGTTTAAAGAGCTGTTTTTTGGATCACCATACACAATTTTGTTTATTTTTTGAGGGAGGGGGATGGATTGTGTTTCCTTTGACAATGTTCATTATGCAGTAAAAATAAAAAAAATGACCCTTCAGCATCAATGTCCAGCTCAGTATGAACAAGGAGAAACCAAACTTAAAAAAAAAACAAAAAACCTTGTTTCATTGTTACAAAAAAAAAAATAATTTGCTTACCCAAATTCTGAGACTTAAAAAAAAAAAAACCTTTATTTTTCCAATCAATCGAGTCATTTTCTTAATTGATACCATTTGATCGCTTTAGTTGCATTTGTTGTAGGAGGTGCAGCAAGCAAAAACAGCAATTCTGGCTTTTCAATGTATATTTTTTGAGCGTATACCTTATGGGATAAATATTCTTGATATTTTTTAGTTTGGGGATTACACAGGAATAGATCCCAAATATGTAAAAAAATAAAATAAATATACCGTATATACTCGAGCATAAGCCGAGATTTTCAGCCCATTTTTGGGGGCTTATACTCGAGTCATTGTCCCAGGGGGTCGGCAGGGGAGCGGCAGCTGTCACATCATACTTACCCCGTCTTAGCGCGTCTCTGCTTCTCCGATGGTCTCCGGAGCCGGCAGCTCTTCCTGGGTTCAGCGGTCACGTGGTACCGCTCATTAAAGTAATGAATATGGATGCACCTCAACTCCCATAGGCGTGAAGCGCATATTCATTACTTTAATGAGCGGTACCATGTGACCGCTGAACACAGGAACAAGCTGCCGGCGCCGGAGGCCATCGGAGAAGCAGGGACATGAAGAGATCGCGCCAGGAGGGTATGACGGGGGGAGGGTGAGCCGTGTGATATTCCCCTGTCCCCGTTCCACCGCTGCGCTCTGTCTTCCACGTCCTCTGACTGTGACGTTCAGGTCAGAGGGCGCGATGACGTGGTTAGTGTGCGCCATCTGCCTGAACAGTCACTGCAGAGACCTGGAAGACAGCGGCGCGCGGCAGTGGAACGGGGACAGGTGAATATCTCAAGTGCCGGGTACCTGACCCCCATAGCGTGCCGGTGACCCGGCCTGCTCAGGACATCGGCACCTGGCCCCCAGTGACGAGAGGAGAGTATGTAATTAATTTTTTTAATCGCAGCAGCATTATATGGGACATATTATTCTATGGAGCATCTTATGGGGCCATCAATCTTTATGGAGCAGCATATGAGGCATATTATGCTATGGAGCATCTTATGGAGCCCATCAAACTGTATGGAGCATTATATGGGGCTCCTGATTCAATATGGATATTCAAAAACACTTAACCTACTGATGTCTCAATTTTACTTTTATTGGTATCTATTTTTATAATTTACCGGTAGCTGCTGCATTTCCCACCCTAGGCTTATAATCGAGTCAATAAGTTCACCCAGTTTTTTGTGGCAAAATTAGGGGTCTCTGCTTATACTCGAGTATATACGGTATATATTTTTTTTCTTCATTGTGCGGTTCAAAAAAAAAAAAAAAAAAGGAAATTTTACATTTTGTACTCTTTAATATTCATTAAAAATATTAACCCCTTTCTGCCATTAGACGTACTATTGCGTCCATGTGGGGTGGGCTTTACTTCCCAAGGACGCAATAGTACGTCATATGCGATCGGCAGCGCTCACGGGGGGAGCGCCGCCGATCGCGGCCGGGTGTCAGCTGTTTATCGCAGCTGACATCCGGCACTATGTGCCAGGAGCGGTCACGGACCGCCCCCGGCACATTAACCCCCGGCACACCGCGATCAAAGATGATCGCGATGTGCCGGCGGTACAGGGAAGCACCGCGCAGGGAGGGGGCTCCCTGCGGGCTTCCCTGAGCCCCCCGCAGCAACGCGATGTGATCGCGTTGCTGCGAGGGTCTCACCTCCCTCCCTGCTCCCTCCAGCCCCGGATCCAAGATGGCCGCGGATCCGGGTCCTGCAGGGAGGGAGGTGGCTTCACAGAGCCTGCTCAGAGCAGGCACTGTGAAGCAGCCTGCACTCCTATCAGATCAGTGATCTGACAGAGTGCTGTGCAAACTGTCAGATCACTGATCTGTGATGTCCCCCCCTGGGACAAAGTAAAAAAAAAAAATTTCAAATGTGTAAAAAAAATAAAAAAAAATATTCCAAAATAATGAAAAAAAAAAAAAAAATTATTCCCATAAATACATTTCTTTATCTAAATAAAAAAAAAAAAACAATAAAAGTACACATATTTAGTATCGCCGCGTCCGTAACGGCCCGACCTATAAAACTGGCCCACTAGTTAACCCCTTCAGTAAACACCGTAAGAAAAAAAAAAAAAAAACGAGGCAAAAAACAACGCTTTATTATCATACCGCCGAACAAAAAGTGGAATAACACGCGATCAAAAAGACAGATATAACTAACCATGGTACCGCTAAAAACGTCATCTTGTCCCGCAAAAAACGAGCCGCCATACAGCATCATCAGCAAAAAAATAAAAAAGTTATAGTCCTGAGAATAAAGCGATGCAAAAATAATTATTTTTTCTATAAAATAGTTTTTATCGTATAAAAGCGCCAAAACATAAAAAAATGATATAAATGAGGTGTCGCTGTAATCGTACTGACCCGAAGAATAAAACTGCTTCATCAATTTTACCAAACGCGGAACGGTATAAACGCCTCCCCCAAAAGAAATTCATGAATAGCTGGTTTTTGGTCATTCTGCCTCACAAAAATCGGAATAAAAAGCGATCAAAAAATGTCACGTGCCCGAAAATGTTACCAATAAAAACATCAACTCGTCCCGCAAAAACCAAGACCTCACATGACTCTGTGGACCAGAATATAGAAAAATTATATCTCTCAAAATGTGGTAACGCAAAAAATATTTTTTGCAATAAAAAGCGTCTTTCAGTGTGTGACGGCTGCCAATCATAAAAATCCGCTAAAAAACCCGCTATAAAAGTAAATCAAACCCCCCTTCATCACCCCCTTAGTTAGGGAAAAATTAAAAAAATGTATTTATTTCCATTTTCCCATTAGGGCTAGGGTTAGAGTTAGGGCTAGGGTTAGGGCTAGGGTTAGGGCTAGGGTTAGGGCTAGGGCTAGGGTTAGGGCTAGGGTTAGGGTTAGGGCTAGGGTTAGGGCTAGGGTTAGGGTTAGGGCTAGGGTTAGGGCTAGGGTTAGGGCTAGGGCTACAGTTTGGGTTGGGGCTAAAGTTACAGTTAGGGTTTAGATTACATTTACGGTTGGGAATAGGGTTGGGATTAGGGTTAGGGGTGTGTCAGGGTTAGAGGTGTGGTTAGGGTTACTGTTGGGATTAGGGTTAGGGATGTGTTTGGATTAGGGTTTCAGTTATAATTGGGGGGTTTCCACTGTTTAGGCACATCAGGGGCTCTCCAAACGCGACATGGCGTCCGATCTCAATTCCAGCCAATTCTGCGTTGAAAAAGTAAAACAGTGCTTCTTCCCTTCCGAGCTCTCCCGTGTGCCCAAACAGGGGTTTACCCCAACATATGGGGTATCAGCGTACTCAGGACAAATAGGACAACAACTTTTGGGGTCCAATTTCTCCTGCTACCCTTGGGAAAATACAAAACTCGGGGCTAAAACATATTTTTTGTGGGAAAAAAAAAGATTTTTTATTTTCACGGCTCTGCGTTATAAACTGTAGTGAAACACTTGGGGGTTCAAAGTTCTCACAACACATCTAGATTAGTTCCCTGGGGGGTCTAGTTTCCAATATGGGGTCACTTGTGGGGGGTTTCTACTGTTTAGGTACATTAGGGGTTCTGCAAACGCAATGTGACGTCTGCAGACCATTCCATCTAAGTCTGCATTCCAAATGGCGCTCCTTCCCTTCCGAGCTCTGCCATGCGCTCAAACGTTGGTTTCCCCCAACATACGGGGTATCAGCGTACTCAGGACAAATTGGACAACAACTTTTGGGGTCGAATTTCTCCTCTTACCCTCGGGAAAATACAAAACTGGGGGCTAAAAAATAATTTTGGGGGGAAAGATTTTTTTTTTTAATTTTCACGGCTCTGCGTTACAAACTGTAGTGAAACACTTGGGGGTTCAAAGCTATCACAACACATCTAGATGAGTTCCTTAGGGGGTCTAGTTTCCAAAATGGTGTCACTTGTGGGAGGTTTCTACTGTTTAGGTACATTAGGGGCTCTGCAAATGCAATGTGACACCTGCAGACCATTCCATCTAAGTCCTCATTCCAAATGGAGCTCCTTCCCTTCCGAGCCCTCCCATGCGCCCAAACAGTGGTTCCCCCCCACATATGGGGTATCAGCGCACTCAGGACAAATTGGACAACAACTTTTGGGGTCGAATTTCTCCTCTTACCCTCGGGAAAATACAAAACTGGGGGCTAAAAAATAATTTTGGGGGGAAAGATTTTTTTTTTTAATTTTCACGGCTCTGCGTTACAAACTGTAGTGAAACACTTGGGGGTTCAAAGCTATCACAACACATCTAGATGAGTTCCTTAGGGGGTCTAGTTTCCAAAATGGTGTCACTTGTGGGAGGTTTCTACTGTTTAGGTACATTAGGGGCTCTGCAAATGCAATGTGACACCTGCAGACCATTCCATCTAAGTCCTCATTCCAAATGGAGCTCCTTCCCTTCCGAGCCCTCCCATGCGCCCAAACAGTGGTTCCCCCCCACATATGGGGTATCAGCGCACTCAGGACAACAAATTGTGGGGTCGAATTTCTCCTTTTACCCTCGGGAAAATACAAAACTGGGGGCTAAAAAATAATTTTTGTGGGAAAAAATTTTTGTTTTATTTTTACGGCTCTCCATTATAAACTTCTGTGAAGCCCTTGGTGGGTCAAAGCGCTCAGCACACATCTAGATAAGTTCCTAAGGGGGTCTACTTTCCAAAATGGTGTCACTTGTGGGGGGTTTCTACTGTTTAGGTACATTAGGGGCTCTGCAAACGCAATGTGACACCTGCAGACCATTCCATCTAAGTCTGCATTCAAATGGCACTCCTTCCCTTCTGAGCCCTCCCATGTGCCCAAACAGTGGTTCCCCCCACATATGGTGTATCATCGCACTCAGGACAAATTGGGCAACAAATTTTGGGGTCCAATTTCTCCTGTTACCCTCAGGAAAATACAAAACTGGGGGCTAAAAAAATAATTTTTGTGGGAAAAAAATTTTGTTTTATTTTTACGGCTCTGCATTATAAACTTCTGTGAAGCACTTGGTGGGTCAAAGTGCTCACCACACCTCTAGATAAGTTCCTTAGGGGGTCTACTTTCCAAAATGGTGTCATTTGTGGGGGGTTTCAATGTTTAGGCACATCAGTGGCTCTTCAAACGCAACATGGCGTCCCATCTCAATTCCTGTCAATTTTGCTTTGAAAAGTCAAACGGCGCTCCTTCCCTTCCGAGCTCTCCCATCCACCCAAACAGTGGTTTACCCCCACATATGGGGTATCCGCGTACTCAGGACAAATTGTACAACAACTTTTGGGGTCCAATTTCTTCTCTTACCCTTGGGAAAATAAAAAATTGGGGGCAAAAAGATAATTTTTGTGAAAAAATATGATTTTTTATTTTTACGGTTCTACATTATAAACTTCTGTGAAGCACTTGTTGGGTCAAAGTGCTCACCACACCTCTAGATAAGTTCCTTAGGGGGTCTACTTTCCAAAATGGTGTCACTTGTGGGGGGTTTCAATGTTTAGCCACATCAGGGGCTCTCCAAACGAAACATGGCGTCCCATCTCAATTCCAGTCAATTTTGCATTGAAAAGTCAAATGGCACTCCTTCGCTTCCGAGCTCTGCCATGCGCCCAAACAGTGGTTTACCCCCACATGTGGGGTATTGGCATACTCAGGACAAATTGTACAACAATGTTTGGGGTCCATTTTCTCCTGTTACCCTTGGTAAAATAAAACAAATTGGAGCTGAATTACATTTTTTGTGAAAAAAAGTTAAATGTTCATTTTTATTTAAACATTCAAAAAATTCCTGTGAAGCACCAGAAGGGTTAATAAACTTCTTGAATATGGTTTTGAGCACCTTGAGGGGTGTAGTTTTTAGAATGGTGTCACACTTGGGTATTTTCTATCATATAGACCCCTCAAAATGACTTCAAATGAGATGTGGTCCCTAAAATAAAATGGTGTTGTAGAAATGAGAAATTGCTGGTCAACTTTTAACCCTTATAACTCCCTAACAAAAAAAAATTTTGGTTCCAAAATTGTGCTGATGTAAAGTAGACATGTGGGAAATGTTACTTATTAAGTATTTTGTGTGACATATCTCTGTGATTTAATTGCATAAAAATTCAAAGTTGGAAAATTGCGAAATTTTCATAATTTTCGCCAAATTTCCGTTTTTTTCACAAATAAACGCAGGTTATATCAAATAATTTTTACCATTGTCATGAAGTACAATATGTCACGAGAAAACAATGTCAGAATCACCAGGATCCATTGAAGCGTTCCAGAGTTATAACCTCATAAAGGGACAGTGGTCAGAATTGTAAAAATTGGCCCGGTCATTAACGTGCAAACCACCCTTGGGGGTAAAGGGGTTAATTGAAACTTGATCCTGAGATTGCTCGATTGCCCATACGATACCCTGCAGCGCTGTGATATTGCAGTGCATTGAGAAATGGATGATCTCTTATGAAACCCAGTCACAGGCTACATAAGGTCTTACAAGGCAGACCCGGGGGTCTCCAAAAGGCGTGACTGAGGCATTTAAGACGTTAAACTGTTGCCCACTCAGTTACTGTCTGTAATGCAGCCGGTACCAGAGCTGTACGGAGTAGGCTCGAGTCCTGAGCCCGTACCATATAAATTTTGGCACATAGACATCGTACATGCACAGCAGCCGTTGCCAAAGAGTTAAGCATGTATTTAATGTAATAGGATTTACATAGGACTGTCTCTTCCTATGGGTTTAGGACTACGAGAACATCCATGTAGAACGATGGTCCCCAATGGTTGCAAACCAGAGCTCGTTGGCATTTGTAGTTTGGAAAAGCTGGGTGGGTGGTGACCACTTATGAAGTTTGGCGAAGTCATAGATGGAAGACTAATATTGTTGCTATTATTTACAGAAAAATAAAAAAAAGTTTTTAGACATCATATTCAGCATCGATGTTGAGCACAGGTAAAAATCTGTTTAATACAGTCATGTCACAAACGGTAACGTTCAGACACTTTGCACAGTCTTAAAGGAAGCAGCGCGGTGATGACCATGGCCATTATGAGAACATTTCATTAGCGGAGGACTCGTGGACTATAAGGTGGCCCCGTCGCTGTTGCGTGGGTGGAATCCCTCACGGCGCGGGCTGTTCAGCTCCCCTTGGGTGGTGACGACGCAGCGCACCAGCAACGTGTCGTTTTTTATGAACATGCGCTGTCTTAAGGCCAGAATGGGCATAAAGGTGACGTAGCCAAAGCCCTTAGGGTTGCGGGCCACGGTGGGCCTCTGGAAGGCCAACAAGTCTGGTTTAGTGTCCATAATCTCTTCTTGGTCCTGAAAGTTGGAACCTTCGGACTGGTCCAAGATGGAGAGACGGATGGTTCCCTGAAAAGGCCAGTGGAGGAGGTTGTCGTATTCGCCTTGCATGGTGTGTACAAAGAGGGAGATGTAGTCGGCACAGCGAGGCGCGCTATGCGACTGCAGGTGCATCCGGAGGCAGAGCTTGTAGCCAGGCTTACCGGTGTAAAACCCAGGACTATGGATGACCACCGGCCGCTCCTCCTCCTGGTTCCTTAGGTGAGTGCTGAAGTTGTGGATCTTCCATATGAAGATGCCATTGTACTGCTGCGCTTCCACCTCCACCAGCTTGTCTTCCAAGACACGGACCGTGTGCTTCAGGTCCATCACAACGACAGTCTGGGTTTCCATTTTGGCTATGAGCTCACGGATCTGATGGTCCTGAATCACCAGGCGACCTTCCAGCTGCTCAATGGTCTCCTTCATGCTCTGGATCTGTTGGCTGGAGTCATGGGGGGTGGATATTAAGGAAGACGGCACTGGGAATGATGAAGGAGCGGGTTCAAACTGGTTGGGATCAAGCGACACGCCAGCCATGTTGGATATCGGTGTGAAGGAACTGCTGACGCTTCTCAGGGTTTGTGCCATCATTCGCATGTGAGCCTGGGTGAACTCCTGTAAGTGCCGAGCGAGATCATTCCTCTGCATCTGTCAGAAGGGAGACGAGAAGCGTCATAATACCGTAATATCAAAGATTGGGAGTCGTGGGGGGAGGAACATCTGTACCGAGACCATTATTGGCACAAAGTAGTCGTCCTAATGACAGACAAGCAAAATAGATATAACAATAACTATAATACTGCCCCTATGTACAAGAGTATAACTACTATAATACTACCTGTATGTACAAGAATATAACTACTATAATACTGCCCCTATGTACAAGAGTATAACTACTATAATACTACCTGTACGTACAAGAATATAACTACTATAATACTGCCCCTATGTACAAGAATATAACTACTATAATACTACCTGTATGTACAAGAATATAACTACTATAATACTGCCCCTATGTACAAGAATATAACTACTATAATACTACCTGTATGTACAAGAATATAACTACTATAATACTGCCCCTATGTACAAGAATATAACTACTATAATACTACCTGTATGTACAAGAATATAACTACTATAATACTGCCCCTATGTACAAGAATATAACTACTATAATACTGCCCCCTATGTACAAGAATATAACTACTATAATACTGCCCCTATGTACAAGAATATAACTACTATAATACTGCCCCTATGTACAAGAATATAACTACTATAATACTGCTCCCTATGTACAAGAATATAACTACTATAATACTGCCCCTATATACAAGAATATAACTACTATAATACTGCCCCTATGTACAAGAATATAACTACTATAATACTGCCCCTATGTACAAGAATATAACTACTATAATACTGCCCCTATGTACAAGAATATAACTACTATAATACTGCTCCTATGTACAAGAATATTACTATAATACTGCTCCTATATACAACAATATAACTACTATAATACTGCTCCCTATGTACAAGAATATAACTACTATAATACTGCCCCTATGTACAAGAATATAACTACTATAATTCTGCCCCTATGTACAAGAATATAACTACTATAATACTGCCACCTATGTACAAGAATATAACTACTATAATACTGCTCCTATGTACAAGAATAGAACTACTATAATACTGCTCCTATGTACAAGAATATAACTACTATAATACTGCCACCTATGTACAAGAATATAACTACTATAATACTGCTCCTATGTACAAGAATATAACTACTATAATACTGCCCCTATGTACAAGAATATAACTACTATAATACTGCTCCTATGTACAAGAATATAACTACTATAATACTGCTCCCTATGTACAAGAATATTACTACTATAATACTGCTCTTATGTACAAGAATAGAACTACTATAATACTGCCCCTATGTACAAGAATATAACTACTGTAATACTGCCCCCTATGTACAAGAATATAACTACTATAATACTGCCCCTATGTACAAGAATATAACTACTGTAATACTGCCCCCTATGTACAAGAATATAACTACTATAATACTGCTCCTATGTACAAGAATATAACTACTATAATACTGCTCCTATGTACAAGAATATAACTACTATAATACTGCCCCTATGTACAAGAATATAACTACTACAATACTGCCCCCTATGTACAAGAATATAACTACTATAATACTGCTCCTATGTACAAGAATATAACTACTATAATACTGCTCCTATGTACAAGAATATAATTACTATAATACTGCTCCTATGTACAAGAATATAACTACTATAATACTGCTCCTATGTACAAGAATATAACTACTGTAATACTGCTCTTATGTACAAGAATATAACTACTATAATACTGCTCCTATGTACAAGAATATAACTACTATAATACTGCTCCTATGTACAAGACTATAACTACTATAATACTGCTCCTATGTACAAGAATATAACTACTATAATACTGCTCCTATATACAACAATATAACTACTATAATACTCCTATGTACAAGAATATAACTACTATAATACTGCCCCTATGTACAAGAATAGAACTACTATAATACTGCCCCTATGTACAACAATATAACTACTATAATACTGCTCCTATGTACAATAGAACTACTATAATACTGCTCCTGTGTACAAGAATATAACTACTATAATACTGCTCCTATGTACAAGAATATAACTACTATAATACTGCTCTTATGTACAAGAATATAACTACTATAATACTGCCCCTATGTACAAGAATATAACTACTACTAGATGGTGGCCCGATTCTAACGTATCGGGTATTCTAGAATATGCATGTCCACGTAGTATATTGCCAAGCGACGTAGTATATTGCCCAGTCACGTAGTATATTGCACAGCGACGTAGTATATTGCCCAGCCACGTAGTATATTGTCCAGCCACGTAGTATATTGCCCAGCCTTGTAGTATACAGCAGAGACACGTAGTATATTGCCCAGTGACGTAGTATATTGCACAGAGCCACGTAGTATATTGCACAGCCACGTAGTATATTGCACAGCCACGTAGTATACTGCACAGCCACGTAGTATAAAGCACAGAGCCACGTAGTATAAAGCAGAGCCACGTAGTATAAAGCACAGAGCCACGTAGTATAAAGCACAGAGCCACGTAGTATAAAGCACAGAGCCACGTAGTATAAAGCACAGAGCCACGTAGTATAAAGCACAGAGCCACGTAGTATAAAGCACAGAGCCACGTAGTATATTGCCCAGAGCCACGTAGTATAAAGCACAGAGCCACGTAGTATAAAGCACAGAGCCACGTAGTATAAAGCACAGAGCCACGTAGTATAAAGCAGAGCCACGTAGTATAAAGCACAGAGCCACGTAGTATAAAGCACAGAGCCACGTAGTATAAAGCACAGAGCCACGTAGTATATTGCCCAGAGCCACGTAGTATAAAGCACAGAGCCACGTAGTATATTACCGAGCCACGTATGTCACAGGTTAAAAAAATAAACATACTCGATCCGAGGGCCCCTTGTAGTTGAACATACTCACCATTCTTGTCGCTGCTCCTCAGCGTCCCGTCTCTCCGCTTCCTGGGATCCAACGGCGCTGTGCAGATGGGCGTGCGGCTGCCGCCATCTTGCGTTCCCAGGATGCTTTGCGAAATTACCCATATGACTTAGCGGTCTCGCGAGACCGCTAGGTCTTAAGGGTAATTTTGCAAAGCATCGCTGGGAAAGGAAGATGGCGGCAGGCGCGAGCGGCTCAGCGGACAACAGAGGGTGAGTATAGCAGGTTTTTTGTTTTTGTACTATTTTTAACATTACTTGCATAGGCAGCATCAATAGTAAAAGGTTGGGGACACACAGGGTTAATAGCGGCGGTAACGGAATGCGTTACCGCCGGCATTAACCCTGTGTTAGCGGTGACCGGAGGGGAGTATGGAGCGGAGCGCCGGGGACACCGACTGCGGGGAGTATAGAGCGGCCATTTTCTTCCGGACTGTGCCCGTTGCTGATTGGTCGTGGCTGTTTTGCGGCGACCAATCAGCGACTTGGATTTCCATGATAGACAGAGGCCACGACCAATGAATATCCGTGACAGAAGGACAGACAGACGGAAGTACCCCTTAGACAATTATGTAAATAGATAATACTGCCCGTATGTACAAGAATATAACTACTATAATACTGCTCCTATGTACAAGAATATAACTACTATAATACTGCCCCTATGTACAAGAATATAACTACTATAATACTGCCCCTATGTACAAGAATATAACTATTATAATACTGCCCCTATCTACAAGAATATAACTACTATAATACTGCCCCTATGTACAAGAATATAACTATTATAATACTGCTCCTATGTACAGGAATATAACTACTATAATACTGTCCCTATGTACAAGAATATAACTACTATAATACTGCCTCTATATACAAGAATATAACTACTATAATACTGCCTCCTATGTACAAGAATATAACTACTATAATACTGCCCCTATGTACAAGAATATAACTACTATAATACTGCCTCCTATGTACAAGAATATAACTACTATAATACTGCCCCTATGCACAAGAATATAACTACTATAATACTGCCCCTATGTACAAGAATATAACTACTATAATACTGCCCCTATGCACAAGAATATAACTACTATAATACTGCCCCCTATATACAAGAATATAACTACTATAATACTGCCCCTATGCACAAGAATATAACTACTATAATACTGCCCCTATGTACAAGAATATAACTACTATAATACTGCTCCTATGTACAAGAATATAACTACTATAATACTGCTCCTATGTACAAGAATATAACTACTATAATACTGCCCCTATGTACAAGAATATAACTACTATAATACTGCCTCCTATGTACAAGAATATAACTACTATAATACTGCCCCTATGCACAAGAATATAACTACTATAATACTGCCTCTATGTACAGGAATATAACTATTATAATACTGCCCCTATGTACAATAATATAACTACTATAATACTGCTCCTATGTACAAGAATATAACTACTATAATACTGCTCCTATGTACAAGAATATAACTACTATAATACTGCTCCTATGTACAAGAATATAACTACTATAATACTGCCCCTATGTACAAGAATATAACTACTATAATACTGCCTCCTATGTACAAGAATATAACTACTATAATACTGCCCCTATGCACAAGAATATAACTACTATAATACTGCCTCTATGTACAGGAATATAACTATTATAATACTGCCCCTATGTACAATAATATAACTACTATAATACTGCCCCTATGTACAAGAATATAACTACTATAATACTGCTCCTATGTACAAGAATATAACTACTATAATACTGCTCCTATGTACAAGAATATAACTACTATAATACTGCCCCTATGTACAAGAATATAACTACTATAATACTGCCTCCTATGTACAAGAATATAACTACTATAATACTGCCCCTATGCACAAGAATATAACTACTATAATACTGCCTCTATGTACAGGAATATAACTATTATAATACTGCCCCTATGTACAATAATATAACTACTATTATACTGCTCCTATGTACAAGAATATAACTACTATAATACTGCTCCTATGTACAAGAATATAACTACTATAATACTGCTCCTATGTACAAGAATATAACTACTATAATACTGCCTCTATGTACAGGAATATAACTACTATAATACTGCTCCTATGTGCAAGAATATAACTACTATAATACTGCTCCTATGTACAAGAATATAACTACTATAATACTGCCTCTATGTACAGGAATATAACTACTATAATACTGCTCCTATGTACAAGAATATAACTACTATAATACTGCTCCTATGTACAAGAATATAACTACTATAATACTGCCTCTATGTACAGGAATATAACTACTATAATACTGCTCCTATGTACAAGAATATAACTACTATAATACTGCCTCTATGTACAGGAATATAACTACTATAATACTGCCCCTATGTACAATAATATAACTACTATAATACTGCCCCTATGTACAAGAATATAACTACTATAATGCTGTCCTTTTGTACAAGAATATAACTACTATAATACTGCTCCTATGTACAAGAATATAACTAGTACAATACTGCCTCTATGTACAATAATATAACTACTATAATACTGCCCCTGTGTACAAGAATATAACTACTATAATACTGCTCACTATGTACAAGAATATAACTACTATAATACTGCCCCTATGTACAAGAATATAACTACTATAATGCTGTCCTTTTGTACAAGAATATAACTACTATAATACTGCCTCTATGTACAATAATATAACTACTATAATACTGCCCCTATGTACAATAATATAACTACTATAATGCTGTCCTTTTGTACAAGGACCTAGGTCTGAATAAGTCACCAGTGGTTTCATATTTACAACATTCACCTTTTCTTTGCATCCAAAGTGGCTGTAAGTACACGGGATTGGAGCCTTGTAACAGTCCATGTCATAATGATCGGCCATCTGAAAGTAAAGCAGATCCCGTCACATGATTACTCGCAGCCTCATCAATAATCACTGATGATGACAATCACACACAGCGATTCCTTCGGACAGCTCCAGATTACATTAGTAGACGCTCACCAAATTGTACCCGTGTCTTCGGGGCTTTTCCTACCTGTTTCCGGGCCAAATCGGTCTGGCAGTATTCACAGGTCACATAGGCCAGGGGGCAGGTCTGGTCGTGTCGCTATAGAATAAACGATGGCAGATTACCGTAAAGAAGTGGACGTCCCACCGATTAATATTGAAAATTCATTGAATAAAGAAATTGGTTGAAATGTAGCGGAAAAAAAAAAAAAATCTGTTGAAAAGGGGTGACATACAATATGGTGCCAAATGGTGTCCACAGTGTATAACCATAGGCACGTCCACCTAACGAGCCAAGCCGCGGTGGTCGCACATGCTCAGTCACACCCACAGCCCGGTCTGTGGATAGTGATTACCGCAGAACAGCCAATAGGAATAGCTTTCTGTCCATATTGTCAGGGAAGGAGGGAGGCCTCTGCAGCACCTGGCAGCATAGCTGAGCAGACTTCCGCGGTGATAAGAGCGGTCAGAGGGGGAAGGAGACTGATTCTATCCAGAGACACATGAAAGCAAAGAACAACAAAGCAATTTTTCCCTTACAGCTACACAACAGATGTTTAGCAGGTCCAGGCTCCTCCGACTGTGGCGGCCATCTTGCATGTGGCAGAAGGTGACGATAAGATACCACTCACTTAAACACATAGGTTTGCAGACTTACTGTCCTCTCCTCATAGGGCATCTCCGTTAGGCAGTTCTCGCATGATACCAGGCGTCTTGGGCACTCGTCCTCCACGTGTCGCTGTAGCTGGCTTCTCTTAAAGGCCTGCTGACACAGTTTGCACTCCACACTGGCGAACGCACAGGCTGCTACATGATGCTGGGAAAAAAAAAAAAAAGACAAAAACCCACACACCCCTTTTAATATCCTGGCAGCAATGATAAGGAAGTACAGCTCACACCCCTGAACTTTAATCTAATCCATCAGAACATATCCGTAGAGGAGGTCAGAGCTCTGCTAGAATCTGACTCCCTGCGGCCACCACTAGAGGGAGCTCAGGATCGCACTGCATACAGCTCTGTGAATACACAGTACTCAGCCGGCTCCCCCTAGTGGATGCAATCTTACATTTATGAAGGGGGAGCTGCACCTCTATATTAGATGCAATGTTCTTTGAAGATATACAGAACTTATTCAGCACAAAACTGTGGATGTCGTTGGAGAACACGCACAAAGCCTCAAGCTGCACTACTAAGATTCACTTGTGCAGCCCTCTGGGTGCGTGTAAGGGCCGGACTCTGCCTACGAGGCTGCAGAGTTCAGGCCAGATCATACATTACACACGGCATTTCACAGATTTGTCCCTAGGATCTAGGGCCCGCTCACCTCCAGGTTCCTCAGCTCCATCCTCCCCGCGCAGTCCTGGCTGGGACATTTCACTGTCAGGGATAGGATCTCCCTTTTGGCAAAGTTATCGGGGAAGAGTTGGTTCTCGAGGAGGAGGTCATTATCCACGGGGCACTTTGGTCCTGCATCCCTGGAAGATAAAGCAAAGGGATATAACAGCTAGAATGGGAAACGGGGGAGAAAACGGAGAAACAGTCAGCAAGCATCAGACGCCTTTGCACTTGATCCCCAGGTCCACCCCCTCCCCCACGTCCTGCTCATAGATAAATACGTTATGGAACACCAAAGGGTTAATATTTAAGAATTCAGAAGCCATCCTAAATAAAGGGGACGGGAGAGGGTTAACACTCTCCACCCCTAAAGAGTAGATATGATCCGTTGTTGCGGATAAAGTTTTTTGAAACTTCTGTACAGTAAAATCCATTAGGAGATTAATAAAAATAAATAAATAAAATTGAGCGTCCCCCAGCATTTCACGTGATTGGTGTAAACAGGACGTGTGAGTGGAGGCGAAAGCTGCTGGAGGATGTGACTATGATGATGAGCTCTGGGGGCAGAGGAAGGACAGGCTCGTGGAATTAGGTGAAGGCGATGATCTGCAGCGTTTATTCACCTGTTTCCTCCAGTCCTGGGGGGGTTAATAGTTTATCGTCTACAGAGCCACGGCCGTTTCCTATTCCCTTCCTGCCGATTATGATAAAAACCGCACCCTCGGCAGGCGAGCGGCACCCAGCGCCTCTGCGCTCACACCGGGGGGACGGTGGTTTTGTGCTCAGAACTAAATCTGCCAGAGAGATTCTAAAGACTAGCACAAAAATTAACCCTATAAGGGGCAGTGCGGCAGATTATGCTGCACCGCCGACCCTACGGGTACAAGTACACAACGCCGCACATAAATAATGTCGCTCCTAAGTTACCGCCTTCCATCCTTAAATATGCGGAAAAGCTTATTTTTAATACCATTTCTTTTAAATAATTAAAAAAGGATGAGTAAAATGCAGAGAATGAGTCTCCATAATTCTCGGCCGTTGGCGCACACACCGGTATCCTGCTCCCGACCACTTTTCGGTCATTGCAGGAGGAAAGGTACAGGACACAACAAAGGCCGGACCAGACGATAAATGAATGGATAGGGCAGCAGCTGCCTTATTGTTCTGTCGGATACAGGAGGGTTCTGCATTGCCCATGAGGCATCTCCATCCATCCCCATGGGGTGTACTTACATTTTTCACCATTTTGGCCCAGCTTTTGGTAAATCACAGTGTAATAGGTCATGTGTCATCTTCCTGAGATAAGATTTTTTTACATTTTAAGATGATCGGTCTTTGTCCGATTGTACTGTCATGAACGTATAAACACGCTGAGGCCTTTAGAGTCTGAGCTTTAGCTCTTTTTTTTTTGCAATATTTCTGAACCTTGCAGGATCTGACCTTGGGGGCGATTTTGCTGAAGGAGTGTTCCTGACTTTGCAAAAAGAGACATGCGTAAAAGTTAAAGGGTTTCTCTTGGGTAGGCTACGTCTGCATTGCTAGAGAAATGCCAGCACAGGGATGTCAGGTGCCCAAGAAAGCCAAACACTAGTCTGGAAAGCTACCTTAATCTCGATGCTTGTGGGAAAAGGAAAAAAAAAAAAAAAAAATCAGTGTAATATCTGCGATGCCAACCGTGGCGCTGCTGGAGGAGACGCTGCCAGGATCAGAGCTCACCTTATAGACTTTATGATGCACGCTTTACAAAAGCGATGGCCGCACGGTGTTTGGAGGGGCTCCCTCAATGCCATGAGGCAGATGGGACACTCGTACTTGCTCTCGAGCGGGGGATCAAACTCTACGTCGTATCCTTGCGTCTCCTCCATGACCAGGCTGGAGGGGTTAATCCCCGGCGTCTCCACCGAGGGGCTGAAGACATCCTCCTTGGTGTTGAGTGCGCAGGCGCCGGCCGTAGCTCCGCAGCAGGCGTCGTCTGAATCCCAACGACCCTCGTAGCTGGCTCCGGAGTTCACTAGACTCATAGTAACGAGGCTTGTATGGCCGTCTGCACCATCTAAGAGGGAAACAGAAGGCGATTACACAGAAAATTAATGCAACTAATAAATAGAAAATAATAAGCATTGACAGCTGTGTGCGTGCCGAGAGGAATCGTCTGTTCAGGATTAGAAAAACGTGGCGGCTTTCTTCCAAAAACAGCGCCACTGCTGCCAACAGGTTGTATATGGTATTGCAGCTTAATCCTACTCACTGCAATGGAGCTCAGTAGTCTCTAGAGAGCAGCAGATATGTTCTAATCCTGTACAACCCCTTTAAGGCGGCATCTGCAATGGCTGGAGCAGATTTTCAGGGCAGTAATGGGGTTGTGGTCAAGGGCAAAATTATAACATTATAGAAGTATACAGCTCCTATGCAGAGCGATGCATCTCCAAGACTAAAGAGACGACAAACCATCCCCGAGTGGCCCCATCCCGGCTCCTCCATTCATCCTCTGCCCCTCGTCACCTGATCGAGCAGACTATTTTGCAGCAGAGAAAGTATTCCTCCTATGATTTTTTTTTAGCCGAGTAGGAAACACAATATCCGTCTACACACAGAGAGAATTTCAGAACCAACGCAGGCTCTAAAAAAACCACAACATGTACACAGATCTAGGGGTACACATATCCAGATCTAAGTGTCGCTGGGACAGCACACATCCAGATCTAAGGGGCCGTGAGGACAGTACATAGCCAAATCTAGGGGCCACAGTGTCGGTCTATACCCAGAGCTAATGGCTGCGGGTACGGTACATACACCGCATATCCAAGCCCTTTCCACTTCCTGCCGCCTTCAACTCTATTTCACGGATCCGTTCATTCCTCAACCAAGAATCTGCAAAAACCCTAGTCCATGCCCTCATCATCTCCCGCCTCGACTACTGCAACCTCCTGCTCTGTGGCCTCCCCTCTAACACTCTCGCACCCCTCCAATCTATTCTAAACTCTGCTGCCCGACTAATCCACCTGTCCCCCCGCTATTCCCCGGCCTCTCCTCTCTGTCAATCCCTGCACTGGCTCCCCATTACCCAGAGACTCCAGTACAAAACCCTAACCATGACGTACAAAGCCATCCACAACCTGTCTCCTCCATACATCTGTGACCTCGTCTCCCGGTACTTACCTACACGCAACCTCCGATCCTCACAAGATCTCCTTCTCTACTCCCCTCTTCCCACAATCGTATACAAGATTTCTCTCGCGTATCACCCCTACTCTGGAACCATCTACCACAACACACCAGACTCTCGCCTACCATCGAAACCTTCAAAAAGAACCTGAAGACCCACCTCTTCCGACAAGCCTACAACCTGCAGTAACCACCGATCGACCAAACCGCTGCATGACCAGCTCTACCCTCGCCTACTGTATCCTCACCCATCCCTTGTAGATTGTGAGCCCTCGCGGGCAGGGTCCTCTCTCCTCCTGTATCCTCACCCATCCCTTGTAGATTGTGAGCCCTCGCGGGCAGGGTCCTCTCTCCTCCTGTATCCTCACCCATCCCTTGTAGATTGTGAGCCCTCGCGGGCAGGGTCCTCTCTCCTCCTGTATCCTCACCCATCCCTTGTAGATTGTGAGCCCTCGCGGGCAGGGTCCTCTCTCCTCCTGTACCAGTTGTGACCTGTATTGTTCAAGATTACTGTACTTGTTTTTATTATGTATACCCCTCCTCACATGTAAAGCGCCATGGAACAAATGGCGCTATAATAATAATAAAAAATAATAATACACCCCGATCTAGTGGTGCAAAGATGGTATATGTAAAAATCTAGTGGCCACAGGGTCAGTCTACACCCAGAGCTAATAGCTGCGGTATATACACCCAGATCTGGGGCTGTAGATATGACTATTAGATCTGGGTGTATACCATAGGTACCGTATACAGCTATACATAGCACCCCTGTATTTGGGCTCAGGCTGCAGGCTGGTGGATAACGACATGACATCAGCCGGATAGGCCTGCAGTCCAGGGGAAATTCCATCATCGCTTCCCTTTTCCATCACAGCCATAGGGACTACATTCCCAACATTCCAGTCTGGAACCACAAGCTCTGAGAATGACGGGTGTGCTAGAGACCTCACCGACCTGCAGAGTTAATCAGTCGTAGAAAGACTTATCGGGTACCCAAGAGTGTGAACAAGACGTGTGGGATGAGCAGGATGAGCTCCGCTCTATAGGAAGCATTCCTGCTGCTCATAAACTGTGATCAATGTACGGAGTGGAAGTAGTGACAACGGTTAAAGTAATAAAGAAAAAAAAAAAAGCCATGAAAACGTAAGAATCCTGTGATCTGAAGAGTCTGATATTAAAGAAAGGCCATTATACAGTGTGCGCATCCGCCCTGCGCGGTCCCGGCTCCACACGCATACCGCCCTGCTGGTACCGGCTCCACACGCAGCCGCCCTGCTGGTCCCGGCTCCACACGCAGCCGCCCTGCGCGGTCCCGGCTCCACACGCAGCCGCCCTGCGCGGTCCCGGCTCCACACGCAGCCGCTCTGCGCGGTCCCGGCTCCACACGCATCCGCTCTGCGCGGTCCCGGCTCCACACAAAAACCTCTCCAGGAAAAGTTCCCGTTTAGGGGAAGTTTTTTTCTATTCCTGAAGCAGCTTTGGAAGAGTTTTTTGGTCCAGCCTTCTGATTGGACAGCGCCTAGTGTGAAGAGGTCTCCTTACGAATCTGCTTCAAACAAATCACATTAAAGGGGTTGTCCACTACTACGACAACATCTTCTTGATCAAGATGTTTGGCCCCGATAAAATAATAAAGCCTGTACTCTCCTCCCGTGGCATTCCCGCTGTGTCGGCACTCGCTCTCCTACGATTGTTGTGACGTGTGACGCTGGCGCCCAATCAGTGAAGCATCACAATTTGAAGATGTAAAGGAGGTCCGGGCTGCAGCTGATCACGGACTTCTTCATATTCGATTTGTCCGAATGTTGGATTGGCGACGCCAGCGCCGATTAGGTGCCAGCCGAGGAGAACTAGTGCCGACACTGCGGGAACGGCACGGGAGGAGAGTACAGGCTTTATTATTTTATCGGGGCTAAGCGAGGGGTATGAGAAGTTGTCAAAGTACTGAACACCTTCTGTAACTCTCTTTCCCCCCTCCTCTAATAAACATTACAAGGGATTTCACATTGAAATTAATCAGTTTCCAAACAGTTTTTGAAGCAGATTTTGGAGAGAATCTGAGCCAAAAAAAAAATCTGACCTAAAGAAAGTCGGTCTCTGATCGTTCTACCCTTTAGACACTGGGATCAATAGCAACTGTGACGTCTAAAGTGTCTGACAGCAGCTCATCAACTGCCGAGCTCCGACATCTGTTATGGAAGCAATAATAACAATAATGATAAAAAAAGCAAACTGTTTTTCTTTTTGAGAAAAACAAACAAAGTGCAGAACTCTATAGTACAGTAACGTTTGTGAATCACTATTTAAAGTATTTGCTTCAAACTTGCAGTATGGAGAGAGAGATGTCTGCGCTACATCCTGCAATCACATCCACCAACCACAGCACTCCGTGCCCACCAACCAGAGCGCCCACCAACCACGCCGCCCCTCGTCCACCAACCACAGCACTCCGTGCCCACCAAGCACAGAGCCCACCAACCACGCCGCCCCTCGTCCACCAACCACAGCGCCCACCAACCACGCCGCCCCTCGTCCACCAACCACAGCGCCCACAAACCACGCCGCCCCTAGTCCACCAACCACAGCGCCCACCAACCACAGCGCCCCGCGTCCACCAACCACAGCGCCCACCAACCACAGCGCCCCGCGTCCACCAACCACAGCGCCCACCAACCACAGCGCCCCGCGTCCACCAACAACAGCGCCCACCAACCACAGCGCCCACCAACCACGCCACCCCTAGTACACCAACCACAGCGCCCACCAACCACGCCGCCCCGCGTCCACCAACCACAGCGCCCACCAACCACAGCGCCCCGCGTCCACCAACCACAGCGCCCCGCGTCCACCAACCACAGCGCCCCGCGTCCACCAACCACAGCGCCCCGCGTCCACCAACCACAGCGCCCCGCGTCCACCAACCACAGCGCCCCGCGTCCACCAACCACAGCGCCCACCAACCACAGCGCCCCTAGTCCACCAACCACAGCGCCCACCAACCACGCCGCCCCGCGCCCACCAACCGCAGCGCCCACCAACCACGCCGCCCCGCGCCCACCAACCGCAGCGCCCACCAACCACGCCGCCCCTCGTCCACCAACCACAGCGCCCACCAACCACGCCGCCCCGCGTCCACCAACCACAGCGCCCACCAACCACGCCGCCCACCAACTACAGCACCCCGCGTCCACCAACCACAGAGCCCACCATCCACAGCGCCCACCAACCACGCCGCCCCGTGTCCACCAACCAGAGCCCACCAACCACAGAGCCCACCAACCACGCCGCCCCGCGTCCACCAAACACAGCACCCACCAACCATAGTGCCCACCAACCACAGCGCCCACCAACCACGCCACCCCGCGTCCACCAACCACAGCGCCCACCAACCACAGAGCCCCGCGTACACCAACCACGCCGCCCCGCGCCCACCAACCACAGAGCCCAACCACGCCGCCCCGCGTACACCAACCACAGCGCCCACCAACCACAGCGCCCACCAACCACAGCGCCCACCAACCACAGCGCCCCGCGTACACCAACCACGCCGCCCCGCGCCCACCAACCACAGTGCCCAACCACGCCGCCCCGCGTACACCAACCACAGCACCCACCAACCACAGCGCCCACCAACCACAGCGCCCACCAACCACAGCGCCCACCAACCACAGCGCCCCGCTTCCACCAACCACGCCACCCACCAATCACAGCGCCCACCAACCACGCCGCCCCGCGTCCACCAACCACAGCGCCCACCGACCATGCCGCCCCGCGTCCACCAACCACAGCGCCCACCAACCACAGCGCCCACCAACCACAGCGCCCACCAACCACAGCGCCCACCAACCACGCCGCCCCGCGTCCACCAACCACAGCGCCCACCAACCACAGAGCCCTGCATCTACCAACCACAGCGCCCAACCACGCCGCCCCGCGTCCACCAACCACAGCGCCCACCAACCACAGAGCCCACCAACCATGCCGCCCCGCGTCCACCAACCACAGCGCCCACCAACCACAGAGCCCACCAACCACAGCGCCCACCAACCACAGCGCCCACCAACCACGCCGCCCCGCGTCCACCAACCACAGCGCCCACCAACCACAGAGCCCTGCATCTACCAACCACAGCGCCCAACCACGCCGCCCCGCGTCCACCAACCACAGCGCCCACCAACCACAGAGCCCACCAACCATGCCGCCCCGCGTCCACCAACCACAGCGCCCACCAACCACAGAGCCCACCAACCATGCCGCCCCGCGTCCACCAACCAGAGCCCACCAACCATGCAGCCCACCAACCATGCCGCCCCGCGTCCACCAACCAGAGCCCACCAACCATGCCGCCCCGCGTCCACCAACCACTCCACCCCCCCCGCGCCCACCAACCACAGCGCCCAACCACGCCGCCCCGCGCTCACCAACCACTAACCACAACGCCTCGCGTCCACCAAACACAGCGCCCACCAACCACAGAGCACACAAACCACGCCGCCCCGCGCCCAAAAACCAGAGCCCCACGTCCACCAACCACAGAGCCCACCAACCAAGCCGCCCCGCGTCCACCAACCACAGAGCCCACCAACCACAGCGCCCACCAACCAAGCCGCCCCGCGTCCACCAACCACAGCGCCCCAACCACAGCGCCCACCAGAGCCCCGCGCCCACCAACCACAGCGCCCACGAACCATGCCGCCCCGTGCCCACCAACCACAGAGCCCACCAACCATGCCGCCCCGCGCCCACCAACCACAGCGCCCACCAACCACAGTGCCCACCAACCACGCCACCCTGCACCCACCAACCAGTGCCCACCAACCACAGTGCACACCAACCACGCCACCCCGCGTCCACCAACCACGCCCCCCGCGCCCACCAACCACAGTTTTCCTTCTGAGCGGTTGAATGCTATAAAACTCATTCATCGTAAAGAAATGACACATTCGATATCGATGATTTAATGACTTGGAGGCAAAAGCCTCTAGAGATTTTCACAACATAGAAAAATAAAGTGAGGAAATCGGGTCGTACACAAACTGTATTAATAAAAATTTTTTTAATTAATAATAATAATAATAATAATAAAAAAAAAAAACCCATCAGATGTTCATGGACAGGAAAAATAAGAACTCTACGGCTCTGGGAATTAAGGGGTGAAATAAACCCCTAAAATTAAAAATCCCAGGGGCGTCAAGACTGAAGGTGAAAAAAAAAAAAAAACTAAAAAGGTGACGGCAGAAGGTTCTGTGTATTGTCCGGACCGTGGCGCTCTCTGGCTCTGCCCTGGGACCCATAGTCAGGACCCCCTCAGAGGCATAGAACAGGGGGTCCCCGCTCTCTGCGCCCCGGGGTGAGGAGGGAGCACACGTGTGGAGGTCGCAGGGCCAGATACCCCCGTGTAACCACTGAGACCCCGGGGACGGGCGATACCATTCTCAGCATCTACGGGGGGAGGTGTCCCTGGAGTCTGACCCCCACTGATCACAGCATGTTATGCCCTATGAAATCTTCTGATGGAAAATCTCTGTAACGTCTCCATGACTCCTTCACTACGGTCGTGTTATCGCTGATGTCTGAGCCGCCGGGAGAGTACACGTTATACAGGGGGAGCACCTGCCCCGCAGACCTTGCGCCTCCCTGCCCGGCACTCACCCGCACGGCCCCCCGCTACTCACCCGCACGGCCCCCCCGGTACTCACCCGCACGGCCCCCACGGAACTCACCCGCACGGCCCCCCCCCGGTCCTCACCCGCACGGCCCCCCCCCCGGTCCTCACCCGCACGGCCCCCCCCGGTCCTCACCCGCACGGCCCCCCCCCCGGTCCTCCCCCGCACGGCCCCCCCCCCGGTCCTCGTCACCCGCACGGCCCCCGGTACTCGTCACCCGCACGGCCCCCGGTACTCGTCACCCGCACGGCCCCCGGTACTCGTCACCCGCACGGCCCCCGGTACTCGTCACCCGCACGGCCCCCGGTACTCGTCACCCGCACGGCCCCCGGTACTCGTCACCCGCACGGCCCCCGGTACTCGTCACCCGCACGGCCCCCGGTACTCGTCACCCGCACGGCCCCCGGTACTCGTCACCCGCACGGCCCCCCCGGTACTCACCCGCACTGCCCCCGATACTCACCCGCACGGCCCCCCCGGTCCTCACCCGCACGCCCCCCCCCCTGGTCCTCACCCGCACGGCCCCCGATCCTCACCCGCACGGCACCCCCGGTCCTCACCCGCACGGCACCCCCGGTACTCCCCCGCACGGCCCCCCCCCGGTCCTCACCCGCACGGCCCCCCCGGTCCTCACCCGCACGGCCCCCCCCGGTCCTCACCCGCACGGCCCCCCCCCCGGTCCTCCCCCGCACGGCCCCCCCCCCGGTCCTCGTCACCCGCACGGCCCCCGGTACTCGTCACCCGCACGGCCCCCGGTACTCGTCACCCGCACGGCCCCCGGTACTCGTCACCCGCACGGCCCCCGGTACTCGTCACCCGCACGGCCCCCGGTACTCGTCACCCGCACGGCCCCCGGTACTCGTCACCCGCACGGCCCCCGGTACTCGTCACCCGCACGGCCCCCGGTACTCGTCACCCGCACGGCCCCCGGTACTCGTCACCCGCACGGCCCCCGGTACTCGTCACCCGCACGGCCCCCGGTACTCGTCACCCGCACGGCCCCCGGTACTCGTCACCCGCACGGCCCCCCCGGTACTCACCCGCACTGCCCCCGATACTCACCCGCACGGCCCCCCCGGTCCTCACCCGCACGCCCCCCCCCCCGGTCCTCACCCGCACGGCCCCCGATCCTCACCCGCACGGCACCCCCGGTCCTCACCCGCACGGCACCCCCGGTACTCCCCCGCACGGCCCCCCCCCGGTCCTCACCCGCACGGCCCCCCCGGTCCTCACCCGCACGGCCCCCCCCGGTCCTCACCCGCACGGCCCCCCCGGTCCTCACCCGCACGGCCCCCCCCCCCGGTCCTCACCCGCACGGCCCCCCCCCCCCGGTCCTCACCCGCACGGCCCCCCCCCGGTCCTCACCCGCACGGCCCCCCCCGGTCCTCACCCGCACGGCCCCCCCCCGGTCCTCACCCGCACGGCCCCCCCCGGTCCTCACCCGCACGGCCCCCCCCCGGTCCTCACCCGCACGGCCCCCCCCGGTCCTCACCCGCACGGCCCCCCCCGGTCCTCACCCGCACGGCCCCCCCCCGGTCCTCACCCGCACGGCCCCCGGTACTCGTCACCCGCACGGCCCCCCGGTACTCACCCGCACGGCCCCCGCTACTCACCCGCACGGCCCCCGGTACTCACCCGCACGGCCCCCGGTACTCACCCGCACGGCCCCCGGTACTCACCCGCACGGCCCCCGCTACTCGTCACCCGCACGGCCCCCGGTACTCGTCACCCGCACGGCCCCGCTCCCGGTTTCGCTCTCGGCGCAGACTTCCTCCTCTCACCAGTAACACCTAGTCTGTGACGGGAGGGACCACGTGACGTGGAGCACGTGACCGAGGAACACCAGGTGACCGGGAAAAAAAAAATATCACGTCACGTGACCTTGGAAACCACGTGATGAACGAATAACAGCAATGAACCAATCAGACGAGGCTTTCATGTTTCAGAGGTTTTGTGTAGCGGATGAAAGCAGAGATCTGATTGGCTGCGGTGGTGCGCGCCTCACAGCTCACTGTTCTTCTTCCTGTGTTTTCTCCACACACACAGACCGGGCTATAGATCTCCCAGCTCCGGTAATAGCGGCTAGTGATTGTATGCAGACACCGGAGAGGGGGCGCAGAAGCTGCAGCTAGAGGCCGCGGGGCTGTAATATGGACTTTAGGCTGATAGAACCTGCAGAACCTTAGGAAATAGAGCACCAGAACCTCCAGTGCCTCTGCGTACAGTGCTACAGCTCCTGCATTATATCCCTGCACAGCGGAGCTTCCTGCATTATATCCCTGCACAGCAGAGCTCCCTGCATTATATCCCTGCACAGCGGAGCTCCCTGCATTATATCCCTGCACAGCAGAGCTCCCTGCATTATATCCCTGCACAGCGGAGCTCCCTGCATTATATCCCTGCACAGCGGAGCTCCCTGCATTATATCCCTGCACAGCGGATCTCCCTGCATTATATCCCTGCACAGCGGAGCTCCCTGCATTATATCCCTGCACAGCGGAGCTCCCTGCATTATATCCCTGCACAGCGGAGCTCCCTGCATTATATCCCTGCACAGCGGAGCTCCCTGCATTATATACCTGCACAGCGGAGCCCCCTGCATTATATCCCTGCACAGCGGAGCTCCCTGCACTATATCCCTGCACAGCGGAGCTCCCTGCATTATATCCCTGCACAGCGGAGCTCCCTGCATTATATCCCTGCACAGCGGATCTCCCTGCATTATATCCCTGCACAGCGGAGCTCCCTGCATTATATCCCTGCACAGCAGAGCTCCCTGCATTATATCCCTGCACAGCAGAGCTCCCTGCATTATATCCCTGCACAGCGGAGCTCCCTGCATTATATCCCTGCACAGCAGAGCTCCCTGCATTATATCCCTGCACAGCGGAGCTCCCTGCATTATATCCCTGCACAGCGGAGCTCCCTGCATTATATCCCTGCACAGCGGAGCTCCCTGCATTATATACCTGCACAGCGGAGCCCCCTGCATTATATCCCTGCACAGCGGAGCTCCCTGCACTATATCCCTGCACAGCGGAGCTCCCTGCATTATATCCCTGCACAGCGGAGCTCCCTGCATTATATCCCTGCACAGCGGATCTCCCTGCACTATATCCCTGCACAGCGGAGCTCCCTGCATTATATCCCTGCACAGCAGAGCTCCCTGCATTATATCCCTGCACAGCAGAGCTCCCTGCATTATATCCCTGCACAGCGGAGCTCCCTGCATTATATCCCTGCACAGCGGATCTCCCTGCATTATATCCCTGCACAGCGGAGCTCCCTGCATTATATCCCTGCACAGCGGATCTCCCTGCACTATATCCCTGCACAGCGGAGCTCCCTGCATTATATCCCTGCACAGCAGAGCTCCCTGCATTATATCCCTGCACAGCGGAGCTCCCTGCATTATATCCCTGCACAGCGGAGCTCCCTGCATTATATCCCTGCACAGCGGAGCTCCCTGCATTATATCCCTGCACAGCGGAGCTCCCTGCATTATATCCCTGCACAGCAGAGCTCCCTGCATTATATCCCTGCACAGCGGAGCTCCCTGCATTATATCCCTGCACAGCGGAGCTCCCTGCATTATATCCCTGCACAGCGGAGCTCCCTGCATTATATCCCTGCACAGCGAAGCTCCCTGCATTATATCCCTGCACAACAGAGCTCTCTGCATTATATCCCTGCACAGCAGAGCTCCCTGCATTATATCCCTGCACAGCGGAGCTCCCTGCATTATATCCCTGCACAGCAGAGCTCCCTGCATTATATACCTGCACAGCGGAGCTCCCTGCACTATATCCCTGCACAGTGCAGCTCCCTGCATTATATACCTGCACAGCAGAGCTCCCTGCATTATATCCCTGCACAGCAGAGCTCCCTGCATTATATCCCTGCACAGCGGAGCTCCCTGCATTATATCCCTGCACAGCAAAGCTCCCTGCATTATATCCCTGCACAGCGGAGCTCCCTGCACTATATCCCTGCACAGCAGAGCTCCCTGCATTATATCCCTGCACAGCGGAGCTCCCTGCACTATATCCCTGCACAGCAGAGCTCCCTGCATTATATCCCTGCACAGCGGAGCTCCCTGCACTATATCCCTGCACAGCAGAGCTCCCTGCATTATATCCCTGCACAGCGGAGCTCCCTGCACTATATCCCTGCACAGCAGAGCTCCCTGCATTATATCCCTGCACAGCGGAGCTCCCTGCACTATATCCCTGCACAGCAGAGCTCCCTGCATTATATCCCTGCACAGCGGAGCTCCCTGCACTATATCCCTGCACAGCAGAGCTCCCTGCATTATATCCCTGCACAGCGGAGCTCCCTGCATTATATCCCTGCACAGCGGAGCTTCCTGCATTATATCCCTGCACAGCAGAGCTCCCTGCATTATATCCCTGCACAGCAGAGCTCCCTGCATTATATCCCTGCACAGCGGAGCTCCCTGCATTATATCCCTGCACAGCGGAGCTCCCTGCATTATATCCCTGCACAGCGGATCTCCCTGCATTATATCCCTGCACAGCGGAGCTCCCTGCATTATATCCCTGCACAGCGGAGCTCCCTGCATTATATCCCTGCACAGCGGAGCTCCCTGCATTATATCCCTGCACAGCGGAGCTCCCTGCATTATATACCTGCACAACGGAGCCCCCTGCATTATATCCCTGCACAGCGGAGCTCCCTGCACTATATCCCTGCACAGCGGAGCTCCCTGCATTATATCCCTGCACAGCGGAGCTCCCTGCATTATATCCCTGCACAGCGGATCTCCCTGCATTATATCCCTGCACAGCGGAGCTCCCTGCATTATATCCCTGCACAGCAGAGCTCCCTGCATTATATCCCTGCACAGCAGAGCTCCCTGCATTATATCCCTGCACAGCGGAGCTCCCTGCATTATATCCCTGCACAGCAGAGCTCCCTGCATTATATCCCTGCACAGCGGAGCTCCCTGCATTATATCCCTGCACAGCGGAGCTCCCTGCATTATATCCCTGCACAGCGGAGCTCCCTGCATTATATACCTGCACAGCGGAGCCCCCTGCATTATATCCCTGCACAGCGGAGCTCCCTGCACTATATCCCTGCACAGCGGAGCTCCCTGCATTATATCCCTGCACAGCGGAGCTCCCTGCATTATATCCCTGCACAGCGGATCTCCCTGCACTATATCCCTGCACAGCGGAGCTCCCTGCATTATATCCCTGCACAGCAGAGCTCCCTGCATTATATCCCTGCACAGCAGAGCTCCCTGCATTATATCCCTGCACAGCGGAGCTCCCTGCATTATATCCCTGCACAGCGGATCTCCCTGCATTATATCCCTGCACAGCGGAGCTCCCTGCATTATATCCCTGCACAGCGGATCTCCCTGCACTATATCCCTGCACAGCGGAGCTCCCTGCATTATATCCCTGCACAGCAGAGCTCCCTGCATTATATCCCTGCACAGCGGAGCTCCCTGCATTATATCCCTGCACAGCGGAGCTCCCTGCATTATATCCCTGCACAGCGGAGCTCCCTGCATTATATCCCTGCACAGCGGAGCTCCCTGCATTATATCCCTGCACAGCAGAGCTCCCTGCATTATATCCCTGCACAGCGGAGCTCCCTGCATTATATCCCTGCACAGCGGAGCTCCCTGCATTATATCCCTGCACAGCGGAGCTCCCTGCATTATATCCCTGCACAGCGAAGCTCCCTGCATTATATCCCTGCACAACAGAGCTCTCTGCATTATATCCCTGCACAGCAGAGCTCCCTGCATTATATCCCTGCACAGCGGAGCTCCCTGCATTATATCCCTGCACAGCAGAGCTCCCTGCATTATATACCTGCACAGCGGAGCTCCCTGCACTATATCCCTGCACAGTGCAGCTCCCTGCATTATATACCTGCACAGCAGAGCTCCCTGCATTATATCCCTGCACAGCAGAGCTCCCTGCATTATATCCCTGCACAGCGGAGCTCCCTGCATTATATCCCTGCACAGCAAAGCTCCCTGCATTATATCCCTGCACAGCGGAGCTCCCTGCACTATATCCCTGCACAGCAGAGCTCCCTGCATTATATCCCTGCACAGCGGAGCTCCCTGCACTATATCCCTGCACAGCAGAGCTCCCTGCATTATATCCCTGCACAGCGGAGCTCCCTGCACTATATCCCTGCACAGCAGAGCTCCCTGCATTATATCCCTGCACAGCGGAGCTCCCTGCACTATATCCCTGCACAGCAGAGCTCCCTGCATTATATCCCTGCACAGCGGAGCTCCCTGCACTATATCCCTGCACAGCAGAGCTCCCTGCATTATATCCCTGCACAGCGGAGCTCCCTGCACTATATCCCTGCACAGCAGAGCTCCCTGCATTATATCCCTGCACAGCGGAGCTCCCTGCATTATATCCCTGCACAGCGGAGCTTCCTGCATTATATCCCTGCACAGCAGAGCTCCCTGCATTATATCCCTGCACAGCAGAGCTCCCTGCATTATATCCCTGCACAGCGGAGCTCCCTGCACTATATCCCTGCACAGCAGAGCTCCCTGCATTATATCCCTGCACAGCGGAGCTCCCTGCACTATATCCCTGCACAGTGCAGCTCCCTGCATTATATCCCTGCACAGCGGAGCTCCCTGCACTATATCCCTGCACAGTGCAGCTCCCTGCATTATTTCCCTGCACAGCAGAGCTAACTGCATTATATCCCTGCACAGCGGAGCTCCCTGCATTATATCCCTGCACAGCGAAGCTCCCTGCATTATATCCCTGCACAACAGAGCTCTCTGCATTATATCCCTGCACAGCAGAGCTCCCTGCATTATATCCCTGCACAGCGGAGCTCCCTGCATTATATCCCTGCACAGCAGAGCTCCCTGCATTATATACCTGCACAGCGGAGCTCCCTGCACTATATCCCTGCACAGTGCAGCTCCCTGCATTATATACCTGCACAGCAGAGCTCCCTGCATTATATCCCTGCACAGCAGAGCTCCCTGCATTATATCCCTGCACAGCGGAGCTCCCTGCACTATATCCCTGCACAGCAGAGCTCCCTGCATTATATCCCTGCACAGCGGAGCTCCCTGCACTATATCCCTGCACAGTGCAGCTCCCTGCATTATATCCCTGCACAGCGGAGCTCCCTGCATTATATACCTGCACAGCGGAGCTCCCTGCACTATATCCCTGCACAGTGCAGCTCCCTGCATTATATCCCTGCACAGCGGAGCTCCCTGCACTATATCCCTGCACAGTGCAGCTCCCTGCATTATATCCCTGCACAGCAGAGCTAACTGCATTATATCCCTGCACAGCGGAGCTCCCTGCATTATATCCCTGCACAGCGGAGCTCCCTGCATTATATCCCTGCACAGCAGAGCTAACTGCATTATATCCCTGCACAGCGGAGCTCCCTGCATTATATCCCTGCACAGCAGAGCTAACTGCATTATATCCCTGCACAGCGGAGCTTCCTGCATTATATCCCTGCACAGCAGAGCCCCCTGCATTATATCCCTGCACAGCGGAGCTCCCTGCACAGTGGAGCTCCCTGCATTATATCCCTGCACAGCAGAGCTCCCCTGCATTATATCCCTGCACAGCGGAGCTCCCTGCATTATATCCCTGCACAGCGGAGCTCCCTGCATTATATCCCTGCACAGCGGAGCTCCCTGCATTATATCCCTGCACAGCGGAGCCCCCTGCATTATATCCCTGCACAGCAGAGCTGTTTGCATTATATCCTTGCACAGCGGAGCTCCCTACATTATATCCCTGCACAGCGGAGCTCCCTGCATTATATCCTTGCACAGCGGAGCCCCCTGCATTATATCCCTGCACAGCGGAGCTCCCTGCATTATATCCTTGCACAGCGGAGCTCCCTACATTATATCCCTGCACAGCGGAACTCCTTGCATTATATCCCTGCACAGCAGTGCTCCCCGCATTATATCCCTGTACAGCAGAGCTCCCTGCATTATTTCTCTGCACAGTGGAGCGCTCTGCATTATATCCCTGCACAGCGGAGCTCCCTGCATTATATCCCTGCACAGCGGAGCTCCCTGCATTATATCAGATTAATAATGCATATCAGATTGATGGGGGTCCGACCTGCAGCTCCCTCTCTCCGATCAGCTGTTACCAGCACTGGCTGTAGCTGGATGTACACAGTGTAAAGAGTTGAAGAGCGCAGCTCTGCATTGTGTAGTGTCCGCTGCCATGTGCAGCTTGGCTCACATTCACTTCCATAGGAGCTGATTTCATGCAACGTGTAGGAAAGGCTAAGTCCAACACGAAGGAATAAGGCAAAGGGAACCAAACACTAAGGAAGGGGGTGGAGACCCCTAGACAGATCTAACATCACCCTGTCTGCCCTATCATCCCTATGTAGGTTTCACACGTATCGCCGAGCAGGAACCTAATCCCTGCCGACCCTGGCGATAAGCCCTGCATCGGGAAGGGCAGGATGAACACAAGTCAATCCCCACTAGAGCATAACACCAACGTCCTCCAAACTCCAAAGAAGACGCTAGCCAACTGCTACAGCTCCAAGCCTCATCAGTGAAGTGCAAATAGAAAATATCACCCGCACCTCCCAACATCAAGTTGGGAGTCATAACCACCCAGATCCAGGTGTGACCATTAGAGCCGTGGGAAGGTGGCCACTGGGTCCGAGCGTCAGAAGGACCAGGCAGAAGTCTGCAAAGGAAACTGCTGAGACTTTGTGCAGACAGATGCAGTGCAATGGTCTGCAGCCTCTGACACATCTGTGACAGCTGAGCTGCAGTACCTGAGAACGGCCACTTCACAGTGTATGGCGCTGTGTCGTCCGACTGTGTAACTAATCAGTGGGGGTGACAGGCGTTGGTCTAGGCCCTAGGGGAAAAACTATAATAGGTGCAGGATTGCAATCACACCCGTGTCCTGGAGCCTAGGGGGCCCAAGAGGTCCCCTTGGCTCATATAAAAAGACCTTAATAATGATCGGTAATAACTGGGGGAGGTTGGAGGTTTTGCATTGGGGTACGAGCTTCAAGTTACAACATTATAACCTAAGGATTGGCCATTGCTATCGGAAAGTTATTTTTTCTTTCTTTGTCATTCATTTTTTTAAATAATTTTTCAAGAAGATGATGAAATCTAGGAATTGGAAATAATTATTATCTCAAAGCTTCTGTCGCCCTCTTGTGTTTGAAATGAAGAATGCAGTCCAAAATAGACTAAAGAAGTTCTGTCTTATAGAATGGAAGTTCTGCCACTTTTTAAATGGACTTTGCGTCTCAGCTCCTCTTTATTCTCCAGATTTCTAGGATTATTTTCTTCTTTCCATAGACTTTTTTTAGCGCTATAGTGTCAAAAAATCGAAGCGTCATTCTTTTTGATACTGTGTGATCAAAGGGAACCAGCGCTGCGGGATATGTTAGCGCTATATAAAAATAAAGATTATTATTACTGATATGGAACACCTCATCTATGTCATCATGTCAGGCCGGCGCTAGAAAGTAACCGTATTGTGCAGCTCTACCCTGAAATGCGCTAAGACTGACGGTCTGATCTCCTTCTTCTGACTTTGCTCATCGGCCCGTAGATAGGAAACCTGTAGACTCTGCGTTCCAAAGAAAGAATGTCCCATAATGTGCTGTCTGTACAGTGGCCTTTAGGGGGCAGTATCGGCATGAGGAATGAGGGAGCGGTAGTTATGAAGACGTTAGCGCTTACGCTGATATATTTCCTATCCCGAGATGATACAGCTGTCACAGTTCACTCATTCATCTGATCGCTATTTATTTTGTCTCAACATCAGGACTTCTATGTACAACAGTCAGTGGAGGGGACAGGAGTCCTATTCTTTAATCCATTTTATGGCGTAAGGGGGTCCGGAGTAGGGGGCCACCCTCTATAATGCCCATCGGGTAGCGCTGACTAGTACCCGCGGCTTCTGCTCTGCCCAACGGATCCAAATATGTATCAGATGCCAAAACTGTAGAATGACGGCCAACGTCTTTTAGCCCAAGAGGACCCCTTTAAACGGCTATTCCCATCAGATAAAGTTATGGCGTAACGCCAGGGATAGGTCGCTGGGACCTCCAACAATCCTAAGTATGAAGGGGCTAGCTCATTGTCTTAGTAGTGCAAACCCTTCACTGTCCAGTGATGGCCGCTGTGCAGGGAGAACATAGATCACCATTGCAATTCCGAAAAACTCAGGATGGGTGGGGGTCTCAGAGGTCAGACCCCCACTAATCATAAAAGGATGGCATTTTCTAGACTTCATTTTTTCAGAAAGGAATAACCCCTGAAAGCTTTTAAATTAAGGACAGCGGCTCAGTGGTTAACATTGTATGGTAAATAAACTACCGATTCCAATGAATGGAATATATATATATATATCCCGCTACGGTCACTGCCAATTCCACAATAACCCAAGAAAACAACTCGGTGCCACCACCAGTCCCTTTTTAGGCCGATTGGACACTCGTTACAGGTAGCGTATGGCTTCGGGTGATGCGGTTTATAGAACAAGAGGAACAAAGCTATTACATTTTTATATAATTAATCCGAAAAGTAGGCAGTGTTTATAAAAATATATAAAACATTTTACAAAGTGGACAAAACAATACAGAATATGCAATTACATAAAATGAAAAGGAATAACGAAAGAAAATGACTAAACCTGGGTCATGGAAATGGCTCAGATTTATGGAGGGAAGAACCCCAGTGAACAAGGATCATAATTGGAAATGGCCTTTTATTAACACAAGTTGCACTCACATACCTCCCCTCTGGTAACTCATAACAGGGCTGGACTTCAGAGAATTACTGTATAAAATGTGCTTCCGTCTTAAAAAATTATGAGATCCCCAACTTTTACGATATCTTCACCCCTGGAGGTCCCAGGCGGTAGATATTACCATCATCTTTCCTATCACGATTTTATCTGTCCATAGATAGGAGACGCGGCATAGATTTTGTCTTCTATCTGTCTGATATCCATTTGGCAGAACCATGGCCATCACCCAGCGATGCAAAACCATGCTTTGCGTTCACCATTTCATCACTTTTCCGAAAATATGACTTTCCTATCCATGAAACCTCACTTCATAATTTCTATAAAGTAGACAAAGGATTTTACGTTTTCTTTCTAGCTGGAGCTCTTATCTCTACTGGTCGTAAATCTGTCCTTTTTCGCATTCTTGTGCATTCAAGCTAAGATTGGCCTTGCATCTGCTAGCCATTAGGATTTTCCTTCATTACATGTTTCCAAAGGAGGGGGTCAGCTGCATAGGAGTCATGTAAAGGTAACTTGTTAGATTGCAAGCTCTTTCTCCCTTCTGGAGGTGTTTTATGGATTTTAATTTTTCAATCACAATTATGGTCGCCTAGATAAACAAGGATTTCCCAAGCGCTTTGTTGCCAGAGTTAAATGGCCAGGATCAGAGTTATCTCCAAACCTGGCATCCTTGCAACAGGAGCCCAGCTGAATACTACAGTTGATAGGAGCTGTGTACACTGAACAGTAGGAAATATTTAACTAACTTAATTATCAATTTTATTCCAGATGAATTGGAGCAATGAATATACTGGTAGGAAAAGTGTTACACACCTTCTGCTATTATAGTAAATCCTATAGTTTTACTATTTCTGCCAATCTCCCCCCCCCACTCCCCCCCCAAAAAAAAAAAAGATTGCAAGGTCTGCACTATCTCTGCCCTTTTTCAGTCTGTGTTTATTGCATTATGAAATCCAAATCAGCTCTCTTACTTTGCACTGATGAGAGGTAGTACCCCGAAACACTGTGTCAGCAAATTGAGACTCTAATTCTGTCATATTGCAAGACCCGTTAAAGGGACGAAAGATACATGTAGGATTGTTGCTTCCAACAGGTGGCGCTGCAGCGTTCAAGTTCTCTTCCTCCCTGAAGAGGCAATTTGCATTATGTAAAAGTGATGGCGCACATACCCTGAGCAGCTGGAGGATTCCTCGGTGCCAGTCTCGGGGATGTTTAATATTTCGTGTGAAGAGGAATTCAGCTCAGCCGTCGTCCTGATAAAGATCTACAAACGTCAATTAAAACGCAGCTTGTAGCGATACAATAGACAAAGCCTGTGACGTATTATGTGAGATTTATTAGAAATTAGCATTATGCGAGGAGGAAGAGACGGAAATCTTACTGACAGCTGTCACCGGCAGCATCCGAGCTAAGCAGCTGCCTGACACTGGGCGAGACAAGAAACATCTCAGCATCTGAAGACGTCACTGCTCCAGTCTCATACTCAAATGATCTTATTTATACACAGGGAGCAGTATTATAGTAGTTATATTCTTATACATAGGAGCAGTATTATAGTAGTTATATTCTTATACATAGGAGCAGTATTATAGTAGTTATATTCTTGTACATAGGAGCAGTATTATAGTAGTTATATTCTTGTACATAGAAGCAGTATTATAGTAGTTATATTCTTGTACATAGGAGCAGTATTATAGTAGTTATATTCTTGCACATAGGAGCAGTATTATAGTAGTTATATTCTTGTACATAGGAGCAGTATTATAGTGGTTATATTCTTGTAGATAGGGGCAGTATTATAATAGTTATATTCTTGTACATAGGGGCAATATTATAGTGGTTATATTCTTGTACATAGGGGCAGTATTATAGTAGTTATATTCTTGTACATAGGAGCAGTATTATAGTGGTTATATTCTTGTACATAGGGGCAGTATTATAATAGTTATATTCTTATACATAGGAGCAGTATTATAGTAGTTATATTCTTGTACATAGGGGCAGTATTATAGTAGTTATATTCTTGTACATAGGAGCAGTATTATAGTAGTTATATTCTTGTACATAGGGGCAGTATTATAGTAGTTATATTCTTGTACATAGGAGCAGTATTATAGTAGTGATATTCCTGTACATAGGGGGCAGTATTATAGTAGTTATATTCTTGTACATAGGGGGCAGTATTATAGTAGTTATATTCTTGTACATAGGGGCAGTATTATAGTAGTTATATTCTTGTACATAGGGGCAGTATTATAGTAGTTCTATTCTTGTACATAGGGGCAGTATTATAGTAGTTATATTCTTGTACATAGGGGCAGTATTATAGTAGTTATATTCTTGTATATAGGGGCAGTATTATAGTAGTTATATTCTTGTACATAGGAGCAGTATTATAGTAGTTATATTCTTGTACATAGGGGCAGTATTATAGTAGTTATATTCTTGTACATAGGAGCAGTATTATAGTAGTTATATTCTTATACATAGGAGCAGTATTATAGTAGTTATATTCTTGTACATAAGAGCAGTATTATAGTAGTTATATTCTTATACATAGGAGCAGTATTATAATAGTTATATTCTTGTACATAGGGGCAATATTATGGTGGTTATATTCTTGTACATAGGGGCAGTATTATAGTAGTTATATTCTTGTACATAGGAGCAGTATTATAGTAGTTATATTCTTGTACATAGGGGCAGTATTATAGTAGTTATATTCTTGTACATAGGAGCAGTATTATAGTAGTTATATTCTTATACATAGGAGCAGTATTATAGTAGTTATATTCTTGTACATAAGAGCAGTATTATAGTAGTTATATTCTTGTACATAGGGGCAGTATTATAATAGTTATATTCTTGTACATAGGGGCAATATTATGGTGGTTATATTCTTGTACATAGGGGCAGTATTATAGTAGTTATATTCTTGTACATAGGAGCAGTATTATAGTGGTTATATTCTTGTACATAGGGGCAGTATTATAATAGTTATATTCTTATACATAGGGGGCAGTATTATAGTAGTTATATTCTTGTACATAGGGGGCAGTATTATAGTAGTTATATTCTTGTACATAGGGGCAGTATTATAGTAGTTATATTCTTGTACATAGGGGCAGTATTATAGTAGTTCTATTCTTGTACATAGGGGCAGTATTATAGTAGTTATATTCTTGCACATAGGGGCAGTATTATAGTAGTTATATTCTTGTACATAGGGGCAGTATTATAGTAGTTATATTCTTGTACATAGGGGCAGTATTATAGTAGTTCTATTCTTGTACATAGGGGCAGTATTATAGTAGTTATATTCTTGCACATAGGGGCAGTATTATAGTAGTTATATTCTTGTATATAGGGGCAGTATTATAGTAGTTATATTCTTGTACATAGGAGCAGTATTATAGTAGTTATATTCTTGTACATAGGGGCAGTATTATAGTAGTTATATTCTTGTACATAAGAGCAGTATTATAGTAGTTATATTCTTGTATATAGGGGCAGTATTATAGTAGTTATATTCTTGTACATAGGGGCAGTATTATAGTAGTTATATTCTTGTACATAGGGGCAGTATTATAGTAGTTATATTCTTGTATATAGGGGCAGTATTATAGTAGTTATATTCTTGTACATAGGGGCAGTATTATAGTAGTTATATTCTTGTACATAGGGGCAGTATTATAGTAGTTATATTCTTGTACATAGGGGCAGTATTATAGTAGTTATAATTATTATTATATTATTATTAGTTATATTCTTGTACATAGGGGCAGTATTATAGTAGTTATATTCTTGTACATAGGGGCAGTATTATAGTAGTTATATTCTTGTACATAGGGGCAGTATTATAGTAGTTATATTCTTGTACATAGGGGCAGTATTATAGTAGTTATATTCTTGTACATAAGAGCAGTATTATAGTAGTTATATTCTTGTACATAGGGGGCAGTATTATAGTAGTTATATTCTTGTACATAGGGACAGTATTATAGTAGTTATATTCTTGTACATAGGGACAGTATTATAGTAGTTATATTCTTGTACATAGGGAGCAGTATTATAGTAGTTATATTCTTGTACATAGGAGCAGTATTATAGTAGTTATATTCTTGTACATAGGAGCAGTATTATAGTAGTTATATTCTTGTACATAGGAGCAGTATTATAGTAGTTATATTCTTGTACATAAGAGCAGTATTATAGTAGTTATATTCTTGTACATAAGAGCAGTATTATAGTAGTTATATTCTTGTACATAGGAGCAGTATTATAGTAGTTATATTCTTGTACGTAGGGGCAGTATTATAGTAGTTATATTCTTGTACATATGGAGCAGTATTATAGTAGTTATATTCTTGTACATATGAAGCTGTATTATAGTAGTTATATTCTTGTACATAGGAGCAGTATTATAGTTGTTATATTCTTGTATGTAGGAGCAGTATTATAGCAGTTATATTCTTGAACATAGGGGCAGTATTATAATAGTTATATTCTTGTGTGTAGGGGCAGTATTATAGTATTTATATAAATATATGCTGGTAATATCTGTTTATAGCATGATAGTATTTATATGGCCTTTGTATAGTGGTATTATTTCTATATTGGTGTTGTTGTACTGGGTTTTCTTCACTAACAGAGTGGTAATAATTTTTGATCTGAGCATTTCCCACCACTTTGATATAGTGCCAGTGCGCTAAAATGTAGGTAATAATTCCATGTAACTGTTGGGTGGGCTCTCAGCACCCCCCGGTCCAATGTCAGGTGAAGCAGCACGTGCATGAAGATGGAGACTGAATCAAGGCTGATGGACCATTACCATGTACTTCAGTGGGCATTACTGTTTCCTTTGGGGTCAGAAGACCCCAATGTCTTGATAGGTCGTGACCTGAGAACTATGAACCGCACGTATCAGACATTTATGGTATTACTGTGCCTCTTGCATCGTTTCTTTTGTTTGGGGTTTTTACATTTTGGGTTTTTCAGTACAAAAATCTCTGCATGAAAGCGACCGGTCAGACGATCCCCAGAGGGTAAAGGTGAGGACATCATCCATGGCCGCTCATCTACACCAGGCAGAGTATTTGCTTCACTTACTCCTGTTTGTCCTGACACGTGAGGACTGTTGACCCACAAAAAAAAAACAGAAAACACAGAAGTGTTTTTTTTTTTTTTGAAGTGGCAGAGAATAACACAGCTGTGCCAGTCATGCTCTGCCTCTCGCCAGCCACCATGAGAACCAGGCGCTGCAAAACCTCAGTGGCTAAACCACCGAAATCCTGCAAAACAGGGGATCCCAGGTGCAGGGAGGAGGGCGAGCTTGTAGTGAGAGGGGGTCACCTGCCTCTCCTCTCATTGGCTGCCAGGCTATGTGCAAAAATACGAATTTGGGCTTGAAATGATATATAGAGGTTCTGAGCAAAGTCTGGCACTCATTGTCCAAGGTCGGGGAGCTGACTGACACTCGTGGGCATCGACAAGGTGGCAACAGGTATGAAATCCCCAGATCTGCAGAGTGCATTAGCTAGTTTGCAGGTCGTTCTGTCGAATTCCGGGCGCATCCATGACTTATTATCTCCAAATGACCAACACAGGCCTCAGCGCTTTGTCCGATCTCTCCTCCAGGGATCTGCTCTGTAGAGTCTCCATCCTAAATCCTGGCCAGGGGTGAGCATCTGTCACATAAGCGGCCATCAGGAGCATGTAACAACTCTTGGCCAGGGATCTCTGGGGCACTGACTTACTGGAGTGTATTAAACCAGCAGCTGGATATCTGTTCTGCCCACGCACCGGCCCTTCCCCGGGGGGCTGCTGTATTTGTGACATTTCATATCCTTGCATTTTTTTTTAGGGGGGGGTTTGGATGGCGCTGCCTTCATGTCGAGTGCTTTAAGCACCGAGTTTACTAAAAAAGCCATATTTTTCCTAAATTTACCTGATCTACGCTATTTTTGCAAAATGTTTTAAATGTCAAGCTCCTGCAGTTCTTTGCGAGCTCGGACATAAAAGGTTTGAGACGTATGAACGTGGGCGGTTATCTAGAGCTATGAACGTCTCCCGGAGCGCGGCATCAATCGCAACGTCTCAGACCTGCTGCTCTTATAACACTGGGGAGAAATGAGCCATCAATGATGAATAATGGGAAAATTCACTGCTCTTTGTAAGTGTCAATATTTCTATATCTTATTGTTATTATTTTGTATTTTGGTGGGGGGGTTTCATTCTTTAATATAGTTTCTGCATGATTATCTGATTTGGGGGCTAATATAGTATACACTATAGAAATAACTCATCTATCTATTATTTATCTATTATCTATCTATTATATATCTATCTATTATCTATCTATTATATATCTATCTATTATCCATGTATCTGTCTATTATCTATCTATCTATCTATTATCTATCTATCTATCATCTATTCTATCTATCTATCTATTATCTATCTATCTATCTATCTATCTATCTATCTATCTATCTATCTATCTATTATCTATCTATCTATCTATCTATCTATCTATCTATCTATCTATCTATCTATTATCTATCTATCATCTATCTATTATCTATCTATCTATCTATCTATCTATCTATTATCTATCTATTATCTATCTATCTATCTATCATCTATCTATCTATCTATCATCTATCTATCTATCATCTATTATCTATCTATCTATCTATCTATCTATCTATTATCTATCATCTATTATCTATCTATCTATTATCTATCATCTATCTATCTATCTATCTATCTATCTATTATCTATCATCTATTATCTATCTATCTATCTATCTATCTATTATCATCTATCATCTATTATCTATCTATCTATCTATCTATCTATCTATCTATTACCAATCTATTATCTATCATCTATCTATCTATTATCTATCTATCATCTATCTATTATCTATCTATCATCTATTATCTATCTATCTATCATCTATTATCTATCTATTATCTACAGGTCCTTCTAAAAAAATTAGCATATAGTGTTAAATTTCATTATTTACCATAATGTAATGATTACAATTAAACTTTCATATATTATAGATTCATTATCCACCAACTGAAATTTGTCAGGTCTTTTATTGTTTTAATACTGATGATTTTGGCATACAACTCCTGATAACCCAAAAAACCTGTCTCAATAAATTAGCATATTTCACCCATCCAATCAAATAAAAGTGTTTTTTAATAACAAACAAAAAAACCAACAAATAATAATGTTCAGTTATGCACTCAATACTTGGTCGGGAATCCTTTGGCAGAAATGACTGCTTCAATGCGGCGTGGCATGGAGGCAATCAGCCTGTGACACTGCTGAGATGTTATGGAGGCCCAGGATGCTTCAATAGCGGCCTTAAGCTCATCCAGAGTGTTGGGTCTTGCGTCTCTCAACTTTCTCTTCACAATATCCCACAGATTCTCTATGGGGTTCAGGTCAGGAGAGTTGGCAGGCCAATTGAGCACAGTAATACCATGGTCAGTAAACCATTTACCAGTGGTTTTGGCACTGTGAGCAGGTGCCAGGTCGTGCTGAAAAATGAAATCTTCATCTCCATAAAGCATTTCAGCCGATGGAAGCATGAAGTGCTCCAAAATCTCCTGATAGCTAGCTGCATTGACCCTGCCCTTGATGAAACACAGTGGACCAACACCAGCAGCTGACATGGCACCCCACACCATCACTGACTGTGGGTACTTGACACTGGACTTCAGGCATTTTGGCATTTCCTTCTCCCCAGTCTTCCTCCAGACTCTGGCACCTTGATTTCCGAATGACATGCAAAATTTGCTTTCATCAGAAAAAAGTACTTGGGACCACTTGGCAACAGTCCAGTGCTGCTTCTCTGTAGCCCAGGTCAGGCGCCTCTGCCGCTGTTTATGGTTCAAAAGTGGCTTTACCTGGGGAATGCGGCACCTGTAGCCCATTTCCTGCACACGCCTGTGCACGGTGGCTCTGGATGTTTCCACACCAGACTCAGTCCACTGCTTCCTCAGGTTCCCCAAGGTCTGGAATCGCTCCTTCTCCACAATCTTCCTCAGGGTCCGGTCTCCTCTTCTCGTTGTACAGCGTTTTCTGCCACATTGTTTCCTTCCAACAGACTTACCATTGAGGTGCCTTGATACAGCACTCTGGGAACAGCCTATTTGTTGAGAAATTTCTTTCTGGGTCTTACCCTCTTGCTTGAGGGTGTCAATGATGGCCTTCTTGACATCTGTCAGGTCGCTAGTCTTACCCATGATGGGGGTTTTGAGTAATGAACCAGGCAGGGAGTTTATAAAAGCCTCAGGTATCTTTTGCATGTGTTTAGAGTTAATTAGTTGATTCAGAAGATTAGGGTAATAGGTCGTTTAGAGAACCTTTTCTTGATATGCTAATTTATTGAGACAGGTTTTTTGGGTTATCAGGAGTTGTATGCCAAAATCATCAGTATTAAAACAATAAAAGACCTGACAAATTTCAGTTGGTGGATAATGAATCTATAATATATGAAAGTTTAATTGTAATCATCACATTATGGTAAATAATGAAATTTAACACTATATGCTAATTTTTTGAGAAGGACCTGTATCTATCTATCTATCTATCTATCTATCTATCTATCTATCTATCTATCTATCTATCTATCTATCTATCTATCTATTATCTATCTATTATCTATCTATCTATCTATCTATCTATCTATCTATCTATCTATTATCTATCTATCATCTATCTATTATCTATCTATCTATCTATCTATCTGTTATCTATTATCTATCTATTATCTATCTATCTATCATCTATCTATTATCTATCTATGTATCATCTATCTATTATCTATCTATCTATCTGTTATCTATTATCTATCTATTATCTATCTATCTATCATCTATCTATTATCTATCTATCTATCTATCTATCTATCTGTTATCTATTATCTATCTATTATCTATCTATCATCTATCTATTATCTATCTATCTATCTATCTATCTATCTGTTATCTATTATCTATCTATTATCTATCTATTATCTATCTATCTATCATCTATCTATCTATTATCTATCTATCTATCTATCTATCTATCTATCTATCTATCTATCTATCTATCTATCATTAAACTGACCTCACATGACAACTACGATTTTGCCTTGAATTAATGCCATTTTCCGGTATTGTGTAGCTCCAGTCTGTTGTAATATGCTGCTTATTATAGTAAAATTCCTTTAATCCAACATCCAATTATCCAGAAAATGTGATAATCTGACACTTGTTTCCAGGGCAGTATAACTGGAACTTCACACAGCCAAAGACTGATCAAATGGAATTAATTACAGAAAAATCTGTATTAGTCATATATTATATATAACATAAGAATAATATGAAATGCATTTTGAACTGAGCCTCAGACTAGGGTCCCACGTCCGTATTCTGCACACCCGAGATAATTGATCCGATTATGTTAATCACACCGTGATTAGAGTTTGACCAGAGTGTGATCTGATTTTCTCAGATGTGTAGAAAAAAGAGAATTCGCCACTTTTTTTTTATTTTTTTTTAATCATTTTAGTCCATTCGTTGTCATTCAAATGCGGTCTGATTTTTCCACGGACCCTTAGTCAAGTGTCATCCAATTGACATTGACGGCCTGCTCTGCAGCATGTGTGCAACCTGTGTGTGCAGAGCAGGCTGTCAATCAATATGCTGGAGACTGATTACAGCCGCGCTCACTGTACGGTCAACAGTGACAGTGACGACCCTGATAGCTGAAAGCGAGCGGCTGCAGGGAGAATATAACATCATTTTCTCTCTGAAGCCGCTGCTCCTGGAACCTAAGCAGGATTTAAATGTTATTTATCTGCAAATAATCCACTTTTTTTGCAGCTGATTACTGTTTGTCGATGCACCTTGGAAAACGCTATTTGGCTGCAGATATAGGGTTAATCTGCTGGTAAATAGCATTACAATGCCGCCTTACTGAAAGTGCGGCTACTAGGAGAAAATAAACGCTTTTCCTCCAGGGGGGGCGCTGGCTGTCCGTTATAAGAGCGTGCACGGATCACCACTGACAGCCACGCTCACTGTACTGTAGCCACTACGTGCACGCTCCCATGCCTTAAACCTGTCATGTAAAATAACGCTGTTAACCTGCAGATATAGGGTTAATCTGTAGATTAATTGCGTTCCGACATCATGTGTGGCCGGCACTGAGAGCCCCTCTGCCAGGAGGAAATGAACTTTATTCCTCTTGGAAGCGTTCTTTTTTCAGCCATGGAGTGGCGCCGGCGCAGATTCAGTCATCACTCTGTGTATAGAGAGCATTGTCTGTAACTGTGTCCCCGGCACTGACTGACAGCAGTATCCTCATCAGAGCTGGATGTCAGTCAGAGCCACGGGCGAGATTACAACCGCCGATCTCTATACACAGAGCGGTGACTGAAAGTGCGCCGACACCACTCCATGACTGAAAGCCAAACACTGCTGGAAATGCTATTAATCTGCAAATTAACCCAATTTTTGCATGTAAACAGCGTTATTTTACAAGACAGATTCGCTTTATAGTCGTCAGGTCCCGCGAGGAAAGAAGTTAAGTTTGTCCAAGTAGCTGCACTTTCAGAAAGGTGGCTGGGCACCATTATAACGCCACTTACCTGCAGATTAACCCCATAACTGCAGGTAAATAGAGTACATAAAGAGCCCAATTTGTTATCATATTTGCGCCTGTTTTTTGTCTAACTTTTTGGTATTTTTCGCCTTTTTTTATTTTCACCACATTCTTCTTTTAATTTGCACAATTTTTTTAATTAGTTTCCCAGTTTTTTCTTTGTTTTGACTTACATTCGTAATTGTAGGCACTGTTATAATAATAATAATAATAATAATAATCTGTTCTTCTTTTCCATATATATGTGGCTGGTTCATCAATTGCAACTTTCTGAAAAGTTGCTAATTTTTTGGCCCGAATATATTCCAATTTCCCTTGGAATCAATTTTTTTTGTTTTTGCACGCCAGAAATTTTTACGCAAATGCTAGAGTTGCGTTCATTACTTAAAAAAAAAAAAACATGTGATTTTTAGCTTAAAAAAGTTGTAATAAAAGATTAAAGCCAAAAAAAAGAGCATTTTTTATTTTGATCAAATTCTTCATTCCGAAGAATTTGGCACAAAAAATATCAACAAATACCACAAGACAAAAAAAAAAAAAGAAAACCCAACTTAAGAAAAAAAAGCAAATTATAAATTTGGACCAAAGTCTTAGAAAGTTTTAGAACTTTTGATTATACGGTCATCAATATTTATATAAAATTAGAAAACCTTTTTAATCTCAGGGGAATTTGATTTGGGTTTTGGGAAAGAAAAAACAAGCTCTGACCAGTATTAACATGTTTTGGAAAAGCCACCTATTTTTTTAAGGCTTAAGATGATATAAAATGCTAAAATAAGAAGTACTTTACCCATCCAGTATGGCTCCCGTACTCACACTTTTCTGGTCTCCTACCGGTCATGTCTTGTGACCACTGCAGCCAAACAGAAATTGGCAAGGGACCGGGGAAGCATCCGCAATGGGAACGTTGGGGGATGAGTAAGGCAGAAATATTCTTATTTTGCTATTTTATATTTTTCTAAGGTGTTTTTAAAATCTTTGATATTTCTGGATATTTTTTTTTTTTTAAGAAAGAAGCAACTGCAGATTTTTTGGCTTATTTTGGTTCAAAAGTAAACTCTTACCTCAAGGTCTCAGCGCCCACCATAGTTAGTGTAAAAATGTGATATATGTTATTTATAGTTTGTAGAAAAAAAAAACTTTACCATATATCCTTTTTGTGTCTTTCAGCACTCACTGGCCATGGAGTTGCCATTGATCAACATTCCAGGAAACCCAGTGACAAATGAAATCCAGCCTCAATATACCAAATTTTCAGAATGGAAATTCAAGCTGTTCAGGGTGAAATCCCTGGAGAGGACACCTTCACAAGAACAGAATGACGATAGTGGGGTGTCTTGTACCAGCTCTCAGGAAAAATCCCCATATTTCCAAGTGAGTTCTGATGACCTTAGCCAAGAGCTGACATCACCTTCAAGTTGCAAATATCCAGAGGAAATCGTCTCGGAGAACAACGATGCTGAAGTTAAGCAATTGGAAGAAGACGCCCACGTTGCCACTTTACAACACTTATGCCGTATTTGTGGAGTCTCTTTTAAAATGGATCAACAGAATAGAAGTTATCCTGTTCATGGACCAGTAGACAACGAGACTCAAGAAGTCCTAAGACGGAAAGAGAAGAAAGCTACCTCTTGGCCTGAACTTATCTCCAAGGTCTTTAAGATAGATGTGAGGGGAGACATTGACTCTATTCACCCAACACATTTCTGCCATAACTGCCGGAGCATCATGCATCAAAGATTCAGCAATTCCTTCAGCGAGGTTTATTTCCCTCGTAACAATGCCGTAGAGTGGAAGCCTCACTGTTCCATATGTGACGTCTGCAATTCCTCCAATAACCGTGGGAAGAGAAAGGGAGCAATGCACCAAAATTCTCTTATCAAAAAAAGAAAACTTAGTGTTGAGCGTGGAAAGAAGAACAAGAATGGAAACATCTCGCCAGTTTGGAAAAAGAATAGGACCCTGAATCAAATCAAGAACAACTGCAAACACATCCACCTTGACTCCAATTTGCTGGTGGTTGACTATCCTTCCGATTTCACTAAGTCGGTCACCTGCCAGGTGTGTGAACACATACTGTCGGACCCAGTGCAAACATCATGCAAACATTTGTTCTGCAGAATTTGCATCCTCAAATACTTCAAAGTCATGGGTTGCTACTGCCCATCTTGCAGACATACTTGCTTCCCAACGGACCTTACCACACCTGTGAAGTCCTTTCTTAATATTTTAAACTCTTTGGTTTTAAAATGCACAGTGACCGGATGTGATGAGGAAATCCTACTTGGAAAATACTCTCAACATATCTCCAAACATAAAGAAATTAAAGGTAAAGAAGCCTATGCCCATATCAACAAAGGGGGAAGACCAAGGCAACATCTGCTGTCACTGACGAGGAGAGCTCAAAAACACCGTCTTAGGGAGCTCAAGATGCAAGTGAAGGCTTTTTCTGATAAAGAGGAAGAAGGTGATGTCAAATCAGTTTGCTTGACTCTGTTTCTTCTGGCTTTGAGAGCAAGGAATGAGCACCGCCAGGCTGATGAGTTAGAGGCCATCATGGAAGGTAGAGGAGCAGGACTGCACCCAGCCGTTTGTCTCGCAATACGAGTAAACACTTTTTTGAGCTGTAGCCAGTACCATAAAATGTACAGAACAGTCAAAGCCATAACTGGGCGCCAGATCTTCCAGCCTTTGCATGCTCTTAGAAATGCAGAAAAAGCCCTACTGCCCGGGTACCATCCTTTCGAATGGAAGCCACCATTAAAGAATGTTTCCACCAGTACTGATGTTGGCATCATTGATGGCCTTTCAGGGCTGAATCGCTCTGTGGATGAATATCCTGTCGATGCTATCTCTAAAAGGTTTAGATATGATGCCGCTCTGGTTTCAGCTTTGAAAGACATGGAAGAAGACATCCTTGAAGGTTTGAAATCCAAAGAGCTAGAGGAATATCTTTCTGGTCCATTCACTGTGGTGATTAAGGAATCGTGTGATGGAATGGGCGATGTAAGTGAGAAGCATGGCTGTGGACCTGCTGTACCAGAGAAGGCTGTCCGCTTCTCATTCACCATCATGAACATAAGTGTTTCCAAAACCCATAATGGATCCGTTAGAATTTTTGAGGAAACCAAACCCAATTCTGAACTTTGCTGCAAACCTGTGTGTTTAATGCTTGCTGATGAATCCGACCATGAAACTCTGACTGCCATCCTGGGACCTCTAATTGCTGAAAGGGAGTCCATGAAATCCAGCGAGCTCCTGTTGGAAATTGGAGGAATACTTAGAAGCTTCGAGTTTGTCTTCCGGGGCACAGGATACGATGAAAAGTTGGTGCGAGAAGTAGAAGGACTTGAAGCTTCTGGTTCTGTCTATATTTGTACTCTTTGTGATGCCACCCGTCTGGAGGCTGCTCAGAACTTGGTTTTCCATTCCATTACCAGAAGCCACAGCGAGAACTTGCAACGCTACGAAACGTGGAGAGCCAATCCTTACCATGAATCAGTCGATGAGCTCCGTGATAGAGTTAAGGGAGTCTCTGCAAAGCCATTTATTGAAACCCTCCCATCTATTGATGCTTTGCACTGTGACATTGGAAATGCTGCAGAGTTTTATCGAATATTCCAACTCGAAATAGGAGAAGTCTACAAACATGCCAAAGCCACCAACGAAGAACGAAAGAAATGGCAGGCGATGCTTGACAAACATCTTAGGAAAAAGATGAATCTAAAGCCTATAATGAGAATGAATGGAAATTTTGCTCGAAAACTAATGAGCAAGGAAACCGTTGAGGCCGTTTGCGAGCTGATACATTCTGAGGAGAGGCAAGTGGCCCTCAAAGAACTGATGGACTTGTATCTCAAAATGAAACCAGTGTGGCGTTCTTCATGCCCAGCTAAAGAGTGCCCAGAGTTACTCTGCCAGTACAGTTACCACTCTCAGAGATTTGCAGAACTCTTGTCTACCAAGTTCAAGTATCGATATGAAGGCAAGATCACCAATTACTTCCACAAGACCCTAGCCCATGTCCCAGAGATCATTGAACGTGACGGTTCTATCGGAGCATGGGCCAGTGAAGGCAATGAGTCTGGTAATAAACTGTTCAGGCGCTTCCGAAAGATGAATGCCAGACAGTCCAAAATCTATGAAATGGAAGATGTTTTAAAGCATCATTGGCTTTACACATCTAAGTATCTTCAGAAATTTATGAATGCCCATTTGACCCTGAAGAACCAAGGTTTTACTGTAGATGTAGAACCTCAAGAGCAAGAACAGCCGATAGAATGTCCAGTAGATTCTTTAGAGTTAATGGAATTCTGAGTTCACATCTAGAATGTTACATGGGTTCTAGAATGTTCTACTATGGTTTGTTTAATTGTAGACCAACTTATTGTCCACAAGCAATAGTAAGGAGACACCCAAGCTCCTAGTTGCTAGGACCAAGGTATAATGAGCTTGTTCTCCATGCTTCATTTTCATAGAGTTGTCGACTGGAGAAACATTATTAATATTTTGGTAGAAGATAGTGCGGGTAATCGAAGGCTTTGGCAAGAATGAGCAAGAATAGTATCTTATTATTTTTGCAAAATCTTAAATAAATGGCTGCATCTGTACGACTAGTGTTTGCCAGGCAAAGACTGTGACTTTTTGGATGTTGAAAAATTAATAGTTGGGGTTTGTGTTTTTTTAACTTTTTAGCAATTCATGAAAAGATAATTAGAAAATTCTTGTATGAATGAATTGTTTTATTGACTATTTGTAGCTATATTTTCTGCTGTAGCAATGATTCTGTAGTCACCCCTCACCCTCCCAAGCTCAGGTTTGCTTATAGTTTTTACGTTATTAAATCACTCATTATTTCATGGTTAGACCACAGACCATAACAAAACAAAGAGCCTATAGAGGGCAATTGCAAAGGTGGACAACACCTTTAAGTCTCTGAATACATGGAAAAATCCATTCACCTACTGGTCATAGTCAAGTTGAGACCAACATAATGAGTATGGATTACTGTAAATACTTAAGACATGAAGTGTATTCTGAAGACAGGATAGGCACCCCAAACATGGCAGAAATGGCTTCCCTACAGCTCTTGCACCCACATGTTAAATGCTTTTATCTTGTAAATTGTACACGACTCACTAATAGACTACAAGTCACCTCTTTTGGGTGTTGACAAATGAGTTCTCAGTGGTGTATTGCATATTTTCCACAGCCATATATGAACCTGTGTTGCACGGATATTTAATATGGCATATATAGCCTGATATGTAACATAGTAACATAGTAACATAGTTAGTAAGGCCGAAAAAAGACATTTGTCCATCCAGTTCAGCCTATATTCCATCATAATAAATACCCAGATCTACGTCCTTCTACAGAACCTAATAATTGTATGATACAATATTGTTCTGCTCCAGGAAGACATCCAGGCCTCTCTTGAACCCCTCGACTGAGTTCGCCATCACCACCTCCTCAGGCAAGCAATTCCAGATTCTCACTGCCCTAACAGTAAAGAATCCTCTTCTATGTTGGTGGAAAAACCTTCTCTCCTCCAGACGCAAAGAATGCCCCCTTGTGCCCGTCACCTTCCTTGGTATAAACAGATCCTCAGCGAGATATTTGTATTGTCCCCTTATATACTTATACAGTGGGGCAAAAAAGTATTTAGTCAGTCAGCAATAGTGCAAGTTCCACCACTTAAAAAGATGAGAGGCGTCTGTAATTTACATCATAGGTAGACCTCAACTATGGGAGACAAACTGAGAAAAAAAAATCCAGAAAATCACATTGTCTGTTTTTGTAACATTTTATTTGCATATTATGGTGGAAAATAAGTATTTGGTCAGAAACAAAATTTCATCTCAATACTTTGTAATATATCCTTTGTTGGCAATGACAGAGGTCAAAAGTTTTCTGTAAGTCTTCACAAGGTTGCCACACACTGTTGTTGGTATGTTGGCCCATTCCTCCATGCAGATCTCCTCTAGAGCAGTGATGTTTTTGGCTTTTCGCTTGGCAACACGGACTTTCAACTCCCTCCAAAGGTTTTCTATAGGGTTGAGATCTGGAGACTGGCTAGGCCACTCCAGGACCTTGAAATGCTTCTTACGAAGCCACTCCTTCGTTGCCCTGGCGGTGTGCTTTGGATTATTGTCATGTTGAAAGACCCAGCCACGTTTCATCTTCAATGCCCTTGCTGATGGAAGGAGGTTTGCACTCAAAATCTCACGATACATGGCCCCATTCATTCTTTCATGTACCCGGATCAGTCGTCCTGGCCCCTTTGCAGAGAAACAGCCCCAAAGCATGATGTTTCTACCACCATGCTTTACAGTAGGTATGGTGTTTGATGGATGCAACTCAGTATTCTTTTTCCTCCAAACACGACAAGTTGTGTTTCTACCAAACAGTTCCAGTTTGGTTTCATCAGACCATAGGACATTCTCCCAAAACTCCTCTGGATCATCCAAATGCTCTCTAGCAAACTTCAGACGGGCTCGGACATGTACTGGCTTAAGCAGTGGGACACGTCTGGCACTGCAGGATCTGAGTCCATGGTGGCGTAGTGTGTTACTTATGGTAGGACTTGTTACATTGGTCCCAGCTCTCTGCAGTTCATTCACTAGGTCCCCCAGCGTGGTTCTGGGATTTTTGCTCACCGTTCTTGTGATCATTCCGACCCCACGGGGTGGGATTTTGCGTGGAGCCCCAGATCGAGGGAGATTATCAGTGGTCTTGTATGTCTTCCATTTTCTAATTATTGCTCCCACTGTTGATTTCTTCACTCCAAGCTGGTTGGCTATTGCAGATTCAGTCTTCCCAGCCTGGTGCAGGGCTACAATTTTGTTTCTGGTGTCCTTTGACAGCTCTTTGGTCTTCACCATAGTGGAGTTTGGAGTCAGACTGTTTGAGGGTGTGCACAGGTGTCTTTTTATACTGATAACAAGTTTAAACAGGTGCCATTACTACAGGTAATGAGTGGAGGAAAGAGGAGACTCTTAAAGAAGAAGTTACAGGTCTGTGAGAGCCAGAAATCTTGATTGTTTGTTTCTGACCAAATACTTATTTTCCACCATAATATGCAAATAAAATGTTAAAAAAACAGACAGATGTGATTTTCTGGATTTTTTTTTCTCAGTTTGTCTCCCATAGTTGAGGTCTACCTATGATGTAAATTACAGACGCCTCTCATCTTTTTAAGTGGTGGAACTTGCACTATTGCTAACTGACTAAATACTTTTTTGCCCCACTGTACATGGTTATTAGATCGCCCCTCAGTCGTCTTTTTTCTAGACTAAATAATCCTAATTTCGCTAATCTATCTGGGTATTGTAGTTCTCCCATCCCCTTTATTAATTTTGTTGCCCTCCTTTGTACTCTCTCTAGTTCCATTATATCCTTCCTGAGCACCGGTGCCCAAAACTGGACACAGTACTCCATGTGCGGTCTAACTAGGGATTTGTACAGAGGCAGTATAATGCTCTCATCATGTGTATCCAGACCTCTTTTAATGCACCCCATGATCCTGTTTGCCTTGGCAGCTGCTGCCTGGCACTGGCTGCTCCAGGTAAGTTTATCATTAACTAGGATCCCCAAGTCCTTCTCCCTGTCAGATTTACCCAGTGGTTTCCCGTTCAGTGTGTAATGGTGATGTTGATTCCCTCTTCCCATGTGTATAACCTTACATTTATCATTGTTAAACCTCATCTGCCACCTTTCAGCCCAAGTTTCCAACTTATCCAGATCCATCTGTAGCAGAATACTATCTTCTCTTGTATTAACTGCTTTACATAGTTTTGTATCATCTGCAAATATCGATATTTTACTGTGTAAACCTTCTACCAGATCATTAATGAATATGTTGAAGAGAACAGGTCCCAATACTGACCCCTGCGGTACCCCACTGGTCACAGCGACCCAGTTAGAGACTATACCATTTATAACCACCCTCTGCTTTCTATCACTAAGCCAGTTACTAAGCCATTTACACACATTTTCCCCCAGACCAAGCATTCTCATTTTGTGTACCAACCTCTTGTGCGGCACGGTATCAAACGCTTTGGAAAAATCGAGATATACCACGTCCAATGACTCACCGTGGTCCAGCCTATAGCTTACCTCTTCATAAAAACTGATTAGATTGGTTTGACAGGAGCGATTTCTCATAAACCCATGCTGATATGGAGTTAAACAGTTATTCTCATTGAGATAATCCAGAATAACATCCCTCAGAAACCCTTCAAATATTTTACCAACAATAGAGGTTAGACTTACTGGCCTATAATTTCCAGGTTCACTTTTAGAGCCCTTTTTGAATATTGGCACCACATTTGGACCTCTGCTTTACCCCAACGTGTCAATCGATGCACGTTACATCACATCCCACATTATAAATGCAGCTCCCCTAGGCAGATTGATTTTAGGGGAAAATATGGTGACTCATGGAGGAACCATACATTACACATTGGACTGCCGAACTGGTACCCATAACCTCTAAACTGGGTTCTTCTACCTCATCTTCTCTTCCAGGTCTGGTTTCATCCTACTGATGATATGAGCTCCATGTCATTGGGGTCTAGGTCCATCCTACTGATGATATGAGCTCCATGTCATTGGGGTCTAGGTCCATCCTACTGATGATATGAGCTCCATGTCATTAGGGACTGGGTCCATCCTACTGATGGTATGAGCTCCATAACATTAGTCTGGGTCCATCCTACTGATGATATGAGCTCCATGTTATTAGGGTCTGGTTCCATCCTACTGATGATATGAGCTCCATATCATTAGGGTCTGGGTCCATCCTGTGTGTAAATGGGTTAGTAACTGGCTTAGTGATAGAAAGCAGAGGGTGGTTATAAATGGTATAGTCTCTAACTGGGACGCTGTGACCAGTGGGGTACCGCAGGGGTCAGTATTGGGACCTGTTCTCTTCAACATATTCATTAATGATCTGGTAGAAGGTTTACACAGTAAAATATCGATATTTGCAGATGATACAAAACCATGTAAAGCAGTTAATACAAGAGAAGATAGTATTCTGCTACAGATGGATCTGGATAAGTTGGAAACTTGGGCTGAAAGGTGGCAGATGAGGTTTAACAATGATAAATGTAAGGTTATACACATGGGAAGAAGGAATCAATATCACCATTACACACTGAATGGGAAACCACTGGGTAAATCTGACAGGGAGAAGGACTTGGGGATCCTAGTTAATGATAAACTTACCTGGAGCAGCCAGTGCCAGGCAGCAGCTGCCAAGGCAAACAGGATCATTGGGTGCATTAAAAGAGGTCTGGATACACATGATGAGAGCATTATACTGCCTCTGTACAAATCCCTAGTTAGACCGCACATGGAGTACTGTGTCCAGTTTTGGGCACCGGTGCTCAGGAAGGATATAATGGAACTAGAGAGAGTACAAAGGAGGGCAACAAAATTAATAAAGGGGATGGGAGAACTACAATACCCAGATAGATTAGCGAAATTAGGATTATTTAGTCTAGAAAAAAGACGACTGAGGGGCGATCTAATAACCATGTATAAGTATATAAGGGGACAATACAAATATCTCGCTGAGGATCTGTTTATACCAAGGAAGGTGACGGGCACAAGGGGGCATTCTTTGCGTCTGGAGGAGAGAAGGTTTTTCCACCAACATAGAAGAGGATTCTTTACTGTTAGGGCAGTGAGAATCTGGAATTGCTTGCCTGAGGAGGTGGTGATGGCGAACTCAGTCGGGGGGTTCAAGAGAGGCCTGGATGTCTTCCTGGAGCAGAACAATGTTGTATCATACAATTGGGTTCTGTAGAAGGACGTAGATCTGGGGATTTATTGTGATGGAATGTAGGCTGAACTGGATGGACAAATGTCTTTTTTCGGCCTTACTAACTATGTTACTATGTTACTATGTTACTGATGATATGAGCTCTCCATCTCATTATGGTCTGGATCCATGCTACTGATATGAGCTCCATGTCATTGGGGTCTGGGTCCATCCTACTAATGATATGAGCTCCATCCCATTAGGGTCTAGGACACATCCTACTGATGATATGAGCTCTCCATCTTATTAGGGTCTAGGTCCATCCTACTGATGATATGAGCTCCATCTCATTAGGGTCTAGGTTCATTACTGATAATATGAGCTCCATGTCATTACGATCTGGGTCCATCCTACTGATGATATGAGCTCCTTAACATTAGGGCTTGGGTCCATCCTACTGATTAAATGAGATCCATGTCATTAGGGTCTGGTTCCATCCTACTGATGATATGAGCTCCATACCATTAGGGTCTAGGTCCATCCTACTGATGATATAAACTCCGTAATATTAGGGCTTGGGTCCATCCTACTGATGATATGAGCTCCATGTCATTAGGTACTGGGTCCATCCTACTGATGGTATGAGCTCCATAACATTAGTCTGGGTCCATCCTACTGATGATATGAGCTCCATGTCATTAGGGTCTGGGTCCATCCTACTGATGATATGAGCTACATAACATAATGGTCTGGTTCCATCCTACCTATGATATGAGCTCCATGTTACTAGGGTCTGGTTCCATCCTACTGATGATATGAGCTCCATGTCATTATGGTCTAGGTCCGTCCTACTGATGATATGAGCTCCATGTCATTGGGGTCTAGGTCCATTCTACTGATGATATCAGCTCCATGTCATTAGGGCTTGGGTCCATCCTACTGATGATATGAGCTCCATGTCATTGGGGTCTAGGTCCATCCTACTGATGATATGAGCTCCATGTCATTGGGGTCTAGGTCCATCCTACTGATGATATGAGCTCCATCTCATTAGGGTCTGGTTCCATCCTACAGAAGATACAAACTCTATCTCATGAGGGTCTAATTCGACCCTACTAATGATAGGAGCTAAATCTCATTTGGTTCTATGGCCATGAGCTCCATCACATTAGGATCTGGTTTCATTGATATGAGCTCTATCCCATGGGTTCAGCTTCCACTTTATGGATGACATGGGCTCCATGTTATAAGGGTCTAGATCCACCCTCAGTGCCCTCAGATGTTTAGCATTTCCTAGTAATGTTCTTTGCTAGCAAAACCCCTTTGTGGAAAACCAGAGTAGACCACGTTGTCTCCGTTATTCTATGAACATGAGTAAGACTGAGATTCGCACATAGTTTTTAGTTTAGGAAGTAGCAATTTTAATCTCAGTTTTTTACTCTTTTCCTCTACCTCATTTTTCTTTTGCACGGAAGTTTTTGGTTTATTTTGTGACTCTGCACAATTGTTTCTGTTTAGACTGAGCCGGTGGTGGAGGAAGTTCTGTTTATATGTGAATTTCTTTATATCTATGAATAAGTCTGTGTTTGTAGATTAAAAATCTTTAAAATGTCACTTTTTATCAACGTTTCTGCCTCTTAATTGTTTTTTTAAATAATATTTTTATGTATTTTAAGGAGCATCATAAGCAAAGCATATCCAGTGTTACAGGGGGGAGCATGGTACAAAAATAAAAGCACCAGGAGAACATCCTCACACCGTGCTCCACCCGCCTTAAGTGGCGTAACACAATGTATGAAACTGGAATGTTTGTATTAGAGTTAAGATGTTACATTTTGCACTCTTGATGACTATTGTTTATTTTTTTCTTATTCAATTTTTTATTAAGATTTTTAAAGTTATAGGACCTATATTTTAGTGTACAAGGATGACATGTTCATTACCGGACATGATGGCATATTGAGATCATCATGAAACATTTTATGTAAAGTTTTTAGGAAACTTAATACAGTTTATAGTTTGCAAAATGATCTTTTTTTTGTAGACTACGAGAAATGTATTTTTACTTTAGACAGTAAAAATTAAATTTTACCAAACACGAATATGAAAATTATTACGGTAAATTTAAAACTGACCTGTGTGATGCAAATGATTACATGTAACATTCTGTCAAAGATTTCATTTTTAATAAAGATTTTGTGGTTTAAATTTCTGCTTTGTGTGTACTGTGTATGTACAAATCATAGAAAACATAGTGAAATTGAAAGACGTTATATTATATTCCTGTACATAGGAGCAGTATTATAGTAGTTGTATTCTTGTACATAGGAGCAGTATTATAGTAGTTATATTCTTGTACATAGGAGCAGTATTATAGTAGTTATATTCTTGTACATAGGAGCAGTATTGTAGTAGTTATATTCTTGTACATAGGGGCAGTATTATAGTAGTTATATTCTTGTACATAGGAGCAGTATTGTAGTAGTTATATTCTTGTACATAGGAGCAGTATTATAGTAGTTATATTCTTGTACATAGGGAGCAGTATTATAGTAGTTATATTCTTGTACATGGGGACAGTATTATAGCAGTTATATTCTTGTACATAGGAGCAGTATTATAGTAGTTGTATTCTTGTACATAGGAGCAGTATTATAGTAGTTATATTCTTGTACATAGGAGCAGTATTATAGTAGTTGTATTCTTGTACATAGGGGGCAGTATTATAGTAGTTATATTCTTGTACATAGGAGCAGTATTGTAGTAGTTATATTCTTGTACATAGGGGCAGTATTATAGTAGTTATATTCTTGTACATAGGAGCAGTATTATAGTAGTTATATTCTTGTATATAGGAGCAGTATTATAGTAGTTATATTCTTGTACATAGGGGCAGTATTATAGTAGTTATATTCTTGTACATAGGGAGCAGTATTATAGTAGTTATATTCTTGTACATGGGGCAGTATTATAGTAGATATATTCTTGTACATAGGGGGCAGTATTATAGTAGTTATATTCTTGTATATAGGAGCAGTATTATAGTAGTTATATTCTTGTACATAGGGGCAGTATTATAGTAGTTATATTCTTGTACATAGGAGCAGTATTATAGTAGTTGTATTCTTGTACATAGGGGGCAGTATTATAGTAGTTATATTCTTGTACATAGGAGCAGTATTGTAGTAGTTATATTCTTGTACATAGGGGCAGTATTATAGTAGTTATATTCTTGTACATAGGGGCAGTATTATAGTAGTTATAGTCTTGTACATAGGAGCAGTATTATAGTAGTTATATTCTTGTAGATAGGAGCAGTATTATAGTAGTTATATTCTTGTACATAGAGGCAGTATTATAGTAGTTATATTCTTGTATATAGGAGCAGTATTATAGTAGTTATATTCTTGTACATAGGGGCAGTATTATAGTAGTTATATTCTTGTACATAGGGAGCAGTATTATAGTAGTTATATTCTTGTACATAGGGGCAGTATTATAGTAGTTATATTCTTGTACATAGAAGCAGTATTATAGTAGTTATATTCTTGTACATGGGGCAGTATTATAGTAGTTATATTCTTGTACATAGGAGCAGTATAATAGTAGTTATATTCTTGTACATAGGAGCAGTATTATAGTAGTTATATTCTTGTACATAGGAGCAGTATTATAGTAGTTATATTCTAGTACATAGGAGCAGTATTATAGTAGTTATATTCTTGTACATGGGGCAGTATGATAGTAGTTATATTCTTGTACATAGGAGGTAGTATTATAGTAGTTATATTCTTGTACATAGGGGCAGTATTATAGTAGTTATATTCTTGTACATAGGAGGCAGTATTATAGTAGTTATATTCTTGTACATAGGAGCAGTATTATAGTAGTTATATTCTTGTACATAGGAGCAGTATTATAGTAGTTATATTCTTGTACATAGGGGCAGTATTATAGTAGTTATATTCTTGTACATAGGAGCAGTATTATGGTAGTTATATTCTTTTACTCAGTGGCAGTATTATAGTAGTTGTATTCTTTTACACAGGGGCCGTAGTATTGCAATTACATTTGATAAGTATTAAATAATGTGTGCAATAATATGTGGTATTCATACATAGTGTTTAATGAAGGTTATATTAATTAGGTCACAGAATATAGTAATATGTTTTGTGTACATGGTAGTGGTTGTTATAATATCATTGTTTCTATTATAGAACACAATCGTCTTCACCTTAATCATGGAGCTAACTCTTATCACTCTGGTGGTTTTCTCTTACCATTCGTCCTGCTTGGATTATTTCATTGGTGCTAATGTATTTTCTTAAAACCAATTTATTAATCCAATTCTCATAGTTTCTCTAGGATTGGAAATAGGAAACCGATGATGATGAAGCTGGACTTTACCGTATCTTATAGTTAACATCCAGTCAATGTCCATGTAAAGCAGAGACAAAAGTCTATACTGCCAGGTCCATTGGGAACTATAGACGTAGTTGCCCTTGGATCGTTTAATCGAAATAATCTTTTTGTAATCTTTGATAATCGGTGAGTGATTAGAGCCGCGCTTTCTGTGTAGTGAGTGGTGACTGTAACCTCTCCACGTACCGCACCGATAACTGGAAGCGAGCGGCTGCAGAGAGGATAAAAGTTGATATTCTCCCTGTAGCTGCTGCTCCAGTAAAGCAACCAGATAGGATTTCCATTCCATGGTATCTGCAGGTAAATAGTGTTTCTCGATGTGACAGGTTCCCTTTAAGGCCACCATACACATTAGATAGCTTTCAGACTCTTCTGTGCTTTCTATGATAGAGCTGCTGCCGGTATCTTATCTTGGGAAAGATCAAAGTTATCGGCCAATTGAAATCCACGCGGCAGGATCCGTCTCTTGCCGGACATCATTGTTCCGGCAAGGTTCGAATTTAGTGTATTTTTTTGGAGGGGGAATTTAGACCCTTTTCTGTAAATATCCTTGCATGTCTGCTCGGTGCTCAGTGCGGACCATGGAGGTTGTATGTGTGATTTATATAATGGGGTATGATGAATGGTGACTTATGTAGTCTTGCACCAGCAGTCTTGTCACGTTGGCCGATGCTTTGACTCCTTGATAGAGATACAAGTTTACATTGCTCTATGTAATGTACAGTAATAGATGTCACTGAGTGTCAATATCAGGATTTGTGCGAGAAGTGAAAAAACTGGAGGACAAAGATGATGGAAAATGAAGGTTATAATAATAACTAGTTCTAGACATACAGCAGCAGGTGTATGAAGGCAAATCGTGGCATAATCAACATTTCTGCAGCTTTCTAATACATTTGGGGGTCCATTCTGTCACCATTACATAATATTGTCTTGTTTTTAATGAATAGGAACGTACACAGTACAAGTAAATCCAGATACTCACCAGTGACGTCTCCCATTGAAGTCATTCATTTTCTCCTTTCTTCTTCTTCCGGCACAGACATCTTCCAGCCACGACTCACCTCTTCAGAATGAAACACACAGACATCTATGACCGATATCTTTAGAGCCCCATTTCCCCTTTTCCTCCACTTTTACATAAACTACATAGTGCCAAAGTGCCCCCCTGGTGCCCTACACAGTAATAACCTCCTTATAGCTCCACACATTAATACTGCCTCCTTTGTGGCCCCATATAGTAATAATGTCTCCCTTTGTGGCCCCCATATAGTAATAATGTCTCCCTTTATGGCCCCATATAGTAATAATGTCTCCCTTTATGGCCCCATATAGTAATAATGCCCCCCTTTATGGCCGCATATAGTAATAATGTCTCCCTTTATGGCCCCATACACCGGTAGTAATAATGTCTCCCTTTATGGCCGCATATAGTAATAATGTCCCCCTTTATGGCCCCATATAGTAATAATGTCTCCCTCTATGGCCCCGTATAGTAATAATGCCCCCCTTTATGGCCCCATATAGTAATAATGTCTCCCTTTATGGCCGCATATAGTAATAATGTCTCCCTTTATGGCCCCATATAGTAATAATGTCCCCCTGTATGGCCCCATATAGTAATAATGTCTCCCTTTATGGCTACATATAGTAATAATGTCCCCCTTTATGGCCCCATATAGTAATAATGTCTCCCTTTATGGCCCCATATAGTAATTTTGTCCCCCTTTATGGCCCCGTATAGTAATGTCCCCCTTTATGGCCCCATATAGTAATAATGTCTCCCTTTATGGCCCCATATAGTAATAATGTCTCCCTTTATGGCCCTATATAGTAATAATTTCTCCCTTTGTGGCCCCCATATATTAATAATACCATCTTTGTGGCCCTCATATATTTTTAATACCCCTTTATAGCTCCCCTACATTAATAATATCCCCCCCTTTGTGTCCCCATTTGTGCTATTTGCAATTATTAAAAGACAAACATGCCTCCCACCTTTCACCGCTCCCATGATGAGCAGTTCAGTCCTCTTCTTCCTTCGCCTGGTGCAAGTGGCACAATGAAGGGACATCATGGCGCCTCCTGCGTTGGGACCAGCTGCTTTGGGCCACTGATACACCTGTAGCATAGGATATGCCATGAAAATGATTTGTGAATGGATCTCAAAGGAAAAAATACGTTCCAAGACCCTTCTGACATTCAAGGTCCGGGTATGAACTGTGACTTCTGAACTGGCCGAGGGTCTCCTGACACAACCTCAACAGCCTCATATATGATTTTGAGCAGGAGTGGTCACAGACAGAAGAGACCCCTGGACAAGAACAGAAGATGCGCTCTTTGCATCCAATAGCTCCTCATAATGCACAATTCCACCTTCTTTGGAGGTAATAGTGGCCCCCTTACTTCTTGGGCCCCTGTGTGATAGCGCAGGATGTGCCAATGATGTGTTCACCCCTGCCCATGAGACTGTTAAGGTCAGGAGACTCCTGGCCAGTTCGAGCACTGTGGTCCATACAAGGATTCTCAGTGTCGGAAGGGAAGCTTGCCATCTTGTCCAACCCCTCCATACACATGTGTGCTCGACAGAGTGTGCATGTGTTCTTACTAGGAAAAGTGGAGTCATTTTCTGCCTGATATCCCTTTATCTTTCCAAGATCTAAAGGATTGGGCAGTTGAAATCCATCCTTATCTCCCTTCACATCCGGTGTCAAGGAGAGTCAGGAGGCCCCCATAGATATTTGAGCAAAAATTAGTGGGTTTGGCTGCAGTGTGTATTTTTTTTCCCCGGTAGATTCAAGGTGAAAGATCATTATAAAGTTTACAAAATCAGTGTTGGTTATAGATCTACAAATGATTCCAGGTTTGTTCAGTTTTATTATTTATTATATTAATAGAATAAAACAATCAAGGATATTGTAAAAGCAGACAAGTGCTGGATCTGAGGTCATTGGGTACTATCCCTTGGGTCCTAAAAAATATAAATAAAAAGCATAAATGTCATACTGTTATTATGAAGTATTACTATTTAATTTGCAGCTTGGAGGACTAAGAAACATATGATAGGCAAACAGTTTAGAAGTATGGGCAAAGTATATTGAATTTGCCACACAAAGGTCAATTTTCTATTGTGCCGAAAAAAAGGGGATTTCTGTTCATTTTACACATATTTCTAAATAACATTAGACTAATCCCGGGGGGCAGTAAATGGAATACCAAAAATATCAAATCTACCGTTAGGCTGATAATCATTTAGTGTCTTTTACTCAAACAAGCGCCTGAGGAAAGACTTTTTTCCAGGTGACATTCGGCCTACACATGGTTTTCGACCTACTCGTTTCACCGATGGTTTCATGACCGGGGTCATCTTCTTAGGAGTTTGCAGTCCCCTTTCCAGTTTAATATGTTCGTTGCAGAAATACTTGAGGTTGTTTTCGGACAGATTGATCAACATATTTTCCGAGAGGTCCATACATTGAGCATGAACCCAGTGTCCACCTTCGCTGGAGCAATAGATCATGGCAGGTTTGTTAAGTTCCGTAGAATAATAAGGAACCCAAGTATTAACATCCAGATTACACTCAGAGCAACACGTGATCCAGTATCCAGTTTCCGACTCGTCTTCTTCGTCTTCCTCGTTGTAGGTGTTTTCATCACAAAACATCCCATCACTGCTGAACATGAACTCCTCGGAGTCTTCAAGAGGCATGGAGTCTTCTTGTTCGTCAAGAGATCCTTGACTACATAACTGAGTCATTATATTATGCTCTTCTCCATGTCTGAGTAGATAGAAAAAGAAGCTACTATCTGAGTTTTGATTTTTATTGTCCCCCGGGATGCACAAAAGTACAGCTCCATGACCCATATCTGCCCCAAACCATGTCTTGCTGTGCTTAATTTCCCCCGTCCAATCTGGAGACTCTATTTCCTCAAAGTCAATGTTGTCGCTACTTAGAAGAACTTTGTGACAAGTCATCTTCTTCTGACTGTCGGACTCATAGCCACCAACGATGAAAAACTCATATGGACAAGAACTAGTCACAATAGAACTTGAAAAGGACAGTCGACTTTGGAGAACATGACAAGTTATGGCTGGACTTCCGAGAAGGAGATCCACATTAATTTTGAAGATGTTTTGGGATCTTAGATTATTTTCGAGTGAATGTCCACCAATTATGTAGATTGTATCATTGCGGGTTATTGAAACATGAAAAGAAAAGCCATCTTGAATTTCCTTGATAGCGTGTGTAGTGGAGCAACCGAACTGGAGATCGATGAGGTAGATGGATGGTTGACAGTCAACAACACTATTCCATTTTTCTGTAGTCCTTTGATTCAAGGGCACATAGGACCTTCCACCAAATATCACTACTGCCTTTTTGCCCCTGCTGTGGACAACATTGATGGAATGGCCATATCTTGCATCAGGAACATCCCCTTCTAAATCCTTCTCCGAACAGCAGAGTGTTATTTTTTTGCTGACGGATGAGGCCAAGGAGATGATGTAGAGTTTTTGAGACACCTCATTATTTGGTGTCTTCCCTCCATGGATCAGATATTGTATGACTTCGCCATCTGAACTATCAGAGAGACTGGTGATGGCTGGATGCCTCAGTGGAGGGAGGTAGCACGATTCATTGGAGAATGCAGCGGGACGAAGTTTCAGCTCATTGTTTTTGAGGTCCACCAGGAACACGCCTGTGGGACAGGAACGTTTCGGCCATCCCTTTTGTCCGAAGAAGAAGACATGTTTTCCGAACCGAAAGAACGAGAATCCTGGCTGGATCAGAGAGGTATTATTGGAGGCGACTAATGTCTGAAGGGTCATCACACCTGTAGAAGACAACATGCAGTTTATCATTGTGCTCACAGATCATCAGTGATGATGACTTAATTAACTAAATTATAGACACCTACGGTGGAGAAATGTGTTGCCAACAGCAATTATTTTTAAGCCTCATAAAAGATGCAGTTTGTTTGTTTGTTGGCCAATGTCGTCCATGTGTAGAGTGATTGCAGAAACTGCGTCTTCAAGCAAGGCCCGTGATTACAGACTCTGCGTCTTGCTGCACGCGTTTGAAACTCCAGACACACTCCATGCCCAATGGCCGCTGGATTTGGTTACAAAATCGTGCAGCCATTGGGGATTTTAGTGGACGGAGTTCAGACAAATGAAGCAAGATGAAGTGTCTACGATCACAGGACATGCGGAAGAAGCAGCATCTGTGTTCACGGCCATGTGTGAAGGTGCAGTGTCTGTGATCAGAGTCATGCGGGAAGGTGCAGTCTCTGTGTTCACGGCCATGTGTGAAGGTGCAGTGTCTGTGATCACGGCCATGCGTGAATGTGCAGTTTCTGAGATTACGGCCATGGTTGAAGGTTCAATGTCTGTGATCATGGCCATGTGTGAAGGTGCAGTTTCTGAGATTACGGAATGCGTGAAGGTTCAATGTCTGTGATCACGGCCATGCGTGAAGGTGCAGTTTCTGAGATTACAGCCATGCATGAAGGTTCAATGTCTGTGATCAGGGCCATGTGTGAAGGTGCAGTTTCTGAGATTACGGAATGCGTGAAGGTTCAATGTCTGTGATCACGGCAATGCGTGAAGGTGCAGTTTCTGAGATTATGGCATGCGTGAAGCTTCAATGTCTGTGATCACGGCCATGCGTGAAGGTGCAGTTTCTGAGATTATGGCATGCGTGAAGGTTCAATGTCTGTGATCACGGCCATGTGTGAAGGTGCAGTTTCTGAGATTACGGCCATGCGTGAAGGTTCAATGTCTGTGATCACGGCCATGCGTGAAGGTGCAGTTTCTGAGATCATGACCATGTGGGAAGATGCAGTGTCTGTGATCACGGCCATGCGTGAAGGTGCAGTTTCTGAGATTATGGCATGCGTGAAGGTTCAATGTCTGTGATCACGGCCATGTGTGAAGGTGCAGTTTCTGAGATTACGGCCATGCGTGAAGGTTCAATGTTATGTCTGTGATCACGGCCATGTGTGAATGTGCAGTTTCTGAGATTACAGCATGCGTGAAGGTTCAATGTCTGTGATCACGGCCATGTGTGAAGGTGCAGTTTCTGAGATTACGGCCATGCGTGAAGGTTAAATGTTATGTCTGTGATCACGGCCATGTGTGAAGGTGCAGTTTCTGAGATTACAGCATGCGTGAAGGTTCAATGTCTGTGATCACGGCCATGTGTGAAGGTGCAGTTTCTGAGATTACGGCCATGCGTGAAGGTTCAATGTTATGTCTGTGATCACAGCCATGTGTGAAGGTGCAGTTTCTGAGATTACAGCATGCGTGAAGGTTCAGTGTCTGTGATCACGGCCATGTGTGAATGTGCAGTTTCTGAGATTACGGCATGCGTGAAGGTTCAATGTTATGTCTGTGATCACGGCCATGTGTGAAGGTGCAGTTTCTGAGATTACGGCCATGCGTGAAGGTTCAATGTTATGTCTGTGATCACGGCCATGTGTGAAGGTGCAGTTTCTGAGATTACAGCATGCGTGAAGGTTCAATGTCTGTGATCACGGCCATGTGTGAAGGTGCAGTTTCTGAGATTACGGCCATGCGTGAAGGTTCAATGTTATGTCTGTGATCACAGCCATGTGTGAAGGTGCAGTGTCTGTGATCAGAGTCATGCGGGAAGGTGCAGTCTCTGTGTTCACGGCCATGTGTGAAGGTGCAGTGTCTGTGATCACGGCCATGCGTGAATGTGCAGTTTCTGAGATTACGGCCATGGTTGAAGGTTCAATGTCTGTGATCATGGCCATGTGTGAAGGTGCAGTTTCTGAGATTACGGAATGCGTGAAGGTTCAATGTCTGTGATCACGGCCATGCGTGAAGGTGCAGTTTCTGAGATTACAGCCATGCATGAAGGTTCAATGTCTGTGATCAGGGCCATGTGTGAAGGTGCAGTTTCTGAGATTACGGAATGCGTGAAGGTTCAATGTCTGTGATCACGGCAATGCGTGAAGGTGCAGTTTCTGAGATTATGGCATGCGTGAAGCTTCAATGTCTGTGATCACGGCCATGCGTGAAGGTGCAGTTTCTGAGATTATGGCATGCGTGAAGGTTCAATGTCTGTGATCACGGCCATGTGTGAAGGTGCAGTTTCTGAGATTACGGCCATGCGTGAAGGTTCAATGTCTGTGATCACGGCCATGCGTGAAGGTGCAGTTTCTGAGATCATGACCATGTGGGAAGATGCAGTGTCTGTGATCACGGCCATGCGTGAAGGTGCAGTTTCTGAGATTATGGCATGCGTGAAGGTTCAATGTCTGTGATCACGGCCATGTGTGAAGGTGCAGTTTCTGAGATTACGGCCATGCGTGAAGGTTCAATGTTATGTCTGTGATCACGGCCATGTGTGAATGTGCAGTTTCTGAGATTACAGCATGCGTGAAGGTTCAATGTCTGTGATCACGGCCATGTGTGAAGGTGCAGTTTCTGAGATTACGGTCATGCGTGAAGGTTAAATGTTATGTCTGTGATCACGGCCATGTGTGAAGGTGCAGTTTCTGAGATTACAGCATGCGTGAAGGTTCAATGTCTGTGATCACGGCCATGTGTGAAGGTGCAGTTTCTGAGATTACGGCCATGCGTGAAGGTTCAATGTTATGTCTGTGATCACAGCCATGTGTGAAGGTGCAGTTTCTGAGATTACAGCATGCGTGAAGGTTCAGTGTCTGTGATCACGGCCATGTGTGAATGTGCAGTTTCTGAGATTACGGCATGCGTGAAGGTTCAATGTTATGTCTGTGATCACGGCCATGTGTGAAGGTGCAGTTTCTGAGATTACGGCCATGCGTGAAGGTTCAATGTTATGTCTGTGATCACGGCCATGTGTGAAGGTGCAGTTTCTGAGATTACAGCATGCGTGAAGGTTCAATGTCTGTGATCACGGCCATGTGTGAAGGTGCAGTTTCTGAGATTACGGCCATGCGTGAAGGTTCAATGTTATGTCTGTGATCACAGCCATGTGTGAAGGTGCAGTTTCTGAGATTACAGCATGCGTGAAGGTTCAGTGTCTGTGATCACGGCCATGTGTGAAGGTGCAGTTTCTGAGATTACAGCATGCGTGAAGGTTCAGTGTCTGTGATCACGGCCATGTGTGAATGTGCAGTTTCTGAGATTACGGCATGCGTGAAGGTTCAATGTCTGTGATTATGGCCATGCATGAAGGTGCAGTGTCTGAGATTATGGCCATGCGGAAAGGTGAAGTGTCAGGAGCTAGGCTTCTTAGCGAGTCCTGCAGTTTCTCTACTCATGTAAAAGGGCCTCAAAGAGATTATCCACTACATAGACAACCCCTTCTTAAATGCTGTAGTCTCCCTTCCAAAATAAAAATCCACCTACAGTCACCTCTTGTTCCAGCCATGTTGGCACCGCATGACATTATGCCAGTCAGACATGGTGCCAACATGGCTGGCTGATGCTAAGGTGGGCCAGTTAAAGTTTTTATTTTTATGTTGCAGGATTTAAACTGGTTGTCAGAGTAATGGAGAACCCATTTAACTGTCAGGAACCCAACCCCCCCCCCCAAAAAAAAAAAAAAAAAAAACTAAAACTTTATGATTTCTGTTTGCACCATTGTACAACTTCTTAGCACTGTGGTCGCCTGGCAACAGTTATCGCTTATACACAACATTGTAGACCGGAAGACTTGAGCCTCCTGGGAGTTGTAGTTTCTTTCTCCATTAGTTGAAAGCATTCTTTCTACAGATGAACTACATTTCCCATCAACCAAGTGGCGTCTTGGTACCGGTTGCACGCCAACGCAACGTTTTAGAGCGGAGGACCTGAGCCTCCCGGGAGATGTAGTTTCTTCCCCTCTTGTTTGACGGCGCTGTTATGCACAAATGAACTACGTTTCCCATCAAACCAGCGGCTGCCTTGGCAGCCGTGGCATGTTTACACATCGTCCTCAAGCGGAGGACCTGCGCAATGCATCCTGGGAGATGTAGTTTGTGTCTCATCGGTTTCACAGCATTCTTCCTATAAATGAACTACATTTCCCGTCAGTCATTCTTCCTATACAGCAGCATTTTTTTTCCTCCCTGTAGCTTTCTCATTCCTTGCTGCATGCTTGGCTGCTCAGGTATGGCGTCTAGAGTTATCTATGCCTCGTCGTTTGTGTGAGTGACAGGGCATGCTGGATCCTGTAGTGCCTGAGCTCTTCCTCAATTTACAGCTATGTGGTGCAGCCATTAGTTGCAGTTTGTCCAGTATTTAGCTATTTACTCTTCTTTTTAGGTCTGGCTTAAATGAAAACAACAATGGACGTCTGAATGAAGGGTTTGTGCTCTCTGGGTGTTTTGTGCATTTTTTTTTTTTTGCTCCAGGTTTTGAAAAAACCCAGTTGTTAAAAACAAAGCTGCTCCTGATGGCAAACGTTCCCAAAATAGGCACCGACCAATCAGAGGGCTGCAAAAAAAAACACTTTAGGGAGGTGGAAAACTCCTTAAAAAAATAATAAAGGAGCGTTTCTCGCAACAAAACCTGCCTCAAAAACCTCAGTGTGCACAGAGCCTTATTCTCTGCACCCACGGCGGCCTTTGCAGACAGGAAACCTGCCCAGTTTCTCATTGACCTGTTTTTGTAAAGTGTATAGAGCAGAAAATGCCGGAATGAAGGGTCGGGGTCACTCCTCTTAATCACTCGGAGTCTTTGATGACTTGAAATGATTAAAAAAACGCTCGGGAAGGGTAAACGTGACCAATAAGTCGTGTTTTTACATGGAAATGTGTATTTTCGGTCGCTTTTTCAGGCGTTTTTGGGATTGGAACCCCCCCCCCATGGAAAAGGACAAGGACGTTCTGTGCACATATCCTAAGGCTACCGATACCCTGCAGGAAGAACGTCTCGGGGCCGAGGGTCTCGCTGGCCGATTTTCCACAGCCATGTTCTCCGCATCAGTCGGGTCCCAGCAATCATTATTTCATTATCTATACTGTGGACTTAAAGGGGTTGTCCAGGACTTTAAACATTGATGGCCTGTCCTTAGGATAGGTCACCAATGTCTGGTGGGGGGGCGACACCCTGCACGGCGGCGTCCGTAGCGGCTCAATGACGATGCTGCACAGCTCCGTGGACAGAATAGGTGGCAGATGGTGTGCAGTACCAGCCGCGGCCACTGCACGGTCGACAGAGCTGCGCTAAGGTTAGTCCAACAATGCTGCAGTCGTGGACCACCCCTTTAAGACATGGACTATAACAATTGCTTGCATGCTATTGAACTCCGCAGCTGACACTCAAACCACAATGGCGCACACGTTCTGCATCTGGCGCGTTATGTTTCCTTTTTGCAAAATTGAGGTGTGCAAACCGCATGTGCATCTGCTGTCCGCCATTTTCTTGATACACTTTTATCCAGTATTTTTTTTCGGAATTTTGCTTCTTAAATCTCCCCCGATGTTCTCGCCAGTGACCCACTTATCTGCACTACACCCGACAAGCTCCACTCTGCTACATCTGTACTTTGTAAGGCTATGTGCACACGATGCGGATCCACAGCGGATTTTTCCGCGCAGAAACGCTGCAGATCCGCACTGTGATGTACGGTACAATGTAAATCAATGGGGGAAAAAAAGCTGTGAAGATGTTGCGGAAAAATCCGCAGATTTAAAAGAAGTGCATGTCACTACTTTTTGTGCGGATCTGCAGCGCTTCTGCACCCCTCCATGATAGAAATCCGCAGGGGTAAAAACTGCACAAAATCCGCTGCAAATCTGCACATGCGGATTTTGCGCAGAAAATTCTGCACCCCATTCCGCAACGTGTGCACATAGCCTAATACTGTATTATGTTTCTAGGCCAGTTGTACTCTACGTTTTAAAGGGGTTGTCCACTACTTGGGGTAGGTGCACACGGTCAGTAATCGGCAGCGCTTTGGACGCAGCACATGTCCGCTGCCGGCTATCGAACGCAGGTGATTCTGCATGTGATCATTGAACCGTTTGGATCCACCGCGTCCAATACGTGTACTGGTGAATTTTATCTTTCGGAGGCTCGCGTCTCCACAAGATAAGTAGACAGGATGCAGTCTGGAGAGACGTGCCGCATGTCCGTCTCAGCGTGTGTCAGTGCACGCATAGTAGACATGGGGTTTCTTATGCTGTAACAAGTGGACGCTGCGCAAGTACACACCGTCCAACCCGCAGTGTTTACTGACCGTGTGCACCTACCCTTATATATCGGTCCTGCCACCAGTATCAGATCGGTGGGGGTCCGACTGCTGGTCCTCTGTGGCATCTTATCCTGTGCATTACTTATTGCGCCCTTGTTCTTGATGACCCGTCAATAGTGTCTGTATTCCGGTCCTAAATATTGCAGACTGGTTCGTTTAGGCTACTTTCACACTAGCGTCGGAATCTCCCCGTCGCAATGCGTCGGGGAGAGATTCCGACGCTAGCGTTTAGCGCATTGCACAATGGAGGCAGCGGATGCATTTCTCCGGCGCATCCGCTGCCCCATTGTAAGGTGCGGGGAGGTGGGGGCGGAGTTCCGGCCGCGCATGCGCGGTCGGAAAAAGTGGTCCGCCAGGAGCAAAAAACGTTACATGTAGCGTTTTTTGCTCCCGACGGTCCGCAGAAGCACGACGCATCCGTCGCTCGACGAATGCGACGTGTGGCAATCCGTCGCAAATGCGTCGTCAATACAAGTCTATGGGGAAAAAACGCATCCTGCAAGCACTTTTGCAGGATGCGTTTTTTCTGCAAAACGACGCATTGTGACGGATTGCAGAAAACGCTAGTGTGAAAGTAGCCTTATTCGCTCCGTCCTTTCTAGAAACCTCGCTGGTTGTGACACCAGACAAGTCTGTGACTGTTTCCATTACTGTCTATTTTTCAAGGTCTCTGCTTGCTGTCAGTGAGTGGGAACATTGGTTACGTTCAGGGCATAAAATCCTCCATATTTCTGAGGGTTTGCACAATTGTATCCAATCTGATCCTTTGTGAGCACAAATCCCTCCCTTGTTTGTTACATTGTATCAGTCCAAAATTGGATAGAACATCAGCAAACTGTCAGCTCTGAGAATTATCCAGCTTAGGGGATCCAGAACGGCCCCATTCATTCACAGACAGCAGAGATCTTGAAAAGAGTGAAGAGTCGAAACACAGTCCAGAGTTTCAGAAACTTTTAAGGTGTAAATGAGTGAATGCTGAGGGTCCGACCTTCAGGACCCCAATGGGCTGAGGATCTATATGGCAAGTTGCAATACAGCAGTGTTCACATGCAAACATTTCGGTGCAGATCCTGCAGTGAAATTATTTCAGACGAAAATGCTGAAGCGAATGCAAACCTCCACCGTCCCTGCAGCGCCCGCACCGTGCCATAAATCTACTTCTACAAATTACGGAGCCAGAAAAAAAAATCGCCTTTATTTTCTAATTTTATGGGATTGCAATATTAGAGATTTCCCACCTAATTTTTAAAGGGGTTGTACGGGATTAGAAAAACATGATTGCCTTTTAAGGAGCACCCCTGACCATAGGTTGTAGGGGCTTGTGTTTCAGCTCTGCTCCGTTCACTTCAATGGAGCTGAGCTGCAGTACCAGAGACAGCCTGCGAGTGGTGGTGGCGCCGTTCCAGAAAGAAAGCTGGGGTGATTGTGTGTTTTTGTGAATGAGTAGAGCTGGGGGTTTGTTACAGTGTGGTAGTGTCGGTTACTCTGGCAGCAGTTTCCCATTGATTTCTATGTAAAAAGTAGATGGTAAGTATAGTTATGGAACTGGTCTCGCATGTGCTGGACATCATGTGACCCCCCACCGAGTAGTCACCCAGGGTTAGAGGGGGCATCAGAGGTCTAGAATCCGTGACACATAGGACTCACCTGGTTATACGCTCCCCTCCGTGTCGTCCTCCAGCAATGAACTGAATGTGCCAGGAACTGGTTGTGCAGATGTGCCCCTCACCCCAGGGCGATGTGGGTAACCGTCTGTGACCGCTTTACCCAAAGTTGTCACTCTTAACCCATTCCTCACCCTTACTAAAACAAAACGTGATAAAAAAACAAAAAAAAGTTGTGAAAAAAAAAGCAATAACAATAAATGTATAAAATACAAATAGATTCTTAAATATTTTATTTTACTTTTTATCATGTGATCTGGTGACTACAGCTCTAAGGGGGGAACAGAGGAGGCAAATACACCTGGGCCCGATGTCCTAGGGGCCCCACAGACCCGTCCACTTAGAAAACGCCAAAAGACCAATTACATTAATATTTATTATTATTATTATTATTATTATTATTATTACATTTGCAGTTTTTGCACCTAATTTTTTTTCTAGTTTTTGCTGTTTTGTTCCTCTTTGTTGTTTGTACTATTCATCTTTCCATTTATACCTTCTTTTAGAGTCCCTTTTTCTGTCTTTTGCATTTTCTTCTTCTAAGTTTGCCGATATCAGCAGAGTTTAGGGTTTCCTGAAGTTTTCACTGTATTCACAATTTGCAGCTTTACCAAAAAGTTGGGAAAACTTTGCGCCGCTGCACTTCGGTCTCGACCTCTCCTGCCTGGAGTGGATTTTTTATGACATTTTTGCTACTTTCGCTGCTAAACTCTTTGAAGACAGACAGAAAAAAACTTTTATGGAGCTTGCGAGAAATTTGTGAACGTCTGCATCATTTTGACGAATTTAGTACAAAAAAAGGCAGCGAATACCACAAGACAAAGAAATAGTGACTTAAAAAAAAAAATCTAAACAATCGTAAGTAAATCGGCCCATAGGTGTCAACAGTCCCGATATTCCGGATGCGGTAATAGGATGGAGATTACCGTATCTAAACCTTTCCTAAATGGGGAATTTCGGGGCCGTTGGGTGTTTTATCTGATGGTCCCTATAGTACCAGCATTGTAGGTGGGGGCCCTGTTGAGGCTTTAATACAGGGGCCCATCTTCTGTTTACAAGACCAGGGATGTAGAAATGGCTGATGAAACAAAAGGCTCCAAATTTTCAGAATTTGTTTCTGATTAAAAGGGGAATACATCTGATTTAGGGGAAACTGGATGAGTTTTATTGCCCCTGTTCTGTCTGTGAAGTATTAAACTTTTTTATTTTTGCATAAATTCATAAACCGCCGTATTTTGGAGCCTGAAAAACACAAGAAAATATTTCCTTCTCTAAAACCTCAACATTTGCATATAAACCACCGAGTTGATGTGGTTAGTGCCGTCTGCCCCCCTCGGGACGGCAAACCCTGCAACGGTGTCAAGTAAGTTTGAAGCCGGCGAATGCATCTATCTCCTGTTCAGATTTTCATGGCGTCTTGGAATTCAATGTTTGTTTGTTTTTTTTTTGTTTTTTTTTTACCCTCGTTCTTGATAATGCTGATATTCGCCGGACCCCCTGCAATCATACCTTTAGCACTTGCCCTGTACATACCTTTTTTTGTTTTTAGTGAGATAACCCTTGAAAAAGAGGTTGTCCAAAAAAAGGCATCGCCTTCCCAAAAAAAGGGGCGTATGGGCACGGGTCATGCATTAGGTTTTTTTCTATTATACTTAGTATTCTCTCCCACCCCATTTTCCAGATTCCTGCTTATCTTCAATGATCGGAAACAATTATTTTTTTTTTGTCGTTACCCCTGTACAAACCTGATCCTTCTCACGGTAAATCAGTCCTCCTGGAGCTAAACTGTTCTGAAACATTGTTGCCTACGCTGATACGTTGTTGTGAATTATCAAAGCGAAGCGTACACTTGTGATCCCACACCTCAGACTTGCCGAATATAATGAATTCTGTAACAAACGCCCGGCCAGACATGGTTTTAAGAGTCTGGAAGCAAAACTTTGATTCCTCCCAGGTAACGCGAGCGATGATTTTGAAAAAATTTGCCAAAACGAAGTCCCGTAGTTATGATCCTGGCTGACGCGTTTTCCCCTCTGTGTAGGATCATGCCCAGCTCTGACGGGACGTCACCCCCGGTTGTAACGGATGATGAAATGGTGAATAACGTTCTAAGTCACTTTATCAATGTCCCAGAACAGACGTACGAAGAATTCCTGTCCACCTTCACCCGCCTCCCACCAGGTACGATCCAATAATACACAGGTTGTTATATCGAGGGTAGCCAAAATATCTGGCATCCTATTAAGAGACTCTGCCGCCCTTGTCCATAGTGTGTTCCTCTGCCCCGTGCTCCTTCCCAGTTTCCGCACATCAGGACTGTGGATGAAGGGGGCTGGCTGACTCATTTCAGTTGCTAAAACAGCCCCTTTGTCTAATACAGAAATGGGGGACCAGTTTGGCTACTGAAATGAGCCTGTTGGCCAGCCCCCGTTGAGGCACAGCCCTGACGATGTGCCGACACTGGAAACTCTGGCCTCTGTTAAGTGGAAGCCCGAACTGAAGCTGCCAGGATCATGGTCGGTGGGACACTGATATTGGAAGATGGGTTCACCTTTGTACATTGAAAGGTATTAGTAAGTGGTATATGTAGTCCTGACACATCTAAAGATAATTTTTCAGAGTGGATGACCCCCAGTCAGTCACACTTCTGTGAAATTAACCTGTCCAGTTATGAAGCGACACTGATTGAATCCATTTCTCCTGCTGTTGTGCAAATGGAACAGACAACCGGTAAGAATGATAGGCAATTAGCAAGACAACCCCTATAAAGCAGGGGGTGACCACAGACCATTTCTCTGTTCTCGTCCTTTTTGGCTGTTTTGGTCACTCTTTTTGCATGTTGTCATTGCTCTCATCCCTTGAGGTAGCATGAGGAAGTATCTACAACCCACAGAGGTTGCTGAGGTAATGCAGCTCATCCAGGATGGCACATCAATGTGAGCTGTGGCAAGAAGGGTAGCTGTGTTTCTCAGCACAGTGTCCAGAGGATGGAGCAGATACCAGGAGACAGGCCAGTACACCAAGAGATGAGGAGGCCACAGGAGTGCAAGAACCCAGCAGCAGGACCGCTTTGTGCAAGGAGGAGCACAGCCAGAGCCCTGCAAAATGGCTTCCGACAGGCCACGAACATCCATGTGTCTGTTCAAACTGTCAGAAACAGACTCCATGAGGGTGGTATGAGGGCCCGACGTCCACAAGTGGGTGCAGTCCAGCACTATGCATGGTGATTAGCATTTGCCAGAGGACACAAAGATTGGCAGATTTGACACTGGCGCCCTGTGCTCTTCACGCTATAACATGAGTCTGAAGGCACTGTGGACAATGTTCTGCTGCTTGCAACATCCTCCAGCATGACCGGTTTGGCAGTGGGTCAGTAATGGTGTGAGGTGGCATTTCTTTGGAGGGCCGCACAGCCCTCCATGTGCTCGCCAGAGGTAGCCTGACTGCCATTAGGTACCGAGATGAGATCCTCAGACCCCTTGTGAGATCATATGCTGGTGCGGTTGGCCCTGGGTTCCTCCTAATGCAGGACAATACTAGACCTCATGTGGCTGGAGTGTGTCAGCAGTTCCTGCAAGATGAAGGCATTGAAGCTATGGACTGGCCGCCCGTTCCCCAGACTAGAATCCGATTGAACACATCTGGGACATCATGTCTCGCACCATCCATCACGTTGCATCACAGACTGTCCAGGAGTTGCCGCCTCATCAGGAGCATGCCCAGGCGTTGTAAGGAGGTCATACAGGCACGTGGAGGTCACACACACTACTGAGCATCGTTTCCTTGTCTTGAGGCATTTCCACTGAAGTTGGATCAGCCTGTAATTTGATTTTCCACTTTGATTTTGAGCATCATTCCAACTCCAGACCTCCATAGAATATTAATGTTGATTTACATTGATCATTTTTATGTTTTATTGTTCTCAACACATTCCACTATGTAATGAATAAAGATTTGCAACTGGAATATTGGATATCTAGGATGTAGGATTTTAGTGTTTTCTTATTTTTTTTTTTTTTTTTTTTGAGCAGTGTATATAGAAGGAATTTGGACTTCTGTAAAAAAAAAAAAAAAAAAAAAAACACATTACTGATCACAATTACAATATATTATAAAAATTACTCCGAAGAAACCCTGACCCTGATTGAGCAAATGTCCTGCTTACCAGGGACGGTGCGCTCTTGAAGATTGACAGTTTACTTTCCCAAGCTCCAAGTGTTAGCACCATTGGAGGCACGCAAGGACACTGAGGCTATGTGCACACGTTGCGGATTTTGCTGCGGATCCGCAGCAGTTTCCCAGGAGTTTACAGTATAATGTAAGCCTATGGGAAACAGAAAACGCCGTGCCCATGCTGCGGTTAAAAAACACGCGGAAATGCAGCGGATTATTTTCCGCAGCATGTCAATTATTTGTGCGGAATCCGCAGCGATTTTACATCTGCTCCAATAGAAAACTGCAGGTGTAAAACGGCAGCGGAATCTGCAGTAGAAAACGCGATAAATCCGCAGTAAAATCCGCAGAGGATCATTCTACGTGTGCACATACCCTAAAGGTGACTGGAGCCAGTGATCTGGCCAGCTTCAGAAGTGATTACAACCTCTGTAGCAAACAGCTTGTAAGCGCTGCACGCTTTGCTTAGGAGACCTAAAATAAATTTAAAAAAATTAAACACCTTGGCAAAGAACAAAAGTAATATCAAAATTTATGTATGTATATGCATGTCAAAAATGAAGAAAATTATAATATATATATATTTTAATACTAGATGGTGGCCTGATTCTAACGCATCGGGTATTCTAGAATATGCATGTCCACATAGTATATTGCCCAGAGCCACGTAGTATATTGCCCAGAGCCACGTAGTATATTGCCCAGAGCCACGTAGTATATTGCCCAGAGCCACGTAGTATATTGCCCAGAGCCACGTAGTATATTGCCCAGAGCCACGTAGTATATTGCCCAGAGCCACGTAGTATATTGCCCAGAGCCACGTAGTATATTGCCCAGAGCCACGTAGTATATTGCCCAGAGCCACGTAGTATATTGCCCAGAGCCACGTAGTATATTGCCCAGAGCCACGTAGTATATTGCCCAGAGCCACGTAGTATATTGCCCAGAGCCACGTAGTATATTGCCCAGAGCCACGTAGCATATTGCCCAGAGCCACGTAGCATATTGCCCAGAGCCACGTAGCATATTGCCCAGAGCCACGTAGCATATTGCCCAGAGCCACGTAGCATATTGCCCAGAGCCACGTAGCATATTGCCCAGAGCCACGTAGCATATTGCCCAGAGCCACGTAGTATATTGCCCAGAGCCACGTAGTATATTGCCCAGAGCCACGTAGTATATTACCGAGCCACGTATGTCACAGGTTTAAAAAATAAACATACTCACCTATCGATCCGAGGGCCCCTTGTAGTTCTAACATACTCACCATTCTGGTCGCTGCTCCTCAGCGTCCAGTCTCTCCGCCTCCTGGGATCCAACGGCGCTGTGCAGATGGGCGTGCGGCTGCCGCCATCTTGCGTTCCCAGGATGCTTTGCGAAATTACCCATATGACTTAGCGGTCTTAGATAGATAGAGATATATATATATATATATATATATATTTTATTTATGTATTTTTTTTTTGACTTGCATGTAACATATATACTTTTTTTTTTTTTGGAGATGAGTTGCATTTATGGAAATGCGTTGGCCATAATAAAGGGGGAAATCTAGCACCGTGTAAATGCAACGCATAACAAAATAAAGCCCGTTGTTTTCTAAGTTTGATTCCTGAAATGTGCGGAGGGGCGGCCGGCGGGTGGAAAGTTGTGGTTTTTACGGTCTGAGCGTACAGCGTCCCCTTGTGAATATTTCGGCTTGTTTTGAGGTCACAGCCCACTTGGTAACATCTGCTCTTTTTATCTTAATGTTGTTGTTGTTCTGCTAACCAGGCATAAGATAACTGGAAAACCTGCGCTGCCCCAAGAACGACACGAAAACGACTCCAGGATTCTACCGTACCGATTAATGAAATATATAATACGAATATCCAAACCATGCATCATAAAATGATATTCAGACATTAAGAGATGTGTTACTAATAAATAGTATAAATACATATTTTTATTTTAGAATTGACAACTAAAAAGAAATAGACATTTCTCATATTTCTTTATTTTTAATTTTAAATATATTGCTAAATTGTGTTCATATGTAGAGTATTTTTTGCAGAGATTTATACTGTTTAATCCAACAATAAAATAACAATAATAATGTAATACCCATGTTCTAACTTTAGGAGTCCAATATCAAATGTAAAAAAAAAAAAAAAAAATATATAATGTCAATCATACTGTACATCAGTGGATAAAGTCCTCGTGCCTATTTTTCACTCCATAATATTTAGCAGGAATTTTTTTTTAATAGCTAAAAAGCTTTTAGAAACTTTTAAATTTAACTTTGTCTTTAGATGGCAGATTTTTTTTTTTTTATATAATTTTTTTTCCCCTCTGCAAGGAATTTTTTTTTTTTTTTTTTTCTATTCGCAACATTTAAATTTTTTTTTTTTTTTTTTTCATAAATTATTGGCTTGACAATTTAAAGGTTTTTAAAGTTCAGCGTAGTTTATTTTGTAGTTTAGGCCGCATTCAGGAGACTATTTTCAGCCAGAGGGCTGTCCTTGTGAGCCATGGACTGCGCACTAACCAATGTAATCCAGTGTGCTAGTGCACATAGGCAATTTTTCCAGACAGGTTTAAAGGGGCTATCCAGTGCTCGGACAATCCACCTTGCCCTCCAGCAGAAAATACGGTCGTCTGCACGATCCCTTAGTGTTATTATTTTAACAGGGGGAAACCTAGTGATTGGAAAATGGACAACCCCTTTAAAGGATTGTGACACCTTCAGGGACAATTTAACTTGCCTAAATGCATGTATTCGGTTCCAAAACAAAAAAATGTTGTTGCAGTTGGGTTTTTATTAAAAATGTCACACCGTTACTGTATGTAAACCAGGTCTCATATCATGTCAGGTTTGTGAAGGAGAAAGCAAAAGCCGGTAATTGAATTACCGGCTTTTCTGCTAACTAGCGCTGTATGAAATTATATATGTTTTACGATTATTTGAGCCCATGGATCCATTGTATGTCCGTTTTGCAAGCCTGCGAGAAAATCTCGCAGTACGGATGCCATACGGATTACATACGGAGGATGCCATGCGCAAAATACGCTGACACACCCCGCCTACGGAGGAGCTACGGACCACTATTTTGGGGACGTTTCTGCGTATTACGGCCGTAAAAACGGACCGTATTTTCATACGCTGAGTGTGACACCGGCTTAACAACGCAACAAGCCACAAAAAAATGTCCAAAGCGCACGGGTTTTTTTTTTTTTTTTTTATTTAATTTGTAACAGATTGCAGAAAAAAATGATCCTGAATGCTTCATATCGGCAAAATACACGAAGTTGGGCATAAACATTCCGAGAAATGTATTCTTCATGCCGCCGCTTCAGTTAGGTGAAGTTTCTCCTGATAAGCGGAATCTCATCAAAGTCGCATGAGACGCCCGACGTCCAGCCCGATTATAATATCACGGGGACGTCTCCTATATAATATATAGCATATTCTCATTAAGAATGCATTAATCCAAGATTAAAACAAGTCATTCACCTGAAGAGCGAGACGGAGACGTTAGAAGAAAGGCGTACATTCCTGAACTTCTCATCGAATGAAAAACCTAATTCTAAACATATATACGTTGGTGCACAGAAGGATTCAGGTTCTATTGTTCCAAACAGATGAGCGGTTTATTAAATGTTCATAGACCATATACAAAGGGATCACCTGAAAGTAAATGGTCCATTCAGAGGTACGGTCTCACCCCTTCAAAGCTAGTCGGGATCTGATTAAAACCAACAGAGGTGTGTTCTACCTTTACTCCCAGATCCCGAATGATCCAGTTGAACTGCCTTCCAGTGCTGTGCGATGTGTCTGGTTACTGACAACACTGTGTATGCTGCTTTTGCAGCCATACATTACTTTTCCTTCAATCTTCCCCTTTCTGTGTTTGCATAGGAGCTGTATTCACAACTATGTCCAAACTTGCTTCAGTTTTTTTTATTAACAAAAAGTTGCAAATGAGCGCAAATACTTTAATAATATACTGTAACCAAAAAACTTAAGGATTTACGTTCTTGAGCTTGATGAGTGTTGATAAGTACTCCAAAAGAAAGTTTCTTTATTACTTAGGCCCCTTTCACACATCCGTTTTTTACAATCAGTCACAATCCGTCAAAATATTGAAAAGACGGATCCTGTGCAGATTGTAAAAAAAAAAAAAACTGATGCGCTGGATCCGTTTATTTTGTGTGAGCCGTCGAAGCAGGTGCTGCCGGAATTTAAAGGAACAGAATTCGAGAGCGAAAGAGAGAATGGCATGGGCATGCTCAGTTTAAAAAAAAAAAAAACGGAAGCTGTCGCTGGATTCCGTCTCTTAACGGACAGCGTCGGATCCTGCGCCCATAGGCTTCCATTATAGCCAACGACTGATGCCGTAGGATTTGTCGCTGTCCGACTTCTCGACATACACTAAAAATGTTTCTATGTCTGTTTTCTCCGCCCGACGGACGACTTTATGACGGATCCGTCAAACGACGGATGAAACGGATGGCCACAATCCGTCTCTAATACAAGTCTATGAGAAAAAATCGGATCCAGCAGCAACATTTGCTGGATCCGTTTTTTGCCATCATTTTTAGAAAAAAACAGATGTGTGAAAGAGGCCTAACATCCTTTGAGAGTTGAATTGTGCCACAAGCACAATAGACGAGACTCTGACACCACAATGAACTTCCGGAACAACCAGTTACCCAAAAACCAGTAGAGGACTTTGGACTTTGATTTTGCTTGAGTTTATATCTTAAAGGGTGATTCACAAATGACCTATCGGATCTAATTGAATATCATATCTTGTGTACAACGTGACAGCAGAGGTTGCCGGTAAATTAGTAGTGTACGTGCACATGTCCTGTATAGGTGAAGGGTGGAGCCTTGGTAAGTGCCTGTTTGGCACAGGATGGAACTTGAGAAGGAGCTGAACTGGCCTCAGCCCAAAAAGTGGACCCTGAGAATGCACCCAAGGAGCCTCAGTTGGGGACCGGCTGCACCCTGAAAAGGAGCCTCAATCCAGCACAGAGTGAATCCCTAGATGGTGCAAAGTCAAGGAGTGTCGGTTCAGCACAGGGTGGTCCCTTACATGGAGTCCAATGAGTCACATTCTGGCTAGGGTGAAAACTTGGAAAGAACCCAGAGAGCCTCCGTGTAGCACAGGGTGGAAACTCCGAGACCAAAGAGGTTCAATCTAGCACAGGGTGGAAACCTGAAAAGAGCCTCAGTGTAGCACCGTATGGAAACACGGCAAGATCCCAAAGAACTTCAGTCTAGCACAGGGTGGAAACCTGAAAAGAGCCTCAGTGTAGCACCGTATGGAAACACGGCAAGATTCCAAAGAACTTCAGTCTAGCACAGGGTAGAAACATGGAAAGAGCCCAAAGAGCCTGAGTGTATGTAACACATGGTGGAAACACGGAAAAACCCCAAATAACCTCAGTGTTGCACAGGGTCGACCTCTATAATGAGACCAAAGAGCTTCAACCTGGGAAAGTGGTGGACCTCCAAGAGGAGCCCAAGGATCCTCAGTCTAGCACAGTATGTGATTTGACTTTCTACCCTAGAAGTTGATCTTGTTAAGTTTTGCTCCACTCCTCAATTTTCATGTCACACCCTGACATTTCACCTGTCCTGTGTACATTACTGACATGCCATGATACGTTTTGTGGATATGCTCCTCTTTAGTCTAGAGGCTGGGTACACCATCAGAAGGAGCCTCTGTCCGGCACCGTCTGCGATTTGAGGACCTTCTAACCTACTAGCTGATCTCGTGAACTCTTCTTCCACTTTGTAAAATAGACTTTTGATCCATTTTATCGAAGGTAAACCTACATGAATTTCAGAAGCCTTTGAACAATCAAGGAGAAAAATTAATTTTCATTATGAAGTGTAGGGTTAACTACGAGAGGGTTAAAAATCCACCATCTCTTCCAACGTGCTCCACATTTCGAAACCTCTATGAAAGGAAAGCGCAATGCCATCTAATTCACAGCCGGCAAAACAAAGGAAATTCTTTGTGCAAGGTTTTTTTTTTTTTTTGTGTCTTCAAGGGCCCCTCGTTGGGTGAGAAAAAACTAAAAGGAAATGTATAAATATTCTATAAAATAAAAGGACACGTTTTCCTTTGCGTCGGTGAATAAAACTTTCAATTGTAAGATCCTTAACAAATCTTTTGTTTCACGGCTAAGCTCAGAAATAGCCTCTCTCTTGGGTTCCCCCTTTCGTTTCCCCTTTCTGTAAAGCCCCATACAGAGATTACCAAAAAGGTATTCTGGTCGCCTTTGTGCGGTGGTAGCGAGATTAGGCTCCACATGAAAGGTAGGTGAGAAGGGCACCCAGCAAAATAAGTGTCAAATAACAGGAGGCGAGCTCTTACATGCCTAGCCGGTGGCTCGTCATTGATGTTGGCTTGAGTGTCGAAGATCTAGGCAATAAGCTCGGAATTGTCTTCTCTTCTGGAGACCATATACCCCTCGTCTCGGTGAAAGATTCCCTTTATTGTCTGATGTGAAGAGCTAAATTTCAAGACCGCAGGATTTTTTTTTTTTTTTCTTCAATATTCAGAGGAATATTATTTTCATACCTGATACATATCCGGCTGTGAAGGGCCATCTCGGAACAGATGTCTCTTTGTCTTGACGGAAGGAGCTTAAGCAAGGATGAAACTTTTGAGGGGCTTAGCAGAAGGTAACAAGCAGCGGGGAGGACAGGGAGTAGGGGGCTAGGAGCATGCGAATCGAGCCAGAGCATAAAACATTGATTTTCTTTGATTTTTTTTTTTTCATTTTTTTTTTGTCATGTCCCATAGTATGTAATTCCAGAGGACATTTGATCAAGCACTTCACAGCACATGTAGCATGAAGGTAAAAATATGCCTCCATTCAGATAGCCGCCACGTGAAATCACTCGAGGCATCGTCATCGGCAAGCGTTATTTCTCGAAATGAGCATCTGGGGCATGCCGGGGTGGTTGGCAGAATATTGTTTAGGTAAACTAGTAAGAAAGAAAGGTTTGTGGCTTTCCTAAAAATATGAGAACCTCGAAGAAAGGAAAGTCGTCCTATTATAGTAGCATCTTGTTGCAGAAGAAGGAAAAACTTTTCGCGTAGTTGCCGCTTGCAAGGGGCCCTGCTATAGTCTGTGCAGGAGCCACTAGACAATTATATTAAAGACCCCTGATAGTTGGGGGCACGTTTGAGATTTTATATCGGGGCCCAGGACCTTCAAGTTACACCAGTTGTCGATTGCTTTGTATCTGGGGGAAATATACTTTCAAGACTCCCTAGACCAATGGCCGCCTTCTTCTTGGTGCCATTAAAGTGCTTGTCTAAACTCGAGAACCGGGTGCTGAAGTGCCAAAGTCGAATAGTCGCCATTCATTGTCTATTGGCCGTCCGGTGATTGCAGAGTGTGTAGATGACCAGCTCTTGCCATTGTTCAATTATAACAGGGCACATTAACTTCTGTTTCACAATGGGTGATGTCACAGCTCACCTCCTCCTCCTGTACAATGACTGATAACATCTCTATACACAGTAGATATCAGTCCTTGTACAGGAGGAGGAGGTGAGCTGTGACATCACCTATTGTGAATGGTTGATCCTGTTATCGACTGTATATAGAGGTGTTATCAGTCATTGTACAGGAGGAGGAGGTGAACTGTGACATCACCTATTGTGAATGGTTGATCATAGTAACATAGTAACATAGTTAGTAAGGCCGAAAAAAGACATTTGTCCATCCAGTTCAGCCTATATTCCATCATAATAAATACCCAGATCTACGTCCTTCTACAGAACCTAATAATTGTATGCTACAATATTGTTCTGCTCCAGGAAGACATCCAGGCCTCTCTTGAACCCCTCGACTGAGTTCGCCATCACCACCTCCTCAGGCAAGCAATTCCAGATTCTCACTGCCCTAACAGTAAAGAATCCTCTTCTATGTTGGTGGAAAAACCTTCTCTCCTCCAGACGCAAAGAATGCCCCCTTGTGCCCGTCACCTTCCTTGGTATAAACAGATCCTCAGCGAGATATTTGTATTGTCCCCTTATATACTTATACATGGTTATTAGATCGCCCCTCAGTCGTCTTTTTTCTAGACTAAATAATCCTAATTTCGCTAATCTATCTGGGTATTGTAGTTCTCCCATCCCCTTTATTAATTTTGTTGCCCTCCTTTGTACTCTCTCTAGTTCCATTATATCCTTCCTGAGCACCGGTGCCCAAAACTGGACACAGTACTCCATGTGCGGTCTAACTAGGGATTTGTACAGAGGCAGTATAATGCTCTCATCATGTGTATCCAGACCTCTTTTAATGCACCCCATGATCCTGTTTGCCTTGGCAGCTGCTGCCTGGCACTGGCTGCTCCAGGTAAGTTTATCATTAACTAGGATCCCCAAGTCCTTCTCCCTGTCAGATTTACCCAGTGGTTTCCCGTTCAGTGTGTAATGGTGATATTGATTCCCTCTTCCCATGTGTATAACCTTACATTTATCATTGTTAAACCTCATCTGCCACCTTTCAGCCCAAGTTTCCAACTTATCCAGATCCATCTGTAGCAGAATACTATCTTCTCTTGTATTAACTGCTTTACATAGTTTTGTATCATCTGCAAATATCGATATTTTACTGTGTAAACCTTCTACCAGATCATTAATGAATATGTTGAAGAGAACAGGTCCCAATACTGACCCCTGCGGTACCCCACTGGTCACAGCGACCCAGTTAGAGACTATACCATTTATAACCACCCTCTGCTTTCTATCACTAAGCCAGTTACTAACCCATTTACACACATTTTCCCCCAGACCAAGCATTCTCATTTTGTGTACCAACCTCTTGTGCGGCACGGTATCAAACGCTTTGGAAAAATCGAGATATACCACGTCCAATGACTCACCGTGGTCCAGTCTATAGCTTACCTCTTCATAAAAACTGATTAGATTGGTTTGACAGGAGCGATTTCTCATAAACCCATGCTGATATGGAGTTAAACAGTTATTCTCATTGAGATAATCCAGAATAACATCCCTCAGAAACCCTTCAAATATTTTACCAACAATAGAGGTTAGACTTACTGGCCTATAATTTCCAGTAAGCCTTTGAACAATCAAGGAGAAAAATTAATTTTCATTATGAAGTGTAGGGTTAACTACGAGAGGGTTAAAAATCCACCATCTCTTCCAACGTGCTCCACATTTCGAAACCTCTATGAAAGGAAAGCGCAATGCCATCTAATTCACAGCCGGCAAAACAAAGGAAATTCTTTGCAAGGTTTTTTTTTTTTTTTTTGTCTTCAAGGGCCCCTGGTTGGGTGAGAAAAAACTAAAAGGAAATGTATAAATATTCTATAAAATAAAGGACACGTTTTCCTTTGCGTCGGTGAATAAAACTTTCAATTGTAAGATCCTTAACAAATCTTTTGTTTCACGGCTAAGCTCAGAAATAGCCTCTCTCTTGGGTTCCCCCTTTCGTTTCCCCTTTCTGTAAAGCCCCATACAGAGATTACCAAAAAGGTATTCTGGTCGCCTTTGTGCGGTGGTAGCGAGATTAGGCTCCACATGAAAGGTAGGTGAGAAGGGCACCCAGCAAAATAAGTGTCAAATAACAGGAGGCGAGCTCTTACATGCCTAGCCGGTGGCTCGTCATTGATGTTGGCTTGAGTGTCGAAGATCTAGGCAATAAGCTCGGAATTGTCTTCTCTTCTGGAGACCATATACCCCTCGTCTCGGTGAAAGATTCCCTTTATTGTCTGATGTGAAGAGCTAAATTTCAAGACCGCAGGATTTTTTTTTTTTTTTCTTCAATATTCAGAGGAATATTATTTTCATACCTGATACATATCCGGCTGTGAAGGGCCATCTCGGAACAGATGTCTCTTTGTCTTGACGGAAGGAGCTTAAGCAAGGATGAAACTTTTGAGGGGCTTAGCAGAAGGTAACAAGCAGCGGGGAGGACAGGGAGTAGGGGGCTAGGAGCATGCGAATCGAGCCAGAGCATAAAACATTGATTTTCTTTGATTTTTTTTTTTTCATTTTTTTTTTGTCATGTCCCATAGTATGTAATTCCAGAGGACATTTGATCAAGCACTTCACAGCACATGTAGCATGAAGGTAAAAATATGCCTCCATTCAGATAGCCGCCACGTGAAATCACTCGAGGCATCGTCATCGGCAAGCGTTATTTCTCGAAATGAGCATCTGGGGCATGCCGGGGTGGTTGGCAGAATATTGTTTAGGTAAACTAGTAAGAAAGAAAGGTTTGTGGCTTTCCTAAAAATATGAGAACCTCGAAGAAAGGAAAGTCGTCCTATTATAGTAGCATCTTGTTGCAGAAGAAGGAAAACCTTTTCGCGTAGTTGCCGCTTGCAAGGGGCCCTGCTATAGTCTGTGCAGGAGCCACTAGACAATTATATTAAAGACCCCTGATAGTTGGGGGCACGTTTGAGATTTTATATCGGGGCCCAGGACCTTCAAGTTACACCAGTTGTCGATTGCTTTGTATCTGGGGGAAATATACTTTCAAGACTCCCTAGACCAATGGCCGCCTTCTTCTTGGTGCCATTAAAGTGCTTGTCTAAACTCGAGAACCGGGTGCTGAAGTGCCAAAGTCGAATAGTCGCCATTCATTGTCTATTGGCCGTCCGGTGATTGCAGAGTGTGTAGATGACCAGCTCTTGCCATTGTTCAATTATAACAGGGCACATTAACTTCTGTTTCACAATGGGTGATGTCACAGCTCACCTCCTCCTCCTGTACAATGACTGATAACATCTCTATACACAGTAGATATCAGTCCTTGTACAGGAGGAGGAGGTGAGCTGTGACATCACCTATTGTGAATGGTTGATCCTGTTATCGACTGTATATAGAGGTGTTATCAGTCATTGTACAGGAGGAGGAGGTGAACTGTGACATCACCTATTGTGAATGGTTGATCATAGTAACATAGTAACATAGTTAGTAAGGCCGAAAAAAGACATTTGTCCATCCAGTTCAGCCTATATTCCATCATAATAAATACCCAGATCTACGTCCTTCTACAGAACCTAATAATTGTATGCTACAATATTGTTCTGCTCCAGGAAGACATCCAGGCCTCTCTTGAACCCCTCGACTGAGTTCGCCATCACCACCTCCTCAGGCAAGCAATTCCAGATTCTCACTGCCCTAACAGTAAAGAATCCTCTTCTATGTTGGTGGAAAAACCTTCTCTCCTCCAGACGCAAAGAATGCCCCCTTGTGCCCGTCACCTTCCTTGGTATAAACAGATCCTCAGCGAGATATTTGTATTGTCCCCTTATATACTTATACATGGTTATTAGATCGCCCCTCAGTCGTCTTTTTTCTAGACTAAATAATCCTAATTTCTCTAATCTGTTATCGACTGTATATAGAGGTGTTATCAGTCATTGTACAGGAGGAGGAGGTGAGCTGTGACATCACCTATTGTGAATGGTGGATCCTGTGTTATCATCTGTATATAGAGGTGTTATCAGTCATTGTACAGGAGGAAGAGGTGAGCTGTGACATCACCTATTGTGAATGGTGGATCCTGTGTTATTTACTGTATATAGAGGTGTTATCAGTCATTGTACAGGAGGAGGAGGTGAGCTGTGATAATTGCCTTATTTGCCTTGGTGCTGCCTGCTTCTCGAGTTCATGGTCCAATATCTCAAAGTCCATTTCAATTTTGGTTTCACAAATTGTTTAATAATTTATTACCTAATTGTAAATGTAGTTTTCTTGTCCCAGGTGTAAGATTCCTTTTACCTACGTCACACTTCACTTGCTATGGATTTGTATTTTTATCTGTTTTATATAAACCTTTTGATGCCGCAGTTTAATGCCACATTTGCTTATTAGGGACTGGTCGGCAGCAGCCAGAGGTCGTGCTTGATGGCTCACAAATGAACACTGACTCCTTAAAGACCCCACAAAGAACACAAGATGAGATGGATGCTGCTAACCGACAAGACGAACCCGCGCAGGTACTGGGACAGTCTTAATGGACGTCGTCCAGACTAAGGAGCCTCCGAAGCATCAGAGGGGGGAATGTACTGGGTTTTTATTAACCCTTTGTCTGACACCAGTCTTGGTAAACTTTCCATACAATTTGCAGAGTGACTCTCCACTTCCATGGTGGGTGCGCTCTCATAAGTTGAGGCTCGCTCAGGTGACCACTCTTCAGGCGCACTTTAGCATATCCTGGCCTAATAGCTCATCTTCCAGCCTGAATTTGCTGCACTATAGATCCCTTTGGGTCATATAATCCATGGTCCGACCAGAACTGATGCTGGGCTGTGTCTGCACTGAATGAATAATGTGATATTTTGTTGTTGCAGTTGGCCATCGGTGAAGGGACCACAGCGGGCGTCTGTCACAGCCTGAGCTATCCTGGCAGAGTGCAGGTGAGTTGGGGAAGTAACAATATAAAAAGCCAGTGGTCCAGAAAGTAGGATTAGTGGTGGACGATTCACAGACGTGGTCCAATAGGCAGCACCGAACTTCAGAAGATGTGCGAGATGGTCAGCGCCTCTTCACTCCCCCACCCTGCTCATTGTGGCTGAGAGAGCGCTGCACATCGGTAGGGAGAAACCTGTCAATCACAGGACGGTGGGAGGAGAGAGTGGAGAGGAGCCGCCTATCGCAGTGAGACATTACTCGCCTATTGTGAATGGTGGATCCTGTGTTATCAGTCATTGTACAGGATGAGGTGAGCTGTGACATCACCTATTGTGAATGGTGGATCCTGTGTAATCTGCTGTATATAGAGGTGTCATCAGTCATTGTACAGGAGGAGGAGGTGAGCTGTGACATCACCTATTGTGAATGGTGGATCCTGTGATATCTACTGTATATAGAGGTGTTACCAGTCATTGTACAGGAGGAGGAGGTGAGCTGTGACATCACCTATTGTGAATGGTGGATCCTGTGTTATCTACTGTATATAGAGGTGTTATCAGTCATTGTTCAGGAGAAGGAGGAGGTGAGCTGTGACATCACCTATTATGAATGGTGGATCCTGTGTTATCTACTGTATATAGAGGTGTCATCAGTCATTGTACAGGAGGAGGAGGTGAGCTGTGATATCACCTATTGTGAATGGTGGATCCTGTGTTATCTACTGTATATAGAGGTGTTATCAGCCATTGTACAGGAGGAGGAGGTGAGCTGTGACATCACCTATTGTGAATGGTGGATCCTGTGTTGTCCGCTGTATATAGAGGTGTTACCAGTCATTGTACAGGAGGAGGAGGTGAGCTGTGACATCACCTATTGTGAATGGTGGATCCTGTGTTATCTACTGTATATAGAGGTGTTATCAGTCATTGTGCAGGAGGAGGAGGTGAGCTGTGACATCACCTATTGTGAATGGTGGATCCTGTGTTGTCCGCTGTATATAGAGGTGTTACCAGTCATTGTACAGGAGGAGGAGGAGGTGAGCTGTGACATCACCTATTGTGAATGGTGGATCCTGTGTTGTCCGCTGTATATAGAGGTGTTGCCTTTTATTGCAATTCTGTCTCTTCTAAATAAATAACACTCAGTAGTTTCATTATCATTACAAAGTATTTATTGCTCAGTGGCCAGTGGGAAAAAAAAATGCAAGATTTTTTTTTTTATATGGATAGTGGTATGGGTAATATAATAAACAGTAAGTTACTCTTTGACAGATTTGCGTTAAGGCTTTTACATTGGCAAAAATCAATGTGCTACCTTTCGCTTTTCCCTTTTTTTTTTTTTTTATAGAGATGTTGTTGGCGTCATTATAACACATTATTTGTGTTCTGATTTCTCTTCTTTTCTCTCTCAGGTGGACAATTATTTGAATTCTTCAGATATGGACACAGATTCGGACAATGGCGAGGACGGTCCCGGTGTTTGTATGTCCTTATTCTTGTCTTTATAGACGCTGCGATCAATACCAAGAAAAGCTTTTACCGTTCTGTGTAACAGGTCGACTCTTGGTCTAAACTCTTAAAGTGGACATGACATGGGAATTATTATAGACATCGACGCCAGTTTATCATTCAACTGCAGCGTCTTAAGGCCATGTTCACACAGTGCGTTTTTTTCTGCGGAACCGCAGCGTTTTTGCCGCTGCGGTTCCGCAGCTGTTTTCCATGCAGGGTACAGTACAATGTACCCTATGGAAAACAGGAACCACTGTGCACACGATCCTGAAATTCAGAAAAAAAGCCGCGCTGAATAGCTGCGGGAAAAAAGAAGTACCATGTTACTTCTTTTTTCGGAGCCGCAGCGGTTCTGCACCCATAGACCTCCATTGTGAGGTCAAACCCGCAGTAAAACCCGCAGATCAAAAATATATCTGCGGGATTTATTGCAGTTTGTGGTGCCGAACCGCTGCAGCAGGAAGTGCGGGGAAGCGGGCGGAAGTGCGTGGGCGGAGTGTGGCTGCCCCGATCCCACCCCCCCCGTGCTCGGATGCCCCCCCTCCCCCCCCCCCCGTGCCCTAATCTCCCCCCTCTTATACTTATCGGGACTCCCGGTGTCCGTCCGGCCGTCTTCTCCCTGGGTGCCGCCATCTTGCAAAATGGCGGGCGCATGCGCAGTGCGCCCGCCGAATCTGCCGGCCGGGGGTAGGTTTAGGGTATTTTCAGCCATTTTAACCCTAAAAAACTTCCTAGAAAACACACACACTCTGCATAGAAAACTGCATAAAAAAACGCATCAAAAAACGCACCAAAAAAAGGACCTGCGTTTTCTGCAAAGAGCTGCGGTTTTTAGTCCTGAAAAAAAGGATGGAAATCGGGAACGTGTGAACATACCCTAAAAGGGATTGTTGTAGTGTTCAGATTCACCGCTCATCCATATTTACAAAACCGAATGAGTAATCTTGACATTTTCACAGTGGCCATTGGGGATATTTTATACTCGTACTTGATGGTCTTCTAGGAAGAGTTTTCAGCAGAGGCAGGATTACAATGACTGATAACCTCTATATACAGTAGATACACAGGATCCACCATTCACAATAGGTGATGTCACAGCTCACCTCCTCCTCCTGTACAATGACTGATAACACCTCTATATACAGTAGATAACACAGGATCCACCATTCACAATAGGTGATGTCACAGCTCACCTCCTCCTCATCCTGTACAATGACTGATATCACCTCTATATACAGTAGATAACACAGGATCCACCATTCACAATAGGTGATGTCACAGCTCACCTCCTCCTGTACAATGACTGATAACACCTCTATATATAGTAGATTACACAGGATCCACCAATCACAATAGTTGATATCACAGGATGGTGATGCCATCCGGTCCCAATTTTCCATCTCTCCAATACCTAGCGGATATACAGTTCACCCTCCTTGCACGTCCATACTTAGACTTGTAGTTCTACACTGCCCAGAAAGCCACATGTTGCTCCGCTTCCTTCCAGATTTACTCTGCCTTAAAAGTGTCTTTTGAACCAGGGGAACTTGTAAAATAATTTGCAGACACTGTCTAGCATCAGACGTCAATACTTACTCAATTATCTCTGTCTCATTGCCGCCATTGGCAGCCTGCAAAGCACTCCTGTTGCTCATTAATCACCTCCACCGAGAACGTAATTAGCAGCTTAATTAGGATCATCATGGGCCTATGCCGCTCAAGTGCCAAGAGCCAACTTCATGGGGTAGAAATGGTTTATGCAGACCCCCCAACTCCTACCCGGTCGCCTCCTGAACAGCAGCCGGCAGGATAGAAAAAATAAAAACTGTATTGAAACGTATAGGAAAAGTGAAAATATTCAGGTCAGTGCAGACGAGCGAGCTCTGCGTGTGCCGGGATCAAATATTCACAAAGGCTGGAGGAGCTCGCAGCCGAGGGAGATGGCGGAATGCTATGTGGATCTGCTCTTATTTGGTTCCTAGTAATTGGACTGCATAATGAATGGACTCCAATTAATTTACTCTGGTATTTGCAAAAATGTTCATTTGGCACGAATCTCCCGGTAACCTGGCTCTTGTCCCTTGTTAGTTTCTGGCAGGTACCGTGACAGCCGCAAGGAGCGGGAGCGCTGGAATCTCCTGGGAAGACCATGGAAAATCAGTGTTTTAACTAGTTTTACAGCATTTTATATTCGATCATGGTGATTAAGCTGCTCGGTCCTTGTCTTCCTGGCTCATCGACAAGACTCTAAGGATTTGATTTCATATTAACATTTTTCCCCGTTCTCTCAAAGCTCTACTGACCATTGGATTCGAAAGATCTATTCCTAACACATCCAGGATTATTATACTAGGATTTGAATGAGTGTAGGAGATTAGAGAGGTCCCATCAAGCTAAGGAGACCCTCAAGGTCACGCAGAGCGGAAAAGCCTCTTTATACAGGTCCTTCTCAAAAAATTAGCATATAGTGTTAAATTTCATTATTTACCATAATGTAATGATTACAATTAAACTTTCATATATTATAGATTCATTATCCACCAACTGAAATTTGTCAGGTCTTTTATTGTTTTAATACTGATGATTTTGGCATACAACTCCTGATAACCCAAAAAACCTGTCTCAATAAATTAGCATATCAAGAAAAGGTTCTCTAATCGACCTATTACCCTAATCTTCTGAATCAACTAATTAACTCTAAACACATGCAAAAGATACCTGAGGCTTTTATAAACTCCCTGCCTGGTTCATTACTCAAAACCCCCATCATGGGTAAGACTAGCGACCTGACAGATGTCAAGAAGGCCATCATTGACACCCTCAAGCAAGAGGGTAAGACCCAGAAAGAAATTTCTCAACAAATAGGCTGTTCCCAGAGTGCTGTATCAAGGCACCTCAATGGTAAGTCTGTTGGAAGGAAACAATGTGGCAGAAAACGCTGTACAACGAGAAGAGGAGACCGGACCCTGAGGAAGATTGTGGAGAAGGACCGATTCCAGACCTTGGGGAACCTGAGGAAGCAGTGGACTGAGTCTGGTGTGGAAACATCCAGAGCCACCGTGCACAGGCGTGTGCAGGAAATGGGCTACAGGTGCCGCATTCCCCAGGTAAAGCCACTTTTGAACCATAAACAGCGGCAGAGGCGCCTGACCTGGGCTACAGAGAAGCAGCACTGGACTGTTGCTAAGTGGTCCCAAGTACTTTTTTCTGATGAAAGCAAATTTTGCATGTCATTCGGAAATCAAGGTGCCAGAGTCTGGAGGAAGACTGGGGAGAAGGAAATGCCAAAATGCCTGAAGTCCAGTGTCAAGTACCCACAGTCAGTGATGGTGTGGGGTGCCATGTCAGCTGCTGGTGTTGGTCCACTGTGTTTCATCAAGGGTAGGGTCAATGCAGCTAGCTATCAGGAGATTTTGGAGCACTTCATGCTTCCATCGGCTGAAATGCTTTATGGAGATGAAGATTTCATTTTTCAGCACGACCTGGCACCTGCTCACAGTGCCAAAACCACTGGTAAATGGTTTACTGACCATGGTATTACTGTGCTCAATTGGCCTGCCAACTCTCCTGACCTGAACCCCATAGAGAATCTGTGGGATATTGTGAAGAGAAAGTTGAGAGACACAAGACCCAACACTCTGGATGAGCTTAAGGCCGCTATTGAAGCATCCTGGGCCTCCATAACATCTCAGCAGTGTCACAGGCTGATTGCCTCCATGCCACGCCGCATTGAAGCAGTCATTTCTGCCAAAGGATTCCCGACCAAGTATTGAGTGCATAACTGAACATTATTATTTGTTGGTTTTTTTGTTATTAAAAAACACTTTGATTTGATTGGATGGGTGAAATATGCTAATTTATTGAGACAGGTTTTTTGGGTTATCAGGAGTTGTATGCCAAAATCATCAGTATTAAAACAATAAAAGACCTGACAAATTTCAGTTGGTGGATAATGAATCTATAATATATGAAAGTTTAATTGTAATCATTACATTATGGTAAATAATGAAATTTAACACTATATGCTAATTTTTTGAGAAGGACCTGTATATGGCAGAGTAGATGAGCTCCTTGAAATTCCACCATGCAGAAGAGCCCTCTCAATATTTCGCAGAGTATATGAGCCCCTCGAAGTCTCACCGAGCAGTGGGGCCTTCTCAATATCTTGATCAATAAATGAGCCCATCAATGTCCCACCGAGCAGAAGGGGGGGGGCTGTTTCGGTATTTTGCAAAGTAGATGAGCCCATCAAGGTCCCACTGAGAAGAGCCCCTTCATATTTGTCGTGTAGATGATATCCTCAAGGACCTGCTGAGCTGAGGGTCTACCTCGATGTCTTGCAGATCACACAAGCTCCTTGAAGTCATTCCAAGCAGAGTAGCCCTTTATCTTGCAGAGAAAAGCACCTTGAGATCTTGTTGAGCAGAGGGGCCTCTGTGATATCCTGCAGAGTAGATGGGCCCCTCGAGGTCTTGCGGCGCAAACACGCCCCATTGATACTTAGAGTAGATGAATCCCTCAAGGCCCTTCTGAGCAGAGTCATGTTGGGCAGACAAGTGCCTCGAGGTCCCACCAAGCAGAAGAGCTTCTTACCAATGTGTTGCAGAGTAGATGGGCCCCTCGAGGTCTTGCAGAGCAAAGAAGCCCCTGTGATATTTACAGAGTAGATGAGCCCCTCAAGGCCTCACTGAGCAGAGTCCCCCCTACATTTAATGTAGGGCAGACAAACTCCTCGAGGTCCCACCAAGCATAAGATCTCTTTACCAATATGTTGCAGAGTAGATGAGCCCCTCGAGGTCCCAATGAGCTGAGGAGCCCCTTGATATCTTGCAGAGTAGAAGAGCCCTTCAAGCTTGGGTCAAGCAGTCAAGCTCCTTCTGAGAAGAAAAGGCCCCTTGAGGTCCTGCAGAGCAGAGAACTAAGCGGACCAAGACTGGATGGACTTCCTAATCCATGAGGGCTGTGTTCTGAGCCTGGTGCCGTTCTTTTCCTGTCGTCCGTCCCTCCTGATTTTAGCTGTGATTTTTTGCTTGTGGAGTAGCTGCTTGATTAAACATTACCCGGCAGAATGAAGCCTGCAGATTATCCGCTTTCATTTACTGTCACACAGGGCTAAATTTAGAGCTGAGATGTTCTCTACCTGACACGTTCCCCTTCCCGTAAACACCGGCTGATTGCTCCGCTCTTGTGGCCATGACCGAGGAGGATTGCAAACATGTTTGTTACTTCACTTAACTTTAAAAAGAGTCCCTGACAATTGTTGAGCCTTGTCATCTGACATCTACTACTGCTGCCATGTTTTACATCTAGGAGGAATCTTTTGTGGTTATTGTCCAAAATTCATTACCTTCCCCCCCCCCCCCATGCCCCTTAGTGCTTAGTGGTGAAAAGTGATCCATGTAAATTATTTTGGTTGAATTGACCTTCAAAATAGTATTTCCATCATAAGCAGACACCTCTGGGGTGGGGAGAGGTGGTGTCCGCCTTCGCCATTGAAATCTATAGGAAAAGAAGCCGATCGTTCAGCTGCTCAGGATGAACATTGTTATAGACTCATTAAAACTAATTACTTGCAGCCCAATAGTAAAGTTTTGGATGGTTATTTTCTAAACAGAGTTCTCTTTTTATCCTTTTCAGTGTTATTTCCTGGAGAGGCTGACCTGGATCTGGATGGGGCAAAAATGACCATTGTAAGAAATACTTGTCTACAGATTCACAGTTCCTCCAGGGTGGAGAGTACAGCGGAGGAGGTAGAGCACTGCATCCAACAATTGGGGGATATAGTACTATGGAATGTGCTCTGCATCTAGCTGTCTTCTGTATTTTCTAAGTGTGTCCTAGTTTCCCCACAATCTTTGGCGCTCTTTCCCCCCCCCCACCGTCTTTGGAACCCTTCTCTCCCCCCCCCACCATCTTTGGCGCTCTTCTCTCCCTCCCCACCGTCTTTGGCGCTCTTCTCCCCCCACCGTCTTTTGGTGCTCCTCCCCCCCACCGTCTTTGGCGCTCTTCTCCCCCCCACCATGTTTGGCGCTCTTCTCCCTCCCCACCGTCTTTTGGCACTCTTCTCTCCCCCCCCCACGCCACCACTATGTTTGGTGCTCTTCTTTCCCCTCCTCCCCCCCCCCCCCCCACCACAGTCTTTGGCGCTCTTCTTCTCCCCCCCCCCCCCCACCGTCTTTGGCGCTCTTCTTCTAACCCCCCCCCCAACGTCTTTGGCTCTCTGTTTCATCCCGCCCCGCTTTTGGAGCTCTGTGGACCCACCCTGTGCCATCCCACTTGGTGCCTTTGCTCTCTGCACCCTCTTATTTATGCGCTGCCCATTTCTGCTCTTCACGCCACTCCTTGTAAATTGCTCACCTCCTTCCATCATGCTGATATATATATATATATATATATCTATCTCTAATTTTTTTTTTTTTTTTTTTTTTTACAGGACTGCACATTTTATCCTATCTGTAAGGCTGGGTTCACATTGCATTAGTGGGTATCCGCTAACTGAATCCGTTACATAGCGCCACTCACGCAATGTAACGGATACGTTAGCACACCCATTGACCGCAATGTATGTAATGCATCCCTAACGCATGCCATTTTTGGCATGCGTTAGCAATGTTCTGTTATTTTGTGACGGACCTCGAACGCTGCTTGCAGCGTTTCTGGGTCCGTTCTCGCTAGCACAGATCGGGCATCTGCGCTAGCGTGATCGCTAAACGCAATCCCTTTTTGGACATTGCGTTAACGCAGTCTGTTAGTGCAATCCGTTTAGCGCATACGCTAACGCAATGTGAACCTAGCCTTACACTCCCTTCTGTCCATTAGGTTTATCCCCGTCCTGCACCCACCACTCCTACCCCCCACTTTCCTTGCCCCTACACTCCTGCCCTGCCTGCTGTGCCCTGGTTATTTTCACCCTGTGTCCACCATGTTGACTCCTCTCCCTCCCCTCTGCAGACCTGCGCACTTTCCTCCTGTTATTTACCGTGGTGAGGATTTCCTAATCGCCGGCGTCTAGTTCGCTCCGTAATCTTACTCTAAGCTCACTAGATGGAGTGTCTCAACAAGCGAAGCGGAGAGGTTCATAAATTTTCAAGAGCACATTTATTGCATTTCTGTCTGCATAATAATATGCTGGCAGTGATACAAATGGATTTACACTCTCCTTGTAAACACACCATTCTCATACTCGGGTCACTTGATTTGCAGAAGTTTATTTTTCCTTTTGAATTTCCATAAAGTCTTTCATAAATTCTAGTAAAGAACCAAACGGCTTCTGCTGTTATCAGTGTTCTCATGAGGACACCTTGTAACAATCCGAGGGCCACCAGGCCTGAGAGCAAAACGTTGGATTCTCGCTGGTTGTAAAGAAGGTATAAAAGGAACAAAGAGATCTGATTGGTTGACGGGAGATTAGTGATCTGTTCGTGCCAGACATATTAGTGATCTGCAAATATTGGATTAATTAACAATTTTCCACATGTTTGGAGTACGAGCCCCATGCACACAAACCCCTGCTCTTACTCCTTGTCTGCTGGCAGATGTCTTGAACATTTTGCTGTTGCCCAGATTGGAGAAGTACTGAGCACGTGCGACCACCATTTCTCCAGAAAGTAAATACAGCGGTGTGTTATGGTCTGGTGATTATGGAGCGACATTAGACTAGCTCTGAGCAGGTGGTATCTATACTGACCGCAGACCCTAAGCTCAACACACAACTAGAAGCAGCCGTGGATTGCTCCTAACGCTCCCTAGGCAACTCGTCACAGCCTAAGAGCTAACTAACCCTAAAGATAGAAGCAGGAAAACTATCTTGCCTCAGAGAAAATCCCCAAAGGAAAGACAGCCCCACACATGTAATGACTGTGAGAGGAGAAGGAAATGACATACGTAGTATGAAACAAGATTGAGCACAGGAGGCCACTTCTAGCTAAAAGGGAAAGTACAGAAAAGAGCTCTGTGCGGTCAGTAGAAAAACACTAGAAAAAGTCCACCGCAGAGAAATGCAAAAATCTCCACACCTAACTAAAGGTGTGGAGGGCAAACCCTGCTGCCCAGAGCTTCCAGTTGGCTAAATAGATCCATACTGATAAAATGGACAAATGAGCAAAAAACAAGACAGTACAAAACAACAAGTCCACAATAAGTGAACTGCAAAGGACATGGCGGATTTAGCTTTGCAGAACTTGGTCAGAGTGTCAGGACAATCCAAAGAGCAATGACTCCAGGCAGAGACAATTGACAACTGGCATTGAATGAGAGCTAAGGCCAGACTAATATAGCCGAGCCCAAAAGACAATCAAAGGAAACAGCTGAGAAGCTAAATCCAAGAAGCAGTGATACCACTTAAGACCACAGGAGGAGCCCAAGAGCAGAACTCACAAAAATACTACTTACAACCAAGAACGGAATTCACAACAACGGTGGTCGCACATGCTCATTACCGTTCTATTCATACAGAGGAGTTTGAGTCTCCAGTTCTTGAGATTTCAGCAAATACCGTGATATCCTATTTTAGGTACAAAAAAACCAACCTCTAAATGCCCCCCAATTTTTAATTCAGTCTTTACCAATCATGCCCATATGTTAATGAATTCTCCATTCTCGTTTCCCCCCTTTACAGCATCTCAGTGACGACATTCAGCCCTTTTCTCTGGACCAAAGCTTTGACTACGACCGCGTGGTGCTGACCGCTAAAGTTTCTGCGGAGGAGATGAACTTCCTGCGATTGCGGGAACCTCAGGTGGAGACGGCGAGGGAGGCCTGAGGAGGGACCTTCATGTCTTCACTCTGCAGATGACGGAAATAAAGTTCCCGGTGTTTTGTGCTAGAAGTGATCACATGCAGTTATTGAGCGGCAGATTGATGGCGAGATGCGCACCATATTGAGTTCATATAATTAGTACGCGGCGTGTGCTCGGCTCGGGCGATGCTTAGCCACCTCCGCTGATTCGGGTTGTCAGGTGTGTAGACAGGACTCTGCTGGTGTTGAGCTCACGCTGCTTCTTCTGACTCGTTGTCTAACTCCACAAATTGTTTTTCATCGTGTCTTATAAGGGATGAACCTGCGAGAGTGCCACCGTCTGAGCACACGACTCCTCACACAATGCAACCCGTCTAATGCTAAGAATAAAAAAAATAAAGCTTTTGTCGCCCTTTATTTGGTTTATATCTATCTGGAAAAGCTGGGTGACAACCAAAATGGCCAACAATAGGCACCTGAATGGTCGCGCATCCGCCTGTATTGTTCCATACAGTCAGGGTAGTGTGAATCTAAAAATGGATATTTTGAGTCCATATTGAAATATACAGAATGCATTCAGACCATGAGAGAGCAGCATTGCTGGTGAAACATTAACAGACAGACCATGCTCATAGTGACACAATCTTGAGAACTGTTTACTTATGGTCTGACGCCCTTTCACCTCACAAACAGTTCTATGTTTCTGTTTGTTATTGTAAAACATTAAGGTTTATTTAATCTCTGTGGTGTTATCTAATCCTTGTGGGCTTTTTACATTCTAAGGGTTTATTGCCCATTGTCTGATTCCATGGTGTCTCAGTTTCATCTTATCTTGAAAGCTGGCCACATGAATAGCAGGGTGAAAGCAGATTTACATAAAGTGCAAATCACTATATAAAGCCAGAGAAACATAACTGAGACAGAAGCATATACTGGGGTACCTGTACATGTACAGTGTGCCGATACCTGCATAATTGGGGATGCCCATGCACTGTAGGTAATCTCCCAGGGGTTCTCTGTCTTGGTGTTGCTTCTCGGATATTCCAGACAGATGAGGTTTAAAAGCCTCTTGGTGGTGATGCAAGTATATGTACAGTATTTAATCTTTATATGTACTTACACTTTTGTATATGTTAACATACAAAGGTTACTGTTATGATCTGGTGATTAAGGAGCGACATGTGACTAGCTCTGAGCAGGTGGTAGCTATACTGACCGCAGTCCCTAAGCTCAACACAACACTAGAAATAGCCGTGGAATGCTCCTAACTCTCCCTAGGCATCTCGTCACAGCCTAAGAGCTAACTACCCCTAAAGACAGAAGCAGGAAAACTATCTTGCCTCAGAGAAAATCCCCAAAGGATAGATTAGCCCCCCACATGTAATGACTATGAGAGGAGAAGGAAATGACATACGTAGTATGAAACAAGATTTAGCACAGGAGGCCACTTCTAGCTAGATAGAAAAAGTACAGAACAGAGCACTGTGCGGTCAGTAATAAAAACTAGAAAAAGTCCACCGCAGAGAAATACAAAAATCTCCACACCTGACTAAAGGTGTGGAGGGCAAACTCTGCTGCCCAGAGCTTCCAGCTTAGCTGAATAGATCCATATTGATAAGCTGGACAAAAGAGCAAAAACAACAAAATGCTGATCAACAAAGTCCACAACAAGTGAACTACAAAAAGACAAGCAAGGACTTAGCTTTGCTGAGCTGGTCAGAGTGTCAGGAAATCCTAAGAGCAATGACTCCAGGCAAGAACAATTGACAACTGGAATTGAATGAGAGATAAGGCCAGACTAATATAGCCGAGCCAAGAAGACGATCAGTGAAAACAGCTGCAGAAGCTAAATTCAAGAAGCAGCCATACCACTCAAAACCACAGGAGGGAGCCCAAGAGCAGAACTCACAAAAATGCTACTTACAACCACCGGAGGGAGCCCAAGAGCGGAATTCACAACAGGTTACGCGCTCACACTATTCAATTATACTATTCCGTTAATTTTGTACTTTGAAATAAAATTGCGTTATATCGCAAGTAGTGGCCTTCTTTAAAGCCATATTCGGCATTCCAGAAATATGTAAATTGTTTGAAAGTTTTGTAAAAATGTTGCAACTTTTTTTTTATGGTGCTTTTTTAAACTTTTTGAAGAGTATGCTGAGCTTAGTGGAAACAGGCACAGCCTAATAAATGTATCACAAAAGTGGTGTAAATGGAAGGGGTTGAAAAGGACAACCTGTAGTCAGTCGATGTGACTGCCGATTGTCGAATCACACAATGTATTCCCTGACCTTGCAATGCTGAGCCCTTATAACCCTGCCCCCCACCACTGATTACACAGAAAGCTGCCAATCTGGTCGGGTGGGGTTGGACCAGGAGGGTCCAGACACACAGTCCTGTAGTGATAATCTCCTGATGATAAAACACTGGTATTATTGTAACAGCAAATATGAGAGATTTTGTCATGTATCTTGGCTGAGATCTTATTTTTCTCAACTTGAGACACTTCTTCCCTCAACCTCTCATCTCCTGAAGTCATCATTCCCTCTGAAAAACAGATAAAATCTGACTTCCTCAAGACAAGGTCTACCATCTCACTGAGGGATCAGTTTACTGCTGCCTATTGAAGTCCAAGTAGAGGGGTAATGGAAGGAGCGGACAGAGAGGCATAAACACAGACTTGTTCTGATGCTTTCTAGTAAGAGTTTAATCTTAACTCCAGAGCTGGATTCACAGCTACGCTGCTGTATAAAGTCCTCCATGCTGCTGCTTCTGACAATGCGCTACATAGAGACGGAGAGCAAGAATTGCTCATGTAAGTGTGTGCTGTGAATGGGAGACGTCCTCGTAGCAGCTTTTCATCCGATCGATTGTGCTGGGGGGGGGGAAACTGGTGAAAAATGCAGGATGCAAGTCCTAAAATGGGAAGAAAGTGTTATTCGTGATGTCCAAAATAACATGTTATTCTGAAACTTTATGTATTAAATGACTGCAGTAGGCGTCATCCGACAGTAGATTTCTCCACCATGCGTCCTTGTCTTATCCTCCTGCTGACAGACTGAGTTGGGGGATCCTGTTCTTGAGTCATTCCCACTCTTAAAGGGATATTGGTGTATTTTTAATCCTTGGTCATAAGTACCAACTTTAAAGCCCTGATTGGTCTAATGTCTATGTCAGCCAAGCCTGATGATACCTAACGATACCTATACAGCATCAATAGTAAAAACAATGTTGAAAAAAAAAAAAAAAATTATATTCTCACCTTACGGCGTCCGCAGCAGCCTTTCCCGCTCCGGTGCCAAGAATGCATTGCAGCAACGACCCGTGATGACGTAGCGGTCTCGCGAGATGATGACGTAGCAGTCTCACGAGACTGCACATTATCACGGGTTATTGCCGCAATGCATTCTTGGGACCGGAGTGTCGCGAGGAGCATCGCTAAAGGCCTGGGCTGGATCCGCCGGCCGCCGGAAGGTGAGTATATAACTTTTTTATTTTAATTATATTTTTTTTTTTTAACAGGGATATGGTGCCCACATTGCTATATACTATGTGGGCTGTGTTATATACTATGTCGCTGTGCTCTACACTATGGTGGCTGTGCAATATACTACGTGGCTGTGCAATATACTACGTGAGCTGTGCAATATACTTTGTGGGCTGTGCTATATATACTACGTGGGCTGTGTTATGCGCTACGTGAGCTGTGAGACTCTTTCGTCTGGGGCCCTCAAAAACCTGCAGCTGCATAATTTTGAATTTTAATAAATTGAAATAAAAGTGATATTTTATTCTCAAGTATAAGAGCTTGCGGTGAGCATTTTTGAATTTACTTTTATTAGTCATTTTTTGTAACTGTGAGAGGGGTTAAAATTGCCATATAGTGATGTGAGTGAATGGGTTCGGTTTGTGCCTTCACTATGTCGCTGTAAAGCTATAGCCCATAAAAATCAGATTGATGCAAACCTAAATATTCATATCTGTACACTGGCTGGTCTGCGACATATTTTGAGTAGAAGCTTCTGCTCGGGGAGGAAGTTTTCCTCCTGCATAAACGAATATCCATTTTGGTATCTGGTTCCTTAATTACCTGGTCACTGCAGGAGGCCGCTGCTTCAAAGGAGATGCGTTAGCTCTCTGTAACTTCCCCAGTTATAATTAAACCCACATATTGAATGGGAGGGGGGAGATCTGGAAAGGACTTGTGGATTTTTACTTTGTCTCTATGACTAAAGTATATTTACTATTCGTTTTAATGCGAAGGGAAGATATGGCAGAGAAAATTGGCCTGTCCTGTAGAATCTGTTCTAGAAATATATTTCTATTTTTGTTTAAATTGCTTTGATTAAGTCAAAGCAAGAAAAGAGAAATGAAGGATTTTTGAATTATTCATCCAATAATCGGAATAGTCTGTTCATACAAGTCCAAACTTGCAATTTGAAATTTCACAAGACCAGAGGAAGAAACTCCACCAGTGAGCACCAAGGAATGTGGCCAAAATGTCTGCAACTTGTAATTGTTCCGAAATGGTTACGACTGGAGAGTCGGGTCTTGTACGAGGATCCCGCGTCCTCGTCGTTCGCCATTCTCGGCGTCGCTTCCCGTTTTCTTTCTTCCGTTTTGATTTGTTTTTTCTCATCCCTTGTGCTAAGGAAATGATGAGAACTGGACAAATATTTGTTCCCTTATCAAAATAACATTTCCTAAACTCCCCGACCTCCTTGGATTAAACCCGCTGCTATTCTACAGCGAGCGCTTTCGGTTTTAATTCTTCACACTCGCGCTAGTAATTACCAGAGAAATCAAATCGCTAATTCAACTGCTAGTAGGAATCAATAATTTGTTCATGAAAGAGTATTGACTGTAGCCTTCAATTAAACCAGCACTGGAGGACGGGACCGCGCTGGCGCCATGCGAGCACTTCTTACATTGTGCTTGCTGCTCGCTGGCAAGAAGTTTTTAATCCTGCTTGCAAGGAAGAAAAAAAACCCACAGCCGTCGCCTGCATTTAAAGGGACATTGGAGCATCTCGTGGATATTCTATCCTAAAAACAATTATCCAGGCTGACCCCTTCTAACCAGTTTTAAGGACAAGGCATACAGTAATTTTTCTTTTTTTTTTTCCTCAAAAATCACATTCCAATGGCTATAAGTTTTTTTTTTTTTTTTTCTTTCTCCCCATTAGTGCAGCCGTATGTCGGCCTGTTTTTGCTTTATTTTTTAATAAAATTTTTCAGTTTATATCGATTATTTATTTTTTAAAAAAGATAAATGTAAAGGAAAAAAATGTACCCCCTTTTTTTTCATACAGTTTAGATAACGTGACCGTTCTGTTACGATGATCGTTTATTTGCGGTGATAATATATATTTTTGGGGGGAACATTTCTGCAAAATCAAACTTTTTTTAATACAATTTTTTTTTATTTTTTTTTTATTTCTCCCTGCTACAGAACATCTCACTGAGATCCCCTGATCCCTTCTGTAGTCAGTCACTATGCCAAAGGATTAAAGGGAACCTGTCACCCTGAAAATCGCAGGTGAGGTAAGCCCACCGGCATCAGGGGCTTATCTACAGCATTCTGTAATCCCCCGATGTTACCTGAAAGAGGAGAAAAAGACATTAGATTATACTCACCCAGGGGCGGTCCCGCTGCTGGTCAGGTCAGATGGGCGTCTCTGGTCCGCTGCGGCGTCTCCCATCTTCTTTCCATGACGTCCTCTTCTGATTTTCAGCCATGGCTCCGGCGCAGGCGTACTTTGCCCTGTTGAGGGCACAACAAAGTACTGCAGTGTGCAGCCACCGGAAAGGTCAGAGAGGCCCGGCGCCTGCGCACTGCAGTACTTTGCTCTGCCCTCAACAGGGCAAAGTACGCCTGCGCCGGAGCCATGGCTGAAGATCAGAAGAGGACGTCATGGAAAGAAGATGGGAGGCGCCGCAGCAGACCAGAGACGCCCATCTGACCTGACCAGCAGCGGGACCGCCCCTGGGTGAGTATAATCTAATGTCTTTTTCTCCTCTTTCAGGTAACATCGGGGGCTTATCTACAGCATTACAGAATGCTGTAGATAAGCCCCTGATGCCGGTGGGCTTAGCTCACCCGCGAATTTCGGGGTGACAGGTTCCCTTTAATGCCTGCCAGTAAGTTGGGTCTAAATAGTAACTTTTCTCATGTGGAGAGTGATAAGCCAGGCCTGGCATGTCAGAGTGAGGAGACTTATAAGCCATGCATGCTCTGGGAATTTAAATATGCAAATTGTCTCTTCATAGAGGAAGAGGACTAGAACCCTATCGCCATCTATTAAAGACTCAGTATTAACTTTAAGGATCTCTGCTTCCAATTACCTGTCAGTAACAAACTTACAGGCAATCTATTAGACATGGCTCAGTAGGCACATAGGCGCGGACACCTTTGTTGGAACCAGCAATTGATGTACCTGGAACCTAGGGGGTTGTATAACCACCTAGATGCTGTGGTCGCTATTGACTGCAGCATCTAGGGGATTAAGCCACCTGCATCAGACATTTTTCTGTTCCTGACCATCTTAGTTCTGTAGATTATTGCTCAGACCCAACTTTTGAGAAGTTCAATAACCATGATATAATGGTACGTCAAGGTGTGTGCCGGCTCTCTCAGCACCTTGACGTACGATGACGTGAAGGTGTTGGAAAGGGTTAAACCAAAGGGACTTCATTATGGACTTCTAGTTGAGTCTTAATAGAAATGGTGATACTGCTGCTCTCCTTTGTGGTATAGGCGTTTTAGGTTGTCACAGCTCAAAAAAAAAAAAAACAGAAGAAGAAAGTCAAAGATGGTGAGTGGTGACCCTGTAGCATGAGTTAAGAGTTGTGGTTAACCTAAGAAGACGGTGGACTTTGTTTCTTCCCACTGTCAGGTTTTAGTGAGGCTTCTTCAAAGTGATACTTCTTCACTTTGAGCCTTGGGCATGGTGGCCCAAGCACTGGTCAGGGTAACGTAAAGCTTCAACGACTGTTTTGCAGGTGAAGGAAGTGGAAAAGTTGGAAAGGCACTTGATCCTTGAGAAGACCCAACAGTCCCTTTTTACCGAAAATAGGGCAATAGAATTAGTATTGGGGCACATTTCCAGGTTTTGCATTGAACCTCAGGCTATGACTTTGCTGCTTTGTTTTCTATACATGGGGCAGTCTAACGTCCAATATCTGGTCCAAACGAAGAGTGCAACACAGCTGTGGCCAACTCAAGGGAAATAACCCATTAATGTATTTTCAGCTTTAGAGAAGATGAACGGCTGCTCACCTTCATGAAAAAGGTTCCACTGCCGTCAAGTCCACCTCTTATGGACCCATTGCTCCAGAGATACAAGGTCCATTTTAGTTTACGGGGCCATGAATTGGACATGCAGGGTTGTCTTATTCCAACCGTCGAGACATACTGCAATGCAAAGTATCAATTTGCAAAGAAAACCAAAAAGAAATTGGAGATATGGTCCTTCACAAATAATGTAATTCTGTCGTATTCCTTAGACCTCATCTTACAAGTGTGAACCTGCCGTGGAGGGGACAAGGGTGCAGGCTGCTGTGCTGAGATCAAATGCACCCACCGCGGAGATGAGAAGAGATAACGGAGGGCATTCCCACCACAGAGGTCTTTGTTGTGGAGACTGACGGTTGGCACAGGTGGGTGTAGAGCTGATACAATCTTCACCAACCAAACCACAGTCTTCCCACTGTCTTACTGGGTCATGGAGGCCAGGTTGAAGTGTTAAGGTGATGGTGACAGGTGTTTGTCCGCCAAGCTCAGTAACCTGTGAAGTCATCCCGAGGATTTTTGAAGTTGGATTTTGAACCAATAGAAGATCTACGAGCGTCGGTAACTCGGCTTCTCTTGGTCGATTGCTAAACTGTGAAATGACACCGAGCAGATGTGCGCTGGAAATGGAAGTGAATGCTACAAGTAATGTCATATGTGAGATCAGTGGTCTCTTAGTGTTGCAAAACTACAACTCCCAGCAGTTTGGAAAAATCTCTGTTGGCTTAAAATGGTTTCTCATCATTTAGAACTTTTCCGTAACGTTATCCAACTGATCACTGATATAGGCGACTCCAGTCTCCCATTCCTCCTCCCTGGCATACCCAAAGCTTGCAGAATGGTAGAACGTCTTGGACCGCTAGGGCATCATTGGGGGCATTTGTATATTTACCTTTTATGGGATTTTTGTGTGACCCCTTCTTTCAATCAGTTTAAATCCACTGACCATTATTATTTCATGGCAATGGCACGGGTTGAGATCTATTCGGGTGGGTGTTTCCAATGCTGTTGCAGGGTAGTTGTCTGCTGCGTGGTCCAAATTGGATGGCTTCACTGTGTGGACACATCACCAGTCACAGCTTGTATGGGCACAGTTAGGGAGCAGGTTAGCACTTAGTTTTTGTATTTGATGTGTTGGACACTCATGTGGACCGAGTGCGTGAGCGTCACTTATACGGGGAAAAGCTGGAACTAAGGGAGGAAGATAAGCCGGTGGAGGCGGTGTGATGGGGAGATGTTTTGCATTGATCTTTGGGTGCTGTTGGAATGTGGAGGTGACACCGCACCAAACACCAAGCTAAATATTATACAGAACAAGTATCAAGTTCATGGCAATGGTTTTCCATAATGGCAGTGTCTGTTTCGGCAAGTAGCCTCTTTAGAGAAAGGGGACAGGTACTCCAGTGCTTGCCCTTTAAAGAGCCTTTTCACATGACTTGGAGATTCTGGTTTGTCTTTTTATTATCGTATGTCATGTGGAAAGGCTCTTTTAAAGGGTAAATTTTGACTTTTAGGATCGCCACCTTCGATAGGTGACACTAGATTTCCAGTCTTTTTCCTGTCCTAAAGGGAATCTGCAAGATGAGGCCACCGCCTTTCAGGGCAGATTCAACATTCTATAAACTAGAAAAAACTAGAGCAGGTCCATTTCCAATGTAGACAAGTGAGGAGGAATTACTCCAGTCTCAGCCAGAGTAGAACAAAGGACCCAAGCATTGAACGGTAAGGGAGCTAACCACTGAGCCACCATAGGATTATCTGATGGCTAGGTCATCAATATGCCTATCAGTACCCACCCACGGGTAATGAAAAGGAAGTGGAGGTTTCATTTGAGGTCTCATTGACCTCAGCCAGAGTTGAACTAAGGACCCAAGTGTAGGATGGCAATGGAGGTAACCACTGAGCCGCTGTGCTGCCTGAGAATTTATTTCTGGTCAGATCATCAATAGGACTCTCAACATTTATGGGAAGGTCAGAAAAAAACTAGAGCTTGTACCATTACAATTGGATCGCCCCATAGACACAGGGCCACGCGTTTCAGTACTGGGCCTCTCTGCTTCGGTTCTGAGGCTGTCACGGTGGCTAGACCCGGTCCGCGACCCTGCTAAGGGGCGTCCAATGAAAGTGGTGAAACAGTAAGGTGGATGGCAATGGTGTGAGGTATAGTCAATAACGAGGACAGAAGGTTGCAGTCTTTTTACTAAACAGCAAGAGCACAAGAAGAGGATTCAAAGATCCTCCAAAAATAGAAAAAAACAGCAAAACGAGGCAGACATGCTTACCTGCCTAGGCCTCTAAACAAATGCACTATCAGGATGCAGTGGACCCATGTGGTTAGGTGGAGACTACACAGGTGCAGCATAACCAATGAGGCAGCCACTCTCAACCTACCAAACTAATAGAGGGGGTGGCTGCTTGGCACATTGCTGCACATAAAAGACTTGTATGTGGCGCTGTTCACACAATGGAGATACACAGCATCCAGGCAAGCCTAGTAGTGACACCCTTCTATTAGATCAGGCGGGCCTGCCCAGCGCTATCCAAATGCACCCCATGTGAACAGACACCACAGTTTACAAGACAAATTAGGACTCGTAAGCGTGGGGACCCTTGACGCGGGTTACGAGCTTGTGTATTTTGGCCAAAGTATAAACTAATACCTCACAAAAATTTTTTTATATATTTTTTTTGTGTTTTTTGCACTTTTTTTCGGGGTGCAGTTGGGCCCATTTTTGTCTTGTAAACTGTGGTGTCTGTTCACATGGGGTGCATTTGGATAGCGCTGGGCAGGCCCGCCTGATCTAATAGAAGGGTGTCACTACTAGGCTTGCCTGGATGCTGTGCATCTCCATTGTGTGAACAGCGCCACATACAAGTCTTTTATGTGCAGCAATGTGCCAAGCAGCCACCCCCTCCATTAGTTTGGTAGGTTGAGAGTGGCTGCCTCATCGGTTATGCTGCACCTGTGTAGTCTCCATCTAACCACATGCAGTCTTTTTACCTCTTTACTGAAGGCTTCAGGAACCTCAATCCAGAGTACGTTTAATAGGGCTCTCAGAGACCGGCCGGTCCGATGGGCACATCCAGAGTTTCCTTCGCAGATGGAAATCGTTGCTTACCACTAGCGCCTGTGTGGTGTAGTCCTACCCTGCTGAGCATTCGGAATAGTCCTCACAACTGCTGTTCTCGTTCGTTCGTTCTCTACAGCTCTCTCTCGTTCTTTGGTTCCAGATGTTACTAGTTTCTAATGTCCCCCAGGTATGTTATGGCTAGGACACCACCCGTATGACGGGAAGGCTTGGAGATCTTCCGGGACCCTAGAGACGCCCCTCTCCCAATGTTGCCCCCTATGTCTTCGTAGGTGTAGTAAGGTAGACAGCCAACCTATGATTAACTGTCCAGCGGAGTTTGAAGTAAGGCCTGAAGTCAGTTAATCCTACGGTGTTCCGGCCACCGACTACGCGCCTCAGTAAGATGTTGCCTCTCTCTCTCGGCACGACTCTTACTGGCTCTCCTTTGTGCTTGATCTCGTTTACACGGTTCCACAATATCCTTCCCTTCGTGTCTCTTTCTTAGGATACCGCCGCAGGGTGTGCAGGCGCGGTTCCGTAACGTTCTGTTCGCTAGGCACCTGCCAGGTTCCCATGCCTGACAGGGACCCCCCTGTGCCTTCTCCCTGCAACACCCCCTGCCACGGGATGTTGCCTGGATCCAACCCAGTCAGCTTCTGACTAACTTCCTCCCCAGCCCCTAGTTTTACCAGTGTGAGGAGTGGCCCAATAAATAAAGCCTTTTTCTCCCCCTAGTGGCCGGAGTGTGAAGTGTAATGTGTTCTGGTGATACCTGGTCAGGAGAACTCCTTAGTGCCATCAGACGTACCGCTACTCCCCTTAGCGGCAGAGTGCCATACTGCAACGACCAGGTCTCTGGGGCGCTGCACTCCCCCCCCCCGGTTAAATCCAGTACTCCTGGACTGGGAAGAAGAACAACAATATAATACAGCAAAAGACGTACAAATATTTGAAATGCTTAGAACAAGTAAATAGAAAAGGTGCTTCCCTTTATGGGAGGTAAGGACACTTGAACGTTACAAACAAAAACAAGGTTAAATATTTTTAAATAACATTTTTGACTATAAATAACTCTCAGTACCCAGCCGGGTATTCTACTAAGTGCAAACTCTGAACAATAAGTTAACTTTTCCTTTAAGGGCGTACACTCTGAACCCACTAAAGGCCTACCATAAAATGCTATATAACTCAACTTCTCTTTCCGTTCCAACTTCACCAATGCAGGACCGCCTAGCTCCTTGGCTGGGCCTACTGCCATTGTGCGGACCATCTTTCTACATCTCTCAGGAGGACTCTCTCTCTAACCCCTACGAGTTCACTTCAAGCTTTCCTGTCCTCAATCTTTATTAACATTATCAAACTTTCTAAATTCTAACATTATTAACGTTTCAACTTTTATTAAAGCCATCATGTAAACATTCCCTTTAAGAGGGACCCAAGTCTCTACTGCAGATTCTCTCTCTGTCTGCCAGTCCATCGAAAGCAAGACCTTCTGCGTCATATCTCGAAGCATCATCTTCGCAAAGTCTTCTCTCGCTTGTAAAACCAGTAGGGAGCACCTTTAAGAAGGTGCAAACTATATACAAAAACAGTTTTGAATCATTCACCGTCCATGATCCGGCAGTCTTTTAAACAGTGATAACTTGTGCAAACGTAGAAAAGAAATAGAAACATTAGGGATCCCGGGTAAACAAAGGGATCCCTAGGAGTTAACCCTGGACGGGTTTAAAGTAGCAGCAACAGCAGGAAACAGTTAACTATATACATATTCGGTTCTTCAAGGTTTAGTGCTGTAAAGGTTGTGGTCTTACCTCGCAGACCACTCCTCTCCGTTGAACACTGGTGGGATCCACAGTTGTCTGTGGGGCCTGGTCAGCCCGGCGATCCTCAGCGGGGACCTCATCATCCGGGATCCCAGCTGCGACCTGGAGGACTGCGCACCGCTGAATGCCCCTGGCCGTCCAGCCGGCCCCCCTCGACCATCGGGTATAAGTTACCGCATCTCCAGGTCTTAAGTCGCGATCCTCGACCGTCCCCCAACACGGCTCCACCTCGCTCCGATCAACACGGACCTGGAGGGGCTCTCCAATCTCCTGGATGACCCCCCTCTCCTTGTGGTTGTAGAAGACCACCACTCCCCAGTGCGACGGCCAGATTTCCACTTCCTCCGTGAGGTCGACTATGATCGCGGGTCGGGGTTGCTTCCTCCGGGCCGCCACCAGGCGCCGCTGATGCTCCGTCACCGTCAAGATCTTCAGATCTGACCCCTGCGGTACACAATCCCCTGACTGGGTTCGGGGGTCCGCCACGGCCGGGACGGGCAAAGGAGGAGACATGGGCGACAGGTGAACCTCCGTCGGGTGGCCCAATCGGGAACTCACACGAGCTTGGGCCTTCAGGCAGCGCGCCAGATACCGGGCCTCGGCTGCAGCCATTCCGCCGTCGGGCACCCATCCGCCGGGTTTTCCCTCAGGCTGCTCTTCAACGGGAAACCTCTGCAGCGGTGGTGACTCTGAGATCACTGCAGGGAATGCGGGTCTATGCCTGGCCGGGTCATCGCCATGCGGTGGTCTGGACGCCGCCATCTTTGTCTCCTCCTCCGGATCTTCTTCCCGGGCTCTTTTTCGAGGGTGGTCCCGTCTCCATTGTCCCCACCCTCCGTGGAGGATGAGAAGGCGGATCTCCGCTGCTGACGGACATGCCCTCAGAATACAGCAATGCTTAGACTAGGCGGCCATTATCTTTCGCGCTCCAGCTTACTCACGCCCACTTCCACGCCCTTCTTCTCCTGCGCTCCTCGTGGCGCTACAATGGCGGGAGTTTTGGCGGGAACCTTGCGGTAGATAGCAATTTACAGTCCTTGCAATAAATCACAGTCCAATACGTTCCAATCACAGTTCCAAGGCACACATGACCCAATTCTTCAGGCTTAAGTACGATCCTGTTCGTGATGCCAAGTTGGATCGCCCCCAGACACAGGGCCACGCGTTTCAGTACCGGGCCTCTCTGCTTCGGTTCTGAGGCTGTCACGGTGGCTAGACCCGGTCCGCGACCCTGCTAAGGGGCGTCCAATGAAAGTGGTGAAACAGTCTGTCAGTGGTTCGTGACGCCAACTGTGGTGTTAGGTCAGGGTGATCGACGCTGCTATGGGGTCCACTGGGGTGATGGAATGGCAGCTAGATGGTATACCTTCCCGCAGGTGAAGTATGTCCCCAGGGCTTCCCAGTAAGGTGGATGGCAATGGTGTGAGGTATAGTCAATAACGAGGACACAAGGTTGCAGTCTCTTTACCTCTTTACTGAAGGCTTCAGGAACCTCAATCCAGAGTACGTTTAACAGGGCTATCTAAGACCGGCCGGTCCGATGGGCACTTCCAGAGTTTCCTTCGCAGATGGATATCGTTGCCTACCAATAGCGCCTGTGTGTTGTAGTCCTACCCTGCTGAGCATTCGGAATAGTCCTCACAACTGCTGTTCTCCTTCGTTCGTTCTCTACAGCTCTCTCTCGTTCTTTGGTTCCAGATGTTACTAGTTTCTAACGTCCCCCAGGTATGTTATGGCTAGGACGCCACCCGTATGACGGGAAGGCTTGGAGGTCTTCCGGGACCCTAGAGACGCCCCTCTCCCAATGTTGCCCCCTATGTCTTCGTAGGTGTAGTAAGGTAGACAGCCAACCTATGATTAACTGTCCAGCGGAGTTTGAAGTAAGGCCTGAAGTCAGTTACTCCTACGGTGTTCCGGCCACCGACTACGCGCCTCAATAAGATGTTGCCTCTCTCTCTCTCGGCACGACTCTTACTGGCTCTCCTTTGTGCTTGATCTCGTTTACACGGTTCCACAATATCCTTCCCTTCGTGTCTCTTTCTTAGGATACCGCCGCAGGGTGTGCAGGCGCGGTTCCGTAACGTTCTGTTCTGTTCGCTAGGCACCTGCCAGGTTCCCACGCCTGACAGGGACCCCCCTGTGCCTTCTCCCTGCAACACCACCTGCCACGGGATGTTGCCTGGATCCAACCCAGTCAGCTTCTGACTAACTTCCTCCCCAGCCCCTAGTTTTACCAGTGTGAGGAGTGGCCCAATAAATAAAGCCTTTTTCTCCCCCTAGTGGCTGGAGTGTGAAGTGTACTGTGTGCTGGTGATACCTGGTCAGTAGAATTCCTTAGTGCCATCAGACATACCGCTACTCCCCTTAGCGGCAGAGTGTCATACTGCAACGACCAGGTCTCTGGGGCGCTGCACAATCACTGACTACAATTTCTAAAATACACCTGAGAGGAGGAATCTCATTGTCCCCAGAGTGGAACCCAGGGAACCAACATTGAGGAGTGGTAGCGCTTTCCATTGATATGACTTGCAGCACCAATGGGAAGATCGGGAAAAACTAGAGCAGGTCCATTTGCAATTTCTGCAGTACAACTGAGAGGTAGAATTGCTCAGACCTCAGTCAGAATTGAACCAAGGACCCAGGCATTTAAAGGTAATTGTGCTAACCACTGAGGGGCTTGAGAATTACCTGATGGCTAGGTCATCAATATGTCTATTAGTGCCCACCGACAGGTCATGGAAAACTAGAGCAGATCCATTTGCAATTTCTAAAGTACAACTGAGAGGTAAAATTACTCCAACCTCAGTCAGAATTGAACTAAGGACCCAAGCATTGAAAAGTAATTGAGCTAACTACTGAGCCACCATAGCATTACCGATGGCTAGGTCATCAATATGTCTATCAGTAACCACCGACAGGTCATGAAAAGGAAGAGCAGGTTCCCTTGTGGTCACTGAGTTCATTTTCTGAGATGTGTCTGAGAGGAGGAATCTCATTGTTCTTGGTCAGAGCTGAACCAATGAAAACAACAAGAAAAAGCAAGCAACAGTGTTACCTACCATGCTGCCCCATGGCTGCTTAACCACCAGCAACAGCAGGCTGTGCACCGATCTATGAGATGGGAACAAAAGGCTTTTAGTCTCTGTGTTCTCATACAAGAGACTGGCGAGGGCGGCCATTCACTGTGGGACATTTCTGAACACGTCCATGTACTAAAAAACATCACGTAATAATCTCCATGACACGGTCTCCAGAGCTCGGTGCACAATTGTCCTAGATCCATCCCATGCTTGAATGGAGCAGAGGTGCACGGGCTTATCCTCCACTGTATTCATTGACTACAGGACTGTCTGGAAGTAATAGAGCTCTGCGTTCTCAGATGGTCCTGTAAACAATGAATGGAGCAGAGGTGTGCAGGCTTATCCTCCACTGTATTCATTGACTACGGGACTGTCTGGAAATAACGGAGCTCTGCGTTCTCAGATGGTCCCGTAAACAATGAATAGAGCAGAGTAAGAGCAGCTCCACTTCCAGAGACATACTGATAGGATATGAGTCCTGACGGGGCAATAATGTCTGTAAACCCATAGTCCAAAATATTACTTATAGTCACTTCGACATGAATGAATACATATCCTGGTGTGGAATCCCATTCCAGGAAAGAAGTGAAAGAGAGGAAAATTGTTTTTGAATAAAAGAGTAAATTTTATTACATGAATTTATACATAACACAATAAAAGTAATGAAAAAGAAACAAGAACAGGGGGGTGATTGAAAAACACCAGACTACCACGGGTTCAATAGCACCAATATCAGGCAAACTCCAAGAATGGATGAAAACAAAGAATAATAAATAAAGCTACGTAGCAATATAAGTAATAACAGGCATAATGACAGCACAGCCAAAAAGGGTATATATAGATATTAATGTACCGTTATTCAAATATTAATGAGTACGGCCTCATATATATATATATACCTATATCAGGTAATAGGTACAAATCCCCCAAAAGAGTAGACCAACTACCAGAGAAGGCCACTAGCTGGATAATAGGGCAAAAAAGAGGAAGGCAATAGACCAGGGAATACAACATGAGTTGTTATTACACCTGGTATGTGCATAGCACTAACAGACGCCTACAAATGTATGTGCCCAGTATAGGAAGATTAGTTAGGGGGTTAATATTACCTGCAAAGTTGCTATTTGGACACAAGAGGGGGCTGTGCCGACTTGAAGGTGCCTGGTGCTATGGTCCCGAGCCCGACGAGCGCCGTTTCGCACAATCTTCTTCAACTGGGGCGCCAAGTTCATTACTATCTATATATACCCTTTTTGGCTGTGCTGTCATTATGCCTGTTATAACTTATATTGCTACGTAGCTTTATTTATTATTCTTTGTTTTCATCCATTCTTGGAGTTTGCCTGATATTGGTGCTATTGAACCCGTGGTAGTCTGGTGTTTTTCAATCACCCCCCTGTTCTTGTTTCTTTTTCATTACTTTTATTGTGTTATGTATTAATTCATGTAATAAAATTTACTCTTTTATTCAAAAACAATTTTCCTCTCTTTCACTTCTTTCCTGGAATGGGATTCCACACCAGGATATGTATTCATTGGGGCAATAATGTCTGCAAAGTGGGACCGTTCTTATGAAGCATAATAAATAAGCATATTGATTGTACAGCACTTTACAGACATCACTGCACCCATCAGGGGTCATATCTCCTACAGGTCTGTCTTCAGAACATGGGAGGAAACCCAGAGTCACACAAAATCAGGGCTGTGGAGTCGGTAACCCAAACCTCCGACTCCTCAATTTCCATGACACCGACTCAGACTACCTCATACATGGCTCATGTTTAAGTGGTAAATTTACTGTAGTAAAATGGTAACATCAGGCTTTTAATCATCATTATGATACAATAATCAAGCCATTTCGATAGAACATAAAATATATTTATTGGAATACAACTTTAGAACAAAAAAACTTTTGCATATTTCCAATTTATTTTCCACTATGCAGTAAGTGGGAAAAAAAACAGTTTTCAACCAAAACGTACTGAATAGCATTTGTGCAGTCTATGAATTTGTTCTGAGAAATCGCATCGCCTCCATCAGGTCCTCCTCCATAGATGACCTCACATCGGACCTAATTATTTTAAGGATGGAGAACGACTTCTCTACAGTAACTTGAGTTGGTGGTAAAGCAGTGACCACATGGGCGACATCGCTAACAATTTCAGGGTGTAAAGGATTTGCCTCGTGCACAGTTTTGATTGAACTCTTCTACTTTTTTTGAGAGCAAGTGAAAAATGTTGCTGAAATATGGTCAATCTGCTTTCTATGGGAGTGGAATTTTCTTCCCTGTGGCAACGCTTTTCTTGTTTCATGTTGTCCAAATACTTGTCGAACCCAAATGAAGGAACAGCAGCAGCGGCACTGGTAGGACCCGAGTCCTCTTGCTCGTCCTGTAGCCCACTCATCATAATTGCTACCTCAATCAGAGCTTCTTTTTCTTTAGTAAGCTGTTGATCATCCAGCAATATAAGATGACTCTGGTCCACATAAACAGCTACCGGAAGAATTTTATTTTCTAACAGCAGTGTCTGTCTCCGTTTCATTGAAGCAGCAATGCCATCTGCGATTAAGCCTCCTCTTTAGGACAGGCAAAACAACAAGTTCTTCTATTCCTTTATAAAAATGCCAGGATTTAAATCCTCGGCTTGTAACTTTTTAGTCCCTATAAATGGGTGATGAAGCAATTCCTTCAATTCAGCTACCTGTGTCCATTAACCTTCATGTAGTGTTACCGGAAGGTTGGCCATAGCAACAAGGAAGGGTTTCAGCTCAAGCAATTGCTCAATCGTTAAATAGGTGCTGCCCCACCGAGTGGCTTGATCCACAATTGCCCCTTTCCCAGCAAGTCTCTTCAAGATGGAATCAATCTTTACGGTTCTGGCAGCAACAGCCAATTTCCTCGCTTTGCTAATCAGAGTTCCAGCATGTCCCTCTTGCAGACGATCTTATTGCCGGCTGCAGCGTGTGCACAACATAGCGCATGTGATGAATAGGAAAGAGGTGTGAAGCAGCTTCAACAAGATCATCTCCATCAGTCGTGTTCATGCCCAGCGGTGCCAAGAGATGCAAAGAGAAACTGGTATAAATGTATGGGGGAGAAAGCGGGACGAAACGGGACCCGAAAAACGACAGTCAGGTCCTCTACAGCCGCACTGTGCTCTGTAAGATGGATGGCTGATAGATGGCGTAGATGGGTGATGGAAGCATTATGGATACATAGGATTGAAGCAGAGATTATATAAAAACGATACAGAACTTTTGATATCAAAATAATTAAATTACTAAATGGGTGCTCCTTCCCAGTTTACCATTTTTGACATATTTATGTCAAGCAATCCAGTCCTGCAAATGCATATGTGTGATGCCATATAAAAAGTGCTGTGCCCTGCGGCCACCTGTCACGATATGTAGCCAGTGTAGGACTGGGGTGCAAAGGGCCCACCGGGTAACATTAACATTTGGGGCCCACTTTTACCTGCATACAAATATTACATTACCCTGGTTCACAAATTTACCTATATCTCTATAAAACAATAAACTGGGTTGTTTGGTTAATGAATGAGATGCTGTTTTTTTCTGTACAGAGAGAACCAAGTGAATTATGACAAGTACTGCCCATACAGTAAGGTTGGGGGCCAAAATCTGCACAGGGGCCCACCGGGGGATTGCCCTGTTCCCCCGTGGGCCAGTCCGAGCCTGTATGAAGTGACCCCACAGGGGGTAGCTCAGCGGACAGCATGACACACACACAATGGGATAGAAATGGGGAGAGGAAGGCCATACTAATAGGGAAATGAGGGATGGACACCTGCCCAAACCTGAGACTGACCCTGCACTCCACTAATGCCCTAAGTGGGTCCTTCCCCCCACCGCCATCAAAAACCTCGTCTCTCACTGTCACTTAGCACTGCCCTGGCTAGTGCACTGGCCGGCAAGGGCGCTAGCCTCATCGCTGCAGATGGAACAACACAGGGGACAGTGACAAACACTGTTTATATACTACGTGGGCTGTGCTATATACTACGTGGGCTGTGTTATATACTACGTGGGCTGTGTTATATACTACGTAGGCTGTGTTATATACTACGTGGGCTGTGTTATATACTACGTGGGCTGTGTTATATACTACGTGGGCTGTGTTATATACTACGTGGGCTGTGTTATATACTATGTGGGCTGTGTTATATACTACGTGGGCTGTGTTAGATACTACGTGGGCTGTGTTATATACTACGTGGACTGTGTTATATACTACATGGGCTGTGTTATATACTATGTGGGCTGTGTTATATACTACATGGGCTGTGCTATATACTATTTGGGCTCTATGCTACTTTGTTGTGCTATATGCTATGTGGGCTGTGTTATATGCTACGTGGGCTGTGTTATACGCTACTTGGCTGTGCTATATTTCTCTGCTGTAACTGTGCATCATGAATTGTAGTATGTGTTAAAGAGGGGGCCCATGGAGAATCTTTCGTCCGGGGCCCTCAAAAGCCTGGAGCCGGCCCTGGCTTCACTGATTGTTCGCGGCCGGGCGTGACCAATCAGCGACAGGCGCAGTCCGGACGCGAATTAGCACGGAATTTGAACCACGCTTCCCTAATTGGTCACGGCCGGACGAATCCTGTGTATAAATTGCATTATTCTGAAAACTTCATAAATAAACTACATACATATTCTAGAATACCCGATGCGTTAGAATCGGGCCACCATCTAGTAGAACATATTGTTATAGTACATCATTTTCTGGACTGCAGGATAGTATAGATCTCGACCTCGTATATATATCACACCTCAAAAAAACAATTGTCTACATTTAAATTGTTGATAATTGTTATCATTGTGCAAAGAGAAGATGATCACATCATCTGCATGACCGGCTCCAGTATGAGAATAAACTACAGAGAAGAAAAATCAGAAGATTCACCATAAACCAGTATGGGGAGGTACAAACAACGAGATACAAGGTAGCTTCATTCTTCACTCAGGGTTATTGTCACTAATGGATGATGAGAACTAGATGAACCTCCAGCCAGAAAGAGGAGAACCCCAAGTTTCAGTGTCATTATCATATAGCCCAAGAATCAGTGTGTAATTATTCTGTTCCATAATTGTCAGCATCATTACTCCTTATTCAAGGTATCAGTGTCATTACCCTGTACCCAAAGTGTTAGTGTCAATATGCTGTAACCCAAGTGTCAGTGTCATTATATACTGTTTGGAGGAGGGAAAATGAAGCATACACTGAAAGGAACACCCTGCCTACAGTGAAGCATAGTGGGAGCTTTTTGATTCCTACAGTGATGCATGGTGGTGGCTTGGTGATGCTTATAGTGTAGCACAGTGGCAGTTCCCGGGTAATACAGTGGCTGTTGCCAGCTAGTACAGTGGCTCAGTGGTTAGCACTGGAGTGATTGGTTCATCTCTGACCAACAATAATGAGATTCCACCTCTCAGGTACACTTCAGAAATTAAAATCAATTAACTGATTTGATGCCTTGGGCATCTAGCTTTCTCTTTCATGATCTTGCCATCGCTGCTGGTAGTCATATTGATAACCTACCTATAAATAATAATAATCATGGGCAGCATGGTGGCTCAGTGGTTAGTAATGTTGTTGAAGTCATGGGTTGAACTTGGACAGAGCACGCTGAGATTCCACCTCTGTGCTCCAGCTACACACAGTGTGAGCAGTGAGCGGGAACGTCCTGCATTATTGACAATATAACAGTATTAGAGACTCTTGCACCAATAAACAGTAGGACATAGTAGTTGTAATATATGCAATAATAAACATTATTCCGACAGGTTAGCATTGTAGGTTTCCATTGCTCGGGTTATTGGTCCAAATCTAACCAAGGACAATCATTTTCCAGTGATACCACAGGACACTGGATCACTTTTTGCCACTGATACACCGCAGAAAGAACTGTGGTCTCGTATTGTAGTTAAAAAAAAGTGCAAAAATCAAAAAGACACCAACTTAATATAAAAAAAGTAAAAAGAAATTAAATATATATGTAATACTGCAATTAACCACAGGGGGGCAGCATTATACCATGTGATAAGGCATTTACTACGCATGGACACATTGGCTGCTTTGTGTGCAGGCAAACAGGGGTGCACTTTAATTAGTTAACATCATAGATGTTCTTGTTTTTACATTGTATAAAAAAACAACAACACATTCCGTCTACAAGAAAACCCCAGGGACACGAATATAAAAATTCTGCACAGTCGAAAAGCTCTGGCCCTGACGGTGGGATAGATGAGAGATAATTGTGCTGCCTCCCGCCATGCTGGTGGATAATCATGGTGGTCATTTTTATAGTCCCTACTGTGAAGGGAACGCAATGGGGGCTGCACAAAGCCAAACCGATCACTTTGTTTGCAGGGCAATACGTTTATTTTTCTACCCCCTCTCCCCCCCAAAAGAATGGAGGCAAAATGCTGAAAATCCAAATTGATTAGTGTTAGTTCTAACAACAACAAAAAAAGACTGATCTCTTAAAGGGGAAATGCAAACTAATTGCTTTTAGGACAGATCAGAAAATGAGTGTTGCGGGTTCGAACCTGTGTCAAAATGGAGGCGCCACCACGCTAGTTGGAAGGGACTGTGTGCAGGAGGGGCGGCGTGGATTGATATATAGAGCTGGAGTGGCCAATGGCTGCCGGACGAGAACACTGCAAACCTCCTCCAACCTGTGGCACCAATCACGGCTTAGAAACCGCCTACCGGACTCCAAAGTATGCAAATTCATTGAAACGCCAATTCTATCTGTCCAGTTATGTGACGTGTTCTAAGGTCCTGCTCACTGCTCGACCATTGTGTTCAACTGTATCTGTGTACACAGATACAGTGAGAGTCAGGACGTAACCCCGACCTCCTGGGACACCACCAGGGCTCCCCAAATTCAGGCCTCTCCTGCAGGATCCAGGACAGATAGAGGTCAAAATAGTCTCAAGAAACCAACAAGATGCATCAGCCCAAGTGACTGTAGGGCTATGTTCACATCTGCAGGAGAGATCTGGCCATAAATTTCCAGCAGAACTAGAGTTAAGGATGGAAACCAAATGCCCCCTGTTATATTCAAGGGGTCTGTTGGGCTTTTCTGCTGTCTTTTGTGTCTAATCCAGATTACCATTAATATTGTTGTTTTTCTTTGCCCGTGCGCCTTGTGACATATCTGCAACCTGAAAAACCACGCTCTGCTGCATCGCTGGACTCTGCTACATTCCCACACGTGTGCAACCTGAAAAATCCAGCTCTGCTGCATCACTGGGCTCTGCTACTTCACCACAAGTGCGCAACCTGAGAAACCCAGCTCTGCTGCATCGCTGGGCTCTGCTACTTTTCCACAAGTGTGCAACCTGAAAAACTCAGCTCTATAGCATCACTGGGCTCTGCTACTTCACCACAAGTGTGCAACCTGAGAAACTCAGCTCTATAGCATCACTGGGCTCTGTTACTTCACCACAAGTGTGCAACCTGAGAAACCCAGCTCTGCTGCATCGCTGGGCTCTGTTACTTCACCACAAGTGTGCAATCTGAAAAACTCAGCTCTATGGCATCGCTGGGCTGTGTTACTTCACCACAAGTGTGCAACCTTAAAAACCCAGCTCTGCTGCATCACTGGGCTCTGCTACATTCTCACAAGTGTGCAACCTGAGAAACCCAGCTCTGCTGCATCGCTGGGCTCTGCTACTTTACCACAAGTGTGCAACCTGAAAAACCCAGCTCTGCTGCATCGCTGGGCCCTGCTACTTCACCACAAGTGTGCAACCTGAGAAACCCAGCTCTGCTGCATCGCTGGGCCCTGCTACTTCATCACAAGTGTGCAACCTGAGAAACTCAGCTCTATAGCATCATTGGGCTCTGCTACTTTACCACAAGTGTGCCACCTGAAAAACTCAGCTCTACTGCATCACTGGGCTCTGTTACTTCACCACAAGTGTGCAACCTGAGAAACCCAGCTCTGCTGCATCGCTGGGCCCTGCTTCTTCACCACAAGTGTGCAACCTGAGAAACCCAGCTCTGCTGCATCGCTGGGCCCTGCTACTTCACCACAAGTGTGCAACCTGAGAAACTCAGCTCTGTAGCATCACTGGGCTCTGCTACTTCACCACAAGTGTGCCACCTGAAAAACTCAGCTCTATAGCATCACTGAGCTCTGTTACTTCACCACAAGTGTGCAACCTGAGAAACCCAGCTCTGCTGCATCGCTGGGCCCTGCTACTTCACCACAAGTGTGCAACCTGAAAAACCCAGCTCTGCTGCATCGCTGGGCTCTGTTACTTCACCACAAGTGTGCAACCTTAAAAACTCAGCTCTATGGCATCACTGGGCTCTGTTACTTCACCACAAGTGTGCAACCTTAAAAACCCAGCTCTGCTGCATCGCTGGACTATGCTACATTCTCACAAGTGTGCAACCTCTAAAACACAGCTCTGCTTAATTGCTGGGCTCTGCTACTTCAGCACAAATTTGAAACCTGAAAAACCCAGCTCTGCTGCATCACTGGGCTCTGCTATTTCACCACAAGTGTGCAACCTGAAAAACCCAGCCATGCTTAATTGCTGGGCTCTGCTACATTTCCAGAAGCATGCAACCTGAATGTGGTGCGGATTGGGAGCAAGTTCTTATTTATTTTCTGACATGACTTTTTTCCCTGTTCGTCTTGACATCTCCTCGTCATCTATCTCTAAACTTGTTTGCTCCAGCAATCAGAGCCGCCGTGTACCGAGAAGGTCAGACAAGACCCCATCCCCTCGACGTCTTCTGAAGACGTTTCTTTGACCCTGCTGATGAATGATGAATCTCGGGACAATTATTTCCATATATCGCCTTCCATGCTGCACTTACCGCTGATGGAAATGTCATATTACAATTGTTGCTCCGGGATTGAACTTGCAGCCATCTTCTCGTTTTCTGGACTCTTGTTCTCGGGAAGGAAGTGCTCAGCGCGTTGACAACATCATTTTTTTGGTTTTGTAAATTACTTTCTCAAACCAAGGTTGACAAGGCTGACAAAAGATAAAATAGCTGATTTTTTTTTATTTTTTTTTTGTATTGTAAGTAATTTGCATTTTCCAAGCGAGGAACGGAGCAGAAATTGCTAAACTGATGGCTCTTTTATTACTAGGGAGCGAACTGGGGCTGAGCTTCTGGAAAGGAAAATCGCTTGAGCTCAGTTGATTGTAAAAGATTGTACATGGAAGTGTGCGGCCACGAGAATATGAAATGTTTAGATATCAAGATGGTCGGCTCACCAAGGACAAACCGAAACGTTTCTGCATGGAGAACTCACATCAAACTTATTGACCTCTCCGCTTTGGCCAAAGTCCTGCTGACCAGTCCATCGCTAGACATTACTGATGATTGTGCATTTGGAGTCCTGCTGTCACGGGGCTACAGCAACAGAGAGGTTCCAGAGAACCGCAGCGCTCTGGGCCTCGTTCACACACAGTGAACAGAAGCTCTTCTCCTGTATTCTGACCTGGCTGCTTTTTGCCAGCAGTGCAGGAGTTAACCTTATTGCTGAGTTGCTGAGAGCTGGATCTCTCAGCTGAAGTGGATTTTGTAATCTGATCCTCTATATAGACCCAGTCCTGACTTCAGCTATTGTCAGTGATCAGTTCTACTGCCTGGCTTGGAGGTTGAAGGAGCGTAGTGTTGGAGCTTGGAGGTTTATTTACAGAGATTAGTGTCTGCTGTTTTGGTTGCATGTTAAACCTGTTTTCCTTGCTAGTTTTTTCCTTCTCTTCCCTTCTCTGTGTTTCCTCTGTGGTTGTGTGAGCATTTGGTGAGTTTGAGACTTTTTGTTACCTTGTCTGTATACCCTGTTTATTGTTGTATTTATACACTGGTGCAGTCCACCTCCTTTGGGGGGAGAGGGGGCCATTGATAGGGTCTGCACAGGAGACAGGGATACGCTGGCGGGTCAGGTCTCCTAACCATCATAGGTACCCCCGAGATTAGGGAAAGCGAGGGCCCAATTATAGTGGCAGGGACAGGTGCGGGTCCCAGTACGCCATCCTGCCCCTTTATCGCCATTTACGGCGTGACACCTGCTGACCATAAGGACACCACCTTGTACTTTACCCTCAACCACCAAAGAAAGAGGGACTTCTTAGGTTCTGGTCCCAAAAACAGTCACAGACTGATGTCAGGACTGGAGATGTGCAGATTTTTATATACTCCTGCCGTGCCACAATTTGCAGGTTCTGAAAACCCTCCATGTGCCTGAGAAAGACGTGTGAAACACTCTAAGATCTCCTAGAAATATATTGAACACTTTTCAAGCTCTTAACGTATCTGGCCTGTTATCACCGCTGAGCGGTCAACCATTATCTGCAATGCTTTTTCAGTGTTTTATGATTTTCTCTACCTATCTCCTATTGCTGAGCTGTGACGTTCTTTCACTATCCAGATTCACCACAAAATGGCATTCCCTGCCTCTGCTTTTCTGCAGACTGTGATACTCCCTCGTGATTGGTTGCGCTGTACCATGTGATGCAGTTGGAACATACGCGTCACTCCATGTGATTGGATGTTTCCGATAGGATATCACTCCATAAACTACTCAAAGACAAGAAATTCAGCACTCTACAAGGAAGAAAGAATTATGATTTTATTGTACTGTCGTCCAAATAAATATGTAACGTTTCGGTCTTATACCGCAGACCTTCATTAGACAGTCGCAGTACAAAGGAGGAGGTAACATGAAGCAAAGCGCTTGCAGATAATGGGTAGCAGCCCTGAAGACTGATGTTCCTATTGCTGAGCTGTGACATATCGCTATCCAGATTCACCACAAAATGGCTGCTGCATTCCCTGCCTCTGCTTTTATACAGGCCATGATAGCCCTCCTGATTGGTTGCACTATACCCAGTGATTTAATAGCTGTAAGGCATAATGGGGAATATACATTACATTACCTTCATATTTGATTCTTCATCATTCTCCACTTGCGTCTTGTATTATCAAATTTTACTTCTGTTTACTTTATTCATATGGTATCTATGTTCATGACTTTCTAGGTCAAGTTTTTTTTGGCGCTTTGCTTTTTCAACTGAGCCTTTATGATTATTATTATTATTATAGTTTTTATTAGTTACTTCTATTTGTTCCTGGGGTTTTCTTTTATTATATTTTTATATGTGTTTTGCTTGGAGCTGACACCTTTTGACGTTTTGGGGTTGTCCACCTCATCTCCCCTGTCTGTGCTGTTTGCCTGTTTTTTTTTTAAAATGTTGTTTTAATATGTGAAGAGAATAAAACATTTATATTTTATCAATTGTGTCCAACTTACTTTTGTGCAGTAAAACAACAAAACTTGTAGAAACAGACAAGGACCGCAGATCCAAAACTTATACATTGATTTATGCGGCTAAGCGAAAAGTTACAAAAAACGTGTTCGTATAAGATTATTTAGAAGAGAGCAATCACTGGTGGAGGATATCATGGTCGGAAGAATACAGGGTGGGTCATTTATAAAATGTGTTTTGCCTTACGATACGAGATGTGCAGCATCTGAAACAACGGATACTGGAAGCCTGTGCTCGCATTTCTTCTGCGGTGTTGCTATCAGTGTGTCAAGAGTGGGAGAAGAGGGTTGCATTGACAATCCAACACAATGGGCAGCACTTTGAACACATTTTATAAGTGGTCATAAACTTGTAAATAACTCACGAAAGAATAAAGTTACGTTTAAACTAAGCACACCATTGTTTTTCTTGTGAAATTCTCAATAAGTTTGATGTGTCACATGACCCTCTTCCCATTGGAAAAAATAAAGTTGGATCCAAAATGTCCGACTTCAAAATGGCCGCCATGGTCACCACCAATCTTGAAAAGTTTCCCCCCTCCCATATACTAATGTGCCACAAACAGGAAGTTGATATCACCAACCATTCCTATTTCATTTAGGTGTATCCATATAAATGGCCCTCCCTGTAGAAGGAACAATGTGAAGGGGAAGACCAGAAAGACGATGGCTTGATATTAGCAAGATAACGTTGGAGAAGACCCTGGTGGATCTATCTAGGCTGCACAAGATCCATCTTCCTGCAGATGGTTCATTCATCAAGTCGCCATGGCTCGTGATCAAGCTGAAGGCCGTTATTACTATTATTAAGAATATTTCGATATTTTGGGCATTTAGGACACTCGCATTATTGATAACTGAGACAACTGCTTTTTCGGTTTTGCTGGTCAGAGGACAAGCTGTAAGGTCTGGATCCAAGAAGTGAGACTGAACTGAAAAAAGTAATAAAGTCAAGGTCAGAATCAAAGTCAATAAAGCAACCAGGAACAAGAGCCGAGAAAAGATATGGTCAGAGCCTTGGGATATTGGCGAAAATGAGGTCATCACCTAAAACCAAGGATGAGGAACGTTCTGCTGCCTCCACCCCAGTCAGAGACAAACCAATATACCTCCTACCCCTTTTGTTGTTGCACTTTGAGAATGAATAGTAGACATTATGAGAACGCCTTAAGGAAAGTATGAGAAATGTCAAGAAAATTTTGAAAGTCTTTGAATGACAATTTAATCTCCGCCGCATTTCCCCTTCCCATGATCTGCAGAGGAGTGGGCGCTCCATCCTTTCTCCACTTTATGAAGCATCTCACGGGTGACAATCAGTGAATTAGATCGTTCGACAAGAGGAGATTTACAAGGACGGTGCTGGGAGCGCAGATTAGTAGCATTGCATATAAATACAACTCACGCAGACTGCAAACGCCACTACTGGGAACCCTCAATGGCGGCTCGTACATAAATATGTCTGTGCTATCCAGCTGTAAACTTTAATCATGAAAAATGTCGAGGCTGCTCATATCTCCGAAGCTTAAGGACTGATTTGCAAAAGGCCGGCTTCTTATTCTTCCCATCATTTCAAGGGGTATATTTATTAAAATCAAAACGTCAGAAGCAAATTTTTTATAGGTCACCAAATTACTCTTGGCTGTATATTAAGTGAAAATGAAGGTTAGGAACCGGCGATGAAAAATGGTGATATTTCTCTTAAGATGCCAATCTTCCTATTAGATGCGATTTAACAGTACGACCGTTAGAAACAGTTTAGAAAAGTTACATCTCCATTGACGCAAGTGACCACATTTCATAAAAGAAGAACCATCGTCTGCTATGAGGCTCGTGGAGAAGGAGACCCAATTCGGGTTGACTTTGAAATTGAAGGTCCCAAACCAGCACCGGTTGGGAGATATTTTTTTTTTATGGCGTTCCCTCTCCACTTTATTTGCAACCCATGCATACACAGGGAGGACATAAAATCTTCAGACTCTTAGGATATGGAAGTAGTTAATGTCTTCGGACCTGTCAAATCTTACAACTAGTTCTCACGAGAAAACTGGAACAAAGAGCTGATGACCAAGCTGGGCGGACGCAGGAAGGGTCCTTTACTTATTATGTAGTTGTGAATTCTGCTTTTTGCTATTATGTATTAACTAACTTTTATTATTCAGTCATGAAGCCTATAAATATATGAACACTCCAGGAAACTCCTGGAGATTTTTTGGAAATCAAATGTTCGTCTATTTCTTCTATTCTCACCGGCCATTAACGATCTCGAAAGTGTCTAATTTGGAGTGAAGACAGCAACTCTTAACAAGACAAATGTTGACGTTGACCCTATTTTAACCAAGGACCTCAGCTCTGCCAGGTGCTACTTACACTCCACCCAAGTTTCTTGCGAGCGTTTAACTTTTTTCAAATTTGTCTGGAATAATGAAGATGCCTACAATTTACTCCATTAGAGGCCATGTTCTGGAAATCCGTAACCATAGGTCATGTAGAGGTCAAAAAGTCTGTGTGTCTTATACGACTTTGCATTGTAACTAGAATATGGTAGGTGGCTGCCATATTACAGATTCTACATTCAGTCCGAAGAGTTTGGATAGGCTTCTGGTGTTCCTATCATGGCCAGACATGGCCTTCAGCCTATCAACAAGGAAGCAGGGGGGTACCTATAGTGGGCACAGGGGTGACAGCTGCATTGGGCCTTGGCGCCTGGGGTTCTTTGACCTATGAACAGAACAATACTATTTAACACCCATGATAGTTGAGGAACCTGTTGGATTTTTTTGGACATTTGGACCCACTAGGTCTCACCACTGCAAGGAAGCAATTCTGTTTATCGTCCTCTCCTTATTCCCTGTCCTGTGATATTAGTGAATGAGATGAGGTCGTTGACAGACTGCTCTGTTGGTAGATTTCCTTTTTGCTGAACAAGTGGAATTTCATTTGTCGGAGGAGAGCCTGTAGGCCTCCATACACCTCAGATGGCAGGATCGGATGACTTTTATCAAATGTGTATGAGGAGAGTGGCGGACACAGAGGTCCCCTGCGCAAGACCCGTACACGGCCCCTTTACAGTCCAATAGCTCCTCATAATGCACAATTCCACCTGCTTTGGAGGTTGAGGAGACCCCCTTACCTCCTGGACCCCTGTGTGGCTGCATAAGTTGTGCCAATGTTATGTGTGAGGGTCTTAAGTCGCCATTTTGCCCATAGAGAAAGACGCGGAGTCATCAAACGGTTTTCCCCAGAATTCTGCAGTAAAACTGTTCTTAAAGTTGCAAAACTTTTGTGCAAACATTTTGTGACTTTTGGCATTTATTACGTCAGTGCAGCTAACTTTGTAAAATTTGGGGGAGATATGGATGCGTTGACAAATTCATCACAATTTACTCCACAAAATTGAAGTAAATTACAATATATACAGGGGCTTCTCACAAAATTAGAATATCATCAAAAAGTTAATTTAAGTTCTTCAATACAAAAAGTGAATCTCATATATTCTATAGAGTCATTACACACAGAATGATCTATTTCACGTGTTTATTTCTGTTAATGTTGATGATTATGGCTTACAGCCAATGAAAACCCAAAGGTCATTATCTCAGTAAATTAGAATACTTTATAACAACAGCTTGAAAAATTATTTTAAAATCTAAAATGTCGTCCTACTGAAATGTATGTTCAGTAAATGCACTCAATACTTGGTCGGGGCTCCTTCTGCATCAATTACTGCATCAGTGCAGCGTGGCATGGAGGCGATCAGCCTGTGGCCCTGCTGAGGGGTTATGGAAGCCCAGGTTGCTTTGATAGCAGCCTTCAGCTCGTCTGCAATGTTGGGTCTGGTGTCTCTCATCTTCCTCTTGACAATACTCCATAGCTTCTCCATAGGGTTAAGGTCAGGCAAGTTTGCTGCCAATCAAGCCCAGTGATACTGTTGCTTTTACACCAGGTATTGGTACTTTTGGCCGTGTGGACAGGGGCCAAGTTCTGCTGGAGAATGACATTTCCATCTCCATAAAGCTTGTCGGCAAAGGGAAGCATGAAGTGCTCTAAAATGTCCTGGTAGACGGCTGCGCTAACTTTCGTCATGATAGAACACAGTGGACCTACACCAGCAGATGACATGGCTCCACAAACCATCACTGATTGTGGAAACTTCACACCAGACCTCCGGCAGCTTGGATTGTGTCCTCTCCACTCTTCCTCCAGACTCTGGGACTTTGATTTCAAAATGAAATGCAAATTGTACTTTCATCTGAAAACAACACCTTGGACCACTGACAACAGTCCGGTTGTTTTTCTCCTTGGCCCAGGTAAGACGCTTCTGGCGTTGTCTATTGGTCATGAGTGGCCGGACACAAGGAATGTGACACTTGTAGCCCATGTCCTGGACACGTCTGTGTGTGGTGAAGCAATGACTCCAGCAGCAGTCCACTCCTTGTGAATCTCCCCCACATTATTGAATGGCCTTTTCTTAACAATCCTTTCCAGGCTGCGGTTATCCCGGTTGCTTGTGCACCTTTTTCTTCCACACTTTTTCCTTCCACTCCACTTTCCACTAATATGCTTGGATACAGCACTCTGTGAACAGCGGCTTCTTTATAAATGACCTTTTGTGTCTTCCCCTCCTTGTGTAGTGTCAGTGACGCCTTCTGGACATCTGTCAGGTCCGCAGTCTTCCCCATGATTGTGGAGCTACTGAAACAGACTAAGGGACCTTTAGAAACGCTTAGGAGACTTTGTAGGTGTTTTTTGTTATTTACTCTAATTTACGGAGATAATGACTTTTGGGTTTTCATTGGCTGTAAGCCATAATCATCAGCAGGAACAGAAATAAACACTTGAAATAGATCACTCTGTGTGTAATGACTCTATAGAATATAGGAGTTTCACTTTTTATATTGAAGAACTGAAATAAATTCACTTTTTGATGATCTTATAATTTTGTGAGAATCCCTTGTATGTGAATAGCGTACATTTATTGCATTGGTGCGCGGCTTCTGAAAGATTCACCGAGTGCGTTAATAAATATGGCGCATCCTACTCCAGCGCTCTCTTCCATCCAGATAAATTGGGGTCTTAATCTGTTTTTTTTTTTTTTCTTGATAGCTGCTAAAGCACTTCCTTGCCACTTTGTGAGCAATAGACGTGCTGGCGGACGAAGGTCAACAGGCTTAATGATGAATAGGATGCGCCAACTTCATCAAGAGGGAAGCCTTTTCGAAAGATGGTGTGTGCTTTTTAAAAAGGAATCTGTCACCAGATTCAGACCCTGATTCCAGCAATGTATCATTTCGCTTTCTCTGGTGTGGATCTAGAAGAGCTGTGAATGATTTGCCCTGTTTAATCCCGCCCACGAGGATTCCATGGCAGCAGGTTTACTACTCCTGTAGAGATAATCTCCTGCTGATAAAACACTGGTTTTGCATTTTCCGAATTGCCGTGTGCCGCTACAAGAAATGTTCTCCCGTCAAGGATCGAAAGTGAATTTCTGTTGCAATTTGCACCAATTTTTGCTAAATGAGGGATTGAGCAGCAGCCGTCTTGGCAGACATTTTGGTACTCACGGTGGGAAATGAAGTGAAATCCCACATCTCCTTAGCTGTCATGGAAAATATGGTTCGCTAGTTAAAAATAACTTAAATGTAAAATGCTTGGCCTGGTCTCAAGTCGATGTATAATCTGCGTCCCTTGGATGGTGGCATTCTGTACCTGGAATCGCTTTATATATTTATTTAGCCGGAACAGAAGCCATTATGGAAATTGCAGCATTAGCTTTCTCTGCTAAAATAAGCGCATACATTTCTGGCAAGCGCCTGACACTTTGCCATCTAAAATGTGTCAAATGACGATGTCGCGCTAAACACGATTACATATTGATGCACTTTAATGACAGGATGGGAAATCTTTGCCCAGAATCTGATCGCAAACATTATTTTTCCTCTTCCTTCTTGGATAATATTTTCAGCCCACTGAAATCCCATCCAACTGCTATAGAAAAGCCATAGAATTAATGAGCGCGGTTATGGACCTATATCTCCTCTCCATGTCGGCGGCATTAAATAGATATTGTAACGCTGTTAAACTGGAGATTTATTTAGGAACAATTCTGGGTAATGAGACACCTGGCACGATGTGATGAGGAATGGCCTGAAATGCTTGTCTGAGGCTGATCAGAGCCCACGTCTCCCGAGAGTCGACTGAGGCAATGCGCAAAACTGTGCTGGTAAAAAAGGGTCATATAGAAGTAAGAAGGGACGTATGTAGGTGCGAGTGTTGGGGAAATGCTTATACCCAAACCTACAAGGGTTAAAATTATTGATCTTAGATCATATAGTGTAACTAACTACTATAATACTGCCCCCTATGTACAAGAATATAACTACTATAATACTGCTCCTATGTACAAGAATATAACTACTATAATACTGCCCCTATGTACAAGAATATAACTACTATAATACTGCCCCTATGTACAAGAATATAACTGCTATAATATTGCCCCTATGTACAAGAATATAACTACTATAATATGGCCCCTATGTACAAGAATATAACTAGTACAATACTGCCCCCTATGTACAAGAATATAACTACTATAATACTGCTCCTATGTACAAGAATATAACCACTATAATACGGCCCCTATGTACAAGAATATAACTAGTACAATACTGCCCCTATGTACAAGAATATAACTACTATAATACTGCCCCCTATGTACAGGAATATAACTACTATAATACTGCCCCTATGTACAAGAATATAACTACTATAATACTGCCCCTATGTACAAGAATATAACTGCTATAATATTGCCCCTATGTACAAGAATATAACTACTATAATACTGCCCCCTATGTACAGGAATATAACTACTATAATACTGCCCCTATGTACAAGAATATAACTACTATAATACTGCCCCTATGTACAAGAATATAACTACTATAATACTGCTCCCTATGTACAAGAATATAACTACTATAATACTGCCCCTATGTACAGGAATATAACTACTATAATACTGCTCCTATGTACAAGAATATAACTATTATAATACTGCCCCTATGTACAAGAATATAACTACTATAATACTGCTCCTATGTACAAGAATATAACTACTATAATACTGCTCCTATGTACAAGAATATAACTACTATTATACTGCTCCCTATGTACAAGAATATAACTACTATAATACTGCTCCTATGTACAGGAATATAACTACTATAATACTGCTCCCTATGTACAAGAATATAACTATTATAATACTGCCCCTATGTACAAGAATATAACTACTATTATACTGCTCCCTATGTACAAGAATATAATTATTATAATACTGCTCCTATGTACAAGAATATAACTACTATAATACTGCTCCTATGTACAAGAATATAACTACTATAATACTGCTCCTTTGTACAAGAATATAACTACTATTATACTGCTCCCTATGTACAAGAATATAACTATTATAATACTGCTCCTATGTACAAGAATATAACTACTATAATACTGCTCCTATGTACAAAAATATAACTACTATAATACTGCTCCTATGTACAAGAATATAACTACTATAATACTGCCCCTATGTACAAGAATATAACTACTATAATACTGCTCCTATGTACAAGAATATAACTACTATAATACTGCCCCTATGTACAAGAATATAACTACTATAATACTGCTCCTATGTACAGGAATATAACTACTATAATACTGCTCCCTATGTACAAGAATATAACTATTATAATACTGCCCCTATGTACAAGAATATAACTACTATTATACTGCTCCCTATGTACAAGAATATAATTATTATAATACTGCTCCTATGTACAAGAATATAACTACTATAATACTGCTCCTTTGTACAAGAATATAACTACTATTATACTGCTCCCTATGTACAAGAATATAACTATTATAATACTGCTCCTATGTACAAGAATATAACTACTATAATACTGCTCCTATGTACAAGAATATAACTACTATAATACTGCCCCATGTACAAGAATATAACTACTATAATACTGCCCCCTATATACAAGAATATAACTACTATAATACTGCTCCTATGTATAAGAATATAACTACTATAATACTGCTCCTATGTACAAGAATATAACTACTATAATACTGCCCCTATGTACAAGAATATAACTACTATAATACTGCCCCTATGTACAAGAATATAACTACTATAATACTGCTCCTATGTACAAGAATATAACTACTATAATACTGCCCCTATGTACAAGAATATAACTACTATAATACCGCTCCTATGTACAAGAATATAACTTCTATAATACTGCCTCCTATGTACAAGAATATAACTACTATAATACCGCTCCTATGTACAAGAATATAACTTCTATAATACTGCCTCCTATGTACAAGAATATAACTACTATAATACTGCTCCTATGTACAAGAATATAACTACTATAATACTGCCCCTATGTACAAGAATATAACTACTATAATACTGCCCCTATGTACAAGAATATAACTACTATAATACTGCTCCTATGTACAAGAATATAACTACTATAATACTGCCCCTATGTACAAGAATATAACTACTATAATACCGCTCCTATGTACAAGAATATAACTTCTATAATACTGCCTCTATGTACAAGAATATAACCTTGAACACATGGGCTACTTGCACATTGAGCAAGTCTGTAGGAACCTGTCCACACACCACCAAGAAACTTGAAGACACAAGAGAGTACAGTGAGGTCAAAAATACTCTGTTGTAAAAAAAATCACAGTAAGTGCAAGCGATAGTCAAAGGATGGAAAAAACAGGGTATTTAGTTGATACTTTTTTTTGCAAAAAATGCTCTCTTGTGTCTTCAAGTTTCTTAGTGGTGTGAACAGGTTCCTACAGACTTGTTCAATGTGCAAGTAGCCCATGTGTTTCTGGTTCTATAATTGTTCTCTTGTTTCTACAAGACTAGGGAGTCCATCACTCCTTATGGGTCATTTGCATAAAAGCTGTTCCATCCAGCATGTCCACATGGATATTCCCTCTCTGAACCCTGCTTATACAGGTACTATACAGATGATCAGGTTTTTAAATACATCAGATAGGGATTATATACATTAGGTAGGACTGCTCTATATGGGTATACCTTGATGATTGGTGGAGCAGCTTAGTATACATTTTTTTGCAAAAAAAAGTATCAACTAAATACCCTGTTTTTTCCATCTTTTGACTTGCACTTGCTTATTACTGTGATTTTTTTTTACAACAGAGTATTTTTGACCTCACTGTGCTCTCTTGTGTCTTCAAGAACATAGCCTTGTACAGTGAGGCTCCTGTTCCGCCTCCTGTAGCCGATGCTCGCTGTGTCCTGACCTCAGTTCACCAGGCCGTCGCTGATGTTTTGCCGGCGTGAGTCATCATGTCACCTGGCAGCTCCACACACTGTTGATTTTGATGACTTGCGCCCCTTTTCCAATATTCACATCCTTTTATCCTTGGCCCGCACTTTGCTCCGCTACCTCCAAAACAAGCAGCATGATAAATGCTAAATATCGCTGCGGAGCCGACACAACTGCGCAGCTCAGATCTATAACCATTACAGCAGGGCAAGTAAAGTCTGGATCTGGGCAATTGCATTTTTGTGCGGGCGATAAATCACCCCCAGAGCTGCGGATCCTGATGTTATCGGCGCTGAGCCGCCTGTTATTATTTAATATTTAGGAATTTCTAAACAGATGGAACCGGGATCCATAGAGGGCGGATCGGCACCACGCGTTGTGATGGATGGAGCTGGAAATGGCTTTCATTACAGTTTGCACAATAACACTGCAGTATGGATGACTCCGACTGTCACGTAGAATCCTGCAGACGCGACCCTGTGTGCCGGGTGTACTGACATGGGATTTACGGCTTACACTGTCAATGCCTGGAAGGGACGGGTGTGATGAGAAGCGGCCATAATGCTTAGGATGCTGTATGCGTTAACTGGAAGATTAACGCCAGCTGCAAACATCTAGAAGCACCGCAATATGCGGACCCATAAGTAAAATTAAAGTGGGCTTTACATTATAGTACTGGATCTTTCTATCTAGGACACAAGGGCTCTATGGTGTAGTTATAAAGTAGCAAAAGTACCAGCCAACTAGAGCTAAGCTCCCCATCTTCTCCAGCGCCATAGGAGCCGTGCGTGCTGCTTTCATAATTTGTATGTCCTAGTGTAAAATGGACATATAGATTATTTTACTTCCCTCCTTACAGGCGGACTTGGACAAGATGAGTGTTTGGGCATCCACTTTGCGGTTTATACACGTGGAAACTATTCATATGCGGGCATCATATGTTAGGGGGGATAAAACTAGGAGAGTCACTGGTAGAGAAGGATCTGGGTGCTTGTAGATCAATAACAGCACAATGTCAATCAATGTATTCGGTAAGGCATGAACTCGCGGGCCAGGGGCGTAATACCACCACTTTACCAGGCGTTAGTGCCACCTCGTCTGGAATATGCACTTTAGTTCTGGGCAGCAGTTCATACAAATGAGGACGCTCCAAAGGAAAACCACAAAACTAATAAGTAGCACGGAGGATCTTAGTTATGAGGAAAGATTAGAATAATTACATTTATTTAGTCTTGAGAGTAGATGTCATGATCAACTCGTACAAGTGAGTAAATGGCCTATACAAAAAGTATGGTCAAAAGCTGTTTCATGTAAACTCCCTGCAAACACAAGGGGGCGCTGAAGAAAGAGAGGTTCAATCTCCAGAGGATACAAGACTTCTTTACCATGAGAATTATTAATCTGGGGAATAGCCGACCTCTGGAACCGGACGATGGTTTCGCAAAGGGCTTTTTTTTTAGAGAATAATAACAAATAATTATAATGTGTAAAGTTTTTTTTAATGAATATTGGTCCAGTCAATTAACTCTCTGGATCATTCATTAAGGATGTAGCTATATCCCATTCCCTCTACCCGTTGCCTAGGCTGAACTTGATGGACATGTGTCTTTTTCCATCCTTACTATGTGACCTCAGTACACAGAGTTATTATGCATGCAGTCTGTGTAGCACGGAGTGGCTGTGTAGTGTACGTCTTTTTGAACTCCCAGTGACTGATTTATTACCCATAGGCAGTGTCGGGATCCATGCTGTTTAGGAGCTGCACACAGGTAATGTCTCTGGTCCAAGAAGAGGAGGTTTAGTAACTTCATAAACTTCTGAAGGACTAAAAACCAAAACAGCTTTTTTCTGACACAAAGTTAAAAGTGACAAAAAAACAGTTTGTACAGCAGACAAAAAACCAACGCTCAGTTCTCTGGCAGAGCACAACCAACCTTAGAATCCTTCCCTCCTCCCGTACAAAGACCATTTCTGAGACAGCTCAGATGTCTTATTAAATAGGACCTGTAAAGCCCAGAATGGAGCTATAAGAACATCCATTCCCACCCAGTCTTTTCTGGTCGCTCCTAAAATCTGGACCCAAAATCTGGTCCCATTAAAAAAACTTCTCAGCAACCTATAATTGCAGGAACCTTCATTTCCAGGACTTACCTAGCCACCTCGGTGATGCAAACCTCCCCATCCAGGACTTTACCAGCTGCTTTCTTACAGCAGTAACATATCTAGGGGGAAAGCATGCCTACTATAGTCTCCTCATTAAGGCAATAGGTCAATTTCTCATTTACCAAAACCAATCGGTGCAATCCCATTAAATCAGCCTTAATAAACATGGTGATATGCAGTGTCGCAAATTGAAGCTTGTGGGTCCCAATGCAAAATCTCCAATGGGGCCCCCATCTAACACAGGTGTTTACCAGTAATAATCTTTTCATATGGGGCAAGGGGACTTATGAGGACCCTCTAGTCTCCAGGGCTCGGGTATGATTGCAAACCATGCGGATATTATAGTTACGCCCCCCGGTGATCTACTCCCTCAAAATGCATCATACTCTGTGAATGATCCCTAAAGACAAAAACCATAGCCCCCAGAGCTAGGGGTACGGAAATGAGGCACCAATGGTATATTTTATTTTTATAATTGGGGAGATACTTTTGGAAAGGTCAGAACAATGCCTGTGCACCACAGAGCATGCCCACTACACTCTTCTCAATGAGTCTCTAGGTCATTTTCTCCATGACTATGCATGACCAATGGCAATTGAAGGAAGATGACCGCATACAATAATGGGCAAAAATCTTGTAATAAAAGTGCAAATATGCAGCCTGAAAAGGCGCTGTGCCATGTCAAAGGTCCCTCTCATACAAAGAAGTTCTTGGCTCAAGAAACAAACCAATGCTTTTTTACGGACGGTGTCCGGTATTGGTGCCAAGACCCATTCTTTTGAGTGAGGTCGAGCTGCAATACCAGACAAAGCCTGTGGACAAGAGGGGCGCTGTTTTTGGAAACACAGTTCATTGTTCCCGATCTTGTAAAAACCCCTTTAAAATGTTCAGCGTTCACTTTATCGGATGAGGAGAAGAGCGGTAAGACGTGGCAGAGAGGGAATAAAGAAGCCGATATTCTCTAACTAAATGTTTGTATTTTTATTCCCACATCGTAATAGAAGGCGTGAATTACAAAGTATAAAAGCGTAATAACCTCGCGGCTTTATAGCAGGTGATAGAGGAGCCGACTCTGGGATTTTAAGGGCAGAGAACGGCCGCAGTCCAGAGATAAATGCTCATAATAACCCGCCAGCCTTTCCGGGTCAGACACTTAGTCTCTACGCATTTGTCGGGTGGCATCACTTTGTGCCACGCTGAACTTAGACAATAAATAGAAGAGGACGCAGATACTTTTTTATTAGCTTTTTATAAACTTACCGAGACTGTGCCATAGTCTTCCAAGGTGTCGACCCCTTTAGAAACGGAAAAGGCATAAAAAAATATCCTCCGGGCAACCATTGTGTAAATTGAATCGTACTTTTGCAATTTTTCCCAGTTACAGTTTTTGGACGCTACTTTTGCAACAAAGTTTTCATTTTTTTTAATTATTCAAATGCATCTAAAATTAAAAAAATAAAGCAACTTTGAAAATAGAACTGAAAACTCTCCCTATGCAGTTATATGTGTCTATATGGTGACAGATTTCTGCTTTTTTCGGTCACAATTTTCCCAAAAACTGCAATTAAAAGCAATCAAAATGCCACACATAACTTCGAAAGTTTGCTCTGTGCTAAAAAAACATAAAAGCAAAAATAAGCTGTCACTCAGCTTCACTGACGGAAGAATAAAAAAGTTTCGGGTCTCAATTGCTTGTGGTAACACAAGCAATACTTTATTTATTGTCACAAAGTTCTGAATTTTTTTAATCGTTAAAATCTAAAAAGAACTGATAGGATTTCTATCGCCAAAATAAATCATACTGGCCGAAAGATTCATAGTTGTAGGTAATTTTTATGGCACTAGAAACATCATTAAAAAATAAATAAATAAAAAACTAAAAAAATGACAGAATGGATTTTTTTTCCATTAATACACTCGGAATTTTTATTTTTTCGTTCTTTTTTCAATACATGTTTTGGAGTGATTCAAAATGACAATTCATCTTAAAAAAACATGTGAATGGCAAAAAAAAAAAGTTTGGGATCTTGGAAGAGGAAGAAAAAGAAAAAAGCAAAAGTTCAAAAATAGAAAGTTAAAAAAAAAGTTTGGGCTTTTGGAGGAAGAGGAGAAAAAAAGCACAAATTCAAAAATAGAAAGTTAAAACCCCCCACAAAGTTTTGGCTTTTGGAGGAAGAGAAAAAAAAAGAGCAAACTGAAAAATATAAAGTTAAAAAACTCAAGATTTTGGCTTTTGGAAGAAGCGGAGATAAAAAGCGCAAACTCACAAATGGAAAGTTGAAAAAAAGTTTGGGCTTTTGGAGGAAGAGAAAAAATAAAGCGCAAACTCAATAATAGAAAGTTAAAAAAAGAGTTTTGGCTTTTGGAGGAAGAGTAAAAAAAAAAGCACAAACTGAAAAATATTACGGTAAGTTAAAAAACCCCAGGTTTTGGCTTTTGGAAGAAGCAGAGAAAAAAAGCGCAAATAAAAATAGAAAGTTGAAAAAAAAAAGTTTGGGCTTCCGGAGGAAGAGTGAAAAAAGAGCAAACTGAAAAATATAAAGTTAAAAAACTCAAGGTTTTGGCTTTTGGAAGAAGCGGAGAAAAAAAGCGCAAACTCACAAATGGAAAGTTGAAAAAAAGTTTGGGCTTTTGGAGGTAGAGAAAAAAAAAGCGCAAACTCAATAATAGAAAGTTAAAAAAAAAGTTTTGGCTTTTGGAGGAAGAGTAAAAAAAAGCACAAACTGAAAAATATTAAGTTAAAAAACCCAAGGTTTTGTCTCTTGTAAGACGAGGAGAAAAAAAGGCGCAAACTCAAACATAGAAAGTTAAAAAAAAAGGTTCTTAGAATAAAAGGAGAAAAAAAAACGCAAGCTCAAAAATAGAAAATTTAAGGGCCCCACAAAAAAAGTTAACGTCATCTGTTCCCAAAAAACAGTAAATGATGGAAAAACAGAACACGGAAATAGTTGCTGAATTGCTCTTTTTTCCCCATCTCCCTCCCCCACAAAAAATGATAGAAGTGTTTGTAAATATTGATATAAAAATACAACTCATCTGAAAAATGCGGAAAAAACCCCAAAACAAAACGCCAAAGGGCCAAAAGCCCAAACTGTCTCAGTTCCTAAGGGGTTAAGCTCGCCTGTCTTCTCGGAAGCTTCTGTGAAATCACTGGAAGTTCCGACTGGCAGGGTCTTCCTACAGATATTCGACCTGCCTCTTATCCACGAAGGTTGAGCAGAGCGGCTCCGTCTGAGCATTGTACTGTCAGCCGCGTGCAGGCGGGGGCATCTTCTAAGGGATGAACTGCTTCTTCCTAACATTAGCGTTGGATCTCGGCTACGCTTAAAGGTTAGCCGCCCCCCATGCCCCTTACGATATGGGAATGAGTTTGTAGTGCACGAGATTGTGGTAACGGCGCAGAACGTGGAAATGTCAACTCCTTGCAAGCTGAGGTCCATTGGCTGATGCTCTGTCCCACTTTACGACTTGTAAAAGGAATGGCGGGTGATCACATCCCCTTCTCGGAAAGGTCTTCTACTCATGTTTTCCTAGAGACGCAATGGGACCCTCACGTAAAGTGACAGCAAACGATCTCCCGGGGCACTTGTAAAACAAAAACATCTCCCGTAAGTGAGAAATGTCAGCACACGAAATGCAAAAATAACGATGTAACTGCTGGCTGAGAATCTATCGTCCGTGCCTGGGAGATGGGGGAAAAGAGACAGAGGGGTCATGAGTTTATACGGCATGCACTCTTCACACTAGGTTATATACAGGGTGGGCCATTTATATGGATACACCTAAATACAATGGGAATGGTTGGTGATATCAAATTCCTGTTTGTGGCTCATTAGTATATGAGAGGGGAAAAACTTTTCAAGATGGGTGGTGACCATGGCGGCCATTTTGAAGTCGGACATTTTGGATCCAACTTTATTTTTACCAATGGGAAGAAGGTCATGGGCAGCACGGTGGCTCAGTGGTTAGCACAGTAGCGCTGGAGTCCTGGGTTCTAATCCCACCTTGGACAACATCTGCAAGGAGTTTGCATGTTCTGTGTTTGCGTGGGTTTCCTCCGGGTTCTCCAGTTTCCTCCCACATTCCAAAGACATACTGATAGGGAATTTAGATTGTGAGCCCCATTGGGGACAGTGATGAAAATGTGTGCAACCTGTAAAGCGCTGCGGAATATGTTAGCACTATATAAAGATTATTATTATAACATAAATGGTGTCATTCAAAACTACTACTCGTCCTGCAAAACAAAACCATGTAAAATGCAGGTGCAATCTTCCTAACCTTTCCTCCTTGGTTTGACATATCCTAACATTAGTAGGGTAAGATGACTAGATGACTCTTATGGAGTGTTGTTGTTGTTATTTTACATATATATATATATATATATATATATATATATATATATATATATGTAAGTTCCAAAAAGTTCCAAAAATTAAAAAAGTGACAATTATTTCTTTTTCAACAGTACAGATTATTACAAATGCAACGCTGAAGGATGAAGTCAGATAAAGGTCACTAAAAGGCCTGACAGAGCTGAGAGGCTGAAGGTGCGCACTCAGTCCTAATTCATGATCATCAAGCACCTCTGTATAATGTGACATAAGTAATTGGTAAAAAGAGGCAAATTCAGGAAAAACAGCACAGAATCTAGAAAATCCGGTGAAGGTAGTCCACAGAAAGGTTACATGTAAGGCTACGTTCACACTAGCGTTGCGCCGCCCTGCGTCGGCGACGCAACGCGCGACGCACGGAAAAACGCGCGCAAACGCGCGCAAAAACGTGCGCGTTTTGCGACGCGTGCGTCGTTTTTTGACGAAATCGGACGCAAGAAAAATGCAACTTGTAGCGTTTTCTTGCGTCCGACGCTAGCGTCTAAAACGACACACGTGTCGGAAAACGCGTGCAAAAAGACGCACGCGTCCCCTATGTTAAACGTAGGGGCGCGTCGCCGCTGCGTCGCCGCTGCGTCGCCGACGCAACAGCGACGCGACGCTAATGTGAACGTAGCCTAATTCAGGACCACGGAGAGCGCCGAGGTTCCATATTGATCCTGAAATACCTCGCCTTCTTTCTCTTCATCCTTTTATTTCTTACCCCAAGTCTAGCCTTGTTTTTTTCCATTTATTTTTTATCCTTTCTTTTTTCTTTATTCTTTTCCTCTTGTTTACTTCCTTTTTACTTATTTTTGTTTCTCTATTCCTTCTTCTTCTTTTTTCATCATCTCTTTTGTGTTAATTTCTCAACCCCTTGCTTTCCTAATCTCCTTTTCTTACTTTTCCTCTCCATCATTCATTCTTTTCCTTCTTTCTCCTTTGGTCCCTTTTCTGTCTGCCCTTTTCAATCCGGTCTTCCTTATTCCCCTCTTTTATTCTTTCACACCTATCCACTTTTGTTATTCCTGTCTTTTTTCATACCTTTCCTCTTTCTTTCCTTAATTTTAATTCCTTATTTTCCTCCGTCCTGCCTTTCTTTGCTCTCTGTTCCACCCCTATCTTCTTTTCCTGATCTTTCATTCCTTAATTTTTTTCTTGGGTTCCTTACTTGCCTCACTTATTTCTTTTGTCTTTTCCTAGATTTCGCTTTTCCCCTCCAAACCATTTATTTCCACTTTCTTTTCTTTCATTCTTTGTTTCCTGTTCGCCTATTTTCTTTTCTCTCTTCCTTTTTTCACCTCCCTTTTTCCTTCCCTTCTCTTTTTTTCCTTTATATCATCTTCTGCTTAGTGTCTTTCCTCCTTCCTTTTCATTCTTTCTCATTCCCATTTTTCATTCTTTCCTTACTTCCTTTTTAGCTTCATTATTCCCCTTCTCTTCCCTTCCTTCATCAATCTAGCCTTCTTTTATTGCTCAATTTTCCTCTCTTCCTTTCTTCATTCTCTTCTTACTTCTGTTTTCTCTTCTGTTCTCCCTTTCTTTTCCCTTTCTTTCTTTTTTTCTACTCCCCTTCCTTTTTTGCTTCCTTTCCTTTCCTAGATTATTTGCTTTCTTAAGCCATTCATCTTCTTACTTCCTCCCTAGTTTTTTCTTGTTTTGTTTTTTTCTTCCTTCTTTCACTTTTCTTTATTCCATACTTTCGTGCCCTAACCTTCCTTCCTTTCCTCCTAGCCCTAGCCTTCCATCCTTCTTTTCCTTCTTGCCCCAACCATCCATCCTTCCTTTCCTTCTTGCCCCAACCATCCATCCTTCCTTTCCTTCTTGCCCCAACCATCTATCCTTCCTTTCCTTCTTGCCCTAACCATCCATCCTTCCTTTCCTTCTTGCCCCAACCATCTATCCTTCCTTTCCTTCTTGCCACAACCTTCCATCCTTCCTTTCCTTCTTGCCCCAACCATCTATCCTTCCTTTCCTTCTTGCCCTAACCATCCATCCTTCCTTTCCTTCTTGCGTCAACCATCTATCCTTCCTTTCCTTCTTGCCCCAACCTTCCATCCTTCCTTTCCTTCTTGCCCCAACCATCTATCCTTCCTTTCCTTCTTGCCCCAACCTTCCATCCTTCCTTTCCTTCTTACCCCAACCATCTATCCTTCCTTTCCTTCTTGCCCTAACCTTCTATCCTGCCTTTCCTTCTTGCCCTAACCTTCTATCTTTCATTGCTTCCTTATTCCTTTCTCCTTTCTTTTTCTGTTTTTTCCTTTTTCCTCTCTCCCTTTTCTTCCATTTTCTTCCCTCTCTTTCACTTTTCTTTATCCCTTACTTCTTTCTTGTCATAACCTTCCTTCCTTTCCTCCTTGCCCTAACCTTCCATCCTCCTTGCCCTAACCTTCCATCTTTCCTTTCCTCCTTGCCCTAACCTTCCATCATTCATTGCTTCCTTATTCCTTTCTCCTTTCTTTTTTTCTCTCTCCCTTTTCTCCCGTTTTCTTCCCTCTCTTTCACTTTTCTTTATTCCATACTTCTTTCTTGCCATAACCTTCCTTCCTTTCCTCCTAGCCCTAACCTTCCATCCTCCTTGCCCTAACCTTCCATCATTCATTGCTTCCTTATTGCTTCCCCCTTTCTTTCTTTCTTTCTCTCTCTCTCTCCCTTTTCTCCCCTTTTCTTCCCTCTCTTTCACTTTACTTTATTCCATACTTCTTTTTTGCCGTACCCTACCATCCTTCATCCTTATTCCTTTCTCCCTTCTTTTTCTTTCCTTCTGTTCCATTCTCTCCCTTTTCACCAGTTTTCTTCATTCTTTGCTCACTTATTCCCTTTCTCCCTCCCTTTTCTCACTTCCTTATCTCCTTCCATTTCTTTTCCATAACCCCGCTGCTGGGATCGGATGCATTATTCTACATTTGGTATCTGCTGCACTGGATAAATCATGGATCCGCGGGTTCGGTGTGAGCCGCCGATCTGCTGTAGTGACGATGACTCAGTCTGTCCTTTCTCGTGCACAATTGGTTCATGATAATGATGGACGTTTTATTTGCCGCTCTATTTTCTAGAGGGAGTAATTGACATTCTGAAAAATGGCTGTGTTATTACGTTCCAGCAAATCGGTAGGTAGTGAGAGAGATGGATAATAATCGCTCCTAATGCCCGGTCTGGTTTATCAGGGACATTCTCGCGGCATTAACATTTCCCACAGAAAATCAATAACATTTATCAGTCTTCATTCTGCCATCTGAGAAATCTGGGGAATATTCTACATTATCTGCAAAAATGATATATGAGCGGAAAGAAGATATCGGCGTAAGGAGAGGGAGCGTACATGGAAAGGTGGTGGAATTAGGATCAGAAGGGCATTCAGGATGAGGACTGGGTCAAAAACTGATACAATGTAACAGCATGAATGCTGGTGTTCCGATATTGTCCACGAAGGGGGCAAAATAATTTTCTCTACAGTGGGGCATGAAATATTTGGATGCAACCATGGATCGGCCTAAATTCTAAAGAAAGCAAAGAAGGTTTGGTCTTGAGTAGTGGCGGTCCAACAGCTTAGACCCCAACTACCGCTCATTAGCATAAAGTGCTTTATTTTGCACGATAGTGCTTGATGTTGGCCACTATGCCGGGAAATGCAACATAGCACTATTTACTTAAAGGGTTTGTATCAGGTTTGGACGTTATTCCCTATCCATAAGGTAGAGAATATATTCCCAATCACCGGGGTCTGACCTCGGAGAACCCCACCAGGGCTCCTCTGAAGAGCTCTGTAAATGAAGAGGTGCTTGATCGTTGTGGGATAGGGGAGAACTTCCCAACTTGGTACGACCCCTGAAAATGGAATCGTGCTACAATTCCTTCCACGGTGGACATTTGGCATAGGTGGTGATCCTAGAAGTCGAAACCCCAACTGATCGAAGTGTTACAAAATATCTCAATCATAAGTGATAACTGCTCCTCAATTCTTGTACCGTGGCTCAGTTCTTCTGACATAATGTCATCGAAAAGAATACGGCTATGTGGCCCTCGCCTAAGGCGGTGCAAGTGAAAAAAAACCAAAAACTGTGGTCATGGGACCTTGGGTCTTGGATGGATGCCCTAACAGAAGGCAGACACCGAGGAGAGGCAAGAATAATACTAAGACAGGGAAGTCATGTCTTTCTTCTAAAGACCTAGCGTAAACTGGACATCGGTGCCGGTAGAATATGTGGTCATGGCTCCTTAGGTTGTGTATAAATGCCCGAATGGACTGTGCATTTTTAAATGTGGATAGTTGCAGGGTAAGAACATTACTAAGGGAAGAGAGCAACCCCAGCATCTTCATAGTTAAGTAATTGTTCACGATCATGACAGTACAATCAGAAAAAGATTGAGAGTTTAACATTCCGAGGCCTTTAGAGTCTGAGCTGAAGCTCTTGGTTTGCTTACAATTTCTCTGAGCATTCTACAGCCTGATCTCAGGGTACATTCGCATGTAGATCCACTCCTGGGAAGATTGTCACCTATCTTGAGTGTTTTCCATTTGTGAGCAATCTTTTTAGTTGTAGAATGATGGACTCCATTTTTTGGGGGGGTGGGGAGGGGGAATAGCTCATCATAATCCTTCCTAGATTGATGGGCAGCAGTAATTGCTTTTCTAAGATCATTGCGGATATCTTACCACTTGGGTATTTTGATATGACGCACCTTAATGCTGCCAGACCAGCGAACTTCTAGGACTTCTGCTTTTATAGAGGTGGATAACTAATTGGGGACTGCTACTTTTCACAGACCAGATGGCGTGATTTTTCACATGTCTTCTTGGTCAGCGGAGGTTGTAGTTACCTAATTTTAAGATCTTCTAAGGACAGTCATTTTTTTTTTCATGCCCGGTTATACAAAATTATAGAATTGAAAGCGGGTGTAGTTAGAATTTCTTGCGACTGTGTGTCCTCATAAGGTCCTAGACTTAGTGCTTGGGTTTGATACAAGTCATTTTTGCTCAGGATAAAGTAGGATCCGGTGAAGCCTAAGACGTAGGTGGCTCGGAGGGAGGATTAGGAGATGCCCCTTGTTCTGCAGCGAATGGAATCGCGGGTTATTCATTATAGATGATAGCGGGATACATGAGAATGGCAGCCCCGTCATTGATCTGCCTGTACAGTAAATGATGATGGCAGGCGGCGAGGGATGTGATCCCGCTCCTCTCGGGGCATCCCTAATAATCCGCTCACCCCTCTCACGCCGCGCGGCTCTGCGCATCATCAGGCTGCACGGATTTCCCCATGTCTGCACAAAGTAATAAAAGAAAGGATGATAAATGGCGCTGACTGAAATGAAGTGATCGAGAAAATAAGCTGGTGGAATATGCCGTCTCTCATCATCTAGAAATAATAGGCCCTTATGGTGAGCGTGGGATGCGATGGCGAATCTGCCAGCGATAGCTGCGTCTCCTGAAGACCCGGCCAGAATAACGCGGGCGCCGCCGCTCTCCTACATAGGCATTAGGATCAATTATTCTTCATGAGAAGGAGGGATGTGTTGGGACGGCTGATGATGACGGATGAAGCCTTCTGCTCTGCGCACACCTGAAAGGGAAGGTGTCAGAAAATTAACTCTTCTTTCAATCAGGTTTTTATGTTAAATGTAACACTTGATAATGTATGTGTTCAATCTTCCATGTCACTTTCTAAATTAGAAGAATTGCAATTTTCAGACTTTCCTCTAGACCTAATATTAGATTCATACTTACTGCTCTGCACAGACAACTTTTCAGCAGTCTCATTATCATCATAGACAGGATTGCTATGAAATGTATCAGCTCTTTATACAGTAGACACGCCATCAGTTTTAGCTGCAGCCCTATGTATAAGTAAGCCTTAAAGTGAACAGGTTAATATCAGTGATCTTGGCTCCGTTACATTTGATCCCCTCTACACTGGATGTTGGGTGGATTCGGCCATGCCACATCAGATTGATATAAATCTGCTCCATATGATAAACTCATCTTTTCTACATCAGAAACTCCATGCTCTGCTACATCAGAAACTGCCAGCTCTGCTACATCAGAAACTCCATGCTCTGCTACATCAGAAACTCCCAGCTCTGCTACATCAGAAACTCCCAGCTCTGCTACATCAGAAACTCTCAGCTCTGCTACATCAGAAACTCTCAGCTCTGCTACATCAGAAACTCCATGCTCTGCTACATCAGAAACTCCCAGCTCTGCTACATCAGAAACTCTCAGCTCTGCTACATCAGAAACTCCATGCTCTGCTACATCAGAAACTCCCATCTCCGCTACATCAGAAACTCTCAGCTCTGCTACATCAGAAACTCCATGCTCTGCTACATCAGAAACTCCATGCTCTGCTACATTAGAAACTCCTAGCTCTGCTACATCAGAAACTCCCAGCTCTGCTACATCAGAAACTCCCAGCTCTGCTACATCAGAAACTCCCAGCTCTGCTACATCAGAAACTCCATGCTCTGCTACATCAGAAACTCCATGCTCTGCTACATCAGACACTCCCATCTCCGCTACATCAGAAACCCTCAGCTCTGCTACATCAGAAACTCCCATCTCCGCTAGATCAGAAACTCTCAGCTCTGCTACATCAGAAACTCCATGCTCTGCTACATCAGAAACTCCATGCTCTGCTACATCAGAAACTCCCAGCTCTGCTACCTCAGAAACTCCCAGCTCTGCTACATCAAACTCTCTGCTCTGCTACATCAGAAACTCCATGCTCTGCTACATCAGAAACTCCCAGCTCTGCTACATCAGAGACTACCAGCTCTGCTACATCAGAGACTACCAGCTCTGCTACATCAGAAACTCTCAGCTCTGCTTCATCAGAAACTCCATGCTCTGCTACATCAGAAACTCCATGCTCTGCTACATCAGAAACTCCCAGCTCTGCTACATCAAACTCTCTGCTCTGCTACCTCAGAAACTCCCAGCTCTGCTACCTCAGAAACTCCCAGGTCTGCTACATCAAACTCTCTGCTCTGCTACATCAGAAACTCCATGCTCTGCTACATCAAACTCCCAGCTCTGCTACCTCAGAAACTCCCAGCTCTGCTACATCAAACTCTCTGCTCTGCTACATCAGAAACTCCATGCTCTGCTACATCAGAAACTCCCAGCTCTGCTACATCAGAGACTACCAGCTCTGCTACATCAGAAACTCTCAGCTCTGCTTCATCAGAAACTCCCAGCTCTGCTACATCAGAAACTCCCAGCTCTGCTACATCAAACTCTCTGCTCTGCTACGTCAACTTCTCTGCTCTGCTATGTCAGAAACTCCCAGCTCTGCTACATCAAGTTCTCTGCTCTGCTTTGTCAGAAACTCCCAGCTCTGCTACATCAGATAAACTCAGCTCTGTTGTAAGTAATACCAGACTCATATACTCCTCAACCTACACACAAAAGTGACATTTTTTGTACCCAGTAGGAATGCTGTTAGCGAGGGGATTTCATCTCGCAGTCTTAGTGGAAAATCTTCTACTTCAGATATGGCAGCCTTGCACCCCCGCTGTCTATCCTGATATAACTATTTTGGGTCGGTATGCTTTTATTCTATAGGTGCACTTATATATTGTTACCCATACGACACCAGACAGCACCCAGGGAGTGTCGTGTTACTCAGACTGCCATATTTTATCCAGGAAACTCCATTGTTTGTGCCCACGCACAACCATAATTGCATTCCGGGTCCAGTGTCACGCTGGTAGTGGTGGGTCCTTCTTGGAGAGCGGGTCCCAAAGTCATGTTTGTAGTGGTGAGTCTTTTTTGGATTACGGGTCACCAGAGCTTTGATGATTGTGGTGGGTCCTTCTTGGAGAGCGGGCTTCAAAGTCTTGTTTGTAGTGGGGAGTCTTTTTTTGGAGTTATATATGGGTCACCTAAGCTTGCATAGTACTTGTGGGTCCTTTTTTGGAGAGTGGGTCTTTCCTAGCCATATTTGTATTGTTGGGTCCTTTTATATTATGGGTCACCTGAGTTTTGATGGTTGTGCTGGGTCCTTCTTAGATCGGTTTTCAGAGTCATGTTTGATGTGGTAAGTATTTTTGGGGGGTATGGGTCACCTGATCTTTGATAGTAGTTATGAACGAGTCCTTCTTGGAGAGCGGGTCCCTCAGAGTCATATTTGTAGAAGGGCCTCCTTCTTGAATTAAGGGTCACTTGAGTTTTGATAGTACTGGTAAGTCCTTCTTGGAGAGTGGGTCCCTCTGAGTCAAGCTGGTAGTGATGAGACCTTTTTGAATTATCAGTCCACCTAAGTTATACAGACAATGGAAGGTCCGATTCTTGTATATAAAGTCCATTTTTTATTACATCCTTAAAAACAAGAAGCAAAAAATCTTAAAAGTAGAACACAATGCCTACCCAAACCATTACAGGATTTAAGTCATATTCCTAAATCATGCTGGTAGTTGTAGATACTTCTTGGATAGTGCTTCCCTTAAGCGATTCTGGTAAGTGTGAATTTTTCTCGGATTGCGGGCCCACTAAATCATTATGATGGTCGTTCCTTCTTGCATTGTGAAACCATTGAGTCATACTTTAAATGGTGCGCCCTTATCGGATTGCAAGTCTTCCTTAGTAGTGTTGGTAGTGTTGAGTTCTTCTTGGATTGTGAGTCCTTTTGGTATTGGTGGATCCTTCTTGGATTATGCTTTTCTTGAGTGATTCTGGTAAGTGTGAATTCTTCCTAGATTGCGGGTTCTCTAAATCATGATGATGGTAGTTTATTCTAGGGTTGTAGATCCTTTTTAAAATGTGTGTCCATTAAGTGCTTGCAGTGGTGAGTCCTTCTGAGATTGTGAGCCTTCCCGAACCATGTTGGTAGATGTGAGCTCTTCTTGGATTGTAGATCCTTCTTAAATTGTGGGACCATTGTGTGCTGGCAGTGGTGCGTTCTTCTCAGATTGTGAGCATTTCCAAACCGTGTTGGTAGATTTGAGCTCTTCTTGGATTATAGACGCTTCTTAAATTGTGGAATCATTGTGTGCTTGCAGTGGTGCGTCCTTCTCAGATTGTCAGCCTTCCCGAACCATGTTGGTAGATGTCAGCTCTTCTTGGATTGTAGATCCTTCTTAAATTGTGGGATCATTGTGTGCTCGCAGTGGTGCGTCCTTCTCAGATTGTGAGCCTTCCTGAGTCATGTTGGTAGTGGTGAGCTCTTCTTGGATTGTAGACCCTTCTTAAATTGTGGGACCATTGTGTGCTTGCAGTGGTGTGTCCTTCTCGAATTGTGAGCCTTCCTGAGTCATGTTGGTAGTGGTGAGCTCTTCTTGGATTGTAGACCCTTCTTAAATTGTGGGACCATTGTGTGCTTGAAGTGGTGTGTCCTTCTCGAATTGTGAGCCTTCCTGAGTCATGTTGGTAGTGGTGACGAGCTCTTCTTGGATTGTAGGCCCTTCTTAAATTGTGGGACCATTGTGTGCTTGCAGTGGTGTGTCCTTCTCAGATTGTGATCCTTCCTGAGTCATGTTGGTAGTGGTGAGCTCTTCTTGGATTGTAGACCCTTCTTAAATTGTGGGACCATTGTGTGCTTGCAGTGGTGTGTCCTTCTCGAATTGTGAGCCTTCCTGAGTCATGTTGGTAGTGGTGAGCTCTGCTTGGATTGTAGACCCTTCTTAAATTGTGGGACCATTGTGTGCTTGCAGTGGTGCGTCCTTCTCAGATTGTAAGCCTTCCTGAGTCATGTTGGTAGTGGTGAGCTCTTCTTGGATTATATGTCCTTCTTACATTGTGTGACCCCCAGAGTAATTTCGGTAGGGGTGAATCCTTCTTGTATTGTAGCTCCTTGTGAGTCATGCTAGTATTGATGATCTCTTCTTGGATTGTAGGTCCTTTTTGCCAGTCATGTTGATATTAGTGGATCCTTCTTAGGTTATTCTTCTTATGAGTTGTGATGTTAGTGGTGAGTCCTTCTTGTATTTTGAATCTTCAGAAGTCATACTGGTATTAATAAGTCTTTTTTGACTGTGGGTAGTGGTGAGTTCTTCTTGGATTGTGGGACCACTTGAGCCATTCAGGTAGTGGTGAATCCCTCTTGGATCATGGAGCCCCCTATACTGTTACTGGTGGGTTTCTTCTTGGATTATAGATCCTCTATAGGTCTCCCGAGTCATGTTGTTGTTAGTGGTGAATCCTTCTTTGCTTGTGGGTCGCATTAGTTTTGTTGGCAATGGTGGATCCTTCTTGGCTTCTGAGTCCTCTATCATGTTGGTATTGCTGATGAATCCCAAGACGTTACCCTCCTTATAGGTTATACATGCCATAAGATGATTATACACCCCTCCCATAGATAATGGCTGCTTCCCTGCATATCTTTATCAACCTTAAAGAGTTAATCGTGGCTTGCCTGTAATAAGCTGTGCTCCTTCTGTTTTCTAATAAAAGTGAAAATCTAGCAATCTCCGAGCCAATTCCTCGGTGTCTTCCTCTCTGATAATGCCGCATATCATAACATAATTTATTCTCTGTTTTATTTCAGAAATAGCCATCTGCCATTGCAAAATAGATTCCTAAACTGGAAAGAGAGAAATGACCGTCGTCCGCGTGACTCAGAAGTGTGAGTGCGCCGCAAAGAAGAACATTAAGGTAATCAAATGGCAGGACGCTGAATTATTGCCGGAGGATACGGCGGGATTACATCTTATTTATATGGAAACATCCAAACTTAAGAAACAGTTTGCATTAATGGAGCTGGTTGTATTACAGACATTCCGGCTACTGAGAGCGTCGCGATGCCATTATGTGCAAATCCATCTAAATGGGTAAATGGATGCTTTGGGCTGGGAAACCCACTGAACCGGACCCTCAACGTTTATAGATCCACACGTGTATAGTATGCAGTGACATTCACCAATGCTTGCCCTGCAACTGCTTCTGTTCTGTAGTATTGGTAATTTGCTCATAAAACCGGGAAGATCAGGATGAAAATGATGAAAATCATCCCATATCTGGGGCTAGGATCCACTAAAACTTTCTACGGGCGGCAGAGCGTCAGAGCGTCAGAGCGTGCCGGGGGTTTAAGGTTCATGATATTCCTATGCAATTATCTACTAATCCATTCAATCCATCCATCCAATCCATTCAATCCATCCATCCAATCCGTTCATCCATCTATCCATCCAACCAATCCATTCATCCATTCAATCCATCCAATCCATTCAATCCATCCAATCCATTCAATCCATCCATCCAATCCATTCATCCATCTATCCATCCAACCCATTCATCCATTCAATCCATCCATCCAATCCATCCATCCAATCCATTCAATCCATCCATCCAATCCATCCATTCATCCATTCAATCCATCCAATCCATCCAATCTACCCATCTATCCATTCATCAATCCATCCATCCAATCCATCCATCCATACATCCAATCCATCCAATCCATCTAATCTATCCCATCCATCCAATCATTCCAATCCATCCATCCATCCATCCATACATCCAATCCATCCAATCAATCCATCCTTCCATCCATCCAATCCATCTAATCCATCCATACATCCAATCCATCTAATCCATCCAGTCCATCTATACATTCAATCCATCCATCCAATCTATCCATCCAATCCATCCCATCCATCCATCCAATCCATCCACCCGTCCATCCAATCTATCTAATCCATCCAATCCATCCATCCATCATTTAGATCAGTGGTCTCAAATTTTGTTGTTCTCCAGCAATTTCAGAACTACAACTTCCAGCATTCTTTAACACCCTGTGGCTTTCAGTGCACGTTGGTGGGTTGAAGTTTTGCACCATTAGCGTTTTATCCATGCTTTTATTATTTTTTAGCCATGTGGTTTCGAATTGCTGCTTGTCAGTGCATGATGAGGATTGTAGTTTATTTTATGCCATATTAGTATTTTATCTCCACTTCAATTCTTGACTATCCCAGAACTCTCCAATTTGTGGCTCTCCAGTGACTGCAAAACTACAACTCCCAGCATTCCTTGATAGGCTACAGATTTCAGCGCATGCTGAGAGTTGTCATTTATCTATCATCTATTAGACCAATGGTCTCCAATCTGAAGCTGTCCAGTGATCACAAAACTACAACTCTCAGCGTTTTGTTAATATTTTGTGACTGTCAGTTTATGCTAGGAATTGTAGTGTTGAAATGTAGTTCATGCATGAATAATGTTCATTCATGATAATCTTGCAGTATTAACAGGCTGCTGATTACCCGACAAACGAGCAAAATGCTTGCGCTGCACAAAAGATCGTCGTTCTCGGCAGCACATCGTGCCGTCTAGACAGGACTCGCGCTGCCGATAATAATATAAGTTTATCTGCAGTGAGTGATCTATTACAGATTGCCCAGTGTGCATGGATCACTGCGATCTAGTAAATGACTGCCGATTGGTAAGTATTTACCGATCGGCGCTCGTTTATTGCCGCCGGTCAGTCCGTGTAAATGGACTTTTACATTTCATTATTTTAATCTGTTAATCTGTAATGCTTGATAAAATATGTCTTGCAAAAGATTCACAGCACAGAAGTGCAGACAAGCTGACAGATGTGGCGACAGTAGTCCAAGAGACTGTGACTTTTAGGGTAAGTTCACACAGGGCGTATTTGCTGCTTCTTTTTTTTTTTAGCCGCAAAACCTGATCTTCTTGGCAGGAAAGAAGCTGCGTCAAAAACACAGGTTTAGGTGCGTTTTGGGTACGTTTTTTGTTGCGTATTTGGTGCGGTTTGTTGGTGCGTTTTTTTTCTCTTTATCCATGCTAATGTCCTTGGATTATCAGCAGCAAATAATAATACCTGCGTTTTTACTGCGTGTTTTTCCACACCCATTCAAGCCAATGGGTGAAAAAACGCAGCAAAAACACTGAAAGAAGTGACATGCTCTATGTCCAAAAAATGCAGCAAAGCACAAAATACTGTGTGTGCACGAGATTTCTGAAATCTCATAGGCTTTGCTGGTGCTGTAAAAAGCAGCTGAAAATTGGCATTAAAAAACGCAGCAAAAACGCCCTGTGTGAACTTACCCCGACGCCTTCTGATTCTTGCTTATTTACTGGAACTTACTATTGCATGGTCCGTGTGGTCCTCAGTCGGCACACGGGCGACACACGGCTGCCGCACGTGTGCCACACTGATGTACTACGTGAGCACACGGACACGGATAATTCCGGTACCGATTTCTCTGGTACCGGAATTATCTGGACATGTGAAAGAGGCCTTAAAGGGAATTTGTCACCAGGTTTTTGCCCCCTAATCTGAGAGCAGCATAATGTAGGAAAAGAGACCTTGATTCCAGCGATGTCATCATCATCACCAGGAAATTATCACTAGAGGACTAGCAAACCTGCTGTCATGTAGTCTTTCATATTCATGAGCTCCGCATATATCCATGCCCACATCACTCATTGGCAGCTTTCTGCCTATGCATAGTGTACACAAAAAGCTGTCAATCAGTGGTGTGGGTGGGGTTATGCACACCTCTGCATTCAGAGCACTGCTAGATCTGCAAACTCTGATTATATCAAAACTGCAACAAGCAGCTGTCACGCTGCCCACTAGATGGCAGTAGAGTGGAAGCAGGACTGCACCTAAACAGAGATGGCCTGCAGAGCAGCAGTGAGGCTACCACAGCTGGCAGCAGAATAGTCAAACAAGCCGGGTCAAATCCTAGACTGTAGCGCAGTACCAAAGGAATAAGCAAACTCACGGTCAGAGACCAGCCAGGGAGTCAGTAACAGTCAGGAGCGGATAAGCCAAAAGACAAAAAACAGAAGCAGGTCAGGATACAAGCCAAGTCAAAACCAGGGAGCCAGCACACTAAAGAGAAAAACAGTTCAGGCAGCAGACACAGCAGGACAAATCAGAGCAATCAGAGTCAGCGACAGCAGTACCAGGCAAAAACTATAACTGACATCACCTGCAGGAAGCAGCGGCGATAAATAGCAAACCTGAACTCAGACAGAGGCCGAGAAAAGTTTACTCTTGACATGACCAGACTGGGAAAAAGGGAAAACAGGACTCAAAACCCGGTCTGGATCATGACAGCAGCCCAGTAAGTGATACATCGCTGGAATCAGGGTCTCAGCTCCTACATCATGCTGCTTTCAGATGGGATAACAAAAAGCTGCTGATAGATTCCCTTTAAATGTCGCTCTGGAGATACCTACTGTACTGAGCATGATCTGTAGAGGTGACCCTTTACGGAGCAGACCGGGCTGCTTTAACACAGTTCCACAATTATCTATCATTTACTAGACCAGTGCCAAACTACAAGTTCCAGCTGCCGGCTGTTAGCGCTTGCTGGTTGTTGTAGCTGGTGCTGGCCCGGATGTTTAATCTGCCCTTCGGCCATGTTGCAGAGTCGCTCGCTTGCTTATAGCCGCCCCGTGCGCTTCCTTTCCTCCTGTACGGGGGGGGGGGACTATAGCTGAATCTGCTTATCCCATTTTCCGATGCCCTGAACATACGTTTTCGGAAGTCAAGTGATAAATTAGGTGTTGGGAATACACAAATTTCTGTGACTCCGTGAGGCATGAACAGAATATGCTGATCGCCGAGAACAGAAAGCTCTTTAAACACAAACCTCTGATTTCCATTCCTGCGGAGAGATAGGAGCCGGGCGCGGAATATCATTTGCATGATGGGTTTGTGCCGTCTGTAATCAAATTAAAGGATTTAAAGGCGCGCCTCTTATTTATAACACCTTTATGGCGCCGTCTTTCATCTCAGTTTGTTGTGCTTAGAAGTAGCGGCCCAATGACAGTTTTTGACACGGCTTATGTACCAACTAAAAGGAGAAATACTCACCGAATTATAGAACGTTCCCCCGCACGGCGAGAATGCAAAAACCGTATTTCACCGCCTCGCCGGCGGATTTGGAAAATATGTTAAATGCTGCATCTTATCAGCTCGTGGATTCAGACTCGGCTTCACAGTATCGGGCACGGGGGGGACGGCACTGGGACGTGACCCACCGATCGACAGGTCAGGTTTAGGAAATTAGCTTTTAATATGCAGTCTGGAAAAAAACAGATTGTCTTCCGCTTTGGAGTCTTAGCGCTAATCCAGATGCTGATTTTATTTCTGAATCCAGGAGGTCAGTTTCTGTAAGACCTATGTATAAAATGGCTAGCCTTAAAGGGAAAGTTATCACATTTCATAAGTTAAAGGGGTTGTTGATTATGAATAAAGCCTTTAAATTAAGCAAGATCCTCTGTGAATGGCGGGTCAGTTTGGACCCCCCCCATTATTAGCCGATTTTGTATAGGATCACTACAAAGGCAATTAATAATTAACCTCTGAGTACCAAGCCAATTTTAGCCTTAAAGGGAACCTGTCAGCATGTTTTTTTTTTCTACGTAATCTGAAAGCAGCATGATGTCGGGATAGAGACAGAATTCAGCGATGTATCGCTTAGTTTACTGGGTGCAGCAGTTGTGATAGAATCACAGTTTTCTCTGCTGCAGATCTAGCAGAGCTCGAATGCTGAGCGGTGTATAACCCCGCCCACACCACTGATTGGCAGCTTTCTGTGAAAAACTCCACCCACACCACTGATTGGCAGCTTTCTGTGAAAAACTCCGCCCACACTATTGATTGGCTGCTTTCTGTCAATGTACAGTGTACACAGAAAGCTGCCAATCAGTGGTGGAGGTGTGGTTGGACTAGGAGGCAGGAGACAGGAATAGTGTAGTGATAATATTCTGCTTATAAAACACTGAAACAGCAAAACATAGGCCAGTGAGTCACACATCACTGGAATCAGGGTCTCTGCCTTCTATATCATGCTGCTCGGGGAGACATTTGGGGTCTATGGGAACATTGCAGGTGAGGTCCCTTGCATGCAACCCCTGTCTACATGCTCAATTTTTGTTTCTAGTCAGTGGGCATTGCCAATGAACAAAAATAAAAATAAGATTTGTCTCCTACAGAAATTGTGAATGGAGCGGCTGTATAATATGTGATCAGGCAAGGAGCTCAGCAAACATGAGCACTTCTTCTAGATATGAAACCAGCAATCACATAGGACACTACACCTACAGTATGTGCCTATGCGTTCTTGCCTACCTACACCACTACAGCTCTACAGCATTTTGACCCAATTTCAACAACCTTTTCGTCTTTCTGATTTTTCTAGAAAAATATAAACTGTGAAAAACTCGATTTTATTCCATATAAGTAAAGAAGGATTGAAAGTAATTGCATTTGCTGCGCACACTCCTCACGCTGGAAAGTCCTTTCTGTGGTTTATTATCATCTGGCAGTAATTGATTCGGCAGTCAGTAGGAATGGCTTGTGTATTACACTCTGTTAAGAGAAATCAATGTGTTCACAGACCTGCAATAATGCAGCATGAGAACAAGAACGCACCTCGGGTACATGGGAGGATTTTGGTTGTAATTCATTAAGACTTATGATATAGAGTTACAGCTACGCATAGCTGAGATGATCAGCTATCAGTTCATAAATATTCAGGAGGTAAAGAGTTAATTAAATCGATGCCGTCCGGTAACTGTCAGGCGATTCGTCTGCACATCGCATTTAGGCTTGTTTTATTATTAGTCAATATTAACATTATCTGCTATAGATTTTGCAAGTCACTAATACTATCTTATAGAGACATACAGATTATTGTGAAATCATACTGCAACTCTGCCTATAAATACGGCACACAGTGACTAGTATGACATCACAACAATAGAACGCAGCCTATAAATACTGCACACACCCACTATTACATCACAATAGAGCTCAGCCTATAAATACTTCACACACCCACTATTACATCACAATAGAGCTCGGCCTGTAAATACTGTACACACCCACTATTACATCACAATAGAGCTCAGCCTATAAATACTGTACACACCCACTATTACATTGCAATAGAGCTCGGCCTATAAATACTGTACACACCCACTATTACATTGCAATAGAGCTCGGCCTATAAATACTGTACACACCCACTATTACATTACAATAGAGCTCAGCCTATAAATACTGTACACACCCACTATTACATCACAACAGAGCTCGGCCTATAAATACTGTACACACCCACTATTACATCACAATAGAGCTCGGCCTGTAAATACTGTACACACCCACTATTACATTACAATAGAGCTCGGCCTATAAATACTGTACACACCCACTATTACATTACAATAGAGCTCGGCCTATAAATACTGTACACACCCACTATTACATTGCAATAGAGCTCGGCCTATAAATACTGTACACACCCACTATTACATCACAACAGAGCTCGGCCTATAAATACTGTACACACCCACTATTACATCACAATAGAGCTCGGCCTATAAATACTGTACACACCCACTATTACATTACAATAGAGCTCAGCCTATAAATACTGTACACACCCACTATTACATCACAATAGAGCTCGGCCTATAAATACTGTACACACCCACTATTACATTGCAATAGAGCTCGGCCTATAAATACTGTACACACCCACTATTACATCACAACAGAGCTCGGCCTATAAATACTGTACACACCCACTATTACATCACAATAGAGCTCGGCCTATAAATACTGTACACACCCACTATTACATCACAATAGAGCTCGGCCTATAAATAATACACACACCCACTATTACATCACAATAGAGCTCGGCCTATAAATACTGTACACACCCACTATTACATTGCAATAGAGCTCGGCCTATAAATACTGTACACACCCACTATTACATTACAATAGAGCTCGGCCTATAAATACTGTACACACCCACTATTACATCACAATAGAGCTCGGCCTATAAATACTGTACACACCCACTATTACATTGCAATAGAGCTCGGCCTATAAATACTGTACACACCCACTATTACATTACAATAGAGCTCGGCCTATAAATACTGTACACACCCACTATTACATTGCAATAGAGCTCGGCCTATAAATACTGTACACACCCACTATTACATTACAATAGAGCTCGGCCTATAAATACTGTACACACCCACTATTACATTGCAATAGAGCTCGGCCTATAAATACTGTACACACCCACTATTACATTACAATAGAGCTCGGCCTATAAATACTGTACACACCCACTATTACATTGCAATAGAGCTCGGCCTATAAATACTGTACACACCCACTATTACATCACAATAGAGCTCGGCCTATAAATACTGTACACACCCACTATTACATCACAATAGAGCTCGGCCTATAAATACTGTACACACCCACTATTACATCACAACAGAGCTCGGCCTATAAATACTGTACACACCCACTATTACATCACAATAGAGCTCGGCCTATAAATACTGTACACACCCACTATTACATCACAATAGAGCTCGGCCTATAAATACTGTACACACCCACTATTACATCACAATAGAGCTCGGCCTATAAATACTGTACACACCCACTATTACATCACAATAGAGCTCGGCCTATAAATACTGTACACACCCACTATTGCATCACAATAGAGCTCGGCCTATAAATACTGTACACACCCACTATTACATCACAATAGAGCTCGGCCTATAAATACTGTACACACCCACTATTACATCACAATAGAGCTCAGCCTATAAATACTGTACACACCCACTATTACATCACAATAGAGCTCGGCCTATAAATACTGTACACACCCACTATTACATCACAATAGAGCTCGGCCTATAAATACTGTACACACCCACTATTACATCACAATAGAGCTCGGCCTATAAATACTGTACACACCCACTATTACATCACAATAGAGCTCGGCCTATAAATAAAGCACACACCCACTATTACATCACAATAGAGCTCGGCCTATAAATACTGTACACACCCACTATTACATCACAATAGAGCTCGGCCTATAAATACTGTACACACCCACTATTACATTACAATAGAGCTCAGCCTATAAATACTGTACACACCCACTATTACATCACAATAGAGCTCGGCCTATAAATACTGTACACACCCACTATTACATGACAATAGAGCTCAGCCTATAAATACTGTACACACCCACTATTACATCACAATAGAGCTCGGCCTATAAATACTGTACACACCCACTATTGCATCACAATAGAGCTCGGCCTATAAATACTGTACACACCCACTATTACATCACAATAGAGCTCGGCCTATAAATACTGTACACACCCACTATTACATCACAATAGAGCTCGGCCTATAAATACTGTACACACCCACTATTACATCACAATAGAGCTCGGCCTATAAATACTGTACACACCCACTATTACATCACAACAGAGCTCGGCCTATAAATACTGTACACACCCACTATTACATCACAATAGAGCTCGGCCTATAAATACTGTACACACCCACTATTACATCACAATAGAGCTCGGCCTATAAATACTGTACACACCCACTATTACATCACAATAGAGCTCGGTCTATAAATACTGTACACACCCACTATTGCATCACAATAGAGCTCGGCCTATAAATACTGTACACACCCACTATTACATCACAATAGAGCTCGGCCTATAAATACTGTACACACCCACTATTACATCACAATAGAGCTCGGCCTATAAATACTGTACACACCCATTATTACATTACAATAGAGCTCAGCCTATAAATACTGTACACACCCACTATTACATCACAATAGAGCTCAGCCTATAAATACTCTACACACACACATTACATGACAATAGAGCTCAGCCTATAAATACTGTACACACCCACTATTACATCACAATAGAGCTCGGCCTATAAATACTGTACACACCCACTATTGCATCACAATAGAGCTCGGCCTATAAATACTGTACACACCCACTATTACATCACAATAGAGCTCGGCCTATAAATACTGTACACACCCACTATTACATCACAATAGAGCTCGGCCTATAAATACTGTACACACCCACTATTACATCACAGTAGAGCTCGGCCTATATATACTGTACACACCCACTATTACATCACAATAGAGCTCGGCCTATAAATACTGTACACACCCACTATTACATCACAATAGAGCTCGGCCTATAAATACTGTACACACCCACTATTACATCACAATAGAGCTCAGCCTATAAATACTGCACACACCCACTATTACATCACAATAGAGCTCAGCCTATAAATACTGCACACCCAGTGGCGTAGGAAGGGGGGTGCGGGGGGGGCGGTCCGCCCCGGGCGGCACAATGCTGGGGGCGGCCGGCGCTGCAGGAGAAGAAGATTAAAAAAAAAAAAAAAAAAAAAAGACGCCCCTTTAAATCTTCGGGCGGCGCCGTCCGCCGCCACGACCAGGGCCAGCTCCCCCCACCCCCGGGTCCCGCCCCCCGCTCTAATACTCACCTCTCCTGGTTCCTGCGGCTTCAGCGTCCTCTGACTCTGCGACGTCTCAGAGCAGAGGGCGCGATGACGTCACTACTGTGCGCGCCGCTCTGCCTCTCTGTCCTGAGCGTCGCAGAGCCGGAGAGACGCTGACTGCACCGGACCTGCGCTGGGAACGGGAGAGGTGAGGATTTTACTTTTTTTTTTTTTTTCTTTATGTCTGACTGTCTGGGGCTGGGGCAATGCTGGACACACTGGGGCAGATTGCTGGACACACTGGGGCAGTACTGGAGACCATGGGGCAGAATGCTGGACACACTGGGGCAATACAGGAGACCATGGGGCAGATTGCTGGACACACTGGGGCAATACAGGAGACTATGGGGCAGATTGCTGGACACACTGGGGCAATACAGGAGACCATGGGGCAGATTGCTGGACACACTGGGGCAATACAGGAGACCATGGGGCAGATTGCTGGACACACTGGGGCAATACTGGAGACCATGGGGCAGAATGCTGGACACACTGGGGCAATACTGGAGACCATGGGGCAGAATGCTGGACACACTGGGGCAATACTGGAGACCATGGGGCAGAATGCTGGACACACTGGGGCAATACTGGAGACCATGGGGCAGAATGCTGGACATACTGGGGCAATACTGGAGACCATGGGGCAGATTGCTGGACACACCGGGGCAATACTGGAGACCATGGGGCAGAATGCTGGACACACTGGGGCAATACAGGAGACCATGGGGCAGATTGCTGGACACACTGGGGCAATACTGGAGACCATGGGGCAGAATGCTGGACACACTGGGGCAGTACAGGAGACTATGGGGCAGAATGCTGGACACACTGAATACTGGAGACCATGGGGCAGATTTCAGGACACATTGAGGCAATGCTGGAGACCCTGGGGCAGACTTCTGGACATACTGGGGCAATACTGGAGACCATGGGGCAGATTGCTGGACACACCGGGGCAATACTGGAGACCATGGGGCAGAATGCTGGACACACTGGGGCAATACAGGAGACCATGGGGCAGATTGCTGGACACACAGGGGCAATACTGGAGACCCTGGGGCAGATTGCTGGACACACTGGGGCAATACTGGAGACCCTGGGGCAGATTTCTGGACACATTGAGGCAATGCTGGAGACCCTGGGGCAGACTTCTGGACACACTGGGGCAATGCTGGACACTGGGGCAGATTGCTGGACACACTGGGGGTAATATACTGGACACACTGGGGCAATGCTGGACACTGGGGGTAATATGCTGGACACACTGGGGCAGACTGCTGGACACACTGGGGAAAGGCTGGACACTGGGGCAGATTGCTGGACACACTGAGGGCAGATTGCTGGACACACTGGGGGTAATATGCTGGACATACTGGGGCAGATTGCTGGACACACTGGGGGTAATATGCTGGACACACTGGGGCAGATTGCTGGACAACATGGGGGTAATATGCTGGACACACTGGGGCAGATTGCTGGACAACATGGGGGTAATATGCTGGACACACTGGGGGCAGGACTTGAGGCATGGGCAGAATGTAGATACGGGGCATGATTGGAGACACGGGGCAGGATTGGATCATGGGGCAGGACGGATACGATGGAGGCTGGTGGGGCAGGATGGGGAGATCATATGGGGTAGAATGGATACTCATGAGGGCAGGATACGACAACATATGGCTGGAGCCAGGAATGAGATAAACGGGGCCAGGGTGGGGAATATTATTACCATAGGGGATAATTAAGGGATATTGTTACTGCAGTGATGTATTTATTTTATTTTTTGAGTATACTGTTTTAAATGGGGGGCGGTCCTGTTACTGTGCAGAGTGACACTATATCACCTTTTTTTCTTCATGTGGTGTAATGTAGAAGTTGTGAAAAATTAAGTAATGTGTTCTGCAAGCGGAGCTCGAGATAACTGTGTTATTTCCTGCAGAAACGAGTCCTGGCTGGAAGGAATGATGGCGGTCTGTGCTGGATGAAAGATGAAGGACTTCACCTAGAGACGTCACTGGTGAGTCAGTGTTACCTATACACTGACACTATACACTGTATACTATATAGAGGTCCTGTGTACAATGTCACCAGTGATCTCTGTATTATCTCTACACAGACACTGCATACTAAGTACAGATCTCCTGTGAATACTGGCACTTATGGTGATAGTATTGTGGTTTTTTTTTTATTACTGATCAGTATTGTAGTATTCAGTCACTATGTGGTGGTAATATGTGGTCTGGAAATGGTGCGGTGGTATTTGTCCCTTGTATGTAGTATTATTCGGTCACTATGTGGCCTGGTCATGGTGTGGTGGTATTAAGTCACAGGTGTGGCATGTGGGGGTGACACCATTAGGCCCAGTTTAAGTTCTGCAAAACAGGAAAACCATTTTTGGTAACCTTTGTGTGTATTGAGCTGGGAGGGGGGAGGATGGGGGGGGGGGGGGGCGCCAAACTCGGGATCAGCCCCGGGCGGCAAAAGCTCTAGCTACGCCTCTGTGCACACCCACTATTACATCACAATAGAGCTCGGCCTATAAATACTGTACACACCCACTATTACATCACAATAGAGCTCGGCCTATAAATACTGTACACACCCACTATTACATCACAATAGAGCTCGGCCTATAAATACTGTACACACCCACTGTTACATCACAATAGAGCTCGGCCTATAAATACTGTACACACCCACTATTACATCACAATAGAGCTCAGCCTATAAATACTTCACACACCCACTATTACATTACAATAGAGCTCAGCCTATAAATACTGTACACACCCACTATTACATCACAACAGAGCTCGGCCTATAAATACTGTACACACCCACTATTACATCACAATAGAGCTCGGCCTGTAAATACTGTACACACCCACTATTACATCACAATAGAGCTCGGCCTGTAAATACTGTACACACCCACTATTACATTGCAATAGAGCTCGGCCTATAAATACTGTACACACCCACTATTACATCACAATAGAGCTCGGCCTATAAATACTGTACACACCCACTATTACATCACAATAGAGCTCGGCCTATAAATACTGTACACACCCACTATTACATCACAATAGAGCTCGGCCTATAAATACTTCACACACCCACTATTACATTACAATAGAGCTCAGCCTATAAATACTGTACACACCCACTATTACATCACAATAGAGCTCAGCCTATAAATACTTCACACACCCACTATTACATTACAATAGAGCTCAGCCTATAAATACTGTACACACCCACTATTACATCACAACAGAGCTCGGCCTATAAATACTGTACACACCCACTATTACATCACAATAGAGCTCGGCCTGTAAATACTGTACACACCCACTATTACATCACAATAGAGCTCGGCCTGTAAATACTGTACACACCCACTATTACATTGCAATAGAGCTCGGCCTATAAATACTGTACACACCCACTATTACATCACAATAGAGCTCGGCCTATAAATACTGTACACACCCACTATTACATCACAATAGAGCTCGGCCTATAAATACTGTACACACCCACTATTACATCACAACAGAGCTCGGCCTATAAATACTGTACACACCCACTATTACATCACAATAGAGCTCGGCCTATAAATACTGTACACACCCACTATTACATCACAATAGAGCTCGGCCTATAAATACTGTACACACCCACTATTACATCACAATAGAGCTCGGCCTATAAATACTGTACACACCCACTATTACATCACAATAGAGCTCGGCCTATAAATAAAGCACACACCCACTATTACATCACAATAGAGCTCGGCCTATAAATACTGTACACACCCACTATTACATCACAATAGAGCTCGGCCTATAAATACTGTACACACCCACTATTACATTACAATAGAGCTCGGCCTATAAATACTGTACACACCCACTATTACATCACAATAGAGCTCGGCCTATAAATACTGTACACCCCCACTATTACATTACAATAGAGCTCGGCCTATAAATACTGTACACACCCACTATTACATCACAATAGAGCTCGGCCTATAAATAAAGCACACACCCACTATTACATCACAATAGAGCTCGGCCTATAAATACTGTACACACCCACTATTACATCACAATAGAGCTCGGCCTATAAATACTGTACACACCCACTATTACATTACAATAGAGCTCAGCCTATAAATACTGTACACACCCACTATTACATCACAATAGAGCTCAGCCTATAAATACTGTACACACCCACTATTACATGACAATAGAGCTCAGCCTATAAATACTGTACACACCCACTATTGCATCACAATAGAGCTCGGCCTATAAATACTGTACACACCCACTATTGCATCACAATAGAGCTCGGCCTATAAATACTGTACACACCCACTATTACATCACAATAGAGCTCGGCCTATAAATACTGTACACACCCACTATTACATCACAATAGAGCTCGGCCTATAAATACTGTACACACCCACTATTACATCACAATAGAGCTCGGCCTATAAATACTGTACACACCCACTATTACATCACAACAGAGCTCGGCCTATAAATACTGTACACACCCACTATTACATCACAATAGAGCTCGGCCTATAAATACTGTACACACCCACTATTACATCACAATAGAGCTCGGCCTATAAATACTGTACACACCCACTATTACATCACAATAGAGCTCGGTCTATAAATACTGTACACACCCACTATTGCATCACAATAGAGCTCGGCCTATAAATACTGTACACACCCACTATTACATCACAATAGAGCTCGGCCTATAAATACTGTACACACCCATTATTACATTACAATAGAGCTCAGCCTATAAATACTGTACACACCCACTATTACATCACAATAGAGCTCAGCCTATAAATACTCTACACACCCACTATTACATGACAATAGAGCTCAGCCTATAAATACTGTACACACCCACTATTACATCACAATAGAGCTCGGCCTATAAATACTGTACACACCCACTATTGCATCACAATAGAGCTCGGCCTATAAATACTGTACACACCCACTATTACATCACAATAGAGCTCGGCCTATAAATACTGTACACACCCACTATTACATCACAATAGAGCTCGGCCTATAAATACTGTACACACCCACTATTACATCACAATAGAGCTCGGCCTATAAATACTGTACACACCCACTATTACATCACAGTAGAGCTCGGCCTATATATACTGTACACACCCACTATTACATCACAATAGAGCTCGGCCTATAAATACTGTACACACCCACTATTACATCACAATAGAGCTCAGCCTATAAATACTGCACACACCCACTATTACATCACAATAGAGCTCAGCCTATAAATACTGCACACCCAGTGGCGTAGGAAGGGGGGTGCGGGGGGGGCGGTCCGCCCCGGGCGGCACAATGCTGGGGGCGGCCGGCGCTGCAGGAGAAGAAGATTAAAAAAAAAAAAAAAAAAAAAAAAGACGCCCCTTTAAATCTTCGGGCGGCGCCGTCCGCCGCCACGACCAGGGCCAGCTCCCCCCACCCCCGGGTCCCGCCCCCCGCTCTAATACTCACCTCTCCTGGTTCCTGCGGCTTCAGCGTCCTCTGACTCTGCGACGTCTCAGAGCAGAGGGCGCGATGACGTCACTACTGTGCGCGCCGCTCTGCCTCTCTGTCCTGAGCGTCGCAGAGCCGGAGAGACGCTGACTGCACCGGACCTGCGCTGGGAACGGGAGAGGTGAGGATTTTACTTTTTTTTTTTTTTTCTTTATGTCTGACTGTCTGGGGCTGGGGCAATGCTGGACACACTGGGGCAGATTGCTGGACACACTGGGGCAGTACTGGAGACCATGGGGCAGAATGCTGGACACACTGGGGCAATACAGGAGACCATGGGGCAGATTGCTGGACACACTGGGGCAATACAGGAGACTATGGGGCAGATTGCTGGACACACTGGGGCAATACAGGAGACCATGGGGCAGATTGCTGGACACACTGGGGCAATACAGGAGACCATGGGGCAGATTGCTGGACACACTGGGGCAATACTGGAGACCATGGGGCAGAATGCTGGACACACTGGGGCAATACTGGAGACCATGGGGCAGAATGCTGGACACACTGGGGCAATACTGGAGACCATGGGGCAGAATGCTGGACACACTGGGGCAATACTGGAGACCATGGGGCAGAATGCTGGACATACTGGGGCAATACTGGAGACCATGGGGCAGATTGCTGGACACACCGGGGCAATACTGGAGACCATGGGGCAGAATGCTGGACACACTGGGGCAATACAGGAGACCATGGGGCAGATTGCTGGACACACTGGGGCAATACTGGAGACCATGGGGCAGAATGCTGGACACACTGGGGCAGTACAGGAGACTATGGGGCAGAATGCTGGACACACTGAATACTGGAGACCATGGGGCAGATTTCAGGACACATTGAGGCAATGCTGGAGACCCTGGGGCAGACTTCTGGACATACTGGGGCAATACTGGAGACCATGGGGCAGATTGCTGGACACACCGGGGCAATACTGGAGACCATGGGGCAGAATGCTGGACACACTGGGGCAATACAGGAGACCATGGGGCAGATTGCTGGACACACTGGGGCAATACTGGAGACCCTGGGGCAGATTGCTGGACACACTGGGGCAATACTGGAGACCCTGGGGCAGATTTCTGGACACATTGAGGCAATGCTGGAGACCCTGGGGCAGACTTCTGGACACACTGGGGCAATGCTGGACACTGGGGCAGATTGCTGGACACACTGGGGGTAATATACTGGACACACTGGGGCAATGCTGGACACTGGGGGTAATATGCTGGACACACTGGGGCAGACTGCTGGACACACTGGGGAAAGGCTGGACACTGGGGCAGATTGCTGGACACACTGAGGGCAGATTGCTGGACACACTGGGGGTAATATGCTGGACATACTGGGGCAGATTGCTGGACACACTGGGGGTAATATGCTGGACACACTGGGGCAGATTGCTGGACAACATGGGGGTAATATGCTGGACACACTGGGGCAGATTGCTGGACAACATGGGGGTAATATGCTGGACACACTGGGGGCAGGACTTGAGGCATGGGCAGAATGTAGATACGGGGCATGATTGGAGACACGGGGCAGGATTGGATCATGGGGCAGGACGGATACGATGGAGGCTGGTGGGGCAGGATGGGGAGATCATATGGGGTAGAATGGATACTCATGAGGGCAGGATACGACAACATATGGCTGGAGCCAGGAATGAGATAAACGGGGCCAGGGTGGGGAATATTATTACCATAGGGGATAATTAAGGGATATTGTTACTGCAGTGATGTATTTATTTTATTTTTTGAGTATACTGTTTTAAATGGGGGGCGGTCCTGTTACTGTGCAGAGTGACACTATATCACCTTTTTTTCTTCATGTGGTGTAATGTAGAAGTTGTGAAAAATTAAGTAATGTGTTCTGCAAGCGGAGCTCGAGATAACTGTGTTATTTCCTGCAGAAACGAGTCCTGGCTGGAAGGAATGATGGCGGTCTGTGCTGGATGAAAGATGAAGGACTTCACCTAGAGACGTCACTGGTGAGTCAGTGTTACCTATACACTGACACTATACACTGTATACTATATAGAGGTCCTGTGTACAATGTCACCAGTGATCTCTGTATTACCTCTACACAGACACTGCATACTAAGTACAGATCTCCTGTGAATACTGGCACTTATGGTGATAGTATTGTGGTTTTTTTTTTATTACTGATCAGTATTGTAGTATTCAGTCACTATGTGGTGGTAATATGTGGTCTGGAAATGGTGCGGTGGTATTTGTCCCTTGTATGTAGTATTATTCGGTCACTATGTGGCCTGGTCATGGTGTGGTGGTATTAAGTCACAGGTGTGGCATGTGGGGGTGACACCATTAGGCCCAGTTTAAGTTCTGCAAAACAGGAAAACCATTTTTGGTAACCTTTGTGTGTATTGAGCTGGGAGGGGGGAGGATGGGGGGGGGGGGGGCGCCAAACTCGGGATCAGCCCCGGGCGGCAAAAGCTCTAGCTACGCCTCTGTGCACACCCACTATTACATCACAATAGAGCTCGGCCTATAAATACTGTACACACCCACTATTACATCACAATAGAGCTCGGCCTATAAATAATGCACACACACACTATTACATCACAATAGAGCTCAGCCTATAAATACTGTACACACCCACTATTACATCACAATAGAGCTCGGCCTATAAATACTGTACACACCCACTATTACATCACAATAGAGCTCGGCCTATAAATACTGTACACACCCACTATTACATCACAATAAAGCTCAGCCTATAAATACTGTACACCCCCACTATTACATCACAATAGAGCTCAGCCTATAAATACTGCACACACCCACTATTACATCACAATAGAGCTCGGCCTATAAATACTGTACACACCCACTATAACATCACAATAGAGCTCGGCCTATAAATACTGTACACACCCACTATTACATCACAATAGAGCTCGGCATATAAATACTGTACACACCCACTATTACATCAAAATAGAGCTCGGCCTATAAATACTGTACACACCCACTATTACATCACAATAGAGCTCGGCCTATAAATACTGCACACACCCACTATTACATCACAATAGAGCTCGGCCTATAAATACTGCACACACACTATTACATCACAATAGAGCTCGGCCTATAAATACTGTACACACCCACTATTACATCACAATAGAGCTCGGCCTATAAATACTGTACACACCCACTATTACATCACAATAGAGCTCGGCCTATAAATACTGTACACACCCACTATTACATCACAATAGAGCTCGGCCTATAAATACTGTACACACCCACTATTACATCACAATAGAGCTCGGCCTATAAATACTGTACACACCCACTATTACATCACAATAGAGCTCAGCCTATAAATACTGTACACACCCACTATTACATCACAATAGAGCTCAGCCTATAAATACGGCACACACCCACTATTACATCACAATAGAGCTCGGCCTATAAATACTGCACACCCACTATTACATCACAATAGAGCTCAGCCTATAAATACTGCACACACCCACTATTACATCACAATAGAGCTCAGCTTATAAATACTACACACCCACTATTACATCACAATAGAGCTCGGCCTATAAATACTGTACACACCCACTATTACATCACAATAGAGCTCGGCCTATAAATACTGTAGACGCCCACTATTACATCACAATAGAGCTCGGCCTATAAATACTGTACACACCCACTATTACATCACAATAGAGCTCGGCCTATAAATAATGCACACATCCACTATTACATCACAATAGAGCTCGGCCTATAAATAATGCACACACCCACTATTACATCACAATAGAGCTCAGCCTATAAATACTGCACACCCACTATTACATCACAATAGAGCTCGGCCTATAAATACTGTACACACCCACTATTACATCACAATAGAGCTCCGCCTATAAATACTGTACACACCCACTATTACATCACAATAGAGCTCGGCCTATAAATACTGTACACACCCACTATTACATCACAATAGAGCTCGGCCTATAAATACTGTACACACCCACTATTACATCACAATAGAGCTCGGCCTATAAATACTGCACACACCCACTATTACATCACAATAGAGCTCGGCCTATAAATACTGCACACACCCACTATTACATCACAATAGAGCTCAGCCTATAAATACTGCACACACACTATTACATCACAATAGAGCTCGGCCTATAAATACTGTACACACCCACTATTACATCACAATAGAGCTCGGCCTATAAATACTGTACACACCCACTATTACATCACAATAGAGCTCGGCCTATAAATACTGTACACACCCACTATTACATCACAATAGAGCTCGGTCTATATATAATGCACACACCCACTATTACATCACAATAGAGCTCAGCCTATAAATACTGCACACCCACTATTACATCACAATAGAGCTCAGCTTATAAATACTACACACCCACTATTACATCACAATAGAGCTCGGCCTATAAATACTGTGCACACCCACTATTACATCACAATAGAGCTCGGCCTATAAATACTGTACACACCCACTATTACATCACAATAGAGCTCAGCCTATAAATACTGCACACATCCACTATTACATCACAATAGAGCTCAGCCTATAAATACTTTACACACCAACTATTACATCACAATAGAGCTCAGCCTATAAATACTGTACACACCCACTATTACATCACAATAGAGCTCAGCCTATAAATACTGTACACACCCACTATTACATCACAATAGAGCCCGGCCTATAAATACTGCACACACCCACTATTACATCACAATAGAGCTCAGCCTATATATACTGCACACACCCACTATTACATCACAATAGAGCTCAGCCTATAAATACTGTACACACCCACTATTACATCACAATAGAGCTCAGCCTATAAATACTGCACACACCCACTATTACATCACAATAGAGCTCGGCCTATAAATACTGCACACACCCACTATTACATCACAATATTATTATTATTATTATTATTATTATTACAATAGAGCTCAGCCTGTAAATACTGTACACACCCACTATTACATCACAATAGAGCTCAGCCTATAAATACTGTACGCACCCACTATTACATCACAATAGAGCTCAGCCTATAAATACTGTACACACCCACTATTACATCACAATAGAGCCCGGCCTATAAATACTGCACACACCCACTATTACATCACAATAGAGCTCAGCCTATATATACTGCACACACCCACTATTACATTACAATAGAGCTCAGCCTATAAATGCTGTACACACCCACTATTACATCACAATAGAGCTCAGCCTATAAATGCTGCACACACCCACTATTACATCACAATAGAGCTCAGCCTATAAATACTGCACACCCCCACTATTACATCACAATAGAGCTCAGCCTATAAATACTGCACACACCCACTATTACATCACAATAGAGCTCAGCCTATAAATACTGTACACACCCACTATTACATCACAATAGAGCTCAGCCTATAAATACTGTACACACACACTATTACATCACAATAGAGCCCGGCCTATAAATACTGTACACACCCACTATTACATCACAATAGAGCTCAGCCTATATATACTGCGCACACCCACTATTACATCACAATAGAGCTCAGCCTATAAATACTGCACACACCCACTATTACATCACAATAGAGCTCAGCCTATAAATACTGCACACCCCCACTATTACATCACATTAGAGCTCAGCCTATAAATACTGCACACACCCACTATTACATCACAATAGAGCTCGGCCCATAAATACTGTGCACACCCACTATTACATCACAATAGAGCTCGGCCTATAAACACTGCACACACCCACTATTACATCACAATAGAGCTCAGCCTATAAATACTGTACACACCCACTATTACATCACAATAGAGCTCAGCCTATAAATACTGCACACACCCACTATTACTTCACAATAGAGCTCGGCCTATAAATACTGCACACACCCACTATTACATCACAATATTATTATTATTATTATTATTATTATTATTACAATAGAGCTCAGCCTATAAATACTGTACACACCCACTATTACATCACAATAGAGCTCAGCCTATAAATACTGTACACACCCACTATTACATCACAATAGAGCTCAGCCTATAAATACTGTACACACCCACTATTACATCACAATAGAGCCCGGCCTATAAATACTGCACACACCCACTATTACATCACAATAGAGCTCAGCCTATATATACTGCACACACCCACTATTACATCACAATAGAGCTCAGCCTATAAATACTGTACACACCCACTATTACATCACAATAGAGCTCAGCCTATAAATACTGTACACACCCACTATTACATCACAATAGAGCCCGGCCTATAAATTCTGCACACACCCACTATTACATCACAATAGAGCTCAGCCTATAAATGCTGCACACACCCACTATTACATCACAATAGAGCTCAGCCTATAAATACTGCACACACCCACTATTACATCACAATAGAGCTCGGCCTATAAATACTGCACACCCCCACTATTACATCACAATAGAGCTCGGCCTATAAATACTGCACACACCCACTATTACATCACAATAGAGCTCAGCCTATAAATACTGTATACACCCACTATTACATCACAGTAGAGCTCAGCCTATAAATACTGTACACACACACTATTACATCACAATAGAGCCCGGCCTATAAATACTGTACACACCCACTATTACATCACAATAGAGCTCAGCCTATAAAAACTGCACACACCCACTATTAAATCACAATAGAGCTCAGCCTATAAATACTGCACACACCCACTATTACATCACAATAGAGCTCAGCCTATAAATACTGCACACACCCACTATTACATCACAATAGAGCTCGGCCCATAAATACTGTACACACCCACTATTACATCACAATAGAGCTCGGCCTATAAATACTGCACACACCCACTATTACATCACAATAGAGCTCAGCCTATAAATACTGTACACACCCACTATTACATCACAATAGAGCTCAGCCTATAAATACTGCACACACCCACTATTACATCACAATAGAGCTCAGCTTATAAATACTGCACACACCCACTATTACATCACAATAGAGCTCGGCCTATAAATACTGCACACACCCACTATTACATCACAATTGAGCTCAGCCTATAAATACTGTACACACCCACTATTACATCACAATAGAGCTCGGCCTATAAATACTGTACACACCCACTATTACATCACAATAGAGCTCGGCCTATAAATACTGTACACACCCACTATTACATCACAATAGAGCTCAGCCTATAAATACTGTACACACCCACTATTACATCACAATAGAGCTCGGCCTATAAATACTGCACACACCCACTATTACATCACAATAGAGCTCGGCCTATAAATACTGCACACACCCACTATTACATCACAATAGAGCTCAGCCTATAAATACTGTACACACCCACTATTACATCACAATAGAGCTCAGCCTATAAATACTGCACACACCCACTATTACATCACAATAGAGCTCGGCCTATAAATACTGCACACACCCACTATTACATCACAATAGAGCTCGGCCTATAAATACTGCACACACCCACTATTACATCACAATAGAGCTCGGCCTATAAATGCTGCACACACCCACTATTACATCACAATAGAGCTCGGCCTATAAATGCTGCACACACCCACTATTACATCACAATAGAGCTCAGCCTATAAATACTGTACACACCCACTATTACATCACAATAGAGCTCGGCCTATAAATACTGTACACACCCACTATTACATCACAATAGAGCTCGGCCTATAAATACTGTACACACCCACTATTACATCACAATAGAGCTCGGCCTATATATACTGTACACACCCACTATTACATCACAATAGAGCTTGGCCTATAAATACTGTACACACCCACTATTACATCACAATAGAGCTCGGCCTATAAATACTGCACACACCCACTATTACATCACAATAGAGCTCGGCCTATAAATACTGCACACACCCACTATTACATCACAATAGAGCTCGGCCTATAAATACTGCACACACCCACTATTACATCACAATTGAGCTCAGCCTATAAATACTGTACACACCCACTATTACATCACAATAGAGCTCGGCCTATAAATACTGTACACACCCACTATTACATCACAATAGAGCTCGGCCTATAAATACTGTACACACCCACTATTACATCACAATAGAGCTCGGCCTATATATACTGTACACACCCACTATTACATCACAATAGAGCTTGGCCTATAAATACTGTACACACCCACTATTACATCACAATAGAGCTCGGCCTATATATACTGTACACACCCACTATTACATCACAATAGAGCTCGGCCTATAAATACTGTACACCCCCACTATTACATCACAATAAAGCTCAGCCCATATACACAGGACAGATCCATTATTATGACATCATGACAATGGAGCTCACCCTTTATTCGCACATCATTTGACATCATCACAATATAAAACCACCTTTTAATAAACACACACTATCATGACATAATTGCACGTCTATAAAAATACACGCACTGTATTGTGACATAATGACAACTGAGCACAGTCTATAAATATGCATGCACAGCAAAACACAGCCTATAAATACACAATTGCAATCTATTGTTAATTTGCAACAAATTAACATCTCTAATACATTCAGTCAAACACGTGAGCGCACACTGTGACGTCATCCTCATCACAATAGACTACAACATACAAATCCTCAGTAATACATCTCTGCTGCATCCAACGATGGAAACAATGTCCCGGATGGCACACTATGTCCCGGAACACAGCGAAATACTTCCGGGACATAGTGCGGCTGCGCATGCGCACTAATGCTTTTCGGCTTTGCCCGCAGTTAAGCAAAGCATACTGCGCGTGCGCAAGGCAAGATTGCATTGCGCATGCATGAACTACGGAGGAAACAGACTCATATTCAAGATAATATTGCGGCCAGCAGGAAAAGAAGGGGTGCATGAACGGAGAGAAAACACCGCCCATTCAGGTGACAGAGTCCCTTTAAATGGTAATTAAGCTGCAGTACCCCAGAATGGCCACAGTACAGTGTATGGTGCTGTGCTGCTCCAGCTCTGGACCTGCTGATTGGTTCCGGTGCCGGATGTTTGACCCTCATCGATAAGTCATCACTATGGAAAACTCCTTTAATCATCAGAATAATGGGTATATTAGGACTCTGAATTTTTCCATGACCTCAGTATCTTTACCTTAAGTCACCCGAGCTTGGACTTTTTGTAGCTCCATCTATCATGTCCGCCGCCCCATGGATCATTATTGTACTTGAGGAAGCTATTTACCGAACTCAGTGTGGTGTTCTCTGCAAGGAAACGCACAGCAGAACACAGCCTGCCCATGGGTTATTACCACTGTGCCAACGACAGCAATGGGAACAGCGGACTCAGCACAGGTGTGCGGCGGCATCACACACTGCGCTGCTTTATATGGTGGCAATAAATTGTTTGCTTTTTTTTTTTTGTTGCAGCAAATAAACTGTGCTCTACTTTAATTCATACAATGTAGTAAGCAAAAAAAAGAAAAAAAGCGAAAAAAAAAAATATCCCACGTCGCCAGTGTCTCGCAGAGCTGGAGCAATCAAAGCATTAGGCAAATTATAGGGCAGTATTGTGAGCGAGAACACGAGAAAACAGCCATAGGGACAACATCGCACCGCTCACCTGCAACAAAGAGCGAGCGGGCCGAGCCGGCGCCACTCAAAGACGACCGCGCTCAAATAATATCATTGCCGCATTTACTGTTCCTCAGGTCTCCGGGGATTCCAGACAAGGCGTTAAATATTTATGGAAACGAAAGAGTTTTCTTTTAGAAGGCGAACTTTTAAACATCTGTTAAAATAAACCTAAAACTGCACAAGGAAGAAAAAAGAAAGAAACACGCACGAGATAACTTCATTAATATGTTAAATAATGTATCATCTGTGGTTGTCAGAACATCAAAATGATGTCAGGGCACGGGACGTGCGAGGAATGAGAATGGAATGGTGACGTCGATATAAAAGAAATATATATATACCGTAAACGTTAACTTTACCTACTTCACGAGCTACTGGAAACATCAAGTTAAAGTTTGCTACATTATTGCATGCAATGCTTTATTTTGACTGTCCAGTTTTGGGGACAATTTTTTAAAATACATATATATATTTTTTTACTTAATAGCATGTGTTTGGGTCTAAAATTAGTTTTTGCAATTGGGTTCCATTAAAAAAAAAATGTACAGTTTTGCTTTTCCATTTTGTTTCTCTGCACATTCGACTTTGATGTGGCCTGGGGTCATAAATCAGCTAAGAGGAGCTTAGGAAAAGACAAGTAAAAGAGTTTGAAACTCTGCCATTGGAGTGAGCTCTCTGACAGATTCTGCAGCCAGCGATAGACAGTAAAACAAAGAGGATGTAGGCGGCAAACAGTGTAAAAACTTTTTCAAAAAATTATTTTTAGGCAAAAAATTATCCCCAAAGGTAGACAATAGTGATGAGCGAATATACTCATTACTCGAGATTTCCCGAGCACGGTCGGGTGACCTCCGAGTATTTTTTAGTTCTCGGAGATTTAGTTTTCTTCGCCGCAGCTGGGTGATTTACAGCTATTAGCCAGCTAAGTACATGTGGGGGTTCCCTAGCAACCAGGCAACCCCCGCATGTACTAATGCTGGCTAATAGCTGTAAATCATTCAGCTGCGGCAATAAAATCTAAATCTCCGAGCACTAAAAAATACTTGGAGGACACTCGAGCATGCTCAGGAAATCTCGAGTGACGAGTATATTCGCTCATTACTGGTAGACAACCTTCTTTAAATGTCATGTTATAGGGATCTTCTCATTATTAAACATTAGCACTTATCCTCTTGGTGAAGCGTACCTGTTTATTGATCGCCATTCCTTGCTGGTAACCTGATGAAGCTGCCGAGAGACTGCCAAGGGTGTGCAAAGCTGTCATCGGAGCAAAGGAAGAGTCACATGACCATATAAATGATTGGGATCTTTTTGGAACGTGCACATTTTAGATTCAGACAGAAGGCAGCAAAACCTTCAGGATATAAAAGGCAAACAGTGTAAAAACATTTTACAAAAATTATTTTTAGGCAAAAAATTATCCCCAAAGGTTGACAACCTTCTTTAAATGTCATGTTATAGGGATCTTCTCATTATTAAACATTAGCACTTATCCTCCTGGCGAAGCGTACCTGTTTATTGATCGCCATTCCTTGCTGGTAACCTGATGAAGCTGCCGAGAGACTGCCAAGGGTGTGCAAAGCTGTCATCGGAGCAAAGGAAGAGTCACATGACCATATAAATGATTGGGATCTTTTTGGAACGTGCACATTTTAGATTCAGACAGAAGGCAGCAAAACCTTCAGGATATAAAAGGCAAACAGTGTAAAAACATTTTACAAAAATTATTTTTAGGCAAAAAATTATCCCCAAAGGTTGACAACCTTCTTTAAATGTCATGTTATAGGGATCTTCTCATTATTAAACATTAGCACTTATCCTCCTGGCGAAGCGTACCTGTTTATTGATCGCCATTCCTTGCTGGTAACCTGATGAAGCTGCCGAGAGACTGCCAAGGGTGTGCAAAGCTGTCATCGGAGCAAAGGAAGAGTCACATGACCATATAAATGATTGGGATCTTTTTGGAACGTGCACATTTTAGATTCAGACAGAAGGCAGCAAAACCTTCAGGATATAAAAGGCAAACAGTGTAAAAACATTTTACAAAAATTATTTTTAGGCAAAAAATTATCCCCAAAGGTTGACAACCTTCTTTAAATGTCATGTTATAGGGATCTTCTCATTATTAAACATTAGCACTTATCCTCCTGGCGAAGCGTACCTGTTTATTGATCGCCATTCCTTGCTGGTAACCTGATGAAGCTGCCGAGAGACTGCCAAGGGGGTGCAAAGCTGTCATCGGAGCAAAGGAAGAGTGACGCGGCTGTATAACTGATTGGGATCTTTTTGGAACGTGCACATTTTAGATTCAGGCTGAAGGCAGCAAAACCACAAAAGTGCCAATAAGGAAACAAGGAGTGAAGGAATTGGTGTCAGAATATGTGTTACACCTAGGAATCATCAGAAACTACAACTCTTTTTTAGGGAAGAGTCACACGGCTATATAACTCGGATGGGGACCGCAACGCAATGCTCGGACTGGCTGGCTGCTCTCCCGAACCAAGCGTGACAGTATGTATTTCTATGCAGTTGGCACTCTTGTGTCAGGAGAGCCGCTGGCCAGTCCGAGCATTGCATCGCAATTATACGGCTGTGTGACTCTTCCTTAAAAGTGAGGGGTAGATTCTGAAGACTCCAATTTGTAACACATATTCTGGTGCGTTTCACACCTGTTCCTTCCTACTCTTTGTGTCCTTATTTGTATCTTCGTTGTTTTGCTTCCTTCAGTCTTAATCTAGAATGTGCACGTTCCAAAAGGGAAAAAAAAAAAAAATGTGTGTCCAAACTTTTGACTGGTAAAAGATAATATAGCTAATTTATCAATAAAACCTAATAATTGCCCAATGAATAGATCTTTTTCTGCACATCATAATCCCTTCTATTAATACTATAACCAAGTCGACCCTATGTAGTTACCAACATGTGACCATCAATATAATATACGCCCCTACAAACCCTCCCTTGTGTGAACAGGCGCCATCTACCCACCAGCACCGGCCCGGTAATTGGGCGCTCAGTGTACAGGCAGCAATTAGCGGCATAAACTGGATGGAAGCCTCTGACTTGCTGTTTGATGAAGTGTGTGATAAATCAAAGAACAGAAAAAGCCAACGGATTCATTTAGCAAATATTAATGATGCGTTGAAAATCAACTCATTTTAGTTCATTTAAATAGATAGAATTTTTCTTTTTTTAATTTTACTTTTTTAAAATTAAACCTATCATCCCAGCATGGCGACGTAAGGCATTAATAATGCGGTGATGTATGCCAGGTGAAATGAATCTTTTGGGAATCAGATCTACGGTTTGATTTCCACCTCAATCATAAATGGTCACCGCATGGCGCTCGTACGATGTGTAATGAACGGCTCAGAGAGGAGAAAAAAAAAAATCAGCGAGCAGCGGTGGGGTTTGCGGAATCAAATTAAGTTGATTGTTTGTTGTCAGTGGAGGCCTAAAAATGGTATAATATTTGCTCTGAAAATTAATTTGACTGCTCCCTTGTTTCTTCTGTGTTTTCCTTTCAAGCCATGGAGGACAATTACAGAAGACGTTATAAATCAATCACTTTGTGGAAATTGGAAGCGAAAAGACAAATAAAGTGATTAGTCCGACATTTTCTTGGTAAATGATGGGTTCCCGGGGGGCCGATCAGAAGGGAGAAATCCCCAAGGTTAAAAGTAAATCGGCTGCATAACAATTAGCCATATCAGATAATCAATTACTTCTGGACCATAAGGAAACATTCTTTGGTATTGAAAGGAGATGTCCGTGTAGGTCTATGGGCCGGTGGGTATTTAAGAGAATTTATCATAATTGGGGCACTGCAAGCTCAATGTTGTCTACTGCCTGATTCAAAGTGTCCATCACCTGATTCAAAGGGCCCAAAGTGAACAACATCTGATTCCAAGTGTCGTACAACTGATTCAAAGTGTCCAACGTGTCCAGTGACTGATTCTAAGTGTCTGATGTCTGATTTAAAGGGTCCAACGTCTGGTTCACAGTGGCAAAAATGTCCGACATTCGATTCCAAGTTTCCAAAGTGTCTGACCCCTGATGCAAAGTGTCCAAAGTGTCTGACTCTTGATTCAAAGTGTCCGACATCTCATTCAAAGTGTCCAAAGTGTCCTACAACTGATTCAAAGTGTCCAAAGTGTACAACATCTGCTTCAAAATGTTGTACAACTGATTCAAAGTGTCCAACTTGTCTGGCGACTAGTCCAAAGTGTCCGATGTCTGATTTAAAGCGTCCAACATCTGGTTCACAGTGACGAAAATGTCCGACATCCGATTCAAAGTGTCCAAAGTGTCTGACTCCTGATTCAAAGTGTCCGACATCTGATTCTAAGTATTAAAAAGCGTTCAATAATTGATTCAAAATGTCCAACAAGTCCTATGACTGATTGAAAGTGTCCTACATCTGATTCAAAGTGTCCACAGTGTCCAACCACTCACTCATAGTTTCCAAAGTGTCTGACAACTGATTAAAAGTGACCACAGTGTCCGGCGTTTAATTCAAAGCGCCCAGCGACTGATTCAAAGTGTCCAAGTCATATGACTGATTCAGAGTGTCCGACATCTGATTTAAAATGTCCATCACCTGATTCAAAGTGTCCAAAGTGTACAACATCTGCTTCAAAATGTCGTACATCTGATTCAAAGAGTCCGTGTCCGGCGACTAATTCAAAGTGTTCAATGACTGAATCAAAGTGTCCAACACCTAATTGAAAGTGTCCTGCAACTGATTCGAAGTGTCCAATGTGTCTGACGACTGATTCAAAGTGTCCACAGTGTCCAACGACTCACTCAAAGTGTCCAAAGTTTCTGACAACTGATAAAAAGTGACCAAAGTGTACGGCGTTTAATTCAAAGTGCCCGGTGTCTGATTCAAAGTGTCCAATGTATTGACCACCTGAAGTATCCGACATTTGATTCAAAGTGTCCAAAGTGTGCAACACCTGATTCAAAGTGTCCAAACTTTGGGACACCTGATTCAAAGTGTCCAAGTCCTATGACTGATTCAGAGTGTCCGATACCTGATTGAAAGTGTCCTACAACTGATTCGAAGTGTCCAATGTGTCCAACGACTGATTCAAAGTGTCCACAGTGTCCAGCGACTCACTCAAAGTGTCCAAAGTGTCTGACAACTGATAAAAAGTGACCAAAGTGTACGGTGTTTAATTCAAAGTGCCCAGTGTCTGATTCAAAGTGTCCAAAGTATTGACCACGTGAAGTGTCCGACATCTGATTCAAAGTGTCCAAAGTGTCTGACGCCTGATTTAAAGTGTCCAAACTGTGGGACACCTGATTCAAAGTGTCTGACGCCTGATTTAAAGTCAGTCAGTGTCCAAACTGTGGGACACCTGATTCAAAGTGTCTGACGCCTGATTTAAAGTGTCCCACAACTGATTTGAAGTGTCCAACGTGTCCGACGACTGAATCAAAGTGTCCAAAGATCCATTCAAACTGTCCAAAGTGTCCGTCAACTGATTCAAAGTGTCCAACGTATTGAATGCCTGATTCAAAGTGTCCGATGTCGGATTCAAAGTGTCCCATGCATGAATCAAAGTGTCCAAATTTTCTGACGACTGATTTCAAGTGTCCAAAGTGCCCGACATCTGATTCAAAGTGTCCAAAGTGTCTGGCAGTTGAGTCAAAGTATCCAAAATGTCTGACGATTGATTCAAGGTGTCCAAAGTATCCAATGTCTGATTAAAAGTTTCTGACGCGTGATTCACAGTGTCCAAAGTGTCCGACGCTTGATTCAATGTGTCCCAAGCATGATTCAATGTGTCTAAACTGTCCGACGCATGATTCAAAGTGTCCAAAGTATCAGATGTATGATTTAAAGTGTCCAGTGTTCGATGTCTGATTCAAAGTATCCGACCACTGATTCAAAGTTTCCAGGTCAGCTTGGCTCACCAGTGGGGAAAGGGGAATAAACCACTTCCAGATACATCGAAAGTGTCTGATGAACAGAAAAGTCGACCCACAGAGAAGCATTAAGACCATAAGAAGGTTGTGCCAATGTCATGATTTTACCTGACCATGGCCACATTCTGTATATATTCTGTATATACCCTACATGCTCTCCAATATGCTTTAGGGGATGCTCGGAAGTTGGCTCCCATAGTTAGATTTGGTGATCATGCCCTACAGCTTCCACATTTTGGACTCGGGTTTTTAGATCCACTTTCCTATTAGATCCTTCATTATTGCTAGGAAATAAATCAGCGGGCGACCAAATAGATAAACTCTCGCGGTATATTTGCATAGCGGAAAACTTCCTTTTCTTTCTTTTTCCTTTGTGTACACCAGCCGTAATTGACCGGGTGTCAAATATGATAGTACGCAAAAAAAGCCCATGCCACCAGCTCTAGATCCCCCAGATCGCACGGCAAAACCTCAGCTAAACTAATGCCAATCAGTAAGTTACCTCCTATTCTGCAGATACGTGATAACTTTGATTTAACTGGAAAACCGCTTTACACCACATTCATGAGTTTTTGGGAGGATTCAGTGGCACCTGGAAAATTTGCCATTCATTCCGGGAGTCCGAGAGGTCCTACCCTTTTTTTCCATAGCCTCCGGGATGTTTCAGCACAGTTGGCACGTACACCATAAATTGATATGAGAATCGTGCCAACATTGTTTAAGTTTATGTTCCATGTACTCATGATGCCCCCCACGTCTTGCAGGGTCACCCTTTCAGTTGGATAGGAACATTAGGTATATACAAATCCTATCGAATGGTGGGGTGGAGTAATAACAGGCTGGATTCAGGAGGTCTCTCTCTTTTTGAACCCTGTAGCCGCCCCTCGCAGTAACACTTGCAGTTCTGGGTTATAGAAAAGTAACCTTGCTCCTTATTCTTGTTCTCTGCAGCGAGGAGGAAATCCTGACCGCTGGGGTTGTGCGAAGCCTCAGCATCTGTAATTAGCTTAATGCACATGTACTGCACTGATACAACGCCGAGGAACAATTGTAATCCATTTGATGCATTGCCGTCCCAGCTGGTGCTCTGCCACATGCCTACAAATCCAATTTATTTAGCCTTTCTATGATTATTTTAATGGATTCGGAGCTTGCAGTTTGTGTTCTGTAGACCTATTCACTCTTGCTTGCTGCGGTTTCATGACAGTCGTGTAATACATGAAGAATGAAAAAACATAGACTACTACCGCCACTTAAAAGAAAAAAAATAGTAATATCTCAGTATATCATTTAACCTGTCGAGCTGTAGGAAAATCTGGAGCAAAACTGATTGACAACCAAAATGGCCGACATTAAAGCTGGTATACCTACATAACTATCAGATGAGCTGCTCAGGACTAGAGATGAAAGGATTGATTCGCTGGGTCAGTGGATGGGAGGCCTACACATTTCTTACCTTCCGGCATCCCGGTATTTTGTCAGTCAGAGCTGATGCAACGTTATCTGTGCCACACAATGGACATCGGAAGGTAAGAAATTCTTTGGACTTACATTTTGCCACCGGGTACCATGGTTCTGGAAGGTGGACCTGGGCCCACAAAACTATCCGCTCATCTCTACTCAGGGATCTAAGGGTGCGTGCACAAGAAGTATTTTTCTGGAGTTTTTGGAGCAGAAATTCTCCAAAAATTAAGAATTCAAAAACCAAGATTGTAGAGTTGAAAGGAGTTGGAGAGTTGAAGATTTTCTGCTCCAAAACCTCTGGAAAACTCAGTGTGTCTACACCCTTGTGCTGTGTGCACACTGAGTTTATTGACGAGTGGCTATCTGGTCTTTGCGGAATGGAAACTGAGCAGAAACTGAGATGAAACTCTCAAAATCCTTTTCCAAATCTCAATACTCCTCAAAAATTTAGAGGTTCTGCTTAGTTTCTGCTCGGAAAACACTACAAAAAAGTTGCCTTGTGCACATAGCCATTTTCAGTTGTAGAAACTGAGCGGAAACACTCAAAATCTTTAAAAAAAAAAGTACAAGTCCTCAAAAACTTGGAGTTTCTGCTCCGTTTCTACTCCAAAGACTCAGTAAAAAGACTCAGTGTGCGTAAAGCCTTGGACAGCTTTTTCTTTCCTAAAGTATTTTTTTTTTTGCAGCCTTTGGATTGGACAGTGCCTAGTTTGAAGCATTTTCTTTATCTAATCAGAGGTCCTGTTCTAGAGGAAAGATGTAATTGTGAAAAGAAGAGACCCTGGGAACTGGACGGTGGGCAGCGAGAAGTGGACAGTGGGCAGCGGGGACTGGACGGTAGGCATTGCGGACTGGGCAATGGGCAGAAGGGACAGGGTGGTGGGCAGGGTGGACTGAACGGTGGGCAGTGGGGCCTGGACTGGAAAGTGGGCAACGGTGGGCAGTGGGGCCTGGATGGTGGGCAGCGGGGACTGGGCAACAGGGACTGGGTGGTGGGCAGCGTGGACTGAATGGTGGGCAGTGGGGCCTGGACTGAGCAGTGGGCAGCAGGGACTGGGCAATGGGCAGTGGGGACTGGATGGTGGGCAGCGAGAACTGGGCAATGGGCAGTGGGGACTGGATGGTGGGCAGCGTGGACTGAATGGTGGGCAGTGGGGCCTGGACAGTGGGCAGCAGGGATTTGACAGTGGGAAGCAGGGACTGGACTATGGGAAGCGTGGTCTGGACGATGGGCAGCGGGGATAGGATGGTGGGAGTCAGGGACTAGACGGTGGGCAGTGGGGACTGGACGATGGGCAGCGGGCATCGACGGAAGCAGGGGTGCAGGGATATATGAGCTGTGAGGTGAGTTTATATATTTTTTTAACCTTTTGCTGACCCGCTACAGTTCAGCAAAATGGAGGCCGCAACTGTCCATCATTTTGCTGAATTCACAAGGAGCAAACATAAAAAAATGCATTCTGGAGAATCCTGATTTTTGGAAAATTCAAGTAGAATTCAATCCCAAATCCTCCCATGTCTAATAGGTAGCTGTAATCTGATCTCTCAGTAACCTTGTTTTGGGCAGGACAGATTTTAACAGTTTTTCACAATGAATTATGTATACCCCTCCTCACATGTAAAGCGCCATGGAATAAATGGCGCTATAACAATAAATAATAATAATAATAATAATGAATGATTACTTTGGGAGAAGTGGTTCATGAGTGGAGACAGAAGAAGTTGTCTCTGAATGATTATTATATTTGCTTGTACTTTTTCCTGCAAAGTTAGTTGAAACGAAAGTGACCATTTAATGAAAGGATAAAATTTGCAATAAAATAATAAAAAAATTGTCTAAAAACTAAGGAAAATTAAGCAAAAATGTTGCAAAATTCGCCTTATTGTGGCTCTGCTCTACTCTGCGGTCCATTGCCTGACGTCTTATTCTGAAGGTACTTTGTGCAATAAACCAATAAAATAATACAGTTGTAGAAATTTCGAGGTCTTCACTACCTGGACCCAGAGTTCAAGTGAAACCTTGAAGATAAGTTGCGTTTTGGAGAGGCGCCTTGCCGCTTCTGTCTCTGTCTTTCGCCTCTTGCTTGTGCTGCACATCTCGCGGATAGCAGTTGACACCGAACTGTTTTCTTGGCGTCTCGCTCGGGATGCGTTCTGCCTCTTTTTTTTTAGCGTTTAGTTTCTACAACAAACATAAATACATATAGAAAGTATTAGAAAACCCAGGAGTGCCGCTGGATAGGAAATCAGGACGGAAAGTTTTCTGTTTATTGTATTTGTAAGGAAATTATTTGAGTCGCTCAAACAACTTCCCGACGTTCCCTTTGCTTCGTCCCGCAGCCTTTGAAGTAATAAGATTCTGTAAGGCTTTTCGCAAACAGACAGGCAGTGAATTTCCCCCAGTCCCAGGAACGCCGTAGAAGATCTAAAAATAATTCTTTGATGGCGAGAATGTTTCCTGCAAATTCTCCCCGAATAAGTTACAAAACTCTTGAAATTTCGATGATGGATCATGTTGAGATTATTTCTTCGTAAGCTTATAGACCATGGAAAGATCTGCTCTATTGGCCGCTTGTCTTCTCTGTTCTTGACAAAACCATTTTATCGACCACATAAGGTCGTATGAGTGTCTGGGCAATTTGGACCCAAGAATCCTGATAGTGGGAATATTACACACTTTTAGGATTTGGCATGGTACAGTGTTTAATGTTGCAATTAAAGGGGTTGTGCTGTGGTGCCCCTGAGGGTCCAGTCGCCACAGAAGTACTGAACCTCAGCCAGAGGTGTGGTACTCCGCTCTCTGGTAAGAAGGGGGCACTACCCAGGCCTCACACACTTACATCTGATCCAACACTAGACCTCTCAATGCCTGGGAGGAGCTGGGTAGAGGGTGTGGGTGGAGAAAGAGAAAGGAAGGAGCCAGATAGAGTAGTGAGAGAGAACAGAGAGATCCAGAAGAGTCATCTGATGGGACAGAAGGAGTGAGGAGCTCATCCCCAGACTAAAAGAGAAGTGAGAGAAAGGAAGAAGAAGTGAGAAAGGCCTCAGCGGAGGAAGAAGGGGTCCTAGGGGCACAGATAGTGAGGAATCCACCCGCATTTATGCCATCGGGTGGAGGGACCAGGTTGCAGTGAGGGAACCGGCCCTCAAACTAGTGGAGGACTGCAAGACTTAGCTAGCTAACCAGAAGCTGGGTTATCTGTACGTGCCACAGCCACTGCCACACACATTCGCTGAAAAGGCAGCTATAAAGGATCAAGAGGACCCAGAGGACGTCGCCCGATAAGATCTGAGCCTGCTGGCTTGGGACACTGTGCGTGAAGGCGCAGGGTAGGAGACGTGACAGCCAGCGCAGAGAGACGGCCAGGAAGGTAACATAACAAGGGGGTCCTGGTAAAGTGCATCCCAACCTACTTGAAAGCTGGCTGGACCACTGACCTGGGGGACACAGCACCCCAGCTGGGGAATAACATCTGAACTGTGAGTAAAGTGTGGAAACTGCACCCTGCTGTGTCCTCAGATTTATTTCCTGCATCACCAGCCCTGCACTACAACATTCACCATCACCATCATTGACTTTATCACTATAATTGCCCTGGGATTTAGCTCTACCTGTGGAGAGCTGCACCAACTCTGCTGCATCACCATCAGCCCCAGCCATCTCTTTAAGCAGCGTCGGCTATCCCTTGCCAAATACCACAGATGGTGTCACGAACAATCTCCCCATAAACTTTATTTTCCCCTTATCATTTTCAATGGACGCCCAGGTCCATGGACCAGATCACTGCTGTTGTGACACATCCCTTTAAGAACCGGCCCGATAACGAGTGTCCCCACAGCTCTGGCAGGCGCTCCAGTGCAGGTTTGTGATGAAAGTCTGCAGTCACTGACTGCAGACTTCTGAATCCAGACAGAGCGTGCATGGCACGCTGTCAGGATTCTCCTGTGTCGATGGAAAGAGCAGGTGGTCATATGAGTGCAAGTATGCCACATTCTGACTAGACGTGCGCTACCTGGCTCAGCATAAGTAAATTGAGTAGGGAAGAGCACGTCTAGTCGGCACATGACCGCATGTACACAAATCGTTTGTGTAGTGCACAGATATGTCTGATAAGTGGCAGAGACACAACTTGTAACAACTCCTTGCACTAGCTAAGAGTCAAGGGTAAATGATTAGCAAATGGACTTTCTAAAATGAACATCCTATAAAATTTATACTATAAATGACCTGTCTTGTGATGAGAACAAACATTGGTCCTCCAGCATGGGCGGCCATGATGGTTGAGTGACCTAAAGTTTATACAAGAGCTATTACTACCTACTGCGACTAGCTGTAAGAACAATGGCTGTAAGTACACTTTTGATTAAAAATCTATCGAGTTAATTTGCCTGAATGGTTCCCTATGTTCTTGGTTATGGGTTATCTTGTCCGTGTGACCCATTGCTTATTGGAGTCGCCCTGGTCTCATGTCCTTGAGTCTCTCTCCGTTGTCTTCTTTCTTCCCTCTCTTCGAGCTGTCAGAAGTTACTTGATGACTTTACGTTAAATGTTCTTCTCTATTTTAAGCTGTCAACTTGTCAAACTTTAATAGCTGTGTTATTTTAACTTCTCAGCACAATTCTTATTATGCTCCTGAAAGTTTTTTTTCTTCATTTTTTTATATGCTGCTGTTATTACTAATAACACAAAAGACTTTGTTTTCGTGTTTTACAAGTCTCCAGCAGAGTACAGATGAGGCTTTGAAGGATGTCTGGAGAATGAACATAAAGCCTCAAGTCACCCCTGCTCATTTAGAAGACTGTGTTTCTAACAGACCACAAGTGGTCAAAAGTGAGTTCAACAAGTTCAACCATACCCATGGCTTACGAGTTCATGGAATCAAGCATCATGGAATCTCTACAATGAATGATTAGAAATAGTAACCTTTGTCTTCATCTTCATCTTCCGACTGGTGGGAATGGTGTTCATCATATGTATGTTCACTACTTGCTTGATAACTTTCACTGTCTTCTTCATTGTTAGCCTGGTGACCTTCACTGTCATCTTTATCATCACCTTAGTGACTTTTGTAGTCCTATTTGTCATAACCTTGGTGATCTTCGTTGTAATCTTCATCATCAGGCTGGTGACCTTTGTAGCCTTGTATACTTTTAATCGTAAGCTTGGTGATCTTCACTGTCATCCTGGTGACCTTCATCATCATGTGTGTCACTGGCTTAGTGATCGTCGCTGTCATCAGCCCAGTGACTATCGTTGTCCTATCCAGTTCGTCACCGGCTGTCTAATTTTTGCTCTCATCTTCATCGTAAGACTGGTGACCTGTTGTGAATTCTGTTGTCAAGCTCCCTCCTGTGGTCATGAATGGTACTTCAGCTGGTTCTGTCCATGGGCTTCCTCTGGTGGTTGTGAGTGGAGCTGCGGCTTCTGAGTTTCCTTCCACAGGTGACGAGGTTAATTCGTTAGCTGGCTGCTCTATTTAACTCCACTTAGATCATTGCTCCATGCCACCTGTCAATGTTCCAGTATTGGTCTAGTTCTCTCCTGGATCGTTCTTGTGACCTGTCTTCCCAGCAGAAGCTAAGTTCCTGCTTGTTTTTCTCTGGTTTGCTATTTTTCTGTCCAGCTTGCTATTTTGATTTTTGTCTTGCTTGCTGGAAGCTCTGGGACGCAGAGGGAGCGCCTCCGCACCGTGAGTCGGTGCGGAGGGTCTTTTTCCGCCCTCTGCGTGGTCTTTTTGTAGTTTTTTTGTGCTGACCGCAAAGTTACCTTTCCTATCCTCTGTCTGTTCAGTAAGTCGGGCCTCACTTTGCTAAATCTATTTCATCTCTGTGTTTGTAATTTTCATCTTTACTCACAGTCATTATATGTGGGGGGCTGCCTTTTCCTTTGGGGAATTTCTCTGAGGCAAGGTAGGCTTTATTTTTCTATCTCTAGGGCTAGCTAGTTTCTTAGGCTGTGTCGAGTTGCATAGGGAGCGTTAGGAGCAATCCACGGCTATTTCTAGTGTGTGTGATAGGATTAGGGATTGCGGTCAGCAGAGTTCCCACGTCTCAGAGCTCGTCCTATATTATTAGTAACTATCAGGTCATTCCGTGTGCTCTTAACCACCAGGTCCATTATTGTCCTTACCACCAGGTCATAACAGTACAGGTGGCCCAAAGTATTAATGCATCTCAATAGAGGGATAAGAGAAGTTCTGAGACCATTTTTTTTTCTTTGCAGTGTGTTTTGTCTCTCTTTTCCCCTTTACCTCTGGGTGGTTCAGGATACAGGTGTTGATATGGACATTCAAGGTCTGTCCTCTTGTATGGATAATCTCACTGCAAGGGTACAAAACATTCAAGATTTTGTGGTTCAGAATCCGATGTCAGAGCCTAGGATTCCAATTCCTGATTTGTTTTTTGGGGATAGATCTAAGTTTCTGAATTTCAAAAATAATTGTAAATTGTTTCTTGGTTTGAAACCTCGCTCCTCAGGTGACCCTGTTCAACAAGTGAAAATCATTATTTCTTTGTTACGTGGCGACCCTCAAGACTGGGCATTTTCCCTTGCGCCAGGAGATCCGGCATTGCGTGATGTTGATGCGTTTTTTCTGGCGCTCGGATTGCTTTATGATGAACCTAATTCAGTGGATCAGGCAGAGAAAATATTGCTGGCTCTGTGTCAGGGTCAGGATGAGGTAGAAATATATTGTCAGAAGTTTAGGAAGTGGTCTGTACTCACTCAGTGGAATGAATGTGCCCTGGCAGCAATTTTCAGAAAGGGTCTCTCTGAAGCCCTTAAGGATGTCATGGTGGTATTTCCCATGCCTGCTGGTCTGAATGAGTCTATGTCTTTGGCCATTCAGATCGATCGACGCTTGCGTGAGCGTAAAGCTGTGCACCATTTGGCGGTATTATCTGAGCATAGACCTGAGCCTATGCAATGTGATAGGACTTTGACCAGAGCTGAACGGCAAGAACACAGACGTCGGAATGGGCTGTGTTTTTACTGTGGTGAATCCACTCATGCTATCTCCGATTGTCCTAAGCGCACTAAGCGTTTCGCTAGGTCTGCTACCATTGGTACGGTACAGTCGAAATTTCTTTTGTCCGTTACTCTGATTTGCTCTTTCTCATCCTATTCTGTCATGGCATTAGTGGATTCAGGCGCTGCCCTGAATTTGATGGACTTGGAGTTTGCCAGGCGCTGTGGTTTTTTCTTGGAGCCCTTGCAGTATCCTATTCCATTGAGAGGAATTGATGCTACGCCTTTGGCCAAGAATAAGCCTCAGTACTGGACCCAATTGACCATGTGCATGGCTCCTGCACATCAGGAGGATATTCGCTTTTTGGTGTTGCATAATCTGCATGATGTGGTCGTTTTGGGGTTGCCATGGCTACAGGTCCATAATCCAGTATTGGATTGGAAATCTATGTCTGTGTCCAGCTGGGGTTGTCAGGGGGTACATGGTGATGTTCCATTTTTGTCTATTTCGTCATCCACCCCTTCTGAAGTCCCGGAGTTTTTGTCGGATTACCGGGATGTATTTGATGAGCCCAAATCCAGTGCCCTACCTCCTCATAGGGATTGTGATTGTGCTATCAATTTGATTCCTGGTAGTAAGTTTCCTAAGGGCCGACTGTTCAATTTATCTGTGCCAGAGCACGCCGCTATGCGGAGTTATGTAAAGGAATCCTTGGAGAAGGGTCATATTCGCCCGTCGTCGTCACCATTGGAAGCAGGGTTCTTTTTTGTGGCCAAGAAGGATGGTTCGCTGAGACCTTGTATTGATTACCGCCTTCTTAATAAGATCACAGTCAAATTTCAGTACCCTTTGCCGCTGCTGTCGGATTTATTTGCTCGGATTAAGGGGGCTAGTTGGTTCACCAAGATAGATCTTCGAGGGGCGTATAATCTTGTGCGAATTAAACAGGGCGATGAATGGAAAACAGCATTTAATACGCCCGAGGGCCATTTTGAGTACCTGGTTATGCCATTTGGGCTTTCTAATGCTCCATCTGTGTTTCAGTCCTTTATGCATGACATCTTCCGAGAGTACCTGGATAAATTCCTGATTGTATATTTGGATGATATTTTGGTCTTCTCGGATGATTGGGAGTCTCACGTGAAGCAGGTCAGAATGGTGTTCCAGGTCCTTCGTGCGAATTCTTTGTTTGTGAAGGGGTCAAAGTGTCTCTTTGGAGTTCAGAAGGTTTCATTTTTGGGTTTCATTTTTTCCCCTTCTACTATCGAGATGGACCCTGTTAAAGTCCAGGCCATTTATGATTGGACTCAGCCGACATCTGTGAAGAGTCTGCAAAAGTTCCTGGGCTTTGCTAATTTTTATCGTCGCTTCATCAGTAATTTTTCTAGTGTTGCTAAACCGTTGACTGATTTGACCAAGAAGGGTGCTGATGTGGTCAATTGGTCTTCTGCGGCTGTGGAAGCTTTTCAGGAGTTGAAGCGTCGTTTTTCTTCTGCCCCTGTGTTGTGCCAGCCAGATGTTTCGCTTCCGTTTCAGGCCGAGGTTGATGCTTCTGAGATTGGAGCAGGGGCTGTTTTGTCGCAAAGAAGTTCTGATGGCTCGGTGATGAAACCATGTGCCTTCTTTTCTAGAAAGTTTTCGCCTGCTGAGCGCAATTATGATGTTGGCAATCGAGAGTTGTTGGCCATGAAGTGAGCATTCGAGGAGTGGCGTCATTGGCTTGAAGGAGCCAAGCATCGCGTGGTGGTCTTGACGGATCACAAGAATTTGACTTATTTCGAGTCTGCCAAACGGTTGAATCCTAGACAGGCTCGTTGGTCGCTAATTTTCTCCCGTTTTGATTTTGTGGTTTCGTACCTTCCAGGCTCTAAGAATGTGAAGGCTGATGCCCTGTCAAGGAGTTTTGTGCCCGACTCTCCGGGTGTTGCTGAGCCGGCGGGTATTCTCAAAGAGGGGGTAATTTTGTCTGCCATCTCCCCTGATTTGCGGCGGGTGCTGCAAAAATTTCAGGCTGATAGACCTGACCGTTGCCCAGCGGAGAAACTGTTTGTCCCTGATAAATGGACTAGTAGAGTTATCTCTGAGGTTCATTGTTCGGTGTTGGCTGGTCATCCTGGAATCTTTGGTACCAGAGATTTGGTGGCTAGATCCTTTTGGTGGCCGTCTATGTCGCGGGATGTGCGTTCTTTTGTGCAGTCCTGTGGGACTTGTGCTCGGGCTAAGCCCTGCTGTTCTCGTGCCAGTGGGTTGCTTTTGCCCTTGCCGGTCCCGAAGAGGCCCTGGACGCATATCTCTATGGATTTTATTTCGGATCTCCCTGTCTCTCAAAAGATGTCGGTCATTTGGGTGGTTTGTGATCGCTTCTCTAAGATGGTCCATTTGGTACCCTTGTCTAAATTGCCTTCCTCCTCTGATTTGGTGCCATTGTTTTTCCAGCATGTGGTTCGTTTACATGGCATTCCGGAGAACATCGTTTCGGACAGAGGTTCCCAGTTTGTTTCGAGGTTTTGGCGAGCCTTTTGTGCTAGGATGGGCATTGATTTGTCTTTTTCCTCGGCTTTCCATCCTCAGACAAATGGCCAAACCGAACGAACTAATCAGACCTTGGAAACATATCTGAGATGCTTTGTTTCTGCTGATCAGGATGATTGGGTGTCCTTTTTGCCGTTGGCTGAGTTCGCCCTTAATAATCGGGCCAGCTCGGCTACTTTGGTTTCGCCGTTTTTCTGCAATTCTGGTTTCCATCCTCGTTTCTCTTCAGGGCAGGTTGAGTCTTCGGACTGTCCTAGTGTAGATACTGTGGTGGATAGGTTAACAGAAAAAGGCCAAATTTAAATATTTAACAAATTTCTCTACCATGCTCACAACTCTAGTGGGGGAGCCTCACAGAGAGAACCACAATTACAAATTGGACACTCCACAATACAGGAATAACCATAAAGAATCGGAGTAAATGTCCATAGATATTCATCAAATTTTTATTAAATTTTCAACAAATACAACTACAAAATATTAATGTTAACAGATCAATACATAAAACTAAGACAGCAAAATGAGGGATGATGGCAGCAAAAAGATGGAAAGACACAGCGTGGATATACCTAATGCCAAAATACTTTCCTAAAGTGCATAGTGCAACTACTAACTGGGCCAGGATCAAGGCACTATAAGGTTACCAACGTGAGTCCTAACACTAGCTTAATCAGGTACGCAGAGCCATGCGCATTGGTTCAAAGACCCTCTAATAAGAGTATATTCATGCATATAAATGTGCTCAAATCACCTTACCCAGATACTGGCAATTAGGACGCTCCACACTGTGGCCCCAACGCGCGTTTCGCGTCAGCTTCGTCAGGGGGCGTTGGGGCCACAGCGTGGAGCGTCCTAATTGCCAGTATCTGGGTAAGGTGATTTGAGCACATTTATATGCATGAATATACTCTTATTAGAGGGTCTTTGAGCCAATGCGCATGGCTCTGCGTACCTGATTAAGCTAGTGTTAGGACTCACATTGGTAACCTTATAGTGCCTTGATCCTGGCCCAGTTAGTAGTTGCACTATGCACTTTAGGAAAGTATTTTGGCATTAGGTATATCCACGCTGTGTCTTTCCATCTTTTTGCTGCCAACATCCCTCATTTTGCTGTCTTAGTTTTATGTATTGATCTGTTAACATTAATATTTTGTAGTTGTATTTGTTGACAATTTAATAAAAATTTGATGAATATCTATGGACATTTACTCCGATTCTTTATGGTTATTCCTGTGGTGGATAGGTTGCAGCAGATTTGGACTCATGTGGTGGACAATTTGACATTGTCCCAGGAGAAGGCTCAACGTTTCGCTAACCGCCGGCGCTGTGTGGGTCCCCGACTTCGTGTTGGGGATTTGGTTTGGTTGTCGTCTCGTTATGTTCCTATGAAGGTTTCCTCTCCTAAGTTTAAGCCTCGTTTCATTGGTCCGTATAAGATTTCTGAGGTTCTCAATCCTGTGTCGTTTCGTTTGACCCTTCCAGCTTCTTTTGCCATCCATAATGTATTCCATAGGTCATTGTTGCGGAGATACGTGGCGCCTGTGGTTCCATCCGTTGATCCTCCTGCCCCGGTGTTGGTTGAGGGGGAGTTGGAGTATGTGGTGAAGATTTTGGATTCTCGTATTTCGAGACGGAAACTCCAGTACCTGGTCAAGTGGAAGGGTTATGGTCAGGAAGATAATTCCTGGGTCTTTGCCTCCGATGTTCATGCTGCCGATCTGGTTTGTGCCTTTCATTTGGCTCGTCCTGGTCGGCCTGGGGGCTCTGGTGAGGGTTCGGTGACCCCTCCTCAAGGGGGGGGTACTGTTGTGAATTCTGTTGTCAAGCTCCCTCCTGTGGTCATGAATGGTACTTCGGCTGGTTCTGTCCATGGGCTTCCTCTGGTGGTTGTGAGTGGAGCTGCGGCTTCTGAGTTTTCTTCCACAGGTGACGAGGTTAATTCGTTAGCTGGCTGCTCTATTTAACTCCACTTAGATCTTTGCTCCAGGCCACCTGTCAATGTTCCAGTATTGGTCTAGTTCTCTCCTGGATCGTTCTTGTGACCTGTCTTCCCAGCAGAAGCTAAGTTCCTGCTTGTTTTTCTCTGGTTTGCTATTTTTCAGTCCAGCTTGGTATTTTGATTTTTGTCTTGCTTGCTTGAAGCTCTGGGACGCAGAGGGAGCGCCTCCGCACCGTGAGTTGGTGCGGAGGGTCTTTTTGCGCCCTCTGCGTGGTCTTTTTGTAGTTTTTTTGTGCTGACCGCAAAGTTACCTTTCCTATCCTCTGTCTGTTCAGTAAGTCGGGCCTCACTTTGCTAAATCTATTTCATCTCTGTGTTTGTAATTTTCATCTTTACTCACAGTCATTATATGTGGGGGGCTGCCTTTTCCTTTGGGGAATTTTTCTGAGGCAAGGTAGGCTTTATTTTTCTATCTCTAGGGCTAGCTAGTTTCTTAGGCTGTGTCGAGTTGCATAGGGAGCGTTAGGAGCAATCCACGGCTATTTCTAGTGTGTGTGATAGGATTAGGGATTGCGGTCAGCAGAGTTCCCACGTCTCAGAGCTCGTCCTATATTATTAGTAACTATCAGGTCATTCCGTGTGCTCTTAACCACCAGGTCCATTATTGTCCTTACCACCAGGTCATAACAGTTACCATCGTCGTCATGTCATTGGCTTGTTGATCTTCGCTGTTTTAAGCCTGGTGACTTTCATCATTATGTTTGGTACTGGCTTGGTGATCTTCGCTGTCATCAGCCCAGTTACTGTTGTTGTCCTGTCCGGTTCGTTACTGGCTTTCTGATTTTTGCTCTCATCTTCATGGTAAACCTGGTGACCTTTGTCATCATGTCTTTGCCTTTCTCATCTTTGCTATCATAAGCCTGGTGACCTTCATCATCATGTTTGTTACTGGCTTGGTGACCTTCGCTGTCATCAGCCCGGTGACTGTAGTCATCCTCTTCAAGGGCTTGGCAATCTTCTCTGTTATCAGCCTGGTGACCATCGGTGTCATGTACGTCATTGGTTTAATGACCTTCAATGTCATCTTCATCGTCAGCATAGTGACTGTTTTGGTCCTGTTTGTCATAAGCTTGGTGACTTTCTTTACCATCTTTGTCAGCCTGACCTTCATCGTTATATTTGTCAGCAGCTTGGTGACCTCCATGGTCATTTTCATTTGTGATGACAGGATGGCTTACCATATAATATGTTCAAGGTCATATTAAGGAAGGACATTGGAGGACCCTTGGCTAAGCATTTGTGTGTAGTGCACCACCCGTTTTTTTCCAAGGTGGAGAGTTATTTTGACATAGTACGGCCATATAACAGTGCCATATTGTGCTACAGAGTACCATACAATGCTCACATAATGTTTCCATATGATGCATATATGATGACGTCATACTATGAGTCAATGTGTAGAAACAACACCAAATCTTTTTTCCTAGCTGATGTCTTGACATAACGTTAAGACCTAGAGTGGTGTCCCTGAGACCTTGCTCCTTTTGTTAAGGATTTTTTAATCTTCAAGTCCAGTAAAAAGGCTTTTCTTAATTGGATAACTTCTTTTCAGGGTAAAACTTTTCCAATGTTTATCTGTCTGGCACAGATCGGGCTGATCGAACCCCCAGTGATCAGTTTGGATGACCTTTGGAGAAGAAATGTAATATTCCCGGTCAAGTGAATTGGCGATCATCTATGATGAGACTTCTTGAAATAGAAATGTTCTTCAAGAGGGGTCTCCCATTTTTACTTAGCGCAAGGGGTGCAAAGGGAGACTTTAGGTATCCAGTCCATAATCTATAACAGGGCTGCCATTTATTGGTGTCTTTTGTGATGAAGCTTTCTCAAACTTCATGGTCCTGGTGCGACTTCTAACTTTCAACTTTGGAAAACCAATGGAACTCAAAAGTTACGCGATACCACTTTGGATTAATTTTTGATTAATGGAAAACATATAAACAGTATAAAAACTATGACACCGTAGGACAAGAAACAAAACAAATTAGGACAAAGAAGCTTAATTTAGTCATTTCCATATTTCTCAAAAATAATCCTATTAAGACAATACACGGCAAGTTTTCTTAAAATGGAAAAATAAAAATAAATGTTTTTGGACAATAGTTTGAGCTTGAAATGCGCAAAGTGATAGAAAAAATGTTTCTACTAAAGAAAGTTCAGAAATCTGAGACAAAGTTTCGTTTTCTGACCTGTGAAGGCAGCGTGTAGCCGAATACAAGAGATTAATCATGAATCCGCCGAGATAGAAAAAAAAAATTCCTTGACAAGTTAATTGCTCAAATATGATATCATGCAATTAATCCGATTATACATGTAAATAGGGGTTCATTTTCAATGTCCTTCTAGCTAATTATTTAATGATGGATTTCTGAATTAATTTCCTGCTGTTCAGGTTCAGTCATTAACCCTTTCTTAAAAAATTGGAGAAATTCACAACAAATTAGGTATGTGGTTGTCCCATGACACTGCACGAGTGGACCGCCGTTTTGTTTGTGATAATAATTAATCTTCTCCCCCCATTCCATTGCTATGTTCCGCTTCCTTCTCTACTGCTGGTTGGTTGCTTTTGGCTGCATACAGGTGGGGGGTTGCTTTTGCAAAGATGATGTGAAGCCTGATGACATAGAGAGCAGTCTTGAGGTTTACACCTTTTTTTTTTTAGCTCCCATTCCTGGGGCTTTTCATTCTGATTCTCAATCTTAGACTTGTTCCTGGTTATTCCCTTCATCTTGGCTCCTTGTCTGACTTTGTCCTCGTCTTCTCTTCTGGTTTGTCGCATTGTGACCTCCAGATGATGAAGCTTGGATCATTTTCAGATTCCGATAATGCTCCATCAGAGCTACCGCCACCAATATGTGACCATTCTGAGATGTTCCTACAGAAAAGTCCTCTCATCTGTTAATGGTTAAAGATAACCTTGTCTGACTTTATCCTCGTCTTCTCTTCTGGTTTGTCGCATTGTGACCTCCAGATGATGAAGCTTGGATCATTTTCAGATTCCAATAATGCTCCATCAGAGCTACCACCACCAATATGTGACCATTCTGAGATGTTCCTACAGAAAAGTCCTCTCGTCTGTTAATGGTTAAAGATAAAGACCAAGGGATCTCAAAGATCCCAACATCCCAGCTCCAAAAATATTTTAAGGGATCCCAAAGACACCAAAATAAGCCAGCTCCAAAAAAGATGGCAGCCTGTAGAATCCAAAACTCTGGTACAATGACGATAAAGATCTGGCCATATTTTTAGGTCAAGACCACTTTTGGTCACTGGTGTAAAAGGGGGCTGAGGCACTTTTTCGAGTGTTGACAATTAGATTTTTCTAAGTGTGAACGATTATGTCAGGCTTTCCACTAGTTTCAATCTAAATTTTAAGCCCCTGGACCTCCAACTATCATTGAATGTTATGAAATGAAGATGAAGATCTCATACAAAAATTGTAAAAAATTGTTATGGAGTTTTGGACCTACTAGAGACTGGTCCCACTCTACATGTATATGGAGTTATATTGGCTCCTATTATGCAAATACTTCATGGATTTCCACGATTTACAGACTTTGGAACCAATTAATGATGGGTTATTTTTATACTTTGTGCACCCGATGGTATCAGTTTTGGATTATTCTTAGACGTACATCAGTTTCGGCACCAAATTTGCTCATGCAAGTGTCTCAGTTATATATGGTGACCAGGGTTGAGAAGAATCCTGCAGAATTGGTGGTGGCTAGTGCCAGTTACATAATTTAGCACATTCTGCAGCCTTTCCTTTGTCCCTCCTGTGGTGTCTCCTAATAATGAGTTGAGTACTTATATGTAAATTCTCCAGTAAATTTTCACTTTAATTTCAGCTAGTTTTGCATAAATAGCGCAAGTAAAAGTAAGAATCTTTATAATAAATATGCTTTTTTCTCCACTACTGAGCCCTTTCATCTCACCCCTTGCTCCTGAACTAATAATTAACCCATAAAAATTGCTAAATTCCATCTTGGTCAAAATAAGATGAACCGCCAGCTCACAGGGATAAAATTAGAACTGCCCATTAAGGTCTATGGAGAGCGGAGTGAAAAGAAGGAGCAGAATTAGAGAAACAAAGGCAGAAACACATACACAGACCTGTGTTGCAGCTTTCAACTAAGTGTTTTATCACTTAAAGTTCATAGCAACACTGCTCAGTTCTGCTGTACAACGTTCTTCATACTGCTGGTCCTTTATAGTGTTTTGTCTCACCCCAGTGCTGGATTTACAGCTACACTGCTCAGTGCTGCTGCAATATCCTCATCTTGCTTCTGTTTTCCTGTAAGTGTTTTGTATCCCCATAGAACTGGGTTCAAAGCTACACTGTTCAGCAACACCCCATGTTTAATATTCTCTATGTAGCTGCCTTCTGGTAACCATTTATCTCTCCCTAGTGCTGGATTCACAGTTACACTTCTCAGTACTGCTGTATAATGTCTGCCATTCTCCTGCTGCTGCTTCTGCGGCTTCTGAACATGTTCTTCATAGAGGCAGATATTGTGTTTGCTGTATGGGAAAAAAATCATATGGTTAAATCCTGTCCTATTGCTCATCCAAAGAAAAATAAAAATAAGAAGAACTAACTCGTGGTGATTAGGTTTCCTTTAAATATAAAGGAACAGATGCTACTAGACCGGTTGTGACATAATTGATCTGGTCCCATGCTCCGCTGCTGTAAACGGTCTTTGAATAATGCCTCTTTTTACTGGGTTATATCTCTGGACTCTTCTTGGTCAGATAACGACAGAGCCCTTTGCTCATCATTACTGTAAAATGTGATTAAGGATGGGACTGCTCACTTGACCCTTAGATTTTTCTTCTAAATTATCCTCTAACTTGTTTAGCAAAACCCACACAGAATTGATTTCCCATTTCCAGCATCATCTACATACTTATGAGTCCAATACAATTAACATGCAGCGGCCGTGCTCCTCATATTAACCTCTTTACTGCCTCTGCTCTCGAGCTGAGATTTGCAAGATTTCCGCACTGGTTACGGTTTAGCAGGGACTTTAGACTTAAAGGGCTTACTCCCAAAAAGACAAGTTAGGATACGGTATAACTTGCTGATCGCTACGTGTCCGACCGCTGCAGAGTTCTGCAGCCCCATCTCCAGGTTCCAGAGCCGCGATCTCAGGTTGGTGTTCTAGGCAGAGCCAATGTGGTTCAGTCACGCCCCAGCATCTACGGACTCTTTCAGTTGGTAGCTAGGGTTGAAAAGGTTTTACTAAATAAACTGCAGATGTATCAATGAATGTTCCAAATGATTGACAGCAAGCAGAGATCTTAAAGGGAGTCTTTCAGCATAAACTGACAATATGAACTAAGCACATAGGCTTATAGGGGATATAGCCTCTATAAAAATTGCACCTTTGGTCTCCAGTTTCTGCAGAACGATAGAAGTGATTAGAAATTGAATAAAACATGCTGATAAGGCAGCTTGGGGCACCCTGGGGGTGACCAAAGGGTCAGTGCACCTGGGGGTGACCAACTGCTCAGTGCACCCTGAAGGTGAACAAAGGCTCAGTGTATCTTGGGGGTGACCAAAGGCTCAGTGTATCTTGGGGGTGACCAAAGGCTCAGTGCATCCTGGGGGTGACCAAAGTCTCAGTGCACCCTGGGGGTGACTGAAGGCTCAGTGTACCCCTGGGGGTGCCCAAAGGCTCAGTGCATCCTACGGGTGACCAAAGGCTCAGTACATACTGGGGGTTCACAAATGCTCAGTGCACCCTGTGGGTGATCAAAGGCTTAGTGCACCCTGGATGTGACCAAAGGCTCAGTGCACCCGGGGGGTGTCGCCGCCTTATTCACTAGTGATTGACAGCATTGGCTTGCCTGGAGAGAGTACTGTCTGCATGACTGAAGCCAGTGAGGGAGACGGGTCATGCAATACCAGTGGGCAGAATGAAGTGCTGAGCCTCTTGGCCATGCACCTTTGGTCTCCAGTTTCTGCAGAACAGTAGAAGTGATTAGAAATTGAATAAGACATGCTAATAAGGCAGCTTGGGGCACCCTGGGGTGACCAAAGGGTCAGTGGACCCTGGGTGTGACCAAAGGCTCAGTGCACCTGGGGGTGACCAAATGCTCAGTGCACCCTGAAGGTGACCAAAGGCTCAGTGCATCCTGGGGGTGACCAAAGGCTCAGTGCACCCTTGGGGTGACCAAAGGCTCAGTGCACCCTTGGGGTGAGAAAAGGCTCAGTGCACCCTGGGGGTGACCAAAGGCTCAGTGCATCCTGTGGGTGACCAAAAGCTCAGTGCACCCTGAGGGTGATCAAAGGCTCAGTACAACCTGGATGTGACCAAAGCCTCAGTGCACCCTGGATGTGACCAAAGGCTCAGTGTACCCTGGGGGTGACCAAAGGCTCAGTGTACCCGGGGGGTGTCGCCGCCTCATTCACTGGTGATTGACAGCATTGGCTTGCCTGGAGAGAGTACTGTCTGCATGACTGAAGCCAGTGAGGGAGACGGGTCATGCAATACCAGTGGGCAGAATGAAGTGCTGAGCCTCTTGGCCATGCACCTTTGGTCTCCAGTTTCTGCAGAACAGTAGAAGTGATTAGAAATTGAATAAGACATGCTAATAAGGCAGCTTGGGGCACCCTGGGGTGACCAAAGGGTCAGTGGACCCTGGGTGTGACCAAAGGCTCAGTGCACCTGGGGGTGACCAAATGCTCAGTGCACCCTGAAGGTGACCAAAGGCTCAGTGCATCCTGGGGGTGACCAAAGGCCCAGTGCACCCGGGGGGTGTCGCCGCCTCATTCACTGGTGATTGACAGCATTGGCTTGCCTGGAGAGAGTACTGTCTGCATGACTGAAGCCAGTGAGGGAGACGGGTCATGCAATACCAGTGGGCAGAATGAAGTGCTGAGCCTCTTGGCCATGCACCTTTGGTCTCCAGTTTCTGCAGAACAGTAGAAGTGATTAGAAATTGAATAAGACATGCTAATAAGGCAGCTTGGGGCACCCTGGGGTGACCAAAGGGTCAGTGGACCCTGGGTGTGACCAAAGGCTCAGTGCACCTGGGGGTGACCAAATGCTCAGTGCACCCTGAAGGTGACCAAAGGCTCAGTGCATCCTGGGGGTGACCAAAGGCCCAGTGCACCCGGGGGGTGTCGCCGCCTCATTCACTGGTGATTGACAGCATTGGCTTGCCTGGAGAGAGCACTGTCGGCATGACTGAAGCCAGTGAGGGAGACGGGTCATGTAATACCAGGGGGCGGAATGAAGCGCTGAGCCTCTTGGCCACACCCATAGTGCAGTGAGCAATAATTTGCATATTTGATTGAACTTCAATTTCTGCAGAACAGATGCCATGATTAGTTTTATAGAACCTTCATCCCCTACAAAGCTACGTGCTTAGATTATTCTGTCAGTTTTGGGCTTACAGACTCCCTTCAAGGCAGTCATAGGAAAGAAATAAAAATATGAATGTCTATTATTCATCCTGTCTGTAGAGAAGACATTATAATCTACATCCTTAAGGTGGCAGCAAAAATATAGAAAACGATGATGGCGCTGGAATCAGGGAACTAACATATAGGAAGACACAAAGGAGTTTCCAGCCTGGGTTAGAAATGTCTCATCTTTCTGCAATTAAATCAGAATGAAAGCAAAATGTTCTTTAATTTATTAAAGAGGGAAACGTATCAATAAGCTGGAGCCATAAAGGAATTACCCCCATCATATATCACTGAGCCATGAAGCAGAGTGGAGAACCGCGAGGTGTCAGGTGTACACCCGGCCCATCAACGTATTACATGGTCGGCCTTCATCTCATGTCTGTGATCGGCTACAACGCATCCCGGAGGGGACAGCTGATTGCTGAGCTGTTTTTTTCCAGGGTTTTACTGGGGTCTGTATTACTTAAAGGTAAAAACGTCAAATTGACATATCAGAAGTTAGTTCAGACACTATGGGGGATATTATGCCCTGTGACTTGCCCAATCACCTTTAAAAGCTTCACTAGATGAGTCTGGGGTCTCTTCTAAGGCTGGGTTCCCATTGCGTTATGGGACCGCGTTAAATGGACAGCGTTGTACGGCGAAATTAACGCCGTGCAACGCGGCCGTTAACGCGCCTATTCACGCTAATGGGAACGCGCTTCACTAGCGCGTGCCATGTTCGGCACGCGCTAGCGACGCGCCGGTGATTCCTGGCGCGCCGCGGACGCTGCGAGAGCGGGGACGTTACCTCGACCCCGACCGCAGCCCCATAGAAAACATTGCGTTAGCGCAATCCGCTAGCGCTAAACGGATTGCACTAACGCAATGTGACCCTAGCCTAAGGCCTACCACGAAAATTGTGCCATCCGTGACTTATTGTCTATCATTATCATTTCACAGTTTACTAAAGAACTTCTTTATAGATGGTTTACATACTAAACCAATACCGACCCGAGACCAGACCAACAAAACCAAACCAATACAGACCCCAGACCAGACCAAACTAATACAGACCCCAGACCAACCAACCCAATACAGACAGCAGACCAACCAAACCGTTACAGACCCCAGACCAGACCAACCAAACCAAACCAATACAGACCCCAGACCAGACCAAACTAATACAGACCCCAGACCAACCAACCCAATACAGACAGCAGACCAACCAGACCGTTACAGACCCCAGACCAGACCAACCAAACCAAACCAATACAGACCCCAGACCAGACCAAACTAATACAGACCCCAGACCAACCAACCCAATACAGACAGCAGACCAACCAGACCGTTACAGACCCCAGACCAGACCAACCAAACCAAACCAATACAGACCCCAGACCAGACCAAACTAATACAGACCCCAGACCAACCAACCCAATACAGACAGCAGACCAACCAGACCGTTACAGACCCCAGACCAGACCAACCAAACCAAACCAATACAGACCCCAGACCAGACCAAACTAATACAGACCCCAGACCAACCAACCCAATACAGACAGCAGACCAACCAAACCGTTACAGACCCCAGACCAGACCAACCAAACCGTTACAGACCCCAGACCAGACCAACCAAACCAATACAGACACCAGACCAGACCAACCAAACCAATACAGACCCCAGACCAACCAACCCAATACAGACAGCAGACCAACCAAACCGTTACAGACCCCAGACCAGACCAACCAAACCGTTACAGACACCAGACGAGACCAACCGAACTAATACAGACCCCAGACCAGACCAACCAAACAAATAGAGACACCAGACGAGACCAACCAAACCAATAGAGACCCCAGACCAGACCAACCAAACCAATACAGATCCTAGTCCAGACCAACAAAACCAATACAGAACCCAGACCAATCAAACCAATATAGACCCCAGACCAGACAAACCAAACCAATACAGACTCCAATCCAGATAGACCAAAGTAATACAGACCCCAGTCCAGACAAACCAAACCAACGCAGGCCCCTGACATGACCAACCAATCTATTACAGACACCAGACCAACCAAACCAATACAGACCCCAGTCAAGATCAACTAAACCAATACAGACCTCAGACCAGACCAATCAAACCAGTACAGCCCCTAAACAAATTCAGACCTCAGATTCAAAAAACAAATATCCCAGACCAAATCCCCTTGTGGAATAGAGTCCAGACCAGACCCCCCCTAAATTAAACCACTACAGACACCCCTAAACCTTTACAGACACCTGACAAAAGTCTAATAAGAAATACAGAAGTTTAGGGACCACGTTACCAGATTGTACAACTCACTAAGGCTGCACAAAATGTAATGGGGCCCATGATAGTGTATAAAGATAAGTGTTTAGAAATAAAAGGAAGCAGGAACTATTAGTAATATATGGCAGGGGATAATGTTTGGTCCAGGTCCACAGATGGGAGGGGAACGGTGTAAATAAAAGGGGAGGTACTTTCTGTTTAGAAGAAGTGGAAGGTTTAAGCAAGTTCTTTATGGAGTTCAAGTGCAGTGGGCTGCTAGGGCCAACATGGACATATCACTCAGGCAGTGGATTGCCATACAACGCCTCCATGTGGATCCATTTGTTGGGACCGGGACCTCGAGATTGGCACCGAGGCCATCGGGCATATCACACCTCCAGGGGAAGAGGAAACACAGGTCCTCAAAGGTGGAAATTGATGGAATCCGGGTGTACTACCGTCAGGAAAACAGTAGGAAAAGGGATGCTCTATCGGGAACGAATGAAGACGTTATGTCCGGTACCTCAGGGATTGACTGTAACCTGTTGTGCCCTATCCAACATGTTCTACTGTAAGGACTGTGAACTGTTCAGTAAATAGCACTTGGAGTCTCCTGGATTGTGTGCAGTGGTTCTTGAAGATGGAAGTCTGGAGACAGCGAAGGCCTATGGCCCACATGTGAGTGAGATGAGCCTCACACCTAACAGCACACTGGGAATGGGACACGATTTTCCGGTAGGGTGCAAGAGCTACAGTTCGCCCCTGACTAGCCCGCTCGGGCACCTTACATTTACGTATAAAACTCTTTGAAAAGTCATTTTTGTGTAAAGTGCAGTTGAGTAAAACAATGAGACGCGAGCGGTCACCTGTCTATTCCCGGCGATGTGTGACGGGACTTAATTATCAAAATAAATGGGGGTCTCGCATCTAGGGGACATTTTTTTTAGCTGGCAGGACAGGATTTGTTGAAGGACTATTATGGAGGTGCTTTATAACCAGCTCCTGACAAATTAGCCATGGGTTACTTTGGGCATCATCTTCACTTTCTGTCTTTGCCAAATCTAATAAATGAAGCCCGTAACGTTATAATGTGCTCATAATGGAACATCTAAATCTAGCCGCCTTGTTTATCCTCATCCCGCCGTAATTACCAAATAATTTTAACAAAAGTGGCCAGTAATTAGCGCGGATATGAGGATGCACACACAAGGTGCAGCTACAAATTACACCGAATGTCAAGTGTGTTTACACTTTTCACTTCTCCTTTATTAAATGAAGGATTTACGAGATCGCTGAAAATAATTGCTTCATTTATTAAACATGATTAATCTGCCATTAATATTGCAGAATCGACAGGCAAGTGCTGTAAACATCTCTGCTTTCTATCGTCTTCTGAAAGTATGGCAATGAGGGATCGTGCACACGAGAAAGCCACGGGCCTGGAGGGTGGCAGACGCCGTTCCTGTAGATCTCAGTCCATATGCAGTTGTGTGGTCCCATATTAACTCCTACTTCTAATCCTTGGTTTGCCCTTTTCTCACCAAAAATCAAAGTCAAAGACAAGTCACGATAAAGTATGGGTCCACAGCTGTCTCCAGATACTGGACAATGCAGATAAATAATATGGTCATGTGAATGAACCCTAATTATAAATTCCAAGGCAGTTTGTAAGGCATACGCAATGTGTTTTTTGTGCACTTTGAGACATAACTTTTTTCCTGACCCTTTCCAACAGCCTACTGACGTGAGCTGCATGCATCTTGTACACATCTATGGTAATAGGTGCATTAACAATCAACTCAGTGAATATAGGGACCCCCGGTCGTTGCCATTTGATGGTTTTGACCACTAGCAATAATTATTATAGGGATTAATGGCACACTTATTAACTCCCTAAAAAGGTTATATCTCCACGACTGGCCAAGAAGTTGGCAAATCTCCCGGGAGCCGCAAAAGTCTTTCAGAGCCTCCAAAGAAGCATCAATCCCTCATTGCCCTGGTATCCAGACAGCCTTTTAAACCTTTGTTGCTGGTAGTAATCCAAGAAGTCCAGATTGACTCATTAGACCAGTTTCACACATCCATGAAACAGACCGCTCTTGCATTGGAAGACCTGGCCCGACCGACAGGCGTCTCTTCCCTAGTAAACTGTGGTCGGGTCTTCCAATGCAAGAACAACCTGTGTTTCATGAATGTGTGAACCGGCTCTAAGAAGCCTTTCCATATGACTTACAATACAATATAAAGCCAAACTGGAATCTTCTCCAAAAGGAAAAAAACTCCATCTCCAGAGAGCTATTTTGGGATTCTTGCCTTTCGTTTGCATACCCTTTCCTAGAAGCATCGCCTGACCTCGAAGGCTTATTCCTGTCCTGAAAGAAAAATGTTACTCTCAGACCTACGTCAACTGGAGAACTTGCCACAGATCTGTGGATGTCACTTGTACAAATGCTTCTGTGCCTTCATGTAATGCCAGACAACACGGATGATGCAGAGATCGGGATTCTGTGGGGCCAAATCATCACTTCCAGTTCACCTTGTTCATTCTAAATGACATTGGCTGGATATTTGGGGTCATTGTTCTGCTGCAGAATAAATTTCGAGCCAATCAAATGCCTTCCTGATGGTTTTACAAGATGAATAAATAATTATCTACCTGTATATCTCAACATTGAGGATAACATTAATCCTGGCCAAATCCCCATTTGTGGAAATGTAGCCCCCAACTTGCAGGACCCTTCACTGATCCTGCAGACACTCATTATTATGCCTAAACAGCCTTCTTTTCAGCACCTGCTGCCATTTTTATATACCCTAATTAATATTTTTTTTGTACATAGTTGTCACGAGGCATTGCTTCCTTGTGGAATGTCAGGCTTTTGGGCCCAATTCTTCCATGAAGACCATTTCTATTCAGATGTCTTCGAACAGTAGATGGGTGTAGCTGGTTCCACTGGCTGCAGACAGTTCTGAGCTGATGGCACTGCTAGATGTCTTCAAAGTGAAGTGACATGACGTGTTTTTCATCAGCTGCACTACATTTCCTTGGCCAATCAATACTTATACTGTACTCAATGTTGGCCATTTCTTGGTGCTTCTTCCAAGAAGTATCGTTTCTCCTTGCGGAGATTGACATGCTAAGCATGCTGAGATGAGGAGACTTAAAGACACAATGCTCCTCTGGGAAATATGCTAATTATGCAAATTCTCTCCTCATCTCAGCATGCTTAGCATGTCAATCTCCGTAAGGAGAAACGATACTTCTTGGAAGAAGCACCAAGAAATGGCCAACATTGAGCTTGGATATCGGTCGGACGCCTCTCACACAGCCAAACCAGATCTCCAGTTTGCACTGACGAGGGGCAGTACCCCGAAACACAGTGTCTGCAAATTGAGATTCTGGTTTGGCTATTATCCTAAGTCATGTGACAAGGCTCGTTAAAGGGTCGACATTGACTTGTAGGATTGCTACCTTCCGATAGGTGGCACTAGAGTTCTAGTTCTCTTCCTCTCCGAAGAGACAATTTGCATAATTGTTGCTTGTTCATAAGAGTTAGAACAGCGCATCCTGAAACCTCAGTCAGCTTTTACGTTTTTGCCTGGGAAAGACCTTGCTGATGCAGTATAACTACCTTGTGTTTTTTTTCTCTGCCTAATCTTGCCATTGTGTATTAACTGGGACACGAAACCTCCTACACAGCTTCTTTGTCACTTAATGACCATCAACCTACATAAGAAAATGATGATCATTATCAGCTGTTTGGTAGAATTACTCATACACCTGACTATGATCCTACAAAATCCCTGACTTTGTGTAAGTATTGTAGCGATTTCACTCACTCAGCTGCGACGGCTGACACTCAGGAGACGTGTTCCTTTAAAGTTCACTGGGTTTATTGCTTCATAAACCATGTGGCAAAACAACAGAAATCAAAATAGCCTTTGGTTCAGGCAAAGGAAAACAAGTGTCCAGTTCATCCGGCTCAGTCCTGAAGCCGAACACATTCAGGAGGGTTTCATCTCCACACATATATCTCTTGTGTAAAGGATTAGCCAGTCTTATATAGGACTAACCACACCCAGTAATCTATCACATGATTAGCCATGTGGTCTGACATCACCACAGGTCCTGAAACACAAACATATGGTTATATAAAACAACGCAATATTCCGGGCTACATTACAGCAACAAGGCACTTATGTGGCACATACCTCCCATTGACTACACACCCTTTAGCCATGCTACATACCTCCCCCCTCTGCCTAAAGCCGTGGGGCTTGGCACTTTCTCCCACTAAACAAGGGATTCTTGATAGGGCATCCGCATTACCGTGCAGCTTTCCGGCCCGATGTTCCACATGGAAACTGAAGTCCTGCAGGGATAAGAACCAACGGGTGACCCTAGCATTTCTACCCTTCGTTTCCCTCATCCACCTAAGTGGGGCATGGTCGGATATCAGTCTAAATTTACGTCCCAGCAGATAGTACCGCAATGTGTCCACTGCCCATTTTATGGCCAAGCACTCCTTCTCAACGACTGAGTAGTTCTTTTCAGATGAGGACAGCTTCCTACTCAGATAGAGAACAGGATGCTCCTCCCCATGTAGTTCTTGGGAAAGGACTGCTCCCACCCCAACATCTGAGGCATCTGTCTGAAGAATAAACTCTTTCTTGAAGTTTGGGGCCATCAGAACGGGTTGCTTACACAAAGCGTTTTTCATTTCTTGGAAGGCTGACTCTGTTTCTTCGGACCACTTAACCATTACTGGTTTTGTCCCTTTTAGCAGGTCAGTCAGAGGCGCAGCCATCGTGGCGAAGTTTGGGATGAACCTCCTGTAATATCCCACGATTCCCAGGAAGGCTTTAACTTGCTTCTTGGAAACTGGTTTTGGCCACGTTTGAATTGCCTCCACTTTACTGATTTGGGGTTTTATTTCTCCGTGACCCACTATGTATCCAAGGTACTTAGCTTCTTCTTTACCCAAGGCACACTTCTTTGGGTTTACAGTAAATCCGGCCTCTCTTATAGCATCCAACACCGCTTGGACTTTCTCCAGATGACTCTCCCAGTCCGGGCTAAAGATGACGATATCATCTAGGTACGCAGCAGCGTAGGCCTTATGGGGTGCAAGAACTCTATCCATAGCCCTCTGGAAGGTCGCCGGAGCTCCCTGTAGGCCAAACGGCATCCGGGCATACTGGAAGCATCCATCAGGTGTCGAAAAGGCTGTCTTCTCCTTGGCTTCCTGCGCCATGGGGATCTGCCAATACCCCTTTGTCAGATCCAAGGTGGATATATATCTGGCGTGCCCAAGCCTTTCGATGAGCTCATCAATACGGGGCATGGGATAAGCGTCGAACTTGGAGACCTCATTCAACTTCCGATAGTCGTTGCAAAACCTCCACTCTCCATCAGGTTTTGGGACCAGGACAATTGGGCTTGACCAACCGCTCTTGGATTCCTCAATGACTCCAAGCCTCAACATACGCTCCACTACCTTGGAGATAACTTCTCGACGAGCCTCAGGAATACGATAAGGTTTCACATTCACCCGCACATGGGGCTCTGTTAGGACCTCGTGCTCTATGACCTTCGTGTATCCTGGCAATTCTGAAAACAGGTCCCTGTTTTTCGGGAGTAACTCCCGGCACTGCTGTTTCTGGGTTTTCGATAGCGTCTCTGCTATAGTAACCGCTCCAACCTCACCTTCTGGGTTGCTTAACAATGACGGAGTAACTGTCGGCTCTCTATCTTGCCATGGCTTGATGAGGTTGACATGGTAAACTTGGAATGGTTTCCGTCTTCCTGGTTGGTGAATTTTATAATTTACCTCACCAAGTTTCTCGACAACCTCATATGGCCCTTGCCATTTGGCCAAGAACTTGCTTTCCACCGTTGGAACTAACACCAGAACTCGGTCTCCCGAATTGAACTGCCTCACTCTTGCAGACCGGTTGTAGACCCTGGCTTGAGCTTCTTGTGCTTGGAGAAGGTGTTCTTTCACGATAGGCATCACCTTTGCAATCCTCTGCTGCATCAGGGCCACATGCTCAATGACGCTTCTGTGGGGCGTGACTTCGGCTTCCCAGGTTTCCTTGGCTATATCCAGGAGTCCTCGTGGATGTCGGCCATATAGAAGCTCAAACGGTGAGAACCCTGTGGAGGCCTGTGGAACTTCACGAATGGAAAACATCAGATAGGGTAAGAGACAATCCCAGTCTCTACCGTCTTTCTCTATAGCTTTTCTCAGCATGCTCTTTAGAGTCTTGTTAAACCTCTCAACAAGACCATCTGACTGGGGATGGTACACCGAGGTCCTCAACTGGGAGATCTTCAGGGCTTTGCATAACTCCCTCATCACCTTGCTCATGAAAGGTGTACCCTGGTCAGTCAGGATCTCCTTTGGCAGACCTGTCCGGGAAAAGACATGGACCAACTCGCGGGCTATGCTCTTTGAGGAAGAATTCCTCAAGGGAATTGCCTCAGGATAGCGTGTGGCATAGTCCAGGATGACTAATATATACTGATGGCCCCGAGCTGATTTAACTAAGGGACCGACCAAGTCCATGGCAATTCTCTCGAACGGTACCTCAATAATGGGCAGTGGCACAAGGGGGTTCCGGAAATGAGGAGTAGGAGCAGTTAGCTGACATGTAGGGCAGGACCTGCAATAGTTCACTATTTCCCGGTGACACCCAGGCCAATAGAACCTCTGCACAACCCGTTCCTGCGTTTTTTCCACCCCTAGGTGTCCACCCAAGATGTGTGAATGGGCCATGTCCAACACTTTCCGTCTATACGGACCCGGCACTATCAACTGCTCTACCAACTCCTCCCTTATTTTCGTGACCCGGTACAACAATTTCCCCCTCAACAGAAAATGGGGAAATCTTTTGTCTGCCCCCGGCTCCTGTACCACCCCGTCAATAACTGTGACATTATTAAAGGCTTCCCTCAGAGTGGGGTCCCTATGTTGGGCAGTCCCAAAATTTTCACCGGTAACCTCTAACTCCAGAATGTCAGATGTAGGGGATACTTCCTCCTCATCCCCAACCAGAACACAAAAAGGAAAGCTGTCTGCCTCTGGGTGTGGCGATACCGTTCCAGGGTTCACTGGTTCCCTGCCAGGGAGCTCAGAACCCTTTCCCCACAAATCCCAAAACAAACAGAAATCCCAACCAATAATTATAGGGTGCAACAAGTCCTGAACTACGCCGACTATGTGGGATTCAGTGCCACATGCCGTTTCAATGTCCACCCTGGCCATAGGGTAGTCCTTTGCATCACCATGTATGCACCGCACTCCGACCTTCTTTCCTGGGAGCAGATGCAGATGAAGAGGAAAAGTGGCCCTCACCAGGGTCACTAGGCTCCCCGAGTCTAACAGTGCCGTTACTGCTCGACCGTTCACCTTTACGGGACACGCTTGAGGTCCCTCGTTGGATGGAGAGTTCACACTACAGACTGGATACGCATAGTATGAACAACGGCGTCCCATGCTGCAGTCCATCTGCTCAGTGGCTTGGGAACAACGGGCAGCTATATGTCCTGGCTTGTGGCACCTCCAACAAATCACATCACCCGTGGGGACCTTGGGCACCACCTCCCCCGCCCTTTGTGACCTTGGACGCACCACCCCTTTTTGGGACTCAGCTGCCCTCTGGGACCCCCAGTACGGCATGGGCTGCCTCCCGAAGGAGCCTTCCAACCCTTGGTATCTCTCAACCAGTCCGATCAGCTCGTCGGCATTCTGGGGATCACCCTGGGCAACCCAAGACTGTATAGGCCTCGGGAGGGAATGGACAAACCGATCCATCATCACCCGTTCTACCATCTGTGCAGGCGCAGAGGTCTCTGGCTGCAGCCATTTCTGGACCAGGTGCAACAGATCAAACATTTGGGAACGAGGTGGTTTGTCCCGGTGATAGCCCCAGGAGTGAACTCGCTGTGCCCTGACAGTCAGTGTCACCCCCAGACGTGCGAGAATCTCGGCTTTCAATTTGTGATACTCTTTGGCATCCTGCAAGGTCAAATCATAGTACGCCTTCTGGGGTTCTCCCGTCAGGTATGGCGCAAGTACCTCTGCCCACTGCTCTGGCGGAAGTTTTTCCCTCTCAGCGACCCTCTCAAACACCGTCAGGAAGGCCTCAACATCATCCCCGGGAGTCATTTTCTGCAATGCACGTCTTACCGTCTTCCGGACGTGGGTGTCATCAGCCACACCTGGGGTTGGGGCGCTCGCCTTGCCCTGGATGGCGGTTGCCAGAAGCTGCATCTGCTGCTGATGCTCCTGCTGGCTCTGCTGCATCTGCTGCCGTTGCTCCTGCTGACTCTGCCGTTGCTCCTGCTGGCTCTGTTGTATCTGCTGCTGGCTCTGTTGTATCTGCTGCATCAACAGCCTGTTGGTCTCTTGCTGCCTTTGCTCCTGCTGGACCAAGTGTTTCAGCAGGTCCTCCATTTTCTCCGGCAATGCTTGCTGGCTTGCAACAGCCTTGACCCAGGACATTAAAAAATAAACTCACGTCTCCGCTGGGAACGCTGCCCGCATTCTCCACCAATTGTAGCGATTTCACTCACTCAGCTGCGACGGCTGACACTCAGGAGACGTGTTCCTTTAAAGTTCACTGGGTTTATTGCTTCATAAACCATGTGGCAAAACAACAGAAATCAAAATAGCCTTTGGTTCAGGCAAAGGAAAACAAGTGTCCAGTTCATCCGGCTCAGTCCTGAAGCCGAACACATTCAGGAGGGTTTCACCTCCACACATATCTGCTGTGTAAAGGATTAGCCAGTCTTATATAGGACTAACCACACCCAGTAATCTATCACATGATTAGCCATGTGGTCTGACATCACCACAGGTCCTGAAACACAAACATATGGTTATATAAAACAACGCAATATTCCGGGCTACATTACAGCAACAAGGCACTTATGTGGCACATACCTCCCATCGACTACACACCCTTTAGCCATGCTACAGTATACTTAGAAGAATCGATGCTGTTTGGAAGACAAAGAGTATATTTACTGGTTTTAACTTTTTTTTTTGTCATTTTTGCTTTGTTGATGTTGAATTTATCTATAGATCTAAAGTTTACATATTGCCGTCTAGGGCTAGAGATATAGCAATTATTTGCTTCATGATTAACGTAGACGCCCACGACGTGATACACTATTAATGTAGTAAGTACACATGGAACTTCTCACCTACGCGGACTCCCACCACGTCATCGTTGCACGAGAACTAAAGGTCATTGGGGAATGTTCAGACCAGTTCTCCCCAATTTATTTCCAGGTCCCACGGAACATACTGTGGTTTGAGGAGATTAATCGTTGACAACCAAATGCTGTCAAGGTTGTGAGATTACCGGCGGCTCTCAGGCTAAATGCAGCGTTTATTTCACAGTTTATCCAGATTGTTCCCCTGCAGCAATTTTATTTCAAATGAGTCAGTTAGTAGGAAATCATGTACAAGGCCCCCGAAGCAGATGTTGTAGGTCGGAGTTAAGTACATCAAACTATGGACCCAAAAAGAAGCATCTGATAGACTTTATGCTAGTAAAAGGCTGAAATTGTACAAAAACGGCAGCAGAAACTCGGGAGAAAAATCCAGAAAATGTCATTAAATCAGTATTAAATATGTATGGAGCTATGTAAGTATAGCCGTCAGCAAGAAACATGAAAAAGTTTTACCTAGATTATTAGGGAAAAATTGATCAAAAATCTATAAAAGGAATCCTTTTTATTTTGCTTAGTAACCAATGACACCTCAGGTTTCACTGCACCAGAGATGCTTAAGAAATAAAAGCTGAGCTCTGATTGGTTGTTATAGTAAAACGAAAGCGGAGCTCTGATTGGTTGCTATGGTAAAATGAGAGCTGAGCTCTGAATGGTTGCTGTAGTAAAACGAAAGCAGAGCTCTGATTGGTTGCTATGGTAAAATGAAAGCTGAGCCGCAATTGGTTGCTATGGTAAAATCAAAGCTGATCTCTTATTGGTTACTATGGTAAAATGAAAGCTGAGCACTGGTTGCTTTGGGCAACCAGAACAGTTTTCTTTCAGGCAGATTTTACCCCTTTCCGACATCGGGTGTACATTTACGCCGATGTCAGACTCCCTCCCTTTGATGTGGGCTCTGGCAGTGAGCCCACATCTTTCCAGGTACATGTCAGCTGTTTTGAACAGCTGACATGTGCCCCAATAGCCGCGGGTGGATCGCAATTCCATCTGGCCGGAAATCCCTGGTGACCCCCATCACGTGATCATGGGTCACCGATAGGTTGGCATGACAACCAGAGGTCTCCTGGAGACCTCTATAGTTGTCACTGCCGGATTGCTGTGAACGCCACCTGGTGGTCGGCACTCATAGCAAGTCAGCAAATCTGCTACATACAGGTGATCTGATCATCGCCTGTAGTAACAGAGCCGATCAGATTAAGGCAGCTGCTAGTCTCCCATGGAGACTATTGAAGCATGCCAAAAGTTAAAAAAAAATGTTTTTATTAAAATATATATATATGTATATATATATATATATATATATATATATATATATATATATATATATATATAACATAAAAGTTCAAATCACCCCCCTTTTGCCCCATTCAAAATAAAACAAACAAAAATAGCACACAAAAAATAAGGCCTCATCTGACCCCAGATCACGAAAAATAGAGACGCTACAGGTATTGGAAAATGGCACAATTATTATTATTTTTTATTTTTTCAACAAAGTTAACAAAGTTTAGAATTTTTTTTCACCACTTAGATAAAAAAGAACCTAGACATGTTTGGTGTCTATGAACTCATAATAACCTGGAGAATCATAATGACAGGTCAATTTTTTTCCTGTTTTTTATTACACGACATGGTAAAACCAATGGGGTCGTTCAAAAGTACAACTCGTCTTGCAAAAAATAAGCCCTCATATGGCCATTTTTATGAAAAAATAAAAAAGTTATGGCTTTGGGAAGAAGTGGAGCAAAAAATGAAAATGCAAAACCAAAAATACCTCTTGTCGTTAAGGGATTAATAAATGAGGATCTAATATATACGTATATATTTTCCATAGGCAGCAGCGTCATCCCATTCAATTTTTGTGGACATCTTTTACTTTGTCTATACTTGTCTGTTCATCGCGGGCAAGCTTCCATTGCGGCTATGCTCAACAACCTTGTGCCATAGAAGCTAACTGTAGTCATTGTATCTGGGAAGCATCCTCTTATCTAAATCTACCTCTTAGAAAAATCTGATTACTTGAAGATTACTTTTCTGTTGCTGTTGTCAAGGGGTTTGATTTTGAAGCGTCGCCCTAGAATATGTGCTTCACCAGTGTTCTGGGCCAGCAAATGTTCCTGTTCAAGCAGCCAGGAATGTTACTCTCCAGCTGTCCTCCATGTTTATTGTGGGGTCTGTTGCTCTCTTCATGCCCTCCATAGATGGAGCGCCCCCAGACACAGGGCCACAGGTTACTCGGTACCGATCCTCTCTGTCTCAGTTCTGGGGTTGTCACGGTGGCTGGACCAGGTCCGTGACCCTGCTAAGGGGCGTCCAATAAAAGGGGTAATGATAGTTTGTCAAGGTTTCGTGACGCCACCTGTGGTATTCGGTCAGGGCAACCGACGCTGCTTGGGGTCCACTGGGGTGATGTGATGGCAGCTAGATGGTGAACCTTCTCACAGGTGAAGTATGTTCCCAGGGCTTCCCAGTAAGGTGGATGGTGATGGTGTGAAGTGCAGACAATAACGAGGACACAGGGTTGCAGTCTCTTTACCTCTTTACTGAAGACTTCAGGATCCTCAATCCAGAGCACGGTTAACAGGGCTGTCTGAGACCGGCCGGTCCGAAGGCACATCCAGAGTTCCCTTTGCAGGTGGAAATCGTTGCCTACCACTAGCGCCTGTGTGTTGTAGTGCTTCCCTGCTGAGCATTCGGGTTAGTCCTCACAACTTCTATTCTCGTTCTTTCTAATTCGTTCCAGTTCTTTCTAGTTCTCCGTCCCCCAGGTATGTTATGGCTAGGACGCACCCGTTTGACGGGAAGGCTCGGAGTTCTTCCGGGACCCTAGAGACGCCCCTCTCCACGCGTTGCCCCTATGTCTGCTTAGGTGATGTAAGGTAGACAGCCAACCTATAATTAACTGTCCTGCGGAGTTTGAAGTAAGGCATAGAGTCAGTTACTTCCTCGGTGTTCCGGCCACCGGCTACGTGCCTCAGTAGGATGTTGCCGTTCTCCGGGCACGACTCCTACTGGCTCTCCTTTTTGCTTGATCTCGTTTCTCACTGTCCACAATATCCTTCGCTTCGTGTCTCTTTCTTAGGATACCGCCGCGGGGTGTACAGGCGTGGTTCTGTAACGTTCTGTTCTAGTCGCTAGGTACCAGCCAGGTTCCCACGCCTGACAGGGACCCCCCTGAATCTTCCCCGCAACACCCCCTGCCACGGGATGTTGCCTGGACAAAACCCAGTCAGTTTCTGACTAACTTCCTATCCAACCCCTAGTTTTACCAGTGTGAGGAGTGGCCTAGTAAATAAAACCTTTTGCTCCCCCTAGTGGCCGGAGTGTGAAGTGTAATGTGTGCTGGTGATACCTGGTCAGATGAACTCCTTTAGTGCCATCAGACGTACCGCCACTCCTCTTAGTGGCAGAGCGACGTTACTGCAACAACCAGGTCTCTGGGGCGCTGCATATGTAATGAGGGATCTGTGACTCTCTCCCTGCCCTCCATGTGTAATGAGGGATCTGTGACTCTCTCCCTGCCCTCCATGTGTAATGAGGGGTCTGTGACTCTCCCTGCCCTCCATGTGTAATGAGGGGGTCTGTGACTCTCTCCCTGCCCTCCATGTGTAATGTGGGGTCTGTGACTCTCTCCCTGCCCTCCATGTGTAATGAGGGGTCTGTGACTCTCTCCCTGCCCTCCATGTGTCATGAGAGGGTCTGTGACTCTCTCCCTGCCCACCATGTGTAATGAGGGGTCTGTGTCTCTCTCCCTGCCCTCCATGTGTAATGAGGGGTCTGTGACTCTCTCCCTGCCCTCCATGTGTAATGAGGGGGTCTGTGACTCTCTCCCTGCCCTCGATGTGTAATGAGAGGGTCTGTGACTCTCTCCCTGCCCTCCATGTGTAATGAGGGGGTCTGTGACTCTTTCCCTGCCCTCCATGTGTAATGAGGGGGTCTGTGACTCTTTCCTTGCCCTCCATGTGTAATGAGGGGGTCTGTAACTCTCTCCCTGCCCTCCATGTGTAATGAAGGGTCTGTGACCCTCTCCCTGCCCTCCATGTGTAATGAGGGGTCTGTGTCTCTCTCCCTGCCCTCCATGTGTCATGAGAGGGTCTGTGACTCTCTCCCTGCCCACCATGTGTAATGAGGGGTCTGTGTCTCTCTCCCTGCCCTCCATGTGTAATGAGGGGTCTGTGACTCTCTCCCTGCCCTCCATGTGTAATGAGGGGGTCTGTGACTCTTTCCCTGCCCTCCATGTGTAATGAGAGGGTCTGTGACTCTCTCCCTGCCCTCTATGTGTAATGAAGGGTATGTGACTCTCTCCCTGCCGTCCATGTGTAATGAGGGATCTGTGACTCTCTCCCTGCCCTCCATGTGTAATGAGGGGTCTGTGACTCTCTCCCTGCCCTCCATGTGTAATGAGGGGGTCTTTGACTCTCTCCCTGCCCTCCATGTGTAATGTGGGGTCTGTGACTCTCTCCCTGCCCTCCATGTGTCATGAGAGGGTCTGTGACTCTCTCCCTGCCCACCATGTGTAATGAGGGGTCTGTGTCTCTCTCCCTGCCCTCCATGTGTAATGAGGGGTCTGTGACTCTCTCCCTGCTCTCGATGTGTAATGAGAGGGTCTGTGACTCTCTCCCTGCCCTCCATGTGTAATGAGGGGGTCTGTGACTCTTTCCCTGCCCTCCATGTGTAATGAGGGGGTCTGTGACTCTTTCCCTGCCCTCCATGTGTAATGAGGGGGTCTGTGACTCTTTCCTTGCCCTCCATGTGTAATGAGGGGGTCTGTAACTCTCTCCCTGCTCTCCATGTGTAATGAAGGGTCTGTGACTCTTTCCCTGCCCTCCATGTGTAATGAGAGGGTCTGTGACTCTCTCCCTGCCCTCCATGTGTAATGAAGGGTCTGTGACTCTTTCCCTGCCCTCCATGTGTAATGAGAGGGTCTGTGACTCTCTCCCTGCCCTCCATGTGTAATGAAGGGTCTGTGAATCTCTCCCTGCTCTTCATGTGTATTGCGGGGTCTGTCACCCTCTCCCTGAGCTCCATGTGTAATGAGGGGGTCTGTGACTCTCTCCCTGAGCTCCATATGTAATGAGAGGGTCTGTGACTCTCTCCCTGCCCTCCATGTCTATTGTGGGGTCTGTCGCTTTCCCCCTGCCTTCCATGTGTAATGAGGAGGTCTTTCACCCTCTCCCTGCCCTTCATGTGTATTGCGGGGTCTGTCACCCTCTCCCTGCCCTCCATGTGTAATGAGGGGGTCTGTGACTCTTTCCCTGCCCTCCATGTGTAATGAGAGGGTCTGTGACTCTCTCCCTGCCCTCCATGTGTAATGAAGGGTCTGTGACTCTCTCCCTGCTCTTCATGTGTATTGCGGGGTCTGTCACCCTCTCCCTGAGCTCCATGTGTAATGAGAGGGTCTGTGACTCTCTCCCTGCCCTCCATGTCTATTGTGGGGTCTGTCGCTTTCCCCCTGCCTTCCATGTGTAATGAGGAGGTCTTTCACCCTCTCCCTGCCCTTCATGTGTATTGCGGGGTCTGTCACCCTCTCCCTGCCCTCCATGTGTAATGAGGGGGTCTGTGACTCTCTCCCTGAGCTCCATGTGTAATGAGAGGGTCTGTGACTCTCTCCCTGCCCTTCATGTCTATTGTGGGGTCTGTCGCTTTCCCCCTGCCTTCCATGTGTAATGAGGAGGTCTTTCACCCTCTCCCTGCCCTCCATGTGTAATGAGGGGTCTGTGACTCTCTCCCTGAGCTCCATGTGTAATGAGAGGGTCTGTGACTCTCTCCCTGCCCTCCATGTGTAATGAGGGGGTCTGTGACTTTCTCCCTGCCCTTCATGTGTAATGAGGGGGTCTGTGACTCTCTTCCTGCCCTCCGTGTGTAATGAGGGGGTCTGTGACTCTCTCCCTGCCCTTCATGTGTATTGCGGGGTCTGTCACCCTCTCCCTGAGCTCCGTGTGTAATGAGGGGGTCTGTGACTCTCTCCCTGAGCTCCATGTGTAATGAGAGGGTCTGTGACTCTCTCCCTGCCCTCCATGTCTATTGTGGGGTCTGTCGCTTTCCCCCTGCCTTCCATGTGTAATGAGGAGGTCTTTCACCCTCTCCCTGCCCTTCATGTGTATTGCGGGGTCTGTCACCCTCTCCCTGCCCTCCATGTGTAATGAGGGGGTCTGTGACTCTCTCCCTGAGCTCCATGTGTAATGAGAGGGTCAGTGACTCTCTCCCTGCCCTCCATGTCTATTGTGGGGTCTGTCGCTTTCCCCCTGCCTTCCATGTGTAATGAGGAGGTCTTTCACCCTCTCCCTGCCCTTCATGTGTATTGCGGGGTCTGTCACCCTCTCCCTGCCCTCCATGTGTAATGAGGGGTCTGTGACTCTCTCCCTGAGCTCCATGTGTAATGAGAGGGTCTGTGACTCTCTCCCTGCCCTCCATGTGTAATGAGGGGGTCTGTGACGTTCTCCCTGCCCTTCATGTGTAATGAGGGGGTCTGTGACTCTGTTCCTGCCCTCCGTGTGTAATGAGGGGGTCTGTGTCTCTCTCCCTGCCCTCCATGTGTGATGAGGGGGTCTGTGACTCTCTCCCTGCCCTCCATGTGTAATGAGGGGGTCTGTGACTCTCTCCCTGCCCTCCATGTGTAATGAGATGGTCTGTGACTCTCTCCCTGAGCTCCATGTGTAATGAGGGGGTCTGTGACTCTCTCCCTGCCCCCATGTGTAATGAGGGGGTCTGTGACTCTCTCCCTGCCCTCCATGTGTAATGAGAGGGTCTGTGACTCTCTCCCTGCCCTCCATGTGTGATGAGGGGGTCTGTGACTCTCTCCCTGCCCTCCATGTGTAATGAGGGGGTCTGTGACTCTCTCCCTGCCCTCCATGTGTAATGAGATGGTCTGTGACTCTCTCCCTGAGCTCCATGTGTAATGAAGGGGTCTGTGACTCTCTCCCTGCCCTTTATGTGTAATGAGGGGGTCTGTAACTCTCTCCCTGCCCTCCATGTGTAATGAAGGGTCTGTGACTCTTTCCCTGCCCTCCATGTGCAATGAGATGGTCTGTGACTCTCTCCCTGAGCTCCATGTGTAATGAGAGGGTCTGTGACTCTCTCCCTGCCCTCCATGTGTAATGAAGGGTCTGTGACTCTCTCCCTGCCCTTCATGTGTATTGCGGGGTCTGTCACCCTCTCCCTGAGCTCCATGTGTAATGAGGGGGTCTGTGACTCTCTCCCTGCCCTCCATGTGTAATGAGGAGGTCTTTCACCCTCTCCCTGCCCTTCATGTGTATTGCGGGGTCTGTCACCCTCTCCCTGCCCTCCATGTGTAATGAGGGGGTCTGTGACTCTCTCCCTGAGCTCCATGTGTAATGAGAGGGTCTGTGACTCTCTCCCTGCCCTCCATGTCTATTGTGGGGTCTGTCGCTTTCCCCCTGCCTTCCATGTGTAATGAGGAGGTCTTTCACCCTCTCCCTGCCCTTCATGTGTATTGCGGGGTCTGTCACCCTCTCCCTGCCCTCCATGTGTAATGAGGGGGTCTGTGACTCTCTCCCTGCCCTCCATGTCTATTGCGGGGTCTGTCACCCTCTCCCTGAGCTCCATGTGTAATGAGGGGGTCTGTGACTCTCTCCCTGAGCTCCATGTGTAATGAGAGGGTCTGTGACTCTCTCCCTGCCCTCCATGTCTATTGTGGGGTCTGTCGCTTTCCCCCTGCCTTCCATGTGTAATGAGGAGGTCTTTCACCCTCTCCCTGCCCATCATGTGTATTGCGGGGTCTGTCACCCTCTCCCTGCCCTCCATGTGTAATGAGGGGTCTGTGACTCTCTCCCTGCCCTCCATGTGTAATGAGGGGTCTGTGACTCTCTCCCTGCCCTCCATGTGTAATGAGAGGGTCTGCGACTCTCTCCCTGCCCTCCATGTGTGATGAGGGGGTCTGTGACTCTCTCCCTGCCCTCCATGTGTAATGAGGGGGTCTGTGACTCTCTCCCTGCCCTCCATGTGTAATGAGATGGTCTGTGACTCTCTCCCTGAGCTCCATGTGTATTGCGGGGTCTGTCACCCTCTCCCTGAGCTCCATGTGTAATGAGGGGTCGGTGACTCTCTCCCTGCCCTCCATGTGTAATGAGGGGGTCTGTGACTCTCTCCCTGCCCTCCATGTGTAATGAGGGGGTCTGTGACTCTCTCCCTGCCCTCCATGTGTAATGAGGGGGTCTGTGACTCTCTCCCTGCCCCCATGTGTAATGAGGGGTCTGTGACTCTCTCCCTGCCCCCATGTGTAATGAGGGGGTCTGTGACTCTCTCCCTGCCCTCCATGTGTAATGAGGGGGTCTGTGACTCTCTCCCTGCCCTCCATGTGTAATGAGAAGGTCTGTGACTCTCTCCCTGCCCTCCATGTGTGATGAGGGGGTCTGTGACTCTCTCCCTGCCCTCCATGTGTAATGAGATGGTCTGTGGCTCTCTCCCTGAGCTCCATGTGTAATAAAGGGGTCTGTGACTCTCTCCCTGCCCCCATGTGTAATGAGGGGGTTTGTGACTCTCTCCCTGAGCTCCATGTGTAATGAGGGGGTCTGTGACTCTCTCCCTGCATTCCATGTGTAATGAGGGGTCTGTGACTCTCTCCCTGCCCTTCATGTGTAATGAGGGGTCTGTGACTCTCTCCCTTCCCTCCTTGTGTAATGAGGGGTCTGTGACTCTCTCCCTGCATTCCATGTGTATTGTGGGGTCTGTCGCTTTCCCCCTTCCTTCCATGTGTAATGAGGAGGTCTTTCACCCTTTCACTGCCCTCGAAGTGTAGTGTGTGGTCTGTTGCTCTCTCCACGTTTGTATATTTGCCTTTGCTGCAGATATCTAGTACAGGAAAATCTTGCAAAAATTATCTCAGCGTCAACAGCGCAAGGGTTAAAGAAGAGGAATAAACAGAAACGTAAGGATTGTAATTGGCTACTGGACATGATGGTGGACCGCCACGGGGACTATTACAATACGTTATGTCTGATGAAGCGCGGATCCGTACAATCGGGTGTTACCTCCCAGAGCAATAGGGCCAAGGTATAGAAAATTCACACAAACTGCACCAGCATCCCCCCACATAAACCAAAAGGGGGCACAAACCATGGGACCAATATGCTCAGATAAAAATATTAATACGGACGTCTCATAGCAATTTTTAGCACATTTTGGGAATGATTCCGATTTTCTAATTACTATTGACATATAAATATGGAGCACTACTAAGGCTGATATCTGCCCGCACGCCCCATGGCATTTGACCAGTGAATCAACGGGAACTACCAAACCCAACATGCTCTGCGCAGGTTTCGCTCTTCATTTCTCTCTGGCTTGTCGTTGGCAGCTTCGGCTTTAATCCACTTACGTAGCAATATTGACAATTTTTGGTTGAAACGCTATAAGTACGGCAGCTAAACTTGGATCGGTGACAGTGCGGTAACAGGTGGCGGTCACAGGGCGCGCTGCTGTTTGCTCTCATGCCAGGTACCCTAATTAGTGGGACTAGAAGGGACCACCAGCGAGGAGGTGACTCCCTGAAGCGGCTCCAGTGGACTCAATTACCATGAATGAAAAATATCTGAGATTGGATGTAACTTACAAAATGTAAACCAAGGCAAATGTCAGCCATAGACCCAGCTGCTCAGTATTATATGGCTGCAATCCTGACGGAAGCTGGAGGTGATTAGTGCTCTGTGATCCCGATGATGGATTACTACACGTCCATATATCAGTGTGCCGCTTCCTTCTTGTCTGTAGTTTTAATCTAATAATCTACTTTGTTGAAAAATATTCAACATTTTCCAGCTGGGAGAAATTCCGCAGCCGCACGACTTCTGCCTATGTATTAAATTTGGTTAGAAGTCTCTAATTTACTGTGATGTTGAGTCACAAAGTTCAATACACAGATATAATGGACAGTAAAAGCTAAATGCTCACTATCCTTTCAACAAACTTTATATGAGTTAGTACTATAAGCGAATATAACAAACTTTGTAGCATATTCATATAAAAAAATATAATATATTTATATATACACTGTGAAAATCAAACTGTCCACTTAGGAAGCAACACTGATTGACAATCAATTTCACATGCTGTTGTTCAAATGGAATAGACAACAGATGAAATTTATTGGCAATTATCAAGACACTCTCAATAAAGGAGTGGTTCTGCAGGTGGGGACCACAGACCACATCTAGTACCAATGCTTTTGAATGTTGGTTGTGCTTTCAAACTTGTGGTAGCATGAGACGGACTCTACAACCCACACAAGTGGCTCAGGTAGTGCAGCTCATCCAGGATGGCACATCAATGTGAGCTGTGACATGAAGGTTTGCTGTGTCTGTCAGCATAGTGTCCAGAGGCTGGAGGCGCTACCAGGAGACAGGCCAGTACACCAGGAGATGTGGAGGGGGCGGTAGGAGGGCAACAACCAAGCAGCAGGACCGCTACCTCAGCCTTTGTTGCAAGAAGGTACAGGAGGAGCACTGCCAGAGCCCTGCAAAATGACCTCCAGCAGGCCACAAATGTGCATGTGTCTGCACTGCATATAACCCTTTACTACACCAGACATTGCAGAAGTTTACTTTTTCTTCCATGATGATGGTCTGAGTGCCCGACATCCACAGATGGGGGTTGTGCTCACAGCCCAACACTGTGCAGGAGCTTGGCGTTTGCCACAGAACACCAGGATTGGCAAATTCATCACTGGTGCCCTGTGCTCTGCACAGATGAAAGCAGGTTCACACTGAGCACATGTGACAGACGTGACAGAGTCTGAAGACGCCGTGGAGAGCGATCTGCTGCGTGCAACATCCTTCAGCATGACCGGTTTGGCAGTGGGTCAGTAATGGTGTGGGGGGTATTTCTTTGGAGGGCCCTCCATGTGCTCGCCAGAGGTAGCCTGACTGCCATTAGGTACTGGGATGAGATCCTCAGACCCCTTGTGAGACCATATGCTGGTGCGGTTGGCCCTGGGTTCCTCCTAATGCAGGACAATGCCCGACCTCATGTGGCTGGAGTGTGTCAGCAGTTCCTGTAAGATGAAGGCATTGAAGCTATGGACTGGCCCGCCCATTTCCCAAACCTGAATCCGATTGAACACATCTGGGACATCATGTCTCACTCCATCCACCAACGTCACGTTGCACCACAGACTGTCCAGGAGTTGGCGGATGCTTTAGTCCAGGTCTGGGAGGAGATCCCTCAGGAGACTATCAGCTGCCTCATCAGGAGCATGCCCAGGCATTGTAGGGAGGTCATACAGGCACGTGGAGGCCACACACACTACTGAGCATCATTTCCTTGTCATGAGGCATTTCCACTGAAGTTGGATCAGCCTGCAATTTGATTTTCCACTTTGATTTTGAGTGTCATTCCAACTCCAGACCTCCATGGGATATTAGTTGTGATTTACATTGATCATTTTTAGGTTTTACTGTTCTCAACGCATTCCACTATATAATGAATAAAGATTTACAACTTGAATATTTCATTCAGTGATATCTAGGATGTGGTATTTTAGTATTCCCTTTAATTACTTGAGCAGTGTATATATATATATATATATATATATATATATATATATATATATATATACAGACTTTTTTACACTTCTAAGCCACTTCTCCTCTTGCCTCCTCATCTTATCATTCATCCTGATAAATTGCTCAAACGTCATAAGAGTAGACAAAAACAGGGATCAGGCAAAATTGATATTCGCATGTCTGCGCTTAAAAGCCATCCCACCTTGACAAGGTGTACCCAATCGGGATGGTACCTAACTCTTTTAGTTCACCTCACCATGTGTCAGAAGACGTAAAAATAGGTAAGGGCAGAGTAGGACCTGGATCCTGACTTTTCAGCCACCTGACCGTGGAAAGCTATCTAAACACAATGAACAGCCCCCAAAAAGGGGAACCACGGCCCTGTATGTATAAAGTACAAAAAAACTAAACCCCCCAAAAGGTGAGGTGCCGTCCCGACTGGGTTCACCTTGTTGTGGTGGGGTGGATTTTACGTTTTATTGATTAAAACAATGTTAACTAAGTACCCTATGCTATTTACATGTACTATTACTATTTATTCACTTACTACAGGGTATTTGCTCATTTTGTTTTTATCTTGGGTTCGGCTTGTTAAATGGCCACAGTGTGAATGCACACCTATGCAGTGCATTTATACAAACACCTGTTCTAGCTCAAATTTTTTTGGGGGGTATAAAGACAGAAGAGCAGGAATCCCTCATGTTTGTCTGTGCTGTATATGGAAGACATCATAGCAGCTACTCTCCACCCACCAGCTCAGAGACAACTGAAACCTGCATTGAACCTTCCGGGGAGGATTAGCCAGCTCGGATACCTGGCGACATCTTTGGTGGTAGCTGGACGTGTAATACCCACCGCTAGAGTTGAGCGACCTTGACCTTTTTAGAGTCGAGCCGGGTTTTGCGAAACCCGACTATGTCCAAAGTCGGGTCGAGTGAAATCGGCCGATTATGACGTAAAGTCGGGATCGACCGAAACACGAAACCCAATGCAAGTCAATGGGGCAGCATAGTCGGCAGTGAGTGGGGGCCAGGAAAACACCTAGAGTGCCCATTTTAATGTCAAAACCATCCATTCTTCTTAATGAAGCTTGTCAAGCGTAATTTACCTTATAATAATTGGAAGGCATTTGAAATTGGGGGTCATTTGGCTAAAGTTGTGGGGGGTAGGGCTGGTTCAAGTAATTAGTGGGCCCAGGAAATCTGGACCACGTCACGGCAGTGGAGCAGGGAGAGGTAAGTATTTCAACTTTGCAAGTGCTGTGAACCTGAGCAAGCAGGGGGGGCCCACTCGTTGGCATTGGCACTGGCACAGGGCCCCTCAAAGTACAGCGGTGTGTTTGCACGGCGGGGGCGCCTCCCACCGGCAGCAACACTTTTGCGTACTATGAGAGGCCCTGTGCCAGTGACGTCGCCAACTAGTATTCCTCCCCCCACCTGATGAAGGAACCTGCACTTTCATCTGCACCTTCCTCTTTGTCCCCGTGTAAGGTGGTATGGTATGCGGGAAGAGCAACCTGACTTTCAGCAGGGTCACAATGTTGTTGTGTAGCGTGCACGGGGAATGTTGCGTTATGGGTCAATGTACCAGCAGACTCATCTATCACTGGCTGGGCAATGGGCACGATGAAGTGGAAACACAGATATAGGCCCAAAGAAGAAAGTGGGCTAAATGCAGTTCAAAATTGGTAACACAGGAATAACCAGGGGGCATTGCAGTGGAGGACAACTGGAATGAGAGGCTGACACAGAGAGTAGGGCCAAATCAGTAAGTAGTCGAAATGCAGTTCAAAATTGGCAACCGTAGTAAACAGGCGGCACAGCTTTGTTCAGTGGAGGAGAACAGCAAGGAGTGGCAGACACCGATAGTAGGCCCCAAACCAACTAGTACGCCAAATGCAGTTGTTCCATTTAACCACAATTTAATGAGAGCCTGAAGATAGAAGCTCAGGAAAGGCAACCTGGGGAACACCTTGGAGTGTAACACACCATCTCTCTCCACCCCATACCCATTTTGTATGGCCTAATGCAGTGTACTTTTCTACAACTACTAAACGAGAGTCGGAAGACCGAAGCAATGGCAAGGAAACCTGGGGAACACCTTAGAGTGTAACACACCCTCTCTCTACACCCCATACCCAATTTGAAGGTCTAATGCAGTGTAGTTTCCAAGAACTACTAAACGAGAGCCGGAAGATCGAAGCTCAGGAAAGGCAACCTGGGGAACACCTTGGAGTGTAACACACCCTCTCGCTACACCCCATACCCAATTTGAAGGCCTAATGCAGCGTAGTTTCCAACAACTACTAAACGAGAGCCGGAAGATCGAAGCTCAGGAAAGGCAACCTGGGGAACACCTTGGAGTGTAACAAACCCTCTCTCTACACCCCATACCCAATTTGTAGGCCTAATGCAGCGTAGTTTCCGACAACTACTAAACGAGAGCCGGAATATCGAAGCTCAGGAAAGGCAACCTGGGGAACACCTTGGAGTGTAACACACCCTCTCTCTACACCCCATACCCAATTTGTAGGCCTAATGCAGCGTAGTTTCCGACAACTACTAAACGAGAGCCGGAATATCGAAGCTCAGGAAAGGCAACCTGGGGAACACCTTGGAGTGTAACACACCCTCTCTCTACACCCCATACCCAATTTGAAGGCCTAATGCAGTGTAGTTTCCAAGAACTACTAAACGAGAGCCGGAAGATCGAAGCTCAGGAAAGGCAACCTGGGGAACACCTTGGAGTGGAACACACCATCTCTCTACACCCCATACCCAATTTGAAGGCCTAATGCAGCGTAGTTTCCAACAACTACTAAACGAGAGCCGGTAGATCGAAGCTCAGGAAAGGCAACCTGGGGAACACCTTGGAGTGTAACACAACGTCTCTCTACACCACGGAAGGGATGATTCTTAGGAAGGAAGGCTGTTGGAAATAAGCATTGCGCGTCCGAGGGTGATTAGATTCTTATTAGGTATATACTCACCCTCGGACGCGCCCTGCTTCTTTATTTGGAATGAATGTTTATTTGCAATGTGGTGTTGACTTTCTCTATTATTTTGGTAATTAATGATTTTATTATTTTCATTATTTTGCATCTTATCGGCAATAATATAAAGAAGACGCGACAGGACAACACTCGGTGGATGCCATATGTGTGTTTTCAATTTAAAAAACCTTTCAGTTAACTACTTGCAGGAGAAAGTAATTGTAGCTGGTGGCCATTTTTAGTACTGTACCAGATTTTAGCTGTTTGTTTGTTTTTAATGTCAAAATGTCTGCATTTGATATCTCACCAGTATTTTCTTTTTTATAAGCAAAATCCTTTTTTTTTTATTTTATGATGTTGGTTCAAGGGGTACACGGGCAGCAGTAGACAGGTCAGTGGAGGCCTAGTGGAAGGAGGGACCGCAGACAGGCTTCGAAGCCCTAACATAATAAATTGGGCTGCCTGTAGGCAATTTAAAATTGGTTCCAGGGGAACACGGGCAGCAGTAGACAGGTCAGTGGAGGCCTAGAGGAAGGAGGGACCGCAGATGCGCCAATGTTTCCCCCATACCAAATTTGTAGGCCTAATGCAGTGTAGTTTCCAACAACTACTAAACGAGAGCCGGAATTTCGAAGCTCAGGAAAGGCAACCTGGGGAACACCTTGGAGTGTAACACACCCTCTCTCTACACCCCATACCCAATTTGAAGGCCTAATGCAGTGTAGTTTCCAACAACTACTAAACGAGAGCCGGAATATCGAAGCTCAGGAAAGGCAACCTGGGGAACACCTTGGAGTGTAACACACCCTCTCTCTACACCCCATACCCAATTTGAAGGCCTAATGCAGTGTAGTTTCCAAGAACTACTAAACGAGAGCCGGAAGATCGAAGCTCAGGAAAGGCAACCTGGGGAACACCTTGGAGTGTAACACAACGTCTCTCTACACGACGGAAGGGCTGATTCTTAGGAAGGAAGGCTGTTGGAAATAAGCATTGCGCGTCCGAGGGTGATTAGATTCTTATTAGGTATATACTCACCCTCGGACGCGCCCTGCTTCTTTATTTGGAATGAATGTTTATTTGCAATGTGGTGTTGACTTTCTCTATTATTTTGGTAATTAATGATTTTATTATTTTCATTATTTTGCATCTTCTCGGCAATAATATAAAGAAGACGCGACAGGACAACACTCGGTGGATGCCATATGTGTGTTTTCAATTTAAAAAAACTTTCAGTTAACTACTTGCAGGAGAAAGTAATTGTAGCTGGTGGCCATTTTTAGTACTGTACCAGATTTTAGTTGTGTGTTTGTTTTTAATGTTAAAATGTCTGCATTTGATATCTCACCAGTATTTTCTTTTTTATAAGCAAAATACTTATTTTTATATTTTCTGATGTTGGTTCCAGGGGTACACGGCCAGCAGTGCCCTGGTCAGTGTAGTAGTAGTTGAAAGAATGGACCGCAGACAGGCATCGAAGGCCTAAAATAAAAACACATGGCTGTAGGCAATTTTAAATTGGTTCCAGGGGTACACGGACAGCAGTGGTGTGGTCAGTGGAGGCCTAGTGGAAGGAGTGACCGCAGACAGGCATCGAAGGCCTAAAATAATAACACATGGCTGTAGGCAATTTTAAATTGGTTCCAGGGGTACACGGGCAGCAGTGACCTGGTCAGTGTAGTAGTAGTTGAAAGAATGGACCGCAGACAGGCATCGAAGGCCTAAAATAAAAAAATTGGGCTGGCTGTAGGCAATTTTAAATTGGTTCCAGGGGTACACGGGCAGCAGTGGTGTGGTCAGTGGAGGCCTAGTGGAAGGAGTGACCGCAGACAGGCATCGAAGGCCTAAAATAATAACACATGGCTGTAGGCAATTTTAAATTGGTTCCAGGGGTACACGGGCAGCAGTGACCTGGTCAGTGTAGTAGTAGTTGAAAGAATGGACCGCAGACAGGCATCGAAGGCCTAAAATAAAAAAATTGGGCTGGCTGTAGGCAATTTTAAATTGGTTCCAGGGGTACACGGACAGCAGTGGTGTGGTCAGTGGAGGCCTAGTGGAAGGAGTGACCGCAGACAGGCATCGAAGGCCTAAAATAATAACACATGGCTGTAGGCAATTTTAAATTGGTTCCAGGGGTACACGGACAGCAGTGGTGTGGTCAGTGGAGGCCTAGTGGAAGGAGTGACCGCAGACAGGCTTCCAAGGCCTAACATAACAAACTTGGGCTGGCTGTAGGCACTTTTAAATTGGTTCCAGGGGTACACGGGCAGCAGTGGTCTGGTCAGTGGAAGTCTAGTGGAAGGAGTGACCGCAGACAGGCTTCCAAGGCCTAACATAACAAACTTGGGCTGGCTGTAGGCACTTTTAAATTGGTTCCAGGGGTACACGGGCAGCAGTGACCTGGTCAGTGTAGTAGTAGTTGAAAGAATGGACCGCAGACAGGCTTCGAAGGCCTAACATAACAAACTTGGGCTGGCTGTAGGCACTTTTAAATTGGTTCCAGGGGTACACGGGCAGCAGTGGTCTGGTCAGTGGAAGTCTAGTGGAAGGAGTGACCGCAGACAGGCTTCCAAGGCCTAACATAACAAACTTGGGCTGGCTGTAGGCACTTTTAAATTGGTTCCAGGGGTACACGGGCAGCAGTGGTCTTGTCAGTGGAAGTCTAGTGGAAGGAGTGACCGCAGACAGGCTTCCAAGGCCTAACATAACAAACTTGGGCTGGCTGTAGGCACTTTTAAATTGGTTCCAGGGGTACACGGGCAGCAGTGACCTGGTCAGTGTAGTAGTAGTTGAAAGAATGGACCGCAGACAGGCTTCGAAGGCCTAACATAACAAACTTGGGCTGGCTGTAGGCACTTTTAAATTGGTTCCAGGGGTACACGGGCAGCAGTGGTCTGGTCAGTGGAAGTCTAGTGGAAGGAGTGACCGCAGACAGGCTTCCAAGGCCTAACATAACAAACTTGGGCTGGCTGTAGGCACTTTTAAATTGGTTCCAGGGGTACACGGGCAGCAGTGGTCTGGTCAGTGGAAGTCTAGTGGAAGGAGTGACCGCAGACAGGCTTCGAAGGCCTAACATAACAAAATTGGGCTGGCTGTAGGCACTTTAAATTGGTTCCAGGGGTACATGGGCAGCAGTGTATGGTCAGTGGAAGTCTAGTGGAAGGAGTGACGGCAGACAGTCTTCGAAGGCCTAACATAACAAAATTGGGCTGACTGTAGGCACTTTTAAATTGGTTCCAGGGTAACACGGCCAGCAGTGCCCTGGTCAGTGTAGTAGTAGTTGAAAGAATGGACCGCAGACAGGCATCGAAGGCCTAAAATAAAAACACATGGCTGTTGGCAATTTTAAATTGGTTCCAGGGGTACACGGACAGCAGTGGTGTGGTCAGTGGAGGCCTAGTGGAAGGAGTGACCGCAGACAGGCATCGAAGGCCTAAAATAATAACACATGGCTGTAGGCAATTTTAAATTGGTTCCAGGGGTACACGGGCAGCAGTGACCTGGTCAGTGTAGTAGTAGTTGAAAGAATGGACCGCAGACAGGCTTCGAAGGCCTAACATAACAAACTTGGGCTGGCTGTAGGCACTTTTAAATTGGTTCCAGGGGTACACGGGCAGCAGTGGTCTGGTCAGTGGAAGTCTAGTGGAAGGAGTGACCGCAGACAGGCTTCCAAGGCCTAACATAACAAACTTGGGCTGGCTGTAGGCACTTTTAAATTGGTTCCAGGGGTACACGGGCAGCAGTGGTCTGGTCAGTGGAAGTCTAGTGGAAGGAGTGACCGCAGACAGGCTTCGAAGGCCTAACATAAAATTGGGCTGGCTGTAGGCACTTTAAATTGGTTCCAGGGGTACATGGGCAGCAGTGTATGGTCAGTGGAAGTCTAGTGGAAGGAGTGACGGCAGACAGTCTTCGAAGGCCTAACATAACAAAATTGGGCTGACTGTAGGCACTTTTAAATTGGTTCCAGGGTAACACGGCCAGCAGTGCCCTGGTCAGTGTAGTAGTAGTTGAAAGAATGGACCGCAGACAGGCATCGAAGGCCTAAAATAAAAACACATGGCTGTTGGCAATTTTAAATTGGTTCCAGGGGTACACGGACAGCAGTGGTGTGGTCAGTGGAGGCCTAGTGGAAGGAGTGACCGCAGACAGGCATCGAAGGCCTAAAATAATAACACATGGCTGTAGGCAATTTTAAATTGGTTCCAGGGGTACACGGGCAGCAGTGACCTGGTCAGTGTAGTAGTAGTTGAAAGAATGGACCGCAGACAGGCTTCGAAGGCCTAACATAACAAACTTGGGCTGGCTGTAGGCACTTTTAAATTGGTTCCAGGGGTACACGGGCAGCAGTGGTCTGGTCAGTGGAAGTCTAGTGGAAGGAGTGACCGCAGACAGGCTTCCAAGGCCTAACATAACAAACTTGGGCTGGCTGTAGGCACTTTTAAATTGGTTCCAGGGGTACACGGGCAGCAGTGGTCTTGTCAGTGGAAGTCTAGTGGAAGGAGTGACCGCAGACAGGCTTCGAAGGCCTAACATAACAAAATTGGGCTGGCTGTAGGCACTTTAAATTGGTTCCAGGGGTACATGGGCAGCAGTGTATGGTCAGTGGAAGTCTAGTGGAAGGAGTGACGGCAGACAGTCTTCGAAGGCCTAACATAACAAAATTGGGCTGACTGTAGGCACTTTTAAATTGGTTCCAGGGTAACACGGCCAGCAGTGCCCTGGTCAGTGTAGTAGTAGTTGAAAGAATGGACCGCAGACAGGCATCGAAGGCCTAAAATAAAAACACATGGCTGTAGGCAATTTTAAATTGGTTCCAGGGGTACACGGACAGCAGTGGTGTGGTCAGTGGAGGCCTAGTGGAAGGAGTGACCGCAGACAGGCATCGAAGGCCTAAAATAATAACACATGGCTGTAGGCAATTTTAAATTGGTTCCAGGGGTAGACGGGCAGCAGTGACCTGGTCAGTGTAGTAGTAGTTGAAAGAATGGACCGCAGACAGGCATCGAAGGCCTAAAATAAAAAAATTGGGCTGGCTGTAGGCAATTTTAAATTGGTTCCAGGGGTACACGGGCAGCAGTGACCTGGTCAGTGTAGTAGTAGTTGAAAGAATGGACCGCAGACAGGCATCGAAGGCCTAAAATAAAAAAATGGGGCTGGCTGTAGGCAATTTTAAATTGGTTCCAGGGGTACACGGACAGCAGTGGTGTGGTCAGTGGAGGCCTAGTGGAAGGAGTGACCGCAGACAGGCATCGAAGGCCTAAAATAATAACACATGGCTGTAGGCAATTTTAAATTGGTTCCAGGGGTACACGGGCAGCAGTGACCTGGTCAGTGTAGTAGTAGTTGAAAGAATGGACCGCAGACAGGCATCGAAGGCCTAAAATAAAAAAATTGGGCTGGCTGTAGGCAATTTTAAATTGGTTCCAGGGGTACACGGGCAGCAGTGGTGTGGTCAGTGGAGGCCTAGTGGAAGGAGTGACCGCAGACAGGCATCGAAGGCCTAAAATAATAACACATGGCTGTAGGCAATTTTAAATTGGTTCCAGGGGTACACGGGCAGCAGTGACCTGGTCAGTGTAGTTGTAGTTGAAAGAATGGACCGCAGACAGGCATCGAAGGCCTAAAATAAAAAAATTGGGCTGGCTGTAGGCAATTTTAAATTGGTTCCAGGGGTACACGGGCAGCAGTGGTGTGGTCAGTGGAGGCCTAGTGGAAGGAGTGACCGCAGACAGGCATCGAAGGCCTAAAATAATAACACATGGCTGTAGGCAATTTTAAATTGGTTCCAGGGGTACACGGGCAGCAGTGACCTGGTCAGTGTAGTAGTAGTTGAAAGAATGGACCGCAGACAGGCATCGAAGGCCTAAAATAAAAAAATTGGGCTGGCTGTAGGCAATTTTAAATTGGTTCCAGGGGTACACGGGCAGCAGTGGTCTGGTCAGTGGAAGTCTAGTGGAAGGAGTGACCGCAGACAGGCTTCCAAGGCCTAACATAACAAACTTGGGCTGGCTGTAGGCACTTTTAAATTGGTTCCAGGGGTACACGGGCAGCAGTGGTCTGGTCAGTGGAAGTCTAGTGGAAGGAGTGACCGCAGACAGGCTTCCAAGGCCTAACATAACAAAATTGGGCTGGCTGTAGGCACTTTAAATTGGTTCCAGGGGTACATGGGCAGCAGTGTATGGTCAGTGGAAGTCTAGTGGAAGGAGTGACGGCAGACAGTCTTCGAAGGCCTAACATAACAAAATTGGGCTGACTGTAGGCACTTTTAAATTGGTTCCAGGGTAACACGGCCAGCAGTGGCCTGGTCAGTGTAGTAGTTGTAGAAAGAAGGGACCGCAGACAGGCTTCGAAGGCCTAACATAACAAAAATGTCAAAACAATGGTATTGTCAGTGCCAGGCATTGAAGGATGTCAGCGCCTAGACTACACATTGGTGAAGCTGTGAGAGATAATTTTGCTAGTGGTAGAGCACTGTTTGAGCTGGGGGGGGGAACTGTCTTGTGGCCGGCGTTACAGGCACAGGGCCCCTCATATTACAACGGTGTGTCTGACGTTGGGTGCGCACCACCACCGCCAGAGACACTTTATTGTACTATGAGGGACCCAGTGGCAGTGCCGTCGACCAAAAGCGGCCACACCCACCTCTTCAGACAAACAGCACTCTCAAGGGTCCAAGCGCAAAGTGGCGATAGCACGGCCCCGTGTGGGGAGTTTGGCCATTTCGTGAGGTGGAAACATGTCGTATGCTGGACAATCAGGTGAAGAAAATTACGAGATTGGAAAAGTCATTCAGAATAGTCCACAGGCAAGACCTTTTCATAGGAAAGCTAGGTGTCAGCCGGGCTGGGTGGGGCAAAAGATTTTGAAATCCAGTTGTGGTTCATTTTAATGAAGGTTAGATCATCTACATTTTGGGTAGCCAGACGAGTCCTTTTTTCTGTTAGTATTGAACCTGCAGCACTGAATACTCTTTCTGATAGGACACTAGCTGCCGGGCAAGCAAGCTCCTGCAATGCATATTCTGCCAATTCTGGCCAGGTGTCTAATTTGGATGCCCAGTAATCAAATGGGAATGACGGTTGAGGGAGAACGTCGATAAGGGATGAAAAATAGTTTGTAACCATACTGGACAAATGTTGTCTCCTGTCACTTTGAATTGATGCTGCAGTACCTGTCCTGTCTGCGGTCATAGAAAAATCACTCCACAACCTGGTCAGAAAACCCCTCTGGCCAACGCCACTTCTGATTTCTGCCCCTCTAACACCTCTGGTCTGCTGGCCCCTGGAGCTCGTGTGAGAACGATCACGGGCGCTGTGTGCAGGGAATGCCAGAAGCAAACGGTCAACAAGAGTTGATTGTTTTGTTGCTAATATTAGTTCCAAGTTCTCATGTGGCATAATATTTTGCAATTTGCCTTTATAGCGAGGATCAAGGAGGCAGGCCAACCAGTAATCGTCATCGTTCATCATTTTTGTAATGCGTGTGTCCCTTTTGAGGATACGCAAGGCATAATCCACCATGTGGGCCAAAGTTCCCGTTGTCAAATCTGCGGTTGTGCTTGGTTGAGGGGCAGTTGCAGGCAAATCTACGTCACTTGTGTCCCTCAAAAAACCAGAACCCGGCCTTGCCACGCCACCAATTTCCCGTGCCCCCGGGAAAGCTTCCTCATTAAAAATATACTCATCCCCATCATCCTCCTCATCCTCCACCTCCTCTTCGCCCGGTACCTCGTCATGTACACTGCCCTGACCAGACAATCGCTGACTGTCATCAAGGCTTTCCTCTTCCTCTGGTGCAGACGCCTGATCCTTTATGTGCGTCAAACTTTGCATCAGCAGACGCATTAGGGGGATGCTCATGCTTATTATGGCGTTGTCTGCACTAACCAGCCGTGTGCATTCCTCAAAACACTGAAGGACTTGACACATGTCTTGAATCTTCGACCACTGCACACCTGACAACTCCATGTCTGCCATCCTACTGCCTGCCCGTGTATGTGTATCCTCCCACAAAAACATAACAGCCCGCCTCTGTTCGCACAGTCTCTGAAGCATGTGCAGTGTTGAGTTCCACCTTGTTGCAACGTCTATGATTAGGCGATGCTGGGGAAGGTTCAAAGAACGCTGATAGGTCTGCATACGGCTGGAGTGTACAGGCGAACGGCGGATATGTGCGCAAAGTCCACGCACTTTGAGGAGCAGGTCGGATAACCCCGGATAACTTTTCAGGAAGCACTGCACCACCAGGTTTAAGGTGTGAGCCAGGCAAGGAATGTGTTTCAGTTGGGAAAGGGAGATGGCAGCCATGAAATTCCTTCCGTTATCACTCACTACCTTGCCTGCCTCAAGATCTACAGTGCCCAGCCACGACTGCGTTTCTTGCTGCAAGAACTCGGACAGAACTTCCGCGGTGTGTCTATTGTCGCCCAAACACTTCATAGCCAATACAGCCTGCTGACGTATGCCAGTAGCTGCCCCATAATGGGAGACCTGGTGTGCAACAGTGGCAGGTGCGGATGGAGTGTTTGTGCGACTGCGGTCTGTGGACGAGCTCTTGCTTCTGCAGGAGGACGAGGAGGAGGAGGAGGAGGGGGTGCGAACGGCTACAGACAACTGTTTACTAGACCGTGGGCTAGGCAGAACTGTCCCAAACTTGCTGTCCCCTGTGGACCCTGAATCCACCACATTTACCCAGTGTGCCGTGATGGACACGTAACGTCCCTGGCCATGCCTACTGGTCCATGCATCTGTTGTCAGGTGCACCTTTGTGCTCACAGATTGCCTGAGTGCATGGACGATGCGCTCTTTAACATGCTGGTGGAGGGCTGGGATGGCTTTTCTGGAAAAAAAGTGTCGACTGGGTAGCTCGTAGCGTGGTACAGCGTAGTCCATCAGGTCTTTGAAAGCTTCGCTTTCAACTAACCGGTAGGGCATCATCTCTAACGAGATTAGTCTAGCTATGTGGGCGTTCAAACCCTGTGTACGCGGATGCGAGGCTAAGTATTTCCTTTTTCTAACCATAGTCTCATGTAGGGTGAGCTGGACTGGAGAGCTGGAGATCGTGGAACTAGCGGGGGTGCCGGTGGACATGGCAGACTGAGAGACGGTGGGAGATGGTATTGTTGCCGCCGGTGCCCTAGATGCAGTGTTTCCTACTACGAAACTGGTGATTCCCTGACCCTGACTGCTTTGGCCTGGCAAAGATACCTGCACAGATACAGCAGGTGGTGCGCTAAATGGTGGTCCTACACTGCCGGAAGGGATGTTGCGTTGATGACTAGCTTCATTGGCCGAGGGTGCAACAACCTTAAGGGACGTTTGGTAGTTAGTCCAAGCTTTCAAATGCATGGTGGTTAAATGTCTATGCATGCAACTAGTATTGAGACTTTTCAGATTCTGACCTCTGCTTAAGGAAGTAGAACATTTTTGACAGATGACTTTGCGCTGATCAATTGGATGTTGTTTAAAAAAATGCCAGACTGCACTCTTTCTAGCATCGGATACCTTTTCAGGCATTGCAGACTGAGCTTTAACCGGATGGCCACGCTGTCCTCCACCAGGTTTTGGCTTTGCCACGCGTTTTGGGCAAGATACGGGCCCGGCAGATGGAACCTGTGGCGATGTTGATGCCTGCTGCGGCCCCTCCTCCTCCTCTGCTTCAGAACTGCTGCCGCCTGCACCCTGTTCCCCCAATGGCTGCCAATCGGGGTCAAGAACTGGGTCATCTAATAACTCTTCTTGTACCTCCTGCGCAACTTCGTCTGTGTCACCGTGTCGTTCGGTGGTATAGCGTTCGTGATGGGGCAACATAGTCTCATCAGGGTCTGATTCTTGATCAGCACCCTGCGAGGGCAATGTTGTGGTCTGAGTCAAAGGACCAGCATAGTAGTCTGGCTGTGGCTGTGCGTCAGTGCACTCCATGTCAGATTCAATTTGTAATGGGCATGGACTGTTAACTGCTTCACTTTCTAAGCCAGGGACGGTATGTGTAAAGAGCTCCATGGAGTAACCCGTTGTGTCGCCTGCTGCATTCTTCTCTGTTGTTGTTTTTGCTGAAGAGGACAAGGAAGTGACTTGTCCCTGACCGTGAACATCCACTAACGACGCGCTGCTTTTACTTTTACCAGTTTCACGAGATGAGGCAAAAGAGCTAGAGGCTGAGTCAGCAAGATAAGCCAAAACTTGCTCTTGCTGCTCCGGCTTTAAAAGCGGTTTTCCTAATCCCAGAAAAGGGAGCGTTCGAGGCCTTGTGTAGCCGGACGACGAACCTGGCTCCACAGCTCCAGACTTAGGTGCAATATTTTTTCCCCCACGACCACCTGATGCTCGACCACTACCACTACCCTCATTACCAGCTGACAATGAACGCCCCCGGCCACGACCTCTTCCACTAGACTTCCTCATTGTTTTAAAAACGTAACCAAACTAACGTTATTTGATGCAGTCACACAACTTACACGGTGAGCTATAACTTCAGTATGATTTAGCTACCCCTTTACAGGTTGGTGAGACCACAGCGAAAATCAGGCCCAATGTTACACACTCTTTTTTTGGTGGCTGCAAATTAGAGAGATGCCCCACACGCAGGACTGTCACTGAAGCACAAATGTTAATATTAATGTCACACTATTATTTTTTTTTTATTTTTATTTTTTTCAGGAACACTTTAGAAACCCCCCAAAAAAAAAAAAAAAGATTTTTGCAGGGAGAATTTAGAAAACAAATGTAACAAACTATATGCTTTCTATGGGCCACTGAGTGAGAGATGACGCACACAGGAATCAGGAGTGGCACACAAGCCCAGAGGCCAATATTTTTCTACCAATGATTGATGGAGTTATTTTCTCTGGTAGATTTTGGAACCCAAATCAAGGAAAAAAAATGTAGGCTTTCTATGGACCACAATTGGAGAGAGAGAGAGAGAGAGAGAGAGATGGCACACCCAGGAGTCAAGACTGGCACACAAGCAGAAAGGCCAATATTAATCTCCCACTGTTTTTTTTTTTTTTTTTTTTTTTCAGGGAGACTTTAGAAAAAAAAATAATAAAAAAAATATGATTTTATCAGGAAGAATTTAGAAACCAAATAAAATAAAATGATTTTTTCAGGGAGAATTTATAAAACAAATAAAAACAAAAATAGGCGTTCTATGGCCCACTGACTGAGAGATGACGCACACAGGAGTCAGGAGTGGCACACAAACCCAGAGGCCAATATTTTTCTACCAATGATTGATGTAGTTATTTTCTCTGGTAGATTTTAGAACCCAAATCAAGGAAAAAAAATATAGGCTTTCTATGGACCACAATTGGAGAGAGAGAGAGAGAGAGAGAGAGAGAGAGAGAGAGAGAGAGATGGCACACCCAGGAGTCAAGACTGGCACACAAGCAGAAAGGCCAATATTAATCTCCCACTGTTTTTTTTGGTTGTTTTTTTTTTTTTTTTTTCAGGGAGACTTTAGAAAAAAAAATAATAAAAAAAATATGATTTTATCAGGAAGAATTTAGAAACCAAATAAAATAAAATGATTTTTTCTGGGAGAATTTATAAAACAAATAAAACCAAAAATAGGCGTTCTATGGCCCACTGACTGAGAGATGACGCACCCAGGAGTCAAGACTGGCACACAAGCAGAAAGGCCAATATTAATCTCCCACTGTTTTTTTTTTTTTTTTCAGGGAGACTTTAGAAAAAAAAATAATAAAAAAAATGTGATTTTATCAGGAAGAATTTAGAAACCAAATAAAATAAAATGATTTTTTCAGGGAGAATTTAGAAAACAAATAAAACCAAAAATAGGCGTTCTATGGCCCACTGACTGAGAGATGACGCACCCAGGAGTCAAGACTGGCACACAAGCAGAAAGGCCAATATTAATCTCCCACTGTTTTTTTTTTTTTTTTCAGGGAGACTTTAGAAAAAAAAATAATAAAAAAAATGTGATTTTATCAGGAAGAATTTAGAAACCAAATAAAATAAAATGATTTTTTCTGGGAGAATTTATAAAACAAATAAAACCAAAAATAGGCGTTCTATGGCCCACTGACTGAGAGATGACGCACCCAGGAGTCAAGACTGGCACACAAGCAGAAAGGCCAATATTAATCTCCCACTGTTTTTTTTTTTTTTTTTCAGGGAGACTTTAGAAAAAAAAATAATAAAAAAAATGTGATTTTATCAGGAAGAATTTAGAAACCAAATAAAATAAAATGATTTTTTCTGGGAGAATTTATAAAACAAATAAAACCAAAAATAGGCGTTCTATGGCCCACTGACTGAGAGATGACGCACCCAGGAGTCAAGACTGGCACACAAGCAGAAAGGCCAATATTAATCTCCCACTGTTTTTTTTTTTTTTTTCAGGGAGACTTTAGAAAAAAAAATAATAAAAAAAATGTGATTTTATCAGGAAGAATTTAGAAACCAAATAAAATAAAATGATTTTTTCAGGGAGAATTTAGAAAACAAATAAAACCAAAAATAGGCGTTCTATGGCCCACTGACTGAGAGAGAGAGAGAGAGAGAGATGGAACGCTTAGTACTGGCACACAAGCCCAAAGGGCAATATTAATCTCCCTTTTTTTTTCCAGGGAGAATTTCTAAAACCCAAAAAAAAAAAAAAATAGGCTTTCTATGGCCCACTATTTGTGAGAGAGATGGGACGCTCAGGACTGGCACAGATGGCACGCTCAGGACTGGCACAGAAGCCCAGAGGCCAATATTAATCTCCCTTTTTTTCTGGTAGAATTTATAAAACCAAAAAAAAATTTAAATAGGCTTTCTATGGCCCACTATTTGTGAGAGAGATGGCACGCTCAGGACTGGCACAGATGGCACGCTCACAACTGGCACACAAGCCCAGAGGCCAATATTAATCTCCCTTTTTTCAGGGAAAATTTATAAAACAAAAAAAAAAAATAAATAGGCTTTCTATGGCCCACTATTTGTGAGAGAGATGGCACGCTCAGGGCTGGCACAGATGGCACGCTCAGGACTGGCACACAAGCCCAGAGGCCAATATTAATCTCCCTTTTTTTCAGGGAGAATTTATAAAACCCCCAAAAAAAATAAAATAGGCTTTCTATGGCCCACTATTTGTGAGAGAGATGGGACGCTCAGGACTGGCACAGATGGCACGCTCAGGACTGGCACAGAAGCCCAGAGGCCAATATTAATCTCCCTTTTTTTCTGGGAGAATTTATAAAACCAAAAAAAAATTTAAATAGGCTTTCTATGGCCCACTATTTGTGAGAGAGATGGCACGCTCAGGACTGGCACAGATGGCACGCTCACAACTGGCACACAAGCCCAGAGGCCAATATTAATCTCCCTTTTTTCAGGGAAAATTTATAAAACAAAAAAAAAAATTAAATAGGCTTTCTATGGCCCACTATTTGTGAGAGAGATGGCACGCTCAGGGCTGGCACAGATGGCACGCTCAGGACTGGCACACAAGCCCAGAGGCCAATATTAATCTCCCTTTTTTTCAGGGAGAATTTATAAAACCAAAAAAAAAAATTAATAGGCTTTCTATGGCCCACTATTTGTGAGAGAGATGGCACGCTCAGGGCTGGCACAGATGGCACGCTCAGGACTGGCACACAAGCCCAGAGGCCAATATTAATCTCCCTTTTTTTCAGGGAGAATTTATAAAACCCCAAAAAAAATAAAATAGGCTTTCTTTGGCCCACTATTTGTGAGAGAGATGGCACACTCAGGACTGGCACACAAGCCCAAAGGCCAATATTAATCTCCCACTGTATTTTTATCAGGGAGAATTTATACACCCCACAAAAAAAAATACAGAAAAATGAAAAGGCTTTCTATGGCCCACTATGTGAGAGAGATGGCACACACAGGGATGGCACTCTAGCAGAAATGCCAAATTGCCAATCTTAATCTCCCACCAAAAAAAAAAAAAAAAAACAGGGAATGTCCTACAATTACTATCTCCCTGCCTGCAGTAATCTCAGCCAGGTATGGCAGGCAGCTACTATCTCCCTGCCTGCAGTAATCTCAGCCAGGTATGGCAGGCAGCAATAAGGAGTGGACTGATGCACAAATGAAATAAAAAGTGTGGACAAACAAAAAAGATAGCTGTGCAGAAAGGAAGGAACAAGAGGATTTGTGCTTTGAAAAAAGCAGTTGGTTTGCACAGCGGCGTACACACAGCAATGCAGCTATCAGGGAGCCTTCTAGGGCAGCCCAATGAGCTACAGCGCTGAGGGGAAAAAAAAAAAAAAAAAAAAACTTCCACTGTCCCTGCACACCGAGGGTGGTGTTGGACAGTGCAAATCGCTGCAGCACAAGCGGTTTTGTGGTTAATGGACCCTGCCTAACGCTATCCCTGCTTCTGACAAAGCGGCAGCAACCTCTCCCTAAGCTCAGATCAGCAGCAGTAAGATGGCGGTCGGCGGGAACGCCTCTTTATAGCCCCTGTGACGTCGCAGACAGCAAGCCAATCACTGCAATGCCCTTCTCTAAGATGGTGGGGACCAGGACCTATGTCATCACGCTGCCCACACTCTGCGTTTACCTTCATTGGCTGAGAAATGGCGCTTTTCGCGTCATTGAAACGCGACTTTGGCGCGAAAGTCGCGTACCGCATGGCCGACCCCGCACAGGGGTCGGATCGGGTTTCATGAAACCCCGACTTAGCCAAAAGTCGGCGACTTTTGAAAATGTTCGACCCGTTTCGCTCAACCCTACCCACCGCATATAACCCTTTACTACACCAGACATTGCAGAAATTTACTTTTTCTCCCATGTAGAGGCTATACAGGCAGTAGGGCAAAGTCTCTCTTTTCACCATTTAACCATTTCCCTATTAACATAGATTTCAACCCCTGTACCTTGTTCTAAATAAAACCATAGTCTTTGATGTGGTTGAAGTTAGCATGCCCCACAGTACACTGCTCCCCAAATTGGGCCCGCTTTGGCCCCATCAGCCACTCCCAGGCCAAAGTGTTGGCCTGCATTCTCTGCTCGACTAGGTTGGGGAGCTTGCACATCCAGCCGAAGCCAGAGGAGGCTGGTCTTTCTGGGATCGGGAGGGGGAGGGGTCCTAGTGTTCACTATCCCAATCGAAGTATCATGTGGTTACCGCAATAGAGAAGAGCCAGAAGATCGCAGCGTCTGATTGCTCCTACTCCTGCGCTGAAATAAACACTTCACCTTCTTTTTAAACAATGTAAATTTCTTTTGTCAGTTCAGGAGTTAATGCTTATGCTGCATGGCTGGGAGGATAGGTGTTAGTGGTTACACGAGAAGGCTCTTAGTGGGTTTTTCAGTGACTGTTGCTTGGGTTTGTAAGTGTGATAATTCCCTTTTTGTCTCCTACTTTAGTTTTTCCCCATCCATCACACCCTGATGCATTCCTCTGTTATTTGTGAGTGAATATTTGTATGCCTGGTGGTTTTCCATTTCTCCTGTTCATATTACCTTGTTAGTCAGGTTGGGGTACTGCGGTACACTACTACTTGCCTCTTCCCTGGGTGGGGAAGGGTACAGACAGAGGGCGGATACAGGAGATAAGGCAAGGTATGTGGCCCCGGCATCTTCACCTTCAGAAGTATCCCGGGGAATAGGGTAAACTAGGGCGCCCCCTAGCTGCAGGCACAGGGAAGGAACCCATGGTCATGGGGCACCCGACAAACGAGTCGTGACACAAAGACTTTGGAGTAGCCCGCGGCAGGGGGACCGTAGGGATACTAGTAAGGTATACAGGATATTTCTCATGTATACACTCACCCTATCTTATTCTGAGATTCCAGACGCGCTTTAAGCACCATTGAGCTGATTCTGATTAAAAAACAATGTTGTGTTTCGATTTTTGCTACTTGCAAAAGTCGACAAGTTTGTAGACCGATACCCCAGAAAGACTCAACGCCAAAATATATTTATATACAGTGATTGATGTAAATATGAAAAATTAATTTCCAACACAGGACAAGAAAGTCAATTTCAGCATTAAAGTTTGCAAAATTGTGCAGTTCTGGACAATAATAGGTAACTAACGATATAGAAGATACTCACAGATAAGATGTAACAGAAGTAGAATCCCGAAGACACTTTTCCTGACCTGGTGGAATAAGTTACATTACGTTTCGGCGTTAATGTAAATTCATTTTTTTTTTCAAGAAAATACAACTCAGTTGGAAGAGAAAATCAGCCGACTCCTTGTGTTTTCTTTTGAAGCCTCCGAGAGCAATGTTCTCCAGCTCTGTAATTAATGGGAAAAAAAGTTATTTGTGCCTCGCACTTTCTAAGTTTAAAAAATGACACGAGCTCTTCAGTGACCATTGCTCTTAATTCTTCAACCTCCTAATTTCATTATGTTTGACACAAAAGCTTCGCTTCCATCGTGTAATTACTGTATAAGTTATTTTATTCTCACAAAGTTGTAATTTTCGCAAAATTAGTCGGACCGCTTCAATTATGTAAATTGAATCTTGAGAATATAATGACGCCATTTGAGAGGAGAACAAAGAGCCTCGCTGGAGCTCGACACTCACCACAGAGACGTACAACAGTGCGTTTTATTATTAGAGCCATCTCGGAAGTCTTTTTGGGCATTCTTTATATTTTGTTTTGGGGGTTACATTATAATCTTAAAGGGATCGTACGGAATTCGCAAAACTTGGCTGCTTTCCATTGCAAACAGCGCCATACCCGTCATCAGGTTGTTTGTGGTACTGCTGTTAAGTTCTACTTCCTTCACCGGACTCGAACTGCGACGTTAGACATGGACAGGTGAGGAGCTGTTTTTTGGCAGAATGCAGATATGTTTTTTTCTTATTTTGTACCACCCCTTTAAATGTAGAACAAAAACAATGGGACATGTAAACACCCACTTGACAATGTATGCATATGTTTCAGGGAGGGATAATAAATGGGACGGCACAACATAGTAATAGCTCATATTTGCCTATTTTAGAAATCTGAGGCATGTTGGGATCTTAGAAAGGTCACCTTGAACCCTGTACGTCTCCCAGCATCTGTCGATAGGTTCCATAGGAATGTTCTACCCTCCCATGTTTCAACTCCCTGTTCATGTTTTTTCCCTTTTAACTAATTTTAAGGTGTATAATTTATCATAGAAGAGATTTAATAGACTCTTATATAAATACATATAGCATAACCGACTCCTGGCAGAGTAGCATTTTTTCATGTTTTTAACCCTTTTTACTACTTTTTCTTCATGTCTTTACACTTTTTACTAAAGTTAGAGTCCAATGTCTCATAGTACAAATTTAATAGTCTTTGCCATGACTCTGCTGTCAGATGTCCCGGGACCAGGGGCTCCTTCACTGTTCCTAACACTAGGGGCACCCTAACTCACCCTGTTAGCCGGATTACTTCTGATGGTGAAGGTTCCAGGGCCGCATACCTTGCCTTAGCTCCTAAATCCGCCCTCAGTCTGTATCCTTCCCTCACCCAGGGAAGAGGGGAGTAGTAGTATACCATAATACACATCAGACTAACAAGGTAACTCAAACAGGGGTAATGAAAAATAGCAAACATACAAATATACTCACACAAACAACAGAGGAATACACTGGGGGAGTTGAGGATGGGGTTAAACCAAAGTAGGAGAAGAAAGGGAATTATCACACACTAAAAACCAAGCAACAGTCTCAGATAAATCCACCAACCACCTTCACCAATACCCACCAACAACAACCTGCATAAGCAGCATCTGCAGCATAAGCTAGGTCTGACAATGAGTGCTAGCCAGGTCCCGGTTTATATATGAGATGGGAGTGGCTGACAGTGAACAGCTGAGAACCTTAATGTAGGAAAGCTTCCAGGAGCTCTCAACTGAGCATATTAACTCCTGCACTGCTACAAGAAACCTGCCCCGTTTAGTATGAAGGTGAAGTGCTTCTAAACACTGCAGGAGTAAGAGAAATCAGACGCTGTGGTCTTCTGGCTCCACTCTGTCACGATAAACCCATTACAGTCTTATACACACATAGCATAAACAATCACCGACAGAATAATTTTTTTTTCATGTTTCACTCTTTTTTATTACCTTTAAAGAGTCTAATTTCTCAAAGTACAAATTTGATAAAGTCTCAGACACGTATAGTATAAACAAACCCTGACATAGTAAAACATACTTTTCATGTTTCTACCCTTTTACTACTTTTTCTCTCATTTTTAACCTTTTTACTAATTTTAAAGAATCCGATTTCTCATAGAATAGATTTGTAATAGTCATAAAGCATAAACAAATCCCCGACAGAGTAACACAATTTTTTTTCATGGTTTTATCCTTTTTACATGTTTTTAACTTTTTTACTACTGTTTTTCATGCTGTCATTCAATTTCTCATAGTACAGATTTGATACACTCTTATGAAGATGCATATAGCATAAACGACTCCCGACAGAGTAACACATTTTTTTTCCCATGGTTTTACCCTTTTTACTACTTTTTTCATGTTTTTCGCCTTTTTACTACTTTTTTCATTTTTTTTACGCTTTTTGCCAATTTTAAAGAGTACAATTTCTCACAGTACAGACTTGATACAGTTTTATACAGACACATACAGCATAAATGACTCCCGACAGAGTAAACATTTTTTTCTCCATGGTTTTACCCTTTTTACTACTTTTTTTCCGTGTTTTTCACATTTTTACTACTTTTTTCCTGCTTTTTTAAAATCTTTTTTACTAATTTTAAAGAGTACAATTTCTCACAGTACAGATTTGATACAGTCTTATACAGACACATATAGAATAAACAACTCCCGACAGAGCAACACATTTTTTTTTTCCAAAGCTGGTCATCTCGAACCACTTATCTCAGGATATCACGAGTCTAGAGGAAATGTCTCTGTAGAACTCCCCTGCCTTCCTCACGAACCGCTCTCCGTCATGGCAGTGGTGTATCTCACCAAATTATCGACCACTTCTGAAATCTGGAGAGTTTATAAACCGTCCAGGAATTCTGTACCAAACATTCACAATACATTCGCACAATGCTGGAAATCTCCTTAAAATTCAGTTATCTCAATAAAATCTACTTGCGTAGATCTTACAAGAAACAACTTTATCTTATCTTGACAAAGTGCCTCATTTTTGGTGCGTTTCCTGGAACGGCGATTCTGCGCTTCTCCGTACAAATACCCCAGTAAATTCTCATTTACTGCACCGTAATTTTATGCTGCTTTATGTCCCTACGGTGCGCTTGTATTTTAACAGGCTTGTGCTTCTCAGTTCTTTACAGTGCTCATCAACCAAAGTGATGGCGGAGAGTAAAGTGTGTTTTCCAGGTCGTATTTTAGGATATTATTACGATTAATAAAAACAAACTATCCTTCTTTCTTGCCGAGCTTTGGGCAAAAGCGCATAAAGACGAGTGATGTTCGCTCATAATGAGGAGCAGCAAAATAAATGTCTGTGATAAACAAACCCGGCTCATTACTGGGTTTTCCTGGAAGATCGGTGAAGCTAAACCGGGATTCTGTCAATTTTGTCTTATTTAGCTACACTGTAGACCATACAGACAATCCATTTGGATGCCAAAAAGCAAGAACATCACTAAGAACCCCAAGAATCAAGTTGTATTGGACAGCGTCAATGCTTTCTTACAGGAAAGAAAGTTGGAAGTCTTCTCAAAAGTATCATATGGTCAACTTTTTTCCCTAAGGCGGGTGAAGAGATTGTTCCTTCTCAAGAACTTCTCTTCCACTGACAGTGCTAAATATCAATTATCAATATAAATGTTATGGTTCAATGGGAAAGTTGGAAACAAATCAAAAAGATTCTAATTTCTCAGGGTTTTCTGTGAATTTACAGGCAGTGGATATCGATCAAGAATTGAAGCAGTCTTAAACTTGAAGAAAAAGCATGATCTCGCTGTCCTCATCCTGCCCAACAAGTCGAAATTGCTTTTGGTGTTCATTTCAGTCTAATAAGTCCTGGAACTATCCTGATTTTTGTGCTATGTAACTTGCCATCACCCTCTTTTTGAGTTGATTATTCCACTTCATCAATGTATTACCAGCACTACAGGGGCTGGATCCTCCTTCCTCTCGCTTCCCAACATACATTGCTTCAAGATACATTGTCCAATGGCTTGCCTGCCCTGACCTGAAAGCAGACATCTGTTATGTCTATACTCAGTTTAAAAAGCAGGATAGTAAGAGCAGAGAGACAAAGTCCTGCCTCGATTTCCTATAGAGATACAAACACTCATTCTTACTTCCGGTAGTGAACCAAAGACTCACTGCCACTTCTTGTAATCTATCTCAGAGTCTCTGCTTATGTGCCTTTAATGGCCCTGCTGCTTCATCAACTCATGTCACACCCTTCAGAAACATCTTGGAGACTCTTGGAAAATAAGGAAGACCTCTGAGATTTCCAGAAGGAGTGGATGGGTTTCTTGTACACCACTGAATGCTCCCACTTCTCTCCACCAGCAGTTGTGTAAGCACACTGGTCATGTCAGCAGTGTCATGATATCGCACCTAGCTTTTGTTCCAAAAACCCTGCTATGTTCACCTCGTGTAGAGCTTCTTCTCTACTTTCCAATCTAGTTCCCTTGCTCCAGGTGTCCACCAGACTACTAGAGGAGTGCTACTTCGCTTGTATCCAAACTAGTATCATTGCTCCAGGTGTCCACCCTCTAGTGCTTCTCCTCTAGTTTCCAAACTAGCTCCCTTGCTCCAGGTGTCTCACCCTCTAGTGCTTCTCCTATAGTTTCCAAACTAGCTCCCTTGCTCCAGATGTCCACCCCTCTAGTGCTTCTTATCTAGTATCCAAACTAGTACCCTTGCTCCAGGTGTCCCCCCTCTAGTGCTTCTTCACTACTTTCCAAACTAGTTCCCTTGCTCCAGGTGTCCCCCATCTAGTGCTCCTTCTCTACTTTCCAAACTAATTCCCTTGCTCCAGGTGTCCACCTTCTAGTGCTTCTTCTCTAGTATCCAAACTAGTTCCCTTGCTCCAGGTGTTCTCCCTCTAGTGCTTCTTCTCTACTTTTCAAACTAGTTCCCTTGCTCCAGGTGTCTCACCCTCTAGTGCTTCTCCTCTAGTTTCCAAACTAGCTCCATTGCTCCAGGTGTCCACCCTCTAGTGCTTCTTCTCTATTTTCCAAACTAGTTCCCTTGCTCCAGGTGTCCACCCCTCTAGTGCTTCTTATCTAGTATCCAAACTAGTACCCTTGCTCCAGGTGTCCCCCCTCTAGTGCTTCTTCTCTACTTTCCAAACTAATTCCCTTGCTCCAGGTGTCCACCCTCTAGTGCTTCTTCTCTAGTATCCAAACTAGTTCCCTTGCCCCAGGTGTTCTCCCTCTAGTGCTTCTTCTCTACTTTTCAAACTAGTTCCCTTGCTCCAGGTGTCTCACCCTCTAGTGCTTCTCCTCTAGTTTCCAAACTAGCTCCCTTGCTCCAGGTGTCCACCCTCTAGTGCTTCTTCTCTAGTTTCCAAACTAGCTCCCTTGCTCCAGGTGTCCACCCTCTAGTGCTTCTTCTCTATTTTCCAAACTAGCTCCCTTGCTCCAGGTGTCCACCCTCTAGTGCTTCTTCTCTATTTTCCAAACTAGTTCCCTTGCTCCAGGTGTCCACCCCTCTAGTGCTTCTTATCTAGTATCCAAACTAGTACCCTTGCTCCAGGTGTCCCCCTCTAGTGCTTCTTCTCTACTTTCCAAACTAATTCCCTTGCTCCAGGTGTCCCCCCTCTAGTGCTTCTTCTCTACTTTCCAAACTAATTCCCTTGCTCCAGTTGTCGACCCTCTAGTGCTTCTTCTCTAGTTTCCAAACTAGTACCCTTGCTCCAGGTGTCCTCCATATAGTGCTTATTCTCTACTTTCTAAACTAGTTCCCTTGCTCCAGGTTTCCACCCTCTAGTACTTCTTCTCTAGTTTCCAAACTAGTACCCTTGCTCCAGGTGTCCACCCCTATAGTGCCTCTCCTCTAGTATCCAAACTAGTTCCCTTGCTCCAGGTGTCCTCCCTCTAGTGTTTCTTCTCTAGTATCCAAACTAGTTCCCTTGCTCCAGGTGCCCTCCCTCTAGTGTTTCTTCTCTAGTATCCAAACTAGTACCTCTTGCTCCAGGTGTCCACCCCTCTAGTGCTTCTTCTCTAGTTTTCAATATAGTACCCTCTACTCCAGGTGTTGGAGTATGGTGTTTCCCCCATTGGAGCTTCTTCTCTAGTATCCAAACTAGTACCCTTGCTCCTGGTGTCCACCCCTCTAGTGCTTCTTCTCTAGTTTTCAATATAGTACCCTCTACTCCATGTGTTGGAGTAGGGTGTTCCCCCCATTGGAGCCTTGCTTCAGGTGACTCCATTCCAGATGATTCTCCTTCAGTGCCCTTTTTCCAGTTGCCTAGTGTCTCTGTTGTACAAGCAACCCCTCTACTTTCCCTGTTTCATCCAGTGTCCCCCCTTAGTGCCCTTGCTCCAGATAATTCCCTCCTTTTAGTGCCCATATTCCAGGTCTCCCCATCTTTTACTAACCTTGTTTCAGATGTAAAGAACTGTAAATCAGATGTGAGCTATAAAAATGGTGCAATAGATGTAAGGTGGAAGTGTAGTTTATGCAAAGAAAATGCATGCTACGGTCTTGATTTATGCGGCCTCTGTCTTTGAGAGTCTGCTAACTCTGGGGATGATGCAACCAACACAAAATTTCTTTTGTTTTAGGGCATGTTGGGTGATCAGCCAAGAGGAGCACTTACACAAATTTTCACCCTCTGTGGCCACTTGTCACTCGACTTCCATTTTTGTGGTTACTTGCTCAGACGTCTATACCGAACACACAACACACTCTTATAGTACGCTCTGCCCCCTTTATGTCCTGGACAACTATTCCACCAGAATTGGTTACTTCACCAGTGATATCCTCAAACATAGACTACAATATCAAGCAAAGTATAGAAAATTATCCCATAGGTCATGGAACGGTGTTGGTCTTGGGCGCCACAAGCAGGATATTTTGCTTTTTGCTATGATGAACTCTCTCTTCTGCGCTACATGTTTTGTTTGGAAGTAGGATAGCATTTTCCTACATTATGTCTCCTGCAGATGAAATCTTCGGACAGCTGTCTAATAAGTGTCATTCATCCACCAATAAAGCTCTACCGCAAGATTGTGGAGCGATGTGAGAGCGCACGCCGAGCTGCAGAGCTGTCACCACGCCTGTTCTGTCCCTGTCATTACAGCATTTTAATACTTCACAGTGATGGGCTCTACCTGTGTGCAAGAGGACGCACAGCGAGAGCGGATATTACCATGTGATACTGAATGTCTTCACTGTCTTCACTGGATTTATCATTCCTGCAATTCCTATGGGAAATGTAGGTAAAGACCACATGTACGGCCATGGAGCAGAGAGCAGGGATAGGAGGGAGAGGGCAAAGCTTCACATCGGAAGCACCGTTAAGGCGCCGTTAATACAGCCATAAGAGGTTTACGCTATATTATAGTCATGGCCCTGGCACTGAATGGGTGTCTAGTCTCCACTTGTGAAGTGACAGGTCTTCCCGGCTAGGTGGAAAATTGCTTCATTTTTTCAATGCGTGGCGAGTAAAGCAGAAGGGAATACTATGTTGTTGCGTTTCACAATGATCTGCCACTGAATGCAGCATATTCCCAGATCGTGCTGAGTCCTTTTCATTTTGCTCGCTGTCTGCTGTGATTGGCTCTGGATTCATAGCTCATCTGAGGGGTATTGCATTGCTCTTTTGCTGAGAAGAATTTCCCATTTTACAGACAAGGCTTCCTGCTTTCCTTCTTTGCATTTACACATGTAGGTTAAAAAGGTGTGAGTTTTACATGGAAAGGTCCTTTTCAGTGGGGGTTATGGACTGACCTGGGTTGGCGTAGTGGTATTGCCACCACTAGGGGCAGCATTAGCAGGTAGCCATAGTCAGGGATAGCCAATGAGTCGGTGCACGGGAGCAGCAGTGTAATTAAAAGGAGCAGCATGTAGCATAGTCAGGGATAGCCAATGAGTCGGTGCACGGGAGCAGCAGTGTAGTTAAAAGGAGCAGAAAGTAGCATAGTCATGGAAAGCCAAGGAGTCAGTACACAGGAGCAGCAATGTAGATAAAAGGAGAAGCATGCAGTGTAGTCGGGGATAGCCAAGGAGTCAGTACACAGGAGCAGCAAAGTAGTTAAAAGGAGCAGCATGTAGTGTAGTCAGGGATAGCCAAGGAGTCAGTACATAGAGCAGCAGATGAAAGGAAGCTTGACTAGATGCTGGTAGCTCAATAATCTTGCAAGGAAAGGAGTGCAATGCTAGGTTTAAATAGGGTGTTCAATCAGGGTGGAGCCAATCAGGAATTCAGGGTGGAGACCATCAGAAACAACACAGGTACAAGTATTTGGGTCATCTCAGAACTGTCAGTGAGCTGAATAGCTCAGAGGGAAAAGCTGCTGACTGGTGCACAAGAGTTGCTGGGTTCCAGTCCTCCCTTCTGCACTACATGGTCATCTAAGGCTATAAGGCTAAGGCATTGAAGGCATAGGCATATCAGTGTCAGCCTGAATCAGCTATTAAAGATGGCACGCATGTTAAACAAGAAAGTTAGACACTGGGTTTTCAGGTCAGGGTTGCTTAAGGACACAAACGCATTAAACTAAATTGTCAATACTACACATGGCCATGCTGCGCCTTTGTTCCAATAGTCAATGGGCATCTTTGGGTTCCAAATTTTGGCTTAGGTAATGGCTCCTTCTTGACCCCAATTTCTTTCTGTGGATAGCAGTGATAAAGGGCTAATGATCCCAAACGCGTTTGGCTATATTTCAAGTTGGGTTATTAATATTGAACTGAGTGAGTAATTAATTATTTGAAGAATAATGTGCTGCATTACTGCGAGGACAAATTAATCTAATCCTATTTTCTTTGACCCGATCCTAATTCCTACCCATTTTCCACTAATTGCCATTGTTGTGCATGAGGCAATAATCTTCATTTCCCAAATTCTGCCCCTAGCTGATCCCAATGGCTCCTATTTATGATCCTAACACAAGCCATTTCTATAATGCAGGAGGTGTAAGCTGCATTGACGTAAAGACTGCTCCTTCTAATGTGGAAATTACATGAAATACAGAATTTGTTTTCCCGGCGACAGCAAAAAAAAAAAAGCTAGTTTGGGAAATAAATGTTACACTTCTATATTTGTTTATAAAAGCATTAAACCTGCTTATCATATTCTGCAGGCTGGAGCGGCAATGTCCTCTGTCTAATAGTATTTCTAATTAAGAGGAAACTGAACATCTAGTATTTATCAGAGAGATGCAGACCTGCCAATTTCTTTGAAGCTGAAAATGGATATTTTTGTTAGTAGTCTGGTGTATTTAAAAAAAAAAAAGCCTGTGTTCACCTGAGTCATCGGTATGAAAATAGAACCACAATTCTCCTCAGAGCAGATATCTGTATAGACTCCTGTGTCTTCATGTGCCCTGAGATTACAGATGTATTATACTGAGAAGGCCTGCCGCCTGTGCAGAGACTGCAGAAGTACAGATACTGTCTAAATCAGGGCTAAAATGCAGAAAAGGACACCCCCTATTGAGCAATGTATATTAAACTAATGGACACATATAGGCAAAAATCTACAAATAATACTGCCCCTATGTACAAGAATATAACTACTATAATACTGCTCCTATGTACAAGAATATAACTACTATAATACTGCCCCTATGTACAAGAATATAACTACTATAATACTGCCCCCTATGTACAAGAATATAACTACTATAATACTGCTCCTATGTACAAGAATATAGCTACTATAATACTGTCCCTATGTACAAGAATATAACTACTATAATACTGCTCCTATGTACAAGATTATAACTACTATAATACTGCCCCTATGTACAAGAAAATAACTACTATAATACTGCTCCTATGTACAAGATTATAACTACTATAATACTGCCCCTATGTACAAGAATATAACTACTATAATACTGCTCCTATATACAAGAATATAACTAGTATAATACTGCTCCTATGTACAAGAATATAACTACATACAATATGCCCCCTACATACAAGAATATATCTACTATAATACTGCCCCTATGTACAAGAATATAACTACTATAATACTGCCCCTATGTACACGAATATAACTACTATAATACTGCCCCTATGTACAACAATATAACTACTATAATACTGCCACCTATGTACAAGAATATAACTACTATAATACTGCTCCTATGTACAAGAATATAACTATTATAATATTGCTCCTATGTACAATAATATAACTACTATAATACTGCCCCTATGTACAAGAATATAACTACTATAATTCTGCTCCCTATGTACAAGAATATAACTACTATAATACTGCTCCTATGTACAGGAATATAACTACTATAATACTGCCCCATGTACAACAATATAACTACTATAATACTGCTTCTATGTACAAGAATATAACTGCTATAATACTGCTCCTATGTACAAGAATATAACTACTCCAGGTGCGATGATCAAGGATGTGACCGATAGGATACCAAAGCTCTTCAACTCCAAGGACGTCCACCCATTTCTTCTGATACATGTTGGCACCAATGACACGGCAAGGAAGGACCTACCGACAATCTGCAAAGACTTTGAAGAGTTGGGGAAGAAAGTAAAGGAACTGGATGCACAGGTAGTTTTTTCTTCTATCCTTCCAGTAGACGGGCATGGCACCAGGAGATGGAACAGGATCCTTGATGCAAACAACTGGCTAAGACGATGGTGCAGACAACAAGGATTCGGATTCCTGGACCACGGTGTGAATTACTTGTACGATGGACTCCTCGCCAGAGACGGACTACACCTCAACAAACCTGGGAAACACACATTCGCCAGAAGACTCGCTACACTCATCAGGAGGGCGTTAAACTAGAAGAAGAGGGGACGGGAAGAAAAACATTAGACTTGAACAAAGAAGATCCAGGAAAACATACTCAGAAGGGAGGTAAGAACATTTCTAAAACAATCCACAGCGAGGAGATTGGAACAAAACAAAATCCTCTAAACTGCATGCTCGCAAACGCCAGAAGCCTGACAAACAAGATGGAAGAACTAGAAGCAGAAATATCTACAGGTAACTTTGACATAGTGGGAATAACCGAGACATGGTTAGATGAAAGCTATGACTGGGCAGTTAACTTACAGGGTTACAGTCTGTTTAGAAAGGATCGTAAAAATCGGAGAGGAGGAGGGGTTTGTCTCTATGTAAAGTCTTGTCTAAAGTCCACTTTAAGGGAGGATATTAGCGAAGGGAATGAGGATGTCGAGTCCATATGGGTCGAAATTCATGGAGGGAAAAATGGTAACAAAATTCTCATTGGGGTCTGTTACAAACCCCCAAATATAACAGAAACCATGGAAAGTCTACTTCTAAAGCAGATAGATGAAGCTGCAACCCATAATGAGGTCCTGGTTATGGGGGACTTTAACTACCCGGATATTAACTGGGAAACAGAAACCTGTGAAACCCATAAAGGAAACAGGTTTCTGCTAATAACCAAGAAAAATTATCTTTCACAATTGGTGCAGAATCCAACCAGAGGAGCAGCACTTTTAGACCTAATACTATCTAATAGACCTGACAGAATAACAAATCTGCAGGTGGTTGGGCATTTAGGAAATAGCGACCACAATATTGTGCAGTTTCACCTGTCTTTCACTAGGGGGACTTGTCAGGGAGTCACAAAAACATTGAACTTTAGGAAGGCAAAGTTTGACCAGCTTAGAGATGCCCTTAATCTGGTAGACTGGGACAATATCCTCAGAAATAAGAATACAGATAATAAATGGGAAATGTTTAAGAACATCCTAAATAGGCAGTGTAAGCGGTTTATACCTTGTGGGAATAAAAGGACTAGAAATAGGAAAAACCCAATGTGGCTAAACAAAGAAGTAAGACAGGCAATTAACAGTAAAAAGAAAGCATTTGCACTACTAAAGCAGGATGGCACCATTGAAGCTCTAAAAAACTATAGGGAGAAAAATACTTTATCTAAAAAACTAATTAAAGCTGCCAAAAAGGAAACAGAGAAGCACATTGCTAAGGAGAGTAAAACTAATCCCAAACTGTTCTTCAACTATATCAATAGTAAAAGAATAAAAACTGAAAATGTAGGCCCCTTAAAAAATAGTGAGGAAAGAATGGTTGTAGATGACGAGGAAAAAGCTAACATATTAAACACCTTCTTCTCCACGGTATTCACGGTGGAAAATGAAATGCTAGGTGAAATCCCAAGAAACAATGAAAACCCTATATTAAGGGTCACCAATCTAACCCAAGAAGAGGTGCGAAACCGGCTAAATAAGATTAAAATAGATAAATCTCCGGGTCCGAATGGCATACACCCACGAGTACTAAGAGAACTAAGTAATGTAATAGATAAACCATTATTTCTTATTTCTAGGGACTCTATAGCGACAGGGTCTGTTCCGCAGGATTGGCGCATAGCAAATGTGGTGCCAATATTCAAAAAGGGCTCTAAAAGTGAACCTGGAAATTATAGGCCAGTAAGTCTAACCTCTATTGTTGGTAAAATATTTGAAGGGTTTCTGAGGGATGTTATTCTGGATTATCTCAATGAGAATAACTGTTTAACTCCATATCAGCATGGGTTTATGAGAAATCGCTCCTGTCAAACCAATCTAATCAGTTTTTATGAAGAGGTAAGCTATAGGCTGGACCACGGTGAGTCATTGGACGTGGTATATCTCGATTTTTCCAAAGCGTTTGATACCGTGCCGCACAAGAGGTTGGTACACAAAATGAGAATGCTTGGTCTGGGGGAAAATGTGTGTAAATGGGTTAGTAACTGGCTAAGTGATAGAAAGCAGAGGGTGGTTATAAATGGTATAGTCTCTAACTGGGTCGCTGTGACCAGTGGGGTACCGCAGGGGTCGGTATTGGGACCTGTTCTCTTCAACATATTCATTAATGATCTGGTAGAAGGTTTACACAGTAAAATATCGATATTTGCAGATGATACAAAACTATGTAAAGCAGTTAATACAAGAGAAGATAGTATTCTGCTACAGATGGATCTGGATAAGTTGGAAACTTGGGCTGAAAGGTGGCAGATGAGGTTTAACAATGATAAATGTAAGGTTATACACATGGGAAGAAGGAATCAATATCACCATTACACACTGAACGGGAAACCACTGGGTAAATCTGACAGGGAGAAGGACTTGGGGATCCTAGTTAATGATAAACTTACCTGGAGCAGCCAGTGCCAGGCAGCAGCTGCCAAGGCAAACAGGATCATGGGGTGCATTAAGAGAGGTCTGGATACACATGATGAGAGCATTATACTGCCTCTGTACAAATCCCTAGTTAGACCGCACATGGAGTACTGTGTCCAGTTTTGGGCACCGGTGCTCAGGAAGGATATAATGGAACTAGAGAGAGTACAAAGGAGGGCAACAAAATTAATAAAGGGGATGGGAGAACTACAATACCCAGATAGATTAGCGAAATTAGGATTATTTAGTCTAGAAAAAAGACGACTGAGGGGTGATCTAATAACCATGTATAAGTATATAAGGGGACAATACAAATATCTCGCTGAGGATCTGTTTATACCAAGGAAGGTGACGGGCACAAGGGGGCATTCTTTGCGTCTGGAGGAGAGAAGGTTTTTCCACCAACATAGAAGAGGATTCTTTACTGTTAGGGCAGTGAGAATCTGGAATTGCTTGCCTGAGGAGGTGGTGATGGCGAACTCAGTCGAGGGGTTCAAGAGAGGCCTGGATGTCTTCCTGGAGCAGAACAATATTGTATCATACAATTAGGTTCTGTAGAAGGACGTAGATCTGGGGATTTATTATGATGGAATATAGGCTGAACTGGATGGACAAATGTCTTTTTTCGGCCTTACTAACTATGTTACTATGTTATGTATGTTACTATAATACTGCTCCCTATGTACAAGAATATAACTGCTATAATACTGCTCCTATGTACAAGAATATAACTACTATAATACTGCTCCCTATGTACAAGAATATAACTACTATAATACTGCCCCTATGTACAAGAATATAACTACTATAATACTGCTCCTATGTACAAGAATATAACTACTATAATACTGCTCCTATGTACAAGAATATAACTACTATAATACTGCTCCTATGTACAAGACTATAATTACTATAATACTGCCCCCTATGTACAAGAATATAACTACTATAATACTGCCCCTATGTACAAGAATATAACTACTATAATACTGCTCCTTTGTACAAGAATATAACTACTATAATACTGCTCCTATGTACAAGAATATAACTACTATAATACTGCTCCTATGTACAAGAATATAACTACTATAATACTGCTCCTATGTACAAGACTATAATTACTATAATACTGCCCCCTATGTACAAGAATATAACTACTATAATACTGCCCCTATGTACAAGACTATAATTACTATAATACTGCCCCCTATGTACAAGACTATAATTACTATAATACTGCCCCCTATGTACAAGAATATAACTACTATAATACTGCCCCTATGTACAAGAATATAACTACTATAATACTGCTCCTTTGTACAAGAATATAACTACTATAATACTGCTCCTATGTACAAGAATATAACTACTATAATACTGCTCCTATGTACAAGAATATAACTACTATAATACTGCTCCTATGTACAAGACTATAATTACTATAATACTGCCCCCTATGTTCAAGAATATAACTACTATAATACTGCCCCTATGTACAAGAATATAACTACTATAATACTGCCTCTATGTACAAGAATAGAACTACTATTATACTGCCCCCTATGTACAAGAATATAACTACTATAATACTGCTCCTATGTACAAGACTATAATTACTATAATACTGCCCCCTATGTTCAAGAATATAACTACTATAATACTGCCCCTATGTACAAGAATATAACTACTATAATACTGCCTCTATGTACAAGAATAGAACTACTATAATACTGCCCCTATGTACAAGAATTTAACTACTATAATACTGCTCCTATGTACAAGAATATAACTACTATAATACTGCCTCTATGTACAAGAATATAACTACTATAATACTGCCCCTATGTACAAGAATATAACTACTATAATACTGCTCCTATGTACAAGAATATAACTACTATAATACTGCTCCTATGTACAAGACTATAATTACTATAATACTGCCCCCTATGTACAAGAATATAACTACTATAATACTGCCCCTATGTACAAGAATATAACTACTATAATACTGCCTTTATGTACAAGAATAGAACTACTATAATACTGCCCCCTATGTACAAGAATATAACTATTATAATACTGCCCCTATATACAAGAATATATCTACTATAATACTGCTCCTATGTACAAGAATATAACTACTATATTGCTGCTCCTATAGTCAAAACTATAGACTTGAATGGTTTAGAATGGTAGAAGAACATATAATGCAAACAGAGGATGGACGGCACACCCAAAATCATACATTGATCTAATGCCACTCGGCAAAAATATATACAACTAAACATGAGGTTCTTAGTGTGCGAAATGAGAGGAGTGCACATTAAAAAAGACAGATCATGCAATATTTTGTTGTTGTTGTCTGGGCCAGGTACCCAGTGTTTTTTTTTTTTTTTTGACTGACAGTTCCCATCCTATGTGTACTCGGACTTGTATGAATGCAGCCTTTTCTTTCTTTGTTGGAATTTATCTTTTTCTACTTATCACAGTAAATTATTTCCTTTTTATTTTTTTTAATCTACAGGTATGTTACCGATTGTTCATCTCTAAATGACAAAAAAAACACCAAATTATATCCCATCAAAGTCGTCCCCTGGACTAAGCATTTCGGTGCGAAACGCGCGTCGGGTGTGATGGGTTCCCCGGGTGCACCCCCTTTGGTAACTATGCCTGATCTATATTAATATTGTTTTGTGTGCCTAAGTTAATGAGTGATGATTGTTAGACACAGCTTTTGTTTTACTTTCTGCCTGCCCCGTGTGAACACGGACATATTTGGAGGTTAGATATATTTTCAATTGTGTTTATTTACACATATTTTACCTTGCCTCCTTGCTAGCTATTCATATATTTCTGACTGATTATTTATTTTGTACTTCAGCTGTCCCTGCTTGCATATGGTAAGCGTACAATCATCATTGCATTTTTGTTAATACTATTATTTAACATCTGATTTATTATTGTATTGTATGGCATACTCTGCTTGTTGTTTTTTTCTGGGGTGTTGGCTCCGTGGGTTTCCCACCTATTGTTCTCCTGTACTTGTGGTATCTGCCTTGTTTTTAATAGTTATTTGCAGTTCAATAAAGATATATTTGTATTTTTTACTATTTGGCCTAATGTGAAGGTTTTTTTTTCCATCTCTAAATGACTCAAAGTATTTGGCAGCCACAAAAGTTTCATACAATTTTTGAGTCCTATAGATAAACCCCTTTAGAAGTTCTTTGCAGAATAATATCTGTGAAACGCTGGATACATTCGCTGAGGCTGGAGAAGAAGCCAAAGTGTCAAACAATAATAAAATTTCCAATCGGCGGCCCGGTATTATGGATGACTGCCAGGCTAGTGAAGGAGAGATATTGAATAAGTTCAGGAAAGTTAAAGCTAACAAATCATCCACACCGCTCTGCACCCTCAGAGGTGTAAATGGGGCCAAACCGTGCTGCGTGACAGACCGCCATGGCTTTGGGCTGTGCACAATTTTGTCTTGAAGGATGCAAAATTTATCATTCCTGAAGTTGCTTTCCAGTAGAAAAAACTAAATAACTGATTTTGGATTGGGAATACCTCTCCTATAGAACGGGATATGCCCGAATGCATTATTTGTAACTTTGGTCTCCAAAGAGATCTTACTGTACCTAAGTGTACATGGGTGTACTTAGACTTTTAACCCACCACATTCTTCACACATGGGAGGTGTGTGGGAGAGAATGATAGGTGTCGCAAGGAGAATCCTCGATTCAATCTTCTTACAGGAAGGATCTGCATGGATCCTAAGATGCATGGAGGAACAATGGCTTAATTATCTTAGCACATTTTTTCTCCTTTGACCATTTTTTTTTCCTGAAAATGGAAAATTCCTTATTGGGGGATTCTCAAATTATTAAATTGCTTTGGTAAGACAGTATGAAAATAAGCAAGTTTGCAATTGACCTGCTTTTTCTTTCTGCCGTCATTCTATTGCCATGAGAGCTTTTATCTTTTATAATGAACAGCTGATTTCCATGGAGCTCTGTCACTATTGTCTGTGTAGATCCTGGCCAAGAGTGCCAGTAGCTACATTTTAGGAAAGAGGTTAACTCCTAACATACCAGCCACCTGTCTCATGCCCTTTGATTTTTAAACAGCATTTATCTGCTGCCCTCCCACTTTCTCAGCTTCTGACGAGCTTGTGCTCTAACTTTTGCAAAATCACCAGCGCGCAGTATTCACAGGTCTCCTAATCATGGCTCTCACTGTCTGGAGCTGCGTGTATGTTCAACTGCTCCGTTATCTCTATACGTAAATACAGAGATAGCAGTGCACACTCTGATCAAACCACTTATAGCTGAATGTGCTACAACAGTATGTAAAGCTGTAATACTACAGCTCTATTAGTCATCAGAACTGTCACTCAAGAAGGAGAGCCTGCCCTGCCAGAGACCGGGAAGTAAGGAGACTGCATAGCTCTGAACTACTCAAGAGACAACATGAGAATACCTGTTTTTAATGTATCCAATGGGAAAAAATTGTGACTTTTTTTTATAAAGCTGATGCCCAACTTTGAGCTTTTCATTGATTTATTTAGAGCTGAGAAAAAAAAGATCAAGATGACACTGGTCCAGTGGCCACATAGCCTTTGGTTGCTGAGCCAGAACCCGGCAAACTTCCTCCTACGTGACGGCATCCCCGGATCCTCTTTTAATTTGTAGGTCCAGCTCAACTTCACTTTTGCAGATTGACACCTGAATTACTTTGTGCCCGGGCCACTATTCAGAAGAGTCGCTGAAAATGTTGGCTGGTAGCAGGAGGATAGCTGGAGTCTGGTCAGTTTGCTACGGACTACCGATATGGCCACTAGACCAGGGTCCTGTGACTCATGTTGCTGTATTCTACTTATGATGATATACTTGATCATAGACCAGTTAACCAGTTTTTTTTGTATGTCCACATTCAAGTACATGATTCTTAATTCTTTGGCAGCTGGATCTACAGTCTACTGGATTTTAGGGACCTTGTTAAGGCAAGTGTCATGCTGCTGCAATACAGGTAATTGCAAGCTCCACTAGGTGGCAATAGAGTGGAGGGAGGACTGCACACAGCAGGACCAGACCTGCAATGCAGCGGCGAGGCCACCAAAAGGTGGCAGCAGAATAATCAAAACAAGCTGGGTCAAATATTAGACTGTGGCGCAGTACAAAGGGAATAAGCAAACACAGAGTCAATAACTAGCCAAATGGGTCAGTACCAGTCAGGAGCGGATATGCCAAAGACAAGAGACAAAACAACAGGTCAGGGTCCAAGCCGAGTCAATAAACCAGAGAGTCAATACACGAAAGCGGAACACTGAGTCTGAAAGGGAAGAGGGGATAAACAGATACCTGTTCAGTAAGCAAGCAGCAGGACAAATCAAGGCAAACGTGGTCAGCTACTCACGCCGTAGGCAGAAGCAATAGCTGACATGGTCTGCAGGACACAGCGGGGATAAATAGCAAACCTGAGACCAGACTAAGGCTGAGAAAGTTAACCCCTGGCATGACCAAACTGGAAAAAGGGGAAGACAGGACTCTAAACCCGGTCTGGATCATGACAGCAAGATTCTCTTTCTACAATGTTAAAAAAAAACCTAAACAATTCCTTTTAATCCTTTAAAAGAAAAACATTATTTTTGGTCAAAATGTGCAACACAAAAAAAAAAGGTGAAGCAAAGAAATCTTTGTAAGATTCTACTCACAACGGCGTTTTCATTGCGTGTTACAGTATTTTTTATGGCAAGCCTAACATAGTTTGCAGTCTAATTCTTGAAGTCATAAACGCTTAAAACCTTGATAGAAAATGAAGGAATCCTATCGGCGATCAAAGGGATACATCAGGAATTCATTGGGATCAGAATCCAGATTTAGCGTTAGTTCTACATTCATTGAACATTCTGCCACTAGTGATAAGAGAGCATTGTATAAAAAACTTTTTACGCGCCTCTGATCATTTTCAGAAAAGACTGCTTGACATGTAGTTAGTTAGCGGATTTCAAATTGCAATTTCCACAATTTAGCATAAAACTTTTCAATCTTTGATTTCAGGGTTTTCTTTTATGACCATAGGATAAAATTAATTTAAAAAGAAAAATTCCAAAACTTGTATCCTTTTTGTTTTACACTACTCTAAAAACGGATAAAGCTGCTGGAGGACGAGTTGAAACATGGACCTTGGTAATTACAGTATCTCTCATCATGTGAAGTGTCTGGAACGTATCGATAACTACAATGTCTTAAATGCAGAGGACTTGACCCGTTGCCGAGGCTGATGTACGACTTTCATTGATGTTTTCATTGTGTTTTCAGATATGCCGCAGTCGTGATAAATAGAAGTTAAAAGTGCTGATTCTCCTTTAAAGAGTCATCGAAAGCTAAATTAATATTTCACGAGCAAGCGCTCATCCTCGAAAAGTGCAAGGAAAGCCTAATTATCAGAGTAATGCAAGCAGATGGGCAAGCTGCGGAACGAGGTCTCTTTCCGTTAAAGAGATTGTTGGCCAGCTCAAACAAAGATTTGGGGTGTAATGTGACATTTTCTTGGAAAACAAGGGGGTAAGCTATGTTTGTGCTATGGGCACATATGGAAGTCTCGCATTGCTTATAGCTCTGTAGTGTTGAGAATGACACCAAAATATTAAAATTTTCATGATTTCTATAGGTGGGATTGTAGGAGAAGTTTAACTTCTTAAAGGCCCCATCAATGCATCTGAGCTTGCCATGTACATGTATTTTCTATCCAATTTTTGCAGAAACAAAAGCATTACCATTTTAGTCTATGGTTAAAAAAAATTGAAAAATGGTCATGTATGATCCAATTTTTGAACCACGTTCATCTGTTCAAGTGAATGGGTCTGTGATAAAAAAAAAATCCGGACCGCACACACATGGTATCTCTGAGGTGCATCATAATTGACAAATGCTAGAAGAAGCAATGTTTTCCAAACTAGGCACTGTCCAATCAAAGGACTGCAAATAAGACCTCAAATACTTTTCAGGAAATGAAAAATTCTTCAAAAAACTCCTCCCAAAAAGGAGCATTTCATAAAATGGCTTCTATTTGAAAAATGGTGGTTTTTGAATGCCTCAAAAAAACCTTGTGTGCACATAACTCTTACAGGGTTTTTCTGAGGGGGGGTTAAACAAGGTGTTTTTAGCTTTAAAAATGCTCAATCTGTTGTGCCACAATCTATGTTTTTTGTTGTGGAACCTTTTTTTTTTATTAATGTTTCGTTAATGTTTTCACTAAATGTGTTGTTAAAGTTTTTAGGTGTTTAAAATTTTTCCTTGCTGGCAATTTTCTCTCTTTTTTTTAATGAATCGATCAATAAAACACCTCAAAATGCTTATAGAATGTTTAAAAGACACAGGGCATATTGAGACATTTTTGCAGACTTCCAGTTGAGTTTTTCAACAGTAAAAAGTGTTGTTTTTTTTTCAAAAGAAATAAATAGGCTACTTCTGAGAGACTTGTCTCCAGGCACTCCATCTAGTAAATCCCAGAAGAACCTCGGGGCCTTCACCCTTTAAGCTCTATTCAAAGATCTGAATTTACTGCAGGGTCCATTGGGTGGAGTCCACACAGTAACTGCTGACTGGAGGAGCGAGCCTGAAGCAAGGATAGCCAATCTAACCTGATCTGTATGAGGAAGGATATAGCTGAGGTTAGATACCAGGAGGACATACAAAAATAGTGCCAGACAGGCCGGGGTCAAAGAAAAAGAAGATACCAGAATAGTCATGTCAGGATATAGATCATTCGGGTTTACAAGAGCAGCTCAAGAGCTCAAGGAGAAACGAAGCAATATCTGTCAACTTCCAACAGTACGATGGGAGTTTAAATAGAGTGTGGTACTGTCATATTGGCCAAAGCAGGGAACTGATTACTCTTAGGTGCTAGACAGCATACACACCCATTCTATTCGACTGAGCAGCACCACGGATCACACAAATGACTCGCTTCCTCGCAGAGTGAATGCGGTGGCGTCTGGAGACAGAAGCAGTTGTTGCTGTCATGGGTCTCTGTAATGATGTGACAATAACTCAACTGAAAGTTGATAATCTTGAAACACTTGCTACTTGTAAGTACAATTAGGACAGGGTTCAATGGTGACCTTTGGTTCTGCGGTGGGGATTGTAAAATTGTGGTTTACCATGACCACCATGAGGCCCCATGGTCTCCAAAAATGTTGTGGCAATTGCGACACCATCAAAACGTTTGAAATCAGTGGATATTGCCCATACCTTTTCCCACGGAAGAAACTTTCTTAGTTGATGTAACTAAAACCACCCCTTGCCTAAACATAGCCGTTGATTCCCAAACTAAGGCTAGGTTCACATTGCGTTAGTGCAATCCGTTTAGCGGATACGCTAACGGAATGCGCTAATGCAATGTCCAAAAAGGGATTGCGTTTGGCAATCCTGCTAGCGCAGATGCCCGATCTGCGCTAGCGAAGAACGGACCCTGAACGCTGCAAGCATCGTTCGAGGTCCGTCCGAAAATAACGGGACATCGCTGACGCATGCCAAAAAAGGCATACGTTAGCGATGCGGTAGCGATCCGTTAGCACATTGCAGTCAATGGGTGCGCTAACGGATCCGTTACATAACGTTAATTGCGACAATTGAGCCATGTAACGGATTCCGTTAGCAGACACGCACTAACGCAATGTGAACCTAGCCTAACTTACATTATTCCATTGGTTATGGATGTATACCAGACCATAGGCAGGCAGATCCTTTTTGTTCTGCTTTTTTTGCAAAACATGTCCCTGTTGTTCTTCAAGACCGATAGCTTGTTTTCTTGGAACAGAAGGATGTTATGCTCAAAGATGAACCCAACTTAATCCCAAAAGTCGTAGAATAATAGACTGTTCAAGTTGAAAGGGGCTTCCTCGGTCATCGTGTCCAACAACCCTACTCAATACAGGATTCACTAACCCATCTCAGACAGATGTCTGTCCAACCTCTGTTTGAAGACTTCCATTGAAGGAGAACTCACCACTTCTCGTGGCCGCCTGTTCCAGTCATTGATCAAACTCACTGTCAAAAAGTGTTTTCTAATATCTAATCTGTAGATTCCAAAGTCAACTGGAGATGGTGCTATGGTCTACTCAATATCACAGACTCTGTCGTGATCCTACCAGAGGGTGCTCTGGCCCTTTTGTGCATCCAGCTTAATTAGTGAGCCCAAAACAGGTACAAAAAGGCATTGTTAACATTATCCCATAAAGTTTCAAAAAGTTCAAAAAGAGTAAAAAAAAAAAGACAAAAAAATCCCCTGATAATAAGTTTCTTTGACGACATCTAAACTGTTACAAGAATAGCTGCAGACATCTTCAGCTTCTCGGTGTAATTACACAATTGTGAACTTGTTACACTGAAAAGTTAAAAAAGAAGATAGTAATTACGACGGTTTGTGCGCTGTTTATCTGACACATGTAATCAGCTGCCGACTATCAATAAACAGGCTAATTGGCTGAATACAAACTATCATAATTAAGCTGCAAAAAAACGGGGCTAATTTTGAAAAAGGAGAAAATGGAAACTATCGATGATTGAAGAGTTAAATGACAACAATAATAATTGCAAGAAAAAACGTAATTATCTAATCAAGATCCTAACGAACCAAACTAAACTTGCAGCTTAAAGGGGCATCTGATTCGTAGCCATAAGTACTTTGTTTTTTTGTTTGTTTTTTTTTATCTATAAGTTTGGAAATAAAAGTTTGGGCAATTGGTTTAAGATCCCGGAAAATGTCTAAATCTATCATAATTCGAGATGTGAAAATTGAACCATCTCACTTTTTACAAAGTTGTCAGAATGTAGAATACAATGGTGGAAATCCAATATTTGATTTGACCAAAAATATTAAATGTCACATCAGACAAATCAATTAAAAGGGTCGGAATGGGTTAGAAAATGTTGCCGCTCCTCTTTACGTTGTTCTCGTGCTGCAACTCTATTGATGTAAATGGTGATGAGCTGCAATACCGCACACAACCTGTAGACAAGTGTGGCACTGTTTTGAAAAATAAAAAATTGGCCAGGTTTTTCTCTTCCTGTGCAATCCCTTTAAGCTTCATAGCTCAAGTATTCAGTACTGATTGCAAAGTATATAGTTCACAGCATCCGAGTCAATTCCATACCTCGTACCGTGTACATGCTGCTAATATATTATTCCTAAATAAGTCCTTCCCGACAGATGCATATGTTAATGTCGTTTCTCGTGCACAGACCTCCTTTGCAAATCTTTTTTGGACTTGTACCTGTTTTATGGGATGTGCAGATCAAGCATTTTAAACTTCATTTTTTTTTATCCTTGTGTGAAACCTGATTTATTCTCTGCCAGGGTAGAAACGATGAAACAGCTCGGCTGCCAATTAGAAATTAAGGTGCAGCGTGTTTTATTTTTGTTTACAATTTTTCATTGTTTTTTTTTTTCTATTTTGTCCAAAATGTAGTTAAAAAATCATGTCTCTGCTTCCCATCTGCCCCTGTGCTTATGACGTAAGGACGGCTCTGCGGGGGAGGGCTCGTTCTGAACTGGATACACCTCTAAAAATATTTTATTTTAGAGGGATTTTTGTGCTGAGGGGTGAGATCTGACATTGCAAAAAATTATTTTAACATTATAAACGAATCCCTGTTTAGCTGGTTTTTAGTTCCCCCGGTTTTTGGGAATGTTGGGAGACACTCGCTACAGTCCCCTTGTAACTCCCGCAAGGGTTACCATTGGTGTTTTTCAGGTCCTGAATAGATAAGAAGGCACATTTTGCTAATGGTAGCTTCTGCACTATATTTTTACTAAACTTTTTAAGGTCCTAAATGTTTTTTGGATTAAACTTGAAGGGTATGTACATTTTTGCAAATAACTTATGCGTCTCCATGGTTACAGACTACAAACACAACCTGTGTAGTCTGAGCCTGTAGTCATGCGTTACTCCACTCACTTTGTCCTTTTAACTTACACTTACTAGAAGAAGGAGCTGATGGAAGAAGAGTAAAAAGACTGTAGGTGGTGGCTTACTGCCAGTAGTAGTAGACCATGTGGCCATCAGTTAGAGGATCCCGATGGGGACCGGCAACAGATCCCTTCCGCCTCGCATCTCAACTTCAATGGTATCCTCAGGATGCAGATACAGTTGAATACAATGGTGCGGTGAGGAGCCGTCGGCTCTCTCCTCCACCATTTAGCTAGTGTGAGTCTCAGCAAAGCACCAACACCATATTGCACCTGCTGCGTGGAGCCTCAGTCCGCACACAGCACAGACAGGTGCAGCTTATTGGTGGACGGGACTCTGTGAGTAGTCTATTTTTTTCTAACTTTGTCAATCAATAGTGTTCGAGGACAATGTGTGTTGGGGGAACTATAGGGGTAGACATCATACTGTGTGGTAGCATCATACTTTCAGGAAGCACAGTGGAAACCTCCTACTGTCTGTGGGGAATGTACTTTGGGAAAATTATACTATGTGGGAGGCACTGTGATGATAAACTGTGATGGGGGCATCATACTTTGCTAGAGTCACTGTGGGGGCCATCATACTGTGCATGTGTGGGATACTATGGGGGTGTTATTGCATTAGGTGTATTTATTGGGGGCATCATACTGTATATAGACCATGAAGTGGATATCGTAATGGGTAAGAACATTAAGGGGCTTCAGTCAGGGTAATATTTCTGTGTATGTGCCGCTATACATGACCCCTCACCCTGTCTTTAAACGTTGGGAGGCATGCCTTTTTTTGATATAATACAACCTTCTACATCAAATACACTGCTCAAAAAAATAAAGGGAACACTAAAATCCCACATCCTAGATATCATAAAATATTCCAGTTAAAAATCTTTATTCATTGCATAGTGGAATGTGTTGAGAACAATAAAACATAACAATTATCAATGTAAATCAAAATTAATATCCCATGAAGGTCTGGATTTGGAATAATATTCAAAATCAAAGTGGAAAATCAAATTACAGGCTGATCGAACTTCAGTGGAAATGCCTCATGACAAAGAAATGATGCTCAGTAGTGTGTGTGACCTCCACGTGCCTGTATGACCTCCCTACAACGCCTGGGCATTTTCCTGATGAGGCTGCAGATGTTTTCCTGAGGGATCTCCTCCCAGACCTGTATTAAAGCATGAGTCAACTCCTGGACAGCCTGTGGCACAATGTGGCATTAGTGGATGGAACGAGACATGATGTTCCAGATGTGATTGGATTCAGGTCTAGGGAACGGGTGGGCCAGTCCATAGTATCAATGCCTTCATCATGCAGGAACTGCTGACACACTTAAGTCACATGAGGCCTAGCATTGTTATGCATCAGGAGGCACCCAGAGCCTACTGCACCTGCATATGGTCTCATAATGTCAAGGTACCTCCAAAGAAATGCCTCCCCACACCATTACTGACCCATTGCCAAACCGATCATGCTGGAGGATGTTGCAGGCAGAACATTTTCCATGGCATCTCCAGACTCTGTCACGTCTGTCACATGTGCTCAGTGTGAACCTGCTCTAATCTGTGAAGAGCACAGGTGGCCAATGTTGATTCTGGCAAGCTTTGTGTTCTCTGCAAATGCCAATCGCCCTACATGGTGTTGGGCTGTAAGCTCAACACCCAATTGTGGATGTTGGGCCCTCATACCCCCCTTATGGAGTCTGCTTCTGACAGTTTGAGCAGACACATGAATGTTAGTTGCCTGCTGGAGGTCATTTTGCAGGACGCTTGCACTGTTCTTACTGTTCCTTCTTGCACAAATGAGGAGGAGGTAGCTTTCCTGCTGCTGGGTTGTTGCCCTCCTACAGTCCCCTCCACATCTCCTGGTGTTCTGGCCTGTCTTATGGTATCTGCTCCATGCTCTGGACACTACGCTGACAGACACAGCTACCCTTCTTGCCACAGCTCGCATTGATGTGCCATCCTGGATGAGCTGCGCTACCTGAGCCACTCCTGTGGGTTGTAGATATTGCCTCATGCTACTGTACAGTGCATATAGGGATGAGAGCAATGACAAAATGCAAACGTGGCCAAAAAGGATGAGAATAAGGAAATGGTCTGTGGTCACTCCCTGCAGAACCACTCCTTTATAGAGGTTGTCTTGCTAATTGCCTATCATTTCTACCTGTTGCCTGTTCTATTTGCACAACGACAGGAGAAATTGATTTACAATCAGTGTTGCTTCATAACTTGATAGATAAATTTCACTGAAGTGTGAATGACTTGGAGTTACATTGTGTTGTTTAAGTATTCTGAGCTATGTATATATACATATATACATGAATATACACACACGTACACACATATATACTGTATATCTTTATTATATATAATTTAGGGGGGGTGAATATAGACTATCGCTCTGGGGCCCTATTGATTTATTTGTATATTGCTGACTCCAGGATCTGACTACACAAGGCTTGTGGTCTGTAACCATGGAGATACATAGGTCTGTATAGCAGCTGTATACATAAAATGACAGACTTTAGGCATAGCATAGCATAATATTCAATGGCGAACGTAATTCAATAAAAAAAAGTAACATATTGGAAAATACATTTTGAATTTCATTTTTATTAAAGAGCCAAGGGAAATATAAAACGTGATTCACGCAATGTGATATAATTTTTTTTTTTTCGATTTATGCAATATAGTAATTTAATTTTGCAGGTTCGCTTCCCATCTAGTTCCCTTATTCTCAATGTGCTATATCAAATCCAGAGAAAATTACAATTTTAAGGTTCATTTTTTTTCTGAATTATAAATAACTTTTTTTTTTTACAGACTTTTAATTTACTGTTTTTTTTATAATTAAAAGTCATTTAGAATATTTTTTTATGCAAAAATATGACATTTAGAAATATACTCCTGGGTAGAATATTTCAAAAACTGTGACTGTCCTCATTTCTTTCTTTTTTTTTTTCTTCTTTTAAACCATGAATACCAATATATCAGATTTCATGGGTGAAAAACACAAAGAAATGAAGAATCTATTTACTATCTGAGTGATCTGGATATAGTTATTGGAAGTATTAATGTACCTTATCTAGCAGAGTGTGGCATAGCGACAGTCTCGGCTGAATCCTCTGCAGATATGTAAATGCGCATTAGCAGCTGAATATCAGATTATGGAAATTCTTAGAAGAAAATTAAGGCTCGGAAAGAAAAAAAAAGAAAAAAAAAAAAAGACCCTTGTCGCTAAATCAGTTTTTGCTTTGAAGCTATCATTTTTTGACAACCGGTTGAGTGCAAAAATATAAATTAAATCTGAAAAGTTGGACAAGATGTAATTATTAAAATGATTTGTATTGCAAAAAGAGAATTTAATATATGTAATCCCAAAGAGAGGTTATGAACGGAGGTTTGCAAGATGGTGTTTTGGAACAATAATACTGTGATGACTTGACTTAACGAATGTTACTATTCATTGTGGACCTACCAGACCCATATGATGAAATACGGTGATTAGTGGCGGCGGGCTTGTCGTCCAGTGTAATATTGCAAATATGATCCCGGCTGCGCTCCCGCTGATTGTGAGGACGCAGTTGTAGCGCTTTCATCATTACCTTGTTGATATAACAATATGTCGACCATTGAAATACGATTACATGAAGGTGCAAAAAGGGGGGGGGTAAAAGGCTATTCCCAACATTATAGGATATCACTAGAGATGAGCGAATTTGATCGGGTCAGGGCCTATTCGGCAAGCTATAGCGCTTACCGAAGAAGCTGCAGAGGGAACCCGGCTTCCTGGATCGTGCCGGCTGATCAGCTCCATGTGTCGTGGCTGTCATGACACATGAGTCACGAGAGCCTGTTTGTTGCCGAATAACCAGGGACCCGATCAAATTCGCTCATCTCTAGATATCACCCCTCAAAAAGAGAGGTGATAACTAGCGGGGATATTTGGAGTTTGACTGCTCGTACCTCCATCAATTCTGAATTGCCCCTTCGGAAAAGAGTGTTAGCCATCCATGTGCATCAATGCCCCACTAATTGTTTGCGGTAATGTCTACTTAAGGATTTCCAGCAGTGCCACAGAACTGGAGCAAGTTCAGAGAAGAGCTACCAGGATGGCGAGCGGAATGCAAACTATGTCCTACAAGGAACGGTTAAAGGATCTGGTAATGTTTAGCTTGCAAAAAAGAAGGCTAAGAGGAGACTTCGTAACGGTCTACAAATATCTGAAGTGCTGTCAGTGTAGAGGGGTCATCATTATTCTCATTTACACATGGAAACACGAGGAGCAATGGAATGAAACTGAAAGGGAGAAGATGCAGATGAGATATTAGGAAAAATCTTTTTGACAGTGAGGGGGATCAATGAGTGGAACAGGCGGCCACAAGAGGTGGTCAGTTCTCCTTCAATGGAAGTCTTCAAACAGAGGCTGGACAGACATCTGTCTGAGATGGTTTAGTGAGTCCTGCATTGAGCTTCGGGGTTGGACACAATGTATCTGGAAGTCCCTTCCAACTCTTAACATTCTGTTATTCTGTGAAAATGAATAAAGTGGTGTGGTCATTGATCCATCCTGGTTTGGCACATCTGTGTCCTATTCTGAGGAAGCAAAGATGTCCCAAAACAAGACAAAACTCCATGGATCTGCAAGTGTGGAGAATGTTGAACTTCGGGAATGAGCCTTTAAGATTGGCCGTCGATATCAATCAGCATCTAAATTAAAAGGAACATGATGCTGCACACACAAGTGATAGCTTACTGATCAGATGGGTCTGAACACTGGGACCCACATTGATCAGCAGAATGGAACATTTTAGTTTCTAATGGGGCACTTTTATCCCTGTTACAAAATGGAGCATTTCGGATGGTTCCAGTGCACCCACCGATTAATAAGTTATCAGCTATCTTGAGGATAAATTATAATTTCTTTTCACTGAAAAACCCTTTAAGCCTTTTCCAGTTGTAGTTTCTGTGTGCTGTTGCTGATTCTTGGCTACTAATGTGAGTAAGATGGACCAAGTGATGGGTAACATCACTGGTGCAAATGATCTACAGGGCATAGCATCAACAACACTCTCGTATATCTGTCTGTGCCTGGTCCTGGTGCTCAGTTTTCTGTACTTGAATGGATCAGAGCTGTTTTGAACTGCAGGACCAGGAACAATTATGATGACCAAATGTGGGCAGCAACGCTTGGGTAAAAATATGTATCACTAGCAGAGGACCTACAGGTCACCCAGCTTCACAAGATGGATCTTTATTGATGACCACCTAATTTACCAAATAGGAGGTAAAGGATACATGTTCTCCCAACCGATTCCAGAGGTTGGACCCAGAGGTATAAGACATGGGCAGCACGGTGGTTCAGCGATTAGTACTGCAGCCTTGCAGCGCTGGAGTCCTGGGTTCAAATCCCACCAAGTAACACTAGTAGAAAGAACGCGGCAACACTCACCGGACCTGTGATCAAGTCTTGTCTTTATTAGAAAACATGTAGTACCATCTTCACGGCACGGGGGAGTGGAGGAGCAAAGGAGGTGAGCGGACGACGACCGTTTCACGCCAAACCGACGCTTCTACAGGTCAAATCCCACCAAGGACAACATCTGCAAGGAATTTGTATGTTCTCCCCGTGTTTGCGTGGGTTTCCTCTGGGTTCTCCGGTTTTCTCCCACACTTCAAAGACATAATGATAAGGAATTTATATTGTGAGCTCCACTGGGGACACTTCCGATATTGTCTGTAAAGCGCTGTGGACTTCATGGTGCTATATAAGTGAGTAAAACAAAAAAATAAATATGGCGTATCCACGGAATGTGTCCTTTTTTGGAAAGTCTATGATCTTACTTTGCACCTTTTTGTTTTACTTTACTTTTCTTTTATGTTCTTGCTACTTTGCTTCTTTCTCACATTTTCTATTTTATTTTTTTAACCTTTTTTTTGCCGATATTTAATATTTAAAAGAAAAAAAATAAGTCAAAGACTTAAACAAGGAAAAAAAAAATCTCATTCAGTAATTGATAAAACTTGGAAAGCTGGAGAACTATTCGACCAACCTTCAATTAACATAATCCCCAAAACTGCTGTTATCAACACTGTTTCATTATCCACAATCTAGTTGTTATAAAAAGAGGGAGAAATCGGTCTGACGTTTGAAGGACAATGCTAAAATTAAACCGGAATTAATCAAAGTGCTTGGGGCTATTGATAAACTACTCCTGTAAAGTACTCTGTTATTTCATGGATTACCCAAGTCCAGAAAACATCTTTAAGGGAAAAAAGAAATCAACTTCACTTGACGGATTTGTTTGAAAAAGTGCAATTTATTTAGTATTTTTATTTTTTTTTCTCATTTTTCTTTTCTAACTTTTTTGAAAACTTATTTGGGAAGATGCATGACATCTAAAAACGAACAAATAAAAAATTATATTCACCCACGGGGACTCAAACAAATTATTCAAGCATGCATTAGATCCCATGCAGATCTATGAGTCTCCATGATTACGGGCTACAAACAAGCAAAATGTAACAAATGCAATGTACTGTTGTTTTACCGGCAGGGTCAGACTGCACACAGGGTCTGTTTTCCGTCTGCACCAACCGAGGCACAAACGTCTGCACAGGAGCTGTGTGCACAAAACGGTCGGAGAATTTTAATCAACTCTATTTGCAAAGTTGCTTCATTATTTATTTTAGATGCAAAAAAAAACATAAAATTCAAAACCTTTTGGGAATATAGTGTGATAATTTACTACAGTAGTTACTGAATACCAAAAACCCTAAATGCTAAATTCATTAAATACTCTCAATAACACTCTGGGAAAAATGCAGTTCAATAGTCTCGTGCGGCCCTCTCGAGGAATAAAGTCAGAGAACAAATGGAAGAAAAATAGAAGGAGGAAAAAAAATGATAAATGTTCAAATTATGCAGAATTTGCCTTTTTGCAGTGCCATTCCCCATTGCGTTTGCTGGAATTTTATAGAGAGATAAATCACAAAGAAATAAGAAAGCAGTAATGAGATAGAACTAGGTTTGAAATATGGATGCAAATCCCTACCACCTGCTGATCGAATCTAGCCTGCCGAGACCGTCCTGGGAGCTGTATTACCATTAACATGTTGTAAGTGCTAAATTCGAAAGGAAAGGATGGTGGAATTATATGTCTGTAAAATGCCAGAGTCGTCACTGATTTATCCCGTAACAGAATGTTCCAGCCACATCTACATAAATATTTTAATAGGGATTTAATTTTAATATTTGTCTGGTTTTAAATCTTGTCCCCGCTGCCATCCGGGTGTAGACATGAGCATCTACTAATTGTCTGCATTGATAACGCTGGCACTAATGCAGCAAGATCAATGAGTGGAACAGGCTGCTACCAGAGGTGGTGAGTTCTCCTTCAATGGAAGTCTTCAAACAGAGACTGGAGAGACATTTGTGAGATGGTTTAGTGAATCCTGCATTGTGCAGGGAGTTGGATCTGATGACCCAGCCAACTCGAATATTCTATGTTGTCTATGTCATCCTGGAAAATTTGAGAAGAACTATTGGAAATGCTGTGGCACACAAAAAGGACCTCTGGAAATGCTGAAACATGGCCATCCAACCTCTTCGTGTATTCTCCACCCATTTTCTGTCTTCGAAATTTGTCTTCACGAATTCCTGGGCTACAAGAAACTTTAGAACCTCTTGCTTTTAGGAGGTTTCAACAGAACAAGGGAAACTTGACAACTCTTTAGTGAGACCGAGAGGTCTCCCATTTTTCTTAGATGTTTCGAAAGAGTTGCCGAGTATGGTCAAAGGCTAAGAAGTTTTTTTTTTAAGCAGATCCTCTTGAAAATCTCACCTCAAAGCCTGCTTCAAAAACTCATTTCGATGGCAAATCCACTTTCTTGTGCATATGAGTTTTTTAAGCATTTTTTTTCCTGAAGAGGTTTTGAAAAACATTTTGAAGAGGACTCAAGAAGAAATTTCTCCAAACTAGACACCGAGAATTAAAAAGATATGAAGAATGCTTCAGGTAAAAAAAAAACTCTTCCAAAAATATTTCAGGAAAAGATAAACTCTTCAATTCAAGAGTTTATTGAAGCTTCCTGCTTGGAAAACTCATATTTTTTAACTCTGTTTTGAAAAAACTGGGTGCACCAAACCTAACAGGACTCCTTATGGCTCACTCAGCATTTATAAGGCTACTTGCACATAATGTCTTTTTGCAGAGTTTTAGGAGCAGAAATCTAGTGGGTCTACAAAGTTTTTAAGGAGTTTTGAGAACTGGAGGAGAATTTGTAGAGAGTTTCTGCTCAGTTTTTTGCTTTAAAACTCCTCAAAAATGACTATACTACTGCTGTGATGCTATTCACTTCTCATAGCCAAGCTGTGAGTCAAAATGGTCAAGGAGTCCAAGGTCAGAAGCCAGGAGGGTACGTCATAAACAGAAGGAAGAGACAAAAGTGTATTCAGGTAATGTTCCGAGGTCAGAGTACCACTGGGAGGATAACAGATCAGAGCTGAAGGGGTTAAACAGGCGGATGGTCAGAACGAAGTCCAAGGTCAGGCAACAGATCAAGCATACAGAACTCAAGGCACAGGAGAACAAACCTCACAAGCTGAATGTATGTCTGGCAGAGTTCTGGGAGACACAGCTCAGTTAAGTAGCATGGCAATTACCTGGAATAATGAACACTTGGAGACAGTCGACACCTCACAGTCTCAGATTGGATAGTCGAGCTGTCAATCAACACATTGACAACTCAGCACGCACCTGTACCAGATTGGATGGCCAAGATGTCAGCAACTGCATCCCAGACACACTGAGGGGTGGAACCGTGACAACTACTACTTATAATGGTGCAGGAGAACATTTTGAAGACCTTAAGCCTCCAGAACTTGCATCCCACCCATACTATAGAGATATTTTACGCTCGCCTCCAATTACTCACCCAGGACTGACCCACTTTAGAGTGCGATTTACACAAAACCACCCGAGACACCCCTAAATTTGCTGGATTTGTATCTGAAAAGTTAGGACAGTTCTGGCAATGTTAGAACTGTTGGTTACTATAGCTGCTCCTCTGTCTGATACTCAATGTTGTGCACTCTTGATTTTCATGTACTCCACTGTTCTAGATGCCTATTCATCTTGAAGCATTAAACCAAACGATATTTTTGGCAAATCAAGAGGCACAAAGTCAACATTGAGACCTACGGAAATTCTATGTGTCCATATTACAGAACAATGGGCACTCTACATGTCTGTCAGCTCCATACTATGGAGACATTTTATGACAAGGAAATAATATTTCTGAACTATGATCAAAATGAACACTACACAACAGTAATTTAGGAGGGTACATAGAGGAAAAGAAGTGACCAAAATACCTCTGTGGATATCAGGGGTTGTATAGAGAAGTAATATGGTAGGACACGATACGATCAGTGTTTATTGTTTGGTTGACTTGTCTAGTAGAAGTCTACAGAAGTCTGAAATCCACCATTGGTCTCAGAGGCTGCTGCTGTGTTGATCCCTCATGCTTTACACTCAAGTCTCCCTTAATAATATTTGATGCTTTGCATATCTATACCCAACTGTTCATGAATTTGATGCACCAGACAAGCTTGTGATTCTCTATGGCTTTTCTAGTGTAGTAGTCGTTAGATTCTTTATCCCTACACTATGGCTCATAATAATTCACAACAAGCTTAGGGGTAAAATATTTTCATCCTTAAACAATATTAGAAAATGATACAGTTTTTGTCTCATCTATATGGTGGTCAGATTGGCACACACACAGAGAGGAGGTAACAACAAGCATAGGAAGCTGATAGTCCATTCAGGTACAAGGCCAGTTGACCGAAGAGTCACAACCTGGCTTCATCTTTCAGGCTTGGCTACCGCACCTGTGGCACGCACACAGAGAGGAGGTAATGACAAGCTTAGGAAGATCACAGTCCATTGAGGTACAAAGCCAGTAAACCACCCGATGGTCACAACATGGAAATGTTCTCCGAACATCTCAATGGAGCCCCAAACATAGAGTTCAGCGATGGTCAATGGAGCAGATCTGTATTCTTCCAAGCGGGGCCTTCGTCTCCAAGATTGTTTCCAGTAGAATGATAGATCCGTGTCCCTCGTGTTGGGGCCATGATGTATTGGCACCAGTCCTGTAGTGTTCCCTGGAAGTTTGGATGTCTTGGCAGAATCTCTGTCTCTCTCTGCCTCTCTATACAGAGGCATGTAACCTATTTTTATATTTAACAGGTGTCCTTCAGTCCAGAATTACAGATAAAGGGAAGAATGATGATGATCAAGTCGCCTTGTTTGATTATGTAATCTATTTGCATAGATTTTCTTCCTCTGTTTTAAAAATCAACAAACTATCTGGGCTACCCAATGCATAATTAGCAAATCAGTAAGCATCACTAGTCATCAAGGATAAGAGCATACCATGATATATCAAATATCAGCTTACAACTCAATATTCCAAGCTTACACAAACAAAAGTCTGTTTTCTTGACCAGCCAGAAATCAACACCTAAATTCAAAAGTAAACATACAGATAACAGTCTATTCCTCCTGACTTGCTAAAAAATAGTCGCCTGGTTAATTAAGATACAATGCTGTGTCTCCACAACCTACATGTCAGTCAGTGCTATAGGCTGTTTCTCATTCCTGGTGGACAGTGTTACAGGCTGGTTCTCATTCCTAGCAATCAGTGGTATAGGCAGGTTCTCCTCTCTGGTGGTCAGTGGTATAGGCCAATTCTTATCTCTGGTTGTCAGTCATAGAGGTAGACTCACGTTCCAGGTGGTCAGTGGTATAAGCAGACTCAAAATTCTGGTGGTCAGTGGTATAGGCTGGTTCCCATTCATGGTGGTCTCTGGGATTGGCTGATACCCTCATTTTCCACCTACTTTCCATTCGTGGAAGTCAGTGGTATACGCTGGTTCTCATTCCTGGTGATTAGTGGTATAGGCAGGCTCATCTCCCAGTGGTCATGGCATAGGCATATTCTTATCCCTGGTTATCATTGATATAGGCTGATTCTCATTCCTAGTGTTCAGTGGTATAGACAGGTTCACCTCCCTAGTGGTCAGTGGCATAGGCAGATTCTTATCCCTGGAGGTCAGTGGTACAGACAGGATCACGTGCTTTGTTGCCAATGATGCTTTACATCTAGTACATAAAAGTGCTGCTTATCGAGACCAAATCTTTGACATTATTAGAAAACCTTGGGATGGCTAGTGGTAATTTTTGCTAATCTCTGGTGCTTAAGAAGTGGAGCCTCAGTTTATTGAGTGGCTGTGATGGTAGTTTATAATCCCTGGTTGCTTCAGGCACCGTTTATATTCTATGGAGGGCTATCGGTTTACAAGTGGAAGATTAACTCTGTGTCCTCTCCTTATGAAGTAGGGTACATGAGCTGCTTTAGGATTTGAGCCCTGGTTTCCAGAAGGCAAGAAATGAGTCAATGAATGCAAATCCCTGGAGTAAAATCAAGAGAGAAAAAGAAAACTCAATCTGTCTTGCAACATGTACTAGTGGCTGTCTAATTTGTGACGATGGAGTGAGACCCTCTGTTCAGGGTTCTAACCTATTAACCAGAATAAAGTTTATGGAGGTCCAGGAGCATTAATGCAATGTGGGAATATTCCAATCACTTCAATGATCCCTTTGTAATACTTCATCTCTCCTGTGGAGGTGCTGTAGGCTTGTTTCCATGTTTTAATACAATTGCAACTTGATATCTTATGGTCATAAGGCCCTTTATAAAAAATATTTGTTTCTAATGTTAAAGAACAATTGCAGTAATTTTGCATAAATTGTGAAATTAATTCTAATATAAAAAATCATTATGACGTGCATAGAAATTCTTCAGCCGTCCAGCGTGTTATTGTCTATGCATCTTACCGTGCCTCTAGGATAAACCTGTGTCCTTTAAAATTCTAATCCCTCGATCATTAAACATATTCCCTCCTGCGAAATCAGTTTTCAAAGGAGCGATCGCCCGTCGTGAGTCACACCTGTACAGAGCGAGCAACGCTCCGTGCGTAAGAATTTTATCTTTATAAATGATGTTGCTATGCAACCTAAACTCGGCATCCAATAAAAACACAGTCTAACATTCTATAAAAACGCCATCGGTTAATTCTGTTCTCAGAGGGGGAAAACACTTTGTGCATTTTGTGCAGGCACTGTCAAGAGATAGAAAGTGACTGTCGTCTTCCGAAGAAAGTTCACGTGTGCACCGGCTGTCAATGTGGCCATCGTCTGACTCATGCGTCTCCCGGGGAGAATTCACATACTGCATGAAGTATACGCTCTGCACTTAGGACACCTCCATCCTATTCACTGCGATGGGAACGAGCTGCAATACCAGGCACAACCTGGTGGGGAGCTGTGACTAGTAAACAATGGATCCGATGCGCCACCCCATACAGTGCCGTCATCTCTTCTGAAAGTCAGTCCTCCACTGATCTGATATGTATTGGCCTGTCCCAAGGATAGACTGTCAACTTTCAGTCTGATGAGTAACTATATGATCACCTTAAGATAATCCCTTATTTTCAGTAGGCTACCTAGAGGATCAACCAACTACAAAGTGTGCCTGGAACCACTAGTGATCAACCTTAATCTGTGCTGAAACCTGTTAGGAAGTGTGCAATTTCCCTGCTCTGCCCCCGCAGGGGAAAGAAAGCATTACACTGTTCGATGGATTGGTCATGTAACACATGGATATGCTGGGTCCTCCAGTGCAGGAGACACTCAGATTTTCCCAAACTCACTGATCTTTGATGTCTGCTGTTGTGAATTCTGTGGCTGAGTTCACTTCTGTGGTCACAAGTGGTATTGCAGTCTCTGGGCTTCCTCCCTCAGGTGTTTTGGTGAGCTCGTTGGCTGCCTTGCTATTTAGCTCCACCTGAGTCTGTCTTCCTTGCTCCTTGTCAATGTTCCAGTGTTGGATCTGAGCTACTGCATCTTTCCTTGGGCCTGCTGCTCTGCTAGATAAGTGCTTCTAGTTTGTTTTCTGTTTTTTCTGTCCAGCTTGCTATTATCTTTTGCTGGAAGCTCTGAGAAGCAAAGGGGTGCTCCGCCGTGCTGTTAGTTCGGCACGGTGGGTCTTTTTGCCCCTTTGCGTGGTTTTCGTTTTAGGGTTTTTTGTAGACTGCATAGTTCTCTTTGCTATCCTCGCTCTGTCTAGAATATCGGGCCTCACTTTGCTGAATCTATTTCATTCCTACGTTTGTCTTTTCATCTTGCTAACAGTCATTATATGTGGGGGCTGCCTATTCCTTTGGGGTATTTCTCTGAGGTAAGTCAGGCTTGTATTTCTATCTTCAGGCTAGTCAGCTCCTCAGGCAGTGCCGAGTTGCATAGGTAGTGATAGGCGCAATCCACTGCTGCTTCCAGTTGTGTGAGGATAGATCAGGTACTGCAGTCTACAGAGATTCCACGTCTCAGAGCTCGTCCTATTGTTTTGGGTTATTGCCAGATCTCTGTATGTGCGCTGATTACTGCACGCTGTGTTGCCTGATTGCCGGCCATAACAGTACAAGGAGCCACACCAATGATTTCCAATAGAGGGAAAAAAGAAATCCTGACATCATTTTTTTTTCTTAGCTCTGTCTTCAGTCTTTTTTTTCCCCTAGACATTTGGGTGATCCTGGACACAGCTGTGGACATGGATATTCAGGCTCTGTGCTCCTCAATGGATAATCTCGTTGTAAATGTACAAAAGATTCAAGATACTATTGATCAGAAATCGATGCTAGAACCAAGAATTCCGATTCCTGATTTGTTTTTTGGTGACAGAACTAAGTTCCTGAGCTTCAGAAATAATTGTAAGCTATTTTTGGCCTTGAAACCTCATTCTTCTGGTAATCCTATTCAACAGGTTTTGATTATTATTTCTTTTTTGCGCGGCGACCCACAGGACTGGGCGTTTTCTCTTGCACCAGGAGATTCTGCATTGAGTAATGTTGATGCATTTTTCCAGGCGCTGGGATTGCTTTACGATGAGCCTAATTCAGTGGATCAAGCTGAGAAAAATCTGCTGGCTTTATGCCAGGGTCAGGATGATGTAGAAGTATATTGTCAGAAATTTAGAAAATGGTCAGTACTCACTCTGTGGAATGAATCTGCACTAGCGGCTTTGTTCAGAAAGGGTCTCTCTGAAGCTCTTAAGGATGTAATGGTGGGATTTCCTATGCCTGCTGGTTTGAATGAGTCTATGTCCTTGGCCATTCAGATCGGTCGTCGCTTGCGCGAGCGTAAATCTGTGCACCATCTGGCGGTATTGTCTGAGAGTAAGCCTGAGCCTATGCAGTGCGACAGGACTATGACTAAAGTAGAACGGCACGAACACAGACGTCTGAACAGACTGTGTTTCTATTGTGGTGATTCTACTCATGCTATTTCTAATTGTCCTAAACGCACTAGGCGGTTCGATAGCTCTGCCGTTATTGGTACTGTACAGTCCAAATTCCTTTTGTCCATTACCTTAATGTGCTCTTTGTCATCATATTCTGTCATGGCGTTTGTGGATTCAGGCGCTGCCCTGAATCTGATGGATGTGGATTATGCTAAACGTTGTGGATTTTTCTTGGAGCCTTTGCGGTGTCCTATTCCGTTGAGAGGAATTGATGCTACACCTCTGGCCAAGAATAAGCCTCAGTACTGGGCCCAGCTGACCATGTGCATGGCTCCTGCACATCAGGAAGTTATTCGCTTTTTGGTACTGCATAATTTGCATGATGTGGTCGTGTTGGGGTTGCCATGGCTACAAACCCATAATCCAGTATTGGATTGGAACTCTATGTCGGTAACCAGCTGGGGTTGTCAGGGAGTACATGGTGATGTTCCATTTTTGTCTATTTCGTCATCCATTCCTTCTGACATCCCAGAGTTCTTGTCGGACTTTCAGGATGTATTTGAAGAGTCCAAGTCTGATGCCCTTCCTCCGCATAGGAATTGTGATTGTGCTATCGATTTGATTCCTGGTAGTAAATTCCCTAAGGGTCGTTTATTTAATTTGTCCGTACCTGAACACACCGCTATGCGCAGTTATGTGAAGGAGTCCCTGGAGAAGGGACATATTCGCCCATCGTCGTCACCATTGGGAGCAGGGTTCTTTTTTGTAGCCAAGAAGGATGGTTCGCTAAGACCGTGTATTGATTACCGCCTTCTTAATAAGATCACTGTTAAGTTTCAGTATCCCTTGCCATTGATTTCTGACTTGTTTGCTCGGATTAAGGGGGCTAGTTGGTTTACTAAGATTGATCTTCGTGGTGCGTATAATCTGGTGAGAATCAGGCAGGGAGATGAATGGAAAACGGCATTTAATACGCCCGAGGGTCATTTTGAGTATCTGGTGATGCCGTTCGGACTTGCCAATGCTCCATCTGTTTTTCAGTCTTTTATGCATGACATTTTCCGTGAGTATCTGGATAAATTCTTGATTGTTTACTTGGATGACATTTTGATCTTCTCAGATGATTGGGAGTCTCATGTGAAGCAAGTCAGAATGGTTTTCCAGGTACTGCGTGCTAATTCCTTGTTCGTGAAGGGATCAAAGTGTCTCTTCGGTGTGCAGAAAGTTTCATTTTTGGGGTTCATCTTTTCCCCTTCTACTATCGAGATGGATCCGGTTAAGGTTCAGGCCATCCAGGATTGGACTCAGCCGACATCTCTAAAAAGTTTGCAGAAATTCCTGGGCTTTGCTAATTTTTATCGTCGCTTCATCTGTAATTTTTCTAGCATTGCCAGACCATTGACCGATTTGACCAAGAAGGGTGCTGATTTGGTTAATTGGTCTTCTGCTGCCGTGGAAGCTTTTCAGGAGTTGAAGCGTCGTTTTTGCTGTGCCCCTGTGTTGTGTCAACCTGATGTTTCTCTTCCGTTCCAGGTCGAGGTTGATGCTTCTGAGATTGGTGCAGGGGCGGTTTTGTCACAGAGAGGTTCTGGTTGCTCAGTGTTCAAACCATGTGCTTTCTTTTCCAGGAAATTTTCTGCTGCTGAGCGTAATTATGATGTGGGCAACCGAGAGTTGCTGGCCATGAAGTGGGCATTCGAGGAGTGGCGTCATTGGCTTGAGGGTGCTAAGCATCGCGTGGTGGTTTTGACTGATCATAAGAACCTTACTTATCTTGAGTCTGCCAAGCGCTTGAATCCTAGACAGGCCCGTTGGTCGTTATTTTTTGCTCGTTTTGATTTTGTGGTTTCATACCTTCCGGGCTCTAAAAATGTGAAGGCGGATGCTCTGTCTAGGAGTTTTGTGCCCGACTCTCCGGGGTTATCTGAGCCGGCGAGTATCCTCAAGGAAGGAGTCATTGTGTCTGCCATCTCCCCTGATTTGCGGAGAGTGTTGCAGAAATTTCAGGCTAATAAACCTGATCGTTGTCCGGCCGAGAAACTGTTCGTCCCTGATAGGTGGACTAGTAAAGTTATCTCTGAACTTCATTGTTCGGTGCTGGCCGGTCATCCAGGAATCTTTGGTACCAGGGAGTTGGTTGCTAGATCCTTCTGGTGGCCATCTCTGTCACGGGATGTGCGTGCTTTTGTGCAGTCCTGTGGAATTTGTGCTAGGGCTAAGCCCTGCTGTTCACGTGCCAGTGGGTTGCTTTTGCCCTTGCCGGTCCCGAAGAGGCCTTGGACACATATTTCGATGGATTTCATTTCTGACCTTCCCGTTTCTCAAAAGATGTCTGTCATTTGGGTGGTCTGTGATCGCTTTTCTAAAATGGTCCATCTGGTGCCCTTGGTTAAATTGCCTTCCTCCTCTGATTTGGTGCCTTTGTTCTTCCAGCATGTGGTTCGTTTACATGGCATTCCTGAGAATATTGTTTCTGACAGAGGTTCCCAGTTTGTCTCGAGGTTCTGGCGAGCCTTTTGTGGTAGGATGGGCATTGACCTATCTTTTTCCTCGGCCTTCCATCCTCAGACTAATGGCCAGACCGAACGAACCAATCAGACCTTGGAAACATATCTGAGATGTTTTGTTTCCGCTGACCAGGATGATTGGGTGTCATTTTTGCCGTTGGCTGAGTTCGCCCTTAATAATCGGGCCAGCTCGGCTACCTTGGTCTCTCCATTTTTCTGCAATTCTGGGTTCCATCCTCGTTTCTCTTCAGGACAGGTTGAGTCTTCGGACTGTCCTGGTGTGGATTATGTGGTGGACAGGTTGCAGCAGATCTGGACTCAGGTAGTGGACAATTTGACCTTGTCCCAGGAGAAGGCTCAGCTTTTCGCTAATCGCAGACGCCGTGTGGGACCCCGACTTCGTGTTGGGGATCTGGTTTGGTTATCTTCTCGTCATATACCTATGAAGGTTTCCTCTCCTAAATTTAAACCTCGTTTTATTGGTCCGTATAGGATTTCTGAGATTCTCAATCCGGTGTCTTTTCGTCTGACCCTCCCAGACTCCTTTTCCATACATAATGTATTCCATAGGTCGTTGTTGAGGAGATACGTGGCACCTATGGTTCCATCTGTGGAGCCTCCTGCCCCTGTTTTGGTGGAGGGGGAATTGGAGTATATTGTGGAGAAGATTTTGGATTCTCGTGTCTCTAGACGGAAACTCCAGTATCTGGTCAAATGGAAGGGTTATGCTCAGGAAGATAATTCCTGGGTTTTTGCCTCTGATGTCCATGCCCCAGATCTTGTTCGTGCCTTTCATGTGGCTCATCCTGGTCGGCCTGGGGGTTCTGGTGAGGGTTCGGTGACCCCTCCTCAAGGGGGGGGTACTGTTGTGAATTCTGTGGCTGAGTTCACTTCTGTGGTCACAAGTGGTATTGCAGTCTCTGGGCTTCCTCCCTCAGGTGTTTTGGTGAGCTCGTTGGCTGCCTTGCTATTTAGCTCCACCTGAGTCTGTCTTCCTTGCTCCTTGTCAATGTTCCAGTGTTGGATCTGAGCTACTGCATCTTTCCTTGGGCCTGCTGCTCTGCTAGATAAGTGCTTCTAGTTTGTTTTCTGTTTTTTCTGTCCAGCTTGTTATTATCTTTTGCTGGAAGCTCTGAGAAGCAAAGGGGTGCACCGCCGTGCTGTTAGTTCGGCACGGTGGGTCTTTTTGCCCCTTTGCGTGGTTTTCGTTTTAGGGTTTTTTGTAGACTGCATAGTTCTCTTTGCTATCCTCGCTCTGTCTAGAATATCGGGCCTCACTTTGCTGAATCTATTTCATTCCTACGTTTGTCTTTTCATCTTGCTAACAGTCATTATATGTGGGGGCTGCCTATTCCTTTGGGGTATTTCTCTGAGGTAAGTCAGGCTTGTATTTCTATCTTCAGGCTAGTCAGCTCCTCAGGCAGTGCCGAGTTGCATAGGTAGTGATAGGCGCAATCCACTGCTGCTTCCAGTTGTATGAGGATAGATCAGGTACTGCAGTCTACAGAGATTCCACGTCTCAGAGCTCGTCCTATTGTTTTGGGTTATTGCCAGATCTCTGTATGTGCGCTGATTACTGCACGCTGTGTTGCCTGATTGCCAGCCATAACAGTCTGCCAAGGTTGGTCTGACATAAGGACCTGTCTGTGGGCAGTGTAATCAAGTCACAAAGGGGTCTTCCTAAAAGTAAAATGGAATGACTTGCTTATTGGTCCTGAGAATGGACCACACAGAGCCCCATATTGAGTGGAGGTGCTCATGCTCGGCCTTCACGCCATTCATTGTCAATGGGAATGTTGGGAATAGTTGAGCACTGTACTTCATCTTCTCCAACAATCCCATAGATGATGAATTGTGCATCCACTCAATTCAAGGAAGCGTTCAGCATAGCCCCGTTGTTGGAGTTCTGGATCCCCATTTGCAGGATCACTTTGTGTCCCATCAATCAGTAAGTTATCCCCTATGTTTTAAGAATAGGAAATACCTTGAGGTTGTTGTGGAAACTTCTTTCATGAACTTTTGATGACAATTTGTTTTATCTTTCCTCTTTGGATTCCAGTAATCATAACATTTTATTTTTGATCTCTTCTTCACTCCTATAGACAGTTTATTCCTTGTGTGAAGAATTGTAATTTTACGCATGTGCCATGTTTTCTCACATATACCTTGTACATCAGAGTTTTTGTATCTGAATTTTATGTTAGCAAAATAGCAGAAAATAAGCAAATTGCTATACACCCAGACTTTTACACCTTTATAATTATGTTGTCATTTTTTCATACAGGTTGTTAGTGTTGTGACGATTCTTGTCCACATAATTTTATGTCTTGTACACTACATAAACTTTATTAAATACATTTGCAAGTTTTTTTTTCCAATTTTTTTTATGGGTTCGCTTTTTCTTATTATATGATTAACTTTGTATTTAAATACCAAAGTGGGATTTTTTATTTTTTTTTCTGTAAAAATACTGGCACATATCTGTAGGTAGGCACATTACTCTTTGAGTTTAAAGTGGACAGGCATTTGTAAGGAAATTGGGCATATTTATTAACGGCAATGTACCAGAATTGCTATTGAAAAAAAAGTTGCAAATTTGGGCCAACATTTTTTTTTCTGTCCTGATTCTCCAGACTCTCGCCATTTTTCTAAGAATAAGATGGTACTTAGCAAAAGAGGTAGTGTCTCTGGGTTGTAAAATTGAGAGAAATTACAAATTATAGGGATCTAAGATTGTGAGCCCCATCGGGGACAGCGATGATAATGTGTGCAAACTGTAAAGCGCTGCGGAATATGTTAGCGCTATATAAAAAGAAAGATTATTATTATTATGTTTAGTTTTTTTAATGTGTGCATATTGTGCCAATTTCTTGTATTCTATACGATTAAAGATATTTGCTACCTTCCTTTGGTGCATACTGCATGCACCATGCCAAAAATCACAGAATGTTTACCATGGAAGTCTCCTGGGATACGTTTCTCTATGGGAAGAGTCAGAAGAGCCACATAACTCGGATGAGGATCTCAACACAATACTCGGACTGGTCGTCGGCTCTCCAGCGGGACAGCATGTATTAGTTTGCAGCTGTCACGCTCGAGTTGGGAGAGCCAACGACCAGTCTGAATATTGTGTTATGATCTTTTTCTGAGTTATATAGTCGTCTCACTGTTCCCTAACACAAGAGTGGTGAGTAGTGATGAGCAAATGTGGTCGGGTAAGGCGTTATCCGAGCATGTCCGGGTGCTATCCAGGTAACTTTGGCATACTTGAAAAATATGTTTGAGTTCCTGCACTGCATATCTCGTGGTCGTTTGACAGCCACAACACATGCAGGGATTGCGTGTTTGTTAGGTGTCGCCCCCAGAAAAAGCTGGTGACAAAACGCGCGTCGGGGTGAGGGGATGCTGAACGAACCTTACTGTGGCTCTGGGGAATCGTCCACAAACAGGTACGTCTGGTTTCATCCTAGGCAATCCCTGCATATGTTGTGGCTGTCAAACATCAGTGGCACATACAGCTGCAAGGACCTGAACATATTTTTTCAGAACGCCAAAGTCACTCGGTTAGCATCCGAGCGTGCTCATGTAACACCTTATCCGAGAATATTCACTCATCACTAGTGGTGAGTTGAATTGACACTTTTTTATAATTCTTTAAGGGATAAATGGAGGAGATCAGAGATTTCTCTTATTTCTGCCATCAGCTATTACTTTTATTAGTACACACTTGCACAGTAAGCAGGACCTCATGTTCATCATGTCATAATGTTGCTGCGTGCTCCTCATCATGGGCATACTCGTTATAGGTCATCCAGCAATTAAAAAATTTGGATCTGTTCTTATTTTAGTAATATTTTACTCAAATGAGGCGGAGTTGCAATACCAGACTTAGCCTGTGGTGAAGAGGGGCACTGTCTGAAAAAAACCCCTCAATTTCTACTTCAGTCTCAAGTTTGCACATCAAGTAGAAGCTGCAGATGAACCTAGCTGCCTTAATAAACATTTTATGCATTGCGTAGACTGAAACAAATGCAAGTTTGAATACGCCTGTATGTTTCCGCGCAGTGCACTTTACATGCATAATACAAATATCTTCTGCTGTATCGCGCCGCAAATTAAAATATCCACCTAATAAGAATGATTTAGTTCCAGGCTAATGGATTATAAGTGAGATGTGAAGGCATTTAAGGCAAATTGAAACACTGGAGGCTTCCTTGGTCTGGCAATTATTTGATACGTTCTACAGCTTAACGGTCTTCAAAGACCTTCGAAGAAAGCTCTGGGTTGTAAAGCCGCGTTTGTGCATCGTGAGAACCTTCTTCCCCCCATGGTACAGCTCGGATGCTAACCTCAATGAAGTACTGGCGTTGAAGACCCCAACAGAACTTCTTCAGGCGCGTTAATGGAAGTACGAGAGGCTGTTAAGACTCCATAATGGCCGTTTTGCAAGAGACATTAATGGCTATCGCACTCTTGTGTCTCGAGAAACCTTCAAACATGGAAACATTACAAAGTCTGATGAGCGCTTACAGTTTCTAGGCAAATTGAATTCCGATTGAAAAGATGGTTAATGTATGTTAATTAAATGCCGCCTGATTGAGAGAAAACATCCTCATTGACATGAAACCGGCTATGAAAGAGATACATCAACATGCCGTGTAATTAACTCAAAATTATGTAACCGACGCATGATTGCCCTCTTCTGTATACTCAATTGTGTCTTCCACTCCTGTCTAAAAACAGAGCGGAGTCAATGAGGTATCGCTATATCGGGAAGGTTTAACCCTCGGCAGCTCAGATGTTGCATGTGTTACGGATTCTGTTATAGATGGACGATGTCGAGAGTTATGGAAGATGATGTAATAGTGGAAGGAAACCATCTCTCTCCTGGTAAAGCATTGTGATCATCATCACGGGAGGAAGCCACTCCTGCTAGACTTCGAAAGGAAAACTCCTCCAGCCGTAAATATGTCTGGGTGAAAAAAAAACAACTTTATTCCATTATGATTAAAAAGAAAAATAACATTTCCAAATACATTCAACAGTAACATACAACTGTGGAATTTCCTGCGCTTTTCAGACTGTGATCCAGTCCTTAATCATGGACTGGTTCAAAGTCTGAAACGCGTAGGAACTTCACACTTTAGTGTTGGATATCTTTGGAATGGTCATTTTCCTTAATCATGGACTGATTCAGTCTGAAACGCATAGGAAAATCGCATATCACTGTTTGATGTCTTTGGAGATGTAATTTTCCTCTTTAATTATATTGGTGTAACATGTTATTTTTTTTACCTGGACATATGTACTGCTCATAAAAATAAAGGGAACACAAACAACAGAATCTAACTCCAAGTAAATCAAACTTCTGTGAAATCAAACTGTCCACTTAGGAAGCAACACTGATTGACAATCAATTTCACATGCTGTTGTGCAAATGGAATAGACAACAGATGGAAATTTATTGGCAATTATCATGACAGCCTAAATAAAGGAGCAGTTCTACAGGTGGGGACCACAGATCACATCTCAGTGCCAATGCTTTCTGACTGATGTTTTGGTCACTTTTGAATGTTGCTTGTGCTTTCACACTCGTTGTAGCATGAGACGGACTCTACAACCCACACAAGTGGCTCAGGTAGTGCAGCTCATCCAGGATGGCACATCAATGCGAGCTGTGGCATGAAGGTTTGCTGTGTTTGTCAGCGTAGTGTCCAGAGGCTGGAGGCGCTACCAGGAGACAGGCCAGCACACCAGGAGATGTGGAGGGGGCCGTAGGAGGGCAACAACCCAGCAGCAGGACTGCTACCTCAGCCTTTGTGCAAGGAGGAACAGGAGGAGCACTGCCAGAGCCCTGCAAAATGACCTCCAGCAGGCCACAAATGTGCATGTGTCTGCACAAACGGTTAGAAACCAACTAAATGAGGTTGGTCGGAGTGTCCGATGTCCACAGATGGGGTTGTCCTCACAGCCCAACACTGTGCAGGATGCTTGGCATTTTCCACAGAAAACCAGGATTGGCAAATTCGCCACTGGCGCCCTGTGCTCTTCACAGATGAAAGCAGGGTCACACTGAGCACATGTGACAGATGTGACAGAGTCTGGAGACGCCATGGAGGGCGATCTGCTGCCTTCAACATCCCTCAGCATGACCGGTTTGGCATTGGGTCAGTAATGGTGTGGTGTGGCATTTCTTTGGAGGGCCGCACAGGACTCCATGTGCTCGCCAGAGGTAGCCTGACTGCTATTAGGCACCGAGATGAGATCCTCAGACCCCTTATGAGACCATATGCTGGTGTGATTGGCCGTGGGTTCCTCCTAAAGCAGGACAATGCCAGACCTCATGTGGCTGGAGTGTGTCAGCAGTTCCTGCAAGATGAAGGCATTGAACCTATGGACTGGCCCACCCGTTCCCCAGACCTGAATCCGATTGAGCACATCTGGGACATCATGTCTTGCTCCATCCACCAACGTCATGTTGCAGCACAGACTGTCCAGGAGTTGGTCGATGCTTTATTCCAGGTCTGCGAGGAGATCCCTCAGGAGGCCATCCGCCGCCTCATCAGGAGCATGCCCAGGCATTGTTGGAAGGTCATACAGGCACGTGGAGGCCACACACACTACTGAGCATCATTTCCTTTTCATAAGAAATTTCCACCGAAGTTGGATCAGCCTGCAATTTGATTTTCCACTTTGATCTTGAGCATCATTCCAAATCCAGAGTCCCCTTGTCCAGGTGGAAATCAGTAGCCTTCCTCTAGCGCTTGGGCGTTATAGTACCTCCCTGCTGAGCAACTCGGTAAGGTCCTCACAACTTTTGTAGATGTTAAGTCTCTTCCTCTCTGACCCCCTGACGGATAGGACAAAACCCGTATGACTAGTGGCCTGAGGCTTTTTATTGGGACCCTAGAGATGCCCCGGCCCCCACAAGTTGCCACCATGCTTCCTGGGTATATGGTCGGGCAGCCAACGTGGAATCAACTGTACTGCCAGTCTCTGAAGTAAAGCATAGAGATCCTTACTCCCTCGGTGTTCTGGCTACCGGTACTGCGCTTCAGAAGGAGGCAGCCTGCTTCTAACTGGTCCCCCTCTGATATTCTTCTCCTTTTCCTATGACTTAGTTTCTCACTCACTGCAACACAATTCCTTTCAATGTCACCTTCTTGGGATGCTGCCGCATGGAATGCAGGCGCAGCTCCGTGTACCCTCGCCTTCCGCAGGCTGCAGTCTGGAGCTGGCTGGAACCCACTCCAACCAGCCTCTGCCAAACTCGGTCGGGACTGACTGACTAACTTTCTAACCAACCCACCAGTTTTATCTATATGTGAGGAGTGCCCTAATAGAAGCTTAGCTCCCCCTGGCGGACTGGAGTGTGAAGTGTGCTATGTGGTTGTGATACCTGGACAGAAGATCTCCTTCATTGCCCTCAGACGTAACATCACTCTCCCTGGTGGAAGAATAACATTACTGCAATGACCAGGACTCTGGGGCGCTGCATTAACTTTTGAAGACTACATAAGTAACGATAAAATAGAAGTGATATGTGTCTAAGGGCTTGTAAACGTAATATGGTGAGATTTTGTTTAAACCTGTAATAGGGCGACCATAGAAATCTATGATGCCTCTACTCCATAATTTTATACCGACAGTATGACTTTTTGCACTGCCATCACATATGAATTACTCCTAACACCCTCAGACATATTACAAGTCAAAAATCTAAAAGACGGCAACAAACAAATTTTGGCTAAACCGCACTGGTGGCGGAGGAGCTCATTTATTCTATTGCTCTTTTTGTTATTTCCAGCGCTCACAGCTGGAGTTATAGCATTACAAATGACAGCCATTCACATAATATATCTCAGCATATTATAGGAACAGTTGTATTAAGTACACAGGAAAGTGACTGTAATAATATCGTCCAAGAATAAATGGTAAGTGTAATGCGTCTGATACATCAAACTATCATCGGCTCAAATACACAGACTTTCTGTATTTTTCCAAATGGGTAAATAGGGTCTTATAAACCAGAATTGTTTTATAGCAGTTACATTTTTGTACATAGGGCAGTATTATAGTAGTTATATTCTTGTACATAGGGGGCAGTATTATAGTAGTTATATTCTTGTACATAGGAGCAGTATTATAGTAGTTATATTCTTGTACATAGAGGCAGTATTATAGCAGTTATAGTCTTGTACATAGGAGCAGTATTATAGTAGTTATATTCTTGTACATAGGGGCAGTATTATAGTAGTTATATTCTTGTACATAGGGGCAGTATTATAGCAGTTATAGTCTTGTACATAGGAGCAGTATTATAGTAGTTATATTCTTGTACATAGGAGCAGTATTATAGCAGTTATAGTCTTGTACATAGGAGCAGTATTAAAGTAATAAAGTTCAAAAAAGAAGGCAGCACTCCATTTTTCTTAGTAAATGTGCAGAGTTTTTATCAGACCCACATGTCCACAGTGTATACAACATTGTATCCACTACTTGAGAAAGACTCATTTAGAGCCGAAACGTCGCACAGACATGTGGGTCTGATTAAAACTCTGCACATTTACTAAGAAAAATGGAGTGCTGCCTTCTTTTTTGAACTTTATGGACTTTGGATAACCAGTGGACAGGTTGCCTGGAGGCTTTGCACCCAGAGATAAGTAGAAGTGTTGTGCTGTTCCTTTTTTTACTAATAGCAGTATTAAAGTAGTTATATTCTTGTACATAGGGGCAGTATTATAGTAGTTATATTCTTGTACATAGGAGCAGCATTATAGTAGTTATATTCTTGTACATAGGAGCAGTATTAAAGTAGTTATATTCTTGTACATAGGAGCAGTATTAAAGTAGTTATATTCTTGTACATAGGAGCAGCATTATAGTAGTTATATTCTTGTACATAGGAGCAGCATTATAGTAGTTATATTCTTGTACATAGGAGCAGCATTATAGTAGTTTTATTCTTGTACATAGGAGCAGCATTATAGTAGTTATATTCTTGTACATAGGAGCAGCATTATAGTAGTTATATTCTTGTACATAGGAGCAGCATTATAGCAGTTATATTCTTGTACATAGGAGCAGTATTATAGTAGTTATATTCTTGTACATAGGAGCAGCATTATAGTAGTTATATTCTTGTACATAGGAGCAGCATTATAGTAGTTTTATTCTTGTACATAGGAGCAGCATTATAGTAGTTATATTCTTGTACATAGTAGCAGCATTATAGTAGTTATATTCTTGTACATAGGAGCAGCATTATAGTAGTTTTATTCTTGTACATAGGAGCAGTATTATAGTAGTTATATTCTTGTACAAAGGAGCAGTATTATAGTAGTTATATTCTTGTACATAGGGGCAGTATTATAGTAGTTATATTCTTGTACATAGGGGGCAGTATTATAGTAATTATAGTCTTGTACATAGGAGCAGTATTATAGTAGTTATATTCTTGTACATAGGAGCAGTATTAGAGTAGTTATGTTCATGTACATAGGAGCAGTATTATAGTAGTTATATTCTTGTACATAGGAGCAGTTTTATAGTAGTTATATTCTTGTACATAGGAGCAGTATTATAGTAGTTATATTCTTGTACATAGGAGCAGTATTATATTAGTTATATTCTTGTACATAGGGGCAGTATTATAGTAGTTATATTCTTGCACATAGGAGCAGTATTATAGTAGTTCTATTCTTGTACATAGGAGCAGTATTATAGTAGTTATATTCTTGTACATAGGAGCAGTATTATAGTAGTTATATTCTTGTACATAGGGGCAGTATTATAGTAGTTATATTCTTGTACATAGGAGCAGTATTATAGTAGTTATATTCTTGTACATAGGAGCAGCATTATAGTAGTTTTATTCTTGTACATAGGAGCAGCATTATAGTAGTTATATTCTTGTACATAGGGGCAGTATTATAGTAGTTATATTCTTGTACATAGGAGCAGTATTAAAGTAGTTATGTTCATGTACATAGGAGCAGTATTATAGTAGTTATATTCTTGTACATAGGAGCAGTATTAAAGTAGTTATATTCTTGTACATAGGAGAAGTATTATAGTAGTTATATTCTTGTACATAGGAACAATATTATAGTAGATATATTCATGTACATAGGAGCAGTATTATAGTAGTTATATTCTTGTACATAGGGGCAGTATTATAGTAGATACATTCTTGTACATAAGGGTCATTATTATAGTAGTTATATTCTTGTACATAGGAGCAGTATTATAGTAGATATATTCATGTACATAGGAGCAGTATTATAGTAGTTATATTCTTGTACATAGGGGCAGTATTATAGTAGATACATTCTTGTACATAAGGGTCATTATTATAGTAGTTATATTCTTGTACATAGGAGCAGTATTATAGTAGTTATATTCTTGTATATAGGAGCAGTATTATAGTAGTTATATTCTTGTATATAGGAGCATTATTATAGTAGTTATAGTCTTGTACATAGGTGGCTTCCACCTTTCTCACACACCCCGCCCCTGCAGAAAATATGGTGGAGGAGTTGGTTTTCTCCTGTCAGATAACTGCTCCTTCACCCCAATCCCACTGCCACCCTCTGTTACCCTCCAAAATAATTATTTTTTCTATAAAATAGTTTTTATCATATAAAAGCGCCAAAACATAAAAAAGTTATATAAATGAGGTATCGCTGTAATCGTACTGACCCAAAGAATAAAACTGCTTTATCCATTTTACCAAATGCGGAACGGTATAAACACCTCCCCCAAAAGAAATTCATGAATAGCTGGTTTTTGGTCATTCTGCCTCACAAAAATCGGAATAAAAAGCGATCAAAAACTGTCACGTGTCAGAAAATGTTACCAATAAAAATGTCAACTCGTCCCACAAAAAACAAGACCTCACATGACTCTGTGGACCAAAGTATGGAAAAATTATAGGTCTCAAAATGTGGAGACGCAAAAACTTTTTTTCTATAAAAAGCGTCTTTTAGTGTGTGACAGCTGCCAATCATAAAAATCTGCTATAAAAAATGCTATAAAAACCCCCTTCATCACCCCCTTAGTTAGGGAAAAATAATAAAATAAAATAAATGTATTTATTTCCTTTTTCCCGTTAGGGCTAGGGTTAGGGCTAGGGCTAGGGTTAGGGTTAGGGCTAGGGTTAAGGTTAGGGTTAGGGCTGGGGTTAGGGTTAGTGCTAGGGTTAGGGCTAGGGTTAGGGTTGGGGCTAGGGTTGGAGCTAAAGTTAGGGTTAGGGTTGGGGCTAAAGTTAGGGTTAGGGTTGGGGCTAAAGTTAGGGTTAGGGTTGGAGTAGTTATATAGAAAATGTTCAGCACAGCCAAAAGGAGGAGGTGCACAGTCATAGGTTCCCAAGCCTTTATGTAAAATGCAAGTGACTAGCACACTCCAAGAGTGTGCTAGTCACTTGTATTTTACATAAAGGGCTAGGGTTGGGGCTAAAGTTAAGGTTTGGATTACATTTACGGTTGGGATTAGGGTTTGGATTAGAGTTAGGGGTGTGTCAGGGTTAGGGGTGTGGTTAGGGTTACTATTGGGATTATGGTTAGGGGTGTGTTTGGATTAGGGTTTCAGTTAGAATTGGGGGTTTCCATTGTTTAGGCACATCAGGGGCTCTCCAAACGCGACATGGCGTCCGATCTCAATTCCAGCCAATTCTGTGTTGAAAAAGTAAAACAGTGCTACTTCCCTTCCGAGCTCTCCGGTGCGCCCAAACAGGGGTTTACCCCAACACATGGGGTATCAGCATACTCGGGACAAATTGGACAACAACTTTTGGGGTCCAAGTTCTCTTGTTACCCCTTGGGAAAATAAAAAATTTGGGGGGCTAAAAATCATTTTTGTGGGAAAAAAAAGATTTTATATTTTCATGGCTCTGCGTTGTAAACTGTAGTGAAACACTTGGGGGTTCAAAGTTCTCACAACACATCAAGATAAGTTCCTTGGGAGGTCTAGTTTCCAATATGGGGTCACTTGTGGGGTGTTTCTACTGTTTAGGTACATCAGGGGCTCTGAAAATGCAACGTGACGCCTGCAGACCAATCCATCTAAGTCTGCATTCCAAATGGCGCTCCTTCCCTTCCGAACTCTACCATGCGCCCAAACAGTTGTTTCCCCCCACATATGGGGTATCAGCGTACTCAGAACAAATTGGACAACAACTTTTGGCATCCAATTTATCCTGTTACCCTTGTGAAAATACAAAACTGGGAGCTAAAAAATCATTTTTGTGAAAAAAAAAATTATTTTCACGGCTCTGCGTTATAAACTGTAGTGAAACACTTGGGGGTTCAAAGTTCTCACAACACATCAAGATAAGTTCCATGGGAGGTCTAGTTTCCAATATGGGGTCACTTGTGGGGTGTTTCTACTGTTTGGGTACATCAGGGGCTCTGCAAATGCAACGTGACGTGTTATGAAAGGTAATTCAGTACCACAATGGACATAGAGGTCAGCGCACATACAGTGACCTGGCAATAACCCAAAAAACAAGAACGAGCTCTGAGACGTGGGAACTCTGTTGACCGCAATCCCTAATCCTCTCCAACCACACTAAAGGCAGCCGTGGATTGCGCCTAACGCTCCCTATGCAACTCGGCACGGCCTGAGAAACTAGCTAGCCTGAAGATAGAAAATAAGCCTACCTTGCATCAGAGAAATACCCCAAAGGAAAAGGCAGCCCCCACATATAATGACTGTGAGTTAAGATGAAAAGACAAACGTAGAGATGAAATAGATTTAGCAAAGTGAGGCCCAACTTTCTGAACAGAGCGAGGATAGGAAAGGTAACTTTGCGGTCAACACAAAACCCTACAAAAACCACGCAAAGGGGCAAAAAGACCCTCCGTACCGAACTAACGGCACGGAGGTACACCCTCTGCGTCCCAGAGCTTCCAGCAAACAGAAAAAACAAATAGACAAGCTGGACAGAAAAAAAACAGCAAACAAATAGCAAAGAGGAACTTAGCTATGCAGAGCAGCAGGCCACAGGAACGATCCAGGAGGAAGCAAGTCCTATACTAGAACATTGACTGGAGGCCAGGATCAAAGCACTAGGTGGAGTTAAATAGAGCAGCACCTAACGACTTCACCACATCACCTGAGGAAGGAAACACAGAAGCCGCAGTACCACTTTCCTCCACCAACGGAAGCTCACAGAGAGAACCAGCCGAAGTACCACTTGTGACCACAGGAGGGAGCTCTGCCACAGAATTCACAACAGTACCCCCCCCTTGAGGAGGTGTCACCGAACCCTCACCAGAGCTCCCAGGACGACCAGGATGAGCCATATGAAAGGCACGAACAAGATCGGGAGCATGGACATCAGAGGCAAAGACCCAGGAATTATCTTCCTGAGCATAACCCTTCCACTTAACCAGATACTGGAGTTTCCGCCTTGAAACACGAGAATCCCAAATCTTCTCCACAATATACTCCAACTCCCCCTCCACTAAAACCGGGGCAGGAGGATCAACAGATGGAACCATAGGTGCCACGTATCTCCGCAACAATGACCTATGGAATACGTTATGTATGGAAAAAGAATCTGGAAGCATCAGACGAAAAGACACAGGATTAAGAACCTCAGAAATCCTATACAGACCAATAAAACGAGGTTTAAACTTAGGAGAGGAAACCTTCATAGGAATATGACGAGAAGATAACCAAACCAAGTCCCCAACCCGAAGTCGGGGACCCACACAGCGTCTGCGATTAGCGAAACGTTGAGCCTTCTCCTGGGACAAAGTCAAATTGTGCACTACATGAGTCCAAATCTGCTGCAACCTGTCCACCACAGTATCCACACCAGGACAGTCCGAAGACTCAACCTGCCCTGAAGAGAAACGAGGATGGAACCCAGAGTTGCAGAAAAACGGTGAAACCAAGGTAGCCGAGCTGGCCCGATTATTAAGGGCGAACTCAGCCAAAGGCAAAAAGGACACCCAGTCATCCTGATCAGCAGAAACAAAGCATCTCAGATATGTTTCCAAGGTCTGATTGGTTCGTTCGGTCTGGCCATTAGTCTGAGGATGGAAAGCCGAGGAAAAAGACAAGTCAATGCCCATCCTACCACAAAAGGCTCGCCAAAACCTCGAAACAAACTGGGAACCTCTGTCAGAAACGATATTCTCTGGAATGCCATGTAAACGAACCACATGCTGGAAAAACAATGGCACCAAATCAGAGGAGGAAGGCAATTTAGACAAGGGTACCAAATGGACCATCTTAGAGAAGCGATCACAGACCACCCAAATGACTGACATCTTTTGAGAGATGGGAAGATCTGAAATAAAATCCATAGAGATATGTGTCCAAGGCCTCTTCGGGACCGGCAAGGGCAAAAGCAACCCACTGGCACGAGAACAGCAGGGCTTAGCCCGAGCACAAATCCCACAGGACTGCACAAAAGTGCGCACATCCCGCGACAGAGATGGCCACCAAAAGGATCTAGCCACTAACTCTCTGGTACCAAAGATTCCAGGATGACCAGCCAACACCGAACAATGAACCTCAGAGATAACTTTATTCGTCCACCTATCAGGGACAAACAGTTTCTCCGCTGGGCAACGATAAGGTTTATTAGCCTGAAATTTTTGCAGCACCCGCCGCAAATCAGGGGAGATGGCAGACACAATTACTCCCTCTTTGAGGATACCCGCCGGCTCAGATACACCCGGAGAGTCGGGCACAAAACTCCTAGACAGAGCATCCGCCTTCACATTTTTAGAGCCCGGAAGGTATGAAATCACAAAGTCAAAACGGGCAAAAAACAACGACCAACGAGCTTGTCTAGGATTCAACCGCTTGGCGGACTCGAGATAAGTCAAGTTCTTATGATCAGTCAAGACCACCACGCGATGCTTAGCTCCTTCAAGCCAATGACGCCACTCCTCGAATGCCCACTTCATGGCCAGCAACTCTCGATTGCCCACATCATAATTTCGCTCAGCAGGCGAAAACTTCCTGGAAAAGAAGGCGCATGGTTTCATCACCGAGCAATCAGAACTTCTCTGCGACAAAACAGCCCCTGCTCCAATCTCAGAAGCATCAACCTCCACCTGGAATGGAAGCGAAACATCTGGTTGACACAACACAGGGGCAGAAGAAAAACGACGCTTCAACTCTTGAAAAGCTTCCACCGCAGCAGAAGACCAATTGACCAAATCAGCACCTTTCTTGGTCAAATCGGTCAATGGTTTAGCAATACTAGAAAAATTGCAGATGAAGCGACGATAAAAATTAGCAAAGCCCAGGAACTTTTGCAGACTTTTCAGAGATGTCGGCTGAGTCCAATTATGGATGGCTTGGACCTTAACAGGGTCCATCTCAATAGTAGAAGGGGAAAAGATGAACCCCAAAAATGAAACCTTCTGAACACCAAAGAGACACTTTGATCCCTTCACAAACAAAGAATTAGCACGCAGGACCTGAAACACCGTTCTGACCTGCTTCATATGAGACTCCCAATCATCCGAGAAGATCAAAATGTCATCTAAGTACACAATCAGGAATTTATCCAGATACTCTCGGAAGATGTCATGCATAAAGGACTGAAACACTGATGGAGCATTGGCAAGTCCGAATGGCATTACTAGATACTCAAAATGGCCCTCGGGCGTATTAAATGCAGTTTTCCGCTAATCGCCTCGCTTAATACGCACAAGATTATACGCACCACGAAGATCTATCTTGGTGAACCAACTAGCCCCCTTAATCCGAGCAAACAAATCAGATAACAATGGCAAGGGGTACTGAAATTTAACCGTGATCTTATTTAGAAGGCGGTAATCTATACAAGGTCTCAGTGAACCATCCTTCTTGGCTACAAAAAAGAACCCTGCTCCTAATGGCGACGATGACGGGCGAATATGCCCCTTCTCCAAAGACTCCTTCACATAACTCCGCATAGCGGCGTGCTCAGGCACAGATAAATTAAACAGTCGACCTTTTGGGAATTTACTACCAGGAATCAAATCGATAGCACAATCACAATCCCTATGCGGAGGTAGGGTATCGGACTTGGGCTCATCAAATACATCCCGGTAATCAGACAAGAACTCAGGAACCTCAGAAGGGGTGGATGACGAAATAGTCAGAAATGGGACATCACCATGTACCCCCTGACAACCCCAGCTGGACACAGACATGGATTTCCAATCTAATACTGGATTATGGACTTGTACCCATGGCAACCCCAACACGACCACATCATGCAGATTATGCAACACCAGAAAGCGAATAACCTCCTGATGTGCAGGAGCCATGCACATGGTCAGCTGGGTCCAGTACTGAGGCTTATTCTTGGCCAAAGGCGTAGCATCAATTCCTCTCAATGGAATAGGACACTGCAAGGGCTCCAAGAAAAACCCACAACGCCTAGCATACTCCAAGTCCATCAAATTCAGAGCAGCGCCTGAGTCCACAAATGCCATGACAGAATACGATGACAAAGAGCAGATCAAGGTAACAGACAGAAGAAATTTTGACTGTACCGTACCAATGGTGGCAGACCTGGCAAACCGCTTAGTGCGCTTAGGAAAATCAGAGATAGCATGAGTGGAATCACCACAGTAGAAATACAGCCCATTCAGACGTCTGTGTTCTTGCCGTTCAACTCTGGTCAAAGTCCTATCGCACTGCATAGGCTCAGGTTTAAGCTCAGGTAATACCGCCAAATGGTGCACAGATTTACGCTCGCGCAAGCGTCGACCGATCTGAATGGCCAAAGACATAGACTCATTCAGACCAGCAGGCATAGGAAATCCCACCATGACATCCTTAAGGACTTCAGAGAGACCTTTTCTGAAAATAGCTGCGAGCGCACCTTCATTCCACTGAGTGAGTACGGACCACTTTCTAAATTTCTGACAATATACCTCTATTTCATCCTGACCCTGACACAGAGCCAGCAAATTCTTCTCTGCCTGATCCACAGAATTAGGCTCATCGTACAGCAATCCGAGCGCCCGGAAAAATGCATCGATATTACTTAATGCAGGATCTCCTGACGCAAGAGAAAATGCCCAGTCCTGAGGGTCGCCACGTAAAAAAGAAATAATGATCCTAACTTGTTGAACTGGGTCACCAGAGGAGCGAGGTTTCAAAGCCAGAAATAGTTTACAATTATTTTTGAAACTCAGAAATTTAGTTCTATCTCCAAAAAACAAATCAGGAATAGGAATTCTCGGTTCTAACATAGAATTCTGAACCACAAAGTCTTGAATATTTTGTACTCTTGCCGTGAGCTGATCCACACATGAAGACAGACCTTTAATGTCCATTGCTACACCTGTGTCCTGAACCACCCAAATGTCTAGGGGAAAAAAAAGGCAAAACACAGTGCAAAGAAAAAAAAATGGTCTCAGAACTTCTTTTTTCCCTCTATTGGGAATCATTAGTACTTTTGGCCTCCAGTACTGTTATGAAAGGTAATTCAGTACCACAATGGACATAGAGGTCAGAGCACATACAGTGACCTGGCAATAACCCAAAAAACAAGAACGAGCTCTGAGACGTGGGAACTCTGTTGACCGCAATCCCTAATCCTCTCCAACCACACTAAAGGCAGCCGTGGATTGCGCCTAACGCTCCCTATGCAACTCGGCACGGCCTGAGAAACTAGCTAGCCTGAAGATAGAAAATAAGCCTACCTTGCCTCAGAGAAATACCCCAAAGGAAAAGGCAGCCCCCACATATAATGACTGTGAGTTAAGATGAAAAGACAAACGTAGGGATGAAATAGATTTAGCAAAGTGAGGCCCAACTTTCTGAACAGAGCGAGGATAGGAAAGGTAACTTTGCGGTCAACACAAAACCCTACAAAAACCGCGCAAAGGGGGCAAAAAGACCCTCCGTACCGAACTAACGGCACGGAGGTACACCCTCTGCGTCCCAGAGCTTCCAGCAAGCAGAAAAAACAAATAGACAAGCTGGACAGAAAAAAAACAGCAAACAAATAGCAAAGAGGAACTTAGCTATGCAGAGCAGCAGGCCACAGGAACGATCCAGGAGGAAGCAAGTCCTATACTAGAACATTGACTGGAGGCCAGGATCAAAGCACTAGGTGGAGTTAAATAGAGCAGCACCTAACGACTTCACCACATCACCTGAGGAAGGAAACACAGAAGCCGCAGTACCACTTTCCTCCACCAACGGAAGCTCACAGAGAGAACCAGCTGAAGTACCACTTGTGACCACAGGAGGGAGCTCTGCCACAGAATTCACAACAGTGACGCCTGCAGACCAATCCATCTAAGTCTGCATTCCAAATGGCGCTCCTTCCCTTTCGAGCCCTCCCATGCGCCCAAACAGTGATTCCCCCCACATATGGGGTATCAGCGTACTCAGCACAAATTGGACAACAACTTTTGGGGTCCAATTTATCCTGTTACCCTTGTGAAAATACAAAACTGGGGGCTAAAAAAATTTTTTTGTGAAAAAAAAAGAATTTTTATTTTCACGGCTCTGCGTTATAAACTGTAGTGAAACACTTGGGGGTTCAAAGCTCTCAAAACACATCTAGATAAGTTCCTTAGGGGGTCTACTTTCCAAAATGGTGTCACTTGTGGGGGGTTTTAATGTTTAGGTATAAGAAAGAAATGCGGCACTCATCATCTGTTTTCAGCTAAAAATGTCCTTTACTTAGCACTTAAGCCTTCACAAACATGATGCGGCATCGGCAGGAGTATACGAGGGAACGGGGGAGTGACAGGGGAGGACGACGGCCGTTTCGCGCACTATGCTTCTACAGGTCCATGTGACCCGTAAGTGATCTGTATGTGGCTTAAGTGCTAAATAAAGGACATTTTTAGCTGAAGACAGATGGTGAGTGCCGCATTTCTTTCTTATACCTGTTCACTTTGATTCCTGGATTCTGTATGCAGAGCACCACCTGGATCTCATCAGAGGCCAACAGCGTCCACTCCATGTAAGATCACACGTAAAATTGCTTTGATACACAGCTTTTCAGTGCCGGTCACATTTTCTCTCTATCGAATGTTTTAATGTTTAGGCACATCAGGGGCTCTCCAAATGCGACATGGTGTACCATCTCAATTCCAGTCAATTTTGCATTGAAAAGTCAAACGGCGCTCCTTCCCTTCCGAGCTTTGCCATGCGCTCAGTCGTTTACCCCCACATATTGGGTATCAGCATACTCAGGACAAATTGGACTACAACTTTTGGGGTCAAATCTCTTCTCTTACCCTTGGGAAAATAAAAATTTGGGGGCGAAAAGATCATTTTTGTGAAAAAATATTATTTTTTATTTTTACGGCTCTGCATTATAAACTTCTGTGAAGCACTTGTTGGGTCAAAGTGCTCACCACACATCTAGATAAGTTCCTTAAGGGGTCTACTTTCCAAAATGGTGTCACTTGTGGGGGGTTTCAATGTTTACGCACATCAGGGGCTCTCCAAACGCAACATGGCGTCCCATCTCAATTCCAGTCAATTTTGCATTGAAAAGTCAAATGGCGCTCCTTCCCTTCCGAGCTCTGCCATGTGCCCAAACAGTGGTTTACACCCACATATGGAGTATCAGCGTATTCAGGACAAATTGCACAACAACTTTTAGGGTCCAATTTCTTCTCTTACCCTTGGGAAAATAAAAAATTGGGGGCGAAAAAATCATTTTGGTGAAAAAATATGATTTTTTATTTTTACGGCTCTGCATTATAAATTTCTGTGAAGCACTTGGTGGGTCAAAGTGCTCACCACACATCTAGATAAGTTCCTTAGGGGGTCTACTTTCCAAAATGGTGTCACTTGTGGGGGGTTTCAATGTTTAGGCACATCAGGGGCTCTCTAAACGCGACATGGCGTCCCATCTGAATTCCAGTCAATTTTGCATTGAAAAGTCAAATGGCGCTCCTTCCCTTCCGAGCTCTGCCATGCGCCCAAACAGTGGTTTACCCCCACATATGGAATATCAGCGTACTCAGGACAAATTGTACAACAACTATTGGGGTCCATTTTCTCCTGTTACCCTTGGTAAAATAAAACAAATTGGAGCTGAAGTAAATTTTTTGTGAAAAAAAGTTAAATGTTCATTTTTATTTAAACATTCCAAAAATTCCTGTAAAACACCTGAAGGGTTAATAAACTTCTTGAATGTGGTTTTGAGCACCCTGAGGGGTGCAGTTTTTAGAATGGTGTCACACTTGGTTATTTTCTATCATATAGACCCCTCAAAATGACTTCAAATGTGATGTGGTCCCTAAAAAATATTGGTGTTGTAAAAATGAGAAATTGCTGGTTAACTTTTAACCCTTATAACTCCCTAACAAAAAAAAAAAATGTGGTTTCAAAATTGTGCTGATGTAAAGTAGACATGTGGGAATTGTTACTTATTAATTATTTTGTGTGACATATCTCTGTGATTTAAGGGCATAAAAATTCAAATTTGGAAAACTGCAAAATTTTCAAAATTTTCGCCAAATTTCCATTTTTTTCACAAAAAAACACACGTTATTTTGAATAAATTTTACCATTATCATGAAGTACAATATATCACAAGAAAACAGTGTCAGAATCGCCAAGATCCGTTGAAGCGTTCCAGAGTTATAACCTCATAAAGGGACAGTGGTCAGAATTGTAAAAATTGGCCCGGTCCATAACATGCAAACCACCCTCGGGGCTTAAGGCGTTAAATTATACTAATTACTTTTCAATTATAGTCTGATATACCTTGTCTGTGACTATGGTTACTCACGGAAAAATACTGCCACCACCTGCTCATTGTAAACGCCCATTGTGTCATTGTACTTACAATGCTCAATAGCAAAATTTAAGGAAAATTAAAGAGTGGCCTTAGTGTTCTCCTGTGGTAATTTAACAGAAATTGCTGTGGGGTGCATGAAACGGACTCAGGGTCTGAGCTATGTGTGTCGCAGATGGCGGCTGTAGAAGAAGCAGCCAAAGTGAGTTCTGATTGCTGCTGTTAACTGTTTATATGCTGCAACAAAGATATCCAGCACATGCTATAAGGCTCCTGATGACTAGTATTAACCCCTTTCCAACGTTGAGCCTAATAGTACACCCAGGTCGGAATCCCTCCCTTTGATGTGGGCTCTGGTGCTGAGCCCATCATTCTTGGTACATGTCAGCTGTTTTGAGCATTTCTGCTACATACAGGCGATCTGATCATTGTCTGTATATAGCAAATCCGCTCAAAGTAGTGCAGCTTCTAGTTTCCCATGTAGACCATTGAAGCATGCAAAAAGTGAAAAAAAAGTTTTTAAAAATATTAAAAAATAAAAATATAAAATTTCAAATTGCCCCTCTTTCTCCCCATTCAAAATAAAACATCTATCAATACAAAAAAAATGAAGAAAACGAGAACAAAATTCAAAACTTTAGAATAACGTTTTTTGGTCAGCCTTACATTGCAATAAAATGCAATAACGGGCGATCAAAAGATCGTTTCTGCACCAAAATAGTATCAATAAAGACATCAGCTGGGCACGCAAAAAATAAGGCCTCACCCGACCCAAGATCACGAAAAATGGAGACGCTACAGATCTCATAAAATGGCAACTTTTTTTTTAAACCAAAGTTTGGATTTTTTTTCACCACTTAAATAAAAAAGAACCTAGACATGTTTGGTATCTGTGAACTCGTAATGACCTGGAGAATCATAATCGTCGGTCAGTTTTAGCATTTAGTAAACATGGTATAAAAACATCTACTGTGAGATTGCACTTTTTTGCAATTTTACCGCACTTAGAATTTTTTTTCCCGTTTTCCAGTACAGGATATATTAAAACCAATTGTGTTGTTCAAAAGAACAACTTGTCCCGCAAAAAAACAAGCCCTCACATGGCCATTTTGACTGAAGAGTAAAAAACGTTATGGCTCTGGGAAGAAGGGGAGCAAAAAACGAAAACGCAAAAACAAAAATACCTCTGGTCATTAAGGGGTTAACTAAAGCTGAAGTGTATAAAACAGTGACAAGACAGCTGCATACAGAGATTTATCTGCAAGCTTTATCTAAACCTGCAGCAGTTAATGCCTTCTATCACTTAATCTCCCCACAATTCAGCAATGATGACATCACTCTGCCTACTCTATCCCAGTCTACACAGCAAAGCTGAAAGGTGAGCTGCGTGAAATCGGATACATCAGCGTATTGTGTACCCCTCAGTGTGCAAACTTGAATATTTTAAGATTTTTACATGCTAAAAGAAAAGTTACATTAAAAAGAAAATTTTGCAATTTTTCAACCTGCATTTCTTAATATTTCAGAATTTTGCAAAGCATTACAGGGAACAATTGTCTTTCGCTTTATGACAAGTGTTAAAAATTAACAAAACTTAGAGCAAATATTTTGTGACTTTTTGCCCTTTCTAAAGATGGGGGGCCAATTGCCGCAAAAAAAGACAAACTATAATATAAACCAGAAAACTACAATCTATGGCTGAACTCTATACCATAGCGGACGTAGATTTCATATTTGGAGCATGATGCGCTTTCGTAATAAATTTGCTGACTTGTGGGCAACTGCACTGCCGTGTTTAATGTGCCACTCACAGCTTTACACAGTACACGATATCCTTCAGTTTACAGTCACTAAACACGCCAGTCCTCCTGGAGGACTTTTGTTGCAACAATGGCGCCTAAAGAAGAGGAAATGAGAATATAGCCCAGTTTTCCATTTCTTTCCCATTATTGCTTTGATGCTTTGATATTTATATGCAACAGTTGCTTCCAGCTCCAGTTGCTATTGCAAATGCTGGGAGTTGTAGTTCCCTAGAAGTTGCAGAGCACGACCTAGAGACCACTAATAAACAGGGAATAAATAGAGACCATTTACTCATTTTATATACATTTGGTTTTACAAACACTCTTCACTTCCAGGCCGTGATTTCATGTATATGCTGATTAGGAGTAAAGCCGGTAATCAGAATATATATCTAAGCCTGCTAGACTCATTTCGTTGTACGCAGCTCTAAGAAAGAATTACACTGTTTTTTCCTTAATAAATTTGTCAGCGGTGCGGATGTCGTGAGCAACAAAGATGAAATATGAAAGCCACAGGTAATTTGTAAAATGCAAACATTTTAAAGCAGACATTTTTTGCTATCCGCTGCTGCTTAAAGGGACTTGATTGTGAATGATGCCTTATGTAGCCGCATTAATAAAACTAGGCAGAGGCGAATACAAAAATGTGTTATGATGGAGTAACTGGTGCAAGTAATGGCTGATTGATTGGAGAAGGAGAGAATCGTGTATGGGAAAACTTTGAAACTTTTCCCGAAAGTCTAAGAGGCTCCTGGAAAAAAGGGGAACTCCCAGAAGAGTTGAAAATGTCTCCAGTAACCTTAAAACTTCACCGAAATTAGTGATTCTGGGAAATTTCTTGTAAAAATAAAAGGTAATTGCAATGCCAGGAACATATGTGGCACCCTTGAGGGTCCAGTCGCCACAGAGGTGCTGCACCTCATCCGGAGGTGTGGTATCCCACTCTCGGGTAAGGAGGGAGGCACTACCCAGGACTCTAACACTCACACCCAACACACACCATTTCAGTCAGGCCACCTGGGCGTACCCTTAGGGAGGATGGCCTCATCCCAGGCTAAACAGGACTAGGTAAGTAGGAAAAAGGGCAGGAGCTTAGAAGGCGTCAAGAACAGTGTGCAGGAGCAGTTGGTCCTTTGAGACCAAAGGGAGAGGAGTGGAGGACGTAGCTGAAAAGAGAAGTGTGAGTGAGAGACAGAAGGAAGCTCCCGGGAAGACAGAAGGAGTTCTAGGGGCACGGGAAGTGCAGAAGTCACCAATGGGGCCTGCATCCACACTGACCGTAGTCGGCTGGAGGGACCAGGTCGCAGTCAGGAGACCGGCCCCAATTTAGTGGAAATCTTCAAGGTTCAACTAAGAAACTGGAGAATGTGGCATCTGTAGGTGTCACAGCCACATCCACCCATAACTGGCTAAAAAGGCAGCCGTATAGAATCCAGGGGACTCAGAAGACATCGCCTGACCAGGTTCATGGCTGCCGGCTTGGGATATTGCGGGTGAGGGGCTGGGCAGGAGAGGTGGAAGCCAACATAGTGAGACGACCAGAGAAAGGCATAAGAGAGGAGTCCTGGAAAAGTGCATCTCAATTTACCTGGGAGTTTGCTGGGCCACCGACCTGAAGGACATAACACACGGCTGGCGTTTGTGGACTGGAGAACTATGAATAAAAGTGGAAACTACACCTTGCTGTGTCCTTTGAGTTATTGCTGCGTCACCTGCCCGGCATAATCACAACCGCCATCTCAATACGTAATCCTACAACTGCCCTGGGGCTAGCTCTACCCGTGGAGGGCTGCACTATCTTTGCTGCGCCACCGTCGCCCCAGAGGATCTTTTTTTAATTTATTTATTTATTTATTTTTTCCTAAAAAATGACAGAGGATACAATTTTTTTTAAACAAATTCTTACCCTCATTAAAATGATTACGTTCCCCCCAAACACCCTCCAAGCTAATTATCTTACAAAAGGGAATTTATCAATTTTTTACACAGACTTTTTAAAGCTTTTTTTACCCACATGATTACGGGGGAAGGCCGTCTTGCTTGAAATATTGCTCTGATACCAGCAATTGCCTTATGACAGCTGCATGGATCATGGATGACAATATTCTTGAGCTGACTCATTGATTTCAATAGAGGTGTTGTGGGCATGCTTTGTGATCTGTGCAGAGGTCATTGTGCAGAGAGGGGGAGAGGAGATGAGCTGTAACCTCTATCGCGATTTCTGGGTACTGTGTTATCTATGTTACAACATTCAGATGTATTTAGCAATAAGAGCAGTGTATAGATGTATGCGGAGCAGGGTCTTGGCTATCAAGGGTCCAGTCACACAGCAGAAAACTGCTGTTTGGCGAGATCCAGAAGAATCCATTCAGCTTCAAAAAGCACTGATCTTAAAGATGACACATGATAAGTGGTGGATGAGTGACAGATTTTGCATGAGATGATATTAAAAATAATCCTGAAATCCTGCAGTTTTCACTCTGAGCCATACAACAGGCTGACACTTTCTGATTTGTTTAGAGATCATTTCTTCGCAGTCGTCTAGTTATCATCACAGGCAGGATTACAATTATATATATTATATATATACACTGCTCAAAAAATAAAGGGAACACTTACACAACAGAATATAACTCCAAGTAAATCAAGCTTCTGTGAAATCAAACTGTCCACTTAGGAATCAACACTGATTGACAATCAATTTCACATGCTGTTGTGCAAATGGAATAGACAGCAGATGGAAATTATTGGCAATTATCAAGACACCCTCAATAAAGGAGCGGTTCTGCAGGTGGGGACCACAGACCACATCTCAGTACCAATGCTTTCTGGCTGATTTTTTGGTCACTTTTGAATGTTGGTTGTGCTTTCACTCTCGTGGTAGCATGAGACGGACTCTACAACCCACACAAGTGGCTCAGGTAGTGCAGCTCATCCAGGATGGCACATCAATGCGAGCTGTGGCAAGAAGGTTTGCTGTGTCTGTCAGCATAGTGTCCAGAGACTGGAGGCGCTACCAGGAGACAGACCAGTACACCAAGAGACATGGAAGGGGCCATAGGAGGGCAACAACCCAGCAGCAGGACCGCTACCTCCGCCTTTGTTTAAGGAGGAACAGGAGGAGCACTGCCAAAGCCCTGCAAAATGACTTCCAGCATGCCAGAAATGTGCATGTGTCTGCACAAATGGTTAGAAACCGACTCCATGAGGATGGTCTGAGTGCCCGACGTTCACAGACGGTCTTGTGCTCACAGCCCAACACCGTGCAGGACGCCCTCGCACTGGCCACAGAACACCAGGCTTGGCAAATTCACCACTGGCACCCTGTGCTCTTCACAAATGAAAGCAGGTTCACACTGAGCACTTGTGAGACGTGACGGAGTCTGGAGATGTCGTGGAGAATGATCTGCTGCCTGCAACATTCTTCAGCATGACCGGTTTGGCAGTGGGTCAGTAATGATGTGGGCTGGCATTTCTTTGGAGGGCCGCACAGCCCTCCATGTGCTCGCCAGACGTAACCTGACTGCCATTAGGTACCGAGATGAGATCCTCAGACCCCTTGTAAGACCATATGCTGGTGCGGTTGGCCCTGGGTTCCTCCTAATGCAGGACAAAACCAGACCTCATGTGGCTGGAGTGTGTCAGCAGTTCCTGCAATATGAAGGCATTGAAGCTATGGACTGGCCCGCCCGTTCCCCAGACCTGAAGCCGACTGAGCACATCTGGGATATCATGTTTCGCTCCATCCACCAACGTCATGTTGCACCACAGACTGTCCAGGAGTTGGCGGATGCTTTATTCCAGGTCTGGGAGGAGATCCCTCAGGAGACCATCCGCCGCCACATCAGAAGCATGCCCAGGTGTTGTACAATACGGAGGTCATACAGGCACGTGGAGGCCACACACAATACTGAGCATCTTTTCCTTGTCATGATGCATTTTCATTGAAGTTGGATCAGCCTGTAATTTGATTTTCCACTTTGATTTTGAGTATCATTCCAAATCCAGATCTCCATGGGTTATTCACTTTGATTTACATTGATGATTGTTATGTTTTATTGTTCTGAACACATTCCACTATGCAATGAATAAAAATTTGCAACTGGAATATTTCATTCAGAGATATCTAGGATGTGGCATTTTAGGGTTCCATTTATTTTTTTAAGCAGTGTATATATATATATATATATATATATATATATATATTTCTGCCTATAAAAACCTATTAGTCAGAAATCTGCTTTTTAATACATTCACATCGTCCTGTGATTTGTACCAGTTTTTAACTTCATTGCTTCATGGCAGCCAAGTTTGAATGCATTTTTATCCATAAGGGGGAACATCTATCCCATGGCACCAAATCCATTCTGCACTTATGGAAGCTTTTGTCTCGGCCTGCACCCGCCGGGGGCTGCCTGCCCTCACTTTCAAGTTGACAATCCGTTACGCTGCCGACAATCTGCACGTTCAGTGCCGTCTGCACCCTTCCATTAATGAGTTCTCATTTCAAGCCATTACCGAATGTCCTTGCGAGATTGTCATTATTAGCTGCCAGTATAAAATATTATATAATGTTCTTCTTCCATAACATCTGTTATTTCATCATTACCAGCGACTCCAACATGCACGTCACTGATTTAAATACATCATCTGCTGCAAGGAGGGAAAATGTAAACAAATTACAGGGAATAATGAGATTGTGTAGTATAGTATCTGCATAAATAAAAGGACATTTCATATTTTTTAGACCCCCCCTCAAAAAAAAATCAACTTTTAAACAACACCCTATGGAACAAAGTCATCGTTTGCATATTTGTTAAAGTCACTTTTCTTTTTCTTTTGCGGTTTTCGTTGACTTTTTTTGGTGTGTCAGATTCTTTAAAATGGCGATTTGGTTCATGAATTTTGAACAAGACCAAAAATGTTATTTATTTAGCATTTTTTATTGGGTTTTTTTAGCTCAAAAAGTTACAAATTCCTCAAATATTTGGTATCTTCTTGAAACATCACAATTGATGAATCAGCCCAAAACATCTGGAAACCCCCAAACCTGCCCATAGTGACAAACAAAAAAAAAAAAAAAAAAAACAAAAGAAAAAACAGGCAAACGCATAAAATAGGTTTTAATAAAATTTTGAATAATCCTATTACAGAAAGGGGGCTCAGTAGGTGAGGTGGATCCTCTAAGCCCTTGTTCCAGGTGTGCACACAAGCGTTGGTATAGCCAACAGGTGAATCACATGTGACACCGATAGCTGGGATACTGGAAACTGCAGGCAGGCATCAGACATCCAGGAGACCATGGACAGGCAGCTGGGATACTGGAAACCGCAGGCAGGCGGGAGACATCATGGAAACCACAGGCTGCAGCAGAACAAGTCAAGGTGAATAGTGAAACTTGGAGTCTTAATACCAAGGAATTGCCTTCCTCTGGATCAACATGTTGGGCATGTTAGGTTAGGCTATGGGTTGAACTAGATGGACTTAAAGTCTTCCTTCAACCTTAATTACTTTGTTACTATGTTACTAAGATGCAGGATTGTGTCTTGGTGAGTTTTATGTAGGCTCAGCCTATGGGGCTGCTTTATTCTAAAGAGGCCTATGGTGGTGCATTATACCATACAGAGGCCTATAGGGAGTGCATTATACTATATATAGGGATTTATACTATATAGAGGCCTATAGGGAGTGAATTATACTATACAGAGGCCTATAGGGAGGGCACTATACTATACAGAGTCTGCCTATGGAGAGTGCGTTATACTGTATAGAATATGCTTATGGGGAGTGCTTGTGCTTTATACTGTATAGTGTGGCTATGGGGGTGCATTATACTATATAGAGGCCTATGGAGAGTGCATTATACTATATAGAGGCATATGGGGAGTGCATTATATTATATAGAGGCCTACGGGGAGTGCATTATACTATATGAAGGCCTATAGGGAGTGCATTATACTATATTGAGGACTAGCTGATGCATTATACTATATGGAGGCTATTTAGGGGGCCATAGTACAGTGTGGGGATTAGAGTGAGGGGGCAATCATATAGTATGGGAGATAATGTGGAGTCTTTGTGCAGTGTGGGGGCTATCATAGAGTGTTGGAGCCAAACAGTTTAGGGGCTACTAAGAGGTCAGTATACTTTGTGAGGGGTACTATACAGTGAGGGGGCATTATACTGTGCATAAGAGAGCATCATATCGTATAGGGGAGCTGTACCGGGGGAGACAGGGGGCACGTTATTAAATGTAAAGTGGGCACTTATTGTTATAGGGGAACTCAGGTCACTGTGACTGTCAAAGGGGAACACAGGGCATTATTACTTTCTAGGGGGCAAAATGTGGGCACTGTTTTCTAGGGAACATGCACACGGCATTGCTATATTCTAGAGGGTTGTTTTACCATGCAGAGGGCACAGAGAACCACACAGCAGGTGCAGTAAATATGGATACATCTGGCAGCAGCGGCTCAGTATTGGAGTATCAGCAGGTTGGGGATAGATGGGGACGGTGCAGGAATTGTGAACAAATGTGTCTTTGTTGTAATCTCTGCAGCCGAGTTCTGGCTGGAGACGTTGTCATGAAGGTCTGGGCCAGATGGAAAAGACTGGAAAAGTAAACGACTCCACCAGAAAGAGCGTCACCTGTAAGTCACCATTTATAAATGTACTATGGTCTATTACATTTTCTGCAGGACTGGTATCGCCCACTATATTGTCACCATAATATCAGTGTTGGTCTGTGTATAGAGATTGGTTTTTAGTAACAGCTCTGTCATCTGCTGAGGTTCCCCTATACCTACATTTAGGATGCGCCACCATAGTTGTAATCTGGGTTACTTAGTTAGGGGTCCACTCAGAAGCTTGCCCCCTTTCCAATCCAAATCCCCTAGTTACACCTCTGCGTGGAGCTCAACAGTCTAGTGGACCAGGTCGAGGGGAGCAAATCCATGATCCCACACAGGTAACAATTCCGTCATACATAAAGTCAGCATGTGCTTATGTTTTTTCCTATCTTGTACATTTCCAGGAATGCAATAGATTTAGTTATGTAAAACATATAGACTGGATATGTCCCTAAGGCATTGGAGAATGTTTCTACAGCTATAATGTTACACATTTTGAAGAGAATCCATCACATTTTAGACCCTATGAAAAATTTAGTAAAGAAGAATAAACAAGTCCCCCACGACAATTCTTCGGTTGACAGCTTCATGTACAATTGTAGGCGAAAGTATTGACACCCCTGGAATTCTGTCAGATAATACTCAGGTTCTTCCTGAAAATGATTGCAAACACAAATTCTTTGTTATTATTATCTTCATTTAATTTGTCTTAAATGAAAAATTACAAAAAGAATTGTCTTAAAGCCAAATTGGATATAATTCCACACCAAACATAAAAAAGGGGGTGGACAAAAGTATTGGCACTGTTCGAAAAATCATGTGATGCTTCTCTAATTTGTGTAATTAACAGCACCTGTAACTTACCTGTGGCACCTAACAGGTGTTGGCAATAACTAAATCACACTTGCAGCCAGTTGACATGGATTAAAGTTGACTCAACCTCTGTCCTGTGTCCTTGTGTGCACCACATTGAGCATGGAGAAAAGAAAGAAGACCAAAGAACTGTCTGAGGACTTGAGAAACCAAATTGTGAGGAAGCATGAGCAATCTCAAGGCTACAAGTCCATCTCCAGAGACCTGAATGCTCCTGTGTCTACCGTGCGCAGTGTCATCAAGAAGTGTAAATCCCATGGCACTGTGGCTAACCTCCCTAGATGTGGACGGAAAAGAAAAATTGACAAGAGATTTCAACGCAAGATTGTGCGGATGTTGGACAAAGAACCTCGACTAACATCCAAACAAGTTCAAGCTGCCCTGCAGTCCAAGCGTACAAGAGTGTCAACCCGTACTATCCGTCGGCGTCTGAATGAAAAGGGACTGTATGGTAGGAGACCCAGGAAGACCCCACTTCTTACCCCAAGACACAAAAAAGCCAGGCTGGAGTTTGCCGAAACTTACCTGAAAAAGCCTAAAACGTTTTGTAAGAATGTTCTCTGGTCAGATGAGACAAAAGTAGAGCTTTTTGTGCAAAGGCATCAACATAGAGTTTACAGGAGAAAAAAAGAGGCATTCAAAGAAAAGAACACGGTCCCTACAGTCAAACATGGTGGAGGTTCCCTGATGTTTTGGGGTTGCTTTGCTGCCTCTGGCACTGGACTGCTTGACCGTGTGCATGGCATTATGAAGTCTGAAGACTACCAACAAATTTTGCAGCGTAATGTAGGGGCCCAGTGTGAGAAAGCTGGGTCTCCCTCAGAGGTCATGGGTCTTCCAGCAGGACAATGACCCAAAACACACTTCAAAAAGCACTAGAAAATGGTTTGAGAGAAAGCACTGGAGACTTCTAAGGTGGCCAGCAATGAGTCCAGACCTGAATCCCATAGAGCACCTGTGGAGAGATCTAAAAATGGCAGTTTGGAGAAGGCACCCTTCAAATATCAGGGACCTGGAGCAGTTTGCCAAAGAAGAATGGTCTAAAATTCCAGCAGAGCATTGTAAGAAACTCATTGATGGTTACCGGAAGCGGTTGGTCGCAGTTATTTTGGCTAAAGGTTGTGCAACCAAGTATTAGGCTGAGGGTGCCTATACTTTTGTCTGGCCCATTGTTGGATTTTTGTGTGAACTGATCAATGTTTTGCTTTTTGTTTCATTCTCTTTTGTGTTTTTTTCATTTAAGGCAAATTAAATGAAGATAATATTACCAAAGAATTTGTGTTTGCAATCGTTTTCAGGAAGAAACTGAGTATTATCTGACAGAATTGCAGGGGTGTCAATACTTTTGGCCACAACTGTACATTGCTCTAATGGGGAGACAGCTATGTAACCAGTAATGACTAGTTGGTCCCATGTCTGTTGGTATCTGTGCTGGGCTTCTGCGTGGTCCATGGTTATTCCCATTAGGAATATAGATTTGCATTCTCGTATACTAAAGGGGCTGTCCGGCTGGTAAACATTTTAAAAGATGGTCAGATTGGCTTAAAAGAATAGATCTAGTCTTACTCACTCCACTACCACTTCCATTCCAGTTCTTCCTCGTCCTCCACCGGTCTCTGAATCTCTGACTCCATCACCGACGTTCCCTATTGGTCTCTGCTTTTCCTGCTCCAGTGATGATGTCCTCCATATCTCTTGGTATTTTCTACTCCGAGTTTGCTGTCCCCCACCAGTCTCGGTATTTAATGCTTCAGATATTACATTTATTACTTGTCTTGATATTTTCTGATCAAGCTATGAATTCCCATCGAAGACAATTGACTACTGTAGCCAATCAATAGCTGAAGCAAGTCAGCGCTGCGGCTAATAATTACATTAGTGGCCAGTATGTTAGAAGTGGACATCACTACTGGAGCAAGGAGTGCAAAGACCAGCGGGGCACCAAAAAGCAATGGACCAAGAAAAGCGGAGGATCAATAATGCATCACTTTTTTAAAAAAAAAACAAACTTACATGGATTAGACAAACCTTGTAAAGAACCAGAACACTGGATTTCTGTCTGTCTCCTGTTGGCTTCACACTAATTTATGACCATACAGTATATTCTGACTCATGTCAATCACTAACATCATAAACTCTGTACTTTAGTTAATCCATCTTTTGGCAACTCATGTCCAAGTTCTTATTTTTGGCATGGTTCAAATTTAGCCTATTTCCACTCAGATGGTAAAGAGAACCTTTCACCAGTTTAAGTATTTTAACTGGCCACAAGATGTAATTGTGGCTGCAGAGCTGAATGAAACAAAGTTTGTTTTTCTCCATTGTGGAGATATTAGCAAGTAAAGACTTCCCATAGAACACATAGACATGGTTGATTACCATATGTGCATTCTCGATTTCTCTGAACAAGCGCTGTGCATACAGATTAGGAAACACTGACAGTACTTACTTCTCCGGACCTTGGAATCATGTGATCTCTGGGTAAAGAGAGGGTCCAGGAGCTGCTGGGTATTAGGAGACACTTCAGGAAAATGCTATGGAACTGGGATTAATATACAAGTCCCAGTTACAGAGGAAATCAGCAATGAAATGGAGGCATTAATGTAAAAAATTCCCTCAAAACGTAATTTAAGAATAAATGAAAAAATTAAAGGCAAAAAAAGAAAAAAATGCATTAAACAAAGACACATTAAACAAAGTCCTTTGTGGTCATAGAAAATAAAAAACTGAAAAATAGACACATATATCCTATTTTTTTTTAGATTTTCACACAGTGTTAGCAAAAATAAAAAAAATTAAAAAAAATGCTGTACCAGTCCATTTAGTTGTTATGAGCTATAAGTCCACACTTGACAGACTTGACATTTTGAACTATTTTTTTTTTCCACTCACTTAAGCATTTTCCTACTCAACCTCTGTCATCGTCTCCTGACCTTAGCATGGAGCCAAATTTCTTACCTTTTAAGATAATATCAAGATGCCCTATTATAAATGGATGACAACTCTCCTGGGGAACGGCTTAGTGAAAGAACAAATCATCCTGTTAAAACAAATTTCAAAATAATGTAGAAAAATGTCAAACTAAAATTTGAAAAGGGAAAAACTTATACAGCTAAATTCGATTCTCTAGATTTGCTTAAAATTTGCCAGGAAATTTGGTTTGCACCAAATTTATTGTATGCAGATTGAACCGCTGGTAAAAGTAGTTCATTTTCTGACATTTCTCCAGATCCCAAATCAAAACAAAAAAAACAAAAGATACTAACCTCAGCCTTCATCTGTTCTGGCTCCTGAGCTCCCACTCCTCCGTTGCCTTGCTTCCTCCCTGTGGCTCCTGGTTTTTGGTCATCAGTCTACTTTACCCCAATGGCTCATTCAGACATAATTGATTTTCACATACGAGAAAAACGGTCACAGTCAGGCACTCACTAGGTGCGGCAAGACGAGACGTCATGAAATCCGACGTATTCAGTGCCGGAGGGTGAAGAAGACTGATGATCAAAAACAAATTGGAGCCAGAGGGAGGAAATGAGGAAGTGGAAGACTGTACAGAGACCTTCGGTGCCAGAACTGGTGAGAGGCTATGGTAGAATATTACATTTTTTTAAATCTTTAACCCCTTTCCAACCGTCAAAAAAACAAACAAGCAAAATGATGCCCAGTAAGATGTCACTTTTGCTTTATTTCAAGCTAATCAAATTGGAAAAATGTTGGTTCTGTCGAATCAATAATTTTGTGTCTGAAATTCAAAGCTAAATTTCAGTAGTCTTACACACCTGTCCCAGGTATCCGTAGCTCCGCTTCCTTCCCCTGTATTCGCTGCCGTCTGTTGTGCTTCACGTCAGATTTTACATGTTGCCCGGCGTGGATCAATGACAGCTCTCATTTATTCAAGGCCCATAAGACACACACCTGTGTCTTGGGATTGAGACCCTAGACATCTAGGTTTGCTCCACCATCTGTGCTTTACTTTCTTCCATCCCTTCCACTTCATCCGTTATGCTGCTCCTGGCAATGGAATGAAACTGAAAGGCAGAAGATACAGATTAGATATTAGAAAAACCATTTTGACAGTGAGGGTGATCAAGGAGTGGAACAGGCGGCCACAGGTGGTGAGTGAGGTGTGAGTTCTCCTTCAATGGAAGTCTTCACACAGAAGCTGGTCAGACATCTGTCTGAGATGGGTTTAGTGACTCCTGCAGTGAGAAGGGGGTTGGCCATGATGATCCTTGAGGTCCTTTCCAACTCTAACATTCTAGGATTCTATGATTCCTAAGATTTCTATGTGTGCCAAGTCATCGCTGCCCACATGCCATCCTCCTTGCTGCATCAATGCCCCCCTGGACCTGAGGCTTACATGGTCCACCTCCCCTGGTTCTCCTAACAATTAGCTTTGAATTAATTTGCTTTATCTTGGCTGAAAATTAAAAAAAATGGAAAAAAATATAACATAAAAAATTGAATAACAAAAATTTGAAAAACAAATTAGTGTAAGAAATGAGATCTAATAAGATCACTACTTGTAAAATTTTTCTATTAAGAAGGAATTTTTCAATGAACCAGGTATACTCATAGCAGCCCTGGAAGCGCTCAATATCTCAATATCCGCCCACCTTGTATTTGTCATCTTCAGCATTCGTTTCCAGTTCTTTCATTACTTGGAGGACGGGTGACCTCTTGGTAGAGTATGTAAACTAATCTAGTTAGTTTTCCGGGGTAAACATACGGTATGCGATGTCTGCTTCCCCGAAGGGACAATCCCCCTGTCAGGACATGACAAGCTACATTAAGAGCCCATAATACAGTCTTGTATATGAGTGACCTTTTGGAGAATTGTAGTTATTACCTAACAATATCCACTCATCTATTACCTGCCTCGCTGCAGAATTCCAACGTCTTTAAAAAGCAGAAATATAGATGGCTTAGAAATTGAGAAATATGATTTAACTAGTGAAAAGGCCTTGGGCACTCAAACCTAATTCAATTTTTTTTCTCATTACTTGGGTGATTTTTAAGATGATGGTTGTAACCAGATGAGGCAGCGGAGCTAAGAGACCAGAATGAGTTTAATGTCTTAGAGCCGAGATAACTCGGGATGAGGAATCCTATCAGGCTTCGCAATGCTGCATTAAATATGGCCAGATCGCCCTTTTAGGGCGACAATGGGGAATTATGCCTTCATGCATGTGCCGATACGTCCAAAATTACCTTTCCGTTGAATTTCATTTAGGACTCCGATTTTTCACCCTGTATATGAAATATATTATAGGGACATGATAGAAAATTATTGACAGGCTGCAACTCACATTACAACCATTGGGTAGACCTATTTTAAACAATCGTAATTTTATAATAATGGCTTCCCTTAAAGTCAGTGTCTAGGGACCCCCTTTTGTAATAAGTGGCTCCTTGAACCTTAGGCTAGGTTCCCATTGCGTTAACGTGTGCACGCTAACGGACTGCGTTGCACGGCGAAAATGTCGCAATTAACGCCGTGCAACGGGTCCGTTAGCGCACCCATTGACAGCAATGTTATTTTTTGCTGAAGCGCATCGCTAGCGCATGCCATTTTCGGCACGCGCTATCGATGTGCCGTTCTTTTGTGACGGACCTCGGATGCTGCTTGCAGCGTCCGAGGTGCGTCCGGGGCCCGTTCCTCGCTAGCGCAGATCAGGGATCTGTGCTAGCGGGGAGGGAGAATGCCGACCCTATTGAAGCATTGCGTTAGCGCAATCCGCTAGTGCTATGCGCTCAACGGATTGCCCTAACGCAATGGGAACCTAGCCTTAGTCACTTACTTCACTTTCTAGTATTTAATTACAGGGATTGCAACCCCACCCTTCCAGCAAAAAAAAGATGAAAGGTTAGTAGATTAGTAGGGGGCCTCTGACCTTTAATGACACTCCCAGGTTTAGATAATGCTCAGTCCATCCTTATTTCAGGGATGTTGGCCCCTTGTGTTGACTAGGCTTCACGCGAATTCATGGCGTCGGGGACATATCACGACATTTGAAGTTTCGCCAGGGTGGAGTCTTACGAACATTCCAGGAATCGACAGGAGATGAATCTCGAAGACGGGACACGGAGCAGAAATAGGCTGCGTGGTTGGACAGTTGACGGCTGAGCATAGGGAGTGTAATTTTTTGCACTGGGGCCGAGATAGACTTCACAGCATAAAAGGTGGCATATTTTATTTGAAGGGAATAAATTCAAAAATGCCATTGCCAAATTTGAGCAAAATGTCAAATCGAATTTACAGCAGATTTGCTCATCCATAGTCATAAGTTGACCATATGCAATCATCAATGTATCAGCCGCGGTGCTCCAAGATATTGAAGACAGAATATTCCACAAGAATGTAAGATTAATCTTGCACCGATATCTACATTTATCTTCATGTAGTTTACTGCCTGGAACCAGTGCCGAAAGTTACGGTATAAGAACTAAATTTGCAAAAAAAAGTGAAAAACAAAATCAACAATTCAAAATGGCATTAAAAAAAAATCCATTGTATTATTCATCCGAGGAGATGTGAAACGCGGAGTGAAAAAAAAAAAATCTCTCCAGTGCTGAGATTTCACTTTCATTCCTCAAGGGCGATATATTAATCAAGGTCGTATCTACTAGATGAATGCGACAAATGTAATTTGTTGAAGCCCAAATTCATCAAGGTGTTTTCAATTAAAAGTTAACATCTATTTGGGAAGGATTCCTGAACAGTCGCTACATGATTGCTGATTTATTTTTTATATATTTAAACTGATCAGGGTTTCTCATATAATCATGGCTCAGATTACATTACCAGCCCCGCTCTGTAGTGTGTGCGGAGGTTAATTTTAGTTCATCGAATGGCTCAATGTGATTTGTGCTACCATAAGTGCCTTTTAAGATAAGATAAAACAGCCCGGTGTTTGCTGAAAGTCTGGCCTGCTTTCTTCTTTGTTGGAGAATTTTAACTTTTTATTGAAAAATTTTCAATGCGGCCAACTGCAAACAGATTGGATCAGTATTTGAAGTCTTCTTTTTTTTATGCCAGGGTTTCGGCACCTTTGTCAAAGGTTTGGCAAAGAAAGACATGGAGCAAGTGCGCCAGATCAGCAGCTATGACATACCTTGACTAATGTCAAAAAATCCAAATAGCATGTGCTTATTTATTTAAAAGGTTTTCTCACCATAGGCACTGGAGTTGGAAAGGTTAACTTTGGAATTCTCAGCTATCGAAAAAACTAAGGTCTCCTGGCAAGTATTCTGCAAAACTCCAAGTTAAATATCGGACTCCGGTTGTCTACTGATCCCATTATTGTTTCGGAGTCTGGAACCACCAGAAGATTTCTTTCTATTCTGATGGGTCACATGGACCCTGATCTTTAAAAGGTCCCATTAATCATTGAAGTTGGTGAACCCACTTACTATGGAAGACTTGGCGGACCATCTAATTTGTCAGGGAAGAGAATAATCTGATATTTTGATTTTAAAATGATCGATACTTTTTATTTCCAGGCAGATATGCTACTGGAAGAAGAGTCTGGCAGCAAACTAACTCCGATTCCCACATAGCAAACGCATGAATGCTCGACCGAGCCGAGAGTTCACAAATATCTGGGAGTCATAGGAGTTAGTCGTTGGCCAAATGGTTGTTTAAGGTGTATAGCGATCAGTAGGCTTTGGCGGCAAGACAGGAGCCTTAATGTCAGACTTCAGTGGAGAGAGTGGCCCACATTCGGGACCACCACCATTGAGTCTTCACCTTCTTGTCGCCAATGATAAGAAGTTCTTCTAATAGATTGATGTCCCAGATCAAAAACTTAACTATCATATTTTTTGGGAAGTCCTGCGCTACCTTAAATGTTCATATCATTTTGCAAAGTATTAAAAATTCGTCCTAAACATCAAAAATGAAATTTCCAAATTTTAGGGTGGAATTCTTCTGTGTAATCTTACAGCATCTAATAAATTTTTTGTTAATTTTTCTCAGTAATCCAAGCCGAGCACAGGCAGGTGCTGAGGCGTCAATATATTGTTTTAGGAAACATGAAATGAATACAAAAAAAATATGTAAGTCCAGAGGCCAAGTCCACACATCCTTTGTCTTGTTTCTGCTCAATATAAATACTGTTACAGAGAAATGGACTTTTAACTTCCTGGAGCTCTGGGTGAAAATAATGACCCTGGAGTTTCATTTTTAACAAACTTTAAATTGATTTCACAGCAAATATTTCATCACTTTATTTGCTGGGAAAGAAATGATTCGAGCATTGTAGCAGCTTCAGGAATTAATATTGTTTCAGCTGGATTGAATTGTCATTGGTCGTCATACCCTTTATCAAAGAATTACATTGTCCTGAGAAATTATTCATAGCTACCAATTTTTTTTTTTTAAGAAAGTCCTATTTTATTTAACTGTACGCAAAATTGCTATCTGGGTGTTACCAAGTTAGATTGTTGATGTGAACAAGGTAACTCATGGGTGTGTTCAAGATAGATTGTGGGCTTGAACAAGATAGCTCATGGGTGTGACCCGAACAAAGTACTATTACGACCATAGTAGCACATGGGCATCACCAAGGTCAAGTAAGCGAAGGGCAAGCCATAACTTTATAAGGAGGAAAGGGAAGCAGTAACAACCCCTGGTAAGCACTGAAAAGAAAATACCAAAACATAAATGAAATGTAATTCTGGGTATTTTAATTGGCCACTTTATTGCAAAAACAGTGACACTGCACACGACCACAGTTTTGCATGTGATATAATAGCTGAGCCTCATTCCGTGCAAAATTCTCCCCCTTCTTCCCATCTACACGTCTGATCTCCACCGATATGAAAAGCAGAAAAAGTTCCTGCTGCCTATCATTACTAGGGAATCGTAAAGAATTTCTGAAACTGACCACAAGTCACCATGTAACTCAGTGAGCAACAAATCAGCTGAAAGACACAGCATGAACCATTTCTGCCTACACCACTGATGCTCAGTGACCTCCTGAACAGGTATTTCTTCACCTGGCGCATATCTCTCATATTATGTATTGGCTCCGATATCATCATTTATTCTCATCATTCATGTGGCAACTTTTACACCGCAATGCACAGATTCGCCAAGGCTGTCCCATCCAGAGTGTGACAGCCTCATAGAAATACATGAAGCTGTCATGCTCTGGTCAACAGACTCACGGCTAGCCGGTGCATTAGCGGTCCGATCTTGACCCGATGTGCATGGATGTCTGAATGCGCCCTTACTCTGAGCTCCTCGCTGCTGACTTATGACCACATTAAAGTTGAACGTATAAAGAAGCAAAGAACCTGTACAAGCAAATTGCAGTGAAAATGAAACCCAATCGCAAAAATTATTTCTAGCTCCAAACACTTGCATTTCCTAAAATGGTGGAGAAGCTTTTTACCGTTGGCACAGATTTGTTGCCTAACTGAAAAATGCATAACTGTGTACAGCAGAAGCACATTGCTGGCAGTACACAGCGGGTATACCATAACCCATAGCCTGTAGTAAAGGTTATCTCAGTCCCAGACTTTGAAGTTCAGGTGCCATCGACCCCCTTATCTCCCGTCTTTTTAACGAAACCCATTTTGGCATCCTCTCTCCTCAGGTTTCTCCTTCTTGAGCAGTCATCTTCTTCGAGGAACGGAGGGTCAAATCAATTACACATGAAATATATACCATGAAGTTTGGATATACATCTTCTTGACTCCAAAATTTATGTATTGATGTTCCCTTACCAAAAGATCGGCATGTTGGCCAAATTTGCGCCTCACATGATGCTTCTCCTGGATACTAAGTAACACCTGCTAAAGCTAAACCTGGACCATCCAAGTTAAAAGCGTACACTGTAGGATGTGGTGCCAACCTTAATCTACTTTTGCAAATCCAACGTTCATGAACAATCTTTTTGTGATTGCGAATAGTACCTTAAAGTCTCGAGCACACGCTGAGACGACAAGTCCTGGTTCTGCCATACTTTGATGAACAAAGGGACCTTCCACGTGCAGGGGCCACAGTTGAAGTTCCAAATCCGGTCCAGGTTCTTCAGCAAAGGAAACAGAGGGTCAAATCAATTACAGATGAAATATATGCGATGAAGTTCGGATATATATCTTCTTGACTCCAAAATTTATGACCATTATTGGTTGAAAAGGTATTGATGTTCCCTTACCAAAAGATCGGCACACGTTGGCCAAATTTACGCCTCACGTGATGCTTCTCCTGGATACTAAGTAACACCTGCTAAAGCTAAACCTGGACCATCCAAGTTAAAAGCATACACTGTAGTATGTGGTGCCGACCTTAATCTACTTTTGCAAATCCAACGTTCATGAATAATCTTGTTGTATTGCGAATAGTATCCTAAAGTCTCGAGCACACGCTGAGATGGATGACAAGTCCTGGTTCTGCCAGACTTTGATGAACAATGGGACCTTCCACGTGCAAGGGTCACAGTTGAAGTTCCAAATCCAGTCCAGGTTCTTCAGCAAAGGAAACGGAAGCTATCCAACCATTTGGGCATAAAGCTTCATTGATGTATTAGTACAGCTTAAAAGGTTCCATGTGCACTAAAAATATTACATAAAGTCAAAAACCGACGTGTTTCAGACATCATGCTAATGACAGCTCTACGTCCAAAGCACGTCAGTTTTTCCTTGATGCAATATTATTAATGTACCAAAAGCCTTTTAAACTGTACTTCTAAATTAATTACTGTATGTTTAATACTCTTATGTTTGATACCTTTGTTATCTTTTTCAGCATGTCAAGCCAAGCAGGCATGGAAATCACAGCTTTATGTCCGTAAGGCGTCGGTTTGTGCCTTGATGCAATCATTTTAATGCACCTGGAACCATTTAAACTGTACTTGGAATTTAATGATTTTTTTTTAATCCAAATTGCTGAATACCTTAGTTTTCTTTTTCTGTGTGTAAATTTTGCCTTTCCATGTCGAGAATCTTCACAGCCAATCTACGGGAGCTGGTAAACTTTGTACTTTTTGCTTATCTTATAATAATAATAATTTTTATTTATATAACGCCAACATATTCCGCAGCGCTTTACAAATTATAGAGGGGACTTGTACAGACAATAGACATTACAGCATAACAGAAATCACAGTTCAATACAGATACCAAGAGGAGTGAGGGCCCTGCTGCTCGCAAGCTTACAGACTATGAGGAAAAGGGGAGACACGAGAGGTGGATGGTAACAATTGCTTTCATTGTTCGGACCAGCCATAGTGTAAGGCTCAGGTGTTCATGTAAAGCTGCATGAACCAGTTAACTGCCTAAGTATGTAGCAGTACAGACACAGAGGGCTAATACTGCATAAAGTGAATGAGAACATGATGCGAGGAACATTTTTTTTTTTTTAATGATAGGCCACACAGGGATCATTAGGTTAATGCATTGAGGCGGTAGGCCAGTCTGAACAAGTGAGTTTTTAGGGTACGCTTAAAACTGTGTGAATTGGGAATTAATTGTATTAACCTAGGTAGTGCATTCCAAAGAATTGGCGCAGCACGTGTAAAGTCTTGGAGACGGGTATAGGAAGTTCTGATTATTGAGGATGCTAACCTGAGGTCATTAGCGGAGTGGAGGGCACGGGTAGGGTGGTAGACTGAGACCAGAGAGGAGATGTAGGGTGGTGCTGAGCCATGGAGTGCTTTGTGGATGAGGGTAGTAGTTTTGTACTGGATTCTGGAGTGGATGGGTAACCAGTGTAATGACTGGCACAAGGTAGAGGCATCGGTGTAACGGTTGGTGAGGAATATGATCCTGACAGCAGCATTCAGGACAGATTGGAGCGGGGAGAGTTTGGTAAGAGGGAGGCCAATTAGTAGAGAGTTACAATAGTCTAGTCGAGAATGAATAAGTGAGACAGTAAGAGTTTTTGCAGAGTCGAAAGTAAGAAAAGGGCGAATTCTAGAAATCTTTTTGAGGTGCAGATAAGAAGAGCGAGCCAGTGATCGGATGTGGGGGGGGGGGAGGGGGTGAACGAAAGGTCAGAATCAAGGATGACCCCAAGGCAGCGGGCATGTTGCTTTGGAGTAATGGTGGAACCGCACACGGAGATGGCAACTCCAACTGGTCCTACGTTTTCCCCTTCTTCGGCCTTCTCCACCCCTGGAGTTTTCACTTTCTCCTTCGAACAAAGGATGTTCTCAATATAAACCGAACATCTCAGGTGGCGTCATCGCTTCATTTTGCTAAGAGGGTGGCCTATTTTTAACCCTTTTACAAACACACACCGACATGGCATGGTAGAACAGTCTCCGATTGGATTATGCAGGGCTCTTCTCCTTGTATTTGCCCCCCAGGATTCAACATAACAATTTTCTTCAATTCTGATCCACAATGTCCCCCCCAAAAAATGTAAACATGATGTGAAGTTAATTAAAGCGGCTCATATATCAGATTACAGCCGCATTTACATGAGCAAAGTTGTAAATCCTGATTGTGACAGCGCTGCACAGGAGAATGTCCCTGGAGCTTCCACAGGTATGACATATATCCCAGGGCTTTTACACGATGTCATTTCAGCAGCTGCAGCCGGGCCTATGAGTAATGCATCGAGCTAATTAAGCGGCATAAGCAGCAGCGGTACCTTGTTTATGACCAGTAGGCCGAGTGCTGGAAGGATACAAGCGTTCTCCTCGTGAGGAATCGTCACTTGAAATGCGAAGAAACAAAGGCTTCTTGGTGTTAGGAGAAGGATATTCCCCTTAGAGGCCCATTAACGTTTCCGCATCCACATATCAAGGCATAAAAACGTTACAGAAAACATCCTACAGGTCAGAGACATGTAAACCGAGGAGTCACGGAAGGAAAGGAAAAAAGGGAGACCGTTATCTATTTATCATTTAAATGCATGGAACATTTATTTTACTGTTTTCCTGTTATTTTATGCATTGTGCTTCACATTTGTCCAAAATTGCATTTAAAGGGAACCTGTCGAGACGATTTTGCTACTGAAGCTGGCGGCATGGCTGCATAGGTCCTAGCACAGCAATAAAAATGATACCCGTCTTGTAATAATCCAATGTACTGGTGATGAGATATTGATCTTTGAAGACTCATGCAAATAACACTGGAAGTGCATTGGGTGAGTGTCAGTGCACTCAGTTCATCGATACACGCACAATGCACTTCAAATTTTGGAATGTACAATATGACCTTAAGAAATTAGCTTTTTTTTATCCATTTATGAGTCATTTCTTCTCCTCTTTCCATTTTCTAAACTCATCATTCATTGTGAAAATAATGGCTAAATTAGTTTTAATCACACAGGCTGGCAGCTCAGCGACGGATCAGATTACAGCTGCCTATTGAAGTCTATAGAAAGGGGAGGGGGAGAAACACATAGACTGTGCTGCCGCTGCATCTACTACCTTAGTGCTGGATTCACAGCAACACAGCTCAGCACTGCTTCATAATGTCCTCCATGCTTCCGAAAATGTAAATTTACCTTATAGAGACAGGATAACAGTGATCCATCAAACTTTGTGCAGTATATTTGATACATCATAGCAGCTAGTTTCTACCAAGTATCTCGGAATACTGAAAAATAAGCCTCCAGAGGGGAAAAATTGGGATAAAATGGCTAGAAAACATGTTATTTCTTATGTACATACACTAGCTTATTCTGAAAATCACCTGAAATGAAAAATTAAATACAAATGGGCTGTAATTTACAACATAACCACTGTGTAACCACATATAAACATGTAACAAACCTCTACTGATAGTGTAATGAGAAATCAGGTTTTCTTACTTTCTTAAGCGGGTCATCTTGTGCCACTCATCTCAGGTCATATTGAGCCAAGAACAAATTTAAGGAAACACATGTCTGTAACTTCATTACGAAGACGTAGAGAAGAAGGGTCATTCCACAGTGGTTTGAACTCTTGCTTTATGGCACTTTGATCAGGTGTCTACATTAGACCAAGGCCAAGAATAATCAATATCTGATGTGCTTTTATATACAATCATACTAAACATTGACTTATACAGCTCAGAATGTGAAATTTAAATTTCGGAAATAGCAACTTTGCCCGTCAGAAGAATACATATTCACACAATGAGTGGTACATCATTGATTAGCATCAGCTCTCACTATGGTGAACTTCAACCAAGTCCAACAAAATGACCAATCAATGATAATCATTGCTTTCTGGAGGTTCCAGAAGGCATCTTTCAGCCGATGGATGTTACATGGCACGTGGGTCAACTTTATGGATTATGTCTCAATTTCCTTTACTATCACCCCATAAGGAATTTTCTTTTACAAAACTCTAAGTTCAAAGTTTCTTACCTAAAGTTAAAAATTAGTGATGAGCGAACATGCTTGGTTAAGGTATTATCCGAGCATGCTCGTGTGCTAACCGAGTGATTTAGGCATACTCCAAAAATATATATATGTTCGAATCCCCTCGCCTGCATGTCTCGCTGCTGTTTGACACATTTGCAGAGATTGCCTGTTTGTTAGGTATCGCCTCCAGAAGAAGCTGATGGCGAAACGTGCGTCGGGGTGAGAAGATGCTGAACGGACCTTGCTATGGCTCTAAGGAATCGTCCACAAACAGGTATATCTGGTTTCATCCTAGGCTGCATGTCTCGCGGCTGTTCGACAGATTCCCTGTTTGTTAGTCAATCTCTGCATGTGTTAGGGCTGTTGAACTGCTGCGAGACATGCAGCAGCAGGGACTCGAGCATATTCTTCAAGCACGCTGGTTAGCACCCGGGTATGCTTGGATAATGCCTTATCCAAGCACAATCGCTTATCACTATTAAAGATCTTAAACTTTAATGACTTGGATGTGACAAACAAATTTCTGTAAATTCTACGATCACTATTCATTCATGTCTAATTAGTTGTGCCATTGGCACAACATTTGTCCAAATGCCCTAAAGAGTAGGAAACTCAGAAGGTTCAGCGATTTCCGTAGTCACAGTTTCCCCGACTTGAGCTATTGGAGGCTACAACAGATCCACAATCCTGGATTTTAGCTTCAAACTATGTATACACATGGTGAAAATTTAAGCAAATGCCATGACACTGTTGCCTTGGTCAGATTTATTTTTCTTGAAATTGTTGCCTGGAGGATTTACGGTACTTTCTTGGCACTTTTCGCCATCTTCATTTAGTTTCCTACCAAGTGACAAAAACATATTCTGGTATTTCACAGGTGGATACATTTCCTTTTGTGGAGTCCTAGATCCATTTTATTCCTACAATGAAAGCTGAAAAATGGATCCACGTTCCCTAATTTTAGAGTCTATTAACCTAAATGGTCAAATTTGGACCCAAAAAGGAAAAATTGTCATCTTTTCAATCTCTGCTTAGGACATACGGATATCATTGACAGAAGCTCTCCACTCAGAACCACCATCTATAAACTAGGAAGACCAGCTGCCGACAAACATCGGAATTGCTCCAGTGGCCAAAGCCTTCCATGTATCCTTCAAACACCAGATGATGGCTACTTTCTCCATCTTCTAGGTATACAGCTGATATAATTAATCCTTTTCTACCCGCTTCTTATGAAACAGATCCTAACAGGTCAGCGTCAGACACATAGTAAATTAGATTGTGAACCCTTTGGGATCAGAGACTCTTGTAAGACCATGAGAGAAGAAATACATACGGTAATCCACAAGTAATTCGTTTTTCTATCATGGTGCGTCTCATCATTTCTCCTTAGTGAAGTGGATTACTTTTTGGTTTAAGGAATGACCTCAAAATCTTTTTCCCCTTAGTGCTTGATGATAACTGTTTTTAAGATGTGACAAATAGCTCGAAGATGAGTTTACTCTGCAAATTCTTCTAAATCTCTCTTTTAGGGTTGAAATTTCTTAAAAACAGAAATTAAATTTGAAGTGTCAGCGTGAAAAGTACTTGACTTTGTACCAGCGCGAAGATCTAATTTGTCAATACGCACTGCCAGCCGAGCTCGCTTGTGAAATGAAGTCGTTTCCTTTTTTTTTTTTTTTTAAGCTAGTAGGTTCTAACCACGTCTGTATAATTGTCAGTTCTAACGTGCGTCCGGTTAATTTACCGAACGTTAGAGCCCATTACTGTTTTTCCAAGTCGGTTATTGAAGCCACGTACGATGACTTTCGACTTTTTTTTTTTTTTTTTCGATCTTGCTTTTTTAACTTTAGCAGAGCAGCTAATTGAGCTCTTACTTTACAGAGAGCTGTGTGATCTCATAGAACTGGGAGGAAGTTACAGATGTCTGATCTAATAGAAAATGATCTTCCAACTTTTCCTAACGATATATTTGAAATGTAGACGTGAAGATCCAGAATGGAAGTCTTCAAGAGATTAGATGCAACGTACCTTGAGAACACTCGGTTTAAGTTTTAATTGCGTTTTTCGTCCAACGTAGCTCGCTGGGCTGTGAGCATTGTGAATACCTCCCTGATCTGCATGAATAAACAGGACAAGGTCTTTTCATTCTATCTACAAGACGAGGGCAGAGAGAACTTGAGAAGGAGCACAAATTATTCATGGATTGATTTTTTTGTTTAAACTGGCAGCCTTCCACATATATTTTGCATAACGACTCCGGAGAATGTCCACGCAATGTCTTCAAATGTTTATATATATTTTGCCAAACAGCCTCATGCTGTTGACTATCGGGAATGAGATCTAACTGTTTTAGAGAAATATGAGTACATTTTATTCGAAAGCTAGGCTAACGAAATGCTAAGTCAACGTTGAGTTCAATGACTGTGCCATTCCCGTCTGGTTATACAGTCTAGCAATCTCAGTCCATTGTGACAAGTCCAACTTGGAATATAGGAAACCGGTCGCTTTGGCCCAAAACATTTGAGAATGGGAAATAAAGTTTGAAGAACTTAAAAGCTGTCGTACCTCAGTAAAGATGTTGTAGCACTCATGTTGGAAGATAAAGAGGTGCATACTAGACTGATATTTATGACGTACTATAGAAAAGGTAAATGTCTACTCTACTTCCAACTTTTACTTTCCTTGGATTCCACGTTCCACTGCCTTCGTCCATCCACTAACATGTCGTTAACTCAATGCTCAGATATCTAGTTTGACTGTCATATAGACCATCGCTGGACTTTAAGATTTGGATAGGGTAGGCTCCATCAAAGTGGAAGGTAGCCTAGTCAGTTTATACAGTAGATTTTCTATTTCTAGCTAGGTGGATGCCACCACCAACACTTGGATCAGTGGCAACGAGTTAAAATGTTATTGCAGACCAAAACTTGTAAATGCCAAGTTTTTCTTGGCATTATGCCCTTTTTCAGGCCGTACCTGTTAACCTTTCATACTACCTCCATGTCCCATTTCCTGTCTTTTCAATGTACATTTGGAGATCACATGCCATTTTGTGTAAGAAACATTCCAGTAGTTCAGCTTTCCGGAAGGTCTTTGCAGCACAGACAAAATTTGCCAAATCTTACTGCAGTCATGTAGATTCTACCCTTATATCAGGAGCCCCCTGGACTCTTGGACCAGCAAACCATGACAAGATGAGCCTCAGTGACAAAAAATCCAGTGATCAGTGCTAGAGACGTGGCTGCCGCACCCACACAAACATTGATCTTACACATCGTCTTTGGGGTTATCTTCCAAGATGTCCTTCTTTTACAACACTTCCTGCTGTGTAATTTTCCCATCTGGTCGAAAATATTTTCTTAGTAGGGTCTCCATATCCATGAACATTGCCATACCATTAATATTTATTTCGTAGAAGACACTGACTTTGATGCAAAGAATGGCACAATGTCATATTACTTTTGGGAAACTTGGTGGCAGTACCAAACTTACCATAACAAAACCCTCAATGGACTCCCAATACACTCGATTACAAGTAGGGATCCATTTTATGACAGATCTTGTGAAGTGCCATGGCTTTACATGGCGCCAATGGGAATAGAGTCAAGTCTAGGTGAGCTTGATCATGTTGCAACTATGATATCTCTCGAAAGAGACCACCTAGACCATCAAGCTCTAGAAAACTCAATGTGTTATCACAAAACACTAAAATCTATACATATAGTTTCTTCTGTTAAATTGGCGATAAGTGTTTGATTCCAGTTCCTATGGAATACATAGCCCCGATAGATGAATGAAATGGAATTTATGTTGCCAGTTCCTGGCCACATTCTCAGCACTAATGTATGTGGTATGTATATATTTGGATATTGCAGTATTTTCTTCCTACTAAGAGGCATAGTAAAAGTATACTGTATTTTGCTAGCTCCCCTTCAAGCTTCAATCTGTTCACATAAAAAGTCAGAGTTTCCCACTGTAATCAGTTTTGTATTGAGCACTCTCCATGGGAGGAAAAGTGCTTAAGTTTAATTGTAACTTCTCAGTAGTGCAGTTGGGAAAAGAGGTTCTCTCTCAGCCAGACTAATTGGTGTTTTGGGCTAAACCAAGAACACAAGCACTTGACAGAGCGAAGGAAGAAATATAGGTTGAAAAGCTTTTTTTTTTCTCCTATTTCCGAAAATGTAACCTGCGGTCGGAAATATATAAGGTCATGTGAGGACATGAGGAGCGTGGATATGAATTACCTAATTGCTGCTTTATGATGGGGGCAGTAATATAAGCTGTGCAGTAGGGATGAGCGAACCTGCTTGGTGGTACTCAGATATCACTCGAGTATCTGGGTGCTCGGCACTCGAAAAGCATTGGCTGGTGCTCAGATTTGAATCCAATAAGCATGCGGAGATTGTCTGCCAGTCCAAGATGGCAGGCATTGATTGCCTGCCAGTCATTGTAATGCCGTAGCCATCTTGGTAGTGGCACTACTGTGATTGGCTAGCCGCATTACTTCATCAGAGGTTATGAAAGGACTGGCGCCGCCGCACTCCGCTCACTGATGCCATTGTACAGCTCAGGGACAGTTCTGATTGGAGGGAGAGAGCAGTTATTCGGGCCTGTGGGTGTACAGTTTAATCTGAGTCCTCTAAGTGTTGATACTGGTGCTGTAGCTGAGCCATCATACTAACAGTGCATCTAAGGGCTAATCTTGTGCTTTGCGGATGGCATCAGATATATACTGCATTTAGCCTAGGGACAGTTACAGGAGCAGGAAGAGTGGCAGAATACAGCCTCTAGGCTGGGCTTACTCTGCAGTCCACTGCTAAATATATAGCTGCTGCATGTGACCACATTTTTTTGGGAGGGGGTGAAAAAATGGACTATGTTGTCATGCATAGGGTATTACGTGCATTGTGTTACATTTCGATGGTATATAACACTCGAAAAAACCTAACAATTTTTATCTGGATTGAATTACTAATCCATACACTAACGTGCTTAGTGGGCAAAAAGGCAGGAGGAATATCAGAGCCACACCAAGTTGGCATGACAACAGAGGTGGCAGGAGCCTGTGGTCTGGAAACGACTGCTTTCCCAGGACCACCAAGGCCCGAACCCAGGCCGCAGCCTTCACCGCTGGGGTTCTTGCAGACTGCGGATGGGAGGACCAGAATGCAGCAACTGGTGAGCAAACTGCCAAACCTTGGCTGGTTGGAAGAGAGAAGGAGGCAAGCCAGCATTAAGGCTGGAGATACGCTATCAGGCTCGCTAGCTACAAGGTACCAAGAGTTGGCATCTTGGGGGGAGGCTGTTCCGTACAACTGGCAGTGGAAATGGGGGTCCATAGAATAGTTTGGGACCCATCATTACCTCTTGTTCAGCCAGTGGGCAGCAGAGATGGAATCCTTCTCTTGAAGGCTGCAAGAGCTCACAGCTGGAACAAGGGTCATGTTCCTCATAAAGGAGGGGCAACGTTACTGATATGTGGTGGGTGTGATCCGAGAAGGAAGGGGGCAGGATGAACCCTTCTTGCAAAATTAATGGTCCTGGAAGAGGCTCCTTGAGGCAGACCACCCTCGAGAGATCGTACCGTCATTGGGCGATGATGAAGGTGACACAGGGGGTTGTCGCCCTGTCTATGTGTTGGGGGCTCCGTCACTACCTGGGTCTCTTACAGCCCAGGCACATGGGAATTGGGCTCCAGGAAGAAGGTGGAGGAAGTCCCCTCACCTTCTCAAGGAAGGAGAAGAATAAATGTGCACCTGATAGGGAATTTAGATTGTGAGCCCCATTGGGGACAGTGATGATAATGTCTGTAAAGCGCTGCATAATATGTTAGCGCTATATAAAAATAAAGATTATTATATTATTATTATTACCCTCCATATAATTTTTTCCTGGTTTTGGATTTTGTGCAAATCCTTTATGAGTGTGCGAATACATCAACCACAAATATTTGAATGAGACCCCCCAGTTGTTGTTTTCAAGGGTCTATAGACGACTGGATGACCATTCTTATACTTTTTCTGGCTGTACACAGTTTGCAAAGCCTTTATATGAGTGTTTAAGTGCCACAACTACACTTTCTTAATTGTTTTTATGAGGCACTCCATTTGGTGCCTTCAAGGCTGTATGGATGACCCTCCTTATAGTTTTGCGTCTGACTTTGCACTGTGTGCAGAGCCTTTATGAGTGTATGAGTACCACAACTACACTTTGTTCACAATATTTGAATGAGGTAGTACAGTTGGTACTGTCATAGGTGTATGGATGACCTTGCTTGTAATTTTTGTCAGACTTTGCCCTGTGTGCAAAGCTTTTATGAGTATAGGAGTACATCAACTACACTTTGTTCACAATGTTTGAAAAAGGCACTACAGTTGGTGCCTTCAAGGGCGTATGGATGACCCGCTTGTAATTCTCTCCTGGCTTTGCACTGTGTAAGAGCTTATGTGAATGTAGGAGTACATCAACTACACTTTGTTCATCTGAAGCTCCAAGGCTTTTCATTTCCTACAGTGCAGTCTACCTAACGTGATTCCCACCATTCTGGTTAAAGCTGTTTAAAGTGTAACACATTCTGATTTGTTTTATACATGTTTCTTTGCTCCTTGTTTCCATGTGCTCTGGCATGGTTTTACTGACTTTAGTCTGAATCTACAATGTGCACATCCAATTGAAAACAATTGCATTAATAAGTGTGTCCAATCTTTTTACTAGTACTGTATGTCCAACATGCATGTTTCAAGCAGGAACGGACATGTATCTCCTAAGTGCAACAGCTTCATAGGCATATAAAAGTATGAAGTTTTTGCCACCGTATCCAGTGACCGCAGAGCACTGGCAATGAAAAGGGCAAGTCTGGGGTAAATGATGACAAGAGATAAACATGGGTGGAAAAGGTGCAGACTTACGAACAGGGACAAAAGCAAGTACAAAAGAAGAACTCAAAAAATAAGAGTAATCCCCTGATCTCCTACATCCAGATGTTTAATGTTTAAAAATACATGCCAATACTGCCAATAATAGTCACCACTGTATTGCCTGTTGTGAATTCTGTGGCTGAGTTCACTTCTGTGGTCACAAGTGGTATTGCAGTCTCTGGGCTTCCTCCCTCAGGTGTTTTGGTGAGCTCGTTGGCTGCCTTGCTATTTAGCTCCACCTGAGTCTGTCTTCCTTGCTCCTTGTCAATGTTCCAGTGTTGGATCTGAGCTACTGCATCTTTCCTTGGGCCTGCTGCTCTGCTAGATAAGTGCTTCTAGTTTGTTTTCTGTTTTTTCTGTCCAGCTTGTTATTATCTTTTGCTGGAAGCTCTGAGAAGCAAAGGGGTGCACCGCCGTGCTGTTAGTTCGGCACGGTGGGTCTTTTTGCCCCTTTGCGTGGTTTTCGTTTTAGGGTTTTTTGTAGACTGCATAGTTCTCTTTGCTATCCTCGCTCTGTCTAGAATATCGGGCCTCACTTTGCTGAATCTATTTCATTCCTACGTTTGTCTTTTCATCTTGCTAACAGTCATTATATGTGGGGGCTGCCTATTCCTTTGGGGTATTTCTCTGAGGTAAGTCAGGCTTGTATTTCTATCTTCAGGCTAGTCAGCTCCTCAGGCAGTGCCGAGTTGCATAGGTAGTGGATAGGCGCAATCCACTGCTGCTTATAGTTGTGTGAGGATAGATCAGGTACTGCAGTCTACAGAGATTCCACGTCTCAGAGCTCGTCCTATTGTTTTGGGTTATTGCCAGATCTCTGTATGTGCGCTGATTACTGCACGCTGTGTTGCCTGATTGCCAGCCATAACAGTACAAGGAGCCATTCAATGATTTCCAATAGAGGGAAAAAAGAAATCCTGACATCATTTTTTTTTCTTAGCTCTGTCTTCAGTCTTTTTTTTCCCCTAGACATTAGAGTGCTTCAGGACACAGCTGTGGACATGGATATTCAGGCTCTGTGCTCCTCAATGGATAATCTCGTTGTAAATGTACAAAAGATTCAAGATACTATTGATCAGAAATCGATGCTAGAACCAAGAATTCCGATTCCTGATTTGTTTTTTGGTGACAGAACTAAGTTCCTGAGCTTCAGAAATAATTGTAAGCTATTTTTGGCCTTGAAACCTCATTCTTCTGGTAATCCTATTCAACAGGTTTTGATTATTATTTCTTTTTTGCGCGGCGACCCACAGGACTGGGCGTTTTCTCTTGCACCAGGAGATTCTGCATTGAGTAATGTTGATGCATTTTTCCAGGCGCTGGGATTGCTTTACGATGAGCCTAATTCAGTGGATCAAGCTGAGAAAAATCTGCTGGCTTTATGCCAGGGTCAGGATGATGTAGAAGTATATTGTCAGAAATTTAGAAAATGGTCAGTACTCACTCTGTGGAATGAATCTGCACTAGCTGCTTTGTTCAGAAAGGGTCTCTCTGAAGCTCTTAAGGATGTAATGGTGGGATTTCCTATGCCTGCTGGTTTGAATGAGTCTATGTCCTTGGCCATTCAGATCGGTCGTCGCTTGCGCGAGCGTAAATCTGTGCACCATCTGGCGGTATTGTCTGAGAGTAAACCTGAGCCTATGCAGTGCGACAGGACTATGACTAAAGTAGAACGGCACGAACACAGACGTCTGAACAGACTGTGTTTCTATTGTGGTGATTCTACTCATGCTATTTCTAATTGTCCTAAACGCACTAGGCGGTTCGATAGCTCTGCCGTTATTGGTACTGTACAGTCCAAATTCCTTTTGTCCATTACCTTAATGTGCTCTTTGTCATCATATTCTGTCATGGCGTTTGTGGATTCAGGCGCTGCCCTGAATCTGATGGATTTGGATTATGCTAAACGTTGTGGATTTTTCTTGGAGCCTTTGCGGTGTCCTATTCCGTTGAGAGGAATTGATGCTACACCTCTGGCCAAGAATAAGCCTCAGTACTGGGCCCAGCTGACCATGTGCATGGCTCCTGCACATCAGGAAGTTATTCGCTTTTTGGTACTGCATAATTTGCATGATGTGGTCGTGTTGGGGTTGCCATGGCTACAAACCCATAATCCAGTATTGGATTGGAACTCTATGTCGGTAACCAGCTGGGGTTGTCAGGGAGTACATGGTGATGTTCCATTTTTGTCTATTTCGTCATCCATTCCTTCTGACATCCCAGAGTTCTTGTCGGACTTTCAGGATGTATTTGAAGAGTCCAAGTCTGATGCCCTTCCTCCGCATAGGAATTGTGATTGTGCTATCGATTTGATTCCTGGTAGTAAATTCCCTAAGGGTCGTTTATTTAATTTGTCCGTACCTGAACACACCGCTATGCGCAGTTATGTGAAGGAGTCCCTGGAGAAGGGACATATTCGCCCATCGTCGTCACCATTGGGAGCAGGGTTCTTTTTTGTAGCCAAGAAGGATGGTTCGCTAAGACCGTGTATTGATTACCGCCTTCTTAATAAGATCACTGTTAAGTTTCAGTATCCCTTGCCATTGATTTCTGACTTGTTTGCTCGGATTAAGGGGGCTAGTTGGTTTACTAAGATTGATCTTCGTGGTGCGTATAATCTGGTGAGAATCAGGCAGGGAGATGAATGGAAAACGGCATTTAATACGCCCGAGGGTCATTTTGAGTATCTGGTGATGCCGTTCGGACTTGCCAATGCTCCATCTGTTTTTCAGTCTTTTATGCATGACATTTTCCGTGAGTATCTGGATAAATTCTTGATTGTTTACTTGGATGACATTTTGATCTTCTCAGATGATTGGGAGTCTCATGTGAAGCAAGTCAGAATGGTTTTCCAGGTACTGCGTGCTAATTCCTTGTTCGTGAAGGGATCAAAGTGTCTCTTCGGTGTGCAGAAAGTTTCATTTTTGGGGTTCATCTTTTCCCCTTCTACTATCGAGATGGATCCGGTTAAGGTTCAGGCCATCCAGGATTGGACTCAGCCGACATCTCTAAAAAGTTTGCAGAAATTCCTGGGCTTTGCTAATTTTTATCGTCGCTTCATCTGTAATTTTTCTAGCATTGCCAGACCATTGACCGATTTGACCAAGAAGGGTGCTGATTTGGTTAATTGGTCTTCTGCTGCCGTGGAAGCTTTTCAGGAGTTGAAGCGTCGTTTTTGCTGTGCCCCTGTGTTGTGTCAACCTGATGTTTCTCTTCCGTTCCAGGTCGAGGTTGATGCTTCTGAGATTGGTGCAGGGGCGGTTTTGTCACAGAGAGGTTCTGGTTGCTCAGTGTTCAAACCATGTGCTTTCTTTTCCAGGAAATTTTCTGCTGCTGAGCGTAATTATGATGTGGGCAACCGAGAGTTGCTGGCCATGAAGTGGGCATTCGAGGAGTGGCGTCATTGGCTTGAGGGTGCTAAGCATCGCGTGGTGGTTTTGACTGATCATAAGAACCTTACTTATCTTGAGTCTGCCAAGCGCTTGAATCCTAGACAGGCCCGTTGGTCGTTGTTTTTTGTTCGTTTTGATTTTGTGATTTCATACCTTCCGGGCTCTAAAAATGTGAAGGCGGATGCTCTGTCTAGGAGTTTTGTGCCCGACTCTCCGGGGTTATCTGAGCCGGCGAGTATCCTCAAGGAAGGAGTCATTGTGTCTGCCATCTCCCCTGATTTGCGGAGAGTGTTGCAGAAATTTCAGGCTAATAAACCTGATCGTTGTCCGGCCGAGAAACTGTTCGTCCCTGATAGGTGGACTAGTAAAGTTATCTCTGAACTTCATTGTTCGGTGCTGGCCGGTCATCCAGGAATCTTTGGTACCAGGGAGTTGGTTGCTAGATCCTTCTGGTGGCCATCTCTGTCACGGGATGTGCGTGCTTTTGTGCAGTCCTGTGGAATTTGTGCTAGGGCTAAGCCCTGCTGTTCACGTGCCAGTGGGTTGCTTTTGCCCTTGCCGGTCCCGAAGAGGCCTTGGACACATATTTCGATGGATTTCATTTCTGACCTTCCCGTTTCTCAAAAGATGTCTGTCATTTGGGTGGTCTGTGATCGCTTTTCTAAAATGGTCCATCTGGTGCCCTTGGCTAAATTGCCTTCCTCCTCTGATTTGGTGCCTTTGTTCTTCCAGCATGTGGTTCGTTTACATGGCATTCCTGAGAATATTGTTTCTGACAGAGGTTCCCAGTTTGTCTCGAGGTTCTGGCGAGCCTTTTGTGGTAGGATGGGCATTGACCTATCTTTTTCCTCGGCCTTCCATCCTCAGACTAATGGCCAGACCGAACGAACCAATCAGACCTTGGAAACATATCTGAGATGTTTTGTTTCCGCTGACCAGGATGATTGGGTGTCATTTTTGCCGTTGGCTGAGTTCGCCCTTAATAATCGGGCCAGCTCGGCTACCTTGGTCTCTCCATTTTTCTGCAATTCTGGGTTCCATCCTCGTTTCTCTTCAGGACAGGTTGAGTCTTCGGACTGTCCTGGTGTGGATAATGTGGTGGACAGGTTGCAGCAGATCTGGACTCAGGTAGTGGACAATTTGACCTTGTCCCAGGAGAAGGCTCAGCTTTTCGCTAATCGCAGACGCCGTGTGGGACCCCGACTTCGTGTTGGGGATCTGGTTTGGTTATCTTCTCGTCATATACCTATGAAGGTTTCCTCTCCTAAATTTAAACCTCGTTTTATTGGTCCGTATAGGATTTCTGAGATTCTCAATCCGGTGTCTTTTCGTCTGACCCTCCCAGACTCCTTTTCCATACATAATGTATTCCATAGGTCGTTGTTGAGGAGATACGTGGCACCTATGGTTCCATCTGTGGAGCCTCCTGCCCCTGTTTTGGTGGAGGGGGAATTGGAGTATATTGTGGAGAAGATTTTGGATTCTCGTGTCTCTAGACGGAAACTCCAGTATCTGGTCAAATGGAAGGGTTATGCTCAGGAAGATAATTCCTGGGTTTTTGCCTCTGATGTCCATGCCCCAGATCTTGTTCGTGCCTTTCATGTGGCTCATCCTGGTCGGCCTGGGGGTTCTGGTGAGGGTTCGGTGACCCCTCCTCAAGGGGGGGGTACTGTTGTGAAATCTGTGGCTGAGTTCACTTCTGTGGTCACAAGTGGTATTGCAGTCTCTGGGCTTCCTCCCTCAGGTGTTTTGGTGAGCTCGTTGGCTGCCTTGCTTTTTAGCTCCACCTGAGTCTGTCTTCCTTGCTCCTTGTCAATGTTCCAGTGTTGGATCTGAGCTACTGCATCTTTCCTTGGGCCTGCTGCTCTGCTAGATAAGTGCTTCTAGTTTGTTTTCTGTTTTTTCTGTCCAGCTTGTTATTATCTTTTGCTGGAAGCTCTGAGAAGCAAAGGGGTGCACCGCCGTGCTGTTAGTTCGGCACAGTGGGTCTTTTTGCCCCTTTGCGTGGTTTTCGTTTTAGGGTTTTTTGTAGACTGCATAGTTCTCTTTGCTATCCTCGCTCTGTCTAGAATATCGGGCCTCACTTTGCTGAATCTATTTCATTCCTACGTTTGTCTTTTCATCTTGCTAACAGTCATTATATGTGGGGGCTGCCTATTCCTTTGGGGTATTTCTCTGAGGTAAGTCAGGCTTGTATTTCTATCTTCAGGCTAGTCAGCTCCTCAGGCAGTGCCGAGTTGCATAGGTAGTGGATAGGCGCAATCCACTGCTGCTTCCAGTTGTGTGAGGATAGATCAGGTACTGCAGTCTACAGAGATTCCACGTCTCAGAGCTCGTCCTATTGTTTTGGGTTATTGCCAGATCTCTGTATGTGCGCTGATTACTGCACGCTGTGTTGCCTGATTGCCAGCCATAACAATTGCCCATAGCCTGATGAATTATAGAGATGTCCACCCCTTTTGTTTTTAATTTCTAAACGACAATTAAAAATTCTCACAATTTAAATTAAACTCAATATCACAATGTGCCAGAAAAACTGTAGAAAAAGCTGCAATTCACATTAAAACCACTTTGTGGCCACATGTAGACACATAGCAGAAACATCTCCCGGCAGAGTATTGAAAAATCATGTTTGTTTGTTTTTTAATGCTGTTCTCAAAGCTTTTCATGTGAAAAATCAATAAGCAATAAATCTGTGTCTACAATCCGTACAATCTCTTGGTTTAAACTACTCTTATATTATGTTCACTTGTACACAGAGTTTAGCGAAACGTCTTTGTTTTACAGTGAAATGGCCCACTTCCCACGCATTTCTATCACTATGTCTAATGTGGGTTGTGTAGAGCAGCTACCCTTTTTTTATGATACATCCTTAAAGGTTTACCTCAAGCTGCTAGCAAATATTAAAATTCATGGTGTAAAACCTGTTTAATTAGGTTTTCAGCAAAGTACAAGCTATAACGCAACCAAAAAAAAAGAGAAAAGAAAATATCTAATTGGATGTCGAAATCTTGTTTTGCACTTAATTAAAGCACACAGGTGTAAGGCTATAAGTGAGACATTTAAAGCCACGCAAGTAGCTTCCCGATTTAGGTTAATTAATAAAATTCTGCAAGTTACAAATAATCAAATAAAATTTAATTTGCTTAGAAATGTAGGTTCCCACTTAATTATCTGCATTTCTTTCTTTTATATACAGTATATTCTTCTTTATAGTGTTTTTTCCCCTCTCTATTCTACAGTTCTTGCAAATGTGACCACTGCGTCTCCATTTTATGGCCATGGAGGATGCAGAATTCATGGTTTACCTAGCACAAGGGTTTTATATAAAGGCACGTATACCTTTTCCAGCAAGTCAGAGTTTAAAGGGGTTGTCCACCATAAAAAAAAAACCCAACAACATTGCAGCATTCATTTAGCGCCACCACTAATCATCGATGTTCGTGGCATTGCGGGTCCGCTCCATTCACTTCAACAGGACTGGATGCAATCATTGACAACTCATGGTCTGGGAGAAGAGGAGTGTTTAAATGAAAGGAGTCATATTTTCCTTATCCTACCCCTTTATTGCATTTTTCAATTTTTGTCCATGAAATGGACAAATCCTTTAAGGAACGCTCCTAGTTTAGAAACTTGGAAACCGTGGTTCAAAGGGAGGGATGTAGCGCACAGTCAAGACACGAGACGGAAGTGACCGCTCAAACTATTTATTTCCCTGATATGGCGGGAATTGTGGTAACTATAGCAATGGAAGTTGTTATTACTAAACAGGAAAATTACAGCATGAAATATGCAATAATAAAGGTACAAAGAATCCTCCAGGTCACTCCCACCGCCACAGCAGTCTCTGGTTATAGGTTCTTATAACTTCTGACAAAGGGGAGGATACCGGTCCTAGAGAATGTCAGTGTATTATCGCTTCTTCTAACATAGGCTCTAGCAGGGGTCTCCCGTTCTTCCTACTAGGCTGCAAGTCCTCCTCACAAAGTCTAACAAAGCTCGCTGGGCCTCTTTCGCTTCAACCGGCCTCTGCCCTGTCTCCTGTACTAGTCCAAACCAACCGCTGTCTGTATCGTAAGTCGGTGCTGGAAGCAACGCCCTGGCTAACACGCACCTGCCGTTTATCACCACAGGTATCAAGCGGAGTCTTTTCCTGGATCTTTAGTTCATTACCGACAGCAGATGTCTCTTTCACCCTGGCTCTTGACGGACATAGTCTGGACTCCAGGTCAGGTTTTCGGGCTTTGGCTGGTGTTGTCTGGATTCCAGAACTTGCCTGGTTTGGATTGGGTCTTCGAGTCTTGACCAACATCAGTTGCATTCTGGAACTCGCTCGGCGCCACCCAGGTTCTGCTTGCAGGCATGCCACAACTTACTGCATCGGGCCTTCTGCTGCGGCCTGTTGCCTTGGCTTTTTTATTATTATTATTATTATTCATTTATATAGCACTATTGATTCCATGGTGCTGTACATGAGAATGGGTTACATACAAGTTACAGATATCACTTACAGTAAACTAACCAACAATGACAGACTGATACAGAGGGGCGAGGACCCTGCCCTTGCGGGCTTACATTCTACAGGATTATGGGGAAGGAGACAATAGGTTGAGGGTTGTAGGAGCTCTGGTGTTGGTGAGGTGGTAGCTCCAGTAATGGTGAGGAGGCAGCGGGGTCAGTGCAGGCTGTAGGCTTTCCTGAAGAGATGGGTTTTCAGGTTCCGTCTGAAGGATCCGAATGTGGTTGATAGTCGGAGGTGTTGGGGCAAAGAATTCCAGAGGATGGGGGATATTCGGGAGAAGTCTTGGAGGCGGTTGGATGAGGAGTGAATAAGTGTGGAGGAGATAAGGAGGTCTTGGGAGGACCGGAGATTACGCGAGGGAAGATATTGGGAGATTAGTTCAGAGATATATGGAGGAGACAGGTTATGGATGGCTTTGTAGGTCAGTATTAGTAATTTTAACTGGATATGCTGAGGGAATGGTAGCCAGTGAAGAGATTTGCAGAGGGGGGAAGAGGAGGAGTAGTGAGGAGAGAAATGAATTAGTCGGGCAGCAGAGTTAAAGGGACACTGTCACCTGAATTTGGAGGGAACAATCTTCAGCCATGGAGGCAGGGTTTTTGGGTGTTTGATTCACCCTTTCCTTACCCGCTGGCTGCATGCTGGCTGCAATATTGGATTGAAGTTCATTTTCTGTCCTCCGTAGTACACGCCTGTGCAAGGCAAGATTGCCTTATGCAGGCATGTACTATGGAGGACAGAGAATGAACTGACTCTATAGCGACAGGGTCTGTTCCGCAGGACTGGCGCATAGCAAATGTGGTGCCAATATTCAAAAAGGGCTCTAAAAGTGAACCTGGAAATTATAGGCCAGTAACTCTAACCTCTATTGTTGGTAAAATATTTGAAGGGTTTCTGAGGGATGTTATTCTGGATTATCTCAATGAGAATAACTGTTTAACTCCATATCAGCATGGGTTTATGAGAAATCGCTCCTGTCAAACCAATCTAATCAGTTTTTATGAAGAGGTAAGCTATAGGCTGGACCACGGTGAGTCATTGGACGTGGTATATCTCGATTTTTCCAAAGCGTTTGATACCGTGCCGCACAAGAGGTTGGTACACAAAATGAGAATGCTTGGTCTGGGGGAAAATGTGTGTAAATGAGTTAGTAACTGGCTTAGTGATAGAAAGCAGAGGGTGGTTATAAATGGTATAGTCTCTAACTGGGTCGCTGTGACCAGTGGGGTACCGCAGGGGTCAGTATTGGGACCTGTTCTCTTCAACATATTCATTAATGATCTGGTAGAAGGTTTACACAGTAAAATATCGATATTTGCAGATGATACAAAACTATGTAAAGCAGTTAATACAAGAGAAGAAAGTATTCTGCTACAGATGGATCTGGATAAGTTGGAAACTTGGGCTGAAAGGTGGCAGATGAGGTTTAACAATGATAAATGTAAGGTTATACACATGGGAAGAGGGAATCAATATCACCATTACACACTGAACGGGAAACCACTGGGTAAATCTGACAGGGAGAAGGACTTGGGGATCCTAGTTAATGATAAACTTACCTGGAGCAGCCAGTGCCAGGCAGCAGCTGCCAAGGCAAACAGGATCATGGGGTGCATTAAAAGAGGTCTGGATACACATGATGAGAGCATTATACTGCCTCTGTACAAATCCCTAGTTAGACCGCACATGGAGTACTGTGTCCAGTTTTGGGCACCGGTGCTCAGGAAGGATATAATGGAACTAGAGAGAGTACAAAGGAGGGCAACAAAATTAATAAAGGGGATGGGAGAACTACAATACCCAGATAGATTAGCGAAATTAGGATTATTTAGTCTAGAAAAAAGACGACTGAGGGGCGATCTAATAACCATGTATAAGTATATAAGGGGACAATACAAATATCTCGCTGAGGATCTGTTTATACCAAGGAAGGTGACGGGCACAAGGGGGCATTCTTTGCGTCTGGAGGAGAGAAGGTTTTTCCACCAACATAGAAGAGGATTCTTTACTGTTAGGGCAGTGAGAATCTGGAATTGCTTGCCTGAGGAGGTGGTGATGGCGAACTCAGTCGAGGGGTTCAAGAGAGGCCTGGATGTCTTCCTGGAGCAGAACAATATTGTATCATACAATTATTAGGTTCTGTAGAAGGACGTAGATCTGGGGATTTATTATGATGGAATATAGGCTGAACTGGATGGACAAATGTCTTTTTTCGGCCTTACTAACTATGTTACTATGTTACTATGTTACTATGTAACTTCAATCCAATATTGCAGCCAGCATGCAGCCAGCGGGTAAGGAAAGGGTGAATCAAACACCCAAAAACCCCGCCTCCATGGCTGAAGATTGTTCCCTCCAAATTCAGGTGACAGTGTCCCTTTAAGGATGGACTGGAGAGGTGCAAGGGTGTTACCAGGGAGGCAACAGAAAAGGATGTTGCAATAGTCAAGGCGGGAGATGATGAGGGCATGCACAAGCATTTTAGTAGATTGACGGTTGAGGAAAGGACGGATTCTGGAGATATTTTTGAGCTGGAGGCGACAGGAGGTGGACAGAGCTTGGATGTGCGGTTTGAAGGACAGGGCAGAGTCAAAGGTTACTCCGAGGCAGCGGACTTCTGGTACTGGGGAAAGCATGATGTCGTTAATTGCGATAGATAGGTCAGGTAGGAAAGATCTATGGGATGGAGGGAAGATGATGAGTTCAGATTTGTCGACATTGAGTTTGAGGAAGCGAGAGGAGAAGAAGGAGGATATGGCTGATAGGCACTCTGGGATTCTGGACAGCAGAGCGGTGACGTCTCTGGACCAGAAAAGTAGATCTGAGTGTCATCAGCATAAAGGTGGTACTTGAAGCCATGAGTCTTTATGAGTTGTCGCTGTCCAAGTGTATAGATTGAGAAGAGTAGGGGTCCTAGAACAGAGCCTTGGGGGACTCCAACAGAGAGAGGGTGGGATGAGGAGGTAGTGTGGGAGTGGGAGACGCTGAATGTGCGGTTGGAAAGGTACGAGGAGATCCAGGATAGGGCGAGGTCTTTGATGCCAAAGGAAGAGAGGATCTGTAGTAGGAGGCAGTGGTCAACTGTCTCGAAAGCAGAGGACAGGTCTAGAAGGAGGAGTACAGAGTATTATACTTTAGCTTTGGCGGTAAGTAGGTCTTTAGTGATTTTGGTCAGGGCTGTCTCAGTTGAGTGATGGGGTGGAAACCAGATTGTAGATTGTCAAAGAGCAAGTTAGATGAGAGGTGGGAGGAAAGTTCAGCGTGGATGTGCTGCTCAAGGAGTTTGGATTCGAATGGGAGCAGCAATATTGGGCGATAGCTTGACATAGCAGTTGGATCGAGGGTTGGCTTTTTAAGGATAGGCGTGATTGTGGCATGTTTGAGAGCAGAAGGGAAAGTGCAAGGGAAGGTGCCAGAAGTTAGTGATAGGTTGAAGAGGTGGGATAAGGATGGGATAAGTGTGGTGGTGAGGTTGGGGAGGAGGTGGGATGGGATGGGGTTGAGCGCACAGGTGGTGAGGTGCGATTTGGAGATGAGACAATTAAGCCCCCTTCAGTGATGTTGGATAGGGAAATTATGTGGTTTGGGCATTGGTCTGGTATACAAAGGTTTTGTGGTGGTTGGCCAATGAAGACTTGCCTTGTCTGGTCGATCTTATTTTTAAAGTGTGTGGCAAAGTCCTCAGCAGAGATGAGGGAGGTTGGAGGGGGCAGTGGGGGGCAGATGAGGGAGTTAAAGGTTTTTAATAACTGTTTGGGGTTGTAGGATAGGAAAGATATGAGGGTTGTGAAGTAGGCCTGTTTAGCAGAGGTGAGAGAAGATTTAAAAGCGAGTGTTGGCTGTTTGAATCCAGTGAAGTCATCTTGCGAGTGTGTTTTCTTCCAACGCCACTCTGCAACCCTGGATACTTGCCGGAGCTTTTTAGTGGTGTTATTGTGCCAAGATTGTCTATTGATACGTCGCACTCTGCCATGGACGAGAGGGGCAACCGTGTCCATAGCTGATGTGAGAGTGGCATTGTAGAAAGCAGTGGCACTGTCTGTGTCATGGAGTGAGGATATGGATGCCAGTGGTAGGATAGAGTCAGAGAGTGTGCGAGGGTCTAGATGTGCGAGGTTTCTGCGGGGGTGCGCATGTTGCTGGACATGGGTGACCGGTGAGGAGGACAGGGATGAGAAAGTGAGCAGATGGTGGTCGGATAGAGGGAGAGGGGTGGTGGTGAAGTTAGATAGAGAGCAGAGATGGGTGAAGACAAGGTCTAGTGTATGTCCGTCTGTGTGGGTGGCTGCGGAGGACCTCTGAGTAAGTTAAAAAGATAAAGTAAGGGACAGAAGTTTGGAGGCTGTTGACTGAAGGGTATCAATGGGGATGTTGAAGTCATCCATGATGATGGTGGGAATGTCAGCAGAGAGAAAGTGAAGAAGCCAGGTGGAGAATTGGTCAATAAAGGCAGTGGCCGGGTCCAGAGGTCGGTATATGACGGCCACTTGGAGGTTGGAGGGAGAGTGGATGTGGACAGAGTGGACTTCAAAAGAGGGGAGGATAAGGGAGGGAAGAGGTGGGATTGTGTTAAAGGTGCAGTTTGAAGAAAGGAGAAGACCACTCCTCCACCATGTCTGTTGCCAGGGCGAGGGGTGTGGGTGAAGTGGAGGCCGCCGTAACACAGCGCAGCAGGGGAGGCGGTGTCAGAGCGTGTTAGCCATGTTTCTGTGAGGCCGAGGAAGGCAAGCTTGTGGGAGAGAAAAAGGTCATGAATCACATGAAGCTTATTGCAGATTGAGCGGGCATTCCAGAGTGCTCCAGAGAGAGGGAGCAGGGGGGTGGGCATCAGGGGGCACGGGTTTTATGTTGGAAAGATTGCGGTAGTTCATATTAGATATGGAGCGATAGGAGGGGGTAGTAATGGGAGGTATGAGCTGTGGGGGTCCAGGGTTGGGAGATATGTCTCCAACGGTGAGGAGAAGCAGAGAAAGGGAGAGCATGTGGGAGATAGACAGTGGCCGGCTTGTTTTATTAGGTCAGATTTGAGGTTGAGGAACAGGTCAGCAGAGGAGGACAGGTGGGTAGGTAAGAGGGAAGGGGAGATGATTATTAGGTTAGAGAGTGCTGGGGTTTGGGGATAGTGAAGGAGAGTGAGGATTAGTGGAGCAAACACTGTAAGGGCATAGGTAAACATGGTGAAGGAGTAAGATGGGTTAATAGAAAAGCTAGATCCAAGTAATAAGAAGTGCTTACACAGCAGACATACCCAAAAGAGACATGTCCATAGAGTGGAGTCCTGACTCCTGCCATGACTAACGACTGTTGAAATAACTGCGGCGTCTGTATGCTTAGCTAAGTGATGCTTTGCTGCAGGGATGCGCGTGCCTGACCCCACACATGTGCACCTCTTAAGATGCTACTAAATTTATAGGACTGAGTAAAGGATCAGGTGAGAGGGATTGTGGGTCCTTATTTGGGATAAATTAGCAATTGGCCAACACCCCAGGGGAGGTTACATGATCAAAGGCACTGAGCCTGACCACAACCATATGCTCTAACACCTTGCACACGATAATATCTCCAGTGTGACCCCAGCATGGATGTACAACAGTAAGTAATACAATGCAACAAATGGATTTAGAAAACATTCAGCAGACACATTAAAGGAAATGTTGCAGGATGATAAGCAGCAGATGACAGCAGCAGAGATATTTGTACCATTAAAGGGGAATGTTGCAGGATGATAGGCAGCAGATGACAGCAAGCAGATATATTTGTACCATTAAAGGGAAATGTTGCAGGATTATAGGCAGCAGATGACAGCAAGCAGAGATATTTGTACCATTAAAGGGGAATGTTGCAGGATGATAGGCAGCAGATGACAGCAAGCAGAGATATTTGTACCTGTGTGAAGAGAGGAGATGGATGTTAATTCCTGGCCATTGAAATAACTGCAGAGTCTGTATGCTTAGCTGTGTGATGCTTTGCTGCAGGGATGCGCGTGCCTGACCCCACACACGTGCACCCCTTAAGAGGCTTCAGAATATTCCTTGATACACATCTGTCTGTTCCTTCACTCGGCACCAAATCTCCTGTTTTGGCGCTCATTTTTTTTTCTTTTGTCTTTTTAACAGGGGAACTGCGTCATTAAGGTCACCTGACCCTGTGCTTCATTCAAACTCTTCCTTTCTGAAACTTTTCCTCTTCTGGTTAGTTCCACAGGGTTTCGTTTGGATAGTAGATGGCATTCTTCTAACACAAATGCCGCACATCTCCTGGGATTCTTGTCTGTTATATCGCACCTTCTTACAATGGCAACACTGCAGCCAATGATCAGCTGCAGCCTTGACATTCTGTGGTGCAAAATCCGAAAGGAAAAAAAAAATGGAGCGGTAGTTCCCAGACACTGTCAATCTTTATTCATACAACACGTTTCGCAATCGGGTCTACCCCTTTTTCAGGTTTATGGTAACACTCGGAGCACTTCTCCCTTTCCATTTACCATTCTGGACAGGATTGTACCCTCGGAGCGAAAGAAATGCTCTTTATAACTCACAGTCTAAGAGCCAACACAGAGGACCCCCCTTCGCTTGGCGCCACCCGGGTTAGAAGTCAAAATACCCTAATAATTGTTATTATACAAATGTTCTTTTTTCTAAACTATACAACTCCGTTAAATACCTTAAATTGAGAAAAGATAAAAACCTGCAATGAGACTGTTCTATAATTTACAACACAGGAAGACAGTCCATTCTGCGGCTGTGAAATGTCCGCCCCGGGTACACGGCTAATCTGCTGAGAAGACTACAATGTGTACCTGCAAGAAACATGCATATCTGAAGCGCTGCTTTTCAATTTCAAGAGTCAGTGAAGGTATCCAGAGGATAGAGATAATGTTGCTTTTACCAAAGTCAGTGAGAAAGAAGAAGCTTTTATCCCGAGAACGTATATGTAATTCCCTCCCGGAATAGACAGATATGAGACACAGGAACCCATGAAGTGTTTACAAATGGGAGTTTTTCTTCAGAAGCTTGATGGCGAGAAGACAGGAAAGAATGGCTGTAGATTATGTGATCTGGAACGTAATGGTTAGTGATGAGCAAACGTGCTCGGATAAGGTGTTATCTGAGCATGCTCGATTGGTAACCGAAAGTCTTAGGCACGCTCAAAAAATATATTCGAGCTCCACTCCTGCATGTCTCGTGGCTGTTCAACAGCCACAACACACGCAGGGATTGCCTCTTTGTTAGACAATCTTTGCATTTATTGTGGCTGTCAAGCAGCTGTGGGACATATAGGAGGAGGGACTTGAACATATTGAAGTCACTCGTTTAGCTCCTGAGCATGCTCAGATAAAACCTTTTCCGAGCACGTTTGCTCATCACTAGTAATGATTGATAAAAAGTCATGTCGATAGTGGGCTCTACTCCACAGTAATGTTCTGCTACCCTTTCCTTCATCCCTTTGTAGGTGTCCTGGGGAAGAAATTACAGAAAATGTTCAAGTTCGAATTTGCCAGATTTAACAATTTTTTTCCCCAAATCTTCAATTTGTGGCAAATCAAAAAGAACTCCTAAAACATTTCTGACAATATTCTTTTTTAATTCTTACACAAATCATCTTGACATCTGGGCTGTCACATATTATCTGTAAAGTTTTTCAGTATTTTAGGTAATGCAATGAGCTGTGCATCCTTTCGCTATCAAGATTTACCACTAAACGGCTGCCGCATTCCCTGTCTCGGCTTTTATATTGACTTTGATAGTCTCTTCTGATTGACTGTTCTATATACCTATATTATCGGGAACGATATCCAAGATCATGCAAATCATTCTGTGGCTGATCAAATCAAATGTAATTTTAGATTAAGTAAATTGAGTTAGAAGTCACCTGGTTCAACAAATTCTTTACAATTCAATGATTTTGATTTGCTTCAAATTGATTTGTTCATCTCTACAGAGAGACCCTAGAGCATAATGATGGATATTAAATTAGAGGAGAATAAATTTGTTGCAATTCAAAATTTCCTGGAAAAAGTTGCAAGAACATTTTTTCCCCCCGATTCGCTCGTCTCCATAGATTATATATATAGAAGTGTTTGACTTCCACTTTTAGTAACAAACTCTGCTCTGATACATCTGTATAAAAATTGAAGATTAAAGGGATAGCTTATATGGTTATACGTGTATAGTACAGGATACGCCAAGGTGTATATACTATATATATTAATCCTCCTTTACCTAAACTTTCAGCTATCTTGATCTCATTTGATAGGTAATGTGATACATATGCAATTTGCAAATTACTTAGTGTAAATGATTTTCTTAGCTGCCCCCCAAAAGAATTCCTCCAGTATGCCAGCCACTGGGTGTCTCCCTTGTGTATAACTTGTTGTCTGCTGCCTGTTGTCAAGTGTAATCCTCCTCTAGCAGTAAAGACGGATTACAGGAAATAGGGTCTTTGTCGCTGCATAGGAATTGGAGCTGGCCTATGTCTATTTTCCAATCTGCCTTTCTGCACTGAACCAAAAGTTCTCTCTGTTATGTGTTAGGGCTGTCGGAAACCCACAGAGTATATTTAGATATTATTATTGGTGCGTTCGCAGCCCGAGGTCCACCGTGCAGGAGACCGACCTGCTGCTAGCAAATGGTGGCACAATATGGTGTTAGAAGCGAACTCTGTTACTTCACAGAGTCGAACAGAAGGGAAAACGCTGTGCCCTGTTAGTGTCACAGGGGAACACAGCTGCCTAACAGAGCAAAAGCAATCAGTGGTCAGGGAGTAGCAAGCACACAAACACCTCCTCTCCGGTGGAGCCGGAATTCTAATGGCTTTACGCCAGCCCTGAATTCACCATACAAACTCCTCACCGGAGGTGCCGGTATTCTAGTGGCTTATTTCAGCCGGACCCTGACCACAAGCAGACAAGACCACTGAGTAGCTAAAGCTCATAACAAAAACTGATACAAGCGCATGGCCGTGTGGCCATGCAAACCTTTTATAGCTGCAGCAACTTCAGGACCTTCCTAGAGGACCAATGGGAGCTGCCACAGTACCTGAGCAACTTCAGGACCTTTCTAGAAGACCAATGGGAGCTGCTGCAGTACCTGAGCATGTGACCCCCAACCTCCAATGAGAGGTTTTACCCCGGGCATGCTCAGAAGGGGAAAAGCAGGACTTAGTTCCAGAGACGTCTGCTCGCCGCTGACCAGTACTGGCTATAATGGCTGAGCCTAGAAAGGCGGCAGTAACCATCCGTACAGTATCAAGCTGAGCCAGACGCTGGGACCGACGTCTCCGCTGAGCAGGCTCCACTGCGGCTGGAGAAGAATGGGAGACCGCAGCGGAGATGGTTCGAGATTCCCCCTGTGCAGAGGCGGGAACTTGACCCCTAACAGTTATGCCTGTATGCAGTTTGGCAGACTGGAGAGCAGGAGCAAAGAGACTATTCTGAAATGAGAGAAAAGGGATCTTCCAGCACCTATAGTGCCTGCAGAATGCTGATAAAGAGAAATTCCCACTGTGCAAAAGTAAATGGCCCGTCTCATGCCTCTTATCTCTGATTTCACATATATTTCAAGGCGGCACTTGAAGTGATTGTGGTGCTTGTATTTAGGGGTGGCGTCCCACTTGTCAAGCAAATCTGAAAACCGGCACTTAAAATGTACGTGCCTGCCGGTCATCAGATTTGCTTGCCACTTATCTGAAGATACGCCGCATGAAGAAGAAGGGTAATATCAGAACAACTGCACTTGCCTTCTTTTCCCCCAGCAGTGTATTATACATCGGAGGGCAACAGTGAAAAAAAGAAAAAAGTTTTTCCCATGCTATAAACCCTCCCCCCCCTCCAAAAAAATAAAAAATTAAAAAAATGATTGCTCTATAACTACTAGGTACAAAATTATCTTTGAAAGTCTGGAGGACCGTACATTACTCTGCAGTGATGTTCTAGAACATTATTGCACAGTGAGCAACTGCACGAGATCACGCGGCTGCGGCAGAGGGGGGCTGGCAGTCAGAAACCCCTGGGCTTTCCATAGAAAAGGCAGAGTCGGTTATTGCCATTTCTGCCTTCTAGAAGTCAGGGTTAAAGAAAAAAAAAAAGTAAAGCACTTGCATGACTACTAATGTCAAATTTAAAAAAAAACAAAAAACATTCCTGATACAAACATTTTATGGGAGGGAGAAAAAAAAATTGTGGTCCCTTAAGGAAAACATTTAAAAAAAATTAAAAAAGACTCACATTTATTATTTTTTCCTCTTCTATTCCCCTTCCCCCAATAAGAAAAACAAATCTAAAATAAGCAAAAAAATAAAAATAAATAAATTGCATCGCCTACAATGAAAAAAGAACCCAAATGTAAAATTTTTAAAGCTCCAAAAAGTGGATAGTGCAAATAAAAAAAATTTAAATTGTCAGGAAAATAGGGAAAATGATTGAGAATATTTCTAATGGTCTGTGCCCGTCGGAGTTCGGATTGGAGCCCGATGTGCTGCTGTGTTGCTGCATGTCACCAGAGGGAGACCTCGTCATTCGGTAGCTCGGTGCTCGGTGTCTGTACCCAGCCGCCCATACAACAGCGCTGGAGTAAATAACGCTCCTCTGACAAATGAAAGCTCATTATACATTGTTGTTCTGGAGGCAGAAATTGAAGATTTTACACTTTTAATCTTCCTGATTTTTCCACTGATTATTTTTCACTGGTATTAATAGAATATTAAATTAGATTTAGATTCCCAAGTAGTAAATTAGTCTGCGAAAATCTAATCATGAGGCTTATTTACCAGCTCTGAATTAAAGCCTTTCTACTATTACTACAGAATTCCACCCCAAGGCTCCGATACAGAGATCTCTCTTCTTTTGCCTTCTGTTGCGGGAATCTAAGGAAACAAAAACAAGTTTGTATTGTGCAGAGGCAGTGTGTTGTATGGCAGGTGGAGCATTGATTGGACAGTGTAGGACACGCCCCATTGACAAGGAGAAGGGGCCGGAACACCAAGTAGTCAATGTATCTGTAATGTGCTGCTGCAGTGCAGTATAGAGCAACCTCCACCAGGGGATGCCGGTTAAGGAAAAGAGGTTGTACACACAGCGCAGCAACACCGAACAACAACATAGGTGTCACAGGTAATGAAAGAGACGTGAAACAAGCCAAGGTCATGCACGGAGATAGCAGCGCAGTACAGAAGGGGCGAGCAGAGAATAGTCGAGTACAAGCAAGAAGTCAGAGCCTACCGGTAACGTGGTATCCAAAATGTGAAACGTAAGACGGAGTCGGGGTACAAGCCAGAGGTCAGAACAAGTCATAAACGGGTGCAGGCAGTCAGAGGCAAAAAGGAACACTAGTACAAGTATCCAGGTCAGGTGCTCAAACCGTGCAGCATGAACTGCAGCTGACACTGGCCCACAGGCTACAGAGGACTTAACCCCTTCATGACCTTGGGATTTTTCGTTTTTCCATGTTCGTTTTTCATTCCCTTTCCCCAGAGCCATAACTTTTTTATTTTTCCGTCAATATGGCCTTGTGAGGTCTTATTTTTTGCGGGACGAGTTGTACTTTTGAACGACATCATTGGTTTTAGCATGTCATGTACTAGAAAACGGGAAAAAAATTCCAAGTGCGGTGAAATTGCAAAAAAAGTGCAATCCCACACTTGTTTTTTGTTTGGCTTTTTTACTAGGTTCACTAAATGCTAAATCTGACCTGCCATTATGATTCTCCAGGTCAGTACGAGTTCATAGACACCTAACATGGCTAGGTTATTTTTTACCTAAGTGGTGAAAAAAAAATCCAATCTTTGCTAAAACAAAAAAAAAAATTGCACCATATTCTGATACTCGTAGCATCTCCATTTTTCATGATCTGGGGTCGATTGAGGGCTTATTTTTTGCATGCCGAGATGACGTTTTTAATGATAGCATTTTGGTGCAGATACGTTCTTTTGATCGCCCGTTATTGCATTTTAATGCAATGTCGCGGCGACCAAAAAAAGTAATTCTGGCGTTTCAAATTTTTTTCTCACTACGCCGTCTAGCGATCAGGTTAATGCTTTTTTTTAATTGATAGATCGGGCAATTCTGAGCGCGGCGATACCAAATATGTGTAGATTTGATTTTTTTTTTATTGATTTATTTCGATTGGGGCGAAAGGGGGGTGATTTAAACTTTTATATATTTTTTATTTTTTTCACTTTTTTTTCACTTTTTTTTTTTACTTTTGCCATGCTTCAATAGCCTCCTTGGGAGGCTAGAAGCAGGCACAGCATGATCGCCTCTGCTACATAGCAGCGATCTGCTGTCCGCTGCTATGTAGCAGAAAATCAGGTGTGCTGTGAGCGCCGACCACAGGGTGGCGCTCACAGCTGCCGGGGATCTGTAACCATAGAGGTCTCAAGGACCTCTATGGTTACAAGGTACAAGCATCGCCGACCTCCGATCATGTGACGGGGGTTGGCGATGACATAATTTCCGGCCGCCCGGCCGGATGCTGTAGTTAAATGCTGCTGTCTGCGTTTTACAGCGGAATTTAACTAGTTAATAGGCACGGGCAGATCGCGATTCTGCCCGCGCCTATTATGGGCACATCCAGGAAAAAGATGTGCACACTGTCACTAGGTTGGTGCAGGCATGAACAAAATAGTCCAAGTATAGGAAAAATCAGCCGCACTCAAATGGTTGAAAGTTCAGCAAACTGTGTAGTTTCTTTATTAACACAAACAATAAACATCACCAGGTGCTTTTTTAGGAGGTAAATGGGTGGCGGACTATTCAATTCGGGTAACGTTTCGACCCCAGCGGGTCTTTATCAAAACCTCACTGTAAAACAGATACAAACATATAAGTGAACTGTACATATATACATGTAATATAATAAAAAGAACCGAAAAAAAGGGAAAACAAGAAAAACAATAACAAAAACAACAAGGTCGCCCCCATTTCTAACCTATGTCATTCTTTTTGTTGGGCTTCTATGAGGAGGTGAGTGCAAATCCGGATGTTGGTAATGCAGCTGATGCGATTTATCTGGATCAGTGACCTGTCAGTTGAGCCACAATAATGAAGATGAGGCCAGAGAGCACCAAATAAAGCCCCACCCAGGGGGCACTCATTACGGGTGGAAGAAAGGGGATTCTGGCACCTAATATGAAAGGGTTCTTTACAGTTACAGCAGTCAGACTGTGGAATGCCGACCACCAGAGTCAGCAATGGCCGACACTAAAAACAGATTTATACAAGTGATGGATGAGTTCTTCAGTACACATAACCTTGCGGGTTGTAGTTAATTTAGTGACAAAAATGTATAATTGGTGGAGAAAGGTTGAACTTAATGGACCGGGGTCTATTTTCAACCTATGTAACTATGTATCAATCCATCAATTTGTATATCCATCCATCATCTATCCATTTGTGCATCCATGAACTTATGTATCATCCATCTGTACAAGTATCATCCGTTTGTGTGTGTATGTATCCATCCATCCGTCCATCCATCTATCCAGCAATCTGTATATTCATCCATCCTTCCATATATGTATCCATCCATCTGCATGCCATATGTTGTACTTCACCATGGCATAATGCAGTACCCCAGGTAATCGGTTGCTGCAGTGATGTTGCCTTCCCTTTCGGGGAGGGTGATGTCACGCTTGAAGGCAAGGAGGATTCTTTCTATCAGGTAAGGCACTCACATTCAACACTTCTGAATCTAGGCCAAGAGGGGAGCTAAGGACCCGGATTCAGGGGAGCTCCCTTAGCTGTGTGCATCCTGGTCTGGAGGAGGAGTCAGCCAGTTGTAGAGGAGTGAGGAGAGGAGAAGGACGTCTAGAAGAGACAGAGGGGCTGCACAGCCAAGTGGGAGCTGTGGCCTCTGGAAAGCGTGAGAACTTGAAGGAGTTGAATTGTGGAAGAGCTTAGAGGGAAGAAGCACAGAGGAGGAAGAGGCTTAGCAGGGGAACAGCGGAAGGACACCCTCAGAGCCAAAGCGCAGAAACCGGTTACCGGGAGCCCGAGGTCGTGTTGTTCTCCAGGATGTGCGACAGAACCGGAGGGCATAGGACTATATGTCAATTGCCTGCAACAAGTTTAAGGTGAAGCAGTAACCTTAGAGCCAGTTCATCTAAGAGATCCTATACAGGCTCAAACTGCCTATAGTACAGACATCTGTCTTAGGACAGGAGAGAGGGGACCCTGTCAGCAAGCTTTAAGCAGCGGGGACCTCACCATCTAGCGCAAGTAGGAAAGGCTTACGGACCTCACCTGGGAGAGGGATCCTTTATTGCCTCCAAGCCGGCCGGTCCACAGCTACCCTACACCAGGTACCCTGGACTGAGGACTGCTACCATCAGTAAACCAGGTAAAAGACTGCAGACTCTGTGTCCTCCACTTATTCATCAGCATACACCATCCTTGCCATACACCTTGGGAGCCCTGGGGACCCTGCTTCACCTGTGGGAAGCGTTACCATCACTGCTGCATCAACATCCCCCAGAGGATCCTTTTAAAGCAGTGTCGGTCACCCTGACCGAAAACCACAGGTGGCGTCACGAATAGACTTTGTTTTGCCTTTAAAGATCTTTCCCATTTAATTGAGCACTCAGGGCCACGGACCGGGTTGCAGCCACCGTGACATCCCCTTTAAGACCGGACCCGGTACCGAGTACCCCACGGCCCAGGCGGGGCGACTCAATAATATCACCAGGTTTTCACCTTAATCCTATGGAAGTGCTGCCTGTTTTGGGGTTTTATATTCTGAGTCCAGTGGTCTGTGGATCTGAAGGCTTCTTCATCCACCTTTTATTTTTGGATTAGCGCTGCTGTAGATAAAAATAAATCTGTAAATATAAAACTTGTGTATATCGGCTTCTCCACTTAACACTACAACCCCAAATTGTTTGTGATATTCTAAAAATTTAACTGAAATCTTGCCAACAGCTCATTTACACAGCGAATCATGAGCACTTGGACATCCACTTTTCCAAAGAGGTGAGAATTTTATAAAAGAGCAAAAACTTGCAATTGTTTTTGCTCACAAGCAGCTTGCACCAAAATTTGCAACAAAAGCCTTAATGCATTTCAAGCATAGACATTTGGTTTCCTTGAGCGTTTCCTTAAGCGTAAACAGTTTGCGCTTCCTCAAGCGCAAACTGTTTACGATAAATCACAAGCTCGACTCTGCTGCATCGTCCTCCTCCGCTCCATCTGTAGATGCAATAAGCTGAATGTCAATCCTTTCGCTCATTGGACCCGTGTGCACCACGATTCCCGATGTTATGATAGATGAGCGTCACGGCTCTGCTACATCACACTTCATATTACTGTCTTGTAGGAGGGTCCAAAGTTTTAAAGTCTTAATCTCGAAACAGGCATCAATCAATAGTCCGCCCGCTAACCTCGCGCAGTGTATTTCAATTATTCCACATGAACGCTGACCGTTTGATTGGAGAGAGAGCGGAGAGCTCGGGCTATTTTCTCTGGCATTAATGGGATTTCATTTCTCTTCTCGGTGTGGAATAGTCAGCGGCAGCCGCGCAGGGACTGCAGGCAGCGAGCTGTGCTGCGGGTTATCAATGGCTGGCAATGATCAATAACCATTCTGGCTGATTGCGATGGCCTGACGGCTGCCTTCTGCGAAGCATCAAGGAAAGCAAGGTCCCTGACCATGAAAAGGATCATAGTTTATCATTAAGAGGGATTGATGGAGTGGCAGGGAGGAGATGGGATTCTGCTCGGCCATGGCGGGAGCGCTTTGTAGGCAGTTTACATGCTCTGTAAGTAGTGGTGCGCCATTCGCCCTCGCTGCTGCTTCCTAATGTTCGCCTTCATATATATTCACCCATCACTAAAAGTAATTTATTGACTTAAGGCCAGAAGATGGATGTGGAAAGTAACAAAGGCTGATGGAGTATTAGGGCACTGTACTTATTAATGTCAGGGCCTGTCGACCACGCGGACGGAAAGCTGGATTCGCGGATAGTTAAGTGACTGATCAGTAAAGTATGTATGCAAGCAGCAGTCCTGGCCTGGGTGCCACTAGGATCTGTGCACCTAGTAGGGTATAATTGTGGGCACTAGGGCCATGGTGTGACTGCTATCTCCGCACACCCCCATGGGCAGGGGCATTAGGCCCGTGGGTATTACTGCCATTTCTACACCTGCTATCATTATGGACACTAGAGTCAAGGTGCGAGTACCATCTCTGTAACCCTATAGTACGGACATTAGGAATCCTAGAATCCTAGAATGTTGGAGTTGGAAGGGACCTCCAGAGTCATCGGGACCTCCAGAGTCATCGGGACCTCCAGAGTCATCGGGACCTCCAGGGTCATCGGGACCTCCAGGGTCATCGAGTCCAACCCCCTGCTCAATGCAGGATTCACTGAACCATCTCAGATAGATGTCTGTCCTGCCTCTATTTGAAGACTTCCATTGCAGGAGAACTCACCACCTCTCTTGGTCGCCTGTTCCCCTCATTGATCTCCCTCGCTGTCAAAAAGTGTTTTCTAATATCTAATCGGTATCTTCCCCCTTTCAGTTTCATCCCATTGCTTCTCGTGTTTCCAAGTGCAAATGAGAATAATGATGATCCCTCTACACTGTGACATCACTTCAGATATTTGTAGACGGCTATTAAGTCTCCTCTCAGCCTTCTTTTTTGCAGCTAAGCATTCCCAGATACTTTAATCGTTCCTCGTCGGACATACTTTGCAGTCCGCTCACCATCCTGGTCGCTCTTCTCTGAACTTGCTCCAGTTTTTCAATGTCTTTTTTAAAATGTGGTGCCCATAAGTGAACATAGTATTCTAGATTATTCCCTTCTTCTTCAGATGAAGAGTAGAAGGGAATAATTACTTCAAGTGATCTAGACTGTATGCTTCTCTTAATATATCATAGAACTGTGTTTGCCTACTTTGCTGCATCACACTGTTGACTCATGTGCAGTCTGTGCTCTATTAAGTTTTTTTCACACTTGCTGTTGCTTAGTTCTATTCCTCCCATTCTGAAGGTGTAATTTTCGTTTTTCTTGCCCAGATGTGGAATCTTGCATTTCCCCCTGTTAAATACCACTCTACTAGTCACTGCCCAGGAGTCTGTGCCTCTGTGCACCTGAGCACTAGTACTGAGGTGTAAGGACTAGCTCTACACCTCTATAGCTATGGGTACAAGGACCTGGGTGCAACTATGGTCCCTGCACCCTTATAGCTATGGCCACTAGAACTTGGGGGCAACTACTATCTCTGAACCCCGTGGTGCTATGGTCACTAAGACCTAGCTGCGACTACAATTTCTGCATTAGTATACCTATGGACACTAGCACCTAGCTGTAACTCCCATCACTGCACCCCTATAGTTATGGGTACTAGGACCTGGGTGCGACTACTATCTCTGCACCCAATATAGCTATGGACACTAGGACCTGGGTGCGACTACTATCTCTACAACCACATAGCTATAGGCGCTAGGACCTGGGTATGACTACTATAGCTACACCCTAATAGCTATGGGTACTAGGGTATGGATGCGACTACTATCTATGCAACCCCTATAGCTATGGCCACTAGGACCTGGGTGCGACTACTATCTCTGCACCCTCAATAACCATGGCCACTAGGACATGGGTGCGACTACTATCTCTACAACTATATAGCTATGGGCACTAGGACCTGGGTATGACTACTATATCTACACCCCTATAGCTATGGCTACTAGGGTATTGGTGCGACTACTATCTCTACAACCCCTATAGCTATGGCCACTAGGACCTGGGCGCGATTACTATCTCTACACTCCTATAGCTATGAGGACTAGGACCTGGGTGTGACTACTATCTCTGCACCCCCCCCCCCCCCCCATAGTTCTGCCTCTGTATTGAAATAAATTCCTTTTCTTCAGTGAATATTACTAATGGCCTAGTAGTCTACTGTAGTGGGCCATGATGACCATTAAAAAAAAATAGCTACGTATGACATGCATAGACATGCTTTCACCTTTGATATTCTGCAAGCGTTTAACAATACGAGTGTAATACATTATCGAGAAGTGCTGTCAAAACTCTCAACAAGCTGCATTGCCCATTGTAACCACTAGGTGGCTGCATATGGAAACATATAGCATAAACCTCTCCCGGCAGAGTACCTAATTTTTTTTTTTTTTTATAAATGCTGGCCATTCTGTGCCATTCTTCCTGGGACATGTGTGATGTATCTGTAGAGTTTCGCCTCTGTTAGCAACAGTTGTTTAACCGTGGTTCTGGCATCTTATTCATTTCTCCATGGAATAAATGGTGCTATAATAATAAATAATAATAATAATGTCGTAATAGCTGTATAGAACTCTATAAATTAATTCTCTCATCATTTAGCCCGGGGAAGCTGCCTGACAACCCCTGTTGGATTTATGTGGCACTCACTATATGTTGTCAATTCAGATTCAGCCCTAATTGCAATTGATTGATGGAAAAAAAAAACAGTTTTCTAGACAAATTTTTGATTTGTTGGAAACTTTTTTCCAATATTAGGGGCAAATATCCTTTAATCCCCCCCCCCCCACTTCCCAACTGCAAGCCATTATATAGGGAACAGTTATTATAATAATGGTCAGGAAAAAAAAAAAAAAGAAGAGGCTCGGGGTAATGACATCTATAGCGGCACAATATCTGTATTTTCACCGTAATGGCCGCTTTACACTCCAGAAGGAAATTTTCGAGATGTTCTTTACAATGGATTTGTGTTGACCTTCCGTGGTTTCATTTCCCTGCACAGTAAACAGTAATTACCTAATTTATTTGTATGTGTACAGTGCTCCCCGCTCCTTATAAATACTGTTAATTATAAGCGCCCGCCGCAGCGTTACTATGTCAAATGAAGCATTTTCTCGTATTGGAATAGATGGATGAATATAATTATTCTTTGTGTCTCTCCAGGCCGCCTATTCATGTAAGGCCGCTCTATATGGGTTTTGTCCTATACGCGCGCGGATTATCCAAGGATGTAATTTGCACTGCAAAGATTTCGAGCTCCTCTCAACACGTGAAATGCTTAAATGTGTCACCAATAATTGGAATTGTTGACAGGGCCTTTGAAACAGAATTGTGGATATTATCAGGATGAAGCCATTATAGGGGTCTATCAGCAGACATAAAAAGATGTGGAGCCATTACGGAAACAGAATCCAATACGGTTGTCAATATGCAGTATAATATCGGTATTATATGCAGGAGCATCACAGGGTTACATCTAGACTTTCATTGTAGGATGGGGGAGATGTGTGCAGCACATGCGCGCTGGTCACTTCCCCCCAAAAAAACTCCTAATGTGGATATAATAAAGTAATGGTGCCATATAGTGTCCAAATATTAGCGCCATACCAGGTACAAATAAGGCTAACAAAGAATATGAATATAATGGCAATTAGTTTCATAGGATAGTGTAGTAACCTGAACAAAATAATACTACTATACAGTAGCGTGCTCGCAAAGTAGTTCCTTTCCGATCAAAAATAATAGTATCATGTAGTGTCCAAGTAATAGTGCAACATCACATCCAAATACATAACCTAAAAATAATACCGAATAGTACCGTATACTAGTGTGTTAACCTGTACAAAATACTACTACTATAAAGTGCTCACATAATAGTTCCATGAAGATCCAAATAAATAGTACCATGTAGTGTCCAAATAATAGTGCCATACCACATCCAAATACATAACCTAAAAATAATGCCAAATAGTACCGTATACTAGTGTATTAACCTGTACAAAATACTGCTGCTATTAAGTGCTCACAAAATAATTCCATGAAGATCCGAATTAATAGTACCATGTAGTGTCCAAATAATAGTGCCATACCACATCCAAATAGTGCAAATATAAAGAAACTAAAATTAATGCCAAATAGTATAATAGTGCATTAACTTGTGCAAAATACTACTAGTATAGAATGTCTGCATAATAGTTCCATAGAGTTCCTAAATGGTGCCATACAGTATCCAAATAATAGCGCCATATCACATCCAAAAAATGCATATCTAGAGAACTTAAAAATAATGCCAAATAGTTTAATATAATAGTGCATTAACATGTGCAAAATACTACTATTATAGAGCTCCTACATAATAGTTCTGTAGAGTTCCTTAATAGTGCCATACAGTGTCCACATTATAGTGCTATACCACATCCAAATAATGCTAATATAGTGAAAGTATTGCCATACACTTTTCAGATAATAGTGCATTAACATTTACAAAAAATATCTAATATATAATTGCCTAGAATACTACTTCCTGCAATTTGTGCCAACTTCCGTGGCTTTGTCCGGAGCTAATGTCCGGAGCTAATGTCCGGAGCTAATGTCCGGAGCTAATGGCTGGAGCTAATGTCCGGAGCTAATGTCCGGAGCTAATGTGCGGAGCTAATGTCCGGAGCTAATGTGCGGAGCTAATGTGCGGAGCTAATGTCCGGAGCTAATGTCCGTGGCTTTGTCCGGAGCTAATGTCCGGAGCTAATGTCCGGAGCTAATGTCCGGAGATAAGTGACGTCAACAGTGTCCAGTGTCTGATTGGTTGCCGCCTGCTGCGAGCGACTAATCAGAAACGTGCCGTACTGTGACACACTCCGCCCGCCATTTTGGTGTGATTTTTGAATTTTTACCTCACAGCAAGTTTCTACTGCGTGGAGGCGGGCCCAGTGACGTTGCTCTTCAAGCTCCTGCCGAATTTCGTCAAAAAAATGATAATACCATTTACCAAAACTATATATATTTAGTTGTGAAGTGGTTCAGTGACATTTTCACACCAATTTTGAACTTTTGTTTGGTGTTTTCTCCATATACTGCCTATTATTTTTGTTCTTTCTTACTATTATTTATTAATTGTATTATTCTTACATTTGAATAAATAAAGTATATATGGATTCTAGACTCCCGATTCTTTAGAATCGGGCTGCCATCTAGTACTATTATAAAAGGTGTCGGTATAATTCCATACAGAGCCTAAATAATAGTGTCATACTGTGTCCAATCAATAGTGCTATACCATGTTCAAATAATGCCAATACAAGAATCTGAAAATGATGCCGTATAGCTTTCATATAATAATGCATTAACCTGTCCAAAATAATACTACGATAAAGTGAGCGCATAATATTTCCATACAGTTCCTAAAAAATGGTGCTGAACAGTACATTTAATAAAAAAAAATAATGCCATGATAACCTTGAATGGGGGCCCGGACATCCAGTGTTTGCCACGCTGTCAGGCAAGCACTGCTTCTGATCGGTGGTCAAATCATTACTGCCGGTCAGAGAGCCGGGGTTCCCATTCTGTCAAATGACAGTGTGAGCCTGCAGCTGTGACCCAAGGTAAAAAGTTCACAGGAGACGAGGACTTAGGAGGAATTAGGCGCTAGGTGAGAATAACTATGGTTGTTATTTTTAAATAAAAAAGGAAAAGTGTGTTTTGTTTTTAACAAAGGACTTTATTCTGACTGTGTGTTCTTCCACCATATAACTAAAGGATTTGTAATGGATAGGTGCCTTATAGATGCCTCTCCATTACTAAGCTGTGGGCTTGATGTCATCGGACTATACAAAGGTGACTGTTGTGAATTCTGTGGCAGAGCTCCCTCCTGTGGTCACAAGTGGTACTTCGGCTGATTCTCTCTGTGAGCTTCCGTTGGTGGAGGGAAGTGGTACTGCGGCTTCTGAGTTTCCTCCCTCAGGTGATGTGGTGAGGTCGTTAGGTGCTGCTCTACTTAACTCCACCTAGTGCTTTGATCCTGGCTTCCTGTCAATGTTCCAGTATTGGACTTGTTTTCCTCCTGGATCGTTCCTGTGGCCTGCTGCTCTGCATAGCTAAGTTTTCCTTTGCTATTTTGTTTGCTATTCTTCTGTCCAGCTTATCTATTCGTTTGCTGGAAGCTCTGGGACGCAGAGGGTGTACCTCCGTGCCGTTAGTTCGGTACGGAGGGTCTTTTTGCCCCCTTTGCGTGGTTTTTAGGGTTTTGTGTTGACCGCAAAGTTACCTTTCCTATCCTCGCTCTGTTCATAAAGTCGGGCCTCACTTTGCTAAATCTATTTCATCTCTACGTTTGTCTTTTCATCTTAACTCACAGTCATTATATGTGGGGGGCTGCCTTTTCCTTTGGGGTATTTCTCTGAGGCAAGGTAGGCTTATTTTCTATCTTCAGGCTAGCTAGTTTCTCAGGCTGTGCCGAGTTGCATAGGGAGCGTTAGGCGCAATCCACGGCTGCCTCTAGTGTTGTTGGAGAGGATCAGGGATTGCGGTCAACAGAGTTCCCACGTCTCAGAGCTCGTTCTATGTTTTTGGGTTATTGTCAGATCACTGTATGTGCTCTGACCTCTATGTCCACTGTGGTACTGAGTTGCCTAAACATAACAGGTGACATCAACCCCACAAACATGAACCCCACTTGTCACCTCTACAGGGCAAGTGGGAAGGGCTGGTCAAAGAACCTTTTCTGGGCAGATGTGGGCTTCTATTTTTAGGCTGGGAGGCCATGACCCCTTACCAGCGTAAAAATAACAGCCCCCTGCTGTCTGCTTTAGCTTGGCTAATCATCAAAAATAGGGGGGTGGGGACTTCACACAGTCTTTTTTCTTTATTATTTAAATAATAAAAAAGAACCAGCATGGGGACCCCTCTATTCTTGATAACCAACCTTGCTAACACTGACAGCTGAGGGTTGCAGGCTGCAGGGGAACACACTTTTTTTTTGTTATTATTTACTTAGAGCGCAGGCCGTAGCAGGCGTAGGCTGAAGGGAGTAGTAGTCCCATCAGCCGACACTGGTGACCAGAGGTAAACTTTTCATTTGACAGCATGGGAATCATGGCTCTCGGACCGGTGGTATTAATCTTACTGCTGATCAGAGCCATGTTTCTCATGCCATCATGCAGATGACATGCACGAAAAACAGCGGGTAACATACATAGTAACATAGTAACATAGTTAGTAAGGCCGAAAAAAGACATTTGTCCATCCAGTTCAGCCTATATTCCATCATAATAAATCCCCAGATCTACGTCCTTCTACAGAACCTAATAATTGTATGATACAATATTGTTCTGCTCCAGGAAGACATCCAGGCCTCTCTTGAACCCCTCGACTGAGTTCGCCATCACCACCTCCTCAGGCAAGCAATTCCAGATTCTCACTGCCCTAACAGTAAAGAATCCTCTTCTATGTTGGTGGAAAAACCTTCTCTCCTCCAGACGCAAAGAATGCCCCCTTGTGCCCGTCACCTTCCTTGGTATAAACAGATCCTCAGCGAGATATTTGTATTGTCCCCTTATATACTTATACATGGTTATTAGATCGCCCCTCAGTCGTCTTTTTTCTAGACTAAATAATCCTAATTTCGCTAATCTATCTGGGTATTGTAGTTCTCCCATCCCCTTTATTAATTTTGTTGCCCTCCTTTGTACTCTCTCTAGTTCCATTATATCCTTCCTGAGCACCGGTGCCCAAAACTGGACACAGTACTCCATGTGCGGTCTAACTAGGGATTTGTACAGAGGCAGTATAATGCTCTCATCATGTGTATCCAGACCTCTTTTAATGCACCCCATGATCCTGTTTGCCTTGGCAGCTGCTGCCTGGCACTGGCTGCTCCAGGTAAGTTTATCATTAACTAGGATCCCCAAGTCCTTCTCCCTGTCAGATTTACCCAGTGGTTTCCCGTTCAGTGTGTAATGGTGATATTGATTCCCTCTTCCCATGTGTATAACCTTACATTTATCATTGTTAAACCTCATCTGCCACCTTTCAGCCCAAGTTTCCAACTTATCCAGATCCATCTGTAGCAGAATACTATCTTCTCTTGTATTAACTGCTTTACATAGTTTTGTATCATCTGCAAATATCGATATTTTACTGTGTAAACCTTCTACCAGATCATTAATGAATATGTTGAAGAGAACAGGTCCCAATACTGACCCCTGCGGTACCCCACTGGTCACAGCGACCCAGTTAGAGACTATACCATTTATAACCACCCTCTGCTTTCTATCACTAAGCCAGTTACTAACCCATTTACACACATTTTCCCCCAGACCAAGCATTCTCATTTTGTGTACCAACCTCTTGTGCGGCACGGTATCAAACGCTTTGGAAAAATCGAGATATACCACGTCCAATGACTCACCGTGGTCCAGTCTATAGCTTACCTCTTCATAAAAACTGATTAGATTGGTTTGACAGGAGCGATTTCTCATAAACCCATGCTGATATGGAGTTAAACAGTTATTCTCATTGAGATAATCCAGAATAACATCCCTCAGAAACCCTTCAAATATTTTACCAACAATAGAGGTTAGACTTACTGGCCTATAATTTCCAGGTTCACTTTTAGAGCCCTTTTTGAATATTGGCACCACATTTGCTATGCGCCAGTCCTGCGGAACAGACCCTGTCGCTATAGAGTCACTAAAAATAAGAAATAATGGTTTATCTATTACATTACTTAGTTCTCTTAGTACTCGTGGGTGTATGCCATCCGGACCCGGAGATTTATCTATTTTAATCTTATTTAGCCGGTTTCGCACCTCTTCTTGGGTTAGATTGGTGACTCTTAATATAGGGTTTTCATTGTTTCTTGGGATTTCACCTAGCATTTCATTTTCCACCGTGAATACCGTGGAGAAGAAGGTGTTTAATATGTTAGCTTTTTCCTCGTCATCTACAACCATTCTTTCCTCACTATTTTTTAAGGGGCCTACATTTTCAGTTTTTATTCTTTTACTATTGATATAGTTGAAGAACAGTTTGGGATTAGTTTTACTCTCCTTAGCAATGTGCTTCTCTGTTTCCTTTCTGGCAGCTTTAATTAGTTTTTTAGATAAAGTATTTTTCTCCCTATAGTTTTTTAGAGCTTCAATGGTGCCATCCTGCTTTAGTAGTGCAAATGCTTTCTTTTTACTGTTAATTGCCTGTCTTACTTCTTTGTTTAGCCACATTGGGTTTTTCCTATTTCTAGTCCTTTTATTCCCACAAGGTATAAACCGCTTACACTGCCTATTTAGGATGTTCTTAAACATTTCCCATTTATTATCTGTATTCTTATTTCTGAGGATATTGTCCCAGTCTACCAGATTAAGGGCATCTCTAAGCTGTTCAAACTTTGCCTTCCTAAAGTTCAATGTTTTTGTGACTCCCTGACAAGTCCCCCTAGTGAAAGACAGGTGAAACTGCACAATATTGTGGTCGCTATTTCCTAAATGCCCAACCACCTGCAGATTTGTTATTCTGTCAGGTCTATTAGATAGTATTAGGTCTAAAAGTGCTGCTCCTCTGGTTGGATTCTGCACCAATTGTGAAAGATAATTTTTCTTGGTTATTAGCAGAAACCTGTTGCCTTTATGGGTTTCACAGGTTTCTGTTTCCCAGTTAATATCCGGGTAGTTAAAGTCCCCCATAACCAGGACCTCATTATGGGTTGCAGCTTCATCTATCTGCTTTAGAAGTAGACTTTCCATGCTTTCTGTTATATTTGGGGGTTTGTAACAGACCCCAATGAGAATTTTGTTACCATTTTTCCCTCCATGAATTTCAACCCATATGGACTCGACATCCTCATTCCCTTCGCTAATATCCTCCCTTAAAGTGGACTTTAGACAAGACTTTACATAGAGACAAACCCCTCCTCCTCTCCGATTTTTACGATCCTTTCTAAACAGACTGTAACCCTGTAAGTTAACTGCCCAGTCATAGCTTTCATCTAACCATGTCTCGGTTATTCCCACTATGTCAAAGTTACCTGTAGATATTTCTGCTTCTAGTTCTTCCATCTTGTTTGTCAGGCTTCTGGCGTTTGCGAGCATGCAGTTTAGAGGATTTTGTTTTGTTCCAATCTCCTCACTGTGGATTGTTTTAGAAATGTTCTTACCTCCCTTCTGAGTATGTTTTCCTGGGTCGTCTTTGTTCGAGTCTGATGTTTTTCTTCCCGTCCCCTCTTCTTCTAGTTTAACGCCCTCCTGATGAGTGTAGCGAGTCTTCTGGCGATCTGGGTGTTGAACCTGAACACTAAAATGGACTTCCTGGTGAAGTATTGTGCCCGAATAGTAGATGTTTGGCATGTATTCCAAACTTTACTGTTTGGCTTCTCCCATCTCTAGTCAGTGGCTTTGCTCCTCTGGCGTGTGTTCAGACTGCACTCCATCAGGTTTAATATGTCTCTACGCGCATCATAAGGGATACATAACATCCCTCACATAAGATTCCCCTCGCTGGTTCACTATTCCCATAGGAGACTCGAACCTGCGATCATTTAGCCTCTTGCATTATGTAATGCAATATAATAAAAAGTAATCAGTTTATTTTGAAGCCCAGCATATGGTTAGGCTTCATAGGAGCACTAATATGGTGGCGACCAGTGATGACATCCCACAGACACTGAAAGTGGCATTTAAGTTCTTAAATAGCATTGATCAGAGCGTAATCCAATTGTTGTAGTTAGGAGCAGGTTGTGGCTGTACAACAGTTGGCTCCTTCCCCGGGCGAAGTGGAATCCGCTCCATACACCCACACCATGATGTAACAGTATATTTTTGCACTGGAAGAGGATTAAGAGAACCCATCAGCACTTTTTTTTAAAAATATGACAGTCGTGGTATGGCCATATATTCTCTTGTGACCCAATAGAAACTATATCTTTTTTTTGCATCAATCCAATGAGCCAGTCATGAGAAATCTAGCGTAAAAACCATATGCACATTAGGCTGGAAGCATCTTATAGTTACATGTGGCAGCACATTTCTTGTAACGAACACTCGAGTTATATGGCATAAATGACTTTAATGCCCTATCTTTCTCTTCCTGAGCCCACTTCTGTGCAGTACCCATGCCCTAGCTTGGCAAGTCCAGTATTTCATCACAGACCTCCAGGTCCAATCTACACGTTGCCTCTACTCCAAACTGCGGCTTTACTGTCTCAGGGTCCCCAGAAACCCAGAGCTGAACCTTCATGGCCTCCTGGCCATACTTACTACAGCTCAGCTCTCCTTTCTTTCTGCTTCACTTTCCAGGGCATAAAGAATGTTCCTGCCGTGTTTGGGATCTAACCGGTCTTGCCTTTAATCCATTTTTACAGGCTTGCCTACTTTTCACACGTGCCCAAAATGCAGCTCAAACCATGAATGTTGGACTTGTGGAGCATGCACATACTCATACTTTCTCCACAACAGTTCTTGTGTAATCGTGGACCAGAATGAACAGAGCCGTAGCTCTCATCCAGACAAGAGAGTGGGGTGTAGGAAATACATTGTGCATTTTTCTGTATGGCCATGTTCTGATAAATTCACTGATGATGCCTTATGATTGTTATGCTCTGACCGTCCCCATCTTCATCCCTGCTAGTTTTTAAGGGAGCTCGAAGAATATCAACACGGCTGAGTATGTAGCGCCAGCGCCAGCATGATGGGCATATTCATCATTCACAATCGATGCCAGAAGTCTAATCAGTCAACGTCTTTTTCTGGTCTCTAATTGAGAATTCCTCTTGCGATTCACCCAATATGGGATTCCTGAAGGAAGAATTTCCTAAAGTGATAACGTCAGTCTTAATTATGATGCATTACTCAAGATTAAAAAAATACAAAAATGTTGACACTTACAATGGTGCGTTTAATTTTATTTTTGCATTTGGGGCTTTTCTTATACCGTTTTCGTACATGGGAATTTTTTTCTGCTTCATTTGACACAAAATCAAATTTGGAACCTTTTATTTTCCATATAGAATCAGAATTGACATGATGCTTCTTTTCCTACAAGCGTTATGTGTATATATGTGTATGCTCCAAAATCCACATAACAAACTCAGTGTGAACTTGCCTTAATGATTTATGTGGTCTAATCTTGAATCAGGGGGCTCTGTATGAACATTTCTATTGCTCATATTAAGAGAAAATCATTTAAAAAAGGATAATTGCATAATAAACATTAGAGTGGAGTAAAAAGAGTGGCAGGACCCTGCGGACCTCCGACTACCAGCAACAATCCTGACACCTCTTCTGATTACTGCGCTGCTACAACACCATTACAGTGTGGCATGACGCATGCATGATGTCACATAGGCCTGATAATCACAAAAGGCTCCTGGCATGTCACATGTAGTAGGTGGACCGCAGGGCTCCCAACCAGGGTCCTACGAATGTTTTTGCTCATAGAATTGATGTATAAGACCCTCACTAATCCTAATAACGGAGGATCCTAAAGTTCTCTGTATGAATGGACTGTTAAGGCAGGTGTAGTGCAGTGGTATCCATGCTGTGCAGTGATGAGGGAGTGACCCAGAAAAGTTCAAAGCAAAACGTCTCTAATGTTCAACTCACTAAGTACACAGCACACGATATCCTTTGGATCACAGCCGGGAACCATATCCTACAGATTGCAGCCAATAAACATGCCAATCCACCTCCATGACTTGTTTCCGTGGGTGACTGCACCACCGTGTACGCTGTGGGTGCCAGACCTTTCAGCTCTGCTTGCCTGTGTTGCCTCACACAGGTGGAGCTCTGCAGAGCCTTCTGCTCTGCACTCCTGCAAACACCAAATTGACACTGAACTTGACACACAAAAACCCTTTACTGCAGGGTTTTTAACTGGAATCACTGGCCTTCGGCCTCACAGAAAACCCAGCCAGGAAAGACGGATGGACTGCCCCACTGCGATCCTGTTTCAAAAATAAAAACCCAGCAGGTTTTCATAAATCTGCCCTGAAAAATTAGCTGGTCCAAGACCTTTACTCACTTTTATGCTGCATTGCAATCACAGCTACGCCTGTGACTGCAATGCACTCTCATGGCCTCAATACGCCTCGGTGCGCATCCTGAGGGGAACACACAGCGATCCTCACCTGTGACATCGGTCACTGCCTAACACAGGGTTCACACTATGGGTTAAAATAGTGCAGCCAAAACTGATGTATTGTACGCCCGCCATCTCACTCCATAGCGAAAGATGTAAAAGAAAACCTAAATTGAAAAGGTGTTATACTGGGATTGTTTCCATAAAGGAAAAATGCATAATAAAAATGTGATTGATTGTAGTACAACCACTGGGACTCTGCTGATCATAAAAACGAGGGTCCAAAAGTACCCTGTGTGAATTTAGTGCTGAGCATGCGCGACCACCAATTTTGTAGACTGAGTAAAGCAGTGGTAACACATGCTCAGTCCTGCTCCATTCAAAAAAGGGCACTTTGTGACCCCCATTCTCATGATCAGTGGGGATCCCAACAATCAGATTATCAGTTAATGTTATTTTTAAATACTGAGCATGCAGTATTGGAAATCCTAAATCCTAGGAATGTTTTCCGTTCCTTATGAAGTGGGGAGAGAGGGTCTAAAATACATTTTTTTTTACTAGACTATTTTACCCACAGTATGAGCCCAATCTCAAAGCAAATAGAGAGTGGCTCCCTGAGCCATTTTAATTACACGTCTTCAACAGGATTTAGAGAGAGACAGAATCGGGCCAACATTTAGTGGCGAACACTTGAGCGAGTTTTATGCTTGCTTATGGAAGCGGCCATGATGTAATACTCTGGGTAATTAGCATGCGTCTGGGGTACAGCCGCTTAGAATTGATTATGTTTGTATAAGTAATTGAAAAACAAAAATACAGTCACCGAGCGCAGCGGGAAACGGGATTAATAATGGAGTAAATGTGTGACCTCTCGTTCTGTCCAACCATAAAAGCTCCTTGTACTGCTGCTCCATATTAATTTCCCGCATGGTTTATAAACAGAGCGCTCCTGCACAGCCCAAATGAAGCATTGGATGTGCGGCCCCGTGCCCAGCTGCATGGACTATTGGAATGGAAAATGATTTGAGCCAGGAGAAGCATATTACAACTGCAGCATGGTACGATACAATATAAGTAATGTACGAATAATACATGCTCCTAACATGGAAGGAATTATGGTCTCTTTCATTCAGAGCTTCTTGGTAATAGAAAAGAATGGGACTAGACAGATAACATTCCAAGGACTGATCGGTCTCTAGAGCATCATCGGTATGTAGAGCGTAATCGGACTTTAGAATCAAGAATGTTATCGTCCTTAGAATCAAGAATGTTTACACTCCAAAGACCGATAACACTCCAAAGACCGAAAACACTCCAAAGACCGATAACACTCCAAAGACCGATAACACTCCAAAGACCGATAACACTCCAAAGACCGATAACATTCCAAAGACCGATAACATTCCACAGACTGATAACACTCCAAAGACTGATAACACTCCAAAGACTGATAACACTCCAAAGACCGATAACACTCCAAAGATCGATAACACTACAAAGACCGATAACATTCCAAAGACCGATAACATTCCAAAGACCGATAACATTCCAAAGACCGATAACATTCCAAAGACTGATAATAGTCTTTGGAATGTTATCGTGTTTTTGGAATGTTTTCAGTCCTTGGAATGTTATTGGCCCTTAGAATCTGGAATGTTAAAATTTCAAAGACCGATAACACTCCAAAGACCGATAATGGTCTTTATGAATGTTATCAGTTTTTGGAATGTTATCATTCCCGATTCTAAGGACCAATAATATTCCCAATTCAAAAGACAAAGATAACATTTCAAATTCTAAAGATTGAGAGATAACATTCCCGATTCTAAAGTCCAATAACATTCCGAAAACATTCTAAAGACTGACAACTTTCCCGATTCTAAAAACCGATAACATTCCTGATTCTAAAAACTGTTAAGGTTACCAATACATTCTAAAGCCTAGTAACATTCTAAAGCCCAACACTTTCTAAACATTGATACAACTTAAAAGATGGATTGGACATGTTGAATTTAAATAATCCCATCCTGATTGGGTACTCCTTGTTGTGGTTGGATGAGTAAAAAAACAAAAGTAAATAAGTCCCCTATGTTTTCTACAAGTCTTATGAGATTTCTTTATTTACTGCATGATATTAATTTATGTTTTTTTTTAATTTTAGGTTTTAGTTATTCAGAGGGATTGGACATCATCTTGCTTCCTTCTACACATGTACACTTGACTGAACATGTGTGTGAGGACACCAGTTCAATGTTCCAACACTAAGGGTGGGAAATAGTGTTGAGCGATACCGTCCGATACTTGAAAGTATCGGTATCGGATAGTATCGGCCGATACCCGAAAAATATCGGATATCGCCGATACCGATATCCGATACCAATACAAGTCAATGGGACATCAAGTATCGGAATGTATCCTCATGGATCCCAGGGTCTGAAGGAGAGGAAACTCTCCTTCAGGCCCTGGGATCCATATTAAAGTGTAAAATAAAGAATTAAAATAAAAAATATTGTTATATTCACCTCTCCGGCGGCCCCTGGACATCAGCGGGAGGATCCGGCGTCCGGCACGGCTTCTTTCTTCAAAATGCGCGCCTTCAGGACCTGTGGAATGACGTCCCGGCTTCTGATTGGTCGCGTGCCGCCCATGTGACCGCCACGCGACCAATCAGAAGCCGCGACGTCATTCCTCAGGTCCTAGAAGGCGCTCATTCTAGGACTTTAGCTGAGGAATGACGTCGCGGCTTCTGATTGGTCGCGTGGCGGTCACATGGGCGGCACGCGACCAATCAGAAGCCGGGACGTCATTCCACAGGTCCTGAAGGCGCGCATTTTGAAGAAAGAAGCCGTGCCGGACGCCGGATCCTCCCGCTGATGTCCAGGGGCCGCCGGAGAGGTGAATATAACAATATTTTTTATTTTAATTCTTTATTTTACACTTCCGATACCGATACCCGATATCACAAAAATATCGGATCTCGGTATCGGAATTCCGATACCGCAAGTATCGGCCGATACCCGATACTTGCGGTATCGGAATGCTCAACACTAGTGGGAAACAATGATAAAAAGTGAAAAAAGTGAGACAACAAGAAAAATAAAAGAAATTATGAAAGAACAAGAGACAGAGGAAGAAAGGAAGAACGACGGAAGGTGGGAGCAAGAAAGACAGTAGGAGGGAAGATATAAGACAAGCAGACTACATAAGAAAACAGGAATGAGAGAGATGTAAAAAGTATGAGCTAAAGAGGGAAAGAGGTGCAAGAGAAAAAAAGCAAAATAAGACTGAAAGAAAAAATAAGTGCGCAGGTGAGAATGAGAGTGTGAGCTTAAAAGGGATCGAGATAGAGAGAGAAAAAGAATGAAAGCAAGAGAAAACAAGGCAGAATGGCAAAGAGACCGTGAGTAAAAATAAAAAAAGAAAAGAAAAAAGAGCAAAAAGAAAGAAGAGAGTGAGGGAACCTGGAAACCTGAAAAAACCAGTAAGAGTGAGAAAATAACAGATTTGAGGGGGAAAAAAAGAACATATGAAAAAATTTACAAAGAAAAAAGTGAGAAAGAAAGTGAGAGAAATGACTGAGCAAAAGAGAGAGCGAGAGAAAACAAAAGGGAAAGTGTGAGATGGAATAAGAGAAAAAATGAGAATATGACTGAGAGTGAAGGAAAAGAGACAGAAGGAGAGAATGAAATCCATAAAAAAACAAGCAGGAATGAGAGAATACGATAAAAAGTGGAAGGTAGGAGAGAGCAATAGAGTTAGCGATTCAGAGAATGAAGGAGTGCGAGTGACAGGCAGAGAGAAAGCTAAAGAGATAGTCGCCAATGTGGAAAGAACAGAAAACAGTTGCGAGTATTATGGAGGGCGAGACTTGGTAGATCCATGATACATAGACTCAATGATGGTCTATACCGGTCAGCCTTGCAATACTCTGGCTTAACTGTGTTTTTATCTATAAAACAACAGGTTCAGGATGAGCAACGTCCTCGATCCTGTCCAGAAATCTGATGCTCAACTTGGAAATGTGTGAGGCTAAGAAAAGAAAAACTGAGGAGACAATGAAAAGATTAAACATAAGACTATAGCTATTTAGCAATGCAACATCCTCGACGACAAACTGTTTCTGGACTATGAAAATTGGGGGATCGTCAGGATAACAGTCACTGGTCAGTCTTCGCTTTATTTTTTCCATATTATTTTCTTGTATCCCCTCATCCAGAGCTATTAAACAGGGAATATAATAATCTGTAACATCACATGCCTAATGCATTCTATGCCAAATTAGATAACCAATGATCTGCAACTTCAAGAAGTAATTGAGTAACGCCAGGAACCATCCGTAATGTATTGAGAGGTAAATCAATTGGTTCTCCTCTGTACAAGTGTCATGAAGTGGTTTGCAAGCAGCAATTCTACTGATAGATAAGGAACTTAATAGGCAGCTGCGTTACTGAAGAAAGGATTTTGTTCCCTACGATGCCGCTTAGTAAAGATTCCCAAAAAATACAAAACTTGCAACGTTACCAATAACTTTCTGAACTTTTCAAGTGATCTGCAAGTGTAAAGTCCTGATACAGTCAAGTATTTATTAAATAAATCGCACTACACAATGGGCAAATACCACCTCCACACCATGACCACGTAGACCAATATTACCAAGTATACCACCATACAGTAACCATGTAATGGTCACATACCAGTGCTGCACATGTGCTCTTCAGAGTATAATATGGCGCAGTTAAGTCAAATAACATATTCCCTGATAAGTAGTGTTGAGCATTCCGATACCGCAAGTATCGGGTATCGGCCGATACTTGCGGTATCGGAATTCCGATACCGAGATCCGATATTTTTGTGATATCGGGTATCGGTATCGGAAGTGTAAAATAAAGAATTAAAATAAAAAATATTGTTATATTCACCTCTCCGGCGGCCCCTGGACATCAGCGGGAGGATCCGGCGTCCGGCACGGCTTCTTTCTTCAAAATGCGCGCCTTCAGGACCTGTGGAATGACGTCCCGGCTTCTGATTGGTCGCGTGCCGCCCATGTGACCGCCACGCGACCAATCAGAAGCCGCGACGTCATTCCTCAGCTAAAGTCCTAGAATGAGCGCCTTCTAGGACCTGAGGAATGACGTCGCGGCTTCTGATTGGTCGCGTGGCGGTCACATGGGCGGCACGCGACCAATCAGAAGCCGGGACGTCATTCCACAGGTCCTGAAGGCGCGCATTTTGAAGAAAGAAGCCGTGCCGGACGCCGGATCCTCCCGCTGATGTCCAGGGGCCGCCGGAGAGGTGAATATAACAATATTTTTTATTTTAATTCTTTATTTTACACTTTAATATGGATCCCAGGGCCTGAAGGAGAGTTTCCTCTCCTTCAGACCCTGGGATCCATGAGGATACATTCCGATACTTGATGTCCCATTGACTTGTATTGGTATCGGATATCGGTATCGGCGATATCCGATATTTTTCGGGTATCGGCCGATACTATCCGATACCGATACTTTCAAGTATCGGACGGTATCGCTCAACACTACTGATAAGTCATTAAGTTCCCTTTGATTCTCTATCCAGCCCAGACCATAATAACAATGTATTCCACCAATGCTGATCTCTACAGAGCTTGTGCATAATACCCCCTTATTGCCCTACACAGAAATTGTGACTTTGTTGTGCTCCTTTGTCTCAAACAGTAGTAGTGGCCCATGTGAGCCCCTCACACAGTAATGGTGCCTTCTTTTCTCCACTCTCAAAGTGTCTACTATCAATGAAATTGCCTCCGTAATGTTGGAGCCAACTCAATTCCCTGACTACAGTAATTTTGCTCCTAACCACCACCTCAATTGAGCTTCTCACTGTGCAACTTAGTGCCCCCTCTAAATAATGATATCCCCTAATAATGCCCCTTCTTGACCTCATTTATGGAGTAATGTTGATGCTCTTCAGTGCGCCTACTCAGTATTGGTTTGATAAAGAAAATAGTGCAGCTATTATAATCCATATTTGGCCGATACATTTTATTACACGTTACCTGCCCGCATTCTCCACCATATATGAAAAATCCAGCAGAGACCCGATTTTTATAGGCGATTTGAAGAAAAGGAAAATGTTTTTAGAATAAAATTTACAACCAAAGGGATAAAGATATAAAAGAAACCCAGCTACTCGATCCCTCTCTCATTCATATTGATGTTGTATGTGTATTTATATTCTATCTTTAGCTGTAATTTATTGAAATCACCTGTGACGACTGCGTCTGATGGATTTTCCACATCAGTTTCTCCCACTCATTATTGGTACTCCATTCAGTAATGGTGTCTGTCCACCACTTGGAAATATTTTCCCTTAATGCTCATACTTGGGTATTGGGACTCGCGCTCACGAGTGACTTCATGTATCATTTTACTGAAGACGAGGACGAGCCATGAATGTCTCTTGACGTCCGTGGACTTGATTGCTGTTTATTGCATTAAATTCTGCTCCATCTGTAGCTTTAGAAAGTCCACACTCTTTCAGCACCATTACAATGACTGCATATTACATTACCAATTACTGCAGTCTCATAAGGAAAGTCAAGTATCTGCTTCTATAAAGTCCATTAGAGAATTTCCAGCCGGCGCACTGCCGCACTCCATGGCAATATAAGGACGTGTTACGAGGCCGGTAATAATAGCGGCAGCCAAGTATTTACCCCACTCTGGAGAAAAATCATGAAATTGATTTGTTTTGTCCTACGGAATACATAACCCGAGATAAGCGACTCTCGTCTGCATTTCAATTTTCACCTTCCAGATGGCAGAATAATCTCTTGATATGAGAGGCCTTTGAAGGTTTAGAAGGAAAGTCACATCCTCCTGTGATAAGACGAGATCTCGGCTCAGACCTGCGTCTTGCTCCTTCGCACCGCGAGTAAAAGTTTAATGAATGCAGAACATTTGATCCTAATACCTGCTCGCACGGGCCGTGAATGTGAACGAGGAGATGCCCTCCTGTACGCCGCTGTCCGGGATGGAACGGTATTAATGGAATTTGCAAAATGATGATTTTCATTTTAAATGGCTAGAAAATGAGCGGATCTAATTTTTCTGATGAGAAGGTGGAATTTGCAGCTTTGAACATCGCAATGTGCTCTGATGAGTCAGACATTAGACCTGATGGCATATTACACTGGAGCTTGATGTGGTTATGCAGAATAATGTGTAGGAAACATGAAATAGTCATTGCATTGTTTGGAGAATTGGGATAACGCTCCTGTAAAGAGACCCACGTGAAAATGGAGCAAGTGGGAGAAGAGCGACTAGGGTGGTGAGCGAACTGCAAAGTATGTCCTACCAGGAACGGTTAAAGGATCTGGGAATGTTTAGCTGCAAAAAGGAAGGCTAAAAGGAGACTTAATGTCTGTCTTCAAATATCTGAAGGGTTGTCACAATGTAGAGGGATCATCATTATTCTCATTTACACATGGAAACAGGAGAAGCAATGGGATGAAACTGAAAGGGAGAAGATACAGATTAGATATTAGAAAAAATTTTGAGGGTGATCAATGAGTGGAACAAGCGGCCACGAGAGGTGGCGAGTTCTCCCTCAATGGAAGTCTTCAAACATCTGTCTGGGATGGTTTAATGACTCCTGCATTGAGCAGGGAGTTGGACACGACCTTCCAACTCTAACATTCTAGGATTATATGACTGAGCCCATATTACAGAGCTCTATAGACAGTTCTCTTACAGCTGTATTCTGCATACTAGAGACCAGGCATCCATTGTGAATGACTGATAGATACAACACCTGATACACCTACCCACATAAAAAAATGCAGCAGCCACTGTGTGCCAAGAAATGTGCAAACATTGAAAATATGATTTTTAACCTGTATTGCTATACTTATAAAATGACGATTCCTAGTGCATAAATTGGCCAATCTGGTGTGTGCTCAATAGTGACGACAAGGCGTGCCCCATCGATAAGGACACTATCAGGAATCTCTCTCCAGGAACAAAGCCTACAAATTTAACGGGGAGGTAGGATTCGTGAATATCCGCTTGATTGAATGAGTGTTCAGATGACAATAGAGGTCATTATTACCTTCAAATTCTATAAATAAACCAAAAAACTGACCAGCACCTCCTAACAGAATGAAGCAAATGTGAACAGATGCAAGCTTATGTGACTAATGGGGACCGGGAGAACGATTGCCCTAGAAGAGTTTTACAAAGGCTCATGCCTGTGCCGTTATAGAGGAGTAGGGACCTTGTGAGTTGATGGCGCTCATGAATTCACCCCAATATTATCTTACTAGAAATAGGCCCGATGCTATAGCATCAGGAGTGCGGTGAAATTAACATACTGCGTGGGTAGAGTGCACAGTTGAGGCTGTTACTGCGTCTGCGTGGGAATAGTGGAGACGTGTATGTCACTTGCGCAAGCACAGTTCATGGCCTTGCAGCCACGAACTGCACCTGCGCAAGTGACACTGCCACGGTGCCTTATGGGATTCGGAGACAGCGGCCGGAAGTCCCAACTGACGATTATTATATTAGATGAATTACCGTATATACTCGAGTATAAGTCGACCCGAGCATAACCCGACGCACCTACTTTTTCCACGGAAAACTGGGTAAACTTATTGACTCTAGTATAAACCGGGTATGTATTGTCCCCTCATCCTTGTCCTGCTATGTGTGGCTCCCCCGTCTTGTTCTGCTATGTGTGGCTCCCCCGTCCTGTCCTGTTATACGTTGCTCCCTCATCCTGTCCTGCTATGCGTGGCTCCCCCATCCTGTCCTGCTATACGTGGCTCCCCCATCCTGTCCTGCTGTGCATGGCTCCCCCATCCTGTCCTGCTGTGCATGGCTCCCTGTCCTGTCCTGGTATGTGGCTCCCCCACCCTGTCCTGCTATGCGTGGCACCCCATCCTGTCCTGCTATGCATGGCTCCCCCATCCTGTCATTGTATGTGGCTCCCCTGTCCTGTCCTGGTATGTGGCTCCCTCAGTCCTGAATTGCTCAAATCCTCCAGTTCCGCATGACTCGGCTCTCCCAGTCTGCATAGCTCAGCTCCCCCAGTCCCGCATTGCTCAGCTCCCCCCTTCCCCTGGTTGTATGCATAGCTCATATTGCCCCCCCCGTCATACCCACCCTCCTCATGCCTGCATCTCCATTGTCCCAGCGGCTCTCCTCTCCTCTGCTCAACGGTCACGTGGTACCGCTCATTAAGGTAATGAATATGTGCTCCATGCCAATGGGAGACGCATCCATATTCATGACCTTAATGAGCGGTACCACGTGACTGCTCAGCACAGGAGAGGAGAGCCGCCGGGACAACGGAGATGCAGCGATGGAGGGTGAGTATGACGGGGAGGGGGGGGTAATGTGAGCCATGCATACTACCTGGGAAAGTGGGGGGGAGCCGAGCCATGCGGGAACGGGGAGCCAAGCCATGTGGAACCGGGGGAGCTGAGCCACGCAGAACTGGGGGAGCTAAGCCATGCGGAACTGGGGGAGCTGAACCTTGTGGCCACGAACTGCGCCTGTGCAAGTGACACTGCCGCGGTGCCTTATGGGATTCGGGAACAAAGGCCGGAAGTCCCAACTGGTGATTATTATATAGGATAGCGTTGTTGCATGTAAGTGAGCAGTCCTTATACAGGACATATTCCTTTCTATAAAGCCCTAAAATGTGGCTGTGTCAGCTACCCCGTAGCCCAGAAAATCCTGCTGCAATGTGCACATTGTATATTTGCAGCTAATCATGGTCTGGAAATCCCCATAAAGCTTTGGTCTTGAACTCACAAGAAACCAGAGGCAGACTAGTGTAAAGTAATAGGTGCAACCCAATGCGAGTGCCTAGGAAGGGCCAGGTGTGGAAGGAACTCCCGTCACAGTGCGTAGGGGAGGATAAAACTGGCAGTCACTTTTAGCAAATCCTCACTGTGGTCGACCTATCATAGGCTCCCTGGATTCCACTCAGAAATCTGTCCTATATTTAAAGAATAGAGCAATTTTGAAAAGGTTGTCAGCAACCATCAAGCATTCAATGCCTTTAAAAGGAGTCATCCAACTAAGAAATACGTTTGAAAACTGCTCAAAATAATAAAGGTAGTCATACTATGCTTACAGAAAAAGTCACACTTGCTGGTGGTAATGAGCAGGCTCGGACTGGCCCACCCGGGAATCCGGGAATCCTCCGGTAGGCCCACTGATAAGAGAAGGAAGGCTTCTCCCCCTCCTACTTTAGCACAGCTATTCGTTACACGGCTAATCCGCATCCATAGCAGCACACTCCCTCCTTTCCCTGCTGTGCTCATGCTACGTGTCAAACTGGGACACAAGTGATTGTCTGCAGCAGTCAAATATCTGTGTTGGCACATCATCTCTGCAGCTGAAAGAATAGCTAGAAACTGTTGAGGGACTGCCAAGTATAGGAAGAGTAGTGAAAGGGGATATGTAAGGGGAGTAGATCTTATTTTAACTCTACGAGCCGCTGTAAAAAAAATATATTTCACTCCAGCAACCATTAAGCATATTACCTTTCCAGGTATGGATGTAACCACCAAGCGTAAAGTGCCACTGTAGGGAAGAAAAAAATCATTCTCTTCCTATATATTTACATATTGCAGATTTCTTTTTCTTTTTGTCAGCTGGGGGATGGTATTTTCAGTTATCCTTTTTGTCATATTGTCTGGTCATTTCTTTGGTGCATGATTAAAGCCTTTATTTTATTTCGGCAGCGGGGTTCGGTCTTGGCATTCCCTTGGCATCCAGCATGAAATCTGAAAACAATTAAGCTCATGTCATGCACAAAATTGCTTGTAGCTACTGTGAACGCATAGCTTTTGTGTATGGTTTAGTAATTGTTGTAAACTAAGCCAAATGATCTGTTATGCACCTGTTCTGTAAGCATTAAATGCATCGTGAACCTTCAGGAGCCAGGTGAACGCCATGAGAAAGGAGGTGGGGAGGACTGCGGGTTTTATCCATTAACTTGGCATATGCAAGCAGAAAACGCAGAGTTAATGAGCTGTAGAGATACCTGAATGTTTGTGCCAACCAAGAGATCGCTACAAAGCTGCACAAAACCTGGAGGAACGTGAGCCAACACAAACCGAGGACTGGGCAGAACATTCATTTTTAGACCCTTTTGTGTTATCCACAGATCTAATCAAGTGTTTGTCATATCAGTCTATGTGGCTATGAAGGGGCATGGGCTGCAAATACAACCATGATCTTTTAAACTCTTTAAAAGGAGAGGAGATATCACTTTTAGGCACAACATCATGGCAGTGGAACGGTTGAAGGCTCTCATGGCAATGATCTCACTCTAGTGGATCTGTTGAAGGCTCTCATGGTCCATGGCCACGGTCAGGGACTTCTTTTGGTTCCTCATGGACCCCTTAGATCCAGAGAATGCAGGGTCTCAGCAATGATTTAGCATTTACTACTCCAATCCAATTTAAGAAAATATTGTAAACTCTCCTGCCCTGGTGGTCAGTTGCGTGAAAGTGCAAGAAAAACTTTGAAGGAGGACACACTGCTACCCTTGTGCATGGAGCTAAATTTTTCTCTCAATTTTTGTTCAAAATAAAACCTTGCCAAGTCATATCTAAAAGGCCTGATGTAGAAAAAAAGCATTTTTTGGTATCTGTTTAGAGAATTTTGTGTTAATAGATGAGTGTCCCTCGTTGAACACAAAATCTCTCTCTCACCAGAGGACTTGGCATGCCAAATGCCTTACTCAGGGAACCCATTGGTTTCCATATAAACTATTTAATTCTTTATTTGCCCAGTGGTGGCGCTCCCAAAGAATAAAATGCTTGATCGATCTTCTACTTGAAGCAAAAGCGTTTGCTAAATGCTCCTTTCTATGGAGCACCCAAATGTTCTTGTGAATTACGGTAATTAGATCATTGTAATTCTTCACTTCTCCAAGTTCCCCTTATGACTAGAAGTCAAGAGAATCCAAGAAGTCATGTACGCTTTTTTTTAATCTTGATTCTTTAATAGTCAAAACTGAACTAATCTCAGCTCATCCAGAACTTTCAACCACTGTTGAGCTCTGGATGTGGTGAAACACGTCCAGTTTTGACCATTAAAAGAGTTGAGATACAAAACATACGCAAGTGTCGGAATTCTACTTGATTCCATATTATCAGCTCTCCACGTGCACCACTACCCAGAGTGGATCACTTATGATTACAGCGGATCTTAGGATCTACACTTTGACATCATTGTTGCCATTGAAGCTTTTTACCAAAAGGGATTGTCCAAAGCAGATGACGTCTGAGCCTGATCCTTCAGATTATCCATTTTCAAGGTGGAAGTATCTATTGTGGCAAAATCTGGCCCCCAGTTTTTTTTGTAGTTTGGGGCTCTCTCTCTTATAGATACACCACTTAAGCATGAGAGTATTACAAAACAAATGGTCCGGAACCTAAGTAGGAGCTCAGCCCAGGGGATTTCTGATCTCAGTGCATTCCATCTTCTGATTGTCATTAAGAGCCCTTTAGTGACCAGAAATCGCTGAGGCAGCATGCCACATAATGCTCATTACACGAATTAACATTGTTTCACACCCAATTTATTGTGCATATGTTATTCCCCTCCATGCCAATTAGATTGCACAATACCTCAGTGAGCAGAGCGAAGGGGTAAATGAATTTATAAGGAGTCTAATTGATGCATATGGTAATGCCAGATTTACATTTCAAACTACAATGGATGCGAAATCAAAATGAATGAGATGAGATTGACTCTTAACCCGTTTGTGTTCTCCGGCTGGAATTCATTGGCCTGGATGATATGTCCTCTCGGCAAGGTTGTTTGCCAACTCGACACTATTATACGACACATCACAACAATTATTGACTTATTGAGGAGAATCAATAGACAATATCATCTTACCTTGACATCATGCGGTGTTTAATGGGCCAAGCCACAGGGGTCACTAAGTGTAGATACAATAGCTGGGTAAAATACCCGGTGGTTCATACAGAAGAGCTCAATCTGCTCCATCGATGAAGAACTTTAGACAACTGCACCATAATGGTGTCTACGATAGAGCTTTAGTTCTTCGCCCATGTCTTGACTATTTGCCTGTGCCTATCTTTATTATGGACTTTATGGTGAAGCCTGATGAGATGCTGATTGGGCATTGGAGAAGACCATTATAATGGGAACAGTGATGAAAAGGCACACCGAATACGTTCTTACTTTCTTGCAGACAAAATTCATACTGTTAAAGCAACATTGTAGTGTGAACAGCACCAGAGAATAGTTTGTTATGCTTACAGCAGACTAAGGGTGAACTGCAGGTCTTAGCCAGGAAGTACTTGTAGATCATTGATAAACAAGAGATCGCTGAAGAGACGATTGCTACTTGTAAGGAATTGATGGTGGCTCAAACTGCAGGACATGATAACTCAATACAAAGCTCACTGAATACTCAGGTAGTACACAGCTATCCGAATCGGCCTTAAAATGCCTTGGGTTAGTAGATCGCCCCCAGACATAGGGCCACGAGTTCTCGGTACCGGGCCTCTCTGGTTCGGTTCTGAGGCTGTCACGGTGGCTAGACCCGGTCTACGACCCTGCTAAGGGGCGTCCAATAAAAGGTGATAGGAGTCTGTCAAGGTTTCGTGACGCCACCTGTGGTGTTCGGTCAGGGTGACCGACGCTGCTGTGGGGTCCGCTGGGGTGATGGAATGGCAGCTGGATGGTATACCTTCCCACAGGTGAAGTATGTCCCCAGGGCTTCCCAGTCAGGGGGATGGTGATGGTGTGAGGTGCAGTCAATAACGAGAACACAAGGTTGCAGTCTCTTTACCTCTTTACTGAAGACTTCAGGATCCTCAATCCAGAGCACACTTAACAGGGCTATCTGAGACCGGCCGGTCCGATGGGCACATTCAGAGTTCCCTTTGCAGGTGGAAATCAGTGCCTACCACTAGCGCCTGTGTGTTGTAGTGCTACCCTGCTGAGCATTCGGAATAGTCCCCACAACTGCTGTTCTCGTTCGTTCGGTCTTTCTAATTCTCTCTCGCTTGTTCCAGATGTTACTAGTTTCTCGTCCCCCAGTATGTTATGGCTAGGACGCACCCGTATGAAGGGAAGGCTCGGAGATACCCTAGAGACGTCCCTCTCCACGCGTTGCCCCCTATGTCTTCGTAGGAAATTTAAGGTAGACAGCCAACCTATAATTAACTGTCCTGCGGAGTTCGAAGTAAGGCCAAGAGTCAGTTACTCCCATGGTGTTCCGGCCACCGGCTACGCACCTCAGTAGGATGTTGCCTCGGTCTCACGGCACGACTCCTACTGGTTCTCCTTTGTGCTTGATCTCGCTTCTCACTGTTCCACAATATCCTTCCCTTTGTGTCTCTCTCTTAGGATACCGCCGCGGGGCGTGCAGGCGCGGTTCCGTTACGTTCTGCTCTGTTCGCTAGGCACCTGCCAGGTTCCCACGCCTGACAGGGACCCCCTGTGTCTTCTCCCTGCAACACCCCCTGACATGGGATGTTGCCTGAATCCAACCCAGTCAGCTTCTGACTAACTTCCTAGCCAACCCCTAGTTTTACCAGTGTGAGGAGTGGCCCAATAAATAAAGCCTTTTGCTCCCCCTAGTGGCCGGAGTGTGAAGTGTAATGTGTGCTGGTGATACCTGGTCAGTAGAATTCCTTCAGTGCCATCAGACGTACCATCACTCCCCTTAGTGGCAGAGTGTCATACTGCAACGACCAGATCTCTGGGGCGCTGCATTAGTATGTCACAGAAGTTTTCTAGGTACTTGAAAAACTTGTATCACAGCAAAGGAACATGGCCATAGAAGAAGGCATCAAGGCCCGGCACTGGAGCCAAGATAGGCAAGTAACAGATTGCCTGGAGTGCTGAGGTAGCTTGCTGAATGATAAAATGAGGCTGTTGGATGAAGCAAGACCGGACTGGACAGTGAACCAACTCCGCAACTGCTAATTAGTCTGGGGGCTAAGTAGACAAACTATTGGCTTACTGCACATACCGTTACTGACGTGGTGTAGACAGAGCACGAGTGGAAGCATCTCTGGTGGGAATGTCTGCTTTGATGGCTCCAGATTCTAATATGTTTGGGAATGATGTATCCAAACACTAAGTGGCAAGCCATTAACATTGATAGGCTAGCAAAAAAACGGGATCGATTTCATCCAAATTTTCAGTATCTTCAGCTTAGCGAGCTGCTCATGGGTGGGGTTTGGCTGAAAGTAGTAGGCATGACTTACCTGGTCTGTATGGCAGATAGAATAGTGGAAGTAGGATTCTGTTACATCAAGAAGCCTCCCAACCAGATACTTCTCATAACTGAGGCCAGCAGAGAGGACAAGGAGTCAGAAAGAAAGAAAGAAATTGGATTGGGAACATTCAGATCTACTGTTGAGCCCTCTGGATTGTTCTAGCAGATAAAGCATCATCTTGGCATAGTAATGCCATCATGCCTTTGAAACATCCAACCCATCAGAGAATAGTGAATCCTGCAGCAATTTTTCCACTCTCCGGAAAGCGGTAACCGTTTCTTTACGCCTATACAAAGCCACCCTCCAGTAATGAGCAGCACGAGATTATATATGATGAGTCGTCCATTCATATATGGGCTGTCGTATATCTATTGATAGGTTCTCAGTGTAATTAAAGTCATCGAGATGCAGTTAGTGGCGTAATTAGAGATTGGAACGGCTCCGTATATCCATGCAAATAAAAAGGCAGAGGATTTAGTATCTGCCTGAAATGTATATTGATTTAGATGATGATAAGATAAATGCATATAGACATATTAGTAATTACCTGCCGTAAATCATTGGAAGAGGGGGAGGAAATCTCACAAATAAGAAATCCTGCCATATGCAATCTGTAATTAAGCAAAGATCAAAAATATCTGTGTGTATGCACATTGGATAAATGTAGTGTAACACTATTATCCGGTGGCTTTACTGTAATTATAAGCGAGTTTTGAAGATATATTTCTCCTGTAATGTGATTGTAAAAATAAAAATCTGATTTATAATGCTGGGGGAACATAAAAATCTGATTAAAAATAAAGGCACTAATAAAAATCTGATTAATACTACTGTACTAAAATAAAAATCTGATAATTAATGCTGGAGGAAAATAAAAATCTGATTAATAATACTGTACTAAAATAAAAATCTGATTTATAATGCTGGGGGAACATAAAAATCTGATTAAAAATAAAGGCACTAATAAAAATCTGATTAATACTACTGTACTAAAATAAAAATCTGATAATTAATGCTGGAGGAAAATAAAAATCTGATTAATAATACTGTACTAAAATAAAAATCTGATTTATAATGCTGGGGGAACATAAAAATCTGATTAATAATAAAGGCACTAATAAAAATCTGATTAATACTACTGTACTAAAATAAAAATCTGATAATTAATGCTGGAGGAACATAGCAATCTGATTAATAATAATGGCACAAAATAAAAATCTGATTAATAATTCTGGACAAAAATAAAAATCTGATTAATAAATGGCACAAAATAAAAATCTGATTAATAAATGGCACAAAATAAAAATCTGATTAATAAATGGCACAAAATAAAAATCTGATTAATAAATGGCAGAAAATAAAAATCTGATTAATAAATGGCACAAAATAAAAATCTGATTAATAAATGGCACAAAATAAAAATCTGATTAATAAATGGCACAAAATAAAAATCTGATTAATAAATGGCACAAAATAAAAATCTGATTAATAAATGGCAGAAAATAAAAATCTGATTAATAATAATGGCACAAAATAAAAATCTGATTAATAAATGGCACAAAATAAAAATCTGATTAATAATAATGGCACAAAATAAAAATCTGATTAATAATTCTGTACAAAAATTAAAATCTGATTAATAATACAGGACTAAAATAAAAATCTGACAATTAATGCTGGAGGAAAATAAAAATCTGAATAATAATAATGGCACAAAATAAAAATCTGATTAATAATAATGGCACAAAATAAAAATCTGATTAATAATTCTGGACAAAAATAAAAATCTGATTAATGGCACAAAATACAAATCTGATTAATAAATGGCACAAAATAAAAATCTGATTAATAATTCTGGACAAAAATAAAAATCTGATTAATAATAATGGCACAAAATAAAAATCTGATTAATAATGCAGGCGGAAATTAAAAATCTGATTAATAATAGTGACAGAAAATAAAAATCTGATTAATAATGCTGGACAAAAATAAAAATCTGATTAATAATAATGGCACAAAATAAAAATCTGATTAATAATTCTGGACAAAAATAAACAATTCTACTTTAATTGCACAAAACCATTTGTATTCTAGAAAATCTGAATTTATTGCAATTCGCTTTGCGCAAATCCAGCTGAATTTACTCCAACCGACCACTGTCTTGCCGGATTCGACGCATTTCGAAGTTTTACAACTTCTTCAAGACTTTCTTCTTTGTGGTTCTCCTGAAGAAGTTGTAATACTGCGAAACGCGTCGAGATTAAACCGCACTTCAATATCCGCAATTGTTTCCTTATTGATTGCACACCAGCTGCGCAAAACACACAATTTGAATAAGGAATGAATCGAAGATACTGAAGACGCGTTTCGAAGTATTACAACTTCTTCAGGAGAACCACATAGAAGTTGTAATACTTCAGAAGTCCGTGAAGAAGATGTAAAACTTCGAAACGCGTCGAGATTAAACCACACTTCAATACCTTTGACTGATTCCTTATTGATTGCACAATCTCCTTTCCTATAATGGTTTCTTTTTTTATCACCTAATACATTGGAAACGTGAATGAACAAAAGAGAAATGTAAACTCGTATCAATATTTGATGTCACCGCCATATTTTTTCAAAACTGCATCAAAATATCTATTCTTCTGGGGTCCTCACTGCTGAGAAATATAACTAGATACTTATCCGCCATCTAATACCATCAGGGAGGAGTCTGATTGCCTCCAAATTTATTCTGCAACGACTCCCAACATCCAGCCAATGTCATGAAGTATGAGGATTCCTGGAGGGGATGATCCGGCCCAGGCAGAGCTCTGATCTCACCTCATCCAATCTGTCTGGGATCACACAGAAGATCTGAGGTCGGATCTCTAAGGGTACCATCACACAGTGGCATTTTGATCGCTACGACGGCACGATTCGTGACGTTCCAGCGATATATCCGTGACGTTCCAGCGATCTCGCTGTGTCTGACACGCTCCTGCGATCAGGGACCCCGCTGAGAATCGTACGTCGTAGCAGATCGTTTGAAACTTTCTTTCGTCGTCTAGTGTCCCGCTGTGGCGGCATGATCGCAAGGTGTAACAAAGGTGTGCACGATATTGTATACGATGTGCGCATAGTAACCAACGGCTTCTACATCGCACATACGTCGTGAAGTTATCGCTCCAGCGTCGTACATTGCAAAGTGTGACAGCAGTCTACGACGCTGGAGCGATATTGTTACGATGCTGGAGCGTCACGGATTGTGCCGTCGTAGCGATCAAAATGCCACTGTGTGACGGTACCCTTAGACGGTACCCTAAGATGTTCAGAACAACCTCCCTAATCAGTTTCCTGAAGATCCGAGGTCGGTTCTCTAAGATGTTTGGAACAACGTCCCTAATCAGTTTCCTGAAGATCTGAGGTCGGTTCACTAAGATGTTCGGAACAACCTCCCTAATCAGTTTCCTGAAGATCTGAGGTCGGATCTCTAAGATGTCCGGAACAACCTCCATAATCAGTTTCCTGAAGATCTGAGTTCGGTTCTCTAAGATGTTCGGAACAACCTCCCTAATTAGTTTCTTGAAGATCTGAGGTCAGATCTCTAAGATGTTCGGAACAACCTCCCTAATCAGTTTCCTGAAGATCTGAGGTTGGTTCTCTAAGATGTTCGGAACAACCTCCCTAATCAGTTTCCTGAAGATCTGAGGTCGGATCTCTAAGATGTTCGGAACAACCTCCCTAATCAGTTTCCTGAAGATCTGAGGTTGGATCTCTAAGATGTTCGGAACAACCTCCCTAATCAGTTTCCTGAAGATCTGAGGTTGGTTCTCTAAGATGTTCGGAACAACCTCCCTAATCAGTTTCCTGAAGATCTGAGGTTGGATCTCTAAGATGTTCGGAACAACCTCCCTAATCAGTTTCCTGAAGATCTGAGGTCGGATTTCTAAGATGTTCGGAACAACCTCCCTAATCAGTTTCCTGAAGATCTGAGGTTGGATCTCTAAGATGTTCGGAACAACCTCCCTAATCAGTTTCCTGAAGATCTGAGGTTGGTTCTCTAAGATGTTCGGAACAACCTCCCTAATCAGTTTCCTGAAGATCTGAGGTCGGATCTCTAAGATGTTCGGAACAACCTCCCTAATCAGTTTCCTGAAGATCTGAGGTCGGATTTCTAAGATGTTCGGAACAACCTCCCTAATCAGTTTCCTGAAAGGTCCATAAAAATTAACACTTAATAAAAAAGGGCCCGATCTCTGCGACCTTATGGCAGATTTACAAAAAAAAAAAAAGGAAGAAATAGTAGAGCAGCGGATATAAAATAAGTAAAAACTAGTCACTTTTGACCTGGCATCAGGTCTTTTTAAAATGCTTTTATGTTCTTTAGCCTTTTTTTTTTCATTTTTTTTTTTAATTACAAAAAGTTTTCTTTTAGGACACAGAAATAATGATTTTGTTTTCCCCATTTAACACTTCCTCTCCTAATACTTTACTTTGTCTGTGAAATTTTGCCTGGAAAGATTGATGGTTTCCCGGACTGACATCTGCTTAGGGAATCAATAAAGATTTGCTTTGTTTAAACGACAAGTGAAAGAACTTTCGACGCCCCAATCAGATCGCCTTGCTGCTGTCACGGAGAAACAAATTGTCCCTGGCGAGAAATAGATCATGTGATCATTTTTGCTCGCCATGCGGAGAATTTATAATGCATCCTGTGGTTTGTCTTCTATCTGTAAAACAGACATCTTGCCTGCTGTCGTCGCTGCTTTTCTATTGCCGGTGGGGTAATCTATAAAGATCCTAGAATTCGTGCTGAACTTGCACTGAAAAAAATAAAAAAAATAAAAAATAAATGGCGCCACCCTTATCCTTGTGGTTGAATGTGGTATTGCAGCTCAAACTGAACTGCTTATACTATACCATAGTTCCATCATTCTCCGTCCTGTTCACTGCCCCGTTCAGGGTACAGGGAAAGAGTAGATTCCATTACTTGGACTACGTGCATGTACTTTTGGACATGGAGAACAGTCAGCTTCTTTAATGAGGCACTATGGGGCCACTTTTTAAATGGGGCACTCGGAGGGCATAAATTTATTTTAAGGGGACCCAAAGGGGCCATTAATATTTTCCAACAGGAGGCATTATTTATTTTAAGGGGACACTCAGGAGGCATTGATTGATTTAATGGGGCCATTAATATCCACTAAAGAGGTACAAAGGATCCATTAATACCAATGGGGGGCATCATTTGTTTTAACTCAGGGGGCACAAAGGGTCCATTAAAACTTTTTAAAGGTGGGCATAAATTGTTTTAAGGGTGCAAATTGTCTCTTCAGAGGGGAAGTGGACTAGAACTCTAGCACCGTCTACTGGAAGCAGCGACCCTAAAGGTCAATATTGACTTTTTAACAAGCCTTGCAATATGACTTAGGATAAAAGCCAAACCAGAATCTCAATTTACAGGCATGGTGTTTCGGGGGCATTGCCCCTCATCAGTGCAAAGTATGAGATGTAATTTGGCTATGTCAGAGGCTCTGGAATTGGGTCTAATGGGTAATATTTTTCTAGGCTTGTCACTCTTCACAAGGAGAAACATTACCCCTTAGATCCTTGAGCCTCTCACCTAGCCAAATCAGATTTCATACTTTGCACTGATGAGGGAAAATGCCCAGAAACACTGTCTGCAAATTAAGGTTCTGGTTTGGGTTTTTATCTCAAGTCATATTTAAAGGCTCATATTGTCGATATTGACTTTTAGGATCTCTGCTTCCAATAGAAGGCACTAAAGAGTTCTAGTCGTTTTCCTCACTGAAGAGACAATTTGCATATTTATTTTCCCATAGGAGGAGCATGCATGGCTTATTAGTCTCCTCACTCTGACATGTCAGGCTTGGCTTGTCACCGTCCACGGGCTGTTAATTAATACAATGCATTAAATGGGGTCCGACCCCCGGCAACTATAAATCTACGGATTTTTTGCTGTTTGTTTTTCATACATTGAAGGGTTACTAAATGTCTAACTACATTCCGCGCACCTAATTTAGCGCGTACATTATCAAGAAGCGCGGGGTTAATGGAACATTAATTAAAAAAGATGGTTAATGAGGTGAAGTTCACATAGAAATAATCATCCCCCTTTTGCCTTTTTTTCCTCCCTGTACTCGCAGATGAGCTTTGAATCCGGCATCCGCTAATTAACACGGTTTCTGGGACGAGCGCGCCATTGTGCAGTGCACATACAATAATGGAAACATTTACAATGGGAGCAATAATTGATTTTGTATTAATGCAGAGATGACATTTTTATTGCCGTCTCCAGCACTGAGGAAGCAAACGGAAGAAAAGGGAGACTAATTGTTTTGACAATTTGCTACGGCATAATAATTAGAAGCGGCTTGTTACACCGGAGCTCGAGGCCGGGACACAGGTTTGTGAATCCTTAAAGACGACCTCCCATCATTGGTTTAATAAATAGTTAGAGCTCCAGGTCCACTTATAACATTGCTGACATCTTATGTCAACTGCTATCCCTGTACCTCTATCGATACATCCCGAAATGCGGACCGGATGAGCGAGCGTGCCAAGGTGTTATCTGAGCATGCTCAGGTGGTAACTGAGTGTCTTTGGCGTGCTTGAAAAGTAGATTTGAGTCCTCATGTGTCACACTACTGCAACGCAGGTAGGTGCAGGCTTTACTAAATGGCAAAAGACACAAAAGAGAATAGTAAAACCAAAAACACTCAGTTTGAAAAAATGTTGCAGTAATCCGCAAGTGCTAGTAAAAGATGTAAAAAACAGGGTATTTGGTTGATACGTTTTTTGCAAAAAATGTATACTAAGCTGCTCTACCAATCTTCACGGTATACCCTTATCAGAGCAGTCCTAACTAATGTATGCAATCCCTATCTGATGTATTTAAAAACCTGATCATCTGTATATAACCTGTGTGAACAGGGTTCAGAGAGGAAAAATCCATGTGTGCATACAGGGTAGAACAGCTTTTGTGCAGATAGCCCAAGAGGAGTGGTGGAACTCCCCAGTCTTGTAGACACAAGAGAACAATTATGGAAACAGGAACACATGGGCTACTTGCACAGTGAACAAGTCTGTATGATCATGTTCACACACCACCAAGAACCATAATTGTTCTCTTGTGTCTACAAGACTGGGGAGTTCCACCACTCCTCTTGGGCTATCTGCACAAAAGCTGTTCTACCCTGTATGCACACATGGATTTTTCCTCTCTGAACCCTGTTCACACAGGTTATATACAGATGATCAGGTTTTTAAATACATCAGATAGGGATTGCATACATTAGTTAGGACTGCTCTGATAAGGGTATACCGTGAAGATTGGTAGAGCAGCTTAGTATACATTTTTTGCAAAAAACGTATCAACCAAATACCCTGTTTTTTACATCTTTTACTAGCACTTGCGGATTACTGCAACATTTTTTCAAACTGAGTGTTTTTGGTTTTACTATTCTCTTTTGTGTCTTCAGGTTTCTTGGTGGTGTGTGAACATGATCATACAGACTTGTTCACTGTGCAAGTGGCCCATGTGTTCCTGTTTACTAAATGGCAGTAGAGAGGAAGCAGGTCTGCACCTAGACAGAGCTAACCTGCCGAGGTGAGGCTTCCACAGGTAGCAGCAGAATAGTCAAAACAAGCCGGGTCAAATCCTACATTGTAGCGTAATACCAAAGGAATAAGCAAACTCGCGGTCAGAGACAAGCCAGGAGGTCAGTAACGGTCAGGAGCGGATAAGCCAAAAGACAAAGGACAGAAACAGGTCAGGATCCAAGCCAAGTCAAAACCAGGGAGTCTGCACACTAACGGGAAACACTGAGTCAAGACGGGAACAGGGAAAACAGAAACACGGGTTCAGATAGCAAATGCAGCAGGACAAATCGGAGCAATCAGAGTCAGCTACAGCAGCACTAGGCAGAAACTATAACTGACATGATCTGCAGGACACAGCGGGGATAAATAGCAAACCTGAGACCAGACTGAGGCTGAGAAAAGTTAACCCCTGACATGATCAGACCGGGAAAGAGAAGACAGGACTCAAAAACCTGGTCTGGATCATGACATTGTGGCTGTTCGACAGTTACAAGATATTCATGGATTGCCTAACAAACATTTTTTTTTCTTTTTGTAAATTACCCCTTAATCCCTTCCCATTGTAGCCAATTTTCTTCTTTGAAAGTTTTTTTGTTTTTTTTTGTTTTCCCCCTGAAGCATTTTCTTCTTCCATCTACACGGCTTTATGAAGGTTTCTTTTTTTTTGCGGGATGAGTTGTATTTTTTTTATATACATCCACTAGGTGAGAGCACTCTGCGATTACTTAACACGTAAGCTCCGCTATCGCTGTAAACGATAAATACGTAACGTATGTAGTTAACATTTTTCAGAGCAAAAAGTGCAAAAGCCGAAAAAGCATCAAGATTAGCCTAAATATTAAATCTTGTGTTCATGAATCACAGGGTGCGGGCGCATCGTGCATGTATTTGTGTATTGCGCATCTCTGCATTCACTTAACACTATAGTTTGTTTTTTTAGTTGTATTTTCGATTTACCATTAATTTTAGCATAGAATATACTCGACAATGGAAAACAAAAAAATTCCATGTAGAGTGACTGGTGAAAAAAATAGAATTAGACTTACCGGTAATTCGGTTTCTAGGAACCTTCCACGACAGCACTAATTCCTATGCTGTTGTGGAAGGTGACTGGTGAAAGATGCAATTCTGTAATTGATTTTTTTTTTTTTTGGGGGGGTTGCTTTTAGAAATGTTTATTTTACGGTAACAAAAATGACCTGGCAACACAATTATACAGTTCGATAAAATTATTGCAATATTTTAGTGGTAAAAAAAAAAGATTTTTTTTTTTATTTGATACGTCATTTTTCAATCATTTAGTTATAGTATGTTTCTTTAGAAACACATAGATTTGCATTGATGCTGCAGACACAAAACGGTAGTATTTTTAATTAAAAAAAAAGCACAGGGAATGGTTGGAAAAGTATACATACCCACTAGGCAAGTATGTGTGTGTGGAGGAGTGGGTGGAAATCTCTACCTTAGCACCAAGAGGACGAAGAGTAGATATGTTTAAGGATGTTAATATTTATGCAATTGCCCGATAAGCTGGATTAAACATATCAGGAGGCCACTGCATGAGCTGTGCAATATGGCAGGCGAACAGTTACAGGAGAGTCTGAAAATAGCCGGCTGCACACACTGTCCCCACAATCAATACTTTAATCAGTTTGTTACTAATTTTTGCTGCCCGGTCTGACCCTGAAATATCTGCAGGTCACAGTACAAGCACTGACGACGGATGACACAATTCCTCCCAATTTAATTCCTTTTGCCAAAATGCATCTATGGATATATTCTGCACTATATGGCGGTTAATTTTCATCATATCACATATATCACATATAAAAGTAAAAAAATAATAAAAAAAAATCGGATTACACTCTGACTAATGTTATTCAATGATTCAGTATTGTTCAAAGAATTCTCACCTGGATTCTGGATGACGGAAAAAAAAAACCCCAAAACCACATGCTGCGAGTGTCCGCGTATATTGGACAAGACCACCAATCAAAGACAATGGGTGCAAAAAAATAAATAAATTAAAAATCACACTGCACATGGACCATGCATATGGCATCTGATTTTTACGCACACATTTCAAAAGGAAACCCAACATGTCATCAGCCAAGTACAGTAAATCCAAAGCCCGAACCGTCGGAATAGATAGAAATGACGGTGAGATATATACCGCTAATCAGCGCTTTGAGGGTAGTTTACTGTGCAAGTACTTAGCTAAGAAATCAATAGGAAAAAAATAGAGTGGGGTCCCCGTTATTTTTTAATAACCAGTTAAGGGAAAGGAGATACCTGAGAGCTGGTTCTAGTAGTCTGGGAAGGGACCAATAAACATGGAGCTTCCCAACCTATTAATATCAGCCCCCAGCTGGCTGCTTAGCCTTTACTAGTTGTTAAAAAGGGGGGACCACCCCCCAAAAAAGTGGGATCTCCCTTTATTTTTAATAACCAGTAAAGGCTATGCAGACAGCTGTGGGCTGATATTAATAAGCTGGGAAGGTACATGGATATTGGCCCCTTCCCACCATAACAACACCAACTGACAGCTTTCCCTCAGCTGGTTAGTAAAAATAGCCATTTTTTTAAAAATTTTTATTTATTTTTAATAGGTTAAATAAGGCTAAACACCCTTTAGTGCCACATGAAAAGCACTAAGAGGTGCTAGTTTATTATTTGTAGGGGACTTGAGACATTACATTTTTTCAGGACATCTATCCTATTTATTCTATGATCCATCTATTCTATTTTTTGATATACATCTCTATGCAAGATTGCTTTATTAGTTTGTAAAGTAGCTTTAAATTACAGAGATTTATAGCATGTGAAAGATGATGATAAAAAACGCATTTCATATGGATGTAATACAGACGCTAAATGAGAAAACTTGCATTGTACTCCCATGACACTTGTTCTGCTTTTCTGGATCAACAGATCTGAGCGATTTTTTTCCCCGCAGATGAGAGAGAGCCCTAATTTTCACATTTCATTCACAACTGTTGATCATCAGCCCCATGATCACGTGATTTCAGAGTAACAGAATGGGATTGGTCGGACTTTACGCTCCTTCATAGGTGGACACAACCCTGAGACCGGATCACTTTTAAAAAAAATAGTTGAACTGGAAAATTTAAAAAATCCATAACGGAGAAAATGTTATAACTTCATCTGTCTCTACATTGTAGACATCTTGCTTTGATTACGAATTTCTTGTTTACGTGATAAATCATAAATCTTCAAATAACTTGTTATAAATTATGTTCTCTGAACCCCCAAAAAAATCCATCCAAAATGACGATCACTAGTAGGTTTTTTACTAAAAAGCTGTGCGCTGCTGGATGTCAAGTGTAATCCATCACAATCATCAACAGAAAGTGGCGGCCAGTGTCTCTATCCCTTTCCCGGAAGTGGCGGCCGGTGTTTATTCCCTTACAGGAAGTGGCAGCCAGTATCTCTATCCCTTTACAGGATGTGGCAGCCGGTTTCTCTATCTCCTTACAGGAAGTGGCAGCCGGTGTCTGTCCCCTTACAGGAAGTGGCTGCCGGTGTCTGTCCCCTTACAGGAAGTGGCAGCCGGTGTCTGTCCCCTTACAGGATGTGGCAGCCGGTGTCTCTATCCCTTTACAGGATGTGGCAGCCGGTGTCTCTATCTCCTTACAGGAAGTGACAGCCGGTGTCTGTCCCCTTACAGGAAGTGACAGTCGGTGTCTGTCCCCTTACAGGAAGTGGCAGCCGGTGTCTGTCCCCTTACAGGAAGTGGCAGCCGGTGTCTGTCCCCTTACAGGAATTGGCAGCTGGTGTCTGTCCCCTTACAGGAAGTGGCAGCCGATGTCTGTCCCCTTACAGGAAGTGGCAGCCAGTGTCTCTATCCCTTTCCAGGAGTGGCATCCGGTGTCTGTCCCTTTACAGAAAGTTGCAGCCGGTGTCTCTATCCCTTTACAGGATGTGGCAGCCGGTGCCTATTCCTTTACAAGAAGTGACAGCCGATGTCTCTATCTCCTTACAGGAAGTGGCAGCCAGTCTCCGTCCCCCTACAGGAAGTGGCAGCTGATGTCTCTATCTCCGTACAGGAAGTGGCAGCCGGTGTCTGTGTCCCCTTACAGGAAGTGTTGGCGGGTATCTGTCTCCCTGCAGAAAGTGGCGGCTGGTGAGTGTCTCCCTGCAGGAAGTGGCAGTCTCCGTCCCCCTACAGGAAGTGTTGGCGGGTAGCTGTTTCCCTGCAGGAAGTGGCGGCTGGTGAGTGTCTCCCTGCAGGAAGTGGCAGACAGTCTCCATCCCCCTACAGGAAGTGTTGGTGGATATCTGTCTCCCTGCAGGAAGTGGCGCCTGGTGAGTGTCTCCCTGTAGGTGTCTCTATCCCCTTCCAGGAAGTGGGAGCCGGTGTCTCTGTCCCCTTACAGGAAGTGTTGGCGGGTATCTGTCTCCCTGCAGGAAGTGGCGGCTGGTGTTTCCCTGCAGGAAGTGGCAGACAGTCTCCGTCCCCTTACAGTAAGTGTTGGCGGGTATCTGTCTCCCTGCAGGAAGTGGCGGCTGGTGAGTGTCTCCCTGCAGGAAGTGGCAGACAGTCTCCGTCTCCCTACAGGAAAAATTGATGCAGAATGTAGTTTAGAAATATACAATAGTACGATGTAATAATTAAATAACTTATTTCTAAAATAATCTATAATTTTTACAAGTTCTCTTTGCTTCCACCAGGGGGCGAACCATTATATGAAAGCAGCAGATTCACAGTCTCACTTTATGGCTGCTGCAATTCTCACGTCACATAATTTGCTTTATGGTTAGAAAGTGAATGATGGTTGTGTTTGGTGACGAAGCTCCGAAATGTAACAGCTGAACATTTTTAATATGATGAATTGGAAAACCAAAAGATCCAAAATTGTGGCTTTTCGCACGAAGGATGTTCTGCTTCGTTGCACATTACCGTCAGCGTTTAACGCCCGCCGTCCTTGTCAATATTTGCTCTCTTCACATCCGTCCAATACTTTCCCCTCCTCATTAGAACCAGATAACATTTTTTATCCCTAGTTATAAAGCAGGGCTGTCCGGCCCGACCATGATTCTGCCAGAGTTTTAGTATTTCTGTAATTAAGTAGGAATCATTTAATTAATCACTACATAAACATTTCCACATAAGTGTTCCAACGTGGGCTGGAATCCTGGCCTGTTACTGGCCCCAGAGGACGCGCCTGGAAAGGCCATTACAGAATGTTGTTTTTATGTCCAATTTCTCTGTACGGCTGCCTCATAGCCGATTTTACTGAGAATGCTCAAATATATACATCAAAATTAAATTTATTTTTTATTCCAGGGGATAAACAATTTTTTTAGTAAGCCCTGACTGATAAAAAAAATGGAAGCAACACCCTTACTGATCCCCGCAGTTCTTTGTCTCAACACTCATGCTCACAGTCTGTGACCAGTGGTTGGTTAAAGAGGACCTGTCACCGGGGTTAAGTATCTAATTGTTGCTCGTATTTTATTCCCCCCTTGTCCCCCGAGTTTGCCATTTTTTGTATTTTTAAAATCTGCCTTGCGGTTCCAAAGATATGGGTATTTTTTACTTAGCGCCGTTTTGATTGGTCTTTTGAGGGGGCGTGGCTCATATGATCCTCGGGGGCGTGTCTTTACAATGTACATCATTAACCTGTGAGCAATATCCCCATGGTACAGACCGTAAAAATGTATCTAAAATAAAAAGGCCCATAAAAATGGAAAGAATCAAGGTGAGGAGGGGGAATAAAATAAGAGCAGAAACTGGAAGCTTTAGATCTGGTGACAAGTCCTCTGTAAGTGCGCATTTCTAGATCTTTTTAACCTTAACAGGTTGTTCCCCTTCCACATTATTTAGTTGACAGTGTCAGATTCTGCTAAGATGCACCCTACTGACAAGGAAAATGGTATCACCCAGTTCTCAATATTTTCATGCATTTCCAAGAGGATCAACAGAGGAAAAGCCCAGCAAATCATTATTTATTATGTCATGGGAAATTTAAATATTTCGGATCACACCCTACTGACAAGGAGAACGAGAACTGATGAAGGACAAGGTTTTCCTTTAAAATGTAAAAAATAAACTGACCTGGATTCATCGTTGCCTTTGCGCCCGTTTTTCTCTAGTTTTCTGCCTTTTTATTTGCATCCAATTCATTATTCTATTTGCGTCTTTTCTTTTGTCTACTTTATACTTTTTTTTTCTCCGCTTTTTAGAACATTTCCTGATATTTTAGCCGGATTCATCAATTGGGACTTTTTTTTTTTTTTTTTTAAAAGTCGCCAAATTTGGCGTAACCCAACTCCAGTCCAGTCTAGTCCAGTCCCCCTGGTTTATTTTTTGAGTATTTCAGTATTTTTATTGCAATTTTTGCAACTTTTGACTCCAAAAATCACCAAAAAAACCCAGTTAAAGACAGTAAGAAAGCCCACTGGTGCAGCTGCAGAAGCCGCCTCTAACCTTATAAGAGACGGACCAGCTGCTCCCCGAGTGTTAAATAATGAATCCTGCAAAGGATTGTGGGTGTTTCCATGTGTATAAGGCTGTGTTCACACTTAGCGTTAATACTGCAGAATTGCAACTGCTTTTTATCCACCTGTTTTCTGCACCAAACTACGAAATCACAATCTCCTCTGATTTATGCTGTTTTTTTTATGCCCTTTTCCCTTTATTTTGTGTTTTTGGTACAGCAAAGTTTTTGATGCATTTTTTTTTATTGTAGAGGAAAGTTTTAATTCTGCACTTTTTCACATATGTTTTTTTTTCAGGTTTCCCATAAAAAGCCAATGTAGAAAAAAAAATCCACCAAACAGGCAAAGTTACAGTTTTCCCACACTTTGCTTGCATGGTTAAACGGAGCAGATTTTTGGTGGAAAAAAAAAAAGCACCATTTCTGCAATGTGTGAACACTGGTCGTAAATGGTGACAATTAGCAGCAATCAGCGGTGGATAATTGTGGGGTCTCGTTCCATGAACATGATGATGTGTGGAACCACAGCCTCATATACAAGGTTAATGTTGCGCAAAATATTAGATTTTATTTTAACCTGGATTTTATTTTTTTAAGGAAAATACTTTAAAATAAACTCTTTTGGAATTCTGTGAATTTATCAATAAAAATCCTAATCTTATTGAAAACTGGATGATACTGTAAGAGATTACTTACAGTATCATCCAGTTTTCAATATATTTCCAGGAGGAGGAACAGGAGGAACAGCACAATGTGAGTTCTAAAGATTTATTATCTCTAGGGGAACCCAAATATTTTGGGACTCACCCATCGAAGATGAATCTTAACACGCAGATGTCAATATATTTCCAGTAGGAGGAACGGGAGGAACAGCACAATGTGAGTTCTAAAGACTTTTTTCCTAGGGGAATCCAAATATTTTGGGTCACGCCCTACTAAGGAGGAGGATGGTAGCAATATTTTCACCTGTTTCCAGGAGGAGTAACGGCACAACGTGAGTTGCTATTTTATGCAAATATTTTGGGACACACGCAGCTGAGAAAGAGAATGGAAGCCCAGCTGTCAATCACGTGTTTGAGAATTATTCCCAGGAGGAATAAAGGAGGGACGACCCAAGCCTGAGTTCTACAGAGCTGATCTTTCATGGAGTGGGGGAGAGGTTTCCTTTGAGGGTCCGTGTTCCTGCACAGGCCATTAATTACGACTTTCACGTTGTCGTTTTCTCCATCATCGGTTGCGGCTGAATGTGATCGTCTGTGATTACGCGCCAATCTGGACCTCAATAATTGGTTCCGTGTCGGAGGACATATTATTTATAATCGTTTATTTATAAAGGCAGCGAAAACATCCGGCAGCGGAGGAGAACGACGTATGGAATATCATGACACATCGGCCACCGAAAGGAAAAATGCTCCTCTCATCGTTGATGCCATCGGGAATACAAAAAAAGAGGAAAGTTTTTGATCAGATCTCATTACTGCGACAAGCTGCAACTCACATCATAACCACTGGGTGGCGACACAGACACTTGCAGCATAAACCTCTCTGTTCAGTCTCCCAGATAGCAGTTGATGCACTTCTCCTACTTTTTGACAGTTTCCAGGTAATAAGTGATGCACTTGTCCTGCTTCATGAGTCTCCAGGTAACCGGTTACGTACTTGTCCTGCTTTATGACAGTTTCCAGGAAGTAGGGGATGGACTTCCTCTACTTCTTGACGGTTTCCAGATAGCAGACGATGGACATGTCCTGCTTTTTGACAGTTTATATTTGTAATGCCTTCTTTCCCCCTTTTTGGGGGCGCCGCCAGGACATTAAACACTTGGGATGAAATTGGGATTATTAAAAGTGGGTAACGCAATTTAAATGAATGACATCATTGCCAATGGTGCCATCTGGTGGCCGGTACAGAAATGACACTCGTCATTTATTTATATGTCTAATAATGAAATTGATAAATATTTTTGTTAATGTTACCATCATTGCTGCTGATTATTATTCTTCTTATTTGATGCCATCTCTGTTTATAGCAGTTTTTATAGTTGGACATTATTCATACGTCTGCATTTCTCCCACATGACATCTTAATCTGCCTCCATCTTCCGTCCTTTCCCTCTGTCTCGCTCATTCTGTTGCTGTCACTTTTTTCTCTCCATCCCTCATTGTCCCTCCTCCCCCAGCGCTGACACTCAACGTCAGGTTATTCTAAACATGTCAATCCTGCGCCGCTCTCCTGCTTCTCATTTTATTGCTGCCTGCTGGGGATTGCGCCTGTTAAAGGTATAGATTAAATAAGCCGTCCAGCAGCTCATAACCAGCCGCTGGGATTACTTTTTTTTTTTTTTTGCTGAAATAATACTTGTGTAAATTAATTTTTGGTTTTCTATAGTTTAAAAAAAAAAGGTAAAAATATATTAAGGGCAAGGTTTCCTTCTACCAATATACCTGTAAATCCAAGGTTTGTCAATAAGTCGCCCTCTGGTGGCTGAGGCATAGAATGCAATATGTCCAATACAGGATCGAACACTAATAAGTCGCCCTCTGGTGGCTGAGGAGCAAAATGCAATATGTCCAATACAAGATCGAACACTAATAAGTCGCCCTCTGGTGGCTGAGGAGCAAAATGCAATATGTCCAATACAAGATCGAACACTAATAAGTCGCCCTCTGGTGGCTGAGGAGCAAAATGCAATATGTCCAATACAAGATCGAACACTAATAAGTCGCCCTCTGGTGGCTGAGGAGCTAAATGCAATATGTCCTATACAGGATCGAACACTAATAAGTCGCCCTCTGGTGGCTGAGGAACTAAATGCAATATGTCCAATACAGGATCGAACACTAATAAGTCGCCCTCTGGTGGCTGAGGAAGTAAATGCAATATGTTTGTCACCATCTATTGGCAGAGGTGCAAGACTCAGAAGAAAAAAAAGATTGCTGATACAAGACAAAAGATAGACAAGAAGATTGGAGGATCGCCTGCTGCGGTGGGACAGGTACTTTTGGGCCGAGGAGAGGTCAGTATCAGATTTTGGTAAACAGTTGACCACCATCTGTGAGGATTCGTTCAAAGCAAACAGCAAAATATTCAGATTTGGACACATCCAAATTTTTTGATAAATTTCATGTCCAATCAATTCGCTCCTCTCCAGTCACAACCAAATAACTAATTTGGCTCTGCTGCAGCAGTATAAGATATCCCATATTCTACAGGTAACTGATGCAATAATTTGGTTGGCGTCCGCACAATATAAACCAAAGACCGAAACCTGATGATTAAATACCCTGCAGTAAATAAATAAACAACACAGTGCATGAAAATAATAGACGGTACTTAGTGAACATGTTTGTTGATAAAAAAAAAAAATGCGAAAGCCATCCCGCCTCATCACGGTGACCATAGTTGGGAGAGTCCTAACTCCAATATTCAAAACCTTACTGTTTTGTCAAGTGACATGCATGTGGATAAGGACTGAGACGGACTGACGGTCACACTAGGCACTAAACACACTGAGCTGGGCATTATTGATGTGGTCTCCCATGGTTGTGTGTCCACCAGTCCCTATCTACATACATGTTACTTGACAAGCGGTAAGGTTTTTAATATTAGGGTTAGGACTATCCCAACTATTGTCACCGTGACGAGGCGGGATGGATTTCCCATTTTAAAAAAACAAAGAAAAAACAAACATGTTAATTAAGTATTATTTTCATGCACTATGCTATTTCTTTACTGCAGGGTATTTAATCATTATGTTTCTGTCTTTGTTTTTTTTGTTTAGTGGCCAGTGTGAACAGGCGCTTACACGCTGCACGCACACCGGTTTATATCCCTGTTCATTCCTTGGTTTTTTTCTGTCCGCACAATATAGCATGGGTTTTGCACACTTGTTTCCAGCCAATTAAGTAGTATCTATGTCACAGGCACCCTGATAAAGCGAGCAATAGATATCCAGACGGATGGTCCCTGGAAGGTTTGAGTGGGGCGAGTTCAGCTCAATAATATCCTTCATAAACATCTCAAGCAGCGACACAATGTACAGTATTGAATGGTGAGTTATGTCCCTATTACAAGATTATTCCAGGTGGTAAAGTAGAAGAGAAAAGCCAGAGCCCCAGACGCGCGTCCGCTAAAGCAACACAGCGCGGACGGAAAAAGCCAGATAGCGAGATATTTATCCCGAGGGCTTCCATTAATTGACTCTGCGGAATCTGCACTGCAGAAGGTCACTCCTTTATAAAGCAGCAGGATTTATAGGTGGTGAAATAATCAATAGGAGCAACAATTCATAAATCCTGTAATAATTAAAGGAGCCGGCTGGACGAGAGCGAGGCAAGATTTGGAAATGCAACCTTCATAAAGCTGCCAGCGCTGACACCTGGCCACCCAGACATGATGAACCTGCTGTCAGCAGACGGGTGGGGGATGGGACTCGGCTTTAGGAAGTGCTATTATTTGGATTTTATATTTTTGAATTATGTATTTCATTATTGTTTATGATAGCACATGATGTTCTCAGATGGTGGAGATGAGATAACAGGGTCTGACAATTGGTGACAATAGGCCAAGCTTAAAATTTGGAGTCCGGACTGTTTTGAGGACCCAAAAACCCCTCAGAGATTCTAGACTTTTTTTTTTTAATTTAACCATGCATTATTATTATAATGCAACAAATTTTGGTTTAGGTATTAATTTGTTTTTTAATTAAAAAGTCTTTGTAAAAAGGGCGGACACATTTTTTTTAGAAAGTTATTCAAAACTTTTTAAAACTTGTATTCCTTTTTTTTTTTTGGCTTTTCTTGTTGCATCTCAGCCTATTGTGCTTGCCCGAGTCAAACTGACACGTAATCCTAGAGGTGGCCTCCAGTAGAATCTAATTGGCTTCTGTATATGGCAGACTTTAAAGAAGTTGTCCACTACTTGGACAACTTTTTGTCATACCCCACACTTGGCCTCGATAAAATAGTGAAGCCTATACTCACCTCCCATGTCGGTGCCATTACCACAATCTTGGCACTCACTCTCCCCGGGGCTCTCGGGCTGTTGTTGTGACAGGTGACTCCAGTGCCCAAACAGTGCTGGCGTTACTGTCATAGTCTTCAGACAAATCAAATGTGAAGAAGACAACTCAGTCATCCAGTCTGGTATAGGGGTGTGCTGAGCTGTCAATGTGTTGATTGACAGCTTGGCCATCCAATCTGAGACTGGGAGGTGCTGGCTGTTTCCAGGTGTTCATTGTCCCAGGTAATTGCCAGGCTACTTAACTGAGCTGTTTCTCCCAGACCTCTGCCAGACCTACATTCAGCTACTGTGTGGTTTGTCTTTCTGTGCCTTGCTTTCTGTTTGTAGATCTTTGGTTGCCTGACCTTGCATCTCGTTCTGAATATCCGTCTGATTAACCACTTCTGTAGTGATTGGCTATCCTCCTGGTATTCTGACCTCGGAACTTTACATGTTATACATGAGATGGAAAAATAACTCAGTATGCAGTAATCACCCCCCCCCTAGTTATGTTGTCAGGCAGAATTTTATTGGAATGATGGGTAAAATGTGACAACCCCAGCCTTTTTAAGAATGATGGTGAGATAAGAATAGTAACAAAATCATGTGTGCCAGGATCAGTTACTATAACTATTTAGTAAAATCGGATGTCGATGTGATACCTATGACCTGTACAGATATTTCTAACTTCCTTCTCAGCAGAAAAGAACTGAGAGGAAGGAAGAAGTATAATGCTGGAGTCGCATCTTCAGATATCCAGTACTTTTCAGTTGAACTTGCCCCATGAAACATTTCACGCCTATTATTTCCGAGCCCCGGAACAGTGGCGCAGAGTCTCCGAGGTTACCGTCAGGGCCGACCTTAACGCCAGGACACCTGACAGTCAGTCATATCACACTGGCGAGCTAATCCTGCAGCCCGTCATTTTGTCATTTTACCTTTTCCAGTAATTGCAGCTGTTCCTCGGGTCCTCGCTATCCGCAGGTAACTCAAAGTTATATTTTGCTGAAATGTAAGCGTGCGGCCGTAACTGGAGGATTAGACGATGGGGGTGATTATTATCCTGGAAATATTTATAATCAAAACGGCAGGTAGAAATATCTGTCTGAAATTATTAGAGACTGTCATAAAGCGGAGGGACTTTGCACGGAGAGCGCGAGAGGAGCCTGATGTGGAGGCTGTGGATGTTATTCCGATGCACGGAATTCTTCACCAAATCTTAAAATTATTCACAGCATTGATTGAAACCTTCCATAATGGGCGCACAACATAACACGAAGCTCCGCCGCAACAGCGTGAAATCTACTTGATAATTATGAAAAGTCAAGGTGTTCAAATAAACAAAAGTGGTTTAATTCAATGTGTTTCAAGGTTAAAATGACCTATTCCTCAGGACATAACCACCAGTCCCTCCTGCAGCAAAACAGCCCAACAACATGATGGTGCCACCACCGTGTTTCACAGTTGGGATGGTGTTCTTAGGCTTCCAAGCTTCTCCCTTTTTACTCCAAAAAATAAAGATGGTCATTATGCCCTGTTCTGTCTCCGCCATCAAATTTGTTACTTCCGATTATCTGTTTGCATAATTTGCAGGTTTCTCAGTATTGATATATTCATACCTTTATTTATCTGTAGTGCTTTGGCTCCCTCTAGCGGTCAGTTCTATTTTTATGTTTTTGTATTTTCCATGTCTGATTCTCCTCCCCCTTGCAATGCATTATGGTAGCTCAGCCTCCATCTCCCTCCATTTTCTCTTCACTTCCTTCAGTCTGCTTTCAAGGAAAGACACTTGTACTTCATCCCCCTTGCGATTGCATTGCCGGTATGTCTTTATGTTTTCTCTAGGTATTCCTGCTGTATATTAGCCTAGCCTAGCCAGTTGTACTCCTAGTTCAGTTACTAGCTTTCTAAATGTTATGCATAATGTACATCATGAATAGTATGTATTTCTTCTATACCATGCACTGATTCTATGTATATCATTGTTTACAGTTTCACCGCATCAATATACCACTATGTTTAATAAAGCACAGACTCAACCACATTGGATTCCGGTATAGCGGTTTAGCTACCTGTATAGCTACGTGGGCCTGTCTCATTTAGTGACATGTCTCCAAAAATGAAGGTCTGTGTTCCTGGGTGCATTTGCAAACATTAATCTGGCTTTTTACGATTCTTTTGGAGTAATAGCTTCTTCCTGGCAGAGTGTTTCACTGTGGATATTGACACAATCTTACCTGCTTCTGCCATCATCTTCACAAGGTCTTTTGCTTTTGTCCTTGGGTTGATATGCGGTAGGATGGGTGGACATTTGAATCTTGTTTGTACTTGCGTATAATTGTTTGTACAGATGAACAAGGCACCTTCATGTATCTGGAAATTGTACCCAAGGATGAGCCAGACTTGTACAAGTCCACAATTCTCCTCCTGATGTCTTGGATGATTTGTTGAGACTTTCTCATGATGCTACACAAAGAATCAGTGTGTTTCAGGTGTGCATGTGTCCCCCTATTGAGGAAGCCATTACGGCGAAACGGCGCTGTCGGGGTTCTTGAGGGTACAGATACTGGGACAATATTCTATGTAAGTAAATATGGCTTAGTTTACATATGGACATTGAGCTTCATAAAAGCACCTTAGGCTACTTTCACACTAGCGTCGGAATCTCCCCGTCGCAATGTGTCGGGCAGATATTCCGACGCTAGCGTTTAACGTACTACACAACGGAGGCAGCAGATGCATTTCTCCGGCGCATCCGCTGCCCCATTGTAAGGTGCGGGGAGGTGGGGGCGGAGTTCCGGCCGCGCATGTGCGGTCGGAAAAAGCGGTCCGCCAGGAGCAAAAAACGTTACATGTAGCGTTTTTTGCTCCCGACGGTCCGCAAAAGCACGACGCATCCGTCGCTCGACGGATGCGACGTGTGGCAATCCGTCGCAAATGTGTCGTCAATACAAGTCTATGGGGAAAAAACGCATCCTGCAAGCACTTTTGCAGGATGCGTTTTTTCTGCAAAACGACGCATTGTGACGGATTGCAGAAAACGCTAGTGTGAAAGCAGCCTTATTTGCACTAGGCACTTTCTTGCTTTAATCATCCCATTTTTTTGCAACAAGAAGGAGGAAAGGAAAAAAAACTTTTTTTTGGCACTTGAGCGTTTTCTATTGATTTTTTTGTTGTTGGTGGGATGTGTAAAATGGATTAGGTGTGTTTCTTATACTCATATATGTCCAATTAATTATTTGTTCCTGGTTGCCGTATGACCCTCAATTTTTTTTGTGATTTTCCCTTGTTTTATTTTTAATATTTATAAATTATTTTAATGATACGTGATTTTTGTTTTTCCTCTTGTTTCTTCTTTATTATATATATGGGGGATTTGATTAGTTATAGCAATCTTATTGTATGGAAACTTTTGACTTTGCAGTAAGTAATAAAAATGCCAAAAAACATTCTCTCTCCTGTCATTATTCTGGCATTTGGAAAATATTAATAATTATGGTAATCCTAATTGGCCTAAAACGGGAAAAGGTTTATTCTGATTTCATGTCAGATATTGAAAAAAACCTGCAGATGTGTCTATATATAGTGGATGGAAACTTCTGGTTTCAACTGTATCTATCATCTATCTATCTATCTATCTATCTATCTATCTATCTATCTATCTATCTATCTATCTATCTATCTATCTATCTATCTATTATCTATCTATCTATCTATCTATTATCTATCTATCTATCTATCTTCTATCTATCTATTATCTATCTATCATCTATCTATTATCTATCTATCTATCTATTATCTATCTATTATCTATCTATCTATTATCTATCTATCTATCTATTATCTATCTATCTATATATTATCTATTATCTATCTATCTATTATCTATCTATCTATCTATCAATCTATCATCTATCTATTATCTATCTATCATCTATCTATTATCTATCTATCTATTATCTATCTATTATCTAGCTATCTATCTATCATCTATCTATCTATTATCTATCTATCTATCTATCTTTCTATTATCTATCTATCTATCTATCTATCTATCTATCTATTATCTATCTATCTATCTTTCTATTATCTATCTATCTATCTATCATTTATCTATATCTATCTATCTATTATCTATCTATTATCTATCTATCTATCTATTATCTATCTATCTATTATCTATCTATCTATCTATCTATCTATCTATCTATCTATCTATCATCTATCTATTATCTATCTATCTATCTATCTATTATCTATCTATCTATCTATCTATCTATCTATCTATCTATCCATTCCCATATTTACCCCGTGTTTCCATAGCTTGCAGACATATGGACGTTTGGTAGAAATGTGTTTTCCCGCAGACTTTCTAAATGCTAATATAATGCGATCAATATCTGCAGTGACCCCAAACTGCGCCTGTTCGATTTCCTCTGGGACCACCTCCCTTCACGGATGTTACATACGTCCATCCGGGGATTTCTCAGGACGGCCGGACTCCGCACAACCTCTGCGGCAATGATCCACAGATCACGGCATTAACAATTCCCTTGTGTCCTCTCACTGCTGCTTCCATATGTGTCACACGTCTGCAGATTATCTCACACATCAATGAGCGAACAGCGCGCCGCCATAATCCAGACACAAACGGCGTCACGTGATGGCTGGGAGAGAGAGAGAAGTACAAATTCAAAGCAATTTACATAGGACTGCAAGAACATATGAGTCCGTGTACTCACATGTTGGACTCTGGCCCCTGTGACACTTTATCAAAAAGGTATTAACCCCTTAACGACCAGAGGTATTTTTGGCTTTAAATTTTCGTTTTTCGCTCCCCTTCTTCCCAGAGCCATAACTTTTTTATTTTTCCGTCAATATGGCCACGTGAGGGTTTGTTTTTTTTGCGGGACGAGTTGCACTTTTGAACGACACCATCAGTTTTAACCTGTTGTGTACTCGAAAACAGGAAACAAATTCCAAGTGTTTGTGAAATTCCAAAAAAAGTGCAATCCCACACTTGTTTTTTGGTGTTTTTTTTTACCATGTTCACTAAATGCTAAAACTGAGCTGCCATTATGATTCTCCAGGTCATTACGAGTTCATAGACACCAAACATATCTAGGTTCTGTTTTATCTAAGTGGTGAAAAAGAATTCCAAACTTTGTTAAAAAAAAACAAAAAACTAAATTGCGCCATTTTCCGATATCCATAGCGTCTCCATTTCTCGGGATCTCGGGTTGGGTGAAGGTTTATTTTTTGCGTGCCGAGCTGACGTTTTTAATGAGACAATGTTGCTGCAGATATGATCCTTTGATCGCCCGTTATTGCATTTTAATGCAATGTCGCGATGACCAAAAAAACAATAATTCTATCGTTTTGACTTTTTTTCTCGCTACGCCGTTTAGCGATCAGGTTAATCCATTATTTATTGATAGATTGGGCGATTCTGAACGCGTCGATACCAAATATGTGTAGGTTTGATTTTTTTTTATTGTTTTATTTTGAATGGGACGAAAGGAGGGTGATTTGAACTTTTATAGTTTTTTTTAATTTTTTTTATTTTTAAAAACATATTTTTTAACTTTTGGCATGATTCAATAGTCTCCATAGGAGTCTAGAAGCTGCCATAACCTGATGGGCTCTGCTACATACAGGCGATGTTCAGATCACCTGTATGTAGCAGATTTGCTGACTTGCTATAAGTGCCGACCACCGGGTGGCGCTCACAGCAATCCGGCAGTGACAATGATAGAGGTTTCCAGGAGACTTCTGCTTGTCATGCCAACATTTCGGTGACCCGCGATCACGTTACAGGGGTCACTGATGGGCGGATTTCCGGCCCGATGGCAGGAAGCGTGTGTTAAATGCCGCTGTCAGGGTTTGACAGCGGCATTTAACGGGTTAATAGCTGCAGGTGGATCGTGATTCCACGAGCGGCTGTTCCGGGCACATGCAAAATAAGGGTTTTATCCTGAAGAATGGGTCCTGTGTGACCCTGAAATACGTTGACTGTGAAACCTGTTCAGAATAAACAATTTTAAAGAATGAAGCCGACCCCTAGATCTTTCCGCAGCGCAGGTTTGCCACATATTTTCATCCACTTGTTGAACCTCTTCCTTGGTGCCCGGACCCGTGTTCTGCTGCAGCTGATTTAGGCTACGTGCCATCACAACCGGACACCCTTGCCAGGAAATCCGCTCGCGTTTTTTTCACTTTTTGTCATGTATTTGTCTCGTTTTTCCCACGTTTTTCATGCATTTTTTTTTTCCATGCGTTCCTATACAATTCTATAGCGGCAAAATCACTGCGATTCCTCAAAATTAATGAACATGCTGCATATTTTTCCACGATGCGTTTCCGCAGCGGAAAAAAAACGCAGCATGGACATAACAATTGCGAAATGCCATTAAAAATAATGGGATGCGTTTCGTAAGCGTTTTTTAAGAGTTTCCGTAGTGAAAAAACGCACCAAAAATGTGGGAAAAATGCATCGTGGGCGCATAGCCTTAAGATGTTGTCCATGTTGCTATTTTGCAACACCATCAGGCAAGTTAGCACCCCATTGGTTTCTCACCGTTTTAACAGTTAAGACCCTATTGTGCTTGTGTTTGCTCCCCAGTTTTCTATGCTACTACAGCATCCACCATTCACAATAAGAGATATCACATCTCACCTTCTCCCCCTCATTCACAATGACTGATAACACCTCTATATACAGTAGATAACACAGGATCCACATTCACAATAGGTGATATCACAGCTCACCTCCTCCTCCTGTACAATAACTGATAATACCTTTATATACAGTAGATAACACAGGATTCACCATTCACAATAGGTGATGTCACAGCTCACCTCCTCCTCCTGTACAATGACTGATAACACCTCTATATACAGTAGATAACACAGGATCCACCATTCACAATAGGTGATGTCACAGCTCACCTCCTCCTCCTGTACAATGGCTGATAACACCTCTATATACAGTAGATAACACAGGATCAACCATTCACAATAGGTGATGTCACAGCTCACCACCTCCTCCTGTACAATGACTGATGACACCTCTATATACAGTAGATAACACAGGATCCACCATTCACAATAGGTGATGTCACAGCTCACCTCCTCCTCCTGCACAATGACTGATAACACCTCTATATACAGTAGATAACACAGGATCAACCATTCACAATAGGTGATGTCACAGCTCACATCCTCCTCCTGTACAATGACTGATAACACCTCTATATACAGTAGATAACACAGGATCCACCATTCACAATAGGTGATGTTACAGCTCACCTCCTCCTGTACAATGACTGATAACACCTCTATATACAGTAGATAACACAGGATCCACCATTCACAATAGGTGATGTCACAGCTCACCTCCTCCTGTACAATGACTGATAACACCTCTATATACAGTAGATGACAAAGGATCCACCATTCAAAATAGGTGATGTCACAGCTCACCTCCTCCTCCTGTACAATGACTGATAACACCTCTATATACAGTAGATGACACAGGATCCACCATTCACAATAGGTGATGTCACAGCTCACCTCCTCCTCCTCCTGTACAATGACAGATAACACCTCTATATACAGTAGATAACACAGGATCCACCATTCACAATAGGTGATATCACAGCTCACCTCCTCCTCCTGTACAATGACTGATAACACCTCTATATACAGTAGATAACACAGGATCCACCATTCACAATAGGTGATATCACAGCTCACCTCCCCCTCCTGTACAATGACTGATAACACCGCTATATACAGTAGATAACACAGGATCCACCATTCACTATAGGTGATGTCACAGCTCACCTCCTTCTCCTGTACAATGACTGATAACACCTCTATATACAGTAGATAACACATTATCCACCATTCACTATAGGTGATGTCACAGCTCACCTCCTTCTCCTGTACAATGACTGATAACACCTCTATATACAGTAGATAACACATTATCCACCATTCACTATAGGTGATGTCACAGCTCACCTCCTCCTCCTGTACAATGACTGATAACACCTCTATATACAGTAGATAACACAAGATCCACCATTCACAATAGGTGATGTCACAGCTCACCTCCTCCTCCTGTACAATGACTGATAACACCTCCTTATACAGAATAGTGAATGATTTACCATATTAGTGTTGGGCGAATTTGGATTTTATGTTTAGTCCCCAGTTCCATCAGGAAACAGTCCTATCCCTCCTGGGAATGTCTCTGACCTACCCTGGCACACCCACTTCTGGGCAGAGTTTACATCAACCCCGCCCCTGCAGAACCGCGATGGCCAGGACTGTATTTACGGGTCTATTCTGTGGGGGTCTGTATTCATTTTGGATGGAATGTAATGACTCCTGTGCTCTATTTGTTTTTGATATCTCATTGGTTGGGACGTTGATTATATAAATGGATGACAGAAGATTCGAGTCTAATACTTTGCTTTTCGGAATCTCTTTGATGTTTCTTCTTAAAAGTAGCAAAGTGGCATTGTGCCTGCCTACTGACGCCCCCTAAGACCCCCGCAGATTATAGGAACACGACACTGCGGTAACTCATTTTCCGTCTTATCGGTGTACTATATCACAGCTTTTCCCGGACGCCCGTTTCGTACTTTACTCGACCGGAGGAGGGAACACAAAATAACAGAAATTGGTGAAAAATCTCTTATTTTTTTTCGCAGGACACAAAAAGTAGCAATTTTCCCCCCGAAGGCAAATCAATAGTTTCACAGAGAAAAAGAAATTGAACAATATTATTGTGTCTGATGGAAGAAAAACGCTCGGCTTTTTCCCGCTAAACATCTGAAGAATGTAATTTAAAAATATTGCAGCCGTATCTATATTAAATCAGACAAAACAAGGCAGCGCGCTCCGTTTTCATGCTGCCATTTCTAACTAATGAATAGGTTGATATGGAAAAGGTCAGAATTAGAGGCAACTGGCGTTAACGCACTCGGGACCAATCAGTTCACAATCTGGTGCTTTTACCGTCGTTCTCTTTAAAGGGGAAGTCCCGGGAGGCCAATTTAAGGCAGCTTTCACGCTGAGCATTCTTTGTGGCTTTTATTATTTTTATTTTTGGGCACTAAATATCCAAATGTTACTGTTTAACCCTTTCATGACCTTGCAAGTTTCCATTTTGACGTTTTCGATTTTTTTTTTCCTCCCCCTCCTTCTTCCAAAATCCCTAACTTTTTTATTTTTTCCATCAATTTAGACACATGAGGGCTTTTTTGTTGTTGCACTTTTAAATAACACCATATGGTGCGCTGGAAAATAGAAAAAACATTCTAAGTGCGTTGAAACTGCAAAATAAAAGTGCAATTCCGGAAAAAAAAATGTATGTACCGTGTTCATTATATTGTTAAAGTGTCCTGGTAATATGATTCTCCTGGTCAGTACGAGTTCACAGATACCAAACATGTATAGGTTTTTTTGAAAAATTTAAGTTATGAAATGTTGGGGGGGAAATTTCGAAGAAAAAAAAATTGCTTATATCGGCATTTTCTGAGACCCGTTGCGTTTTTGATTTTCCCAAATCTGGAGCTGGGTGTGGTCTTATTTTTTTCGGCTTGAGCTGATGTTTTTATTGATACCATTTTTGGGTACATACAATGTTTTGATCGCCTCTTATTGCATTTTATTGCAATTTTTCGGCGGCAGAAAACCCGTAATTTTGATGTTTTTATTTTTCTTCTCGTTACACCATTTACCGATCAATTTAACTGTTTTCATATTTTGATACATGGACTTTTATGAACGCGGAGATACCAAATATGAGTATTTTATTTTTTTATTGTTTTATTTTCAATGGGGGCAAAAAAGGGATTTGAACTTTTTTCTGTGTTTTCTATTTTTCATATTTTTTAAAACTTTTTATTTTACTGTCTTCGATAGTCCCCTTAGGAGACTTGAAGCCGCGATTGTCCGATCACTTGTGCTGCACATAGCAGTGCGTCATCTCTGCTGTGTATAGCAGAAATCACATTCTCCTATGAACGCCGGCCACAAGCCGACGTTCAGGCTGCCGTCACACTAGCAGTATTTGGTCAGTATCTTACATCAGTATTTGTAGCCAAAACCAGGAGTGGGTGATAAATGCAGAAGTGGTGCATATGTTTCTATTATACTTTTCCTCTAATTGTTCCAGTCCTGGTTTTGGCTACAAATACTGACGTAAAATACTGACCAAATACTGCTAGTGTGACGGCAGCCTCAAAGGAAATTCTGTCATGACAACCCATCAGCACCGATGGGCAGGATCAGTAACGCGCTTCCATCTGTGATTGGAGCCGCATATTCTTGACTGTAATGGGCGGCACCACGTGACCGCTCATACAGGAGAAGCTGCGGCAAGGACAGGACACTGCGAGGGAGCCGGGTGAGTATAGCGGCCAGGCGCACAGGGGGTTGGAGGGGGTGGGGACAGGGATCTTTATTTAAAACACGAAAAAAAAAAAAAAAAGATTTTTCATATCTTCTTTCCAGCGAATGCTGCTGGAGAGAAGATATGAATGGCAGCTTCAGCACCAGATGCAGGGGACAGCGCTTATCTCTAGCGCTGTCTCCTGCACGCTCCATGTGGTACCCAGTCGGCACACGGGCGGCACGCGTGTGCCGCACGTGTGCCACACGGAAGGCCTACGTGAGCTCACGGACACATGGACACAGATAACTCCGGTACTGATTTTTTCGGTACTGGAATTATCTGGACGTGTGAGACTGGCCTTAGTTTGCACAAAAATTCATGAAAAATAAACATCAAGAATTTGGGACAAAAAACAGCAACAAAAACTACAAGACAAGAAAAAAAAAGAAAAGTGACTTTAAAAAAATGCAAATGATGAATCGGGGTCAAAATATGTAAAGGAAAAAAACATAAAATTATTATTATTATCTACAGTATATAGTGCCAACATATTTCGCAGCGCTTTAAAATTATAGTAATCATCATCATAATATATGTAAACCACATGAAATAAAGGAAGTCAATAATTACTAGCATATTTTTATTAAGATGACCAATTTTGAAAATAAAAATTATTTAGTGATACTCTGTTGGGAGACGTTTATGCTATATATGTCTATACATGAGGCCACCCAGCCAAAATGCCATCCTGTTGAGGGTTGGAATTGAGATTGGAGCCCTTAAAGGGGTTGTCCATGACTCGGATATTGATGAGCTATCCTTAGAACAAGTCATCAATATAGGATCATAGGGGTCCGAAACAAGTGAGCTATGTGACTTGGCTAGACTTTTAGACCCAGAGCTGCAATACCAAGCCCTGCCTATGGACAGGAGTGGCGCTGTGTCTATAATAAAACTTTTTATTTCTTCTCTTTATTATGGATCTACTCTATAAAGTGATACATAATTTACGCCGTACAAACATCGTCTATTTTGCTTAGAGAAAAGGGAGAAAAACAAGGCGATTAATTTCCGATGTTTTTCCTTTCGGGCTGTTCCTTGAGACAGTGAAAAACAATCAGGAAACGCTATGGATAGAATTATAAGCACACATTAGAATGCAGTTATTCATTTTTTAATCATGAACTTAAACTTTATGACTTGCTTCCTTCATGTTTATGGCTATTATCCGCAATAAATTCTGCAAATGTTTCCTCATTTTACGTATGCTTCCAGATTAACAATTGTTTCTCTTAGTCTGCAATTATACAAGAGGCGGGTTCTGGATCCAAACGACGAGATTTGCTGCGGTATTATTTTTACTATCAGACTGTGTTGTATTAACCCTACTGTTGTCTTCGGTCAAAAACGACCGACCTTGAACTTCAATATTCTTTAAAATATTCAAGATGCGGCTCTGAAACCCGTGGCCGACCGACCCATCCTCATTTAAGTCAATCAACCACAAGTTTCAGAACCGCATCTTGAACACCCCCAAAAATACCAAAGTTCAAAATCGGTCTCCCCAGACTGAAGACAATAGCAGGGTTAAAGGGGATTTGTCATTTATACAGGGTGGGCCATGTATATGGCTAGACCTAAATACAATGGGAATGGTTGGTGATATCAACTTCCTGATTGTGGCACATTAGTATATGGGAGGGGAAGACTTTTCAAGATGGGTGGTGACCATGGCGGCCATTTTGAAGTCGGCCATTTTGGATCCAACTTTATAATCGGCCCACCCAGGTGTATCCATATAAATGGCCCACCCTGTAGAGACGCATGAAACGGGTTCTCTAGGAACGTTGATGGTCGTAAATCTTTGATGGAGTCCTGAAATGTACAACTTGCAGTTCGATCTTCTCCTTTGCTGATTGGCGGAGCACAAGTCAGCTGACAAGCTTTTCGACCAATTAACGCAAAGGAGCACCGCATTCTCAGAATACATTTACCGTCTACCTTTTGGATTGGTCATACATTTATTTAGTGGGGAAGTGCAACTGGGACTTCAGAATTTCCTCTCTTGATATTGATACAGAACATTCTGTGCATCTGATAAAGGACAATCCTAACATGTAATACAGAATTGTTACTTACATCCCTCATCACTCGAGTTCTAGCTCCAGCGCCGGGCTTTGCTTCCTTCCTCTATTACCGGCTTCCTTTTAGTTTACACCAGTTCAGGCAGCTATTCGCTGCCTGAGTATTCAGGAATTAGAGCATCCCGTTACCACAAGCTTTGTCGTCTGCTCTAACGAGATATCTAATTATCTTCTCTGGAAACCAGCTACTACTTCCAAGGTCAGTCCTGTTGATTCTGGTTTTATAGCCCTCTTGGCTCTGTTGTGTCAATTTATCATTCAGCAAATTCATCCCGACCATCTAGTTACCAGAAAACCATCTATTCCCAGATATTACTGTATGTTATCCAGCAACCACCTTCTACTAATCAGCTATGTCCAACTAATTCAGGTGCTATTGCACTCTCTACTCGGCTGTGCTATCAAGGTCATTGATAATTCATTCATTTTTGCTGTTCTGGTACCATCACCTGGTTACAAGTATTCTGTTTCTGAGCTCAGTTACACCCCTGCTGTTCTGGTCCTCATAGATCCTTGTGCAGTATGACAAGTCCAGCTCCACTGCATCATCGCCTCCGGTCCGTGCTGATCACTCCAACTTATGATTTAGAGAATCCACCTCACCAGATGATCCCATAATCAGAAAATTTTGAGCATCAGATTCAGGAACATTGCAATCATCGGATCCACAACAATCCAATCATCGGATACTGAACATTTCAATCATCGGATACAGAACATTTCAATCAATGAATACAGAACATTCCGATCATTGGAAACAGAACATTCCGATCATTGGAAACAGAACATTGTGATCATCGGATACAGATCATTGAGATCATTGTATACAAAACACTGCGATTATTGGATAAAGAACATTGCAAATCATCGGATACAGTACATTCCGATCATCGGATACAGTACATTCCGATCAATAGATACAGAACATTACGATCATTGGAAACAGAACATTGCGATTATTGGATATAAAACATTGCAAATCATCGGATACAGTACATTCCGATCATCGGATACAGAACGTTCCGATCATCGGATACAGAACATTCCAATCTTCGGGTATAGAATATTCTGATCATTGGATACACAACATTCTGATAATCGGATACACAACATACTGATCATCGGATACAGAACATTTCAATCATTGGATACACAACATTCTGATCATCGGATACACAACATTCCGATCATTGGATACATAACATTTCAATCATTGGATACACAACATTCTGATCGGATACATAACATTTCAATTATTGGATACACAACATTCTGATCGGATACATAACATTTCAATTATTGGATACACAACATTCGGATCATTGGATACAGAACATTTTGTAGATCCGATACAAATCCTCTGAGCACCTAACACAGAACAATCGATAAAGGACAATGCTAACACGTCATACAGAACATTTCTATTACTCCAAACAGAACATTTTGAGAATCTGATACATAAAACTCCGGGTATATAACGCACAACATTTCGAGCATGCGATACGGAACCTTCGGGGTATCGGATACATCACATTCCGTGCATCAGTCATTCACAGTACAACAGAATACGATCGTCTTCTGGATACAAAATGGCCAGGAGAGATGTGGTCTCCAAAACCCCCAACTAATGTGAGAAATAAGCAAAAAAAAAGGCAATGGGGGCACCATGCAGGGAATAAAAGTCAAGTATTCCGCCCTTTGTTCTTGCTTTGGATGTGAGACAGTGTAAATGATGACAATAATTTGCTGCTCGGGGCTTAATTATCACCAAAGTAATGGGTTCACAAAGTAAAGTTAATTAGAAGGCAGACATTGTTTGACCACAAAAGACAGATCAGCTTGGCATTTTATCTGGGTTACGGTGTCTTATACCGAGAATCCGCGGGGTAATTAGAGCTTTACTAATGATATCATTCAGCTACAACTTAACTCTGACTTATTTAACGCCAGCATTTTCCTTACATCTATTAACTGGATTGTACAGAAAAGGTGCGTGATCTCTGATCTCCGCTATATGCGAGATCTAAATTATTTACCGCGGCAAAAAAAGAAGGTAACGCACAAGCAAACATCAACAATATCCTCTTACCATGGTGGTGGACTATGAAAGGCACATTTAAAAGAAAACTCTGTTTAAAAGGAGTTGTCCTTAGAAAGGGTCATCAATATCAGAACGATGGAGGATCGATGTGATCAACTGATACCTTAAAGATCCCAATGTATATAGTCAGAACACCACAGCGCCATACACTTTGTAGTGGCCATTGTCAGTACTGCAGCTCATTCACTTTACTATGCTCTGAGCTGCAGTACCCAAGAATTGCCACTACATAGTGCACGGTGCTGTGGTTTTTCAGCTCTGTATACTGTGGATTTTTGGCTGCTGCAGACACAGGTATGGTTTTAACATAGGTCCTGTAATATTTGTTTCTATATTTCTTATATGTACTTATTAAAACCTTTAAAAATTTGCAATGTAGCTACATGGAAACCATCAACAAGCAAGTTACCTATGATTTCTTTTTAAGGAAGCGCTCCCATCAAAGTTTTTATCTTCTTATTATATTGCAATCATCATATTGTATATCACTGTGTACTTGCAATTGCTCATTTTGCCTTTCTACACAGCTAATGCTTCTCTTTTCTATTAGAACTATAACAGCACAAGATTAAAAACTGACTTAGAATCCTTATAAACAGGGGGTCAATTTTCCCTGCATGAGTCATCACTGCAAAAGTCAGGCAGGGGGAGGAGGGAGCAGCTGGGTCAGAAGTTCAACTGGGGATCATTTATGTAGCAAAAAGGAGACTTCCTGTTTCTACATACAGCAAAGAAAAGAGAAGAATTAGCTGGGTGGAAAGGCAAAACGAGCAATTGTAAGTGCAAAATGTTATATAATATATTAAGATAAAACTTTGATGGGAGGAGAAGGAAGAGGAGAAGGAGGAGGAAGAGGAGGAGGAGGAAGAGGAGGAGAAGAAGAAGGAGGAGGAGTGCTACTTTATTTCCATTTCTACTCATGTCTGAAGGTATATGATGTTGCTGCAGCCTGGTACAGATATTTATTTTTACTGTACTATGTTTCATCCCCGTTCTGGTGGGATTGTCTCAGCAAACATATCCCCCTATATTGTTGATTCAGCTGATTTTTTGTCAAGAAGGGGCTGAGAGTAATGTAGCTTACCCAATTTTACCTCTGAAGACTGTTAAAGGAGTACTCCCATCTCACAAAATGAAAGATTATCTGGTCCTGTCTTTTATCCCTGTGAATAGAGAATCGAGTGCGCATGCACAGCTTTATTAATTCTCTTCTGTTTGATCGAGCAGGAGTGCATAAGAATATTCTAAGCTTTAGCATCCAGGCTGCAGTTGCACACCATGAAAAGTACATATTGCCATGAAGTGATCAAAAAATAGCAACATACAGCGACCAAGAGAAAACTTGGAGGGAGGGCGGAAATGTCACGATGGGGGCAGGCATACGGCGCTGTTGTTGCCTAATGGCACCCTGTGATAATCTAATGACTTTGCATCAGGGGACTCATGTGCTTGACGCCTACACTTATATGCATTGTTTTTGTCCCAGCGATGCTGTTGCTCTTCAAGAGTCTCATTTGCTCTTTGTTGTCTTCGACGTTGTGCTTTGCTGCTTTCCTTTCATCGTCATTGGTGTACTTTTTAGGAGGAGCCATGTTGGCGTTGATATTCGCTTTTTAAAGTTCATTTTAAAAACTGTCTGTGTTTGACCGTGTACAGAACATACCACATTTCCTGGGCAGGGGAGGAAGCAAAAGACAATGCTGACATTACAGCTGGACATCGCAGAGGATACATTTTGTGAGGTAAAATAGTTTTTAAAAACAGTCAGTGAAATATTTTACCTCACAAAATGAATCCTCTGCGCTCCCCTGCTGTAATGTCAGCATTGTCTTTTGCTTCCTCCCCTGCCCAGGAGATGTGCTATGCTCCGTACACGGTCAGACACAGACAATTTTTAAAATGAACTTTAGTTCATGGGACAACATCTTTAATGTGACCGGCGTCCTCTGCCTGTAGACACGTCGCGCATCTGTGGCTGGGATCAGCCGAATGATTCACTGCGCCTGCGCGGAGTTGGCGCAGGCACAGTACATCAGACTTCTGCCATCTTTGTGCAGACAGATAGCGGCGGTCAAATTAAAACTGCGCATGCGCACCTCCGGTACAAAGATGATGGCAGTCAGTGAATCATTCAGCTGATCCCGGCGGTGGCGTGCTCTCGACGGTGTTCCGCTGCTGGTACCGTACAAGACGCTGCATGAGTGAGTGTGTGAATGTTAGTGTGAATGTGAGAGTAGAAGTGTGTGTTGTGCAACGGTGTTCTGTTGGTGGTACCGCGCAATTGGTTGGTACCAGCAGCAGTTTCCATATTGAGACACCCATCACTTGGGTGTCCCAATATGGCGGTCAGTGAACGTCCTCCGCTTGGAATTCTGGGATACGGTGACATCTGGACAGAACAGGAAATGAAAACATTACAAGGCAATTATATAAATAGATATATATATATATATGGTATATACAGCTCTTGCAAAAATTAAGAGACCATTACATCAAAACCCTGTCATGGGCAGCCCAATCTCCAGACCTGAACCCCATTGAATACCTCTGGAATGTAATCAAGAGGATAATGGATAGTCATAAGCCATCAAACAAAGAAGAACTGCTTACATTTCTGTGCCAGAAGCAGTGTGAAAGACTGGTGGAAAGCTGCCAAGATGCATGAAAGCTGTGAATAAAAATCATGGTTATTCCACAAAATATTGATTTCTGAACTCTTCCTGAGTTAACCCCCTAATGACCGCCAAAACGTTTTTTAACTGACCTGAGGTATAAGTGATCAGCATCCCCATACAGGGGACAATACAGCAGCTGTCGGCTGTACACTATAGCTGACAACTTGCTGTATCAGCCACAATCAGTGTTGACACCGTCCATATCTGTTTAACCCCTTAGATGCTGCTGTCAATAATAACTACATCATATAAATGGTTAACAGAGAGTGGGGGCTTCCTGTTTATCCCCAACGACACCCTGAGATCATGATTGTGTGGTCCTGATATTTGCCATGGCAATTTACGGCCAAATAGCGGCCTTAGAGTCAGCCGGCTGTAGTGACCTGTTCAGAAGTTACCGACATTTAGGCCGGGGTCACACTTGCGATTTCAATGCGAGAAACTCGCACGAGTCTCTTGCCTCAATACCCGACACTGCCACCGGCACTCGGGACCGGAGCATGCGGCTACATGTATTTCTGTGCAGCTGAACGCTCTGGTCCCGAGTGCTGGAGGCAGTTCCGGGTTTTGAAGCGCGAGTTTCTCGCATTGAACTCGCAAGCGTGACCCCGGCCTTAAGTGTTAAAAATCCACTTTTTCATTCCTGTTATTTTTTTTACAGTTGTCAAATTTCTGATTTTTTTTTTTTTATAAATAAACACAAAACACCTAAATGTACCATTAACATAAAGTACAACATGTCACGGAAAAAACTATCTCAAAATCATTGGGATCTGTTGAAGCGTTCCAGAGTTATTACCACATAAAAGGACACTGGTCAGATTTCAAAAATTTGGCCCCGTCACTAAGGGGTTAAAACATTAGTATTGTTGTTTCTAAATGATTATGAACTTGTTTTTTTTTTTGCATTATTTGAAGGTCTGCAAGCGATGCATTTTTTGTTGTTGTTATTTTGACCATTTCTCATTTTCAGAAAATAAATACAAAATCTATCTATCTATCTGTATCTATATGTATCTATCTATATCTATCTATATCTATCTATGTATCTATCTATCTGTGTATATATATATATATGTATATATATATATATATATATATATATATATACATATAAAATAAATATTTGTGAGGGTCACAGCTGTCAGATGCCCGGATATCTGGGGTGCCCCTTTAGCACAGGAGGCGGATGTGGACACCAATATATGTTATAGTCATCTAAAAGTTGAGTAGATCGTTGGGTTACTTACTTCCATAAAGAAGAGTTATTGATGTGACTCCTACTGATACTAGGACTCTAAAATGCTCCGCTAGACTATGGAGCGCACCACAGCCCCATACATTTTCTAGACTGTGAATGCAGTAGTGTTGTGCATGCGCGACCATATCTCCATCTCAACTAGGTATGTCAGGGGGAGTCACGGTGGTCGTACCCCCAACCAATCTGCAAGTTCTCACCTATTCTTTGGAGAAGTGATAACTTTTCATAATAGGAAGAGTTTCGTATTTCTTTGCGCCAAAAACCCTACTTCTCCCTTTATCTGCCTGAACATGAGTTCTCCTCTGAAGACCTTGCTCTTGTGCACGTCTCTATGTGGTTCCAGAGAGATACGGAGGGAGAAAAGCTGACAGTGCAATTATTATGATGAATATTTACTTGCTAATTACATGTAATTTTTCACAACTGAAACATAATTAGCACCTTATCAGCTTTCCCAGCAGGGACTGGCAACATTACCCGGTTATCAAAAAGTGCCACCACAGCTCGTGGTGAGGAAATAACTTTATAGACTTTACACAACTCCGAGAGGGACTTTCAGTTAACGATGGGCTCGTGTGACGCTTGTTTTCTATGTTGATATCTGATTCAAGCTGCCGTACGCAGTGGCGTAGCGTGAGGTGCCAACGCTTGGGGCACAGTCTCCTAAACCGTCAACCTTCAAATCTTATAAAACTTGATTCCAGCTCATCCACACCGGCCTCACATCAGGGAAAATAGAAAAAATTGGAGTCTGGCTCAACAGGACTGGATTTTCCTTTTCTTTTTCTTTTTCAAACGAAAATATAGTGCATACAAAAGAAAAATTTACATGGTCGACATGACCCAGTCGAAGCAGTGTTGGTCATGAGTAAGACTGCCTAGTGCAGTCAAAACGCGTCGACTGGGTCATGTCGACCATGTAAATTTTTCTTTTGTATGCACTATATTTTCTTTTGAAAAATAAAAAGAAAATCCAGTCCTGTTGAGCCGGACTCCAATATTTTCTGTTAGCAAATCTTGCATCCCTTTCACCAGTCCAGTATTGAGACTCTTATCCCCCAAGCATATGGTCTGTATTGTAGGGAAATACTGATGTCATTATATTTTACCTTTGACCCTCTAGCGTTTTTGGTTTGTTGCTGAAATGATACATAATTTAAAAAAATAAATAAAGTTGCACATTCTATATATATAAAAGAACCTGAAGACCCACCTCTTCCGACAAGCCTACAACCTGCAGTAACCACCGATCGACCAAACCGCTGCATGACCAGCTCTACCCTCACCTACTGTATCCTCACCCATCCCTTGTAGATTGTGAGCCCTCGCGGGCAGGGTCCTCTCTCCTCCTGTATCCTCACCCATCCCTTGTAGATTGTGAGCCCTCGCGGGCAGGGTCCTCTCTCCTCCTGTACCAGTTATGACTTGTATTGTTTAAGATTATTGTACTTGTTTTTATTATGTATACCCCTCCTCACATGTAAAGCGCCATGGAATAAATGGCGCTATAACAATAAATAATAATAATAATAATAATTATATATATATACAGTGCGGCAAAAAAGTATTTAGTCAGTCAGCAATAGTGCAAGTTCCACCACTTAAAAAGATGAGAGGCGTCTGTAATTTACATCATAGGTAGACCTCAACTATGGGAGACAAACTGAGAAAAAAAAATCCAGAAAATCACATTGTCTGTTTTTTTAATATTTTATTTGCATATTATGGTGGAAAATAAGTATTTGGTCAGAAACAAAATTTCATCTCAATACTTTGTAATATATCCTTTGTTGGCAATGACAGAGGTCAAACGTTTTCTGTAAGTCTTCACAAGGTTGCCCCACACTGTTGTTGGTATGTTGGCCCATTCCTCCATGCAGATCTCCTCTAGAGCAGTGATGTTTTTGGCTTTTCGCTTGGCAACACGGACTTTCAACTCCCTCCAAAGGTTTTCTATAGGGTTGAGATCTGGAGACTGGCTAGGCCACTCCAGGACCTTGAAATGCTTCTTACGAAGCCACTCCTTCGTTGCCCTGGCGGTGTGCTTTGGATCATTGTCATGTTGAAAGACCCAGCCACGTTTCATCTTCAATGCCCTTGCTGATGGAAGGAGGTTTGCACTCAAAATCTCATGATACATGGCCCCATTCATTCTTTCATGTACCCGGATCAGTCGTACTGGCCCCTTTGCAGAGAAACAGCCCCAAAGCATGATGTTTCCACCACCATGCTTTACAGTAGGTATGGTGTGTGATGGATGCAACTCAGTATTCTTTTTCCTCCAAACACGACAAGTTGTGTTTCTACCAAACAGTTCCAGTTTGGTTTCATCAGACCATAGGACATTCTCCCAAAACTCCTCTGGATCATCCAAATGCTCTCTAGCAAACTTCAGACGGGCCCGGACATGTACTGGCTTAAGCAGTGGGACACGTCTGGCACTGCAGGATCTGAGTCCATGGTGACGTAGTGTGTTACTTATTGTAGGCCTTGTTACATTGGTCCCAGCTCTCTGCAGTTCATTCACTAGGTCCCCCCACGTGGTTCTGGGATTTTTGCTCACTGTTCTTGTGATCATTCTGACCCCACGGGGTGGGATTTTGCGTGGAGCCCCAGATCGAGGGAGATTATCAGTGGTCTTGTATGTCTTCCATTTTCTAATTATTGCTCCCACTGTTGATTTCTTCACTCCAAGCTGGTTGGCTATTGCAGATTCAGTCTTCCCAGCCTGGTGCAGGGCTACAATTTTGTTTCTGGTGTCCTTTGACAGCTCTTTGGTCTTCACCATAGTGGAGTTTGGAGTCAGACTGTTTGAGGGTGTGCACAGGTGTCTTTTTATACTGATAACAAGTTTAAACAGGTGCCATTACTACAGGTAATGAGTGGAGGAAAGAGGAGACTCTTAAAGAAGAAGTTACAGGTCTGTGAGAGCCAGAAATCTTGATTGTTTGTTTCTGACCAAATACTTATTTTCCACCATAATATGCAAATAAAATGTTAAAAAAAAACAGACAATGTGATTTTCTGGATTTTTTTTTCTCAGTTTGTCTCCCATAGTTGAGGTCTACCTATGATGTAAATTACAGACGCCTCTCATCTTTTTAAGTGGTGGAACTTGCACTATTGCTGACTGACTAAATACTTTTTTGCCCCACTGTATATATTATTTTAAGTTTTTCTTTTGTGCAATTATCCTAGCTTTAGCCCTATACTTAACCCCGTCCAAAACCTATCACTTATCCACAACTCTATCTCAAACCATTTTCCTAATCAGATATATTATTTTATATAAAAAAAGATATATTTCTATATTTTTTTCTGCTTTTTTATTTGACTTTTTAATGTAATTATTGTATTACCCTAACCCTATCCCTAATCTATCCCTAAACTCTATCCCTAATCTATCCCTAAACCTAACCCTATTCTTAACACTAACAACAACCCTAAAGAGCACAAAAAAAGTAAAAGCAGCTCCTAGAAGTGAATGAAGGCAGTATGGAATCATGTGCAGCGCATGCAAATCACGTGGAACAATAAACGTGGTCCGTGCTGGAGTGAAGGAACTCCGCTTGCCGCTAGCACTACTTTCAGCTCCAGTTTAAATGTATTGTGGAGCAGAGATCCGCTGACTCCCTGCCCCACAATATCTACGCAAGCCAATGCTTTATCCAAGGCCAGCGGAAGTAGGAGACATCAGGCTAAGGCGCTGCTCGTTGTCGGAGCTGAACAGGTGAGGGTCAAGGTTTATTTTTTAATTACTATGTGAAAAGAACCACCATGATTAGTATATGGAGTCCAGAATGGGGGACATTATTACTGCATTGGGGTTAATTGGGGGAAAATACAAAAACAGAATAACAGGTTCCAAGTAAACAAAAACATTATAAAAGACCCAAATACTGTATAGAATAACTTATTGAAAAATGTTGTTTTTTTTTATAATATAGCAGGGATAGGTCACATATATGAGCAGTAAGGATACTGGCCCTAGTATTTGGCCTAGCCGCGGAGGTTGGCACTCTACAGAACAATATGGCGCCTCCGATCCACGTCGGCTTGCCCTCACTTATATCTCATCACTCAAATAGTGAACGTCAGGGACGTTGTTGGGTAAAAATAACCAGGAACAATGTCTACTATGTTAAATACAGACAGACTGGAAAAAATTACACCAAGGGACACTGACCCTATTTCAGGTGGATTAATTGGGGGACATTATTACTGTACGGGGGCCACAACAGGGAAAATGATTAATGCTTGTAGTAGCCACAATGGGAAACATTATTGATCACAACAGGGAGCATTATTAATGTATGGAGCCACAATGGGGGACATTATTATTGTATGGGGGCCACAATGGGGACATTGTTACTGTATTGGGGTCACAAAGGGATATATTGTCACTGGATAGGGCCAAAATGGGGTACATTATTACTGTAGGGGGGCCACTTACTGCATAGGGGACACAATAGGGGACACTATTACTGTATGGGGGCCACTATTACTGTACGGGGGACACAATAGGGGACATTATTACTGTATAAGGCTACAATGGAAGATATTATTACTGTATGGGGGCCACAATGGGGACATTATTACTGTATGGAGGGTACAATGGGGACATTATTACTGTATGGAGGGTACAATGGGGACATTATTACTGTATGGGGCCACAATGGGGACATTATTACTGTGGGGGCCACAATGGGAACATTATTACTGTGGGGGCCACAATGGGGACATTATTACTGTATGGGGGACATTATAACTGTATGGGGGTCACAATGGAGACATTATTACTGTATGGGGGACATTATTACTGTATGGGTGACACAATAGGGGAGATTATTACCGTATGCGCTACATTGGAAGACATTATTACTGTATGGGGGCCACAATGGGGACATTATTGCTGTATGTAGGGTACAATGGGGACATTATTACTGTATGAGGCCACAATGGGGACATTATTGCTGTATGGGGGCCACTATTACTGTATGGAGACACAATAGGGGACATTATTACTGTATGGGGGTACAATGGGGACATTATTACTGTATAGGGTCCACAATGGGATACATTATTACTGTATTTGGGCCACTATTACTGTATGGGGACACAATAGGGGACATTATTACTGTATGGGGACCACAATGGGGGACATTATTACTGTATGGGGGCCACAATGGGGGACATTATTACTGTATGGGGGCCACAATGGGGATATTTTTAATGTATGGGTTCACAATGGGGGACATTAGTGTATGGAGTCAGTACAAGGGATCCCAGTTGTATATTAGACACCATGGTTAGTGTATGGGACCTCAGTTTGGGACATTATGACTGTATTCAGCCATGAACGTTATTGATGTATGGGCAAGAAAAGTGTAAGTTACTACTGTGTGGGTGACCTTTGTGACATCGCTGTGTGCATTATACTTTTATTGCTACATCACTTTTTACATTGGGATGTCTGAACGCTGTTTTTTTTGTTATTTATCGCTTGTACACCATTAGATACTGCAGCACATTTATCTGCATCGCTATGTACAAACACAGATAACACATTTACCTTCATGCCTGCGTACAGCCGGGCGCTGTGTAAACCGTGCGGCACATTATGATTCTCATCAAAAGATTGAAACACAGATTTGTATTGTGTTACCCAGAATGCTGCATTGTTTCCGCCGTAGATTTATAGCTGTTTCTGACTGTCTGGTAAATTATCCGTTCCATCTCTGTCTGCCCTTACCATAAATGCCGGGGATCGTTCCTCTTGGATGGTAGGAAATGAGTTTAGAATTGTATCACAGAACAATATAATAAGGATGAATATGCATCACTCAGATAAATAACCTATAATGTCACCACCACACATTTTCTGTACAATCTTATATATAGAGTTTCCTATTCAGAAATGGCAACATGGAGCGCAGGAGAGAAAGGGGAAAACCTCGTCTTCCAATCTAATTGTCCCTTAGGGAGTGCTATGTCATTTTTTTCTAAAAAAGTGTATCTGTCATTCCCGGTGTTTTCTCAGAATAATCTGTTCTGTGCTTGTGCATAATTAATAACACTATTTCTGGCCATTCTGTAACTTGTATCCTGTATTTTTCACCAGTTTTTCCCTCTGCGGGCCCTATCTCTATCTGTAATTTTCAGTTGTCTCCGAGCTAGTGGGTGGAAACTATCTGCTACAAAGTTTACCATTCAGAGCACATCTCCTATTTCTATGTAACACTTGTTCAGAAACGGCATTGAGGATATCATACCACAGTACTGAGCAGTGTAGCTGTGAATCCAGCTACTGGGTGAAACTAACACTTACTCGAAAGCTGCATTATTTGTCTTTTTGCCTCTCTTTGATTATTTTTTTTAATTTGCTTCCCAAAGAGCCCTTTCTATGCACAAGCTGAGCTCTTCCACCTCCTAAAGTGAGTGATCTGGGGTAACATTTTGAGGGATCAGTAAGGGGTATGAGGACCCAGACTGCTACCAATGTGGAAGACGTTTATGGACATACACTATATTAAAAACTTGTAACTAGAATTTATACTTTAAAGGGGTTTTCAGGGATTCAGCTAAAGGTCTGCAGTCACTCTATGTGACTGCAGATTGCTGAATCCTGACAGTGTGACGTGTGAACACTGTCAAGATTTAGCTCTCTTGCTTGCTCAAACTATTATCACATGGCTCCAAGTATGCAAATTGGAAACTTATGTTCACATACCGACTAGCAACCTATCCTTTTTCCTTCAATGGACTGTTAAGAAAAGTGGATGAGAAGCTAGTCGGTACGTAACCTCGAGTATGGAACCGCGAGGGTTTCTGCATATTTACCCTATAAAGGCCAACAAAAGGCAAATTTAGTACAGCTTCGTGTCCATTCAATCAAGAGTTTCGCACACTGATTAATACTTCCTCTTGAGCTTGGGCAATGGACTATGGACATGAATAGTCTCCGTGATAGTTACCTTCAACGGAGTTTCCAATCCCTTTAAATTGTAGAATGCTACAAAGTAACAAACTGAAAAATACTCACCTTATCAATCCTTTCCGCTCCCATGCTGCCACATTCTTGGCTGTATCCTGCTGCAGCCAATCAGTGGCTTCAGCCGACACCCTGAGGTCCCACCTGCAATCAGTGATTGGCTGCAGCTAGATAGAGACGGGAATGTTGCAGCATGGGAGCGGAAAGGATCGGTAATGTGAATGTTACTGTCTATTTTTTACAGCTTTTAGCAAATAGTTTCAAGTGGATGAATAAGCCCCTTCCGTTTGGGGCAAATATTCCCTATTTCTAATAATTTTTGCATCTATTATTTTTGTTCCTGTGGTTATTATTATTTTTTTATTATTATTTGTACAGTTTTTTTGGTTCAAAAAGTAAATTTTTTGCTCAAAAATTTTTGTTCAAAAAGTAAATTTTTGAGTTATGTAAAAACCCATTACAAACAAACTAAACAAAACAAGCCAAAGTCTTCACAAAAAGAAAATTAAAAATCAGGGTAGAAAAATTTAAAACCACTTTTAATTATTAGTATGTCCCTGGGGCCGGAGGTAATTTGAGAGTTAAACACTTTGCCAGCGGAAAGGGAATATATCTGCATGTATATATTCATTGCCAAGGACAGACTCCGCATCTCGGTAAACAGAATATTTAATGCGCTGGCTTCACTTTGATTTTTTCAAGCTTTATTTAGATTGCTGATTACACTGACAGTCTGCTCCTGCCGTGGAAAACCCTGGCAAGGTCACTCAAGTTGGAGCAGACGAGAAGAGGGAAATTCCCAGAAGACTTTATATTTACATTAGTGATTTCTGAAAACTCAACGTAATCATCATTAATAATAATAATAATAATAATATTATTATAACATGTGTTAAAATGATAACAGTCCAGCCTTAATTCTCGGCATTGCTTTAATTGCGATGCTGACGTTAAAGAGGTATCCAAGTCAAAAACATTCCATTTCCTATTTTTGGACCTGTGAGAAGGGTCTTCCAATTTTAAGCTGGTCTTTGGGTAGCCTTACATTAAGTGTTGAATATCCCTACAGCACTCCCGCAGGAAAAAAGAAGAATTACACCTTTTCCACTGAAATCTATTAGTTGCCCAAGTAGCCCAGAGTGAGAGAGCGAGAGAGAGTGACTTTGTGTAGCCACCTTCTTTGTCTCCAATTTTGCATGGAAAATTGTCCTAAATATTCCCAAGTTGCGAGCTCTTTGTGGGAAGGAGGTTAAAAAAAACATTCCTTCTAGGTAACTGAGTCATTTCTGGAGGAACCAATGAATGTAAGTTCTGACCTGAACTTTTTATACAGAGTTAGGAAAACATGGCTGTTTCCTTTCAAAAATACGCCACCCCTACCTATGGGTCATTTGTCGTATTGGCAGTTCAGCCCGGTGTCCTGCAAAGAGAAGCAATACCAGACACATCCCATAGACAGGGGTGGCGCTGTTTCTAGAAGGAGGCTTTCTTATCCTGCACTATCTCTTGAACCCCTTACTGACGTAAGACGTACAGTTACATCATATGCCGGCTCCCTTACTTCTGCCATCTTGAGCCCACATTTTTCCCAGCACATGATGGTTGAATTATTCAGCCATCATCTGCTTCTAACAGCTGCGGGCAGAGCGGAACTCTTAACCGGTTAAATGCGCTGGCAGGAGTGGGAGGTATCTGCAGAATCGTACTGACCTGGACAATCATAATACTAGGTCAGTTTTACTGTAAAGTTAACATGGTAAATAAAAACAAACCAAAACAACTGTAGAATTGCATTTTTTTGTAAAAAATTTTTTTGCCATTTTTCCGCATTTGGATTTTTTTTTCACGCTTTCTAGTACATCACATAATAAAATGAATGGTGTCATTCAAAAGTACTATTGGTCCTGCACAAAAACAAGCCCTCATTTGGTTATTTGGACAGAAAAATGAAAAAAAAAGGTAATCGGTCTTACACGAAGGGGAGGAAAAAAACGAAAGAGGCAAAATAGAAAATCGCCTCGTCGGGAAGGGGTTAAACTTTTATTAGCACTAGAGCTGTAAATCAGTCCACTGGCGGTGGGCCCCTAGGGGCCATGGGCTCCATTAGTCCGGATGCATAAGTAATTTGTCGGTTTGGTCTTTGTTTTTCCATGTTATGTACATTCGCCGGGTCCCTATCACTGGCACTGTACATAATATACACAGAGAAGCCCGGACCTTGTAAACGGATCTAATCTTCCCGCCCAATTATCGTTTATATAAGGCGCCTTAAAAAAAAATAGAAGAGAGACATAAATTTCCAATGTTGTCAGGAGCATGTCATATTCATCACTTGGGAGATACACAAGGCATGACAGGACATAGTAAATCAAAGCAATAGAGGGAGACCGGAGGAGCGCGTGCTGTTTATAGGGGGGGATTATAGATAAATCATGCATATCTTTATTAAATGTCGGCCTGAGCGACTCTCTGCTGCTCCAGATGTCTATTATTCCATTTTTATACATAAAGACAAATTAATAAAATATTAAATTCTGGTTTTGTTAATTTTTCTGCTGCCAACGTTTTTCACATATTAGGAAATGAAAAAAAGATAGGATGCAAAATCACTTTGGGGATCCCAAATCTGCCAGGACTGACCTCAATATTGGAAATAATCCAGCAAAATTCACATGGATTTCAAGTCAAAGTGGAAGGGTTTATGTAAGCCCGTCCTAAAAAATGGGCGTATCAGTAGGTAAAATCCAAAGCGGACGGGTTTATGTAAGCCCGTCCTAAAAAGTGGGCATATCAGTAGGTAAAATCCAAAGCGGAAGGATTTATGTAAGCCCGTCCTAAAAAGTGGGCGTATCAGTAGGTAAAATCCAAAGCGGAAGGGTTTATGTAAACCCGTCCTAAAAAGTGGGCGTATCAGTAGGTAAAATCCAAAGCGGAAGGATTTATGTAAGCCCGTCCTAAAAAGTGGGCGTATCAGTAGGTAAAATCCAAAGCGGAAGGGTTTATGTAAGCCCGTCCTAAAAAGTGGGGGTATCAGTATGTAAAATCCTAAGCGGAAGGGTTTATGTGAGCCCATCCTAAAAAGTGGGCGTATCAGTAGGTAAAATCCAAAGCGGAAGGGTTAATGTAAGCCCGTCCTAAAAAGTGAGGGGTAGCAGTATGTAAAATCCAAAGCGGAAGGGTGTATGTAAGCCCGTCCTAAAAAGTGGGCATATCAGTAGGTAAAATCCAAAGCGGAAGGGTTAATGTAAGCCTGTCCTAAAAAGTGGGCGTATCAGTAGGTAAAATCCAAAGTGAAAGGATTTATGTAAGCCCGTCCTAAAAAGTGGGCGTATCAGTAGATAAAATCGAAAGCAGAAGGATTTATGTAAGCCCATCCTAAAAAGTGGGCGTATCAGTAGGTAAAATCCAAAGCGGAAGGGTTTCTGTAAGTCTATCCTAAAAAGTGGGTGTATCAGTAGGTAAAATCCAAAGCGGAAGGATTTATGTAAGCCCGTCCTAAAAAGTGGGTGTATCAGTAGGTAAAATCCCAAGCAGAAGAGTTTATGTAAGCCCGTCCTAAAAAGTGGGTGTATCAGTAGGTAAAATCCAAAGCGGAAGGGTTTATGTAAGCCCGTCCTAAAAAGTGGGGGTATCAGTAGGTAAAATCCAAAGCGGAAGGGTTTATGTAAGCCCGTCCTAAAAAGTGGGCGTATCAGTAGGTAAAATCCAAAAGCGGAAGAGTTTATGTAAGCCTGTCCTAAAAAGTTGGCGTATCAGTAGGTAAAATCCAAACTGGAAGAGTTTATGTAAGCCCATCCTAAAAAGTGGGCGTATCAGTAGGTAAAATCCAAAGCGGAAGGGTTTATGTAAGTCTATCCTAAAAAGTGGGTGTATCAGTAGGTAAAATACAAAGCGGAAGGATTTATGTAAGCCCGTCCTAAAAAGTGGGTGTATCAGTAGGTAAAATCCCAAGCAGAAGAGTTTATGTAAGCCCATCCTAAAAAGTGGGCGTATCAGTAGGTAAAATCCAAAGCGGAAGAGTTTATGTAAGCCCGTCCTAAAAAGTGGGCGTATCAGTGGGTAAAATCCAAAGCGGAAGGATTTATGTAAGCCCATCCTAAAAAGTGGGCGTATCTGTAGATAAAATCCAAAGTGGAAGGGTTTATGTAAGCCCGTCCTAAAAAGTGGTTGTATCAGTAGGTAAAATCCAAAGTGGAAGGGTTTATGTAAGCCCGTCCTAAAAAGTGGGCATATCAGTAGGTAAAATCCAAAGCGGAAGGATTTATGTAAGCCCGTCCAAAAAAGTGGGCATATCAGTAGGCAAAATCCAAAGCGGAAGCGTTTATGTAAGCCCGTCCTAAAAAGTGGGCATATCAGTAGGTAAAATCCAAAGCGGAGGGGTTTATGTAAGCCTGTCCTAAAAAGTGGGCGTATCAGTAGGTAAAATCCAAAGCACTTCCTTCCTGTGTGGATTTTGGTTATCCCATAAACAACATTTGTCACCTAATTACAACATAGATTATAAATGTATGATTACTGCGGGTTCACGACTTTTTAGAGCCCCACTTATCCTGAATACAAGGGGTTTAAAATTCATCTTGCGAATTAAGTGTTAGTGAGCATGTGCAGCCGTGCTTCCATATATGGGCGGTTAATAGAGCAATGTTTGCACATGCTCATTAACACTTCATTCACTCAGAACTATAGTGCGCTACAAGGCACAAATCCATATGTATTTATCAGAAAAATCTGTTTATTTGCATATCATATTAACCCCTTCCCAATAAGGCAATTTTCTCTTTTTTGCTTTTCTTAATTTTTCACCCCTTCCTCCATAAAAATAGTTATATAAGGGCTTATATTCTGCAGGACGAGTTTTCAATTACATCATCCAATTTACCGCATAATTTGTTGAAAAAATGGGAAAAAAAATCCAATTGTGTTGAAAAAGTAAAAATCGCCCTCAACTCCACCATTGTATTTTTGACTTTTACTTACACAGCCTCCACTTTGCCGTAAAAATGACGCGGTAACCTAATTCATCAGGTCAGTGTGATTTGGCAATAACAAATTTGTATAGTTTTTTTTTTAATATAATGGTGAATTAATTTCTGAATGTTTTAAAGAAAGTTTTCGGGTTTGTGTCTCCATTTCTTGAGATTTGTAACATTTAGTATTTTTTTTAGCAAGTTTATTTTTTGCATTCCAAGCGATAGTTTTTTTTTATTGGTATGATTTTTTGGTATGTGCAGTATGTTGAACCTTTTGCATTTTGTGGTGGAGATATGGCAAACAATAAAATGGTAATTTTACAATTTCAATATTTTATCTTCCTACATTGGACTTTTACAGACCATTATGTTTGCTTTTTTTCTCTCAATTTATTTTTGAGCTAGGAAAAGTAGAGATTGCTGCTTTTTTTATTTTACTTTTTTTATTTTTATTTTACTGTTTTTATTTTTTTATATTTTTAAGTACATTTTTCTTCCCTTTTACTTTATTTTTTAGCCTCCTTAGGGGACTGGAACCTGTGATTGTTCAATTACATCTTCTACATTACTGCAGTGCTGCAGTGTCTCAGTATATAGATAGTATTAATGCTGCAGTGTCTCAGTATATAGAAGAAACGAGAAACTATTAAGAAACCTTCACCCCGCATTTATGTCAGGGTATTGATGGGTGCCGAAATGGCTCCATTTAAGTGCCATTGTCAAAACTTCCAGAAGAGCAGCACTTTCACGGATTGCTATACATTTTGCAGATCCTTCTACTATGCAACTTTTGCATTGTTTTTAGAATCCTTTTATATGCAGATTTTTGAAGCCCTCACATTACAAATGTGTGGAGGACCCTTAGGCTATGTTCACATGTTGCATTTTTTATTCGTTTTTTTTTTTTTATGCCAACTTTAAGCTGCGTTTAAGCTGTTAACAATAAGCGGGTTTTGCTTAGTTTTTGCAGTGCTTTGCTTAGTTTTTGCTGTTTTTTGTTTAGTTTTTGCTGTGTTTTGCTGTTTTTTGTTTAGTTTTTGCTGTGTTTTGTTTAGTTTTTGCTGTGTTTTGCTGAGTTTTTGCTGTGTTTTGCTTAGTTTTTGCAGTGCTTTGCTTAGTTTTTGCTGTTTTTTGTTTAGTTATTTTGCTGTTTTGCTTAGTTTTTGCTGTGTTTTGCTGTTTTTGTTTAGATTTTGCTGTTTTGCTTAGTTTTTGCTGTGTTTTGCTTAGTTTTGCTGTGTTTTGCTTAGTTTTTGCTGTTTTTTTGTTTAGTTTTTGCTGTTTTGCTTAGTTTTTGCTGTGTTTTGCTGTTTTTTATTTAGTTTTTGCTGTTTTGCTTAGTTTTTTGCTGTGTATTGCTTAGTTTTTGCAGTGCTTTGCTTAGTTTTTGCTGTTTTATGTTTAGTTTTTGCTGTTTTGCTTAGTTTTTGCTGTGTTTTGCTGCTTTTTGTTTAGTTTTTGCTGTTTTGCTTAGTTTTTGCTGTGTTTTGCTTAGTTTTTGCTGTTTTTTGTTTAGTTTTTGCTGTTTTGCTTAGTTTTTGCTGTGTTTTGCTTAGTTCTTGCTGTGTTTTTGCCACTATACATCTGTCTCTTGTGCATGCTGATAAAGTTTAGCGCAAAAAAAAACTCTGATTCAACTTCAAACAGGTTTTGGCACCAAAAAATGCAGTAAAACCTGACACCTGCATTTTTTTTGCAGCGTTTTGCAGCATTTTTGCAATACTCATTGCTTTTAATAGGTGAAAAACTGCAAAAATGCTGAAAAAACACTGAAAGAAGTGATATGCTGCATTTTGCAAAAAACAAGCTCTACTGACAAAACAGTCAAGAAAAAAAAAACAAGCTGCTTGCATGAGATTTCTGAAATCTCATAGACTTTGCTGGTCCTGTGAAAAACATAAAAAAACTGCAAAAAAACCCAAACAAAAACGCAATGTGTGAACACAGCCTTACTGTTCTGCTCTGACTTCTTCCCATATTTTTTTTTGCAGCCCTCCATTGGGTACCAGATGAGCTGATCTGCTCCCTTCCTAGGAGCATTGTTAGTGCAGGAGAATAGCACCATCCATACGGCACATAGTGCAGCACAATATGGCGGCACGTGGAGGTTGTTCTGGTGCCTTATCCTGAAAGGCCTTCAGAAAACATATCGTCTAATAACATCCCATCTGCTCCTAATTATTTTCCAAGACTTTTATTTAATAAAGTCGTAATACTCTCCGGAATATTTTATTCCTTCTCTTCGCCGAGTAAGGTAACTCTACTATAACGCAACGGAGGAAGGAAAAAAAAAAGTTATTATACAATTACATTGTATTCATTCCCTGGAAATTCACATTGCGGCAAAAGTTTTCAATATATTTGTGTTTCCGTAATGCCCCCTAGAAGAAAATATACAAAAAAAAAAAAAAAATCGGCAACAATTCATCTCCGAGTCGGCATTTCTATTCTTTTTTTTCGAATCCCGGGGAAGACAATTCTCGACAGTGTTATTAAATCAACACTTCTGCAAAAAAGATAATTTTTTATGCCACAACACCCAAAAGGCCAAAAGTAGGAAATAAGTTTGCGATAGGCGGCTGCTGATGATGAGAAATGGAATAAATACGAATAAAACTCAATGGAGCAGAGAGTGAAGTCTCAACAGAAACAGCGGCCTGTGTAATCAGACCCAGCGGGCAGCCATTCCCGTACAGTGCGCGCCGCATTGTGCCGTGCATTGTTCTAGAATCAACAATGCACCCGCCGCTCCAAGACAAAGCTTCCCGGGACTGGAAAATGCAGGTATTAGAATGAAGGTGCCGCTCACATCTCCTGTATTTGTCATTCTTATCATGCAATTGCAGAAGTTCTTACAAACTACGAGACTAATGACACTTTCATTCCGCTCTTTACAATTCCGCTCCGTGGCTGAAAGTTTCTAACAAAAGAAACCTTGTTTCGAAGGGAGATTAGAAAGCCGACAGGCTCCCTCCTAATTAAGTTATTGCAGATTTTATTTTTATTTTTTGTTTGCATTCATTTATAAGAAAAAAAAAAATCAATCTAGAGACAATAGTTGGTTAATTGGGCGCAAAACTATGTAAGAAGTGAAGGTGTGCAAAATATGGTTCAGACTGGGAGTGATCTGGAACTTGGGCATTATCACATGCCGTACACCTATCCACGTTTTTGTATTGTTCATTTGCTTCCTAATGAAAAGTTAAGAAACTTTCAAAATAATCTTCATTAAAAAATGAATAAATACAAAAATCGACCATTTTCTGTTGCAGAGTGTCTTTAAGTTCTAATCTAAGGAGTGTTCTGCAAAAGTGATAGAAATCCATCAAACCTCCTGCTCCAGATAGCTCTCTGCTCCTCCCTCTATTTTCTCAGGGTAGTAAAGGGGGCTGTACATAGATCACCAACATTTAGAGAGGGAAAAGTATTTGCACTCTCAGGGAAGGCAGAGAAAAAACACATTAGTTAAGGAAGAAAGCAATTGAAGAGGAGATAAGTGCAGGATAGAAGCTGTGCAATATATGAGCTAATGAAGACACCAGCCTCCTGGATGCACGTACACACAGACCTTACATCAGCCTATATTATTGGGAGGGGCACACAGACCTCACATCTCGCCTGTGTTACTGGAAAATACACTTAGATATAATGTATATACCTTACATCCATCCTATGTTAATGGGAGAGACACACAGACCTCACATCCAGCCCATATTACAGGGAGAGACACACAGACCTTACATCCATCCTTTATTACTGGGAGAGACACACAGACCTCACATCCAGCCTATATTACTGGGAGACACACAGACCTCACATCCAGCCTATATTACTGGGAGAAACACAGAGCTCACATCCAGCCTATATTACTGGGAGAGACACACAGACCTCACATCCAGCCTATATTACTGGGAGACACAGAGCTCACATCCAGCCTATATTACTGGGAGAGACACACAGACCTCAAATCCTGCCTATATTACTGGGAGAGACACACAGAGCTCACATCCAGCCTATATTACTGGGAGAGACACACAGACCTCACATCCAGCCTATAATACTGGGAGAGACACACAGACCTCACATCCAGCCTATATTACTGGGAGAAACACACAGACCTCACATCCAGCCTATATTACTGGGAGAGACACACAGAGCTATCATCCAGCCTATATTACTGAGAGAGATACACAGATCTCACGTCCAACCTGTATTACTTGGAGAGATGTTCCTATAAAAGAAAAATCTGAGTCTTGGATTATTTAGCAAACTGAACCTGAGAGGGTTTGAAAATAAATGAAAGAATGCAGACTGAAACCTAATACAATTGTATTAACAATAGATAACCACTATCATTTGTAAATGTGTCCAATAGATATGACCAAATCTGCCAAGATTTGAGTATGACATATCGCTTGAATCTAGCAAGAAATTTCGTTTTGCATCAAAGTTGTTTGAAACAAAATTGAATGTTCTGGGGTCTCTACAAATAATCAAAGTATAATAACTGCATGCTATAAAAAATGCTAATCTCACCAGACACCTTTACCATGGCCACTCACCATCTGGTTATCTGTGTGGTCCAGCCTTCTTCATGCTTATTCCTCTGACATCCTCTTCAGCCATCTTGACTCTGAGGTGGAGCTTTCAGTGCCTACAAAACCTCATGACATTGGAACTACGTTATTACATCACGTGTAACATCACGACATGTGCCACCATGACTAAGGCCTGGATAGTTCTAAAGGGATGACGGACAAAGAGAATGTCAGAGAGAAGAGGATGGAGGATAGAATAGACCCGAGCAAGTGTACAACCAGATGGCAGAACATGTGAACGGTACGGGGAGTATTATTATTATTTGTTTTCCGGTACGGGGAGTATTATTGTTGTTTGCATTCTTTAACCCATCCCCAGTCCACCCAGCTGGCCACTATTTTTCTGAATTCGCATAAAGTAAATTGCTAGAAAATATTTGTTTTCAGGCAAATATAAGCTTTCATATACCACAATTAAATTTGCTCATCTCTATTGTCCATTGCCAACGTTCCCATAGCCTTCCATTATCACTGGATGTCTGACCTTTGGGACTGTACAGCATGCCACAGAAGAGCTGGATCTGCTCTATGGCATGTGGAACAGCAGATTTGGCAGGTCGGCACACAAAGAAGCATGGAACTGCAGAGATGGATTTTTTCGATGGCATGTGTAAAATTTGAGCTTTGATACAGTGGAACAGTTGAGCTTTGATATGGTGGAACAGTTGAGCTGGATATGGTGGAATAGTTGAGCTGGATATGGTGGAACAGTTGAGCTGGATATGGTGGAATAGCTGAGGTGGATATGGTGCAATAGTTGAGCTAGATATGGTGGAACAGTTGAGCTGGATATGGTGGAATAGCTGAGGTGGATAAGGTGGAATAGTTGAGTTGGATATGATGGAACAGTTGAGCTTTGATATGGTGGAACAGTTGAGCTTTGATATGGTGGAACAGTTGAGCTTTGATATGGTGGAACAGTTGAGCTGGATATGGTGGAACAGTTGAGCTGATATGGTGGAACAGTTGAGCTTTGATATGGTGAAACAGTTGAGCTGGATATGGTGAAACAGTTGAGCTTTGATATGGTGGAACAGTTGAGCTGGATATTGGGGAATAGTTGAGCTGGATATGGTGGAACATTTGAGCTGATATGGTGGAACAGTTGATATTTGATATGGTGGAACAGTTGAGCTGGATATGGTGGAATAGTTGAGCTGGATATGGTGGAATAGTTGAGCTGGATATGGTGGAACAGTTGAGCTTTGATATGGTGGAACAGTTGAGCTGGATATGGTGAAACAGTTGAGCTTTGATATGGTGGAACAGTTGAGCTGGATATGGTGGAACAGTTGAGCTGGATATGGTGGAACAATTGAGCTTTGATATGGTGGAACATTTGAGCTGGATATGGTGGAACAGTTGAGCTGGATATGGTGGAATAGTTGAGCTTATATCGTGGAACAGTTGAGCTTGATATGGTGAAATATTTGAGCTTATATCGTGGAACAGTTGAGCTCGATTTTTCCAAAGCGTTTGATACCGTGCCGCACAAGAGGTTGGTACACAAAATGAGAATGCTTGGTCTGGGGGAAAATGTGTGTAAATGGGTTAGTAACTGGCTTAGTGATAGAAAGCAGAGGGTGGTTATAAATGGAATAGTCTCTAACTGGGTCGCTGTGACCAGTGGGGTACCGCAGGGGTCAGTATTGGGACCTGTTCTCTTCAACATATTCATTAATGATCTGGTAGAAGGTTTACACAGTAAAATATCGATATTTGCAGATGATACAAAACTATGTAAAGCAGTTAATACAAGAGAAGATAGTATTCTGCTACAGATGGATCTGGATAAGTTGGAAACTTGGGCTGAAAGGTGGCAGATGAGGTTTAACAATGATAAATGTAAGGTTATACACATGGGAAGAAGGAATCAATATCACCATTACACACTGAACGGGAAACCACTGGGTAAATCTGACAGGGAGAAGGACTTGGGGATCCTAGTTAATGATAAACTTACCTGGAGCAGCCAGTGCCAGGCAGCAGCTGCCAAGGCAAACAGGATCATGGGGTGCATTAAAAGAGGTCTGGATACACATGATGAGAGCATTATACTGCCTCTGTACAAATCCCTAGTTAGACCGCACATGGAGTACTGTGTCCAGTTTTGGGCACCGGTGCTCAGGAAGGATATAATGGAACTAGAGAGAGTACAAAGGAGGGCAACAAAATTAATAAAGGGGATGGGAGAACTACAATACCCAGATAGATTAGCGAAATTAGGATTATTTAGTCTAGAAAAAAGACGACTGAGGGGCGATCTAATAACCATGTATAAGTATATAAGGGGACAATACAAATATCTCGCTGAGGATCTGTTTATACCAAGGAAGGTGACGGGCACAAGGGGGCATTCTTTGCGTCTGGAGGAGAGAAGGTTTTTCCACCAACATAGAAGAGGATTCTTTACTGTTAGGGCAGTGAGAATCTGGAATTGCTTGCCTGAGGAGGTGGTGATGGCGAACTCAGTCGAGGGGTTCAAGAGAGGCCTGGATGTCTTCCTGGAGCAGAACAATATTGTATCATACAATTATTAGGTTCTGTAGATGGACGTAGATCTGGGGATTTATTATGATGGAATATAGGCTGAACTGGATGGACAAATGTCTTTTTTCGGCCTTACTAACTATGTTACTATGTTACTATGTTACTATGATATGGTGGAACAGTTGAGCTGGATATGGTGGAACAGTTGAGCTGGATATGGTGGAATAGTTGAGCTTATATCGTGGAACAGTTGAGCTTGATATGGTTGAATAGTTGAGCTGGATATGGTGGAACAGTTGAGCTGGATATGGTGGAACAATTGAGATGAGTATGGTGGAATAGTTGAGCTGGATATGGGGGAATAGTTGAACTGGTTATGGTGGAACAGTTGAGCTTTGATATGGTGGAACAGTTGACCTGAATATGGTGGAACAGTTGAGCTGGATGTGGTGGAACAGTTGAGCTGGATATGGTGGAACAGTTGAACTTTGATATGGTGGAATAGTTGAGCTGATATGGTGGAATAGTTGAGCTGGATATGGTGGAACAGTTGAGCTGGATATGGTGGAACAGTTGAGCTTTGATATGGTGACACAGTTGAGCGGAATATGGTGGAATAGTTGAGTTGGATATGGTGGAACAGTTGAGCTGGATATGGTGGAACAGTTAAGCTTTGATATGGTGGATCAGTTGAGCTTTGATATGGTGGAACAGTTGAGCTGGATATGGTGGAATAGTTGAGCTGGATATGGTGGAACAGTTGAGCTGGATATGGTGGAACAGTTGAGCTTTGATATGGTGGAATAGTTAAGCTGACATGGTGGAATAATTGAGCTGGATATGGTGGAATAGTTGAGCTGGATATGGTGGAACAGTTGAGCTTTGATATGGTGGAACAGTTGAGCTGGATATGGTGGAACGGTTGAGCTTTGATATGGTGGAACAGTTGAGCTGGATATGGTGGAATAGTTGAGCTGGATATGGTGGAATAGTTAAGCTGGATATTGTGGAACAGTTGAGCTGGATATGGTGGAACAGTTGAGCTTTGATATGGTGGAACAGTTGAGGTTTGATATGGTGGAATAGTTGAGCTGGATATTGTGGAACAGTCGAGCTGGATATGGTGGAACAGTTGAGCTTTGATATGGTGGAACAGTTGAGCTTTGATATGGTGGAACAGTTGAGCTGGATATTGTGGACCAGATGAGCTGGATATGGTGGAACAGTTGAGCTTTGATATGGTGGAACAGTTGAGCTGGATATGGTGGAATAGTTGAGCTGGATATTGTGGAACAGTTGAGCTGGATATGGTGGAACAGTTGAGCTTTGATATGGTGGAACAGTTGAGTTGGATATGGTGGAACAGTTGAGCTTTGATATGGTGGAACAGTTGAGCTTTGATATGGTGGAACAGTTGAGCTTTGATATGGTGGAACAGTTGAGCTGATATGGTGGAACAGTTGAGCTTTGATATGGTGGAACAGTTGAGCTTTGATATGGTGGAACAGTTGAGCTGGATATGGTGGAGCAGTTGAGGTGGATATGAAGCAACAGAGCCAAGCATACCGACAGTCATTAAAGTACAGCATAACCAAGTGGTTGCACATAGATATAAGAAGAGCAAATCTGAGACTGCAAAAAGGCGCCTTGGAGCAACAGAACTGAGTGTTCTGGCAACCTGACTCATATGAGAGAAGAGAGAGCCAGTGCTGGGGAAAGGAGGAATCAGAACCCGGACTGGAGCTGGGACAGGTGAGTAACAAATTAGAATATAATAGTATGTCCTTTGCTGGCAGAGGGTCAAAGGGATTACATGATTTATGCAGCATCCATAGTATACCCTCTGTATAGTATCACGAATGTGGGGCCAATTTTATTGAAAATGGGGCTCTAAGCAAAGGAATGGCTTTTGCTTTCTGTTTTAGGCAGTTTTTTTGTCAATGAAGTGGTTCTACAAGGGAGATTGCAACTTTTATCATTTTCGGAACTCCTCTCTGCTAATATATGACCACATCAGAGTTTTTTAGCATTCAGCACAACTTTGATGTGGTCTGTGGTCATAAATCAGCACAAAGGAGCTTATAAAGGGACATATTAAAGAGTTACAAACATCCCCGCCAGAACAAAGCTTGAAACAGATTATCAGTTAACCCAGCAATATGCAGGGAAACAGTCAGTTAAACTCTGACATTTTTAATAAATCTCTTTTTCAAGAAAAAATGTTTTTTGTCCAAATTATATAGATTTAAGTAGAAAAAAAAGTGTCCCCAAAAAAGTGCCCAGGGTCGATACAACGCAGATCTATAATACGGCTTTGTGCAATAGTTCTTTTCTTTTCCTCGGTCCTTGGTGGTAATGACTCTGACAAAAAAATATCGAGCGTATAAATATTTTTAGCCAAAATACAGAGGGAACGTATTTGTCGAGAGCCGCCTGTCTGTGCAAAATACAGTTCATTATGGATCCGAAAGACAAAGCAATTCCTAAAAATAAAGAAAAAAAGAAAGAGATAAGAATAAAACATAAAAAAATCAGCTTGTTTCATCACAATTTTATCAAATGGCTTTTTGTCTTTTTAATTTTGCACTTGTTTGTAGAAAATGACTTTTTCACCCGCGCGCTCAGGATTAATCACATTCTGCGGTGACCGCTGGGTAATTACTTTACAGAAGAGAACCCTAAACACACAGAAGACGCCGCGGCTCCCGGATTACCGAGTCTGTGCTGCTTTCCCAATTAAATGCTCTCTATTAATTTGCAGCTTTACTTCCATTAAAAAGATGAACACAATTATCTGCGCGGTATTATCATTTCATTATGGGATAAGGAACTATTTTTTTTTTCCCTGGGAAGAATTCATGGATCTAAGAAGGAATTTCTGCTAACAGTTGATAGAATATTATTATCAAATTTGACAATAATCATTTTTCAGCCAGCATACGGATTTATTTTGAGCAGTGTCAGAGGTTAATGGTTGCTATAAAAATACTTTTTTCCCCAAACAATCACAGACATTTTAAACATCTGTACACACATTGTATTCACCATCCGCAGGTCCAGAACAGCTGTGCTCAATGATTGGCTGCAGTGCTGATGTGTGATATAGTCATGACGTCACCGCTGCCGCTAATACATAAAACCAGAGCAGAAGTGAAGAGTTGACGATCACAGATCTTGGATTTTAAGATTTGTAAAAAAAAGATATAAAATCTTATGTTGTTGGCATGTTCCTACAGATCTTTGATGGACCTTATGGCAGCACACAGGGCCGTGACGATGTCTCTCGGCACCTCGGTCATGGTTCCGGATTCTATCAGGTCGTGAAGTTCGGCATAGTCATTCACTGAAAGGAGGATTCCCATTTAGTACACTATGTCATCAATGTATGATAGATGGGGGTCTTACACTTGCTTTTCTCTGATAGAGGCACCATTCTCGAAATAGACCTTTTTATTTCCCCAGTGTTGCCCAACCTTCCCAACTGATCACTATTGTTCCTATTTATCATACAAACTTCTTATCCGCATCATTCTCAGTGAATCCAGGCGGGTGAAGTGGAAGCCATCAGCCTGTTGCCCCTGGAATATTTTCTCTATGCTATTATATTCTTTTGAAAGATACTGATCCTTTGTTACTCTTCTCTCGTGGATCCAGTGTTTGGCCCGCCATCCTCTTCCTGCCTCCGTCGGCTCAATCTGCTCTTCTGCACCTTGAGTTGCAAATGGCTACACAAAGTTCATCAATTAGTTTATATAGGCTGACTCAGGCACTGGAATGCCACCAAAGTATTCTGGTGGTTGGTGTCCATGCTGTTTCCATGGATTATCCTAATGCTCTTCCTAGAACATTAGGACAAACTCTGTTCTTTCCACATTACTAGGTAACTCTGCTGCACCACTGACCAGCTCTGTCTTGGATTCTGTGGCAAATCCAGCTCTGCTACATCTCACACACTACTGGCTAGCTCTGCTTTGCACTCTATGACAAACCAAGCTCTCCTAACTTGCTGAGCAACTCTACTACACCACTGGCCAGCTCTGCCTTGCAATCTGTGACAAGCCAAGCACTGCAACATTACTTTATAACTCGGCTACACCACAGGCCTGCTTTGCTTTGGATGCTGTGGCAAAGTCAGCTCTACTACATTGCTGGATAACTCTCCTATACCACTGTCCAGCTTTGCCTTGGACACTATCACAAACCCAGCTGCGCTACATTTCTGGATAACTCTGCTTTACCACTAACCAGCTCTGTTTTGGACGGCTTGGTGACAAAGCATGCTCTTCTACATTTCTTGGAAACTCTGCTTTGGCTGCTGTTTAAAAAAAAAAAGCTTTGCTATATATCACTTGGGAACGTTGGTACACCACTGGATAGCTTAGTCTTGGACTCTGTGACAAACTTATCTCTGTATAATAACTTGTTAACCCTGCCTTACAGTTATGACGTCAACATTTTGGACTCTGTTGCAAACTCAGCTCTGTTACATCACTGGGATATGACTGCTATACTACAGGTCCAATTTTGCTGGTAAACTTCCTGCATCAGGCACACCAGATGCAATATATCTACTGCTGAAGTGACTTCTGTGGTTCCAATGGTTTCATTTACTGTTCTGCCACATCATCCTCGATTGTTCCAAGTGGATTATTCTGCAGCACCAATGCATCTGTCCGTGCTGCATAAGAACTGCTCTTCCAGACCAAAGGCTTCAAGGATTAGGTGAGACATAACCATTTCCTTGAAGTGATCCAGCTATTAAGGAGTCTTTAGGGAAATGCTAGCTGGAAAATTGACCGAGAAAACAGATCCCCTACAGAAGGAAGATCGTCTCTGTCTCTCTAGTGCCCCCAACAATTGGCTTAGATTAACTTACAGGTGGTTTCCCATAGATGGCACCAGAGAGTCAACTCTACTCCGCATAAATTATTCCTAAATTTGTTCTTTAATATTAAGAAGGAAAAATAACAAAAATATTCATTAAATTAACGAAAGTTTTGTTATTCTTAATTAAATAAAACCTTGATGTCTATGTGCGCTCGACAGAGGCGTATCGGTAGATGACTGATAAACAGTGGGAGGATGAAACGCGATGATTTTAATTGTTTTCAGCTGAGGAGTAATGTATAAAAGACAATTCAGCCCGGCACAAAACACTCCAAACTAGAGAAATTTTACACTCAGCATTTGGTGCGTCTTACACTGTGTTAAACAGAGAACAGGTGCTAAAAAGCCTCCGAACAATGGAAAAGAGAAATAAAACAGACATCTGCAGTTAATTAGACCTCACTCATGTATTAAAGTCTGAAAACGCGCATTAAAGCGCATCGTCACATCAACAAACGCTGACTCTTCATGTGCAGATCTCAATATTGCAATCTGAAAGGACAAGTCCAATTTGACAATATCCATGGAGATCAATAGCACCGGGAAATATAGGAAAGGGTTTAGTTACTGTGGACATTCCCTTAAAATCCTGTAGGGCACGCAAGGTACCCCTGCTAATGCCAGGACATATCCAGGCAGATTTGAAGTTCGCCAATGATTATCTGGATGATCCAGAGGAGGCATAGGAGAAAGTCATGTGGTCAGAGGAGACAAAAGTAGAACTTTTTGGTATCAACTCCACTCACCATGTTTTGAGGAAGAACAAGGATGAGTACAACCCTAAGAACACTGTCCCAACTGTAAAGCATAGTGGAGGAAACATAATACTTTGGGGGTGCTTTTCTGCAAAGGGAACAAGGATGACTGCACCTTATTTAAGGAAGGATGGATGGGGTCATGTATGGTGAGATTTTGGCCAAGAGCCTCTTTCTCTCAGTAAGATGATTGAAGATTGGTCATGGCTGGGTCTTCCATCATGACAATGACCCAAAACACACAGCCAGGGCAACTAAGGAGTGGATCCGTAATAAGCATTACAAGGTCCTGGAGTGGCCTAGCCAGTCTCCAGACCTCAGCTCAATAGAAAATCTTTGGAGGAGCTGAAACTCAATGTTGCCCAGTGACAGCCCCGAAACCTGAAAGATCTGGAGAAGATCTATATGAAGGAGGTCATGTATGGTGAGATTTTGGCCAAGAGCCTCTTTCTCTCAGTAAGATGATTGAAGATTGGTCATGGCTGGGTCTTCCATCATGACAATGACCTGAAACACACAGCCAGGGCAACTAAAGAGCTGCTCCGTAATAAGCATTACAAGGTCCTGGAGTGGCCTAGCCAGTCTCCAGACCTCAGCTCAATAGAAAATCTTTGGAGGAGCTGAAACTCAATGTTGCCCAGTGACAGCCCCGAAACCTGAAAGATCTGGAGAAGATCTGTATGAAGGAGGTCATGTACGGTGAGATTTTGGCCAAGAGCCTCTTTCTCTCAGTAAGATGATTAAAGATTGGTCATGGCTGGGTCTTCCATCATGACAATAACCCGAAACACACAGCCAGGGCAACTAAGGAGTGACTCCGTAAAAAGCATTACAAGGTCCTGGAGTGGCCTAGTCGGTCTCCAGACCTCAGCTCAATAGAAAATCTTTGGAGGAGCAGAAACTCAATGTTGCCCAGTGACAGCCCCGAAACCTGAAAGATCTGGAGAAGATCTGTATGGAGGAGTGGGCCAAAATCCCTGCTGCAGTGTGTGCAAACCTGGTTCGGAACTACTGGAAACGTCTGACCTAAGTAATTGCAAACAAAGGTTTCTGCACCAAATATTACGTTTTTCTATTTTATGAAATAGAATTCTGGTTCAGTAAAAGTTAATGTGCCCCATAGAACAGAGCAGAATACATTAATCTAAATCCCGCTTGACAGATACTAGTAGTGTGAAATTCACACTACCCACATATGTGGATACAGCAGTAAAATCTGTAGAAATAGATCAAATCCTCATCTGATATTTTTAATTCCTAACACCGATGTTTGAAGCTCCATATTTTATATGTTTGGCTTTCAGCTCTGGAGATCTGCCCAGTGATATCAAGGGATGTGAAAGAAATATCAGGATTGACGTTCTAGTACCCGAGTGATAATCTAGTCTGAACGTGGTATTAATATTGAGGATTCGTCCTATGATCAGATTGTGGACCAAAATAACCTGACTTCATTGTTGACTTGTCAAGTAGCCATCTCGAAATATCTAGCACTGGCTCTCTGGATCTTTTAGCAATCAACTATGTTGTTTTTTTTTAATCCCAAAATATTATCTCTTGTGTTCTACAATAGCAATAGATGATACAAAATGCCGTTCAGTGATATGAAATGGTACAAAATAGAATTCTGTGCTACAAAATAGCCTTATATGTTACTAAATACTAGTCTGTGTTACAATCTAGCCTTCCGTGTCCTAAAATAGTGAGATTACAAGACGGAATTTGATGTTACAAAATAGTGTTCTGCATTACGATGTAGCCTAACGGGACCGGGACAAGGTAATTTGGTGTCCCAGTCAGATGAAGCTAACGGCGGACCCCCCACCCCGATGAACCTTCAGCATCCAAGTAAAGGAATAGGTTAGAGACTAAGGTAAAAAGACCCCTAAAATACCACCTTTTTTAACCAAAAAAATACCAGCAAAAGTAAAAAAAAAAATAGTGATGTACTTTCGGGGTGAGGGTCAACAGGGAGTGGGGCCGTTTGGTTTCAATTAATGCATCGATCATCTTCATCAGACTGCGGACCGTACAGCAAACACAGTACTGATGAGACTAGTCAGTACCAGCAAGTAAACATTTACATCCAGGTCCCTTATGGGTGACCTCTTCTCTGAGTCGTTTTTTTTTATTCGTCTCCATCTTGCTCAGACGCCATGATGACTTTTCTCATCCACATCTCGTCTCTACAGACTTCCCTCTTTTCCGCACTTCTGAGGCACATCCCAACACGGCGTCCTTTAAACATAAGAATGGTATTAAAATACCCTCTGCATAAAAATATCTGTCCATATTATGACCTAAATAAGCCTCCTATGGTATATGGCCTCCACATTGTCCTCTTTAATAAGCTACACTCGCAATACTGCCATCATCCGCTATAACCGCCACACCGTCCGCCCTTTAGAACCACGGCCTATATCATGGCTGTCCCCCCTCTAGGCTCTAGCTTTCCCTTACACTCTCTCTATATCTCCACATTGTCTCCCCGACAAGCTAACCTGTCTCCATACTGTGCTCCATTTCACGCTGCCCCTCTCCCTATCCATGCTTTGCCTCTTCACATTATGCCCTCATGCTGCCCACCACGCTGTCCTCTCCGAACTATATCTCCTTCCACACTGTTCTCCTACATGGTATGATGGTGACCACAGCCGTCCATACAGTGTTATATCAACAACATCCCTCAATATAGCATATGATGTCCACCCCAGCACCCCAATATACAGTATGATGTCCCTCACAGCCCCTATACGGTCTGATAATCACCCACAGCCCCCTACACAATGATGTCCCCCACATATTCTATATAGGACGATGTCCCCACAGCCTAGGAATAACATCCTCCACAGCTCCCAGTATAATGTTCCCCACAGTCTCTGATATAATACGATGCCCCCATGGCCCAGGTATAACGTCCCCCACAGCTCCAAGAATAATGTTCCACATAGTCTCTGCTATAATATGATGTCCTCCACAGCCCCTCTTGTGATAGCTCCCATAACCAGCCCCTCACATGTCCCCCACAGCCATACCATCATATGTTCCCCAAAACCAGCCCTTCATGTTCCCCACAGCCAGCCCCTCATGTCCCCATAGCCATTCCCTCTTTTTTCCCCACATCCAGCCCATCTTATTTTCCCCACATAGCCAGCCTCTTTTATGTCCCCATAGCCATCCTCTCATATGTCCACTATAGCCAGCCCCCTTATGTCCCACATATGTCCCCCAATAGCCAGCACCTCATATGACACAGTAGCCAGCCCCACATGTGCCCCCCATAGTCAGCCCCACATATGTCCCTAAATAGTCAGCCCCTCATATAACCCAGTAGCTTCCTCTCACTGTCGGGGTACCTCAGGGCTCAGTCCTTGGCCCCCTTCTGTTCTCTCTCTACACGGCCCCAATTGGACAGACCATCAGCAGATTTGGCTTTCAGTACCATCTTTATGCCGACGATACACAACTATATAAGTCATCCCCTGACCTTACCCCCGCTGTACTACAGAACGCCACTGACTGTCTGTCCGCAGTCTCTGACATCATGTCCGCTCCCTATCTGAAACTCAACTTCTCCAAACTGAACTTCTTCTGCTCCCGCCATCTACTAACCTCCCTAAATCTGACGTTTCCCTCTCCGTGGATGGCACCATAATAACACCCCGGCAGCAGGCGCGCTGTCTGGGTGTTATGTTTGACTCCGATCTCTCCTTCACCTCCCATATACAATCTCTTGCACGCTCGTGCCGCTTACACCTAAAGAACATCTCTAGAATCCGCCATTTTCTCACCATGGAGACAGCTAAAACCCTCACTGTCGCCCTGATCCACTCCCGCCTGGACTACTGTAACGCTCTATTAATTGGCCTCCCCCTCACTCGACTTTCCCCTCTCCAGTCCATCCTTAATGCAGCATCCAGGGTCGTCCATCTGGCTAATCGTTACTCGGACGCGTCCGCTCTTCGCCAGTCGTTACACTGGCTACCCATTCATTACAGGATACAATTCAAAGTACTTGTTCTCACCCACAAAGCTCTCCACAGTGCGGCACCCCCTTACATCTCCTCCCTCATTTCTGTCTATCAGCCTAACAGACCACTGCGCTCTGCAAATGACTTTCGATTAACCTCTGCACTAATCCGTACCTCCCACTCCCGACTCCAAGACTTTTCCCGTGCTGCGCCAATCCTCTGGAATGCTCTACCCCAAGATATTAGAACCATCCATAATTTGCATAGTTTTAGGCGCTCGCTCAAAACACATTTGTTCAGAGCGGCCTATCACGTTCACTAATCAATCAGTCATTTTATGTTTGTGTGTGTGTGTAGCCCATTCACTATCTCCATCTACCCCCCACCCCCTGAAGATGGCTGGACCATGATTGTAAATACATCATTGTAAATACACACCTGTACTTTGCATCTCCCCCACCTCATTGTGGATTGTAAGCTCTCACGAGCAGGGGCGGCTTATTTTGCTTTAATTATTGTATTGTTAACGTTGTTACTTATGACTTTTGTGTTTGAAACTGTTAAACTGTAAAGCGCTGCCGAATATGTTGGCGCTATATAAAAAAAGATTATTATTATTATTATTATTAGCCAGCCCCATATATGTCCCCCATAGCCAGCCCCACATATGTCCGACAATAGCCAGCCCCACATGTTTCCCAATAGCCAACCTCACATATGTCTCCCATAGCCAGCCCCACATGTCCCCCATAGCCAGCCCCACATATGTCCCCCAATAGCCAGCCCCTCATAATGTTCCATTTCCTCTTCCCCGACTGGTCTCTTCCTCTTAGGAGAATGAGACATGAACTCCAATGCCTCTCTCGGCCCACAGGCCCCGGACCATCCAGGGATCTAGGCTAGACTCTCGGTGCACCCTCTTGCTGTTTGAAAGCTTGGTACTATCAGGGCCCATCGCAGCTTCTATGTGCACTTGCACCTTGTACTAACACCTTCTGAGACTTTGACTACTCCTTCAGGAAGTGCTTCCCCTTTTTGTTTGCGTAACCCCTCCCAGAATATGGGCTATTCCCAAAGCTTTAACTGTATCTTACCCAGTGTGTACTAACTGTATCCCTACAGTCCTCAAATAATTCCCCTGTTGGACTGCCCTCCCCAATCCCTGGGGATGGCCTTGAGGTTAGACCTCCAGGACACCAAACACAAACCGACCATAAGGGTAAAATACGTTTTATATATAAATAACATAGGCAAAACAAAGGACACTTTCATCAAAATTAACCCCCTTACCGCATCTTCTCGAACACTGTTCACCCTCTAATATAAATACAGAAAAAAGTCTGCGGCAAAACTGAGATTTACCTGGATTCTAGAAGGTCGGGAAAGGGGCTAAAAAATAAAAAAATTATACTCATCTCACCGATCAACTGTCCCACCACCACAGTTTCCCACTTGGTTGTTCACTGTCACTCTTTGTCCCCAGTCTCTTCTGGTCTTCACGGCAGGAAATTTATTGAGCGCCAACCTGAATCGGCACAATATAACGCACATCATAACATCGATGCGCTCGTGTTGACGTCGTGGTGGCCTTGTGATGTCAAGACTTCATGACATGTGTTGGCCAAGACCTTCTCAGCTCGATGCAGAATGAAGGAGGACACAAAAGAAGACATCACCTGCCATGAAGACCTTGTCGAGACTGGAGCTAGAGAGATCCTGAAGAAGACCCGGCACAAAGCTGTGGCAGTGAGAGAGGTGAGTGGCGTGGAGAGCTGCTATATTTTTTTTTTTTAATGCCTGTACTTATGCTTTGGGCTCTGGTAAAACCCCAAAACCTCATGAGGCACGTTAGAATTGCATTGAATAATTTGGACTCTCGGGAAATTCACTCGTCAATAGTCCCAAGTTTTGTAATTGTGATGCCACATTAAAGTACCTACACCTGCCGCAGGTTTTTCATGTGTGTTCTCCTAACCATGATAAACCAAGTGATAAAGTATCTCAACTCATACAAAACTGTCTGCAACTCAACTGAAAAAGCCTCGAGAACATTTACCCTTTTGTCTTCTGAGCTGAAATAATTTCTCCATCTCCAAATTGCACACATCTTCCTCCAATCCTCCGCGCAGACGATTACTGCCTCTTGCAGTGAAACCATTTTTACATCATTAAAGTTATTGCTTGACGGGGTCTTCTGTTCTTCTAAAACCTTTTTATGACTAATGCTAAAGAACAGACATTTATGTTCCCATCAATATGTTTTGTTCTCTGGCTCAGACCGTATAACACTGCCTATCCCCCAGGAAGCCTTAAAATGAAGCCGTGGCGTACACAGCTCCATCGTTTGAGAGTTAGGCAAAGTTCTTGCAAAAATGATTTTATTTTTTCTAATGAGGAATAAATCTAAAATAATCATAGATTCACAGTATACAATATGCATGAAAAATAAATCAGTCCCTAAAAAAACTTCTGACTGATTAAGGGAGGATGAGCTAACGAGACTGGCCAAATAATTGCCCTCTCATAACAACCGTCCAAATGGCAACGTAGGCCAACGACATAGGGAGAGGCAATTGCATTGTAAAATGGGTGCCACGGGGCTTGGGGGGGGGCACCAATACTACTCTGCTTTGGTCAAGGTATTTAGATACAAGCAAATTATTATTGCCCAGGGGGTAAGGAAAGGCAAAAACAGGGAGCCATGCAAATTAAGGGGAACTTTTCAGCAGTTTCCACTGGCGCCACTTGTTTTTTATGCATTGCAACAACTTTCTAACAACCCTTCTATTGCATATCTTGCAAAAAACCCTTTGATGTTGTCCCACAATGTATGATGACTCGTATCGAACAATTCTCTAGACCATGCCCGGTGCCTCCTCTGTGCCCAGTAATGCCACACCTCTGACCCTGATTGACACAAAGAACCCCCATAGTGCAAGCGATAGATGCCACCATAATATTAGCAGCAAAGAACCCCCATAGTGCTAACCACAGATGCCACCATAATACTAGCAGCAAAGAACCCCCATAGTGCCAACCACAGATGCCACCATAATACTAGCAGCAAAGAAACCCCATAGTGCCAACCACAGATGCCACCATAATACTAGCAACAAAGAACCCTCATAGTGCCAACCACAGATGCCACCATAATACTAGCAGCAAAGAAACCCCATAGTGCCAACCACAGATGCCACCATAATACTAGCAGCAAAGAAACCCCATAGTGCCAACCACAGATGCCACCATAATACTAGCAACAAAGAACCCTCATAGTGCTAACCACAGACGCCACCATAATACTAGCAACAAAGAACCCCCATAGTGCCAACCACAGATGCCACCATAATACTAGCAGCAAAGAAACCCCATAGTGCCAACCACAAATGCCACCATAATACTAGCAACAAAGAACCCTCATAGTGCTAACCACAGACGCCACCATAATACTAGCAACAAAGAACCCTCATAGTGCTAACCACAGATGCCACCATATGACTAGCAGCAAAGAACCCCATAGTGCCAACCACAGATGCCACCATAATACTAGCAGCAAAGAAACCCCATAGTGCCAACCACAGATGCCACCATAATACTAGCAACAAAGAACCCTCATAGTGCTAACCACAGATGCCACCATATGACTAGCAGCAAAGAACCCCATAGTGCCAACCACAGATGCCACCATAATACTAGCAGCAAAGAACACCCATAGTGCCAACCACAGATGCCACCATACGACTAGCAGCAAAGAACCCCCATAGTGCCAACCACAGATGCCACCATAATACTAGCAGCAAAGAACCCCCTTAGTGCCAACCACAGATGCCACCATACGACTAGCAGCAAAGAACCCCATAGTGCCAACCTCGGATGCCACCATAACACTAGCAGCAAAGAATCCCCACGACTGTGATATCATCCAGACCAATGAGTAATGGAGCGGTGGCTTTGTCAATCACAGAGGAGGCTACTGGACTTTTCCATGCTCATTATCACACAGCAAGGGGTAACTTCAAAGTGTTATTTTTCAAGGTATGATGGGCAGCCTAGGGGAGGCTAAAAAGTTATTATATAGCATAATAACGAGGTGTTACTGATTTTCCTATGGAAAAAAGTGTTGTCAGGCTCCCTTATAGCCCAAACCCCCGGGCCGTACACAGGGGACACTTTTCATCTTATTGGAGACATAGATGTTACTCTGGAGTATACCTGCCATTATTTGCAAATTAAAAAGCAGTATAACTGTCCAAAGTAAGACATAATATATCACTGCAGAGAGTCAGGCAGTGATGCCATGTGGAGCGTAGGCAAGAAAGCCAAGCTACTGCCAGACACAGAGGTCCCATGGTGCCAGCAGCAGAGACCCCCAGTCACAGACGCCCTCAATGTCTAGTCACAGTTACCTCCATGATACCAGCAGAAGAGACAAGTCAAAATCTCAGCATGTGATCAGATATTGATCTTTAGTGATAGTGACAGACACCCCTCACAGTGCCAGCCACAGTTTCCCCCATAGTACAAGCAGAAAAGGCTCCTCATATTGACTGTGACTGGCACTGTGCGGAACCTCTGCTGCTTATACTATGGAGGCATCGGTGACTGGTAGTGTGGAGCCTCTGTGGTTTATACAGTGGGGTTACCTGTGGCTGCCACTATGGGAACACAGATGCCCCCAAAGTACAAGCAGCAAAGGTATTTTGCAGTGCCAGTCACAGATGCCCCCACAGTACAAGCAGCAGAGGGTCCACACAGTGCCAGGAACAGATGCCCCCACAGTACAAGCAGCAGAGTTGTCACACAGTGCCAGTCACAGATGCCCCCACAGTACAAGCAGCAGAGGGTCCACACAGTGCCAGGAACAGATGCCCCCACAGTACAAGCAGCAGAGGTTCCACACAGTGCCAGTTACAGATACCCCACAGTACAAGCAGCAGAGGTGCCACACAGTGCCTGGAACAGATGCCCCCACAGTACAAGCAGCAGAGGCTCCACACAGTGCCAGTTACAGATACCCCACAGTACAAGCAGCAGAGGTGCCACACAGTGCCAGGAACAGATGCCCCCACAGTACAAGCAGCAGAGGTGCCACACAGTGCCAGGAACAGATGCTCCCACAGTACAAGCAACAGAAGCTTCACACAGTGCCAGGAACAGATGCCCCACAGTACAAGCAGCAGAGGTGCCACACAGTGCCAGTCACAGATGCACCCACAGTACAAGCAGCAGAGGCTTCACACAGTGCCAATCACAGATGCCCCCACAATACAAGCAGCAGAGGCTTCACACAGTGCCAGGAACAGATTTCCCCACAGTACAAGCAGCAGAGGTTCCACACAGTGCCAGGAACAGATGCACCCACAATACAAGCAGCAGAGGCTTCACACAGTGCCAATCACAGATGCCCCCACAATACAAGCAGCAGAGGCTTCACACAGTGCCAGGAACAGATTTCCCCACAGTACAAGCAGCAGAGGTTCCACACAGTGCCAGGAACAGATTTCCCCACAGTAAAAGAAGCAAAGGCTTCACACAGTGCCAGGAACAGATGCCCCAACAGTACAAGAAGCAGAGGCTTCACACAGTGCCAGGAACAGATGCCCCCACAGTACAAGAAGCAGAGGCTTCACACAGTGCCAGGAACAGATGTCCCCACAGTACAAGCAGCAGAGGCTTCACACAGTGCCAGGAACAGATGCCCCCACAGGACAAGCAGAAGAAGCTTCACACAGTGCCAGGAACAGATGCCCCCACAGTACAAGCAGCAGAGGCTTCACACAGTGCCAGGAACAGATGCCCCCACACAGTACAAGCAGCAGAGGCTTCACACAGTGCCAGGAACAGATGCCCCCACAGTACAAGCAGCAGAGGCTTCACACAGTGCCAGGAACAGATGCCCCCACAGTACAAGCAGCAGAGGCTTCACACAGTGCCAGGAACAGATGCCCCACAGTACAAGCAGCAGAGGCTTCACACAGTACCACGAACAGATGCACCACAGTACAAGCAGCAGAGGCTTCACACAGTACCACGAACAGATGCACCACAGTACAAGCAGCAGAGGCTTCACACAGTGCCAGGAACAGATGCTCCACAGTACAAGCAGCAGAGGCTTCACACAGTGCCACGAACAGATGCCCCACAGTACAAGCAGCAGAGGTTCCACACAGTGCCAGGAATAGATGCCCCACAGTACAAGCAGCAAAGGTTTCAAATAGTGCCACAAACAGTTGCCCCACAGTAAAAGCAGCAGAGGCTTCACACAGTGCCAGGAACAGATGCCCCCACAGTACAAGCAGCAGAGGCTTCACACAGTGCCAGGAACAGATGTCGCCACAGTACAAGCAGCAGAGGTGCCACACAGTGCCAGTCACAGATGCTCCCACAGTACAAGCAGCAAAGGTGCCACACAGTGCCAGGAACAGATGCCCCACAGTACAAGCAGCAGAGGCTTCACACAGTGCCAGGAACAGATGCCCCCACAGTACAAGCAGCAGAGGCTGCACACAGTGCCAGGAACAGATGCCCCCACAGTACAAGCAGCAGAGGCTTCACACAGTGTCAGGAACAGATGCCCCCACAGTACAAGCAGCAGAGGCTTCACACAGTGCCAGGAACAGATGCCCCCACAGTACAAGCACCAGAGGCTTCACACAGTGCCAGGAACAGATGCCCCCACAGTACAGGCAGCAGAGGCTTCAGACAGTGCCAGGAACAGATGCCCCCACAGTACAAGCAGCAGAGGTGTCCCACAGTGCCAGTCACAGATGCTCCCACAGGACAAGAAGCAGAGGTTCCACACAGTGCCAGGAACAGATGCCCCCACAGTACAAGCAGCAGAGGTTCCACACAGTGCCAGTCACAGATGCCCCCACAGTACAAGCAGCAGAGGCTGCACACAGTGCCAGGAACAGATTTCCCCACAGTACAAGCAGCAGAGGTGCCACACAGTGCCAGTCACAGATGCACCCACAGCACAAGCAGCAGAGGCTTCACACAGTGCCAATCACAGATGCCCCCACAATACAAGCAGCAGAGGCTTCACACAGTGCCAGGAACAGATTTCCCCACAGTACAAGCAGCAGAGGTTCCACACAGTGCCAGGAACAGATTTCCCCACAGTAAAAGAAGCAAAGGCTTCACACAGTGCCAGGAACAGATGCCCCAACAGTACAAGAAGCAGAGGCTTCACACAGTGCCAGGAACAGATGCCCCCACAGTACAAGAAGCAGAGGCTTCACACAGTGCCAGGAACAGATGCCCCCACAGTACAAGCAGCAGAGGCTTCACACAGTGCCAGGAACAGATGCCCCCACAGGACAAGCAGAAGAAGCTTCACACAGTGCCAGGAACAGATGCCCCCACAGTACAAGCAGCAGAGGCTTCACACAGTGCCAGGAACAGATGCCCCCACACAGTACAAGCAGCAGAGGCTTCACACAGTGCCAGGAACAGATGCCCCCACAGTACAAGCAGCAGAGGCTTCACACAGTGCCAGGAACAGATGCCCCCACAGTACAAGCAGCAGAGGCTTCACACAGTGCCAGGAACAGATGCCCCACAGTACAAGCAGCAGAGGCTTCACACAGTACCACGAACAGATGCACCACAGTACAAGCAGCAGAGGCTTCACACAGTACCACGAACAGATGCACCACAGTACAAGCAGCAGAGGCTTCACACAGTGCCAGGAACAGATGCTCCACAGTACAAGCAGCAGAGGCTTCACACAGTGCCACGAACAGATGCCCCACAGTACAAGCAGCAGAGGTTCCACACAGTGCCAGGAATAGATGCCCCACAGTACAAGCAGCAAAGGTTTCAAATAGTGCCACAAACAGTTGCCCCACAGTAAAAGCAGCAGAGGCTTCACACAGTGCCAGGAACAGATGCCCCCACAGTACAAGCAGCAGAGGCTTCACACAGTGCCAGGAACAGATGTCGCCACAGTACAAGCAGCAGAGGTGCCACACAGTGCCAGTCACAGATGCTCCCACAGTACAAGCAGCAAAGGTGCCACACAGTGCCAGGAACAGATGCCCCACAGTACAAGCAGCAGAGGCTTCACACAGTGCCAGGAACAGATGCCCCCACAGTACAAGCAGCAGAGGCTGCACACAGTGCCAGGAACAGATGCCCCCACAGTACAAGCAGCAGAGGCTTCACACAGTGTCAGGAACAGATGCCCCCACAGTACAAGCAGCAGAGGCTTCACACAGTGCCAGGAACAGATGCCCCCACAGTACAAGCACCAGAGGCTTCACACAGTGCCAGGAACAGATGCCCCCACAGTACAGGCAGCAGAGGCTTCAGACAGTGCCAGGAACAGATGCCCCCACAGTACAAGCAGCAGAGGTGCCCCACAGTGCCAGTCACAGATGCTCCCACAGGACAAGAAGCAGAGGTTCCACACAGTGCCAGGAACAGATGCCCCCACAGTACAAGCAGCAGAGGTTCCACACAGTGCCAGTCACAGATGCCCCCACAGTACAAGCAGCAGAGGCTGCACACAGTGCCAGGAACAGATGCCCCCACAGTACAAGCAGCAGAGGCTTCACACAGTGCCAGGAACAGATGCCCCCACAGTACAAGCAGCAGAGGCTTCACACAGTGCCAGGAACAGATGCCCCCACAGTACAAGCACCAGAGGCTTCACACAGTGCCAGGAACAGATGCCCCCACAGTACAAGCAGCAGAGGCTTCACACAGTGCCAGGAACAGATGCCCCCACAGTACAAGCAGCAGAGGCTTCACACAGTGCCAGGAACAGATGCCCCCACAGTACAAGCACCAGAGGCTTCACACAGTGCCAGGAACAGATGCCCCCACAGTACAGGCAGCAGAGGCTTCAGACAGTGCCAGGAACAGATGCCCCCACAGTACAAGCAGTAGAGGTGCCCCACAGTGCCAGTCACAGATGCTCCCACAGGACAAGAAGCAGAGGTTTCACACAGTGCCAGGAACAGATGCCCCCACAGTACAAGCAGCAGAGGTTCCACACAGTGCCAGTCACAGATGCCCCCACAGTACAAGCAGCAGAGGCTGCACACAGTGCCAGGAACAGATGCCCCCACAGTACAAGCAGCAGAGGCTTCACACAGTGCCAGGAACAGATGCCCCCACAGTACAAGCAGCAGAGGCTTCACACAGTGCCAGGAACAGATGCCCCCACAGTACAAGCACCAGAGGCTTCACACAGTGCCAGGAACAGATGCCCCCACAGTACAAGCAGCAGAGGCTTCACACAGTGCCAGGAACAGATGCCCCCACAGTACAAGCAGCAGAGGCTTCACACAGTGCCAGGAACAGATGCCCCCACAGTACAAGCACCAGAGGCTTCACACAGTGCCAGGAACAGATGCCCCCACAGTACAGGCAGCAGAGGCTTCAGACAGTGCCAGGAACAGATGCCCCCACAGTACAAGCAGTAGAGGTGCCCCACAGTGCCAGTCACAGATGCTCCCACAGGACAAGAAGCAGAGGTTCCACACAGTGCCAGGAACAGATGCCCACACAGTACAAGCAGCAGAGGTTCCACACAGTGCCAGTCACAGATGCCCCCACAGTACAAGCAGCAGAGGCTGCACACAGTGCCAGGAACAGATGCCCCCACAGTACAAGCAGCAGAGGCTTCACACAGTGCCAGGAACAGATGCCCCCACAGTACAAGCAGCAGAGGCTGCACACAGTGCCAGGAACAGATGCCCCCACAGTACAAGCAGCAGAGGCTTCACACAGTGCCAGGAACAGATGCCCCCACAGTACAAGCAGCAGAGGCTTCACACAGTGCCAGGAACAGATGCCCCCACAGTACAAGCACCAGAGGCTTCACACAGTGCCAGGAACAGATGCCCCCACAGTACAAGCAGCAGAGGCTGCACACAGTGCCAGGAACAGATGCCCCCACAGTACAAGAAGCAGAGGCTTCACACAGTGCCAGGAACAGATGCCCCCACAGTACAAGCAGCAGAGGCTGCACACAGTGCCAGGAACAGATGCCCCCACAGTACAAGCAGCAGAGGCTTCACACAGTGCCAGGAACAGATGCCCCCACAGTACAAGCAGCAGAGGCTTCACACAGTGCCAGGAACAGATGCCCCCACAGTACAAGCAGCAGAGGCTTCACACAGTGCCAGGAACAGATGCCCCCACAGTACAAGCAGCAGAGGCTGCACACAGTGCCAGGAACAGATGCCCCCACAGTACAAGGAGCAGAGGCTTCACACAGTGCCAGGAACAGATGCCCCCACAGTACAAGCACCAGAGGCTTCACACAGTGCCAGGAACAGATGCCCCCACAGTACAAGAAGCAGAGGTTCCACACAGTGCCAGGAACAGATGCCCCCACAATACAAGCACCAGAGGCTTCACACAGTGCCAGGAACAGATGCCCCCACAGTACAAGCAGCAGAGGCTTCACACAGTGCCACTAGTGACCACATTGTCCTGGAAGCAGAAACCCCCCATAGTCCTAGTCATAGATTCCCCAGTAATACTAGCAGCAGAGACCACCATGGTGCCAGCCACAGATGCCTCCATACTACCAGCCACAGCCTTCGTAGCAATCTATTAACATGCAGCAAAGGTGCATAGAGCGATGTTTGTCCTTCAGTCATAGATTTATCGGCATCTATGACTGCAGAGGTCAAACCTCTTCTCCTTAATTGGCAGACATATTTCCTACAATATATAAGTCATAAAATGCTATTTCCATATTAATTGTTTGACATCATAAGGAAAGTCATTTTCTATATTATTTTCTCATCAGCTATACGGCTGCCCATTTAGGTTTATAGTTCTTGAAATGATGGCAGTTTATTTCTCCTTTGGCAATAAACACCCGGAATGGATGAAGGGATCATAAAGAGCAGCTTCAGACACTGATATTAAAGGGGTTATTACAAAACTTTAACATTACTTTAGTATAGGTCATCAATGTCAGATTATTGGGGTCCTCACTCCCGGTACACCCGCCTTTGATCTGAGTGAAAGGGGCTAGCGCTGCAATCACTTCATTGTCACCAGGCACAGCGCCATACATTTGCAGTGGCTGTGGCTGGTACTGCAGCTGTCTGCAGCCAAGTCCCATTCAAGTTAATGGGACTCAGTTACAGTACCTGCAATTCAAAGCACGGCCATGACAACATTTACAGAGCTGAACCTGGAGCCGCCACAGCACTCGCAAAAGTGCAATCAGCCCTTTAATCTGGGCTGTTGAAGAACCTTTTACCAATCCAATATCCTAAGGATAGGTCATCAATATTTCAATCCCAGAAAATCCTTGTAATGTCCAATGACTGATAACACCTCTATATACAGTAGCTAACACAGGATCCACCATTCACAATAGGTGATCTCACAGCTCACCTCCTCCTCCTGTACAATGACTGATAACACCTCTATATACAGTAGATAACACAGGATCCACCATTCACAATAGGTGATGTCACAGCTCACCTCCTCCTCCTCCTCCTGTACAATGACTGATAATACCTCTACATACAGTAGATAACACAGGATCCACCATTCACAATAGGTGATGTCACAGCTCACCTCCTCCTCCTGCACAATGACTGATAACACCTCTATATACAGTAGATAACACAGGATCCACCATTCACAATAGGTGATGTCACAGCACACCTCCTCCTCCTGTACAATTACTGATAACACCTCTATATACAGTAGATACACAGGATCCACCATTCACAATAGGTGATGTCACAGCTCACCTCCTCCTCCTGTACAATGACTGATAACACCTCTATATACAGTATATAACACAGGATCCACCATTCACAATAGGTGATGTCACAGCTCACCTCCTCCTCCTGTACAATGACTGATAGCACCTCTATATACAGTAGATAACACAGGATCCTCCATTCACAATAGGTGATATCACATCTCACCTCCACCTCCTCCTGTACAATGACTGATAACACCTCTATATACAGTAGATAACACAGGATCCACCATTCACAATAGGTGATGTCACAGCTCACCTCCTCCTCCTGTACAATGACTGATAACACCTCTATATACAGTAGATAACACAGGATCCACCATTCACAATAGGTGATGTCACAGCTCACCTCCTCCTCCTGTACAATGACTGATAACACCTCTATATACAGTAGATAACACAGGGTCCACCGTTCACAATAGGTGATGTCACAGCTCACCTCCTCCTCCTGTACAATGACTGATAACACCTCTATATACAGTAGATAACACAGGATCCACCATGCATAATAGGTGATATTACAGCTCACCTCCTCCCCCTTACTTCAGAATGACCTTTGCACACAATCATTAGACACTTCAATACCAATGACAGATACACAGTCTGCTCATTGCTGCTAATGTACATGTGGATTTCCTGGAACAACAGGCCGTTAGAGTCTAATAAAGCCCCAGTGGCCGATGCAGAAACTGTGAGATGGAAAAATGACAAAATGTTTTAAAAATACATTTAACCCAAAACCTCTTATAGACAATAGATCATTTTTCGATGCCAAATTTTGTTAACAGATCAGGACTTTTATTTTTGCCCCTCCCCTCCTTAATTCCCTTTTTTGAATGAAAGATGCAGAGTGCTTGGTAGAGTTTATCCGCTCGAGACGTTACCAGAAATATTGTGCGACTCCGCCGTAAATCCAAAGACGCCTAAATGAAATCCATTTCCACTTTCCGTATCCGCTCTCAAACGTTGATGACTCAGCCACAAACCGAGCACTCGGCTCCCTCTAAATTCTGAATAAAACTCATCCTAACAAGAGGAATAAAATATAAGAAGAAGTAAAAAAAAAAAAAAGAAGCTTCTATTTGCAGAGAGATTGCTACTTTCACAGATTTAAGTCCCTTACACGGGCGGCAGTCATGGCCAATGATTTTATGAAGTTTGTAAATGGAAGCGAGGTATAAAAACATGACGTGTGCACAATCCCGCGTCTTTCTCCCGGCAATCGGCAAACCGGTCGGAATCTTAAATTCCAGAAGACTCGGGCGCTTAACTAATTTAGTCACAGCCACTGACGGAGAAGCAGTCTCAGGACCCCCTTTAAATCTCGCACTGTACCGGCAGTTTCAGGTCTGAAATGAGCAATAAACTTTGAACACTTTATCCATTTTCAAAAGTAACCGTGAGGCCGCGGAGATCGGAAAAACGGTTTATCTTCCGCCGATAAGTCCCCATAACAAACATTCATTCCAGCTTTAAGGACGTCTCCTCTTTACCGCGGGAGCAGAAGTTTCTACAGATAGTTTTATATGGCGTCCAAACTCAAGGCTGCAACAGTATCTCCTCTTTTACTGTCTGCTCCCCCCCAAAAAAAAGTAGCCAAAATTGGTACCATGAAAACAATGTGAACGGGGTTTCCCTTTTATTTCTATCCCGTCCCTTCCCTGACCAGCTGCTCATTCCTCCCCTCGCCTCCTCCAGTCACTCTTCACCCTTCAGATCTTCCGACGTGAATTTCGTTCACATAGCCAGCGTTACACTGGAGCACCTTGGGCCCACCAGAGAAAATCATTCTTGGGGCCCACTCTGTAGCTACATAGAAATAAATACAAGACCACCAACTGAGCAATAAAACGTGCTAATATCAGGGTATAATATGAGGTAGTACATGTCTTTAATGATATAGCAGGGGTTGAGGTATCCTCCCTCATAGCATATACTGTAATGTAGCCCCCTCATAAAATATAATGCAGCCATCATATAGTATAATGCAGCCCCCTATAGAATATAATGAAGCACCCCTCATGGAGTATAATGCAGCCCCTCATAGAGTAGAATTCAACCCCTCCATAGAATATAATATAGCCCCTCTCATAGGGTATAATGTAGTCCCCCATAGAGTATAATGCAGCCCCATATAGAATATAATGTAGCTTCCTCATATGGTATAATGCAGCCCCCTATAGAATATAATGTAGCCCCATCAGAGTATAATGCAGCCCCCTCATAGGGTATATTGAAGCCTCCACATAGAGTATAATGAAGCCCCCTCATAGGGTATAATGCAGCCCCTCATAGAGTATAATGAAGCCCCCTCATAGGGTATAATGCAGCCCCCCATAGAATATAATGTAGCTCCCTCATAGAGTATAATGCAGCTCTCCCATATAATATAATGTAGCTCCCTCAAAGTATAATGCAGCCGCCTCATAGAATATAACGAAGCCCCCTCATAGGGTATAATGCTGCCCCCCATAGAACAGCACGGACTAGGGTTAGGACTGGGGAAACCTCACAGACTAGGGTAAGGACTGGGGAAACAGAACGGGCTAGGATTAGGACTGGGGAAACAGCACGGACTAGGGTAAGGATTGGGAAAACAGCATGGACAAGGGTTAGGACTGGGGAAACAGCACATACTAGGGTTAGGACTGGGGAAACAGCATGGACTAGGGTTAGGACTGGGGAAACAGCATGGACTAGGGTTAGGACTGGGGAAACAGCACGGACTAGGGTTAGGACTGGGGAAACAGCATGGACTAGGGTTAGGACTGGGGAAACAGCACGGACTAGGGTTAGGACTGGGGAAACAGCATTGGACTAGGGTAAGGACTGGGGAAACAGCATGGACTAGGGTTAGGACTGGGGAAACAGCACATACTAGGGTTATGACTGGGGAAACAGCAATTCAATTTTATTGAAATATTAGAGATATAGTAATATAAAACGTAAAAACCTGTTCATTAACTATTCAGCAGGTAAATTATTGCTTATTTCAATGTAATTGCTGGGCTTAATGAATCTATTTATCCATAAAGTCAACCAATGGCATGACTTACACATATGTACAGTAACTGCCGGCTCATAATATGAAGTCAGAAATTAAACGTGCACACATGTACCATTAAAAATAGGGCCTAAACAATCATAAATGCTGGTATGCGAGGTCAGATAAATTATCTATTACCTGCGGCCATGATGGAGGGAAGTGATGCACTGCTGCTGGCACCTCGACACGCGTTTCACCGAGTCTGCAGTTTCAGCTTATGGCTAGGATTAGTGTAATAGCTTGAACTAGGGATAGGGCTAGGATTAGGGTAAATGCTTGAACTAGGGATATTCGAACTAGGTGTCATGATCCAGACCAGGTTTTGAGTCCTGTCTTTACTTTTCCCAGTCTGACCATGTCAGGGGTTAACTTTTCTCAGCCTCAGTCTGGTTTCAAATTTTGCTATTTGTCTCTGTTGCATCCTTCAGGCAATGTCAGTTATAGTTCTGCCTACGTCGTGTGTAGCTGAATCTGGTATATCTTGACTTGTCCTGCTGTGTTAGCTGCCTGAACGTGTGTCTCTGTTTTCCCCAATCTTTGTCTTGACTCGGTGTTTCCCTTTTACATGTTTACTCCCTGGTTTTGACTTGGCTTGTATCCTGACCTGCTTCTGCCTTTGGCTAATCCACTCCTGACTGTTACTGACCTTTTGGCTTGTCTCTGACTCTGTGTTTTGTCTATTCCTTTGGTACTGCCCTACTGACTATATCTACCTGGCTTGTGTGACTTTCCTGCTGCCACCTAGTGGTAGCCTCGCTGTTGCATGACAGGCCTGCTTTGTCTAGGTACAACCCTCCTTCCACTCTATAGCCATCAAGTGGAGCTTGCACCTACCTGCTTTGCAGCACCGTGACACTAGGGTAATGATGGCTCATCTATGGTTAGGACTGGAATTAGCGTAACAGCTTGAACTAGGGTGAGGGCTAGAATTAGGGTAACGGCTAGAACTAGGGAAAGGGCTAGGACTAGGATAATGGCTCAGACTAGTGTTAAGGCTAGGACTATGGCAATGGCTTGGACTAGGGTTAGGGCTAGGAGTAGAGTAGCATCTCAGACTCGGCTTAGGGCTACAGCGTCGAAAGGCAAACTATCAGTAATTTGTTAAAATACCATAGTGCTGTGTCTGGTGCACCCCACATGGGGTCCTCTTCTCCCCACATGCAGGAACGCTGGCTTACTCACCTCCCCGGACCTCAGCATGTTTCCTGGCGTACTCCTGCTTACTTCCTGGTGTGCGTGCCACAATTCCCCGGCGGCGCACCTAGTGCTCGTGTGCTCTTATTCCCCTGTTCTTAAAGGGGTAGTGCACGCATATAGTAAATGTCCTCAGATTGTAACTGAGAGGCATTTAGTATATTGTAGTGCGCCTGCAAGATGACTCCCAGGAAATTGGAATAATTTTTTTTTTTTGGAGAAAACGGCCATCTTTTTCTCAGCAGTCCTGATGCTCGGCTGTCCATAAATCACAATCTGACCTTTAGCTGTTAATGCAGCTATATTGAATTGTATCAGTGTGAAAACAGTTAAACCCTATGACAACCCTTATAGCTTATTTATAGTTGTCCCTATGATAGATGATAAATCCGGAGGATCTATTGTTCCGGGGCAGATACCGGATAATATTGATTTGCTGTTAATTGTCCATTATTACATAGAAACATGTGCACAGATTAACCGGCTATGAAGTGAATCTGTCTGCATCAGGAGGAGCAAAGAGTCCCCATGCCACATCATAGATAAAAATGTTACTTCTCCCGGCGTGACATTTAAGATAAATCTCTTTGTGACAACCACGTCTCCCCACAATGCTGAATAATACAATACGAATCAATCATCGGGGGCTTATTATTTATTAAGCCGGAGAGATGTGTGGTGCAGGGGCTGGGGAGCAGCTTTGTTTTATGTCACTTATCATTCTCCGCTATGACTAAGAAGGAGAATAATTTAGGGTTATTTTTTTTTTTTATTTAAAGACTAAGACTTGAAATAAAATCTTAAAGGAGAATAAGGAAAACGCCAAGATTTTCAGAGTTTGAAGTCTGCCTGAGAGTTCTGCGCCTCTGCTCCCGAGATAACACTTACTGACACTTTGCACTGACAGCTCAGTGTTGTCGCAGGGTCCCGGAGCTCCTCAGCAGCCAATCTGGACTTGTATATTCATTTTCTCTGATAACAGTACACTGAATTCATCTACAAGATGGCTGCTACAAAGGCACGGGGAGTGTTGTGGAAAGTGCGATTCGCTCCTCCGAAGCTGGTTCACGAGTGTGGGATGGACCAGAACCTCTGGAAATGCTGCTGCCATCCTGTAGCAGAGAGTAGGGTGGCCTTATGCTCTTTCATTGAAATATTGAGTAACAAACTGCAGCTGCATCCCCCTCCTCCCTCTCATTTCTTCTTTATTCTGTATAACATTTACCATTTTACAGTAGATTGAGCAACTTTCCAAACATTTTCAAAGATATTGCAAACAGGAAAGAGGGCAACTTTAAGTAAAAAATGTGCAGCTGCATCCTCCTCTTCCCTCCTGTTGTCTTCTCCTCCATTCTTTGTCCATTTATTATTTACCATTGTACATTTCTGATCATTTACAGAGATCTTATAAGCGGGAACAGGCAAAACGTGAATAAGAAACGGTAATTGAATCCTCATAAAGTCTCTTCTCCCTTGTGTTTTCCTCTCTTCTTCTTTCCCTCTACGTTCTCTAGTTTTTATTGTTCTAGGGTAGACAAAGGACATTTCTTTACATTTACAGAGATCCTGCAGGCCAGGAAAAGGGGAAACGTTGAGTTACATACTTGAACTGCATCACCTTCTTCCCTTCTCTCCTTTCCTGCCCTCTTCTCTCCTCATTTCCTTTCCTCTCATATCCACTCCTTTCCTCTCCTCTCTTCTCCTTTTTACTCCTCTCCTTTCCCTTCCAATCTTCTCTACTTTTCTCTCCTCTCCTCTCTCTCCCATCTCCTCCTCTTCAATCCTCTCCTCTCATGTCTTCTCTTCTCCTCCACCTTCCTCTCATCTCCCTTCCCTCGGCCTCCCACTACCCTTTGCCCCTTCCATACTCTTCTCTTGTTTCCTCTTCTCTCCGCTCATCTAATTTGCTCTACGCTCCTCTCCTCTCCCATCTCCTCTCCCCTCCCTTCTTTTTTCTCCTCCACTCCCCTACCCTCACATCTAGTCATTTTATCTCTTTTTTCTCCTCTTCTCTGTCTTCTCCTTTCATTTCCTCTCCCCTTCTCTCTCCTTTCTCTTCTCCCCTCTATGCTCTTCTCCTCCCTTTTACTCTCTTTTTCTCCTTTCTCCTCCTCTCACCTCCTATACTCTTCTCTTCTCCTCTTCACTCTTTTCCTATCCTCTACTCTCCTATCCTTCCTTTTTCTCTCCTCTTTTCCCCTTCTCTCTTATCCCCTCTCATCTCCTCTCCTCCCTTATCCTGTAATTTCTTCTCCTCTGCTCTGTCTTCTTGTTGCCTATATTTTTCTACTCTTTTCATCTCCTACCTTTTCCTCTCCTCACCTACCTTTTTCTCTCCTCTCACTCCCTTTAATCAACTCTCTTCTCATCTCCTCCCCTTTCCTCTCTCTTTTCCTTTCCTCTCACCTTTTTCTTTCCTCGTTTCTCCTCTCATCTCTCCTTACTTCCCTGCTCTTGTCATCCCTTCTCCTCTCCTTTATTCTACTCTGTTCTCATCACCCTTTTCTCTCCCCTCCTACCTATTCCATTCCGCTTTTCTCCTTTCCTCATCTCCTCACTTTTCCTCTCTTCTACCTTTTCCTTTCCTTATTTCTCCTCTTCTTTCCTCCCCTCTTCCCTTCTCCTCTCCTCCCCTCTTCCCTTCTCCTCTCCTCTTCCATTCTCCTCTCTCCTTCCCTCTTCCCTTCTCTTCTCTCTTCCCCTCTTCCCTTCTTTTCTCCTCCCCTCTTCTCTTCTCCTCCTCTCTTCCCTTCTCCTCTCTCCTCCCTCTTCCCTTCTCCTCCCCTCTTCTCCTCTCTTCCCTTCTCTTCTCTTCCCCTCTTCCCTTCTCCTCTCTCCTCCCCTCTTCCCTTCTCTTCTCCCCTCTTCCTTTCTCCTCTCTCCTCCCCTCTTCCCTTCACTTCTCCTCCCCTCTTCCCTTCTCCTCTCTTCCCCTCTCTTCTCTTCCCCTCTTCCCTTCTCCTCACTCCTCCCCTCTTCCCTTCTCCTCTCTCCTTCCCTCTTCCCTTCTCCTCCCCTCTTCCCTTCTCCTCTCTCCTCCCCTCTTCCCTTCTCCTCTCCTCTTCCCTTCTCCTCTCTCCTTCCCTCTTCCCTTCTCCTCTCTCTTCCCCTCTTCCCTTCTCCTCCCCTCTTCCCTTCTCCTCCCCTCTTCCCTTCTCTTCTCCTCTCTCCTCCCCTCTTCCCTTCTCCTCTCCTCTTCCCTTCTCCTCTCTCATTCCCTCTTCCCTTCTCTCTCTTCCCCTCTTCCCTTCTTTTCTCCTCCCCTCTTCCCTTCTCCTCCCCTTTTCCCTTCTCCTATCTCCTCCCTCTTCCCTTCTCCTCCCCTCTTCTCCTCTTTTCCCTTCTCTTCTCTTCCCCTCTTCCCTTCTCCTCTCTCCTCCCCTCTTCCCTTCCCTTCTCCTCCCCTCTTCCCTTCTCCTCTCTCCTCCCTCTTCCCTTCTCCTCCCCTCTTCTCCTCTCTTCCCTTCTCTTCCCTTCTCCTCTCTCCTCCCCTCTTCCCTTCTCTTCTCCTCCCCTCTTCCCTTCTCCTCTCTTCCCCTCTCTTCTCCTCCCCTCTTCCCTTCTCCTCGCTCCTCCCCTCTTCCCTTCTCCTCTCTCCTCCCCTCTTCCCTTCTCCTCCCCTCTTCCCTTCTCCTCTCTCCTCCCCTCTTCCCTTCTCCTCGCTCCTCCCCTCTTCCCTTCTCCTCCCCTCTTCCCTTCTCCACGCTCCTCCCCTCTCCCCTTCTCTTCGCTCCTCCCCTCTTCCCTTCTCCTCGCTCCTCCCCTCTTCCCTTCTCCTTGCTCCTCCCCTCTTCCCTTCTCCTTGCTCCTCCCCTCTCCCCTTCTCCTCGCTCCTCCCCTCTTCCCTTCTCCTCGCTCCTCCCCTCTCCCCTTCTCCTCGCTCCTCCCCTCTTCCCTTCTCCTCGCTCCTCCCCTCTTCCCTTCTCCTTGCTCCTCCCCTCTTCCCTTCTCCTTGCTCCTCCCCTCTCCCCTTCTCCTCGCTCCTCCCCTCTTCCCTTCTCCTTGCTCCTCCCCTCTCCCCTTCTCCTCGCTCCTCCCCTCTTCCCTTCTCCTCGCTCCTCCCCTCTTCCCTTCTCCTCGCTCCTCCCCTCTTCCCTTCTCCTCTCTCCTCCCCTCTCCCCTTCTCCTCGCTCCTCCCCTCTTCCCTTCTCCTCGCTCCTCCCCTCTTCCCTTCTCCTCGCTCCTCCCCTCTTCCCTTCTCCTCCCCTCTTCCCTTCTCCTCTCTCCTCCCCTCTCCCCTTCTCCTCTCTCCTCCCCTCTCCCCTTCTCCTCGCTCCTCCCCTCTTCCCTTCTCCTCGCTCCTCCCCTCTTCCCTTCTCCTCGCTCCTCCCCTCTTCCCTTCTCCTCGCTCCTCCCCTCTCTCCTTCTCCTCGCTCCTCCCCTCTTCCCTTCTCCTCGCTCCTCCCCTCTTCCCTTCTCCTTGCTCCTCCCCTCTTCCCTTCTCCTCTCTCCTCCCCTCTCCCCTTCTCCTCGCTCCTCCCCTCTTCCCTTCTCCTTGCTCCTCCCCTCTTCCCTTCTCCTCTCCCCTTCTCCTCGCTCCTCCCCTCTTCCCTTCTCCTTGCTCCTCCCCTTTCCCCTTCTCCTCGCTCCTCCCCTCTCCCCTTCTCCTCGCTCCTCCCCTCTTCCCTTCTCCTCGCTCCTCCCCTCTTCCCTTCTCCTCGCTCCTCCCCTCTTCCCTTCTCCTCGCTCCTCCCCTTTTCCCTTCTCCTCGCTCCTCCCCTCTTCCCTTCTCCTCGCTCCTCCCCTCTTCCCTTCTCCTCGCTCCTCCCCTCTTCCCTTCTCCTCGCTCCTCCCCTCTTCCCTTCTCCTCGCTCCTCCCCTCTTCCCTTCTCCTCGCTCCTCCCCTCTCCCCTTCTCCTCGCTCCTCCCCTCTTCCCTTCTCCTCCCCTCTCCCCTTCTCCTTGCTCCTCCCCTCTTCCCTTCTCCTCGCTCCTCCCCTCTTCCCTTCTCCTCGCTCCTCCCCTCTTCCCTTCTCCTCGCTCCTCCCCTCTCCCCTTCTCCTTGCTCCTTCCCTTCTCCTTGCTCCTCCCCTCTTCCCTTCTCCTCGCTCCTCCACTCTTCCCTTCTCCTCTCTCCTCCCCTCTCCCCTTCTCCTCTCTCCTCCCCTCTTCCCTTCTCCTCGCTCCTCCCCTCTTCCCTTCTCCTCGCTCCTCCCCTCTCCCCTTCTCCTCGCTCCTCCCCTCTTCCCTTCTCCTCCCCTCTCCCCTTCTCCTTGCTCCTCCCCTCTTCCCTTCTCCTCGCTCCTCCCCTCTTCCCTTCTCCTCGCTCCTCCCCTCTTCCCTTCTCCTCGCTCCTCCCCTCTCCCCTTCTCCTTGCTCCTCCCCTCTTCCCTTCTCCTTGCTCCTCCCCTCTTCCCTTCTCCTCGCTCCTCCACTTTTCCCTTCTCCTCTCTCCTCCCCTCTCCCCTTCTCCTTGCTCCTCCCCTCTTCCCTTCTCCTTGCTCCTCCCCTCTTCCCTTCTCCTTGCTCCTCCCCTCTCCCCTTCTCCTCGCTCCTCCCCTCTTCCCTTCTCTTCTCCTCCCCTCTTCCCTTCTCCTTGCTCCTCCCCTCTTCCCATCTCCTCGCTCCTCCCCTCTTCCCTTCTCTTCTCCTCCCCTCCTCTTCTCTCCTGTCCAGCATTTACTGTTTCACATTAGACTGAGGATATCCTCAGCATTTACGGAGATCTATTAGGGAGGAACAGGGGATGTGCCGTCTACTGGAGGATTACGAATAAGATATATAATAAAGTGTCACATGTAAAACTAATTCCCCCCCCCCAGAATATGTAGGCACATCACACATAAAACCTACAGGATTGTGTAATGTCACAGCTGTCGGTTCTCATCATCACCCTAAAGAGGATATCCAGGAATTGAATGCCAGTGACTTATGTCAGGGATAAGCTTCAGTACTTGATCTTGGGGGTCCCACACCTGGCACCCCCACTGATCAGCTGTTTGCAGACCCTGCATTGTGGAGCACCACAGCGCCATACTCTGTGTAGTGGCTGTTCTTGGGAACTGCAGCTCAGAACACTTTCACTTCTATGGAATCTTAGTTGATGAGTCCTGAGCAAGATCATGTACAGCTTGCAGTTATTTTCTGACAGTCCATTCCCATCTTGGGATCAGTAACGGCCGTGATCATTTGAAGAACGGATAGCCTTTGATTAGTACTCACTTCACTGGCCCAATATTGATGAAATATTTTCCAGAAACAGCGCCACCCTTGTCCATAGGATGTATCTGGTATTGCAGCTCATGCTTAGATTAAGCTTGAAATACATCATTTAAAATGAGAAAACATAAAAAAATGGAAGTAAAACTACGAATTCAGGGAAAGAAACTTTAGCAATTAATAATTTTTCTGTAATAACTAAAGCTCTTCTCCTTGCACAGCCGGAGCAGGGAGCGCGCCACGTCAACGGCCTCATCTCTCCGGAGATCTGTGAAATTATTTAAATTCAAGCTATGTGGCATCATTGTACAATATGTCTGTCTGGGATATGGCGATGTTCCCGTGTCCATTGTGGGAATATATTCTTAATATCAATCATTTTTCTGTCTGACAAGCAAATTAGTAGCCAGCCATGCATGTTAAATACAGTGTCAATCAAGATCTAGGGAGGCACCGCCGACGAGGGTTCTGGGGCAGTACGATCTGTACGTGAAGCAGCAGTAATTCAGATTTTCTATGATGACTCACGGTGTATAATATACTGAGCATAAAAATGTCTGAAAAGTATCCAGTATTCATATAAGTAGTGATGTCACCATAGTTTAGTGATGTCACCTGTAACATTGTTGCCATTGCTGTCATTGCTAATCATTATTCAATGAGTGTTCAGCAAAAAAAAAACCAAAATGATTTTGTTGCATTATTTTTTTTTTTTTTGAACCTCCAAATAGAATAACAAATGTCTGCAAACACTGAAGATGCTTAGTGCACAAATTGGTGGATTCACGAGAGCCCATCAGCCACGACAAGGTGATCTTTCTTTGATGGAACCCTAAACCTAATATTTATCAAACATGTTTCTCCTGATCTAAAAGATGCACATTTAAAGGGCAGGTAGGATCCAGTGTTAATTAAAAACATCCTTAAGTCACATATTCAATATTTGGCCAGTATTGTACATCATTATTTGTAATAATGTTATTTTTTCAAAGGAGAGCATGATTTTCTCTATACATTAGAGTGCTGAAGCCCCGCTATGTGTAGCACATGGATGATCGCAGCTTCAAGTCTCCTACCGGTAACGGGACTATTCAATACAATAAAAGTTGAGAATAAAATGATTTTTAAAATAACAAAAAAATAACAAAAAAAAACACAAGTTCAAATCACCCACCCTTTTGCCCTGTTAAAATAAAAACAATAATAAAAACAAAAATACACATATTTGGTATTGATGCTGTCATGATCCAGGTCGAGGTTTGCTTCTTGCTATCCTCTTCCTGGCCTGATCATGCGGGGGTTAACTTTTTCTGCCTCTCGTTGGGATCTGTTAGGCTATTTCTGACCGCAGCCGCTGGCAGGCTTTGTCAGTTATAGTTCCTGCCTCCGACTTAAGCGGATGACCTTGATACCTCCTGATTTGTCTTCTGCCTGTTGCTTAGCTCCGGTGTTTGCCCGCTCCCATTATCCCACTCATCTTAGTGTTCGCTCCCTGTGCTTTGACCCCTTGGTATCTGACCCTGCTCATCCTCTGACCTGTCTGACTTGACTGTCCTCCATCTCAGGCGTTCTTGCTTCCAACTGGCTCTGACTTCTTTGGCTTGTTTCTGACCACGTGTATTGTTTCTCCCTCTGGTACCGTGTTCCCCGTCTGCTACCGACCCGGTATGTCTGACTACTCCTCCGCCACCTAGTGGCGTCTGCACTAATGACACCGCTGTGTCACGCTGAGTGTGTAACCTTCTCCCCCCTATCAGCACCCCCTGGTAGAGGTTGCGCGTAACCGCACAGCAGTGCCCTGACAGATGCGTTCGTAAATGTCCGATCTATCAAAATATAAAATAAATTAATCTGATCGGTAAATGGCGTAACAAGAATTACAATTTTGTTTGACTGACGCAACATTTCAATATGTGGTAAACAAAACATCATATCTACCCCAAAATGAAAACAATAAAAACTTCAGCTTAGGGTGCAAAAAAATAAGCCGTCCTCCAGCCCTAGAAAACGTTACGTGCCTTGGACAATGACAACATAAGCACTTTTTTTTTTTTTTAACAAAATTCAGAATTTTTTTCACCACTTAACAAACATGTATAGATTTTTTTTAATTACCTGCGTACTCGTGCTGACCGGGAAAGTCATACTGACAGGCCAGTTTTACCATATAGTTAACATAGTAAATAAAAAAAACCAAAAAAACAATTGTGAAATTGCACTTTTTTTGCAATTCAATGTACATAGAATATTTTTCCTGCTTTCCAGTTAATCACACGATAAAATGAATGGTCTCATTCAAAAGTAAAACTCGTCCCGCAAAAAACAAGCCCTCATACAGCTATATTGACAGAAAAGTGTAAAAGTTATGGCTCTTGGTATAAGGGGAGGAAAAAATGAAGGCGCAAAAACGGAATATCGCCAAGGGGGAAGAAGGTTTACGAATATAATGGACAGGTAGCGTCCAACATTAATGAAAAGCAACCTGTGGGGAGGATGAGATCAGTCGAATATGGAGGAAATATTAGGTTTAGGGTCTCATCAGAGAGAGGTCGCCTTGACGTGGTTGATGGGTTCACATGAATTTCCCAATTTATGCACTGAGTACATTCATTTTATAAATAAATTCTATATAGCAGTAATGCCGTCCAAATTACACGAATTTAATGTTCGCATACATATTAGCGCTTACTGGGGCTGCTGTATTGCTTGATTTGTATATTTTTTAACGAGCGTCATTTTTCAACGAGCGTTACTGCACACACGCTATACTACTGAGCCCAGAATGGCAAACTAAGGATATTGAGCGCTCAAGTGGGCACAAGGGCAAAAGTTTCTTGTTGACTAGTTTGTCATACACCACCCTTTCATTTTCTATAGGACAAGTACAATATTAGGCCACCTCTGGAATTCCTACATACAATAAATGGAGCGGTGGTCGCAAGGCATGGCCACCGCTCCATTCCAACATGGCATTTCATAGCCGTTTTCATAACTAATGGGGTCAGCGCTGCACGGATCCAGAATTTATACCCTGTTCTTTGGATCAGTGGATGCCTTATGTTATATATGATTCTTCCAACTTTCTGCTACCAAGGAAGTGATTGACGATTATTGTGAGGTCCTACTTTTGCCAATCTCGTGCACATTTCCTTCTCTTTTCGTGCTTTTGCACGGTATGTATCTCACCAAGTTCCAGGAGCAAAGTCTGACATATCATGCTGGGGCAAATATTCTCTGGGCTTGTGATAACTTCTACACCGCAGCCATTGAAATGCAAATGCGGGTCTGTTTATTGCTTCTATGGAGCTTTGACCAGATTCCAACAGCACCGGCGCAAGCAGAGAGAAGAATAAATGCGTATGTGAGGCTACCCACGGGGTGATATCCCCCACCGTGGAGTCAAGGAGGTAAAGTTGCTTCAATAAATGATTGAATTATTAAAAATAATCTAAACTTTTCATAACGTGAAGTCCTTGGGCTATTTTCTAAAGTCTATAATTAACTGGAAATGAAAGCTCGAAGGATGTGGCTGGAGATAAAAAGTCACTTAGGAGGCCACTACATAGCCCTCGTGTTGCATCTGGGTAGTTCACAAATCTTAGTGCTAGCATTTATATATATGCTATATACTGTATATTGTCGTGTATACGCCGAGATTTTCAGCCCATTTTTTAGGCTGAAAGTGCCCTTCTCGGCTTATACTTGAGTCACCTCCACCGGTCTCTCTCCCGTCACCCCCACCGGTCTGTTTCTCCTCTCCCCCGGTCCGTCTCTCTTCCCCAGGAGTGTTTCTTACCCCCTCCTTCACAGCAGCAGCGGCGGAGCAGCACGATCCTGGCATCTATTGAGTCCCGGAGGTAGCGGCGTGCCGATAACTTATGGAGCAAGCGGTAGCGGTGGAGCAGCGCCATCCTGTCATGTATGGAGTCCTGGAAGTAGCAGCATGCCGGTAACATATGGAGCAGCAGTAGCAGTCATGGAGGCAAGCGGTGGCCGTATGGCAGGTGGAGGTTGCGGGCGGCCTGTATTTTCAGTGCCGCACTCTTCACTTCCGGTGACGTCACCAATATTCAGTAGCCATAATGAGCGGGAGTGGAAGTGAAGTGTGTGCAGCGAAAATACAGGCCGCCTGCAACCTCCACCTGCCGTACGGCTACCGTTTGCCTCCGTGACTGCTGCTCCATATGTTACCAGTACGCCGCTACCTCCGGGACTCCATACATGACAGGATGGCGCTGCTCCACCGCCACCGCTGTGTAGAAGTGGGTAAGAAACACCCCTGTGGGAGACTCGCGGACCAACGGGGAGAGTCACGGGGGACTTCTGGACCCAGTAGCTGCTGCATCTCCCCCTTCGGCATATACTCGAGTCAATAAGTTCTCCCGGCTTTTGAGGTAAAATTAGGTACCTCGGCTTATACTCAGGTCAGCTTATACTCGAGTATATACAGTATATAGTACCTCAATAAACTGCATAGATAAATAATTCTGCCATGAACTTTGCACGTGCATAAATAATGCTGCTATAAACTATACACATATCACAATGCTTTAAACTTAGCATTCATACATAAATGCTACAAAATGCCATAATTAAAGAAAACAGTCATATAAAGATAATGGCCCGGATTCATTATTTGTGGGTTTGTTTTCTAAGTTATTTTTCTGTCTTGTCTTTCTGTTTTTGTTAGTAAACTTTATGCCAAATTCTACTAAATGGAGAGCAGGGTTTGATCAATTTGGCGTGAGAATGTGGCTGCCTGTGACCGGCGGTGAAGTCATTACGGTTACCGCTGGCCACAGGCAGCAGTTCTCCTGCGCAGCTCAGAGTGTTGATCACTGACGTGACCACTCACCAAACCATCCGGATCATTATGGGACATGCGCATTAATGGATTATCGGCGGAAAGGTGAGTATAACTTTTTATTTTTATTTTTTTATAAGGACATAAAAAACACAAGTGTGATGGGGGCCAAGGATCCATTGGCTTCTATCATTTTGTCTCCAGAATTTTGATACTTGGCCTTCACTGATGAAACCACTGAAGACGATTATCCTCTCCTGATAACAAGGTTTTCTTCCTCTCATTCTCGCTCTCAGACAACAGATACAACATTACTTTCCTTTGTTAACCAGCCTTGAGAGCCATTAATAATTAATAATTCCTTCAAAATTACCGCAGAGTCTTCAGATAAAATGCTGCGCTGAGGAAAAAAAACACAAAAAAAACGGTTCAGAAACAATTAAACAAAATGTTCTCTGAAAACAGGTCCAATTAATTGCACAGTTCTGGGAAGAAAACAACATTGTGTGAATGATTTAATGAGTTAATTGAATTCCTCGAGGGCGTATACTAATGTAGGAGTGAGATATTTCATCGTTAGTCTTTATGTATTGAGGGCGCGTTATGGGTTCTCACCGTTGGCTTCTGTTAGACCATCGCGCCCTTGCAGGAAGATTTGCACGGTGAATAGAAATTTTGTACGCAAGTAAACAATGTATTATTATTTCTATTCCAAGATATAAGAGTTGTCCACCACCATTATAAAAAAATAAATAAAATTCTGTCCCGGCCGGGTCTAAGAATAACAACTAATCTATTCTCACCTGCCACCGCCATCCTCCATAATGCCGCCCGGTGCACCGCCGGTGACAATGACATGGCACCATTCCTGTGGGAAGGAAGCAAGGTTTTCTAGCTGTATCAGAGTATAAACTTATTTTTAAGTCCATAATGGTCCCATTGTTCTATTTATGTTTTCTAAAAAAGGTGAACAATTCCTTTAGACCAATGACTGTTTGAAATTAAAAAAAAGGATCTACTTATTTTGGACAAATGGCGCCACTCTTGTCTGTAGACTGCACTGGTACTCCACCCGATCAAGTGATTGCAATATCAAGGTTTATGGAAATCGAGCAGTACTTTTTTTGTACTTTTTTTATTCTCTAATCCCGTCCTGATCCTTTCCATTGTCACTGGTCTCCTGGCTGAGATGATGAGGCTTATAGGAGGGGACGAGGCATGAAGGTATTGTCACACCAAAGATGGAGGACAATAAGACTTGCAGCTGGCCCTCAGATTGACAGGTCAATTAGCCCGATACAATGGGGCAAATATACATGTGGCTACTTACAGCGATTTTAATGAATTGTTCAGGTAAAGACTCAAAAAATGAAGAAAAAAAAGAAAAAAGTAAAAAGAAATTAAAAAGGAGGGAAGAAAATAAAGGAAGGGAGAAAGGAAGGAAGGAAGCAAAGAAGGAAAGGATGTAAGGAAGAAAGAAAGAAAGAAAGAAAGAAAGAAAGAAGGAGGGAGGGAAGAAAACAAAGGAAGGGGGAAATAAAGGAAGGCAGTAAGGAAGAAAGAAATGAAATAAATGAAGAATAATGAAATGAAATGAAATGAAAGAAAAAGAAAGGAAGGAAGGAACGAACGAAGGAAGGAAGGAAGGAAGGAAAGAGGAAAGAAAAAAGAAAGGAATAGGAAGGAAATAAGGAAGGAAGGAAGAAAAAGAAAGGAAGGATGAAGGAAGAAAACAAAAGGAAGGATTGGAAGGAATTAAAAAGAAAGGAAGGATGGAAGGAATAAAAAGGAAAGAAAAAGAAAGAGAAAAAATGAAGAAAGGGAGAGTGGAATGAATAAAAAAGAAAGGAAGGAAATAATAAAGACAAAAAATAAGAAAAGGAAGGAAGAATGAGAGTACGAAATAGAAAGAATGAAAAAAAGACAATGAAAGAAGGAAAGAAAGAAAGAAAGAAAGAAAGAAAGAGAAAGAAGGAGGGAGGGAAGAAAACAAAGGAAGTGGGAAATAAAGGAAGGCAGTAAGGAAGAAAGAAATGAAATAAATGAAGAATAATGAAATGAAATGAAAGAAAAAGGAAGGAAGGAAGGAACGAACGAAGGAAGGAAGGAAAGAGGAAAGAAAAAAGAAAGGAATAGGAAGGAAATAAGGAAGGAAGGAAGAAAAAGAAAGGAAGGATGAAGGAAGAAAACAAAAGGAAGGATTGGAAGGAATAAAAAAGAAAGGAAGGATGGAAGGAATAAAAAGGAAAAGAAAAAGAAAGAGAAAAAATGAAGAAAGGGAGAGTGGAATGAATAAAAAAGAAAGGAAGGAAATAAAGACAAAAAATAAGAAAAGGAAGGAAGAATGAGAGTACGAAATAGAAAGAAAGAAAGAAAAAAAGACAATGAAAGAAGGAAAGGAAGAAAAGAAGGAAGGAAGAAAGGAAGGAAAAAAAAGAAGAAAAGGAAGGATGGAAAGAATGAAGAAAATAGATAGAAAGGCAGATTGATGACTGATGTCTTTTGTCATACTTGGCAGCGCAGCTATTCTTGTAAATATCTCTTATTACGAAGTAAAATTAAACTTGATTTTCTTCGGCCACAAGGGCCGAGTTTGCAGCCGCTGCGGGGGCTTTACACATAAAAGATGGACAAAAGATGGTGAAATTAGAGTCTGATTATAGTCCACACTCGATATGACCATTATAATGTGAGTCAGTGAAGGCGACTCACCGTGAAAAGAATAGAAAAAATGTGTCCCTCTAAAAATTGCAGCAACCCTGAAAAAGTTCTACAATTTCTCTATGTTTGACATCTATCTGAAACCCACAGATGACAAAAGAGACTTCAAATTCACACTCTGCGGCGGAGGATTCCTACAATAAAGCCATTTGTTATAACACAATAACTTGATAACAACATATAAAAGGTCGATTTAGAAAAAAAATGGCAAAAGTTGCTTTAGTACTTCCACAAAAATTGTCTTTATGGTAACTAAGGACACAAGTGCCAAGAAAAATCATACCACTGACATCCAAGGAATTTATTTCCTGATATCATAAATTAAAAAGAATTTCCCACTAAAACGTAAAATACACATACTAGTAAACCAGAAGTTGATGCAGAAGTCAAAATATGGAAAAATGATTTTTTTTTACTAACTAATAATGTGTCATTTCTGTTATTCGTTGTGGTGGTCATTTTTGAAAAGGGGCAGGAGGAAGTGAGGTTTTATTGCTTGTCACATTGGAACCTCAAAAACTATCGGTGACTTATTCTATCGCCGTGTTCATTTACTAATAAGGACCACAGGCTACAGCCAAGGATGAAAGAGTTGTACCGATGCATGAAAGCAAGAGAAGACAAGGTGGAGCCGCATATTCATCACTGTAATGTGCGGCACCACGTGACCGCTCATACACGACAAGCTGCGACGCAGAGAGGAAGCATCGAGGGAGCTGGGTAAGTATTTTAATGCCAGCGGGCGGGCGCACAGGGGGAGGGAGGCGGGAGCTGACCGGGAACTTTATTTTAAACACACACAAAAAAAAAACCCTGATTTTTCATTCCTTCTCTCCAGCGAACGCTGGCTGGAAGAAGGAATGAATTCTGGATTCAGCACCCAAAGCAGGGGACAGCGCTTACTGTAGCGCTGTCCCCTGCACGGTCCGTGTGGTACCCAGCCGGCACACGACAGCACACGGCTGCCGCACGTGTGCCACACTGATGTGCCACGTGAGCACATGGACACGGATAACTCCGGTATCAATTTTTCCGGTACCGGAATCATCTGGACGTGTGAGACTGGACTGAAGGTGTTTTCTAGGCTGATTAGTTGCAGTATGGTTTCTAAACTTAAAAGGTAACTTGCCATGTTGTATGTGCAGTCCAAAGAGAAGCTCAACAGAGTGATTATTGATGAGCGAATATACTCGTTACTCGAGATTTCCCGAGCACGCTCGGGGGTCCTCCGAGTATTTTTAGTGCTCGGAGTTTTAGTTTTTCTTGCCGCAGCTGAATGATTTACATCTGTTAGCCAGCATAAGTACATGTGGGGATTCCCTAGCAATCAGGCAACCCCCACATGTACTTATGCTGGCTATCAGATGTAAATCATTCAGCTGCGGCGCTAAAAACTAAAACTCCGAGCACTAAAAAAACACTCGGAGGACCCCCGAGCGTGCTCGAGAAATCTTGAGTAACGAGTATATTCGCTCATCACTAAGAGTGATCTATGAGTTTCTGGGAAGATTAAGCAAAGCTTGTATCATGTATTCATTGGAATCCATGCATAGGAGTCCAGTGATTGACAGCTATCTGTGTGGACAGTCATACAGGGAAGTCTGTCAGTCAAAAAGTAGGTCCTCCCACTGGACTAATGTGCATACAAACACCAGGGATTTCAATGAATAAAATGGAAGGTTTACAGAACTTTTTCTTACAAAAATTCATATAAATCTTATCAGTTCTTCCTCCTCGTCAAAATCCTGCAGATCAGAAACCATTTTCAATGTCATATTCCATTTAAAGGAGGTACCCGGACTGGATATCAATATCTGCAATCACTTTATTTGACTGCAGAATGCTAAATCCTAACAGTGTGAATGATACTCAATGTGAGGATATCCTCCTTTTGCATTTTTTTTGTCAGCAGGTCATCACATGACCCCAAGCAGTGTTGAACTGGGATGCACAGGGCCCACCAGTAACCAATTCCAGGGTCCCACTTTCCAGCTTCATACAAATATGACATTATCATCAATCAAAAAATTTATATAACAATGAACTGAGTAGATTTTTAAAGGAACAAGATGCTGCTTTTGTCGGTAGGTGATTCAAGTATATGGTGCCAAATACTGTTCATATAAGTGGGTGGTGGCCCGCTCCTGCACAGCGGCCCGCCGGAGGATTCTCCTGTTCGCCTGTGGGCCAGTCTAAGCCTGACTCTAAGTATTCGATTGTCATATTTACAGTAATGTGCCATCTAATAACTTTCCTTGCTTCTCTCAAGGATCTATTTAGAGAAGTGGATGAGAAATGAGTCGGCTTGTGGCCATAAATATGCAGATTGTGCACTTGCGCGCATGTGACGACCACTTATAATTGCAAAAAATGGGGAATCCTCAGGCTGTGTGCACACGTTGCTGATTTTTCGCGTTTTTTTCGCATTTTTTCACGATAAAAAACGCAAAAAACAACTTACATTATGCATCCCATCATTTTAAATGAATTCCGCAATTTTTGTGCACATGATGCGTTTTTTCCTCGAAAAAAACGCATCGCGGTAAAAAACGCAGCATGCTCATTAATTTTGCAGATTTTTCACGGATTTCCCACTATATAATGCATTGGGAAATGTCCAGAAAAATCCGCAAAAAAAAAAAACGCACCAAAAACGCGGTAAAAACGCAAAAACGCATGCAGATTTCTTGCAGATTTCTTGCAGAAAATCTCAGGATTTTCTCAGGAAATTTCTGCAATTAATCCTGAACATGTGCACATATTAGGGTATGTGCACACGTTCAGGTTTTTTTTTGCGTTTTTTCATGATAAAAACGCTATAAAAACGCATTAAAAACGCAGACATATGCATCCTATCATTCAGAATGCATTCTGCAATTTTTGTGCACATGATGCGTTTTTTTCCGCGAAAAAAATGCATCGCAGTAAAAAAAAAGCAGCATGTTCATTAATTTAGCGGATTTTTCGCGTTTTCCCCGCTATTTAGGCTGTGTGCGCACGTGGCCGATTTTTTGCGTTTTTTCGCTATAAAAACGCTATAAAATGCGAAAAAACACATACATTATGCATCCCATCATTTAGAATGCATTCTGCAATTTTTGTGCACATGACGCGTTTTTTTTCCGCAAAAAAACACATCGCAGTAAAAAACGCAGCATGTTCATTAATTTTGCAGATTTTTTTTGCGGATTTCTCACTATATTATTGCATTGGGAACCTCCGGAAAAATCCGCCCCCCAAAAAAACGCACCAAAAACGCGGTAAAAATGCGCAAAAAACGCATTTGTATTTCTTGCAGAAAATGTCCAGTTTTGCTCAGGAACTTTCTGCAAGAAATCCTGAACGTGTTCACATAGCCTTAATGCATTGGGAAAAAACGCAAAAAAACACACAAAAAATGCGAAACAAAACGCGCAAAAACATGTAAAAAACGCATAAAAACGCGAAAAAACTGCAAAAAACCCGCATGCGGATTTCTGGCAGAAATGTCCGGTTTTTGTCAGGAAATTTTTGCAAGAAATCCTGACGTGTGCACATACCCTTATATTCAGCCCAGAAAACCTCATTAAGTGTAGAAACCAGATTGTAGCCGTGAATTGTTATAGAACTTTAGTATCTTTATAAAAATATAATTATTTTAGCTGAACAATGGTTTTATCTTGGTTTTAGATATAAAATGAACATTTCGCCATTCTTAAAAATGTATCAGCTATGTAATTATTAATCCATGTACATGGGTTTTTTTTTCCCCGCAGATTTTTCAGAATAAGCTGTCCTATGTGTGTATATAAGGAATAACATTATTTCTGGTCACTATATGACTTGTATCCATTTTTCACCAGTTTTACCTTCTGCAAACTTTATTTCTCTTTTTTCAGTTGTCTCTGAGCTAGTGGGTAGATACTGGCTGATATGATGTCTTCCGTACACAGGTCTGGGTGTGTCCGTGCTTCTCTTTGCCGCTCTTCTTCTCGTTTTGCTCTGCCCTTCTCCTTTCGATCGGCTGCTGGAATCTAATCCCTCAGTGCTTTTTTGTTGTGATCAAAATGGATTTTTAGTAGTTTCATAGTGAAATATGAATTCCAGATGCGGGGAATGGAGAAAAAGTGGCTCATAAGTGGAGAAAGATAGGGATATTAGATAGAGAGCTTCAATGAGATAAATAAATTGCAAAATCTTAGCATTGGGGTTGAAACTAATTCACTGGTAGTTAAAATCTTTTACCGGTCTGGCTCTACAACACCTTTTATATAAAATAAAAATGGCCCACAAGGTTCAAAGGGCTTAGAGTCACTGAGCCTCAATTTTTCTGTTCTCCAGCTATTGTGAGACTACAACTCCCAATCACAACATTTAAACCCCAAAAACGGCTGCTGCATTTCCTGCCTCGGCTTTTATACAGGCTATGATAGTCATATAGCTAAAGGACAAAGGATGATCAACAGGCCAATGTAGATATAAAAATACAAAAACCTTTATTGGAATACAGTACATGCAACTAAACAGGTAGACAGGTGGATATAACCACAGTGCATACAGACAGTTTAACCAAAACGGGACATGGGGAACCTGGTTAGTAGAATCATGGTGGTATTAGAATAAATGGATGGTAAAATCATAGATGGAAAATCATACTGATGGCCCCCAAGATAGAAGCATGGGAACACTGGAAGTAATCATTTAACAAAATATAACATACCCAAAATACGGATCCAGTGAATCACCAAAATTGATCAGAGGGGGCCCACCAGGAAGCCAGGGTACACCACATCACCCCGACGCGCGTTTCGGCGAAAGCATGGGCGTGCTTGAGGTCATGTAATCCGTCCGTTTGATTTCCATTGAATCGATTTGCTCATCTCTTATTATTATTATTAAAAAAAAACCAAACTAACAAGTAAAATTAAAAAAAAAACAAAAACAAAAAAGTTTGTCATTCTTCTCTGCCACATTGTCAAAACTAACGACATGAAAACATAAAGGTCAGGCTCAAGCGTCACGGTATGAAGTGCCTTTTTGATTTTTTTGTTTTGCATTTATACAATACAACAATCCATCCACAATTCACCATCATTAAATTATTTGCGGGACACTTACTGCTCCAATTATTCGAATTATAGAACACGGTGCTCAGGAAAATAAAAAGGATGTATTTGTGAACAGTGTGTGCCATCTCCAGTCACACCTGTGGTCTGTTCCCTGTATAAGTGTGCGCTCGGTTCCACTGGAAATTAATTGGTTTCAGCCCCCACAGGAAACAAGCAACGGGGTTTAAAAAGTTTGAAAAAAAAATACAAAAAATGAAATTTAAGAGTCAGGCATCAGCTGCATCATTTGCAAAGTGCCCCTACCAGCAAAATTGTTCTGTACCAAACATTACTTCACAATAAAAATAGTTGCGCAGTTTATTTCGTGTTCTTTTCTTTGCCGCTCTTATGACCGATTGTGGCTTGACTCTTTGAAAAAGAGACAAAAAATAAAAAATAAAGAATATGTTACGAATTTAGAAAAATGAAAAAAAATAAAAATAAATAATAATAATAATCACGAAAACTGGAAAGTGTTTTTGAAAAGTGGCTTGTACTAACGTGAACTTTCTGGGTTCTAATGCAAAATCTGCAATAGGTCCCAAACTATGAATATAATTTATAAAATTAGTATCTTATTATGTGGCAGGGGGTCTTTGGGCGTCTTCTGGTGCCAGGTACTGAAAGCAATGGGAGAAGAATAGAGAAAGGCATTAGTCTTAAACGTGGCGCCTCTTCCGACGAAACAATGTGGCCCCTGAACCTGAGAATAGTAAGAATCAAGCTACAAATTATTTACACATATATAAGACCCCCTATTATTTTCCAATAATTATTTATATTTTTTGGAATCCTCTAGGACCGGAACGAGCCGAGTCTACACAGACTTGCTACCTACCAATATAATAATTGATAAAACAGAAACATTTAAATCCCACCTCCGAGGATCACCCACAATGTGAACAGGAAGGACTGACCACTTCTGTACCAGGGTTCATTAAACCTCTAATCTTTTTAGCACTAAGTTGCAGAGATAGTTTTCAAGACCTGAAAATTAGACGTCGACGAACGATAATTTTCAAAGTAGTTTTCTTTCCAAATAACCCTTGATTTAGGATTTAGGATATGTTATGGGCGTGTGTTATTATAAATCTAAAAAGAAAAGGAAAATCTGCGCTGGAAAAAATACACCCACTAGAGGACCATAAAAATATATAAAATGTGAACAAGTAACAAAAAATAAAAATAGAACACGGCACCGTCAGCAAATGAAAAAAGGGGAGACAGCCCAATACCGCCACACTGTATATACTTATAAGCGATAAACACTATGGTATCACTACCTGATTGAATCGTCCGAGAAGGATCAAAGTAACTGCAATATAGTCACTTGGAATGTCCCAGAAAAGTCCGTCCCTTATGACCAATATACAGGAAGACGGTATAGCAGATTGTTCCGGAGTCCTTGATGCTTGCGGTGCCCAATAAAGGTCAGATAAAATGAGTATCGCAAATTGTCCTGATCTAAATCACGATGGCAGGCACTGCCCCGGCCGGTGGCAGCGTTAGCCCGCGTGTAAAACGACGCGTCCGCGCTACTAAATGGAGCCGTTAGGTATACTGCTATTGCAGGACCTAATGTGACGTCACAATCACGTGGAGAACCACGTGATGGGCTACAGGAAGAGCTCAGGACCAATTCCTACGCGTTTCGGAGACAAAACGATCTCCTTCCTCAGGGATGGTCCTGTAGCAGGAAGAGCTCTCTTATATAGTTAGCGGTAAATAGACCGCCATATTAGGAATTAAAAGCAAATAACTCGATCTCACTGTTCAGACCTTTTGGGATTAATGTATCCAATAAAAAAATCATTTTAGTTTCTTCTCTGGACATTTCTTTAATGAAGTCCCCCCCTCTCCAAGAACTCTGTACTATTTTGAGGCCAGTAAAGGTTGTTCCATGGATAGATCCTCCGTGATAGATCAAAAAATGCTTGGAAAGGGGATGCCCAACAAATTTTTTCTTTATGTTTCTAATATGTTCATTAATCCTTGTGTGAAGGGCTCTTTTAGTTCTACCTATATATACCTTTTCACACGGACATGTGATGGCATAAATAACCCCCTTAGTGTTACAAGAAATAAAATTCCTGATCCTCCAATTAATAATACCTTTCTCAAATAATTGTTGTTTCCTACTTTTTAACAATATACACGGTTTACATTTTAAACACGGAAAAAAACCTTGAGGTGTACTTATATTTGAGAGAGTGGGGAGAAGAGTACGTGGAACTGTCGGAGCTATCCTATTACCCAAATTAAGGGCTTTTTTATAAATAAACAAAGGGCGTTCTGGTAGCTTATCACCAATCACCTTGTCCTCTTTAAGGATATCCCAATGTCTCTTGACAATATTTCTGAACAGATGAGTGTTGGCACTATATCTAGTGATAATTGGGATTTTTTCCAACCATACTTTTTTATTAGTTTTTATTTTGGTTTGCAAAAGACCTGATCTTGGTAGTTCTTGTACCTGATTTATAACAGAACATAAGGAACTCTGAGAGTAGCCTTTCTGTAAAAATTTATCCCCAAGATTCTTTGATTCCTGTATGAAATCTTGCTCACGAGAGCAATTTCTATGTGCCCTAATAATCTGGCTTTTGGGCACATTTAACAACCAATTGGGAAGATGGCAACTATCCAACGAAATATAATTATTACCATCAGTGGGTTTATGAAAAGTCCTCGTGTGGATCATACCATTCTCAATAAAAATATTCAAATCAAGAAAATTAATAGAAAGAGTACTGGTGGTTCCAGTGAAATTTAAAAAATATGAATTTTTATTTAAATTACCAATAAAATCAGACAGAGACTCGGAACCACCAGACCAGATAAAAACAATGTCGTCAATAAATCTTTGCCAGAGTACCAGATTCGCACACCAGGGGGAGTTCCCATAGATGGTGTCCAACTCCCATTTACCCACATAGAGGTTAGCGTAACTGGGTGCGAATCTGGTACCCATGGCAGTACCCCATTGCTGGGAGTAGTAGTGCGTGTTATATTTAAAATAATTATGGGATAAGATAAAACGTATGCAATCTAAAATAAACTGAGTTTGACTATCCGGAAGTGTGCCTTTTTCCTTTAAGAAGAATTCCACCGCTTCACAGCCTTTATCATGCTGTATGATGGTGTAAAGAGAAGTAATATCCAGAGTACCTATAATAAAATTATCCTTCCATTCTATGTTTTTTAATATTCTAAGGAGATGTGTACTATCCTTTAAATGAGAGGGAAGTTCAGGGACTAATTTTTGGAGATGACAGTCTATGTACTTTGATAGATTCGCTGTTAGACAGTCTACCCCTGATATAATAGGTCTTCCCGGGGGATTAACTGGATCTTTGTGTATTTTGGGAAGATAGTAAAAATGGGCTATTTTCGGAAATTTGATGTTAATAAAATCAAATTCTTTTTTCGTAAGGATCCCTTGATCATATCCTTTTTTAATTAGATCCACCATTTCCCGAATATATCTATCCGATGGGTCATGGGAAAGGGGACTATAGGTTTGTTGGTCTCCTAATTAAAAAACAAACCTATAGTCTCCTTTCCCATGACCCATCGGATAGATATCTTCGAAAATAGCCCATTTTTACTATCTTCCCAAAATACACAAAGATCCAGTTAATCCCCCGGGAAGACCTATTATATCAGGGGTAGACTGTCTAACAGCGAATCTATCAAAGTACATAGACTGTCATCTCCAAAAATTAGTCCCTGAACTTCCCTCTCATTTAAAGGATAGTACACATCTCCTTAGAATATTAAAAAACATAGAATGGAAGGATAATTTTATTATAGGTACTCTGGATATTACTTCTCTTTACACCATCATACAGCATGATAAAGGCTGTGAAGCGGTGGAATTCTTCTTAAAGGAAAAAGGCACACTTCCGGATAGTCAAACTCAGTTTATTTTAGATTGCATACGTTTTATCTTATCCCATAATTATTTTAAATATAACACGCACTACTACTCCCAGCAATGGGGTACTGCCATGGGTACCAGATTCGCACCCAGTTACGCTAACCTCTATGTGGGTAAATGGGAGTTGGACACCATCTATGGGAACTCCCCCTGGTGTGCGAATCTGGTACTCTGGCAAAGATTTATTGACGACATTGTTTTTATCTGGTCTGGTGGTTCCGAGTCTCTGTCTGATTTTATTGGTAATTTAAATAAAAATTCATATTTTTTAAATTTCACTGGAACCACCAGTACCCTTTCTATTAATTTTCTTGATTTGAATATTTTTATTGAGAATGGTATGATCCACACGAGGACTTTTCATAAACCCACTGATGGTAATAATTATATTTCGTTGGATAGTTGCCATCTTCCCAATTGGTTGTTAAATGTGCCCAAAAGCCAGATTATTAGGGCACATAGAAATTGCTCTCGTGAGCAAGATTTCATACAGGAATCAAAGAATCTTGGGGATAAATTTTTACAGAAAGGCTACTCTCAGAGTTCCTTATGTTCTGTTATAAATCAGGTACAAGAACTACCAAGATCAGGTCTTTTGCAAACCAAAATAAAAACTAATAAAAAAGTATGGTTGGAAAAAATCCCAATTATCACTAGATATAGTGCCAACACTCATCTGTTCAGAAATATTGTCAAGAGACATTGGGATATCCTTAAAGAGGACAAGGTGATTGGTGATAAGCTACCAGAACGCCCTTTGTTTATTTATAAAAAAGCCCTTAATTTGGGTAATAGGATAGCTCCGACAGTTCCACGTACTCTTCTCCCCACTCTCTCAAATATAAGTACACCTCAAGGTTTTTTTCCGTGTTTAAAATGTAAACCGTGTATATTGTTAAAAAGTAGGAAACAACAATTATTTGAGAAAGGTATTATTAATTGGAGGATCAGGAATTTTATTTCTTGTAACACTAAGGGGGTTATTTATGCCATCACATGTCCGTGTGAAAAGGTATATATAGGTAGAACTAAAAGAGCCCTTCACACAAGGATTAATGAACATATTAGAAACATAAAGAAAAAATTTGTTGGGCATCCCCTTTCCAAGCATTTTTTGATCTATCACGGAGGATCTATCCATGGAACAACCTTTACTGGCCTCAAAATAGTACAGAGTTCTTGGAGAGGGGGGGACTTCATTAAAGAAATGTCCAGAGAAGAAACTAAAATGATTTTTTTATTGGATACATTAATCCCAAAAGGTCTGAACAGTGAGATCGAGTTATTTGCTTTTAATTCCTAATATGGCCGTCTATTTACCGCTAACTATATAAGAGAGCTCTTCCTGCTACAGGACCATCCCTGAGGAAGGAGATCGTTTTGTCTCCGAAACGCGTAGGAATTGGTCCTGAGCTCTTCCTGTAGCCCATCACGTGGTTCTCCACGTGATTGTGACGTCACATTAGGTCCTGCAATAGCAGTATACCTAACGGCTCCATTTAGTAGCGCGGACGCGTCGTTTTACACGCGGGCTAACGCTGCCACCGGCCGGGGCAGTGCCTGCCATCGTGATTTAGATCAGGACAATTTGCGATACTCATTTTATCTGACCTTTATTGGGCACCGCAAGCATCAAGGACTCCGGAACAATCTGCTATACCGTCTTCCTGTATATTGGTCATAAGGGACGGACTTTTCTGGGACATTCCAAGTGACTATATTGCAGTTACTTTGATCCTTCTCGGACGATTCAATCAGGTAGTGATACCATAGTGTTTATCGCTTATAAGTATATACAGTGTGGCGGTATTGGGCTGTCTCCCCTTTTTTCATTTGCTGACGGTGCCGTGTTCTATTTTTATTTTTTGTTACTTGTTCACATTTTATATATTTTTATGGTCCTCTAGTGGGTGTATTTTTTCCAGCGCAGATTTTCCTTTTCTTTTTAGATTTATCTACTTTTTGCGGGTGGGTGGTCCCGCGATATTATCTGCTGCAGGTTTTATTTTAGTGTGAGCGCTACAGGTGCCGCTTTTTTGTGTTATTATAAGCATGAGAATTAGAGGGGTCCGTAATGTTATAAGCAATTTTTTTTAATATATAATTTTTCAAAGTTCTTCATTGTTCTGCCTTTTTTAAGAAGCAATTCTCTCTAATCTCCCTTTCCATCCGGAAAATAGTCAATGATGGAGACTCCACGGCATGTGCCATAACTCCGTCCATGAGGACCTTCCACTGAACCACACTGAGCCGATCCTAGTTTCTTAGTTCAGAAGAGCAAATAAATGACGAAGGACGACAAGCTTTCATTTGCGCTTGCGCAATGTATGCAGTGCAGGGTGTGCTCATGTTATGTATATTGTTACCAGTGACTGTTTCCAGGGTGGGGCTGACATGGGAGAAGACTTGGATGACTACGAGATGTGGCTTCAGAAATAGTTGAAACGCCACAGAACTTCTAAAGACTTTATACTAGGCAAGTTGGCGTAAGGAGACTCATAGGTCATGCAATGCTCCTCTGGGAAATTAAATATGCAAATAGACTTGATCTCTGGTACATCATCTGAACGGGACTTGATCTCTGGTATCTCCTATTGTTTGTAGCAATCCTAGAAGTCAATATCAACTCTTTAGTGAGCATTACCACAAGGCTTAGGATAAGATATATTTGCAGTCTTGCCCCTCCTCAGTGCAAAGCTGGAGATCTGATTTGGCTAGATGAGAGACTTCTGACTGGGGAACCAAGACGGAATGTTTCTCCTTGTAGGGTGTGCCATGTTGGTGCAAGGAGACTTTTAGGCCATGCAATTCTCCTCTTGGAAATTAAATATGTGAATAATATCAATATCTTCAGAAGGAAGATGACTTTGCCACCTATTGGATATAGCAATCATACAAGTCAATAACTACTTTTTAGCGAGTCTTTCCACATGAATTAGGATAAGAAGCTAAACCAGAAACTCCATTTGCAGACTCGTGTTTCGGGGTGTTGCCCTTCTTCAGTGCAAAGCACGATCTCTTATTTGGCTATGTGAGAGTTCTCTGACTGTTGTTCTAGGGTGGAACGTTTCTTAATAAAGATACTCATCTCACCAACCCGCACCACTCCTCTTAACTCAGTGCCGCATTGTCTGCTGGTCAGCTGGGATCTTCAATTGGTAGGGCCGTCTCTTTAGTACTGCAACCAATCAGTAACTGCTCATCATCTGCATTATTCATATACTGATGAGCAAAAAAGTAACGATGTTTTGAACTTTTGACTTTCAGGCTCCATATCTCACCAACAACTACTGCTTTGAATGTGAGACTAACATTTTATAGACAATCCTCTTGGCTATCTCATGCATACATTTGTCTTGCAGTTATTTAGCATATGATTAGTTATACAGATTCTCGTTATGTCACTGCTTTGTTACTGTTTTGCTCTTGGTGGTGGATAAATCTTTTTCTCCCTATATGCTACAAATTACAACCTGTTCTCACATTCACTAATAGCTCAGTGTGTTATTAGGTTGATTTCCAAGACAAAAGGTCACCGATTCGAATCAAGGATCAGCCATGAAGAAGATTTCCCAAGAAAAGAGAAACAGCATCATCCAGCTCATCGATAGCAGTCTCGGCCAAGAAAATTGCCAAACTGGATTATGTGAGCGCCATGGCAGTTGGACCAATATGATATGATAAGTCCATTCATCAAAAGCCACGAGGTGGATTTCCAGACAAAATACAGAAGTCAACAATTCAGCTCATCCCAAGGATGATCAATTCTGGTGCAACAAACTTTGTAACAGTGAGATCACAGATGTCCATGTAAGCACCATGTGATGCACAATTCGCAAATCTGGAATTGTGGACCGTCATGAGAAACGTCGGCTCGAGTTTGCGAAAGAGTTCGAAAAGTGGACGGTAGAAGGTTGGAAGTGGGGGATTTGGAGCAATGAGACGAAAGTCAAAAGATGGGTCTGTAGGAAACAAGGGAAAAAGGGGCTAATGGATTGACAAATTGAAGGAACTGTCAAGTTTGGTAGAAAAACCCTTTTGATATGGGGTTGTTTCACAGCCAAAGGCATTGGATACTTGACCTCAATACTGAGCTGTCTGTGAGTATCCTACAAGATGAGTTACTTCCTCTACTCTAGTACTATGGGTATGAAAAAGATGACACAGTGTTTCAGCAGAGATTGGCGAAGAAATAGTTAAATAACAATGAAGTAGAGGTGGTGGATTGACCCCCATAGACCCCAGACCTCAACTCACTTGAACACTTGTGACGAGAGTTGAAGAAAAAGCTGTATACAAGCCCAACTGAGGCGACCAGTATGCACCAAATTTGGGAACGTGTAGAAGAGAACTGGGATCAGTTTTCCCTCATAACATGCTTGAATATGATCAAAAGATTCAAAAAGTGTTGAGCGCCAAAACTGGATTTACAAAAATAGTGATAAAATAATACAAATTAAAATTTAGATTTTTAGGAGCAAAACATTAACAATGCAGTGACAAGAATCTGCATAACTAATCATATGCTAAATATGATGATATGAGATAGCCAAGATGATTGTCTATAAAATGATGGCACTGTCAAACCAGCATTAGATGGTGAGATATGAAGCCTGAAAGTCAGACGTTCAAAGCATTGTTACCCTTTTGCTCATCAGTGTATTTAACCCCTTTCTGACCTCGGACGGGATAGTACGTCCGAGGTCAGAAGCCCCGCTTTGATGCAGGGCTCCGGCGGTGAGCCCACATCAAAGCCGGGACATGTCAGCTGTTTTGAACAGCTGACATGTGCCCGTAATAGGCGCGGGCAGAATCGCGATCTGCTTGCACCTATTAACTAGTTAAATGCCGCTGTCAAACGCAGACAGCGGCATTTAACTACCGCATCCGGTCGGGCGACGGGAAATGACGTCATCGCCGACCCCCGTCACATGATCGGGGGTCGGCGATGCTTCAGAATTGTAACCATAGAGGTCCTTGGGACCTCTATGGTTACTGATCACCGGCAGCTGTGAGCGCCACCCTGTGGTCGGCGCTCACAGCACACCTGATTTTCTGCTACATAGCAGCGAACAGCAGATCGCTGCGATGTAGCAGAGCCGATCATGCTGTGCCAGCTTCAAGCATCCCATGGAGGCTATTGAAGCATGGCAAAAGTAAAAAAAAAAGTTAAAAAAAGTGAAAAAAATAAAAAAATATAAAAGTTTAAATCACCCCCTTTCGCCCCAATCAAAATAAATCAATTAAAAAAAATCAAATCTACACATATCTGGTATCACCCGATCTATCAATTATCAATTAAAAAAAAGCATTAACCTGATTGCTAAACGGCGTAGCGAGAAAAAAATTAGAAATGCCAGAATTACGTTTTTTTGGTCGCCGCGACATTGCATTAAAATGCAATAACGGGTAATCAAAAGAATGTATCTGCCCTCAACCGACCCCAGATCATGAAAAATGGAGACGCTACGAGTATCGGAAAATGGCGCAAATTTTTTTTTTTTTTTTTTTTTTTTTTTAGCAAAGTTTGGAATTTTTTTTCACCACTTAGGTAAAAAATAACCTAGTCCTGTTAGGTGTCAATGAACTCGTAATGACCTGGAGAATCAGAATGTCAAGTCAGTTTTAGCATTTAGTGAGCCTAGCAAAAAAGCCAAACAAAAAACAAGTGTGGGACTGCACTTTTTTTTGCAATTTCACCGCACTTGGAATTTTCTTCCTGTTTTCTAGTACACGACATGCTAAAACCAATGATGTCGTTCAAAAGAACAACTCGTCCCGCAAAAAATAAGCCCTCACATGGCCAAATTGACGGAAAAATAAAAAAGTTATGGCTCTGGGAAGGAGAGGAGTGAAAAACGAAAACGGAAAAACGAAAAATCCCAAGGTCATGAAGGGGTTCATTTAAGCAGAAGACACATGACCTCTGATTGTCTGCAGCACTTACATGCTGTCCGGGCGGATATTGATCCCAGCTCACCAGTGAAGGATGCAGCACTGAGCACGGAAGAGTGGCGCCGGTCCAGGAGGTGAGTATCATGTCTTTAAAAAAAAATAAATTCTAATTTAGCTGGTGTTGCACTTTAAAAACAAACAAAAAACCCATAGATAAATAAAAGAGTAAGAAAGCAGTTGCATTTTCCTAAATTTGACTGTTTCTTCCATCCAAGCTGGCAGCTGCGATTTTTACATCTTGTTTTGAATAAATCAAATAATTAAAATGTTTGCAAATCTTCTCATCATTGCTATGAGAGAATGAATCCGAACAAAAAAAAATTCTATGAAAGGTTGAGATTCGCCTCCAATCGATGACTTTTAATGAACAGAGCTTGTCCTTTTATACTTCGCCTGAAAGTGAGTTATTAGCAAATACCATTTCACAAGAAGCATGCATTTCATCCTGTCTCCCACTGTGAAATTCACGTGGTTTTATTCTAAGCCTTCATCTATTCTGCATGTCGCATATTTCCACAGAGAGCCCGAAGAGCACCTGTGTAGCCGCGCACTTCACCAAACGAACACTTTAAAAGCTATTTTCAATATTGTGCCTGAAGACCGGGTCATTGGCAAGATGTTTCATATTCCAAGGACACCCTTCAGGCACCTATTTCAACTCCCCGTCATCTGAGGCCGACAGAAACACAGGATTGAGCGGATGAATAATTCAATAAAATATTCCAGCAAAAAAAACACCCAACGAGAGAGCTAACGAGAGAACTGAGGAAAGGGGGAAAACCAAGCCGAGGGGAATATTACGAGATGACCAGTGAGTTTCTAGACTGATGGAGACATTAAGCTAAGAAAGGAACAAGATGGTAACATAGTAACATAGTAACATAGTAACATAGTTAGTAAGGCCGAAAAAAGACATTTGTCCATCCAGTTCAGCCTATATTCCATCATAATAAATCCCCAGATCTGCGTCCTTCTACAGAACCTAATAATTGTATGATACAATATTGTTCTGCTCCAGGAAGACATCCAGGCCTCTCTTGAACCCCTCGACTGAGTTCGCCATCACCACCTCCTCAGGCAAGCAATTCCAGATTCTCACTGCCCTAACAGTAAAGAATCCTCTTCTATGTTGGTGGAAAAACCTTCTCTCCTCCAGACGCAAAGAATGCCCCCTTGTGCCCGTCACCTTCCTTGGTATAAACAGATCCTCAGCGAGATATTTGTATTGTCCCCTTATATACTTATACATGGTTATTAGATCGCCCCTCAGTCGTCTTTTTTCTAGACTAAATAATCCTAATTTCGCTAATCTATCTGGGTATTGTAGTTCTCCCATCCCCTTTATTAATTTTGTTGCCCTCCTTTGTACTCTCTCTAGTTCGATTATATCCTTCCTGAGCACCGGTGCCCAAAACTGGACACAGTACTCCATGTGCGGTCTAACTAGGGATTTGTACAGAGGCAGTATAATGCTCTCATCATGTGTATCCAGACCTCTTTTAATGCACCCCATGATCCTGTTTGCCTTGGCAGCTGCTGCCTGGCACTGGCTGCTCCAGGTAAGTTTATCATTAACTAGGATCCCCAAGTCCTTCTCCCTGTCAGATTTACCCAGTGGTTTCCCATTCAGTGTGTAATGGTGATATTGATTCCTTCTTCCCATGTGTATAACCTTACATTTATCATTGTTAAACCTCATCTGCCACCTTTCAGCCCAAGTTTCCAACTTATCCAGATCCATCTGTAGCAGAATACTATCTTCTCTTGTATTAACTGCTTTACATAGTTTTGTATCATCTGCAAATATCGATATTTTACTGTGTAAACCTTCTACCAGATCATTAATGAATATGTTGAAGAGAACAGGTCCCAATACCGACCCCTGCGGTCCCCACTGGTCACAGCGACCCAGTTAGAGACTATACCATTTATAACCACCCTCTGCTTTCTATCACTAAGCCAGTTACTAACCCATTTACACACAATTTCCCCCAGACCAAGCATTCTCATTTTGTGTACCAACCTCTTGTGCGGCACGGTATCAAACGCTTTGGAAAAATCGAGATATACCACGTCCAATGACTCACCGTGGTCCAGCCTATAGCTTACCTCTTCATAAAAACTGATTAGATTGGTTTGACAGGAGCGATTTCTCATAAACCCATGCTGATATGGAGTTAAACAGTTATTCTCATTGAGATAATCCAGAATAACATCCCTCAGAAACCCTTCAAATATTTTACCAACAATAGAGGTTAGACTTACTGGCCTATAATTTCCAGGTTCACTTTTAGAGCCCTTTTTGAATATTGGCACCACATTTGCTATACGCCAGTCCTGCGGAACAGATCCTGTCGCTATAGAGTCCCTAAAAATAAGAAATAATGGTTTATCTATTACATTACTTAGTTCCCTTAGTACTCGTGGGTGTATGCCATCCGGACCCGGAGATTTATCTATTTTAATCTTATTTAGCCGGTTTCGCACGTCTTCTTGGGTTAGATTGGTGACCCTTAATATAGGGTTTTCATTGTTTCTTGGGATTTCACCTAGCATTTCATTTTCCACCGTGAATACCGTGGAGAAGAAGGTGTTTAATATGTTAGCTTTTTCCTCGTCATCTACAACCATTCTTTCCTCACTATTTTTTAAGGGGCCTACATTTTCAGTTTTTATTCTTTTACTATTGATATAGTTGAAGAACAGTTTGGGATTAGTTTTACTCTCCTTAGCAATGTGCTTCTCTGTTTCCTTTTTGGCAGCTTTAATTAGTTTTTTAGATAAAGTATTTTTCTCCCTATAGTTTTTTAGAGCTTCAATGGTGCCATCCTGCTTTAGTAGTGCAAATGCTTTCTTTTTACTGTTAATTGCCTGTCTTATTTCTTTGTTTAGCCACATTGGGTTTTTCCTATTTCTAGTCCTTTTATTCCCACAAGGTATAAACCGCTTACACTGCCTATTTAGGATGTTCTTAAACATTTCCCATTTATTATCTGTATTCTTATTTCTGAGGATATTGTCCCAGTCTACCAGATTAAGGGCATCTCTAAGCTGGTCAAACTTTGCCTTCCTAAAGTTCAGTGTTTTTGTGACTCCCTGACAAGTCCCCCTAGTGAAAGACAGGTGAAACTGTACAATATTGTGGTCGCTATTTCCTAGATGCCCAACCACCTGCAGATTTGTTATTCTGTCAGGTCTATTAGATAGTATTAGGTCTAAAAGTGCTGCTCCTCTGGTTGGATTCTGCACCAATTGTGAAAGATAATTTTTCTTGGTTATTAGCAGAAACCTGTTGCCTTTATGGGTTTCACAGGTTTCTGTTTCCCAGTTAATATCCGGGTAGTTAAAGTCCCCCATAACCAGGACCTCATTATGGGTTGCAGCTTCATCTATCTGCTTTAGAAGTAGACTTTCCATGGTTTCTGTTATATTTGGGGGTTTGTAACAGACCCCAATGAGAATTTTGTTACCATTTTTCCCTCCATGAATTTCGACCCATATGGACTCGACATCCTCATTTCCTTCGCTAATATCCTCCCTTAAAGTGGACTTTAGACAAGACTTTACATACAGACAAACCCCTCCTCCTCTCCGATTTTTACGATCCTTTCTAAACAGACTGTAACCCTGTAAGTTAACTGCCCAGTCATAGCTTTCATCTAACCATGTCTCGGTTATTCCCACTATGTCAAAGTTACCTGTAGATATTTCTGCTTCTAGTTCTTCCATCTTGTTTGTCAGGCTTCTGGCGTTTGCGAGCATGCAGTTTAGAGGATTTTGTTTTGTTCCAATCTCCTCGCTGTGGATTGTTTTAGAAATGTTCTTACCTCCCATCTGAGTATGTTTTCCTGGGTCTTCTTTGTTCAAGTCTAATGTTTTTCTTCCCGTCCCCTCTTCTTCTAGTTTAACGCCCTCCTGATGAGTGTAGCGAGTCTTCTGGCGAATGTGTGTTTCCCAGGTTTGTTGAGGTGTAGTCCATCTCTGGCGAGGAGTCCATCGTACCAGTAATTCACACCGTGGTCCAGGAATCCGAATCCTTGTTGTCTGCACCATCGTCTTAGCCAGTTGTTTACATCAAGGATCCTGTTCCATCTCCTGGTGCCATGCCCGTCTACTGGAAGGATAGAAGAAAAAACTACCTGTGCATCCAGTTCCTTTACTTTCTTCCCCAACTCTTCAAAGTCTTTGCAGATTGTCGGTAGGTCTTTCCTTGCCGTGTTATTGGTGCCAACATGTATCAGAAGAAATGGGTGGACGTCCTTGGAGCTGAAGAGCTTTGGTATCCTATCGGTCACATCCTTGATCATCGCACCTGGAAGGCAGCATACTTCTCTTGCAGTTATGTCCGGTCTGCAGATGGCTGCTTCTGTGCCTCTCAGTAGTGAGTCTCCCACCACCACCACTCTTCGTTGCTTCTTGGCTGTACTTTTTGCTGTCACTTGTTGCTGTGTGCCCTTTTCTTTTTTGCTTGCTGGTATTGCTTCATCCTTAGGTGTGCCATCTTCATCCTCTACAAAGATTTGATATCGGTTCTTCAGTTGTGTGGTTGGTGATTTCTCCATGGTCTTCTTGCTTCTTTTGGTCACATGCTTCCACTCATCTGCTTGGTAGACATGACTGGTGGTCAATGGTCTTACTCACATTTAAGTTGGTCATTAGGTTTTCCTTTTATAAATGGCTCTTGCTGTGTTGTCGTGTTTTTAAAACATTTCCAAAATTTGCTTTTACTTTACTTTTTTCATACTTTTCTTTTGTCCTGCGCTACATGTAAATTGACATCAAGCGTTCCGATGGGGAGATTCTGAACATCCTTGCCACTTTCGAGAATCCTTTCGAATCTGGATTTCTTGGCCTTGATTGATGTGGACGACATCCCCGACATGATCCACATTTACCTGTCCACTTCACACTTTTGTGTACACTCCAAGGCCAGAGCATGCACATTGGACCCAGTCCTGTTCATCTTGTTGGAATCACCTTAGACATGCTCATGTGATGGAACTTAGGTGTGTGCAAGAGTATAGGATAGTGTTAGGCTCAGCTGGTGAGGAGGATCCTTCAAGCCTGAGATCCGGGTGGGGACATAGGCCACAGGCATCGATGCAGCAGGCAGGTGAAGCTCGCGGGAAACATGTAGCATGAGTACTGCATACGGTAGGCAGATAGGAAGGATATAGCAGAGGTCCTTGAGACTGCAGTAAGGTAGCGTAGGTTCTGGAGACCACAGGCAGACAATTTACTGGAAACAAGTAGCAGAGGTCCTGAAGACCGCAAATAGGTAGCTGAAGTCCTGGAGACTTTGACCAGGTAACAGACAGGTGGCACAGGTCCTGGAGGCCACAGACAGGTAGCAGAGGTCCTGGAGACCGAAGACAGGTAACAGATGATATGGTTTTCACAAGCTGGTAGCAAAGGTCCTGGAGACTGCAGACAGGTAGCAGAAGTCCTGGAGGCCATAGACTGGTAGCAGAGGTCCTGGAAACTCGCGGCAGAAAGGACATAGGAAAACAGGTATGGAGAAGGTAGTGGTCCACTGTCAAACCAAGTGTGTCTTGGAAGGCCTTATATAGGCCTGATAGATGATCACATGAAAACACACCAGGCTACTTGTAAAGCCTGAAGTGAAGCACAAGAGAGTTTAGAAGACCAGGGTGAAGGGAGCAGAGTCTATACCAGGAACCAGTGTGTAACAGATAGACAGCACAATGGGGATGATGTAGGGGATGTCATCCATATTGTTCTGTCCATCTTGCACTCTTTCATGCACTTAAGTTCCATGCGCTCATGACAGTCCGGTTCTTGTTTGACATAAGGACATACTTAGAGGGCCTGTCCAATTTATATATTGATGACCTATCCATAAGACAGGTCATCAATATCACATCGGTGAGGGTACAACACCTGACATCATCCTCAATCAGTTCCCACTGCAGATAGACACCTCTGTACAGACCAGCGGCAGTTCAGTTCCGTACACTGTGTAGTGGCCGTGGTTGGTACTGCAGATCGGTTCCCATTGAAGTAAATGTGATCTGCAGTACCAGAGAAGGGCCCCGACATGGTATAAGAAGCTGTGCTCTTTCACCTTTGTACTATGTGTACATGAAACCACAGATTGATAGCTGATCAGTGTTTTTTTTTAATAGGATCTGATATCGATAGTGACCTATCAGTAGATTAATCCTGGACAACTCCTTTAAGAAATGTATAACCAGTTGAACATATACATTGATATAAGATGGGGTGTTACATAAATGAGAGTTAAAACCAAAATTAGACTAGGCTTTTGGATTTTGACCCCAGGACAAAAGAGCCAGATGTTTGCTCCATCTTACATGATCCTTGGACCAACTGCTTGATAATAGCCCAGATCTTCTGGAGAAGGGTCTCGTTCACAGTTTCCCTTTGTCCTTGGGCCCCATGACAGTTGATTGCCCTGCCTCTATGGAATGTATGCCTTTCCCTATGTTATGATTTTAGCACTAAAGATTCAACGTGAAGAGTTAATTCTTCCAGACTCGGAGAGCCGGGGAGCAGATAGCTATTGTGCGGCTGACAGCTCCCGCTTGATGCCACACGCGGGTCTATTTGTTTGACTGTGACCAGAGGGAATTCATTCCGGCACATTACCTGACACTGCCGCTACGTTACAGTGGCAAAAGTGATGATCAACTTATCACACTGCACAGATGGCTGCAGAAAAATTCTGGTTTAATGCCGCCTTCGATATGAATTTAGCAGAAACCACAAAATATATTCTTGGCTCTAATGTGACAATGTAAAATGGTAATTGATGGAAACCTTAGGGTAAAGTCAATCACGAAATTATGGCGGTACAGCCGATATCATCAAAGATGCTCCGCACTCACATGTCATTAATTACAATTTAATGGGATGATGATGTCTTAATGGACCTCCCTAACTACTCAGGCAGTGGTCACCACCACTATATATCGTTGGAAAACTCGCTCAATAAATAACGCCTGGTGGAAAATATAAGTAACATGTCTTAAAGTGGAGACCTTTAAACTGGGGTCCTCGGTCCTCCATATTTCCCAAAACTAGTTTGCTAATCCGGCATTCTACATACCACTGGAGTATTGAAAACTGTGAACTATTGGAATTTTGGAGAAATGACTGTACAAAGACATGCAGGTACATACATAAATACACATAATTACATACAGCGGGGGAAATAAGTATTGAACACGTCCCCCAATTTTCTAAATAAATAAATTTCTAAATGCGCCATTGACATGCAATTCTCACCAGATGCAGGTAACAACTAGGGTTGAGCGAAACGGGTCGGCCAGATTCAGAAGTCACCGACTTTTGGCAAAGTCGGGTTTCATGAAACCCGACCCGACCCCTGTGTGGGGTCGGCCATGAGGTCGGCGATCTTCTGATCTGGAATCGGAATTCCGATACCGAGTTCCGATATGTTTAAGATATCGGGAATCGGTATCGAAATTCATATTTAAGTGTAAAATAAAGAATAAAAAAAAAATATTGATATACTCACCCTCGGACGCGCCCTGGTTCTCACCGGCAGCCTTCCTTCCTAAGAATGAGCGCCTGAAGGGCCTTCGATTACATCGCGGCTTGTGATTGGTCACGTGAGCGGTCACATGGGCGGTCACGCGACCAATCACAAGCCGCGACGTCATCTAAGGTCCTTCAGGCACTAATTCTTAGGAAGGAAGCGTCCGAGGGCGCGTCCGAGGGTGAGTATATTCCTAATAGGTATATACTCACCCTTGGACGCGCCCTGGTTCTAACCCGCAGCCTTCCTTCCTAAGAATCAGCGCCTGAAGGACCTTAGATGACGTCGCGGCTTGTGATTGGTCGCATGACGCCCATGTGACTGCTCACGCGACCAATCACAAGCCGCGACGTCATTGAAGGTTCTTCAGGCGCTCATTCTTAGGAAGGAAGGCTGCCGGTGAGAACCAGGGCGCGTCCGAGGGTAAGTATATCAACATTGTTTATTTTGATTCTTTATTTTACACTTAAATATGGATCCCAGGGCCTGAAGGAGAGTTTCCTCTCCTTCAGACCCTGGGAACCATTAGAAACCCAATGCACTGCATTGGGTTTCGTGTTTTGGCCGACCCCGACTTTTCTATAGGATCGGCCGATTTCACTCGACCCGACTTTTGAAAAAGTCGGGTTTCGTGAAACCCGACCCGATCCTATAAAAAGAAAAGTCGCTCAACCCTAGTAACAACCCATCCAATCCACACAGGCAAATAAATCACCATTGATGCCCATACATTCATATGGGGAGCATCTGGTTGTGGGCAGTTTGTGGTAAAATTATGTTCTTTCCACTTTAGGCTCGATTCACATTACATTACAGGCGTCCGTTAGACGGACTACATTACACCGCGGCATAACGCGGTGTAACGCAGTCCGCTGAATGCGGATCATCAAGCTCCACTGCTGCCTACTCCCTTTGCAATTACCGACCAATGTCGTCACTGATGTGTTCGATTGGAGACAAGTCCGGAGATGCTGCAGCCATGATAGCACTTTATAGCCATGCAAGCTACTTACAGTAACACAAAAAACATGCGACCTGGCGTTGTTGTGTTGAAAGATGGCTCCTGGTACATTTTGGAGAAATGGTTCCACCACCAAATCAATGTAACGCCGGGCTGTTAGTGTACCTGGAATGAAGGCTAGAGGGGACCGACTACACCACGACACGCACCATAATCCCGAGAGTAGGACCACTGTGACGTTCCCTTGTGAAGGCTTCTTGGTGGCATCACTCATTTGGTCACCAGACCATGCCGAGGCCGTAAGTGTGAGGAATTCTGCACACGGCTGATACTCCAGACTAAAGAAGTCCAGATGTTTTGAGAATTTTGTCCTCATTTTTCCATGATTTGCAGACCGGTAACATCTCCATCCTCTGACTTCAACAACGCCATGACGTTTCCGTCTAGGTGACACAATTTCAATGTTGAGAATTGTGGATAAATTGAAGCTTTTTTTAAGAGTTGTCAGTAGAGAAGCTTTACCTGCGTGAGACATTTCAAGTAAAACAACATGTAATGCAGAATAAAAAATAGATTTTCTAAAAGGAATAAACGGCACAACCACAACTGTGGGAGATACATTCGCACATAGAAGCCATCACTGACGGCAACTCTTCCATTCAACGTAACATGAGGCTTTTCCAGATCCAACGTCTCCTCTATTATCCTTCATTATCTGGATGGAATATCTGAATGGAATGACAGGACCGGTCCTCTTGACCTTATGAAATAACATGCCTGTCTCGCAGCTGTCTACTCTGTGACGGCTCCACACCCTTGAAGTTGTCAGACCTTTTCTTATCGGTAGCATGTTGGTCTGTCGGAGAACAGAGAGTAATTTCACCTATTGTGGCGATGTCTGCGGCAACACAATGGGACTGACTGGGAATGACAGAGCAGCAAATGGTCTGTATGAGACTGACGTGTTTCCCATTAACTTCTCCTACATGGACATCAGAACATTAATGCATTTATACTAAAACGTAACCTACAAGAAATCCCATATACTGCAGGTGGTAATTGTTTCACAGGTGACATCTTCTCTGACTGCAGTAGTTCACCTTCTCTTCTCCTTCCGGCCCAGACCCTCATGATCGTTTCCACCATCGAAAACTTGTCTCTGCCGTCTTTAGGTTAGGTTATGTTCACACGTTGCATTTTCGCTGCTTTTTTTATGCAAATTGTAAGCTGCCTTTTACAGGACCAGCCAAAGCGATGAGATTTCAGAAAACTCCTGCACACACGGAAATTGAAAACTGCTGCGTTTTTTAACACATCAGCGTGTCATTTCTTTCGGCGCTTTTGCAATGTTTTTTTTTCACCCATAGAAAGCAATGTGGCAACGATGCAGCAAAAAAATGCAGGCATTGGGTTTTGCTGCGCTTTTTGCATCTTCCTTGTGGTGCCATCTCGCTCGTGTGACCTCAATCCTGGGCTGCGATATAGCAGAGGCATACAGTGGCTTGGTATAGCACTCACTGAAATGGCACTCACTGAAATGGCACGTGCACACTTATTTTTCAGGCGGATATGCTCCATACCCTGAAAAAGTGCTAAATGAATAAATATATGCGCTGCAGTGTTAAACCACTTGCTGTGCACATCTTCAGACTTTTCAGCTTTGGGATTTCAAAGATGCCGAGCGGTTAAAAGAAGTGACCTGACAATTCTTCAGGCGGATTCTGTTTGGACGCCACTCACTAGCTTAGGCTAGTTTCACACTAGCTTTTTGAGGAGTGGCGGACTTCCTCTGTGAAGCCCCGCCCTCGGCCGCACCTATGCCGCTAGCTCCGCCTACTTCTGCATGCGTTCTGCATGCGGCCTGCGTAGCTATCTTTAACATTAGGTACGCAGGTCGTGCGGATGTATTCAGATGCTTCCACATGCGTCGTTTTGACGATGCGGAGAAAAAAAAGAAATTGCAACCAGCTGCGTCCTACGCTGGTCACCGCATCGTCAAAACGATGCATGCGGAAGCATCTGAATACATCCGCACGACCTGCGTACCTAATGTTAAAGATAGGTACGCAGGCCGCATGCAGAAGTAGGTGGAGCTAGCGGTGGAGGTGCGGCCGAGGGCGGAGGAAGTCCGCAGCTCCTCAAAATGCTAATGTGAAACCGGCCTTAAATACAATTTGATTAAAAAAAAAACAAAAAAAAAAAACAGCAGCAACAAAGACGTAAAAAAAAAAAATCTGCAATGACACTTCAGGAAAAAAAAAATACTGCTGGTATTTCCTAAAGTGTCTTGTATTTGAAAAACTCGTTGGGATCACACACTTGTAAAATGTTGTTGTGTGCCCATACCTGAAGCCTGGGAACATGGTTGAATGTTACCTGTGATAGATAGATAATAGATAATATATAGATAGATAATAGATAGATAGATAGATAATAGATAATATATAGATAGATAGATAATAGATAGATAGATAATAGATAATATATAGATAGATAGATAATAGACAGATAGATAGATAATAGATAGATAGATAATATATAGATAGATAATAGATAATATATAGATAGATAGATAATAGATAGATAGATAATAGATAAATAGATAGATAGATAGATACGGTAATAGATAGATAGATAATAGATAGATGATAGATAGATAGATAATAGATAGATAGATAGATAGATAGATAGATAGATAATAGATAGATAGATAGATAATAGATGGATAGATAGATAATATACAGATAGATAGATAATAGATAGATGGATAATAAATAGATAATAGATAGATGATAGATATACACTATATATAAATTATATACCACTTACACACACTATATACCATATTCGTATGATTATAAACTCTATATACATTTACACACGCTATATACTGTATACAGATGTAATCACCTTCGCTGTCGTCGGTCTTCAGAAGCAGTCGGGGTCTTCACACACCCGGCCGCCCCCAGAACAGCAGCCATGAGGGGTCAGCAGGATATCGGGGACACAGCAGGGCAGTTTCCTGTCACCGCCTCTGCACACAGCTGCCATGTCCGTCCTCCCCCGCCCTCTGTCCCAACTGCCTGTCTACTGATGGCCGGAGAGGATGGGACACGGCTTATACACAGGCAAGTCTCACAAGGAGCAGCATCGATCTGTGATAGCGCCGCCTGCTGGACATAATGGTGTTTTCTCTCAGAGAAGACATGCAGTAATTACTGAGGCTTCCAGACACTGAGGCCGGACACAGAGGTTACTTGGCCTGTACAGGGACGGCTCAGGAAGGCCACAAAATGAGCGTCCACCATGAACCTGTCCACTAGGGCCTGGTGTGAATACATGGCAAGGCAGACACCTGTCCATCATCAAGTGTCAGCCAATCACAGGAGTGCACATAGATGGAGTCTGTGTGATTGGCTGACAGGGTGAGGCACAAGTGTCCCAGCAGTGCTGTATAAGGGGCCCCTCTCCAGTCTCACCCTCTATAGTGGCTGTGACTCAAGTCTTCACTAAGTACAATTATCCACCCCACTGGCCAGACACTTACTGTGCAGATTATCATGACGGGAGTCCAAACAGTCTCCCCCCACTGCAGTATGTATGGAGGCTGATACTCAGAATGCAGGGCAACTCCGACTCCAGGGATGCCAGCCGGAGAAGTAGAGGGGCTTATGTTATACCCCAGGTAACCGGTTGTTACAGTGGCATTGCTTTCCTCATGGAGAGAGTGATGTCATGCTTGGAAGCGAGGAAGGATCCCTTTATCAGGCATTCACAAACATGCAACATGTTCTTACTCCAGGCCAGAAGGGGGAGCTCTGATCCAGTTTGTGGGTGGCTCCCCTATATATATATATTCTGGCCGGAGGGAAAGTAGTGTAGTCTGTCAGAGACAGGGAAAGAGAGCAGTCTGTCAGGGGAGAGGAGTAAGGAAGATTGAGAGGCCGTGCAGCCACGTGAGGTGTTGCAGCTCCTGGAAAGGAGAGAGAAAAGGACAGAACAAGCTGTAGAGAGCATGAAAGGAGGAAAAGGAGCAAAGGAGAGTTAAGAGCTGGAGAGAGAAGCTGCGACTGAGCTTCCTCCACGCTGAAGCGCATGAAACCGGTAGCTGGAAGACCGAAGTTGTGGGGGTAACTTCATGCCCCACGGCAGAAACTAGCGGACTGCAGATTGCCTGTCCACCATTAACACCCGAAGACACAGTAGTATATAGAGCCCGGGTCGTGATAGAGATCCTGTAAAAAGGCTGGAGTTACCTGTCATGCAGGTAGTGTCCTACCTAAAGGGGGACAGAGAGAGCGTGAGGACCTTGTGTGAGGCCTAAGGCAGCAAGAGATTGCAACACAGTGCCAGAAGGATGGCTTCCAACTCCACCTGGTTAGGGGATTCCAGATTCGCTTCCAAGCCGGCTGGTCCATTCCAGTACCTGTGATCTGGTACTCTGGACTGTGGCTGCCTACCATCAGTAAACCAGGTAAAGAGACTGCAACCCAGTGTCCTCCATTTATTTTCCGGCACCACACCATCCTTGCCAACCACACCCGGAGCCCTGGGGACCCAGCTTCACCTGTGGGAAACCATACCATCCCAGCTGCCATAACATCATCCCAGCGGACCCCTTTAAGCAGCGTTGGACATCCCTGACCAAATACCACAGGTGGCATCATGAACAAACTTTATTCAGCAAACCCCTTTAAATACCGTCCCTTTTACTTGGGCGCCCAGGGCCACGGACTGGGTCACCACCGCCGTGACACATACATTTAAGTACCGGACCTGGTACTGAGTTCCCCACGGCCCTGGCGGGTGTTCTACTTACACACCATGTACTGAGCTGCTCAGTGACCACGCTCTCCCTGCAGCACGGCTCCTCCCTGCACAGCTCCTGTCAGCTGCGGTGTCAATAGTAACAGGAGATGCAGGGACCCTGGACGCTGTCATTGCAGAGTGAAGCAGAGAGGGCCCCCTCCTCCTAATGACTGCCTCCTGCCTCTCCTCATAGTGTTTCTGCTGCCGATGTCTCAATGATGGATCAAGCATTGTCAGTAGTTGTTTTGGCCCCCCTCCTTCAGGGCCCCGGTGCAGCTGTATCTCCACCGCTGCACCACCAAAGCAGGTGGAATTGTGCTTTACAATGAACTATGGGACTGCAAAGGGCCCATATAATGTTCCTACACAGGGGCAATCACGATTCCCATACTGAAAGGGCAGCTACAGGGAGAAAATGAGTTTACTTCCTCCTGGGAGCCGCCGGCTTTCAGTCATGGTCATGTGCACGGTGCCACCACAGTAACCGTTCATTATGCTGTGAGTGGCAGCTGTAAGCACTTTGATTGACAGCTCTGCACAGATGCATCACAGAGCCAGCTGTCAATCAAGTCGCCAGGGTGTGCATACAGCCACTGATTCCAATATAGTGAGCGGTGCTGTGAGTGATGACTGTAGCAGCTCAGTGCACGCCCCATGACTGAAAGCCGGCAGCTTCTAGGAGGAAATAAGTTCACTTTCTCCCTTTAACCTCCCTTTCTGTATTATGTCTGAGCAGCATTATAACACTATTAACCCTATATCTGCAGGTGACAGATGCACTTTTAATGTGCACGTAAGGATAAGGTTTTTTTTTCTTAATGGAAAAGCTCTATTGCAATAGTTGTCTACTGGTACTTGTAGTCCTCTAGCACAGCTTAACTTAAAATTGCAATTTTGATCTCAATATTCCTGGGATTGGATTAAAATTTAAGTGAAATACCAAAGCGCATCAGACTTCACACTTGGACAATCAGAAAGTTATTTATTCCTTTACTCACAGACAATAATACAAAATGCGCAGTATATAAAAGTATACAATCCTATTGTCACGCCGGGATTGCTGGTGAAATAAAAAAATGAAATACTTCTTGCTTTTTTAAAAAATTTTATTTCATATTTGCATCTTTTAATGTGTGATTTATTTGATGTTAACGTCATTCCGTGGAACAAGTTCATGGAGTTTCTTCTGCTTTCAATATTAAAAAAAATACGTAAAGCTTGTAAATTTGGATTACGTCGCCGCCATATTCTGAGACCGGTAACTTTTTGTATTTTTCTGCTGATGGAGATTTGTGGGAGCCTTTGGTACCATTGTTGGGGCACATGCGAGTCTACGAAACTTATTGTAAAAAAAAATCGTGTGATAATATAAGACACCAACAGAAAGACGAGAAATCATCAATATCTTAACGTAGACGCATTTATTGTTTTTGTTGCTACACTTTTCTAGCTTAAAAAAGTTGCAATATATTGGACACATCCTATTTGCACAAAGTTTGTCCTTTCTTTTCAACTTTTTCTGCTCCTTATTACACTGTTCTAAAAAAGTATCTAGATCTTTTAGAAAGGATAAAAAAATGAGCGGAAATTAAAAATGCAAATTTTTTCAAGCCATAAATTCTGGAATACAAGAACCTCTTAAGAAATTAGTATCATCTTACTTTAGCTGGTCTATAAACCCCCCCCCCCCCGCCCCTTCATTATTAGGCAAAAATACTTTGGGGCTGAATTATTACAAAGTAAGGTCTCCTTATAATATCGCTCACATCCCTACGTACAAGCCTCTGCCCCACGGACAATTTTCCCAAAAGTATAAATGAATATAAAACAATGATTTACATTATAGTAGTAATTTCCCTAATTGTCCCGTGTAACGTTCTTCCTTGTCTTTATAGCACAGTCTTCATCAATGAGTTTTACATCAAAACCTAAAGCTGTTAATTGCTTTATAAATATGCAATGGGCAGTGTTCAACAGCGTGAAATGATCATGGTCCTAATTTACTGTGTGGCTAAATGAGAAGAAAAATAAAATATTCATTGTGTAATTTCACACCAGACAGGTACTAGGAGGAGAGATGTTCGCCGTTCACGATATTAATAATCTGAGAGATCGGTGGAAAAAATACATAGTTTTATGTATCGAGATTAAACTTTCTATTTATTGGTAGGTGGGGAGTCACTTCCTACCAGGTCTCTTTCTCAGTCGGCCATACACTTTAGATGGTTGTCGGCCGAAAGATGCTTCGGGTAGAACATCCGGCCAACAGCCTTCTTGGCCGTCTCTCCCATACACAAGAGTGCTCACTCAGCTGAATGCTCCTGTCTTATTTATGAGAAAGTTGACATCTCTGCCAGCGACTTATCTCCGCGAGAACAAAGTATTCGATGGTCCGAAATCGGAGATGACATCCCCTTTGACCATCAGTTGGCCGTCGATCCTATACAAGTTAGAGCGTTGGCCGTACCCATCGATATCGTCAAGTTTGTCCGACATTAGTCTAAAACATGGGGCCCTTTAGTGTTTCCCATAGTCTGAAGACCTCTCAAGTTCTATAAAAATATTTGCTTTCATGGTGATGTCATTAGTTTTTCAAAAACAGTCATCTATCCTGCTGCCAGGAGACTTCATAAATGGTATTTGTGCCAACTACTGTGACTGGCACCTAGTGAATTCATAATATGTCCTTCACTCATATCTAAGCATATGAGTGGTGCATGGAGCTATCGTAAGGTACATTGTGCCAACTGATGTCACCGGCGCCTACTCATTCATATTTTATGTTACAATCATATTTAGTAAAATTGGAGGTACATGGAATAATACATTGTGACAACTGGTGTCACTGGTGCTTAGAGATTTAATAGGCTTCCATCATATCTACTCCTATAAGTATTACCCAAAGAATTGATAGATAGAACTCATGCCAACGGGTGTCACTGGCGCCTAGATAATTTATCTACTTATCAGAGGCACCGAGAGCAACGACAGGATACATTGATGCCAACTTATGTCACTGGTGCTTAGAAAGTTCAAACATTTCCATCATATCTACTGATATCAGTGGTACCCAGAGAGCTGATAGACAAAAGTCATGCCAATTGATGTCACTGGTGGCAAGAGGATTCCTGTTATATGCTGGAATCATATCTACCAATATCAGTGGAACCTTGAGTAATGTAAAGATGCTTTTATCCCAACTGATGTAACTGGTGCCTACAGAGTTCATGGAATGCCAACAGATCTACTGATATCAATGGTACTAGAACTGATAGGCAGAACTAATGCCCCAAACAAGAAGAGAATGTCCAGCTTCACTGAATCCGTAAAAAAAGAGTTTTCTTTATTCACAAACTTTAAGCATAGAGGATACAGACTTCAGCACGAACCATATGGGTAAGAATGTCAACGCGTTTCTGGAGACTAAGCTCCCTTAATCATGAACTATTGCCACCTGAACCTGATATCACTGGTGCTGAGAGAATTCACAAGCTGCATCATATCTACTGATATCAGTGGTTGTTGCAGAGCTGATAGGCAGCATCATGGCGTGAGTGCTATAGAGATAATTTTAAGGCAATATTCATGCCAACTGATGTCCTTTGTGTAGGAAGAATATTTATATTGCATTTGTGCTAGATAATGATGGTAGTGCAAGAGAATTCCTATACAGAACACTTATTCATAACCAGTGGATTCTTGGTGAATGGTTAGGTTGTATACATGCCAATTGGTGGAACTGGTGCCTGTTGGTGAAGTCACATGCTGCCATCATACCTACTGGTATCAGTGTTACCAGGAGACCTACGTGGATGCATTCAATCTGTTATGTCTCACCTGACAAAATGCTGTTGTTGTGCAGCACGGACTGTTAACAGTGCGGCAAAGAGATCGAGATGGCACAAGTGAAGCAGTATTGGAACAAAGACAACTGGAAGAGCAAACGGGAACCACTGGAACAGATGAAGCAGAGTTCATAAAATAGCTGAAGGAAGCCAAGGAGGCTGAGCCAGAGGCATTAGACAGGAAGTTCTATGGCAGTACTGGTCCAATAGAATTACCGTAACTCAGGGATGTGCCATAGCTAAGTTTGCAGAGTTTCAATGCAGAGCTGGCAGTGACACATGAGAGTTGACTCTACAGTATAACAAGAGCTGATTTAGTCAATGAGTTCAATGCATGACTTGCAATGGCAGAGCTGTGTTTGTAACAGAGAACAGTTTAGAGCAGGGGTCCCCAACTCCAGGCCTCGAGGGCCGCCAACAGTGCAGGTTTTCAGGATTTCCTTAGTATTGCACAGGGGTTGGAATCATCACCTGTGCAGATGATCACATTACCACCGATGCAATACTAAAGAAATCCTGAAAACCTGCACTGTTGGTGGCCCTCGAGGCCTGGAGTTGGGGACCCCTGGTTTAGAGCTACCAGCAGTATGGCAGTATAGCAGATTGCCACAAGGCTAAGGCAGAACTGATCTATGGTAAGACAGGACACACATCGATGTAGCAGAGCTACTTTTGTCATATGGATCCAGGAGTGATGAAGCGGCTCACAAAAGTGTCAAGGTTGGCAACTACCTGAATACTCAGGTGTTGATCTGCTGCCTGAGCTGGCCTATAAAGATTAAGGTCATGATGCCAGTGATATATTCATGGCAAATGATGTGGCTAGTGCTTGGAGAATTAACAGCATCTGTGCCAAATATAACAGATGTTACCCAGTAGGTAGAGCGGGCATGGTGGGATCCAGTTAGTAGTCAATATCCGTGATGTAGGTGAAGGCAGACCATTGGGAAATCCTAAAAACAAGGACACTTCAAACTGTGGTTTTTGAAGTCCTGGAGGTAATCCTCATTGAGATAGCCTCATTCCAAATGTTGTTAATGGCCCCATGGTCACTTATTTTGTTTTTGGCCTCTCCCATGAGAATTGATAGATAATGTGACTTCTCAAAGTCATTTGGGGTAATGCAATCACATGGCAGAACCTAGAGGACTTTTTACTTGATATTTTGCATTTATTTACTTTCATATGATCTACGAGCAACAGGAAACCACCAAGATAAAGTGTTTTTCTCTGGCAATTTGCAGAAAATAATGTGTTCTCAACAGCTCAATTATGTGTTTTACTTTCATCATAGGTACGTATTTCACCCACCACTTCCTCCGTAGTATTATCTTTTTTATCTCTATGATTTTTTGTTAATTATTATTCAAGAGCTAATGAGCCTTTCAAAGAGCTGAAGTAAAAGCCAAGTGTGTGGTGCAAAACCCCTCGAACTTTCATCCAGACTTCAATGAGTTCTTCACCTTTTGTTCCAGCGATAAACCTTTTGACGTTATTTTTTCATTTTCTGGGGATAACACACCTGGCGAAGACATTGACCGGCTGGTAACTTTTCTTTTCGATATGACAAAATCTTAAAAGTGGTATCGATAGATACAATTTCCAATCTTATGTTATATGCTCCGCTAGCTCTTCTAAGTTTAAATTAGTGCAAAGATAAATGAGTTCAAATTAGAGATGTGGAAACTCCAATTCAGCCTGGAAATTCGAATTTGCATCAAATTTGCTCAAAGCGGATCGAATGTGCCCCGATTCGCATTAATCCCTTCCCAACATACGACAAAATAGTAGGTTTTACATTGGGTCTTCTAATATAGACCAGGCTCAAGAGCTGAGCTGTCACGATTCCACTTTTCTGTATCTAGATTCAGTGAATTACTGTGTGCCTTCAAATCTAGAGCTGGGACATGCTGAGGTGTCAGTATTTGATGGACAGCTCAGCTGCCCAATCGGATGCTATGTCGTGGTGAACTGTCAGTGTCTTTAAAGACAGCTCAGCCGTCCAATCGGAGTTAGGGTGTTGCCTGAGCTTCATCCAGGTACCTACTGTTCGGATAATTACCTGGCTATTTAGCCAGCTCTCTGCCTCATACTAGTGCCAATTGTAGCTTCTTGCTCACTGGTCTACGTTTGCTTTGTAGCTCTGTACTCTGATCTACCGCTGCCTGACCTTGGACCTTGCACCCTTCTGGCTTTTGACTCCTTGCCCATGACCTGACTATTCTTTTGTCGTATCCCTCTGTCTGTGATGCACCCTTCTGGCTTTTAACCCCTGAACCGTGACCTGACTATTCTTTTGTCTTATCCCTCTGTCTTTGATGCACCCTTCTGGCTTTTGACCCCTGAACTGTGACCTGACTACTATTTTGTATCATCCCTCTGTCTATGGAGTACCCTCCTGGCTTTTGACCTCTGACCATTTGATTACCCAGACTCTCGTCTTGTCCTTGAGGAGCGACTAGCTTTGCATGAGCCTGTGCAAACATTGACTGTGTTACACAACCGACATCTGCCTGTAATAGCAGAGACTAGAGTTTGCTCCAATTACTGCTGTATAACCATTTCAATGTAGCTGTGATTAGAAATACTGACAGTGCCATTTAAAGGACCCAATTGCTAGAACTTCTACAACCAGAAAGTGAAATCACAGGTTTAGGTCCCTTAAGTAGAGAAACAAATAAAAGTGAAAAAATGGGAGGAATTGTGCAGAATTCAGTGCAGAAAGTCTAAGACTCTTCATTCTTAAGAAACATCCCCTGACTGCTTCGAATCATTGAGAATAAAACTTCTACTTAAGGATTATACAACTAGTATCAGGATCAGCTTCAGCAAAACTATGCTGTAAATGCTTCTTAAGTCACCAATAGTGATGAGCGAATATACTCGTTACTCAAGATTTCTTCAGCACGCTCGGGGGCCCTCCTAGTATTTTTTAGTGCTCGGAAATTTAGTTTTTCTTGCCGCAGCTGAATGATTTACATCTGTTAGCCAGCATAACTACATGTGGGGGTTGCCTGGTTGCTAGGGAACCCCCACAAGTACTTATGCTGGCTAAAAGATGTAAATCATTCAGTTGCGGCAAGAAAAACTAAATCTCCGAGCAGTAAAAAATACTCGGAGGACCCCCGAGCGTGCTCGGGAAATCTCGAGTAACGAGTATATTCGCTCATCGCTAGTCACCAACCTATCTCCCCCATCCTTTTAGCTATTATGAAGAATAGTTGCACTTGATATGAAGCACCATGTATGTCAGTGTATTACATAGACAGCCAATTTATTTATCTTTTTTTTTACAGCCTTCAGCTTGGTATTGAGCCATGACGACCTGATGGATGAATGATCTATGGGAAGATCAATCTTGTGGAAGCAGAGATAGGTCCACCAGGGTCTTCTCTGCCATTATATTTGATAGTATCAAACCATCGGGTTGCTGGTCTTCCTTTTCTCCTTGGTCCTTCTCTTCGTTTGACCATGATGTCCTTCTCCAGTGATTGATCTCTTCGTATGATGTGTTCAAAAGTAGGCAAGTTATAAGTTGGTGATCCTTGCTTCCAGTGACATGCCTGGCTTGATTTCTCCAAAATTAATTTGTTTGTTCTTTATACCATCCATGGTATTGATAATATCCTTCTCCAGTACCACATTTCGATGGTGTAAATTCTTCATTTGCCCTGTTTCTTTATCGTCCAGGTTTTGCATCCTTATGTTACTGTAGAAAAGTCCAGACTATGTAGGAGTTGTGTTTTCATCGCCAGGGAAAGGTTCCCCAATTTGAAAACCTTGTCCAGTGACTTCTTCATTCAGTTTCTTATAGCTTTTCTCCTATTGACTTCCGGTGTCATCGCTGTATCTTGAGTGACCTATTGACGTCCGGTGTCATCGCTGTATCTTGAGTGGTCATTAATCCGAGTAGGTTGAAATCCTTTACAACTTCCAGTTGGTCAACGTCAATCTCAAATGTGTCCCTGTCATACCTTGCAGTATTTAATATCTTTGTCTTCTTTGTGTAGAGTAGCAGTCCCATGTTTGAGCTTTCCATCTTGACACTCCTGTAGTAGATCGGCTGCACGCTGAGGTAGACACAAGTACGCTGTCTCTAAATCTTTCATTGGTTTATTATGCATGCAGCATAAACCAAAGTGACGTGAAAATAAAACACAGCCCTTCAAGCAAAACAAGAAAAAACAAAAACAAAATGGCATCTCGCAGTCTCTGCAGCTGGGAGGATCTTCCCTGCTCAGGGTTAGCAAAACCTCCAGGTTTAGTTTAACACCAACATAAGAACTTTCCTGAAGTTCCTCTGCTGAACTCTCACTGCTTTTGGAGGCCAGCTATTTAAGCCCTAAACCACACCCTGAGGTGGAGATAGGGTGGACAACCGCCCACCTGCTATATGGTTGTCCACAAAAAAATCAGCCCTTTTACAAATTGGCTGTTAACTCCTTGCAACACTTAATGTGGTGAACGAAAAACTCCAGGGTTTCATATCACTGAAGCCATTTGACCTCAGTGAAATGTATCTCCCCTCCAGCACTTTACCAGTGACTGTGTCACATTCCATAATAATTCTATCTAATTGATTTCAATAAGACTGGTTTAATTTTCAATGTTGCCGGTGGAGTAAGTGTAGAGAGCACTTGCAGCTAGATACCTTCACATATTACAACTTTTTTTCTAGGGGGCCACAGCAAAGGAACAGCCTGTGCTCAGCTTGTTGTCAGGACTCTTTTAACAAACTACAAAACCCATTTAAGTTTCTTATGTCCCCGAGATTGTGTTGTTTTTAATACCTTTTAACGGCCCTGTAAGCCAGTGAACCTTAGGCTAAATTAAGGGCGTGGAGTGTGGCTATCTTTGTTTGTTTGCTGTTCTACAACATTATACAATATGCTACTTTTCGCCATGCGTATTCCCCCTAGCCCTACTATGTACAGATGCAGTCTGATTTTATCAGTTAACAATGCGGGAAAGAATAGCAGGATTCGATCCCCGGAGTTTCGGTGGTAATAGTCAATGCCTGCTGTTTCACTTACTCAGATTGTGATAACTTCATAAACTTATATATAGCCCAAAATAAATACCGTCCCTGCTCACTAAAGATGGACTATTCGTCAACCCCGGGGATACTGTCAGGAGAAAATAGGGAAAGTCAACTGAAATAATACTCCTGATATATAGCCGCATGATACAAACAGATGTAAAACATGCCGGAAAGAACAAATGGAAACATTAAGGAAGCTTGGATGCAGTGATACACTATACACCTGACAACTAATAGACTAACCAATGCTTAGAACAAAAGTTTAGAGAAGGCAGGAGCAGAAAAAAGAGGTGCTGCGGAGATATTGATATTTGATTAATATTTTGCAATAAATATAATAATTCATGTGTTTGGCAGGACTGGGATTATTTATTGTGCAGTGATGGTTCCCAGTAACTAAAGTTCAGCTCTTCCAGAGCTGGAAACAGCTGATCGATGGGGTGGTCGGGAGTTGGATCCCCCCAAGTCTGATATTGATGACCTATCCTAAGTAGATGTAATCAAACACTTCACCTATATAGTTAACGAATGACCAATGTGGATTCTGTATTTTCTATTTTCACTTAAAGGGAATGTCCACTGGTATTCAGATACAAAACTCCAACCACCATAAAGATGTATGCATCCGTTTGAAGTGAACACCTTGCAAGCAGACAGCAGGCGGGGTTCGTAGAAGGTCAGGGCTGGAGGAGTCACAGGCAAACGGTCAGGGCGGACGACAGACAAGCAATTGCGGCCAAGAAACTAACTGGGTTGTAACCAGTGGAAACTCATCAGGAGATACATCTGTGCACATAACTAGTGATTGTGATTAATAGAAACTAATGGAATCTCTGATATATGGTTACAAAAATATCGGCCAAGCATTATTTTTTGCAAATCGCAAATTTTCAGGAAATTTAACTTAAACTTGATCCTCCTTGGATCAATCTGCTGATCTCTACTGGTAACTTATTCTGCAGTATGCTATGCTCTCTTATACACAGAGGATGTAGAAGACAAGTGCTCCAACAATGGAAATGAAAGCCAATAGCAAAACAAGGTTGTTAGACAAAAAAAAAAGACCACGTTGGGTAAAAGACCACTAAGAATCCTGTGTTGGCAGAACATCGATTGTGAAGAAGATGAGTAGTCAAGGTGCAACCACACTGACGGACTCACCAGAGGTCCACAATGGTGGGTAGGACTCCATGCACGGAGTATGGAAGGGCATTCAATTCAAGGCAGTGGCGTGCGAATTCATGTGATAAAGAGGAGATCAGGAAAAAGGAAAGAGATCACAAATCACCTGAATATTTTAGGAGCAGTTGATCATTATGATCTTGTGCCGGGATTTCTATTGTAGATCCTATAAATGGGGTTAAAGGGATCAGATTTCGGACTTTTAAATCCAACACTTATTTGACAACTCAAGATCAAGAATAAAAATGTTTTGTTGAAATATTTTGCCTCTTAAACAGTTTTGGCGAAGTTGATAGAAAGGACATAAAATCCCGATTCCTCGCTCTTAGTAATAGCGCACAATGCAAACACTTCCTATTTCTGTTGCCGGCCACGCCTCGTCTCGGTGTGCTTTCTTTCATGTCCCCGGTCTGTCTCGAAAACGATGGTACCTCTCAGTTCAATACATTTTGTTGACTCCCGGGGTCATATAAAAACCAATTGCAAGGCAATTTGAAACACAGCGTGGCGTCAAACATGAAAATGCAGAAAGCCTGCAAGATAAGTATTGGAATAGTTTGGTACAAAGAAATCCTTCACATGCCCAGCAGAAGGGAATGTATGTATCTGAATGGCTGGAGTTTAGACCGGATTTATTAATTTCATGGAGCTTTTCAAAATGTAATTCTCCAATATCTTTTCCCACTTAGAAGGACGATTTTCTTAGATGATGGGGGCAATTAAATTGTCTGTAAATCTTGACTCTTAAATCCGCGATGTCTTATTAAGAAGGTGTATTGTCGGCAGATTAAACTCTGCCGCGCTGGAGGACCTAATGTTATGTTTTATTTACTTTGCTCTTCTTTTCACTTGTTTATTACCTCTTACCTGGATAATCACTGAGGCAGAAGTCTCTGCGCCCCCTGCCTGATTTCCGCTGCTCAGAGGTTCAGTTCAGCTCTACTAACTCCCATGTGGATGCATAGATCTAGAAAGTTGAGCAAGGATTGCCATTTTGACACCTTATGGCGCTGTTCATTGTGTTATTGTTCCTCCATCTACCTCCAACTACAGGGGTTATCCAGGATTATATTAACTTTTTCCCGTGGCTCTAAGAATTAACAGGCCTGATCTACCCAGTGCAGATCTCTTCCAGCACAGATAAGTTACAGACCGCTCCTGCCAACGATTCTGCTGTTTCCGCTCATGTCACATCGACAGAGCAGCTGCTTCTCTTCCACTCTGCTCTGTTGACAGGCCGTGATTGCCGAAGTCATGCTGATTGACAGCTGGCTCCCCATTGCGTATCTGCATCGGCAGCTGCGAACTGTCAACAGAGCAGGAGTGAAGAAGAACAGCTGCTCTGTTGACGTGGAGCAGCTAAGTTGCTGGCAGGAGCGGTCCATAATCACTGTGAGCCTGCGCTGAATAGAACAGGTAGGTAATTGCTAACTAGTTAGCAACTTACTGCCTGTTAATGTTATATTTTAGTCCTTGATAGTCCATTAAACAGCAACCTGTCACCCTAGAAAGTAAGGCCACCACCATCAAAGCCTCTTTTGCAGCATTTTAGCGTGCTGTATGTATGTCCCCAATTTCCCCTGCAGATCCCAAAAAAGACCTTTCATTACACTCACAGATGGCGAGGTCCGGTCCGTTGGGCGTCTCTGGTCTTGATCCGGCTCCTCCTCTCTTCTTACGATTGTTGGCCTCCTTCTCAGGTTCATGTGTGATGCATCCTACGTCATTCACACAGTGTCCTCCATCGCTCTTCTGTGCAAATGCTCTTCTCTCTGCCCTGCCGAGGACAGAGCAAAGTACTGTAGTGCACATGTGATGGCTTTACTTCCGAGACATGGTTGTTCTTTGGCCTTTCCCAGCACATGAGCGCTACAGTACTTGCTCTGCCCTCAGCAGGACAGAGGGAAGCGCGCTGGTGCAGGAGAGCGACGGAGGACACTGAATGGATAACGTAGGATGCGTTACCCACATGTGGCAGGGAAGGAGGATGACAATCATAAGAAGACAGGAGGAGCCGGATCAAGACCAGAGATGCCCATCATACCGGACCGTGACATCCGTGGGATCTGCAGAGGTAATTGGGGACAGACATACAGTATACCACAATGCTGTAATATAGGATTAAATGGTGGTGGCCGTAATTTATATGGGGAAAACCCGTTGACAGGTTCACTTTAAATCTTGATTAAACAGATTTGATGCAATGTCACAATAGACTACCACTTACATAACAACCCCTGTGTGATCGCCACAGACACATATAGCATGAACATCTTCCGGCAGTTCAAAATTATATAATTTTTTCAAGGTTGATCATCTCTTGTCAGTCATCTCAGAATCTGTCAAGTCAGGAGAAAAGGTAAGAAAAGACAAATATATAGTGCCTTGCGAAAGTATTCTACTCCCTGGAACTTTTCAACCTTTTCCCACATATCATGCTTCAAACATTAAGATACCAAATGTAAATTTTTGGTGAAGAATCAACAACAAGTGGAACACAATTATGAAGCTGCTCAAAATTTTTTTTTTTTTAAAATAAGTGTGTGGAAATTCAAAAACTGAAAAGCTGGGTATGCAATATTATTTGGCCCCTTTAACTTAATACTTTGTTGCGCCACCTTTTGCTGCGATTACAGATGCAGTCACTTGGGGTATGTCTATCAGTTTTGTACATCGATAGACTGAAATTCTTGCCCATTCTTCCTTGGCAAACAGCTGGAGCTCGGTGAGGTTGATGGAGATCGTTTGTGAACAGCAGTTTTCAGCTCTTTCCACAGATTCTCAATTGGATTGAGGTCTGGACTGTGACTTGGCCATTCTAGCACCTGGATACGTTTATTTGTGAACCATTCCATTGTAGATTTTGCTTTATGTTTGGGATCATTGTCTTGTTGGAAGGCAAATCTCCGTCCCAGTCTCAGGTCTTTTGCAGACTCCAATAGGTTTTCTTCAAGAATGGTTCTGTTTTTGGCTCCATCCATCTTTTCATCAATTGTAACCACTTCCCTGTCCCTGCGGAAGAAAAGCAGGCCCAAACCATGATGCTGCCACCACCATGTTTGACAGTGGGGATGGTGTGTTCAGGGTGATGAGCTGTGTTACCTTTACGCCAAACATATCATTTGGCTTTGTTGCCAAAAAGTTCGATTTTGGTTTCATCTGACCAGAGCACCTTCTTCCACATGTTTGGTGTCTCCCAGGTGGCTTGTTGCAAACTTTAAACAGCACTTTTTATGGATATCTTTGAGAAATGGCTTTCTTCTTGCCACTCTCCCATAAAGGCCAGATTTGTGCAGTGTATGACTGATTGTTGTCCTATGGACAGACTGTCCCACCTCAGCTGTAGATCTCTGCAGTTCATCCAAATGATTTTTAGCTCAGAATTTGCAGATAGAACTCCAAATTGTAATATATAATTTTATTTTAAATTAAATTATTCTATTTTTAGTACGACAATGCATTATTTTGAACTGGTTTAAACGCGATGGATGTGATGTGAACATCATTTCTAGGAAAACTACATCTGCTCTCCTATTTTCAAGCATTTATCCATGACTGCCCTTCACTAGTATGGTTTCTGGAAATTAAAACAGGAGCTCGTATCCCAGCAGATGATCAGCTTTGTGCATCTGGACATTATTGGAAGTAGATGGAACAAGACGCCCGGGGATTCTTATGGCTTCACTTTTGCTTTTCTGGAAGATTACTTTTCTTTCTCCCAAGGTAAACCTTGAATGGAGATAGATATCTGAGCCATCACTTCTATATCCTGCATGCATGGTCAAATATAATACAAGAAGAAGAAAAGTTGATAATGGTCATAGTCACTATGGTCAGGGTTATAATATCGTCTGAGAAACATGGCTGCCTTAACTCGCTACTAACAACCCAACCTCCTTCACATTGGAATTTTTAGGGATTGCTTTTTCGGCATATTGCCTACTAGGTCATATAATGTGATAAAAAATGGTGGTTTTGCTTAGGTTTCCTTCCATTTGACATACTGCAGTGCTTCTCTTGAGAACTGTTGACCATTCAATACAATGCTTAGTAGAGTTGAGCAAAAAGTTTTTCAATAGCGTGGTCCACTGCCAACCTCCTACTACTACGACATCTCAGGTGCTTTTTATGATTACTAGGTCCCCATGACATCATTACGTTGCAGCTCATGAATGATGTCGCTGAGGTCTACTAATCAGAAGAAGCGCCGAATATATCAATCATGGTAGGACGTTGTCAGATGTTTGGTTCAAGGTGTCGTCTGGACCAGGATCCTGTTAATCTTTTTGCTCAACTTTAGTGTTTAATTATGAATTCCTATTCAACAAATTTGACCTAAATATCTAAATTCTAAGTTAGTAGATGAGGTTCTGGATAGGCGTGAAGATCACATCTGATAATTGTTAATGGAGTTATGTTGCAACCTTCGACCTCTCACTAGGAAAAATCCAATTTTTTTTTTTTTTTTGGTCCCAAATTGCATGTGACTTTGCCACCACAGTCATTTTTGGATATGGAGTAATGGTGGGATAGTGAATAACTAGGAGTCTGACTGTTAGGACTCCCATCATCTCCAATAACTGGGGCTCTGAAGATTCCAGTATGAATGGGGCGGAGGTTGATCATTTCATTCATTCTTAGTGGAGTGCTGAAGGCCAGCTGAATACTGGAGTTAGCTATCTCTGATCCAATTGAGAATGAATGGAGCAGCCATTGCCACCACTGCTCCATATCGGATTGGTGGGGGTCCCGATGGTTTGACTTCCAGCAATTATGAAGATATATCCTATCCCACGGTTAAGGATAACTTTCAAACTTGAGAATATCCTTTTAATGATAATGCCAGGGATGCTAAAATTACGCCACCACCATAGAGTCAGAAGAATCAATGGAAATGAAGTCTGCATTAGAAAAAGGAGAGGAAACAATCAAGATATCTTATAAAACATGTTTACACAAGGTATGCACAAAAACTTACACATACTGCACGATAAAGGCAAAAGTTATTTTTGCTGGAGTGTTACTTTATATTTAAAACTGTTTCGAATTCTGGATCCTTTGGTCAGAAGTACCGTAAGCAGAACTTAGATGCTTGGACGTGGCCAATATGGGTCCATAAGAGACGAGCATGACACATAGATAGGGATTATATAGTCGGTGTTTTTACCTTTTTCGTCATGCTCTGCCCCTTGGTCTTTGTGCTCCTGAAGTGGTCTTATAAACAGCCATTCAATTTTGGGATCTAGGAATTCCAGATGTTATTCTTAAATAAAGATTCATGATAATATCGCAATCAATTAAGATTTACTGTCATGTAACGCTGCTCGATGTACAATGTAATGCCGGCAAAAAAAGAAAAATATCAAAACGTAAAACTGTCTTCTTCTTTATTGCCCATAGTCACTGATTTATCGCAATTGTTAGAAAAAATATCAAGGGTCAGAGTAATTCTTTCTAAATAACCTTTTATTACGGCTCTTAAAAGTCAGTGTCAAGCGTTCGGTGTCACCTCAATGTGACACTGTTGGGGCAGCGCTTATAGCTGACATGCTAATATACGGCTAGAGCTTCCTGGAGTCTTGATGGCTCAAGTTATTCGAGAAGAAGACAAGTCGCGGAATGAAAAGAACCATAAACAGGAAGTAATAGTTTTTTTTTTGGCACCCTGGGGTGAGAAAGGGGAAAGGACATCACAATATAAACAATAAAATGGTGTTTAATCCACAGGCGAGTGCACAGGTCATATGTGGTGGTGACCTCTCCCGCACCGAGACGTTCCAGCTTGACAGTTTACTATATGTCAGTGAATATAACATGGACAAGTATTAATTTCCGGGCCACAGATGAGACCTTCTATATTTACAGACGCATGAAAGCTGGCTGAATACGTAAATCACTTTTCCACCCTGAATGTGAAAGTAACGGATCTCACTGCTGCCCTCTGAGGAACCTTGATTGGGAATCAACACTTTAGAGTGATTTGAGTTCTTGTAAGGTTTTGGTGTCTTTTGGTGAAATGAAGCATTTAAACCATCCAAGGAAGACCTTAAATTATGGCATTGCCTTCTTTAAAAAGCAATTTTTAGCTAGTTCCAGTTCTATGAAAAAAGGTGTGGTGGTAGTCGAGCCAGCCAGAACAGTAGAGCATCACATTGGCACAACCCTAGAAACCTCTTCTACAAAGGATCGTTACAGTAATATATGGTGTACCACCTTCTTAAATACTTCTAATGCTGTAACCATCAAACTTCTGTCTGAAGATGCAGCTAAGATGGAGCATGTCATCATTCTCATTGTCCTACCTTTTCTTGAATTTGGATAAGGACTAGTGATGAGCGAATATACTCGTTACTCAAGATTTCCCGAGCATGCTCGGGTGTCCTCCGAGTATTTTTTAGTGCTCGGAGATTTAGTTTTCATCACCTCAGCTTAATGATTTACTTCTCTCAGCCAGCATAAGTACATGTGGGGATTCCCTAGCACCCAGGCAACCCCCACATGTACTTATGCTGGCTAACAGATGTAAATCATTCAGCTGCGGTGATGAAAACGAAATCTCCGAGCACTAAAAAAATACTTAAAGGTCACCCGAGCGTGCTCGGGAAATCTCGAGTAACGAGTATATTGGCTCATCACTAATAAGGATGCCAATATCTAAAAAAAAAACAATTAAAATAGTGAGAAATTCTTGAAACCAGGCTACAATTCACAACACAGTCATTACATTGACACATATAGACACATATAGAATATGCATCTCCAGACAGAGTATCAAATTAATGCTTTTTTAAAAAGCTGGCCATCTTACATGAGTCAATTTGAAAAATATCTTGCCAAGCTGAAGAATATGGAAGGACACATCTCTAAACCCAAATAAGATTACTGATGTGCATGCCAGTGGGATGAATTACAGAGGAAAAGTTAGGATTTAGAGCAAGCACCAGTGTCCTCCAGTAGCTTCTCAAGGACAGCATGCTCCAAATTCTAATTTTTTCATCTTTGAGGACAAGGCGCTCTAAATTCAAATTTTTTTCTCCTAAAAGACAGAGCTCTTAAAATTCTATGTTTTCATCCTTGAGGACACTGTGCTCCAAATCCTCATTTTTCCTCCTGGAGGACAGCGCACTCCAATTCCTAATTTGTCATCTTCGAGGATAGCACGCTCCAAATTCTGATTTTTTCCTCCTAAAGGACAGTACCCTCCAAATCCTATTTTTTGATCCTGGAGGACACTGCGCTCAAATCCTCATTTTTCATCCTGGAGGACAGCGCACTCCTAATCCTAATTTTTCCTCCTGGAGGACAGAAATTGCAAATCCTAATTTTTCCTCCTGGAGTACAGCTCGCTCAAATCCTAATTTTTCCTCCTGGAGGACAGTTCGCTCAAATCCTAATTTTTCCTTCTGGAGGACAGCTCAATCAAAGCCTAATATTTCCCTCTGGAGGACAGCTCGCTCAAAGCCCAATTTTTCCTCTTGGAGAGCAGCTCTCTCAAATCCTGATTTTTCCTCCTGCAAGACAGTTCGCTCAAATCCAAATTTTTCCTTCAGGAGGACAGCTCGCTCAAAGCCTAATTTTTCCTTCTGGAGGACATATCGCTCAAAGCCTTATTTTTCCTCTATAATTCATCCTACCTTTTAACTACTGAGTGGTGGCCACCTTAGGAAGAGTAGCAGTAGTCTTTTATAGAGTTGAGCGACTTTTACTTTTTTAGGATCGGGTTGGGTTTTACGAAACCCGACTTTGCCGAAAGTCGGCGATTTTTGAATGTGTCCGATCCGTTTCGCTCAACCCTAGTCTCTTACTCAATTAAGGAGCTCATGGGATTTGAGAGGAGCTCCAAGTACTATTACCACCACCATAGTAAACATTATAATCCTAAAGGCATCTTGCTTCTGTACTGATACAAATACTGAGTGATCACACATAGACATATTTGGCATAAACATCTCCCGGCAAAGTATCATAAAATCCTGTTTTATTTTTTTAAATGCTGCATATCACTGCACTCATCTTAGAATATATTTGAAAAGGTAAGAAAGGACACATCAATATCTGACCACTCTCCCAAGACTGGACATGTTTACCAACTGGGAAATTTCCGATTTTGAACAATCCTTATTTTCTGAAATCTGTGATGGAGGTAATGTCACTAAAACAGCTTCTGTTGTGAAGGCAATACTTTATACTCATATAACATTGGACTCCAGCTTGATGAGCCTACAGTATAAACCTACCACAAGATTTGCACCAATTATTTTGGAACATGCTTCTTTTGTATTAATTGTAATTGTGTGCTTTATTTTTCAAAAATAATCAATGAGTCCAAAAATATAGATACAAGATGTTTGGTATCAGCTTTTTCTAGCGCGCGCCGAGCAATATGACACATATAAAGCAATACATCTTCATTACAGGGATGTGTTTCTCTGACAAATGAATGCAATGTAGATTCCTGGCAGCTGAGGAACATTACAGACCCATGTCCTACTGTATCAGTGTCATGTTTTCTCTTGTGCTTATATCCATCAGAATGGAATCGTCATGTTTCAGGAATCATTTTATTGGCATCTCATAGTCATTTTCTTTTTCATTACGATATTGACGGGGTTCTTTGGTTTGGCTGAAATTCACAGAAAATGTTAGAGAATTTCATAGATGCAGATTCTCTCAAAATATTGAAATTATGGAATGGCTCAGGCTAATAGTATTATATAGAAATTAAAGAGAACCTGTCACCCCCAAAATCGAAGGTGAGCTAAGCCCACCAGCATCAGGGGCTTATCTACAGATCTTCTTACGATGACCAGAAGAGGACGTCATCGTAAGAAGATGGGAGGCCCTGGACGGCGATGCCCATTGGACCAGAACCGAACCGGGAACGCCCCTGGGTGAGTATAATCTCTTTTTCCCATCTTTCAGGGTACATCGGGGGCTTATCTACAGCGTTACAGAATGCTGTAGATAAGCCCCTGATGCTGGTGGGCTTAGCTCACCTTCGATTTTGGGGGTGACAGGTTCCTTTAAAACAGAATAGTTATTAGGATTTTTTTTGCCGTTTTTGTGTAGCTGAAAAATGTTGACTACTGGAGAAGACATTGTTGTCCTATCCAGGGTCAAACTGGCCAAGAAGCGTATGACACTATGATGGCATTCATGTGGTGGTTTTACGTTCTGACTGATAAAAAAGGGGTCCGAGAGGGAGATGACGTCTATATCACTCACATAAATGGAAGTGAGCTTTGATGGTCACAATGTATTGGAATACGTCCAAATGGCCATCTACTATTGTATTATGATAAATCGCAATTTCTGTTTAACCATTATGAGTCACCCGCCTGGGAAGTGGGGTACTCGGTACTGGGTCCGGTCACGGTTAAAGGGGATGTCACGGTGTCTGCGACCCCGTTCGTGGCCCTGGGCACTCAATTAAAGGAAACGGTCTTTTAAGGGGTTTTTGAATAAAGTTTGTTGTGATGCCACCTGTGGTGTTCGGTCAGTGGGGACCGACGCCGATTAAAGGGATCCTTTTGTATGATGATATGGCGGCTAGATGGTGACGCGTTCCACAGGTGAAGCGGGGTCCCCAGGGCTCCCAAGGTGTATGGCAAAGATGGTAGGTCGCCAGTAAATAACAGAGGACACAGAGTGGTAAAGTCTTTACCTGGTTTACTGGTGGCAGTAGTCCACAGTCCAGGGTACCAGGCACAGGTGGTCCTATTTTCCCCTGTCCCGGGACAGGTACCTGCATGACGGGCAGCTTGAACCATTTTACAGGGTCTCTATCATGACCCGGGCTCTCTAAGTGCTGCTTCGCCTCAGGCGTGGCACGGGCAAATCGCATACAGCTCAATGCCCTCTGGTTCTGCTATGTGTCCTAGAGTCCCACAAAAGCCTCTGGCTCCCGGTACCCAGTTTCCGCTCTCTGGCTCTGAGGGTGCCCAGTCACAGTTCCCCTCTGAGCCCTTTTCCACTCCTGTGTTCCTTCCCTCAATGCTCCACTGCGATTCCACCATTCAGGTTCTTTCCTTCTTCCTGGGTCTGCAGCTTGCACGTGGCTGCACGGCCCCACAGTCTGCACTCAGTTCCACACTTCTTTATTCGTCTACTGTCTCTGAACAACTAACTCCTCCTCCAGGCCAGAATACATATAGCTGGGGGACGCTCCCCTGAATCCGGGTTCAGAGCTCCCCCTTCTGGCCTGGATTCAGAATGTGATGCATGTGTGTGCTTACCTGGTAAAGAGAATCCTCCTTGCTTCCAAGCATGATATGACCCTCCCCGAAAGGAAGGCAAGATCACTGTAACAACCGATCCCCTGGGGGTTACAATTACACTGCTGACACTCGGTGGCGTTGGGTGGACTGATTGGTCTGCGACGAGCTTGGATTATTTTCAGGTCAACTTCCTTAGACTATTCATAATCTTCTCCAAGATGTCTACAACATGGACAAGTGTTGGAAAACATGTTCTCTATTTATTTAGCCATTGGCCAGGGATCCAGTGTTACAGCACCCACCTTTGAACCAAATTATCTAAACTGTTTTTTGCTCGAGCTGGAAGGTGCATTGCCCACAGTATGACAGTTGTGTGTCTCTGTAAATTATCATGTATGTAAATTGCCTCCACTATCACAATACACGATGTTGGACACTCATAAAAAACACTACTGCCTTCTGCAGAGAACAGTTTTGCTGTCATTTCTGATGATAAAATGTATTCCTGTACTAACCACACAAGGGGAAATGGGAGGCCAGTTTTTCCCATAGTTTCTCCACAGAGGGATAATAAATGGGGACATTAATTTTTAAAAACCCAAATGATAGAATTTTTTCGAATTTTGTTTTAAAAGAGCCAACTCCGCTTTGTTTGTTTCCTTCTCTGTTGGCTTCTATTCTGCTGGAAAAAGAAAGTCTCCACATTTTACCAGCTCAGCGTTTTCCATCCATTTTAAGTTCCCTTCATCTGGAACCACAGAAAATAGGAAACAGTGAGATTGACAGCAGTGGACGGAGAGTAGCAGTAATGGACAATGGCCACCTTAAGTCAGAGTTCTTACGTTCTGTAATATGTTTTCTTGCAGTTTCCTAGAATTAGAATGTAATCATTAATAAATCTTTATTTTGAGCAGTGAAGGAGCTAATTGACAATTTTTTTTTTCTCCATAAGTTTTCACTTCTTGACTTTGCAACTATTTCAGTGTTGTCTTTACCTACAGCTTGACTCAAACTGACAGTGTTGCTGTCAGAGGTAACATTATTCTGCTGTAACTGAGACTAGTTATGTACCTTATATTCTTTAACACTTTCTACTTTCTTCCCAATAAATGGCAAACAAATCTAATTGTGGCATACATTTATTAGTACTACTGCCACGATGGCTGGTGCCAATGGTGGTGCTTTTGACATGGCTAATGAATCCCACATTCATAGCCGTGGCGTAATATTTGTTTCTTCTTTTTACACTACTACTTTTACCACTATATCTTTTACCATAAATTTTGTAGTACACTATAACTAACTTTTTGACTACCTTATGATCCCCAGTTATTAAACCCTATAGGACATAGTAATAAAGGCTAGGTAGTTAATTACATGTGTTTAGCAGTAGGGTACACTATCGGGGTGGCTTGCATGATTATCAACTAGTTTTCCTTGTTAAACTGACCACATGATGAAATAGTGGCTGCGGAGCTAAGTGAAATGTAGATTTTATTTTTTAATTTTTCCCTCTCTGCTGCGGACATATCGGCTTGTAAAGCTTAGGTTATAATTTATGATAAGCCCATGGAGGCGATACCCGATATTTTTCATGGGGGGCGTGTACTTTTTACCCTGCATGAAGATGACCAATCATAAGCAGGCAGGGGAAAGAGGAACACGTCCCCATAATAGATTCTCCTGTGTGAGACATGAAATGACAGACAGTCCAAAGATAAAAAAGGAAGGCAGCCGACAGCACATCAATAGTGGGATGCACGCTCCAGTCGAACGACCCAATTGGAAATGAACAGTCTTCAAAGTAAAAGGAACAGCATCCAGTCCAGGTGATAAAAAAAATCCAATATCTTTATTCTGCCATAATGCGACATTTCGACCTAAAACTTTTTAGGTCGAAATGTCGCATTATGGCAGAATAAAGATATTGGATTTTTTTTATCACCTGGACTGGATGCTCATCCCTTGTTTCTGATCTTGGCTTTAACATTGACCATCCTCTTGATCCATGATGTCGTACCTCCTGTACCTCCTGGTTCTGACCCAGCTACCTGACTAGTCCTGCCAGCTTGCATCACCAAAAAACTGCTGACTCCGTGGCCCTTGCCTAGGGGATCCTTTGTAATCCCAGATCCCTGTGGAAAGGTTAAAGAGTGAAGGTCAGGGCAATGCTTGGGAAGCAGCTACTGAGTCTGTTTGTGGTAGCTATTCCTGGGACAGAAAGCATAGGGCTTTCATGTACATATCTGTGTTTGGTAATGAACTTTTATTAAACGATAAAGAAAGATCAAGATCGACTTCCCACTTCTCCCTGGCTCTCTGAATCTCTGAACTGGTTTTTATTTTATTACTTAGTAGAGAAGAATTGGCTGGATTCTCACCATTGAATTAAGCATTACAATGTAGCCATTAAAATCAATGGGCTGTCCTTCTAATTTTTGGACTTGTTAGGTTGTCTTTATTTCTATAGCACAGGAGACCTTTGAGTTAGCTCCAGTTTTAGAGTTTAGAATTCTTATGGTAATATTAAAATGCATTTTTAAGTCCCACCCAGCAGGATCTTTCTCTATGTCAGAGGAGCACACAAGGTAATGGCAATTGGACCTTGTTCCAGTTTGATATTCATATAACTTGAGTGATAAAAAGGACCTAGAAATAATGACTAGATATGACTCCATACAGACAGACGATGTCTATCAGCATAATCTGCCTATCAAGGAGATTTCAGTATTTGCTGACCACTTCTCAGCGTGGAGAGGATTAAAAGCAATTTGCATATCACAGCGACAGCTGAAGCAGAAGGTTACGTGCGCAGCAAGGTGGATCCACCCAGAAACACCTGAACATGAGAAGCAATTATAACTCGTGTCATTCTCACCACTTAGCCGCTGCCATTTCCGAATCATATTCCTTCAGGGGCTGATCTGTTTGTAATAGCATATCAAATTTCTGCAAGCAATACAATTACCCGTCTGAGACGAGAGACCGAATGGAAAAGACAAAGAGTCACATGCGAAGAACAAGAAGACGAGCGATGATTGCTTATTTCCCTATTCAATTCACAATCACTTTCGTAAATACTTTGAAACATTTTTTGACTTTTTTCTGTCATAAAGTAACATTTCTATTTCTTTGTATGACTCTATTTACTCCATTAGAAGACGGCAACAGCTTAATCCGAGATACCGGTATGCCGGTGTCATGGCTCAGGACGGGATTTCCTTCCCCGTCCTGGGCTTGTTGGGGTTGACTCTGTATGGCCTCTCTTTGGTTTGGGGAGGGCTATGTTAACCTGCTCTTGTGCTGGGCTTCTTGTCAGTGATACTTCTGTTCTCGGCTGAGCAGCTGACCTAGTGATACTTGTGTATACCACTTGTTCCTCCGTGTGCTTGTACTGTGAATGATTCAGCTTGTCCCTCATTTTGTATCTGCCTTGTGATTCTGTACCTCTTATATTTCTCCGGTTCTGAACCTTGGCTAGTTCTCTGACTCCCCCCTTGTCTGCACCCCTGGTTACTGCATTCTTGTCTGGCTTCTGACTTAGGCTTGTATTGCACCATTGCTCTGTCTCGTCCCTAGGACACTGCATTACTCTCCGGTTACTGAATTTGGCTAGTCTGACCTCTCCTCCGGCGCTGCCGACTTCCTCTTTTATTCTCTCCCTTATACAGGGGTTAGCTCCACTTCCGACTGGCCATTCCCCGGTGGTCACGTGTCTTGTCAGGTCCTGCTCTCGTGCGGCTTACACTCAGCGGCGGCTGCATGCTCCAACTCGAGACTGCTGCTCCCCTCCACACTCTCTCTGGTGTGTATACTTGAGACATACAATCAGTGTGCCTCTGACAGCCGGCTGTTGGCTCATGATACATTGCTGGAATATGCCGGTGATGTAAAAAATAATCCACTATGGTCCTACAAAACTGACCACTGGCGAATCTCTAGAACAAACCTTTGTTCCTTGATGACTCCTCTGAGGTCGACGCTTTATGTTTGACAGTTGACTATATTTGACAGAAAATGGAGTAGCATTGCACCTTCTTAATGTCACTGCCATTGTTTCTAGCCATCAGACACCCAACGTTTGCACATCAGTTGTATATCGTTACGCACTGGGGGGCATACACAGAAAAAGGTCACTGCACAAAAACAATATGTGGGCCATTTCCAGTCCAATAGCTCATCATACAAAATTAACCTGTTTTGGAGGTGGAAATGTGCCCCCTAACCCCTGAAGACAATAATCGTGCTATGTGTACAGTGTCATGTGATTTCACATGTCATATGAATAGTGATGTGTATGTTTTATATTGTATGATGGTAATGTACAGTGTATAGGGATGTAAGGTGTTAATGTATAATGTGAGTAGTGCACGGTGAGCATAGGGTTAGACATGGAATAGTAGATACTGTTCATATAGTTAAGTGGCTTAGTAACGGCATAGGACATAAGATGAAGAGAATAGGTTTAGTCTATAGGATAGGATATAGTCAATGGATAGAACTAGCCCAGTGGGTGGGGACTTGTGTTAGTGAAGAGTGGGCGCTTTGTGGTAGTGAGTCAGATAGGTCAAGTTCAAGAACAGTGGGCTGCTAGGGCCAGCATGTACCAGTTGTTCAAGGCATTGGGAAGCCCTACTGGAATCCCGAGTGAATGCCCCAGTCACGTCCAGTGTCCAAGGTCTGGCATTGGAGCTGCTTGGCACATTGTTTCCTCTGGCATACAGTTGAAGATGGACAGGGACCGGTGTAGACCGAAGGTTTTAGATCCCAGGTGCACTGCTGAAGTGGACAGTAAATTCCTAAGGTTGATGGAGTTAGTGGACTTAGCCAGTGGGACAGTTGCTGCATCTATTTCTATTTAGGCTTTTTCCAGTGCTGATGGAGGCTGTGGGTTCGTGTTGTTGAGCATGCTGCTGAATATGGTTTACTATGGCTGCTGCTCCTTCACTTTTGGATTTTACTTTTCTTCCTAAAATAGACGGCATAACAAGTGACTTTCCTAATTCTTCCAGAAAGAGTCTTCATTTGTGCAGTTTATTGGCGTTTTGATCAGGGTATATTTAACGTTGTAAAACAAATGCATTGTAGGCAGATACATCAACGTTATAAAAGAAAACCATTGGCCACCGATTGGTTTCGCATTTCGGCTGTGTACGTAGATATTAGTTGATCTAGTGAATCAACTGCCCCTTTAGTGGAATTATAATCTACTATCATCTGTGGCTTTTTGTCATCTCGAATACTTACTGCATTGCCATGGTGCATCATGCTCATCAGAGTGTTTTTCTTTTTTGGGGAATGTAAGAAACCACTGTCGTATCTCCAGTAACGTAAAACGTTGAGCTACGAGCTTCTATTTTACCGAGGATACATTGTGGCATTTCAGTCTTACTTTGTCTTACAGTGCCCACCATTATAAGTTTTTTATTTTAGCAATAGATGCTCCAGTTGGTACGAAGTAAAAAAGATGTCATATGTCACATTTTGTCCTCTTTGTCCATATGTCAAACTCGGATTCCCTGATTCTTTTCAGGCTTTTTTCTGTATATACCGGAGCGTTTGGAGCGTACGAACTGCTGCTGTCACAGTGTCCAGATCTCGAAGTTCCACTTTGCTGGCTTACTCGGTATGTATTGTTTGAATTCGCACCTTCCCACAAGTTGTTCACGTCCAGTGACATTTTCTTCAGTATTGTATAATTTTGGAAGAATCTCTATCCATTTATCGCAAACTCCTCTAATAGCGGCTAGTTGTTTGAGAATTATCTGATGTTAGCAGAGGAAAATTTTCCTGCCTGGGCAGAAGGCTCCAAGTTCCAAACTACATTTTAGTGTTTAGACTGAATTCCTCGCATCGGACTAGTTGTCTGGTTATCGTACCTCATCAGATTCAGCTTCAGAATCAGAATTCTCGTAATTATCTTCCCCGCCACTTATGTGGTCCTCATCTTTGGACACGTTCTCCAGTTGGATATCTTCTTCAGAATCTGAAGCGTTGGCAAGCTTTTCCGATTCGGCTCCACTCAATGGACGTCCTCGCAACATTTTTATCCAACTTTCCAAATAATGGACATTCGCGACTTTCAAGGGATAAAATCAGCATTGTGGAATAAAATAGCTCTATTGAAATAAACAACAATGGTAATAATAATAAAATTGACTGTAGAAACAATAAGAGCTGATATACTAGAGCGGAACAGATCTTCACCAACTGGTACTAAAAGCCCATCCATCTGCGGTAACTGCAAAAGTATCGAGCTCACGGATCGTCAAGAACTGGAGAAATCGAGAAACAATAGTAGATGCAATAAATGTGCATTTTCTATCTGTTTGTATCATGTTTATGCCAAAATACAGTCATGAATACAATGCCCGATGGACAGTAAGTTTCTGAGTTACTTCGGTGCTAACTACAAAAAAAGTTGTTTTGCAAAAATGAAGCAATTTCAAACCCAAAGTTTCTTTTTTCCCTATACTTTTTTGAGTTATGATTAATGAGTCTGTATAACAGAACTCACTCTGTGTTGTGGAATGGATCTCTTGAACAGCAGGTGAGCCAGAAAAGGGAGGTTTATAGTTTCTCTAATTTGGCTGAGAGGGACTTGATCTAGATTTTTATTTCAAATCATTAAAAGTTTCTAAGCTTCTGTCTTTTTTTTTCTTAAATTAAAGTTGAAGTAACAAATCGATACAAGAGAAAAAAAAAGATGCTACTATATGGTTCTTATTGAGAAAAGTTAATATTTTTTAAAGGACTTGAACTCCATATGAGACTTTTTATTTTACTTACAATCGTATTTTGGGCTAAAAATTATTTCTGCAGTTGGACGTCATTAAAAAAAGAAGTTGCACTGTTTGGCTAGTACAGACTGTTTGTTACTCTGTATATTGTTGGCTGCAGAATGAGTTGAGAATCCATTATGTGGGAGTTTGTAACTCTTTTGTCTTTTTCCGATTTCCTCATTGGTGATTGATGACCACGGACCACATCAAAGTTGAACTCTGAATGGTGAGGTGGTCATAAATCACCTTAGAGAAGGTAAAAAAGCACCTTTAAGAGTTACAAATTCTCCATCATAATGAGGCCTCTGATGGAATGTCGTCTCATTAGGCAAATAGCGATGTGCAAGGACATAAACAGCAAAAAAGGGTGTAAAGTTTTTAATGAAACCCAATACCTCAAATTATTTTTAGCCCTAAATACACAAAAATAAAACATGCCCCCATAGATATTCTTTGCCTTCATAACCTTAACACAAAACATAGTACTTGATGGTCGTTGGTGAGATGTAGTACTCACCCAATGCAATAAATGTACATCATCCCAGATCATGTAGTCAGCACGAGCCGATTCGGAGCATGGGTGTGATTGACAGATGCAGTAAATCATAGAATCCTAGAATGTTAGAGTTTGAAGGGACCTTCAGGGTCATCATGTCGAACCCCATGCTCAATGCGGAATTCACTAAACCGTCTCAGACAGATGTCTATCCAGCCTCTTTGTGAAGACTTCCATTGAAGGAGAACTCACCACCTCTCGTGGCCGCCTGTTCCACTCATTGATCACCTTCACTGTCAAAAAGTTCTTTCTAATATCAAATCTGTATCTTCTCCCTTTCACTTTCATTCCATTGCTCCTCGTGTTTCCATGTGCAAATGAGAATAATGATGATCCCTCTACACTGTGACAGCCCTTCAGATATTTGTTGACCACTAATACTGTAAGTCTCCTTTTCTATTTAGCAAGCTAAACATTCCCAGATCCTTTACCCGTTCCTCGTAGGACATACTTTGCAGTCTATAATTTTAAGGGTAGGTTGTTTTTAACATTGCAAGATAGAATATCAAACATAAAATCCAGAAAATTACATTGTATAAATTATATAAATTTATTTGCATTTTGCAGTTTCCCTCTGGCAAACATGAGTTAAGACTTGGTGGTAAAACCCTTGTTGGCAAGCTCAGCAGTCAAACTTTTTTGTAGTTGATGATGAGGTTTGCTCACATGCCAGGAGGAATTTTAGTCCACTCCACTTTGCAGATCATCTCTAAATCATTAAGATTTTGAGGCTGTCGCTTGGCAACTCGGAGCTTATACTCCCTTCATAAGTGTTCAATGGGATTGAGGTCTGGAGACTGGCTAGGCCACTCCATGACCTTAATGTGCTTCCTTTTGAGCCACTCCTTTGTTGCCGCGGCTGTATGTTTTGGGTCATTGTCTTGCTGGAAGACCCAGCCACGACCCATTTTTAATGTCCTGGCAGAGGGAAGGAGGTTGTCACTCAGGATTTTATGGTACATGGCTCCATCCATTCTCCCATTGATGGGGTGCAGTAGTCCTTAGCAGAGAAACACCCCCAAAACAAAATGTTTCCACCTCCATGCTTGACAGTGGGGATGGTTTTCTTTGGGTCATAGGCAACATTTCTCTTCCTCCAAACACGGCAAGTTGAGTTAATGCCAAAGACCTAAATTTTTGTCTCATCTGTCCACAGCACCTTCTCCCAATCACTCACAGAATCATCCAGGTGTTAATGTAAACTTCAGATGGGCCTGCACATGTGCCTTCTTGAGCAGGGGGACCTTGCGGGCACTGCAGGATTTTAAATCTTTATGACATAATGTGCTACCAATGGTTTTCTTGGTGACTGTGGTCCCAGCTACTTTGAGATCATTAACAAATTACCCCTGTAGTTTTAGGCTGATCTCTCACCTTCCTCATGATCGGGGATACCCCACGAGGTGAGATTTTGCATGGTGCCCCAGATCGATGTCGATTGACAGTCATTTTGTATTTCTTCCATTTTCTTACTATTGCACCAACAGTTGTCTCCTTCTCACCCAACGTCTTACTTATGGTTTTGTAGCCCATTCCAGCTTTGTGCAGGTCTATGATTTTGTCCTTGACATCCTTCGCAAGCTCTTTTGTCTTGCCCATGTTGTAGAGGTTAGAGTGACTGATTAATTGAGTCTGTGGACAGGAGTCTTTTATAAAGGTGACTATGTAAGACAGCTGTCTTTAATTCAGGTAACAATGTTGAATAGGAGCGTCTAACTGGTCTGTCGGAGCTAGAACTCTTAATGGTTGGTAGGGGATCAAATACTTATTTCTCACTGCAAAATGCATATAAATTTATAGAATTTATACAATGTGATTTTCTGGATTTTATTTTTGATATTCTATCTCTCAATGTTAAAATTAACCTACGCTTAAAATTATAGATTGTTCACGTTTGTGTCAGTTGGGCAAACTTACAGAATCAGCAAGGGATCAAATACTTATTTCCTTCACTGTTGTTTCCAGGTTCTTTCTTGCTGTGTCATTTAATCTTACAGTATGTTTATTAGTAGACACAAGTGGTCGTCTGTAGCACTGAAGTGTCTTGATATCAGACACATTTTTGATTTGGATCAGTCCTGTGGGTCAAAGACTACTGATCGAGGTCAGAATAAAGGGAGAGTGCTTTTTTTCCTGGTCATGTCAGTCCTGGCAAAGCAACTGATTTTAATACAGCATTTAAAAAAAAATCAATTCTTTAATTTTTTATGCATTTTTCATAGTAAAATAAATCATACAAATTGCACCCAAGGATGATGACTAAAACATAAGACTTGTCCCATAAAAGTAAAGCCTGAAATAACTACGAAACCTTATGATGACATTTGTGTCACGATCAGCTGCAGCCGCTGATGCGGCCCAGCCCATAGACGCCCCCACGCCGACGGACCATGAGGGCTAGGGGAGCGTGTCCCTCGGGGACGCAATACGGATCCTTTATACCGCAGAGGGGGACCCAGGCCTACCCGAACTAGGGGAGGGCAGAGACCGGGGTTCTGTGGCAGCTGAGCATGTGGACAAGGAAAGAGACACGTAGGACTTGATTACACCGCACAACTTCAGGTATAGAGAAAGTAAAGTTTACTAAAGTAAAGTCACACAGTACATAAACCAAACATAATGATGTCAGGCTCCTGACTACACACCTTCCCGAAGGGTACCACCCAGTGGACCCCAAGACACCAACTGATCACCGAGGCACACATAGGCGGGACATCAGGACCCAGGCAGGACATCAGGGTACACGAGGTCATCAGGACACAGGCAGGACATCAGAGTACATGAGGTTATCAGGACATCAGGGAACATCAGGTCATCAAGACATCAGGATACACGAGGTCATCAGGCTCCAAGCTCCAGACAGCGGTCAAGTACAGGACAGGTACAGGATCAAGTATTCAGGCCTGGATATACCGCCTCCAGGACAGGAGCCAGAACAGGACAAAACAGAAATAAAGGCAAGGACTTTGGTACCCAAACATAGACACGAGATAGCAAAGTTCAGGAGCTTTGTGAGTAGCTCAGGCCCCGCCCATAGGGCAGGGGAACTTTATATAGGAGCTGTCCCTCAGCAATTTGCTGGGGACAGCATTTCAAGCACACACACTAACCCTGATAAAAGCAGGTGTAGTGTGGCCATGCACGACCTTAGCACAAACAGAAACCATTACAGCACAATCAGTGCAGGAACTGTGGCTTAGGTCACCTGGCAGCGACTGCATGCACTGACACACGTGGAAAGTCATGCATCAGCTGTAGAGGACCTCACAACCTGTGGACAGCTTCCACACCGGCAACCAGGGACCGCACATGAGGATGGTCATGCAGCAGACCAAAGACCTAACCACCCATGTACGGCTGCGCAGCAGAGCAGGGAACTGAGAAGGCTCCATACAGGTAACAGCCAACAATATCCCAGCTCAAATTAGGGGGAGAGGAGCAAAGGGTTAAAGCAAACATATGCATTGTCATGCCGAAAACCAGATACAGATAGAACGGCGTGACAATTTGTTCTTTTCAGAAAAAACAAAGAAATGAGCCGAAGTATAAGACTATGTTCACACGTTGTATTTTTGCTGCGTTTTTTTCTGCAGGCAAAACTTCCTCTCTTGGTAGTAAGGTCCTGCTCTACCCCCCATATATGTTGAGGTCATCTGACACAAGGTAAGGTTTTAATGCTAGAGGATAGGTGTCGGGGTCGTCACGACAATACCCTTCATTCACCAGTCATCCCAAATTAGACTATGAGCATTGGTACCGGGTAAGAATGAGTCAGACAAAGAGCTGGTTCAATCTCAGTGCATGCTCGTGCTTCTACAAGTATTAGCAACGGTCACAGCAACTGAACTTTATTTCCTGATACACAGCATTATGTAGTGTATTAGGGGAAGGCGTGCAATAGGCGGGGTTTAAGCAATATATGCCTAGTATCCGGTCTGTGTGGTTAGTCCTGACATCATCTGGTGGATCCTCCTCTCTCCACATATCTCAAGTTTCGACTTCAGCAGAAACGATACTTAGCTTCTCAGAAACGAAACTAGGGCATAGGTGAATACTGGCAGCCATTTTAAATACAGTTACATTTGCATCAGCAAGCAAAGGGGAAAACTTATTGTTTCACAGCACAAGAATATAAAAGTACAAAAAGTGTATAAAGATATATCTTTTCACCCTGACATAGGGCTATCCCGATTGGGTGCCCCTTGGCGATAGTTGGATGGCTTTTATTCCTTTTTGAGCAAAAACAGTGTTTACTAAGTGCCTCATGTTGTTTATATATACTATTACTATTAGGTTTTGTAATTTATTCTTTACAGTTGTGTGCATGAGACCTTATATTTAGGAGCAACAATCGTATTGCCAAAATTCCATCCAAACATGTATTAGGATGTTAGGTTAAAATGGATGTCAGCACCATGGACAGTGGCTGCTGCAGGTCTGAACATACTGGTTCTCAAGATGGTATGTTTACAGGTTCAAAGGTGACCCAAATGTTTCATTTTTCATAAAACTTGAGTTGGCTAAAAAACAAAAAGGAACTATGTTTGGGCAGCTTGACGACATGGTGATAACATCCCATCCAAACCTAATTTTAAATAAGTGTCATACTTTTCAGTAACTTCATAGTTTTAATTGGACGCCACTGTAACTCAATGTGATATTTCATTTTTTTTGGAATCTGTTGAGTTCTAAAGTCTCATGAAATTACAGGACTCGGCTTCAGAGTTGTGTGAAGATTAAAAAAAAAGGTAGGATGAGTTATTCATCAAACTCCCGAGAGCTGAAGGAATAAAAATGGTTACAGAAAGATGAAAAGGAATAGCAGCCAATCTAATATATTGAAAATAAAATGTCAAATGAAGTGTGGTTAAACATATGTTCCTTTCCTGTCTTGGAGTTGCAATCATATTTTTTTTTGTATTTTAATTATAAAATGTAAACTTAAAAGGGTATTCCGAAATTCTTAGGAGAAGGCTACGATGTGTGATTATGGGGGTCCTTGACCTCTTGGTTGCAGTTCCTGAAAAAAGCAATATCAAAGTGAATATGTGGAGCAGCGGTGGAATCGTCTGGGGTGCACCACCATATACAGAGCCATGGACTTGTGTGCCCATGTGATGCCTCAACACCAAAGGGTGGCAGTGCTTTTTAGTGGGGGACTAAGCCATTAGTCCTGGAAAGCCTTTTTATAATTATGATTGCAAAACTAGTTAGTCTAAAATCCAATTAATACCAAAGAGATCAAGAATTGATGAAAAAAAAGTTTTTGTGGCCTCTCTATTTACAAACATGGCACTAAGTAGGGTCTACACTTATTGAGGGGGTGGCAACAATTAGTCCAAAGCCAGATAAGTCTTGGAAGCCAGTTGTCGGATTGCAAACCTTTCCAAAAAGAACTTGCTTCCATTAACCCTGATGATCATTCGCCATCACTGGGTAAAGCCATGGGGGACTGGAGTATTACATTATCAAAGACGTTTACTTCTATGTAATGATTGGACATGATTTCTTTTAGTCTTTGCCTGATGAAGAGACCTGTGTAGTCTCGAAAGCTGCAATGTGTTACCATCTTTTCAGTTAGCCATTAAAAGGTTTCAACCACTGAGGACTCTCAATTCTAAATATTTTCAAGGCTGGATGCAAGGATTCTGCCAGTGCAAGCATAGGCCATACGACATAAGAACAGAGCTATGGAAATCTATAATATAACGCTGGGAGCGTCACTCTGTCCGAAGCCTTTATAGACTGCGCAAGCGCAAGCGCCGGCGCAGTCTGGGCCTCACAGAGTGACGCTCCCAGGAGATCGCGGTATGCGTAAACACTGAACGCACACCGCGATCTCCACCGGAGAGTCAGGGACCGCCAGGAGGATGAGTATCGGCTATATTCACCTGTCCTCCGTTCCAGCGCTGCGTGCGGCTCCGTCTCCCGTCTCCTCTGCTGTGACGTTCACAGTTTAGAGGGCACGATGACGTGCTTAATGCGCGCCGGCGCCGCCCTCTGACTAAACAGTCACAGCTAGAGGAGCCTGAAGATGGCGGTGCGCTGCGCTGGAACGGGACAGACAGGTGAGTATAGCAAGTGCTGGGGGCCTGAGCTAGCGGCGATACCGGCACCTGACCCCCACAGCGCGCCGGTGTCCCCGCCTGCTCAGGCCCCCAGCACTCGGCGCCCAGCGACGATAGGTGAGTATGGTATTTTTTTTTTTTTAGATGGCAGCAGCATACGGGGCATATACCATGGAGCATCTTATGGGGGGCATATAATACAATGGTGGCGCAGGATGGGAGCAGCACATGACAGAACGGGCGCAGGATGGCAGCAGCACATGACAGAACGGGGGCACAGGATGGCAGCAGCACATGACAGAACGGGGGCGCAGGATGGCAGCAGCACATGACAGAACGGGTGCAGGATGGCAGCAGCACATGACAGAATGGGCGCAGGATGGCAGCAGCACATGACAGAACGGGCGCAGGATGGCAGCAGCACATGACAGAACGGGCGCGCAGGATAGCAGCAGCACATGACAGAACGGGCGCAGGATGGCAGCAGCATATGACAGAATGGGGGCGCAGGATGGGAGCAGCACATGACAGAATGGGCGCAGGATGGCAGCAGCACATGACAGAATGGGCGCAGGATGGCAGCAACACATGACAGAATAGGCGCAGGATGGCAGCAGCACATGACAGAACGGGGGCGCAGGATGGGAGCAGCACATGACAGAACGGGGGCGCAGGATGGGAGCAGCACATGAAAGAACGGGGGCACAGGATGGGAGCAGCACATGACAGAACGGGCGCAGGATGGCAGCAGCACATGACAGAACGGGCGCAGGATGGCAGCAGCACATGACAGAACGGGCGCAGGATGGCAGCAGCACATGACAGGATGGGGGCGCAGGATGGCAGCAGCACATGACAGAACGGACGCAGGATGGCAGCAGCACATAACAGAACGGGCGCAGGATGGCAGCAGCACATGACAGAACGGGGGCGCAGGATGGGAGCAGCACATGACAGAACGGGCGCAGGATGGCAGCAGCACATGACAGAACGGGCGCAGGATGGCAGCAGCACATGACAGAACGGGCGCAGGATGGCAGCAGCACATGACAGAACAGGCGCAGGATGGCAGCAGCACATGACAGAACGGGCGCAGGATGGCAGCAGCACATGACAGAACGGGGGCGCAGGATGGGAGCAGCACATAAAAGTCCGGGGGCGCAGGATGGGAGCAGCACATGGAAGAACGGGGGCACAGGATGGGAGCAGCACATGACAGGATGGGAGCAGCAAATGACAGAATGGAGGCGCAGGATAGGTGCAGAACATGTCAGAATGGAGGCGCAGGATGGGAGCAGCACATGTTAGAATGGGGGCGCAGGATGGGAGCAGCACATGTCACAATGGGGGCGCAGGATGGGTGCAGCACATGTCACAATGGGGGCGCAGGATGGGTGCAGCACATGACAGAATGGGGGCGCAAGATGGGTGCAGCACATGTCAGGATGGGGACGCAGGATGGAGCAGCTCATGACAGGATGGAGACCATATACCAATATAGATGCTCACCACCTGGGCATAGAACGGGTTCAATAGCTAGTTAACTTATAAAAGTTTTAGAAGAAGTTAAGCTGTACAGTTTTTCTCCAAGTCTTGAGACCCATTGGATTAGAACATTGGATAAATCGGTTATTCAGGACTAAAAAAAATTTTCTCTGTGAGCTAAAAAACTAACAGGCAGGTAGCTAATCAGTTAACAATTACCTGCTTATTCTATCCAACGCATGCTCAAAGTGGTCACTGACCAGTCCTGCTGGCAATTCTGTTGCTTCACATCAAGCAGCTTTCCTTCCTCCGGGATGCTCTGTCAATGGAACTTGACTTCTGATGTCATGCTGATTGACTGCTGGCTTCCTGAAGTTATGCAGCGCGGAGTCGGCAGTCAATCAGCATAGCATGGGCTGTCATGCCCCATCAACAGAGCAGAGTGGAAGAGAAGCCTCTGCTCTGTCGAGGTGACATCAGTGGAAGCTGCAGAATTGCTGGCAGGAGCAGTCTGTGACAGCTCTGTGCACACCGCCAGTGTGTTCCTGTATACCTGGCTGTAATCACACCCACATTTTGTGCAGCATAGTTTCACTTTAAAGTAGCTGATGTCACAGAATCCTGGAATGTTAGAGTTGGAAGGGATTGCAATGCTCTGAACACATGTAAGTATTGATTTCTCATGTAATCCCTGTTTTTTTATAATTACCTTTGTACATATTTTCAATTGTCTCATATTGTAACATCTTTATATAACTTTTTATAAACACTGCCTTATCTTTCGGAGTAAAAATATTTAAAGTACTAGTTCGTTCTTCCTGTTCTAAAATGTACCCTAAGTCTTCTGAAGGGAATTACGCTACTGTTTTGGGTTAGCTTCGGACCCGTTTAATCGAAGCTCGTGGCAGCATACGTTTGTACTGGGTAGTTGGGAGTCGTTGTAGTGACTGCTGCGTTGATAATTATTGTTCCTGCCTGAGTGGGAGTAGTTTATCGCGTCGCTGCAGCGTGCCCAATAGCAAGTACATAGCAGGCAGCCTTTCTGGCGACTAATTACCCTAGGTGCAGTACCTAATCTGACCTGAGAGTAAGGGGGCGCCAGAGAGCTGCAAGTTTCAAGTGGAACTGTAAGCGGGATATACATAAATCCCTGCAGTTTGTGGTATACGTATTGCAGAGCAGTGGGATACCTAAAATAAGCCTCTGCTGTAAACTAAGAGGTCAATAGCCTTGTGTGAGTTTTTTCATCACATTGTGGAGTGGAGGGATAACTGAGGTAAGCCGCCCTGCACATGTGATAGCCGTCTGTTGGCCTAAAGTCACCCCGATCCGTGACGTGGGGGTGACGGTCACGGTGTGAATCGTGACAAATTGGACCACAAGAGTCATCGTGTTCAACCCCCTGCTCAATGCAAGAGGCACTAAATCATCTCAAGAGGTGGTGAGTTCTCCTTCAATGGAAGTCTTCAAACAGAGGCTGGACAGACATTTGTCTGAGTTGGTTTAGTAAATCCTGCATTGAGCAGGGGCTTGGGCACAATGACTCTTGTGGTCCCTTCCAACTCTAACATTCTAGTATTGTATGATCTCGGACAGATGTCCATCCAGCCTCTGTTTGAAGACTTCCATTGAAGTAGAACTCACCACCTCTTGTGGCCGCCTGTTCCACTCATTGATCACGCTCACGGTCAAAAAGTTTTTTCTAGTGTCTTATCTGTATCTTCTCCCTTTCATTTTTATTATTTCATATTATTTTGTTTTTCATTTCACATGAAATTTTTAGTAAACCAAGACTTTTGGAATGGAAAACGTCAGTATTCTAAAAACAATTTATACTCAGCAGGAAAAAATCAGAATGTGAATTGACATTGTGGTCCCTCGTCACACCCCGGCAATTCCACTGTCAACGTGTGGCGCCTCATATGATGTTTGACAATGGAATCACTTTGGTGTGACAGAAAAGTTGTAACGTTCCAGAATATCCATCCAGCGATGCCCCTACCTGTGACTCCAATGTTCAGCATCACTCAACATCAAGAATTTTGCAATCAAATTCCTGCTTACCTGGCAGGCAGCTCATATTAAAAAAAAGCAATTTGTAAACTAATAGAGATGAGAGATTTTAGGCAATCACATGACATTTGTGACCTTGTTAGAAAACGTTTCCATTGACAACTCCGACTGTCAGTCAACCGGTAACAGCGCAAAACTATCCAATACAACAAACAGTTCCATTGTAAGCCGTCGGGTTTCTTATTCCAGCTACAGATGTTTTCCATTACTGCTACTTATTCTCCACTTTCTGCTGAGACTAACGCTGAATCAGCTCCGAAATACTTTTCGTACATTGAAGGCTGATGCTTCGTCTTGCAATATATGCAACTATTTTTCTTTATTGACACATTTTAATATTGCTCGCTTTTTTATCAGTCTTTTACATTTTGATTTGCCAGTTGGAGTATTTTATAGTCTTGATTTAAAGGAATGGGCGGAAATTGGAACCGGTGGTATTTATGAGTTACTATTATTCGAAATACCTTTCAAATGGTTTTATCACCATAGAACGTAATGTAACCTTGCTTGGATATACCATTACTTTCTGATCAATGGGGGGTCTCACTGCCGAGACCCCTGAGATACCAAAATGAAGAGACTAATCTCTGTTTTAGAGATTTTCTTGAGCAGCATGCTCATAGCTACTCGCCGGATCACCGCACATTGGGAAGCCACTAGCCAGGTGCTCTTCTGCAGATCGAATGCCCATTGGACCTTGTCTTGCCATTCTCAATGTCATGATAGCTCATCACCAGAGCCTCTGTTGGTGGTTCCCAGTTCTTCGTCAATCTCTTCCTCTACGTTTTTCTCTGTTGCAGCCTTGTGGCCATTCTCCTTTGACAGGAACCTCTGGAGATGCCTTCATGGTGCAAGTGCACTGACTTTTCTAAAGGACTAACATGCACTCTGGTTTATATTCCTCAATCATAGCCCAGCTTACCAAAGATACCCGAGGGACCCATCCCTGGGGCTTCTTATCTGAGCATTAAATTTTTTTTCTATCTGTGCAAAGGTGACCCGGTTTGGTGATCAGGCGCGTAACTGTAATTGGTGCAGGGGTTGCAATTGCACCCGAGCCCTGAAGCCAAGGGGACCTTAAAAGTCCCCTTTGACTCATATGAATAGACCATTACCATTAAAGACTTGCAATAATTGGAGCTTTTGCATTGGGGCTCATAAGATTCATGTTACACCTCTGTTGATGATGTTGATTTTTGTCTGCCACCTGCCCAGATCCTGCAAAATGCAAACTCCACCTAAACTGCTCTTCAGCTTTGCCACTATATTAATAAAACTTCGCCTGCCCTGCCCCCAATTTATTTGACTACATGTTACAGATCTTACATCTCAGATACTGATCTGTTAGTTTGTGGTAATGCAGCGCCCCAGAGACCTGGTCGTTGCAGTAATGTCGCTCTGCCGCTAAGGGGAGTGATGGCACGTCTGATGGCACTAAAGGAGTTCATCTGACCAGGTATCACCAGCACACATTACACTTCACACTCTGGCCACTAGGGGGAGCAAAAGGTTTTATTTATTAGGCCACTCCTCACACTGGTAAAACTAGTGGTTGGATAGGAAGTTAGTCAGAAGCTGACTGGGTTTTGTCCAGGCAACATCCCGTGGCAGGGGGTGTTGCGGGGGAAGATTCAGGGGGGTCTCTGTCAGGCGTGGAAACCTGGCAGGTACCTAGCGACAAGAACAGAACGAAACGGAACCGCACCTGCACTACCTTGCGGCGGTATCATCAGAAAGGACACGAAGCGAAGGATATTGTGGATAGTGAGAAACGAGATCAAGCACAAAGGAGAGCCAGTATGAGTCGTGCCCGGAGAACGGCAACATCCTACTGAGGCGCGTAGCCGGTGCCCGGAACACCAAGGAAGTAACTGACTTTATGCCTTACTTCAAATACCGCAGGACAGTTAATTATAGGTTGGCTGTCTACCTTACATCACCTAAACAGACATAGGGGGCAACGCGTGGAGAGGGGCGTTTCGAGGGTCCCGGAAGAGCTCTGAGCCTTCCCATCAAACGGGTGCGTCCTAGCCATAACAAACCTGGGGGACGGAGAATAGAAAGAACGAGAAAGAACTAGAAAGAACGAGAACAGAAGTTGTGAGGACTATCCCGAATGCTCAGCAGGGAAGCACTACAACACACAGGCGCTAGTGGTAGGCAACGATTTCCACCTGCAAAGGGAACTCTGGATGTGCCTTCGGACAGGCCGGTCTCAGACAGCCCTGTTAACAGTGCTCTGGATTGAGGATCCTGAAGCCTTCAGTAAAGAGGTAAAGAGACTGCAACCCTGTGTTCTCGTTATTGACTGCACCTCACACCATCGCAACCTACACCACTGGGAAGCCCTGGGGACATACTTCACCGGTGGGAAGGTATACCATCTAGCTGCCATCACATCACCCCAGTGGACCCCAAGCAGCGTCGGTCACCCTGACCGAACACCACAGGTGGCGTCACGAAGCATTAGCTGACTTTCATCATCCCTTTTATTGGACGCCCCTTAGCAGGGTCACAGACTGGGTCCAGCCACCGTGACATCCCCAAAACTGAGCCAGAGAGGACCGGTACTGAGTAACCTGTGGTCCTGTGTCTGGGGGCGCTCCAGTAACTACTCCATAGTTGTGTTTTGGGAAATCCTGCAGTGCAGTCCCGACTCTTATACAAGAGTTTTAGGACGAAAGCCATGGGCACCCGATGTTCCTCATTCCTCATTGGAATTCAAGAGAGTTATTACTTCTTAATAGTAAAGAAAATATTTTTTGGACACCCACCGATCCCGAGAATAGGTCCCCCTACAATGAAATAGTGACTGTCACGGGGCTACCGCAACAGAGAGGTTCCAGAGAACTGCAGCGCTCTAGGCCTCGTTCACACACAGTGAACAGAAGCTCTTCACCTGTATTCTGACCTGGCTGCTTTGTGCCAGCAGTGCAGGAGTTAACCGTATTATTGAGTTGCTGAGAGCTGGGTCTCTCTCAGCTGAAGTGGATTTTGTAATCTGATCCTCTATATAGACCCAGTCCTGACTTCAGCTATTGTCAGTGATCAGTTCTACTGCCTGGCTTGGAGGTTGAAGGAGCGTAGTGTTGGTGTTGGAGGTTTATTTACAGAGATTGGTGTCTGCTGTTTTGCGTTGCATGTTTAACCTGTTTTCCTTCCTAAGTTTATTCCTTCTCTTCCCTTCTCTGTGTTTCCTCTGTGGTTGTGTGAGCATTTGGTGAGTTTGAGACTTTTAGTTACCTTGTCTGTATACCCTGTTATTTGTTGTATTATTACACTGGTGCAGTCCACCTCCTTTGGGGGGAGAGGGGGCCACTGATAGGGCCTGCACAGGAGACAGGGATACGCTGGCGGCTCGGGCCTCCTAACCATCATAGGTACCCCCGAGATAAGGGAAAGCCAGGGCCCCATTAAAGTGGCAGGGACAGGTGCAGGTCCCAGTATGCCGTCCTGCCCCTTTATCGCTGCATACGGCATGACAGTGACTATGTACAAATTCAGATAATTTTGGTAGTCCGATATATAATGTAGAGGTGTCACGCATGAGCGACGGATGTTCCATCCTAAGGAGTGTTTCACCGGCTTGTTTTTGGAAACGGTGAGGGTCACAACTGTCAGACTCCCAGCGATCCGCAAGTTATCACCTATTCTATTGATAGATGATAATTTGCTAATATGGGAATAACCCTTTAATGAAGGACACATAATACTTGAAGTCTTACTGTTCTTTCCCCTTAATGAAGGAGACGCCGTACGTCTAGAGGTCTTAGCATCTCTCATCTTCGCTACTTAGCATTCTTAGAAAGGAGTTTCAAGAAAGAGAGACAAAAAAGACAAGATTACGACTATCAAATGAATTGTAGAAAATGATCTATTTTACAAATTATACATAAAGCACACATACTTCTGTTCCAAATTGCAGTACAATTTTGGTGATTTGAATAGTGTTTTCGGGATAAAGCTGCTATAATGATACAGGTAATTTGTCATCTATGAGAGAACAGCCTAAAGTCATCCCGATTCTTCCAGAAGCCGGAAAAACTCAGTACCATGGGTCCGATGGTGCTAGACATTATCCCATAACCTTTCGGCATCATTTTTCATTGTTTCTTAAAATTTGCTCATATCTATGGAGAGCAATCAAAGTTAGAATCCAAGCCCAAAACTTAGTTTTACTTCCTTCCAAGTACCAAAATGAGATCTAGATCCAGGTTGAACATGTCCTTATGGTCATCTTCCCTTGACTGGTGCCACTTTGTCATAAATACACCTCGTATCATGCACGCTTCACAACAGGGGAACTTGCAGAACTCAAATGGTGAAAGCTGTGCTGGACAGTAGTCATCATCTGGCCCAAAAATGGGTTTCAAATCAGGTGACATGTAGTAATCAATGAATTCAATCCTAGCAGGTTGGACCATTGCCTGGAAGGGGTTTTTGACATTTCAAACTGCATACATTATTAAGTAGATCTTGTGGATCTGATGAGGCTGGTGCACTTACTTTGAAAATCCATGTCAGAATGACTGTGTATTCATGATATTAAAAGCTAAAAAGTTTATGACTCCAAGTGGATTCAGTGTCCACTAAGCCAGAAAAATAGCAGCGACTTGTGAGATCTCAGCAGCAGCAGAGAGGAGGGACACTGAGGAGCTGTTATTCCGTCTGGGTGAGCAGAGATTCAGCAGCAGCAAAGGAGGAGGGGACACTGAGGAGCTGTCAAAGAGTTTAGGTAGGCAGAGGTTCATCAGCATCAGGAAGAGGGTCATTGAAGAGCTGTCAGGTAGGCTAGGTGGGTAGAGATTCAACAGCACAGAGGAGGGACATTGAGGAGCTGTCAGTTAGGCTAAGTGAGTGGATATTCAACAGCAGGGAAGAGGTAACTGAGGAGCTGTCATTCAGGTTACGTGGGTGGAGACTCATCAGCAGGGAGGGAGTACACTGAGGAGATGTCAGTCAGGCTAAGTGGGTGGAGATACAACAGTAGGGAGGAGGTACACTGAGGAGCTGTAAGTCAAGCTTAGTGGGTGGAGACTCATCAGCAGGGAGGAAGCACACTGAGAAGCTGTCAGTCAGGCTAAGTGGCTGGAGATTCAACAGCAGGGCGGAGGGACATTTAGGAGCTGTCAGTCATGCTAAGTGGGTGGAGGTACAACAGTAGGGAGGAAGTACACTGAGGAGCTGTAAGTCAAGCTAAGTGGGTGGAGATACAACAGTAGGGAGGAGGTACACTGAGGAGCTGTAAGTCAGGCTAAGTGGGTGGAGATACAACAGTAGGGAGGAGGTACACTGAGGAGCTGTAAGTCAAGCTAAGTGGGTGGAGACTCATCAGCAGGGAGGAAGCACACTGAGAAGCTGTCAGTCAGGCTAAGTGGGTGGAGATTCAACAACAGGAAGGAGGAACATCAATGAGCTGACAATCAGATGAGGTGAACATAGATTAGGTTTAAACTTTTCTAAGGATTATACAGCAATTTTAACAAAGATTTCAAAAGTACGGACATATACATACTTGTTAGATGTAAGAAATCTATTTAACAATGCCTGCCATTCATACAGACTCATTTTAATGATATCATAGAAGAAGAAATGAATAAATATGAGCTATGCCACGTTGCTCTCCTGTGGCTCATAAAAGGTTATTCTGAGCAATGCACTTTCCTATTTCTTGCAGCTCAGTAGACAATAAATGGAGCAGTGGTGGGACCACCACTTCATTCCAAAGGACCACTTCATAGCCCTATTCTCGGGATCGGTGAGGCTCCCAGAGGTTTTCCCCCCAGTAATCAGCAAGTTATCTCTTATCCTGCAGATATTCTATATACTGCACAGTCAGGAATAACGCTTTATGCCATAGAAGCAAAAAAGAAGGATTATGCAGTATAAAATGTCCAAAAAAGTCTGACTATGGTTCCTTGGATGCAGAGCATAAAATGCTCCCATTCCCATCTATACAGAACATGTCCACATCTGCCTCAATTCTATCCTTAATATTGTATGCACAGGACAGACCATCGTTAAGATGCAATAGATTAATTGTGAACTACAGACCATTGGGGCAAGTGATTGGCTGCGTCCACGTTTACTTCTGAAGGGTCACTGCCGTCAATCAGTAGGTCAGAGACTTTGCCCACCGTACGGTCCTCTGTCCGACCTTGGTTTCCTAGAAGTAAGAAGAACTCTTTTTCTTTAGCTCCAAAGTCTTCATCCCCAGCCATAGTCATTAGCATTTTACTTTTTCAGCAAATCTAAAAGTTTTCAGGAAATGTTTCCTTAGACTTCGAGTGGCTATTTTACCCTCCGCAATTTTTCACATAGAACGAGATACAGTATCTGTGTCAACACTTGGACGTGTAGCCGTGTATGATGAGATTTTCCATTTATAGGAGGCATTAAATCTCTATGATGCCATTAAATAGCCAAAATTCCAGGCCACAGTCACCAGGTGAGAGCAGCTACGCTGTGCGCGATGGGGAAAAGATACAAGTCACATCTGTTCTATTACTCTTCAGGAGTCATCCGAGAGTAATTCTGCTCTCTGGTGGGTGACATCGGCTGCCGGTTGTTGCCGGCTCATTGCACTGCTGACACCATTAGCTTGTCATCTCCATCAAGGAGCTCTGCGGGGTTCAGAGCTGCTCGCATCAGATTATGTTGTAAGCAAGTTTTCCCTTTTCTAATGGATTTAAGAATCAGTCATTCAAAAACAATAAAACCAAACAATAAAGGATAAATAAAAGTGAAGTCGGAGGAAATCTACAGCTTTTCGGACCCCCGGGTAATACTCAAACTTTGGGTTATCATTTTTATGCTTTTTTTAAAATTTCCCCTTCTGGTAACGTTGTCTCAGTCCAGCGGTGATTGCTCCATATTTAGGATAGAAACTATAGTATTTAACGACTAGAAGGAGTTCATTAGAAAAGTGGTGCTCGACCATCAAGAGACCGAGCCGATCTACCTCCTCCCAGATTGCAGAATGATTGACCATAAGAGATCTATAGATATTCTCCCGCAGAATCAATATTAGAATTTATTACAGTAGCTTCACTCATTAAGCTCAAAAGCGGTTTTCAGGGAACATCTCTTCTTTAGCTTTCAACTTTTTCACTTTTTCACTTATACTTTATATTGATTTTATCAATTTTTCATCCTTTCATCCTTTCCGAGCAAAAGAAACCACATACAACCACCAGTCAATATTGGATGATGGAAAAGGAACCTGTCATGTTTAGCAGCACGTTCTGGGTGGTTTATGTTGTAGAGCTGGGGATTTACATGCTGTACAGTAGGTGGGAAAAGAGTCTCTATAACTTGGAGTTTATGCATTTTAATCCCTGCTTTTTCTGGGCTTAATAAGAGTCCAATGGGCGTTCTTAGTGAATGATTGACAGCTTTTCTCGTGTGAATGTACAAGCAACTGTCAACTGAGAAAGTTAAATCCAGAATTTTGGCCAATTTACATAAAGCCTGGAAAATCTTTTTAGAACTAAAACCTACGTCTTATAAATGATTTTTTTCAGTGGTGCTCAACTTCTTTTAGGGGTCTAAGGGTTAACGTTTTTCCTTATGAAGAGTGACATACGAGCTCTGGCTTGTCAAGGTAAGGAGGTTTATTCGCCGTGCAATGCTCCTCTGGGAAATTAAATATGCAAATTGCCTCTTTTGAGAAAAAGAGGAGTTAAACTCTATAGCGCCACCTGTTGGAAGTAGCGATCCTACAAGTCACAATCAACTCTTTAATGAGTCGTGCAATATGACTTAGGATAAAAGCCAAATCAGTATCTCAATTCGCAGACACGGTGTTTCGGGCTGTTGGCCCTCGTCAGTGCGAAGCATGAGAACTGATTTGGCTAGGTGAGAGGCTCTGGACTGGGGTCTAAGGGGTATCGTTTCTCCTTATGGAGAGTGACATACCATCTCTGGCTTGTCAAGGTAAGGAGGCTTATTCGCCGTGCAATGCTCCTCTGGGAAATTAAATATGCAAATTGCCTCTTTTGAGAAAAAGAGGAGTTAAGCTGAATGATTTACATCTGTTAGCCAATAAGACCCTCTCTTCCTTTTAATGAACCGTCGGTGGGTACTGGGACCCAAGCATTGAAAGGTAAGGGAGCTAACCACTGCACCACCATAGCATTACCTGATGGTTAGGTCATCAATATGCCTATCAGTACCCACCGACAGGTCATGAAAAGGAAGAGCAGATTCAGTTGAGGACTCATTAACCTCAGTCAGAGTTGAACTAAGGACCCAAGTGTAGGATGGCAATGGAGGTAACCACTGAGCCGCTGTGCTGCCTGAGAGTTTATTTCTGGTCAGATCATCAATAGGACTCTCAGCATTTATGGGAAGGTCAGAAAAAACTAGAGCAGGTCCCATTAAAATCACTGTCTACCATTTCTAAAACACACCTGAGAAGAGGAATCACATTGTCCTAAGTCAGAGTTGAACCCAGGACACCAGCAGTGCTAACCACTGGGCCATCATGCTGCCTGAGCACTAAACTCTGGGTAAGTCATCAATATGACTCCCGCCACGTATGGGAAGGTCAGGAAATACAGACATAGCTGCCCAACACATCTAACCAATCTGTTCATTCGCAAGTGTGACCCCGGGCTATGAGTGTGAATGTCTACCCAACATGTGGGAATTTTTGCTTGCTGCCATTTCTGACTTTTTGCTGTTTTATTTATATGTCATTCCCTGGCCATAGCAGCCACCTTTATTGCCATATTGCTTTTGGGGTTTTTAGGTTTACTTTTCATTCTTTTGTTTGCACCTAGATGTCTGTTACAATTTCCTGGAAGTATTTGATAAAGTATAGCTATTAATGCTGAGCGAGTTCACTTGTTGCTCGGGTTTTCCTGAGCACGCTCGGGTGATCTCCGAGTATTTGTTATTGCTCGGAGATTTAGTTTTTGTCGCCTCAGCAGCATGATTTACGACTGCTGGACAGCTTGAATACATGTGGGGATTCCCTAACAGACAGGCTTTCCTCACATGTATTCAGCCTGTCTGGCAGCCGTAAATCATGCAACTGAGGAGATGAAAACTAAATCTCCGAGCACTAACAAATACTCAGAAATCACCCGAGCGTGCTCGGGAAAACCTGAACAGCTAGTATACTTGCTCATCACTAATACCTATATCAGGACCAGTGATATTGTGTTGGGGGTGAGAACAGGAGCAATTGCCCTTGGCACAAAATTTTTAGTGGCACAAAAAAGTATCAATGTTGTTATTAATGCCAAAGATCTAGGGCAGTCCACACGCTGCCGACTTCTGGATCTGTGCCGCAAATTTTAAGGTGTGTCACAAGACGTCACCATTTTAGTGCAGTTAGTACAATGGCATGACTGCGTTGTGCCACCTGTGCTGACATTTTCTATAAAGGAAGTGCCATGGGGTACTACAGTGATAGTTATGGCCGACAGTAATCCTTGGATCGGTCCCTGGCCCCTTCCCCATAAAAGTTCACATTTCTCCGCTGTGTTACCTCTGTGCTGGCTTTCTGCACCATCTGGACTTGACCGATACGGGGGTGGTTTCCTCACAGACGCCTCCGGAATAAATGAGACACACTCTGGGGTAACTTCCACAACAACTTATTTACTCAGCACTAGTGTTGAGCGATACCGTCCGATACTTGAAAGTATCAGTATCGGATAGTATCGGCCGATACCCGAAAAGTATCGGATATCGCCGATACCGATATCCGATACCAATACAAGTCAATGGGACACCAAGTATCGGAAGGTATCCTGATGGTTCCCAGGGCCTGAAGGAGAGGAAACTCTCCTTCAGGCCCTGGGATCCATATTAATGTGTAAAATAAAGAATTAAAATAAAAAATATTGATATGCTCACCTCTCCGGAGGCCCCTGGACATCACCGCTGGTAACCGGTAGCCTTCTTTGCTTAAAATGAGCGCGTTTAGGACCTGAGAATGACGTCGCGGCTTCTGAGTGGTCGCGTGCCGCTCATGTGACCGCCACGCGACCAATCAGAAGCCGCGATGTCATTCTCAGGTCCTAAATTCCTAGAATGAGGAGTTTAGGGCCTGAGAATGACGTCGTGGCTTCTGATTGGTCGCGTGGCGGTCACATGAGCGGCACGCGACCAATCAGAAGCCGTGACGTCATGGAAGTCCCTAAACGCGCTCATTTTAAACAAAGAAGGCTGCCGGTTACCAGCGGTGATGTCCAGGGGCCTCCGGAGAGGTGAGCATATCAATATTTTTTATTTTAATTCTTTATTTTACACCTTAATATGGATCCGATACCGATTCCCGACATCACAAAAATGTCGTAACTCGGTATCGGAATTCCGATACCGCAAGTATCGGCCGATACCCGATACTTGCGGTATCGGAATGCTCAACACTACTCAGCACAGCTTGATCAATTACAGGCACTTCGGGTAACACATACAACACATTCTTCTATGTCCCTGCTCTGTTCTTTCCTTCTCTATATTCATCCCTGGGTCAGACCACTTATTTCGGTCCCGCAGAATCTATTCCATCCGGAACTCTTGCCTCACATGGGGGAGTCCTATACCGTTTCGCCCCGGTTCTAAGTACTGCCACCCAGGCAAAGATCTGCCACATCTCGTGTGTAGTGACTGTGCTGACCTGTCTTCTTGCTCTATAGGGACAGATTTCTTTCAGCTGCATCCGCAGCGCTTCCGTTCTCTTTTCCTCTTAGAGGAATCCTTCCTTGTAGCTGTTCTATGCTGGGCCCCCCTTCTTTAATGTTACGGGGCACAGCGACTTCTGGCTAGGCAGCCCAGTAAGCTGCACGGGTGCCCAGGCCCTGACTCACTAGTACCAGGAAGCTACACTATACTTATGCACTGTGTCCCTCCTCTAATGGCCAACTATGGACACTACACCCCTATCATTATACTATGCCCGGGGACAAAATTTCCCTAACATAAAGTGTGTATGGCAAAGATATCTATAAATACAGAGCAATATACATCAGTATAGCAATGCTCTTGTACATGGTGACAATACACTTTATGTGTAGCAGTACCACCGTGCACGAACACATTAATAACACATTATTTACACTCTTAAAGGGGCTGGGGAGAAGAAGGAACAATATACACATTTACATCTCCTACATCTGTAGGGAAGAAACGTTTACTCAGATTCGATGTGTTTGGAAAATTGGCACAAACGTGACAGTATGACTTTGGGACTGGGAATTAGGGAGTCTTAAAGGGGACACTTACTGTAGGTTAGGGGTCTGGCCAAATGCACTGGCAACCCATGTTGCGCCACACAAGAAAACCATGTGTACCCGTACAGCAATAATCAGGTGTCTATTTCTGCAAGGAGCCGCTCCAGCTCATCACGTCACCGGGATCTTGCCGTGTGTTTACGTTGGGCTTCGTCTGCTTTTTCCAATGCCTTTATTTTCTCCAGACTCGACGCCTGCACCGCTAGTTTGAATAGATACATGCTATGAGGTCCTGTCACTGAACTGTCAGAGAAAGCATGGCAGGAGAATGAGCTTCACACATTGTGGAGTAATATCACCACGCCAAGGCGGAAAAATCACGCTGTGTCAAAGGAAAATGCTACACTGCAAAACTCATCAAGTCTCGACACAGGGAGATTGTGAGCGATGCCATTCGGCCAGGCGGGGAATGTGTTTGATTGCTTCTATCTGTCTGATGGGATCTTGTAGGCTAAAATAATAACATCTCCCTGCACTTTAAAGGTTAAATCCGATGGACTGCACTGGTTAAAGCACAATCTCTTCTCACACTGTGGATGTTATGTCGGGAAGTTCCTTCGGATGAGATGTTTGTGCCTGTTTGATGCATATTTTATCCAGCGTCCCCTGCTTGGATTTGGCAGACTGAGCACACGGTAAAACACTAGGTCTTCCATGAGGCTTCAGATGAGAATGGAGTTCAACAGTAGCTTCATTCTCAGCTTCATAAAGTAAAAATTGACCAAAACTATTTTTTACTAAAGAATAAATAATAGAGAAAAGCTTTGACTTTTCTTTCTCCAGTAAAATTACGTGCCCAAGTGCTGATCTCACTGGCCATGACTAGGATTAGGAAGCGGTGGTTTGCAAAGGTCCATTCATGAGAATAAAGTTATTCTAGTAGGAATTTAGATGGGTTGTCCACTACTTTATCACTGAGGACCTACCCTTAGGCTAGGACACCAATGTCTGATCGGTGAGGTTGTGACACTCGGCGCCATCACTGATCAGCTGTTTTCGATGCCAGTAGTGGCCGGAAGGGCTCAGTTACGGAGCTAATAGTGGCTGGGTCCAGGTACTGCTCCCTATTAATTTGAGTAGGAGATGGATGTGGAGTACCTGGCCGTGACCACTATACAGTAGAAGAAGCAGCTCCGTAACTGAGCAGTTCCTGTTGCCACCGGCACTGAGAAAAGTTGATCGTCGGGAGAACCAGGTGTTGTGCCCTCACCGATCAGACATTGATGACCTATACTTATGATAGGTCATCAATGTTAAAGTTGAGGATACCATTTTAATTTCTCATGGTTCAAATTCAATATATTAGCGCATTATGCTAGAAAAATGCTCAACAGACTGCAACTCAAATCACAGACACTAGGTGGCCACGTATAGACACACGTGATGAGTGAGCGTGCTCGTCACTGCTCGACAGTCAACCTGGGAGCTCGGGTATATCCATTACTTGATTGAGTGTCGTAGGTGCTCGAGTGCCATGCTCGAGTTGTCGGCCTGGATGCGAATGGGAAAGAGAGAGACTCCCTGTTAGGATCTTCCAGAAAAATGCTTGAGTTTCCCATTGACTTTCATTATACTTGGTACTCGAGTTGAGCCTGTCTGAGGGTCCGACCTGCTCGATTCGAGTACCGAGCACTCGAGCATTTTAGTGGTGAATCATCAATAATAGACACATGTAGCATAAACGTCTCCCAACGGAGTATCATATTTATCTAAGCTAGTCATCTTCTTGGGATATATCGAGCAAAAGGAAAATATATTTTTGTACTGCAACTCAAGATAAGTAGCAGGTAATTTTGATGCTTAAATAAATAAATATTTATTGAAAGTTTTTTTTATCATATAGCCCCTCAAATGTCCTGCACATCAGTGAGAATTTGGGTCCTGAGGGCCCATCGGATGCTCAATAGACTATGCAGAAGCTCTGGGCTCATGAACATGTGTGGGGAATCGAAGTCAGTTTTGCTTGTGGTAGAGTTGCCATCATTTGTCCCAACTTTCTTCTTCGAACAGGGTTATTCCCAGGATCAAAATTTGTCTCGTATCCATAGGTCAAGGAATAGGTTATGAATTGATGGAGGTCTGACTGCTGGGTTCCACACTGAACCCAAGAATGAGGCTTTGAATTCCGGGTACCACTCTACGCAGTCCTATGTTGAATAGATTGAAGACGTTGATGCCCAATCTCTGCTCCAGAAATAGCAGAGCGCTGTTCTTGGCTTTCTCCAGATGTCGTGTAGACAATGAATAGAGTGGAGGTTGAGTAGAGCCCAGTTGGATCCTTAGCTCCATTCTTGGGGGTCCCACTATCTGAATCCCAGTAATCAGTAAATTATTTCTTATCCTCTGGAGAGGGGATAACCTCTTCAGAGGCTACAATATATTTATGATACTTTCAAAAGTTTAGTTAGACTTTAATACTTTTTACACCATAGTAGTGAAATGTGATGTTTGGATATTGCTTAGTGCTGTTGCATTATGTCAGAAAGTGAGGGAATGATACACACCAGCACAATATCACCATCTTTAAAGAGATATCTGTAAACATCCACAGTATACAGCGTAAATATTTAGTAGAGGGGTGCACAAGCTTTCGGGGTCCGAGGGCCATATAGCAAGATCGCACCAACCCCAAGGGCTGCAATATCATCTAAGTATTACCTTCCAAAACATTTATTGCGTACAGAAAGTATGTGCCATAAATTTCTACAAGGTGTTGGTTTCATTTTTAGGGCTCTCCACCTATCAGGAAGGTAGAGGAACTTATCTCTTGAGAAAGGAATGAGACGATGTATGTAGACTTCTCCATTGTAGTGTATGCTAAAACGGTCGATTATTTCCCTTCTCCCAGAAACTACAATGAATAGCAGCATCCATACATGGACACTTGTTCACCTTACCTTCTCCATTCTGGGCTACAGAGTTCAAGGCTCACCCAGTCTGCAAAATTATGGCCACACAGCCCCCCATTCATGAATTGCTGCCCCTATGGGGCTCATCACCATTGGTCTTCTCCATGTCACAGAAAATATATAAGACCAGATACTGGTCAAATCAAATGGTTGATAGTGAGTAGAAGGTTGAAGGCCACACAGATTGGCATCGAGGGCCGAATATGGCCCCCAGGTCGCAGGTTCTGCACCTCTGAGTTAGTAGACCATGAGCCTCCCACTTGAGACTCTTGTGAACGGAGCCCCATCTCTCACTTCTGTGAGTGGACACATGCCTGTTTCCACTATTCTTCTCCATGTCATAGAAAATACATGAGACCAGACACTGGTCAAATCAAATGGTTGATGGTGAGCAGATGGTTGAGGGTCGCACAGAATGGCATTGAGGGCCAGATATGGCCCTCAGGTCGCAGGTTCTGCACCCCTGATTTAGTAGACCATGAGCCTCCCGCTTGAGACTCCTGTAAATGGAGCCCCATCTCTCACCCCTGTGAGTGTACACATGCCTGTCTCCACTGGTCTTCTCCATGCCACGGAAAATACATGAGACCAGACACTGGTCAAATCAAATGGTTGATGGTGAGCAGATGGTTGAGGGTCGCACAGAATGGCATTATGGGCCGCATATGGCCCTCAGGTCCCAGGTTCTGCACTCCTGATTTGGTAGACCATGAGCCTTTCTCTTGAGACTCTTGTGAACGAAGTCCCATCTCTCACCCCTGTGAGTGAACACATGCCTGTCTCCATTAGTGTTCTCCATGTCACGGAAAATACATGAGACCAGACACTGGTCAAATCAGATGGTTGATGGTGAGCAGATGGTTGAGGGCCGCACAGAATGGCATCGCGGGACACATGTGGCCCTCAGTTCGCAAGTTCTGTACCCCTAATTTATAAGACCATGAGCTTCCCTCTTCTGAGACTCTTGTGAACGAAGCCCCATCTTCCACCCCTGTGAGTGGACACATGCCTGTCTCTCCATTAACGTCTTTGGGATTTCCAAAAAATATCAGATCCAGATGATGGATTAGGTTTAAACCCATTTTTTACCACATGTTCCGATGCCGTCGAAGGTGTAAGATTGTCATTGTTTTTTTTTTTTTTTTTTGCAAAATTAATCTCTTATCCAAATTTGCACAAAATTTTGTATCCCCCATATTGCCCATTTAGCGTAAAAATTCCATTCCCTTTCGTTCTGAGTTTTTTCATAATGGGGGATTTATGGGGGCTACCGGCACTGTTGTCTGGGACACACACAAAATTATTAGGCTGTGGTATTACTTATGCATTATATGGCAATATTATATAGAGATGTGCTTATATTAGGAATTAAAGTGGAATTTGGGAAAAAGGGGAAATAATTAAGAGGGGTCTTTATAAGTCTTCATCTGCCCCCAATGACAGTTATATTCGAGTGGTGGCAAAAAGAAATGATTATTTGCCAAAGCGAATATAATATTAACATAGCACTCATGCAAAAATAAAAAATATATATACATGGTGATCTTAAAGGACACCCTAGAATCCATCATAGGTGTTTGGTTTGCACGTCTCTCTCTGACTAGTGTAATGGGAGGTGAGGGAAATAAATCAATATGACTTTCTTGCAGAATGAAGCTATTTCACGTAACCTCTCAATTTCGGAGTTCTCAGAACCTTTCCTCCAGGCACACATTATGAATATCCATGTGTAAGCATGAATAGGTTAATCAGCGCATTGCCGCGCTGATGACTTGCTCGAATCCCGTGACAATTGAGCTCCGGAGAGTCCTGTCTTGTAAAGATCCTGTTATGGCAAAAAACTGCTAAAAGGCAGACAGAAAAATGAGAATAACCCCAGAAATCTCTGCAGCGGAAGAAAAAGGAATGTAAAGAATCGCATGAAAAATGTTATCTGCAATAGAGCAGGTATTCAGCACATTTACAGGGGATATCTGTGCATTAACCTTCCTGCTGGAAATTCAATACATAGCACAAAACATATATTTTTCTATATGTTTTACGTCTTTATTTTATTAGGGTTTTATTTATACTATTATTTATTATTATTTTAACATCTATTTATAATAAAAAAAATACAATATCCGGATTTACAGGCAGTATCTGGATAATATTCTCCAGGGGGAGGTCAGTATGATGACAATGGTAAAGAAAATTGTATTTGTTTTTATATATTTTCCTGCTTTTTTTTTTTGTTAAAAAAAATCAGAACTTTTAAAAAAAAAATGGGTTTAGCGATGGCAGATTGTAAGACTCCATGGATGGAGAGGCGCTCACGTACAGATATTATATTGTGATTATTTTTATGCAACATTTATACTTTGGATTTAATAATTGTTTTGTTTCAAAGACCGGGTTGATATAAACCAAACATGGATTTGTTTTAATTCTTTTTATTTATTTTTTTCCTGTTGGGGAAAGGTAATGTGATTTTTTTTCACTGTTCTGTTTACATTTACAGGAGACTTTGGAATAGAGTTAGGCATATGGCTTTACCGTGATTTGAGTTATAATTTTCTACATCACAATCTACAGTATATTTATTAATAATCCTGAAATCTGGCAGTTTTTCCTCTGACCAATGTGACTGATATTGGTTGGCTACTTCCTGTTCTGTACAGATCTTTCTTCCGCAGATTCATTATCATCATAGACAGCTCTGCTAGTGACTGATAACACCTCTATATACAATACATAACACAAAATCAACCATTCACAATAGACGATGTCACAGCTCACCTCCTCCTCCTGTACAATGACTGATAACACCTCTATATACAATACATAACACAAAATCAACCATTCACAATAGGTGATGTCACAGCTCACCTCCTCCTCCTGTACAATGACTGATAACACCTCTATATACAATACATAACACAGGATCCACCATTCACAATAGGTGATGTCACAGCTCACCTCCTCCTCCTGTACAATGACTGATAACACCTCTATATACAATACATAACACAGGATCCACCATTCACAATAGGTGATGTCACAGCTCACCTCCTCCTCCTGTACAATGACTGATAACACCTCTATATACAATACATAACACAGGATCCACCATTCACAATAGGTGATGTCACAGCTCACCTCCTCCTCCTGTACAATGACTGATAACACCTCTATATACTGTAGATAACACAGGATCCACTATTCACAATAGGTGATGTCACAGCTCACCTCCTCCTGTACAATGACTGATAACACCTCTATATACTGTAGATAACACAGGATCCACCATTCACAATAGGTGATGTCACAGCTCACCTCCTCCTCCTATACAATGACTGATAACACCTCTATATACAGTAGATAACACAGGATCCACCATTCACAATAGGTGATGTCACAGCTCACCTCCTCCTCCTGTACAATCACTGATAACACCTCTATATACAGTAGATAACACAGGATCCACCATTCCCAATAGATGATGTCACAGCTCACCTCCTCCTCCTGTACAATGACTGATAACACCTCTATATACTGTAGATAACACAGGATCCACTATTCACAATAGGTGATGTCACAGCTCACCTCCTCCTGTACAATGACTGATAACACCTCTATATACTGTAGATAACACAGGATCCACCATTCACAATAGGTGATGTCACAGCTCACCTCCTCCTCCTGTACAATGACTGATAGCACCTCTAAATACAGTAGATAACACAGGATCCACCATTCACAATAGGTGATGTCACAGCTCACCTCCTCCTCCTATACAATGACTGATAACACCTCTATATACAGTAGATAACACAGGATCCACCATTCACAATAGGTGATGTCACAGCTCACCTCCTCCTCCTGTACAATCACTGATAACACCTCTATATACAGTAGATAACACAGGATCCACCATTCACAACAGGTGATGTCACAGCTCACCTCCTCCTCCTGTACAATGACTGATAACACCTCTATATACAGTAGATAACACAGGATCCACCATTTACAATAGGTGATGTCACAGCTCACCTCCTCTTTCTCTTGTACAATGACTGATAACTGTTGTGAATTCTGTGGCCGAGTTCACTTCTGTGGTCACAAGTGGTATTGCAGTCTCTGGGCTTCCTCCCTCAGGTGTTTTGGTGAGCTCGTTGGCTGCCTTGCTATTTAGCTCCACCTGAGTCTGTCTTCCTTGCTCCTTGTCAATGTTCCAGTGTTGGATCTGAGCTACTGCATCTTTCCTTGGGCCTGCTGCTCTGCTAGATAAGTGCTTCTAGTTTGTTTTCTGTTTTTTCTGTCCAGCTTGCTATTAACTTTTGCTGGAAGCTCTGAGAAGCAAAGGGGTGCACCGCCGTGCTGTTAGTTCGGCACGGTGGGTCTTTTTGCCCCTTTGCGTGGTTTTCGTTTTAGGGTTTTTTGTAGACTGCATAGTTCTCTTTGCTATCCTCGCTCTGTCTAGAATATCGGGCCTCACTTTGCTGAATCTATTTCATTCCTACGTTTGTCTTTTCATCTTGCTAACAGTCATTATATGTGGGGGGCTGCCTATTCCTTTGGGGTATTTCTCTGAGGTAAGTCAGGCTTGTATTTCTATCTTCAGGCTAGTCAGCTCCTCAGGCAGTGCCGAGTTGCATAGGTAGTTGATAGGCGCAATCCACTGCTGCTTATAGTTGTGTGAGGATAGATCAGGTACTGCAGTCTACAGAGATTCCACGTCTCAGAGCTCGTCCTATTGTTTTTGGTTATTGCCAGATCTCTGTATGTGCGCTGATTACTGCACGCTGTGTTGCCTGATTGCCAGCCATAACAGTACAAGGAGCCCTCCAATGATTTCCAATAGAGGGAAAAAAGAAATCCTGACATCATTTTTTTTCCTTAGCTCTGTCTTCAGTCTTTTTTTTCCCCTAGACATTAGAGTGCTTCAGGACACAGCTGTGGACATGGATATTCAGGCTCTGTGCTCCTCAATTGATAATCTCGTTGTAAATGTACAAAAGATTCAAGATACTATTGATCAGAAATCGATGCTAGAACCAAGAATTCCGATTCCTGATTTGTTTTTTGGTGACAGAACTAAGTTCTTGAGCTTCAGAAATAATTGTAAGCTATTTTTGGCCTTGAAACCTCATTCTTCTGGTAATCCTATTCAACAGGTTTTGATTATTATTTCTTTTTTGCGCGGCGACCCACAGGACTGGGCGTTTTCTCTTGCACCAGGAGATTCTGCATTGAGTAATGTTGATGCATTTTTCCAGGTGCTGGGATTGCTTTACGATGAGCCTAATTCAGTGGATAAAGCTGAGAAAAATCTGCTGGCTTTATGCCAGGGTCAGGATGATGTAGAAGTATATTGTCAGAAATTTAGGAAATGGTCAGTACTCACTCTGTGGAATGAATCTGCACTAGCGGCTTTGTTCAGAAAGGGTCTCTCTGAAGCTCTTAAGGATGTAATGGTGGGATTTCCTATGCCTGCTGGTTTGAATGAGTCTATGTCCTTGGCCATTCAGATCGGTCGTCGCTTGCGCGAGCGTAAATCTGTGCACCATCTGGCGGTATTGTCTGAGAGTAAGCCTGAGCCTATGCAGTGCGACAGGACTATGACTAAAGTAGAACGGCACGAACACAGACGTCTGAACAGACTGTGTTTTTATTGTGGTGATTCTACTCATGCTATTTCTAATTGTCCTAAACGCACTAGGCGGTTCGATAGCTCTGCCGTTATTGGTACTGTACAGTCCAAATTCCTTTTGTCCATTACCTTAATGTGCTCTTTGTCATCATATTCTGTCATGGCGTTTGTGGATTCAGGCGCTGCCCTGAATCTGATGGATTTGGATTATGCTAAACGTTGTGGATTTTTCTTGGAGCCTTTGCGGTGTCCTATTCCGTTGAGAGGAATTGATGCTACACCTTTGGCCAAGAATAAGCCTCAGTACTGGGCCCAGCTGACCATGTGCATGGCTCCTGCACATCAGGAAGTTATTCGCTTTTTGGTACTGCATAATTTGCATGATGTGGTCGTGTTGGGGTTGCCATGGCTACAAACCCATAATCCAGTATTGGATTGGAACTCTATGTCGGTAACCAGCTGGGGTTGTCAGGGAGTACATGGTGATGTTCCATTTTTGTCTATTTCGTCATCCATTCCTTCTGACATCCCAGAGTTCTTGTCGGACTTTCAGGATGTATTTGAAGAGTCCAAGTCTGATGCCCTACCTCCGCATAGGAATTGTGATTGTGCTATCGATTTGATTCCTGGTAGTAAATTCCCTAAGGGTCGTTTACTTAATTTGTCCGTACCTGAACACACCGCTATGCGCAGTTATGTGAAGGAGTCCCTGGAGAAGGGACATATTCGCCCATCGTCGTCACCATTGGGAGCAGGGTTCTTTTTTGTAGCCAAGAAGGATGGTTCGCTAAGACCGTGTATTGATTACCGCCTTCTTAATAAGATCACTGTTAAGTTTCAGTATCCCTTGCCATTGATTTCTGACTTGTTTGCTCGGATTAAGGGGGCTAGTTGGTTTACTAAGATTGATCTTCGTGGTGCGTATAATCTGGTGAGAATCAGGCAGGGAGATGAATGGAAAACGGCATTGACCTATCTTTTTCCTCGGCCTTCCATCCTCAGACTAATGGCCAGACCGAACGAACCAATCAGACCTTGGAAACATATCTGAGATGTTTTGTTTCCGCTGACCAGGATGATTGGGTGTCATTTTTGCCGTTGGCTGAGTTCGCCCTTAATAATCGGGCCAGCTCGGCTACCTTGGTCTCTCCATTTTTCTGCAATTCTGGGTTCCATCCTCGTTTCTCTTCAGGACAGGTTGAGTCTTCGGACTGTCCTGGTGTGGATTATGTGGTGGACAGGTTGCAGCAGATCTGGACTCAGGTAGTGGACAATTTGACCTTGTCCCAGGAGAAGGCTCAGCTTTTCGCTAATCGCAGACGCCGTGTGGGACCCCGACTTCGTGTTGGGGATCTGGTTTGGTTATCTTCTCGTCATATTCCTATGAAGGTTTCCTCTCCTAAATTTAAACCTCGTTTTATTGGTCCGTATAGGATTTCTGAGATTCTCAATCCGGTGTCTTTTCGTCTGACCCTCCCAGACTCCTTTTCCATACATAATGTATTCCATAGGTCGTTGTTGAGGAGATACGTGGCACCTATGGTTCCATCTGTGGAGCCTCCTGCCCCTGTTTTGGTGGAGGGGGAATTGGAGTATATTGTGGAGAAGATTTTGGATTCTCGTGTCTCTAGACGGAAACTCCAGTATTTGGTCAAATGGAAGGGTTATGCTCAGGAAGATAATTCCTGGGTTTTTGCCTCTGATGTCCATGCCCCAGATCTTGTTCGTGCCTTTCATGTGGCTCATCCTGGTCGGCCTGGGGGTTCTGGTGAGGGTTCGGTGACCCCTCCTCAAGGGGGGGGTACTGTTGTGAATTCTGTGGCCGAGTTCACTTCTGTGGTCACAAGTGGTATTGCAGTCTCTGGGCTTCCTCCCTCAGGTGTTTTGGTGAGCTCGTTGGCTGCCTTGCTATTTAGCTCCACCTGAGTCTGTCTTCCTTGCTCCTTGTCAATGTTCCAGTGTTGGATCTGAGCTACTGCATCTTTCCTTGGGCCTGCTGCTCTGCTAGATAAGTGCTTCTAGTTTGTTTTCTGTTTTTTCTGTCCAGCTTGCTATTAACTTTTGCTGGAAGCTCTGAGAAGCAAAGGGGTGCACCGCCGTGCTGTTAGTTCGGCACGGTGGGTCTTTTTGCCCCTTTGCGTGGTTTTCGTTTTAGGGTTTTTTGTAGACTGCATAGTTCTCTTTGCTATCCTCGCTCTGTCTAGAATATCGGGCCTCACTTTGCTGAATCTATTTCATTCCTACGTTTGTCTTTTCATCTTGCTAACAGTCATTATATGTGGGGGGCTGCCTATTCCTTTGGGGTATTTCTCTGAGGTAAGTCAGGCTTGTATTTCTATCTTCAGGCTAGTCAGCTCCTCAGGCAGTGCCGAGTTGCATAGGTAGTTGATAGGCGCAATCCACTGCTGCTTATAGTTGTGTGAGGATAGATCAGGTACTGCAGTCTACAGAGATTCCACGTCTCAGAGCTCGTCCTATTGTTTTTGGTTATTGCCAGATCTCTGTATGTGCGCTGATTACTGCACGCTGTGTTGCCTGATTGCCAGCCATAACAGATAACACCTCTATATACAGTAGATAACACAGGATCCACCATTCACAATAGGTGATGTCACAGCTCACCTCCTCCTCCTGTACAATGACTGATAACACCTCTATATACAGTAGATAACACAGGATCCACTATTCACAATAAGTGATATCACAGCTCACCTCCTCTTTCTCTTGTACAATGACTGATAACACCTCTATATACAGTAGATAACACAGGATCCACCATTCACAATAAGTGATATCACAGCTCACCTCCTCCTGTACAATGACTGATAACACCTCTATATACAGTAGATAACACAGGATCCACCATACACAATAGGTGATGTCACAGCTCACCTCCTCCTCCTGTACAATGACTGATAACACCTCTATATACAGTAGATAACACAGGATCCACCATTCACAATAGGTGATGTCACAGCTCACCTCCTCCTCCTGTACAATGACTGATAACACCTCTGTATACAGTAGATAACACAAGATCCACCATTCACAATAGGTGATGTCACAGCTCACCTCCTCCTCCTGTACAATGACTGATAACACCTCTATATACAGTAGATAACACAGGATCCACCATTCACAATAGGTGATGTCACAGCTCACCTCCTCCTCCTGTACAATGACTGATAACACCTCTATATACAGTAGATAACACAGGATCCACCATTCACAATAGGTGATGTCACAGCTCACCTCCTCCTCCTGTACAATGACTGATAACACCTCTATATACAGTAGATAACACAGGATCCACCATTCACAATAGGTGATGTCAAAGCTCACCTCATCCTCCTGTACAATGACTGATAACACCTCTATATACAGTAGATAATACAGAATCCACCATTCACAATAGGTGATGTCACAGCTCACCTCCTCCTCCTGTACAATGACTGATAACACCTCTATATACAGTAGATAACACAGGATCCACCATTCACAATAGGTGATGTCACAGCTCACCTCCTCCTCCTGTACAATGACTGATAACACCTCTATATACAGTAGATAACACAGGATCCACCATTCACAATAGGTGATGTCACAGCTCACCTCCTCCTCCTGTACAATGACTGATAACACCTATATATATACAGTAGATAACACAGGATCCACCATTCACAATAGGTGATGTCACAGCTCACCTCCTCCTCCTGTACAATGACTGATAACACCTCTATATACAGTAGATAACACAGGATCCACCATTCACAATAGGTGATGTCACAGCTCACCTCCTCCTCCTGTACAATGACTGATAACACCTCTATATACAGTAGATAACACAGGATCCACCATTCACAATAGGTGATGTCACAGCTCACCTCCTCCTCCTGTACAATGACTGATAACACCTCTATATACAGTAGATAACACAGGATCCGTCAGGTTTACACTGGAGAACCTCATTATACTCCTTAGCTGCTGCAGAAACTCACATCTTTCCTGCCTTTTCTAACTCACATTATTTCAGCCTTGAATTTTTTATTAGAATTTTCTTTTCTTGAGATATTTGATTTTTCTGAAAGGGCTGTTGTTGTTTCTCTTCTTTGTGTTTGGATCATAAATATTTCCAGGCTTTGTAAGTGGCTTCTGTCTCCTCGGTCGGGCGAAAGCAGAAGCAGGAAGATCTCAGTGGATCCTCTAACAGTGGAGAGAAGATTTTGGGTTTGGATCTACTGTACGTGTTACCGTCTGTGGGAACCAATCTGCAGCCAAATAGTGGACTCAGACCAAGAAGGGCCCCTGAACAAGAACAGTATATGGGCCCTTAGCATCCAATAATGCACAAGTCCACCTGCTCTGGGGCTGGTAGTGGCCCCGTTACCTCTCGGGCCCCTGTGTGGGTTCACAGGTTGCACCAGTGATACGTCCGCCCCTGCTCCAGCCTCTGACATTAGTATTACAGAGCATAGGTGACTACATTAACCCATACAGTGACGTAATAGGGAATAAGGTGCAGAATACCTGATCTCTCACAAGTGCCACGTGCTCCGGGAGGTTTCCTTTAGGTGGTCAAACACAAGACGCTTATTGGGGGGAAAGATTTTGGAGAAGTTTTTGCGTGTCATTAAGCATTTTTGTGCAGCCCTTTGATTGGACAACGCGCAGCGTGGAGCGTTTTATATCATAACTAGGTCAAAAAAAAGACCTGACCTTTTTTATCATTAGGAAAACCAGAAATATAAAAGTCTAAAAAGACTGAACATAAGACCAGCAAAATGGCTCTACAATAGAAATAAATAGCAAGAGTAAAACATATTCTAGAGTTGCGACCTCTTCCATTTTCTGAGAGCCTCCAATCCTGTTACTCTTCAATGAATCATATAGTAAAGGTAGAATATTTACCCTAGAGACACCACTAGGGGGAGTCTGAGAGCTTTTCTTATTGCAGCGTAATAAATCCATAGTTTATACTGTATGTTCTCATCTGAGATTGATAATAGATAGACTACCTATTATCTATCTATATATTATCTATTACCTTTCTCTCTATCTATTATACACTGCTCAAAGAAATAGAGGGAACACTTAAACAACAGAATATAACTGCAAGTAAATCAAACTTCTGTGAAATCAAACTGTCCGCTTAGGAAGCAACACTGTTTGACAATTAATTTCACATGCTGTTCTGCAAATGGAATAGACAGCAGATGGAAATTATTGGCAATTATCAAGACACATTCAATAAAGGAGTGGTTCCGCAGGTGGGGACCACAGACCACATCTCAGTACCAATGCTTTCTGGCTGATGTTTTTGTCACTTTTGAACGTTGGTTGTGCTTTCACACTCGTGGTAGCATGAGACAGACTCTACAACCCACACAAGTGGCTCAGGTAGTGCAGCTCATCCAGGATGGCACATCAATGCGAGCTGTGGCAAGAAAGTTTGCTGTGTCTGTCAGAGAAGTGTATAGAGGCTGAAGGCACTACCAGGAGACAGGACAGTACACTAGGAGACGTAGAGGGGGCCGTAGGAGGGCAACAACCCAGCAGCTGGACCGCTACCTCAGCCTTTGTGCAAGGAGGAACAAGAGGAGTACTGCCAGAGCCTTGGAAAATGACCTCCAGCAGGCCACAAATGTGCATGTGTCTGCACTAACGGTTAGAAACTGACTCCATGAGGATGTCTGAGTGCCCGACATCCACAGATGGGGGTTGTTCTCACAGCCTAACACCATGCAGGATGCTTGGCATTTGCCACAGAACACCAGGATTGGCAAATTCGCCACTGGCGCCTTGTGCTCTTCACAGATGAAAGCAGGTTCACACTGAGCACATGTGACAGACGTGACCGAGTCTAGAGAAGCCGTGGAGAGCGATCTGCTGCCTGCAACATCCTTCAGCATGACCGGTTTGGCAGTGGGTCAGTAATGGTGTGGGGTGGCATTTCTTTGGAGGGCCGCACAGCCCTCCATGTGCTCGCCAGAGGTAGCCTGACTGCCATTAGGCACCGAGATGAGATCCTCAGACCACTTGTGAGACCATATGCTAGCGGGGGGCCTTAGGTTCCTCCTAATGCAGGACAATGCCAGACCTCATGTGGCTGGAGTGTGTCAGCAGTTCCTGAAATATGAAGGTATTGAAGCTATGGACTGGCCGCCCGTTCCCCAAACTTTGGCTTCAGTGGAATTGGGCGTTAGGTGAGTATTTTTGTTCTTTATTATTTTTGTTTTATTACAGGAGACAAGGGATTCAATTGAATGTGCATTAAATGAGTATAACTGTCTTTGTTATTTTTAAATAAAAATGGAAAAGTATGCTTTGTTTTTATTTCAAATAAAGGACTTTATTCTGGCTGTGTCTTTATTTACTATACAACTATAGGATTAGTAATGGAGAGGTGTCTTATAGGCGCCTCTCCATTACTAATCTGTGGGCTTGATGTCACCTGACAATGCAAAGGAGACATCAACCCTACAAATATGAAACCCACTTACCACCACCACATGGCAAGTGGGAAGAACCAGGCAAGGCACCAGAATTGGCGCACTTAATAGATTTGCCTTTTCTGAGTGGCTGCGGGCTGCTATTTTTAGGCTGGGGCAATATCCATGGCCCCTTACCAGCCTGAAAATACCATCCCCCAGCTTTCTACTTTAGCAAGGCTGATTGTCAAAAATGGGGGGACCCCACGCCACTTTTAAAATTATTTATTTAAATAATTAAAAGAATAGCATGGGAACCCCTCTATTCTTGATAACCAGCCTTGCTGAAGCTGACAGCTGAGGGTTGCAGCCCCCAGCTGTTTGTTTTGCCTGGCTGGTTATCAAAAATATGCGGGGAATCCATGCTGTTTTTTTAAATGATTTATTTAGAGTGCAGGAGCCGGCTGATGAATAATCCAATCAGCCGTGCCTGCACGCTCTGTTATTAGGGGCAGCAGGGGTAGGCTGATGGGAGCAGTAGTCCCATTAGCTGACACCAGTGACCGGAGGTAAACTTTTTTAGTTCCGATCAGAGCTGCGGGCTCACGCTGTCATTTGAAAGTGAGGGAACAGTGGTTTTCTCACCGGCGGAAATAATTTTACCACCAATCAGAGGCAGTGTTTATTGCTCTCTCATGCACATGGCAGCGCAACAAACACCCGCTGTTCATGGGGCCGAACCCAAACAGTAAGACAGACTTCCTGGTGAAGTCCAGGTTCTGTATCTGTGCCCGAACAGTAGGTGTTAAGTACAGGTGCCAAACTTTACTGTTTGGGTTCGACCATCTCTAGTTAACACTGTACGGTAGTTCAGTGGTTAGAATATGTATGTTCGCCCCGAGAAAGAGCTATGGAGGACACAATGTCCAGTGCCCTTAACTGATTGCAACCGATACCGGTGGATTCTCAGAAGAAAGACTGGCTGTGACCAATGCATCATTGGGGGTTGTTTAAATCAAAAAGCTATTGTGACAAAGCAGACGACCCCTTTAATTTATGCATTTCTTAGCATTGCAGTAGCAGCCTGCCGGTAGGGTCTAGAGATGTGCGCACATTGCCCTTCTGCTGAAGTGTTTTCGCCTGACTCCAGTTATTTTGCAGTTTTCCTTTGTCTTTGCTTTTCTTGAAGTGTTATCATTCAAGACTCTCTTGGGTGTCAATTAGTGCACAGAAGCAATGCTAACACGTGTAAACTGATAGGCACACATGTATACCTTTGTAAAAGTGCAGAGCGGCTCCTCCGGGGTCTCGTGTTTGATGGACGTTTGTGGAAGCTTCTAGTTTGACTCACGATTTGTTCATTCCCTTCACGATTCTCGGAGGCAGATTGACATTTTATTACCATACTTTTATACGTGGACCCACAGATGAATGGCGGACTGTGCAAACTTGGGAGCCTCTTCAATATAAACATGTATTTATTAGGTAGGTTATAGTATAGCTTTACATTCTGTTAAATACTTTAAGCTTTAGTCATGATCCACCAAAGACAAGGAGTGCAAACAATAAATGTGATGTACAGAGAGTGAATTTTTGGGTAACCAGTAGCATTCCCTTCTAAAAATAATCTGAGAACATTAAGTGATACCTGGCAATTACATGCTTCATAACCCCATGATGTCCACAGATAATGTTAGAGCAGGGGTTTTGCTCATTTTTTCTATTGTAGGTTTTATGTTTTATGGCCAATGTGAACATGCGTTTATGAGCTGCATGTGTACCAACTCAAGTGAAGCTCAATTTTTGTGTTTTTGCTTTGTATTATTGCATTCTGTGCAAGCCGGGGTGTGGCCTCCCTCTCCTGAGCTAGAATTGTATATAAGGCTTCCCCAGACTGGTGTTTCACTGGTTGGGCCCAATCCTTTTGTCTGCCCTTATTCACACTGAGGTCAACCTTGACACATGGTATGGTTTTAATATTAGACAGTGTAGGACTGTCCCGATCAGAGTTACCTTGTCATGGCGGGATTGCTTTAGTGCTATTTTTGATCAAAAACAGTATTACTAAAATCTCAGTGTTATTTAAATGCACTTTTTGCTTTTTATTTACACAGTTATAGCAGCGTTTTTGCTCATTTTTTCTCTTGTAGGTTTTATATGGTGACATGATTGGCTAAAAAGGCAGCATGGGGTTGAGATTATCTAGTACTTTCATGTCCCATGGAGCTTCTGAGGATGTAAAAGCCAGAACTCTCCATATTAAAGGTCAGGCACACTCAGATGGCACAGACAGGCAAAGAAAGAGAAGTTGTGCAGCTAAACAGTAGAGCCTGTTGTATAGTTAGCTAGCAAGTAGGGGTGAGTAGCATTTACTCAAAAAACTAACATTACTTTCTATAAATGTATTTAAACTGATTAAATAAACTTGAAAAAAGAATATTCATAACCATTTATGTTCTTTTTAAAATCGAGAACATAACAGTGCCATTCCCAGGACTTAGTAAGGATGACAGTGAAGATTAAAGGGTCTCTGTCAGAACTGAATGACTGTTCTAACCAAGTACAGACGCTCGACGCACCCTTGACCGCGTATTGCCAGGACTGGGTCTTTTCGGCAAACCAAATCCTCCTCCCCAATAACATATACCAAAATAAAACCTCTGCTTAATACTTATTAAAATTAAAAAACACCACACATTAAATTCTTTGGATAAATTGGCCACAGCGGCCATTTTTTATTAACAAACAATGACATAGACAACAACATGTATACAATTCCATATGTAAAAAACTTGAGGGGAGGGTTCTTGGAGCTAAAAAAATCTGGCTCACAATAGGCAAAAAGCCACAACAAAAAAATTGAACCAACACTTTTTACCCTCGGCCGTAACCACCAGCTCGAGGGCACCATGTAACCCGTTTTGGGCAAACAAACCCCAAAGCTCCCGAGGTAAACTCCCCGTCCAGAGCCCGTAAAAAAAAGCCAGATCAACCCCATAAAACATCGTCAACTCCAAGAACCCCACCCCCCGCTAACGTGCCACTGTGACAATGCAACAAACTCCACCTACCCCAAAACAGACTTGAAAAAAACTCCCGACTCCGAATCCCCAATCAAAAAAGGACCCATGCCAAACCCCAAAAAAAGGGATGGTGGGTGGGCCCCTCACACCAATTCTCAGTGAGGTAATGATCCTTTCCCGCACTTTCTTGCCCTAGCACCCACCCCTCCAAACCACTAATCCCCCCCTTTATCCCTAAACCAATCCCAGTACCTTTCTTATTTTCCTTTGAATGAAAACCCCTCCCCTTGGCAACGCAGTCATGGGGGCTTCCATCCAGCTGCGCCCATTACAGCCCCCCCCCACTTGACATGGCCAAAATGAAAGTCCACCTTCCCACCTAATTGTTTTTCCTCTATCCTTGCCCCATCCTCTCCTATTTTGATTGACAGCTCTGGCTTTATAGATCTAGAGAAGGGCAGCGATAGATGGAAGACAAGTAGATGCGAAGGTGCATTGAGCTGTTTGGACGGGCCAAAGGAGTATTAAGTACCTGTAATTGGTTTGAACAGTTATATTGTAGTAACAAACTCGCTAAAAATTCGATTCTGAGCTCCAGTCTGTCCATATTGTACTAGATGGAGAAGATCAAGTGAGCTGCATGATTGTAATGCTTCAGCAGAGAAGGTACTGGAAACTAAAGCAAATGTCAGCGAATTATCACCCACGATAATCCAGTGGCGCAGGTGAACTCTATAACTCTGTTCAAGTCAACTTGTTGCCTGTTTTGAGATTGTTACGACTATCAAGCTCGATGCCTCATGTAAGACTGTAACCAGCAAGCTTGTTGGAAAATTACAGTGAGACACTTTATCCTGGATTACATTTAAAGGGGAACACCATCTTTCAACTCTTTTGAAAGTGTCTTAGGCCTCTTAGCCTAAGTAAAAAAAAAAATCCCATTTACAAGTTTTCAGGGTTGTTATTAAAGAAGCCCACAAAATTGATATGGATATCTCAGTTGCAGAGAGCTACAGACGGCATCCCAATTCATGGCTAGGGTGACTCGTTGGGGAGAAAAGACTTGCAAAATCAATAGAAAAATAAGAATTGTTGCAACTTTTTCACTAAATGTTAATAAACTATTTATACCATATAGTACCGATATAAAAAAAAAATTCTGAAAATGCAATTCAAAAATATAACTGGGAAGGCAAAACACAAGCCTTTACTAACCCCTTAACAACCAATGACGGATTTATCCGTCATTGGACGACACCCTCTGTTTGGTGCTGGTTCCGGTAGTGAGCCCACCCCTTCTGACACATGTCAGCTGTTTTGAACAGCTGACATGTGCCTGGAACAGCCATGGGTGGAATCACGATCCTCCCGCAGCTATTAACTCAAACGCTGACAGCGGCATTTAACATGCATTTCCAGAAATCACTCTGGAAATCTGCCCACCAGTGACCCCGGCCACATGATAGCGGGTCACCGGTGGGTTGGCATGAGAACCAGAGGCCTCCTGGAGACTTCTATGGTTGTCACTGCTGGCTTGCTGTGAGCGCCACCCCGTGGTTGGTGCTCATAGCAAGTGAGTATTTCGGCTACGTATAGGCAAACTGATCATTGCCTCTATGTAGCAGAGGCGATCTGATTATGGCGGATTCTAGTCTCCCATGAAGACCACTGAAACATGCCAAAAGTAGAAAAAAAAGTTTTTAAAAATATAAAAAAATAAAAAAAAATATAAAAGTTCAAATCACCCCCCTTTTGCCCCATTCAAAGAAAAAAAAAATCAAACCTATACATATTTGGTGTCGCCGCTTTCAGAATCGCCCGATCTATCAATAAAAAAAGGATTAACCTGATCGCTAAACGGCGTAGCGAGAAAAAAAGTCAAAATGCTAAAATTACGTTTTTTTTGGTCGCCATGACATTGCATTAAAATGCAATAACGGGCGATCAAAAGAACGTATCTGCACCAAAATGATATCATTAAAAATGCCAGCTCGTCAAGCAAATAATAAGTCCTCCCCCGAACCGAGATTACGAAAAATGGAGATGCTACAAGTATCGGAAAATGGCGCAATTTTTTTTTTTTTTACAAAGTTTGGAATTTTTTTTCACCACTTAGATAAAAAATAACCTAGACATGTTTAATGTCTATGATCTCGTAATGACCTAGAGAATCATAATGGCAGGTCAGTTTTAGCATTTAGTGAACCTAGCAAAAAAGCAAAAGAAAAAACAAGTATGGGATTGCACTTTTTTTTGCAATTTCACAGCACTTGTAATTTTTTTTCCCATTTTCCAGTATATGTGATGGTAAAACCAATGGTGTCATTCAAAAGTACAACTCGTCCCGAAAAAAATAAGACCTCACATGGCCATATTAAACAGAAAAATAAAAAAGTTATGGCTCTGGGAAAAAGGGGAGCAAAAAATGAAAATGCAAAACCTAAAACACCTCTGGTCATTAAGGGGATTCTTTTGGCTGTTAAAATGGCGAAAAAAATAAAAATAAAAAAATTGTTGTAGTTAAAAATCTGAAATAGTCATTGGGTTTACAGAAAAAGTGATTTAGAAACTTATAAATTTACTGAAATTTTCTTTAACTCAATATAAGATAACATTATTTTCTGCACAGTATATCTAATCCAGCCAAGATGTGTTAATGTGTAATTACGGAGACAGCGTGATTCTTTCCCTATCTATAGACGGTATTTTATCTCCACATTTCTGAGAATTCGTAAGGATAATAGCATTCATTGAAATTTTTTTTAATGTAAAATTTATTACAAAAAAAACTAATAAAAGAAAAGAGTCTGCAGAGAAACATTGAACATGTATTTTGAGTTTTGTGTCCCCTTCAATCTATCTGGAGAAAATGTCTTATAATTTTAACATTATTATTTTTTTTTTTTCTGTTTTTTATTGTTAGGAATCATTTCTAAGCATTTTATGAATTGATTGTAAATATTTATTTTTCTGCTTTGTTTAATCAGTTTGATACATTTTTTAATAAGCTTGTTTTTGAGCCTGGCATAGATAGGAAATGAGCACAAATACAGCAGGTGAAATGAATATTGAATACTTCACCAATTTTCTAACTAAATATATTTGTAAAGGTGCTATTGACATGAAATTCTCACCAGATGTCAATAACGACCCATCCAACCGACACAGGCAAAGAAATCAAACCAATAAATGAAGTTATGTGGAATAGTAACATAGTAACATAGTAACATAGTTAGTAAGGCCGAAAAAAGACATTTGTCCATCCAGTTCAGCCTATATTCCATCATAATAAATCCCCAGATCTACGTCCTTCTACAGAACCTAATTGTATGATACAATATTGTTCTGCTCCAGGAAGACATCCAGGCCTCTCTTGAACCCCTCGACTGAGTTCGCCATCACCACCTCCTCAGGCAAGCAATTCCAGATTCTCACTGCCCTAACAGTAAAGAATCCTCTTCTATGTTGGTGGAAAAACCTTCTCTCCTCCAGACGCAAAGAATGCCCCCTTGTGCCCGTCACCTTCCTTGGTATAAACAGATCCCCAGCGAGATATTTGTATTGTCCCCTTATATACTTATACATGGTTATTAGATCGCCCCTCAGTCGTCTCTTTTCTAGACTAAATAATCCTAATTTCGCTAATCTATCTGGGTATTGTAGTTCTCCCATCCCCTTTATTAATTTTGTTGCCCTCCTTTGTACTCTCTCTAGTTCCATTATATCCTTCCTGAGCACCGGTGCCCAAAACTGGACACAGTAATCCATGTGCGGTCTAACCAGGGATTTGTACAGAGGCAGTATAATGCTCTCATCATGTGTATCCAGACCTCTTTTAATGCACCCCATGATCCTGTTTGCCTTGGCAGCTGCTGCCTGGCACTGGCTGCTCCATGTAAGTTTATCATTAACTAGGATCCCCAAGTCCTTCTCCCTGTCAGATTTACCCAGTGGTTTCCCGTTCAGTGTGTAATGGTGATATTGATTCCTTCTTCCCATGTGTATAACCTTACATTTATCATTGTTAAACCTCATCTGCCACCTTTCAGCCCAAGTTTCCAACTTATCCAGATCCATCTGTAGCAGAATACTATCTTCTCTTGTATTAACTGCTTTACATAGTTTTGTATCATCTGCAAATATCGATATTTTACTGTGTAAACCTTCTACCAGATCATTAATGAATATGTTGAAGAGAACAGGTCCCAATACTGACCCCTGCGGTACCCCACTGGTCACAGCGACCCAGTTAGAGACTATACCATTTATAACCACCCTCTGCTTTCTATCACTAAGCCAGTTACTAACCCATTTACACACATTTTCCCCCAGACCAAGCATTCTCATTTTGTGTACCAACCTCTTGTGCGGCACGGTATCAGACGCTTTGGAAAAATCGAGATATACCACGTCCAATGACTCACCGTGGTCCAGCCTATAGCTTACCTCTTCATAAAAACTGATTAGATTGGTTTGACAGGAGCGATTTCTCATAAACCCATGCTGATATGGAGTTAAACAGTTATTCTCATTGAGATAATCCAGAATAACATCCCTCAGAAACCCTTCAAATATTTTACCAACAATAGAGGTTAGACTTACTGGCCTATAATTTCCAGGGTCACTTTTAGAGCCCTTTTTGAATATTGGCACCACATTTGCTATGCGCCAGTCCTGCGGAACAGACCCTGTCGCTATAGAGTCCCTAAAAATAAGAAATAATGGTTTATCTATTACATTACTTAGTTCTCTTAGTACTCGTGGGTGTATGCCATCCGGACCCGGAGATTTATCTATTTTAATCTTATTTAGCCGGTTTCGCACCTCTTCTTGGGTTAGATTGGTGACCCTTAATATAGGGTTTTCATTGTTTCTTGGGATTTCACCTAGCATTTCATTTTCCACCGTGAATACCGTGGAGAAGAAGGTGTTTAATATGTTAGCTTTTTCCTCGTCATCTACAACCATTCTTTCCTCACTATTTTTTAAGGGGCCTACATTTTCAGTTTTTATTCTTTTACTATTGATATAGTTGAAGAACAGTTTGGGATTAGTTTTACTCTCCTTAGCAATGTGCTTCTCTGTTTCCTTTTTGGCAGCTTTAATTAGTTTTTTAGATAAAGTATTTTTCTCCCTATAGTTTTTTAGAGCTTCAATGGTGCCATCCTGCTTTAGTAGTGCAAATGCTTTCTTTTTACTGTTAATTGCCTGTCTTACTTCTTTGTTTAGCCACATTGGGTTTTTCCTATTTCTAGTCCTTTTATTCCCACAAGGTATAAACCGCTTACACTGCCTATTTAGGATGTTCTTAAACATTTTCCATTTATTATCTGTATTCTTATTTCTGAGGATATTGTCCCAGTCTACCAGATTAAGGGCATCTCTAAGCTGGTCAAACTTTGCCTTCCTAAAGTTCAGTGTTTTTGTGACTCCCTGACAAGTCCCCCTAGTGAAAGACAGGTGAAACTGTACAATATTGTGGTCGCTATTTCCTAGATGCCCGACCACCTGCAGATTTGTTATTCTGTCAGGTCTATTAGATAGTATTAGGTCTAAAAGTGCTGCTCCTCTGGTTGGATTCTGCACCAATTGAGAAATGACGCAGGGAAAAAGAATTGAACACATGAAGAAAGAGAGGTGCAAAAAGCCCTAGAAAGTCCTGAATCCAGATGAAATCTACCAGTAATTAGAAAGTAATCCTGTAACATAGTGAAAAATAACATCTTGTTCAACTGATGGCCTATAGAAATGTGTCTCATTATCAAGGTGCCACACAAGAAGCATCTCATGTTGGTTAAAACCAGTGAGCAGTCTCAAGACCTTTGCAACCTTATTGTTGCAAAACATTCTGATGGCATTGATTACAGAAGAGCTTCTAAACTACTGAAGATTAATAATAATATTTTTTTACAGCACCAACACAATCCACAGCAATAGTCTAGAAGATGAGTGATGATTTTTGACAAATGAGTGAAAAGAATTATCAGAAAAGTTGTCTAAGAGCCAAGGACAACCCCTGAAGAGCTTCAGACAGACCTGTAATCAGCTGGTACAATCGCTGCAAAGAAGTGCAATCAGCGTCCGTGGCCTGTATGCACGCTCACCACACAACCTCCATGGCCTGTATGCACATTCGCCACACAAAACTCCATGACTGAACAAAAAGTATATGATGATATCAAAATAGAACTCTTTGGATGCCATAAAACACACCATATTTGGAGGCCAAAAGGTACCGCATTTCACCACAAAAACACCATACTATCAGTGAAGTTTGAAGGTGGGAATATCCTGGTGTGGGGCTGTTTTTCAGCATACGGCACTGCCAAACATCAATAAGTGAAGGAAGGATCAAAGGACAAATGTACCAAGACATTCTTGATAAAAATCTGTTGCCGTCTACAATGATTATTATTATTATAATACATTTTTATAGCGCCATTTATTCCATGGCGCTTTACATGTGAAGACGGGGCAAATATAGACAAATACATTAAACATGAGCAAATAACAAGGCACACGGGTACATAAGGAGGGAGGACCCTGCCCGCGAGGGCTCACAGTCTGCAGGGGATGGGTGATTAAACACTAGGAGAGGGTAGGGCAGGTTGTGCGGCGGTTCAGTAAGTTCAGGATCACTGCAGGCTGTAGGCTTGTCGGAAGAGGTGAGTCTTCAGGTTCTTTTTGAAGGTTTCTATGGTAGGCGAGAGTCTGATGCGTTGGGGTAGAGAGTTCCAGAGTATGGGGGAAGCACGGGAGAAGTCTTGGATGCGGTTGTGGGAAGAGGAGATAAGCGGGGAGTAGAGAAGGAGATCTTGTGAGGATCAGAGGTTGCGTGTAGGTAGGTACTGGGAGACCATGTCACAGATGTATGGAGGAGACAGGTTGTGGATGGCTTTGTATGTCATTGGGAGGGTTTTGAACTGGAGTCTCTGGGCGATAGGAAGCCAGTGAAGGGCTTGACATAGGGGAGAGGCCGGGGAATAGCGGGGACACAGGTAGATTAGTCCGGCAGCAGAGTGTAGGATGGATTGGAGTGGTGCCAGAGTGCTAGAGAGGAGGCCAGAGAGTAGGAGGTTGCAGTAGTCAAGGCGGGAGATGATAATGGCAATGATGATGCTGAAACAAGGGTGGAAATTTCAGCAAGACAATGATACCAAATAAGCCACCATGGAAACTATCAATTGGTTTAGTGAAAGAAAATAAAGCTGCTAGAACGGCCGAGCCAATCACCGAAACTGAATCCAATAGAAAATGTATGGAAGGAATTAAAGCTCAGAGTTATTAGAAGGAGCCCACGGGGCCTTCAGGATTTGAAGAGCAAATCTAGCACCAGACTTTTGGCTCCAACCTCTAGGTCGAATCCTTGTTCTCGCGTCTTCAATGGAATAATAGACAGCTCTCAATCAGAACACAATGATTATATTTTGAGGGACTTGGACTTAATGGGAATTATATGGTTCTCATACAGCCAAACTCTGAATAATAGAGACGAGAGAGTGGATTTGCAGGACTTTGGTCCAGCAGCCATGTCAGTAGTCAATGGCTGCTAGATGGAAGCCCTGCAAGTCTTCTCCTGTATGCCGGCTTCCCCTGCGTCTCTTCTGATTAGTAGAAGCAAAGTCAGTAGCAGGTGGATTATTTAGGAGCGCTGGGAGGGTAGTCCCAGTAGGGGAAGGGTGTAGAGTCCCCTCGCAGCTCCAGCCAACACCTCCAATGGAGGACAAAAACATGAGAAAGGATAGAACTCGGTCAAAGGAGCACGGAAAGGAAACTCTGACACCAAAATGGGGTTAAGCCACAGCGCGTTTCAATGGAAGTACCATCCACCTGATGAAGACGGTACTTCCGCTGAAACGCGTTGTGGCTTAACCTCATTTTGGTGTCAGAGTTTCCTTTCGGCGCTCCTTTGACCGAGTTCTATCCTTTTTCCTCTTCTGATTATTAAGCCCTGCACAACATCATCATGTGTGCATCACTCCGAAACGATGTCCTCCAAATCAGAAGAGACGACGGTGATTCTGGCAGTCAGGAGGAGGCTCACGAGCTCTCTTCTGGCAGCCATGGAATGCTGAGATACCAAAACACCTGAATATAATATTATTTCAAGATACCTCCACAACCTCAGCCATTTATCTATTAGTGTAAATCAGTGTGAGGAAGCCGTATAAAACCATTTACATCTTGACGCTGTTTCTGAACTTGCTACATCCTGATTATTTTCTTGCCTTGTCTTCTGAATCTTGATCTTGTTCTCTGCCGATGAATTACAAGTATCAGCCGCAGCTCCTTTTTTTCAGCCTGTGACTTGCTTATTCTTGGCACTTTTGCCTGTCGTGGTCTGCCATCTTATCTTCTTGCCTTCTTGGGAATCTACTATCTATCAGTGATTGCACCAAGTATCATGGTTCCAAAATGAAAAATTTCTTAACGCATACCTGTCCTTCCCCAAAAAAATGTAAAACTGCTTTCAGTGCACGCTCTGCTCCAATATGTTCATGACATGTCCCAATTCTCACACCCGGTAACTTGCAACCTACTCTTTTGAGTTGGTGGTTCCTCTTCATCTGGATTCTTCCAGCAGGAACCTACTTTATGTAAATTCCAAACATGCATTGCTCCACCTATGGTCCAATGGCCTGTCCTAAAATAAAAGCCTGCCTCTGTTATATCTTATTGACAGACAGAGGAGACAAAGATCTGCTCCCATTTTCTCTAAAGAAACATAGACCCGTCATCACCTGTAATCTGTCTGATTCTCTGCTGAAAACTGATTGTACTTTACAACAGGCAGCGGACAGCAAGTTACACTGACGGGAGATACCTAGTGGCTGTGACTTTGGAGAGATTTTTCAGAGGTAAGACAAAAGACAACACCATTGTTAAATAAAAAAAATTGGCTACTTATCACATTGTCTATGAAATTATATCAAGTTTTTTGAAAACATAGTGAATGTTTAAAGAGGACCTTTCACCAAATTTATCATATTGAGCTGGATACAAGATGTAATAGCGGCTTCAGAGCGGAATAAAACTTTTTTGGTTATTTTGCAGAGATATTAGTAATGAAATTATTTGGCATCTAATGAGTTAACTTTAGATAAGTAGAAGTGGGCGTTATCAGATAGATTTAACTGGGGGGCGTGCCCTTCTTTTTCCTCTTTGAGTTTTTATTTGATAATACAAACTTAGACTGAACAAAAGTTAACTCATTAGTTGCCAAATACTTTCTTTGCTAACGAGAAAGCGAAATTAAATATGAAAAAAAACAAAACACTTTTTTTTCCCCCGCTCTGTAGCCGCTATTTCATATCAATATGAAAAATTTGGTGAAAGGTCCTGTTTTAACGTGGCCATTCTGAGAGTAAAGAAATTTTACTAGGGGGGGGAAGACAAACTGCTGCCAGATTACTTGCACAGTCAATTATCTACCAAACCGAGTAAAGATCAGGCCTGCTGAAATTCAAGATGCCCAATCTCTCTTTCCCTTTCCTTCAAGGGAAGGTCAGAAAACCTTGATACTTATTAGTTTGTGGTGGGTTCATGGAACAGTTGACCACCTTTGGAGTTCCTCATATTCTGCACCCCAATATAATAAGCTTGGACATAGAAGTTTTACTTACTCAGTAAGTTATATAACAGTCTGTCAGACCTTTTTTTTTTTTTGGTCTACCGAGTAAACATACCACAACATTCCTCCCTCACCGGTGGAAACGAGTATATTAAGAGAATTCTTCTTTTCCTGTATAGAAAGCCATACGCAGTTAATGAAATTAGTTTCTTTTATTCTAAATTGCTTATTTGATTTCATATATTATTTCTTAATCTGTTGTTATAATTAGCGTCCCCCACTGTCTCCCGTTCCTTTTGTGCAAGCACCGCCAGGCGTTAGAGCGGAAAAGATTGAAAGCTGTAATTTCGAACCAGTGAAATAATACTGGATTACCACTTCAGAGCGTCGTTGTTGCAGATGACTGAACGTCTTTCATATGAAAAATAAAGCAATATTTGGTGGAGCCGTGTTTACTAAACTTCATTAGTTATTCATTATGTCCTTTCCGAAGCAGCCATCTTGTGGGAGAGTGATACAATGTTTCCAGTTTTAAAGGTCTAAATGTAAGTAGACATTATAATGTTAGAAGATCCGGAAAAAAAAAATGACTTTAATTTCCTGCCATTTAAAAGGGCAAACCAGCGGGGTCACCGTTTTCATTTAATTATTGTGAAATCTCAATCTTTGCTTTATTGCAAGTACCAAGTGGGGCTTTTAGAAGAGCGAAAAGCTCCAACTGTTATGTAACTATTTGTGAATCTTTTTAAAGACGAACTACTCCTTGTCCTATCAAAGTTTTTTATCCTCCTAATATATTTCAATCATCATATTATTTAGCACTTTGTACTTGCAATTGCTCTTTTTGCTTTTCTACCCAGTAAATTGTTCTCTTTTCTTTGCTCTATGTAGAAACAGGAAGTCTCTTTTCCCTGCATAAATGATCCTTCTCTTCAACTCCTGACTCAGCTGACCCTCCTCCCCCCCTGCCAGGGACTTATGACTCATACAGAGAAAATTAACCTCCTGTTTCTACATTCAGCTTGTCAGTTTCTAATCACATGATGTCATAGATCTAACGGAAAAGAGAAGAATTAGCTGGGTTGAAAGGCAAAATGAGCAGTTGTAAGTACATAGTGCTATAAAATATGTTGCAATATATTAAGAGGAAAACAACTTTGATGGGGGAGGAAGAGGAGAAGGAGGAGGAGGAGAAGGAGGAGGAGAAGGAGGAGGAGGTAAAGGAGGAGAAGGAATAAGAGGAGTAGAAGGAGGAAAAGGAGGAGGAGAAAGAGGAGGAGAAGGAGGTAGAGAAGGAAGAGAAGGATTTGAAGGAAGATGAAAAGGAGGAGATGGAGGATAAGGAGGAGGAGGAAAAGGAGGAGTAAAAGGATAAGGAGGAGAAGAAGGAGAAGGCGGAATAGGAGGAGAAGGAGGAGGAGGTGGAGAAAGAGTAGTAGGAGGAAGAGGAGGAGAAGGAGGAGGAGAAGGAGGAGAAATAGGAGGATAATGAGGAGAAGGATGAGAAGGAGGAGGAGAAGGAGGAGGAGGAGGATGAGAAGGAGGAGAAGGAGGAGGAGAAGGAGGAGAAGGATGAGAAGGAGGAGGAGAAGGAGGAGGAGGAGGAGGAGAAGGAGGCGAAGGAGGAGGAGAAGGAGGAGAATGAGGAGAAGGAGGAATAGGAGGAGAAGGAATAGAAGGAGTAGGAAGAGAAGGATGAGAAGGAGGAGAAGGAGGAGAAGGAGGAATAGGAGCAGAAGGAGGAGGAGAAAGAGTAGAAGGAGAATGAGGAGGAGAAGGAGGAGGAGGAGAAGGAGGATAAATAGGAGGAGAATGAGGAGAAGGATGAGAAGGAGGAGGAGAAGGAGGAGGAGGAGGAGGAGAAGGAGGAGAAGGAGGAGGAGAAGGAGGAGAATGAGGAGAAGGAGGAATAGGAGGAGAAGGAATAGAAGGAGTAGGAAGAGAAGGATGAGAAGGAGGAGAAGGAGGAGAAGGAGGAATAGGAGCAGAAGGAGGAGGAGAAAGAGTAGAAGGAGAATGAGGAGGAGAAGGAGGAGAAGGAGAAGGAGAAGGAGGAGGAGAAGGAGGAGAAGGAGGAGAAGGAGGAGGAGAATGAGGAGAAGGAGGAGAATGAGGAGAAGAAGGAGAAGGAGGAATAGGAGGAGAAGGAAGAGAAGGAGTAGGAAGAGAAGGAGGAATAGGAGGAGAAGGAGGAGGAGAAAGAATAGTAGGAGAATGAGGAGGAGGAGAAGGAGGAGAAGGAGGAGGAAAAGGAGGAGTGTTTTTTTAACCTTTATGTTTTTATTGACATGGGACAGCATAGCAGAGATTATTAATGTGCTTGGTGAAATTGGGGTCTCCTGGTTGAGGTTAATTTAGGTCAGCTATTGAATCACGAATAGCTTCGCAACTTTCTTAAATGCAGGCAGGTCAATCCTTACCCTACCTAAAATTTTGTTAAAGTGGCATGTCAAAAGTTTTTTAAAAAAGCAGTTACACTGTGTAAAATGAAGTTATCGGTAGAAAGGAAGCTTCGGAGGCGTGGAGTGATCTCATCTGTTTACCTTTCTGCCTCACCAATGTTAATAAAGAGCCCGTCTCTGCAGCTCGGGTCCTCGCGGCTCCCATGGTTGCTCATAACTATGCGTGCAATTCCTCACGAGCCAGGGGATTAATATACAATCTTTGCAGCACAACGTCTGCTCAGTAAGTTATTTGTGTAATTTAAGGACTCGCTAATGAGATACATTTTCATTTGTTGTGCAGCGTGCATTAATGATCCTTAAAAATCAAAACCGCATCTTTAAATTGCTTTTAAATTGCACTGGTAAAACCCGAGGCTATAAATTAAGTCCATAGTTTATCTTCTTCTTTATTTTCAAGATGAAAAGGAAATTTATGTAAAATGAAAAGTCATTTGATTTAAGTGGAGTGGCTGATATTACTCTTATGCATTTTGAATAAAAAAAAGGGACAGTTGAGAAAAAAAACGCTTCTTCATTTCCCTCATTCAGGATGTGGATTGACCAATGGATTAAAGAATTAATGGAAATGATGGACGGCCCAGGCTCTGTCAATGACACTGGGGTGGAATCCAGAGAAGAGGGGGATTGGTAAAATGTTGCTTTTCTTTACTGACACGGCGCCACCCCTGACCAATGGCCGGGGGGTAGTATTGCAAATTAGTTTAATTGAATTGCATAGGGTTGACCTGAAATAAATGACTCAACCTGTTGGCAGGTTTGACACTGTCTTTAGAAAATAGAACCCTGATTCATGTCCTGAACAGATACTTTAACACAATGATAGTATCCAGGGGTGTAACCATCGCACCCTCTGCAACCGGGCACGTGCAGGAAGGGGCCCGCCAATGTGAACAGCTATTTCAGCTGGATGTATGTCTCAGGATTATTCCAGGATGGGGGCATGGCTGCAAGAAGGGGCAAGGAAAGGGGACATTATACAAGGAAGGGGCTCAGGTTGGGGGACATTTTTACTGAGATGGGCTCAGGATGGGGGACATTATTACTGAATTGGGCTCAGGATGGGGGACATTATACAAGGAAGGGGCTCGGGATGGGGGACATTATTACTGAATTGGGCTACAGATGGGGACATTATACAAGGAAGGGGCTCGGGATGGGGGACATTATTACTGAATTGGGCTCAGGATGGGGGACATTATACAAGGAAGGGGCTCGGGATGGGGGACATTATTACTGAATTGGGCTCAGGATGGGGGACATTATACAAGGAAGGGGCTCGGGATGGGGGACATTATTACTGAATTGGGCTCAGGATGGGGGACATTATACAAGGAAGGGGCTCGGGATGGGGGACATTATTACTGAATTGGGCTCAGGATGGGGGACATTATACAAGGAAGGGGCTCGGGATGGGGGACATTATTACTGAATTGGGCTACAGATGGGGGACATTATACAAGGAAGGGGCTCAGGATGGTGGACATTATTACTGAATTGGGCTCAGGATGGGGGACATTATACAAGGAAGGGGCTCGGGATGGGGGACATTATTACTGAATTGGGCTACAGATGGGGGACATTATACAAGGAAGGGGCTCGGGATGGGGGACATTATTACTGAATTGGGCTACGGATGGGGACATTATACAAGGAAGGGGCTCAGGATGGTGGACATTATTACTGAATTGGGCTCAGGATGTGGGACATTATTACTAAAAAAGGGCTCAGAATGGGGGACATTATACAAGGAAAGGGCTCAGGAAAGTGGATATTATTACTGAATTGGGATCAGGATATGGGACAATATTACTGAAATGGGTTCAGGATGGGGGACATTATTACTAGATTGGTCTCAGGATGGGGGGCATTATTACTGAAATGGGCTCAGGATGGGGACATTATACAAGAAAGGGGCTCAGGTTGGGGGCATTATTACTGAATTGGGCTCAGGATGGGGGACATTATACAAGGAAAGGGCTCAGGATGGAGGACATTATTACTGAATTGGTCTCAGGATATGGGACAATATTACTGAAATGGGCTCAGGATGGGTGACATTATACAAGGAAGGGGCTCAGGTTTGGGGCATTATTACTGAATTGGGCTCAGGATGGGAGACATTATTACTGGATTGGTCTCAGGATGGGGGCATTATTACTGAATTGGTATCAGGATGGGGGACATTATACAATGAAGGGGCTCAGGATGAGGGACAATATTACTGAAATGGGTTCAGGATGGGGGACATTATTACTGGATTGGTCTCAGGATGAGGGGCATTATTACTGAAATGGGCTCAGGATGGGGGACATTATTACTGAAATGGGCTCAGGATAGGGGACATTATACAAGGAAGGGGCTTGGGTGTTGTGAATTCTGTGGCTGAGTTCACTTCTGTGGTCACAAGTGGTATTGCAGTCTCTGGGCTTCCTCCCTCAGGTGTTTTGGTGAGCTCGTTGGCTGCTTTGCTATTTAGCTCCACCTGAGTCTGTCTTCCTTGCTCCTTGTCAATGTTCCAGTGTTGGATCTGAGCTACTGCATCTTTCCTTGGGCCTGCTGCTCTGCTAGATAAGTGCTTCTAGTTTGTTTTCTGTTTTTTCTGTCCAGCTTGCTATTAACTTTTGCTGGAAGCTCTGAGAAGCAAAGGGGTGCACCGCCGTGCTGTTAGTTCGGCACGGTGGGTCTTTTTGCCCCTTTGCGTGGTTTTCGTTTTAGGGTTTTTTGTAGACTGCATAGTTCTCTTTGCTATCCTCGCTCTGTCTAGAATATCGGGCCTCACTTTGCTGAATCTATTTCATTCCTACGTTTGTCTTTTCATCTTGCTAACAGTCATTATATGTGGGGGGCTGCCTATTCCTTTGGGGTATTTCTCTGAGGTAAGTCAGGCTTGTATTTCTATCTTCAGGCTAGTCAGCTCCTCAGGCAGTGCCGAGTTGCATAGGTAGTTGATAGGCGCAATCCACTGCTGCTTATAGTTGTGTGAGGATAGATCAGGTACTGCAGTCTACAGAGATTCCACGTCTCAGAGCTCGTTCTATTGTTTTTGGTTATTGCCAGATCTCTGTATGTGCGCTGATTACTGCACGCTGTGTTGCCTGATTGCCAGCCATAACAGTACAAGGAGCCCTCCAATGATTTCCAATAGAGGGAAAAAAGAAATCCTGACATCATTTTTTTTTCTTAGCTCTGTCTTCAGTCTTTTTTTTCCCCTAGACATTAGAGTGCTTCAGGACACAGCTGTGGACATGGATATTCAGGCTCTGTGCTCCTCAATGGATAATCTCGTTGTAAATGTACAAAAGATTCAAGATACTATTGATCAGAAATCGATGCTAGAACCAAGAATTCCGATTCCTGATTTGTTTTTTGGTGACAGAACTAAGTTCCTGAGCTTCAGAAATAATTGTAAGCTATTTTTGGCCTTGAAACCTCATTCTTCTGGTAATCCTATTCAACAGGTTTTGATTATTATTTCTTTTTTGCGCGGCGACCCACAGGACTGGGCGTTTTCTCTTGCACCAGGAGATTCTGCATTGAGTAATGTTGATGCATTTTTCCAGGCGCTGGGATTGCTTTACGATGAGCCTAATTCAGTGGATCAAGCTGAGAAAAATCTGCTGCCTTTATGCCAGGGTCAGGATGATGTAGAAGTATATTGTCAGAAATTTAGGAAATGGTCAGTACTCACTCTGTGGAATGAATCTGCACTAGCGGCTTTGTTCAGAAAGGGTCTCTCTGAAGCTCTTAAGGATGTAATGGTGGGATTTCCTATGCCTGCTGGTTTGAATGAGTCTATGTCCTTGGCCATTCAGATCGGTCGTCGCTTGCGCGAGCGTAAATCTGTGCACCATCTGGCGGTATTGTCTGAGAGTAAGCCTGAGCCTATGCAGTGCGACAGGACTATGACTAAAGTAGAACGGCACGAACACAGACGTCTGAACAGACTGTGTTTCTATTGTGGTGATTCTACTCATGCTATTTCTAATTGTCCTAAACGCACTAGGCGGTTCGATAGCTCTGCCGTTATTGGTACTGTACAGTCCAAATTCCTTTTGTCCATTACCTTAATGTGCTCTTTGTCATCATATTCTGTCATGGCGTTTGTGGATTCAGGCGCTGCCCTGAATCTGATGGATTTGGATTATGCTAAACGTTGTGGATTTTTCTTGGAGCCTTTGCGGTGTCCTATTCCGTTGAGAGGAATTGATGCTACACCTTTGGCCAAGAATAAGCCTCAGTACTGGGCCCAGCTGACCATGTGCATGGCTCCTGCACATCAGGAAGTTATTCGCTTTTTGGTACTGCATAATTTGCATGATGTGGTCGTGTTGGGGTTGCCATGGCTACAAACCCATAATCCAGTATTGGATTGGAACTCTATGTCGGTAACCAGCTGGGGTTGTCAGGGAGTACATGGTGATGTTCCATTTTTGTCTATTTCGTCATCCATTCCTTCTGACATCCCAGAGTTCTTGTCGGACTTTCAGGATGTATTTGAAGAGTCCAAGTCTGATGCCCTACCTCCGCATAGGAATTGTGATTGTGCTATCGATTTGATTCCTGGTAGTAAATTCCCTAAGGGTCGTTTATTTAATTTGTCCGTACCTGAACACACCGCTATGCGCAGTTATGTGAAGGAGTCCCTGGAGAAGGGACATATTCGCCCATCGTCGTCACCATTGGGAGCAGGGTTCTTTTTTGTAGCCAAGAAGGATGGTTCGCTAAGACCGTGTATTGATTACCGCCTTCTTAATAAGATCGCTGTTAAGTTTCAGTATCCCTTGCCATTGATTTCTGACTTGTTTGCTCGGATTAAGGGGGCTAGTTGGTTTACTAAGATTGATCTTCGTGGTGCGTATAATCTGGTGAGAATCAGGCAGGGAGATGAATGGAAAACGGCATTTAATACGCCCGAGGGTCATTTTGAGTATCTGGTGATGCCGTTCGGACTTGCCAATGCTCCATCTGTTTTTCAGTCTTTTATGCATGACATTTTCCGTGAGTATCTGGATAAATTCTTGATTGTTTACTTGGATGACATTTTGATCTTCTCAGATGATTGGGAGTCTCATGTGAAGCAAGTCAGAATGGTTTTCCAGGTACTGCGTGCTAATTCCTTGTTCGTGAAGGGATCAAAGTGTCTCTTCGGTGTGCAGAAAGTTTCATTTTTGGGGTTCATCTTTTCCCCATCTACTATCGAGATGGATCCGGTTAAGGTTCAGGCCATCCAGGATTGGACTCAGCCGACATCTCTAAAAAGTCTGCAGAAATTCCTGGGCTTTGCTAATTTTTATCGTCGCTTCATCTGTAATTTTTCTAGCATTGCCAGACCATTGACCGATTTGACCAAGAAGGGTGCTGATTTGGTTAATTGGTCTTCTGCTGCCGTGGAAGCTTTTCAGGAGTTGAAGCGTCGTTTTTGCTGTGCCCCTGTGTTGTGTCAACCTGATGTTTCTCTTCCGTTCCAGGTCGAGGTTGATGCTTCTGAGATTGGTGCAGGGGCGGTTTTGTCACAGAGAGGTTCTGGTTGCTCAGTGTTCAAACCATGTGCTTTCTTTTCCAGGAAATTTTCTGCTGCTGAGCGTAATTATGATGTGGGCAACCGAGAGTTGCTGGCCATGAAGTGGGCATTCGAGGAGTGGCGTCATTGGCTTGAGGGTGCTAAGCATCGCGTGGTGGTTTTGACTGATCATAAGAACCTTACTTATCTTGAGTCTGCCAAGCGCTTGAATCCTAGACAGGCCCGTTGGTCGTTATTTTTTGCTCGTTTTGATTTTGTGATTTCATACCTTCCGGGCTCTAAAAATGTGAAGGCGGATGCTCTGTCTAGGAGTTTTGTGCCCGACTCTCCGGGGTTATCTGAGCCGGCGAGTATCCTCAAGGAAGGAGTCATTGTGTCTGCCATCTCCCCTGATTTGCGGAGAGTGTTGCAGAAATTTCAGGCTAATAAACCTGATCGTTGTCCGGCCGAGAAACTGTTCGTCCCTGATAGGTGGACTAGTAAAGTTATCTCTGAACTTCATTGTTCGGTGCTGGCCGGTCATCCAGGAATCTTTGGTACCAGGGAGTTGGTTGCTAGATCCTTCTGGTGGCCATCTCTGTCACGGGATGTGCGTGCTTTTGTGCAGTCCTGTGGAATTTGTGCTAGGGCTAAGCCCTGCTGTTCACGTGCCAGTGGGTTGCTTTTGCCCTTGCCGGTCCCGAAGAGGCCTTGGACACATATTTCGATGGATTTCATTTCTGACCTTCCCGTTTCTCAAAAAATGTCGGTCATTTGGGTGGTCTGTGATCGCTTTTCTAAAATGGTCCATCTGGTGCCCTTGGTTAAATTGCCTTCCTCCTCTGATTTGGTGCCTTTGTTCTTCCAGCATGTGGTTCGTTTACATGGCATTCCTGAGAATATTGTTTCTGACAGAGGTTCCCAGTTTGTCTCGAGGTTCTGGCGAGCCTTTTGTGGTAGGATGGGCATTGACCTATCTTTTTCCTCGGCCTTCCATCCTCAGACTAATGGCCAGACCGAACGAACCAATCAGACCTTGGAAACATATCTGAGATGTTTTGTTTCCGCTGACCAGGATGATTGGGTGTCATTTTTGCCGTTGGCTGAGTTCGCCCTTAATAATCGGGCCAGCTCGGCTACCTTGGTCTCTCCATTTTTCTGCAATTCTGGGTTCCATCCTCGTTTCTCTTCAGGACAGGTTGAGTCTTCGGACTGTCCTGGTGTGGATTATGTGGTGGACAGGTTGCAGCAGATCTGGACTCAGGTAGTGGACAATTTGACCTTGTCCCAGGAGAAGGCTCAGCTTTTCGCTAATCGCAGACGCCGTGTGGGACCCCGACTTCGTGTTGGGGATCTGGTTTGGTTATCTTCTCGTCATATACCTATGAAGGTTTCCTCTCCTAAATTTAAACCTCGTTTTATTGGTCCGTATAGGATTTCTGAGATTCTCAATCCGGTGTCTTTTCGTCTGACCCTCCCAGACTCCTTTTCCATACATAATGTATTCCATAGGTCGTTGTTGAGGAGATACGTGGCACCTATGGTTCCATCTGTGGAGCCTCCTGCCCCTGTTTTGGTGGAGGGGGAATTGGAGTATATTGTGGAGAAGATTTTGGATTCTCGTGTCTCTAGACGGAAACTCCAGTATCTGGTCAAATGGAAGGGTTATGCTCAGGAAGATAATTCCTGGGTTTTTGCCTCTGATGTCCATGCCCCAGATCTTGTTCGTGCCTTTCATGTGGCTCATCCTGGTCGGCCTGGGGGTTCTGGTGAGGGTTCGGTGACCCCTCCTCAAGGGGGGGGTACTGTTGTGAATTCTGTGGCTGAGTTCACTTCTGTGGTCACAAGTGGTATTGCAGTCTCTGGGCTTCCTCCCTCAGGTGTTTTGGTGAGCTCGTTGGCTGCTTTGCTATTTAGCTCCACCTGAGTCTGTCTTCCTTGCTCCTTGTCAATGTTCCAGTGTTGGATCTGAGCTACTGCATCTTTCCTTGGGCCTGCTGCTCTGCTAGATAAGTGCTTCTAGTTTGTTTTCTGTTTTTTCTGTCCAGCTTGCTATTAACTTTTGCTGGAAGCTCTGAGAAGCAAAGGGGTGCACCGCCGTGCTGTTAGTTCGGCACGGTGGGTCTTTTTGCCCCTTTGCGTGGTTTTCGTTTTAGGGTTTTTTGTAGACTGCATAGTTCTCTTTGCTATCCTCGCTCTGTCTAGAATATCGGGCCTCACTTTGCTGAATCTATTTCATTCCTACGTTTGTCTTTTCATCTTGCTAACAGTCATTATATGTGGGGGGCTGCCTATTCCTTTGGGGTATTTCTCTGAGGTAAGTCAGGCTTGTATTTCTATCTTCAGGCTAGTCAGCTCCTCAGGCAGTGCCGAGTTGCATAGGTAGTTGATAGGCGCAATCCACTGCTGCTTATAGTTGTGTGAGGATAGATCAGGTACTGCAGTCTACAGAGATTCCACGTCTCAGAGCTCGTTCTATTGTTTTTGGTTATTGCCAGATCTCTGTATGTGCGCTGATTACTGCACGCTGTGTTGCCTGATTGCCAGCCATAACACTTGGGATGGGGGACATTATTACTGAATTGGGCTCAGGATGGGGACATTATACAAGAAAAGGGCTCAGGAAGGTGGATATTATTACTCAATTGGGACAAGGATATGGGACAATATTACTGAAATGGGTTCAGGATGGGGGACATTATTACTGGATTGGTCTCAGGATGGGGGGCATTATTACTGAAATGGGCTCAGGATGGGGGACATTATTGCTGAAATGGGCTCAGGATAGGGACATTATACAAGAAAGGGGCTCAGGTTGGGGGCATTACTACTGAATTGGGCTCAGGATGGGGGACATTATACAAGGAAAGGGCTCAGGATGGTGGACATTATTACTGAATTGGGCTCAGGATATGGGACAAAATTACTGAAATGGGCTCAGAATGGGGACATTATACAAGGAAGGAGCTCAGGTTGGGGGCATTATTACTGAATTGGTCTCAGGATGGGGGCATTATTACTGAAATGGGCTCAGGATGGGGACATTATACAAGAAAAGGGCTCAGGAAGGTGGATATTATTACTCAATTGGGACAAGGATATGGGACAATATTACTGAAATGGGTTCAGGATGGGGGACATTATTACTGGATTGGTCTCAGGATGGGGGGCATTATTACTGAAATGGGCTCAGGATGGGGGACATTATTGCTGAAATGGGCTCAGGATAGGGACATTATACAAGAAAGGGGCTCAGGTTGGGGGCATTACTACTGAATTGGGCTCAGGATGGGGGACATTATACAAGGAAAGGGCTCAGGATGGTGGACATTATTACTGAATTGGGCTCAGGATATGGGACAAAATTACTGAAATGGGCTCAGAATGGGGACATTATACAAGGAAGGAGCTCAGGTTGGGGGCATTATTACTGAATTGGTCTCAGGATGGGGGCATTATTACTGAAATGGGCTCAGGATGGGGGACATTATTACTGAAGTGGGCTCAGGACGGGAGACATTATTACTGAATATACCAGGATGGGGTTTACATTGGGGGACATTATTGTTGGAAGGGACTCAGAATGGTGGACATTGAACCAGGAAGGGGCCCAGATGGGGGACATCATACCATTAAGGGGGGGCATTATACCAGGAAGAGACCCAGGACAGAGGACATTATAACAGAACGGTACACATTATACAAGGAAGGGGACATATGATGAGGTACATCATGACAAAAAGGGATATGACAGTGGACAATATTACAAGAAGGAGCCAGGACATTATGGAGGGAACATTATTACAAGAAGGAGCCAGGATGGGGACATAGTTAAATGTAGAATGAACATGTATGTCTTTATATGATTTAGAATGATACAAGGGACCATAGAAAGGGGAAGGAGAGTTTTTATTCACAGACAGGTAACAGAGTTTTCTGAAAAACACAGTTCACCAGTTGTTTGTGTCACCCAGTGAGCTAGATACACAACCCCCCAGTGTGTATGAGTAGGTCTTAAGCAGCACAGATCGGCGGCGCTGGTGTTGGAGATGAATTGTTAACACAGTAGAATTGAAGAGTTAGCGTAGCTGATATATTGAAGCTGGACTGATGCAGCAAAGGTGAACAGTGCAACTGGATTAATGGAGATTTGAAGGGGTATTCCCATCTCCAAGATCCTATCCCAATATATAGTAGGTATAATAATATGAGCAAATATCTCCAATTAGATATGTTTATAGTTCTTCTGATTAACTATGTTACTTCTCCCATGTGCAGGACATTGCAGTACCTTAGGTATCCTTGATAACAATCACTAACAACTAACTAATTGTTACTGTATTAGTGGCTGTAACCATGGATACCTAAGTTACTGCAATGCCCTGCACATGGGCTAAGCAGCATAGTTAATCAGAAGAACTATACTACATTTCTTATTGGAGATATTTGCTAACATTATTATTATTACTACCCCTACTACATATTGGGATAGGAGCTATTTTTTGGCACTATATCACGCCCCATTCAGTTGGCACTATGCCTGATACTATTTTTTTGGCACTATGCCTCATACTATTTTTTGGCACTCTATCCAGCCCCATTCTGTTGGCACTATGCCTGATATTATTTGTTGGCCCTATATCCATCCCCATTCTGTTGGCACTATGCCTGATACTATTTTTTGGCACTATATCCAGCCCCATTCTGTTGGCACTATGCCCGATACTATTTTTTGGCACTCTATCTAGCCCCATTCTGTTGGCACTATGCCTGATATTATTTGTTGGCCCTATATCCATCCCCATTCTGTTGGCACTATGCCTGATACTATTTTTTAGCACTATATCCAGCCCCATTCTGTTGGCACTATGCCCGATACTATTTTTTGGCACTCTATCCAGCCCCATTCTGTTGGCACTATGCCTGATATTATTTGTTGGCCCTATATCCATCCCCATTCTGTTGGCACTATGCCCGATACTATTTTTTGGCACTCTATCCAGCCCCATTCTGTTGGCACTATGCCCGATACTATTTTTTGGCACTCTATCCAGCCCCATTCTGTTGGCACTATGCCCGATACTATTTTTTGGCACTCTATCCAGCCCCATTCTGTTGGCACTATGCCTGATACTATTTTTTGGCACTATTTCCAGCCCCATTCTGTTGACACTATGCCTGATACAATTTTTGGCACAATTTCCAGCCCCATTCTTTTGGCACTATGCGTGAGACTACTTTTTGGCACTCTATCCAGCCCCATTCTGCTCACACTATGCCTGATATTATTTTTTTGCACTCTATCCAGCCCCATTCTGTTGGCACTATGCCTGATACTATTTTTGGCACCATATCCAGCCCCATTCTGTTGGCGCTATGCCTAATACTATTTTTTGGCACTCTATCCAGCCACATTCTGTTGGCACTATGCCTGATATTATTTGTTGGCACTATATCCAGCCCCATTCTGTTGGCACTATGCCTGATACTATTTTTTGGCACTATGCCTGATACTATTTTTTGGCACTATGCCTGATACTATTTTTTGGCACTATGCCTGATACTATTTTTTGGAACTATGCCTGATACTATTTTTTGGTACTTTATCCAGCCCCATTCTGTTGGCACTATGCTTGATACTATTTTTTGGCACTATATCCAGCCCCATTCTGTTGGCACTATGCCTGATACTATTTTTTGGCACTATGCCTGATACTATTTTTTGGCACTATGCCTGATACTATTTTTTGGCACTATGCCTGATACTATTTTTTGGCACTATGCCTGATACTATTTTTTGGCACTATGCCTGATACTATTTTTTGGAACTATGCCTGATACTATTTTTTGGCACTCTATCCAGCCCCATTCTGTTGGCACTATGCCTAATACTATTTTTTGGCACTCTATCCTGCCCCATTCTGTTGGCACTATGCCTGATATTATTTGTTGGCACTATATCCAGCCCCATTCTGTTGGCACTATGCCTGATACTATTTTTTGGCACTATGCCTGATACTATTTTTTGGCACTATGCCTGATACTATTTTTTGGCACTATGCCTGATACTATTTTTTGGCACTATACCTGATACTATTTTTTGGCACTATGCCTGATACTATTTTTTGGCACTATGCCTGATACTATTTTTTGGCACTATGCCTGATACTATTTTTTGGAACTATGCCTGATACTATTTTTTGGCACTTTATCCAGCCCCATTCTGTTGGCACTATGCCCGATATTATTTTTGGCACTCTATCCAGCCCCATTCTGTTGGCACTATGCCTAATACTATTTTTTGGCACTCAATCCAGCCCCATTCTGTTGGCACTATGCCTGAGACTATTTTTTGGCACTCTATCCAGCCCCATTCTGTTGGCACTATGCCTAATACTATTTTTTGGCACTCTATCCTGCCCCATTCTGTTGGCACTATGCCTGATATTATTTGTTGGCACTATATCCAGCCCCATTCTGTTGGCACTATGCCTGATACTATTTTTTGGCACTATGCCTGATACTATTTTTTGGCACTATGCCTGATACTATTTTTTGGCACTATGCCTGATACTATTTTTTGGCACTATGCCTGATACTATTTTTTGGCACTATGCCTGATACTATTTTTTGGCACTATGCCTGATACTATTTTTTGGAACTATGCCTGATACTATTTTTTGGCACTCTATCCAGCCCCATTCTGTTGGCACTATGCCTAATACTATTTTTTGGCACTCTATCCTGCCCCATTCTGTTGGCACTATGCCTGATATTATTTGTTGGCACTATATCCAGCCCCATTCTGTTGGCACTATGCCTGATACTATTTTTTGGCACTATGCCTGATACTATTTTTTGGCACTATGCCTGATACTATTTTTTGGCACTATGCCTGATACTATTTTTTGGCACTATACCTGATACTATTTTTTGGCACTATGCCTGATACTATTTTTTGGCACTATGCCTGATACTATTTTTTGGAACTATGCCTGATACTATTTTTTGGCACTTTATCCAGCCCCATTCTGTTGGCACTATGCTTGATACTATTTTTTGGCACTCTATCCAGCCCGATTCTGTTGGCACTATGCCTGATACTATTTTTTGGCACTATGCCTGATACTATTTTTTGGCACTATGCCTGATACTATTTTTTGGCACTATGCCTGATACTATTTTTTGGCACTATGCCTGATACTATTTTTTGGCACTATGCCTGATACTATTTTTTGGAACTATGCCTGATACTATTTTTTGGCACTATGCCTGATACTATTTTTTGGCACTCTATCCAGCCCCATTCTGTTGGCTCTATGCCTGATACTATTTTTTGGCACAATTTCCAGACCCATTCTGTTGGCACTATGCCTGATACTATTTTTTGGCACTCTATCCAGCACTATAATTGGTACCCGGCACAATGCCTAGTTTTATTTCACTGCTACTCTATTGAGCTATTGATTTGTCACTATGTGTAGCACTATTCTATTGGCACCATAGATTGGGCACTACATTGGATGTGTCAGTAATACAGAAGCCCGGAGGGGTCATAGCTGGAATCCCCCACGTCACTGCTGCATGGGAAGACGATCTATGATTGCTTCTGAGACAAGCGTTAACTACACAGTCAGCCCGAGTTTCCTGCATTGTGGACAGATTGAAATTTAAAGAGTTTGCCATAAGAAGTATTTTGCTTGTGGTTTGATTACTATGCAAATTGTTGCAAATGATTTGAAGGCTTAGTATAAATGTTTTATAAATGAACTGCAGAGAGGGAGTCAGGGAGGGATAATTTCTGGCTATATATTCCCTAGAACACTCCGCAGTGTTCTCACAGCCAACTTTATCACTCATAAAACTCTTTGAGCCCTTCTAACGGCCTCCCTTTAAATGTTCTGTTCATTAAAGATAGTAATGACATTTCATGTTTAAGAGTGTGTGTCTTCCGCGTTGCAAAACTGCAATTAGAACATCCATTCTCAAGGAGTGCAGGCATCACTCTGATTTGCTCCGAGACTAATTGCTCGGTAAGTGAATGATGTTTTTAAAGTACCACTTTATTTAAGATGCAGATGCATAGAGGGTGAAAAAAAAGGAAATCATGAAAGAGACATTATCACCGATTACTATACGTCTCCTGGGTGGTGCGGATTATGCACTGATTAAACTGTGCACTGAAACAATGCAGCAAATCTCCGGGGATTTGCACCACTCCCCTGCCCCCAGAATTCTGCTTTACCAGGGATCCTGAAGATTGACAGTTTGGACCAGTAGCAGGTTCATGCTGCAGACCCGAACTGTGAGCTGTCTGATGCTGCTAGAAGCTTTTCCTCTGCTACATGAGATTAGCACAGTGTGATGACACAGCATTTATTCCTAATTATGCCAGACGTCTATTTGAAATGGGCCAAGAAACATAGACTATTATTCATGAGTCTGAATGTTGACTCTAGAATGTACATGTTTTTCTTCGGTAGGTCAAGAATCACAAACTATTGTTTGAATGTTGACTCTTCTTGAGTTGTTGTGTGCTGCAGCTTATTGTCTGTTATCTTTGGGGTACAGGGTCACAGGGTAATTGAACAATAGATGGTTGCCAATATGTTGATTACCCACTGTGTAACTCCAGCTAGTTTGTTGATTTGCGAAACAGAGAACAAACTATGCAGATTTATTAAATACTTAAACAATGAGAGTTAAACTTATCCCAACTCCCCCCTGACCTGGGATGATGGTTTGAACCACAGATGTGGGTATGAAAAGTGATTTTCTATTCTTCTACAAAAGTGTATCACTTTACAAAACAACAGCCAGGACACCATGGATCCATCAGGGGGACTTTACAAAACCATAGCCAGAAACACTCTACAGGACAGCTGCCAGGACACCATGGCTCCATCGAGAGGGACACAGATTTGACATTCTACAGAATGCCAGCTTAAAGGGAACCTGTCACCCCGAAAATCGCGGGTTAGATAATCCCACCGGCATCAGGGGCTTATCTGCAGCATTCTGTAATGCTGTAGATAAGCCCCCGATGTTACCTGAAAAAGGAGAAGAAGACGTTAGATTATACTCACCCAGGGGCGGTCCCGCTGCTGGTCAGGTCGGATGGGCGTCTCTGGTTCGCTCCGGCGCCTCCTATCTTCTTTCCATGACGTCCTCATGTGATCTTCAGCCACGGCTCCGGCGCAGGCGTACTTTGCTCTGCCCTCTTGAGGGCAGAGGATAGTGCTGCAGTGCGCAGGCGCCGGAAAGGTCAGAGGCCCGGCGCCTGCGCACTGCAGTACTTTGTCTGCCCTCAACAGGGCAGAGCAAAGTACGCCTGCGCCGGAGCCGTGGCTGAAGATCATAAGAGGACGTCTTGTAATGTAGATGGGAGGCGCCGCAGCGGACCAGAGACGCCCATCCGACCTGACCAGCAGCGGGACCGCCCCTGGGTGAGTAGAATGCTGCAGATAAGCCCCTGATGCCGGTGGGATTACCTCACCCGCGATTTTTGGGGTGACAGGTTCCCTTTAAGGACCATGACCTCAGCTGGATGTATACAGATCTGCTCCATTGACCATCATTGAACCCATGGATACGTTTGGGGAAGCCAGGTTGGGACCATCCAGTCACCTGGCCCCATGGAGACATTCAAAGAAACCAGGTTAGGAACATCCAGTCACCAGGTCACATACCTCAATGGACTGTCTGATACCTAAGCTTGTTGTATTCTGCCCTGAAAGCCCAAAGTTGCAGCTGCCCTAATCCTGGTGAGTCAGGTGAAGGATGAGACTTTGTAATTTTGCACCATTTTTGTATTTTTGCAGGAACTGTTCTATGTGATATTTTCCTGTTTTTGTGGTTCAATAAAGTATTGCCACACTGTTTTACCCTCACCCTGTGTTTCCCTCACGGGAAAGGAATGCGGGCGTTCAGTGGGGTGAGCCCTGGTCCATGTAGTCTTGGGCCGGCAGACACGAACACCTGCTGACCCCGGTGTCTCCACACTCAGCAGTACAGACTCTGGTCAGATCAAGCCACTGGCGGGCACAGACAAAAAAGGAATTATGTGCAAGAACAATATATTTTATTTTTATTTTTGCATCAATATATGAGGGCTTCATTTTTTGCAGGATGAGTTTATGATTGCTAGGACGTTGCTGACTCTTTTAAGCACCACTGATCCCCAAAAACGGGTTTAAATTCCTTTGTGTGAATGAAGTGTTAGTGAGTAGTGATGAGTGAGTGTACTCGTTACTCGGGTTTTCTCGAGCACACTCGTGTGGTCTCCGAGTATTTGTTAGTGTTCAGAGATTTAGTTTTCATCGCAGCAGCTGAATGATTTACAGCTACTAGACAGCTTGATTACATGTGGAGATTCCCTAGCAACCAGGCAACCCCCACATGTACTCAGGCTGGCTAGTAGCTGTAAATCATTCAGCTGAGGCGATGAAAACTAAATCTCCGAACACTAACAAATACTCGGAGGACCCCCGAGCGTGCTCGAGAAAGCCGGAGCAATGAGTACACTCGCTCATCACTAATAGTTATGTCAACAGCCATCATTACTTTCAGAATATTTTCTAAAGAATATAACTTATGGGGAATCTGTCAGCAGGTGATTGCTATGTACAGTAATCTGTGAACAGCATAACGTAGGGACAGAGATGTTGACTCCAGGTTATCTTTTGCTGTTTCAATAAATTATCAGTGTTTTATCAGCAGGAAATTATCGCTACAGGAATAGGTGTCTCTTGCCTCCTTGTCAAACCATCACTGATTTGCAGATTTCTGTCAGTATACAGTGTACATGCAAAGCTGCCAATCAGTGATCAGCGGTGTAGGCGGGGTTATACACAAAAAGCAGCCAATCAGTGGTGTGGGTGGGGTTAAACAGAGAAAGCTGCCAATCAGGGGTGTGGGCGGAGTTATACACAAAAAGCTGCCAATCAGTGGTGTGGGCAGAGTTATACACAAAAAGCTGCCAATCAGTGGTGTGGGCGGAGTTATACACAGAAAGCTGCCAATCAGTGGTGTGGGCGGAGTTATACACAGAAAGCTGCCAATCAGTGGTGTGGGAGGAGTTATACACAGAATGCTGCCAATCAGTGGTGTGGGTGGACTTATGCACAGAAAACTGCCAGTCAGTGGTGTGGGCGGAGTTATACACAGAAAGCTGCCAATCAGTGGTGTGGGTGGAGTTATACACAGAAAGCTGTCAATCAGTGGTGTGGGTGGAGTTATACACAGAAAGCTGCCAATTAGTGGTGTGGGAGGAATTATACACAGAAAGCTGCCAATTAGTGGTGTGGGAGGAATTATACACAGAATGCTGCCAATCAGTGGTGTGGGTGGAGTTATACACAGAAAGCTGCCAATCAGTGGTGTGGGCGGGGTTATGCACAGCTCAGCATTCCGAGGTCTGCTAGATCGGCCGCAGAGAATACTGTGATTGTATCACACCTGCTGCATCCAGAAAGTGACACATCGCTGGAATCAGAGTCTCTGCCCCTACATCACATTACACAGCAAAATCATGCTGACAGATTCCCTTTAATGGGGTTGTCCATGGCTAAAGCACTGATGACTTTTCCATGTAAATAACACGTCAGGTGAGGTCAGTTTCATAGTTGGCATTGGGTATCATGGAGCTTACACTTGTGCCTCATGAGTACAGCAATACATGATTGATCAGACAATACAGGGTTTCTTTTCAGACTGTAACCATTGACACATAGGTCCGCAGGGGAGCTGTATACACAAAACGGTAAGGCACTTTTTTTCATATTAGATGCACTGAAGCAATAAACAAATGGTTCCAGTCGTGTATAATAAACCCTTAAAGTGGATGGAGGAGGAAAGATCCGGCACTTCACTTGTGAGCTAGCATGAATTAAATTATGAAGACATGACCGCTTCTTTGCAGATCAATTTGTATCACGCTGCGCTTTTTGAGTAAAATAAACTATTTAAAACACAGCTGGGATTTTAATGTCGGTTTTAAAAACAGAAAAAGGCCGTTATTTATCTGTTCTTAGTTTACTGCATGTTGTTTCAGGGACATTCTCCACAATCTACTTAGATTTACAAGAATTTTCTTGCCAGTAATTGCAGATGCAAAAAAAAAATACTATAAAATACGTTGCTTGTTACAAAACAGCACAAACAAATATATAATGATGGAAAGAAAACTGAGCAACATGAGTCAGCGTGCCGGTAGAAAGCGCGACAACTAAGTGCACATTTTGTTGATTTTCTGATGCTTTTCGCACCTTCCTTGATAGTTTTAAGAAGTGTCTAGAAAAAGTGGAAATGTTCCTCCTTCTGGAAAGTGACATGTCAAGCCTGACATGCCGAGGTGAGGAGACTTTTAAGGCGCAACGCTCCTCTGGGAAAAATGCAAATTGTCTCTTCAGCGCCACCCACTGGAAGTAGCAATTCTAAAAGTCAATATCGACTCTCTAACGAGCCTTGTACTGGTACTGCCCCTCATCAGTGCAAAGTTTTATGAGCTGATTTTCCCCATAGACTTGCATTAGATGCGGCAAATCGACAGACAATAAACACTCATCCATAGTGGAAACGCATAAAAAATGCATGTAATCTGCATATGATTAAATCGGTAACATTTTGTCAAAACCAAATACCAGAAAGTATCAAAAACAAAGCAGTTTTGTGTTTAAAACAAAACATACAAAAAAAGATGCAAACAGCGCACCTTTGAAAAACGATAAAAACGCAAGTTAAAAAAAGGAATCAAAAGCACAACGAAGAAACACAAGTAACCTAATTTACGAAATTGGTGCAGAGAATCAGCAATAAGAAAATCTCACCAAAAAGCTCTTTGTGGGAATGTAGCCTAATTGAAGGATTGACACATGTTCTTTGTTTTCGATACACTCCTGGTTTTAGCATAAAAACACTGTTGAAATAATGATCAAAATACTGATGTCACACGTTCAGTATTTGGTCAGTATTTCACATCTGTATTTGTAAGTCAAAATTAGGAGTGGAACAATCAGAGGAAAAGTATAATAGAAAAACGTCGCCACTTCTGTATTTTTTCTTACGCCCAACGGTTGGCGCTAGTGGATTTGTGGAACCACTGTGCCACCGGACCAGGCCTACCTAGGAAGGGGCTTAGGTAAGCAGCTACCTGGTTTTCACTAGAGCTTCTGATGGTGGAGACAGACTGGGGGGCAGGTAGCTGCCAGGTACCACTCCTAGGAAGATCTCGATACTGCAGCTGCTGATCTGACGGGTCAGGTTCACTGACATGGACTCGGGCTACGTTCAGACACATCAGTCTAGAATACGGAATCAGGAACAGTCTGCACACCAGGGACCAGGGGACTTTGAGAACAGGACTGACCACACCAGGACCGAGGGACAATGTTCTGGAAACTGGCAGCATCAGGACCAAGGATCGACTCAGAACAATGGTCGCACCATGGGAGCAGGTTCAGGCACCGACTGAACACTGACCAGGGGAGCAGGTTCAGGCTCTGGCTGCACACAGTCTAGGGGAGCAAGTTCAGGACACTGGACACAGCCGGGATCAGGAATTCGGGTTCGGAATATGACCACTCCGGGACCAAAGGACCTCACAATTAGCTAGTAGGAGAAACTACAAATCAATGATTATTGTTGCTTCGGGCACTGCCAAAGTTTGGAGGGAGTCTTTCATACAAAATGCCAACCAGCTATTGGCTGGGAGACATCTAGCAGTTGTACTCTGATACTAAATGTAGTGGCCCTGAATAGAGGGGGAAGGGAAACCATGCAGGGCTGCTGGCAATAGTGTTGCATTTTCTACCCACTATTGGTTTTGGCTTACAAATACTGATGTAAAATACTGAATAGAGATGAGTGAACCCAAACAGTAAAGTTCGGCATCCGCACGGAACACCTACTGTTCGGGCACGGATACCGAACACGGACTTCACCAGGAAGTCCTTGCTACTGTTCAGATTTGGCTCCCTGAACCCTGGTTGCTTGTCATGCTGTCATGTGTATGACAGCGCGACAAACACTGCTTCTGATTGGCGGTAAAATTATTACCCCCAGTCAGACAGCCACGGTTCCCACGCTGTCAAATGATCAGAGGTATAAATAAATGCGCTCCAAATAAATAATAATAAAAAAAATGGCATGGGTTCCACTGTATTTTTGATAACCAGCCAGGCAAAAGTGACAGCTGGTGGCTGTCAGTGTTAGCAAGGCTGGTTATCAAGAATAGAGGGGTTCACACGCAGTATTTTTAAATATTTAAAAAAATATTTAAAAATAACGTTGTTGAGTCCCCCCATTTGTGACAACCACTCTTGCTAAAGCAGACAGCTGGGGGCTGGTATTCTAAGGCTGGTAAAGGGGCATAGATATTGGACCCCCTAGCCTAAAAATAGCAGCCCGCAGCCACCCAGAAAAGCCACATCTATTAGGTGCGCCAATTCTAGCACTTTGCCTGGCTCTTCCCGCTTACCCTGTAGCGATGGCAGGTGGGGTAATATTTGTGGGGTTGATGTCGCCTTTGTTTTATCTGGTTACATCAAACCACGGATTAGTAGTGGAAAGGCGTCTATAAGACACCTATCCATTACTAATCCTATAGTTATATGGTAAAGACACAGCCAGAATAAAGTCTTTTATCTGATATTAAAGCACACTTTTCTTTTTTTTATGGAAAAATAACAAACACAGTTATACTCACCCAATGCCCTTTCCATTGAATCCCTCATCTCCTGTAGGAAAAGTAGAAAAGCAACCATATACCTCACCTGTCCAACGTTTCGTCCAACTCCGTTTATCTGGGGTTAAATAGTTTTCAACCTGGATGATGCGAAGATGCGACCGTCCAGGCTGAGAACCACTGATGAATGAGCTGCTGTGAGCGCAGCATCAGTGAGCAGCGATGACCTCATCGAGGTTACCTCCGGTCACTGAGGCTGCATTCCCAACCCTTCCTCCAGTGAGAGGTGAGTTCACCGCAGTTCACCGTGAGAATTTTACAGCGGTAAATTTGAACTGGCTCAATGAAACTCTATGGATCAATGCCGACAGAGAAAAAAATGACCGTACATTGCATATGGATGTGTGAATGCCGTCTCAGGACAATATTCAAGACGATGTTTTCATCAGTCTTCTAGCATAAAACACGTTAAAATGTTGCATCTTTCTGCAACATGAAATTGCTCCAAAATTGAGCCATAATGAGTTATGTGTTCCGTATGATTAATGGCGCGAAGTTTCTACTGCAGGGAAAAAAAAGAAAAAAAGCTGAAATAACTGTTTTTTTTTATTTACTCCCCTTGAAAGAGTTAATAAAACTTAAACACTAAGTTAGGTGTCCCCCCAAAAAATGTGCTACTTTGATGGAAAATTAGAAAAGAAAAAAGTCTCTTGAAATATGATTGTGAAAAGAACAATAAGGCTATGTTCACACTTTGCAGATTCCATTGCGGATTTTTCCGCAGCAGAATTCCAAAATCCGCAGTGAAAACCGCAGCGCGTTTTCACTGCGGATTTATCGCGGTTTTTACTGCGTTTTCTTCTGCGGATTTTCAACTGCAGTTTTCTATTGGAGCAGCTGAAAATCCGCAGAAAAGAAGTGACATGCTGCGGAATGTAATCCGCAGCGTTTCCGCGCGGATTTTTCTGCAGCATGTGTACAGCGTTTTTTGTTTCCCATAGGTTTACATTGAAATGTAAACTCATGGGAAACTGCTGCGGATCCGCAGCGGTCAAATCCGCTGCGGATCCGCAGCAAAATCCGCAAAGTGTGAATATAGCCTAAAAGAAAGAAACATTTTTTTTTATATCCTTAAGGCACAGATTGTCTCAGATTCCAATTGGTTAACTCTTCTTTTTCACATTTTTATTTTAGTTTTTTTTTTTATATTTCAGCAAACAAATAAAAACTAAACAAAAGGTAGATCCAAGAGCTGAAATAACGTTTGCATTGGTCACAGCAAGAATTTGGAACAATTTGTACAATCCACTTGACTCCAGTTTTACGACATCATTACTCCGCTCTGTAACCAGTAAAAGCCATTGTCCTGCCTTGGAATATACTCTGATGCTAATCTTAAAAAGTTTAAATGCCATAAAAAAGACGAAACAAGCATTTTTGCTGCAGCCTTATTTTATGAGCGCCTAGCCCTTGATTGATGTTTGGAAGTAAAACAAGAAAATTCGGTGCCAAGAAGCTACAATGTCTCATAAAGCATCTATTTATTAACAGAAACTCTACTGAGGACCGGATATGTTTGCACACAGAGACGGTCACGCCAACGGAGCAGATCTGCTCGGCACCACCAGATTTACTGTATCGTAAGGACGTTCGTCTTATTTTTCCTTCTTTTCGATTTATATCTAAATTATGAGAAGTTTTTGAGAGGGCTATAACTTTTCTAGAGACTTTGGAGAAACCTTGCTTATGCCTGTGACTAAGATGATGAATGGGATCTCGAGTATCATTGACATTTGGCCACTTGATGTAAGTAGCAACTCAATGCTTTAAAAGCCAATGGATGGGACTACAATCAATCTCATTTGCCTTCAAAGTTATTAAAGGGGTTGTCTGGGACTGAGATATTGATGACTTCGATTTCCAGCAGCTCCAGGGATCAGCTCATTCCTTACCTGACCTATCTATCGCAATCAATGACATCATGCTTTCCCCCGTACCAGAAGTCCGCTGCCTCGGAGTAACCTTTGACTCTGCCCTGTCCTTCAAACCGCACATCCAAGCTCTTTCCACCTCCTGTCGCCTCCAGCTCAAAAATATCTCCAGAATCCGTCTTTTCCTCAACCGTCAATTTACTAAAATGCTTGTGCACGCCCTCATCATCTCCCGCCTTGACTACTGCAACATCCTTTTCTGCGGCCTCCAAAGCCATCCACAACCTGTCTCCTCCATATATCTCTGAACTAATCTCCCAATATCTTCCCTCACGTGATCTCCAGTCCTCCCAAGACCTCTTTCTCTCCTCCACACTTATTCGCTCCTCATCCAACCACCTCCAAGACTTCTCCTGAACATCCCCCATTCTCTGGAATTCTTTGCCCCAACACGTCCGACTATCAACCACATTCAGATCCTTCAGACGGAGCCTGAAAACCCATCTCTTCAGGAAGCCTACAGCCTACACTGACCCCGCTGCCACCTCATCACTACCGAAGCTACCGCCTCACCAACACCGGAGCTCCTGCAACCCTTAATCTAGTGTCTCCATCCCCACCATCCTGTAGAATGTAAGCCCGCAAGGGCAGGGTCCTCACCCTTCTGTATCAGTCTGTCATTGTTAGTTTGTTTACTGTAAGTGATATCTGTAACTTGTATGTAACCCCTTCTCATGTAAAGCACCATGGAATCAATGGTGCTATAGAAATAAATAATAATAATAATTTCTAGTGTCAGAGCCAGACACCACGACTCTGTACACTGGGTAATGGCCACTCTCGGGGACTGCAGTTTAGCTGCCATTTAGGTGAATGTGAGTCGTAGCATCCAAGAATGGCCATTGCCGTGTGCTCTTCTGGTGGTCATGAGTCTGACACCAGGTATAAGTTGACAGATGGGTTCCAGGTGTTGAACCTCAACAAATCTGGGGAGGTTTACTATAGCTCCATCCCCATTATGGCTCACTTGGTAAGGTGGATTGACTAAGCGAAAGGTCAAGGTGAACACATGGACTGAAGGAGATGGCACAGCAGGCAGATGGAACAGAGACTCCCAGGACCACAGAGCAAGCTGGACGGAAGTGGTAACTACCTGTCTGTTCTGCCCAGTGTAGATCTCTGCCACCACCATCTTCTGCTGGCATCGCGTTGAAAGAGCAGTGGCTTCTCTTCTGCTCTGCTGTGTTGACAGGGCTTAACTGCCAATGTCATGTTAGTTGACAGCCAACTCCCTGCTCCCTAACTGTGGGAATTTGGCTGTCAATCAACATGACACCGGCAGTCACTCCCTATCGACAGAGCAGCCCAGAAGAGGAAGATGTGCAGCAGCAGAATTGCTGGTAGGATCAGTCAGGGCATAGCAGCCTGTTGTTGTTTTGGCTCACAGTAAAGAAATAGTTTAGTCCTGGAATAGTCCATTAAGAGAACAAGTCCAGAGGGGAGTTCGTTATACTTTCAGCAGATGAACGGTTAACAAGCAAGCAATGGCTAGTCGCAGAGATCGTCAGGCAAACTGCAGTACGCATCAATCTGGAAATTATTTTGTTATGCTTACAGCAAACGAAGGGATAGTTGGATGTCCGAGCCATGGAGAAAATCCAGACTGAAAAAAACAAAAAGGAGTTTGCCAAGATGATTTCAGCTGAGAGAACAGGATGATGGCAAAATCCAGAATACACAGTAACTGAACATCTAACTTGTTCAATGCCCAGACTCAAACATATCTCAGTGGACCTCAAGATCTTGGACGATGACAGAATCGTGGAATCCTAGAATGTTAGAGTTGGAAGGGACCACCATGGTCGTCGTTTCCAACCCCCTGCTCAATGCAGGACTCACTAAACCATCCCAGACAGATGTCTGTCCAGCCTCTGTTTGAAGACTTCCATTGAAGGAGAACTCGCCACCTCTCGTGGTCGCCTGTTCCACTCATTGATCGCCCTCACTGTCAGATATCTCTGAGGAACACCAGGCAATTTCTGAAAAGTTGACAAGGAGCACTGTAAAGAGCAGCAACCACAAGGGGAGGGAGCGGTGCCGGCCCTGTATTCAACATGAGTGCATAACAAGCCGTTAAAATAGTAACCATCTTTTTAATTTTTATGAGCGATAGAGCAGATTTTACTCGAGAGTTGAGAACGAGAGATCAGTCTAGAAGGAGCCAGAAGCTGATTTCTCTCGTAAGAAATATTAGACAGTTTTTTTATTTTCATGTGTAATGATGACTACTTTTGCTTTATGAGTTAATAATTAAAATGATGATGAAAATGATGGATTCAAGAAGAAAGGTAAATCTACGTTCCAACGATCAACTTTTGATGTTGCAGATCTTCTGCACCCATGAAGTAAAATAGGTTTCTTTGCATTTTTTTTAAATACACACCATTAAAAACTCACCAAAAACTTTTTTTTGAGAGCGTAGCCTAAAGGAGGACATATTTAGATTTCCAAACACAAAATTTTCAATTTTGGGGGGACATTTATTGCATAGACTAGATTGTGGCCTGATTCTAACGCATTGGGTATTCTAGAATATGCATGTCCCCGTAGTATACGGACAATGATGATTCCAGAATTCGCGGCAGACTGTGCCCGTCGCTGATTGGTCGAGGCAACCTTTATGATATCATCGTCGCTATGGCAACCATTATGACATCATCATCGCTGTGCCCGTTGCTGATTGGTCGAGGCAACCTTTATGACATCATCGTCGCCATGGCAAACATTATGACATCATCGTCGCTGTGCCCGTTGCTGATTGGTCAAGGCCTGGCGGCCTCGACCAATCAGAGACGCGAGATTTCTACGTCGATGCTGTGCCGGTCTCTGATTGGTCGAGGCCTGGCGGCCTCGACCAATCAGAGAGGCGGGATTTCCAGGACAGACAGACAGACAGAAAGACAGACAGACAGACAGAAAGACAGACAGACGGAAAAACCCTTAGGCAATTATATATATAGATTACAATATTTTTTTCATACAAGATATATTTAAACAAAAATATATATATACTAGATTGTGGCCCGATTCTAACACATCGGGTATTCTAGAATATGTATTTATGTATGTATATAGCAGCCACATAGTATATAGCACAGGCCACGTAGTATATAGGAGCCATGTAGTATATAGCAGACAAATACTACGTGGCCTGTGCTATATACTATGTGGCTGCTATATCTATATATATAATTGTCTAAGGGTTTTTCCGTCTGTCTGTCTGTCTGTCTTTCTGTCTGTCTGTCTGTCCTGGAAATCCCGCCTCTCTGATTGGTCGAGGCCGCCAGGCCTCGACCAATCAGCGACGGGCACAGTATCGACGTAGAAATCCCGCGTCTCTGATTGCGGCCTCGACCAATCAGCGACGGGCACAGCGACGATGATGTCATAAAGGACGTAGACATCCCGCGTCTCTGATTGGTCGAGGCCACCAGGCCTCGACCAATCAGCAACGGGCACAGCGAGGATGATGTCATAATGGTTGCCATGGCGACGATGATGTCATAAAGGTTGCCTCGATCAATCAGCGACGGGCACAGTCTGCCGCGAATTCTGGAATCATCATTGTCCATATACTACGGGGACATGCATATTCTAGAATTCCCGATGCGTTAGAATCGGGCCACAATCTAGTAAATACATATTGTAGAATACCCAATGCGTGTGGGCACCATATCCCTGTTAAAAAAATAATTAAAATAAAAAATACAGTAGTTATATACTCACCCCCTGGGATCCACCAAAACTCCGGCGATACGCGCGTGGCTGCCGCCATCTTCCGTTCCCAGGATGCATTGCGAAATTACCAAGATGACTTAGCGGTCTCGCAAGACCGCTAAGTCTTCTGGGTAATTTTGCAATGCATCGCAGGGAACGGAAGATGGCGGCCGGCACGAGCGGCTCGGCGGACTACGGAGGTTGAGAATAGCAGGTTTTTTGTTTAATTATTATTTTTAACATTACTTTTTTTTACTATTGATGCCGCATACGCAGCATCAATAGTAAAAAGTTGGGGACACACAGGGTTAATAGCAGCGGTTACACAGTCCGTTATCGCCGGCATTAACCCTGTGTGAGCGGTGACTGGAGGGGAGTATGCGGGCGCCGGGCAGTGACTGCGGGGAGTAAGGAGCGGCCATTTTCTTCCGGACTGTGCCCGTCGCTGATTGGTCATGGCTGTTTTGCCGCGACCAATCAGCGACTTGGATTTCCATGACAGAGAGAGGCCGCGACCAATGAATATCTGTGACAGAAAGAAGGACAGACAGATAGACGGAAGTGACCCTTAGACCATTATATAGTAGATATATATATAATATATATAAAAAAGAATTTTAACATCAAAGCTTTATATAAACAATGGACAATTTTCTGATAAATGTAATATTTCCAAGAAGTGGTAATTCCCTTTTCTCCTCTGGCGTTACCTGAATTGATAAGATAGTAAATGCCTTAAGGACATATTGATATATATATAGAATATATATAGAATTATGCAAATAATGATCCATTCTATTAGATAATCGAACTTGTTTCCAGTACTGGAGGTTGAGAGCTGAGAAGAGGCAAGTATCACATTAGTAACATGCATATTAATTGTGGAGCATTTCCATCAGTCACCACCCACACTCTCCCCACGCACAAACTGCGCTCATCAGGCATGAAAAAAAAAACACCCTTTTATGTGCTAAAAACTTTAGAATTGTGAGACTTCTTCTGACCCGAGTGCTTCTTCGTTATCGCGAGTCAATTACAGGTTGATTTATCAATTAGCACGGCTGCAGATTATATTGCATCGTGTGTTCTAATTGGGTTACTCCCGAGGACGGCAGCGAAGGCTCGGAGGTATTTAAGCATTTCTCTTGAGGTTAATAAACCATATTCTGGTCGGAATTTGTAAGTAAAATGAGATTTTGTTTTTGGGGGCTGCTAAATGATTAATTCTGCCTGCTGGGTACGGCTCCATCATATGCTTTGCATCGCACAATAGGATAAATGCATCGCGTCTCTTTCTTTCAAAGGAACCATTCCCCGGCAGAACGACGAAAAATGCTTACAGCACTATCACTAGATTGTAGTCTTTCGAAGACAGGCAGAATCTCCCGCTGCCTGTCCAGGAGAACAACTCGGTGATGCTAAAGGATTATAATTGGGCACGTTCTCTAATGAAGGTCATATTGAAAAGTCCCGACAGACCTTGTTCTACAAACTTTTATCCATTCTCCATCAAGTTCACGACCTTGCAGTTTTCCGTTTCTTTTTTTTTCTCCCTTTTTTTTCCAAGAGCCATAACTTTTTTTTAAATTGATTCCATCCACGTAGCTGTGCGAGGGCTTGTACTTTTGAATGACACCATTTATTTTATCATGTGATGCACTGGAAAGTGGGAAAAAAAATTCCAAGTGTGTCGAACTTACCAAAAAAGTGCAATTACACAATTGTTTTTTGTTTGTTTTTTCTTTACTGTGTTCGTTTTATGGTAACACTGAACTGGCAATATGATTCTCCAGATAAGTACGAGTACACAGATACCAAACATGTATAGTTTAAGTGGAGAAAAAAAAAATCGGAAAAAACTTGCTGTGTCACTATTTTTCAAGAACCGTAACATTTTTATTTTTGGAATATGGGGCTTTGTGAGGGCTTACTTTTTCCGCCATGAGCTGATCTTTTTACTGATACTCTTTTGGAGTAGATACAATGTTTTAATCACCTCCTATTACCTTTTTTTTTCTTTTTTTATTTTTTATTTTTGAATTCCTCTTTTTAGCTGGATTTTAGTAAACCTGAAGCATCTTTTTAGCATTTTCTTTATTATTTCTGGGGAGCTTTTTCATCGTATGTTGAAGCTTGCTTTTTTTTTCTTCATTTTTTTTCACCAGTTTTTGAATGACATTTTACTGCCATTTCTTGGGTGATTTTTTTAAAAAAACATCCATTAAACAATGAAGAAAACGCTGGTGTTTTCTTGGGCAAAACATTCAAAAGGAATCTGTCATGATCCAGTCCGGGGTTTGTTTCTGATTATTCTCTCCATGGGATGGTCATGCGAGGGTTAATCTTCCTTGCCTTGTTTTGGTATCAGGCTATTTCAGTCCACTGTTACCTGCAAGCAGTGTCAGTTATAGTTCCTCTCTCTGGCTTGAGCAGCTGACCCCATTATACCCTGATTTATCCTCTGCCCATTTACCTAGATCCTGTTCCTGTGTTCCCCTGTAACTTTGCTCGTTGTGGTACTCGCTCTCCATATTGTGATCCCTTGGTATTTGACTCGGCTTGTTCTCTGACCTGTTTTACTGTCTTGTGTATCTGGCTTTCCTGCTCCCGTTCGGATCTGACTTCTTTGGCTTGTTTCCGACCACGTGTATTTCTGTTACCTCTGGTACTTCATTCCCTCTCTGTTGTTGACCCGGCTTTGTCTGACTACTCTTTCACCACCTAGTGGCTCCTGCCTGCTGCTCTGTGATTTCACTGAAAGTATACCTGTTTTCCTTCACCCGCACCCCCTGGGTGGAGGTTGTGTGCTACTGCACTGCAGCAGGCATTACAGAATCTCAGGATCTCATTACCTTCCCATTGACTTCTCTTGTAAAGTATCAAGCAAAACGCCAGAAGAATGGAAACTTTATTTCCTTTAAAAGTTTGGCAATTTTGAAAGTCTGAAGCATTTGAAAGATGCTGAAACAAATGAACAGAAAGTCGTTTTCCCATATACAGTAATAGGACCATTCTTAGTGTGCACCAGGTCAAAAAATGGTGGGAAAAAGTTTAGTGTGAACATACCCTTTGGTATTTTGGAGGGTTGTTTTTAATAGATCCCTTCCAAAATCCTCCTAAAAAAAACCCCAAAATCTCTTGGAAAAACACTCTCTACTCATTTCGGAGGAAATGCACTTTGCCGTTCACATTTGTAGTTTTTGGAACTTTTCTTTTTCTTGAAGAGGTGTTTATAAATGCATGTTATAAGGATCCTGAAGGAACTTCTCCAAATTAGGCATTGTGCAATCAAAAGGGTGCAAAGAACACTTAAGGGAAAAAAAACTTTCGTCTAAGTTCCCAAAATGAGTATTTGGTACTTTTTTCCCCCTGTGTAAAAACCACACAATGGCTTTGTCAATTAAGTTTTATGAAAGGAATGTAATAGGAAGTATCCCCAAAAAGAAGTTTTATTAAAAACATGACAAAAAGGGGGCAAAAACAGCAGTTGCAGAAATGCAATAAAAATGCACAGAAAAAAAAAACATGCTCAAAACAAAATGAAAAGATGCAAGTAACCTAACCTTCTTGATAGGGGCAGAAAATCTGCAACATCAAAAACGGACCAAATATTCATCGTGAGCACACAGCCTAAGGCCTCGTTCAGACATCCGGTTTTCTCGTACGAGTGCTATCTGTGTTCCTTACGGATAGCATTGGAACGTTTGATAGTCTACGGGATAATTCACACATCCGATTTTTCTTCTTGGACCAAGTGGTCCATGGAAAATAGCAGAGACATGTCCGATTTTGATCCAAGGGTCGGATCAAAATCAGCAAGGCAAGTCAATGGGTCTGTGAAAAAAATAAATCCAAATCCAAAAAATAAGACCAAACTTGGATGATATCCGAGTGCGGTGCGATTTTCACGGACTAAAAGAATGGAGAAGGTGGAGAAATTTTTAAAAAAAAGTTGTATCCGTGTATGAGAAAATTGGTTGACACTCGGACCACAATCGATCTGATCTTCTTGTGCAAGATAAAATCGAACATCGGAATGAGTCCTGAAGTTTAGGAATTGTAAAAAGTGTGACTCAGAGTAATCATAGAAGGAGAATAGATGTTATAATCCGCAGACTGAAAAATCTCTGGACCAAGCTAGACGTATGGACATATATGGATCCTCTGCACACCTCATGTGGATATATACTGTATGGATCCTCTGCACACCTCATATAGATATATAGATACTAGATCCTCCACACACCTCGCATGGATATATATGGATCCTCCGCACACCTCATGTGGATATATATGGATCATCCACACACCTCGCATGGATATATATGGATTCTCCGCACACCTCATGTGGATATATATGGATCCTCCACACACCTCGCATGGATATATATGGATCCTCCGCACACCTCATGTGGATATATATGGATCATCCACACACCTCATGTGGATATATATGGATCATCCACACACCTCGCATGGATATATATGGATTCTCCGCACACATCATGTGGATATATAGATCCTCCACACACCTCATATGGATATATATGGATCCTCCGCACACCTCGCATGGATATATATGGATCATCCACACACCTCACATGGATATATATAGATCCTCCGCACACATCATGTGGATATATATGGATCCTCCACACACCTCGCATGGATATATATAGATCCTCCGCACACCTCGTATGGATATATATAGATCCTCCGCACACTTCGCATGGATATATATAGATCCTCCGCACACCTCGCATGGATATATATAGATCCTCCACACACCTCGCATGGATATATATAGATCCTCCGCACACCTCGTATGGATATATATAGATCCTCCGCACACTTCGCATGGATATATATAGATCCTCCGCACACCTCGCATGGATATATATAGATCCTCCGCACACATCATGTGGATATATATGGATCCTCCACACACCTCGCATGGATATATATGGATTCTCCGCACACCTCATGTGGATATATAGATCCCCCACACACCTCATGTGGATATATATGGATCCTCCACACACCTCGCATGGATATATATGGATCCTCCGCACACATCATGTGGATATATATGGATTCTCCGCACACCTCATGTGGATATATATGGATCCTCCACACACCTCGCATGGATATATATGGATTCTCCGCACACCTCATGTGGATATATATGGATCCTCCACACACCTCGCATGGATATATATGGATTCTCCGCACACCTCGCATGGATATATATGGATCCTCCGCACACATCATGTGGATATATATGGATCCTCCGCACACCTCGCATGGATATATATGGATTCTCCGCACACATCATGTGGATATATATGGATCCTCCGCACACCTCGCATGGATATATATGGATTCTCCGCACACCTCATGTGGATATATATGGATCCTCCGCACACCTCATGTGGATATATATGGATCCTCCGCACACCTCATGTGGATATATGGATCCTCCGCACACCACACATGGATATATATGGATTCTCCGCACACATCATGTGGATATATAGATCCCCCACACACCTCATGTGGATATATATGGATCCTCCACACACCTCGCATGGATATATATGGATCCTCCGCACACATCATGTGGATATATATGGATCATCCGCACACATCATGTGGATATATATGGATTCTCCACACACCTCGCATGGATATATATGGATCCTCCGCACACATCATGTGGATATATATGGATCCTCCACACACCTCGCATGGATATATATAGATCCTCCGCACACATCATGTGGATATATATGGATCCTCCGCACACATCATGTGGATATATATGGATCATCCACACACCTCGCATGGATATATATGGATTCTCCGCACACATCATGTGGATATATATGGATTCTCCGCACACCTCATGTGGATATATATGGATCCTCCACACACCTCGCATGGATATATATAGATCCTCCGCACACATCATGTGGATATATATGGATCCTCCGCACACATCATGTGGATATATATGGATCATCCACACACCTCGCATGGATATATATGGATTCTCCGCACACATCATGTGGATATATATGGATCCTCCACACACCTCATGTGGATATATATGGATCCTCCACACACCTCGCATGGATATATATGGATCCTCCGCACACCTCATATAGACATATAGATCCTCCACACACCTCATATAGATATACTAGATTGTGGCCCGATTCTAACGCATCGGGTATTCTAGAATATGCATGTTCCCGTAGTATATGGACAATGATGATTCCAGAATTCGCGGCAGACTGTGCCCGTCGCTGATTGGTCGAGGCAACCTTTATGACATCATCGTCGCCATGGCAACCATTATGACATCATCGTCGCTGTGCCCGTCGCTGATTGGTCGAGGCCTGGCGGCCTCGACCAATCAGAGACGCGGGATTTCTACGTCAATACTGTGCCCGTCACTGATTGGTCGAGGCCTGGCGGCTTCGACCAATCAGAGACGCGGGATTTCCTGGACAGACAGACAGACAGACAGACAGACGTAAAAACCCTTAGGCAATTATATATATAGATAGATCCTCCACACACCTCATGTGGATATATATGGATCCTCCGCACACCTCGTATGGATATATATGGATCCTCAGCACACCTCATGTGGATATATATGGATCCTCCACGCACCTCATGTGGATATATATGGATCCTCCGCACACGTCGTATGGATATATATGGATCCTCCGCACACCTCATGTGGATATATATGGATCCTCCGCACACCTCATGTGGATATATATGGATCCTCCACGCACCTCATGTGGATATATATGGATCCTCCACACACCTCATATGGATATATATGGATCCTCCGCACACCTCATGTGGATATATATGGATCCTCCACGCACCTCATGTGGATATATATGGATCCTCAGCACACCTCATGTGGATATATATGGATCCTCCACGCACCTCATGTGGATATATATGGATCCTCCGCACACGTCGTATGGATATATATGGATCCTCCACACACCTTGCATGGATATATATGGATCCTCCGCACACCTCGCATGGATATATGGATCCTCCGCACACCTCGTATGGATATATATGGATCCTCCGCACACCTCGTATGGATATATATGGATCCTCCGCACACCTCGCATGGATATATGGATCCTCCGCACACCTCACATGGATATATATGGATCCTCCACACACCTCATATGGATATATATGGATCCTCCGCACACCTCGTATGGATATATATGGATCCTCCGCACACCTCGTATGGATATATATGGATCCTCCGCACACCTCGCATGGATATATGGATCGTCCGCACACCTCACATGGATATATATGGATCCTCCGCACACCTCATATGGATATATATGGATCCTCCACACACCTTGCATGGATATATATGGATCCTCCGCACACCTCGCATGGATATATGGATCCTCCGCACACCTCGTATGGATATATATGGATCCTCCGCACACCTCGCATGGATATATATGGATCCTCCGCACACCTCGTATGGATATATATGGATCCTCCGCACACCTCGCATGGATATATATGGATCCTCCGCACACCTCGTATGGATATATATGGATCCTCCGCACACCTCGTATGGATATATATGGATCATCCACACACCTTGCATGGATATATATGGATCCTCCGCACGCCTTGTATAGATATATATGGATCCCCAGCACTCCTTGTAACCTTTGCCTTTGTCATCTTGCACAATTGGTTCCTTTATAAACATCTTCAGTTTTATCATCCAAGGAGAGTAAGAACTTTTATATTAATGGCCAATTGTGGTCAAGCTTCATGCCGGGAAGTTATTTTCAATGAAAGAGGGGAATGCTAGTTATCTGCGATGGCGCTGAATGCTTCAGGCAAGAAGAAACCCTACAAACTTTCAAGAATCTCATGTCGTAGCCGCTTGGACATTCAATAATTCTCTTTATCTGAGTATTTTCAGGCTACATCAGCTAACGGCTTGTTTAGATCTCTCTGTCATCATAGCACCCTCTCTTCTGAGAACACAGCAGTGGTGAAAGAAAGGAGAAAGACTAAAGCCGGTCTGAGACCTTGCCTCTAGTTTTTCAAAGGCTATGTTGGCTTTGAGGGACTACAGCAAAGACGACCCCTCACTGAGTGTTCCCGGAGAACGTACACCATGCCTCTACAAAGCAGGGCTTTTGAGAAACTTTTGTTCTGATATCATTTTTGACCCCTTGCTGTTTTGAGCATGTCAGTAATAAAGCAATGAGGAGACAGTCTAAAGAGGACACTGTGTAGGTTCCAGTTTACAGTGAAAAAATAATAATAAAACACGTAAGGGCCATGACATAGCAGAGTCTACGAAATATGAACAAAATTCTGCACAAACGTAGTCAATAAGACATAAAAGTATACAAGGTCTATTTTCCTTGTCATAGTGGATGCTGGACTGGAAAGTTTAACAAGATGGGTTAGGTTTCTACACCGATTCTTGTAGGACGTATTTACTCTCTTATGGTGGATCTCCAACAATCATTTTTTCAGACAACGTGAAGGGTCTATATTTTTGGATCCAGAAGTTCTAAGCTTAAAAATGGCTAATTTATTAAGATATATAGTGTAAAGTATGCATGAAAGTAATAATCTTGTATCAGGAGGTGGAGGTCCAAGTGTAGGAGTGGAGCAGTGCCTTTCGTGTGTAGTTTACTGTACTTGTTAATACATAAATAAAAAAAACTCATCAAGCCCATGGGTTAGTAGTGGAGAGTCATCTATGAGACACGCTAGTCAGAGCACAATCGCGGTGCCACTCATGATCCGGCATTTATACAGGCCTGGTCACGTGTAGTGGCGGCCAATCGCAGCCATGCCAATACTTGTCATGCCCAGACTTCTCATTCTTAATTACATTGACTGGATTTTTGGGGTCGTTGCCCAGCTGTGACATCATTTCATTCTTGTGACACTCTTAAACAATCATTAGCTCACACAATGTGACTTAAAATAAATGAGGTAAAATAAAGAACATAACCGCGTATAACAGCAATACTTCTCAAGTGATCTGCACTACTGCGAGAAGTTAAACATCTTATCTCCAAGCCTATTTTCTCTGTGAAACAAATATGCTTTTTTTTTTTTAAAGAAATTAATAAATTCCTGGAGTCCCAGACCACCTCTTTAACATCAAGCAAAAACAATTGAGCAGACACGTGAGTTCCCGCGCCTACGACAATATGGACCAGCTCAAATATTCTCAAAATTAAAAACACTAAAATCAGCAATTATGAACCTTTCCAGAAACTTAAAAACATTGTCTCCTTGCAAGATAACTTACATTACTTCTACCCCTATGAGATGACAATTGAGAAACATTTCTTTTTTCTTTTTTTCTAATTTTAATGATACATGCATGAATCATGAAAGGTATTGATTGGAGATCCAGCTGGTTGGGAGGCTTTAGTGCGATGATTCCTGGAAAATATCTTAAATAATGTTTAACCCATTTAGACAATGTGCGCCCTGTTTGTATGGAGCGGACTTAGAAGCTGAGCCTGCTCCATACAATGCATAAATGCCAGTCGTTACACAGCCGGCATCCATGAGTACCTTATACTACAATGCTCTGCATATTTTCAGAAGTTCTCAGGATCAGTTATGAAATGAGCCATTTCTTCATGATTTTTGAATTCAATTCTGACAATGAAAGTTTTTAGTTGGCTGCTGTTGTTTCTATAATACCAAAGAGTTTTCGTTTGACTGCTACGTATAATTAATGCATAAAAGCTTCAGTACTTTGAAACATTATTGTTTCTGCAAATATAAAGATGCAGACTTTTATAATGCCAATTTTCTGATATTTATTAAGAGGAAATTTAGCATCAATTTAAAAAAATAAAACGTCCGAACACTATTGCATTGTGCAAACAGCTACAGAAATTGCACTACAACATTGCTCCTCATTCAGTGACGACTCTTTTTTTGCTTGTCTCTTGTACTCCTGCATCGGATCATCTCTTACAATTGTCTAAGAGTAATCTGCAAGCATTGATGGATTCCGTTTTTTCTTGATGTCTTTTCTCTATAGCCGCAATATGTTTGTGAAATCTCTCACCGTGCTCGTCGCTCAGTGAAACGCAGTTCGGTGGAGAAAAGTCTAGACGCGAATATAAGAAATGAACCTTTAAGAATATGTTACAGTTAAGATCTTTATATGTTTTAGGGAGATTTTTCACCAACTCTTACAGTTATCTGCTCTTGAGTTTCCCAAAAAAGTGGTTGCCACTAATACGAATGCAACCTTTTCCTTGTCCTGCAACAAACAGAGAAACTTTGCATCTTGAAGAAGCTTGTGAATATGAGGTCCAATAAAGACTCCTTCCTTTATCTTTGCTTCACTCAACCTTTGAAATTTATCAATGAGATACATACTTGATATTGCTTTTGCATTTTTATCCTTTGCCTTTACAAAGTTCTTTATTCGGTCTAACCTGATAAGCAATGGTGGTAACAAAATCTTACGTGGATCAAGAAGTGCTGGATGTTGGACATTTTTACTCCCTGGCTGAAGAGAATGTTGCAGAGGTCAGTCTCTTTAATTCCAGTGATATTCCCTTGAATGACTATGCCCCTCACACAGAAGGCAGCAGAACTTTGTGTATCCACCCAGGAGAACCATGTAAGAGGGCAACCACCTGTATGTCACCACGGAGGCACTATAAATGTTAGTCATAGCTCAGGAACTTCAACAGCTGTTTCATGTTGTCATAGGTTTCTTTCACGTGGATGGCATAACCAGCTGGAATTGAAGGTTGCGCATTGCAACTAGGGAGCAAGACGGCTTTTAGGCTTGTTTTGGAAAAATCAGCAAAGAGTCTCCATTCCTCTCAATTATGTCTGATCTTCACAGCTTCCATTAAACTGTTAATGTCGTTGCATGCCACAAGATCGCCCTCCACGAAGAAGTATTCAACAAGATTTTTATCTCAGTTGCGAAACAAAGAAATATGAACATTACACTCTAGGAGATTCCACTTCCGTAGCCTGGAGCCTAAAGGTACCTTCACACATAACGATATCGTTAACGATATCGTTGCAACGTTACACTTTTTGTGACGTAGCAACAATCCCACTAACGATCTCATTATGTGTGACAGTGACCAACAATCAGGCCCCTGCTGGGAGATCGTTGGTCGTTGGGGAATGATCAGGACCTTTTTTTGGTCGCTGATCACCCGCTGTCATCGTGTTCACTTGTAACCAGGGTAAATATCGGGTTACTAAGTGCAGGGCCGCGCTTAGTAACCCGATGTTTACCCTGGTTACCATTGTAAAAGTAAAAAAAAAAACACTACATACTCACATTCTGATGTCTGTCACTTCCCCCGGCGTCCACAGGAAACTGCTTTCGGCTGACTGTGTCAGCGCCAGCCGTAAAGCAGAGCACAGCGGTGACGTCACCGCTGTTACTGCCGGCGCTGACACAGAAAGTGCAGGGAAGCTGACGGCGGGGGACGTGACAGACATCAGAATGTAAGTATGTAGTGGTTTTTTTTTTACTTTTACAATGGTAACCAGGGTAAATATCGGGTTACTAAGCGCGACCCTGCACCCAATGTTTACCCTGGTTACCCGGGGACTTCGGCATCGTTGTAGACAGTTTCAACGATGCCGAAGTCGTTCCCCTGATCGTTGGTCGCTGGAGAGAGCTGTCTGTGTGACAGCTCCCCAGCGACCACACAACGACTTACCAACGGCCAGGTCGTATCGCTGGTTGTGATCGTTGGTAAGTCGCTTAGGTAACGATATCTTTACAGCTCAGCCTTACTCTTGGGTAGATCCAAATCTCTAACAAGTTTGTTCAGTTCACTTTGTGTTATAAGGTGCGGTTCAGTTGAGGTTGCTGACAGAAAGTCTGGGTCGTGAAAGGAAGTGTAATGACGCTGCCTTGTGTCGTAGAGAGGCAGCCTAAGGGACGCTGGAGAGAGCGCAAGGAGAGAGAGGAAAAAGGCACGCAGTGCACACAGGACCTGAACTAGGCTGTTCATGCAATCACTACAGTGAGGTTGGGGCGGAGCTACCGCACAAGAACGGAGGGTCTGCAAAAGACGCAGGACACAGAGTACAAAGACAGAGATGTTGTCAGAGGACAAGCCGAGGGTCGGGAGCAAAGTACCAAGGGGCAAAACAGCAGACTAGTCAGAGACAAGCCAAGGCAAGGGGTCAGAAAGCCAGGACAGACAGAGAAGTACCAAGCAGAAAACAGGGGCAGTAGTCAGGGAACAAACCGGGTTATGCAGAGCAAGGCACACACTCACAGAGGCACAACGATTACAGACAAATAACCTGGGTCAGCTACTTCAAACCAAGCAGACGGAAGTATAACCGACTCAGGAACCATCAGCATTAAATAGGCGCCCCAGAACCAAAGAAAGGTGGACTGACTTAACCTAGACTCGCCCAGGATGGAGCCAGAACCAGCCCACCCAGAGTCATGACAATAAGACGCTTCATGACACCAAGCACCCTCACTTCCTGTTCCCTTGCAACCACTGAGCAAGATATGATGCACATCTATCGCAGCATATTTGTGGAGCCCAACTCTTGTCCTTCATCTCCTATTCTGCAGCCAAAATACAGGTTGTAGGCTTTCTTTACCATGGTAGTCAAGTTTGGCATATCTTAAAAAAACATATAGAAATCTGTCAATATGCTAAGACACTAAACTAAGAAATCCTTAAACTGTTTACCCTACAAAGAGAGCATTTATAAGCGTAGATGATGCAACTGTAATTAGGATTACATCATCGGAGCTGAGTTGGCGTTTTTTGATTGGGCGCTCTTATACGATAGAATACTGAAGGCTCCATAGATTAAATAGAAGATCTAGTAGACGAGCTGCTAATAATGAAATAATGATGAGGAAATCATAAAGATGCAATTTTTTTTATAAACCTGCATGAAAAGTGCCATAAGTAATTGTAACCTCCTCCGCATCAACTTTTTTCGTCTCTTAACCAATTTGGCCGCAGAACAGTGCTATCGGAGCTGGCTTAATGAGCTAGCTTGTTAAGCTTGACAATGACATTTCAAATAGATTCAACATGGTAGCTGTCAGTTCTGGCAGCCATTGCTTCACACACATCACGGTGTACCTTGGAAGTCTTCATATGAGCTTGTAAATTTCACAATACACTGAAATACCCAAGTATTGCACTGTATTGTATAAGCAATCAAACAATATTGAAGTCTTCAATAGAAAAAGAAATCTGCTAAAATACATAAAAGTTTAATAAACCCACCTTTACTAAAAGTAAATTGTAATATGTAAAAAATAAAATATTTGCATTTTCCATATGTGAACATGTCTGAACTAATAAAATATTTAAAGATTTATCCCATAAGATTAATGCCAAAACAGAACAATTTCCAGAATTTCCAGAATTGCCATTTTTCTGTTTCGCATATCCCCCCAAAAATGCAATAAAAAGTGATCCAATAGTAAAATTTACCCCCAAAATAGTATCAATAAAAATTCCAAGAATTAACAAGCACTTTACAGGTTAATCAATGGGAAAAAAAAATAAAAATATAAGCCTCAGAAAATGGCAACACAAACTATTTTTTTTAAAGTTATACATTTGTTTTAACTACAAAATATATATAAAAAATCTTTACAAGTTCGGTATCACCGTAATCTTTCTGACCTGAAGGATTGTATTTACAGATCATTTGTACTGTAAAATGAAACCCAAAAGTGTTGTCAGAATTGATTTTTTTTTGTTTACTATTCACATGGACCAGATCCATTTATAATAAATTTCTCCGAATTTTGGTCTAGAATAACTGGATAATTGTCCCTCTATACCTAAAAACGTGAACATACTTCTTAGTGAGGATTGTGGGAGTCACTTCTGTGATCGAGAATGAACAAAAACTTTTCTTTTAGATTTTGGTATAAACCATTTGTTGGATTTTGGTTATCGGAGATATTCTATGATGTCAAGAATATTGAGGTTGACCCGTTAGGAATGCTTTGTACTTAATTCTACTTCCTGGTTGAGCTCAATAAATTTGTCTAAATCCGAAAATAATGATGGCACTCCTGAAATATATTTGTTGCCGGTCTTTATTGACAAAATATGTCACCAAATGTTCCTTCTAGGAGCCATGCTTTATAATAACAGGTAAAGTTGAGCAAATCATCCAAAGCTCTATTGAGCAAATTTGACCAGTTTAGATGACCAGAGTCATCTGAATTGGATGATTTGAGTGCAAATTGAATTGGCTGGAGAGAGATTAAATAAACAATAATGTATCATATTCACCTCCTCAATCTCACAATCTCACACTGAGCTTCCAGCCTGGAACTCTACTTGCTCCAATTTGATCTTCTCTTTGGCCTGGAATGTTCCACAGTTATCTATGCACTACGCAACCACATAGGGCACCAGGCACGTCATTGACATTCAAGCTGTGCGTCGTGACCCACGTGGGGCACAGGGTTCATCATTGACATCAATAACGTGAAGAATGTTTACAATCATTTGGATTGTTACTTTGCCCTTTTTAAGGAGTATTTCCAATTTCGAGAAAGTCAACGGAGATTTCTTACCATTGACTACCAGTGTCCTGCCAGCCTGTGAATTCCAGTAAATCTGTTACCAGACTCCAGACTGCCTTTGGCTTCCAGACATCTGGTACCTGTCTGTAGTTACTAGGACTTTTTCTACCTTCCTGTGGTCTCCAGGACCTCCACTACCTGTCTGCGGCTTCCAGTACTTCTGCTTCTAGACTCCTGTCTAACTGTTGTTTCCATTAATGCTCCTCCTCCTGTCTGCAGTCTCCAGGACATCTCCTGTATGTCTGCGGATTCCAGTACTTCTGCTCCTACACTCCTGTCTACCTGTGGTTTCCATTACCTCTGCCTCCTGTCTGCAGTCTCCAGGACATCTCCTGTAAGTCTGCGGATTCCATACATCTGCTACTCATCTCTCACATGCCTCACCTGTATGATGTACCAACGTCCGAGGCCCGTGTGCCCACTTAGACATTGGGCTTTGAGGATCCACCTCACAAGATGAGCCTAACAAATTAATTTGAATGGAATTAACCCCTTGGACACAGCCGCCAAACATGCATAATGGGTGTACAAGCTGCATGTATGGAGCTGGCTCTGTACATGCCCCTTTGATGAGCTGATCAGCAGAGATCCCCAGGGGATCCCCAGCTAATGCGAGGATCTAAATGCTAAATTATAGCTAATATGTTGGAGTATTATATTGGTGGAAGTTTTATTCCTTGCAACCCCTGCTGATCAGCTGATTGGAACTCTCTTTGACTATCATCATTCGACTCCATGACATTACCCACATGCATTAGGTCTCAGTTTAAAGGGAAGACATATTTTCTAGATGGAAAAAAATCTGAATGCAGCTAATTTTGTTTCTGTTTCTCAAAGCCGAGCACAGTTTTGATAAATGACTGGAGACATATTCAAATAGAATTCCCAATGTGATGGGTGTTTGGAATAATTTGTGATGTATGAGCGATTCATGATAAATAATGCAGGGGGATGACTAAATTATCTGCTTTTGGCACATTTGATAACTGCTAAGCCTTTCATTTACCCTGGAAGTACAGTAGAAAGTGTACAGATATTGTACTCCTTTAGCGCATAATTGCTTTGTAATTGCTTACTGATGGTAACAGTTACACGTTTCTGCCTGTACAGATCAATCTTCAGAGCAGAAACTAATCTGAATGGAACATTCATCTTCGTTTTCTGAAAAATGATGGCCTACTAAGCTCTAACCAGAGAAACATCAGCTATGACAGAGGATTCTCATTTATTACATTAGTTACACAGTCAAATTAAATGATTTTATTGTTATTAAATTCAAGTAAACGTTTAACAAAAATTGCAACGATGTATCAATGTAGACATTTCTCTGTACATATCAAATACACGGTAAAATCCCTACGATCACAAATCAATGTGAGACCCAATAGATGCTGAATTATGAAATACGGTGGATTATTGGATATTCACAAAAAAGCATCTAAAAGTTTATAAATAAAGTATTTGTAGGCGTCGTGAATACAGATGAGCAAACCAATTTGAGAAGAATCAAATTTGTCTCAAATTGTCTCATGTCGCATAACGCTATGAAGCTGCAGATATAGGGCTAGTCTGCAGTTAAGTAGCATTAGAAACGTGTCTCGCTGCCATATTAACCCTGCTGTTGTCTTCGGTCAAAAACGACCGACCTTGAACTTCAATATTCTTTAAAATATTCAAGATGTGGCTCTGAAACCCGTGGCCGACCGACCCATCCTCATTTAAGTCAATCACCCACAAGTTTCAGAACCGCATCTTGAACACCCCCAAAATACCAAAGTTCAAAATAGGTCTCTCCAGACTGAAGACAACAGCAGGGTTAAAAGAGTCATTCCTGGGGAAAAAAATGAACTTTATTCCTCCCAGGAGTTGCGATGTGCGAACTCCTGGATATTCGGGTCCGGCGGGTTCAGCCGAACAGTTAATAAAGTTTGGTTTGAGTACCAGAGCAGTACCCGAAACTGAATCTGAACCCAGTCCACACTGAGATGAATGGTGGGACTGAACATCCATTGACTGCCACGCTGTCATCTGCAAGACAGCGAGGCAAACACTGGCTTGGATTGACGGTAAGATCATTACCGCCAGTCAGAGTTCTGTGGCTCACCTGCTGCCAAAATGACAGTGTGAGCCAGCAGCTGTGGCATGAGGTAAAAAAAGTTTACTTCTGGTCACATACCTCAGCGGATGGGAGTATTACTCCTATCAGGTTACGCCTGCTGTCCCTGATAACAGAGACAGCAGGTAGTTGCTGATGGGAGTATTCATCAGCTGGTGCCTGAACTATAAATAAAAAAAGTCATTGGTTCCCCTCTTATTTTGATAATCAGCATGGCAAAACTAACAGCAGCGGGCTGCAACCCCCAGCTGTAAACTTTATCATGGTGGTTTATCAAGAATAGAGGGGTCCCCATGCAGTTTTTCTAAAATTATTTAAATAAATAATTTAAAAAAAAACAGCGTGAGGTTCCCATCATTTTAGAAATAAAAATTCACACAGTTTCAATTTTTAATTTAAAAATAAAGAACAAAGTTTTACTCACCTTATGCCAATTCCATTTAAACACTCGTACCTTGTAAAAAACAGAAAATAATAAACAACAAAAATACTCACCTAACACCCATTCCATTGAAGCCCTTGTCTCCTGTAAATAAAACAAACAAAAAAAAACATATCTCTCACTTGTCTGCGATAAGTGGTTTTCAACCTGGACAGTTCCCATATGCGACCATCAAGTCTAAAAACCACAGGAAAATGAGCTGCCGCGAGTGCAGCATCAGTGACTAGCAGTTACGTCATCGAGGTTACTGCAGGTCACTGAGGTTGTGTTCCCAGCTTACTTCACTGTGAGTCGAGTCGATGAACTGCGGTCACCTCAGTGATATCACCACTAGCACTGTGAGAAAAAGGTTCATGGTGCAGCACTGAGCTCAGTGAGTTCACTGCAGTTGACTGTAAGAAATTTCTCACGGTGAACTGCGGTGAACTCACTGAGCTCAGCACTTTGAGACTTTTTCACACGGTGCTAGCGGTGATGTCACTGAGGTCACTGTAATTCATTAGCCCTGATTGCAGCGAAGTGAGCTGGGAACACAGCCTTAGTAACCTGCGATAACCTCGATGATGTCACCGCTAGTCACAGAGACTGCCCTCGCAGCAGTTCATTCTCCCATGGTTTTCAGCCTGGACGGTCGCATCTTGGCATCGTCCAGGTTGAAAACCACTTATCACAGACATGGATAACGGCGTGGGATAGTATGCCATACAGGTGAGGAAAATGGTTGTTTTTTATTATTATTTTTATAGGGGATGACACCTTCATTTGAATGGATGTTATCTGGAGTATTATTGTTGTTTAATATTTTCTGTTTTTTTACAGGGGACAAGGGTTTCAAATGACTGGGCGTAAGGTGAGTATAACTTTGTTTTTTTATTTTTAAATAAAAAGTAAAACGGTGTGTATTTTTATTTCAAGTAAAGGACTTTATTCCTGCTGCACGTGTATTTACAATTTGACTATGGGGTTAGTACTGAATAGGCACTGAGGAGAGGTCAGTATAAGATTTTTTTTTAATCCCTTCTTGGCAGATTCAAATTCCTTTACATTTATTTAATGTAAATTCAAATTCCCCTTTGAATTAAATAAACCTTCCCAAATCGAATTTCGGGAGTTTCGCTCAACTCTACTCACTACTGATCGGTCGCTTTCTCACTAAACTCTCCCCTCTCCAATCAATCCTAAATCCAGGAGTTAAGCCCACCTTTCTGTCCAGCTGCTACACTTATGCCTCACATCTGTGCCAGTCATTAAACTGGTGGCCCATCCACCTTAGCATACAATGTAAACTTCATTTACATCCAATTACCCACAAAACTCTCCAGAGCTGCCATGCTCTACATCTCATCCATCATCCTTGTCTACCATACTCGTGCTTCTGTCAATACACTAAGGCCAACATTCTTCATAATTTCAACCACTCTTTCCCATCTTCAAGACTTTTATTGTGTTACACGATTTCTTTAAAATGTGCTGTCCCAGACAATTGGGTTTATAATCCCAAACATTCACCATTTTTATTGTGCCATATATTTTTAGATAGACTCATCACCTTCCAACTTTTCTCAGTCTACTCTCCTCCTACTCAATTCCTTGGATTGCATTTACCTACAGGACAATAACGGTCCAGACATGTGTAAAATCCAATTGCCGACAATTGCAAACCAGATGTCTATAAGCCATACCAAATTATACTCAAGGCCATTGTCTTTCCATCTCTTCACGTGGTACGCAATAGGGGTCAAAAAAAGTGCAAAAGAGAAATCTCCACCCCGGATGGGAAAACTTGCTGAATTCATTTCTGCATTTAACCAATTTGCTACAGGAACACGTGTTTTTAAAGAAAATTACTTCTCCTTTAAAACTTGACCTGAAATAATTTCTAAACCATTACCGTAATGTCTGCTCCTGTTCAACACAAGGATGATTGGACTGATTATCCCAAAAAGCCGCTCTTCCTGATGACTGTGAGCTGTGAAATTGCCAACCCTGTGACCTAAAAGTCGGCTAATCAGATAATATGCAGAAAACCATGTACCGCTTGTACCAAGATGAACATCTTCATAACGCAATAACTAATCTCATTGCAGGAACTCATTTAGCAGACAGCTAATTATTTCTGTTTTCCTGTCTCCAGCGAGATTATCTCTCTCCTCCGATAGATCAGGCTACACAAATTAAAGTATGAAATGACTATAGGTCTTAATATATGTATTTGTTACTGGCCCACTATAACCTATTAGACAACTAATGGTGTGTGTCCTGAATTTGAATGCCGATAATGACTCTAATTAGTATTTTTCTTTCATGAAACATGAATGTATAGTTTATGCTCCAGTACCGTGAGTTTAAGAGGTCATTACTTTTTAGAAAGATGTTGGCCAGCTGTAGATTTACCGTACAGCTTGGGGATTTAGATAGGATCCCATGTAGAAAAGTTCTAGAAACCTTTTGTCTCGCGAAGCTTAGTTGGAGATGGTAAAAATGAAGATAGAAGTGTCATTTACATTCAGAGCTACGGAAGACGATGGAGGAAATTACCGAGAAATAAACATGACTTTAATTAATGAAATGGAGTAAATTTTGGGCCAAATCAAGCCATGAAATTGTGGTGTTTCATACATAAAGTGGTGGTGTTTTATACGTAAAGTGGTGGTTTTTCATACATAAAGTGGTGGTGTTTTATACATAAAGTGGTGGTGTTTCATACATAAAGTGGTGGTGTTTCATACATAAAGGGGTGGTGTTTCATACATAAAGGGGTGGTGTTTCATACATAAAGGGGTGGTGTTTCGTACATAAAGTGGTGCTGTTTCATACATAAAGTGGTGGTGTTTCAGACATGAAGTGGTGGTGTTTTATACATAAAGTGGTGGTGTTTCATACATAAAGTGGTGGTGTTTCATACATAAAGTGGTGGTGTTTCATACATAAAGTGGTGCTGTTTCATACATAAAGGGGTGGTGTTTCATACATAAAGGGGTGGTGTTTCATACATAAAGGGGTGGTGTTTCGTACATAAAGTGGTGCTGTTTCATACATAAAGTGGTGGTGTTTCAGACATGAAGTGGTGGTGTTTTATACATAAAGTGGTGGTGTTTCATACATAAAGTGGTGGTGTTTCATACATAAAGGGGTGGTGTTTCCTACATAAAATGGTGGTGTTTCATACATAAAGGGGTGGTGTTTCGTACATAAAGTGGTGGTGTTTTATACATAAAGTGGTGGTGTTTCGTACATAAAATGGTGGTGTTTCATACATAAAGGGGTGGTGTTTCGTACATAAAGTGGTGGTGTTTTATACATAAAGTGGTGGTGTTTCGTACATAAAATGGTGGTGTTTCGTACATAAAGTGGTGGTGTATCGTACATAAAGTGGTGGTGTTTTATACAGAAAGTGGTGGTGTTTCGTACATAAAGTGGTGGTGTTTTATATATAAAGTGGTGGAGTTTCGTACATAAAATGGTGGTGTTTCGACCATAAAGTGGTGGTGTATCGTACATAAAGTGGTGGTTTTTTATACACAAAGTGGTGGTGTTTTGTAATTGAAGTGGGGGTTTTTGTAGCTCAAATTCTGACAAATTTCTGACACTCTTTCCGCTAAGCTCTCTGCCCACTTTTCACCAAGATCTCGCACTCGATAGAGACCAACATAAAAACTCCAAAAGTTGCAGCATTTTTGGGCATTCACAAAATGTGAAAATTAAGTCAACATTTCAGAGTTTTATGCTAGAATTCTGACTCAGAGCAGAATTGGTTGTAATTTATGAATCATATTTTACTCTGCTTTTCACTAAAGATGAGCCAATAAGATCGGATGGAATTTAATTCTACTCGAATTCTTTCTAGTAAGCATTCGCCAAAATGCGGATTTTTTTTTGCAATTCGCTTCTGCATGGATTCAGGAAAATGGTGGATGCTGAAGTACATTTTTCTGAACCGTAAAGGGTCATCAAAAGGTTAAAAAAAATACTTATGCCTACCTTAGCGCTGATCTCACCAGGACTCTGCTCCTCAGCATCACACATCTGGTCTTCAGCACATCTACTGATCCATGCACCTTGTGCTGAAATCCCCAGGACTTACAGATTTAATGAGGCCCTGAACTATCCTGCACGGGAACGCAAGTTCACAGTACACTCTGTGATGGCATGAAGTCATGACATTTTGTGGACTTTTGCAGAACTGTCCTGGGTCTTATCAGAGTCGAAAGACCCTAGTGGAGGCTCGGAGATAATAGCACAAGTGTCAGGGATCAGAAGATGCAACGAGGACAGGACAAGTAATGGTGAGGAGCGGAGGGTCCGGAGAGGTGAACGGTGAGATGAGTACAACCATTTTTTTTAATTTTTTTTTTTTTTACATATCACGTTTATTATTCTTTCTAGTCCCCAGAACATTAAATTTATGGAGAATAACGTCATTGTGAATCGAATTTCCTGAGAAAATCCTAGCGACTTCGAATTTTGCCTCATCTTTGGGTACCCCAACTCTCGCTGTTACATATTGTTCTTCTATAAAAAGAAGAGAGTTGATCCTACACTTCGAATAAAGTGCAAAACTTTGATTCCATCAATATTCCTTCAGTAAAAACGTGATTCAAGGAAAAATCCACATTTCGAAATGGGTAAATATATCAACCGAGGAGAAAGTCCCATGAGAAAGAAAATTCAAAGTCTTGGTTGACGCATTTGGAATTGACACTTCTTATTAATAACCTCGTTGTTCTTCTCCTAGACATCATATGAAGAACGTGACACAAAGCTTTATGAGAAGTATTATTACTTGGTACTATTATTATTTCATTATTTTCTGAAGTTTCTTCTTTCTTAATCTTTTTCCCATTGTTTATCTTAGACATTCCATCCTATTTTATGTAGCCTGTGAATACATCCGAGTTTTATTACCTGTTTATAATGATATGTTCTTGATACGAGCTCTGACTCGTCACTTTTGAATCCCATGTTGTGGTTTCTGGTCACGTGTGCGAGGATATGTACACCTTGTATATTTCCTATACTGTTTTGGATCTTCTTTGTCTAAGCAATGCCTAAAAAAAACTTTTATCTAATCAACGAAGTCTAGAAATAAATACAATGCGTAGAATTAGACAATATAAACACACATTGAAGAAAGTGGAAAATTGCTTCTTGGGGAGATCCACTTGATATCACATTGCCTCCTGGGAAAAAAAAGTATGCAAAATTGCTCCCCACCAGAAGGAAGTAAACTGTTTCTCTAGTGACATCTATTGGTAGCTGCCATGAAAGTCAATGCCGACCCTACGAGGAGCCTTGAAACATTTCTGCAGAATATCTGAAGAACTTAGTAAAAACTTGTCCGTTTAACCTCTCGACAGGCTTCTCGCTGTCCTCCGTCACCTTTTCTCTGCGTTTATTATTCAGTCTTTCCGATGACCGGGTTTACAAACAGAACACGTAAAGGGGTGATGAAATATACAAAACCTGCACATCTTGGATATCAATCATATTACTTGAGGTGAGCTTGATGAGATGATTATCCAGTTCATGCAAATAGCTAAGGGAGGTAAAGTTGAATTCATGGCTATTAATCTGAATACCGGCTCTGCTATGTAATTGGAAAATTGTAAGACCTATTATGGAAAATGGAAGGCAAAAAAAAAAAAAAAAAACGGTGTGCGACCGCAGATTAACTTTGCACTTGACAGTGAGGTCTCAAAATGACACTTACCGGAGGATAATAATATTTTGGCAAGAAGCCATTTCTTATATGTGGCTCTGCTGTAAACAGCCCGGACCTCGGCTAATAACTTTCATCTCAATTGCATCCACTTCCTTATAAGAAATGGTATAAAGTAGACGGTAAATCAATCCTATGTCCTGCAAATTTCTCACCATTAAAATCAACTCCTTATTGTTCCAATAAAGTTGCAAAAAAATGAAGCAACTTTTCTATCAGCCGTCATTAAAAATAAATTCCTTCCGTATTTTATATTCAGCTTCTATGCAGGTCTACAGACTGCAAAAAAGCCTTGTGCTGTCGAATGCTTCCGTCATGTGTTACTCCGCTCCATCTGCTCCCTCTTCTCCTCTTCTTCATTAGCCTACGGTTTATGAATATGGATGAGCGGACCACTGGAAGTTTGGGTTCTGGTACCCAACCCAAACTTTAGTCCAAACTTCAGTTCTGGTACCAGGACTTTACTGAACATTCAACCCAAACCCTATTGAAAACAACGAGAACCCAAACTTTGGAACTGGAAAAAAAACCTCTTCTCCCGGAACTCCGATCATTGGAACGGTCTTCTGGAGAGAAGTCTGTCTTCGATGTCTACTGCAAAGTTCGAACCCCCAAAGTTTGGGTTTGCTCATCTCTAGTTATCAAGAAAAGATATCAGAGGGAGAGGAGAAGAACACGACTACAGGACTGAGTTTGTAGTCTGTAGCTATGGAGAGACATCGGTCTGCACGTGAGCTGTATGCACTTAATGCTTGGAGATATTTTTAACAATTTTTTTTTTAAACTGAGCTCAGCCTGAAAAAACAAACAAATGACTGTATACTCACTTTTCAATAGTCTGCCCTCCTCCATACAGAAGACTTGGTCTGCCGCAAGCATTCTTTATTACTCTTCCTCTGGGAACGGTGCGTGCCACGATGACTACCACCAGCACTTTATTGGTAACAACACCAGAAATAAAAAAGCAGTCTTAAGTCCAGTTATATGCAAATTACAAAAAGAACTTTACTAAGAATAACAGGTGAACAAACAGCAGAGAGAGGATCCTCCATGGTATCCTCAACACGCAAAAACAGGGCAAAAATGGGTCCACATCCAAATATCCATTATTTATGATGTATATAGAAATAACTTATCATGCATATAAGTAATGCAGCCAACTGGCTGACATATGTTACAGACAAGGAGTGTCAAGGATACTCACATATGCAAGAGAGGTACATACCCGTAAGTTAAACGTGTGGGTAGATGCGCACCCACTTCGTGCCCACCCCGACGCACGTTTCGGCTGATGCCTTTCTCAAGGGGTATTCTTAATAAAGTTCTTTTTTTAATTTGCATATAACTGGACTTAACACTGCTTTTTTATTTCTGGTGTTGCTGGTTATATTCATTTGCAGTTTGTCTGCTACAGTCCGACCCAGTACTATTACTCTTTTTTCTTTACAGTATTAACGTTTGTGATTATCTGTATACATTTGACTGGTATGTTTTCCATTAAATATTTTCAGCACTTTATTGGTGCATAGAGCCCCAAAAAAGAATTTCAGGCCATATTGTTTAGGTCGGACACACAGAATAAATAACTATACACATCACAACCATCGGGCGGCTACTCATAGACATTTATAGCATAATCATCCCCAACACAGTATCACAAAATCATAACCCAAAAATTGTAATCTCACATTACTCATCTTGAGATATGTTGGGCCAGAAGAAAGGTAGGGAAGGTAAAAATTAGTAGTGGTAGATAGTGATGGTGCTGTTTATTCTCAGTCTTCTTGATATTGAATTTCACATGAAATACAATAATGCCTAAAGCAGACAGTGTAAACATGGTATTAAATTGGCATTTCTATCTGCATAAGCTATCAATGTCTGACCGATGCAGATCTCACATCTGGAGACATCGTATATTTAAAGAATAGAGCCTAAGATTGTATGGCTGGTTCAAGCAGTAGTAAGTGCTCCTTGCTACCAAGAACCTGCACTCATCCAAGTCACAAGACAATCCCAGCTCTTCCAATGCTTGGCTCTGCTACATCAATGTGTATTTCATCCAATTAGGCTCTGCTTTTCCAAGTTCTGTCGGCACATTCGGCTCTGCTGAGTCAACATTCCTGTTTGCTAATTTGGTTCTGCTACATTAAGGTACCTTTCTATCAATACAACTCGGCTATTCCAAGGTACTGTCGGCACAACCAGCTCAACTGCATCAAAGTATCTGTGTGTCGACATGACTTACCTGTTCCCAGGTGCTCTTCACAGACTCGGATCAGTTGTACCAAGGTGAGACCTAAAATAAAAACAAAATGAGTAAATACCCTGCGGTAAGTAAATAAATAGCAATAGCGCATGGGAATAACATGGGATACTTAGCTAACATTGTTTTGATAAAAAAAAACATAAATGCCATCCCACTACGTCAAGGTGACCCTACTCGGGACAGTCCTAACCTCTAGTATTAAAACCTTACCATATGTAAAATGATGAAAATTTTAATACGATACATATGACCATATGCCTACTCATTGCATAGATACAAGCTTATATTCCAGTTCATTTCTTTCGGTTTTTGCTTTATGTTTCTACAGTCAGGGAAAATAACGGCATGGCCCCCCTTTTCTTTGAGCTGGACATTATCTATATATATATATACATATATATATATATAATCGTCTAAGGGGCATTTGCGACTGTTTGTCTGTCTGTCTTTCTGTCTGTATGTCTGTTTTTCTGTCTGTCACGGAAATCCCACATCGCTGATTGGTCGCGGCCAGCGATGGGCACAGTCTGGCCGCGACCAATCAGCAATGGGCACAGTCCGGCCGCGAATTCGCCCCTTCCTACTCTCTGTCAGCGATTACACAGGGTTAATGGCTGCGTTACACAGCGTTATGCCGCGGTGTAACGCAGTCCGCTAACGCTGCTATTAACCCTGTTAGGGTGACCAACTTTTTACTATTGATGCTGCCTATGTATTCCTTACTTCTTGCAGTTAATACAATTTTTACTTATTCACCTTGGCGTTTTACTGGTCCTACTGAAGTGCTCTTTCTTCCTGCGAGTAATATTTTGGCAATTTCTTGCATATTATACACTGTACCGATGCAGCGTCACTAATGTATGGGAATTGAAAGCACTGACACCAGTATAGGGTGCACTGGTAAAAGCTGCAGTGTAAATCTAATGCTGCTGCAGTGTAGTATAGCGCAACCTCCACCAGGGGATGCTAGTGAGGGAAGAGAGGTTGCACACACAGCGTAACACCACTGAGCAGCAGCAAAGTGTCACAAAGTGGCAAAAGAGTGGTCAGACGAGCCGAGTCAGAAACCGTCAGGCAAGAAGTACCAGAGGTCACAGCAATAAACGTGGTCAAATACAAGCCAGAAGTCAGAGCCAGACGGGAGCAGATAAAACCGAGCCGAGAGACGATAAAACAGGTCAGAAGCCAAGCCGGGTCACATACCAAGAGGTTCAAGAACAGGGAGTGAACACTAAGACAAAGCTGGGTGGCAGGAAAGGGAAGTCACGGGAAAAGAGTACACGGGCAGAGGACAAACACGGTATCAAGGGGTCAGCTGCTCTAGCCTGGAAGCATGAACTATCCCTGACATTGGTCTGCAGGCCACAGCAGACTGAAATAGCCACACAGCACCCAAAATAAGGCAGAGAAGGTTAACCCCTGCATGACCAGACCACGGAGAAAATAACAAGAAACAAACCCTGGCCTGGATCATGACAGTAATCCGGGCCATGAGCAATGCAACACCCTGGATTTTGACCGGAGAGGGAGATGAGTGCAGAGGAAGCGGGAGAATAGATAATACAAAAAGCAACTTTGATACATTATTTCCAGGGGGGCTTTTCTTTAGTGCTGAGTACATTTTAAGAAACATGTGAAATATTTACATTTTCTCAATATTGCAACAAACAAATCTGTAACTTTGTCATTAAATTTGATTGCGTTACCTACGACATTGGAGCCTCAGTTATTAATAATGGCAGCGCCCATAAATACGATCGTGTCCAATACAGGAAAACATGATTGCTCTGATTGAATTATTCCGGCAAATGATGATGATTATTATTATTATTTCCGCATTCGTTATTCTATTACTGACACATTAATTTGGCTGTGTCGCGTTGTGACCTATATTTTGTATTTCTCGTCGTAAAGTGCCATGTATTTGGAGTTTTATATGACTTTGTGACATGCATCTGGAGTTACACATCCATTAGTGACATTTATTTGACTTTAAATCACAATGGGTAACGACAGAATGAGGCCTCCAGCCACCGTCAGAGGGAAGATGAAAATGTGCTGATAATAATTACAGCCTTTGTTATCTGTGGATTATCTCCCAGTGTTCGGGTCTCTCTGCACTTTCAATTTTGGAAAAAAAACAAAACAAACGTAAAACGACAGAGGATGAGGTCAAATGCATAACCCAGGTCTAGTGCTAAACTACGCCTGGTATTTAGCCCCTGCCTGTTGGAGCAATTTCTCATTATGCTTTTGTCATTTTTTCCATAATGTTATTTTTGTATTCTTCCATTGACATAGCCTTAGGGCTTGTTTTTTTTTTTGTAGTTTCACCCAAAAAAACTTTTTTTTTCATCAGTAAAAAATTGCTGATAAAAATCGGTCCAAAAGAACAGCGTGATGTAGAGGCAGAGACCCTGATTCCAGTGATGTGCCACTTGCCGGTCTTCTTGCTGTCATCTTGTTACAATCCCTGTTTTATCACCGGCAGATCTGGCAGTGCTCAGAATGCTGAGCTCTGCATAACTCCTCCCACGCAACTGATTGGCAACTTTCTCCTTGTGCATCAGATCAAACAATATTCTTTTAAGGCTTTGTTAAATTTATTTGCTCAATTTACTTAAAAAGGAGCCTACAATCAAAAAATGATTTATTGTTTAAAGGAGGTTCTACTGTTAGCATGCATTTTTCAAAATTTGCTGTAATTTTTTTTATTCTTTATATCACAATCTTTATTTAAAAAAAACAACAAACTGTGGTAATCACACAATATTCACACAGGCCACTGGAGCTATTTTATTTTATTTCTGTCCTTTCAAGAACAGTTTTCAGTAGCTTCATTATCAGCAGAGGCAGGATTACAATGACAAGTGACATCTCTATACACGGCTGATAACACAGGCGATATCACAGCCGACCTTCATCCCTTCCCTTCACAATGACCTGTGCTCAAGCTCAATAGATTTTTATATGCAAAATATGGAGAGAGGGCGTGTTCTTTGCAGCTAATGTACATGTGAGTTTACTGAAACAACAGGTAATTAAAGTCTAAAAATGACCCAGTTGCCAGTATGGAAACTATAAATATTGTATTTTTGTTTTTAATAAAGATTGTGAAATGGAAAACAAAAATTGGACAATTTATTTTTTAAATAGCAATAGCACAAAAACCTATAAACAATAGGGTTAGAGTGAGGGTTAGGGTTAGAGTTATGGTTAGAGTTAGGGTTAGAGTTAGGGTTAGAAGTAGGGATACACCAATCACACTGACAGAAATAACAGAAAGGATCACACAGATAAAAGGTAAAAAAGCCAGTGGTCCAGATGGGATCCTCCCAGAAATGCTGAAATACAGCCCTCCAGACATCCAGGCTGCGATAACAAAACTATTTAATATTGTACTGCAGGCCGGCTGCTTCCCCAAAAACTGGAACCAAGGCCTCATAACCCCTATACACAAAAATGGGGACAAGTACGACCCAGCAAACTACCGAGGGATATGTGTCAGCAGCAACCTGGGTAAACTCTTCAACTGCATCCTGAACAAGAGGATCCTCACCTTCCTCACCGAGCACAACGTCCTCAGCAAGAGCCAAGCAGGGTTCATGCCAAACCACCGCACCACTGACCACATCTACACTCTGCACAGCCTCATCAAGAGCCACGTCCACAATACAAAGAACGGGAAGATATACGCTTGTTTTGTGGACTTCAAGAAGGCCTTCGACTCAGTGTGGCACCCAGGACTATTCCTAAAATTGCTGGGGAGCGGAATAGGAGGCAAAACATATGATGTCATCCGAAGCTCCTACACAGAGAACAGTTGCAGTGTGAAGGTCAACGGAAGGAGGACAGCCTATTTCCAACAAAGTCGAGGAGTGAGACAGGGCTGCAGCCTCAGTCCAACGCTCTTTAACATCTACATCAACGAGCTGGCAGTGGCCCTAGAGTCCTCCTCAGCACCAGGACTCACCCTCCATGACACCCAGGTGAAATTTCTGCTGTATGCAGATGACCTCGTGCTGTTATCACCAACTGAGAAAGGCCTCCAAGATCATCTGAAAATCCTAGAGACCTTCAGCAGCACATGGGCACTGCCAATCAACGAGAAAAAAACTAATATCATGGTGTTCCAGAAAAGAAAGCAGAAACCCACTGGCAATCCTACCTTTATGATAGACAACCGTCCACTTACTGAAACCAACAGGTACACCTACCTGGGCCTAGAACTCAGCCAGTCAGGGAGCTTCAAGCTAGCCATAGAGTCACTAAAAGACAAGGCATCCAAAGCCTTTTATGCCATCAGAAGGCGTCTGTACCACCTCAAGGCACCAGTAACCGTATGGCTAAAAATTTTTGACTCCATCATTGCCCCAATTCTTCTATACGGTAGTGAGGTCTGGGGCCCAGTCTCATACCCAAACTGGTCAAAGTGGGACGCTGGGCCGACAGAAATATTCCACCTAGAGTTCTGCAAGCATCTTCTCCAAGTCCATCGGAGCACATCAAATAGCGCCTGCCGAGCAGAGCTGGGCAGATTCCCACTACACATCGCAATAAAGAAGAAGGCGCTGTCATTCAAGGCTCATCTACAAAGTAGCAGTCCCAGCTCCTACCATCACAAAGCCTTACTACACCAGGAAGCCTCAGGAAGCCTCCCAAGGAAAAGTACCCAAAGCCAGTCTGACCAAGCCATCAACCCCCATGGCCTGACAAAAGGTGAAATCCAGAAAATGGTACACAAAGTCAAAGAGGAATATCTCAGCATCTGGAGGAACGACATAAACAAATCCCAGAAACTGACAATATACCGGAATCTACAGAGGGAGTACAAACTGGCCCCATATCTAGAGAAACTAGAAAACCCCAAAGATCGACAGATCCTGAGCCGGTACAGACTGAGCGCCCACAGCCTACTCATCGAATCCGGGCGGCACCGACAGAACTACAAGCCTCGAGAGAACAGACTCTGCCAGCAGTGCCCCCAGGAGGCCGTGGAGGATGAGGCCCACTTCCTGCTGAGGTGCCCCAAATACTCCGCAGTGAGGGACACTCACTTCAAGAGGCTGTCTGATCTCCTCCCAGATTTCACCTCCAAGGAGGAGGAAGAGAAACTGCTGATAATACTGGGGGAAGAGGAAAGTGCAGTGGCCGTAGCAGCGGAATATGTCAGTGCCTGCCACAGACTAAGAGGAGCCTGATATGTCATGGACTCCCGTACCCCAACACTGGACATATCCCTATCCCCCGACTAAAGAGCCCGATATGTCATGGACTCCTATACCCCACCCTGGAAACATCCCCTATCCTCTAAAAGGAATTTGATATTCCCTGGACCTCTATATGCCCCCCCTCCCCCACCCCCGTATTTTTACCATATGCTTTGGCAATGCTAACATGTACTTAGTCCTGCCAATAAAGCTCATTTGAATTTGAATTTGAATTTGAATTGAGTTAGGGTTAGAAGTAGGGTTAAGGTTATAGTTAGAGTTATGGTTAGAGTTATGGTTAGAGTTAGGGTTAGAGTTAGGGTTAGAGTTAGGGTTAGAAGTAGGGTTAGAAGTAGGGTTAAGGTTATAGTTAGGGTTAGGGTTAGAGTTAGGGTTAGAAGTAGGGTTAGAAGTAGGGTTAAGGTTATAGTTAGGGTTAGAGTTAGGGTTAGAGTTAGGGTTAGAGTTAGAGTTAGGGTTACAGTTAGGGTTAGATGTTGGGTTAGAAGCAGGGTTAGAAGTAGGGTTAAGGCTATGGTTAGGGTTAGAGTTAGAGTTAGGGTTAGAATTAGGGTTATCGTTAGAATTAGGATTAGCATCAGTGTTAGGGTTAGAGTTAGGGTTAGAACTATGGTTATCATTAGAGTTAGGGTTAGAGTTAGGGTTACAGTTGTGTTAGAAGTTGGGTTAGAAGTAGGGTTAGAAGTAGGGTTAAGGTTATAGTTAGGGTTAGAGTTAGGGTTAGAATTAGGGTTATCGTTAGAATTCGGATTAGCATCAGTGTTAGGGTTAGAGTTAGGGTTAGAATTGCGGTTATCATTAGAGTTGGGGTTAGAGTTAAGGTTATAGTTAAAATTAGGATTTGCATTAGTGTTAGGGTTAGAGTTAGGGTTAGAATTATAGTTATCATTAAAGTTAGGGTTAGAGTTAGGGTTATAGTTAAAGTTAGGGTTAGAGTTAGGGTTAGAGTTAGGGTTATAGTTAAAGTTAGGGTTGGAGTTAGGGTTATAGTTAGGGTTAGAGTTAGGGTTAGAGTTAGGGTTATAGTTAGGGTTAGAGTTAGGGTTAGAGTTAGGGTTAGAGTTAGGGTTATAGTTAAAGTTAGGGTTGGAGTTAGGGTTATAGTTAGGGTTAGAGTTAGGGTTAGAGTTAGGGTTAGAGTTAGGGTTAGGCATTTTCTTATGATCTTGTCCCTTTAAGTCTAAAAAGTGGGACAAATTTCTGTAAGTTTTTACCTGTTTCTTGGAGGATAAGGCATCTTATTCCTGCATCTGACGCAGTCAATTTTAGCAGTGCTTTCCTTGAATACTCTACTTCATATATAATCTTCTCGTAAGTTCCATTCTTTGAATAGATTTGAGAATATACAGCGAGTGTCATCTATCTCAATGCAATTTCAGGCATGAATTTTCAACAGGATAATGTTACTATTTAAAAAGATTGCAGCCGTAATATAACCGTGGAGAGTACGGAGGAGCTGAGAGCGCCGGACGGAAGAGGTGTATTTGTATAAATAGCTGCAGTTTCCAGTTTATATATTATGTGTCTTGCTGTATATTGTCACGTTGGGGAATTTTCTTATATTAAAGGGCAACAAACTCAATTTCTTATACTCTTTTAGCAGGAGAGTGTTTCCTCCTTTAGGCTATGGTCCCACAATGAGTTTTTGATGTTGCAGATTTTCTGCACCATTTCTGCACTTTTTTAATTGTATTTTGAGAGTGTATTTTTAGCATAAATTTTTAGCTCTTTTTTTGACACTGTGGTTATTGTCTTTTGTTTGTATGTCATGTTTTTTTTTTTTAAAGCTGCTTTGTTTTCGATCCTTCCTGATATTTGGCTTTGAAAAAAATTCATAAGCGGATTATATATGTTTTTTATGCATTTCCACCGCATCTTTACATGCAATTCTATGGGGAAAATCTGCACATAAAGCTCAGAGAAATTGCCATGTTGCGGTTTTGAAACACGCATCGTAGGTCAGTTTACTCTGAGTAAAATGGAAGCACAGTGTGATAGGTGTCGAGTTCCCGCCTCTACACAGGGAGAAACTCGAACTACCTCCGCTGCAGTCTCCCATTCTTCTCCAGGTGCAATAGAGTCTGCTCAGCGGAGACGTCGGTCCCAGCGTCTGACTCAGGCTGATACTGGACGACTGGTTACTACTGCCCTTCCAAGGTCTGTCTTTGTAGCCAGCACTGATCAGCAGCGAGCAGGTCTTTCTGGGACTAAGTCCCGCTTTTCTCATACTGAGCATGCCCACGGGACGACCTTCCATTGGAGGTTGGGGGTCACATGCTCAAGTCCTGTTGCGGCTCCTATTGGTCCATCTGGAAGGTCTTGTAGCACTGCCGCTATAAAAGGTTTGCATGGCCGCTCGGCCATGCGCTCGTGTACATTTGAAAACGTGTGTGTGTTGATGAGTGTAAGTCTTTCTTTATTCATCCCCTTCCTTGTGTATGACTGCTGACGTAAGGTGGATGTCTGCTATCTAGCGCCCGGCTGATCTATCAGCACAAAAACACACAAAACAGCGTCTAATTGCAGTGACCACCAGTGCGGCGCCGTGCGCTATTAGAGCACTTTCCTGTCCCAAGTCTGGGTGGTTAGTGGCATCCGCCAGAGTGGCACAGCACGCACTCTTGTGCATATAAGTTACCTTTTCTGTTACTCTGATACCCCTATTGTGGGGTCGAGCGCAAGAGGTCTACACGAACTCTAATCCTGCGTCCTGGGATAGAGTTCTGTGATTCCTTGCTTGCGCTCTTTGTGCGGTATCGCAACCCTGTGACACAACAGGGTTCGCTTCCTTCATACAGGGTGAAGTTAACCCATGTGTGTATCCACATTGTACCACCATATAGTCTGTCATTACTCAGCAGCAGGTTCCATCTCTGCACGGTGGACCCCGGGCTGCGAACGCACCTCATACCTTCTCTCTAATTATTTGGTGCGTTCTGCTAGCCCTAACACAGTGGGCATGAGGTTTTTATAAATCCCATTTAATTTGCTTGAACTGCAAGATTGTTATGATCCAGGTCGGCGTTTGCTTCTTGCTTTTCCTTCCCCCACCTGGTTATGGTGAGGTTAACCTTTCCTGCCTCTCTTTGGTTCGTGGGTGGCTATTTATTGGTGCCACTCCTGGGAGCATGTGTCAGTGATAGTTCCAGTCCCTGGCTTGAGCAGCTGACCTGGGTACTCTAGTAATCCTTCTGCCTCTGATTACCAGTATTTGTGCCTGACCCGTTCCCTATCCCAGTCTTAGTGTGTGTTTGGTGGTTTCCTACAGTGTATGACTCGGCTTGTATTCTGAACCTTGCCTCCTGCTTTCCGTCTCTGTTATTACGTTTCCTGTCTGGCTTTGACTCTTTGGCTAGTACCCTGACTACATCTTCTGTGTCACGTTTTGGATCCCTCGCCCCCGTCTGGTTCCGATTTCTGGCTTTGTCTCTGACCACGTGCTTTGCTATGACCTCTGGTACTTCGTCTTCCTGTTTGTTGCTGACCGGTCTGACTACTCTGCCGCCTCCTAGTGGCACTCCTCGCTTTGCACTTTGGTGCTACACAGTGCGTGCTACCTTTTTCCCCTTACTTGCGCTCCCTGCTGGAAGTTGTGTGCAACTGCCTTGCAGTTGCATTACAAAGATGCTGAGGTTTTGACCTAGCAGCGTCAAAAGTCACCAAAAACTCATCGTGGGCACGTAGCTTTAGGGTCTCCATCAACCAGATTTAAAAGTAGATTTTATAATGTCCCCATCATGTCCATGCTTTACACAATCAATCTATTGATTTTAACCCCCTTGGTACATATAGACGCAGCTGTACGAACGCTCGAGGGTCCACATGTGTTTTATTGCCAGGGTCTGCCTGTCACAGAAGTGACCTGTGCTAGCTCTGATTGCTGTTGGTTAAGATTTAATCAAGGACACCAGCATTTAAATGAAGTAATTGCCAGACCACCATCTTGGTACCCCTAAAAATAATAATAATAAATAATAATTTAAAAAATCCCTTTTTATAGTATATATATATATATATATATATATATACTATAAAAAGGGATTTTTTTAAATATATATATAAATATAAAATGGAAAAATATAAGTGTTTGAATCAACAACATCTCTTATTCCAGTATAAAAATAGAAATAAATAAACAAATAACGATATCTGGTAAAGCCATTTCCGGAAACATTTGATTGATCAAACTATCAAAGTTATTAACCTGCATGGTAAATGACGTAAAGAGAGAAAAACACAAAACATCAGAATTGCTATTTTTATGTTTCTCGCGTCTCAGAAAACAAGGCAATAAAATGTGATAATAACATTGTTTATAACCCACATAGGTTACCGGTATAAACATAAGCTCATCATGCCTCAAAAAAAAAAAAAAAGCTCTATCAAAAGAAAAATAAATAATTTGAAGGTCTCGGAAAATGTCGACAACAAACAAAGTCATATTTGAATGCAAAAAAATTGGAGCACAAAACCCATAATAAACCCCTTCTACAAAATACAAGCGCTTGTGGTTCTTTTTTACTAACCTCCATAATGGTAAAAAACATCTATAAAAGTTTGGCATTGCCGTAGTTTTTCTTTTTGCCCATGTTCTTTCTTTTAATCTGAAATCGATGTGAAATAAAAACAATATTTGTTATTTTGTAAGCACTTAAATTAGTTTGCCAATTTGAAGGCTGTAAAAATGTTATAATTAATCGCTAATTGGGATTAATTTGCACAGACCAGTCACGCAGTTAATATTTTTAGCAAAATACTTGATCATCTGTTAGACGGAGCTGTCATCTGTCATTCGTTAATACTCGCTCCGATTCCGCGTTTTTGTAAATATAAGACATTTATTGCCAGTTTTCAAAAATAATCAACCTCTTTTGCCATCGTGACCTGGAAAATAAAACAAGAGGGGTCATTTGCTGTAAAATTGTTGTTAGTTGTGAGTCTAGAAGAAGCTTAAAATAAATATTCGATTTTTATCTTTTTATTTTTTTAGCCGAAAATGCGTCAACGGTAAGGAGCAAAAATTCACAATGCATCCAAGTTTTAATGAATATTTTCCTTTTTGTTCTGTTCCCCTTTGGCATTTCTTCTTTGTTAAGTTTGACTCGCAGAACAATTATTTTATTGGATGATGAAAATAAAACTTTGTATTATTTTGGAAAATACATTTGCCTAATGTAGAAAAAATATTGTTTTTCTCTACAAGTCTTTGTCTAAAAAACTAAATAAAAAATGAATGTTAACTCTCAAAAATTACGCAGGTAAATTTTAGTTAAAGGTCCTTAGATTTTCAGCCTTATAGGAGATAAATATGTTAAAAAAAATAGTTTTTAATATGAAAAATGTTTAAAATTCACAGCGGTCCTGTTATTATTTCTTTTACTCCACCGTCTTACCGTCATTTGAACCTTCTTTTTTGTCTGGCATACTCATTTGCGCTCATTTTTATCTTATTTGTGCCAAAACTGACAGTTTAGTTTTTTTTTTACTAAGTCACTACATTGTTGTGCAGTTCTACTCTAGTGCCTGGCTGGCATCGATGACTTGAAAAATATTTCTACCGTGTTTCCCCGAAAATAAGAGAGAGCCTTATATTATTTTTTTGCTTCAAAAGATGGGTTAGGGCTTATTTTCAGGGGATGTCTTATTTTTTTCATGAACAACAATCCATACTTATTCTGAAATAAAATAAATCAACATTTATTCAAATATGATCATGTCATCACACACTGCACATATACATGTATATACACAGACTACACATGCACATGTACGGTTGGGGAAATAAGTATTTGATCCCTTGCTGATTTTGTAAATTTACCCACTGACAAAGACTTGAAAAGTCTATAATTTTAAGGGTAGGTTAATTTTAACAATGAGAGATAGAATATCAAAAATAAAATCCAGAAAATCACATTGTATAAATTATATAAATGTATTTGCATTTTGCAGTGAGAAATAAGTATTTGATCCCTCTGGCAAACAAGACTTAATACTTGGTGGTAAAACCCTTGTTGGCAAGTACAGCAGTCAGACTTTTTTTGCAGTTGATGATGAGGTCTGCGCACATGTCAGGAGGAATTTTGCTCCACTCCTCTTTGCAGATCATCTCTAAATCATTAAGATTTTGAGGCTGTCGCTTGGCAACTCGGAGCTTCAACTCCCTCCATAAGTGTTCTATGGGATTAAGGTCTGGAGACTGGCTAGGCCACTCCATGACCTTAATGTGCTTCTTTTTGAGCCGCTCCTTTGTTGCCTTGGCTGAATGTTTTGGGTCATTGTCTTGCTGGAAGAACCAGCCACGACCCATTTTTAATGTCCTGGCGGAGGGAAGGAGGTTGTCACTCAGGATTTTTCGGTACATGGCTCCATCCATTCTCCCATTGATGCGGTGAAGCAGTCCTGTGACCTTAGCAAAAAAAAATCACCAAAACATAATGTTTCTACCTCCATGCTTGACAGTGGGGATGGTGTTCTTTGGGATATACTCAACATTTCTCTTCCTCCAAACACGGCAAGTTGAGTTAATGCCAAAGAGCTCAATTTTTATCTTATCCGACCTCAGCACCTTCTCTCAATCACTCACAGAATCATCCAGGTGTTCATTGGCAAACTTCAGACGGGCCGCACATGTGCCTTCTTGAGCAGGGGGACCTTGCCGACAATGCAGGATTTTAAACCTTTACGGCTTAATGTGTTACCAATGGTTTTCTTGGTGACTGTGGTCCCAACTGCCTTGAAATCATTAACAAGTTCTCCCCATGTAGTTTTAGGCTGATCTCTCACCTTCTTTATGATCAAGGATACCCCGTGAGGTGAGATTTTGCATGGCGCCCCAGATCGATGTCAATTGACAGTCATTTTGTATTTCTTCCATTTTCTTACTATTGCACAGTTGTCTCCTTCCCACCCAGTGTCTTACTTATGGTTTTGTAGCCCATTCCAGCTTTGTGCAGGTCTAGGATCTTGTCCCTGACATCCTTATAAAGCTTTTTGGTCTTGCCCATGTTGTAGAGGTTAGACTCTGACTGATTAATTGAGTCTGTGGACAAGAGTATTTTATAAAGGTGACTATGTAATACACCTGTATTTAATGTAGATAATGAGTTGATTAGGAGCGTCTAACTGGTCTGTAGGAGCCAGAATTATTAATGGTTGTTAGAGGGTCAAATACTTATTTCTCACTGCAAAATGCAAATACATTTATATACTTTATACAATGTGATTTTCTGGATTTTATTTTTGATATTCTATCTCTCAATGTTAAAATTAACCTACCCTTAAAATTATAGACTGTTCATGTCTTTGTCAGTGGGCAAACTTACAAAATCCGCAAGGGAGCAAATACTTATTTCCCCCACTGTATATGTCTACTGAGAATTCAAGCAGGGTACTCAGACTTTTACTGGAGAAAGTCAAATTATAACTGGCAGTAGACAGTATGATTTAAGGAGCTTAAATAGCTTGTAACCCCACTCAGACAAAACAGGAGGACGCAAAGGCTGAAAAAAGTAAACTTTGATATGCCAGCATGGTCGGAATTACAAATCCCAGAGGAAAAAGAACAAGTGTAGACGGCAACAAAAGCGTAGAGAAAGGAAAGGCAAGCACCGATACACATGTCCGAGACACAAAGGGCAGGCACTGATACATATGTCTGAGACACAGAGGGCAGACACTCATACACATATCCGAGTCATGAAGGTCAGGCACCGATACACATGTCCGAGTCAGGAAGGGCAGGCACCGATACACATGTCCGAGTCAAAAGGGCAGGCATCGATACACATGTCTGAGACACAGAGGGCAGGCACTGATACATATGTCCGAGTCAGGAAGGACAGGCACCGATACACATGTCCGAGACAGGAAGGTCAGGCACTGACACAAATGTCTGAGACAAGAAGGGCAGGCAGTGACACACATGTCCGAGACAGGAAGGGCAGGTACCGACACACATGTCCGAGACAGGAAGGGCAGGCGCCGACACACATGTCCGAGTCAGGAAGGGCAGGTACCGACACACATGTCCGAGACAGGAAGGGCAGGCGCCGACACACATGTCCGAGTCAGGAAGGGCAGGCACTGACACACATGTCCGAGTCAGGAAGGGCAGGCACCGATACACATGTCCGAGTCAGGAAGGGCAGGCACCGATACACATGTCCGAGTCAGGAAGGGCAGGCACCGATACACATGTCCGAGTCAGAAAGGGCAGGCACCGATACACATGTCCGAGTCAGGAAGGGCAGGCACCGATACACATGTCCGAGTCAGAAAGGGCAGGCACCGATACACATGTCCGAGTCAGAAAGGGCAGGCACCGACACACATGTCCGAGTCAGGAAGGGCAGGCACCGATACACATGTCCGATTCAGGAAGGGCAGGCACCGATACACATGTCCGAGTCAGGAAGGGCAGGCACCGATACACATGTCCGAGTCAGGAAGGGCAGGCACCGATACACATGTCCGATTCAGGAAGGGCAGGCACCGATACACATGTCCGAGTCAGAAAGGGCAGGCACTGATACACATGTCCGAGTCAGGAAGGGCGGGCACCGACACACATGTCCGAGTCAGGAAGGGCAGGCACCGACACACATGTCCGAGTCAGGAAGGGCAGGCACCGACACACATGTCCGAGTCAGGAAGGGCAGGCACTGACACACATGTCCGAGTCAGGAAGGGCAGGCACCTACACACACATGTCCGAGTCAGAAAGGGCAGGCACCGATACACATGTCCGAGTCAGGAAGGGCAGGCACCGATACACATGTCCGATTCAGGAAGGGCAGGCACCGATACACATGTCCGATTCAGGAAGGGCAGGCACCGATACACATGTCCGAGTCAGGAAGGGCAGGCACCGATACACATGTCCGAGTCAGGAAGGGAAGGCACCGACAGACATGTCCGAGTCAGAAAGGGCAGGCACTGATACACATGTCCGAGTCAGGAAGGGCAGGCACCGATACACATGTCCGATTCAGGAAGGGCAGGCACCTACACACATGTCCGAGTCAGAAAGGGCAGGCACCGATACACATGTCCGAGTCAGGAAGGGCAGGCACCGATACACATGTCCGATTCAGGAAGGGCAGGCACCTACACACATGTCCGAGTCAGAAAGGGCAGGCACCGATACACATGTCCGAGTCAGGAAGGGCAGGCACCGATACACATGTCCGATTCAGGAAGGGCAGGCACCGATACACATGTCCGATTCAGGAAGGGCAGGCACCGATACACATGTCCGAGTCAGGAAGGGCAGGCACCGACAGACATATCCCAGTTATATTGACAGCATAAGGGAACTTTGCTAGAGTTATCCTCTCCTTTAGCAGGAAATATTTTGCTAATAAGAATTTACAGCTAATACTTAAACTTAGTTTACCAATAATTGATTTTTCTTTTTAATTCACATGGTAGCCGCTAAATAAAATAAAGACAGATAAGGTGGAGATGACAATTGCTAGAGCATAATTTATACTGTACTGTGAGTTTAATTATCCCAGCAGATGGACACAGATAAAACCTGATATGAAAGATGCACAGACAAGTCAAGCAAACACCTGTCGTCAGATAGCGAGAGGTGGAAATGGAGGAATACTATATATGTAGCATCTTAATGGACAGCAGCATTTTATGTCAGTCACAAGAGCTTCACCAAAGACATGCACCGTACAGATGCAATTTAGTTTTGTAGACGGAGAATAAAGGAAAAAGTTTAAATGAAAAAGAAAATACCCTGCAAGGAAAATTGTTTTAGAAGATACACTGCAAGAAAATGACTCACCTGCTGTTACATGTTGTTATATCTCTGAAAAATACTGATTTAAAGGTAATTTAAAGGACTGAGATATGAAATGAATAATATACATGCTAGGGCGTGGCGGGCACGCTCGGTGATGTGCAGAGATCACTGTGCAGCGAGAAGGAGGCACAAGGAGGAGCTGAAAAACAACCATATATATATATAAAAGCTAAGACTTGATTTAATCAGGTGTGCCCACTAAACCTTTCCACAAGACTGACTACTTGAACCGCCACCATTACTGAAAACCATCATTCTATGCATTTCTATGGAAAGAACAGAAACCTATAGTCCCACTGAAATACATAGAATGGAGGTTGAGCATATACACCACTGTTTCATTCAGGCATACGACTTCGGAATTAACATTCTCATGATGAATAAGGGTCTCAATGGTCAAACCAATAGGCCTCCATCACAGCAATATAGCAATGGATCCCGATTGATTAGAAAAACAGCTATGAACACTTTATGATAGATGTTATCATGAAGCTGGAGATCCATCCTTGAGAAGAAGCTATAGACACAACGCATCCGCCCCCCTCCCTGTGCAAAGACCTCTGCACAGGTCACTGAGCATACTCAATCTCTTATTGAAGTATAATAATTTCAAAAGAATCAAAACCAAAAATGTCTAACTAAATTGGCATCGAATTTGCCAGCTGTTAAAGAAATGTCAACACAATGATGACTATTACTAGGGGACTTTCATAATGTTTTACAGTAGATCAGCAGCAATGTAGCTGGACAAATTCCAGAATTTTAGTCTACATTTCCCAGGCTAATGTCTTGTAAACTTTTTTTTCCATTGATACAACATTTTCACCTGCACACTTTTACTCTGTCTAGAAGAACCCTAATGTTCATGTGATCGCACTAGTAATTTTTGAAGGGTGTGTTGTTCCATCAGCTGTAGGTTATGACTAAGGACGACGGACAAATGATTGGGCTCTCTTCATCGTGCACTTTACCATTTTTATGGAATTAATTGGAATACATTTGATAATTTTATATTGAATCTATTTTGGTTTTGTATCTTCTACTTCTTTATGTCATGGGGTTTGCATCTTATCTCTAGTCGACTGGGGAACATTTTTATAAACTGTACGGTTGTTTCAACCTACTTGGATCAATGATCACTCAAGTTGCAGCGATGACACCGGAAGTCAATATTAGAATAGCTATGGGAGAACAACAATGAAGTCACTAGATAAGGTCTTCAAATCAAGGAACTTTTCACTGGAGACAAAGACATGGTTCGTATGTAGTTTGGTCTTTTTAGTTGTCACATAAGGATGCGATAAAGAGGAAGAATTGATGCTTTTGAAATGTGGAGCTGGAGAAGGATGTTATCAATACCATGGATGGCAAGAAGAACAAACAAATCAATTTTGGAACAAATCAAACCAGACATGACACTCGAAGCGAGGATCATCAAGCTATGAGTTGTCTACTGTGGACACATCATATGACAAGAGCAATCACTTAAGAAGAACAACATGGTTGGAAGAATAGAAGGAGCAAGATGAAGAGGAAGACCAGCAACTGGATGGCTTGATGCTAAGACCCTGGTGGACCTATCAAGGTTTGCACAAGATCGATCTTCTACAGATCGTCATCCATCAAGTCGCCATGGTTCGAGATCAAGCCGAAGGCCTTTAAAAAAAACTCTGTTGTTCCGGCTGGCCATCCTTAGCAGGATCAAGGTATAAGCGCTCAGGCTTGTAGCTCTACTGAAGATCAGCACCAGTGGCAATAATCAAAATTCCAAATTATTAGTCTGCATTTACCAGATTATTGTCTTCAATGATACTCCATTTAAAAATATAATCCCATTATTATGACCACCATTTTTCATTTTTTTTTTACTATTGGCTATAACACTTGGACTCCAAACTTCTACTATGATCACCATTGAACCTAGTTGAGCCATCATCTTCATGCGATCTGATAATTAAATTTTGAGCTGTGTACGGTAATTTCCATCAGATGCAGGTTGTGACTGTGGACCATATCTGAAATGCGTTAATCCAGGCTGATTGGGTTCTACATTATAGATGTTTTTCATCTTTAGTGAATCAATTCTTGCATTTTTATGGACTCTGTTCTGGTTTTGGAACGTCTCCTCTTTGTTGTGGTGTTTAAGCCTCTTTTCCAGTTATGAGGACACGTTTTACCTATTCTACTTACTTTTAGTATAACCAGGGTTCAAGGGTCCATGCGGAGCCATCATATGGCCAATAGAATGGTCCATAACTTTGTAATTTCTTATTTTATTTTATTCTCTTTTTTAAGGTTTTCACCAGGATAAAAATAAAATCTATATATTTTTTTTTTTCAAGAATCTGTTTAAATTAAGGTCAACCGTACAAACTATGATTTATTTTTTGTGTGTGGCTGGAAAATATAAACCTGTTATTTCCCTTGGGAGGACAGACTGATAATGCAGCAGTCACATAAAGCTTCGATGCAAATGTCACTTACTGCAGAGCGATGCTCTCTGTCTTTACTGAGCTACAGCAATAAGACATAAGTGGGGACTAGCAAAGATTCTCGACGCGCGACGCCTGCATGTAAATGTCACAGCGTTGAGGGAGCACGCGGACATGTCACCTGGGATGGTGTTTCTGGAACGATGGCACAAAGCTGTGTGTATCAAACGTAACACTAGAGACTGGAAGACTCTAATAAGATATGCACACAACGCTCTACACAAAGGTTGCTATTCCCTCATTGTGTCGGAACAAGATAGGAATGTTAACGGAGCTCCGAGGATGGCGGCTGCTGATTCATTATACATAAGGAACCTTATAAGACTGAATGCAACCTACAAGAGAAATGAGCAAAAGGGACAGCAAGTATTGTGTATCAAAAAGTTACAATTTAATAAAAAGTTTTCTAGTCTCTGATTTTATAACATAGGTCAATGATCTAGAGCTCTGATAGATCTCAACTCTATGGGAACTGGTTCTACTTTTTGGAGTTTTCCAGGTTTACGGTTTTTAGGATTCATTTTTGAGATCGGTCATGTGGGCGCAACGGGTCAACTGCAGTTGATGTGCAAGGCCGGATTAGAGTTGTTGCGATGAGATCGGAGAATCCAAAGACAAGACACATGTAGTTGGGTTCGGCAAGACATTCTGCTTTAATGGAATGTGCACGGAGGTCATATACACCCCTGAACAGAGAAGGCTCTGTGCCGAAAAGCAAGCATCTGTTTTCTGGGATTTAGACATAGACGTGTCTATGTGTCTGGGTTTGTTTCAGTTTCTCAAATGTCAAATATTGGAATATGATGCTTATCACGTCACGTATTTTTTGGCCAATGATACAGCCACTGCTAATGATAAGCTGAACAAATCCAACGCGTCTGATCAGTCTTTTGAATACCAATCCATCCCTGGTAGGCCACTGATTGAGGCGAACAATCATTCATTTAGACAAAGCAAAAAGAAAAGACACCCATCTTTTGACAGCTGTTTCAGAGTTCTTCAGAACAGAGTAGACAGTATTAGAAAGGCAGCTTTTCCTATTGAAGGAGAGCTAATTTATCCAGAGACTTGTAGGCATAATTTGGCCTACAAGTCTCCTTAGATCAGCTTGGTAATGTCCACAAGAGGAAATGCTGCCACTAGACTTGTCACCCTGAGAATTTGTACTCTGCTAAGTCCTGTGGCAAGGCAACTTTGACTTACAGATGTGGATTTTGTAAAAATTAATTATGTTTTAACACAACCTTATAGTAGCCATATTGTAACTGTCATGGGGCTACCACGACAGAGAGGTTCCAGAGAACCGCAGCGCTCTGGGCCTCGTTCACACACAGTGAACAGAAGCTCTTCTCCTGTATTCTGACCTGGCTGCTTTGTGCCAGCAGTGCAGGAGTTAACCTTGTTGCTGAGTTGCTGAGAGCTGGGTCTCTCTCAGCTGAACTGGATTTTGTAATCTCCTCCTCTATATAGACCCAGCTTTGACTACAGCTATTGTCAGTGATCAGTTCTGCTGCTTGGCTTGGAGTGAGAAGGAGCATGGTATTAGGAGCTTGGAGGTTTATTTACAGAGATTGGTGTCTGCTGTTTTGGTGGCATGTTAAACCTGTTTCCCTTCCTAGTTTTTTCCTTCTCTTCCCTTCTCTGTGTTTCCTCTGTGGTTGTGTGAGCATTTGGTGAGTTTGAGACTTTCAGTTACCTTGTCTGTATACCCTGTTTATTGTTGTATTTATACACTGGAGCAGTCCACCTACCTTGGGGGGAGAAGGGGCCACTAATAGGGTCTGCACAGGAGACAGGTATACACTGGCAGCTCAGGCCTCCTAGCAATCATAGGTACCCATGAGATAAGGGAAAGCCAGGGCCCGATTATAGTGGCAGGGACAGATGCGGGTCCCAGTACGCCATCCTGCCCCTTTATCGCCGTTTACGGCGTGACAGTAACATTCGTATTACAGACAGAATTACCTGCCCAACAGTAGGTCTCCTAACACATACTTTTAAATGTGCCACCTCTGTACACTGAACTCCTGGCTGCCACTGGTCCAGGTAACAGCTGATTTGCTGGAACGGTGAGTGTCGGACCACCACAAGCTGTATAAAGGAATTCTGACTTTCATAAAGATACAATATGCAAGAAGTACCGTATCTCCTTGCAGAGATTGACATGCTAAGCATGCCGAGATGAGGAGACTTAAAGCCACAATGCTCCTCTTGGAAATATGCTAATTATGCAAATTGTCTCTTCAGAGAAGAAGAGAACTAGATAGGTGGCACTAGATTTCTAGTTTTCTTCCTCTCCGAAAAGACAATTTGCATAATCAGCATATTTCTCAAAGGAATATTGCGACTTTAAGTCTCCTCATCTCGGCATGCTTAGCATGTTAATCTCTGCAAGATACTTCTTGGATATCGGTTGGACGCCTCTCATCCAGCCAAACCAGATCTCCACTTTGCACTGACGAAGGGCAGTACCCCGAAACACAGTGTCTGCAAATTGAGATTCTGGATTGGGTGTTATCCTAAGTCATGTGACAAGGCTCGTTAAAGGGTCGACATTGACTTGTAGGATTATTACCTTCCAATAGGTGGCACTAGAGTTCTAGTCCTCTTTCTCTCTGAAGAGACAATTTGCATAATTAGCATAGACATACCATATATGCTATAATCAAAAGTACAGACACAAAGTTCAGTAACTTAATATTTGCATCATTATTCTTCCTTTCTCCAACTTTAATCAGGAAATCTTTTCCAACACATAAGCGATGCGAGGAAACGGCGCTGCCAGAAAATTGAGAAACAAAGGAAGATAAACCGAATCATTACTATGTGTTAGATGATGGCAAATTGTAAAAGAGGATAATAGAAATGTTGACCTATCTCCAGCACCGCGCATCGGGGACCGGCGATTATCAGGAGGCTAATCCTAATATTACCTGTCTGCTTTCTTTTTGGACATTGGGTTTCATTTCTTCTTTGATTGTCTCAACATGGACCACAGCAATTATCTTCCTATCTATCATCTATCTATTTATTATCTATCTATTGTCTATCTATCTATCCCTTCCATGTGATCTTACATAGTTTCACCATTCATAGTAATAACTGTGATTGTACAGATCGATTTCCTTCTTCTCCGCTAGCAGATCGTCTCTCCCAACTACTTAACTCCCCAGCTGGCTTGTGAAGTATTTTATCCAATTTTTCCAAAAGTATTCTGAAATAATTTCTCTTCTAGCAGCAAAAATGCAGCTTAAAAAAAAATTGCTTTTTTTTCACATAAGTCATATCAATCATCCAAATCTTATTTGAAAATATTTGTGAAATGCTTGTGAATTACTTATGCCGACGCGTATTATGATGGCTTTGCTGAAGAACGTCCTCAATGCTTATTTAGCATAAAACTAATAACAGAGCAAACTCAATATATTATTCCGTAAAGATATGAGGAATAAATTCTGCTCTAAAACTTCCATTTGTCATTTTTTTTCTTTTGTACTTGGCTATTTGTCTGTAAACCTATTCACATAATATAGCGGCTGGCTGTGACTGTGTGAAGCAAAGACCTAAAGCCTTTTGGAAACGACCAAGGCTGATTTTTATCTGAAGAACACTTACAAAAAAGTTTTGTAATATCAAGGAACCTTAACTTCGGTCCCCTTTGTGTACTTGCTTAAGTTTTTGATTATCATTGGCAAACTAATGTACAGTTTGGTGTTATGGAATTATATAAGGAAATTTCGAGGTAGATAGATAGATGTGGAGGCAAGAGGGTCAGCGGGTGCCCTTGTCGTCCACTAGCTGAAACCGCGTGGACCAGGGATGATCCCACTGAACATCCGCTCCCCTTTCCCCGTGGACATAATACTAAGACAACACAGGATGAGGGTAAAGCAGTGTGGCAATGCTTTATTGAGCCACAAAAAATAGGCAAAAAACACATAGAACAGCCCCAAGAAAATGCCCAATAGGTGCAAAATACAGAGTCTCAACCTTCCGATGACTCGCTGGATAAGAGCAGCTGTTACTTCAGAGCTTCTAGGACTGACTACCCCACCTGTGGTATGCACACAGAGAGGAGGTAATGACAAGCTTTGGAATGAGATGTCCATTGAGGTCCAAGGCCCGTTGACTAGAGGGTCACAACCTGGCTTCTCTAAACATCTCCATGGAGCCAGGTGACCGATGGGTCCCATCCATGGCTTTCACAAACATATCCATGGGGCTTAGGTGACCGTTGAGTCCAAATCCTGACTATCCCAAATATATCCATGGTTCAGCTATGGACAATGGAGCAGATCTGCATTCTTTCAGCCCGGGACATAGTCCCCTAAGATGGCATCCTGTAGAATGTCAAATCTGTGTCCCTTGCAATGGAGCCATGATGTCTTGGCTGCTGTCCTGTAGAGAGTATCAGGTTCTTTGGATGTTTGGATGTATGGATGTAAATCTGGAGGTTTCTGTTTCAGAGGCACACATATGCTCTTTTTATAGTTAACAACTGTCCTTCAAGTCAGCATCCAGAGATAAAGGGAGAGAATGGTGATGAGATCAACTCGCATTGTTCAATTAATTAATCTATCTGCATAGTTTTTCCTCATCTATTTTTCAAGTCAACAAACTGGCTGGCCTGGATAATGTGTAATCAACATATCAGCAAACATCATTATTCAATTATCCTGTGTCTCTAGTCCTTCAGGATAACAGCACAATATGTTACATCAAATGTCAACTTACAAATCAATATTACAGGCTTATACGAACACCAGAAAGAAACACAACTTCAAAAGTCAATATATAGATAACAGTCAGTGACTCCTGACTTACTAAAAATTAATGAAGATAATATGCTGTGTCATCACATTGCTCCCCATCTTAATTAACGTGACAGGATTCTAATCATCCTTCTCCACATATCTGGGTCTGGGAAAGTTCTCAGCATGTCTTTACTCACAGACACAAATGTAAAAGGTCTTACCTTCACAAGACCAAAACTTTATATCATCCAGTTTCCTCAGAGCATATCCCACATCTTCCTTGTGAATAAACTCAATACATAATTGAGGAGAAACAACTAGTATCCATTGTGGTCTGCTCGATCTGTCTGTATAGCTCCATGGTTCTGAAGCCTTGGACTTTGAGAACACCAGTCCCCTTCAACTCCCTTGGATCCACTGGGTTGTGTTGTATCCCACTGCTGCTATCATAATGTGGAGACATGGGGGGTCAGCGGGTGCTCTGGTCTACTAGCCGAAACCATATGAATCAAGGGTTATCCCACCGAACGCCCGCTCTCCTTTCCCTGTGGGCATAATACTACTCAGGCAACACAGGGTGAGGGTAAAACAGTGAAACTGTGGCAATGCTTTATTGAGCCACAAAAACAGCAGGCAAATAACACATAGAACGGCCCCAGCAACATATCCAATATGGAGCAAATTTCCAAGTCTCACCCTTCCACTAACTCACTGGGATTGGAGCTACTTCCAGGGCAAACTACCCCACCATGTGGCACCCTGCTTTTGGTGAGCTCCCACAGAGAGAAGGTAATGACAAGTTTTGGAAGCTAATCAAGAGCAGTGAGATATGTGACTAGGTGACCCGATTTTTCTGTGACGTCACCTATTGTGAATGGTGGATCCTTTGCTATCAGCTGTATATAGAGGTGTTATCAGTCATTGTACAGGAGGAGGAGGCGAGCTGTGACATCACCTATTGTGAATGATGGATCCTGTGTTATCTACAGTATATAGAGATGTTATCAGTCATTGTACAGGAGGAGGTGAGCTGTAACATCACCTATTGTGAATGGTGGATCCTGTGTTATCTACTGTATATAGAGGTGTTATCAGTCATTGTACAGGAGGAGGAGGTGAGCTGTGACATCACCTATTGTGAATGGTGGATCCTGTGTTATCTACTGTATATAGTGGTGTTATCAGTCATTGTACAGGAGGAGGAGGTGAGCTGTGACATCATCTATTGTGAATGGTGGATCCTGTGCTATCTACTGTATATAAAGGTGTTATCAGTCATTGTACAGGAGGAGGAGGAGGAGGTGAGCTGTGACATCACATATTGTGAATGGTGGATCCTGTGTTATCTACTGTATATAGAGGTGTTATCAGTCATTGTACAGGAGGAGGAGGTGAGCTGTGACATCACCTATTGTGAATGGTGGATCCTGTGTTATGTACTGTGTAAAGAGGTGTTATCAGTCATTGTACAGGAGGAGGTGAGCTGTGACATCACCTATTGTGAATGGTGGATCCTGTGTTATATACTTTATATAGAGGTATTATCAGTCATTGTACAGGAGGAAGAGGTGATCTGTGACATCACCTATTGTGAATGGTGGATCCTGTGTTATCTACTGTATATAGAGGTGTTATCAGTCATTGTACAGGAGGAAGAGGTGATCTGTGACATCACCTATTGTGAATGGTGGATCCTATTATCTACTGTATATAGAGGTGTTATCAGTCATTGTACAGGAGGAGGAGGTGGTGAGCTGTGACATCACCTATTGTGAATGGTGGATCCTGTGCTATCTACTGTATATAGAGGTGTTATCAGTCATTGTACAGGAGGAGGAGGTGAGCTGTGACATCACCTATTGTGAATAGTGGATCCTGTGTTATCTACTGTATGTAGAGGTGTTATCAGTCATTGTACAGGAGGAGGTGAGCTGTGACATCACCAATTGAATGGTGAATCATGTGTTATATGCTGTGTATAGAGGTGCTATCAGTCATTATAGTCCTATGATCCAATTAAAAATGTTTCCTAAAAGGAAAGGAGGTATTAGTGTAAAATAGCCGCAGTGGACAGTTTGAAAATTGCAAGATACATTTCAGGAGGCCAACACTTCGGATTGTAAAATCATTTTTCAAGCTGCTGTTATAAAGTATTCTAATTTACTGAGATAATGACTTTTGGGTTTTCATTGGTTGGACTTGTAAGCCATAATCACCAACATTAACAGGAATAAACACTTGAAATAGATCACTCTGTGTATAATGACTCTATATAATATATGAGTTTCACTTTTTGTATTGAAGAATTGAAATAAATTAAGTTTTTGATGATATTCTAATTTTGTGAAAAGCACCTGTAACACTTGTGTGAATTCAGCCTTAGTAACATTTTGAAAAATGAACATATTCCTTTGATATTGGATTTGGTGTCCTTCACATCTATCGGCCCTCCACATCCTGCTTGGCTTTGGGCGATCAGAAGTGACTTGCGCAGATTAATTTGTCTTGTTGCCCCATAATCAGATGATTTCCTATTATTGAGTAACTTGACTTTCCTTTGCGCACTTTCTTGGTCCACATTCAATTTTTTACTCCGTGTTGTTGACAAGTAGGCACCGACACGGGAAGATAAAGGCCAACCAACTCAATTTGTCTCCGGCCTGCATACTTGTCACAGCAAAATGATAAATGCCTGCAATAAATCATGTCAGGGACAAGCAGGACGTCATCACCCTTCTTCTTACCTTAGAAATAAAGCAGTGACCCGGCACCAGGTGCTGGAGCTAATGAGAGCACCGGTTCAGCAGTAAGGTATCTCTATCATACTTCACTGGCAGCGGGGACTCCCACGGGGCAAAATGAAGATGCCTGTCCTACGATGGTTCCGGGGGCTTGTCGATGACACCATGAGCGTAGAACAAGTCTTTAATCTTCTAGTGTATACTAATTCTAAATTGGGTGAGCCTATTAGTGCCCATGGAGTGGAAGTTTAAAAGAAAATCATAAAGTGAGACTTATGGGGCCCGATGCATCGAAGAATTCATGCCACAATTCTGGTGTAAAAGCTTTGAAAAGTTACAAAATTTAGGCGCCTAATTTTTGTGACTTCTGGTGTTCTCATGCCAGTTGGGCGGAAAGGGACGCGGTGACCTCCTCTGGACAAATTTATGACGGGTGGCGGTGGTCGCTATGCCACAAATCTTACTCGTGTAAGGTCTGGCGTGGGATTAGTGGCGAGGTGAACACAGAGGTGCGTTTCACTCGTTTGTCATGAATCAGGAACGTCTGACTCCTGCATGAACAACACCGGTCTTGATGTATCGGGCTCAACGTTGACCAATGCTGTTTTCAACTGCATCTGTCACTTTCAATAAAAGTACCATCTTCAATGTTGCTCTGCCCGTCGGGAACAAACGGAGACGTTCAAAGAAAAACTACAAATAGATATCGTTTGAAACTTTGTGTCATTGCATTCTATGGTCCTCATTGGTGGTTCATCTGAATCCCATTTTTAACGGGATCCAGATGGAACCCTCGACGCATTAGCTCCGCTGCAGATCGAGCCCTCAACAACAGTCCTCATTTCTCTGCTGCTCAATTCTGATGACATGCTATACGCCACAAAATATATTGCCACCTCAGGTAACAGCTTGAGATAATCACCAGCCTTAGGAAGGATAATCACGGCCCTAGAATGGAGCAACGGAAGACAAGAAGTTTATTGTATAGGGATACAAAGAGGGAAGACATCGGTGTGTTAGGGTGCTAAAGACCACTGCCGGTGGGCTGGAACTGGAATGGCAGCAGAGGCGTCAGAACAGCAAGGAAATGAGGGGTGTTATTACTTTTCCTATTTATCTCCTTCCCTCCCCTATGGGAATCATGGCAGTTTTGATCAGGACTGAATTTATTGGAGCGAATCAGATTTCTTTCCCATGTCTTGAGCTTTTAAGGAAACTTGTTGCAAATTTGTGCCACATTCCAGCAATACAACATTAATTGTTGATATGCTAGTGGAAAACTACCTTACTGTTAATTGTGATAGTTTTGGCATTTTGGAGCTTTTTTAATTAATTTTTTTAAACTCTGATCATTGCACATATCAGGGTTGTAGTCCTAGTGGGTGCAGGGAGATCCGTCACTACGGGAATCCCATGGAATCACTGAATCAGAAGGATCTGAAGGTTCCTCTGCCTCATAAGAAGTCAACAGTATTTAGAATACAAAACTAAGCCCTGCCCCCGAGGAACACTTTTGGGTGTAACTGTGAAAATGCCTCCTCCTTTTTTCCCCACTCTGTTTTGCCGGACTTTAGTCAAGTTTCCATGTTATAGGTTTTCCTTTGGGGGCAAGCAAGATGCTTCATGTTTCTTTTCTGTCTCAGAGTTTTTCTATAATGATCTGCGTTTTATTCATGCGAAGGTCATTTCCTTTTAATGCCGTTTTTCCAAATGATCTCCTTCCTCTCAGCTCAGATGATATGACATGAAGTGCGGCTCTGCCGGTTTACACCGACCCAGACGGTAATCGCCTTTTCCGTGCCCTTTGCCTGCAATGAATAAAGCACTTTAATTTGCAATCAGGTTTGTAAGTGACAAGGCAGGGAACACGGGACGCCAGAGATGTCCGGTTCTGCCACAGGAATCGCTTGTTACTGTATCTCCTGCAACTTTGCCTCAGAACAACAAGCTATTAAAATTAGACAAAATTGTTTGAAAGCCCCAATTTACAGTCTGCCGGTCATGAATATTTAAGAGCCTGCGAGCATTTATTACCTGCTTACTGTGCAGTAACACGGACTAATGCCTCAAATTGCCTTTGAGATCTCAAGGTTTAGTCTTGTTTTTCCACTGACAAGCGCACATTGTTAGAGACTATTTACAGGGGAGCACTGCAAGGGTTAATCAGCCTCTTTAAGGGTACAGCTAATGTTGGTCTTTGGGGCACAGTGTATGTGTTAACATTGTTATGTCAGGTCTGCGTTTCACACTTTGACATAGATTTTTATGGTTTCATTATACATTCAGATACATAGTTATATTTGTTGCAAAAATACGTTTTATAATATTTTACAAATATTTTTTACATTCTATTAGAATCCACTATAACTTTTGCTATATATATATATATATATATATATATATACACTGCTCAAAAAAATAAAGGGAACACTAAAATACCAAATCCTAGATATCTCTGAATTAAATATTTGAGTTGCAAATTTTTATTCATTGCACAGTGGAATGTGTTCAGGACAATAAAACATAACAATTATCAATGCAAATCATAACTAATATCCCATGGAGGTCTGGATTTGGAAAGGTACTCAAAATCAAAGTCTAATTACAGGCTGATCCAACTTCAGTGGAAATGCCTCATGACAAGGAAATGATGCTCAGTAGTGTGTGTGGCCTCCACGTGCCTGTATGACCTCTCCACAATGCCTGGGCATGCTCCTGATGAGGCGGCGGATGGTCTCCTGAGGGATCTCCTCCCAGACCTGGACTAAAGCATCCGCCAACTTCTGGACAGTCTGTGGTGCAATGTGACGTTGGTGGATGGAGCGGGACATGATGTCCCAGATGTGTTCAATCGGATTCAGGTCTGGGGAACGGGCGGGCCAGTCAATAGCTTCAATGCCTTCATCTTGCAGGAACTGCTGACACACTCCAGCACATGGAGAGCTGTGCAGCCCTCCAAAGAAATGCCACCCCACACCATTACTGACCCACTGCCAAATCGGTCATGCTGAAGGATGTTGCAGGCAGCAGATCGCTCTCCACGGCATCTCCAGACTCTGCCACATCTGTCACATGTGCTCAGTATGAACCTGCTTTCATCTGTGAAGAGCACAGGGCGCCACTGACAAATTTTCCAATCCAAATCCAAATTTACCAAGCGACCTGCACGCTGTTGGGCTGTGAGCACAACCCCCATCTGTGGACGTCGGGCTAACAGACCATCATGGAGTCGGCTTCTAACCGTTTGTGCAGACAAATGCACATTTGTGGCCTGCTGTTGGTCATTTTGAGGGCTCTGGCAGTGCTCCTCCAGTTCCTCCTTGCACAAAGACGGAAGTAGCGGTCCTGCTGCTGGGTTGTTGCCCTCCTACGGCCCCCTCCACGTCTCCTGGTGTACTGACCTGTCTCCTTGTAGCGCCTCCAGCGTCTGGACACTACGCTGACAGACACAGCAAACCTTCTTGCAAATATCTTGCATTGATGTGCCATCCTGGATGAGCTGCACTACCAGAGCTACTTGTATGGGTTGTAGAGTCCGTCTCATGCTACCACGAGTGTGAAAGCACAACCAACATTCAAAAGTGACCAAAACATCAGCCAGAAAGCATTGGTACTGAGATGTGGTCTGTGGTCCCCACCTGCAGAACCATTCCTTTATTGAGGGTGTCTTGATAATTGCCAATAATTTCCAACTGTTGTCTAACCCGCTTGCACAACAACATGTGAAATTGATTGTCAATCAGTGTTGCTTCCTAAGTGGACAGTTTGATTTCACAGAAGTTTGATTTACTTGGAGTTAGATTCTGTTGTTTAAGTGTTTCTTTTATTTTTTGAGCAGTATATATATATATATATATATATATACTGTATATATATATATATATATATATATATATATTTAAAAGCAGCAACAGCATGAATGAAATTATGCAGCAGTACTGAGCAGTGTAACTGTTATTCCAGCACTAAAATGAGATAAAACACTTATTAGAAAGCTGAAATACCAGCTGTCTATCATCTATCTATCTACTGTCTATCTATTATCTATCATCTATTATCTATTTATCTAATATATATCTATTATCCATCTATTATCTATCTTTTTATCTATTATCTATCTATTATCTATTTATCATCTATCTATTATCAATCTATTATCCTTCTATTATCTATCATCTATCTATTATCTATCTATCATCTATATATTTATCATCTATCTATTATCTATCTATCATATATCTATCATCTATCTATTATCTATCTATTATCTATCTCTCATCTATTTATCTATTATCTATCTATCTATTTATCTATCTATCTATTCATGTTCCTACTAATTGATGATAGTAAAAGGGATTATAAATAAATATGGGATGATGGAATAATGTGATGATCAATCAGCAAATTTCCAGCTTTAGAAATGTTATTACGACTTTTATGTATTATATTTTTCCATTTATTTATTACTTGTTATAATATTGTTCTATCTTCAGACGTAATCTCCTAGAATTTTCCTGCTTAGATGCAGTTTTTTCTATGTCTTACTCCCAGGTCCCATCGTTTGCCAACATTCCATAAATGAAAAGCAAAAAAAAAAAAAAGAAACCAACAACAAAAGGATTTATGGTTTATTGCTGCTCCCGCTAATTACTTTGTGCACATTTCATCCAATATGAGGATGATTTTATTAACTAGACTCGGCTGCCATGCACTAACATTGTGCGTGCCATACTTTAATGCAAGGCGTCTATAAACCATCCCTATGACAGGGCATCATTGGACGCAGCGAAGAAATAAATCAACTCACAACGAGGTCACCGCTTGGAGGACACCAGGGGAGGGAACCGTGAGCTTTGTTTCAATGGAACCGGAAGAAATATTGAGGTAGCTCGCCATAGAACAAGTGGTGGGGTGGTTCCCCCAAAACAGTGATTGACAAGTGTGAAGTTCTGTATTTGAAGAGGGACAACAAAAAAGGAGCTGTGCACCGTGCGCCACACTAAATCATTCTATCATCCCTGCTTTTACAACACACCTTTGGGTCATGAGAACCAATAATAATTTTATGCCCATCCGACTGCAAAAAACTGTGCGAATAGGCAAATTCAAGATTTACCTTTTCCGTTCATTTCCACTGCTAAATTTTTGAAACAAGGGTGCAGCTTAGATGGGAAAGGGACAACAAATGCATCATAATTTATGCCACAAAAATCGGATAAATTATGATAGAAATACAATGCAGTACATTCCTTGCGGCGGTGCACAACAGTTGGAAGATACGCCAAATTGATTAAGAGGCATTCACCAGTGCAGTCCAGTTAATTTTTCATCAAGAATGGCGAACGCATCTCTGGCCTTGAGGAATTGGGGCCATAGTAGATAGCCCGAATCTACGCCTGCTCATATTTTTTGTAAATTCCACCGTTTTTTTTTTTTTCAGCCATGCTCCTTTAAAACCCTGCTGTTGTCTTCAGTCTGGGGAGACCGATTTTGAACTTTGGTATTTTTTGAGGTGTTCAAGATGCGGTTCTGAAACTTGTGGTTGATTGACTTAAATGAGGATGGGTCGGTCGGCCACGGGTTTCAGAGCCGCATCTTGAATATTTTAAAGAATTTTGAAGTTCAAGGTCGGTCGTTTTTGACCGAAGACAACAGCAGGGTTAAAGAAATGAGCACAAGACTCTTTTTGCTTAAGAATGATGCCATTTCCAAGTAAATGTAAGCCATTTTATCCATTAAAAAAAAAAAAACTTTAAACACAGTAAACAGGAATAATATTAATTTACCGTATATACTCGAGTATAAGCCGAGATTTTCAGCCCATATTTTTGGGCTGAAAGTCCCCCTCTCGGCTTATACTCGAGTCATATACCCGGGGGTCGGCAGGTGAGGGGGAGCGGGGGCTGTGTAGTTATACTTACCTGCTGCGGCGCGGTCCCTGCAGTCCCTGGCTTCCCCGGCGCTGCAGATTCTTCCTGCACTGAGCGGTCACATGGCACCGCTCATTACAGAAATGAATAGGCGGCTCCACCTCCCATAGGGGAGGAGCCGCATATTCATTGCTGTAAATGATCGGTAACTGTGACCGCTCAATTACAGGAAGAAGCTGCAGCGTCGGGGAAGCAGGGACCGCGCCGGAGCAGGTAAGGGGAGCGCAGCGCTGCGCGATATTTACCTGCTCCTCGCTCCGGTGCGGCTCCGTCTGCAGCGTCCTCTAGCTGTGACGCTCAGGTTAGAGGGCGCGGTGACGTAGTCAGTGCGCGCCCTCTGCTGAGCGTCAGTGCTGGAGACTGAGCCGCACGAGGAGCAGGTAAATATTGAAAGCGCCGGCGTCCTGAGCAAGAAAGGTGAGTATGTGACTTTTTTTTTTTTAATGCAGCACCAGCAGCAGCATTCTATATGGCACAGCTTTATATGGAGCAACTATGGGGCCATAATCAACGGTGCAGAGCAATATATATGGGGCACAGCATTATATATGGAGCATCTATGGGGCCATAATCAACGGTACAGAACATTCTATATGGCACAGCTTTATATGGAGCATCTATGGGGCCATAATCAATGGTGCAGAACAATATACCGTATATGGGGCACAGCTTTATAAGGAGCATCTATGGGGCCATAATCAATGGTGCAGAGCAATATACCGTATATGGGGCACAGCTTTATATGGAGCATCTATGGGGCCATAATCAACGGTACAGAACATTCTATATGGCAGAGCTTTATGTGGAGCATCTATGGGGCCATAATCAACGGTGCAGAGCATTCTATATGGGGCACAGCATTATATATGGAGCACCTATGGGGCCATAATCAACGGTGCAGAACATTCTATATGGCACAGCTTTATGTGGAGCATCTATGGGCCATAATGAACGGTGCAGAACATTCTATATGGCACAGCTTTATATGGAGCATCTATGGGGCCATAATCAATGGTGCAGAGCAATATACCGTATATGGGGCACAGCTTTATAAGGAGCATCTATGGGGCAATAATCAACGGTGCAGAGCAATATATATGGGGCACGGCTTTATAAGGAGCATCTATGGGGCCATAATCAATGGTGCAGAGCAATATACCGTATATGGGGCACAGCTTTATAAGGAGCATCTATGGGGCCATAATCAATGGTGCAGAGCAATATACCGTATATGGGGCACAGCTTTATAAGGAGCATCTATGGGGCCATAATCAATGGTGCAGAGCAATATACCGTATATGGGGCACAGCTTTATAAGGAGCATCTATGGGGCCATAATCAACGGTGCAGAGCAATATATATGGGGCACAGCATTATAAGGAGCATCTATGGGGCCATAATCAACGGTGCACAGCAATATATATATGGCACAGCATTATAAGGAGCATCTATGGGGCAATAATCAACGGTGCAGAGCAATATATATGGGGCACGGCTTTATAAGGAGCACCTATGGGGCCATAATCAATGGTGCAGAGCAATACATATGGGGCACAGCTTTATAAGGAGCATCTATGGGGCCATAATCAACAGTGCAGAGCAATATATATGGGGCACAGCATTATAAGGAGCATCTATGGGGCCATAATCAACGGTGCACAGCAATATATATATGGCACAGCTTTCTATGGAGCATCTATGGGGCCATAATGAATGGTACAGAGCATTCTATATAGCACAGTTGCATATGGAGCTTCTATGGGGCAATAATGAACGGTATTGGAGCATCTATTTTTATTTTTGAAATTTACCAGTAGCTGCTGCATTTTCCACCCTAGGCTTATACTCGAGTCAATAAGTTTTCCCAGTTTTATGTGGCAAAATTAGGGGGGTCGGCTTATACTCGGGTCGGCTTATACTCGAGTATATACGGTAATTGACCTTTTTTATTTTTACCTTTTTTTGCCGTAGAATCTCGTTTTGTGGTTTGTTTCAGTGCTACGGTGAAATTCTCCAGTTTATTTATTTCCCCTGTTCCATTTTTTGAACTTGCTCCAGTACCGTATCGTCTATTCACTGGGGGGGGGGGGGGGGGTTTATTCACGTGATTGACACCTACAAAATCCATACTGAGTTGGAATTATGATGACGGGCATGACTGGGAGTTTCGGCTCGTGTAAACACAAGGCTAGTTTGACGTTTAACGTGTTGAGCGCGTTGAGTGTCCTCAAGAAGGTGAACGCTGAAATATTAACTATTGTACTTGGGCAGTGAATGGGTTCCCATTGGAACGAAGAGTTTCTCTGCCCTGGGCTATTTATTCCACTGAACAAAATGACATGCAGTTTAATAAAGCAATTTTCTTTTTATGATTTTATTGGAATAATCATCTCATTTACGAGGCAGGAAGACACATGGCGGCTAATAAAGCAAATTTAATTGATACGGAAAATCAACTAGAGGCAAGAGAAGGACAATCACGTCAAAAGATTTCATTTCAAAATCTTCTCATAATATTTGGGGCTATCTGTATGGTCATGAGATATTTAGCCTCATGATCCGAGACATACAACTATCTTCAAAGTTGTGGACATCATAGGTCTAGCTATAGCAGTGCCGTCCATGATGGATACTGTGTCGCCAAGAATAAAAGGACACTTTTTGATGCCTGATCGAATGAGGGAAGAACGTTGGAAGCTCGTCGTTCTCTAGCACCAATATTTTAATACTCCTTTCTATGGAAGTTGGAATATATGAGACAATAATGTGGCACCGGTGTGTAGTATTAGAGTAATTTTTACTGCCCATGAGGTGGTCGAGATCATCAATTTTTCTGTTGGACCCAGGAATTTATAGCTATGTTTTTGGTGGACACCTAAGGATGTGTGCATGCGAAGTTTTTTTTTCGAGACCGTCAAAAATGATGAGTTTTCGAGTCAAAACCTTTTCAGGAAATGTTCCTTCTTCTGTGAGATTGGTGCAACTTTTTAAATTAAACTAAAATGGTAAAAAATTTGATTTTTAGGCCCCAAAACAGGCTTTTGAGTAAAAAAAAAGTCTACAAAAGTAGATAACCCCATGAATCAATTTGGCATATCTAACTCCAACTCTCCCTTTAATAAGATTGATGTACAAATCGTCAATCTTATCGAAACAATGTCTTCATTGTTGACTTACAAAACGTGCCTCATTTTTGAAGGTCTGTGCCATTTTATATATTTGGAGCAAATTGCTACATCTTTTTTCTTAGACCGGTATAAGAAACCGTGATGCCCAGCAGGTCTGTTGGAATAATTTTGAATCCCTAATTTTCTAATGGCATCAGCTTAAATGACTTAGCGTGTGGGCACTTTGATGGGTGGAGACTTTGATGGGTGGACATTTTGATGGGTGGGCACTTTGTTGCACCTTAGAATTGGAATATCCTCCACTACATTTTGGTAACAGGATGGAATGATGCTTATCTACTCTTCGACCCATCCCAAAAGATGCAGGACCTCCCTTTCCTTATTTTTTTCCCACATGACGCTCCCACGTCAGGTTTACACTAAGCAGAGAGCCACCACGGTAGGGGACCTGACCTCCGTAACACTGTACTTTTCTGTTTCTTTGGTTAGTAAACCTATTTTCAGAATGTTGGCTAGTGAGTGCACTCCATTTCAGATGTTCAGCCTTATTATTGGCAGATGGCCCAGTTCCAAGGGGTCTGTCCCGGTGAGAGTTATATTGAAGCATTTAGATAGGGCGCATCATATCCAGGTACATGAAGTTCACTTTGACTCAGTTTCTCACAGTAAGATTATGAAGACCATAGCATGTATTAAAACACGTAGTTGCATTGCTTTTCGAAGAGAATAATCTCCAACTTCTGCAGCTTTGCGAGTGTCTCTTGCTAAATAGGTTAGTTTTCCCACGTCGTTGGTTAATGATCTGCATTGCAGTAGGTGTATGTTGCTCCGTTCACCTGCATCAGGGCCTGCATAGTTGTCACAGTAGGATGTAATTCTATTTTCAAGGATGGTTTAACAACTTCCTTTCCTATTGGTTTTCTAAGAGGAGCTATCATTTATGACCCAGTGGTTCTTCTGCCCTGGAGTTATCTCTACTCTTTTGGTGCTCCAGATTTAAGAAACACAGATGAAATTCGGCGAACATCACTTAGAAGGTAAATCTGAGTCTATAAAAAGTGATGCTGGCTAGAATTACTAAATATCAGATTCCGGATCTAAGGATCCAATAAGGCATAAAATGTTTTTAAAATGAAAAAAAAAAGTAATACATCATCTGTTCTTTATAATTGTTCTGACACCACAAGAGGGTTGGTAAATTTGTAGCTATTACTTAGATGTCTAGATAGTGCACACGTCATCATGGTCTTGTCGGCTATCCTTCATGTCATAGAGGGATCTTCATTGTCCATGGAGTTTGCTCTAGGTGATGAAAATAGTGACGTGCTGAGTCCTAACTGGATATTTATTTCTTTATTGAGCAGGTCAATAACATCGATGTGGACTGGAATGTGTAATGATGTTCTGTCAGTGGTCATCTGGCAGTTCTAAAATGGCTGCCATGGACAAGCCTAGCGCAAGCCACTCCACTTACGAGTTCCCAGAGTTTACCTTACTCTTCACCCTTTAACCTTTGTACTGGGATCTGGACTTAAAAGACCACTACCAAGTAGCTAACTAACTGTCAGTGGTCAAAACCATGTGTAGCTAAGGTCCTGCAATGGCTGCACATGAGGAAAGAGACATGGTGAATCAGAAAAACTATTACACCTACTTCATATTGGGATAGGAGTTTGGAGATGGGAATACCCCTTTAAGCAGGAGCCCCTAGGCTTGGACCATGGATTATGTTGCTGTTCGGTAGAACAGGTGGGCTGGAATGGTCGGGTTAGAGCTAAGAGGACATGAAAGGTACAAAATCAGAATATGTAAGAATATTTCGAAGCAGGTAGAGGTCAAAACAAGAAGCAAGAAAGCTTACAGCCAACATTGACCCCGTTGCCTCCTCACCACTACCGGTGCTACCACCTCACCAACACCGGAGCTGCTGCAACCTCACAACCAACTGTCTCTTTCCCCACCATCCTGTACAATCTAAGTCCACAAGGGCAGGGTCCTCGCCCCTTTGTCTCAGTCTGTCAATGTTAATTTACTTTAAGTGATATATGTAATTTGTATGTAACCACTTCTCATGTACAGGCCATGGAATCAATGGTGCTATATATACAAATAATAATAATAATAATAATAATAATAATAATAATAAAAAACAAGAAACAATAATACAAGAAACAAAATACACAGGACTGAGCCTGAGAAACACAAGATTATATCTGGCAGCTTCCAGCAGTAAGCTGGAAACCCAAGTTGGGTGTGGTGCTCTCCAATTGGCTGGAGCTGATGGCGTCGGCTGGACAGCACACACACCCATACTATAAGACTGGACAGCACACACACCCATACTGTAAGACTGGACAGCGCTGCAGGTAACAGCCACCCTGATCTTATTGGTTGGACCGAGCCTGTGTTACCCAGAGTTTCTGGTTCCGACATCTCTTCTATCACCAGTGCTGTCTTCAGAATGAATACGGTGGATCTTACGAAAGAAGAAGACATTGCAGGAGCAGTTCCTGGTGGAGATTTAACAGAATGAAATGAAGCATCACTTCACTACCCTTTGGTTGATGACTACCTTCTTCTTATTTGACATTGTGATGGGATATTCAATCTTGACCTAGATATGATCTTTAGTCCTTACTTGAATATTGGCTTAACGAGCCATAGTTATATGATCTGGTCTTCCTTCACACTACCAGTTTGCCCTTCACATTACAGAGTGGAGTCACCATAGGGAGACCCTTTGAATTTTGCAAACCTTTGGGGAGAGAGCTACAAGTGGGAATTGTCACCAATAGGGTTGAGCGAAACGGGTCGTTCATTTTCAAAAGTCGCCGACTTTTGGCAAAGTCGGGTTTCATGAAACCCGATCCGACCCCTGTGCGGGGTCGGCCATGCGGTACGCGACTTTCGCGCCAAAGTCGTGTTTCAATGACGCGAAAAGCGCCATTTCTCAGCCAATGAAGGTAAACGCAGAGTGTGGGCAGCGTGATGACATAGGTCCTGGTCCCCACCATCTTAGAGAAGGGCATTGAAGTGATTGGCTTGCTGTCTGCGGCGTCACAGGGGCTATAAAGGGGCGTTCCCGCCGACCGCCATGTTACTGCTGCTGATATGAGCTTAGGGAGAGGTTGCTGCCGCTTCGTCAGAAGCAGGGATAGCGTTAGGCAGGGTCCATTAACCACCAAACCGCTTGTGCTGTAGCGATTTCCACTGCCCAACACCACCTTCGGTGTGCAAGGACAGTGGAAGCTACATTTATTTTTTTTTCCTCAGCGCTGTAGCTCATTGGGCTGCCCTAGAAGGCTCCCTGATAGCTGCATTGCTGTGTGTACGCCGCTGTGCAAACCAACTGCTTTTTTCAAAGCACAAATCCTCTTGTTCCTTCCTTTCTGCACAGCTATCTTTTTTGTTTGTCCACACTTTTTATTTAATTTGTGCATCAGTCCACTCCTTATTGCTGCCTGCCATACCTGGCTGAGATTACTGCAGGGAGATAGTAATTGAAGGACACTCCCTGTTTTTTTTTTTTTTGTGGGAGATTAAGATTGACATTTCTGCTAGAGTGCCATCCCTGTGTGTGCCATCTCTCACTCAGTGGGCCATAGAAAGCCTATTTATTTTTTTGCTTGATTTGGGTTATAAAATCTACCTGAAAAAATCACTACATCAATCAGTGGGAGAAAAATATTGGCCTCAGGGCTTGTGTGCCACTCTTGACTCCTGTGTGTGCCATCTCTCAGTCAGTGGGCCATAGAAAGCCTATTTATTTTTTTGCTTGATTTGGGTTCTAAAATCTACCTGAAAAAATCACTACATCAATCAGTGGGAGAAAAATATTGGCCTCAGGGCTTGTGTGCCACTCCTGACTCCTGTGTGCATCATCACTCACTCAGTGGGCCATAGAAAGCCCATTTTTTTTTTTTTGCTTTATTTGGGTTCTAAATTCTACCTGAAAAAATCAATAAATCAATCAGTGGGAGATTAATATTGGCCTTTGGGCTTGTGTGCCAGTCCTAAGCGTGCCATCTCTCTCTCTCAGATAGTGGGCCATAGAAAGCCTATTTATTATTTTTTTTATTGGGTTTATAAATTTTCCCTGGAGCAAAAAAAAAAAAGTGGGAGATTAATATTGGCCTCTGGGCTTGTGTGCCAGTCCTGAGCGTGCCATCTCTCTCACAAATAGTGGGCCATAGAAAGCCTATTTATTAATTTTTTTTTGGTTTTATAAATTCTCCCTGAAAAAAAAAAGGGAGATTAATATTGGCCTTTGGGCTTGTGTGCCAGTCCTAAGCGTGCCATCTCTCTCTCTCTCTCTCAGATAGTGGGCCATAGAAAGCCTATTTATTATTTTTTTTATTGGGTTTATAAATTTTCCCTGGAACAAAAAAAAAAAAGTGGGAGATAAATATTGGCCTCTGGGCTTGTGTGCCACTCCTGACTCCTGTGTGCGTCATCTCTCACTCAGTGGGCCATAGAAAGCCTTTTTTTGTTTTAGTTGTTTTCTAAATTCTCCCTGAAAAAATCATTTTATTTTATTTGGTTTCTAAATTCTTCCTGAAAAAATCATTTTATTCTATTATTTTTTTTCCTAAAGTCTCCCTGAAAAAAAAACAAAAAACAAATCAGTGGGAGATTAATATTGCCCTTTCTGCTTGTGTGCCAGTCTTGACTCCTGGGTGTGCCATCTCTCTCTCTCTCTCTCTCCAATTGTGGGCCATAGAAAGCCTATTATTTTTTTAGCTTGATTTGGGTTCCAAAATCTACCTGAAAAAATCACTACATCAATCAGTGGGAGATAAATATTGGCCTCTGGGCTTGTGTGCCACTCCTGACTCCTGTGTGCGTCATCTCTCACTCAGTGGGCCATATAAAGCCTTTTTTTGTTTTATTTGTTTTCTAAATTCTCCCTGAAAAAATCATTTTATTTTATTTGGTTTCTAAATTCTTCCTGAAAAAATCATTTTATTCTATTATTTTATTTTCCTAAAGTCTCCCTGAAAAAAAAACAAAAACAAATCAGTGGGAGATTAATATTGCCCTTTCTGCTTGTGTGCCAGTCTTGACTCCTGGGTGTGCCATCTCTCTCTCTCTCTCCAATTGTGGGCCATAGAAAGCCTATTATTTTTTTAGCTTGATTTGGGTTCCAAAATCTACCTGAAAAAATCACTACATCAATCAGTGGGAGATAAATATTGGCCTCTGGGCTTGTGTGCCACTCCTGACTCCTGTGTGCGTCATCTCTCACTCAGTGGGCCATAGAAAGCCTTTTTTTGTTTTATTTTTTTTCTAAATTCTCCCTGAAAAAATCATTTTATTTTATTTGGTTTCTAAATTCTTCCTGAAAAAATCATTTTATTCTATTATTTTTTTTTCCTAAAGTCTCCCTGAAAAAAAAAAAAAACAAATCAGTGGGAGATTAATATTGCCCTTTCTGCTTGTGTGCCAGTCTTGACTCCTGGGTGTGCCATCTCTCTCTCTCTCTCCAATTGTGGGCCATAGAAAGCCTATTATTTTTTTAGCTTGATTTGGGTTCCCAAATCTACCTGAAAAAATCACTACATCAATCAGTGGGAGATAAATATTGGCCTCTGGGCTTGTGTGCCACTCCTGACTCCTGTGTGCGTCATCTCTCACTCAGTGGGCCATAGAAAGCCTTTTTTTGTTTTATTTGTTTTCTAAATTCTCCCTGAAAAAATCATTTTATTTTATTTGGTTTCTAAATTCTTCCTGAAAAAATCATTTTATTCTATTATTTTTTTTTCCTAAAGTCTCCCTGAAAAAAAAACAAAAACAAATCAGTGGGAGATTAATACTGCCCTTTCTGCTTGTGTGCCAGTCTTGACTCCTGGGTGTGCCATCTCTCTCTCTCTCTCCAATTGTGGGCCATAGAAAGCCTATTATTTTTTTAGCTTGATTTGGGTTCCAAAATCTACCTGAAAAAATCACTACATCAATCAGTGGGAGATAAATATTGGCCTCTGGGCTTGTGTGCCACTCCTGACTCCTGTGTGCGTCATCTCTCACTCAGTGGGCCATAGAAAGCCTTTTTTTGTTTTATTTTTTTTCTAAATTCTCCCTGAAAAAATCATTTTATTTTATTTGGTTTCTAAATTCTTCCTGAAAAAATCATTTTATTCTATTATTTTTTTTTCCTAAAGTCTCCCTGAAAAAAAAACAAAAAACAAATCAGTGGGAGATTAATATTGCCCTTTCTGCTTGTGTGCCAGTCTTGACTCCTGGGTGTGCCATCTCTCTCTCTCTCTCCAATTGTGGGCCATAGAAAGCCTATTATTTTTTTAGCTTGATTTGGGTTCCAAAATCTACCTGAAAAAATCACTACATCAATCAGTGGGAGATAAATATTGGCCTCTGGGCTTGTGTGCCACTCCTGACTCCTGTGTGCGTCATCTCTCACTCAGTGGGCCATAGAAAGCCTTTTTTTGTTTTATTTTTTTTCTAAATTCTCCCTGAAAAAATAATTTTATTTTATTTGGTTTCTAAATTCTTCCTGAAAAAATCATTTTATTCTATTATTTTTTTTTCCTAAAGTCTCCCTGAAAAAAAAAAAAAAATCAAATCAGTGGGAGATTAATATTTACATTTGTGCTTCAGTGACAGTCCTGCGTGTGTGGCATCTCTCTCATTTGTTGCCACCAACAACAGAGTGTGTAACATTGTGCCTGATTTTCGTTGTGGTCTCACTCACCTGTAAAGGGGTAGCTAAATCATACTGAAGTTATAGCTCACCGTGTAATTTGTGTGACAGCAACAAATACCGTTAGTTTGTTTACGTTTTTAAAACAATGAGGAAGTCTGGTGGAAGAGGTCGTGGCCGGGGGCGTTCATTGTCAGCTGGTAATGAGGGTAGTGGTAGTGGTGGAGCATCAGCTGGTCGTGGGAAAAAAAATATTGCACCTAAGTCTGGAGCTGTGGAGCTAGGTTCGTCGTCTGGCTACACAAGGCCTCGAACGCTCCCTTTTCTGGGAGTAGGAAAACCGCTTTTAAAGCCGGAGCAGCAAGAGCAAGTTTTGGCTTATCTTGCTGACTCAGCCTCTAGCTCTTTTGCCTCCTCTCGTTAAACTGGTAAATGTCAAAGCAGCGCGTCGTTAGTGGATGTTCACGGTCAGGGACAAGTCGCTTCCTTGTCCTCTTCAGCAAAAACAACAACAGAGAAGAATGCAGCAGGCGACACAACGGGTTACTCCATGGAGCTCTTTACACATACCGTCCCTGGCTTAGAAAGTGAAGCAGTTAACAGTCCATGCCCATTACAAGTTGAATCTGACATGGAGTGCACTGATGCACAGCCACAGCCAGACTACTATGCTGGTCCTTTGACTCAGACCACAACATTGCCCTCGCAGGGTAATGATCAAGAATCAGACCCTGATGAGACTATGTTGCCCCATCACGAACGCTATACCACCGACCGACACGGTGACACAGACGAAGTTGCACACGAGCTACAAGAAGAGGTAATAGATGACCCAGTTCTTGACCCCGATTGGCAGCCATTGGGGGAACAGGGTGCAGGCGGCAGCAGTTCTGAAGCGGAGGAGGAGGGGCCGCAGCAGGCATCAACATCGCAACAGGTTCCATCTGCCGGGCCCGTATCTTGCCCAAAACGCGTGGCAAAGCCAAAACCTGTTGGAGGACAGCGTGGCCATCCGGTTAAAGCTCAGTCTGCAATGCCTGAAAGGGTATCCGATGCTAGAAAGAGTGCAGTCTGGCATTTTTTTAAACAACATCCAATTGATCAGCGCAAAGTCATCTGTCAAAAATGTTCAACTACCTTAAGCAGAGGACAGAATCTGAAAAGTCTCAATACAAGTTGCATGCATAGACATTTAACCACCATGCATTTGCAAGCCTGGACTAACTACCAAACGTCCCTTAAGGTTGTAGCACCCTTGGCCAATGAAGCTAGTCAGCAACGCAACATCCCTTCCGGCAGTGTAGGGCCACCATTTTCCGCACCACCTGCAGTATCTGTGCAGGTTTCTTTGCCAGGCCAAAGCAGTCAGGGTCAGGGAATCACCAGTTTCGTAGTAGGAAACACTGCATCTAGGGCACCGGCGGCAACAATACCATCTCCCACCGTCTCTCAGTCTGCCATGTCCACCAGCACCCCCGCTAGTTCCACGATCTCCAGCTCTCCAGTCCAGCTCACCCTACATGAGACTATGGTTAGAAAAAGGAAGTACTTAGCCTCGCATCCGCGTACACAGGGTTTGAACGCACACATAGCTAGACTAATCTCGTTAGAGATGATGCCCTACCGGTTAGTTGAAAGCGAAGCTTTCAAAGCCCTGATGGACTACGCTGTACCACGCTACGAGCTACCCAGTCGACACTTTTTTTCCAGAAAAGCCATCCCAGCCCTCCACCAGCATGTTAAAGAGCGCATCGTCCATGCACTCAGGCAATCTGTGAGCACAAAGGTGCACCTGACAACAGATGCATGGACCAGTAGGCATGGCCAGGGACGTTACGTGTCCATCACGGCACACTGGGTAAATGTGGTGGATGCAGGGTCCACAGGGGACAGCAAGTTTGGGACAGTTCTGCCTAGCCCACGGTCTAGGAAACAGTTGGCTGTAGCCGTTCGCACCCCCTCCTCCTCCTCTTCGTCCTCCTGCAGAAGCGAGAGCTCGTCCACAGACCGCAGTCGCACAACCACTCCATCCGCAGCTGCCACTGTTGCACACCAGGTCTCCCATTATGGGGCAGCTACTGGCAAACGTCAGCAGGCTGTATTGGCTATGAAGTGTTTGGGCGACAACAGACACACCGCGGAAGTTCTGTCCGAGTTCTTGCAGAAAGAAACGCAGTCGTGGCTGGGCACTGTAGATCTTGAGGCAGGCAAGGTAGTGAGTGATAACGGAAGGAATTTCATGGCTGCCATCTCCCTTTCCCAACTGAAACACATTCCTTGCCTGGCTCACACCTTAAACCTGGTGGTGCAGTGCTTCCTGAAAAGTTATCCGGGGTTATCCGACCTGCTCCTCAAAGTGCGTGGACTTTGCTCACATATCCGCCGTTCGCCCGTACACTCCAGCCGTATGCAGACCTATCAGCGTTCTTTGAACCTTCCCCAGCATCGCCTAATCATAGACGTTGCAACAAGGTGGAACTCAACACTGCACATGCTTCAGAGACTGTGCGAACAGAGGCGGGCTGTTATGTTTTTGTGGGAGGATACACATACACGGGCAGGCAGTAGGATGGCAGACATGGAGTTGTCAGGTGTGCAGTGGTCGAAGATTCAAGACATGTGTCAAGTCCTTCAGTGTTTTGAGGAATGCACACGGCTGGTTAGTGCAGACAACGCCATAATAAGCATGAGCATCCCCCTAATGCGTCTGCTGATGCAAAGTTTGACGCACATAAAGGATCAGGCGTCTGCAGCTGAGGAAGAGGAAAGCCTTGATGACAGTCAGCCATTGTCTGGCCAGGGCAGTGTACAGGACGAGTTAGCGGGCGAAGAGAAGGAGGAGGACGAGGAGGATGATGGGGATGATTATATTTTTAATGAGGAAGCTTTTCCGGGGCCACTGGAAATTGGTGGCGCGGCAAGGCCGGGTTCTGGTTTTTGGAGGGACACAAGTGACGTGGATTTGCCTGAAACTGCCCCTCAACCAAGCACAACCGCAGATTTGAGAACTGGAACTTTGGCCCACATGGCGGATTATGCCTTACGTATCCTCAAAAGGGACACACGCATAACTAAAATGATGAACGATGACGATTACTGGTTGGCCTGCCTCCTTGATCCTCGCTATAAAGGCAAATTGCAAAATATAATGCCACATGAGAACTTGGAACTAATATTAGCAACCAAACAATCAACTCTTGTTGACCGTTTGCTTCTGGCATTCCCTGCACACAGCGCCCGTGATCGTTCTCACACGAGCTGCAGGGGCCAGCAGACCAGAGGAGTTAGAGGGGCAGAAATCAGAAGTGGCGTTGGCCAGAGGGGTTTTCTGACCAGGTTGTGGAGTGATTTTGCTATGACCGCAGACAGGACAGGTACTGCAGCATCAATTCAAAGTGACAGGAGACAACATTTGTCCAGTATGGTTACAAACTATTTTTCATCCCTTATCGATGTTCTCCCTCAACCGTCATTCCCATTTGATTACTGGGCATCAAAATTAGACACCTGGCCAGAATTGGCAGAATATGCATTGCAGGAGCTTGCTTGCCCGGCAGCTAGTGTCCTATCAGAAAGAGTATTCAGTGCTGCAGGTTCAATACTAACAGAAAAAAGGACTCGTCTGGCTACCCAAAATGTAGATGATCTAACCTTCATTAAAATGAACCACAACTGGATTTCGAAATCTTTTGCCCCACCTTGCCCGGCTGACACCTAGCTTTCCTATGTAAAGGTCTTGCCTGTGGACTATTCTGAACGACTTTTCCAATCTCGTAATTTGCAGCACCTGATTGTCCAGCATCCGACATGTTAACACAATCCCTAAATGGCCAAAGTCCCCACACGGGGCCGTGGTATCGCCACTTGGCGCCAGCACCCGTGAGAGTACTGTTTGTCTGAAGAGGTGGGTGTGCCCGCTTTTGGTCGACGGCACTGCCACTAGGTCCCTCATAGTACAATAAAGTGTCTGGCGGTGGTGGTGCGCACCCAACGTCAGACACACCGTTGTAATATGAGGGGCCCTGGGCCTGTACCGCCGGCCACAAGACAGTCCCCCCCAGGTCAAACAGTGCTCTACGACTTGCAAAATTTTCTCTCACAGCTCCACCAATGTTTAGTCTATGCGCTGACATCCTTCAATGCCTGGCACTGTCAATACCATTGTATTGACATTTTTCTTATGTTAGGCCTTCAAAGCCTGTCTGCGGTCACTCCTTCCACTAGGCCTCCACTGACCTGTCTACTGCTGCCCGTGTTCCCCTGGAACCAATTTTAAATTGCCTACAGCCAGCCCAATTTATTATGTTAGGGCTTCGAAGCCTGTCTGCGGTCCCTCCTTCCACTAGGCCTCCACTGACCTGTCTACTGCCGCCCGTGTTCCCCTGGAACCAATTTTAAATTGCCTACAGCCAGCCCAATTTATTATGTTAGGGCTTCGAAGCCTGTCTGCGGTCCCTCCTTCCACTAGGCCTCCACTGACCTGTCTACTGCTGCCCGTGTTCCCCTGGAACCAATTTTAAATTGCCTACAGCCAGCCCAATTTATTATGTTAGGGCTTCGAAGCCTGTCTGCGGTCCCTCCTTCCACTAGGCCTCCACTGACCTGTCTACTGCCGCCCGTGTTCCCCTGGAACCAATTTTAAATTGCCTACAGCCAGCCCAATTTATTATGTTAGGGCTTCGAAGCCTGTCTGCGGTCCCTCCTTCCACTAGGCCTCCACTGACCTGTCTACTGCCGCCCGTGTTCCCCTGGAACCAATTTTAAATTGCCTACAGCCCAATTTTTATTATGTTAGGGCTTCGAAGCCTGTCTGCGGTCCCTCCTTCCACTAGGCCTCCACTGACCTGTCTACTGCTGCCCGTGTTCCCCTGGAACCAATTTTAAATTGCCTACAGCCAGCCCAATTTATTATGTTAGGGCTTCGAAGCCTGTCTGCGGTCCCTCCTTCCACTAGGCCTCCACTGACCTGTCTACTGCCGCCCGTGTTCCCCTGGAACCAATTTTAAATTGCCTACAGCCAGCCCAATTTATTATGTTAGGGCTTCGAAGCCTGTCTGCGGTCCCTCCTTCCACTAGGCCTCCACTGACCTGTCTACTGCTGCCCGTGTTCCCCTGGAACCAATTTTAAATTGCCTACAGCCAGCCCAATTTATTATGTTAGGGCTTCGAAGCCTGTCTGCGGTCCCTCCTTCCACTAGGCCTCCACTGACCTGTCTACTGCCGCCCGTGTTCCCCTGGAACCAATTTTAAATTGCCTACAGCCAGCCCAATTTATTATGTTAGGGCTTCGAAGCCTGTCTGCGGTCCCTCCTTCCACTAGGCCTCCACTGACCTGTCTACTGCTGCCCGTGTTCCCCTGGAACCAATTTTAAATTGCCTACAGCCAGCCCAATTTATTATGTTAGGGCTTCGAAGCCTGTCTGCGGTCCCTCCTTCCACTAGGCCTCCACTGACCTGTCTACTGCCGCCCGTGTTCCCCTGGAACCAATTTTAAATTGCCTACAGCCAGCCCAATTTATTATGTTAGGGCTTTGAAGCCTGTCTGCGGTCCCTCCTTCCACTAGGCCTCCACTGACCTGTCTACTGCCGCCCGTGTTCCCCTGGAACCAATTTTAAATTGCCTACAGCCCAATTTTTGTTATGTTAGGCCTTCGAAGCCTGTCTGCGGCCCGTTCTTTCCACTACTACTACACTGACCTGTCTACTGCTGCCCGTGTTCCCCTGGAACCAATTTTAAATTGCCTACAGCCAGCCCAATTTATTATGTTAGGGCTTCGAAGCCTGTCTGCGGTCCCTCCTTCCACTAGGCCTCCACTGACCTGTCTACTGCCGCCCGTGTTCCCCTGGAACCAATTTTAAATTGCCTACAGCCCAATTTTTGTTATGTTAGGCCTTCGAAGCCTGTCTGCGGCCCGTTCTTTCCACTACTACTACACTGACCTGTCTACTGCTGCCCGTGTTCCCCTGGAACCAATTTTAAATTGCCTACAGCCAGCCCAATTTATTATGTTAGGGCTTCGAAGCCTGTCTGCGGTCCCTCCTTCCACTAGGCCTCCACTGACCTGTCTACTGCCGCCCGTGTTCCCTGGAACCAATTTTAAATTGCCTACAGCCCAATTTTTGTTATGTTAGGCCTTCGAAGCCTGTCTGCGGTCCCTCCTTCCACTAGGCCTCCACTGACCTGTCTACTGCTGCCCGTGTTCCCCTGGAACCAATTTTAAATTGCCTACAGCCAGCCCAATTTATTATGTTAGGGCTTCGAAGCCTGTCTGCGGTCCCTCCTTCCACTAGGCCTCCACTGACCTGTCTACTGCCGCCCGTGTTCCCCTGGAACCAATTTTAAATTGCCTACAGCCAGCCCAATTTATTATGTTAGGGCTTCGAAGCCTGTCTGCGGTCCCTCCTTCCACTAGGCCTCCACTGACCTGTCTACTGCCGCCTGTGTTCCCCTGGAACCAATTTTAAATTGCCTACAGCCAGCCCAATTTATTATGTTAGGGCTTCGAAGCCTGTCTGCGGTCCCTCCTTCCACTAGGCCTCCACTGACCTGTCTACTGCTGCCCGTGTTCCCCTGGAACCAATTTTAAATTGCCTACAGCCAGGCCAAATTATTATGTTAGGGCTTCGAAGCCTGTCTGCGGTCCCTCCTTCCACTAGGCCTCCACTGACCTGTCTACTGCCGCCCGTGTTCCCCTGGAACCAATTTTAAATTGCCTACAGCCCAATTTTTGTTATGTTAGGCCTTCGAAGCCTGTCTGCGGCCCGTTCTTTCCACTACTACTACACTGACCTGTCTACTGCTGCCCGTGTTCCCCTGGAACCAATTTTAAATTGCCTACAGCCCAATTTTTGTTATGTTAGGCCTTCGAAGCCTGTCTGCGGCCCGTTCTTTCCACTACTACTACACTGACCTGTCTACTGCTGCCCATGTTCCCCTGGAACCAATTTTAAATTGCCTACAGCCAGCCCAATTTATTATGTTAGGGCTTCGAAGCCTGTCTGCGGTCCCTCCTTCCACTAGGCCTCCACTGACCTGTCTACTGCCGCCCGTGTTCCCCTGGAACCAATTTTAAATTGCCTACAGCCCAATTTTTGTTATGTTAGGCCTTCGAAGCCTGTCTGCGGCCCGTTCTTTCCACTACTACTACACTGACCTGTCTACTGCTGCCCGTGTTCCCCTGGAACCAATTTTAAATTGCCTACAGCCAGCCCAATTTATTATGTTAGGGCTTCGAAGCCTGTCTGCGGTCCCTCCTTCCACTAGGCCTCCACTGACCTGTCTACTGCCGCCCGTGTTCCCCTGGAACCAATTTTAAATTGCCTACAGCCCAATTTTTGTTATGTTAGGCCTTCGAAGCCTGTCTGCGGCCCGTTTTTTCCACTACTACTACACTGACCTGGCTACTGCCGCCCGTGTTCCCCTGGAACCAATTTTAAATTGCCTACAGCCAGCCCAATTTATTATGTTAGGGCTTCGAAGCCTGTCTGCGGTCCCTCCTTCCACCAGGCCTCCACTGACCTGTCTACTGCTGCCCGTGTACCCCTTGAACCAACATCAGAAAATATAAAAATAAGTTTTTTGCTTACAAAAAAGAAAATACTGGAGAGATATCAAATGCAGACATTTTAACATTAAAAACAAACACATACAACAAAAATCTGGTACAGTACTAAAACTGGCCACCAGCTACAATAACTTTCTCCTGCAAGTAGTTAACTGAAAGTTTTTTTCAATTTAAAACACAGATATGGCATCCACCGAGTGTTGTCCTGTCGCGTCTTCTTTATATTATTGCCAAGAAGATGCAAAACAATGAAAATAATAAAATCATTATTTCCCATAAAAATAGAGTAAGTCAAAACCACATTGCAAATAAACATTCATTACAAATAAGGAAGCAGGGCGCGTCCGAGGGTGAGTATATACCTAATAAGAATATAATCACCCTCGGACGCGCCCTGCTTCTTTCCGACAGCCTTCCTTCCTAAGAATCAGCCCTTCCGTGGTGTAGAGAGAGGGTTTGTTACACTCCAAGGTGTTCCCCAGGTTGCCCTTCCTGAGCTTCGATCTTCATGCTCTCGTTTAGTAGTTGTCGGAAAGTAGGCTGCATTAGGCCTACAAATTGGGTATGGGGTGGAGAGAGATGGTGTGTTACACTCCAAGGTGTTCCCCAGGTTTCCTCGCCAATGCTTCGATCTTCATGCTCTCGTTTAGTAGTTCTTGGAAACTACACTGCATTAGGCCTACAAATTGGGTATGGGGTGTAGAGAGATGGTGTGTTCCACTCCAAGGTGTTCTCCAGGTTGCCTTTCCTGAGCTTCGATCTTCCGGCTCTCGTTTAGTAGTTGTTGGAAACTACACTGCATTAGGCCTACAAATTGGGTATGGGGTGTAGAGAGATGGCGTGTTCCACTCCAAGGTGTTCTCCAGGTTGCCTTTCCTGAGCTTCGATCTTCCGGCTCTCGTTTAGTAGTTCTTGGAAACTACACTGCATTAGGCCTACAAATTGGGTATGGGGTGTAGAGAGATGGTGTGTTCCACTCCAAGGTGTTCTCCAGGTTGCCTTTCCTGAACTTCTATCTTCAGGCTCTCATTAAATTGTGGTTAAACGGAACAACTGCATTTGGCGTACTAGTTGGTTTGGGGCCTACTATCGGTGTCTGCCACTCCTTGCTGTTCTCCTGGTTTCCTGTCCTGAAATTCCGTTTTCAGGCGCTCGTTAAGTAGTTGTTAATGTTAGACTGCATTTGGCGTACTAGTTGGTTTGGGGCCTACTATCGGTGTCTGCCACTCCTTGCTGTTCTCCTGGTTTCCTGTCCTGAAATTCCGTTTTCAGGCGCTCGTTAAGTAGTTGTTAATGTTAGACTGCATTTGGCCTACTAGTTGGGTTGGGGCCTACTATCGGTGTCTGCCACTCCTTGCTGTTCTCCTCCACTGAACAAAGCTGTGCCGCCTGTTTACTACGGTTGCCAATTTTGAACTGCATTTCGACTACTTACTGATTTGGGCCTACTCTCTGTGTCAGCCTCTCATTCCAGTTGTCCTCCACTGCAATGCCCCCTGGTTATTCCTGTGTTACCAATTTTGAACTGCATTTAGCCAACTTTATTCTTTGGGCCTATATCTGTGTTTCCTCCTCATCCTGCCCATTGCCCAGCCAGTGATAGATGAGTCTGCTGGTACATTGACCCATAACGCAACATTCCCCGTGCACGCTACACAACAACATTGTGACCCTGCTGAAAGTCAGGTCCCCCTTCCCGCATACCATACCACCTTACACGGGGACAAAGAGGAAGGTGCAGATGAAAGTGCAGGTTCCTTCATCAGGTGGGGGGAGGAATACTAGTTGGCGACGTCACTGGCACAGGGCTTCTCATAGTACGCAAAAGTGTTGCTGCCGGTGGGAGGCGCCCCCGCCGTGCAAACACACCGCTGTACTTTGAGGGGCCCTGTGCCAGTGCCAATGCCAACGAGTGGGCCCCCCCTGCTTGCTCAGGTTCACAGCACTTGCAAAGTTGAAATACTTACCTCTCCCTGCTCCACTGCCGTGACGTGGTCCAAATTTCCTGGGCCCACTAATTACTTGAACCAGCCCTACCCACCACAACTTTAGCCAAATGACCCCCAATTTCAAATGCCTTCCAATTATTATAAGGTAAATTACGCTTGACAAGCTTCATTAAGAAGAATGGATGGTTTTGACATTAAAATGGGCACTCTAGGTGTTTTCCTGGCCCCCACTCACTGCCGACTATGCTGCCCCATTGACTTGCATTGGGTTTCGTGTTTCGGTCGATCCCGACTTTACGTCATAATCGGCCGATTTCACTTGACCCGACTTTTGAGATAGTCGGGTTTCGCGAAACCCGGCTCGACTCTAAAAAGGTCAAGGTCGCTCAACTCTAGTCACCAACAAAGAGAACAGAGCCTGGCATATTTTGAAAAATTGCTGTGCGCCAATATTATTTCTACGCGCCAGTCAATAAGTGCAAGTGGGCAAAGAAGTTGCCCCTTTAGATTAGATTTTGGCTCCATGAAAGAGATTCTTCAGCCACACGCTAACATCTTTACCTTGCCTTCCTCTCTTCTCTGAACAGGGCTGAGAATCAAACAGCATAAAAAATGACTTTAAATGCAATATTCCCTTAGAAAATCTCCCCTGAGTTCTGACAATCATCTCTCAGCCATATATAGGTTTTTTTTCCTTTTCTTTTGATTCCTTGATGTTCTTCTTTTTAACATCCCACAATGTGATAACACAAAGTCCGGGATCGTCAATAACATTATTCTGTCACCAGATCGCACTCATTTCTGCTGCTCCATAGTCGCTTTACATTTCTACCTACGAGAAAAGCTTCTGGTGGCGCCTGTTACAGCCATTGCAGAAGCTTGCACATTTATGAATCTGGGCTCTTTGTATCACAAAGAAAGACAGCTGATTTTTAGAGGATTTCCAGACTTGAAAATTTAGGCAAATTGTCAGGAGCAAAAATTTCTTTAAAGGGACTCTGTCACCTGAATTTGGCGGGCTCTGTTTATGGTCAGATGGGCGATGTTTTCTGTTCTTTCATGCACCCCTTCCTTTCCCGCTGGGAAGTATTTTGCTGAGTTCCGGGAAGTAGTGCGCCGGCGCATGCGCACTAATGCTTTTCGGCTTTGCCTGCAGTTGGGCAAAGCATACTGCGCATGCGCAAGGCGAGATTGCATTGCGCACGTGTGTACTACGGAGGAAACCTAATCAAATTCAAGACAATATTGCGGCCAGCGGAAAAGGAAGGGGTGCATGAAAGAACAGAAAACACCGTCCATCGGACCGTAAACAGAGCCCCCCAAATTCAGGTGACAGGTTCCCTTTACGGTTATTTGTCCCCTTTACTTGAGCAAAAAACTGCAATGAGGACCATCTCGTGGCTTCCATTGGGATTATCACCTTTTTTTCCCACTCAGAAAAGAATGAATCTGAGTGGAGTGGAAAACCTTTTCAGCCTGGGATATATTTGAACACTTTCTGCACATGTTGATCACAGACTCGGAACTTGGATTTAGTTTTGATCTTGAAAAACTGAATTTTGATCTTGAGAATCTGTCAGTAGGCTCAGCCGTCTATATGGGCATGTCGGTCATAGGATACTGAATAAAATGACACCTTAATATCTGCCAATCAAAGTCTTATTCCAGAGAAATCAACCTTTTCCTTAATATGTAAATGAGCTGTTAGGATCTACGGGCCGGACATAGATCTCCCCAAGAATCTGCCTCCAAAGCTTATTTTAAATGAATGGGAATATTACCAGTGTGAGACATGTAATGACTGACAATCTGCTTTCCTGATCTACTGTGTCACACTAGTAACACTTACCTTTCTTTTAATAAAAGTCCTGGAGGTAAAGTCTCAACGAGATCTATGTCCAGCCCATAGATCTTTACATCTCATTTTCATATTAAGAAAAACTTCTTATAACTTGCGACTCATATAGATTAATTAGAAGGGTTGATCCTACTGCCAGATTCCCTTTAGGAACTTAAAGAGCTGTTCCCATCTGGGATATTTCTGGCATTTGAACAGTATAATATATAATAAATATCCATTAAATAAAAGCTTTGTCTGCAATTTTGGGAACTCCTATAGATTTCAAGGGAGAAAGAAGAACATACCGTTTTTTTGGATTACAATAATGCTCTTTTTCCCCTCCAAATATTGGGGAAAATGGGGGTATGTCTTATAATCCGATTGTAGCTTACCGGCTGTGGTGGAGTCAGATCCCAGGGCCACTTAAGGCGGGGATGGCAGATGGAGTGGGGAGATACTGTGGGTGCTAGGCTGGTGGGAGGAGGTGTTCGTTGGTGCAGGGGCTTTGCTGACATGGTGTGAAAGCACAGAGCCGCCGCACTTTCCATGCTTTTTAATGCACTAAACTCCGGGAAAATGGCTGGCGGAGGCGGCGAATGCTCAGATTGAAATCTTGGCAACACTCCTAGCTCCGCCGAACGCCACCTCTTACCAGCCTGGGGCCCGCAGCATTTCCTGCCTCCGCTGCCAGCTTTCTTCAGCAGTGATATTGCAACCTGGTACCTCGCTCCACCGGCCCCCAAGTAAGCTACCGTAAAAGTTTTTTATAAGTCACCTATGCAGCATCAAAAGTAAAAAGATCTAATGTTAAAAATAATAAAAAAAATAAAAAATCATTATATGCTCACCTTCCGGCGCCTTTCCTGCTCCTCGTCGGCTGTGTTATACACCGTGTGGGCTGTGCTATATACTATGTGGGCTGTGTTATATACTGCGTGGGCTGTGCTACATACTACATGGCTGTGTTATATACTACATGGCTGTGTTATATACTGCGTGAGCTGTGCTTTATACTACATGGCTGTGTTATATACTACGTGGGCTGTGCTATATACTACATAGCTGTGCAATATACATGGCTGGGCAATATACTATGTGGCTGTGCTATATACTACGTGGCTGTTCTATATGCTACGTGGCTGTGTTATATGCTACGTGGCTGTGCTATATGCTACGTGGGCTGTGCTATATGCTACATGGGCTGTGTTATATACTACGTGGCTTGTGCTATACACTACGTGGCCTGTGCTATTTGCTACGTGGCTGTGCTATATTTTACGTGGGCTGTGTTATATGCTATGTGGACTGTGTTATATGCTACTTGGCTGTGGTATATTTCTCTGCTGTATCTGTGCATCATGAATCGTGGTATGTGTTAAAGAGGGGGGCCCACTGAGACTCTTTCACCTGGGGCCCTCAAAAACCTGGACCTGACCCTGGCTTCACTGATTGGTCACGCCTGGCCAGCCGAGAACAATCAGTGACAGGCGTAGTCCGACCGCGAATTGGCACAGAATTTAAACCACGCTTTGCTAATTGGTCGCGGCCGGCCGAATCCTGTGTATAAATTGCATTATTCTGAAAACTTCATAAATAAACTACATACATATTCTAGAATACCCGATGCGTTAGAATCAGGCCACAATCTACTCTATATATATAATTGTCTAAGGGGCATTTCCGACTGTCTGTCTATCGCGGATATTCATTGGTCGTGGCCAGCCAGTGGGCGTAGCAGGGAGGCCAGGAGATATGCAGAGCGAGTCCCCGCCCACTCCGTACAGGCCTGGCCAGAAGCGCTGTAAAGGGGGCAGAGACGTCGTGAGGAAGGAGGAGCCGGCCGGGACCAAGGGCGCTGTTGGGCCTACCGCGGCCAAAAGCCGGGGACTAAATTAGCGGCCGCAGTCAGTGATGACGTCCGCGGTCATTGATGACGGCCACGACAGCAGGAAATAGTGCAGCACATGCGGCGGTGACAGCTGCAGACAGAAGGTGAGTATATACTACGTGGGCTGTGCAATATACTACGTGGGCTGTGCAATATACTCCATGGTCTGTGTTATATACTACGTGGGATCTGCAATATACTCCATGGCCTGTGCTATATACTACGTGGGCTGTGCTATATACTACGTGGCCTGTGCTATATACTACGTGGGCTGTGCAATATACTCCGTGTCCTGTGCTATATACTACGTGGGCTGTGCAATATACTCCATGGCCTGTGCTATATACTACATGGGCTGTGCAATATACTCCGTGTCCTGTGCTATATACTACGCGGGCTCTGCAATATACTCCATGGCCAGTGCTATACACTACGTGGGCTGTGCAATATACTCCGTGGCCTGTGCTATATACTACGTGGGCTCTGCAATATACTCAGTGGTCTGTGCTATATACTACGTGGGCTCTGCAATATACTCAGTGGCCTTTGCTATATACTACATGGGCTATGCTATATACTACGTGAGCTCTGCAATATACTCCATGGCCTGTGCTATATACTACATGGGCTGTGCAATATACTCCGTGGCCTGTGCTATATACTACGTGGGCTCTGCAACTATGTGGCTGTGCAATATACTATGTGGCTGGGCAATATACTACGTTACTGTGCGATATACTATGTGGCTGGCCAATATACTATGTCGCTGGGCAATATACTATGTGGCTGGGCAATATACTACGTGGCTGGGCGATATACTACGTGGCTGGGCAATATACTACGTGGACATGCATATTCTAGAATACCCGATGCGTTAGAATCGGGCCACCATCTAGTATAACATAAACACCTCCCAATAGAGTGTCACAAAATCTTGACATATTGACTATCCTCCTGTGAAAATATCATTACCTAGACATTGTAAACATTATTGTGAGATGTTAACAAAGGACTTATCAGACAGCAATATATGTCGCAACCGAAAAGTGGCAAAAAATAGCATAATGAAGAACAGGAAGGAGGTGTCATTCAAGGCACTGCTAAAGGAAGCTCGATGGCAAGATGAAATCAATAGTATTTTATTGTATATGTTTACAGGTCAACGCGTTTCAAGGTCTCACACGACCTCTTCATCGGGACAGAAACCTAAGCTACCCACCTTAGTTTTTTGTCCTGATGAAGAGGTCGTGTGAAACCTTGAAATGCGTTGACCTGTAAACCTTTACAATAAAATACTACTTATTTCATCTTGCCATCGAGCTTCCTTCAGCAGCATATTGAATGACACTATTATGGACTGACCTAGTTGGAGTAGTGATATTGCAACCACTAGGGGCAGCACTGGGCAGGTAGCGTAGCCTGGAACAGCCAAGGAGTCGGCACCCAGGAACAGCAATGTAGTTTGAAGGAATAAGCAGGAATCGTAGTCACGGAAGCCAGAGGTCGTTTACCACGAGTAGCAGAGTCGTTTGAAGGAATAAGCAGGAATCGTAGTCAGGGAAGCCAGATGTCGTTTACCAGGAGCAGCTGTGTCGTTTGAAGGATTAGCAGGTGGAAGGAAGCTTGACTAAAGGCAAGTAGCTCAATAATCACGCAAGGAACTGAGAGCAAGGCCAGGTTTAAATAGGGTGTGCAATCAAAATGAGACAATCAGGAACTCAGGGTGGTAACCAACAGGAAACTCAGGGAGGAGACATCAGCAACAACACAGGTTCAAGTATTTGGACAAGCACAGAACTGTCCAGTGAGCTGAATATCTCAGAAGGAAGAGCTGCCGACTGGTGCACAGGAGCTGCTAGGTTAGAATCCTGACAGACACCTCTTTCTGGATCTCCATTTTCCATGAGTCCATACGTGACCGGAATCCTGAAGAAGCTGTAATACGTGTCCATCTCATGTTGCTTATTTGCAACTACACCAGGTGGGTTTTCTCACGTTTCCTACTCTTCCATTATCATCAGATAAGACCCTATTGTACTCCTTTGTCTCGTAGTTGTATCTCTCCAAAAAAATAGCATAGACATCTCCTGACAGAATATCACAACATTTTCCAAAGGTGGTCTTCTTCGCAACGTCCATCTCATGGCATGTTGAGTCACAAGAAAAAGTGAGGAATAGTGATGGGCGAGCATGCTTGATTGAACATCGGGGTGCTCCATTGAGTGGTGAGCAGTGCCAAATATGTCATGGTGCTCGAGTGTTTGGACCCCCATAAGTAAACTATCTGAATGATGAATTGTGGTGAGGTGGCATCTCCTAGTCTAGAAGTCTACAATCTACCTGTTTATCTTAGCTTATGGGAAGAAAGTGCAGATGATGTAACCACAGGCTCGCAGTGATGTTTGCATCTTCAGAACTTGCACTTGCACATAATTGCTAGTGCTGGCCTCCAAGGGAAACTCCATGATACAAGTTATCATTCATAAAATGCATGATCCAACATTGTACAAACACAAATATGTTACAATATACAATAAATAATGTATAAAGGAAAAGAACAAGAGAGGCCTGGATGTCTTCCTGGAGCAGAACAATATTGTATCATACAATTATTAGGTTCTGTAGAAGGACGTAGATCTGGGGATTTATTATGATGGAATATAGGCTGAACTGGATGGACAAATGTCTTTTTTTGGCCTTACTAACTATGTTACTATGTTACTATGTTACTATGTAACAAGGCAAAAATAAGATTGTCTACTACAAACACAAGTCTTCTCAAATCTTCCAGTTGCAGGGGAAATGAGAACCCGGCCTCAGAATCCCTCATTATATTACCTGACGTGAACTTAGGCGCCAGAAATTATATACCTTATTTAAAAAAAACAAAACAACATTTACTAAAATAAATGAATCTAAAAAAGAAAATGCGAAAAACAATTACCGTATAATGTAAAATGATTCTATTATGTTGAGGGTAAAGGGGTAATTGCAAATTATTTAACATTTTAACAAGCCAAGAAAAATGTTTAAACTTTTACATTCTCAAACTTTTATTTAATTTATCCACCATTGTGACTTGCTAAGAAAGTATTCAGGCAAATCCAACTACACGTGTTAGGACTGGCGGAACGCACCAAGAGAGATGATATAGATGCGTTCGCAGTCCGGGGTCCACCGTGCAGGTGAAACTTGCTGCTAGGAAATGACAGACAATATGGCGGTATTCAAAAGTATACACGCGTGGGTTAAACCTCACCCAGCGTGAAGAAAGCGATCCTGTTGCATCACAGGACCGCGGTACCGCACATAGAGCGCGAGCAAATGGTCAGCGAACTAAACCCCAACAGGGATTGTAGTCCGATTAGACCCTTGCTGGCACTACACCGCTACTGGGTGTGAAAGGAATTATATACTTAAGGCACCGAAGTGCGAACTGTGCCGTGCTGGCAGGCACCACTAAGCACCCAGACGTGGGTCAGGAAGCGCACACTGGCGCGTGGCACCGCACTGGCGGTCACAGCAGTAGACGCTGACACGTGTGTGACACGTTGAGTGATAAGTCGGGCGCTAGATAGCAGCCATACTCCATACGCGAACAGTCATACAATAGGGTAGGGGTATTTAAAGAACGACTTGCACTCACAACAAACACACGTATTAAATTGTACACTAGCGCATGGCCGTGCGGTCATGCGCAGTTTATATAGTTGCAGGACAGGAAGCGGCCACAGAAACTTTGCCCTTCCAAGACCTGCCAAGAGGACCAATAGAATGCGCTGCAGAGCCAGAGCACATGACCCTCGATCTCCAACGGGAGATCTTGCCCTGGGCATGCTCAGTGTGCGCAGACAAGGACTTAGTCCCAGAGAAGTCCACTCGCTGCTGACCAGTATAGGCTTTACAGGCAGAAGCTGGAGAAGCAGCAGTAACTCTTCTCACAGAGTCAGACTGAGCGAGACGCTGGGATCGACGTCCCTGCTGAGCAGGCTCCACTGCGGCTGGAGGAGAATGGGAGACCGCAGCGGAGACGGATCGAGATTCCCCCTGTGCAGCAGAGGAAACTCGACTCCTAACACACGATTATAATTCAGTGGTTCAGTCAATTTCTTTCAAAGTTTACTTGTTAAAGGGAATGTTTCACAAGAGGGTAACCTAGTGATTAAAACAAGTTCTTATAGTAAATGTATTTTTTTCAACAATATTCTTATGTTTTCCTTATCACTATCTCTCTCCCTCTCTCTTCTCTCTCTATATATATACACTACATATATAAATGCAGCAGAAAAATGACCCCAAACATGGAGCCAATATCATTAACAACCATCTGCAGCGTGAAGAACGAGGAGCCATTATCCCAAGATCCAGTCTGTCTCAGATGACTTGAAATGCTGGAAATGTTTGAAGAAGAAGATATGTGGTTAGCTCTCCGAAATGTTTGGAGCAACTTCCTAACTGAGTTCCAGGAGGAGGAGGAGGTGAGCTGTGACATCACCTGTTGTGAAAGGTGGATCCTGTGTTATCGACTGTATATAGAGGTGTTATCAGTCATTGTACAGGAGGAGGAGGTGAGCTGTGACATCACCTATTGTGAATGGTGGATCCTGTGTTATCTACTGTATATAGAGGTGTTATCAGTCATTGTACAGGAGGAGGAGGTGAGCTGTGACATCACCTATTGTGAATGGGGGATCCTGTGTTATATAGTTTATACAGAGGTGTTATCAGTGATTGTACAGGAGGAGGAGGTGAGCTGTGACATCATCTATTGTGAATGGTGGATCCTGTGTTATCTACTGTATATAGAGATGTTATCAGTCATTGTAGAGGAGGAGGAGGTGAGCTGTGACATCACCTATTGTGAATGGTGGATCCTGTGTTATCTACTGTATATAGAGGTGTTATCAGTCATTGTACAGGAGGAGGAGGTGAGCTGTGACATCACCTATTGTGAATGGGGGATTCTGTGTTATATAGTTTATACAGTGGTGTTATCAGTGATTGTACAGGAGGAGGAGGTGAGCTGTGACATCACCTATTGTGAATGGTGGATCCTGTGTTATCTACCGTATATAGAGATGTTATCAGTCACTGTAGAGGAGGAGGAGGTGAGCTGTGACATCACCTATTGTGAATGGTGGATCCTGTGTTATCTACTGTATATAGAGGTGTTATCAGTCATTGTACAGGAGGAGGAGGTGAGCTGTGACATCACCTATTGTGAATGGTGGATCCTGTGTTATCTACTGTATATAGAGGTGTTATCAGTCATTATACAGGAGGAGGAGGTGAGCTGTGACATCACCTATTGTGAATGGTGGATTCTGTGTTATCTACTGTATATAGAGGTGTTATCAGTCATTATACAGGAGGAGGAGGTGAGCTGTGACATCACCTATTGTGAATGGTGGATCCTGTGTTATCTACTGTATATAGAGGTGTTATCAGTCATTGTACAGGAGGAGGAGGTGAGCTGTGACATCACCTATTGTGAATGGTGGATCCTGTGTTATCTACTGTATATAGAGGTGTTATCAGCCATTATACAGGAGGAGGAGGTGAGCGGTGACATCATATATTGTGAATGGTGGATCCTGTGTAATCTACTGTATATAGAGGTGTTATCAGTCATTGTACAGGAGGAGGAGGTGAGCTGTGACATCACCTATTGGGAACGGTGGATCCTGTGTTATCTATCATATATTAGAAACTTGACGTATAGCAGAGTTTAGAAGCATTACTGAGTCTAATTGTAAACAAATTACCATTCAAAATCTATGCCCAAGTCCTTAAACTTAAAGGGGTGTCCACTTAGTACAAACTGTTGCAAGAATCCCAGATTAAATGTCAAGCACCAACTAAACTTCTGCTGGAACCCCAATAATCAGCTGTAATCTTTTGGGAAACTTGTCTGCAAGTGTTCTTTTCCCTAAGAGTATGTGCACACAATCAAGAACTACTGCTAATTTGCGTATTTATGCAGCGTCCAACCCACATCCCCCAGCTGCGACAGCACAGTGGATGGGATTTCTAGAAATCCCATGTCCACTATGCGTCCATTATCGCCTGCAGATCACAAGTGCAGACGGACATGAGGCGCGTCTTTCCAGACTGCAGAATGTCAATTTCTCTTGCAAAGACCCAAGTCTCCTCAACAGAAATTACATCAATAGAAAAGTACTGAATGCAGTAAATCCGCACGGCTCAGTGATCACATGCGGATTCACCTGCGTTCAATAGACGGCAGCGCTTAGGACGCGCGCTGCTACTTCCACATCGGGTGCACTCGGCCTAATAGCGCCACCACCATTGAAATTAAGTATCACAATCCCAATTTAATAATTCTGTGAAATGTCCCCGGCCATCGCTCTTCCACACTCCACCCTGTAGGTGCTTAGATTCCGATGGCGCCATTCAGAGAAGTTGATTTTTTCCGGGTTGTTACTCGAATACATTTTGGTTGGAGATGAGGAAAGGTATGCCTGTCTGACAATATGCAGAGCACATAAGGGCGATCTGCTAATGGGCTTCTAAATAATTTATCGCTTGACAGTGAGAAGTAAATCTTTTCAATGCTTTTCCTAAATTACAGGATCGCCTTGTGGTTTGAAGACAGGGCTGTTAGACATGTTTTTCTGCATATGTTCCTCCTTTCGATAACTCAAGACAGATGCTGGTAATTTAGAAAATAGATGAAAGTTGAACTTCAAAAAGTAAAAAAAAAAAAAGAAAAGATGGAGAACTTGACTAATGTTCCTGATGACGCTGTTACTTTTTCTGCTGCCTGAGTCTATGACTAGTATTTGAAATCTACTCTTGTCTTAAAAGAATGGAAAAATGGAAAATAGGTTGCTTTTTGTTGTTGTTGCTTTTTAATTTCACGTCTCGTGACCGGTAAGTTTTTATTCCATGCCACCTGATCTACATATATAAGCCATATATGAGTGGGTTCCATAAAATTAAAAGGATTTTCCATTATTGGAAATCCTCTTTTGAATACCATCTATGTGCGTCGTAAAAGTCCAAAAAAAAGCATCCTTACCTCCCGAACCATCTCTGCTGCTCCTCTCTGAATGTTGTGTCCACCTCCAATCTCTTACACTGCCTCAGATCATCTCTGCTTCTTCGCTCTATGTCCACCTCCAATCTTGTGACACTGGCACGCAGCATGTCTGCTATTTCTCTCTTAGTGTTGTGTCCCACCTTAAAATCTCGTGACTCTGTTGTGGACCACCTCTGCTGCTCTGCTTTGATGGTTGTGTCCCACCTCCAATCTCGTGACACTGTCCCAGATCATCGCTGCTCCTCCGCTCTGAGTGTTTTATCTCACCTCCTACCTTGTGACACTGTCCAGGACCATCTCTGCTGATTCTCTCTTAGCGCTTGTCCCACCTCCGATGTATGACACTGTTCTGGACCATCTCGGCAGCTCTATTTTGAGTGTTGTGTCCCACCTCCGATCTCTCCCAGACCATCTCTGCCTCTTCGCACCTCATGATGCGTCCCACCTCCGATCTAGTGACATTTTTTATGGTATTTGAGAGCCTCCACCGATGGGCTGCAGCCTTCACAGTTCCGTCAGAGCAGACATATGCCTACATCACCCCAACCATCAGGAACTCATTGTCTTTCAGTGGGTTCAGCAATGTCACCGATATAATATAGAATCCCACTAATTCTCCTACCTCTTGTCTGCATTGCGACCCATGAACTAGGACAACTATGATTGTTCGTTACAAACAAATCCAACACTGTTTGATTTTTTGGTCTCAAATTACTTAGGACTTCACTTCTGTAGACTTTAATCTAAGCCCCAAGCAGCTTGACACTCACTTGTAATGTATGTGCAATTTGACTATTCCTCTTCCCGACAAATTGCAATTCTAAAATATTCTTGATATGACTGAGAATCATGTGACCCGAGTTGACATGTAGGCAAAATGTTTAACAATTCTATATACTTTTACGGTTTCCACCAACAAGTAAAAATTAGAGGTGGGAAAATCTCCTGAAATTATTTCTGGGCAGATTTGCTCAACTTACCCATCAGTTTCATCCAATAATTATTAAGAAGTTTTCAAATTAAGGAACATTTCTCTGGCAGCGAAGTTTTGGTTTGTACATAGTTTGTTTTTTTCTATGGTAACATTCGGATGCAAAGCCTGGACAATAAAGAAACAAGACAGAAGAATCGAAATGTGGTGCTGGAGAAGGATGTTATCAATACCATGGATGGTAAGAAGATCACACAAATCAATGTTTGAACAAATCAAGCCAGACATGTCACTGGAAACAAAGGATCACCAAGCTACGACTTGTCTACTGTGGACACATCATATGAAGAGAACAATCACTGGAGAAGGACATCATGGTTGGAAGAGTAGAAGGAACAAATCGAAGAGGAACACCAGCAACCCGACGGCTTGATACTATCAAGATAACAAGAGGAGACCCTGGTTGACCTATCTAGGCTGCACAAGACCGATATTTCTACATAGAGCTGTAATGGTGGCTATTCTGTCACCACTTGGTCATAGTCCAGGATGTCTGGATATAAACTAAACCAAACCAAACATAATAACCCCTATAATGGTGGCTTCCTGAAAGAGAAGATCTGATTTCATTTGTTCACTATCGTAGGTAAGGAGAGTGGAAACCAGGAAATAATCACACAATTGATTTTGTTAATTTTTATGAAATGTTTCAATCTAAAGTTTAAAATCCAAAATAGAATTTTTAATTGATTGTCAGTTCAATATATTGAAATCTTGTAAAAAAAAAAAATATGCAAAATTCTCAGTAGCAAAGTTTGTTATTTTATAAAATTGTCTTCAAATTAGACATTGTCATTACGGCTGTTCAGTGAGTGACGGGCACCTTTAGCCCGACTGCCGGGCTCACTTTGCCAGTTGGCAGTATATCATCGTACGGAAAACCGAAGAGCGGACATTTTAGTTGTAAATTATGTGTCCTAATGGATGCAATATAGTGATATATCACAGTAGTTTGTCAGGAGATTGCTGGGTAAAGTTTATGGGTACACGAAGGACATTTCACTTTATATTCTAGAAAGTGCTAGATATTAACCTACAATGAAATCTGAAATCGTACGCGGCTCAGATGGAAACTTGAAACTTGTTCCCAGATCTCCACATTTACTACTTTTTTCTTCTATAAAATTACAATTTTATGATATACTGTATATTACATTTTTAGAGCATTTTCCAATTAAAGTGACAATTGATGGCCACACCATAGTGCCCGTAGGGCCTGGCAGCCAACATTTTGCCAATAAAACACTCATTTTCAAGAAATATTGCAAGTTGTGGTCCATTTTTTTTCCACTGGGCTGCTAAAGATAGCTGAGTGCTGCATGCAATGTCTGTTGGTACCATCACATTCTTGACCAATGCTTCCTTGAACTTTGCTTCACCTACACTAAACGGTGAGGGTTCCAAAAGTAAGACCTTCAACGATATGCCCTACCCTAATGATAGTGGAGACCTTATATACTTTACACAAGGGGTTGTCCAGAATTAGAAAAACATGGCTGACTTTTTTTCAAAACAGTACCACCTTTTTCTACAGGTCTGATGTGGTATTGCAGCTCGTCACCATTCATTTTAATGGCGCTGAGCTGCCATACAAGACACAACCCATAGACAGACATGGTGCTGTTTTTTAGTAGAATGCTACCAATTTTTTAACCCCTTCAACACAATTTTTCCAGTTTATAAAGTGACATAAAATAACGCCTATTCAATTTTTTTGAACGTAATGTTACATCGCGAGAGATTCTGGCCTATCATTTTCCCTATGCCTCAATAATATTTCTCTATACTTTTCATGGAACATTACTGACAAATACAATTAAATTACATAATTGATAAAAATTAATTGGTCCTTGTCACGGCTCCCGGGTATTACTGCTGCAGGGAGAGCTGCACACAGCAGCAAAGGAGCTGAGAAAAACGCTGGGTTACTAACCAGGTAACAAACAGGACCTGAACCATGTGACAGAGTAGGAGGTGGTTGGGGGCGGAGTCAGATGCCAGGGTGCAGAGGAGACGATACACACAGGAGAACAGTCAAACAAGCTAAGATCAGAACCAGGAGATCACGCGGTACCAAAGGGGAGAGACGGGATTGTCAAAAGAGAAGCCAGAGGTCAGAAATCCAAAAAACAAATGAGCAGAGTAACGCACGGAGAGCAAGGAACACAATTTCATACCGAGCACACACTACATGGGTCAGGCACACAGAAAAGACGAGAGTATAACTGACAGGGAATCCTAGTCTGGAGTGAGTATAAATACCCCTCCCAGATCCTAAGGGAGGCCAGCAAAATTAACCCTGAGAGAACAGGACATTAACCATGTCCTAACCATGACAGCCCCTTTGTTTATGTGTTTTTTAGAAAGGTTATAAAAATTTAGTTTTTGACTTTTTTTTTCTTTTGCTGCAATAAGCAACTAATCTGTGGCTTTATCTCCTTATTTCAAAATCTCTAAATTGAAAATCGATGATAAAATACTTCAAGAAAAATATATAATTTTTTCTGCATATGAATTCCGTTTGTTAAGAATATTATTGGAAACTTTGTAGCAGATAGTTATGATGAGGAACATCTGTGTACCTCTTTTTCCTATTACAGTTCCATGCTGTGTTACTTTGGACGACATTCGAACCTAGAATAGACTTTGCGTGCTATTTTTGAGCTCCTGCATGCAGGGCGTGAAAATGACGGATCGGTAGTCAGCAATCATCGCGCATCTGGAATGGAAGCTGTTTTTACTGCTAAAACTACCCTGAGAAGATGAAAGATTGGATCACCTGAAACCAGTCGGCAGTCAGCCAAATGTCTCCAGCTCTGGATTCTCGAAGAATATTAAGTTAAAGATGAGCTTCATCTTTTATTCTTAAAACCTAACACAAGAAAGTGGCAAAAAAGTTCCATAACTCAGCCTGATCCAAAGTATAACAAACGTTATAAAATGCACCCTAAATATTATCCTCTGTTATAGCGGTGGTTTAGTTCTATTTTCTCTTTTCGTAGAGAATTGTTACCTTCCATTATTTTTTTGGTGTCTTTTCCCAGAAACATTTTTTCTTCTAAATGAAGTATTCAACTGCAAAAGAGAGGACAGCTTGAAACCCAAAAATGGCACCATATATATTTATAAGAGACCAGCGTTTTTTGTTTTTTTTTGCTTTTAATTATTTTTTTTTCAAAAACTACAACACAGAGTTAAAGGGAACCTGTCACCTGAATTTGGTAGGACCGGTTTTCGGTCATATGGGCGGGGTTTTTGGGTGTTTGATTCACTCCTTCCTTACCTGCTGGCTGCATGCTGGCCGCAATATTGGATTGAAGTTAATTCTCTGTCCTCCGTAGTACACACCTGCGCAAGGCAATCTTGCCTTGCGCATGCGCAGTATGCTTTGCCCAACTGTGGGCAAAGTCGAAAAGCATTAGTGTTCATGCGCCGGCGCACTATGGAACACAGCGAAATACTTCCGGGACATAGTGTGGAATGCTTTGCGGCTTTGCCCGCAGTTGGGCAAAGCATACTGCGCGTGCGCAAGGCAAGATTGCCTTGCGCAGGTGTGTACTACGGAGGACAGTGAATGAACTTCAATCCAATATTGCGGCCAGCATGCAGCCTGCGGGTAAGGAAAGAGTGAATCAAACACCCGAAAACCCTGCCCATATGACTGAAAACCGGTCCCGCCAAATTCAGGTGACAGGTTCCCTTTAAGTTTGGTGACTGATTTCACTGAAATTAAACCTAAGAAGAAATGTTTAAACGTTATCAATTCCTTGACTGATAGTAGAAATAATGAGTTGGTATCTTAAGATAATTTGTTGGAATCAAGAAAAAGGGACAAGCAAAGCTAAATGACTTAGAGAAGGGCAAAATTGTGGTGGCTAGACAACTGGCTCAGCTCCAAATCGGCAGGTCGTGTGTGGTGCACCTAGTATGCAACCAAAAATCGTCCAAAAAGGACAGCAACACGTTTATGGTTCTCCAAAGCTTATTGATGTGGGAAATCAACAATACCTAAACATTGCACACTTCTTCGTGCAAGTTGTGTGCCCTCATGACGGTGTCCTCCTCCAATTTTTTTTTTTGCTGAATTGTAAACATTTTCCGGAATGATTTGGAGAACATGACAAAGAGATCAAGTTAATGATTTGCCTTTAAATCTCAAGCTGATCCATAATCTGTGATACTGTATGTGCTGGAAAAACAAGTCCTATCATCTAGAACATAATTCACAACCTATAGCACTTAAAGGGTTTATCTAAGGATATTTTTATTTTACTATGGGCCTAAAAATTAACAAGTAAATTGCCAGACTGTCATATCATCAGACCAATGTCTTGTCTTCTTCTGTGCTGTGTTGACTTGGCGTGACTGCCAGCATCATGCTGGTTGACAACCGGTGCCCCGCTGCCTATTTACCGGAAGCCAGCTGTCAATCAGCATGAGGTTGGCGGTCAAAACCCATCAACAGAGCAACCCAGAAGAAGAAGAGCTGCACTGCTGATATTGAGCAGCTGAATTGCCGGCAGGACCGGTCGGTGACCGCTCTATGTCGGCGCTTGACAGAAGAGGCAGATAGTTAGCAACTACCTGCCTGTTAGTTTTTGGGACTAAAGTAGAAAAAATAGTCATGGATAAACTATTTAAAGGATCTACTGCCATGTGTTTTAGTGGCAGGACATTGTCAAAGGTCTGGGGGAGTCTTTATCGTGATGATTTCTGAACTGTTTTGGTGGCCCGCGAAGGACCAACAGAAATTAGACATGTGGTTTTAATATGTGACTGGTCAGTGTATATAGTAATTTCTATCAAAACTGCTCCATTTCACCACAAAAATTGCGGTGTATCACTTCGGTAAGGTCTAACATTAAGTTTGAGAAGCATTCGCAAGGGGCCCATATTCTTACTAGCCAGAGAAGTATATGATCTGTTGTTCTAACTTCTCCACTGAGTAGCAGACCCAAGTATGGGCTCATGACCCACGTAAAATTAGCATCCTCGTCTCTCTCCCGGGTGGGTGTAGGCTCCATTTTGGCATTCTCTGGTGAGGCTTGGATGATCCACCCCCCCTGGTCAGCGTTAACAGAATTTGTTGAATGCTGGGGATGCCACCGCTGGAACCCCCTGTGATCCTAAGAATGAAGTTCTGCAGTGCCATCTAAAATAGAATGACGGAGCTCGTGCTCAGCCTCCGCTCTGGTCATTGTAGATCGTACTTGACTTTTTCCAGCAGTTCGTGAGACAACTAATTTAGCCAAGTCCGAGCACTTGCACCTTTACTCCATTCAGAATGGAGCTCGTGTCTTTCCGACAGTCCAACAGACAATGAATTCTGCGGAGGTGGATGTGCACCTCTCCTCCATTCAGGGTGGAGATGCAGAGCCCCATTCTCATGGTTCCAGAGCCACAATCTTGGGAGCACTGGGGATGCCAGATAGTCAACAATTTGATTTTTGGGGAATAATCCTTGAAACCTGAAAACTGAACGGAATGTGATTTTTCTGAAAACTGCCTTAATGCAGTTGTGTTTGTTTCCTTCGCACCTGTGTTTCCGATGGCTGCGACTGCTGATTCCTTACATGAACAAATGTCATAACAACGGCCTATAACCAGAAATTACCTGCACTCAACTGATCCGATGACAAATAAAAAACGCCAACACCAGCCAAACCCTGGCGATGCTTAATGTGTTACTACGTGTCACTTATTCTTCATTTACACACAGGATGCGCATGCACGCTGCGACTAATAAATACATGAACTCCAATATTGCAATATTGCTGTAGACATTAAAAAGGCAGAGTACTTAGTTAGTGTTTTTTGATCAATTCTGACATTTAGTGGTTAGGGACCATCCATATTAAAAGGTCACCTTGACGTGGTTGGAGTCTTTTATGCTCTTTGATCACAAAATGCTAAGTACCTTGCGTTTTTAACATCTACAGCAATATGGGAGTTCATGCGATGTGATTGTACAAATGAACTTGGAAGTATTCCACGTTTTTACCAAAATTCTGATTTTATTTACAAGCTGAATTATTATTGATATAAAATCAGTTTGATGTACTTTCTACTGATTAAAAATGGAACCTGGCGTCACGTTTTATGTAAGTATACCATTAGTGCTATTGGCTTACACTGTTGTTTCTAAACTCTCCAAATGTTTTCCTATGTTAATTATAAGTAACTGCATGATATAAAATAACAATTTAACACCTGCACATGCCTTATGCAAATTCAGAACTAGTAGTCAAAGAGGCGGAGCCGCCCAGATAAAGAAATCATGATTCCTATGCCCTAAAAATGACCACTTTGACTTGATTCAATTCCTTGAGGCAGGGAGGTGTCATCTTCACTCTGCTCCCATGGGATTCGGCGCATGCGTAGCGCTTCTTCCTTCACTGCGCATGCATCAAATGTTGCCGGAGCAGGCAGGCTTGAACCGACAAATCCTGACCTTTAGGATGTTAATTAGGCATGTGCAGTCCACAGATAAAGTTGATTCCATTACGTCTTTGCCTTGCACATGCGCTACATGCCATCCGAGCGAACCTTAAGGTTATATATCCTGGCCTCAAGGGCATCAATTCAGTTACAGCGGCTATGTTTTGAGTAGAAGTGCTGCAACTATTCATCTGAACATCTCCGCCTCCATGACTACTAGGAAATGATTTGCATAAACCATGTTTGGCTTTCTTAAAGGTGTTTTCCCATGAGCAAAGCGCATGTTAATTAATAGATCTTGGAATAAAAATCATTTTCACAATTGGATGTGTTAAAAAAAATAATGTTCCCACTAGTGTGATTGTAGTGGGATACGGTTCTCTCGGATGAGGAGAAGATGGAGAAAAAAAATTCTGCGAGGCTGCGGAAATCAGACTGTACCCAGATGTCGTGCGAGTGATCAGATGTTTTCCATGGGATCCGACTATTGGATGCAAATCCATGTAGCAATCTTTATCCTTGGACCTATCGAGGAAAAAATGAGACATGCGCACAATCCCCTAGAATAACATTGGTCGGAGTGCGATCTGATGTTTTATCGGGTCGTGTTCGGACCATAAATATGGTCATGTGCGTGAGCCCTAACACAGACCTCTTCCCAGCCCTTACCTGCTTCGTTCAGGTCCACTCCCTCTCCAGGGCTCTTCAGCGCACTCATTATGCATCACAACATCGTCCAGTTATGGGGCTAAGGCTACGTTCACATTTGCGTTGTCGTATGTTGCGTCGGCGACGCAACGCACAACGCATGCAAAACGCATGCAAAAACGCATGGTTTTGTAACGCATGCGTCCATTTTTGGCTTGCTTTTGGACGCAAAAAAATGCAACTTGCTGCGCCCTCTGCGCCCTGACGCTTGCGCCAAAAAAGACGCATGCGTCACAAAACGCAAGACAACGCATGTCCATGCGCCCCCATGTTAAATATAGGGGCGCATGACGCATGCGTCGCCGCGGCTGTGCCCGACGCAACGCTAACGGGAACATAGCCTAAGAAGGGCATTAAATGAGACTTTGTGCAGTTCGTGTCGTGACGTCATAACATTGTGAGGTCTAGTCAGTACCAGAGGCGCTAAAGAGCACTGAAAAGTGATTGGAGCTGGATCTAACTGTACAGAAGGACAAGCAAAAGCCGGGAAGAGATGAGAACCTATTATATATTTTTGTTTACCCTGAAAACTTTGGCATTGAACAAGTTTGCTTTAAATCGAATCTTCTGCCCAAATGTGGGAGAATCTGCCTAATTGCAATTTCATCTGCAATGGATTAATAAGGTTATTCTGCGCTGTCGGTATTCAAAGAAAGGAGAGAACGGTATCCAGGAATGCGATTTAATTGTCGACGCTAGGGTTGAGCGAAACGGGTCGAACATTTTCAAAAGTCGCCGACTTTTGGCTAAGTCGGGGTTTCATGAAACCCGATCCGACCCCTGTGCGGGGTCGGCCATGCGGTACGCGACTTTCGCGCCAAAGTCGCGTTTCAATGACGCGAAAAGCGCCATTTCTCAGCCAATGAAGGTAAACGCAGAGTGTGGGCAGCGTGATGACATAGGTCCTGGTCCCCACCATCTTAGAGAAGGGCATTGCAGTGATTGGCTTGCTGTCTGCGACGTCACAGGGGCTATAAAGAGGCGTTCCCGCCGACCGCCATCTTACTGCTGCTGATCTGAGCTTAGGGAGAGGTTGCTGCCGCTTTGTCAGAAGCAGGGATAGCGTTAGGCAGGGTCCATTAACCACAAAACCGCTTGTGCTGCAGCGATTTGCACTGTCCAACACCACCCTCGGTGTGCAGGGACAGTGGAATTTTTTTTTTTTTTTTTTTTCCCCTCAGCGCTGTAGCTCATTGGGCTGCCCTAGAAGGCTCCCTGATAGCTGCATTGCTGTGTGTACGCCGCTGTGCAAACCAACTGCTTTTTTCAAAGCACAAATCCTCTTGTTCCTTCCTTTCTGCACAGCTATCTTTTTTGTTTGTCCACACTTTTTATTTCATTTGTGCATCAGTCCACTCCTTATTGCTGCCTGCCATACCTGGCTGAGATTACTGCAGGCAGGGAGATAGTAGCTGCCTGCCATACCTGGCTGAGATTACTGCAGGCAGGGAGATAGTAATTGTAGGACATTCCCTGTTTTTTTTTTTTTTTTTTTTTTGGTGGGAGATTAAGATTGGCAATTTGGCATTTCTGCTAGAGTGCCATCCCTGTGTGTGCCATCTCTCTCACATAGTGGGCCATAGAAAGCCTTTTCATTTTTCTGTATTTTTTTTTGTGGGGTGTATAAATTCTCCCTGATAAAAATACAGTGGGAGATTAATATTGGCCTTTGGGCTTGTGTGCCAGTCCTGAGTGTGCCATCTCTCTCACAAATAGTGGGCCATAGAAAGCCTATTTTATTTTTTTTTGGGTTTTATAAATTCTCCCTGAAAAAAAGGGAGATTAATATTGGCCTCTGGGCTTCTGTGCCAGTCCTGAGCGTGCCATCTGTGCCAGTCCTGAGCGTCCCATCTCTCTCACAAATAGTGGGCCATAGAAAGCCTATTTAATTTTTTTTTTGGTTTTATAAATTTTCCCTGAAAAAAGGGAGATTAATATTGGCCTCTGGGCTTGTGTGCCAGTTGTGAGCGTGCCATCTGTGCCAGTCCTGAGCGTGCCATCTCTCTCACAAATAGTGGGCCATAGAAAGCCTATTTAATTTTTTTTTTGGTTTTATAAATTTTCCCTGAAAAAAGGGAGATTAATATTGGCCTCTGGGCTTGTGTGCCAGTTGTGAGCGTGCCATCTGTGCCAGTCCTGAGCGTGCCATCTCTCTCACAAATAGTGGGCCATAGAAAGCCTATTTAAATATTTTTTTGGTTTTATAAATTCTCCCAGAAAAAAAGGGAGATTAATATTGGCCTCTGGGCTTCTGTGCCAGTTGTGAGCGTGCCATCTGTGCCAGTCCTGAGCGTGCCATCTCTCTCACAAATAGTGGGCCATAGAAAGCCTATTTAAATATTTTTTTGGTTTTATAAATTCTCCCAGAAAAAAAGGGAGATTAATATTGGCCTCTGGGCTTCTGTGCCAGTCCTGAGCGTGCCATCTGTGCCAGTCCTGAGCGTCCCATCTCTCTCACAAATAGTGGGCCATAGAAAGCCTATTTTATTTTTTTTTTGGGTTTCAGAAATTCTCCCTGGAAAAAAAAAGGGAGATTAATATTGCCCTTTGGGCTTGTGTGCCAGTACTAAGCGTTCCATCTCTCTCTCTCTCTCAGTCAGTGGGCCATAGAACGCATATTTTTGGTTTTATTTGTTTTCTAAATTCTCCCTGAAAAAATCATTTTATTTTATTTGGTTTCTAAATTCTTCCTGATAAAATCATATTTTTTTTATTATTTTTATTTCTAAAGTCTCCCTGAAAAAAAAAAAAAAAAAAAACAACCAAAAAAACAGTGGGAGATTAATATTGGCCTTTCTGCTTGTGTGCCAGTCTTGACTCCTGGGTGTGCCATCTCTCTCTCTCTCTCTCTCTCTCTCTCTCTCTCTCTCTCTCCAATTGTGGTCCATAGAAAGCCTATATTTTTTTTCCTTGATTTGGGTTCTAAAATCTACCAGAGAAAATAACTACATCAATCATTGGTAGAAAAATATTGGCCTCTGGGTTTGTGTGCCACTCCTGACTCCTGTGTGCGTCATCTCTCAGTCAGTGGGCCATAGAACGCCTATTTTTGGTTTTATTTGTTTTCTAAATTCTCCCTGAAAAAATTATTTTATTTTATTTGGTTTCTAAATTCTTCCTGATAAAATCATATTTTTTTTATTATTTTTTTTTCTAAAGTCTCCCTGAAAAAAAAAAAAAAAAACAGTGGGAGATTAATATTGGCCTTTCTGCTTGTGTGCCAGTCTTGACTCCTGGGTGCGTCATCTCTCAGTCAGTGGGCCATAGAACGCCTATTTTTGGTTTTATTTGTTTTATAAATTCTCCCTGAAAAAATCATTTTATTTTATTTGGTTTCTAAATTCTTCCTGATAAAATCATATTTTTTTTATTATTTTTTTTTCTAAAGTCTCCCTGAAAAAAAAAAAAAAAAAACAACCAAAAAAAACAGTGGGAGATTAATATTGGCCTTTCTGCTTGTGTGCCAGTCTTGACTCCTGGGTGCGTCATCTCTCAGTCAGTGGGCCATAGAACGCCTATTTTTGGTTTTATTTGTTTTCTAAATTCTCCCTGAAAAAATCATTTTATTTTATTTGGTTTCTAAATTCTTCCTGATAAAATCATATTTTTTTTATTATTTTTTTTTCTAAAGTCTCCCTGAAAAAAAAAAAAAAAAAAACAACCAAAAAAAACAGTGGGAGATTAATATTGGCCTTTCTGCTTGTGTGCCAGTCTTGACTCCTGGGTGCGTCATCTCTCAGTCAGTGGGCCATAGAACGCCTATTTTTGGTTTTATTTGTTTTATAAATTCTCCCTGAAAAAATCATTTTATTTTATTTGGTTTCTAAATTCTTCCTGATAAAATCATATTTTTTTTATTATTTTTTTTTCTAAAGTCTCCCTGAAAAAAAAAAAAAAAAAACAACCAAAAAAAACAGTGGGAGATTAATATTGGCCTTTCTGCTTGTGTGCCAGTCTTGACTCCTGGGTGCGTCATCTCTCAGTCAGTGGGCCATAGAACGCCTATTTTTGGTTTTATTTGTTTTCTAAATTCTCCCTGAAAAAATCATTTTATTTTATTTGGTTTCTAAATTCTTCCTGATAAAATCATATTTTTTTTATTATTTTTTTTTCTAAAGTCTCCCTGAAAAAAAAAAAAAAAAAAACAACCAAAAAAAACAGTGGGAGATTAATATTGGCCTTTCTGCTTGTGTGCCAGTCTTGACTCCTGGGTGCGTCATCTCTCAGTCAGTGGGCCATAGAACGCCTATTTTTGGTTTTATTTGTTTTCTAAATTCTCCCTGAAAAAATCATTTTATTTTATTTGGTTTCTAAATTCTTCCTGATAAAATCATATTTTTTTTATTATTTTTTTTTCTAAAGTCTCCCTGAAAAAAAAAAAAAAAAAAACAACCAAAAAAAACAGTGGGAGATTAATATTGGCCTTTCTGCTTGTGTGCCAGTCTTGACTCCTGGGTGTGCCATCTCTCTCTCTCTCTCTCTCCAATTGTGGTCCATAGAAAGCCTACATTTTTTTTCCTTGATTTGGGTTCCAAAATCTACCAGAGAAAATAACTCCATCAATCATTGGTAGAAAAATATTGGCCTCTGGGCTTGTGTGCCACTCCTGATTCCTGTGTGCGTCATCTCTCACTCAGTGGCCCATAGAAAGCATATAGTTTGTTACATTTGTTTTCTAAATTCTCCCTGCAAAAATCTATTTTTTTTTTTTTGGGGGGTTTCTAAAGTGTTCCTGAAAAAAATAAAAATAAAAAAAAAATAATAGTGTGACATTAATATTAACATTTGTGCTTCAGTGACAGTCCTGCGTGTGGGGCATCTCTCTAATTTGCAGCCACCAAAAAAAGAGTGTGTAACATTGGGCCTGATTTTCGCTGTGGTCTCACCAACCTGTAAAGGGGTAGCTAAATCATACAGAAGTTATAGCTCACCGTGTAAGTTGTGTGACTGCAACAAATAACGTTAGTTTGGTTACGTTTTTAAAACAATGAGGAAGTCTAGTGGAAGAGGTCGTGGCCGGGGGCGTTCATTGTCAGCTGGTAATGAGGGTAGTGGTAGTGGTGGAGCATCAGGTGGTCGTGGGGGAAAAAATATTGCACCTAAGTCTGGAGCTGTGGAGCCAGGTTCGTCGTCCGGCTACACAAGGCCTCGAACGCTCCCTTTTCTGGGATTAGGAAAACCGCTTTTAAAGCCGGAGCAGCAAGAGCAAGTTTTGGCTTATCTTGCTGACTCAGCCTCTAGCTCTTTTGCCTCATCTCGTGAAACTGGTAAAAGTAAAAGCAGCGCGTCGTTAGTGGATGTTCACGGTCAGGGACAAGTCACTTCCTTGTCCTCTTCAGCAAAAACAACAACAGAGAAGAATGCAGCAGGCGACACAACGGGTTACTCCATGGAGCTCTTTACACATACCGTCCCTGGCTTAGAAAGTGAAGCAGTTAACAGTCCATGCCCATTACAAATTGAATCTGACATGGAGTGCACTGACGCACAGCCACAGCCAGACTACTATGCTGGTCCTTTGACTCAGACCACAACATTGCCCTCGCAGGGTGCTGATCAAGAATCAGACCCTGATGAGACTATGTTGCCCCATCACGAACGCTATACCACCGAACGACACGGTGACACAGACGAAGTTGCGCAGGAGGTACAAGAAGAGTTATTAGATGACCCAGTTCTTGACCCCGATTGGCAGCCATTGGGGGAACAGGGTGCAGGCGGCAGCAGTTCTGAAGCAGAGGAGGAGGAGGGGCCGCAGCAGGCATCAACATCGCCACAGGTTCCATCTGCCGGGCCCGTATCTTGCCCAAAACGCGTGGCAAAGCCAAAACCTGGTGGAGGACAGCGTGGCCATCCGGTTAAAGCTCAGTCTGCAATGCCTGAAAAGGTATCCGATGCTAGAAAGAGTGCAGTCTGGCATTTTTTTAAACAACATCCAATTGATCAGCGCAAAGTCATCTGTCAAAAATGTTCTACTTCCTTAAGCAGAGGTCAGAATCTGAAAAGTCTCAATACTAGTTGCATGCATAGACATTTAACCACCATGCATTTGAAAGCTTGGACTAACTACCAAACGTCCCTTAAGGTTGTTGCACCCTCGGCCAATGAAGCTAGTCATCAACGCAACATCCCTTCCGGCAGTGTAGGACCACCATTTAGCGCACCACCTGCTGTATCTGTGCAGGTATCTTTGCCAGGCCAAAGCAGTCAGGGTCAGGGAATCACCAGTTTCGTAGTAGGAAACACTGCATCTAGGGCACCGGCGGCAACAATACCATCTCCCACCGTCTCTCAGTCTGCCATGTCCACCGGCACCCCCGCTAGTTCCACGATCTCCAGCTCTCCAGTCCAGCTCACCCTACATGAGACTATGGTTAGAAAAAGGAAATACTTAGCCTCGCATCCGCGTACACAGGGTTTGAACGCCCACATAGCTAGACTAATCTCGTTAGAGATGATGCCCTACCGGTTAGTTGAAAGCGAAGCTTTCAAAGACCTGATGGACTACGCTGTACCACGCTACGAGCTACCCAGTCGACACTTTTTTTCCAGAAAAGCCATCCCAGCCCTCCACCAGCATGTTAAAGAGCGCATCGTCCATGCACTCAGGCAATCTGTGAGCACAAAGGTGCACCTGACAACAGATGCATGGACCAGTAGGCATGGCCAGGGACGTTACGTGTCCATCACGGCACACTGGGTAAATGTGGTGGATTCAGGGTCCACAGGGGACAGCAAGTTTGGGACAGTTCTGCCTAGCCCACGGTCTAGTAAACAGTTGTCTGTAGCCGTTCGCACCCCCTCCTCCTCCTCCTCCTCGTCCTCCTGCAGAAGCAAGAGCTCGTCCACAGACCGCAGTCGCACAAACACTCCATCCGCACCTGCCACTGTTGCACACCAGGTCTCCCATTATGGGGCAGCTACTGGCATACGTCAGCAGGCTGTATTGGCTATGAAGTGTTTGGGCGACAATAGACACACCGCGGAAGTTCTGTCCGAGTTCTTGCAGCAAGAAACGCAGTCGTGGCTGGGCACTGTAGATCTTGAGGCAGGCAAGGTAGTGAGTGATAACGGAAGGAATTTCATGGCTGCCATCTCCCTTTCCCAACTGAAACACATTCCTTGCCTGGCTCACACCTTAAACCTGGTGGTGCAGTGCTTCCTGAAAAGTTATCCGGGGTTATCCGACCTGCTCCTCAAAGTGCGTGGACTTTGCGCACATATCCGCCGTTCGCCTGTACACTCCAGCCGTATGCAGACCTATCAGCGTTCTTTGAACCTTCCCCAGCATCGCCTAATCATAGACGTTGCAACAAGGTGGAACTCAACACTGCACATGCTTCAGAGACTGTGCGAACAGAGGCGGGCTGTTATGTTTTTGTGGGAGGATACACATACACGGGCAGGCAGTAGGATGGCAGACATGGAGTTGTCAGGTGTGCAGTGGTCGAAGATTCAAGACATGTGTCAAGTCCTTCAGTGTTTTGAGGAATGCACACGGCTGGTTAGTGCAGACAACGCCATAATAAGCATGAGCATCCCCCTAATGCGTCTGCTGATGCAAAGTTTGACGCACATAAAGGATCAGGCGTCTGCACCAGAGGAAGAGGAAAGCCTTGATGACAGTCAGCGATTGTCTGGTCAGGGCAGTGTACATGACGAGGTACCGGGCGAAGAGGAGGTGGAGGATGAGGAGGATGATGGGGATGAGTATATTTTTAATGAGGAAGCTTTCCCGGGGGCACGGGAAATTGGTGGCGTGGCAAGGCCGGGTTCTGGTTTTTTGAGGGACACAAGTGACGTAGATTTGCCTGCAACTGCCCCTCAACCAAGCACAACCGCAGATTTGACAACGGGAACTTTGGCCCACATGGCGGATTATGCCTTGCGTATCCTCAAAAGGGACACACGCATTACAAAAATGATGAACGATGACGATTACTGGTTGGCCTGCCTCCTTGATCCTCGCTATAAAGGCAAATTGCAAAATATTATGCCACATGAGAACTTGGAACTAATATTAGCAACAAAACAATCAACTCTTGTTGACCGTTTGCTTCTGGCATTCCCTGCACACAGCGCCCGTGATCGTTCTCACACGAGCTCCAGGGGCCAGCAGACCAGAGGTGTTAGAGGGGCAGAAATCAGAAGTGGCGTTGGACAGAGGGGTTTTCTGACCAGGTTGTGGAGTGATTTTTCTATGACCGCAGACAGGACAGGTACTGCAGCATCAATTCAAAGTGACAGGAGACAACATTTGTCCAGTATGGTTACAAACTATTTTTCATCCCTTATCGACGTTCTCCCTCAACCGTCATTCCCATTTGATTACTGGGCATCCAAATTAGACACCTGGCCAGAATTGGCAGAATATGCATTGCAGGAGCTTGCTTGCCCGGCAGCTAGTGTCCTATCAGAAAGAGTATTCAGTGCTGCAGGTTCAATACTAACAGAAAAAAGGACTCGTCTGGCTACCCAAAATGTAGATGATCTAACCTTCATTAAAATGAACCACAACTGGATTTCAAAATCTTTTGCCCCACCCTGCCCGGCTGACACCTAGCTTTCCTATGAAAAGGTCTTGCCTGTGGACTATTCTGAATGACTTTTCCAATCTCGTAATTTTCTTCACCTGATTGTCCAGCATACGACATGTTTCCACCTCACGAAATGGCCAAACTCCCCACACGGGGCCGTGCTATCGCCACTTTGCGCTTGGACCCTTGAGAGTGCTGTTTGTCTGAAGAGGTGGGTGTGGCCGCTTTTGGTCGACGGCACTGCCACTGGGTCCCTCATAGTACAATAAAGTGTCTCTGGCGGTGGTGGTGCGCACCCAACGTCAGACACACCGTTGTAATATGAGGGGCCCTGTGCCTGTACCGCCGGCCACAAGACAGTTCCCCCCCCCAGCTCAAACAGTGCTCTACCACTAGCAAAATTATCTCTCACAGCTTCACCAATGTGTAGTCTAGCCGCTGACATCCTTCAATGCCTGGCACTGACAATACCATTGTTTTGACATTTTTGTTATGTTAGGCCTTCGAAGCCTGTCTGCGGTCCCTTCTTTCTACAACTACTACACTGACCAGGCCACTGCTGGCCGTGTTACCCTGGAACCAATTTAAAAGTGCCTACAGTCAGCCCAATTTTGTTATGTTAGGCCTTCGAAGACTGTCTGCCGTCACTCCTTCCACTAGACTTCCACTGACCATACACTGCTGCCCATGTACCCCTGGAACCAATTTAAAGTGCCTACAGCCAGCCCAATTTTGTTATGTTAGGCCTTCGAAGCCTGTCTGCGGTCACTCCTTCCACTAGACTTCCACTGACCAGACCACTGCTGCCCGTGTACCCCTGGAACCAATTTAAAAGTGCCTACAGCCATGTGTTATTATTTTAGGCCTTCGATGCCTGTCTGCGGTCACTCCTTCCACTAGGCCTCCACTGACCACACCACTGCTGCCCGTGTACCCCTGGAACCAATTTAAAATTGCCTACAGCCAGCCCAATTTTTTTATTTTAGGCCTTCGATGCCTGTCTGCGGTCCATTCTTTCAACTACTACTACACTGACCAGGTCACTGCTGCCCGTGTACCCCTGGAACCAATTTAAAATTGCCTACAGCCAGCCCAATTTTTTTATTTTAGGCCTTCGATGCCTGTCTGCGGTCCATTCTTTCAACTACTACTACACTGACCAGGTCACTGCTGCCCGTGTACCCCTGGAACCAATTTAAAATTGCCTACAGCCAGCCCAATTTTTTTATTTTAGGCCTTCGATGCCTGTCTGCGGTCCATTCTTTCAACTACTACTACTACACTGACCAGGTCACTGCTGCCCGTGTACCCCTGGAACCAATTTAAAATTGCCTACAGCCAGCCCAATTTTTTTATTTTAGGCCTTCGATGCCTGTCTGCGGTCCATTCTTTCAACTACTACTACACTGACCAGGTCACTGCTGCCCGTGTACCCCTGGAACCAATTTAAAATTGCCTACAGCCATGTGTTATTATTTTAGGCCTTCGATGCCTGTCTGCGGTCACTCCTTCCACTAGGCCTCCACTGACCACACCACTGCTGTCCGTGTACCCCTGGAACCAATTTAAAATTGCCTACAGCCATGTGTTATTATTTTAGGCCTTCGATGCCTGTCTGCGGTCACTCCTTCCACTAGACTTCCACTGACCAGACCACTGCTGCCCGTGTACCCCTGGAACCAATTTAAAAGTGCCTACAGCCAGCCCAAGTTTGTTATGTTAGGCCTTCGATGCCTGTCTGCGGTCCATTCTTTCAACTACTACTACACTGACCAGGTCACTGCTGCCCGTGTACCCCTGGAACCAATTTAAAATTGCCTACAGCCAGCCCAATTTTTTTATTTTAGGCCTTCGATGCCTGTCTGCGGTCCATTCTTTCAACTACTACTACACTGACCAGGTCACTGCTGCCCGTGTACCCCTGGAACCAATTTAAAATTGCCTACAGCCATGTGTTATTATTTTAGGCCTTCGATGCCTGTCTGCGGTCACTCCTTCCACTAGGCCTCCACTGACCACACCACTGCTGCCCGTGTACCCCTGGAACCAATTTAAAATTGCCTACAGCCAGCCCAATTTTTTTATTTTAGGCCTTCGATGCCTGTCTGCGGTCCATTCTTTCAACTACTACTACACTGACCAGGTCACTGCTGCCCGTGTACCCCTGGAACCAATTTAAAATTGCCTACAGCCAGCCCAATTTTTTTATTTTAGGCCTTCGATGCCTGTCTGCGGTCCATTCTTTCAACTACTACTACACTGACCAGGTCACTGCTGCCCGTGTACCCCTGGAACCAATTTAAAATTGCCTACAGCCATGTGTTATTATTTTAGGCCTTCGATGCCTGTCTGCGGTCACTCCTTCCACTAGGCCTCCACTGACCACACCACTGCTGTCCGTGTACCCCTGGAACCAATTTAAAATTGCCTACAGCCATGTGTTATTATTTTAGGCCTTCGATGCCTGTCTGCGGTCACTCCTTCCACTAGGCCTCCACTGACCACACCACTGCTGTCCGTGTACCCCTGGAACCAATTTAAAATTGCCTACAGCCATGTGTTATTATTTTAGGCCTTCGATGCCTGTCTGCGGTCACTCCTTCCACTAGGCCTCCACTGACCACACCACTGCTGTCCGTGTACCCCTGGAACCAATTTAAAATTGCCTACAGCCATGTGTTATTATTTTAGGCCTTCGATGCCTGTCTGCGGTCACTCCTTCCACTAGACTTCCACTGACCAGACCACTGCTGCCCGTGTACCCCTGGAACCAATTTAAAAGTGCCTACAGCCAGCCCAAGTTTGTTATGTTAGGCCTTCGATGCCTGTCTGCGGTCACTCCTTCCACTAGGCCTCCACTGACCACACCACTGCTGCCCGTGTACCCCTGGAACCAATTTAAAATTGCCTACAGCCAGCCCAATTTTTTTATTTTAGGCCTTCGATGCCTGTCTGCGGTCCATTCTTTCAACTACTACTACACTGACCAGGTCACTGCTGCCCGTGTACCCCTGGAACCAATTTAAAATTGCCTACAGCCAGCCCAATTTTTTTATTTTAGGCCTTCGATGCCTGTCTGCGGTCCATTCTTTCAACTACTACTACACTGACCAGGTCACTGCTGCTCGTGTACCCCTGGAACCAATTTAAAATTGCCTACAGCCATGTGTTATTATTTTAGGCCTTCGATGCCTGTCTGCGGTCACTCCTTCCACTAGGCCTCCACTGACCACACCACTGCTGTCCGTGTACCCCTGGAACCAATTTAAAATTGCCTACAGCCATGTGTTATTATTTTAGGCCTTCGATGCCTGTCTGCGGTCACTCCTTCCACTAGGCCTCCACTGACCACACCACTGCTGTCCGTGTACCCCTGGAACCAATTTAAAATTGCCTACAGCCATGTGTTATTATTTTAGGCCTTCGATGCCTGTCTGCGGTCACTCCTTCCACTAGGCCTCCACTGACCACACCACTGCTGTCCGTGTACCCCTGGAACCAATTTAAAATTGCCTACAGCCATGTGTTATTATTTTAGGCCTTCGATGCCTGTCTGCGGTCACTCCTTCCACTAGACTTCCACTGACCAGACCACTGCTGCCCGTGTACCCCTGGAACCAATTTAAAAGTGCCTACAGCCAGCCCAAGTTTGTTATGTTAGGCCTTCGATGCCTGTCTGCGGTCACTCCTTCCACTAGGCCTCCACTGACCACACCACTGCTGCCCGTGTACCCCTGGAACCAATTTAAAATTGCCTACAGCCAGCCCAATTTTTTTATTTTAGGCCTTCGATGCCTGTCTGCGGTCCATTCTTTCAACTACTACTACACTGACCAGGTCACTGCTGCCCGTGTACCCCTGGAACCAATTTAAAATTGCCTACAGCCAGCCCAATTTTTTTATTTTAGGCCTTCGATGCCTGTCTGCGGTCCATTCTTTCAACTACTACTACACTGACCAGGTCACTGCTGCCCGTGTACCCCTGGAACCAATTTAAAATTGCCTACAGCCATGTGTTATTATTTTAGGCCTTCGATGCCTGTCTGCGGTCACTCCTTCCACTAGGCCTCCACTGACCACACCACTGCTGTCCGTGTACCCCTGGAACCAATTTAAAATTGCCTACAGCCATGTGTTATTATTTTAGGCCTTCGATGCCTGTCTGCGGTCACTCCTTCCACTAGGCCTCCACTGACCACACCACTGCTGTCCGTGTACCCCTGGAACCAATTTAAAATTGCCTACAGCCATGTGTTATTATTTTAGGCCTTCGATGCCTGTCTGCGGTCCATTCTTTCAACTACTACTACACTGACCAGGGCACTGCTGGCCGTGTACCCCTGGAACCAACATCAGAAAATATAAAAATAAGTATTTTGCTTATAAAAAAGAAAATACTGGTGAGATATCAAATGCAGACATTTTAACATTAAAAACAAACACACAACTCTAATCTGGTACAGTACTAAAAATGGCCACCAGCTACAATTACTTTCTCCTGCAAGTAGTTAACTGAAAGTTTTTTTAAATTGAAAACACACATATGGCATCCACCGAGTGTTGTCCTGTCGCGTCTTCTTTATATTATTGCCGAGAAGATGCAAAATAATGAAAATAATAAAATCATTAATTACCAAAATAATAGAGAAAGTCAACACCACATTGCAAATAAACATTCATTCCAAATAAAGAAGCAGGGCGCGTCCGAGGGTGAGTATATACCTAATAAGAATATAATCACCCTCGGACGCGCAATGCTTATTTCCAACAGCCTTCCTTCCTAAGAATCAGCCCTTCCGTCGTGTAGAGAGACGTTGTGTTACACTCCAAGGTGTTCCCCAGGTTGCCTTTCCTGAGCTTCGATCTTCCGGCTCTCGTTTAGTAGTTCTTGGAAACTACTCTGCATTAGGCCTTCAAATTGGGTATGGGGTGTAGAGAGATGGTGTGTTCCACTCCAAGGTGTTCCCCAGGTTGCCTTTCCTGAGCTTCGATCTTCCGGCTCTCGTTTAGTAGTTGTTGGAAACTACGCTGCATTAGGCCTTCAAATTGGGTATGGGGTGTAGCGAGAGGGTGTGTTACACTCCAAGGTGTTCCCCAGGTTGCCTTTCCTGAGCTTCGATCTTCCGGCTCTCGTTTAGTAGTTCTTGGAAACTACACTGCATTAGGCCTTCAAATTGGGTATGGGGTGTAGAGAGAGGGTGTGTTACACTCCAAGGTGTTCCCCAGGTTGCCTTTCCTGAGCTTCGATCTTCCGGCTCTCGTTTAGTAGTTGTTGGAAACTACGCTGCATTAGGCCTTCAAATTGGGTATGGGGTGTAGCGAGAGGGTGTGTTACACTCCAAGGTGTTCCCCAGGTTGCCTTTCCTGAGCTTCGATCTTCCGGCTCTCGTTTAGTAGTTCTTGGAAACTACACTGCATTAGGCCTTCAAATTGGGTATGGGGTGTAGAGAGAGGGTGTGTTACACTCTAAGGTGTTCCCCAGGTTTCCTTGCCATTGCTTCGGTCTTCCGACTCTCGTTTAGTAGTTGTAGAAAAGTACACTGCATTAGGCCATACAAAATGGGTATGGGGTGGAGAGAGATGGTGTGTTACACTCCAAGGTGTTCCCCAGGTTGCCTTTCCTGAGCTTCTATCTTCAGGCTCTCATTAAATTGTGGTTAAATGGAACAACTGCATTTGGCGTACTAGTTGGTTTGGGGCCTACTATCGGTGTCTGCCACTCCTTGCTGTTCTCCTCCACTGAACAAAGCTGTGCCGCCTGTTTACTACGGTTGCCAATTTTGAACTGCATTTCGACTACTTACTGATTTGGCCCTACTCTCTGTGTCAGCCTCTCATTCCAGTTGTCCTCCACTGCAATGCCCCCTGGTTATTCCTGTGTTACCAATTTTGAACTGCATTTAGCCCACTTTCTTCTTTGGGCCTATATCTGTGTTTCCACTTCATCGTGCCCATTGCCCAGCCAGTGATAGATGAGTCTGCTGGTACATTGACCCATAACGCAACATTCCCCGTGCACGCTACACAACAACATTGTGACCCTGCTGAAAGTCAGGTTGCTCTTCCCGCATACCATACCACCTTACACGGGGACAAAGAGGAAGGTGCAGATGAAAGTGCAGGTTCCTTCATCAGGTGGGGGGAGGAATACTAGTTGGCGACGTCACTGGCACAGGGCCTCTCATAGTACGCAAAAGTGTTGCTGCCGGTGGGAGGCGCCCCCGCCGTGCAAACACACCGCTGTACTTTGAGGGGCCCTGTGCCAGTGCCAATGCCAACGAGTGGGCCCCCCCTGCTTGCTCAGGTTCACAGCACTTGCAAAGTTGAAATACTTACCTCTCCCTGCTCCACTGCCGTGACGTGGTCCAGATTTCCTGGGCCCACTAATTACTTGAACCAGCCCTACCCCCCACAACTTTAGCCAAATGACCCCCAATTTCAAATGCCTTCCAATTATTATAAGGTAAATTACGCTTGACAAGCTTCATTAAGAAGAATGGATGGTTTTGACATTAAAATGGCCACTCTAGGTGTTTTCCTGGCCCCCACTCACTGCCGACTATGCTGCCCCATTGACTTGCATTGGGTTTCGTGTTTCGGTCGATCCCGACTTTACGTCATAATCGGCCGATTTCACTCGACCCGACTTTGGACATAGTCGGGTTTCGCAAAACCCGGCTCGACTCTAAAAAGGTCAAGGTCGCTCAACTCTAGTCGACGCGTTTCGCCGTTCCAAACATCTTCATCAGGACTCACCACAGTGTCAAACCCTATGGCGCTTATTGCCAGTCCAGATTCTCTCCTACATTTCTAAATGGAATTTCGTCAGATTCGGTCATCTCTATTCAGTGCATCATTTTATTTTTGTGGGTTGCTTTAAGATATAAAACCCTAAAACTGACTAGACGGTAAAATATTTATCTCCTGCTTCTTCTCTTCCTCCTCCTCCTCTTCTGTAGTTTTGCTCTTCTTCCCAACTTTACGTTTTGTTTTTATCATTCACTGCAAAGCCACCGCAATATAAATCCCCATTTGATATTCCGTACCTGGTGTCAGCATTCATTTACTTACTTTCGGCTAAACACGGGCAGCGAGCTGTGAGCACAACGTACAGATGCTGCGACGATCCCGTCTTATTTATGATCCAGCAGTCGCATCCGCCAACCTGCCTTAAACATCTGGGAAGTGGCATTTTCTCTGCCGTAAATAAAGGGAGTTGCTCCTGCATACTTATTTCCTCTTGTTTCCTATAAAAGTTATTTTACGCTTTCGTTCCTTACATAAACAATCCAGAATATTTTCACGGTCTTTAGTGAGAATTTGGACGGTGGGATACAGCAAGGGCGTGATTCATTTGGATGATTTCGGTGGAGCGATGAGCATTTTATAAGACATTAGTACCGATGCAGCACATCCACAATTCCTGAAAAAGGAATAAAAAAAATGTATCTTTTATGTTAAGTAAAAACCAAATAAACAAAAAAATGCTGCAAAAATGTTAAGATCCCTCTTGGGCGCTGGGACCAGTGCTGGCGGCACAGATCAAAAGATGGGACGCGGCATGGACAGGTGATGATAAGGCGGTAAGGTGAGTATAAATATTTTTATTGTTTTGACAGCTTTTTTACAGGTCAGTGGTCACTGCCACATTCACTGCCCCTCCCTGAAATGAAGCATTATCAGTTACCTCCATTTCAAGGTTTGGGCTAGTCCCTGATCTACTGAGCATACATCGGTGATCAATTCTGAAGGATGCTCAGTAGGATCTTGTCACTGTGTACTGTTTTTCTCATTGCACAGTGACAATGCGCTGACTCGCCGCCTTTGATAAGAAGTGACTTGACTTGCAGGGGGCGGAGATAGTCTCTGATTACTTGTTCTCTTCTTAAACCATGCAATGACAGTGCACTCTGCTGCCCGCTCATCACTTCTGATCAGAGATGGTGAGAGAGTGCACTGTCACTGTGCACATCGCATATCCTATTGAGCATCCATCGGTGATCAATTCTGAAGGATGCTCAGTAGGATCTTGTCACTGTGTACTGTTTTTCTCATTGCACAGTGACAATGCGCTCTCTCGCCGCCTTTGATAAGAAGTGACTTCACTCGCAGGGGGAGGAGATAGTCTCTGCTCGCTTGTTCTCTTCTTAAACCGTGCAATGACAGTGCACTCTGCTGCCCGCTCATCACTTCTGATCAGAGATGGTGAGAGAGTGCACTGTCACTGTGCACATCGCATATCCTATTGAGCATCCATCGGTGATCAATTCTGAAGGATGCTCAGTAGGATCTTGTCACTGTGTACTGTTTTTCTCATTGCACAGTGACAATGCGCTCTCTCGCCGCCTTTGATAAGAAGTGACTTCACTCGCAGGGGGAGGAGATAGTCTCTGCTCGCTTGTTCTCTTCTTAAACCGTGCAATGACAGTGCACTCTGATGCCCGCTCATCACTTCTGATCAGAGCTGGCGAGAGAGTGCACTGTCACTGTGCACATCGCATATCCTATTGAGCATCCATCGGAATTGAGAACAGACGCATGCTCAGTAGAGCAGGAATAGCACAGCCTTCAAAAAGGAGGTCACTGGTGACTTTTTGTTTCAGGGTGGGGCAGGGTCTGCACCCTCTGCCCCCCTGGTGACAACTCATTTTGTGAATCCCAGCATGCACTGGATTCTCAAGTGAAGCGTCATCACAAAGGAAATGGAAAAAAATAAAGCAGTTAGATAGTGTAGTTGGGAAAAATAAGGATTTTTTTATTTAAAGTATATTAGAAAAAAGATTAGATTATGACATTAAATAGATAGACATTTAGGATTAAAATACAATTTTGTTTAAGACTATTCCTTTAAGGATCTATTGCTCCCTGCATCAGAGAGCTTACCACAGGTTATAATCTTATTTATTTGCTTTCATGAACTGTCTGGATGACAGCTGTAAAAAAAAAAAACATTGTAGGACAGTCCCTTTAAGCAATTCATTAGGACTTTGTTGTTAGCACCACTTTATACAACCAGTTACTCAAAAATATACAAGGTGTGATGCAGTGACCCCTGTGACAGCTAGGCGGCGCTGTGAGTGCTCTTTGGGATGTGCATGGAGGCATATCTATTGTGATAATCGTGGTGAAACAGTGACTGGCTGTGTTGTGAATGGCCGATATGTGTCGCAGAAGGAGTCTGCATAGTAAGTCTGATGCAATGTGGTTGTTCTGGGACCTGTAGTCCCTCAAGTGTGTATATGTATGGTGTAGCTGTAAGGGAGACTTACTAGGTTAGTAGTGTGAGATGGGTGGGACAAACTAGCCACACATCCACACTCCCATCCAGGGGAGTGGTTAAGGATATATAATGTGACCAGGGTGTGAGGATTAGCAGCATGGACTAGAGGAGATGATGCAGCAGAGCTGGACTTACTGGATCAGCTGAGACCAGGATAGCAGGGTTTGAGGACAGCAAAAGGGCGGGTAGAGCAGGAAATCTTAGATACTGATAAGTCAGATGTGCAAATTTTACGTCTGAGATCAATAAACAATTAATATCTTGCCAGCAGAAGTGTGGTCAAACACAGGAACAGCTGAGATGTATAGGTAAACTGGTATCTTGCTTTTAGGCTACGTTCACATTGGCGTTCCGCCAATGTGCGTCGCTGTTGCGCCGGCGACGCAGCGGCGACCCGCCCCTATGTTTAACATAGGGGACGCGTGCGTCGTTTTGGTGGCGTTTTTCGCCACGTGCGTCGTTTCCGACGCTAGCGTCGGACGCAAGAAAACGCTACATGTAGCATTTTCTGTGCGTCCGATTTTCGTCGGAAAACGACGCACGCGTCGCAAAACGCACGCGTTTTTGCGCGCGTTTGCGCGCGTTTTAGCGTGCGTCGCGCGTTGCGTCGCCGACGCACGGCGGCGCAACGCTAATGTGAACGTAGCCTTAGAAGTGTGGCTATACACAGGAATAGCAAAGATGTATATTCAGTTGGTATGTTGCTAGCAGAAAGGCAATTAAACACTTAAATAGTAGAAATCTTTAGACAACTGTTATCTTGCCAGCTGGTTTTAAACACAGGAATAGCAGAGATGTTTAGGCAACTGTTACCTTGCTAGCGGAAGTGGTGTTTTGTTCAAGAATAGCAGAGATGTATAGGTAACTGGCATCTTGCCAGCAGAAAGGCATTAAAAAGCAGGAATAGCAAAGATCTGTAAACAAGTGTCATCTTGCTAGCAGAAGTGTGGCTAATACACAGGAATAGCAGAGACGTATAGGAAACTGGTACCTTGCTAGCAGATGAGCATTCAAACACAGGAGCAATAGAGATGTATATGCAATATGATATATTGAGGCAGTTATATGATTACACATAGGAACAGCAAGGATAACATAAAGTAATAAATTATCGGTTACCTTGATGGCAGAGATGCGTTAGCAAATGAGTAACTTGATAGAGCAGAGATGAGAAGGCAATAGCATCATCAGGATTAGCTGGACTAAGCTTGGAAGTAGCAATTGGTTGCAGAATTTCCATTATGAGGATCTGGGAAGTTAATTAGACAATTGCTTAGAACACAATCAAGCGTTAGATCAGATTAACTGCTGAAAAATCCCATGGTAACAGGACATGTTAGTTCCTGAATACTCACAAGGCACATAGCAGCCTGAGCCGGCCTCAAAATAACTTGCTGGATGATATCAGAGGTGTTTGCCAGGTGACCACAGAAACCCAATGTGAACTGGCATAGATGGAGCCAGCCGTAGGGAAAGGAAGCAAAGCCCAGCGCTAGAGCCAGGACAGGTAAGTAACAGTTTTTAATGCTATTACTATTACACAAAAATACTAAAATTACTTTTATTGTCAATGTGATTTTTTATAAAATAATAATAATAATAGTAATAATAATAATAAAAATTAGAAGCTTATTTATTATAGATGAGTGACTCTTTTGAAATTTTCCCCGAAAATACTCCATATTTTCCAGTTGCCCTGAAAACATGTATGATATTATTCTATAATTCTCTTTCACACCCTATCTGTTCAGTTTCCTGAGTGTTTTTTTTTTTTACTTTCCGTCCTTCCCTTTATGGATAAACTATGAGCCGTGACGTCCTCTCACTATCCAGATTCAACAAAAAGTGGCTGCTGCTTTTCCTGCCTCGGCTTTTATACAGGCAATGATGCTCCCTACTGATTGGTGGTGCTATACCACGTGATGCAATAGCTGCATATATTATGGAGAAACCTGCCCAAGGTCATGCGATCATTCTCTGGCTAATACAATCTCCTGCAATGTGTCAAATAGCAGCATCCATATTTGCAAAGTATATTGAAAATCGCTCAAATTTGTTGCGTTCAGCAAATTCCTAAAAATTCCAAACAAATTCAATGTTAAATCGACCCACTTCTAACAGTTGTATATTATTTCAATCTTTTTATTTCAGTATTTTTTTTTTTTTACCATTGACCTCAAAATGACTTAGCAGCATTGAAAACCGCGTAAAAAATGCATCAAAAACACTTTCTAAAAGTGTTTAAATAATGCACATAATTTCCGCTGTGTTTTTCTTTTTTTCTGAAATCATCCTCCTTTCTTACTCCACTAATGGCAAATCTAGATTATTTCTGGAATTCCGAAACATAAGTAAAAATACATAAAACTAAAACAAATTTAAAAAAAAAATGCAATTAAGTTGAATAATTCTTTAAATGATATTTTTTGGACATTTTACATTACGCTTTTTTAAATGGTTTGCTATTTTCAATGCAAAAAAAAATCGCCATCGTTATTTTTGGAGATTTTTTTTGAACATGAATGGTGGTTGATTGAAGAATAAACGTGCTTTCAATGAGCCATTATCGGCTTAAATAAACCAGATCTGGGAACGCATCCCCCTTGGAAGGAGCGGCCGGCATATGCGACAATATCTGTTTAGTTGGACCCAGATCCATTCTTGATATCTCGTTCGGTCCGGCCTGCACCGTTTCATCTATCGTGGGATCTATGAGTCGGTAATAGCACCAGGCTTTCAATTCAGGAAAGCCTGCGAGCTCCAGCTGTCAAAAAGCCAGCCAGCTGTGATTGATTAATAGGGGAATGCATCTGATTGTGCTGCGGAAAAAAAAACAAAATTGCAGTTGCTTAATATGTGCCTGTCAGCAAAAGTCTCTCTAATGCCAACCGGTATGGAAGAGCCATCTGTTCTGGTGTATTACAAATACTTTATCAAAATAGTTATGACATGTTTTGTGTGACGGATCATATCTTATCCTTTCCAATAGATTAATGTTTTATAAGGTGGCTGGGAAGCTTAGTGCAGAGCGAGAATAAACTTTCTGATCCATCTCAGTCACATGCGAGTGACATGACTTTCATGACGGATCCATTTCTTAACTGTTGGAGAAAGGCAATGCGACAACCGAAGAAGCAGCCGGGAAGATTAATGCAGGGGAAAAAAAGTCTTCAAAGGGTTAAGTCCGCCTTCATACACAATCCTTAAAAGTCTTCAAAGGGTTAAGTCATACGCAATCCTTGTAAACCGTCACGATGAGAATCCAATGTTCCCATTATGTTTTGGATCATCGGTGTTCGGAAGACTTTTAGGGTTTCGCTACTTTTTGTTCAAGGCAGTCAAGTTTTATTTTTTTTAAATAAAACTTGTAAGATGTTGCTTATGACAAAAGTATCACATCCCCCCAAAAATCACCAAAACACTACTAAAAGAAAATATTATGTAAATAATTGATTCTAATCATGGCTGTCTATTTTTTTGTTGGCTTCCCTATAGACTTTTTCTTTTTTGCCTAGAGGAAAACCAACAAACAAAAAGGACCTTTTCTTTTCGAAACTGCCTAAAAAACTCCATCGGAACGCTACAAACCGTCATAGAATTTAATGTTAGAAACTGAAAAAAAACATATGAAAAAGTATGTGAGGAAGTCCTAAAGGGGTTTACCCGTAAATTAAATTGATAACCTACCCATAGGGTAGGTGAAAAATCCCTGAATACTGGAGGTCTATAGGAGGTCTTATGAATGGACCAAACTGATGGACAACCTATTCTTAAAAGCTGGAGTCTAGTGCAGAAAATCTAAAAGTGCATGCTCAATTCTGGACAGCTGGTTGACTGCAGATGTAATAATGTTGCATAAAGCCTAGGACAGATGGAAAGAAGATCGAAGGAGCAGTGCCTGCCTGGGAGGTATGTAGGCTCTTTATCTTCTGCACCAGATGGCAACTATTAAGCTCTTAAGAAGGTGGTATTCAGAACAGGACAATTCCTTTAATATAATGATCGCCCACAGACCTTCATTCCTCTTCACTAGATTATTTTGTCTGGAGTAGGTTGATTTAAGTGATGGTCAACTATTCTGGCGGCTGCTCCATTCGAAGTCTTTCTGGTTGATGGAAACCGCTAAGAGGTCAAAGTTCTCCTCGTTGTGGTTGCACATTAAGTAAGAACAAGAAGACCAGGAATTCAACTATATTTCAGTATGAGAGAAGAGTCACACTGCCGTAACACTCAGACGAGGGTTGCTTCGCAAGGACTGGCTGGCGGCTCTCCTCACCCAAGCGTGACAACGCCATAGAAATACATGCTATCAAGCTCCTGTGGGGAGAGCTGATGGCCAGCCCTAGTATTACGTTCCGATCTTCGTCAACGTTATGCGGACATCTGACTCTCCCCTGGGTCAGTAAGTTTACATACTGTATGCATGATCCCCAGCATCATGGTTATATAGGTTAACTGGTGACATTTGAACCTCAGCTCTGCAGCTCAGTCGCAACTTGTGATGAAAGATGTTTGGTATCCTTGGTTGCCAGCTAGTCTCCTCCGATCTAGCCACTTTTTTTATGACATTGTTTATATGTATCTTAAAAACATTTAGGTTAGGTATACAGAAAGTTTTTAGAGGAGTTTTTTTGACTGCTTATAAAAATCACTTAAAAATGATGGAAGACTCTTCCCATCCATTTCTACTGTAAACCCAGATTGCTGGTTAGATTTTTTATGCTTTGACCATTTTTTCCCACTTCTGCCTTGTAAGACAAAACAGAATACGCTCCAAGCGAAGCACTGCCCAACCATAAAGCAGAAAAACTCTTCTTTAAAAAATTCTTCAAAAGTGCACATAGCCTTAACAAGTGTAGAACTAATTTAGCAGTTTTAAAGTAACTGTCATTTCAATTATGGGCATTTTTTTAAATGTTTACTTTTTTAAGTTGTTTTTTTTAAATATCACTTTTTATTTTTGACCTGGAGCCTTTGTTATGCACTAGTATGCCATGGCAACCCATCATTATCCTTCAATCCTATTGCAGAGTTGCATATGAGCAAAGGAAGCTATGGATGGTTGCAGAGGGAAGCCATGGTCTGTTCCAAAGGGAAGCCATGGTCTGTTCCAAAGGGAAGCCATGGTCTGTTCCAAAGGGAAGCCATGGTCGGTTGCAGAGGGAAGCCATGGTTGGTTGCAGAGGGAAGCCATGGTCTGTTGCAGAGGGAAGCCATGGTCGGTTGCAGAGGGAAGCCATGGTCGGTTGCAGAGGGAAGCCATGGTCGGTTGCAGAGGGAAGCAATGATCGGTTGCCATGGTCGGTTGCAGAGGGAAGCCATGGTCGGTTGCTGAGGGAAGCAATGGTCGGTTGCAGAGGGAAGCCATGGTCAATAACAGAGGGAAGCCATGGTCGGTTGCAGAGGGAAGCCATGGTCGGTTGCAGAGGGAAGCCATGGTCGGTTGCAGAGGGAAGCAATGATCAGTTGCCATGGTCGGTTGCAGAGGGAAGCAATGGTCGGTTGCAGAGGGATGCCATGGTCAGTTGCAGAGGGAAGCCAATGTCAATAACAGAGGGAAGCCATGGTCAGTTGCAGAGGGATGCCATGGTCGGTTGCAGAGGGAAGCCATGGTCAATAACAGAGGGAAGCCATGGTCGGTTGCAGAGGGAAGCCATGGTCAATAACAGAGGGAAGCCATGGTCGGTTGCAGAGGGAAGCCATGGTCAATAACAGAGGGAAGCCATGGTCGGTTGCAGAGGGAAGCCACTGTTAACTGCTATTCATCAGCAACATTCTTTGCTCTACACATAAATGGCGACAAGTTGTTGTGAAGCCCGATTTTGCATTTTCGCCCAGGAACCTCAGGTTACACTTGCCGTGGCTTATTAAGCATAAGTTTAGCACTTTTTGATGAGAGATGAGAAAAACACCCAAAATTTGAAAGAATCAGACAACAGATTCCAGTTGGTCTGAATTAACTTTTACCAAGTTGAAAGTGTCTCCATTCCAATTGTTGTGTATTAAGACTTGGGGTCTGGAGGAAAAAATGGAGCTGATTCATTTTGATGCCTCTTCAGCTCCCTAACCCTATACATGGGTCTGCAGTTAATCTGGCAGTTAGATCAGCGATTTGCATCACTGTGCGACGAACGACGTTGACATCAATGACATGTGACCATATGATGTCAATCACTGGACTCAATGCAGGAGAAACCGGAACAGGGGATGGGGGAGCTGTGGAGGAGGCCTCATATTCTGTCAGATGAGGGCTTAGATTAAGGTGAGTATAATGTATTCAAATTATTTTAACACATTTTCAGCCTTCAAAGAACCCAACAAAATGGTGATTGTATGAATCAAATAATTACAATTTTGGTTTCCCATGAATCAAAAATTTGGGTAAAAATTTGCTCATCTGGGTCTGGTAATGCACTTCATTATAATTAAAATGAAGGAAGCTGTATTGCAACACAAGACATTGACCATAATATTCTCTGGAAAAAATACCATTTTTATATCTTGAATAACTCTTAAAGAGGTCGTTGACTTCCACAATATTTTTGAATTCTCAAAATGTGATAAAAGAATAAAAGGAGTAATACTCACTGCACTCAACTGAGGCAGTCTGATCACCCAACTCCGGCTGTAGAGGGTCAACACTTCAGCCAGTGATATATAAATTTTTGAGATGATTACCGTAAATCTTTTGAAATTACAATTTGGCAACTTTTCCCAAAAATGTTACTCATGGCAACTTAATTTACTACAAATTGCAAGTACTTCAGTTGCCCTGAAAAGACGCCTAGGATTCTGAGATCTTCTAATCCTTTATTCAACCCTTGTCAATTTCTTTAACGTAAACACAAACTTACTTATGTCACAGTGGCCTCTTCAAATATGGGTATGGGTAATCGTTTTTTTTCTCCCTAATGCTAAGCTGTGAGCTCTGACATCATCACACTATGCAGATTCACCCCAAAGTGGCTGCTGCTTTTTCTGCCTCGGCTTTTATATAGCCTATGATAGTCTCTCCTGATTGGCTGTGCTATATCATGTGATGTGATAGCTGCAAGGCATTATGGAAAAGCTGAGGTCACTTGAGCCTCCTCTGGATGATGGAAACTTATGCATTGCATAAAATAGAGGTGAACATTTTTGTAGAATCAATTTTGAAATTGTTTGTATTTGCTGTGATTTTTTTTAAAAAAAACACAATTTGTATAAAATCGATTCACTCATCAAAAATCAATTTTTTTTAAAACAAAAATATTTACGTATCTTTTTTTAAACTTTTTTCACATTAATCTGTTGTTCAACCAAGTATAATATCAGCTTATTTCCTTTTTATTTTTTTAGTGACTTCCTTGACTAAGAAGAAAAATAGAGAGAGAGAGACTTTAAGACGCGAAGTTGTGGTAAGCTATTAAGTCCGCATGCAGTCAACCCAGGTATTAGATTAAAAGCGAACGTTTGCGGCTCAGATGGGCTCAGGAGTCTGATAAATTTGTGACATGACAGACACATTAAAGTTATTAAGAAGATGAGCAGTTCTATTCTATTCCGCACCTCAAAAGTGAATTATTTTTCTCAGCGGTAAGCCTTAGAGCCGGCTGGAGGTCACCATTGGTGGAGAAGGATCATGGCTTCTATAAATATTATAGCTAAAGGATGAGAGTGTACACCGGCACGCTGTCAGTCAGAAGGATTAGAGGTTATGCTAATTGTCATCTTTTAAGAGACAGATCGGAATGTTTGTCCTCTTTATGATTTAAGGGAGGGCAATGTCGGACCTTTGGGTATTGGATGAAAAAAGTTTGACGGTGTGCAGATGTTTTTTTTTTTTAATATATATTTTTTTCTCCTGTCAGTGCAAATTATGACTAAAGAAGAAATCCCAGAAGAGTCTCAGTCTACTTTTTTGCTACTTGTCATGAGATTGGCTAAAGAGCTACACACTGATAGAAGGGCAGGACGCCGTCTTTTCTCTTTATTATTCCTGGAAAATGTTGCAGTCCCTAGTGGACAATTTAAAAAAGAAGGCCCATGGTGTTGTTTTAGTATGGCTTCTCAATTTTCTTTTTCAAACAAAGCCAGAAAATGGTGAAGACTAAACCTCACCACTGGTTGTAGTTCATGCCGATGTATTTTTTTTTTCTTTTTTCTTGGTGAAAAAAATTGGTGCACTTGACACGAGTATTTTCATTTCGAACCCTTGAGCCTGTGCTTTGTGGTCAGCTGCTCTGTTTGCCGAGCCACAGCAGATACACCTTTTCTCCAGGTGTTTAGTTTATGTTACCCTTGCTTCAGTCTTTTTAGGGTATCAGGTGTTTTCATTTACTCATTTGTCTGCCCTATCACCTTTCCGGTGCAACATGATATACCTTCTCCCTGCTGGTATTTTCTGCTGGTGATAGTCTTATTTGGCTTGTCAGCCATACTAAGCCAGTGAGTGAAAGATCAGCTTAGGTTTGTCTCTCTGCTGTTTATGTTCTTTACCCACCACCTATCTTCTGTTCCTTTTTAGGAAGTAGGTGGCATGTTCTCTAACAGTACTTAGTTAATCCTTTATTTTGCATTTTGTGGTTTGTTTTACTCACACTGGGATCTCTTTCTAGTTCAGCACACTTTCCCTTCTGTCGGTAATTTGCACTCTGCTCTGCCTTCCGATTCTTTGGGAGGAACATGAAGTGCTTAATGGCCTTTCAGGCAGCATAGATCCAAGTTGCCATCATCTAGTGTGTGGTTAGGGCTATCTCAGCTCAAGTAGGAACCATTAGGGACTGCGGGGTTAGGATCTCTTGTCTGTACAGGAACGGCATGGTCAGTTGCAGTTTTAATGTGTTACTTATTTTCCCGAGTGAGTTGCTACGCTATCATAACAACATTGCTTTAAAGGACCGGCATGGCAATTTATATTTATTTCAATGAGGGTGAACATTGATCTATTCAAAGCGTGATCTAGACCAGCGGCGTATTTAGATATTTTGGTTAGTCCCACAGACATTGAATTGAGTAGCATTGTGCATTTGGGACCATTGTTGTATTCCAACTGTATTCCACCATTCTGGTGATCATTAGGGATTCTAGTGGCCATCTCTTCTCTGGGTGGGAGATAACTTGTAATAAATGAAATACACCATTAGCAACCTCCCTATCTTGTGTCTTAAAGGGGAAGTCCAGTATTCAGACAAGCTCCTCTCCATTACTATATTTCTCATATGCAAAAATAATAACAGATATACTCACCCCCGGTGCGGGTATTGTTCTAGCGATGGCTGTGCCTAGTCTCCTGGGCCTCTCATGACATTGGCTGATGTGATATAACAATCAGTCGCTCATTCACTCTCTCTTTCTTCTGATGAAGCTGAAACCCATGAAGCGAGAGCTGTCACTGTTCTCTGACGTCCTCCGTATGCCACTTCTGTCTAAATGAGGTGAGATTGAAGCAGCTGCTCATTGACTTCAGGGTTCATGTGACATAACAATATCACACGAGCTCCAGAAGACGGGTGTTGACATTACTATTATGGCGTCTTCACCAGAGGTGAGTTTAGGTTGTTATTTATTTTTTATTTTTTTACATAGGGCGAACACAGTGATTGAGAAAGGGTTGTCTGAATAGTGGACCTGTCAGCAGATTTCACTTTCCAAACTGTGTCTATATGCATATTGTTCTTTCAAAGACAAGTCCAGTAATATCTTTACTTGACCAATCCAATCCTCCATTATGGAGAAATTAGCGTTTGAATTGATGTGCAAATGACTATGGTAGATCTGAGGCCTCTGTCACCCCAGCTCTATTCCTTATCCAGCACCGCCTTCTCCTGCTTGACTAACAGCCTTTATACTGTTAGAGAAGTGGTTATTTTCCATTTTCTGAATAAAATAGCAGAAAATAATATTATGCAAGATGTCCTGTGTCCTAGTTATCATCTGTCTACATGCTGATATTTTTATGGCCTGATGGTTTTTCTTACAATTCCCAAAAACTGTTCAAAGACATATTGTTGTTTGCAAAACTCTGTTTTCAGCCCAATTCTTCCTGAGAACGTCAAGTTTTGGACTAGGTCACACTGACATATGGAAAGTTCTGGGAAGTACTCCCACATTTTTTAAATGTAATTTATCTCATATTCCAGGATGTGTTTGACAACCCATTGTATAACTTATATTTCTGCCAAATTATTGTGTAATGCCTCATTTCCCTTTGATCTTGTACTATAAAGGAACACCCTACCCCCAATAAAGAGACACTATTTGGAAAGACGTCGAGCAGTCTGTTAGGACTGGCGGAACGCACCAAGAGAGATGATATAGATGCGTTCGCAGTCCGGGGTCCACCGTGCAGGTGAAACCTGCTGCTAGGAAATGACAGACAATATGGCGGTATTCAAAAGTATACACGCGTGGGTTAAACCTCACCCAGCGTGAAGAAAGCGATCCTGTTGCGTCACAGGACCGCGGTACCGCACATAGAGCGCGAGCAAGTGGTCAGCGAACTAAACCCCAACAGGGATTGTAGTCCGATTAGACCCTTGCTGGCACTACACCGCTACTGGGTGTGAAAGGAATTATATAATTAAGGCACCGAAGTGCGAACTGTGCCGTGCTGGCAGGCACCACTAAGCACCCAGACATGGGTCAGGAAGCGCACACTGGCGCGTGGCACCGCACTGGCAGTCACAGCAGTAGACGCTGACACGTGTGTGACACGTTGAGTGATTAGTCGGGCGCTAGATAGCAGCCATACTCCATACGCGAACAATCATACAATAGGGTAGGGGTATTTAAAGAATGACTTGCACTCACAACAAACACATGTATTAAATTGTACACTAGCGCATTGCCGTGCGGTCATGTGCAGTTTATATAGTTGCAGGACAGGAAGCGGCCACAGAAACTTTGCCCTTCCGAGACCTGCCAAGAGGACCAATAGAATGCGCTGCAGAGTCTGAGCACATGACCCTCGATCTCCAACGGGAGATCTTGCCCTGGGCATGCTCAGTGTGCGCAGACAAGGACTTAGTCCCAGAGAAGTCCACTCGCTGCTGACCAGTATAGGCTTTACAGGCAGAAGCTGGAGAAGCAGCAGTAACTCTTCTCACAGAGTCAGACTGAGCGAGACGCTGGGATCGACGTCCCTGCTGAGCAGGCTCCACTGCGGCTGGAGGAGAATGGGAGACCGCAGTGGAGACGGATCGAGATTCCCCCTGTGCAGCAGAGGAAACTCGACTCCTAACATTACCCCCCCTCCTAGGGCCCCCCCATCCTTGGGCCTCGCTACGTTCGAAGGCAGCAATGAGCTGTGGGGCCCGAATGTTTTCAGCAGGCTCCCATGACCTGTTCTCTGGACCATAACCCTTCCAATCCACCAGATAGAACTTTTTGCCGCGTACCACCTTACACCCCAAAATAGCGTTCACCTCTTAATCGTCCGTAGACGAACCCGATGTCCCGGCAGATGACTCGGAAAACCGGGACATGTATACGGGTTTCAAGAGGGACACATGAAAGGTGTCGGTGATACCCAAGCGTGGAGGAAGAGCCAGGCGGTAGACCACAGGATTAACCTGTTCGAGAACCTTGAAGGGACCCAAGTAGCGAGGCGCAAACTTAGTGGACTCAACTCGCAGCCTGATGTTACGGGCGGAGAGCCACACCAAGTCGCCAGGAGGAAAGGTCGGAGCGGGGCGCCGATGAACATCGGCGGAGGACCTCATTCTCTCCTTGGAAGCCTGAATGGCATCCTGAGTGCGATCCCAAATGTCCCGTGCCTCCACAGCCCAGTCTGCCACCCTGGAATCGGCGGAAGACACGGGCATGGGCACAGGTACCCGCGGATGCTGACCATAGTTAAGGAGGAATGGGGTCTGTCCAGTGGAGTCAGCTACAGCATTGTTAAGAGCAAACTCCGCCCACGGTAGCAAAGATGCCCAGTCATCTTGTTTAGCAGAGACAAAATGTCGCAGATATGTGACCAAGGTCTGGTTGGCTCTCTCCACCAACCCATTCGTCTCGGGATGATATGCCGAAGAGAGATTCAACTCGATACTGAGAAGGCGACAAAGCTCTCTCCAGAACCGAGACGCAAACTGGGGACCCCGGTCACTGACAATTTTGTCTGGCATACCGTGAAGACGGAAGATGTGTTTAACAAACAATGCTGCCAAGGCCCGTGCAGAAGGTAGCCGGGGAAGCGGCACCAAATGCACCATTTTAGAAAAATGGTCGGTGATAACCCAAATGACAGTACAGCCACGTGACTTGGGCAAACCCACCACAAAGTCCATCCCGACCATCTCCCAGGGTCTGTCTGCCACCGGCAGAGGGTATAACAACCCAGCTGGCCGTTGACGGAGAGACTTATTTTTGGCACAAGAGACACATGCCCGAACGTAGTCTCCAACGTCACGAACCATATGTGGCCACCAATACATTCTCGCCAACAACTCAGATGTCCTCTTTGCCCCAAAGTGTCCACCCACTCTGGACGAATGAGCCCACGAGAGAACCTCCGGACGCAAATTGATGGGGACAAAAGTCTTGCCCGGAGGCACAGACTCAAGCGAAACCGGAGCTACGGTTCTCAGACTCTCTGAAGGGACAATGAGCCGAGGCTCGTCCTCCTCCTCCACAGTTGACACCAGGGAGCGAGAGAGAGCGTCAGCACGAATGTTCTTCTCCCCGGCGAGATAATGTAGAGTGAAGTGGAACCGGGAGAAAAACAAGGACCATCTGGCCTGACGAGAATTCAGCCGCTGGGCTGTCTGCAAATAGACCAAATTCTTGTGGTCCGTGAAGACTTGGAATGGGAACCGAGCACCCTCCAAGAGATGTCTCCATTCCGAAAAGGCCAACTTCATTGCCAGCAACTCCCTATCCCCGATGGAGTAATTTCTCTCCGCTGGTGAGAAGGTTTTTGAGAAGAAGAAGCATGGATGCTTCCGACCTTGAGCATCCTTTTGATAGAGGACTGCTCCTGCACCAACGGAAGAGGCATCCACCTCCATTAGGAATGGCTTATCCACATCGGGACGATGTAAGATGGGAGCGCTAGCAAAGTGGGACTTAATAGAAGTGAAGGCCTTGGAGACCTCTTCGGACCACGATTTAGGATTCACTCCCTTCTTGGTGAGGGATACCAAGGGAGCTACCAGGGTTGAGAAGTGGGGGATGAACTGACGATAGTAATTTATGAACCCCATAAAGCGCTGCACCGCTTTCAGAGAATGGGGTTCCTGCCAGTCCATTACTGCCTGTAGTTTGGCAGGATCCATAGCCAATCCCTGGGCCGAGATGATGTAGCCCAGGAAAGGTAAAGACTCCTGCTCAAACATACACTTCTCCAGTTTGGCATAGAGGAAGTTTGCCCGTAGGAGGTCGAAGACTTTGCAAACATCTCTCCGGTGGGAGTCAATATCTGGAGAGTAGATAAGAATATCATCCAGATAGACTACGACCGAGGTGGAAAGCATATCCCGGAAGATATCGTTCACAAAGTCTTGGAAAACGGCTGGGGCATTACAGAGCCCGAAGGGCATCACCAGATATTCATAGTGCCCATCCCTGGTGTTAAAGGCCGTCTTCCATTCGTCCCCCTCACGGATGCGAATCAGGTTGTAAGCACCCCGCAAATCTAATTTAGTAAATACCCTTGCTCCCCGAAGTCTATCGAATAACTCAGATATCAAGGGCAAAGGATACTTATTCTTAACGGTGATGGCGTTAAGACCCCTGTAGTCTATGCATGGGCGCAATTCCCCATTCTTCTTCTGCACGAAGAAGAACCCTGCCCCAGCAGGTGACACTGACTTCCTAATGAATCCTCTTGCCAGATTTTCCTGGATGTACTGTGACATTGCCTCCGTCTCCGGGAGAGATAGCGGATAAACTCGACCCCGGGGAGGCTCAGCACCAGGCAAGAGATCAATAGGACAGTCATAGGGGCGATGAGGCGGAAGGACCTCCGCCGCCTTTTTGGAGAACACGTCTGCATAAGACCAATACTGCTTGGGGAGAGAGGATAGATCTGCGGGTACCTCAGTAGTAGCAACCTGAACGCACTCCCTCTGACACCTACCCCCACAAGATTCACCCCAACCCAGAATTCTGCCTGAGGACCACTCGATATGAGGAGAGTGGTACCGTAGCCAAGGTATTCCCAACAGGACCTCATCAATTCCTTCCGGAATGACGAGCAGAGAAATTATCTCCTGATGAGATGGCGACATGGACAGAGTAAAAGGGATGGTCTGGTGTGTTATCTGTGAGGACAATGTCGACCCATTCACCACTCGCACCGTTACTGGCTGAGCAAGCATAACCAGGGGTATTGCGTGACGTTGGGCAAAGGCAGAAGACATAAAATTGCCCTCCGCCCCAGAATCCACGCAGAGCTCTACCGAGTGGGAGAATGAGCCAATAGTAATTGTCCCCTTAAAGGACAACTTAGAGGCAAACGTCGCCGTGTCTAGTGTACCTCCACCTACTACCACTAGACGCTGACGTTTCCTCGAACGCTGAGGACATCTGGTGGCTAGATGTCCTGACTGCTGGCAAACATGACAGACCCTGAGTGCACAAGCGGTCCGGGACTTAGATCCTGCTTGTGACACTTCCCTGGCCTCATGTGACTCAGGAACCAGGACCGGAAATTCCAGAGGTTTGGCGAAAGTAGGAGCCAGCCGAAGCCTCTGCCTACACTGGGCTCGCTCTAACCTCCGCTCGTTAAAACGGAGGTCAATTCGAGTGGAGACAGTTATTAACTCCTCCAGTGTGGCAGGAATCTCCCTAGTGGCCAGAGCGTCCTTTACGTGGTCAGCCAAGCCCCTCCAAAATATGGGGATAAGAGCTTTATCCGACCAATCCAGCTCAGATGCTAAGGTGCGGAATTGGACGGCAAAATGACTGACCAAGGACTCACCCTGAGTTAATGCCAGCAATTGGAGCGCAGTATCATGGGTGACTTGAGGTCCTAAAAAGACCTGTTTCAGAGCGCTCAGAAACAGAGGAGCACTCTGCACCACATGATCGCCACGCTCCCACAGTGGCGTAGCCCATTCCAACGCCCTGTCCGACAATAGAGACAGAATAAATCCCACCTTAGCCCGCTCTGTGGGAAAACGTGTAGCCAGGAGCTCGAGGTGAATAGAGCACTGACTCACAAATCCCCTACAAAACTTGCTATCACCAGAAAATTTTTCTGGCAGCGGGAGGCGAGATAATGTCGGAACAGGGGTGGCAATGGACATAGTAGCTGCAGCCACGCTGGCAGCCTGTACAGCTACTGCAGTAACATCCACAGCTGAGGTCGCGCTCTCGAGAGCCGCCAACCTACCCTCCAGCTGCTGGATATGCCGCAGAGATTGCTGTTTGTCTGTCATCACTAGCCAGACCCTGGCGCTAGTGTAATGTTAGGACTGGCGGAACGCACCAAGAGAGATGATATAGATGCGTTCGCAGTCCGGGGTCCACCGTGCAGGTGAAACCTGCTGCTAGGAAATGACAGACAATATGGCGGTATTCAAAAGTATACACGCGTGGGTTAAACCTCACCCAGCGTGAAGAAAGCGATCCTGTTGCGTCACAGGACCGCGGTACCGCACATAGAGCGCGAGCAAGTGGTCAGCGAACTAAACCCCAACAGGGATTGTAGTCCGATTAGACCCTTGCTGGCACTACACCGCTACTGGGTGTGAAAGGAATTATATAATTAAGGCACCGAAGTGCGAACTGTGCCGTGCTGGCAGGCACCACTAAGCACCCAGACGTGGGTCAGGAAGCGCACACTGGCGCGTGGCACCGCACTGGCGGTCACAGCAGTAGACGCTGACACGTGTGTGACACGTTGAGTGATAAGTCGGGCGCTAGATAGCAGCCATACTCCATACGCGAACAATCATACAATAGGGTAGGGGTATTTAAAGAACGACTTGCACTCACAACAAACACACGTATTAAATTGTACACTAGCGCATGGCCGTGCGGTCATGTGCAGTTTATATAGTTGCAGGACAGGAAGCGGCCACAGAAACTTTGCCCTTCCAAGACCTGCCAAGAGGACCAATAGAATGCGCTGCAGAGCCTGAGCACATGACCCTCGATCTCCAACGGGAGATCTTGCCCTGGGCATGCTCAGTGTGCGCAGACAAGGACTTAGTCCCAGAGAAGTCCACTCGCTGCTGACCAGTATAGGCTTTACAGGCAGAAGCTGGAGAAGCAGCAGTAACTCTTCTCACAGAGTCAGACTGAGCGAGACGCTGGGATCGACGTCCCTGCTGAGCAGGCTCCACTACGGCTGGAGGAGAATGGGAGACCGCAGCGGAGACGGATCGAGATTCCCCCTGTGCAGCAGAGGAAACTCGACTCCTAACACAGTCTGTCTCTCTGATTATTACTTCATCGCTTAGGTACCTAAGACGGAACACCTGAGTAGGTTAGAATTCCCTCCTCTAACAATACTGTGCAACTTCAGGTCAAAGGAACAGTCAGTCAAGTATGAGGAGCTGGCGCACTGCACGGAATAGAGCTGGAGTGACAGAGGCGTCAGATTTGTAAATAGCTCTTCAGCCTGATTTCCATATCAGTTCCAACACTGATTTCTCAGTAAAGCTCCGTTCACATTTGCGCTGTGCGCCGCTGCGTCGGCAACGCAAATAATAACGCACGCAAAAACGCTGCGTTTTGCGACACATGCGTCGTTTTTTGCCAAAATTTGGACGCAAGAAAAATGCAACTTGTTGCGTTTTCTGCGCCCGACACTTGCGGCAAAAAAACGCATGCGTCGCACAACGCAGCACAACGCATGTCCATGCGTCCCCCATGTTAAATATAGGGGCGCATGACGCATGCGTCGCCGCTGCGTCGCCCGACGCAAACACGCAAAACGCTAATGTGAACGTAGCCTAACAGAAGAATGGACTGGTTACATAAAAACCCCCATAAAACGTAGCAGTAAAAAATTGCACTTATCTTTATCTTGTTTTTTTATTATTATTTTAATCTAATTACTATATAAGTACTAAACAGCTTCCCCTCATTCTGCCATAGAATTAAATAAAACTGGAGCCACCCGCATCCACCGCTATGGGGGACAAATTTTTACAAAGCTCCTCCTACTGTATATTTTACTAGATATTATGTTAAAATGACACAAAGGAAAACGACACAAGCAGCAAAGCAACTGCAGAAAGTCCAAAAGAAAATCGTCAATTTTCATTACCTTTGCTGAATAAGAAGGATAATAAAACTACAACTGTAATATCAATAAAAACCACAATACTATAAAAAAAGACTTTACAACTTCTGGAAATAAATCCGTCTTGATCTCGTCGTACAATGTTCTCGACTGGTGGAATCTTCCTTCGTGTGTACTGTTTTCATTTTATTTATTTTATTACTTTTTTATCTCAACGTCTCGGTTTTTTGTACAAAAGACTTTCAAAAAGTTTCATCATAACTTTAAAGATAAAATATGTAAAAGATTGTAAACCCCGGGCATCTAATAGCTCAGCGGAAAAACCTCACCGTGTTTGTTGGAGGATTAGAATTGATTGATGTTTACCGTGTGTCTGTTCCCGTAAAGTTTTTTGTTGATATAGTGACACCTAGCTCATAAAAATCTCAGAACATTTTATACCTTCTGATAGAATTCGGCATTAACGACGGCAAAGAAGGCAAAATGTTATCTTCCAACAGTTAAATCGTCCTTAGCTTGGCTAATGGCGTATGAATTTATTATGACCAATGCTACATTTAAAGTGACCGTTCATTGATAAACTATCTCACAAATATGCGTTAAAGTCGCAATCAGCGACTTGGATTTCCATGACAGACAGAGGCCGCGACCAATGAATATCCGTGACAGACAGACAGACAGACAGACGAAAGTGACTCTTAGACAATTATATAGTAGATTATTTTAAATGAATTATGTCTCTTTATTATTATCCCTTATGACTCAATTGCACCATTATTAATTCTTCACTTATTAATGTATTAAAATTTCCCTCCTGTATTTATTCACCTACTAATTATTAATAATTTCTTCCTTAGAGATCCATCTGCTAAATTATTAACATCAATGATTAAGGCAAATAATGAAATGGAACCTGTCAGCAACATCTTCGTTAGGCAACCAGTTGAGATAAACCAGTTTTTGAAATTGTGGATCGAAAACACTCCAAAGACTCAAATTGCCCTGAAAAGAGGAGTATGGCAATATTCTTTTACCTCGCACACTAATCTTCTTCATTGCTGTGCTGACGCACACTATTGTTATTGTTTATTCAGTGCTTTTTGTCTGTCTTTCTCTATTTCTATGGCTAATCTGTGAAGTTCTATTACTATCCAGATTCACCCCACAATGGCTGCTGCATTCCCTGCTTTTGCTTTTATACAGCTTATTATTGTCATGGCTCCCAGGTATTACTGCTGCGGGGAGAGCTGCACATAGCAGCAAGGGAACGGAGCAATGCGCTGGGTTACTAAAAAGGTAAACAGGACCTGAACCATGTGACAGAGTGGGAGGTGGTCGGGGGCAGAGCTAGATGCCGGGGTGCAGAGGAGACGATACACACAGGAAAATAGTCAAACAAGCTAAGATCAGAGCCAGGAGATCACAAGGTATCAAAAGGGGAGAGACAGGGGATTGTCAGAAGAGAAGTCAAATGTCAGAAACCCCAAAGAACAAACAAGCAGAGTAACGCATGGAGAGCAAATAACACAATTGCAAACTGAGCAAACATTTCAAGGGTCAGGCACACAGACCAGATGAACATATAGATGACATGGAATCCTAGTCTGGAGTGAGTATAAATACCCCTCCCAGATCCAAAGGGAGGCCAGCTATTTTCAAAGGGAGGCCAGCAACATTAACCCTGAGAGAACAGGACATTATCCATGTCCTAACAATGACAATTATAGTATCTTCTGATAGGCTGTGCTATAGCATGTGATGTGAGAGCTGAAGCAAATTTGGTAAGCCCAACTGGCCACACCCAAGAAGATGTAAACCTTCTATGTCCTTTGAGCAGTTTTCTGCTAGGGTAAACTATTCGATAAACCAGACCAAACATAATTTAAAAAGCTTTCTGTATCGGAAAGCAAAACTCCCGTTTAAAGTTAATCACAATAATATTTAATGGATTGATATTCAGTTACATCAGGAAATGCTGCCTCGAGGAATGCCAATATGTGAGAATTGAATTCCGCACTTGGAAAAAGTCTATGAACAAGCTAAACGCAGCGTTCTCATTCTCCAGATTACAATACTCCACGATCTTCTCAGATAAAAGCCCGAGATGTATTTTGTCAGTTTTCTCACTAGCGCAATTACGAATCCATCGTTGCAGATATCCAGCTGGAATTGCTTGCATCGTTCCTGCGGGGGAATAAAAGGCAAAGGGGATTACACTTATCGACACAAAGCGTTTTGGTTTACAGAGATAAAAATGAAGAAAAAAATAAATCCTCGAAATAAGTGGCCCGTTCTTCAAGATCCGGCATAAAAAGTACATTAAAAAACATTGAATCACTATAAGCAGATGATAAACAATGCCCCCGAGTCATTCGAGGACCGCGATGATGATTGTCCACCTGTTGCTGCGGAAGAACAATTGATTTTCGTTTTTTTTACATTTTTCCTTTGCATTTTGTATTCAGTTTGATTTACACTGGCGATATAAAATGATTAATCATAAGGAAGATATTAAAAGCGGCAGAAACAAATATTTTACAGGGTTGTTAACTGAGGACGAGACACCTTGTAGTCTCCATTGTCTGCTAGAAATTTATGTAATAAAGACCCTTGGAGCAGACACTGTTGTCAAAAATGCCCCGACCTCCAATGCCTGATTTGGGACTTAGGGTTACAGCTGATAATTTTTTTTATGTGGCTCTTGGTCTGAAAAGGCATCAGCACAAAAACTGTGCATAATAGCGATATAGCAGAACTGATTTGTCGTTAAAGGGTATTTTTTTAATCTGTATGTTACCCTAGTTCATAAAAATGTAAGCACATTGTGGTTTTACGACAAGTTGTGCAAAAAGCCAAAAAAGTGTCTTCATACTTGCGTAACACATGACTAATTTTCCTTGTCTTTATCTATCATTTATAAAGTCCTGAAATCTTGCAGTTTTAACACTGAGGCTCATTTTTGGCTGACACTTCCTGATCTGTAGAGATCACTTCTCAGTAGTCATCATCACAGGATTACCATGAAATCTGTCACAATGGGATCACATCTTCTCAATTCCGGGGGACATTTGATTTGCTTTGGATAAATTAGAATAAAGAAATCTGCTAGTATTGGGCCAAAAAAGAATGTCCTCCATCTTCTTTTTTCCACCTTCTGTCTTCTTCCTTCTTTTTTCTATATTTTGTCTCTTTCTGACCTCCATCTTCCATCTTCTATTTTCTATCTTCCATCTCCTGTCTTCAAACTTTTTCTTATTTTTTTTTAATCTTCTATATTCTGCCTACTATTTTGTGTTATTTGTCTTACATCTTGTTTTCCACCTTCTGTCTTCTTTCATCTTTTTTCCACCTTCTGTCTTCTTTCATCTTTTTTCCACCTTCTGTCTTCTTTCATCTTTTTTCCATCTTCTGTCTTCTTCTGACCTCTATCTTCCATCTTATATTTTCTGTTTTCTATTTTCTTTCTTCCGTCTTTTATATTCTATTTTCTATCTGCCATCTTCTTCCATCTTTCATCTTCTTCCATCATTTTCTATATTCCATCTTTCATCTTCTATGTTCCATATTCTTCAATGATCCATTTTCTATCTTCTCTCATCTTCCCACGTCCATCTTCTATCTCTTATCTTCTACACTCCATCTTTCAATATTTCCATTCACTATTTTTATTCACCTAACAATGTGGAGCCTAGTGAACACAAGACCAAGCCAGGAGAGAGAAGGAAGAAATGTGATGTGGAGACAGAAGATAGGAGGGTTGACTGGAGGATTGGCAGCAGTGGGTCAGGTACGGGGAGGACAAAGGAGAGGTGAAGACAGAAGATAGGAGGGTTGACTGGAGGATTGGCAGCAGTGGGTCAGGTATGGGGAGGACAAAGGAGAGCTGAAGACAGAAGATAGGAGGGTTGACTGGAGGATTGGTAGCGGTGGGTCAGGTATGGGGAGGACAAAGGAGAGGTGAAGACAGGAGATAGGAGGGTTGACTGGAGGATTGGTAGCAGTGGGTCAGGTATGGGGAGGACAAAGGAGAGGTGAAGACAGAAGTTAGGAGGGTTAACTGGAGGATTGGCAGCAGTGGGTCAGGTACGGGGAGTACAAAGGAGAGGTGAAGACAGAAGATAGGAGGGTTGACTGGAGGATTGGCAGCAGTGGGTCAGGTATGGGGAGGACAAAGGAGAGGTGAAGACAGAAGATAGGAGGGTTGACTGGAGGATTGGCAGCAGTGGGTCAGGTATGGGGACGACAAAGGAGAGGAGAAGACAGAAGATAGGAGGGTTGACTGGAGGATTGGCAGCAGTGGGTCAGGTACGGGGAGGACAAAGGAGAGGTGAAGACAGAAGATAGGAGGGTTGACTGGAGGATTGGCAGCAGTGGCTCAGGTATGAGGAGGACAAAGGAGAGGTGAAGACAGAAGGTAGGAGGGTTGGTTGGAGGATTGGCAGCAGTGGGTCAGGTATGGGGAGGACAAAGGAGAGGAGAAGACAGAAGATAGGAGGGTTGACTGGAGGATTGGTAGCAGTGGGTCAGGTATGGGGAGGACAAAGGAGAGGTGAAGACAGAAGATAGGAGGGTTGACTGGAGGATTGGCAGCAGTGGGTCAGGTATGGGGAGGACAAAGGAGAGGAGAAGACAGAAGATAGGAGGGTTGACTGGAGGATTGGCAGCAGTGGGTCAGGTATGGGGAGGACAAAGGAGAGGAGAAGACAGAAGATAGGAGGGTTGACTGGAGGATTGGTATCAGTGGGTCAGGTATGGAGAGGACAAAGGAGAGGTGAAGACAGAAGATAGAAGGGTTAATTGGAGAATCAGCGGCAGTGGGTCAAGGACGGGGAGGACAAAGGAGAGGAGAAGACAGAAGATAGGATGATTGATTGGAGGATCAGCAGCCCTGGGTCAGGTATGGGGAGGACAAAGGAGAGGTGAAGACAGAAGATAGGATGATCGATTAGAGGATCGGCGGCAGTGGTTCAGGTTCAGGGAGATTAGAGAGAGAGGTGAGTATAAGATTTTTTTAAACTACTTCCGGCCAGTCTATCCAGCAAGTAGCGGACATTTTGCTGAATTTGCAAATTGCAACAATAATTTTGTATTCTGGTGAATCCGATATATTTTTAAAGTTTAATGCAAATTTAATTTGTTTCAAATCAATTCGCTCATCTCTGGCATCTCTCTGTTTGGGAATTCTTATTTAAAATACAATGAATATGTAATTACAGTCTGATAATTCATTTGCGTGCACGCCAGAAAGACATGTCAGTACTTTCGAGATTGTCGTCAATGTACCTGACCCCGATGATGGACCCGAGTCAATAAAAGTCGTCTGCAGTATTCTGGGAATTCGTTGTTTTCTTTGCTCTATATAGATTAGAGTTTATTTTCTTTTTCTTCCCAAAAGTCATTTAAAAAGCTTGAAAAGGACTGTGAAAAAGATGAAAGTCGCATCGAATAATTTCTTCTTTTCCCCCCCGCAGCTATTCAAAAAGGACAAATGTACTTAATGAAAACATGTACATACATAGTTTGCTTGGTATTACTTTTCTAGCAAGACATCAATACTCCAAGTAATTACTAAATAACATCCCCTAAACCCAGGAGCCACAGTTTGCGGAATTGTAATAAATTACTTACAGTCCATTACAGATACCAGGGAACACCTGCAATGACTATTGAATCAATCATCAGTCGTTTGCTAAATGCAATGCTGCCAGCAAATTATGACAATTGATCTCTTAGTATGCCGCTCTCCAATACTGTATATTGTGTTTACCGGAGGAAGAGCGAAAAAAAAAAAACAACAACACGGATAACAAAAGAATAGCTGAATTATTTCTATGTGAAAGCGCACAATAGCCAAACCGAAGTTCTCTGCAGCTGAGGACAAGAACAATCAATTATTCTACAAGAAAGGTCACAGAAGAGGGCTTGTTACGATTTATTTATTTTTTTCTAAATAAAAAATATTCCGCTTGTTTGTCACTTATGACCAACTGGCCTTTGCCAGTAAAAATGGAATCATTGAGCGAGTGTAATAAATCTATGGGTTCTATTTATTATTTTCTATTACTTTATTTTATTTATTGGTTTTTTTTTTTCCTCTTTTATTTTTTAACATTTGTTACTTGTATTATTTTGGGGTTTATTCTTTTACTTTGCGCGTTTTGATAAGTTGGCTGACAATCCCAGGAAGCATTGCACATAGTTGCGCCTCTTTCTTTTATATCTGTTTTATTCTCATATGTTAAATATAAAATGGTCCAATTTTCATCAGTATTTTGTCGGTGAGCCTGTTTTTTTACCAATGGTAATTTTTCATATGATTCCCACCCCCCCCCCCCCCCCAAAAAAAAAAAAAAAAAAAATGACCGAAAAATTCTGATTTGAGCAAAATTTTATTTTTTGTAAAGTTCATGGAGAATCGTATTCACCTTGAGGGTTTGTGCAAACGTTCAGGTTTTTTCGTGTTTTTTCGCGATAAAAATGCGATAAAAACGCATTACGAACTGCAGACGTAGGCATCCTATCATTTAGAATGCATTCTGCAATTTTTGTGCACATGATGCATTTTTTTCCACAAAAAAACGCATTGCGGTAAAAAAAAGCAGCATGTTCATTAATTTTGCGGATTTTCTGCGTTTTTCCCGCCATTCTATGCATGTGGGAAAAACGCACAAAAAAACGCACCAAAAACACGTCAAAAATGCATCAAAAACGCGTAAAAAATGTCCGGTTTTTGTCAGGAAATTTCTGCTAGAAAATCCTGATGTGTGCACATACCCTTAACATCATGTGTAAATCAGAACCCATGGAGTATTTTTGTTATATATATATATATATATATATATATATATATATATATATATGTATAATTTCACTTGATGTGATTTTATCTATTTTTTTTACATTTTTTATTATATTTTTTCTACATTTATTTTTATTTGTGAATTTATTAATTTAGTTGATGTTTTTTTTACTATCTGTGAGTTTTGATAGATTGGCCTTAGGGCCATCCCATTAGGCATTGCACATATGTGTAAATCTGAACCCATTTAAACATTTTATTTATTTTATCTTATTTCATTTATTTCTTTTTTTAAGATTTGCTATGCATTTTTTTCATTTATTTTCATTTCTGAATTTATATATTTAATTTATTTTATAATTTTGTTCATAAAATGGCTTTCGCTCGCAACCATGTACAATTTTTAGTTTATTGTAGCTATTTTATCTTATTCATTTATTTAGTTATTTATTTGTTTAATTTGCTTTAAATAGTTGTTTGGTTTTATATTTGTACATCAATTATTCATTTAGGTGAATTTATGATTTTTTTTAATATTGTGTTTGTCACCTATGATTAACTGGTCTTTTGTTGGTTGCAATGGACAGTCCCAGGAGACATTGTGCACATGTTATAAATCTAAACCAGAGGAAGACGTAGTGACTTACTTTATTTATCTATTTATTTGCGTAATTTATGGCATTTATTCAGATTATTCGTATCCATTTACACATGAGATTAATCTAAACCCCTGAAACGTTCATCTATTAATTTTTTTTCTTTCTTTTTTTAATCTATTTTTATTTACGTAGTTTTTTTCTAAATTTGTCTCTAAGAAATCTGAGAAAAATGTATTACAACATTAGCCCATTGAAAATGCATTTATTTATTTTTACATTTATAATTTTTATTTTTTTTATGTCTTTTTTTTTCCAACAGATGGTCTAGCCATCTAGGTATTTGTTTTGGGCTGATTTGCCTAAATCAACCATCAGATTAGTTTGGAAGTGTCCCGATTTCTAAGGGCAGAAAATCTTTCATTTTTCTGAGGTCTCTCCAGACCCCGTAGCATAAAAAATAAGAGCGAGAAGGGGGGTGAAAATGAAAAAAAAAACATTATAGTCACTTTTCATTGGTCCTCATCTGACTCCTTATGCCACCTCTACCGCTTGCAGCTTGTCTGGCCTCCATGCCGGTCTTCGGTTCTTCTGATGCCAATGAAGTTACATGGGACCAATGTTCATTAATGATGTCATTGACCTGTGGTGCCCATGTGACTTTGTTGGCCTTAGCTATTGAAAACCCAAAGACCTTCTGAGGGGTGCGAGTTCTCAATGGCAGCAGATGTGCTGTCACTAGGGATGAGGGACCCATGGATGGTCGAGTTCAACAGAACTTTAGTTCAAAGTTCAGTTTTGGTACCAGAGCTCTACCCATCCAAAGTTCGGTTCAGCTACAAGAACTCTACTCGTCCAAAGTTTGGTTAAGCTACAAGAAGTCTACTTGTCCAAAGTCTGGTTCGGGTACCAGAACTCTACTTGTCCAAAGTCCGGTTCGGGTACCAGAACTCTACCCATCCAAAGTTCGGTTCAGCTACAAGAACTCTAGTCATCCAAAGTCCAGTTTGGGTACCAGAACTCTACTCATCCAAAGTCCGGTTCAGGTACCAGAACTCTACTTGTCCAAAGTCCGGTTCAAGTACCAGAACTCTACTTGTCCAAAGTTTGGTTCGGGTACCAGAACTCTACTTGTCCAAAGTCCGGTTCAGGTACTAGAACTCTACCCATCCAAAGTTCGGTTCAGGTACCAGAACTCTACCTGTCCAAAGTCCGGTTCGGGTACCAGAACTCTACTTGTCCAAAGTCCGGTTCGGGTACCAGAACTCTACCTGCCCAAAGTACGGTTCAGGTACCAGAACTCTACCTGTCCAAAGTCCGGTTCGGGTACTAGAACTATACGCGTCCAAAGTTCGGTTCAGGTACCAGAACTCTACCTGTCCAAAGTCCGGTTCAGGTACCAGAACTCTACCCATCCAAAGTTCGGTTCAGGTACCAGAACTCTACTTGTCCAAAGTCCGGTTCGAGTGCCAGAACTCTACCCGTCCAAAGTTCAGTTCAGGTACCAGAACTCTACCTGTCCAAGGTTCAGTTCAGGTACCAGAACGCTACCTGTCCAAAGTCCGGTTCGAGTGCCAGAACTCTACCTGTCCAAAGTCCGGTTCGGGTACTAGAACGCTACCTGAACTTGAACTCGAACCTCATAGAAATCAATGGAGACCCAAACTTTGGTGCTGTAAAAGGTCTCTCTCTCCAAACTCCAAAGTCCATGTTCGGAATTCAGCACTGGACACTAGGTGCCCAGTACGAACCCTGAACTTTACAGTTCAGGTTCGCTCATCTCTAGCTGTCACAAGACAGAAGAGGAGCTAGGACAGGTGAGTATAATATGTTTTTTTTTATTTAATCTCTATTTAGCAGTCTGGATTTTAGGAAAATTCAGTCCTTGCTCTTCATGCAGTGGTTTTATGACTTTCTGATCATGGTGGGCTTTAGTACATACATAGGAGCCAATATGAGGAGGCAGGTAACATGATAAGAGCAGCAGGCGCGTCTCAGACCACTATAGACTCCCTATAGCTATTGTACCTAAACTGAAAACACAGATCCCAGCTTTCCTTAAAGATAATCTGTCAGCAAGTTTTTGCCCCCTACTCTGAGAGCAGCATAAATATAGGGGCCTTATTCCAGTATTGTGTCACCTTCTGGGCTGGTTACTATAGTTTTGCTCTAATATTCATCAAATCTGTCTAACCCCGCCCCCAACTCTGATTGGCAGATTTCTGCCTATGCACAGAGTACACAGAAAGCGGCCAATCAGTGGTGTGGGTGGAGCTACACAGAGCTCATATCATTTCTATCTGATGTCGCTTTACAGAAAGGATTAGGACACAAACTGCTAAAAGTATCACGATTAGTGATGGGCAAATTGACAAATTTCAAATTCAAATTGAGCTCGAGTTTGGTCAGAAAATTCAATTAGCATCGAACTAATTCAATGCGAATCAAATTCACTTTATTACCCTCTAAGATCTCTCTAGACCCAAGAGGTTAATAAACAGGGGTGAACAAAATTATACTCACCGACTCCCCACCTGTCCTTCTGTGCAGCGCAGCCCGCTCTAGTATGGTCTTCTTCTGTATGACCAAGGAGACACCAAAGATGTCGGGCACTAAAAGAGTCTAGATACGACTTTACGAAGATCATATTCATGACTGGGGCAACGGAAGCTGATGATGAGGGCTCGGTGGGTATCATTTTTTTTTTTATAATTACTCTTTAATCCCCTCCTTGCTATTTTGAATCCAGGATGTCGGCCGCCGTTTTGTTGGATTTGTGCCAATTGAGCTGCAAAAAAAATTAAAGATTTTTGGCAATTATTTTTCTACTTAGTGAATTTGATTTTACTCAAACGGATTATCGATTCATCTCTAGTAACTCGATATTTTTAATAAGTAAATGATGATCAGAAGATTTCGCACAATTGAAGTTTTTTTTTATGGTCATGTACATGAGTAGGGTTGAGCGAAATGGGTCGGCCATTTTCAGAAGTCGCCGACTTTTTGCAAAGTCGGGTTTCATGAAACCCGACCCTACCCTGTGTGGGGTCGGCCATGAGGTCGGCGATCTTCTGAATCTGGTATCGGAATTCCGATCCCGAGTTCTGATATGTTTGCAATATCGGAAATCGGTATCGGAATCCATATTTAAGTGTAAAATTAAGAGTTAAAATAAAAAATATTGCTATACTTACCCTCTGACGCACCCTGGTACTAACCGGCAGCCTTCCTTCCTTAGAATCAGCGCGTGAAGGGCCTTAGATGACGTCGCGGCTTGTTATTGGTCGCGCGACCGCCCATGTGACCGCTCGCGCGACCAATCACAAGCCGCGACGTCACCGAAGGTCCTTCAAGCGCTGATTCTTAGGAAGGAAGGCTGCCGGAAAGAAGCAGGGCGTGTCCGAGGGTGAGTATATACCTAATAAAAGTCGCTCAACCCTATACGTGAGGTCTTAAGAATTATCCGCGCTTCCCGACAGGAATAGATTTTTTTTCTCTACTGCACAAAAAAAACAACTTCAGATAATGAAGATATATGACAAAAGATTGCACATCCGTATACTGTATGTATAGCTGTATATTGACACTGAGTAGCTATAACTTGATGACTAATGAGTCTACTCGTAGCAACATCCTGACAAGCACACCTATCATACTGATTGTGCGACTGTGCCCACACCACCAGGGCCCGAGCCGCAGTCACAATGTCCCAGTTCTGTTCTAATTGGGAGAAACCCAGCTAGTTAACCCTTCATCTGCTGTAAGCGCCATTGCAAAAACTAACATGGTCGACATGACCCAGTCGATGCGCTTTGACTGCTTAATGCAGTCGAAACGCGTCGACTGGGTCATGTCGACCATGAAAATTTTTCTTTTGTATTCACCATATTTTCTTTTGAAAAACAAAAAGAAAAAGAAAATCTAGTCCTGTTGAGCCGGAATCCAATTTTTTCTATTACCCTTTTTATCTTGTCAGTGAGCATCCCCATGTTGTGATCAGCACCAAAAAGTACATTATGCCGGCTCAGGTACAGACCAGTACATTTTTTTTGTGTTTCAATTTCCTGGTGGTGTGAACAATGTCCCTACAGGCTTGTTCACCGTGTGCACGGCTCATGTGTTTCTGTTTTAACCATTTGTCTTCTTGTTTCTACAAGACTAGGGAGGTTTCCACCCCTCCTTGTGAGCCGTGCACATAAAAGCCATTCTACGCTGCGTGTCCATATTGGACATTACCTCTCTGAATCCTGCTCAGACAGGTAATATACAGATGACCAGGTTTTTAAATACATCAGATAGGGATTACATACATTAGTTAGGACCGCTCTAATACGGTATACCTTGACGTTTGCTAGAACGGCTTAATATACATTTTTTGCAAAAAACATATTAACCAAATACCCTGTGTTTTTCCAGCCTTTTATTAGCACTTGCTGTTTACTGATATTTTTTGCAACAGAGTATTTTTTGGTTTTACTGTGCCCTTTTTTGTGTTTCAAAGGCCAGTACATTTTAGTAAAAAAATATATATAGATGAAAATAAAAAAAATCCCTTTTGAGGTGTAACAGAAAAGAATAAAATGTAAAAAAAATACTTAGAATTAGTTACTATTTTTTATTATATAAACATATCATACACAAAACAAGTAATTTAACATATAACATTTATAATATATAGAGTCAAAATCTCAATTTGAGCAGGAGTTTTGATTTGCATCAAAGGTCTAAGGGGCAATGTTTCTCCTTGTGAAGAGTCACAAGCCAAACCTTGCATATCAGAGTGAGGATGACTTAAAAGCCGTGCAATGCTCATCTCGTAAATTAAGTATGCAAATTGTCTCTTCAGAGAGGAAGAAGACTAGAACTCCAGTGCCACCTATTGGAAGCAGATACATTCAGTGCAAATGGAGTCTGTTGGGAAGGGGTTGCAAAAATTAAACAATTCTGCTCATCTCCTGCCAGCCTTCCCTAAATCTATCATGCTACCACGGCTCTTCACAAAATCCCGACAAGTCATCTCTGACTTTCTTTCCATTCCGAGTCCTTCGGAGCCATTGACTATGCACCATGCTGTAATGTGAGGCACAACGAATGTGTTTGATGGCATTTGAAATCACACAGGTCCATGTTGTCCCCGTCCACATAAACCAGATGGAATATAATACTAATATTACCCTGCATGGAGGAAAGGTAGATTTTCTACAAGACCAATATTTCTAACGATACCCATGGCCTGCTGGGGTAAGTGACGGAGTCAGCGGCTTTGTGCTCCATCACAACTCTTAACAGTATGGGTGGCTTGAGAACACCGATTGTGTTACTAATGTAGCATACAAGGCAGCCCATGACCAGACAGGCCCTTCTGGCATTTGCCAGAATTGCCAGATGGCCAGTCCGGCCCTGGTTTGCTGTCAATGATATGCGACATTGCCCTCCGATCGCTCTTCCTTGGAGTTCCACTCATTCTTAGTCTTCTGATGCTGAGTCGACATCATGTGGTCATTGACGTGGATCGTGTCCACATGACCACATGAAGTTAGAGGTAGTGCCAGAAGACTCACAACGAGGTGCAGAGATCAGAGTACCATGTGGGACAGGTATAGAGAGGGCTAAGGAGAGGTGAGTACTGTATATTTTTAATTTTTTTATCACTGTCCCCGTCCTTCAGAATACAGAAAATTGCGTTTTCTGGAATTGAAACAAACTCTTGAATTCATCAAAAAAATTAATTCTTTTAGAAGGTGCTCATCTCTAATAACATTTTTAAATGAGCAAATCAATTTCAAACAAATCAAATTCATTTAGTTTCACCCCAAAATTTATGGCAATTCCAAGTGTTGGATTAATCGCTTTATGCAAATGTTGCAAAATGGCGATCATTAGACGGTTAGAGATGGGTTTAAAAAATTATAAAAAATATATAGTCACATCATCCCTGCCCTGCCCTGTACAGCTGCAGAGCCGCTCACTTCTCCGGTCCAGTGTTCCAAGAGGAATCACTGTGTATATGCTCCATAATGCAAACGCTACATAGAGAAGAGTTCATCCTGCAAGAAGCAAAGACTCATGGCTAAGCTGGAATGCGTAGAGGGACATGGCCTGGTTCACAATGGGTTAATTATAGATGAAGCTTCAGGACCTAAACAGATCCTGTCATCTGTATATTGTCACATGCCTCTTCATCACCCAAGTTCGTCCTGTTACATACTTGTCATTACCCAAGGTCATCCTGTTACATACTTGTCATTACCCAAGGTCATCCTGTTACATAGTTGTCATCATCCAAGGTCGTCCTGTTACATAGTTGTCATTATCCAAGGTCGTCCTGTTACATAGTTGTCATTATCCAAGGTCGTCCTGTTACATAGTTGTCATTATCCAAGGTCGTCCTGTTACATGATCAGAGCGGGACACTCAGGGATTGTTTTGCAGATTGCCACATTTGTAGAGATGTTTTTGTTACTTCTATGCCAATGGTTGGAGATATAAAGAAGCAAATACTCTCAAGTTTTGACTTGCGTGAGTGCAAAAAAGATGCTTATTAAATCGGAATCAGAAGAAGAGAAGGAATAATAGGGCCTTATGGCGAAATGTCTACAGCCTTCACATTAGTTCAGCAACTTTCACCACAATCCAATTCTCCTAATCTCCAATTAATGCCTCAATCTTTCCTATAATAATCACCTGATATGCAAGTCCGCGCCCGCCATTATGACCCAAAGTGGCGCCTGCAAGAGTGCACAGCCTATTGTAGGTTTTACAAAGTGTAAAAATATATATTCACGTCTCCCAGGCCCTGACCTTCTGCGTTGTCCTTCTTATTTTCATCTTCACAATTCTGGTCCAGTCTTTGGCACTACCAGGGCTGACTTATAATGACATCATGGAGCGACGTACGTCAAGGATTAGTCATTGCCGAAGGCACCGAAGATGAAGATTGCAGACTTGTGATGAGAAGACCAGAACTGAACAGTGAAAACCAGGCGGTGAGATCTGAGGAGTAGCGATTGTCATTTTCTTCTGCTTTGAACCACCTCTTAATTATCCATTATGAATCCAGTAAAATGGTGGCTGTCTGGCCACTATTTTGCTGGATTCGTATGAAGCATATGGAATAAAGTTCAGATTCTGGTGACACTATTTATCTGGATGCTGTATGATACTATTTATCTGAATGCTGTAGGACACTATTTATGTGGATGCTGTATGACACTATATATCTGGATACTGTATAACACTATATATGGATGCTGTATAACACTATTTATCTGGATGCTGTATAACACTATATCTGGATGCTGTATGACACTATATCTGGATGCTGTATGACACTATATATCTGGATACCGTATAACACTATATATCTGGATACTGTATGACACTATATATCTGGATGCGTATGACATTATTTATCTGGATGCTTCATGACACTATATCTGGATGCTGTATGACACTATATATCTGGATGCTGTATGACACTATATATCTGGATACTGTATAACACTATATATGGATGCTGTATAGCACTATTTATCTGGATGCAGTATGACACTATATATGGATGCTGTATAACACTATATCTGGATGCTGTATGACACTATATCTGGATGCTGTATGACACTATATATCTGGATACCGTATAACACTATATATCTGGATACTGTATGACACTATATATCTGGATGCGTATGACACTATTTATCTGGATGCTTCATGACACTATATCTGGATACTGTATGACACTATATCTGGATGCTGTATAACACTATATATCTGGATACTGTATGACACTATATATCTGGATGCTGTATAACACTATATATCTGGATGCTGTATAACACTATATATCTGGATGCTGTATGACACTATATATCTGGATACTGTATGACACTATATATCTGGATGCTGTATAACACTATATATCTGGATGCTGTATAACACTATATATCTGGATGCTGTATAACACTATATATCTGGATACTGTATGACACTATATATCTGGATGCTGTATAACACTATATATCTGGATGCTGTATAACACTATATATCTGGATACTGTATGACACTATATATCTGGATGCTGTATAACACTATATATCTGGATGCTGTATAACACTATATATCTGGATGCTGTATAACACTATATATCTGGATACTGTATGACACTATATATCTGGATGCTGTATAACACTATATATCTGGATACTGTATAACACTATATATCTGGATACTGTATAACACTATATATCTGGATACTGTATGACACTATATATCTGGATGCTGTATGACACTATATATGGATGCTGTATAACACTATCTGGATGCTGTATAACACTATATATCTGGATGCTGTATGACACTATATATCTGGATGCTGTGTGACACTATATATATGGATGCTGTATAACACTATATATCTGGATGCTGTATAACACTATATATCTGGATGCTGTATGACAGATTATCTACCGTATATGCTTTATCACACTATTGATATGAATTCTGTATGACACAATTTATCTGAACCTCACACGTCATTTTTTGGATATTGTACCACATCTGAATACTGTACGAGTTGGATGTAGAATGGCACCTTCTGTATACTGAATTTATCTGGATACTATAAGACACTATTTATCCGGATACTGTATGATTCTATTTATCTGGATGCTATAATACACTTTTTCCAGATACTGCATGAGTTTTTCTGACAGCTGTGTAGCACTATTTTTTATGCTGTATAACTATTTATCTAGATGCATTATGACACAATTTATCTGGATTCTGTATGACAATATTTACTTGAATGTCACATTTCACCTTGGTAGATACTTTATCACATCTCAATACTGTATGAATTGGATGTAGAATGACACTATCTGAATGTTGTTTGGCCCTATTTATCTGAATGCTGTTTGACCCTATTTATCTGAGTGCTGTTTGACCCTATTTATCTGAATGCTGTTTGACCCTATTTAACTGAATGCTGTTTGACCCTATTTATCGGAATGCTGTTTGACCCTATTTATAGGAATGCTGTTTGACCCTATTTATCAGAATGCTGTTTGACCCTATTTATCTGAATGCTGTTTGACCCTATTTATCGGAATGCTGTTTGATCCTATTTATAGGAATGCTGTTTGACCCCATTTATCAGAATGCTGTTTCACCCTATTTATCAGAAAGCTGTTTGACCCTATATATCTGAATGCTGTTTGACCCTATTTATCTAAATGCTGTTTGACTCTATTTCTCTGAATGCTGTTTGACCCTATTTATAGGAATGCTGTTTGACCCTATTTATCAGAATGCTGTTTGACCCTATTTATCTGAGTGCTGTTTGACCCTATTTATCAGAATGCTGCTTGATACTATTTATCTGAGTGCCGTTTGACCTTATTTATCTGAATGCTGTTTGACCCTATTTATCTGAGTGCTGTTTGACCCTATTTATCAGAATGCTGCTTGACCCTATTTATCTGAGTGCTGTTTGACCCTATTTATCAGAATGCTGTTTGACCCTATTTATCTGAGTGCTGTTTGATACTATTTATCTGAGTGCCGTTTGACCTAATTTATCTGAATGTTGTTTGATACTATTTATCTGAATGCTGTTTGACCCTATTTATCTGAGTGCTGTTTGACCCTATTTATCAGAATGCTGTTTGATACTATTTATCTGAGTGCCGTTTGACCTTATTTATCTGAATGCTTTTTGACCCTATTTATCTGAGTGCCGTTTGACCTTATTTATCTGAATGCTGTTTGATACTATTTATCTGAATGCTGCATGGCATTATTTACATGGATGCTTTAATAACTATTTATTTAGAAGCTTTATGACCCTATTTTTCTGGTCAATGTCCAGCATTACTTATCTGTATGTCACTTTCTCGATACTGTACAAGTTGGATGTAGAATGACACTGAATGCTTTATGACACTAATTATCCGAACAAGACAAAAAAGTGGATGTTTATAGTAGTTGAGTAATTTCTGACACCACTTACACTCAAGCACTTTTTTTACCATGCTGGAAGGCCAGAGAATTGGAAAAAAAGCCAAATAGGACTTAAAAAAAACAGCAAAAAACCCATCAGTTGCTGAACATGTTTGATTTTAGAGAGTACGTCAGAATAAGCAGCATGCAGCATTTACTGATGTGGCCATGCGTGCTGGATTGGTGCACAAACTGCACAGTTTTGCAGCAGTTGCATGTGGCTCAGGTTTATAAAAAGTGACCGGACACATCTGATACATGGAAACTCTGCCTGTTATCTGGATGCTATATGATTTCATTTATTTAGATTTTTGAAGTACTTGACATTGTGGGAATATACAGAAATAATGTGTATTAAATATTCATTGCCGCATCTGTTACAAGGGTGTGACCACATGACAATAACATTTAAGGCTGAATGAGATTTAAACTTTTAAAGTTTTCACTTTAAAGTCAGCAAAAAAAAAAAGAGTCCCCAGCTAAGGCAGTGGGCTGAAAAACAGCCCTGACAAAGAAAGACGCATGGGGATTATAAAGTCTTCCACTGGCACAAAACAGATGGAGGCTTTCACAATTTTTGCCACTGCAAGGATTCTGAGAAAAGACGTTATAGTGAGATTTCTGTGAAATGTAAGATTAGAAGGAATATCTGTTTATAATATACTGTAGTAATTTCATTCATATGTTTCACCATTAGTTATTACTATTAAGATACATTCACTGCTTGATAATGTATATAGGAGCAATATTATAGTAATTCTGGTATATTCTTGTACATAGGAGCAGTATTATAGTAGTTATATTCTTGTACATAGGGGCAGTATTATAGTAGTTATATTCTTGTACATAGGAGCAGTATTATAGTAGTTATATTCTTGTACATAGGGGCAGTATTATAGTAGTTATAGTCTTGTACATAGGGGGAAGTATTATAGTAGTTATATTCTTGTACATAGGGGGCAGTATTATAGTAGTTATATTCTTGTACATAGGTAGCAGTATTATAGTAGTTATATTCTTGTACATAGGGGCGGTATTATAGTAGTTATATTCTTGTATATAGGAGCAGTATTATAGTAGTTATATTCTTGTACATAGGAGCAGTATTATAGTAGATATAGTCTTGTACATAGGGGGAAGTATTATAGTAGTTATATTCTTGTACATAGGGGGCAGTATTATAGTAGTTATATTCCTGTACATAGGGGGCAGTATTATAGTAGTTATATTCTTGTACATAGGAGCAGTATTATAGTAGTTATATTCTTGTACATAGGGGCGGTATTACAGTAGTTATATTCTTGTACATAGGAGCAGTATTATAGTAGTTATATTCTGTTACACAGGAGCAGTATTATAGTAGTTATATTCTTGTACATAGGAGCAGTATTATAGTAGTTATATTCTTGTACATAGGGGCAGTATTATTGTAGTTATATTCTTGTACATAGGAGCAGTATTATAGTAGTTATATTCTTGTACATAGGGGCAGTATTATAGTAGTTATATTCTTGTACATAGGGGGCAGTATTATAGTAGTTATATTCTTGTACATAGGGAGCAGTATTATAGTAGTTATATTCTTGTACATAGGGGCGGTATTATAGTAGCTATATTCTTGTACATGGGACAGTATTATTGTAGTTATATTCTTGTACATAGGAGCAGTATTATAGTAGTTATATTCTTGTACATAGGAGCAGTATAATAGTAGTTATATTCCTGTACATAGGGGCAGTATTATAGTAGTTATATTCTTGTACATAGGGGCAGTATTATAGTAGTTATATTCTTGTACATAGGGGCAGTATTATAGTAGTTATATGCTTGTACATAGAGGCAGTATTATAGTAGTTATATTCTTGTTCATAGGGGCAGTATTATAGTAGTTATATTCTTGTACATAGGGAGGAGTATTATAGTAGTTATATTCTTGTACATAGGAGCAGTATTATAGTAGTTATATTCTTGTACATAGGAGCAGTATTATAGTAGTTATATTTTTGTACATAGGGGCAGTATTATAGTAGTTATATTCTTGTACATAGGGAGGAGTATGATAGTAGGTATATCCTTGTATATAGGGGCAGTATTATAGCAGTAATATTCTTGTACATAGGGGCAGTATTATAGTAGTTATATTCTTGTACATAGGGGCAGTATTATAGTAGTTATATTCTTGTACATAGAGGCAGTATTATAGTAGTTATATTCTTGTACATAGGGGCAGTATTATAGTAGTTATATTCTTGTACATAGGGAGGAGTATTATAGTAGTTATATTCGTGTACATAGGAACAGCATTATAGTAGTTATATTCTTGTACATAGGGGCAGTATTATAGTAGTTATGTTCTTTTACATAGGGGCAGTGTTATAGTAGTTATATTCTTGTACATAGGAGCAGTATTATAGTAGTTATGTTCTTGTACATAGGGGCAGTATTATAGTAGTTATATTCTTGTACATAGGGAGCAGTATTATAGTAGTTATATTCTTGTACATAGGGGCAGTATTATAGTAGTTATATTCTTGTACATAGGGGCAGTATTATAGTAGTTATATGCTTGTACATAGAGGCAGTATTATAGTAGTTATATGCTTGTACATAGAGGCAGTATTATAGCAGTTATATTCTTGTACATAGGGAGGAGTATTATAGTAGTTATATTCTTGTACATAGGAGCAGTATTATAGTAGTTATATTCTTGTACATAGGAGCAGTATTATAGTAGTTATATTTTTGTACATAGGGGCAGTATTATAGTAGTTATATTCTTGTACATAGGGAGGAGTATGATAGTAGGTATATCCTTGTATATAGGGGCAGTATTATAGCAGTAATATTCTTGTACATAGGGGCAGTATTATAGTAGTTATATTCTTGTACATAGGGGCAGTATTATAGTAGTTATATTCTTGTACATAGAGGCAGTATTATAGTAGTTATATTCTTGTACATAGGGGCAGTATTATAGTAGTTATATTCTTGTACATAGGGAGGAGTATTATAGTAGTTATATTCGTGTACATAGGAACAGCATTATAGTAGTTATATTCTTGTACATAGGGGCAGTATTATAGTAGTTATGTTCTTTTACATAGGGGCAGTGTTATAGTAGTTATATTCTTGTACATAGGAGCAGTATTATAGTAGTTATGTTCTTGTACATAGGGGCAGTATTATAGTAGTTATATTCTTGTACATAGGGAGCAGTATTATAGTAGTTATATTCTTGTATATAGGGGGCAGTATTATAGTAGTTATATTCTTGTACATATGAGCAGTATTATAGTAGTTATATTCTTGTACATAGGAGCAGTATTATAGTAGTTATATTCTTGTACATAGGAGCAGTATTATAGTAGTTATGTTCTTGTACATAGGGGCAGTGTTATAGTAGTTATATTCTTGTACATAGGAGCAGTATTATAGTAGTTATGTTCTTGTACATAGGGGCAGTATTATAGTAGTTATATTCTTGTACATATGAGCAGTATTATAGTAGTTATATTCTTGTACATAGGAGCAGTATTATAGTAGTTATATTCTTGTACATAGGAGCAGTATTATAGTAGTTATATTCTTGTACATATGAGCAGTATTATAGTAGTTATATTCTTGTACATAGGGGCAGTATTATAGTAGTTATATTCTTGTACATATGAGCAGTATTATAGTAGTTATATTCTTGTACATAGGAGCAGTATTATAGTAGTTATATTCTTGCACATAGGGGGCAGTATTACAGTAGCTATATTCTTGTACATAGGGGGCAGTATTATAGTAGTTATATTCTTGTACATAGGAGCAGTATTATAGTAGTTATGTTCTTGTACATGGGGCAGTGTTATAGTAGTTATATTCTTGTACATAGGGAGCAGTATTACAGTAGTTATATTCTTGTACATAGGGGCAGTATTATAGTAGTTATATTCTTGTACATAGGAGCAGTATTATAGTAGTTATGTTCTTGTACATAGGGGCAGTATTATAGTAGTTATATTCTTGTACATAGGAGCAGTATTATAGTAGTTATATTGTACATAGGGGCAGTATTATAGTAGTTATATTCTTGTACATAGGGGGCAGTATTATAGTAGTTATATTCTTGTACATAGGGGGCAGTATTATAGTAGTTATATTCTTGTACATAGGAGCAGTATTATAGTAGTTATATTCTTGTACATAGGGGCAGTATTATAGTAGTTATATTCTTGTACATAGGGAGGAGTATTATAGTAGTTATATTCGTGTACATAGGAACAGCATTATAGTAGTTATATTCTTGTACATAGGGGCAGTATTATAGTAGTTATGTTCTTTTACATAGGGGCAGTGTTATAGTAGTTATATTCTTGTACATAGGAGCAGTATTATAGTAGTTATGTTCTTGTACATAGGGGCAGTATTATAGTAGTTATATTCTTGTACATAGGGAGCAGTATTATAGTAGTTATATTCTTGTATATAGGGGGCAGTATTATAGTAGTTATATTCTTGTACATATGAGCAGTATTATAGTAGTTATATTCTTGTACATAGGAGCAGTATTATAGTAGTTATATTCTTGTACATAGGAGCAGTATTATAGTAGTTATGTTCTTGTACATAGGGGCAGTGTTATAGTAGTTATATTCTTGTACATAGGAGCAGTATTATAGTAGTTATGTTCTTGTACATAGGGGCAGTATTATAGTAGTTATATTCTTGTACATATGAGCAGTATTATAGTAGTTATATTCTTGTACATAGGAGCAGTATTATAGTAGTTATATTCTTGTACATAGGAGCAGTATTATAGTAGTTATATTCTTGTACATATGAGCAGTATTATAGTAGTTATATTCTTGTACATAGGGGCAGTATTATAGTAGTTATATTCTTGTACATATGAGCAGTATTATAGTAGTTATATTCTTGTACATAGGAGCAGTATTATAGTAGTTATATTCTTGCACATAGGGGGCAGTATTACAGTAGCTATATTCTTGTACATAGGGGGCAGTATTATAGTAGTTATATTCTTGTACTTAGGAGCAGTATTATAGTAGTTATGTTCTTGTACATGGGGCAGTGTTATAGTAGTTATATTCTTGTACATAGGGAGCAGTATTACAGTAGTTATATTCTTGTACATAGGGGCAGTATTATAGTAGTTATATTCTTGTACATAGGGGCAGTATTATAGTAGTTATATTCTTGTACATAGGGAGGAGTATGATAGTAGGTATATCCTTGTATATAGGGGCAGTATTATAGCAGTAATATTCTTGTACATAGGGGCAGTATTATAGTAGTTATATTCTTGTACATAGGGGCAGTATTATAGTAGTTATATTTTTGTACATAGGGGCAGTATTATAGTAGTTATATTCTTGTACATAGGGAGGAGTATGATAGTAGGTATATCCTTGTATATAGGGGCAGTATTATAGCAGTAATATTCTTGTACATAGGGGCAGTATTATAGTAGTTATATTCTTGTACATAGGGGCAGTATTATAGTAGTTATATTCTTGTACATAGAGGCAGTATTATAGTAGTTATATTCTTGTACATAGGGGCAGTATTATAGTAGTTATATTCTTGTACATAGGGAGGAGTATTATAGTAGTTATATTCGTGTACATAGGAACAGCATTATAGTAGTTATATTCTTGTACATAGGGGCAGTATTATAGTAGTTATGTTCTTTTACATAGGGGCAGTGTTATAGTAGTTATATTCTTGTACATAGGAGCAGTATTATAGTAGTTATGTTCTTGTACATAGGGGCAGTATTATAGTAGTTATATTCTTGTACATAGGGAGCAGTATTATAGTAGTTATATTCTTGTATATAGGGGGCAGTATTATAGTAGTTATATTCTTGTACATATGAGCAGTATTATAGTAGTTATATTCTTGTACATAGGAGCAGTATTATAGTAGTTATATTCTTGTACATAGGAGCAGTATTATAGTAGTTATGTTCTTGTACATAGGGGCAGTGTTATAGTAGTTATATTCTTGTACATAGGAGCAGTATTATAGTAGTTATGTTCTTGTACATAGGGGCAGAATTAATAGTAGTTATATTCTTGTACATATGAGCAGTATTAAAGTAGTTATATTCTTGTACATAGGAGCAGTATTATAGTAGTTATATTCTTGTACATAGGAGCAGTATTATAGTAGTTATATTCTTGTACATATGAGCAGTATTATAGTAGTTATATTCTTGTACATAGGGGCAGTATTATAGTAGTTATATTCTTGTACATATGAGCAGTATTATAGTAGTTATATTCTTGTACATAGGAGCAGTATTATAGTAGTTATATTCTTGCACATAGGGGGCAGTATTACAGTAGCTATATTCTTGTACATAGGGGGCAGTATTATAGTAGTTATATTCTTGTACATAGGAGCAGTATTATAGTAGTTATGTTCTTGTACATGGGGCAGTGTTATAGTAGTTATATTCTTGTACATAGGGAGCAGTATTACAGTAGTTATATTCTTGTACATAGGGGCAGTATTATAGTAGTTATATTCTTGTACATAGGAGCAGTATTATAGTAGTTATGTTCTTGTACATAGGGGCAGTATTATAGTAGTTATATTCTTGTACATAGGAGCAGTATTATAGTAGTTATATTGTACATAGGGGCAGTATTATAGTAGTTATATTCTTGTACATAGGGGGCAGTATTATAGTAGTTATATTCTTGTACATAGGGGGCAGTATTATAGTAGTTATATTCTTGTACATAGGAGCAGTATTATAGTAGTTATATTCTTGTACATAGGGGCAGTATTATAGTAGTTATATTCTTGTACATAGGGAGGAGTATTATAGTAGTTATATTCGTGTACATAGGAACAGCATTATAGTAGTTATATTCTTGTACATAGGGGCAGTATTATAGTAGTTATGTTCTTTTACATAGGGGCAGTGTTATAGTAGTTATATTCTTGTACATAGGAGCAGTATTATAGTAGTTATGTTCTTGTACATAGGGGCAGTATTATAGTAGTTATATTCTTGTACATAGGGAGCAGTATTATAGTAGTTATATTCTTGTATATAGGGGGCAGTATTATAGTAGTTATATTCTTGTACATATGAGCAGTATTATAGTAGTTATATTCTTGTACATAGGAGCAGTATTATAGTAGTTATATTCTTGTACATAGGAGCAGTATTATAGTAGTTATGTTCTTGTACATAGGGGCAGTGTTATAGTAGTTATATTCTTGTACATAGGAGCAGTATTATAGTAGTTATGTTCTTGTACATAGGGGCAGTATTATAGTAGTTATATTCTTGTACATATGAGCAGTATTATAGTAGTTATATTCTTGTACATAGGAGCAGTATTATAGTAGTTATATTCTTGTACATAGGAGCAGTATTATAGTAGTTATATTCTTGTACATATGAGCAGTATTATAGTAGTTATATTCTTGTACATAGGGGCAGTATTATAGTAGTTATATTCTTGTACATATGAGCAGTATTATAGTAGTTATATTCTTGTACATAGGAGCAGTATTATAGTAGTTATATTCTTGCACATAGGGGGCAGTATTACAGTAGCTATATTCTTGTACATAGGGGGCAGTATTATAGTAGTTATATTCTTGTACTTAGGAGCAGTATTATAGTAGTTATGTTCTTGTACATGGGGCAGTGTTATAGTAGTTATATTCTTGTACATAGGGAGCAGTATTACAGTAGTTATATTCTTGTACATAGGGGCAGTATTATAGTAGTTATATTCTTGTACATAGGAGCAGTATTATAGTAGTTATGTTCTTGTACATAGGGGCAGTATTATAGTAGTTATATTCTTGTACATAGGAGCAGTATTATAGTAGTTATATTGTACATAGGGGCAGTATTATAGTAGTTATATTCTTGTACATAGGGGGCAGTATTATAGTAGTTATATTCTTGTACATAGGGGGCAGTATTATAGTAGTTATATTCTTGTACATAGGAGCAGTATTATAGTAGTTATGTTCTTGTACATAGGGGCAGTATTATAGTAGTTATATTCTTGTACATAGGAGCAGTATTATAGTAGTTATATTCTTGTACATAGGGGGCAGTATTACAGTAGTTATATTCTTGTACATAGGGGGCAGTATTATAGTAGTTATATTCTTGTACATAGGAGCAGTATTATAGTAGTTATATTCTTGTACATAGGTGGCAGTATTACAGTAGTTATATTCTTGTACATAGGGGGCAGTATTACAGTAGTTATATTCTTGTACATAGGAGCAGTATTATAGTAGTTATATTCTTGTACATAGGGGCAGTATTATAGTAGTTATATTCTTGTACATAGGAGCAGTATTATAGTAGTTATATTCTTGTACATAGGGGGCGGTATTATAGTAGTTATATTCTTGTACATAGGAGCAGTATTATAGTAGTTATGTTCTTGTACATAGGGGCAGTGTTATAGTAGTTATATTCTTGTACATAGGAGCAGTATTATAGTAGTTATGTTCTTGTACATAAGGGCAGTGTTATAGTAGTTATATTCTTGTACATAGGAGCAGTATTATAGTAGTTATGTTCTTGTACATAGGGGCAGTATTATAGTAGTTATATTCTTGTACATATGAGCAGTATTATAGTAGTTATATTCTTGTACTTAGAGGCAGTATTATAGTAGTTATGTTCTTGTACATAGGGGCAGTATTATAGTAGTTATATTCTTGTACATAGGAGCAGTATTATAGTAGTTATGTTCTTGTACATAGGGGCAGTATTATAGTAGTTATATTCTTGTACATAGGAGCAGTATTATAGTAGTTATATTCTTCTACATAGGAGCAGTATTATAGTAGTTATGTTCTTGTACATAGGGGCAGTGTTATAGTAGTTATATTCTTGTACATAGGAGCAGTATTATAGTAGTTATGTTCTTGTACATAGGGGGCAGTATTATAGTAGTTATATTCTTGTACATAGAGGGCAGTATTATAGTAGTTATATACTTGTACATAGGAGCAGTATTATAGCAGTTATATTCTTGTACATAGGGGCAATATTATAGTAGTTATGTTCTTGTACATAGGGGCAGTATTATAGTAGTTATATTCTTGTACATAGGGGCAGTATTATAGTAGTTATATTCTTGTACATAGGGGCAGTATTATATTAGTTATATTCTTGTACATAGGAGCAGTAGTATACTAGTTATACTTTGATAGTTATTTATAAGGTTCTCTTTAACAAACCAGTTACTACAGCAATGCCCAGACATGTGTACCCTAAAATACTGCAATCATAGTGTACTATTTGTCGGCCCCTGAGTAGAGGATTCCCCTCGGTTGATGTATGTGCTGCCCCCATGCTTACTTTGCAGTTCTTCATGAAAAGCTGATGTTGCTGTATCTAGAAAAGCTCCATGGTCATCATCGACATTCTGCTCATTCTCCAAGACTGGCATACAGTACATACGTGGCGCACATAAGAGGACCCTCAAGGTCATTTAGGTTCTTGCCAATTAACACTTCAAATTATAGTCATGTGGTCTGAGGCGCAGCGCTCGCTCATCAACTGTCACATCTGCAGAAAGTGCTTGTCAAGAGATCGTCCGGAGGGGCTGCTCTGACCTTGCCTATCATTGAAGATGCAAATGTGTAAAGGTGTTTGCAAAGAAAATGTTAGAATATTTCCCTGAACGCTGCTGAAACCGATGGATCAAACAAGTATCTTCTCCTTATCATTTCTGTAACATAAAGGCAAACACGCAAATAAACCCAAGATAATCCCAGATGAAAGATAAACTGTAAAAAGTGTTATCTTTAGTAAAAAAAATATAGATTTAGTAGAACCGAATCTTTCTGGGATGAGTGTTTCATGCCACATAATTCACCACAATATCATAGAGCTTTAACTATACATCATGTTCCATATTATTATGCAAATGACATTTTTCTTGGATTTTCCTAAATGGTCGGTGCAAATGACAGTCAGTCTAATAAAAGTCATCACCCGTTAGATTATATATCGAACTTTATTGAAGAAACCTCCCAATGATAACAGTATAATATCCACAATGAATGAAACCTCACAATACACTGTTCCAAATTATTATGCACAGTAGAATTTCTATACATTTGACATTTGTTTCATAGAACTGAAAATGCTCATCTGTGGAATTTGCAGCATTAGGAGGTCACATTCACTGAACAAAAAAGCTATTTAACTCCAAAACCTCCTAACAGGCCAAGTTACATGTAACATAGGAACCTTCTTTGATGTCACCATCACAACTCTTGCATCCATTGAACTTGTGAGTTTTTGGAGAGTTTATGCTTGTATTTCTTCCCTCCCAGAGCTGCTGTTTTGATGTGAACGGCCCCCCACCCTCATAGATCTTTTTCTTGATGATACTTGAAGGTTCTCTGTACGGTTGAGGTCAGGGGAAGATGGTGGCCGCACCATGAGTTTATCTCCTTTTATGCCCATAGCAGCCAATGACTCAGAGGTATTCTTTGCAGCATGAGATGGGGCATTGTCAGCATGAAGATGATTTTGCTCCTGAAGGCACGTTTCTGCTTTTTAGACCATGGAAGAAAGTTGTCAGTCAGAAACTCTATTTACTTTGCAGAGGTCATTTTCACATCTTCAGGAACCTTAAAGGGCCCTATTAGCTGTTTCACCATGATTCCGGCCCAAAACATGACTCCTCCACCTCCTTGCTGACTTCGCAGCCTTGTTGGGACATGGTGGCCTCCACCAACCATCCACTATTCCATCATCTGGACCATCCAGGGTTGCTCAACACTCATCAGTAAACAAGACTGTTTGAAAATTAGTCGTCATGTATGTCTGGGCCCACTGCAACCGTTTCTGCTTGTGAACACTGTTTAGGGGTGGCCGAATAGTAGGTTTATGCACCACAGCAAGCCTTTGAAAGATCCTACACCTTGAGGTTTGAGGAACTCCAGAGGCACCAGCAGCTTGAAATATCTTTTTGCTGCTTTGTAATGTGTTGTGAGTTCCGTTCTGGAGCTCCCTTCTGTGGTTGCTAATGGTATTTTTGCGGGTTCTGCCCTTAGGCTCCCTCTGGTGGTTTCAAGTGGAACTGCTGCTCCGTTAGGTGGCTGTGGCAGCTGCCTTCACTAATCGCCTTGCCTGGGTTTGTTATTTAAACCTGCTCTGGGCTTTAGTCCATGCCTGCTGTCAATGTTCTTGGTTGGATTTGATTCTTCCCTTGGATTTCTCATATGGCCAGTCCTTGTCTGCAAAAGATAAGTTTTGCTAGTTTTGTTTGTCCATTTGTTTGGACTCTATTGCTTTGCATTTTGTCTCTTTTGTCCAGCTTGTCACTATGTCTTATTCAGGCTAGCTGGAAGCTCTGGGAAAGCAGATTTGCCCCTCCACACCGTGAGTCGGTGTGGAGTTCATTTTTGTAAACTCTGCGTGGATTTTGTAGTTTTTAATACTGACCGCACAGTATCCTTTGCTCTCTGTCTATCTAGTTTAGTATTGGCCTCCTTTGCTGAAATCTAATTTCATCTCTGTGTTCGTCATTTCCCTCTCCTTTCACAGTCAATATTTGTGGGGGGCTGTCTTTCCTTTTGGGGGTTTCTCTGAGGCAAGATAGCTTTCTATTTCCTTCTTTAGGGGTAGTTATTTCTTAGGCCGTGACGAGGTGTCTAGGGAGTGTCAGGAACATCCCACGGCTATTTCTAGTTGTGTTGTTAGGATTAGGGACTGCGGTCAGTAGAGATACCACCTTCTCAGAGCTCGTTCCATGTTGCGTTTTAGCCACCAGGTCATTTCAGTGTGGCCTCTTAACCACCAGTTCATAACAGTAATGGCTTTTTAGCAGCTGCTCTCTTAATCCGATGAACTTGCCTGGCAGAAACCTTCCTCATTATGCCTTTATCTGCATGAACACGTCTGGGATCAGAATCAGCCACAAATCTCTTTACAGTACAATGATCACGCTTAAGTTTTCAGGAAATATCTAATGTTTTCATCCCTTGACCAAGGCATTGCACTATTTGATGCTTTTCAGCAGCAGAGAGATCCTTTTTATTTCCCATGTTACTTGAAAACCGTAGCCTGCTTAATAATGTGGACATCATTTTTAAGTAGTTTTCCTTTAATTAGAATCACCTGGAAAACTAATTATCACATGTGTTTAAGATTGATTTTAGTGATCCATTGAGCCCTGAGACATAATACCATCCGTGAGTTTATTTGAAAAACATAAAAATTAAATTTTTATGACACTTAAATCCAATTTGCATAACAATTTGGAACACAGTGTAGTTTTACATAGGACTGCAGGATCACCGTTTGCACTACTGTATGTTAGTTCACAAGCCTTTTGCAATTGGATTTTGCAACAACTCGGCCCTAAAGATCTTATTGAGAGCCTCTAAGGGTGGAGGAAAAAGATTCTAAGGACTCTGGTCCAGTATCCATGACGGTAGTCCATGGTCGCCAGGTCATAGCTATGCGAACCTCCTACTACCTTCAACATCCTCAGTGTTTCTTCTGATTACTGAACTGCCACAAAGTCGTTATTGCTGTACTGATACACAATTATTCCGTATCCGAGATATGCTCCAGGTTAGGGGAGTTCTGAAGGAGTTGGGAAAGAGAAAGTCAAGTTCAGGGTGGAGTGGAAAGCAAGGCTAGACATCACAGCTTTAACAGGTTCTAAGAAAGTTAGATGCCGCAGAGGTGAGAAGGTGTCAGTTTAAGTCTCCCCTCAACAGGAGGACACATCCGAAGTTTTACTGGACGCCAGGACAGTCTTGGGCTTGAGGTCAGGAAGATGTATCGAGTGCCATACGCCTGTCCCCTCCTGTGAGTAAGATGTCAGCCAGGTCTCAGAGAAAAGGAAGGATGGTGGTCCTCGGGAAGCTGCTATGCCAGGAGGAAAGTCCCTAGGGTAAGCAAGAATTGATGGGCTAGGGACAATTCGGGCAGAATGGAGATGAAGACTGACAGGCCAGGAAACAAATGGACATCACTAAAATGGGACTTCCTCTTATTCTGTATTCTACTGCCGAATGTAACCGAATTGCACAGTAAAGTTGAACCTATTAATCTGAACCCAAGGTCTCCTGTCTTGTCTGAAGCTATAGCCAGACCCGTTCCCATGGATGGGGAGGTAGAAAGTTCTCCTGAAGGAACAGTGAGTAAAGAACCACCTCCATAACACCCCACACTCCTGTCAGACTTCTGTTTAGAAGAGGGGTTTCAGCGCAACCAGAACTCAGTTCCGGCCCACAGCAAACCGGCCCTGTACCTCCCTTCACCTTCATGTACATGGGGCAACACTCTTGAGAAATTACATGTCATTGACAATGGCGAGCGTCTGAAAACTTGGGTCAAGTACAAATATCTGAAAAAAAAGGGTTTGCAGAATAAGTCTCTTGATCAGAAAATGAGCAAGTAGTTGAATTATTGCCCATCATGGTGCCAGATTGGCACTACCAACTTCATGATGTCAGCAGTCTTGAAAAACTTTGGTGAAAGCATTGTTATTTCAGCACTTTTTTGTGGCACTGTTGACACTGTATAGTTTAGTTATTTAATTCTATGTGTTAGTCACTATTGAGCACTGTGTTACCATTATTTGGTCGCTCTAGAAGTCCACTGACGTAGAAGTGTTGGAACTCTGTATAGCACTGACGTTTGTCCACTGTATGGTGGTATTATGTAGGTGTTTTTGCAGCATTTGTGTTATTGTACATGGAAATAGTTGTATGCCCCCCAAAAGATAAAAGTTTTCAAAAAGTGACATCTTTAGGGTATTGTCCCACATTCAGAAACCGGCAGCACTTTGCACGCAGCACATGCCTGCACCGTCCAAAGCGCTGCCGGCGAATTTTCACTTCTACGAGCAAGTTAAATGATTCAGATAGTTACTTTCACAGAACAAGTGCAGCATGGGAGAAGTGCTGCAGAAAGCAGTTGTACACTGTAAAAGTGTTGGACACCTGTCCTTGGTATCCTGGGCTCTGCTTCCTTCGCCTTTTTCCACTGCCCTCTGTTGTGCTCCATCTCGGGTTTTGCATGTCTCAGTGATGTCATCTGCATGATCTTATTTAAGTCCCCAAACTTCTATGTGTACCATGTCCTCGCTCCCCATGTGCCACCCTGCAAGCTGCACCAATACCCATGGGGGTCCTTGTACCAATACAGGCCTGGAGCTTAGCGGGTCCACTTTACAAGATGAGCCTAAAAAAGAGAAGATAAGAGTTAAGCTATTGGCTGAAAAGTGAGCACAAGAAATATAAATCCTTAGTACATAGTATCCATAGGACAGGAAATAACTGGCTGACTGCTAGGCATGACCTACGGGACCCCCACTGAACCAGAGAATGGTTCTTGGCATAGCCCAATCTCAATGCGGTTTAGGTTGAGCATGTGCACCTCCTTTCTCTTTATTTTCTTTGGAAGTGCTGAAAATAGTGGAACAGTGCGCACAGTGATATCCGGCAATTCTGTAGACAACGAATGGAGTGGACATGAGCATGGACATCCTCCAATCTACTCAGATGGGGGTCAGCAGAGATTAATGTGGATCTCGATTGTCAGGCTCCCAACGATCAGCAAATTATCTTCTATTTTATGCATAAGGAGAATATGTATGTGTTTGGCACAAACTCTTTAATTGATGGAAATGAATAAGTTCAGCATTATAGAGGGCTTCACATGCTCTTACCTGAATCGGCAATGGTCCAAATTTTTCCAGGACAGTCGCAGGAACGAAAATGTCCAAGAAGCCAGATTTAGGCAAGCCTTAGAAGTGAGTAGTCGTGGTCATGTTGGGAGCGATATTGGGTGTTTCGAAATGGTGGCAGGTTTGCTTTTACCCAGGACATTGCAAGAAGCTCTTGAGGCTTTGCCTTCTGGGTTGACCTTCTCCTTTCGTTATTAGTGGTAGGGCTGCATGAAAATTGAATACCTGTTGCTCGGTCTCCCCGCATAATGTTATATTTGACTGCTGAAAGTTTCGCAAAAGTGGAAAACCCCTTCAGCTTCAGAAAGGTTCTTATTTTTTTATTGCAGTCAGCTTCTGATTTACCCCAAAAGCTATGATATAACCTGGCTTGTTTGGCTTTTACTTTTTAATGGGTAATTACAAACTGAAAAATGCATGAAAATAAGAGCAAAAAGACATCAGATATTATCAATGTCTGGTTAGGCGTTTTCCAAATTTAAGTATTATAAGAAAAATGGCTGAAAGCATTTGTGCTCCTTTTCCTACTGTCAGCCATTCTGTGAAATCTCAATTAAGATGCCAGGTTAAATACTCTGCTTGCTACAAGCTTGTCAACCTCAATATCCATCCTATGATTTCTGAAGACCACAACGTGTCGAATCAAGCCATAGAAGCATCTAACAAGGATCCATCAGTAAAGCCATGTATTGACAACCTGTTTAAGCGTAGCAACCACCGCAGACAATCTAGCCTCAAACCCTTTACTCTGCAGAAGAACTTCTCCAATCTACGATTAAAGAGTTTATTCTACATGACACCTGGTGCAAAGTCATGAAAAAAAATCTATCTGGTTAGGCAAAAACACATGTAAATGCTCTAATAGTGATTTTATACTTAAAGGAGTCAATTCTATGTTCAGATCCTTCAACTACAAAAGTGTCTCTCTAGAGAACTCAGTAAGTATTTGTATGGCATAACATTGTGTAATGCTTTAACTACCCTGTGGTGGTGCTGTAGGTAAACTGAACACCTGCTGTCTGGTCTCCCTCCATATCATACTTGATTTTTTAAAGGTCTCACCAAAGTGGACTACCCCTTCTGATGGTCACTTCATTCCATTTTATTGATTTGTCAATTACATGTGTAGCACAGACTTTCATGATACAGAGCTTCTAATTCCCTGCATAGCCATATGTGAAGACAGAGCATTGTATCTTAATTAACCAGAAAACAGGACTTTTGCTTATGTAAGCCTGTAATATTGTCTTTTGATATTTGATATAAACTATTGTGCTCTTATCCTTGATGAGTAGTGATGTTTACTGATATGCTAATTGTGCATTGTGTAGGCCAGATAGTTTGTTGACTTCGAAAACAAAAGAGAAAAAACTATGCACATAGATGAATAAATAATCAAGCAATGCTACTTGATCTCACCTCCATTCTTACACTTTATGTAAATACTGGAAATACACTTGTTAAGTATAAAAATAGGTTACATGCCTCTGTATAGAGAGACAGAGAGAGAGAGAGATAGCCAGAGATTTTGCCATGAAATCCAAACATCTAAGGGATGCTACAGAACTGCATCCAAGACATCATGGCTCCATCACGAGGGACACAGATTTATTATTCTACAGGATGCTGGCCTAGGTGACTTTGGCCCTGGCTGGAAAAATACAGATACTGTAGATAGCCATGGATACTTTTGTAGAAAGCTAGGTTTGAGACTCACTGGTCACCTGGCTCCATGGAGATGTTCGGAGAAGCCAGGTTGTGACCCTCAGGTCAAATGGCCTTGTACCTAATATTACTTTCATCTTTCTAAGCTTGTCGTTACCTCCTCTCTGTGTGTGTGCCACAGGTGCAGTAGTCGACTCTACATGATGAAGCCAGGTTGTGACCCTCCTGTCAACTGGCCTTTTACCTGAATGGACTTTCATCTTCCTATGCTTTTTGTTACCTGCTCTCTGTGTGCGTGCCACTGATGAGGTAGTCGACCCTGGAAGATGAAGCTAAGTTGTGATGCTCGTGTCAATTGGCCTTGTATCTGAGTGGACTGTCATCTTCCTATGCTTGTTGTTACCTCCTCTCTGTGTGCGTGCCACAGATGGGGTAGTCGACCCTGGAAGTTCTGAAGTAACAGCTGTCATTATCCCAGCGAGTCAGCTGTAGGGTGAGACTCACTATCCACTGCCAGTTGTCAAGTGTAATCCACTGCAACAATAGAGATGCTAAAATGCATTACAGTAAGTGAAGGAGGGTCTGTATCTTACTACAGAGCATAGGGGGCTTAGTCAATGAATATTAAGTGGCATGGCTCTTTGGCTTTACAGTAAATGTGGATGGGCTTAGTCTATAAACAACATGTGGATGGATCTTTGTCTCTCTGCAGTAGGTGGTGACAGATCTTTATTTATCTGCAGTAAGTGGGGGCAAGTCTTTGTCTCTATAAAGAAAATAAGGGTGGGTCTTTATTTCAACAGTAAATGCAGTCAGTCTTTATTTATAATATATAGTAAGTGTGGGCAGCACGGTGGCTTAATGGTTAGCACTGCAGCTTTGCAGCGCTGGAGTCCTGGGTTCAAATCCCACCAAGGACAACATCTGCAAAGAGTTTGTATGTTCTCTCAGTGTTTGCGTGGGTTTCCTCCGGGCACTCCGGTTTCCTCCCGCATTCCAAAGACATACTGATATGGAATTTAGATTGTGAGCCCCATCGGGGACAGCGATGATAATGTCTGTAAAGCGCTGCGGAATGTTAGAGCTATATAAAAAATAAAGATTATTATTATAAGTGTGGGTGGATCCTTGTCTCTACAGTAAGTGGGGGTGGGTCTTTGGCTTTACAGTAAGGGGGGAAAAGTCTTTGTCTCTACAGTAATTGGGAATATTGTCCTTGGATTAGTGTTGCCTGAAGGCTTGTATATGCTACCCTCCTGCTATTTAGATTTTTCTATGCCATTCATGTCTGCTTTTAATCTGAACTAAATAAAGAATTATTTTTTCTGAAGACGTGAGTGACTGCTCTTTCACTTGGATTATTACTAGTTGGAGTACTTCTGTCGAGCACTGGACGCATGAGCTGATCGATTCTCTCCTGCATTTTTAGTCTCTACAGTAAGTGAGGGCAGGTCTATGTCTCTACAGTAAGTGAGGGCAGGTCTTTGTCTCTACAGTAAGTGAGGGCAGGTCTTTGTCTCTCTACAGTAAGTGGAGGCAGGTCTTTATCTCTACAGTATGTGGGGGCAGGTCTTTGTCTCTCTACAGTAAATGGAGGTGGGTCTTTGTCTCTACAATAAGTGAGGGCAGGTCTTTTTCTCTACAGTAAGTGGGGGCGGGTCTTTTTCTCTCTACAGTAAGTGGGGGCGGGTATTTGTCTCTACAGTAAGTGGGGGCAGGTCTTTGTCTCTCTACAGTAATTGGGGGCAGGTCTTTATCTGTACAGTAAGTGAGGGCAGGTCTTTGTCTCTACAGTAAGTGGGGGCAGGTCTTTGTCTCTACAGTATGTGGGGGCAGGTCTTTATCTCTACAGTATGTGGGGGCAGGTCTTTGTCTCTACAGTACGTGGGGCCAGGTATTTGTCTCTACAGTAAGTGGGGGCAGGTCGTTGTCTCTACAGTAAGTGAGGGCAGGTCTTTGTCTCTACAGTAAGTGAGGGCAGGTCTTTGTCTCTACAGTAAGTGAGGGCAGGTCTATGTCTCTACAGTAAGTGAGGGCAGGTCTTTGTCTCTACAGTAAGTGGAGGCAGGTCTTTATCTCTACAGTATGTGGGGGCAGGTCTTTGCCTCTACAGTATGTGGGGGCAGGTCTTTGTCTCTCTACAGTAAATGGAGGTGGGTCTTTGTCTCTACAGTAAGTGAGGGCAGGTCTTTTTCTCTACAGTTAGTGGGGCGGGTCTTTTTCTCTCTACAGTAAGTGGGGGCGGGTATTTGTCTCTACAGTAAGTGGGGGCAGGTCTTTGTCTCTCTACAGTAATTGGGGGCAGGTCTTTATCTCTACAGTAAGTGAGGGCAGGTCTTTGTCTCTACAGTAAGTGGGGGCAGGTCTTTGTCTCTACAGTATGTGGGGGCAGGTCTTTATCTCTACAGTATGTGGGGGCAGGTCTTTGTCTCTACAGTACGTGGGGCCAGGTTTTTGTCTCTACAGTAAGTGGGGGCAGGTCGTTGTCTCTACAGTAAGTGGGGGCAGGTCTTTGTCTCTACAGTATGTGGGGGCAGGTCTTTGTCTCTACAGTATGTGGGGGCAGGTCTTTGTCTCTACAGTACGTGGGGGCGGGTCTTTGTCTCTCTACAGTAAGTGAGGGCAGGTATTTGTCTCTTTTTTATCTGGTCTGTAAAACTGTTATAGGTGGTGCAATGCATGCTGCGAAGTAGATAGGCACATAAGCACCTCTTGTGCAGGTAAATTGCTAATAATAAGAAATTGTCTACTAAAAAATAGTGGAGGGTAATTTACACGTATGAGAATTGTGGCAATTCCTCAACTAATAACACTAGAATGTGCAGCAAAAGCAGTTTTAACCTGTAGGCAATAGGGTCAGCAATATCATAATTTTCTACAGGTTTTTGTAAAAAGGCCAGTAGATTTTATGTTTAAACTGCATCATATAGAAAGCGACCAAGCTCCCACTAATGGTGGTTGATAACAGCAATAATTTTATATTATAATTATAACTCTAGTATTCATCTATGTAGGAGTTTTAGAGCAGAGTATCAAGAAACCATGGATAGAAGTGGAATTCTGTCTTATCTATCTATTGTCTATTATATGTCTATTATCTATCTATCTATTATATGTCTATTATCTATCTATCTATCTATCTTTCTATTATATGTCTATTATCTTTCTATTATCCAATTGTCATGGACTATACATGATGTCAGAGGCAGCTTGTACTAAAGTAAATACTTCTGTACATTGTAACTGAAGCAGCCGTTTTCAGAAGTCCTGTGTACATAACGTATCACTGGACCTTTTGGTGCACACGCTGCATCCCATTGGTTACCTGATGGCACATATATTCTACGGTTTACAGCACTTGGAGGCGGTATAGAAAAGGACACATCTATACTGAGAGGAGTGTGGAACGTGTGCAGTCATTACAGTTTGTTCTTACAAATTAGTCCTACTGTACCGTCCCCGTCTGAAGAGACCGGTTAATATTGAGATAGTATGATCAGAGCTGGAGGAGGACGGCATATTTGCATTTGAAACATATCAATATGGTGAAGCAGGAGATTTAGTCTGACCCTAAATGGGAGATTAGCATATTCATAGTCAGTGGGGGAGAATCTGAAGCCTCCATATAGAGACGACTGCAGTTGCTGTGACCTTGATCCCAGTCTGACTTGGTTGTTAAAACGGAATCATTTAGTGCTCGCAATATCCTTCACCTTATTATCCGCCACTGAAATGTCTTTCTTAGAACAGCCTGACCTACAAATTCCCTCCGCTTCTTCCTATTACTTCCACCCCGCTTTATTAGAATTGCACAATCTCCGAAAAAAACAAACTGTTCGTGACTTCCATATTTAACGAGATTTCACAGCAAAAAAAAAAAAAACATAAAAAGCCCCTGTTATGTATATGATGTGGAGGTCACACAGCAAAGCATCTACGAGATGATGGAACATGTTCAGGATGGATTATCTGAGGAAGGAAAAGGAGCGATGTAGTGACGGTGGCCACCCAACTCACATGATATTTGGCAGATCTGCCTCATCTCTTACAATGTGACAGATTAAACTAATTATTTCATACATTGTTTCTTAAGAAAACAGTTCTATCCATCTGTCTATGTATCTAGCTACAATTTCTCTTTTAGCCATTTCCTATTTATCTTTTTCTATATACAGTATTTTTTGGACCATAAGACACAACCAAAATGTAGAGGAGGAAAAAAAATGGCCTTATAGTCCAAATTTAGCTTACCGGGGAGGCGGCAGATACTTTTCATCTTGTAATACCATCATGGAGGCGTCTGGTTGGCTGGAAACTTATCCCGCAGCAGGACAATGACTTCAAACACCCAGCTATTGTCATAAAGAACCAGAAGTCCTAGAAGTGATGATCCGGCCCCTGCAGAGCCCTGATCTCACATCATCCAGTCTGCCTGGGATCACGTGAAGGATCTGCACAAGCCTCATACACAGAAGATCTGTGGTCCGTTCCCCAGGATGTTTGGAACAACATCCTGGCGAGTTGATTCAAAAACCTAAGTGCAAGTGTAAAGTACCAAGAGCTGATGAAGGCAAAGGGCAGCAACCAAATACTGATGTGATTTAGATTTCTCTTTTGTTCAGTTACTTTTCCATTTGTTAATTGATAAAATTAATCTATTAGTACATTTATTTTTGAGAGCGCTTTACAGCATTTTTTCTATACTTGCCTGAAACTTTTGCACAGTTATGTAGATAAGGAATCATGCCAGGTCAAGTACATTTTCTGCATTGTTGGTCAGACAAGTAAATAGTTAACTGTTTCCATATACAGCCTCCTATCTATCTGTCAAGTAATGACAATGTACTGTGGGCGCCTACCCAGTCCCTTCAACTAGGGGCACTCTGAGTTATCCCTATACCCCAGATTACCCCGGATGGTGGAGATGCTGAGGTCTAGTACCTACCTATGCTCCTATCTTAACTCATATCTGTTCCCGTCCAAACCCAGGGTCGTGTGAGGCCGAAGTGTATTGGAAACCACTAACCAGACAGAAAGTGGGTTAACAGACAGGGATAAAAGAAAACTACAGTCATACAAATGCTGTCACAAATCAACAGAGTGGAAAGCAGGAAAGGAATAGGAAGAAAGAAACCAAATGTCAAATGATAAGGATAAACAAGCAGACCAACTCCATGCAGCAATCTCCAGAAAAACTCTCCAACTGCCTACTCCAAACATTGATCTCTCTCCTTCAGCTCCAAACCAGGAAGTAGAACTATCACTGGCAACTTCCAAGTGCCAGGGATGAGAATATATATCAGAGGGAAGGGGCTGACACAGAACAACTGAGACAATTCAGGATGGAGAAAGCAGGAAAGGAATAGGAAGAAAGAAACCAAATGTGAAAGGATAAGGATAAACAAGCAGACCAACTCCATGCAGCAATCTCCAGAAAAACTCTCCAACCGCCTACTCTGAACATTGATCTCTCTCCTTCAGCTCCAAACCAGGAAGTAGAACTATCACTGACAACTCCCAGGTGCCAGTGATGAGAATATATATCAGAGGGGAGTGGCCAACACAGAACAACTGAGACAATTCAGGATGGAGAAAGCAGGAAAGGAATAGGAAGAAAGAAACCAAATGTGAAAGGATAAGGATAAACAAGCAGACCAACTCCATGCAGCAATCTCCAGAAAAACTCTCCAACTGCCTACTCCAAACATTGATCTCTCTCCTTCAGCTCCAAACCAGGAAGTAGAACTATAACTTACAACTCCCAAGTGCCAGTGATGAGAATATATATCATAGGGAAGGGGTCAACACAGAACAACTGAGACAATTCAGGATGGAGAAAGCAGGAAAGGAATAGGAAGAAAGAAACCAAATGCGAGAGGATAAGGATAAACAAGCAGACCAACTCCATGCAGCAATCTCCAGAAAAACTCTCCAACCGCCTACTCCAAACATTGATCTCTCTCCTTCAGCTCCAAACCAGGAAGTAGAACTATCACTTACAACTCCCAAGTGCCAGTGATAAGAATATATATCAGAGCGAAGGGGTCAACACAGAACTGCTGAGACAATTCAGGATGGAGAGCTCCAGGAGATCAACTGAACAGATTAACCCTTGCCATGATAGAGCAAGGAATCCTGCACTGTTTAATAGGGTGGTGAAGCAGTTCTAATCAGTGCAGGAGTTCGTGTAACCAAGGTCACGATCTTCTGGCCCCTCTGTTGTGGTATCCCAGTGACACTATCTTTCTATCTATCTATCTATCTATCTATCTATCTATCTATCTATCTATCTATCTATCTATCTATCTATCCACATATGTAAACATGGATGTGATTTCCAGCACATTTAATGATACCGCACAGCCCCTTATGTGACTCTCACATCTGATGAATAGGAGGTAGAGCACTTCTCTCTGTTTTTCTAACGATGGTTTACAAATTGGGACGTGATGAGCATTTTATCTGACTTTCCTTAATGTCGAGGCAAAGCAGACACCGCGGGGAGCCAACAGATTCTCACTGTAAAGAGGAAGAGGAAGGAAGCTGGTAAAGCTGTGGGAAGCTACATTCAAACCTGAGAAGTTTTCATCCTAATTTTATAAAGACAAAAATACTATGATGATTTAAGGGGCTTCTCTCCTTTTGGCAATCAGTGCTTGTTAGAGAGGTCTCTTGACGAAAAGGATCTAACACAAAATGTCCTCCTGCTGGGACTCCTGATCAGTTGTAATCTACGATCAAACATTGCATTAATAATGCAGTTTCTCTGCAGCGCCACCTCAGGGGAAACGAAGAATTACACAAATGAATGACTTGTCTATGTAGTTTAGGACAGGGAGGGTCCTCCAGAGCGGGAGACGCTCTCTTGAAGAACCGAACCGATGAATATACTTCTTTTATGTGCTGCAAATCATTGCATATGACCATGGCTGAACCATCCTACATTCTATTCCTTTACACGCAGAGATTATCCTGGGGACATCACTGCAGACCAAAGAACCAGCATTATTACTCTGGGTCACCAGTACTTACTGCATCAAAATATGCTCAACATTAAAGGGAACCTTTCCCATTGTGCATACAGTCCAATCTGCGCAGCGACACGGTGAAGAGCAAGAGGAGCGGAACAGATTGACACATAGGTTTATAGAAAAAAAGAGTCCTCAACTAACTCGAGCTTTCCGATTCTTCAATGCTTTCCCAGGGAACGTATTCATACATGTGGCTTTTTTTGGTACCGCCATTAGGCTTCCATTTACAGTGCTTTCAATATACTGATCAACAAAAAGACCATGCTCCTTTCTTAAAGGGAATCTGTCAGCAGATTTTAGCTGTGTAATCTGACATCAGCATGATATAGGGACAGAGAGCCTGATTCCAGCGATGTATCACTTAGTTTACTGGGTGTAGCAGTTATGATAGAATCATAGTTTTCTCAGCTGCAGATCTAGCAGAGCTCGAATGCTGAGCGATGTATAACCCCGCCCACACCACTGATTGGCAGCTTTTTGTGAATAACCACGCCCACACCACTGATTGGCAGCTTTCTAGGAATAATCCCTCCCACATCACTGATTGGCAGCTTTCTGTGAATAACCCCACCCACAGCACCAACTTTCTGTGTACATTGTATAATTACTAGTGTTGAGCATTCCGATACCGCAAGTATCGGGTATCGGCCGATACTTGCGGTATCGGAATTCCGATACCGAGATCCGATATTTTTGTGATATCGGGTATCGGTATCGGAAGTGTAAAATAAAGAATTAAAATAAAAAATATTGTTATATTCACCTCTCCGGCGGCCCCTGGACATCAGCGGGAGGATCCGGCGTCCGGCACGGCTTCTTTCTTCAAAATGCGCGCCTTCAGGACCTGTGGAATGACGTCCCGGCTTCTGATTGGTCGCGTGCCGCCCATGTGACCGCCACGCGACCAATCAGAAGCCGCGACGTCATTCCTCAGCTAAAGTCCTAGAATGAGCGCCTTCTAGGACCTGAGGAATGACGTCGCGGCTTCTGATTGGTCGCGTGGCGGTCACATGGGCGGCACGCGACCAATCAGAAGCCGGGACGTCATTCCACAGGTCCTGAAGGCGCGCATTTTGAAGAAAGAAGCCGTGCCGGACGCCGGATCCTCCCGCTGATGTCCAGGGGCCGCCGGAGAGGTGAATATAACAATATTTTTTATTTTAATTCTTTATTTTACACTTTAATATGGATCCCAGGGCCTGAAGGAGAGTTTCCTCTCCTTCAGACCCTGGGATCCATGAGGATACATTCCGATACTTGATGTCCCATTGACTTGTATTGGTATCGGATATCGGTATCGGCGATATCCGATATTTTTCGGGTATCGGCCGATACTATCCGATACCGATACTTTCAAGTATCGGACGGTATCGCTCAACACTAATAATTACATAATTAGCGCTGGGAGCAGCTTTGGACTAGAAGGCACAAGGCACCTAGTCCTGTAGTGATAATCTCCTGTTGATAAAACACTGATTGTATTGACACAGCACAACACAGCCAAATAAATGACATATAGCAGGAATCAGGGTATCTGTCCCTACATGCTGCTGCTCTCAAATTACATAGCAAGAAACTGCTGACAGATTAATTTAAGGATAATGTATATTATTGGAGAATCCCTTTAAAACACGCACTTTTTATTTTTCTTTACTTGGAAAAACAAAATTTCACATATTTTCTATATACAATTCTACATGTTTACAGATTAGGTTCCTTGAGATATTATGTAAACTCCAGGCGTGCTGACCCCATCCCGGTCTATAAAGCTTATTATGGGCCAAGCCTGCACATAATGAACATTTTCCTGCTCTTCCGTGACGGCTGCTCTTTATCCGCAGCCTGATGGGTTTCCACTGTTTCTGCCCAGTATCAAGGTGGACAACGACCCGAGGCTGCTTACCGCATCCTTGACAAGTGACATTTAGGGATTTCCAGTCTCGCTCACCTTATGTTTGGCTTTTAGACTCAGACCATTGGTCACAGAGCTGCTGACATTTTTCAGTCGTTTACGAAAGACAAGAAAAAAAAAAAAGTCACCGCCGACCAGGTTTGTTAATTTGGAGAGACATTTGGCAGAATCTTGAACCGCTGCAGAATCGGTTTTCCGGAAGACGGACCGTACAATGTTTTACATCGGGCACCAGAAAAAGCAAAAAAATAAAAAATAAAGCATTAACACTTTAAATAGTATCCACATCTGAGTAGATGCATATTGCTGGCATGTGCCGTCACTTTGTGATCTGTTCCGTGGGGGTCTGAACCCTGGTAGTTTTTCCTTGGACCAAGCCGTTCGGAGGAAAAAAAAGGCTGCATGCTGTAGTGCAGCGGGGTTGGTGCAGTGTGACAGAAAGGCAGTGACCACAGGAAAGATCAAAGCAAAGTCTTTTTTAATATTTAGCAAACTCACGAACAGAAAGCAAATGGTCTCATCTGTATCACAGCTCGGATCAACACAGTCCGTATCCAAGACCGGCTTCCGTGGGCGACTGCGCCGCGGTGTACGCTGAAGGGTGCCAGGCCTTTCGGCTCCATGTTACTTCACACAGGCTGAAGCTTTGCAGAGCCTCCTGCTCTGCAGTTTGCAAACCAAGATGGACTCACTCAACCATTTACTGCAGGGTTTTTACAAGGAAACTGTGACCGTAGGCCACTTGTATGACCTGGCCGTGAGAAAGTGGACCGCCCCACTACCATCCTGTAGCCTGCTCCTAAAATAAAATGTTTACTTAAATCTGCCCTGGGCAAATAGCTTTCCCAAGACCAACACTTACTTTTATTTTGCACTGCAATCACAGCTCTGCCTGTGACTGCAATGCACTCCTGCGGCCTCAATACACTTCTGTGTGCATCCTGGGGGACACATAGGGACCCTCGCGTATAACCCCTGTCACTGCCTCACAATGCCCAAGTTTGAACTGATATTCAGACAGCACTTCGCCATACATGTCAATGAGTTAATGGAAAATATCAAACTGCACTTGGATGACATCTGAGTGCAGTCAAATTTCCACAGCCTCACAGAATGGAGAAGATGGAGAATTTTTTTCCATCTTCTACTCATCTGAGAGAATTGGATCACACGATGATCACACTCTGATAAGAGTTTGATTTGCGTGTGATTTGCATAATCGACCAGATTCTCTCGAATGAGCCCAGGAAAGGTCATCAATATCAGAATGATGGGGGTGCGATCCCCAGCACACCCAATGATCACCTGTTCCCTGGCCCGGATCTTTTCATTTGTGGAGTGGAAAAAGCACAGCTCTGTCAACTTCATAGTGGTCTCAAAGGGGGTCACAGCTACAGATCCACTCCCATTCCTTTGGATAGGCGTGGAGGTGCAGTACCCAGCCGTGGTCACAATGCTGCTGATAAAGTTGTGTTTTGCAGCTCCACAACTGATCACATCTGGTCGTCACTGACACTGGGATCAGTTGTTCGGAGGGGGTGCTGTGTGTTCCTCCTACATTGATCTGATATTGATCATCTATCCTAAGGAAAGTTGATCAATATAAAAGTAATGGAGAGCCCCTTTTAATCAGATCTGATTATTTTGTCGTAGGGTCTATAGAGGATCCAGAGGTCGGATCTGCAGTGATCGTGAAGTGAGATCACATTACGAGACAGGTTTTTTGTAAATATATATATGTGTTTCATTATATATAAAGTATAAATTTGTTTTTCAACAAGAACAAAAAAAATCATCGACTTTTTTTTTTTAACATTGCTCATATTTGACACAAAATAAATTCCATCCAAAAATGGCACAAATATTCTCTACATTTTTCAAGACGTGCTGAGGCTTATTTTAAATTGTGCAGAAATATTTCTAACGGCTCCGGCTGCCGCAAATTGTGAAACCCGTGATATATTTTGGAAACAAATTGCAGCGGTAAAATTTTGACAAGCTGAACTCATTGCAAGGCCAAGTGAGTGCGGAGGTTTTTCTTTTTTAAAGTGGTCAAAAATGACAAGTTTTCTAGTGGAATCCGCTACAGGAAATGCTCATTTCTTGGGGAGTTTTTGGAGCAGTTTTTTTTTAATTTCTTGAAGCTTTGAAGCCTGCTGACTGGACAGTGCCTAGTTTGGAGCATTTTCCTTCAAGAGACAACACAAATTAGAGACTTGCACTTTTGGTCCTAACAGATGTTCTTCAAAATCGGAAAATGCTTAAAAGTCTAAATATACAGTCGTGTGAAAAAGTCTTTGCCCCTTGCCGATTTCCTATTCTTTTGCATGTTTGTCACAATTTAATGTTCCAGATCACCAAACAAATGTAAATATTAGACCAAGATGACACAAATCACCACAAAATTCAGTTTATAAATGAAGGTCTTTATTATTAAGGGAAAAAGAAATCCAAACCTACAGATTCCTGTGTGATAAAGTGAATGCCCCCTAAACCTAATAACTGGTTGTGCCACCCAACTGCAATCAAGCGTTTGCGATAACTGGCAATGAGTCTTTTACAATGCTCTGGAGGAATTTTGGCCACTCATCTTTGCAGAATTGTAATTTAGCCACATTGGAGGTTTCCGAGCATGAACCGCCTTTTTAAGGTCATGCCACAGCTTCTCAATCGGATTAAGGTCAGGACTTTGACTAGGCCACTCCAAAGTCTTAATTTTGTTTTTCTTAAACCATTCAGACGTGGACTTGCTGGTGTGTTTTGGATCATTGTCCTCCTACATAATGCAAGTGCGCTTCAGCTTAAGGTCACAAACAGATGGCCGGATATTCTCCTACAGGATTTTTTGGTAGACAGCAGAATTCATGGTTCTATTTACCACAGCAAGTCTTCCAGGTCCAGATCTTCAAACTACCACCACCATATTTTATAGTCGATATGATGTTCCTTATCTGAAATTTTGTGTTACTTCTACGCCAGATGTAATGATACATACACCTTCCAAAAAAGTTCAACTTTTGTCTTGTCTATTACCGACCGCCTGCACCGAGCTTCTGCACAGATGGCCACTGACGATAGCCACGGAGGACATGGACAATGCAACGGCTGGAGTAACTGGCAGTCTTTGCCTCCATATCATCGGCATTAGCTGCAAGAATCATTCATTTCTTCTATGACTTGTTTATTCGGAAAGATCGTATCCTGATTATGTTCGAGAGGCTGTGACATTTGTCAGACCTTGGTTCCGCCATCGGGATGTGTGTTCGGCATTTTGCGAGGCGTATGTTATATTTAATTTAGGAACTTTCAGATAACCTTGGCTATGAAAGCGCCGAGCGGCATCAGGCCTGGAAATGAATGTGACGTACGCCGGGAGATAATGCGATTCCTCTCTAATATCACAATCTGGGGAGCGCATGACATGGAGGCAGCTAAGTGCAGAGGCAAAGAGCGGATTACACGGCAGGAAGCACAGGAGATGGGGTGTTCGGTAAGCGGTGAAGGACGTGAGGATTGGATATTGCCCATAATGACCAATTCCTTTTTTTGGTTTACAATGTAAATCTACTATATAATTGTCTAAGGGGTACTTCCTTCTGTCTGTCTGTCTTTCTGTCTGTCTTTCTGTCCCGGAAATCCCGCATCGCTGATTGGTCGGCTGCGACCAATCAGTGGCAGGCAAAGTCCGGCCGAGAATTAGTCCCTCCCTACTTCCGTCCAGCCAGTGCCCGGCGCCCGCTCCATACTCCCCTCCAGTTAGCGCTCACACAGGGTTAATAGCAGCATTAACGGACCTCGTTATGCTGCGGTGTAACGCACTCCATTAACGCTGCTATTAACCCTGTGTGACCAACTTTTTTACTATTGATGCTGCCTATGCAGCGTCAATAGTAAAAAGAACTGCTATTCTCACCTTCCGTCGTTCGCCGATGCGCGCGCGGTTGCCGCCAGCTTCCGTTCCCAGAGATGCATTGCGAAATTACCCAGAAGACTTAGCGATATCATGAGAAATTGGAGCATTAACATTTGTGGAAAGTTACAGGGGCTGTCTAATAGCTGGACAAACTGTATTTAAAGGGCTGTTATCGGTGCAGTCGGTGGAAATACTTGCCGAGCTGGCTGTCTTCTGATAGATACCACCAATAACAGCTGATCGGCGGGGGGTGCTGTGCGTCAGACACCGACCGATTAGACATCGATGACCTATCCTAAGGATAGCTCATCAATGCTAATGTAGTGGACAACCTCTTTAAATGTCCTGCTTAGAATAAAAAAAAAATCCACATAGACCTAACTCAATGTGTAAGAAACATTGAAAAATAATTTTTAAAAATAAAGAAAACCCCACGAAAAATTCAAAAAGGTTAAATGACACCTCTTTTCCTTTTTTTCCCTAAGTTTAAAAAGTGAAAAAAATAAAATGCTAAAATAATAAATTTGGAATGGACGCAGGTGTAATTACCCAAACTTATCTACTATATAATTGTCTAAGGGTCACTTCCATCTTTCTGTCTGTTTTTCTGTCTGTCTGTCTGTCTTTCTTTCTGTCTGTCTGTCATGGAAATCCCAAGTCACTGATTGGTCGCGGTCAAGTGGCCACGACCAATCAGCGACGGGCACAGTGCGGCCGCAAAATGGCCGCTCCCTACTCTCCTGCCGTTAGTGCCCGCTCCATACTCCCCTCCAGTCAGTGCTCACACAGGGTTAATGGCAGCGTTAACGGACAACGTTATGCCGCGGTGTAACGCAGTCCGTTAATGCTGCTATTAACCCTGTGTGACCAACATTTTACTATTGATGCTGCGTATGCAGCATCAATAGTAAAAAGATCTAAAGTTGAAAATAATAAAAAAATAAAAAATCATTATATATCCACCTTCTGTCGGCCCCCGGATCCAGCCCAGGCCTTTCCCGGTCCTCGCGACGTTCTGGTCCATGCATTGCGGTCTCGCGAGATGATGACATAGCGGTCTCGCGAGACTGCAATGCACTCTTGGGACCGGAGCATCGCGAGGAGCATTGGTAAATGCCTGGGCTGGATCCGGGGGCCGTCGGAAGGTGAGCTATGTTAGATACTGCATGGGCTGTGTTATATACTACATCTCTGTACTATATACTATGTGGGCTGTGCTATATACTACATGGCTGTGATATATATTAAGTGGCTGGGCAATATACTACGTGTCTGTGCTATACACTACGTGTCTGTGCTATATACTACGTGGCTGGGCAATATACTACATGGCTAGGCAATATACTATGTGGCTGGGCAATGAACTACTTGTCTGCGCTATTTACTACGTGTATGTGCTATATACTACGTATCTGTGCTATATACTACGTGTCTGTGTTATATACTACGTGTCTGTGCTATATACGATGTGGCTGGGCAATATACTACGTGGCTGGGCAATATACTACGTGGCTGGGCAACATACTACGTGTCTTTGCTATTTACTATGTGGACTGTGCTATACAGTCTACTACGTGGCTGGGCAATATATTACGTGGCTGTACTATATACTACGTGGCTGTGTTATATACTACGTGGCTGTGTTATATACTACGTGGGCTGTGTTATATGCTACTTGGCTGTGCTATATTTCTCTGCTGTATCTGTGCATCATGAATCATGGTATGTGTTAAAGAGGGGGGCCCACTGAGACTCTTTCGCCCAGGGCCCTCAAGAATCTGGAGCCGGCCCTGGCTTTACTGATTGGTCACGCCCGGCTGCGAACAATCAGCGACAGTCGCAGTCCGCCTGTAAATTGGTGCGGAATTTGAACCACGCACTTTAGAAAAAGGGACATTCACAGAGGTGTAAAATATGGGTGAATCTTCTGATTATTATCCATTTCAGCTTGTTGTTTTATTTTCAGCATCTAGAATATTGAATAAGACCATTATGTGGATAAAATTATGGCTTCTACATTTTTCATAAAAACTCCCCCATATTTAATGATATTGCAGCTGGTATCGGTCAATGGTCTCCGGATGACTGCAATCACCAGTAATAAGTCTCTTGAACTCAAAAGGGTCCTTTCTACGTTTTCCAATGTGTTGAGTATCATTTAAGTCTTCGCATGTGTAAGGGGAACCCTTTCATATTTTTTTTACATCTTTTAGCTACACAAAAACAGCTAAACAAACGAGCGAAGAAGCAAAACCTACAGTATATACCGGATGGACATCTTTCCTTTATGACAACACCCCCGTCTGATTGACATTATCACAACCTGTTGACGAAACCCTCGACAGGCTACAACCACCTTCACAACCACGTAGCTTAAACGTCTCCGGACAAAGTATCGGAAAATTTGAATTTTATTCAAAACCGGTCATCACGTGTCACTCAGATATGTCAAAAGGAAATTGGACATGGTGTCTGATGTTCCCCTCTTGTAGCAGAGCTTCCCGTGAATGTAAAAGGGATGCATACAAATAGTATACGGCAAGCTAAGTTCCCTTGGACAACTTTAATGTAACGTTCTTCCCTATAGGTGGCTCGGATAGCGACTTCTAGGCTGGGCGCACCCTTGAACACAGCAAAGATGAGCTTGATCGTTGAGATAACTTGTCATGAGCAAATCTGCCGGTTTGATTCGAGTTTGATCAAATTTGGCTACGAAGTTCGATTTACATCGTATGTGTTCGATACAAATTGAACGCAGCGCAGTATTCACCAACGATCACTCCAAACCTCGGAGCGTAGTAAATGTAGGGTTAGAAGAAAAAAAAGAAAGAATGCTCGCTTCACCACTCACCTATCTCTTTTCCGTAGCAGGTCCTTGGCACAAATCTTTACTGCTTCCCCAGTCCAGAGTCCTCTTCCTCCATTGATATCTTGATGCGGCGCAGAGTAAAACTGGACAAAGAGGACATTGAGCGCTGTGGAAGAGTAAAGGAAGGCTAGACGGAAGACCGGACAGGGGGTGAAGCGGCGATGCTCCTTCCATCACCTTTTGGGAAATTTGCCAAAATTTGTATAAATTGAGTCTCAAAGAAATTTGGGTTTGCAGAAAATCTAATTTTTTTTTGTAAATGTAAGGCACCTTACATTTGTAACATACGGATCCGAAACCTAGACTATAAAGAAACGAGACAGAAGAAGAATCGACACCTTTGAAATGTGATGCTGTATAAGGATCCTACTAATACCACGGATGGAAAGAAGAGCAAACAAATCAATTTTGGAACAAATCAAACCAATTTTGGAACAAATCAAACCAGACATGTCACTGGAAGCAAAGGATCATCAAGCTACGACATGTCTACTGTGGACACATCATACGAAGAAATCAATCACTGAAGTAGGACATCATAGTCATTAGAGTAGAAGGAACAAGGCGAAGAGGAAGACCAGCAACCCGATCGCTTGAAACTATCAAGCTAACGATGGCGAAGACCCTGGTGGACCTATCTAGGCAACAGATCGTTTACTCATCAAGTCACCATGGCTCGAGATTAAGCCAAAGGTTTGTTAAATATATCAATAATAAATATTTGCATTGAACCGATTTGTTCATCCCTAGACGCAAGTCAATATCACATACGGTAGTTGTACCGCACCATGAAACTGCCACACCTGTCGGTAAGTTTCCTTGCAAGGGAGGAAGACATTCAGTCAAGCCTTTACGACGTGGTAGAACCGAGGAACCTATTACCTAAACCTAAAGGGTTGGGAAAGAAGCTTTTGTCAACATAAAAATGAAATAATGAACTTGAAATGTGAACGAGGACGGCATTAATGGCGTATCACTCATTTACTCCGGCCTTGAGGAGTAATTGGTGCGGCATTAATGATTCTGTACAGCAGGAGTTCTCAATACGATTTTTCTGGGGCTGGGACCAGAGACCCTGTAATATTCCGCAAAGATCGTTTTATTCTGGGGGGAAATTAAAAATGGGGATACAGATTCCAACATGCTGTGCTTACGGCGAAGAATATTGATCAGCCGTTGTTAATAGTTCCTAAACGGTATATATTCATTAAACTGTGGTAATGACCCGTTGCTGATTTGATGTGTGTTAATGACCCACTGTGAGATCTTAGCTGATCGAGTCGATCATTAACGGGAAGGTCATTCACCAGATTAGCCATTATTCCCTTCAGTTTTTGCATTAGATGTGACAAATTATTTCTTAGATATATAATCATGGACTTTCTGCTATTTATGAGCAAAATTATTAGTTGGAGAGAATCTCTATTAGGCAAAGATGTAATGCTGTGGTGTAAAATATGCTCAGAAGTCTATCAAAGCTCTGTGTTATGCGGGAAAATGTAGATACAGATGAGTCCACTTGGGAAAATAAACAGAATTTGGGTGGATATAAATTCAATATATTATCACAAAATGTGTGCAAAACCCCCAACAACCTGCAATCCACAACAGTACCACTAGGTGGCAACATGTAGACACACATAGCATATTCGTCTCCCGACAGAGTATCTCAAAATCATAATTTTATTTCAGACTTGGTAATCTCTTGCCATTTAGAGATGTTTTGAGCTTAAAGGAACGGTAAGGATGAAAACATTTTAATGGAAGTGGAGCTGTAAGAATATATGGATGCAAGAGCGGATACAGAATGTGAAGGGTCCCCGTGTAGCATATAAGTGGGGGCTCTCCATCCATCTGGCGCCACCTGCGTAAACACCGACATTTACAGGCATGTTCACATTATGCTAACACAATATACACATTCTTAGACATTAGGCATTCATATACATAGTGCACACAAGCATCAACAAGATACTGTAAACATAAGGATGAATGACCTCGGGGAGATCAAAACATCCAACACCGCAGAGACACCATCACGTGTTTCTCACGTGATGGTGTCTCCGCGGTGTTGGATGTTTTGATCTCACCGAGGTCATTCATCCTTATGTTTATAGTCCTTTTACTAGGCACTGCTCCTGATAGCCAGTTTCCTACTCCACACTGATGAGGGGCAAATACCCCGAAACAGCTGTCTGTGGATGGATACTCAATTTTCTAAATTGATGAGTATTTAAAAAGTTGCAAATTATAATACAATGTTATGCCTGTCACATTGGCACAATTTGCGCACAAAATAGATCTAAAATATTTATGTAAGGTGCTCACAGGGTGAGGTGGATCTTTCAAGCCCAAGGTCCAGGTGGGCACACGGGCAACGAGGTTCGGTGCATCAGGCAGATGAAGCATGTGGGAGATCGGTAACTGAGATACTGTCTCCAGGAGACCACAGATAGGTAGTCGAGATCCTGGGAAACACAGACAGGCAGTAGACATCCTGGAGACCACAGACAGATAGCCGAGATACTGGAAAATGAAGGCAGAAAGGAGACGTCTTGGAGACCGCAAACAGGTAGCTGAGATACTGGAAACCCCAAACAGGCAGGAGACATCCTGGAGACCACAGACTGATACCTGAGATACTGGAAAATGAAGGCAGAAAGGAGACTTCTTGGAGGTCGCAAACAGGTAGCTGAGATACTGAAAACCACAAACAGGCAGGAGACATCCTGGAGACCACAGACTGATACCTGAGATACTGGAAAATGAAGGCAGAAAGGAGACTTCTTGGAGACTGCCAACAGGTAGCTGAGATACTGGAAACCACAAACAGGCAGGAGACATCCTGGAGACCACAGACTGATACCTGAGATACTGGAAAATGAAGGCAGACAGGCGATGTCCTGGAGACTGCAGACAGGTAGCTGAAGAACTGCAAGCTGCAGGCAGCTAGTAGACTGACTTGAGACTGCAGACAAGTCGTAACATAGTAACATAGTAACATAGTTAGTAAGGCCGAAAAAAGACATTTGTCCATCCAGTTCAGCCTATATTCCATTATAATAAATACCCAGATCTACGTCCTTCTACAGAACCTAATAATTGTATGATACAATATTGTTCTGCTCCAGGAAGACATCCAGGCCTCTCTTGAACCCCTCGACTGAGTTCGCCATCACCACCTCCTCAGGCAAGCAATTCCAGATTCTCACTGCCCTAACAGTAAAGAATCCTCTTTTATGTTGGTGGAAAAACCTTCTCTCTTCCAGACGCAAAGAATGCCCCCTTGTGCCTGTCACCTTCCTTGGTATAAACAGATCCTCAGCGAGATATTTGTATTGTCCCCTTATATACTTATACATGGTTATTAGATCGCTCCTCAGTCGTCTTTTTTCTAGACTAAATAATCCTAATTTCGCTAATCTATCTGGGTATTGTAGTTCTCCCATCCCCTTTATTAATTTTGTTGCCCTCCTTTGTACTCTCTCTAGTTCCATTATATCCTTCCTGAGCACCGGTGCCCAAAACTGGACACAGTACTCCATGTGCGGTCTAACTAGGGATTTGTACAGAGGCAGTATAATGCTCTCATCATGTGTATCCAGACCTCTTTTAATGCACCCCATGATCCTGTTTGCCTTGGCAGCTGCTGCCTGGCACTGGCTGCTCCAGGTAAGTTTATCATTAACTAGGATCCCCAAGTCCTTCTCCCTGTCAGATTTACCCAGTGGTTTCCCGTTCAGTGTGTAATGGTGATATTGATTCCCTCTTCCCATGTGTATAACCTTACATTTATCATTGTTAAACCTCATCTGCCACCTTTCAGCCCAAGTTTCCAACTTATCCAGATCCATCTGTAGCAGAATACTATCTTCTCTTGTATTAACTGCTTTACATAGTTTTGTATCATCTGCAAATATCGATATTTTACTGTGTAAACCTTCTACCAGATCATTAATGAATATGTTGAAGAGAACAGGTCCCAATACTGACCCCTGCGGTACCCCACTGGTCACAGCGACCCAGTTAGAGACTATACCATTTATAACCACTCTCTGCTTTCTATCACTAAGCCAGTTACTAACCCATTTACACACATTTTCCCCCAGACCAAGCATTCTCATTTTGTGTACCAACCTCTTGTGCGGCACGGTATCAAACGCTTTGGAAAAATCGAGATATACCACGTCCAATGACTCACCGTGGTCCAGCCTATAGCTTACCTCTTCATAAAAACTGATTAGATTGGTTTGACAGGAGCGATTTCTCATAAACCCATGCTGATATGGAGTTAAACAGTTATTCTCATTGAGATAATCCAGAATAACATCCCTCAGAAACCCTTCAAATATTTTACCAACAATAGAGGTTAGACTTACTGGCCTATAATTTCCAGGTTCACTTTTAGAGCCCATTTTGAATATTGGCACCACATTTGCTATGCGCCAGTCCTGCGGAACAGACCCTGTCGCTATAGAGTCACTAAAAATAAGAAATAATGGTTTATCTATTACATTACTTAGTTCTCTTAGTACTCGTGGGTGTATGCCATCCGGACCCGGAGATTTATCTATTTTAATCTTATTTAGCCGGTTTCGCACCTCTTCTTGGGTTAGATTGGTGACCCTTAATATAGGGTTTACATTGTTTCTTGGGATTTCACCTAGCATTTCATTTTCCACCGTGAATACCGTGGAGAAGAAGGTGTTTAATATGTTAGCTTTTTCCTCGTCATCTACAACCATTCTTTCCTCACTATTTTTTAAGGGGCCTACATTTTCAGTTTTTATTCTTTTACTATTGATATAGTTGAAGAACAGTTTGGGATTAGTTTTACTCTCCTTAGCAATGTGCTTCTCTGTTTCCTTTTTGGCAGCTTTAATTAGTTTTTTAGATAAAGTATTTTTCTCCCTATAGTTTTTTAGAGCTTCAATGGTGCCATCCTGCTTTAGTAGTGCAAATGCTTTCTTTTTACTGTTAATTGCCTGTCTTACTTCTTTGTTTAGCCACATTGGGTTTTTCCTATTTCTAGTCCTTTTATTCCCACAAGGTATAAACCGCTTACACTGCCTATTTAGGATGTTCTTAAACATTTCCCATTTATTATCTGTATTCTCATTTCTGAGGATATTGTCCCAGTCTACCAGATTAAGGGCATCTCTAAGCTGTTCAAACTTTGCCTTCCTAAAGTTCAATGTTTTTGTGACTCCCTGACAAGTCCCCCTAGTGAAAGACAGGTGAAACTGCACAATATTGTGGTCGCTATTTCCTAAATGCCCAACCACCTGCAGATTTGTTATTCTGTCAGGTCTATTAGATAGTATTAGGTCTAAAAGTGCTGCTCCTCTGGTTGGATTTAGTAGAGGTACTAAAAGCTGCAGGCAGAAAGGTAGCTGAAGAACTAGAAGCCGCAGGCATCCAGGCGACATCTTGGAGACTGCAGACAGGTTGCAGAGAAACAGGAAGTTGCAGGCAGACAGCCAAAAAACTGGAAGCAACAGATAGCTAGGATACGTCCTGGGCGAATCGCAGACAAGTTGATGTCACAAACAAACTAGAAGTCTTAGGAACACAGGTGGTATGCCTTATAAAGGTCTCGTTAAAAAAGAAACACATGGGAGCCTGCTGATCTGCTTGCACAGCCTGTCGTGGAGCATAATTTAGTTCAATGGACCGGGGTCAAAAGGAGCACAGTACAGACCCGGGATTGGTGTGTAACAGTTTAGTAAATGTGGACCACCATGTTTATTAAGTAAGGTGCAGCCTAGCTTTCCAGACTGTGTACCTGGTGCCATCTGATACTTTCACCGTGACGAGTCCGATCCTCCCAGCATTAGGAAATTAAAGACAAATTGAATTAAGAGCAGCAGATGGAACAACTAACTTCAGAAATGCTGACAGTTAAAAGCCTTTTAAGCATTAATTGCGCCTGTCTTTGTTTTATGAATGTCACCTGGGGGGATAACAAGATGGCAGCGATGCTTACAAGTACTCAACAATATTTCATTTGTGACGAAAATTGTCCCTTCTGCCAACAAGAATTTAACAGCCCAATGCCTTGGTCTAGTCGCTGCAAAGCAATTACCATACAATTGAATTTAGTGCTGTGTCCGTGTGCACGGGAAGATGCGCGACATTGCAAGAGAACCGTCAAATGAGGGAACGTTGCAGAAATGTAATATTTATTCATTAAACCAGGCTGACTTAATGGCTTGTGTCAACACGTTAACAACTTCCAGAAATTGCGATATCCCCATACATTCATGTTACATATCAGTAGACTTCACGTTTCCAACAAGAGCTGAAAAACAGCACTGGGTCCCCCAATGAGAATGGAGCCATAGTGAGCATGTGTGACCACTGCTCCATCTATTCGAGTGGTGGTCGCAGATGTGTCCCTGCCACTCACAAAGTCCCTACATCCTCAGGATCAGCAACCAAACCCCAATGACCCTACATTTACCGCTTATCCTATGAAAAAGGTATTAATATTGATTATAGAACAAACCCTTTAACATAAAGGATGATTATGTTTTACTTTTATAAGGAATGTCTTGCTTAGAAGACCCTTTATTTTCATTTAAGAGGGCTTCCCACTCTTATTATGGAGGACCATTACAGTCCATCACATTACCATTAAATTATTACGTCTCTGGCATCTCTGCTTCCGACTGCGTCCAACTTCTTTGGCTTGTATCTGACCACGTGTATTGTCATTTCCCCTGGTACTGTGTTTCCTGTCTGTTCCTGACCCGGCTTGTCTGACCTCTATCTCGCCACCTAGTGGTGCCTGCGCTGCCGCACTGAAGCGTTACACCGTCAGTGCAACTTATCTTCCCTCTCCAGCACGCCCTGGGATAGGATGCACGATACTGCGCTGCGGCAGCATTACAACCAAAACTTGCATTGAACGATGTGTGATTTCCTGATTACACATGGGCCAAACAAGGGACCAATTCCTTTTTATTTATTCATAATACCTATACTGTCCACTATAATATTATTTCCGGGTGGCTCAAGACCTCTTGTATAAGGTGGTATGGTACACTATCAAAAGCACCGGCCAATCTGGAGGACTCGGTTGCTAATTCGATTGAGCTGGCACCATGTAATACCATATTTTTGCCAGCAGTGGCCACTAGTGGGTCATCGTTTAACGTTAACGGCGCTACTTTTTTCTACAGTCCGTAACTTTTTTTAATGAGTTTATGCAATGCCAAAATGAAACCACGTTGTTAAGGACGAACTATATTATGGATGATTTTTCCAAGTTATTAGATAATAGTCTTTTAGCAGTAAATCAAGAGTTAACCGTATACAAGCATCCCCGGCATAATATTACTAAGTGGTTTCATGTTCAATAACAAAAGACATTCCATTAATGCAGATTGCAGCCAAAAGGAAAAAAAAAAAAAAAAAATGAAAGTCAACATATGTATCTTCTCCATTTGTACTATTTGCGATGTTTTGTTTTTACACAAATATGTATGTATTTATGCAAATGTATTCTCCCACTTTACATAAGCAAATATAAACTAATACATTTCAAACAATCATCGGAAATGACAAAGACACCGGAAAGCGTAGGAGAGGCGAGCATGAAATGGCTAATAATGGAGTGTGGGCATTGAAGGAAAGGCAAGGACAGACACTGGCAGAATTCTCGAACAGGTGCGCTGGCGAAGGAAAGAAACACTTTAGCAAATGCTTAACACACAAAAGTCAAAAATAGAAGAAATGCGCGGAATAAATATATTGTGGAAACCATCATGGAGTTTCCGGCTATGTGGCCAGATTCTGATCTCAGAAAAGGAATGTAGCAGAACCAATCCCAGTTATAATCGTAAGCCGGGAAACGGACTCTGGAAGACGCGATAAAGTATCTTCGTGGAAACTTTGTATCACTCATGTAATATTATAATCTTTGTGCTCCTGATAGGGCAGATTTTCTATGGTCATTGTCTGGTTGGCACCTGACCGCATGTATGCAAATCACATACTTGGAGTCACGGGCCTGCCGCTCCTGGTGTTGGCACCAGAGATCGCTGACCGTGCTGTATTTAAATTACAACTGTACATTTATTCTTTATTTTTTTTCATTCTTAATGCACTAGAAAACAGCAGCAAGCCACAGAAAAAAAAAACCTGAAACCAGAGTCAGTCCGAGATGGTGTGCTTGCTTGTGACAAGCAACTGTACTGAGCCCAAAATTCAGACATTTAACTGTGACTGTCTAGTCTACCTCATAATCTCACAAAGTGTGCATATCGCAAATTTCTCAATGCATCATTTTTTTGGAAAAGGGGTTGGAATTTTGCTGAAAAAAAAGTATATATTTTTTTAAGGGTAGACTTTCAACTGTGCATGTCTGTTTTGAACAGGTTTTGCTAGTCCAAGTTGACACCAATAAATGCCACACCTATACTGCAATCTAACAATTCTTATTAAATCCTTTTTGATATGGGTTTAAAAATTGGGATGAAAAAGTTGGCAATTGTTAATGTTGTACAGAACATATGGTGAAAGAAAAGTGGTGATGGATGAAGTTGTGCAAAAGAAAGAATAAACCCTATATCACGGCTATACATGTGGGAGCCGCTAGCAGAAGCCGCCCACCACTAGTGGCACCAGTCGCCCGGGCACTGGCCAAAAGAACAGTCCTCTATAGGCCTGCTTTAACGTCGGCATGCATATTAGTCTGGATGAAGTGGATGGCATTCTGAAATATATGGCACATCACAGAATGATGTTACCTCTGACAGTAACACCATCAAACTGAGTCAGTGATCTACACTGAACCGTCTACCTGATCCCAAATGATTTTGAGGGATAATTTTTAGACATATATATAAAAATTATCCATATATATATAAATACATACACACACATAAAATATATATATCTATATCTATATCTATATATATATATATATATATGAGTTAGTCGTCAAATGGACTGTTGGTTTCTACCAAGTTACCATCCATTTCAATGATGAGGTCACTTTGCCATTACTAAGGCAGTATTTATGATAAGGAGATTGAAAGAATTACTGTAGTGAGTCTTTTTCATTTATTGTGCTATAATTTTTCTGAAGGGGGGAATAATTGTTTTTTTTTTTTTTAAGAAAATTCCCCAAAATTCAGACATTTAACTGCAACTGTATCTCACTACCTCACAAAGTGGGCATGTTGCAAATTTCTCAATGTATCATTTTTGGAAAAGGATTGGATTTTGTTGTAAAAAATTTTTTTATTAACCCCTTTCCAACATTGGGCGTAATAGCATGCCGATGTCGGAGTCCCCGCCCCTTTCCGGACACTTGTCAGCTGATATATACAGTTGACATGTGTTCGCAACAGCCGTGGGTGGAATCACGATCCAACCGTGGCTGTTAACCAGCATTTAGCTCATGCTTACCGGAAGCGCATCATTAATCCAGCCCATCGGTGACCCCGTCACATGATAGCGGGTCACCAATGGGTCGTCATGACAACTAGAGGTCTCCAGCAGACCTCTATTGTTGTCATAGCTGGATTCCTTTGAGCATTTCTGCTACACACAAGCGATCTGATCTTTGCCTGTGTGTAGCAGAGGCGATCAGACAACTGCAGCTTCTAGTCTCCCATGGAGATTATTGAAGCATGCAAAAAGTAAAAAAAAAAAAAGTTTTTAAAAATATAAAAAAATATAAAAGTTCAAATCACATCCCATTCGCTTCATTGAAAATAAAACAATAAAAAAAATCAAATATACACGTATTTGGTATCACCGCGTTCAGAATCGTCCGATCTATCAATATGAAAAAATAATTAACCTGATCGCTAAACAGCGTAATGAGAAAAAAATTGAAAATGGCAGAATTACGTTTTTACAGTTATATCTACACCAAAATGGTATCAATAAAAATGTCAGCTTGATGCGCAAAAAAACAAGCCTTCACCCAGCCCCAGATCACAGAAAATGGAGACGCTACAGGTCTCAGAATATGGCGCCATACAGTACATGTGGGGGTTGCCTGGTTGCTAGGGAATCCTCACATGTACTCAGCCTGGCTAGTAACTGTAATTCATTCAGCTGCGGCGATGAAAACTAAATCTTCGAGCACTAAAAAATACTCGGAGACCACCCGAGCGTGCTCAGGAAAACCCGAGCAACGAGTACACTCGCTCATCACTAATCGCTATCCATCTTCTTTCTACAACTAACGCACCGTGCCAGGGACTATCTACATTGACTAAGGTAATTCTTTTATTAATCGCATAGTATAATTATTGTTTTTATTAGTGGCACTTAAGGTACCGGATCATCGGTAAAATTCACTGGGGGACCCAGAGACCTCATATATATATTTTGTCTGAGTCATTATATAATTTTTTTTTGTGTCCATTTTGTATTCCTGGAATTTCGCGGGACTCTTGGTGACATCACTACCCTAATCTATACCTTTATTTTGTTGGACCTAGTTGTTTCCACCTTTTCCACCTTCCGGTGATATTAAATATACCCACAGTGTGGTTCCAGGGGCGGGATTTTCCTGTATACTGGCCCTTGTAATATTTCTACGTGAGGACATACGTTCTTCTTTCTTGCAGACTCGCTTTACCACTCGTGGCATAGTGACTGGTTTCTGAGCGCTGTTTTAGACTTTTACGATTTTTATTGTAATTTTTACTTCTTGCCCAAACAGGCAGCTAGAACCCCCAAAGAACCCTGTGTCTAGCACCAGTGGAATATATATATTGGATGGAAGGATGAGCGGATGGATGGGCAGATGGATGGATGAGCGGATGGATGAGAAAAAAGATGGATGGATGAGAGAATGGATGAATGGATGGAGGGATGGATGGTTGAGCAAATGGATGGATGACGAGTAAATGGATGGATGGATGAGCGAATAAATGGATGTATGGATGGATGAGCGAATAGATGGATGGATGAGAGAATAGATGGATGGGTGAGCGAATGGATGGGTGAGTGAATAGATGGATGAGCAAATGGATGGATGTATGTATGAGCGAATGGATGGATGGATGAAAGAATAGATGGATGGATGAGTGAATGAATGGATGAGTGAATGATGGATGAGCAAATGGATGGAAGATGGATGGATGGATGGATGGATGAAAGAATAGATGGATGGATGAGTGAATGAATGGATGAGTGAATAGATGGATGAGCAAATGGATGGATGATGGATGGATGGATGGATGAGCGAATGGATGGATGGATGAAAGAATAGATGGATGGATGAGCGAATGGATGGATGGATGAAAGAATAGATGGATGGATGAGCGAATGGATGGATGAGCAAATGGATGGATGGATGGATGAGTGAATGGATGAATGGATGAGTGAATGGATGGATGGATGAATGAATGGATAGATGGGTGGATGAGCAAATTAATGGATGGATGAGTAAATGGATGAATGAGCGAATGAATGGATGGATGGATGAGTGAATGAATGGATGGATGAGTGAATGAATAGATGGATGGATGAGTGAATGGATGGATGAGTAGATGGAAGAGTGGATGGATGGATGAGCGAATGGATGGATGGATGGATGAGCGAATAGATTCCCTGCACCTTGATCTATTCTGTGGGCACCGCACACTTATGACTCAGTTCAGGGACCAATTACAACTGCCGTGCAACTTTTTTTCCGGTCCACTGCTGGCATTCATTTTTGGTATACTTTATGATGCTTTTGATTTGTAAATAATGATGAATTTTTAAGTAACTTCACATTTCTGGCAGAAACGCCTTGTGTGAGTCAGGCCCTTAGAATTGTATTTATGAATGACCCGTGAGCATCGCCACGGCCTCTGTCAGCACCTCCATAACTTTTTATTTTTACTATCCATATGAAACGACCGAGGAAGTAATTTAAATGTATAACGTGTGATCCCCGAGAGATCCATTGTGTAAAAGTCTAGGCGCCCAGCGTGCAGACTTTACATACTGTACAATGCATTTCTAAATACATATAAAGAGTGACAGGCGCAGCAGTGCACCAATATATAGTAAGTACAGGGAAGGCGGCCATTAAAATAACAGATGACTACGCAGGTTAATGTATTCTCTCTTTATAGCTTCCTTTGTATTTATGTATATTAATATGAGGTTTAATGTAGACTGGAGGAATTGGAATGCATTGAGGGAGAATGCTATGATAAATTACCGCGATACATAATTTATGCAAAACCAGCGTTATGTGGATTCTACATAAATAAAGAGCGAGATCTCGGCGATCGGAACGTCAGGGCTTTTTTTTTACTTCCTTCGGTGACTTATTTGGTGTCCTACTTTATATAAAATGGGTTACAGAAGACGACGGTATTTGTTGTCTTTAATCATATGAAGTTAGGTTACACAGGATTTATGGTCTTAAAGGGGTTGTAAGCCCATTTATATTTCGGCTATTAGGAAATTCTGAGTTAATAAAGGGGCCCTTTGTTGGTCTTGGTCAGAGTTTAAAGTGGTTAGAAATGGAGCGTCTATCGCTCTGGAGGAACCATCCTGTCCAATACTACTCAGGTGGCCCATTGGTCTTAATGAGTACTGTGCAATACCTGATTTCTCCAGTGGTGGTGCTGTAGAGAAATCAAACACTTACTGCACATCTCTTTCTGAGATTACAGATGATCGCGGGGGTTAAAAGAAAGAGGACGCTAGTGGAGAACACTAGTGGCGGGCATTATACTATGTGTGGGGGACTGTGGTTGATCATGCTGTGTAGGGAGCTGAGGGGGCATTACACTATGTGGGGGGGGGGCTATGGGGGCATCATACTTTTGGAGAGGTGTGGGGACATCATATTATGTGGGGACTGTGTGGTGGACCATGGTGGCCATTATACTGTGTGGAGGCTGTGAGGCATCATGATGTGTGTAGGAGTGTGGTCGATCATACCGTGTAGGGAGCTGAGGCCGCATTATACTATGTGTGGGGGCTATGGTGGCATCATACATTTGGAGAGCTGTTAGGGATATCATACTGTGTGATGGGCTGTGGGGACATCATATTGTATGGGGGACTGTGGGAACCATGATACTGTGTGGAGGACGTGGGGACTTTATGATGTCTGTTCGACTGTGGTTGATCATACTGTGTAGGGAGCTGAGGGGGCATTATACTATGTGTGAGGACTATGGCGACTTCCTACTTTTGGAGAGCAGTGGGGACATCATGTTATGTTGGGACTGTGAGAGCCATGATACTGTGTGGTGAACCATGGTGGCGATTATACTGTGTGGAGGCTCTGGGGACATTATGACGTGTGTGGGACTGTGGTTGATCATGCTGTGTAGGGAGCATTATACTATGTGGGGGGGGCTATGGCGGCATCATACTTTTGGAGAGCTGTTAGGGATATCATACTATATGTGGTGGGCTGTGAGGACATCATATTGTATGGTGGACTGTGGGGCCATTATACTGTGTGGAGGCATCAAGATGTGTTTGGAGCTGTGAGGACATCATACTGTAGGAGCATCATACTTTGTTGGGGGTCTTATAATGTATGTAAGGGCCTTTAAGGGTGTCATACTCTGTGTAAAGAGCAGATGAGGCATCATGCTGTGCTGTGGTCATTGTGATAGCACCATACTCTGTTGTGTTGGGGGTGTCATACTTTGCTGAGGCCACTGTGGGGTTATCATCCTGTGCATGGCGAGCTACTGCTGAGCAAGTCACTGTGGGACTGTCATACTGTGTATGGGGATAAGTGGCATCATACTTTATGGGGGCTACGAAAGGATATCATAGTGGAGGAGAACACTAGGATGCTTAAATAGGGGAAAAATAGTGTGTAAGTGCCGCCATACACGTCCCTCTTTTTGTCTGCCCTTCTGTAACTGCGTCTATGTGCCGTGATGCTGTCTATTCCGGCAACTATCTTGTTTGGAGAAAGGAAGGGTGCCCAATTAGAACTTTTCCATGGAGGCGGTCTCCAAAACAGGTAAAAAAAGATCTCGCTCTCTAATATTGTTCTGGGTTTTACTACCCAAGACAGAAGAATATGCTGCTTGGTTTCCACTTCTTGCTCTTTGCACAACCTTGGACCACATCTCTTGCGGAACCTCTGTATGGATCTACCCACCCAAAGGACTAAATGAAGCCAGATGCCACATAAAGAAAACAATATCTGTCCCATCATGGTTTTACCCATCACTTCGGTAAAGCCTCTTCCACTTGTAAATATGGGAATGTCTTTGGACAAATGGACAGGATTGAGAATATCCCTTTGCGTCTACAGTTCCTGTGTTACGGTTCCTCATGTTTAGAGACCATAAACAGGTCCAGTGTGTAGTCTGATGTCACGGACATGGCAAACATCTACCTCATCCCCCATTATTTGGATCACAATCTTGTTAGCTATTACTGTGCGTATGTATCATCAACACGAAACATCCCTAGTGAAATAGATCCTAGCGACAAGTGACTATCTCCAAAGTCACCACCAAGGAGAGTTGTCCACTCTTGGCCCTTTGTGGTTCTTTTTCTATTTGAGCTTGGTCTCATTCTCTGCTACTCTACTCTGAAAGTCTGGCCTTGGAGAAAAATTTAGTAAATGACCAAATTATGCCAATGCTGGATAGACAGCTGTATATATGTATATGTCAACTTACTAGGAAAATAATGGTGCAACGTAAGGGTTTTCTTGAAGATATCACCGGAGAAATGTTAGCCCATGCTGAGTCCATGTCATTTCACAGCTGTGTGGTTCAAAAACTGAATCAATTATTTCAGCAATAACATTGTCATTATTTCCATGGTTCATGATACGTGAAGTAGGGCTTTTTGCCGCCATTGTTGTTACACACGTATGATTCCAGAAACCAAGACATGCAAATCTAACTGGAGAACACGCACCTCAAACCAGGAAAATGTTACAGTATACATTTCTCCCAATATATAGGGTCCACCCCAGGCATTTGCGAAATGCTCGCGGTGTTAACTCTGGGTGGGGGAGAACACTTATTTTATTTAATATGGCCATTCAGTTGTTTTGTTTTTTTAATTTCCATATCATCTTGCGGTATTAATCTATGATTAGTGATGGGCGAACCTGAACAGTAAAGTTCGGGATCTATACAAAACGTCTACTGTTTGGGTACAAAACTCACACAGTCTTCTCCAGGAAGTCTGTGTTACTGTTCGGGTTCGTCATCCCGAAAATTGGGTGTTTCCAATGCTGTTATCTGCATGACAGCACGAGAAACACCGACGGCTCTGATGGGCTGTAAGAGAGCTGAGGTCCATAAGACAGCCAGCTGCTGTGACAGGCGGTAAAAATATTACCTGCTGTCACAGAGGCTTTGGCTCATGTGAGTACTTCTCTCATCAGCCTACACCTACTACTGCTAATAATATTGAGAGCAGGCGCAGTTCATGGGAGTATTCATCAGCCGGCACATGCGCTATGCATCAATTTAAAAACAAAAATGACGCGGGATCTTTCTATTTTTGATAACCAGCATTGCAAAACTGACAGAAGCGGGTTGCAACCCTCAGCTGTCAGCTTCATCATAGTTATTTATTTAAATAATTCAAAAATGCAGCATGGGAACCCCTCTATTTTGGACAACCAGCCTTACTAAAGCTGACTGTAGAGGGTTGCAGCTCACAGCTGTCAGTTTTGCCTGGCTGGTTATAGAAAATACAGAGGAACCCACGCCGTGTTTTTTTAAATTAATTAATTTATTTTGCTGCTGTTAAAAAAAATGGACATGTCAGCGTGTTTTGCCCACGGACACATGGTCCGTGTAAAACAGACTGACATGTGCACAGACACATTCACTTGAATGGGTCTACGTGTGTAAGGCTAGGTTCACATTGCGTTAGGGCAATCCGTTTAGCGCATACGCTACCGGATTGCGCTAATGCAATGTCCCAAAAGGGATCGCGTTTGGCGATCCCGCTAGCGCAGATGCTCGATCTGCGCTAGCGATGAACGGACCTTGGATGCTGCAAGCAGCATTCGAGGTCCATCCGAAACTAACGGGGCATCGCTAGTGCATGCCAAAAATGGCATGCGTCAGCGATGCGTTAGCGACCCGTTAGCACATTGCGGTCAATGGGTGCGCTAACAGACCCGTTACATAGCGTTAATTGTGACAATTGCGCCATGTAACGGAGTCCGCTAGCGGACACCCATTAACGCAATGTGAACCTTGCCTAAGTGTCACGATATGGTATGAAATATCATAAGTAGTTCTCTTGCTCAAGGCTGTGTTTGACCTGGGAGGACTGAGTTAGCAGTCCACGAGGTGGACACCGGGAATCACGCCCCACTACGGCGAACACCCTATCGAATCTCTGACCAGGTGCAGCAGACTATGCGCCAAGAGATCGATGAGATGTTACAGCTGGGGGTGATTCGACGGTCAAAGAGCGCGTGGGCATCGCCTGTAGTTCTCGTGCCAAAGAAGGACCGGACCACACGGTTCTGCGTGGACTACAGGGGGCTCAACGCCATCACAGCCTCGGACGCGCACCCAATGCCGCGCATCGAGGAGCTGCTTGAGAAGTTAGCTGGCGCAAAATACCTGACAATAATGGATTTGAGTAGAGGATACTGGCAGATTCCCCTGAGCCCCGAGGCGCAGGAGAAGTCCGCTTTTATCACACCCTTTGGACTGTACGAGTCCACGGTCATGCCCTTCGGCATGAAGAATGCCCCTGCCACTTTCCAGTGGATGGTCAACCGCCTGCTTCAGGGACTGGAGACGTACGCCGTGGCGTACTTGGATGACATTGCCATCTTCAGTCCCTCCTGGAAGGAACACCTGCAGCATCTCGAGGAGGTGCTCAGGCGAATTCACCAAGCAGGACTGACTATCAAGCCGGGAAAGTGTCAGATGGGCATGAGGGAGGTTCACTACCTGGGGCACCGGGTAGGCGAAGGCACCATGGAGCCAGAGCATGGCAATGGTGATGGGTTGGCCCACCAGGGTGAACCTGCTGAGGTGCGCATGGAGGAGAACCATCAGGTCCTGCCTCCCTAGCGCACACCAAAAGGGGGAGGTGTCACGATATGGTATGAAATATCATAAGTAGTTCTCTTGCTCAAGGCTGTGGGCTAACAAGCCCCCCTTCCCTTTCATTCAGCCAAGAGCTGCTTTGCCCCTGCACTGGGGGAAGTTTTATGGCCGAACGGAATTTACGACTGGCATTTCCTGTGTAAGCCCTTGTCCAGCTAGAACAGGAAAAATGGCTCCAAAAATCCATGAAAGATTCTTTGTTTAGTTTTTGTTAGATATTAGGCAAACGATTTAAGCTAGAAATACGAAAATATATATTCGTAGTCCCACTCGGTGTAGCTACACATCTCATGACACTCGGGTTTCTAACTCCATCTGGTAAAGAAGTAGGGTTTTCTCTGTAAATATGTATCCCAGATAGGACATATTTGATCTCATTAGAATGCTCACGTTAATCTGAGATGAATGATGAGCTTTTTAGGACGCTGACATGTTTTGTAGTGAAGTTATAGAAATCAGAGAGAATAGTTTAAAGTTTATGCAGAATGTAGAGAGAGGAGGGTCTGGATAAGCCAGCCTTTCTGTGATGTCACAGCCTTAATGTTTTAAGTGTCTGGCAGGCTCTGAGGAGTCACTTTTTTGCTGATTTCTCCTTCTGGACTGCTTTGTCCTATTGTCCTGGAAGAGCTGAGTACATCCCATGGACTGGGATGTATGGAAACTGCACTAGCCTGGATGCCTGCAATGCTTTTAATATGTGAGTGTTATCTTTTCTCATTTATTCCCTTTATGTTATAATTACCCATGTACATATTTGCAATTGTCTCATTTGTAACATCTTTATAAACTATTTTTGATAAAGCACGGCCTAATTATTTTTAAGGGGACATACTATTATATGTTAGTTCGTTCATCCATGCTCTACACTTACCCAGTCTTCTGAAGTGAAATACGCTACTGTTACTGTTGTGTTGGGTTAGCTTCGGACCCGTTTAATCGAAGCTGGTGGCAGCGAAAGGGTGCTGACGGTTGGATTATGCTGAAGCAACTGCGGGTTTGATAATTATTGTTCCTGCCTGTGTGGGAGTAGTTATCGCGTCGCTGCAGCGTGCCCAATAGCCAGTACATAGCAGGCAGCCTTTCTGGCGACTAATTACCCAGGGTGCAGTACCTAATCTGACCTGAGAGTAAGGGGGCGCCAGAGAGCTGCAAGTGTTAAGTGGAACTGTAAGCGGGATATACATAAATCCCTGCAGTTCGTGGTATATAGAAAAGCAGTGGGATACCTAGAATAAGCCCCTGCTGTAAACTAAGAGGTCAATAGCCTTGTGTGTGGTTTTTCATCACATTGTTAGCAGTGGAGGGATAACTAAGATAAGCCCCCCTGCACATGTGATAGCCGTCTGTTGGCCTAAAGTCACCCTGATCCGTGACGTAGGGGTGACGGTCACGGTGTGAATCCTGACCCAGTGGTGACAGCGGTCAGGGGAATCGTGACAATTGGTGGCAAGGCGGTGGGATATCTTAGAGCATTAGTGATTTGGTTTGAGTAATCATTCCTCTCACTAAAAACTTGCAGAAAGTTCTTGCGAGGACTCTGCGCAAATAAGTTTGGAGAACGAACTCAGTGCTTTTTAGTTGTGAGACAATTGTGTACTGGTAATTATCCCCTCCCTTTCTCTTCGTTTTTCTATCCTATCTTTTATTTGGCAACCATGGTTGGGCTGGGAGAAACCTTTTATGAGCAGCAGACCAGAGACACCCTTGTTGCCTTATGCAAGACACAGCACATTGACTTTGCAAGCAAAAACAAAGCCCAACTGGTCGCAGATCTGGTGCAATGGGAAGCCGCTCGAGACCAATCTCAGAGCTCAGAGGCCGCAGAAGCCAGCACCAGCGAACATGGTGCTGCAGCAGAGGTCCAACCACTGAATGCTGGCCCTGTTAGCAATCCGGGCGAATTGGACCCCCACCTGCAGGCGGCCTTGAAAGAATTCCCCATTGACGACCATGAGAGACGTCTGCAGCTGATCCAGCAATACCAGGAGCGAGCCGAGAGAGAGGCCCGAGCTGAGAGAGAGGCCCAGCGAGCCGAGCGGCAAGCTGAGCGGGAGTACCAGCTGCAGTTAGCCCGACTGCAAATGCAGGGGTTGTCTCAGACCAACCGTGAGCCTAGCAGCGCTCAGACACCGAAGCCCCGGCCTGATCACTTTCCTGTTATGGAGAAGGACGGAGATTTGGACACTTTTCTGCGGGCCTTTGAGAAAGCCTGCAGGCAGTACCAGCTGCCTACAGATGAATGGGCCCGATACCTGACACCAGGGCTGAAAGGTAAAGCTCTGGAGGCGTTTGCTGCCCTCCCTCAAGAACAAGATGGTGACTATGAGGCCATCAAGCAGGCCCTGATAGCCAAGTACCAGCTTACACCCGAGGTGTACCGTAGAAAGTTCCGGACCCTCCAACGTGGCCCACACGACAGTTACAGTGATGTGGTGCATGGACTGGGGACCCACTTTGACCAGTGGACCCAAGGACTGTCAGTGACCACCTTTGCACAGCTGCGAGACCTGATGATCAAAGACCAGTTTTTTCATCTTTGCCCAGCTGAGGTGCGACAGTTCGTGATGGACAGAGAACCCAAAGACGTGACGAAAGCAGCGCAGATTGCCGATGCCTATGAGGCCAACCGTAGATCGGAAGCGCGGAAGCCAGTCACCACCAGCTGGAGAGGGGGTAAGCCTGCAACCAACGCCAGTGCCCCTGCCAGCCAGCACACCCGAGGTCCTGGCCCTGTGGCCAACAGCACCAGACCTACCACCGAACCTCGCACGTGTCACACCTGCAAGCGGCCTGGGCATATCAGTACCTTCTGTCCAGACAGGCCGAAGAACCCCCCAGCCAAGGCCCCAGGGCCTAATGCAGCAGTTCTTTTTGTGGGTGGTGTGGTTGGGAGGGTGTGTGACAACGTACAGCCCGTCACTGTGGGAGGCCATGTTGCTACAGGCCTCAAGGACACCGGGGCTGAACGAACCCTCATCCGACCCGAACTGGCGGCCCCTGAAGAAATCATTCCGGGGAAAACCCTAACTGTCACTGGGATTGGGGGCATCAGCTGTCCCTTACCAATGGCCCGGGTTTTTATTGATTGGGGTGCTGGGAGCGGGGTGAAGGAAGTGGGGCTGTCTGATAATTTGCCCACTGATGTTTTGTTGGGGACTGATTTGGGGAGGATGTATGCATACTACGTCCCTGACACCCCTCCCCAATCTACTAATGAGGGTAAAGTTAACCCTGATGATGATGATGATGGGAAATCGCATGTGTTACCTGACCATGCTTTATCTTGTATTGATGCATCTACTAATGATTTTTTCCCTAGGATTGATGGTGAAAATGTTGTACCTGTGCCAGCTGAACCTGATAATGATTTTTCTGTGAAGGTTAATGTGTCCATAGGTACAGGTGTGCCCAGCCACGTCGCTCTGCGGAGTGAGACGGCTGAGGAACCCCTAACAGGGGCAAGTGTCGGTGCTACAGGAAATGGGGAGATGCATGGGAACCGTGAGGAAGGTGACACCATGAAAGTGACCAGTGCCACCGAGGAAGGTAACTGGCCCATAAGTAGCACAGCCCCTGGAGTGTTGGGGGTGGATGGGGAGGTAGAGCCCATAGCAGCGCCGGCTGATGGGCCTGTAGAAACCCCCGGGGAGACAGCCTACGTAGCTGCTGTCACCCGCAGTCAGAGTGCCCGGAACGCAGATAACTGTCTGCCTTCCGGACCCTCCTCAGTCACCACTGTGACTGAACCAGAGGTGGACCCAGAGCAGGTCCAAGAGGGTTCCCGTGGGGAAGGGACCCTGACGTCGCTTTTGGCTTCCCCTAGCCAGGAGTTTCAGGCCGCTCTGCACACAGATGCGAGCCTAGAGAGTTTGAGACAACTCGCCGAGACGCCCCCCTCCGTGACTGATAAGGAGAGGGTGTTCTGGGAACGAGGAAGGTTATACCGGGAGACAGTACCCGGAGAATCACAAAAGGAGTGGTTGAGGGAAAGACAGCTGGTCGTCCCGCAGCAATTCCGGGGTGAGTTGTTGCGGATTGCCCATGAGATCCCGCTAGCTGGACACTTGGGGATCAGCAAAACTAAGGCCCGGCTGTCTCAACACTTCTATTGGCCTAAGATGGGGACAGATGTGTCAAACTACTGCCGCTCCTGTATCACTTGTCAAAGAGTGGGGAAGGCGGGGCCTGCTCTTAAGACTCCCCTGATCCCTTTGCCAGTGATAGAGGAGCTTTTCCAGAGGATCGCGGTGGACATTGTGGGCCCGCTGGCCGTCCCCAGCAGCTCTGGAAAGCAATACATCCTTACTGTGGTAGACTATGCTACCCGGTACCCAGAGGCAGTAGCTCTGTCGTCAACTAGGGCAGATAAGGTGGCGGATGCCCTGTTGGCCATCTTTTCACGTGTAGGATTTCCCAGGGAAATGCTTACTGATCAAGGGACCCAATTTATGTCTCGCCTAATGGAGGCTCTCTGTAAGAAAATGCAGGTGAAGCACCTGGTATCGAGTGCGTACCACCCACAGACCAATGGCTTGTGTGAACGCTTCAATGGTACCCTCAAACAGATGCTACGCATGCTGGTTGAGACTCAAGGGCGCGACTGGGAGCGGTACCTCCCACACCTGCTGTTCGCTTACCGAGAGGTTCCGCAGGCCTCGACGGGGTTCTCCCCCTTCGAGCTCCTGTACGGCAGGCGAGTTCGGGGACCCCTTGGGTTGGTAAGAGAATCCTGGGAAGAGGAGCCGAACCCTTCTGAAGTGTCCATAGTGGAGTATGTCATGCGCTTCCGTGACAAGATGCAGACCTTGACGCAGTTGGTGCATGACAACATGACGCAGGCTCAGGCTGATCAGAAGCACTGGTACGACCAGAACGCCCGGGAGCGGACCTACCACGTGGGTCAAAAGGTGTGGGTGCTGGTCCCCGTACCAACGGATAAGCTTCAGGCAACCTGGGAGGGCCCGTACGTCGTCCACCAACAGCTCAACCCGGTCACTTACGTGGTCACGCTTGACCACGCTCGGGGTAGGCGAAAGGCCTTTCACGTCAATATGATGAAGGCTCATCACGAACGTGAACCTTTCGTCCTCCCGGTCTGCAGCTTGCCCGAAGACGGTGAGGAAGACACCCTCCTGGACATACTGGCCCAAGCCAAGGCCAATGGGTCCATCGAGGATGTGGAGGTAAGCGCCTCGTTAACTGAACCCCAGCGGGTGCAGTTGCAAACCACCCTGGAACCTTTCCGGGTCGTGTTCTCCAACCGACCTGGGAGGACTGAGTTAGCAGTCCACGAGGTGGACACCGGGAATCACGCCCCACTACGGCGAACACCCTATCGAATCTCTGACCAGGTGCAGCAGACTATGCGCCAAGAGATCGATGAGATGTTACAGCTGGGGGTGATTCGACGGTCAAAGAGCGCGTGGGCATCGCCTGTAGTTCTCGTGCCAAAGAAGGACCGGACCACACGGTTCTGCGTGGACTACAGGGGGCTCAACGCCATCACAGCCTCGGACGCGCACCCAATGCCGCGCATCGAGGAGCTGCTTGAGAAGTTAGCTGGCGCAAAATACCTGACAATAATGGATTTGAGTAGAGGATACTGGCAGATTCCCCTGAGCCCCGAGGCGCAGGAGAAGTCCGCTTTTATCACACCCTTTGGACTGTACGAGTCCACGGTCATGCCCTTCGGCATGAAGAATGCCCCTGCCACTTTCCAGTGGATGGTCAACCGCCTGCTTCAGGGACTGGAGACGTACGCCGTGGCGTACTTGGATGACATTGCCATCTTCAGTCCCTCCTGGAAGGAACACCTGCAGCATCTCGAGGAGGTGCTCAGGCGAATTCACCAAGCAGGACTGACTATCAAGCCGGGAAAGTGTCAGATGGGCATGAGGGAGGTTCACTACCTGGGGCACCGGGTAGGCGAAGGCACCATGGAGCCAGAGCATGGCAATGGTGATGGGTTGGCCCACCAGGGTGAACCTGCTGAGGTGCGCATGGAGGAGAACCATCAGGTCCTGCCTCCCTAGCGCACACCAAAAGGGGGAGGTGTCACGATATGGTATGAAATATCATAAGTAGTTCTCTTGCTCAAGGCTGTGGGCTAACAAGCCCCCCTTCCCTTTCATTCAGCCAAGAGCTGCTTTGCCCCTGCACTGGGGGAAGTTTTATGGCCGAACGGAATTTACGACTGGCATTTCCTGTGTAAGCCCTTGTCCAGCTAGAACAGGAAAAATGGCTCCAAAAATCCATGAAAGATTCTTTGTTTAGTTTTTGTTAGATATTAGGCAAACGATTTAAGCTAGAAATACGAAAATATATATTCGTAGTCCCACTCGGTGTAGCTACACATCTCATGACACTCGGGTTTCTAACTCCATCTGGTAAAGAAGTAGGGTTTTCTCTGTAAATATGTATCCCAGATAGGACATATTTGATCTCATTAGAATGCTCACGTTAATCTGAGATGAATGATGAGCTTTTTAGGACGCTGACATGTTTTGTAGTGAAGTTATAGAAATCAGAGAGAATAGTTTAAAGTTTATGCAGAATGTAGAGAGAGGAGGGTCTGGATAAGCCAGCCTTTCTGTGATGTCACAGCCTTAATGTTTTAAGTGTCTGGCAGGCTCTGAGGAGTCACTTTTTTGCTGATTTCTCCTTCTGGACTGCTTTGTCCTATTGTCCTGGAAGAGCTGGTACATCCCATGGACTGGGATGTATGGAAACTGCACTAGCCTGGATGCCTGCAATGCTTTTAATATGTGAGTGTTATCTTTTCTCATTTATTCCCTTTATGTTATAATTACCCATGTACATATTTGCAATTGTCTCATTTGTAACATCTTTATAAACTATTTTTGATAAAGCACGGCCTAATTATTTTTAAGGGGACATACTATTATATGTTAGTTCGTTCATCCATGCTCTACACTTACCCAGTCTTCTGAAGTGAAATACGCTACTGTTACTGTTGTGTTGGGTTAGCTTCGGACCCGTTTAATCGAAGCTGGTGGCAGCGAAAGGGTGCTGACGGTTGGATTATGCTGAAGCAACTGCGGGTTTGATAATTATTGTTCCTGCCTGTGTGGGAGTAGTTATCGCGTCGCTGCAGCGTGCCCAATAGCCAGTACATAGCAGGCAGCCTTTCTGGCGACTAATTACCCAGGGTGCAGTACCTAATCTGACCTGAGAGTAAGGGGGCGCCAGAGAGCTGCAAGTGTTAAGTGGAACTGTAAGCGGGATATACATAAATCCCTGCAGTTCGTGGTATATAGAAAAGCAGTGGGATACCTAGAATAAGCCCCTGCTGTAAACTAAGAGGTCAATAGCCTTGTGTGTGGTTTTTCATCACATTGTTAGCAGTGGAGGGATAACTAAGATAAGCCCCCCTGCACATGTGATAGCCGTCTGTTGGCCTAAAGTCACCCTGATCCGTGACGTAGGGGTGACGGTCACGGTGTGAATCCTGACCCAGTGGTGACAGCGGTCAGGGGAATCGTGACACTAAGTATCTCCGGTATGGGTGGAAACTGTCACCACACATACGGGACTCAATGACGTCCCTCATAAGGGGCAATCCACAAGCAAAATAAGTTCCTCCTCTTCGACTGTTCTATACTACATGACATAATAGACCCCTCGGCCTCATCAAGGACATGTCATCATTCTTTGACGCAAACTTGTAAAATTAAAGTTATGGAGAAGCCATTTTAGGGGACTTGTACCAAGTGAATCATAAGTTGCTCAAATTTGTCAGATCGAGGAAATTCCTAAAAATTTGACACAAATTTGATTTGCATCAAATAGATTTGCGCATCTTTATTGCAGGGTGTAGCTATATGTTTATTCAACCAGCATACAGACCATTACTGCTGGACGGTCCCACCTCAATTAGCTTCTCATTGGGACCCCCTAGACTACGCTGCAACCCCGGCACAAAAACCACAAACTTAACCTCAAAGCTAATTACACAGACTCGTTGTGCGCTAGAAAGCTATATGGACACTCAACGAGTTCTGCGCTGGTCTGACATTGGAAATTCATAGAGAATAAGGAGTCGAATACATTGCCTGGAAGAAACATGAAATTGGACTTGGAAATGCAGTTCTTGTATACAAACCTCCATAAATATAAAGCAAATGATGTGAGATTACCCCCCACCAGCACACATCCATATGCAGATATGTTCCCCACAGCACTAAACATAGTACTACACAGCGCTATGTACGTCCTTTACCGGGAGAATAATCATACGCCCCGCAGAGCGCTGCTTACCAGTCACCCAGCTTTCTGCCCGGAATTGCTGGTAGAGCGATACTTAATGTTCCCATCGGTACAAAAAAGAATTCACTGTTACATTGCATTGTCTGCTACAGATGAGCAAGAAGCATTTAGATATACAGGGTGGGCCGTTTATAAGGCTAGACCTGGGTGGGCCATGTATGTGGAAACACCTAAATAAAATGGGAATGGTTGGTGATATTAACTTCCTGTTTGTGGCACATTAGTATATGGAAGGGGGAAAACTTTTCAAGATGGGTGGTGACCATGGCGGCCATTTTGAAGTCGGCCATTTTTAAATGCAACTTTGCAAATGGCCCACTCAGGTGTATCCATATAAATGGAACACCCTATGTTATTATTTTGGAATCATACAATGCCTGGAGCACATTTTTTGATACGGAGCTCTAAGTTTCTTGCTCAGACATAAAGTTCAGTGTGAAATGGCAGCGTGCAATCAACACTGGGGGAAGCTTAGCGCATTTTTTGTTCCAGTGGTATAAAAATGGTGTAAGCATAGCCAGAATGATGGAATATTCCAAAAACATATTCCCTAACAAAGGATGCTCTCCAAAAATTGTAGAGGGTGAATTTCATCATATAAAAACAGGCGGACAACAGTACAACCATGGAGCAAACGGAAAGGCATACAATATCAGAGGGAGAAGAACAAAAGGTAGGGTCTCGAAATATTGACCACATTATGCATCGCAATGTGCTCTACTAAGGTCCCCCTACTGAACCCTAGGATGAGAAAAGAGGCGATAACTATATGCTCAAATAATCTCAAGTCTCTTCTACTATGACCTAATCAGTATATAGACAAGAATATATAAATGAGCACACAATCATCTTTAAAATTCTAACAGGTAATGGTGACACATGGAAGTTGATAGTATTAAACCTTTTACCCATCAAATAATATGCCTAAAAGTTGCAACGGAGCCCCAACGCGCATTTTGCTATTGCTTCCTCGGGGGCAGCGTGTTCTCTGCTGTGAGTGGCGTTTACATATTCTCTCATAGCCAATAGTGACAGGGAGAGAGAATGTATCTAACCGCGCCCATGGAGCGCATGAGAGCAGGACTTTTGCCTCCAGGACGTCTCTTCCGGTGTCGCAGCAGCGGTGCGTGTCAGGAACAAGTGTTCCGGTGATGTGAGTGGAACACATCGTTTTGTGTGGATACCTTCTGGAATGAAGGTGGATGGAAAGAGCAAGTCTCATGCACTACCCATTGGTAAAACATCCCATGGTATCATAAGGTATCATGTGGGATGACAGTGGCGGCCTGTTATGAAAGGTAATTCAGTACCACAATGGACATAGAGGTCAGCGCACATACAGTGACCTGGCAATAACCCAAAAAACAAGAACGAGCTCTGAGACGTGGGAACTCTGCTGACCGCAATCCCCAATCCTCTCCAACACACTAAAAGCAGCCGTGGATTGCGCCTAACGCTCCCTATGCAACTCGGCACGGCCTGAGAAACTAGCTAGCCTGAAGATAGAAAATAAGCCCACCTTGCCTCAGAGAAATACCCCAAAGGAAAAGGCAGCCCCCACATATAATGACTGTGAGTTAAGATGAAAAGACAAACGTAGAGATGAAATAGATTTAGCAAAGTGAGGCCCAACTTTCTGAACAGAGCGAGGATAGGAAAGGTAACTTTGCGGTCAACACAAAATCCTACAAAAACCACGCAAAGGGGGCAAAAAGACCCTCCGTACTGAACTAACAGCACGGAGGTACACCCTCTGCGTCCCAGAGCTTCCAGCAAGCAGAAAAAAACAAACTGACAAGCTGGACAGAAAAGAACAGCAAACAAATAGCAAAGAGGAACCTAGCTATGCAGAGCATCAGGCCACAGGAACGATCCAGGAGGAAACAGGTCCAACACTAGAACATTGACTGGAAGCCAGGATCAAAGCACTAGGTGGAGTTAAATAGAGCAGCACCTAACGACTTCACCACATCACCTGAGGAAGGAAACTCAGAAGCCGCAGTACCACTTTCCTCCACCAACGGAAGCTCACAGAGAGAACCAGCCGAAGTACCACTTGTGACCACAGGAGGGAGCTCTGCCACAGAATTCACAACAGTACCCCCCCTTGAGGAGGGGTCACCGAACCCTCACCAGAGCTCCCAGGACAACCAGGATGAGCCATATGAAAGGCACGAACAAGATCGGGAGCATGGACATCAGAGGCAAAGACCCAGGAATTATCTTCCTGAGCATAACCCTTCCACTTAACCAGATACTGGAGTTTCCGCCTTGAAACACGAGAATCCAAAATCTTCTCCACAATATACTCCAACTCCCCCTCCACCAAAACCGGGGCAGGAGGATCAACAGATGGAACCATAGGTGCCACGTATCTCCGCAACAATGACCTATGGAATACGTTATGTATGGAAAAAGAATCTGGAAGGGTCAGACGAAAAGACACAGGATTAAGAACCTCAGAAATCCTATACGGACCAATAAAACGAGGTTTAAACTTAGGAGAGGAAACCTTCATAGGAATATGACGAGAAGATAACCAAACCAAGTCCCCAACCTGAAGTCGGGGACCCACACAGCGTCTGCGATTAGCGAAACGTTGAGCCTTCTCCTGGGACAAATTCAAATTGTCCACCACATGAGTCCAAATCTGCTGCAACCTGTCCACCACAGTATCCACACCAGGACAGTCCGAAGGCTCAACCTGCCCTGAAGAGAAACGAGGATGGAACCCAGAGTTGCAGAAAAACGGTGAAACCAAGGTAGCCAAGCTGGCCCGATTATTAAGGGCGAACTCAGCCAAAGGCAAAAAGGACACCCAGTCATCCTGATCAGCAGAAACAAAGCATCTCAGATATGTTTCCAAGGTCTGATTGGTTCGTTCGGTCTGGCCATTAGTCTGAGGATGGAAAGCCGAGGAAAAAGACAAGTCAATGCCCATCCTACCACAAAAGGCTCGCCAAAACCTCGAAACAAACTGGGAAACTCTGTCAGAAACGATATTCTCTGGAATGCCATGTAAACGAACCACATGCTGGAAAAACAATGGCACCAAATCAGAGGAGGAAGGCAATTTAGACAAGGGTACCAAATGGACCATCTTAGAGAAGCGATCACAGACCACCCAAATGACTGACATCTTTTGAGAGACAGGAAAATCTGAAATAAAATCCATAGAGATATGTGTCCAAGGCCTCTTCGGGACCGGCAAGGGCAAAAGCAACCCACTGGCACGAGAACAGCAGGGCTTAGCCCGAGCACAAATCCCACAGGACTGCACAAAAGTACGCACATCCCGCGACAGAGATGGCCACCAAAAGGATCTAGCCACTAACTCTCTGGTACCAAAGATTCCAGGATGACCAGCCAACACCGAACAATGAACCTCAGAGATAACTTTATTCGTCCACCTATCAGGGACAAACAGTTTCTCCGCTGGGCAACGATCAGGTTTATTAGCCTGAAATTTTTGCAGCACCCGCTGCAAATCAGGGGAGATGGCAGACACAATTACTCCCTCTTTGAGGATACCCGCCGGCTCAGATACACCCGGAGAGTCGGGCACAAAACTCCTAGATAGAGCATCCGCCTTCACATTTTTAGAGCCCGGAAGGTATGAAATCACAAAGTCAAAACGGGCAAAAAACAACGACCAACGAGCTTGTCTAGGATTCAACCGCTTGGCGGACTCGAGATAAGTCAAGTTCTTATGATCAGTCAAGACCACCACGCGATGCTTAGCTCCTTCAAGCCAATGACGCCACTCCTCGAATGCCCACTTCATGGCCAGCAACTCTCGATTGCCCACATCATAATTTCGCTCAGCAGGCGAAAACTTCCTGGAAAAGAAGGCGCATGGTTTCATCACCGAGCAATCAAAACTTCTCTGCGACAAAACAGCCCCTGCTCCAATCTCAGAAGCATCAACCTCGACCTGGAACGGAAGCGAAACATCTGGTTGACACAACACAGGGGCAGAAGAAAAACGACGCTTCAACTCTTGAAAAGCTTCCACCGCAGCAGAAGACCAATTGACCAAATCAGCACCTTTCTTGGTCAAATCAGTCAATGGTTTAGCAATACTAGAAAAATTGCAGATGAAGCGACGATAAAAATTAGCAAAGCCCAGGAACTTTTGCAGACTTTTCAGAGATGTCGGCTGAGTCCAATTATGGATGGCTTGGACCTTAACAGGGTCCATCTCGATAGTAGAAGGGGAAAAGATGAACCCCAAAAATAAAACCTTCTGAACACCAAAGAGACACTTTGATCCCTTCACAAACAAAGAATTAGCACGCAGGACCTGAAACACCGTTCTGACCTGCTTCACATGAGACTCCCAATCATCCGAGAAGATCAAAATGTCATCCAAGTACACAATCAGGAATTTATCCAGGTACTCTCGGAAGATGTCATGCATAAAGGACTGAAACACTGATGGAGCATTGGCAAGTCCGAATGGCATTACTAGATACTCAAAATGGCCCTCGGGCGTATTAAATGCAGTTTTCCACTCATCGCCTCGCTTAATACGCACAAGATTATACGCACCACGAAGATCTATCTTGGTGAACCAACTAGCCCCCTTAATCCGAGCAAACAAATCAGATAACAATGGCAAGGGGTACTGAAATTTAACCGTGATCTTATTTAGAAGGCGGTAATCTATACAAGGTCTCAGTGAACCATCCTTCTTGGCTACAAAAAAGAACCCTGCTCCTAATGGCGACGATGACGGGCGAATATGCCCCTTCTCCAAAGACTCCTTCACATAACTCCGCATAGCGGCGTGCTCAGGCACAGATAAATTAAACAGTCGACCTTTAGGGAATTTACTACCAGGAATCAAATCGATAGCACAATCACAATCCCTATGCGGAGGTAGGGTATCGGACTTGGGCTCATCAAATAAATCCCGGTAATCAGACAAGAACTCAGGAACCGCAGAAGGGGTGGATGACGAAATAGTCAGAAATGGGACATCACCATGTACCCCCTGACAACTCCATCTGGACACAGACATGGATTTCCAATCTAATACTGGATTATGGACTTGTAGCCATGGCAACCCCAACACGACCACATCATGCAGATTATGCAACACCAGAAAGCGAATAACCTCCTGATGTGCAGGAGCCATGCACATGGTCAGCTGGGTCCAGTACTGAGGCTTATTCTTGGCCAAAGGCGTAGCATCAATTCCTCTCAATGGAATAGGACACTGCAAGGGCTCCAAGAAAAACCCACAACGCCTAGCATACTCCAAGTCCATCAAATTCAGAGCAGCGCCTGAGTCCACAAATGCCATGACAGAATACGATGACAAAGAGCAGATCAAGGTAACAGACAGAAGAAATTTTGACTGTACCGTACCAATGGTGGCAGACCTAGCGAACCGCTTAGTGCGCTTAGGACAATCAGAGATAGCATGAGTGGAATCACCACAGTAGAAACACAGCCCATTCAGACGTCTGTGTTCTTGCCGTTCAACTCTGGTCAAAGTCCTATCGCACTGCATAGGCTCAGGTTTAAGCTCAGGTAATACCGCCAAATGGTGCACAGATTTACGCTCGCGCAAGCGTTGACCGATCTGAATGGCCAAAGACATAGACTCATTCAGACCAGTAGGCATAGGAAATCCCACCATGACATCCTTAAGGGCTTCAGAGAGACCCTTTCTGAAAATAGCTGCGAGCGCACCTTCATTCCACTGAGTGAGTACGGACCACTTTCTAAATTTCTGACAATATACCTCTATTTCATCCTGACCCTGACACAGAGCCAGCAAATTCTTCTCTGCCTGATCCACAGAATTAGGCTCATCGTACAGCAATCCGAGCGCCAGGAAAAATGCATCGATATTACTTAATGCAGGATCTCCTGACGCAAGAGAAAATGCCCAGTCCTGAGGGTCGCCACGCAAAAAAGAAATAACGATCCTAACTTGTTGAACTGGGTCACCAGAGGAGCGAGGTTTCAAAGCCAGAAATAGTTTACAATTATTTTTGAAACTCAGAAATTTAGTTCTATCTCCAAAAAACAAATCAGGAATAGGAATTCCCGGTTCTAACATAGAATTCTGAACCACAAAGTCTTGAATACTTTGTACTCTTGCCGTGAGCTGATCCACACATGAAGACAGACCTTTAATGTCCATTGCTACACCTGTGTCCTGAACCACCCAAATGTCTAGGGGAAAAAAAAGGCAAAACACAGTGCAAAGAAAAAAAAATGGTCTCAGAACTTCTTTTTTCCCTCTATTGGGAATCATTAGTACTTTTGTCTTCCAGTACTGTTATGAAAGGTAATTCAGTACCACAATGGACATAGAGGTCAGCGCACATACAGTGACCTGGCAATAACCCAAAAAACAAGAACGAGCTCTGAGACGTGGGAACTCTGCTGACCGCAATCCCCAATCCTCTCCAACACACTAAAGGCAGCCGTGGATTGCGCCTAACGCTCCCTATGCAACTCGGAACGGCCTGAGAAACTAGCTAGCCTGAAGATAGAAAATAAGCCCACCTTGCCTCAGAGAAATACCCCAAAGGAAAAGGCAGCCCCCACATATAATGACTGTGAGTTAAGATGAAAAGACAAACGTAGAGATGAAATAGATTTAGCAAAGTGAGGCCCAACTTTCTGAACAGAGCGAGGATAGGAAAGGTAACTTTGCGGTCAACACAAAATCCTACAAAAACCACGCAAAGGGGGCAAAAAGACCCTCCGTACCGAACTAACGGCACGGAGGTACACCCTCTGCGTCCCAGAGCTTCCAGCAAGCAGAAAAAAACAAACTGACAAGCTGGACAGAAAAGAACAGCAAACAAATAGCAAAGAGGAACCTAGCTATGCAGAGCATCAGGCCACAGGAACGATCCAGGAGGAAACAGGTCCAACACTAGAACATTGACTGGAAGCCAGGATCAAAGCACTAGGTGGAGTTAAATAGAGCAGCACCTAACGACTTCACCACATCACCTGAGGAAGGAAACTCAGAAGCCGCAGTACCACTTTCCTCCACCAACGGAAGCTCACAGAGAGAACCAGCCGAAGTACCACTTGTGACCACAGGAGGGAGCTCTGCCACAGAATTCACAACAGCGGCCATGTTGAATAAGGGCATAGAGATGGGCAAGACCCAAAGTTCAACAGTTAGATCCAAATCTCCCTATGGAAAAGTTGAAAGGAATATAATGAAATAGACCTTTATAGCACTGGGTTCAAGTGCAAAGGTTTCTATACATAGTGCCAAAAAGAGGTGAAAAAATATATTACAATATAACAGTACACTACAGTATTACAATGTAACGCGCATACAACGGCGATGTTAAACACACAAATAGATTACCGGGTCACCTCTCATGCCCATAATGTGGTTGACGCGCTAGGAGTCTTCCAGAGGAATGGTCTAATATTCTAAAATAAGGCACATAGTTCAATGTTGGGTCGTCTCCTGCTACTAAAAAACGTGAAGAACACAAATAACGCACAATTAAAATCAAATCTAAAAATTCTCCATTATTGAAAAGAGAAAAGTTTCTAGAACTCATAACATAACTTATAAGAAGGATGAGAAGCTCAATTTCTCATTTTTCCGAGGTTCACTATCTAGCAACACTCGAGCTGTGCTAGCCTGCATTTAAGATCATACCCTGATACCGCCACGGATACGATCGGTTCCTCGTATTTTCAGTAGATCAGGATTGCAGGCATATCGGAGCTGGAAGTGGCGGGGGATCGTCTTTAGGGATGCCATTTCATCAACGGAAAGGGCTGCCTTAATGTCCCTGACATGTTCCCTTATACGTATCCGCTGCTCCCCATAAATTACACTGCAGGGTACGTGGCATAGTAGACTACGAAGTCACTGCTACATGAAATGCATTCTCTAACCTGGAAAGTTTGCTTCCTATCAGATGAGCAAAACGTAGCGATTCTCAGTGTTCTGACATGCCAAACATGACCCGTATGGAAAGCATAGTGGTTTGCAGAACATTGGATTTGTGGTTAGCACTGTATGGTGGCTCAGTGGTTAAAATGTCCACAGTGGCTCAGTGGTTAGTGTTGTATGGTGACTCAGTGGTTAGCACTGTACGGTGGCCCAATGGTAAGCACTGTATGGTGGCTCAGTGATTAGCACTGTACAGCGGCTTAGTGGTTAGCACTGTATGGTAGCTCAGTGGTAAGCACTTTATGGTGGCTCAGTGGTTAGCACTATAAGGCAGCTCAGTGTTTAGCACTGTATGGTAGCCCAATGGTTAGCACTGTATGGTGGCTCATTTATTAGCACTGTACAGCAGCTCAGTGATTAGCACTGTATGCTGGTTCAGTGGTTAGCACTGTATGGTGACTAAGTGTTTGGCACTATACGGCAGCTCAGTGGTTAGCACTGTACAGTAGCTCAGTGGCTAGCACTGTATGGTGGCTAAGTAGTTAGCACTGTACGGTGGCTCAGTGGTTAGCACTGTATGGTGGCTCAGTGGTTAGCACTGTATGGTGGTTCAGTGGTTAGCACTGTACAGTGGCTTAGTGGTTAGCACTGTACGGTGGTTCAGTGGTTAGCACTGTATGGTGGTTCAGTGGTTAGCATTGTATGGTGGCTCAGTGGTTAGCATTGTATGGTGGCTCAGTGGTTATCATTGTATGGTGGCTCAGTGGTAATCATTGTATGGTGGCTCAGTGGTTAGCATTGTATGGTGGCTCAGTGGTTAGCACTGTATGGTGGCTCAGTGGTTAGCACTGTATGGTGGCTCAGTGGTTAGCACTGTATGATGACTCAGTGGTTAGCACTGTACAGTAGCTCAGTGGCTAGCACTGTATGGTGGCTAAGTAGTTAGCACTGTACGGTGGCTCAGTGGCTAGCACTGTATGGTGGCTAAGTAGTTAGCACTGTACGGTGGCTCAGTGGTTAGCACTGCAGCCTTGCAGCACTGCTACCTTCCTGCATTCAAATCCCATTAAGGATGACATCTGCAAGGAGTTTGTATGTTCTCCCCGTGATTGCGTGGGTTTCCTCCGGGTTCTCCGGTTTCCTCCCACACTCCAAAGACTGATAAGGAATCTAGATTGTGAGCCCCAATGGGGACAGCGATGATGATAAAGCACTGTGGAATATGTTGGAGCTAGTAAAATAAATAAAATGAAAACTTTTATCTCTTGTACTTTTAACATAGATTTGTCACTTAAATTTGCAACATTACCCAAGTAAGGTGAATTAAGTGGCAGATTCATGTGGATCCATTATCCCCCAGTCATGTTCCTCTGTCTATCCAAATGTACAGTTAGGGCCAGAAATATTTGGATAGTGACACAAGTTTTGTTATTTTAGCTGTTTACAAAAACATGTTCAGAAATACAATTATATATATAATATGGGCTGAAAGTGCACACTCCCAGCTGCAATATGATAGTTTCCACATCCAAATCGGAGAAAGGGTTTAGGAATCATAGCTCTGTAATGCATAGCGTCCTCTTTTTCAAGGGACCAAAAGTAATTGGACAATGGACTCTAAGGGCTGCAATTAACTCTGAAGGCGTCTCCCTCGTTAACCTGTAATCAATGAAGTAGTTAAAAGGTCAGGGGTGGATTCCAGGTGTGTGGTTTTGCATTTGGAAGCTGTTGCTGTGAGCAGACAAGATGCGGTCAAAGGAACTCTCAATTGAGGTGAAGCAGAACATCCTGAGGCTGAAAAAAAAGAAAAAATCCATCAGAGAGATAGCAGACATGCTTGGAGTAGCAAAATCAACAGTTGGGTACATTCTGAGAAAAAAGGAATTGACTGGTGAGCTTGGGAACTCAAAAAGGCCTGGGCGTCCACGGATGACAACAGTGGTGGATGATCGCCGCATACTTAATTTGGTGAAGAAGAACCCGTTCACAACATCAACTGAAGTCCAGAACACTCTCAGTGAAGTAGGTGTATCTGTCTCTAAGTCAACAGTAAAGAGAAGACTCCATGACAGTAAATACAAAGGGTTCACATCTAGATGCAAACCATTCATCAATACCAAAAATAGACAGGCCAGAGTTAAATTTGCAGAAAAACACCTCAAGAAGCCAGCTCAGTTCTGGAAAAGTATTCTATGGACAGATGAGACAAAGATCAACCTGTACCAGAATGATGGGAAGAAAAAAGTTTGGAGAAGAAAGGGAACGGCACATGATCCAAGGCACACCACATCCTCTGTAAAACATGGTGGAGGCAACGTGATGGCATGGGCATGCATGGCTTTCAATGGCACTGGGTCACTTGTGTTTATTGATAACATAAGAGCAGACAAGAGTAGCCGGATGAATTCTGAAGTGTACCGGGATATACTTTCAGCCCAGATTCAGCCAAATGCTGCAAAGTTGATTGGACGGCGCTTCATAGTACAGATGGACAATGACCCCAAGCATACAGCCAAAGCTACCCAGGAGTTCATGAGTGCCAAAAAGTGGAACATTCTGCAATGGCCAAGTCAATCTCCAGATCTAAACCCAATTGAGCATGCATTTCACTTGCTCAAATCCAGACTTAAGACGGAAAGACCCACAAACAAGCAAGACCTGAAGGCTGCGGCTGTAAAGGCCTGGCAAAGCATTAAGAAGGAGGAAACCCAGCGTTTGGTGATGTCCATGGGTTCCAGAATAAAGGCAGTGATTGCCTCCAAAGGATTTGCAACAAAATATTGAAAATAAAAATATTTTGTTTGGGTTATGTTTATTTGTCCAATTACTTTTGACCTCCTAAAATGTGGAGTGTTTGTAAAGAAATGTGTACAATTCCTACATTTTCTATCAGATATTTTTGTTCAACCCTTCAAATTAAACGTTACAATCTGCACTTGAATTCTGTTGTAGAGGTTTCATTTCAAATCCAATGTGGTGGCATGCAGAGCCCAACTCGCGAAAATTGTGTCACTGTCCAAATATTTCTGGCCCTAACTGTATATTAGCAAGTTACAGGATCAGACTACACAAGGTTTGTTTGTAGTCTGTCGCCATGGAGACATACACACCTGCATGTCAGCCATGCACACAAATCACTGGGAATTTTTTTTTCATTGCTACTTAATTAACTTACGGGAATAAAAGTAATAGAAATTAATTACAGATGCCGGTCTATTCTCTTACCGATGCATCCACAGGCTGTGTTCAGACGTTGCTTTTTTTGCCGCTTTTTTTCTGCAGGCAAAACTTGCTCTGTTGGCAGTAAAGAAGCTGTTTACAAAAAAAAAACATGTTGTGCTGCTTTTTTAATGCTTTTTGCGTGTCATTTATCTACATTCCATATTTAATAAAGTTAGTTATTTACTAAAAATGCAGAAAACACACGGTTGCATTTTTTTTGTAGCAATTTCCAATGGTGAAAAAAAAAATGCTGAATGGACCACGCTGCAGTTTTCAGAAATACAACAGTTTTATAATTCCGTCAATAAAAAAAAGTAATCGCATGAAGGAGATTTCTGAAATCTCATCGATTTTGCTGGTACTTTAAAAAGCAATTTTTAATATGCATAAAAAAGCAGCAAAAAAAAAAACACTGCAAAAAAAGCATAGCCTTAGTATTTTGCAAAAATCAAGGTAAAATTCAATTAATAATTGTACATTGCGACATTCTAGTAAAACCGTCAACAGCGTGAAATTCACATTGCAATCACTGGTCAAACACATAGAGCATGAATATCTCCCGATGAGAATCACAAAGATGTTTTTTTTTCATCTTTTCCCCTATCCACAAGGGATATTTGGTAATGACATTTTAATCCTAAAATTTCATGTCAAGTCCCCAAAAAAAAGTAGTCAGCACCTGAGCTCCTCCTAGTGAACACAATGTTGTCGTGTAGGAAAAAACTGTTCTGCGGGCAATTTGGAGCTGTGCGTCAGGACGAGAGAACGCCGATCGTTATAAAGCTATTGTAAGAAAATAATCAGTGCAGAATTTCAGATCTTTTTAGGTTAAAAAAAAAAAGGCATTTAATTCCCTTTAAAGCTTTCCATTGACGGCATAAGCATCCGATTTCGGAATGCGGAGATCAATCTCCCACGCTCATCTATATTTTGGCACGAACTGTAGAAGAGAATTATTGCTCTTTGTGCTGCACCTGCCGTATAATTCCTTCTCGATTGTTTTACATATAGAAAGCCCCGGCAGTCGAAAGCATTTTTTTTGCTTTTTCGTATTCGCTGGCGGTTCAGTTTTTACATAACTTGAAATACAGGTGCAAAACCGGAGGGATAGTGGCTTCCGGTGTCATTCACAGCCGTAATCCTCGTTTCATAAAACCACATAAATGTATAGGGTGGGAAACCAAAAAATAATGTCATTACAATATAAAAAAAATTAAGTAATAGATTAAAAAAAGATACAAAATTAAATGTGTATGCAGTCTTGAACTGACAAACCTATTTCTCAAGTAGACCCAGGTCTCTCCATCATCCTGAAGTTATGTTTCTGTCTCTACTTCTATCTATACAAATGATATTTAGCAAATCTACAGAATCAGACTACACAGGGTTTGTTTGTAGTCTGTCGCCATGGAGACACATACACCTGCATGTCAGCTGTGTACAGAAATCGTTAACAGATTTTTTTAATGTGATACAATGAATTATGGTGATGGTCGGTATATAAAGTTTGAGAGGAAAAGGATGAGAATAGGATATAGAACAGGCAGATAGCATGTAGATAGGAGATGGTTAAGGTTAGGACGAGCCCAGTGGGTGGGCACTAGTTATGATAAAGGGGGCACTCCCTGGTTAGGAAGAGTTTACTGTCAACCAGTAAAGTGTGGAGGAAAGTTCAGGATCAGGTGTGGTGGGCTGCTAGGGGCGGCATGGGCCAAACGTTCGGGTCAGTGGGCGGCCAAATGGAGATCCACCAGCGTCTGGAGCCAAGGGCTCGGGCAAGGTACCATGGAGCAGGCGGGGGTCTTCTGACATCACGAGGTCAGAGGACATGAAGCTACATGAGGGGCAGGTGGCCTGAACAAGGGTGCACTGCCGGAGTGGACAACGGATCTCTGGGGTTGATGGAGTCAGCAGGTTTGGGGGTAGTCCATAATGAATGGCTGGGCAAAACCAAAGAGGAGTTGCGCTAAAGAGGAAGGAAGTCTGAATTGCTGTGTCCTATCCTACCTGTACCCGCCTGATGAACTTTAACAAAAGTTTGGTTGTTGCAAAGAACCTGGTGTCCCATGCATTGTGTGTGGCGGCTCCTGTAGATGGAGGCCTGGAGGCAGCGAAGGCCTGGGCCATCAAGTAAGTGTGATATACCCTACACCCTAAAGCACACTAGGACTGGGGCACCCATTGTCTGTAATCTGCCAGAGCGTAACCAGACAGCAGCTCGGTCGTGACTACCACTCTGCAACAGTTTATAACTAAGGCAATTTATTTTTTCACAGGAGCCGGTGGCTTTTAGTCATGGGACTTATGCGAGGAAAATTGACCTCCTGTTTCTATATAAAGCTTAGAAGGATTCAGCTCATCAGTTTTTAATCACATGATGTCATAGCCCTAATGGAAAAGAGGAGAATTATCTGGGTAGAAAGGCAAAATGAGCAATTGTAAGTGCACAGTGCTGTATAATATGATCATGCAATATATAAAGAGGATAGAAAACTTGATGGGAGGAGGAGAAGGAGGAAGAGGAGGAGTGCTTCTTTGAGATATTTATTATTTTTATTATTTGCTTATATTAAATGTTTTTGTGTCTTTGTAACAATATTATTAGTTACATAAACGAAAACTCATCTCTGTATCATAAATGAATCCCTGACTTTTTTGCAACCTGCATTTAATATCCTACAGTAAGAAGTGATACTTTACGCTGCTTTTGTTTTCTATCCGGAAAGGTCACTTTGGATAAATCGGAGATCTTTTTATTTATTTTTTTTTTGCTAGAGATGCATTTCCAATGACTACTAGATGACATTGCAGGGGCTACCAAAGTACCTTTGAAAAGTGCTAATTGCAAGCTAGGACAGTGGTGTGTACAGCATAGGTATGGCGGCTGCTATTAACTGCTAAAAGCACTGGGTTTGATCCGCTATTACCCATTCTAATAACAGATAGAGTCATGGCCTCGGGCCGTCCATCGAGGCATCAGCGGGGGAGATAAAAGGCCTTTTACATTGTGAGCGAAGAGTCGCAGCTTTCAAAATCCTGCCTTTCAACCTACAAAAGCCTCTGAGCTTCCAGAAGACGGGTCCACAGGTACCAAAGTGCGATATTAATCTCCACGCTCACCTGCAGCTGTTTCCCTGACGGATATTTCAACCACCTTCAGCAAATACACATCAGGAAAGAAAGAAAATAAGATTTTATTTTTATAATGTGTGTTTTGTTCTGTAGGCAAAATGTACGCAGGGAAGATGAGATGATGATTTACAATTAGGAAAGCAATGAAAGGACGATGTATGCAATGTATTGGTGCAGCAGAGATTGTTCTGTTACTAACGAGCAGAATTAATACTAATGAGTGGAATTTAATACATGTGTAACAGACAATTCACTGAAAAGGAAATTAAAGGGAGACGGCCACGACCCTCCCCAGAGATGTTCGTGGAGGGCACTAACCCCCTGTAAAAATCCTGCCTGTAGTGAAGTGTTTTCTGATTTCCTGGTGCAGAAAATGATTTTTATTTATTATGCAAATGAGGGTGTCCAGTGCACCCGTAGCATGGCGAAACATCCATTGCACCGTTCCAACCCTTCAATCACCATTAACTTCCACCTCCCATTATATAGATTGACAGCACTTGCTTGCTCAGGGAAAGTGCAGCTGAGCTGAATACTCAGCCAGGGCTCGTCTGTCTGCAGTTATGCATTGGGGCAAAACCTTCTATCGGCAAATAAGGTCTTTTCAGGGATATATGAAAATGTATAGAGCGTTTGTTGTCACTAGGGTTGAGCGAAACGGGTCGAACATTTTCAAAAGTCGCCGACTTTTGGCTAAGTCGGGGTTTCATGAAACCCGATCCGACCCCTGTGCGGGGTCGGCCATGCGGTACGCGACTTTCGCGCCAAAGTCGCGTTTCAATGACGCGAAAAGCGCCATTTCTCAGCCAATGAAGGTAAACGCAGAGTGTGGGCAGCGTGATGACATAGGTCCTGGTCCCCACCATCTTAGAGAAGGGCATTGCAGTGATTGGCTTGCTGTCTGCGACGTCACAGGGGCTATAAAGGGGCGTTCCCACCGACCGCCATGTTACTGCTGCTGATCTGAGCTTAGGGAGAGGTTGCTGCCGCTTTGTCAGAAGCAGGGATAGCGTTAGGCAGGGTCCATTAACCACAAAACCGCTTGTGCTGCAGCGATTTGCACTGTCCAACACCACCCTCGGTGTGCAGGGACAGTGGAAGTTTTTTTTTTTTTTTTTTTTCCTCAGCGCTGTAGCTCATTGGGCTGCCCTAGAAGGCTCCCTGATAGCTGCATTGCTGTGTGTACGCCGCTGTGCAAACCAACTGCTTTTTTCAAAGCACAAATCCTCTTGTTCCTTCCTTTCTGCACAGCTATCTTTTTTGTTTGTCCACACTTTTTATTTCATTTGTGCATCAGTCCACTCCTTATTGCTGCCTGCCATACCTGGCTGAGATTACTGCAGGCAGGGAGATAGTAGCTGCCTGCCATACCTGGCTGAGATTACTGCAGGCAGGGAGATAGTAATTGTAGGACATTCCCTGTTTTTTTTTTTTTTTTTTTTTTGGTGGGAGATTAAGATTGGCAATTTGGCATTTCTGCTAGAGTGCCATCCCTGTGTGTGCCATCTCTCTCACATAGTGGGCCATAGAAAGCCTTTTCATTTTTCTGTATTTTTTTTGTGGGGTGTATAAATTCTCCCTGATAAAAATACAGTGGGAGATTAATATTGGCCTTTGGGCTTGTGTGCCAGTCCTGAGTGTGCCATCTCTCTCACAAATAGTGGGCCATAGAAAGCCTATTTTATTTTTTTTTGGGTTTTATAAATTCTCCCTGAAAAAAAGGGAGATTAATATTGGCCTCTGGGCTTGTGTGCCAGTCCTGAGCGTGCCATCTGTGCCAGTCCTGAGCGTGCCATCTCTCTCACAAATAGTGGGCCATAGAAAGCCTATTTAATTTTTTTTTGGGTTTTATAAATTCTCCCTGAAAAAAAGGGAGATTAATATTGGCCTCTGGGCTTGTGTGCCAGTCCTGAGCGTGCCATCTGTGCCAGCCCTGAGTCTGGCATCTCTCTCACAAATAGTGGGCCATAGAAAGCCTATTTAATTTTTTTTTTGGTTTTATAAATTCTCCCTGAAAAAAAGGGAGATTAATATTGGCCTCTGGGCTTGTGTGCCAGTTGTGAGCGTGCCATCTGTGCCAGTCCTGAGCGTGCCATCTCTCTCACAAATAGTGGGCCATAGAAAGCCTATTTAATTTTTTTTTTGGTTTTATAAATTTTCCCTGAAAAAAGGGAGATTAATATTGGCCTCTGGGCTTGTGTGCCAGTTGTGAGCGTGCCATCTGTGCCAGTCCTGAGCGTGCCATCTCTCTCACAAATAGTGGGCCATAGAAAGCCTATTTAAATATTTTTTTGGTTTTATAAATTCTCCCAGAAAAAAAGGGAGATTAATATTGGCCTCTGGGCTTCTGTGCCAGTCCTGAGCGTGCCATCTGTGCCAGTCCTGAGCGTCCCATCTCTCTCACAAATAGTGGGCCATAGAAAGCCTATTTTTTTTTTTTTTTTGGGTTTTAGAAATTCTCCCTGAAAAAAAAAGGGAGATTAATATTGCCCTTTGGGCTTGTGTGCCAGTACTAAGCGTGCCATCTCTCTCTCTCTCTCAGTCAGTGGGCCATGGAACGCCTATTTTTGGTTTTATTTGTTTTCTAAATTCTCCCTGAAAAAATCATTTTATTTTATTTGGTTTCTAAATTCTTCCTGATAAAATCATATTTTTTTTATTTTTTTTTTTTCTAAAGTCTCCCTGAAAAAAACAAAACAAAAAAAAAAACAAACAAAAAAAACAGTGGGGGATTAATATTGGCCTTTCTGCTTGTGTGCCAGTCTTGACTCCTGTGTGCGTCATCTCTCACTTAGTGGGCCATAGAACGCCTATTTTTTGTTTTATTAGTTTTATAAATTCTCCCTGAAAAAATCATTTTATTTTATTTGGTTTCTAAATTCTTCCTGATAAAATCATATTTTTTTTATTATTTTTTTTTCTAAAGTCTCCCTGAAAAAAAAAAACAACCAAAAAAAACAGTGGGAGATTAATATTGGCCTTTCTGCTTGTGTGCCAGTCTTGACTCCTGGGTGTGCCATCTCTCTCTCTCTCTCTCTCTCTCCAATTGTGGTCCATAGAAAGCCTATATTTTTTTTCCTTGATTTGGGTTCCAAAATCTACCAGAGAAAATAACTACATCAATCATTGGTAGAAAAATATTGGCCTCTGGGCTTGTGTGCCACTCCTGACTCCTCTGTGCGTCATCTCTCAGTCAGTGGGCCATAGAACGCCTATTTTTGTTTTTATTTGTTTTATAAATTCTCCCTGAAAAAATCATTTTATTTTATTTGGTTTCTAAATTCTTCCTGATAAAATCATATTTTTTTTATTATTTTTTTTTTCTAAAGTCTCCCTGAAAAAAAAAAAAAAAAAACCAACCAAAAAAAACAGTGGGAGATTAATATTGGCCTTTCTGCTTGTGTGCCAGTCTTGACTCCTGGGTGTGCCATCTCTCTCTCTCTCTCTCTCTCTCTCCAATTGTGGTCCATAGAAAGCCTATACTTTTTTTCCTTGATTTGGGTTCCAAAATCTACCAGAGAAAATAACTACATCAATCATTGGTAGAAAAATATTGGCCTCTGGGCTTGTGTGCCACTCCTGACTCCTCTGTGCGTCATCTCTCAGTCAGTGGGCCATAGAACGCCTATTTTTGTTTTTATTTGTTTTATAAATTCTCCCTGAAAAAATCATTTTATTTTATTTGGTTTCTAAATTCTTCCTGATAAAATCATATTTTTTTTATTATTTTTTTTTTCTAAAGTCTCCCTGAAAAAAAAAAAAAAAAAACAACCAAAAAAAACAGTGGGAGATTAATATTGGCCTTTCTGCTTGTGTGCCAGTCTTGACTCCTGGGTGTGCCATCTCTCTCTCTCTCTCTCTCTCTCTCTCTCCAATTGTGGTCCATAGAAAGCCTATATTTTTTTTCCTTGATTTGGGTTCCAAAATCTACCAGAGAAAATAACTACATCAATCATTGGTAGAAAAATATTGGCCTCTGGGCTTGTGTGCCACTCCTGACTCCTCTGTGCGTCATCTCTCAGTCAGTGGGCCATAGAACGCCTATTTTTGTTTTTATTTGTTTTATAAATTCTCCCTGAAAAAATCATTTTATTTTATTTGGTTTCTAAATTCTTCCTGATAAAATCATATTTTTTTTATTATTTTTTTTTTCTAAAGTCTCCCTGAAAAAAAAAAAAAAAAAACAACCAAAAAAAACAGTGGGAGATTAATATTGGCCTTTCTGCTTGTGTGCCAGTCTTGACTCCTGGGTGTGCCATCTCTCTCTCTCTCTCTCTCTCTCTCTCTCTCTCTCTCTCTCTCCAATTGTGGTCCATAGAAAGCCTATATTTTTTTTCCTTGATTTGGGTTCCAAAATCTACCAGAGAAAATAACTACATCAATCATTGGTAGAAAAATATTGGCCTCTGGGCTTGTGTGCCACTCCTGACTCCTCTGTGCGTCATCTCTCAGTCAGTGGGCCATAGAACGCCTATTTTTGTTTTTATTTGTTTTATAAATTCTCCCTGAAAAAATCATTTTATTTTATTTGGTTTCTAAATTCTTCCTGATAAAATCATATTTTTTTTATTATTTTTTTTTTCTAAAGTCTCCCTGAAAAAAAAAAAAAAAAAACAACCAAAAAAAACAGTGGGAGATTAATATTGGCCTTTCTGCTTGTGTGCCAGTCTTGACTCCTGGGTGTGCCATCTCTCTCTCTCTCTCTCTCTCTCTCTCCAATTGTGGTCCATAGAAAGCCTATATTTTTTTTCCTTGATTTGGGTTCCAAAATCTACCAGAGAAAATAACTCCATCAATCATTGGTAGAAAAATATTGGCCTCTGGGCTTGTGTGCCACTCCTGATTCCTGTGTGCGTCATCTCTCACTCAGTGGCCCATAGAAAGCATATAGTTTGTTACATTTGTTTTCTAAATTCTCCCTGCAAAAATCTATTTTTTTTTTTTTTGGGGTTTCTAAAGTGTTCCTGAAAAAATTAAAAATAAAAAAAGAATAATAGTGTGACATTAATATTAACATTTGTGCTTCAGTGACAGTCCTGCGTGTGGGGCATCTCTCTAATTTGCAGCCACCAAAAACAGAGTGTGTAACATTGGGCCTGATTTTCGCTGTGGTCTCACCAACCTGTAAAGGGGTAGCTAAATCATACTGAAGTTATAGCTCACCGTGTAAGTTGTGTGACTGCAACAAATAACGTTAGTTTGGTTACGTTTTTAAAACAATGAGGAAGTCTAGTGGAAGAGGTCGTGGCCGGGGGCGTTCATTGTCAGCTGGTAATGAGGGTAGTGGTAGTGGTGGAGCATCAGGTGGTCGTGGGGAAAAAAATATTGCACCTAAGTCTGGAGCTGTGGAGCCAGGTTCGTCGTCCGGCTACACAAGGCCTCGAACGCTCCCTTTTCTGGGATTAGGAAAACCGCTTTTAAAGCCGGAGCAGCAAGAGCAAGTTTTGGCTTATCTTGCTGACTCAGCCTCTAGCTCTTTTGCCTCCTCTCGTGAAACTGGTAAAAGTAAAAGCAGCGCGTCATTAGTGGATGTTCACGGTCAGGGACAAGTCACTTCCTTGTCCTCTTCAGCAAAAACAACAACAGAGAAGAATGCAGCAGGCGACACAACGGGTTACTCCATGGAGCTCTTTACACATACCGTCCCTGGCTTAGAAAGTGAAGCAGTTAACAGTCCATGCCCATTACAAGTTGAATCTGACATGGAGTGCACTGATGCACAGCCACAGCCAGACTACTATGCTGGTCCTTTGACTCAGACCATAACATTGCCCTCGCAGGGTGCTGATCAAGAATCAGACCCTGATGAGACTATGTTGCCCCATCACGAACGCTATACCACCGAACGACACGGTGACACAGACGAAGTTGCGCAGGAGGTACAATAAGAGTTATTAGATGACCCAGTTCTTGACCCCGATTGGCAGCCATTGGGGGAACAGGGTGCAGGCGGCAGCAGTTCTGAAGCAGAGGAGGAGGAGGGGCCGCAGCAGGCATCAACATCGCCACAGGTTCCATCTGCCGGGCCCGTATCTTGCCCAAAACGCGTGGCAAAGCCAAAACCTGGTGGAGGACAGCGTGCCCATCCGGTTAAAGCTCAGTCTGCAATGCCTGAAAAGGTATCCGATGCTAGAAAGAGTGCAGTCTGGCATTTTTTTAAACAACATCCAATTGATCAGCGCAAAGTCATCTGTCAAAAATGTTCTACTTCCTTAAGCAGAGGTCAGAATCTGAAAAGTCTCAATACTAGTTGCATGCATAGACATTTAACCACCATGCATTTGAAAGCTTGGACTAACTACCAAACGTCCCTTAAGGTTGTTGCACCCTCGGCCAATGAAGCTAGTCATCAACGCAACATCCCTTCCGGCAGTGTAGGACCACCATTTAGCGCACCACCTGCTGTATCTGTGCAGGTATCTTTGCCAGGCCAAAGCAGTCAGGGTCAGGGAATCACCAGTTTCGTAGTAGGAAACACTGCATCTAGGGCACCGGCGGCAACAATACCATCTCCCACCGTCTCTCAGTCTGCCATGTCCACCGGCACCCCCGCTAGTTCCACGATCTCCAGCTCTCCAGTCCAGCTCACCCTACATGAGACTATGGTTAGAAAAAGGAAATACTTAGCCTCGCATCCGCGTACACAGGGTTTGAACGCCCACATAGCTAGACTAATCTCGTTAGAGATGATGCCCTACCGGTTAGTTGAAAGCGAAGCTTTCAAAGACCTGTTGGACTACGCTGTACCACGCTACGAGCTACCCAGTCGACACTTTTTTTCCAGAAAAGCCATCCCAGCCCTCCACCAGCATGTTAAAGAGCGCATCGTCCATGCACTCAGGCAATCTGTGAGCACAAAGGTGCACCTGACAACAGATGCATGGACCAGTAGGCATGGCCAGGGACGTTACGTGTCCATCACGGCACACTGGGTAAATGTGGTGGATGCAGGGTCCACAGGGGACAGCAAGTTTGGGACAGTTCTGCCTAGGCCACGGTCTAGTAAACAGTTGTCTGTAGCCGTTCGCACCCCCTCCTCCTCCTCCTCCTCCTCGTCCTCCTGCAGAAGCAAGAGCTCGTCCACAGACCGCAGTCGCACAAACACTCCATCCGCACCTGCCACTGTTGCACACCAGGTCTCCCATTATGGGGCAGCTACTGGCAAACGTCAGCAGGCTGTATTGGCTATGAAGTGTTTGGGCGACAATAGACACACCGCGGAAGTTCTGTCCGAGTTCTTGCAGCAAGAAACGCAGTCGTGGCTGGGCACTGTAGATCTTGAGGCAGGCAAGGTAGTGAGTGATAACGGAAGGAATTTCATGGCTGCCATCTCCCTTTCCCAACTGAAACACATTCCTTGCCTGGCTCACACCTTAAACCTGGTGGTGCAGTGCTTCCTGAAAAGTTATCCGGGGTTATCCGACCTGCTCCTCAAAGTGCGTGGACTTTGCGCACATATCCGCCGTTCGCCTGTACACTCCAGCCGTATGCAGACCTATCAGCGTTCTTTGAACCTTCCCCAGCATCGCCTAATCATAGACGTTGCAACAAGGTGGAACTCAACACTGCACATGCTTCAGAGACTGTGCGAACAGAGGCGGGCTGTTATGTTTTTGTGGGAGGATACACATACACGGGCAGGCAGTAGGATGGCAGACATGGAGTTGTCAGGTGTGCAGTGGTCGAAGATTCAAGACATGTGTCAAGTCCTTCAGTGTTTTGAGGAATGCACACGGCTGGTTAGTGCAGACAACGCCATAATAAGCATGAGCATCCCCCTAATGCGTCTGCTGATGCAAAGTTTGACGCACATAAAGGATCAGGCGTCTGCACCAGAGGAAGAGGAAAGCCTTGATGACAGTCAGCGATTGTCTGATCAGGGCAGTGTACATGACGAGGTACCGGGCGAAGAGGAGGTGGAGGATGAGGAGGATGATGGGGATGAGTATATTTTTAATGAGGAAGCTTTCCCGGGGGCACGGGAAATTGGTGGCGTGGCAAGGCCGGGTTCTGGTTTTTTGAGGGACACAAGTGACGTAGATTTGCCTGCAACTGCCCCTCAACCAAGCACAACCGCAGATTTGACAACGGGAACTTTGGCCCACATGGCGGATTATGCCTTGCGTATCCTCAAAAGGGACACACGCATTACAAAAATGATGAACGATGACGATTACTGGTTGGCCTGCCTCCTTGATCCTCGCTATAAAGGCAAATTGCAAAATATTATGCCACATGAGAACTTGGAACTAATATTAACAACAAAACAATCAACTCTTGTTGACCGTTTGCTTCTGGCATTCCCTGCACACAGCGCCCGTGATCATTCTCACACGAGCTCCAGGGGCCAGCAGACCAGAGGTGTTAGAGGGGCAGAAATCAGAAGTGGCGTTGGCCAGAGGGGTTTTCTGACCAGGTTGTGGAGTGATTTTTCTATGACCGCAGACAGGACAGGTACTGCAGCATCAATTCAAAGTGACAGGAGACAACATTTGTCCAGTATGGTTACAAACTATTTTTCATCCCTTATCGACGTTCTCCCTCAACCGTCATTCCCATTTGATTACTGGGCATCAAAATTAGACACCTGGCCAGAATTGGCAGAATATGCATTGCAGGAGCTTGCTTGCCCGGCAGCTAGTGTCCTATCAGAAAGAGTATTCAGTGCTGCAGGTTCAATACTAACAGAAAAAAGGACTCGTCTGGCTACCCAAAATGTAGATGATCTAACCTTCATTAAAATGAACCACAACTGGATTTCAAAATCTTTTGCCCCACCCTGCCCGGCTGACACCTAGCTTTCCTATGAAAAGGTCTTGCCTGTGGACTATTCTGAATGACTTTTCCAATCTCGTAATTTTCTTCACCTGATTGTCCAGCATACGACATGTTTCCACCTCACGAAATGGCCAAAGTCCCCACACGGGGCCGTGCTATCGCCATTTTGCGCTTGGACCCTTGAGAGTGCTGTTTGTCTGAAGAGGTGGGTGTGGCCGCTTTTGGTCGACGGCACTGCCACTGGGTCCCTCATAGTACAATAAAGTGTCTCTGGCGGTGGTGGTGCGCACCCAACGTCAGACACACCGTTGTAATATGAGGGGCCCTGTGCCTGTACCGCCGGCCACAAGACAGTTCCCCCCCCCAGCTCAAACAGTGCTCTACCACTAGCAAAATTATCTCTCACAGCTTCACCAATGTGTAGTCTAGGCGCTGAAATCCTTCAATGCCTGGCACTGACAATACCATTGTTTTGACATTTTTGTTATGTTAGGCCTTCGAAGCCTGTCTGCGGTCCCTTCTTTCTACAACTACTACACTGACCAGGCCACTGCTGGCCGTGTTACCCTGGAACCAATTTAAAAGTGCCTACAGCCAGCCCAAGTTTGTTATGTTAGGCCTTGGAAGCCTGTCTGCGGTCACTCCTTCCACTAGACTTCCACTGACCAGACCACTGCTGCCCGTGTACCCCTGGAACCAATTTAAAAGTGCCTACAGCCAGCCCAAGTTTGTTATGTTAGGCCTTCGAAGCCTGTCTGCGGTCACTCCTTCCACTAGACTTCCACTGACCAGACCACTGCTGCCCGTGTACCCCTGGAACCAATTTAAAAGTGCCTCCAGCCAGCCCAAGTTTGTTATGTTAGGCCTTGGAAGCCTGTCTGCGGTCACTCCTTCCACTAGACTTCCACTGACCAGACCACCGCTGCCCGTGTACCCCTGGAACCAATTTAAAAGTGCCTACAGCCAGCCCAAGTTTGTTATGTTAGGCCTTGGAAGCCTGTCTGCGGTCACTCCTTCCACTAGACTTCCACTGACCAGACCACTGCTGCCCGTGTACCCCTGGAACCAATTTAAAAGTGCCTACAGCCAGCCCAAGTTTGTTATGTTAGGCCTTGGAAGCCTGTCTGCGGTCACTCCTTCCACTAGACTTCCACTGACCAGACCACTGCTGCCCGTGTACCCCTGGAACCAATTTAAAAGTGCCTACAGCCAGCCCAAGTTTGTTATGTTAGGCCTTCGAAGCCTGTCTGCGGTCACTCCTTCCACTAGACTTCCACTGACCAGACCACTGCTGCCCGTGTACCCCTGGAACCAATTTAAAAGTGCCTCCAGCCAGCCCAAGTTTGTTATGTTAGGCCTTGGAAGCCTGTCTGCGGTCACTCCTTCCACTAGACTTCCACTGACCAGACCACCGCTGCCCGTGTACCCCTGGAACCAATTTAAAAGTGCCTACAGCCAGCCCAAGTTTGTTATGTTAGGCCTTCGAAGCCTGTCTGCGGTCACTCCTTCCACTAGACTTCCACTGACCAGACCACTGCTGCCCGTGTACCCCTGGAACCAATTTAAAAGTGCCTACAGCCAGCCCAAGTTTGTTATGTTAGGCCTTGGAAGCCTGTCTGCGGTCACTCCTTCCACTAGACTTCCACTGACCAGACCACTGCTGCCCGTGTACCCCTGGAACCAATTTAAAAGTGCCTCCAGCCAGCCCAAGTTTGTTATGTTAGGCCTTCGAAGCCTGTCTGCGGTCACTCCTTCCACTAGACTTCCACTGACCAGACCACTGCTGCCCGTGTACCCCTGGAACCAATTTAAAAGTGCCTACAGCCAGCCCAAGTTTGTTATGTTAGGCCTTCGAAGCCTGTCTGCGGTCACTCCTTCCACTAGACTTCCACTGACCAGACCACTGCTGCCCGTGTACCCCTGGAACCAATTTAAAAGTGCCTCCAGCCAGCCCAAGTTTGTTATGTTAGGCCTTGGAAGCCTGTCTGCGGTCACTCCTTCCACTAGACTTCCACTGACCAGACCACCGCTGCCCGTGTACCCCTGGAACCAATTTAAAAGTGCCTACAGCCAGCCCAAGTTTGTTATGTTAGGCCTTCGAAGCCTGTCTGCGGTCACTCCTTCCACTAGACTTCCACTGACCAGACCACTGCTGCCCGTGTACCCCTGGAACCAATTTAAAAGTGCCTACAGCCAGCCCAAGTTTGTTATGTTAGGCCTTGGAAGCCTGTCTGCGGTCACTCCTTCCACTAGACTTCCACTGACCAGACCACCGCTGCCCGTGTACCCCTGGAACCAATTTAAAAGTGCCTACAGCCAGCCCAAGTTTGTTATGTTAGGCCTTCGAAGCCTGTCTGCGGTCACTCCTTCCACTAGACTTCCACTGACCAGACCACTGCTGCCCGTGTACCCCTGGAACCAATTTAAATGTGCCTCCAGCCAGCCCAAGTTTGTTATGTTAGGCCTTCGAAGCCTGTCTGCGGTCACTCCTTCCACTAGACTTCCACAGACCAGACCACTGCTGCCCGTGTACCCCTGGAACCAATTTAAAAGTGCCTACAGCCAGCCCAAGTTTGTTATGTTAGGCCTTGGAAGCCTGTCTGCGGTCACTCCTTCCACTAGACTTCCACTGACCAGACCACTGCTGCCCGTGTACCCCTGGAACCAATTTAAAAGTGCCTCCAGCCAGCCCAAGTTTGTTATGTTAGGCCTTCGAAGCCTGTCTGCGGTCACTCCTTCCACTAGACTTCCACTGACCAGACCACTGCTGCCCGTGTACCCCTGGAACCAATTTAAAAGTGCCTACAGCCAGCCCAAGTTTGTTATGTTAGGCCTTCGAAGCCTGTCTGCGGCCCGTTCTTTCAACTACAACTACACTGACCAGGCCACTGATGGCCGTGTTCCCCTGGAACCAATTTTAACTTGCCTACAGCCAGCCCTATGTTATTATGTTAGGCCTTCGAAGCCTGTCTGCGTCCCGTTCTTTCAACTACAACTACACTGACCAGGCCACTGATGGCCGTGTTCCCCTGGAACCAATTTTAACTTGCCTACAGCCAGCCCAATGTTAGGCCTTTGATGCCTGTCTGCGGTCCCTCCTTCCACTAGGCCTCCACTGACCTGTCTACTGCGGCCCGTGTACCCCTTGAACCAACCTAATAAAATATTTAAAAAATTAATTTGATTATAAAAAATAAGATCGTGTTGAGATCTCAAATGCAGACATTTTAACAATCAAAACAAACACACAACAAATATCTGGAACTGTACTACAAAGGTCCAACAGCTACAATTTCTTTCTCCTGCAAGAAGTTAACTGAAAGTTTTTTGGAGTTGTTAACACAGATATGGCATCCACCGAGTGTTGTCCTGTCGCGTCTCCTTTAAATTATTTCCAATAAGATGTTAAACTATTAATTTAATAAAATCAATAATTAAAAAAATAATTGAGTAAGTCAAAAGCACATTGCAAATAAACATTAATTACAAATCAAGAAGCATGGCGCGTCCGAGGGTGAGTAGATACCGAATAAGAATATAATCACCCTCGGACGCGCAATGCTTATTTACAACAGCCTTCCTTCCTAAGAATCAGCCCTTCCGTGGTGTAGAGAGAGGTTGTGTTACACTCCAAGGTGTTCCCCGGGTTGCCTTTCCTGAGCTTCGATCTTCCGGCTCTCGTTTAGTAGCTGTTGGAAACTACGCTGCATTAGGCCTACTAATTGTGTATGGGTGAAACAGTGGCGCATCTGCGGTCCCTCCTTCCACTAGGCCTCCACTGACCTGTCTACTGCGGCCTGTGTACCCCTTGAACCAACCTAATAAAATATTTAAAAAATTAATTTGATTATAAAAAATAAGATCGTGTTGAGATCTCAAATGCAGACATTTTAACAATCAAAACAAACACACAACAAATATCTGGAACTGTACTACAAAGGTCCAACAGCTACAATTTCTTTCTCCTGCAAGAAGTTAACTGAAAGTTTTTTGGAGTTGTTAACACAGATATGGCATCCACCGAGTGTTGTCCTGTCGCGTCTCCTTTAAATTATTTCCAATAAGATGTTAAACTATTAATTTAATAAAATCAATAATTAAAAAAATAATTGAGTAAGTCAAAAGCACATTGCAAATAAACATTAATTACAAATCAAGAAGCATGGCGCGTCCGAGGGTGAGTAGATACCGAATAAGAATATAATCACCCTCGGACGCGCAATGCTTATTTACAACAGCCTTCCTTCCTAAGAATCAGCCCTTCCGTGGTGTAGAGAGAGGTTGTGTTACACTCCAAGGTGTTCCCCAGGTTGCCTTTCCTGAGCTTCGATCTTCCGGCTCTCGTTTAGTAGCTGTTGGAAACTACGCTGCATTAGGCCTACTAATTGTGTATGGGTGAAACAGTGGCGCATCTGCGGTCCCTCCTTCCACTAGGCCTCCACTGACCTGTCTACTGCGGCCCGTGTACCCCTTGAACCAACCTAATAAAATATTTAAAAAATTAATTTGATTATAAAAAATAAGATCGTGTTGAGATCTCAAATGCAGACATTTTAACAATCAAAACAAACACACAACAAATATCTGGAACTGTACTACAAAGGTCCAACAGCTACAATTTCTTTCTCCTGCAAGAAGTTAACTGAAAGTTTTTTGGAGTTGTTAACACAGATATGGCATCCACCGAGTGTTGTCCTGTCGCGTCTCCTTTAAATTATTTCCAATAAGATGTTAAACTATTAATTTAATAAAATCAATAACTAAAAAAATAATTGAGTAAGTCAAAAGCACATTGCAAATAAACATTAATTACAAATCAAGAAGCATGGCGCGTCCGAGGGTGAGTAGATACCGAATAAGAATATAATCACCCTCGGACGCGCAATGCTTATTTACAACAGCCTTCCTTCCTAAGAATCAGCCCTTCCGTGGTGTAGAGAGAGGTTGTGTTACACTCCAAGGTGTTCCCCGGGTTGCCTTTCATGAGCTTCGATCTTCCGGCTCTCGTTTAGTAGTTGGTGGAAACTACGCTGCATTAGGCCTACAAATTTGGTATGGGGTGTAGAGACAGGTTGTGTTACACTCCAAGGTTTTCACCAGGTTGCCTTTCCTGAGCTTCTATCTTCAGGCTCTCATTAAATTGTGGTTAAATGGAACAACTGCATTTGGCGTACTAGTTGGTTTGGGGCCTACTATCGGTGTCTGCCACTCCTTGCTGTTCTCCTGGTTTCCTGTCCTGAAATTCCATTTTCAGCCTCTCGTTAAGTAGTTGTTAATGTTAGACTGCATTTGGCCTACTAGTTGGGTTGGGGCCTACTATCGGTGTCTGCCACTCCTTGCTGTTCTCCTCCACTGAACAAAGCTGTGCCGCCTGTTTACTACGGTTGTCAATTTTGAACTGCATTTCGACTACTTACTGATTTGGCCCTACTCTCTGTGTCAGCCTCTCATTCCAGTTGTCCTCCACTGCAATGCCCCCTGGTTATCCCTGTGTTACCAATTTTGAACTGCATTTAGCCCACTTTCTTCTTTGGGCCTATATCTGTGTTTCCACTTCATCGTGCCCATTGCCCAGCCAGTGATAGATGAGTCTGCTGGTACATTGACCCATAACGCAACATTCCCCGTGCACGCTACACAACAACATTGTGACCCTGCTGAAAGTCAGGTTGCTCTTCCCGCATACCATACCACCTTACACGGGGACAAAGAGGAAGGTGCAGATGAAAGTGCAGGTTCCTTCATCAGGTGGGGGGAGGAATACTAGTTGGCGACGTCACTGGCACAGGGCCTCTCATAGTACGCAAAAGTGTTGCTGCCGGTGGGAGGCGCCCCCGCCGTGCAAACACACCGCTGTACTTTGAGGGGCCCTGTGCCAGTGCCAATGCCAACGAGTGGGCCCCCCCTGCTTGCTCAGGTTCACAGCACTTGCAAAGTTGAAATACTTACCTCTCCCTGCTCCACTGCCGTGACGTGGTCCAGATTTCCTGGGCCCACTAATTACTTGAACCAGCCCTACCCCACACAACTTTAGCCAAATGACCCCCAATTTCAAATGCCTTCCAATTATTATAAGGTAAATTACGCTTGACAAGCTTCATTAAGAAGAATGGATGGTTTTGACATTAAAATGGGCACTCTAGGTGTTTTCCTGGCCCCCACTCACTGCCGACTATGCTGCCCCATTGACTTGCATTGGGTTTCGTGTTTCGGTCGATCCCGACTTTACGTCATAATCGGCCGATTTCACTCTACCCGACTTTGGACATAGTCGGGTTTCGCAAAACCCGGCTCGACTCTAAAAAGGTCAAGGTCGCTCAACTCTAGTTGTCACCACTAAAACTCAAAATTAACTCCTAAAAAAAATCATGCCTATACTGCAGTTTTGTGCGACTTCTTTGGGCATATCTTAATTTATTATGTAAACAAGGGTGCTCGGTACAAGCACCCTGTGGAGACACGTGGGTTAGCGGGTGTCCCGGTCCACTAGCTGAAACCGCATGGACCAGAGATCGTCCCACCTCACTCCTGCTCTCCTTTTAACGTGGGTGTAATGCTACTCAGACAACACAGGGTGAGGGTAAAACTTAGGAAGGTGACAGTCCATTGAGGTACAAGCCAGTTGACTCGAGGGTCGCAACCTGGCTTCTCTGAACCTCTAAATGGAGCCAGGCGACCGGCGGGTCCCAATCCTGGCTTTCTCCAAAAGTATCCATGGTTTCAGCGATGGTCAATGGAGCAGATCTGTCTTCTTCCAACCAGGGCCGAGGTCCCCTAGGTTGTTTCCTGTAGAATGATAGATCCGTGTCCCTTGTGATGGAGCCATGATGTATTGGCATCAGTCCTTTAGAGTCCCCTGGATATTTGGATGTCTTGGCAGAATCTCTGGCTGTCTCTCTCAGTCTCTCTTTAAAATCAGAAAAAACTTGGCACTCAAGAAGAATTTTGGTGTAAAGAAGAAGATCTTTTAATGTGCATCCACAAAGATATAAGTTTGAACGTTTTCAGTCCACATCCGGACCTTCATCAGATCAATTTTACTGGTATAGTAGGTAAAGCGTGTATGGGGTCAGTGTTGGTTCCAACTGGATTATTCAACTGGCCTGGATGCAATGGGAGATCCTGTGGATGTCAGCGCACGTGGAATGTGGCGGAAGTTGCTCAGAGAGACGCGCTCTCTCCATTGCATCCAGGCCAGTTGAATAATCCAGTTGGAACCAACACTGACCCCATACACGCTTTACCTACTATACCAGTAAAATTGTTCTTATGAAGGTCCGGATGTAGACTGAAAACGTTTAAACTCATATCTTTGTGGATGCACATTAACGTATCTTCTTCTTTACACCAAAATTCTTCTTGAGTGCCAAGTTTTTTCTGATTTTAGATTCCTGGGCTAGATACCCTACTTGAGCACCTATACTGATTATTAGTACGAGTGCCGTGTTGCTTCTTTTTCATCTCTCAGTCTCTCTGTCAGACTATACCGAGGCATGTAACCTCTTTTTATAGTTAACAAATGTCCTTCATTCAGTATTGACAAAAAGGGTAATAATGGAGATGAGATCAAGTAGCATTACTTGATTATTTAATCTATTTTCATAGTATTTCCTCCCCTGTTTTCAAAGTCACCAAACTATCTGGCCTACACAATGCACAATTAACATATCTGTAAACATCACTAGTCATCAAGGATAACAGCACGATATTTTATATGAAATGTCAATATTACAGGCTTACGAAGATGGGGCCGGACAGGCTTGTCATATTAAATGCAAGCGAAGACATTGCTTGCCGCAGAAATCTTACTCCAGTCTCTGACTGGAGTAATATTAGTGTTGAGGCGCACACTACCTTGCACCTCGCCTGATTCATTAAGTTGCATGTGCTATACATATATATAATCTCTGCAAACTACCTTCTATCGGGCATGAATGGTGACTTTTCTGATCAGCACCAGGGATTCCAGCTGGTAGGAGTCAGTGGCGCCTGCACTCAGGTCTCCAATATGTATGAGGTCTTAGTCAAGCAGACATCACAGTGGGAAATGAATTCATCCCCCAAAGGGTTAAATGCTAATCTCAGTTCTGCTACATGAGAGCTAATTACCGCATCCCCTGTCATTTCCGCGCTAATCACCGTTTCGTGTTCCTGTGAGTTTCAGCACTTGGACAGCGCCAGACAACACAGAGGAACGCGGCCGCTCTTTGTCTGCAGAAACCTAGCTCGTAAATGAATGTCTGTTGCTCGCGGAGTTGAGCCGCCATTCCAGTTTAATTAATATAATTGGCTGTTTATTTCTCATTGGAAGTCGTGTCGCTTATACTTTGTTCCACGGCTTCTGTACAGACTGACACACAACACAATAACACCTCTGACAGTGACGGATCGGCCATAATGTGCCTGATATTGTCTGTGCTGATGGCGCGGCTTCTGTTATTCTCCCTCTCCAACGTCCCGATTTACATTTACACAGGAAATAGTTATTTATCCCATGTGTTACATTAAACTCTTCTTTAAGATTCTGTCCTTGCCGTGAATCCTTATCACAAGATATGTCATAAACTCTACAATTCCACCGATGTATCAAACATACAAGTTCTCAGCGTCGCATCCCTCTGTATAAAAGGATTAGAATCAACGTGTAGGCTGAGTGTTTTATGAAAAAAAAAAGTTTATCGTAAACTATACTATGGCTGCCCTAGTCGGGTCCTCCGCCGCTCTCGCTCTCTTTTCTGGTTGCCCGGTTGATGCCTGAGTGCTGCAGCCAATTACTTGTTGATCACTGCTGCTGCCGTTTAGTGGCTCAGACTGGGCCAGCAGAGAAGAGCAGACCGGCTTGAGACTCTTGGAATGGGACAGAGGAGCAGTGATGGATCCGTGGGTGACAACAATATATCTATTTTTTAGAAAGCACTGCAGAGACCAGGTGGCTAAAACAGCGCACTATTGGAGATTTCACTGATGACACCAGTGATCACATGGGACATTTTTGTTATGTCGATCAATGCTTGAGACTATTTGTAATTTTTAAGCTGCCATTGAAATACACAGGGAGACATGCCTGCAGCATCACTTGTTCCTTATATCGGGTGGTGGGGTCTTCTTTCTGAAGAGAGCTATATGACCCACATCTATTGCACATTGATAGCATATTTTCTAGATGAGACAAAAATGAAAATATTTGACGCGGCAATTGTGTTTTTGGAAATGATCAGGCAAGTAACTTGTGTGACTCTGTACAAGGTAATTACTGTGTGTCGGACTCAGATACCAAGGGTTCGGTTTGATTAGAGAACTTCATTTCTCAAACTATTAATGAAGTTCAAAAGCCTGATGACTTTGCTCTTAAATAAAAAATTGCAAATAAGCTGAACAAGAAAAAATGTACAGCTCGTATTTTTCTCTATAACAACACATAATAGAAATATGTCTCACATGATTTGTATCTGAAAGAGAGTAAAGGAGAGGGAAGAGGAGAAGAGAAGAGGAGAATAAGGGAGTGTAGAGAAGAGGAATAAGGACGGAATGGAGGAGTAAGAAGGAGAGTATAGAGGAGGAGAGGACAGACGAGGAAGGGTGATGAAGGCCAAGAAAAGAAGGAGTAAGTAATGTAAAATTATATCAAAGAAGAAATGGACAAGAGATAGCGAGAGGAAAGGCGAGGTGAGGAGAGAGGAGGATGGTAAAGGAAGTACAGGAAATAAAGAGGAGAGGAAGGAAGAAGAGAGGAAAGGAGAAGAAAGGTGAGAAGGTAAAGGAATAAAGGGAGAAGAGAAACGAGTAAAAAGAGAAGCGTACAGAGAATTGGATGGAAGGTTAAAGGAAGGAAGATAGAAAAGAGAAGTGTAAGAGAGATGAAAAGAGAGAAGAGGTAAGATGATGCAAAAGAAGAGGTGACAAAAAGAGAAGGGTAGCAAGAAGGAGAGCAGATGAGAGGAAAGCAAATTAAGTTTTTGAAAAGAAAGCAGGAAAGTAAGGAAAAGGAGAGCAGAGGAGAAAAATGTCAATTAAGGCAGGAATAAGATACATAAAGAGAAAAGGAGAGCAAAATGAGGGTAGGAGAGAAAGATAGAGAAAGCAAAGAAGAAAAGAAGATGGACAGTTATGGAAGATAAAGGTGAAAAGAGGGTAAAAGAAGGCAAAACCGAGAAGAAGAGCAATAACGGCTAGGAACGAAGAAGAGAGTGGAAGAGTAAGGGAGTGTAGAGAAGAGAGTAAAAGAAGTAATGGATGACTACGAAAGAGTGAGGGAAAGGAAAGGACAGATGAAGAAGAGGTTGATGAGGGTAGAGGAAAGAAGGAACAATGAAGGAGAATAGTAGAAGAGAGATCAACAGAAAAGAAGAGGAAGGTTGAGAAGATATTATTGTAAAAGAAGGAAGGGACAAGAGATGAAGGAAGTAGAGGAGAAAGAAGGAGCAGAGAGAGGAAGAGGAGGGAAGAGAAGGAGATGTAAACGGCTGAGGAGAAAAAATAGCACAAAATAGGGTCTTATCTGATAGTAATTAATAAAAATTGTATCAATACATGCTGACCTGATCCCAGGTTGTATGGCTGCTGCAGATCCTCGGGTGATTTCACCACAGAGATATGTAACAAATGGAAAGTTTGTGGTCTGTATCCGCACTGCCATAGGATAGGGCTTTTGTTTCCTGAAAAAGAAGTGGGCTACACTTTGAAACAACTGTTTTTTACATTATCTCTGGCATTTGATGTTTCTTCATCACCAGCGCGGATACAGACCGCAAACGTTCCATTTTTTACAAAAAAGAGGAGATGAAGAAAGGAAAGAAGAGGAGAGGTGAGGGAGGTAAAGCGAGGAAGGGATAAGAAGAGAGTAAAAGAGAGGGATGGAGAAAATAGGAGTCAAGGATAAAGAAACAGGAAAAGTATAGGGGGAAGGGAGGAGAGAAGAAGAGAGATGAAGGAAAAAAATGTAAGGTAACAGAGAGGAAGTGAGAATAGGAGAATGGGGGAAGGAAGAGAGCAGAGGAAGACAAAGGAAGTATAGGGAAAAAAGAGCAAGAAAGAAGAGGAAAGCAGAGAAGAATGTTATTTTTTTCTCTCTTTCATCCACCATGTTCTCTTTCTTTTACTTGCTCTCTATGTTCCCCTCATTCTTGTACCTCATCTTCCCTCGCTTTCTCCTTCTCTCATCATTTAATTTATTTCCTCTTTTCTCTCCTCTTATCTCATCGTCTCCACTATTACTTCTCTTCTTTTCTCTATTCCTGTGTTCTGCTCTCATTCTCTTGTTCCCTCCTTTTTCCTTTACCCTCTTTTCACCTCTACCTTCCCTTACTTTCCTCTTCTTTTGTACTTTGCTTCATTTTACCTTCTTTTCCTCTTCTCTTTACTCTCTCCCTTACTCTCTGTCTCTTCTCCCTTCTGTAATTGACAGGAGATTAAAGGGATGAAGAGACAAGAACGGACGAGTGAGCAGAAGTGGTGAGACGAGTATCAAAAAGAAAAAGGAGGAAAAAGTAAAGAAAGTGAAAAAGAAGGAACGGCACATAGAGAGAGAGAGAGAAGATGATAATGGCAATCTTCTTCTCTCTCTATGTGCCATACTTTCTTTTTCACTTTTTTTACTTTTTCCCTTTTTACTCCTATTTCTTTTGATACTCATCTCACCCCTTTTAAGTAGCTACAGTATATTCATTCCTCACTGCAGTAAAATCCTATCAATCAAATATCACTTGTCATATGTAACAGAATAAAATATATATATAAAATATACCGACATCTGACAAATGATTATTGCTCCCGATGGCAGGAAACATTTCTTCCCAATATTCTGTGAAACATTTCTTCCTAATATTCTAGGAAACATTCTTCCCAATATTCTAGGAAACATTTCTTCCCAATATTCTGTGAAACATTCTTCCCAATATTCTAGGAAACAGTCTGTTAGGACTGGCGGAACGCACCAAGAAAGGTGATATAGATGCGTTCGCAGTCCGGGGTCCACCGTGCAGGTGAAAACCTGCTGCTAGTAAATACAGACTATATGGCGGTACACTAAAGTATATACACGTGGGTTCAACCTCACCCAGCGTGAAGGGAGCAATCCTGTTGCGTCACAGGATCGCGGTACCGCACCTAAAGCGCGAGCGAGTAGTCAGCGTACTTAACCCCAACTGGGATTGAAGTCCGATTAGACCCTCGCCGGCACTACACCGCAACTGGGTGTGTAAGGAAACTAAGTATAAATATATAAATGCACCGGAGTGCGAGCAATGCCGCACTGACGGACACCACCAACCACACTGGCTTGGGTATGGAAAGCGCAAGGCAAGCGCACGGCGCCGTACAGGCGGACACAGCAAGAGGACGCTGTAATGTGTGTATCGTGCAGATGATTAGTCGGGCGCTAGATAGCTACCAACATCCGCGAGCAGACAACAACTCTAGGGAGGGATATTTAGGAGCTTTCATCCATCGACGTACATTCATCTACACACACATATAACATTATGAGACAATACTAGCGCACGGCCGTGCGGTCATGCGCAGTTTATATAGTTGCAGCACAGGAAGTGGCCACAGAACTTTTGCCCTTCCAAGACCTGCCAAGAGGACCAATGGAATGTGCCGCAGAGCCTGAGCACATGACCCTCGATCTCCAACGGGAGATCTTACCCTGGGCATGCTCAGTATGTGCAAATAAGGACTTAGATCCAGAAACGTCCACTCGCCGCTGCCCAGCACTGGCTTTAATGGCAGAAGCAGGAAAAGCAGCAGCAACTCTTCGCACAGAGTCAGACTGAGCGAGACGCTGGGATCGACGTCCCTGCTAAGCAGACTCCACTGCGGCTGGAGGAGAATGGGAGACCGCAGCGGAGACGGATCGAGATTCCCCCTGTGCAGCAGAGGAAACTCGACTCCTAACATGGCCCCCCTCCTTGGGCCTCGCTACGTTCGAAGGCAGCAATGAGCTGCGGAGCCCGAATGTGCTCAACAGGCTCCCAGGACCTGTCCTCGGGGCCATAACCCTTCCAGTCTACCCAAAAAAATTTTTTACCACGCACCACCTTGCACCCCAAAATAGCGTTCACCTCATAATCGTCCGTAGACGAACCCGATGTCCGAGCAGATAACTCGGAGAACCGGGACATATACACGGGTTTCAAGAGGGACACATGAAAGGTGTCGGTGATACCCAGGCGTGGCGGAAGGGCCAAACGATAGACCACAGGATTAACCTGCTCGAGGACCTTGAATGGGCCCAAGTAGCGAGGAGCAAATTTAGTGGACTCATCTCGCAGCCTGATGTTACGGGCGGAGAGCCACACCAAGTCGCCAGGAGCAAAGGTCGGAGCGGGACGCCGATGAGCATCGGCGGAGGACCTCATTCTCTCTTTAGAGGCCCAAATGGCATCCTGAGTGCGGTCCCAAATATCCCGTGCCTCCACAGCCCAGTCTGCCACCCTGGAGTCGGCGGAAGACACGGGCATAGGCACAGGTACCCGTGGATGCTGACCATAGTTGAGGAGGAATGGGGTTTGTCCAGTGGAGTCGGCTACGGCGTTGTTCAGTGCAAACTCTGCCCATGATAGCAATGATGCCCAGTCATCCTGCCTGGCTGAAACAAAATGTTGCAGGTATGTGACCAAGGTCTGGTTGGCCCTCTCTACCAACCCATTCGTCTCGGGATGATAAGCGGAAGAGAGATTCAACTCAATACTGAGAAGACGACAGAGCTCTCTCCAGAACCGAGACGCAAACTGGGGACCCCGGTCACTGACAATTTTGTCTGGCATACCATGCAGGCGGAAGATATGTCTAATGAACAACGCTGCCAAGGCCCGTGCAGAAGGTAACCGTGGTAGCGGCACCAAATGCACCATTTTTGAGAAATGATCGGTGATGACCCAAATGATGGTACAGCCGCGAGACTTGGGCAAACCTACAACAAAGTCCATCCCGACCATCTCCCAGGGCCTATCTGCCACCGGCAAGGGATAGAGCAAACCAGCTGGCCTTTGACGCAGAGATTTATTTTTGGCGCAGGAGACACATGCCAGAACATAATCCCTGACATCCCGGACCATATGCGGCCACCAGTACGTCCTCGCCAGTAGCTCAGATGTCCTCTTTGTCCCAAAGTGTCCACCCACCCTGGACGAATGAGCCCAAGAGAGAACCTCCGGTCGCAAATTAATGGGCACAAAAGTCTTGCCTGGAGGCACAGACTATAGCGAAACCGGCGCCACGGTTCTCAGGCTCTCGGAAGGGACAATAAGCCGAGGCTCCTCTTCCTCCTCCTCAGTTGACATAAGGGAGCGAGAGAGAGCGTCAGCACGGATATTCTTCTCCCCAGCGAGATAATGAAGGGAAAAGTGGAACCGGGAGAAGAACAGGGACCATCTGGCCTGGCGAGAATTTAGCCGCTGGGCTGTCTGCAAATAGACCAAATTTTTGTGGTCCGTGTAAACTTGGAAGGGAAACCGCGCACCTTCCAGAAGGTGTCTCCACTCCGAAAAGGCCAACTTCATTGCTAGCAACTCCCTGTCCCCGATGGAGTAGTTCCTCTCCGCTGGCGTGAAGGTCTTAGAGAAGAAGAAGCATGGATGCTTCCGACCTTGAGCATCCTTTTGGTAGAGGACTGCTCCAGCACCAACGGACGAGGCATCCACCTCCATTAGGAATGGCTTATCCACATCGGGACGATGTAAGATGGGAGTGCTAGCAAAGTGGGACTTAATAGAAGTGAAGGCCTTGGAGACCTCTTCCGACCACAATTTGGGATTCGCTCCCTTCTTGGTGAGGGCTACCAAGGGAGCTACCAGAGTTGAGAAGTGGGGAATGAACTGGCGGTAATAGTTTATGAACCCCATAAAGCGCTGCACCGCTTTAAGAGAATGGGGCTCTTGCCAGTCCATGACAGCCTGTAGTTTGGCAGGATCCATAGCCAATCCCTGGGCGGAGAGGATATAGCCCAGGAAAGGTAAGGACTCCTGCTCAAACACACACTTCTCCAACTTTGCATAAAGAGAGTTTGCCCGTAGGAGGTCGAAGACTCTGCCAACATCTCTCCAGTGGGAGTCAATATCTGGAGAAAAGATGAGAATATCATCCAGATAGACTACAACCGAGGTGGAAAGCATATCCCGGAAGATGTCGTTGACAAAGTCTTGGAAAACGGCAGGTGCATTACAGAGCCCGAAGGGCATCACCAGATACTCATAGTGCCCATCTCTGGTGTTAAATGCCGTTTTCCACTCGTCCCCCTCACGGATGCGAATCAGGTTATAAGCACCCCGCAGATCTAGTTTAGTAAACACTCTAGCTCCCCGAAGCCTATCGAAAAGCTCAGATATCAACGGCAAAGGGTACTTGTTCTTAACTGTGATAGCATTAAGACCCCTGTAGTCTATGCATGGACATAGTTCTCCATTCTTCTTCTGCACGAAAAAGAACCCTGCCCCAGCAGGTGACACTGACTTCCTGATGAACCCTCTTGCCAGATTCTCTTGTATGTACTGAGACATTGCCTCCGTTTCCGGGAGAGATAATGGATAGACTCGACCCCGGGGAGGCTCAGCACCAGGCAAGAGATCAATAGGACAGTCATAGGGGCGATGGGGCGGAAGAGTCTCCGCTGCCTTTTTGGAGAACACGTCTGCATAAGACCAATATTGCTTGGGGAGAGAGGAGAGATCTGCGGGTACCTCTGTAGTAGTAACCTGAACGCACTCTCGATGACACCTGTTCCCACAAGATTCACCCCATCCCAGAATTCTGCCTGAGGACCACTCGATGTGAGGAGAGTGGTACCGTAACCAAGGTATCCCCAAGAGAACCTCATCAATTCCCTCAGGAATGACGAGTAGAGATATAATCTCCTGATGAGATGGTGACATGGACAGAGTAAAAGGGATAGTTTGATGTGTAATCTGTGTGGGCAGTGTCGACCCATTCACCACTCATACCGTTACTGGTTGAGATAGCATGACCAGAGGAATTGCTTGACGTTGGGCGAAGGCTGAAGACATAAAATTGCCCTCCGCCCCAGAATCCACGCAGAGCTCCACCGAGTGAGAGGATGAGCCCAATGTTATTGTCCCCTTAAAGGACAATTTGGAGGCAAACGTCGCCGTGTCTAGTGCACCTCCACCAACTACCACTAGACGCTGACGTTTCCTCGACCGCTGGAGACATCTGGAGGCAAGATGTCCAGACTGTTGGCAAAGATGACAAATCTGGAGTGCACGAGCGGTCCGGGACTTAGATCCTGCTCGAGACTCTACCACAGGCTCATGGGGCTCAGGAGCCTGGTCTGGAGATTCCAAAGGTTTGGCGAAGGTGGGAGCCAGCCGAAACCTCTGCCTACACTGGGCTCGCTCTAACCTCCGCTCGTGAAAATGGAGATCAATACGAGTGGATAGAGTTATTAATTCCTCCAGTGTGGCGGGAATCTCCCTAGTGGCCAGGGCGTCCTTAACGTGGTCAGCCAGCCCCCTCCAAAATATTGGAATGAGGGCTTTATCCGACCACTCCAGCTCAGAAGCTAAGGTGCGGAAGTGGACGGCAAAATGACTGACCAAGGACGAGCCCTGAGTCAATGCCAACAATTGGAGCGCCGTATCATGGGTGACACGAGGTCCCAAAAAGACCTGTTTCAGAGTGCTCAGAAACAACGGAGCACTCTGCACCACATGATCGCTACGCTCCCATAGCGGCGTAGCCCCCTGCAACGCTCTGTCCGACAGAAGAGACACTATAAATCCCACCTTAGCCCGCTCTGTAGGGAAACGAGAGGCCAGAAGCTCGAGATGGATAGAGCACTGACTCACGAAACCCCTACAAGACTTACTGTCACCAGAGAATTTCTCTGGAAGCGGGAGGCGAGTTAGAGTCGGGACAGGAGCGGCAGTGGACAAGGTGGCTGCAGCAACACTAGCAGCCTGAACAGCGACAGCAGTGACATCCACAGCTGAGGTTGAACGCTCAAGAGCCGCCAACCTTCCCTCCAGCTGCTGGATGTACCGCTGTGAACGCTGATCGTCCATCATTTACTAGCCAGACCCTGGCGCTAGTATTCTGTTAGGACTGGCGGAACGCACCAAGAAAGGTGATATAGATGCGTTCGCAGTCCGGGGTCCACCGTGCAGGTGAAAACCTGCTGCTAGTAAATACAGACTATATGGCGGTACACTAAAGTATATACACGTGGGTTCAACCTCACCCAGCGTGAAGGGAGCAATCCTGTTGCGTCACAGGATCGCGGTACCGCACCTAATGCGCGAGCGAGTAGTCAGCGTACTTAACCCCAACTGGGATTGAAGTCCGATTAGACCCTCGCTGGCACTACACCGCAACTGGGTGTGTAAGGAAACTAAGTATAAATATATAAATGCACCGGAGTGCGAGCAATGCCGCACTGACGGACGCCACCAACCACACTGGCTTGGGTATGGAAAGCGCAAGGCAAGCGCACGGCGCCGTACAGGCGGACACAGCAAGAGGACGCTGTAATGTGTGTATCGTGCAGATGATTAGTCGGGCGCTAGATAGCTACCAACATCCGCGAGCAGACAACAACTCTAGGGAGGGATATTTAGGAGCTTTCATCCATCGACATACATTCATCTACACACACATATAACATTATGAGACAATACTAGCGCACGGCCGTGCGGTCATGCGCAGTTTATATAGTTGCAGCACAGGAAGTGGCCACAGAACTTTTGCCCTTCCAAGACCTGCCAAGAGGACCAATGGAATGTGCCGCAGAGCCTGAGCACATGACCCTTGATCTCCAACGGGAGATCTTACCCTGGGCATGATCAGTATGTGCAAATAAGGACTTAGATCCAGAAACGTCCACTCGCCGCTGCCCAGCACTGGCTTTAATGGCAGAAGCAGGAAAAGCAGCAGCAACTCTTCGCACAGAGTCAGACTGAGCGAGACGCTGGGATCGACGTCCCTGCTGAGCAGACTCCACTGCGGCTGGAGGAGAATGGGAGACCGCAGCGGAGACGGATCGAGATTCCCCCTGTGCAGCAGAGGAAACTCGACTCCTAACATTACCCCCCCTCCTTGGGCCTCGCTACGTTCGAAGGCAGCAATGAGCTGCGGAGCCCGAATGTGCTCAACAGGCTCCCAGGACCTGTCCTCGGGGCCATAACCCTTCCAGTCTACCAAAAAATTTTTTTTACCACGCACCACCTTGCACCCCAAAATAGCGTTCACCTCATAATCGTCCGTAGATGAACCCGATGTCCGAGCAGATGACTCGGAGAACCGGGACATATACACGGGTTTCAAGAGGGACACATGAAAGGTGTCGGTGATACCCAGGCGTGGCGGAAGGGCCAAACGATAGACCACAGGATTAACCTGCTCGAGGACCTTGAATGGGCCCAAGTAGCGAGGAGCAAATTTAGTGGACTCAACTCGCAGCCTGATGTTACGGGCGGAGAGCCACACCAAGTCGCCAGGAGCAAAGGTCGGAGCGGGACACCGATGAGCATCGGCGGAGGACCTCATTCTCTCTTTAGAGGCCCAAATGGCATCCTGAGTGCGGTCCCAAATATCCCGTGCCTCCACAGCCCAGTCTGCCACCCTGGAGTCGGCGGAAGACACGGGCATAGGCACAGGTACCCGTGGATGCTGACCATAGTTGAGGAGGAATGGGGTTTGTCCAGTGGAGTCGGCTACGGCGTTGTTCAGTGCAAACTCTGCCCATGATAGCAAGGATGCCCAGTCATCCTGCCTGGCTGAAACAAAATGTTGCAGGTATGTGACCAAGGTCTGGTTGGCCCTCTCTACCAACCCATTCGTCTCGGGATGATAAGCGGAAGAGAGATTCAACTCAATACTGAGAAGACAACAGAGCTCTCTCCAGAACCGAGACGCAAACTGGGGACCCCGGTCACTGACAATTTTGTCTGGCATACCATGCAGGCGGAAGATATGTCTAATGAACAACGCTGCCAAGGCCCGTGCAGAAGGTAACCGTGGTAGCGGCACCAAATGCACCATTTTTGAGAAATGATCGGTGATGACCCAAATGATGGTACAGCCGCGAGACTTGGGCAAACCCACAACAAAGTCCATCCCGACCATCTCCCAGGGCCTATCTGCCACCGGCAAGGGATAGAGCAAACCAGCTGGCCTTTGACGCAGAGATTTATTTTTGGCGCAGGAGACACATGCCAGAACATAATCCCTGACATCCCGGACCATATGCGGCCACCAGTACGTCCTCGCCAGTAGCTCAGATGTCCTCTTTGTCCCAAAGTGTCCACCCACCCTGGACGAATGAGCCCAAGAGAGAACCTCCGGTCGCAAATTAATGGGCACAAAAGTCTTGCCCGGAGGCACAGACTATAGTGAAACCGGCGCCACGGTTCTCAGGCTCTCGGAAGGGACAATAAGCCGAGGCTCCTCTTCCTCCTCCTCAGTTGACATAAGGGAGCGAGAGAGAGCGTCAGCACAGATATTCTTCTCCCCGGCGAGATAATGAAGGGAAAAGTGGAACCGGGAGAAGAACAGGGACCATCTGGCCTGGCGAGAATTTAGCCGCTGGGCTGTCTGCAAATAGACCAAATTTTTGTGGTCCGTGTAAACTTGGAAGGGAAACCGCGCACCTTCCAGAAGGTGTCTCCACTCCGAAAAGGCCAACTTCATTGCTAGCAACTCCCTGTCCCCGATGGAGTAGTTCCTCTCCGCTGGCGTGAAGGTCTTAGAGAAGAAGAAGCATGGATGCTTCTGACCTTGAGCATCCTTTTGGTAGAGGACTGCTCCAGCACCAACGGACGAGGCATCCACCTCCATTAGGAATGGCTTATCCACATCGGGACGATGTAAGATGGGAGTGCTAGCAAAGTGGGACTTAATAGAAGTGAAGGTCTTGGAGACCTCTTCCGACCACAATTTGGGATTCGCTCACTTCTTGGTGAGGGCTACCAAGGGAGCTACCAGAGTTGAGAAGTGGGGAATGAACTGGCGGTAATAGTTTATGAACCCCATAAAGCGCTGCACCGCTTTAAGAGAATGGGGCTCTTGCCAGTCCATCACAGCCTGTAGTTTGGCAGGATCCATAGCCAATCCCTGGGCGGAGAGGATATAGCCCAGGAAAGGTAAGGACTCCTGCTCAAACACACACTTCTCCAACTTTGCATAAAGAGAGTTTGCCCGTAGGAGGTCGAAGACTCTGCCAACATCTCTCCGGTGGGAGTCAATATCTCGAGAAAAGATGAGAATATCATCCAGATAGACTACAACCGAGGTGGAAAGCATATCCCGGAAGATGTCGTTGACAAAGTCTTGGAAAATGGCAGGTGCATTACAGAGCCCGAAGGGCATCACCAGATACTCATAGTGCCCATCTCTGGTGTTAAATGCCGTTTTCCACTCGTCCCCCTCACGGATGCGAATCAGGTTATAAGCACCCCGCAGATCTAGTTTAGTAAACACTCTAGCTCCCCGAAGCCTATCGAAAAGCTCAGATATCAACGGCAAAGGGTACTTGTTCTTAACTGTGATAGCATTAAGACCCCTGTAGTCTATGCATGGACATAGTTCTCCATTCTTCTTCTGCACGAAAAAGAACCCTGCCCCAGCAGGTGACACTGACTTCCTGATGAACCCTCTTGCCAGATTCTCTTGTATGTACTGAGACATTGCCTCCGTTTCCGGGAGAGATAATGGATAGACTCGACCCCGGGGAGGCTCAGCACCAGGCAAGAGATCAATAGGACAGTCATAGGGGCGATGGGGCGGAAGAGTCTCCGCTGCCTTTTTGGAGAACACGTCTGCATAAGACCAATATTGCTTGGGGAGAGAGGAGAGATCTGCGGGTACCTCTGTAGTAGTAACCTGAACGCACTCTCGATGACACCTGTTCCCACAAGATCCACCCCATCCCAGAATTCTGCCTGAGGACCACTCGATGTGAGGAGAGTGGTACCGTAACCAAGGTATCCCCAAGAGAACCTCATCAATTCCCTCAGGAATGACGAGTAGAGATATAATCTCCTGATGAGATGGTGACATGGACAGAGTAAAAGGGATAGTTTGATGTGTAATCTGTGTGGGCAGTGTCGACCCATTCACCACTCATACCGTTACTGGTTGAGATAGCATGACCAGAGGAATTGCGTGACGTTGGGCGAAGGCTGAAGACATAAAATTGCCCTCCGCCCCAGAATCCACGCAGAGCTCCGAGTGAGAGGATGAGCCCAATGTTATTGTCCCCTTAAAGGACAATTTGGAGGAAAACGTCGCCGTGTCTAGTGCACCTCCACCAACTACCACTAGACGCTGACGTTTCCTCGACCGCTGGAGACATCTGGAGGCAAGATGTCCAGACTGTTGGCAAAGATGACAAATCTGGAGTGCACGAGCGGTCCGGGACTTAGATCCTGCTCAAGACTCTACCACAGGCTCATGGGGCTCAGGAGCCTGGTCTGGAGATTCCAAAGGTTTGGCGAAGGTGGGAGCCAGCCGAAACCTCTGCCTACACTGGGCTCGCTCTAACCTCCGCTCATGAAAACGGAGATCAATACGAGTGGATAGAGTTATTAATTCCTCCAGTGTGGCGGGAATCTCCCTAGTGGCCAGGGCGTCCTTAACATGGTCAGCCAGCCCCCTCCAAAATATTGGAATGAGGGCTTTATCCGACCACTCCAGCTCAGAAGCTAAGGTGCGGAAGTGGACGGCAAAATGACTGACCAAGGACGAGCCCTGAGTCAATGCCAACAATTGGAGCGCCATATCATGGGTGACACGAGGTCCCAAAAAGACCTGTTTCAGAGTGCTCAGAAACAACGGAGCACTCTGCACCACATGATCGCTACGCTCCCATAGCGGCGTAGCCCCCTGCAACGCTCTGTCCGACAGAAGAGACACTATAAATCCCACCTTAGCCCGCTCTGTAGGGAAACGAGAGGCCAGAAGCTCGAGATGGATAGAGCACTGACTCACGAAACCCCTACAAGACTTACTGTCACCAGAGAATTTCTCTGGAAGCGGGAGGCGAGTTAGAGTCGGGACAGGAGCGGCAGTGGACAAGGTGGCTGCAGCAACACTAGCAGCCTGAACAGCGACAGCAGTGACATCCACAGCTGAGGTTGAACGCTCAAGAGCCGCCAACCTTCCCTCCAGCTGCTGGATGTACCGCTGTGAACGCTGATCGTCCATCATTTACTAGCCAGACCCTGGCGCTAGTATTCTGTTAGGACTGGCGGAACGCACCAAGAAAGGTGATATAGATGCGTTCGCAGTCCGGGGTCCACCGTGCAGGTGAAAACCTGCTGCTAGTAAATACAGACTATATGGCGGTACACTAAAGTATATACACGTGGGTTCAACCTCACCCAGCGTGAAGGGAGCAATCCTGTTGCGTCACAGGATCGCGGTACCGCACCTAAAGCGCGAGCGAGTAGTCAGCGTACTTAACCCCAACTGGGATTGAAGTCCGATTAGACCCTCGCTGGCACTACACCGCAACTGGGTGTGTAAGGAAACTAAGTATAAATATATAAATGCACAGGAGTGCGAGCAATGCCGCACTGACGGACACCACCAACCACACTGGCTTGGGTATGGAAAGCGCAAGGCAAGCGCACGGCGCGGTACAGGCGGACAAAGCAAGAGGACGCTGTAATGTGTGTATCGTGCAGATGATTAGTCGGGCGCTAGATAGCTACCAACATCCGCGAGCAGACAACAACTCTAGGGAGGGATATTTAGGAGCTTTCATCCATCGACATACATTCATCTACACACACATATAACATTATGAGACAATACTAGCGCACGGCCGTGCGGTCATGCGCAGTTTATATAGTTGCAGCACAGGAAGTGGCCACAGAACTTTTGCCCTTCCAAGACCTGCCAAGAGGACCAATGGAATGTGCCGCAGAGCCTGAGCACATGACCCTCGATCTCCAACGGGAGATCTTACCCTGGGCATGCTCAGTATGTGCAAATAAGGACTTAGATCCAGAAACGTCCACTCGCCGCTGCCCAGCACTGGCTTTAATGGCAGAAGCAGGAAAAGCAGCAGCAACTCTTCGCACAGAGTCAGACTGAGCGAGACGCTGGGATCGACGTCCCTGCTGAGCAGACTCCACTGCGGCTGGAGGAGAATGGGAGACCGCAACGGAGACGGATCGAGATTCCCCCTGTGCAGCAGAGGAAACTCGACTCCTAACACAGTCTTCCCAATATTCTAGGAAACATTCTTCCCAATATGCTAGGAAACATTCTTCGCAATATTCTAGGAAACATTTCTTCCCGATATTCTAGGAAACATTTCTTCCCAATATTTTGTGAAACATTCTTCCCAATATTCTAGGAAACATTCTTCCCAATATTCTAGGAAACATTTCTTCCCAATATTCTAGGAAACATTTCTTCCCAATATTCTGTGAAACATTCTTCCCAATATTCTAGGAAACATTCGTCCCAATATTCTAGGAAACAGTCTTCCCAATATTCTAGGAAACATTTCTTCCCAATATTCTAGGAAACATTCTTCCCAATATTCTAGGAAAAAATCTTCTCAATATTCTAGGAAACATTCTTCCCAATATGCTAGGAAACATTCTTCGCAATATTCTAGGAAACATTTCTTCCCGATATTCTAGGAAACATTCTTCCCAATATTCTAGGAAATATTTCTTCCCAATATTCTAGGAAACATTCTTCCCAATATTCTAGGAAACATTCTTCCCAATATTCTGTGAAACATTCTTCCCAATATTCTAGGAAACATTCTTCCCAATATTCTAGGAAACATTCTTCCCAATATTCTAGGAAACATTCTTCCCAATATTCTAGGAAACATTCTTCCCAATATTCTGTGAAACATTCTTCCCAATATTCTAGGAAACATTCTTCCCAATGTTCTAGGAAACATTCTTCCCAATATTCTGTGAAACATTTCTTCCCAATATTCTGTGAAACATTTCTTCCCAATATTCTAGAAATCATTTCTTCCCAATATTCTAGGAAACATTTCTTCCCAATATTCTAGGAAATATTTCTTCCCAATATTCTAGGAAACATTCTTCCGAATATTCTGTGAAACATTCTTCCCAATATTCTAGGAAACATTCTTCCCAATATTCTAGGAAACATTCTTCCCAATATTCTAGGAAACATTCTTCCCAATATTCTAGGAAACATTCTTCCCAATATTCTGTGAAACATTCTTCCCAATATTCTAGGAAACATTCTTCCCAATGTTCTAGGAAACATTCTTCCCAATATTCTGTGAAACATTTCTTCCCAATATTCTGTGAAACATTTCTTCCCAATATTCTAGGAAACATTTCTTCCCAATATTCTAGGAAACATTTCTTCCCAATATTCTAGGATATATTTCTTCCCAATATTCTAGGAAACATTCTTCCCAATATTCTAGGAAACATTCTTCCCAATATTCTTGGAAACATTTCTTCCCAATATTCTAGGAAATATTTCTTCCCAATATTCTAGGAAACATTCTTCCCAATATTCTAGGAAACATTTCTTCCCAAAATTCTAGGAAACATTCTTCCCAATGTTCTAGGAAACATTCTTCCCAATATTCTAGGAAACATTCTTCCCAATATTCTAGGAAACATTCTTCCCAATGTTCTAGGAAACATTCTTCCCAATATTCTGTGAAACATTTCTTCCCAATATTCTGTGAAACATTTCTTCCCAATATTCTAGGAATCATTTCTTCCCAATATTCTAGGAAACATTTCTTCCCAATATTCTAGGAAATATTTCTTCCCAATATTCTAGGAAACATTCTTCCGAATATTCTGTGAAACATTCTTCCCAATATTCTAGGAAACATTCTTCCCAATATTCTAGGAAACATTCTTCCCAATATTCTAGGAAACATTCTTCCCAATATTCTAGGAAACATTCTTCCCAATATTCTGTGACACATTCTTCCCAATATTCTAGGAAACATTCTTCCCAATGTTCTAGGAAACATTCTTCCCAATATTCTGTGAAACATTTCTTCCCAATATTCTGTGAAACATTTCTTCCCAATATTCTAGGAAACATTTCTTCCCAATATTCTAGGAAACATTTCTTCCCAATATTCTAGGAAATATTTCTTCCCAATATTCTAGGAAACATTCTTCCCAATATTCTAGGAAACATTCTTCCCAATATTCTTGGAAACATTTCTTCCCAATATTCTAGGAAATATTTCTTCCCAATATTCTAGGAAACATTCTTCCCAATATTCTAGGAAACATTTCTTCCCAAAATTCTAGGAAACATTCTTCCCAATGTTCTAGGAAACATTCTTCCCAATATTCTAGGAAACATTCTTCCCAATATTCTAGGAAACATTCTTCCCAATATTCTAGGAAACAGTCTTCCCAATATTCTAGGAAACATTTCTTCCCAATATTCTAGGAAACAGTCTTCCCAATATTCTAGGAAACATTTCTTCCCAATATTCTAGGAAACATTCTTCCCAATGTTCTAGGAAACAATCTTCTCAATATTCTAGGAAACATTCTTCCCAATATGCTAGGAAACATTCTTCCCAATATGCTAGGAAACATTCTTCCCAATATTCTAGGAAACATTCTTCCCAATATTCTAGGAAACATTCTTCCCAATATTCTAGGAAACATTTCTTCCCAATATTCTAGGAAACATTCTTCCCAATATTCTAGGAAACAATCTTCTCAATATTCTAGGAAACATTCTTCCCAATATGCTAGGAAACATTCTTCGCAATATTCTAGGAAACATTTCTTCCCGATATTCTAGGAAACATTCTTCCCGATATTCTAGGAAACATTTCTTCCCAATATTCTAGGAAACATTCTTCCCAATATTCTAGGAAACATTCTTCCCAATGTTCTAGGAAACATTTCTTCCCAATATTCTAGGAAACATTCTTCCGAATATTCTGTGAAACATTCTTCCCAATATTCTAGGAAACATTCTTCCCAATATTCTAGGAAACATTCTTCCCAATATTCTAGGAAACATTCTTCCCAATATTCTAGGAAACATTCTTCCCAATATTCTGTGAAACATTCTTCCCAATATTCTAGGAAACATTCTTCCCAATGTTCTAGGAAACATTCTTCCCAATATTCTGTGAAACATTTCTTCCCAATTTTCTGTGAAACATTTCTTCCCAATATTCTAGGAAACATTTCTTCCCAATATTCTAGGAAACATTTCTTCCCAATATTCTAGGAAATATTTCTTCCCAATATTCTAGGAAACATTCTTCCGAATATTCTGTGAAACATTCTTCCCAATATTCTAGGAAACATTCTTCCCAATATTCTAGGAAACATTCTTCCCAATATTCTAGGAAACATTCTTCCCAATATTCTAGGAAACATTCTTCCCAATATTCTGTGAAACATTCTTCCCAATATTCTAGGAAACATTTCTTCCCAATATTCTAGGAAACAGTTTTCCCAATATTCTAGGAAACATTTCTTCCCAATATTCTAGGAAATATTCTTCCCAATATTCTAGGAAACAATCTTCTCAATATTCTAGGAAACATTCTTCCCAATATGCTAGGAAACATTCTTCGCAATATTCTAGGAAACATTTCTTCCCGATATTCTAGGAAACATTCTTCCCAATATTCTAGGAAACATTTCTTCCCAATATTCTAGGAAACATTCTTCCCAATATTCTAGGAAACATTCTTCCCAATGTTCTAGGAAACATTTCTTCCCAATATTCTAGGAAACATTCTTCCGAATATTCTGTGAAACATTCTTCCCAATATTCTAGGAAACATTCTTCCCAATGTTCTAGGAAACATTCTTCCCAATGTTCTAGGAAACATTCTTCCCAATATTCTGTGAAACATTTCTTCCCAATATTCTGTGAAACATTTCTTCCCAATATTCTAGGAAACATTTCTTCCCAATATTCTAGGAAACATTTCTTCCCAATATTCTAGGAAATATTTCTTCCCAATATTCTAGGAAACATTCTTCCCAATATTCTAGGAAACATTCTTCCCAATATTCTTGGAAACATTTCTTCCCAATATTCTAGGAAATATTTCTTCCCAATATTCTAGGAAACATTCTTCCCAATATTCTAGGAAACATTTCTTCCCAAAATTCTAGGAAACATTCTTCCCAATGTTCTAGGAAACATTCTTCCCAATATTCTAGGAAACATTCTTCCCAATATTCTAGGAAACATTCTTCCCAATATTCTAGGAAACAGTCTTCCCAATATTCTAGGAAACATTTCTTCCCAATATTCTAGGAAACAGTCTTCCCAATATTCTAGGAAACATTTCTTCCCAATATTCTAGGAAACATTCTTCCCAATGTTCTAGGAAACAATCTTCTCAATATTCTAGGAAACATTCTTCCCAATATGCTAGGAAACATTCTTCCCAATATGCTAGGAAACATTCTTCCCAATATTCTAGGAAACATTCTTCCCAATATTCTAGGAAACATTCTTCCCAATATTCTAGGAAACATTTCTTCCCAATATTCTAGGAAACATTCTTCCCAATATTCTAGGAAACAATCTTCTCAATATTCTAGGAAACATTCTTCCCAATATGCTAGGAAACATTCTTCGCAATATTCTAGGAAACATTTCTTCCCGATATTCTAGGAAACATTCTTCCCGATATTCTAGGAAACATTTCTTCCCAATATTCTAGGAAACATTCTTCCCAATATTCTAGGAAACATTCTTCCCAATGTTCTAGGAAACATTTCTTCCCAGTATTCTAGGAAACATTCTTCCGAATATTCTGTGAAACATTCTTCCCAATATTCTAGGAAACATTCTTCCCAATATTCTAGGAAACATTCTTCCCAATATTCTAGGAAACATTCTTCCCAATATTCTAGGAAACATTCTTCCCAATATTCTGTGAAACATTCTTCCCAATATTCTAGGAAACATTCTTCCCAATGTTCTAGGAAACATTCTTCCCAATATTCTGTGAAACATTTCTTCCCAATTTTCTGTGAAACATTTCTTCCCAATATTCTAGGAAACATTTCTTCCCAATATTCTAGGAAACATTTCTTCCCAATATTCTAGGAAATATTTCTTCCCAATATTCTAGGAAACATTCTTCCGAATATTCTGTGAAACATTCTTCCCAATATTCTAGGAAACATTCTTCCCAATATTCTAGGAAACATTCTTCCCAATATTCTAGGAAACATTCTTCCCAATATTCTAGGAAACATTCTTCCCAATATTCTGTGAAACATTCTTCCCAATATTCTAGGAAACATTTCTTCCCAATATTCTAGGAAACAGTTTTCCCAATATTCTAGGAAACATTTCTTCCCAATATTCTAGGAAACATTCTTCCCAATATTCTAGGAAACAATCTTCTCAATATTCTAGGAAACATTCTTCCCAATATGCTAGGAAACATTCTTCGCAATATTCTAGGAAACATTTCTTCCCGATATTCTAGGAAACATTCTTCCCAATATTCTAGGAAACATTTCTTCCCAATATTCTAGGAAACATTCTTCCCAATATTCTAGGAAACATTCTTCCCAATGTTCTAGGAAACATTTCTTCCCAATATTCTAGGAAACATTCTTCAGAATATTCTGTGAAACATTCTTCCCAATATTCTAGGAAACATTCTTCCCAATGTTCTAGGAAACATTCTTCCCAATATTCTGTGAAACATTTCTTCCCAATATTCTGTGAAACATTTCTTCCCAATATTCTAGGAAACATTTCTTCCGAATATTCTAGGAAACATTTCTTCCCAATATTCTAGGAAATATTTCTTCCCAATATTCTAGGAAACATTCTTCCGAATATTCTGTGAAACATTCTTCCCAATATTCTAGGAAACATTCTTCCCAATATTCTAGGAAACATTCTTCCCAATATTCTAGGAAACATTCTTCCCAATATTCTAGGAAACATTCTTCCCAATATTCTGTGAAACATTCTTCCCAATATTCTAGGAAACATTCTTCCCAATGTTCTAGGAAACATTCTTCCCAATATTCTGTGAAACATTTCTTCCCAATATTCTGTGAAACATTTCTTCCCAATATTCTAGGAAACATTCTTCCCAATATTCTAGGAAACATTTCTCTCCAATATTCTAGGAAATATTTCTTCCCAATATTCTAGGAAACATTCTTGCCAATATTCTAGGAAACATTTCTTCCCAATATTCTAGGAAATATTTCTTCCCAATATTCTAGGAAACATTCTTTCCAATATTCTAGGAAACATTTCTTCCCAAAATTCTAGGAAACAATCTTCCCAATGTTCTAGGAAACATTCTTCCCAATATTCTAGGAAACATTCTTCCCAATATTCTAGGAAACATTCTTCCCAATATTCTAGGAAACAGTCTTCCCAATATTCTAGGAAACATTTCTTCCCAATATTCTAGGAAACATTTCTTCCCAATATTCTAGGAAACATTTCTTTCCAATATTCTAGGAAACATTTCTTCCCAATATTCTGTGAAACATTTCTTCCCAATATTCTAGGAAACAGTCTTCCCAATATTCTGTGAAACATTTCTTCCCAATATTCTAGGAAACATTCTTCCCAATATTCTAGGAAACATTCTTCCCAATATTCTAGGAAACATTCTTCCCAATATTCTAGGAAACAGTCTTCCCAATATTCTAGGAAACATTTCTTCCCAATATTCTAGGAAACATTTCTTCCCAATATTCTAGGAAACATTTCTTTCCAATATTCTAGGAAACATTTCTTCCCAATATTCTGTGAAACATTTCTTCCCAATATTCTAGGAAACAGTCTTCCCAATATTCTGTGAAACATTTCTTCCCAATATTCTAGGAAACAGTCTTCCCAATATTCTGTGAAACATTTCTTCCCAATATTCTAGGAAACATTTCTTCCCAATATTCTGTGAAACATTTCTTCCAAATATTCTAGGAAACATTCTTCCCAATGTTCAAGGAAACATTCTTCCCAATATTTTATGTATAATGACTTCTATCACTTCTCTGACGACACGTCCATCCCGGACTATCTGCCCTCATCATCGCCCCAGGTGTTTCTGATGTCAGGTGTCTGCAGGTAGGACTCACGGACAGTGGTGAAAGGATTGTGTTATAATCACACCATTTTCTCAGCTCTTTCTCATCGTCATGCTTCTCTCCATGATACTTCCATGCTACTCCTGTATTATTTTCTTCCCCCTTCATTCAGATCACATTTCACTCTGAGCTTCTCCAGCTGTTTTCTATTTTGTTCACAGAGACTATTAAATATTCACCACTGTGATCACAGTGACAGCGGGGTTAACCCCTTATTTGCTGCAGCATCAAACTCCTTGTTTATAGAAAAAATATGACTCCTCCTTCACTGCCTGATTTTATGGGTGACTGTTAATGAGATTTAGGCCCATTTATGAAGAGTGACATCTCAGTCGATGCATTATGTCAAGAGTGGTAGGACATCTACACCCAGAGGAATGCACTCAATTCAGGTTCTTTATTAAGAAAGTGCATCATAAGATTGTAAAATTGTGTGGTTGCAGCAGTCCGTTTCAATGGGATGTTAATATTTGAATATGTTGATTGAAACACGGCCATTAAGTGAAACAAAAACAGCTTAAACTGGGCAAGGAATAAACAAACTCTACTTTAAAGGTGAGGTTGTGGAAGACAGTTCACATCACAGATCATACACCATGACAAGACTGAGCAAAGCAAATAGACACAAGTTAGTTCTATTGCATCAGCAAGGACTCTCCCAGGCAAAGCAGACTAAGGTTTCAAGATGTGTTGTTCAAGCTCTTTTGAAGAGGCACCAAGAAATGGGCAACGTTGTGGACTGTAGACTCATTGGTCGGCCAAAAAAACTTAGTGCCGCAGGTAAAAGAAACATTATGCTTACTTTTCTTCAATATGGGAAGATGTCCAGCAGTGCCATCAGTTCAGAACTGGCATCATAAAGTTGGACTCAGCTACACCCATCTACTGTTCAGAAGTCTCTGACCAGAAGTGGTCTTCATGGAAGAATTGTTGTCAATTGATATGGGAACAAGGCCAAGTGACTCAGCTATGTTTGAACACATAGGAACTGGGGTGCAGAGAAATGGCAGAAGAGCCCTGGACAGGGGTGCAGAGAAATGGCAGAAGAGCACTGGACAGGGGTGCAGAGAAATGGCAGAAGAGCCCTGAACAGGGGTACAGAGAAATAGCAGAAGAGCCCTGGACAGGGGTGCAGAGAAGTAGCAGAAGTGCCCTGGACAGAGGTGCAGAGAAATGGCAGAAGAGCCCTGGACAGGGGTGCAGAGAAATGGCAGAAGAACCCTGGACAGAAGTGCAGAGAAATGGCAGAAGAGCCCTGGACAGGGGTGCAGAGAAATGGCAGAAGAGCTCTGGACAGAAGTGCAGAGAAATGGCAGAAGAGCCCTGGACAGGGGTGCAGAGAAATGGCAGAAGAGCCCTGGACAGGGGTGCAGAGAAATGGCAGAAGAGCCCTGGACAGGGGTGCAGAGAAATGGCAGAAGAGCCCTGGACAGGGGTGCAGAGAAATGGCAGAAGAGCTCTGGACAGAAGTGCAGAGAAATGGCAGAAGAGCCCTGGACAGGGGTGCAGAGAAATGGCAGAAGAACCCTGGACAGGGGTGCAGAGAAATGGCAGAAGAGCCCTGGACAGAGGTGCAGAGAAATGGCAGAAGAACCCTGGACAGGAGTGCAGAGAAATGGCAGAAGAGCCCTGGACAGGGGTGCAAAGAAATGGCAGAAGAACCCTGGACAGAAGTGCAGAGAAATGGCAGAAGAGCCCTGGACAGAAGTGCAGAGAAATGGCAGAAGAGCTCTGGACAGGGGTGCAGAGAAATGGCAGAAGAGCCCTGGACAGGGGTGCAGAGAAATGGCAGAAGAGCCCTGGACAGGGGTGCAGAGAAATGGCAGAAGAGCCCTGGACAGGGGTGCAGAGAAATGGCAGAAGAGCCCTGGACAGAGGTGCAGAGAAATGGCAGAAGAGCCCTGGACAGGGGTGCAGAGAAAGGGCAGAAGAGCCCTGGACAGGGGTGCAGAGAAATGGCAGAAGAGCCCTGGACAGGGGTGCAGAGAAATGGCAGAAGAGCTCTGGACAGAAGTGCAGAGAAATGGCAGAAGAGCCCTGGACAGGGGTGCAGAGAAATGGCAGAAGAGCCTTGGACAGGGGTGCAGAGAAATGGCAGAAGAGCCCTGGACAGGGGTGCAGAGAAATGGCAGAAGAGCCCTGGACAGAAGTGCAGAGAAATGGCAGAAGAGCCCTGGACAGGGGTGCCGAGAAATGGCAGAAGAGCCCTGGACAGAAGTGCAAAGAAATGGCAGAAGAACCCTGGACAGGAGTGCAGAGAAATGGCAGAAGAACCCTGGACAGAAGTGCAGAGAAATGGCAGAAGAGCCCTGGACAGGGGTGCAGAGAAATGGCAGAAGAGCCCTGGACAGGGGTGCAGAGAAATGGCAGAAGAACCCTGGACAGAAGTGCAGAGAAATGGCAGAAGAACCCTGGACAGAAGTGCAGAGAAATGGCAGAAGAGCCCTGGACAGGAGTGCAGAGAAATGTCAGAAGAACCCTGGACAGAAGTGCAGAGAAATGGCAGAAGAACCCTGGACAGAGGTGCAGAGAAATGGCAGAAGAACCCTGGACAGAAGTGCAGAGAAATGGCAGAAGAACCCTGGACAGAAGTGCAGAGAAATGGCAGAAGAACCCTGGACAGAAGTGCAGAGAAATGGCAGAAGAACCCTGGACAGAGGTGCAGAGAAATGGCAGAAGAACCCTGGACAGAAGTGCAGAGAAATGGCAGAAGAACCCTGGACAGAGGTGCAGAGAAATGGCAGAAGAACCCTGGACAGAAGTGCAGAGAAATGGCAGAAGAACCCTGGACAGAAGTGCAGAGAAATGGCAGAAGAACCCTGGACAGAAGTGCAGAGAAATGGCAGAAGAGCCCTGGACAGAAGTGCAGAGAAATGGCAGAAGAGCCCTGGACAGAAGTGCAGAGAAATGGCAGAAGAACCCTGGACAGAGGTGCAGAGAAATGGCAGAAGAACCCTGGACAGAAGTGCAGAGAAATGGCAGAAGAACCCTGGACAGAAGTGCAGAGAAATGGCAGAAGAGCCCTGGAAAGGGGTGCAGAGAAATGGCAGAAGAACCCTGGACAGAAGTGCAGAGAAATGGCAGAAGAACCCTGGACAGAAGTGCAGAGAAATGGCAGAAGAACCCTGGACAGGAGTGCAGAGAAATGGCAGAAGAACCCTGGACAGAAGTGCAGAGAAATGGCAGAAGAGCCATGGACAGAAGTGCAGAGAAATGGCAGAAGAACCCTGGACAGTTGTGCAGAGAAATGGCAGAAGAACCCTGGACAGAAGTGCAGAGAAATGGCAGAAGAGCCCTGGACAGGGGTGCAGAGAAATGGCAGAAGAGCTCTGGACAGAAGTGCAGAGAAATGGCAGAAGAGCCCTGGACAGGGGTGCAGAGAAATGGCAGAAGAGCCCTGGACAGAGGTGCAGAGAAATGGCAGAAGAACCCTGGACAGGAGTGCAGAGAAATGGCAGAAGAGCCCTGGACAGGGGTGCAGAGAAATGGCAGAAGAACCCTGGACAGAAGTGCAGAGAAATGGCAGAAGAGCCCTGGACAGAAGTGCAGAGAAATGGCAGAAGAGCTCTGGACAGGGGTGCAGAGAAATGGCAGAAGAGCCCTGGACAGGGGTGCAGAGAAATGGCAGAAGAGCCCTGGACAGGGGTGCAGAGAAATGGCAGAAGAGCCCTGGACAGGGGTGCAGAGAAATGGCAGAAGAGCCCTGGACAGAGGTGCAGAGAAATGGCAGAAGAGCCCTGGACAGGGGTGCAGAGAAATGGCAGAAGAGCCCTGGACAGGGGTGCAGAGAAATGGCAGAAGAGCCCTGAACAGGGGTGCAGAGAAATGGCAGAAGAGCTCTGGACAGAAGTGCAGAGAAATGGCAGAAGAGCCCTGGACAGGGGTGCAGAGAAATGGCAGAAGAGCCCTGGACAGGGGTGCAGAGAAATGTCAGAAGAGCCCTGGACAGGGGTGCCGAGAAATGGCAGAAGAGCCCTGGACAGAAGTGCAGAGAAATGGCAGAAGAGCCCTGGACAGGGGTGCCGAGAAATGGCAGAAGAGCCCTGGACAGAAGTGCAGAGAAATGGCAGAAGAACCCTGGACAGGAGTGCAGAGAAATGGCAGAAGAACCCTGGACAGAAGTGCAGAGAAATGGCAGAAGAGCCCTGGACAGGGGTGCAGAGAAATGGCAGAAGAGCCCTGGACAGGAGTGCAGAGAAATGGCAGAAGAACCCTGGACAGAAGTGCAGAGAAATGGCAGAAGAACCCTGGACAGAGGTGCAGAGAAATGGCAGAAGAACCCTGGACAGAAGTGCAGAGAAATGGCAGAAGAACCCTGGACAGAAGTGCAGAGAAATGGCAGAAGAACCCTGGACAGAAGTGCAGAGAAATGGCAGAAGAACCCTGGACAGAAGTGCAGAGAAATGGCAGAAGAGCCCTGGACAGAAGTGCAGAGAAATGGCAGAAGAACCCTGGACAGAAGTGCAGAGAAATGGCAGAAGAACCCTGGACAGAGGTGCAGAGAAATGGCAGAAGAACCCTGGACAGAAGTGCAGAGAAATGGCAGAAGAACCCTGGAGAGAGGTGCAGAGAAATGGCAGAAGAACCCTAGACAGAAGTGCAGAGAAATGGCAGAAGAACCCTGGACAGAAGTGCAGAGAAATGGCAGAAGAACCCTGGACAGAAGTGCAGAGAAATGGCAGAAGAGCCCTGGACAGAAGTGCAGAGAAATGGCAGAAGAACCCTGGACAGAAGTGCAGAGAAATGGCAGAAGAACCCTGGACAGAGGTGCAGAGAATTGGCAGAAGAACCCTGGACAGAAGTGCAGAGAAATGGCAGAAGAACCCTGGACAGAAGTGCAGAGAAATGGCAGAAGAACCCTAGACAGAAGTGCAGAGAAATGGCAGAAGAACCCTGGACAGAAGTGCAGAGAAATGGCAGAAGAACCCTGGACAGAAGTGCAGAGAAATGGCAGAAGAGCCCTGGACAGGGGTGCAGAGAAATGGCAGAAGAGCCCTGGACAGGGGTGCAGAGAAATGGCAGAAGAGCCCTGGACAGAGGTGCGGAGAAATGGCAGAAGAGCCCTGGACAGGGGTGCAGAGAAATGGCAGAAGAGCCCTGGACAGGGGTGCAGAGAAATGGCAGAAGAGCCCTGGACAGGGGTGCAGAGAAATGGCAGAAGAGCTCTGGACAGAAGTGCAGAGAAATGGCAGAAGAGCCCTGGACAGGGGTGCAGAGAAATGGCAGAAGAGCCCTGGACAGGGGTGCAGAGAAATGGCAGAAGAGCCCTGGACAGGGGTGCCGAGAAATGGCAGAAGAGCCCTGGACAGAAGTGCAGAGAAATGGCAGAAGAGCCCTGGACAGGGGTGCCGAGAAATGGCAGAAGAGCCCTGGACAGAAGTGCAGAGGAATGGCAGAAGAACCCTGGACAGGAGTGCAGAGAAATGGCAGAAGAACCCTGGACAGAAGTGCAGAGAAATGGCAGAAGAGCCCTGGACAGGGGTGCAGAGAAATGGCAGAAGAGCCCTGGACAGGAGTGCAGAGAAATGGCAGAAGAACCCTGGACAGAAGTGCAGAGAAATGGCAGAAGAACCCTGGACAGAGGTGCAGAGAAATGGCAGAAGAACCCTGGACAGAAGTGCAGAGAAATGGCAGAAGAACCCTGGACAGAAGTGCAGAGAAATGGCAGAAGAACCCTGGACAGAAGTGCAGAGAAATGGCAGAAGAACCCTTGACAGAAGTGCAGAAAAATGGCAGAAGAGCCCTGGACAGAAGTGCAGAGAAATGGCAGAAGAACCCTGGACAGAAGTGCAGAGAAATGGCAGAAGAACCCTGGACAGAGGTGCAGAGAAATGGCAGAAGAACCCTGGACAGAAGTGCAGAGAAATGGCAGAAGAACCCTGGACAGAGGTGCAGAGAAATGGCAGAAGAACCCTAGACAGAAGTGCAGAGAAATGGCAGAAGAACCCTGGACAGAAGTGCAGAGAAATGGCAGAAGAACCCTGGACAGAAGTGCAGAGAAATGGCAGAAGAGCCCTGGACAGAAGTGCAGAGAAATGGCAGAAGAACCCTGGACAGAAGTGCAGAGAAATGGCAGAAGAACCCTGGACAGAGGTGCAGAGAAATGGCAGAAGAACCCTGGACAGAAGTGCAGAGAAATGGCAGAAGAACCCTGGACAGAAGTGCAGAGAAATGGCAGAAGAGCCCTGGACAGAAGTGCAGAGAAATGGCAGAAGAACCCTGGACAGAAGTGCAGAGAAATGGCAGAAGAACCCTGGACAGAAGTGCAGAGAAATGGCAGAAGAACCCTGGATAGGAGTGCAGAGAAATGGCAGAAGAACCCTGGACAGAAGTGCAGAGAAATGGCAGAAGAGCCATGGACAGAAGTGCAGAGAAATGGCAGAAGAACCCTGGACAGGAGTGCAGAGAAATGGCAGAAGAACCCTGGACAGAAGTGCAGAGAAATGGCAGAAGAGCCCTGGACAGGGGTGCAGAGAAATGGCAGAAGAGCTCTGGACAGAAGTGCAGAGAAATGGCAGAAGAGCCCTGGACAGGGGTGCAGAGAAATGGCAGAAGAGCCCTGGACAGGGGTGCAGAGAAATGGCAGAAGAGCTCTGGACAGAAGTGCAGAGAAATGGCAGAAGAGCCCTGGACAGAGGTGCAGAGAAATGGCAGAAGAGCCCTGGACAGGAGTGCAGAGAAATGTCAGAAGAGCCCTGGACAGGGGTGCCGAGAAATGGCAGAAGAGCCCTGGACAGAAGTGCAGAGAAATGGCAGAAGAGCCCTGGACAGGGGTGCCGAGAAATGGCAGAAGAGCCCTGGACAGAAGTGCAGAGAAATGGCAGAAGAAGCCTGGACAGGAGTGCAGAGATATGGCAGAAGAACCCTGGACAGAAGTGCAGAGAAATGGCAGAAGAGCCCTGGACAGGGGTGCAGAGAAATGGCAGAAGAACCCTGGACAGAAGTGCAGAGAAATGGCAGAAGAACCCTGGACAGAAGTGCAGAGAAATGGCAAAAGAGCCCTGGACAGGAGTGCAGAGAAATGGCAGAAGAACCCTGGACAGAAGTGCAGAGAAATGGCAGAAGAACCCTGGACAGAGGTGCAGAGAAATGGCAGAAGAACCCTGGACAGAAGTGCAGAGAAATGGCAGAAGAACCCTGGACAGAAGTGCAGAGAAATGGCAGAAGAGCCCTGGACAGAAGTGCAGAGAAATGGCAGAAGAACCCTGGACAGAAGTGCAGAGAAATGGCAGAAGAACCCTGGACAGAGGTGCTGAGAAATGGCAGAAGAACCCTGGACAGAAGTGCAGAGAAATGGCAGAAGAACCCTGGACAGAAGTGCAGAGAAATGGCAGAAGAGCCCTGGACAGGGGTGCAGAGAAATGGCAGAAGAACCCTGGACGAAGTGCAGAGAAATGGCAGAAGAACCCTGGACAGAAGTGCAGAGAAATGGCAGAAGAACCCTGGACAGGAGTGCAGAGAAATGGCAGAAGAACCCTGGACAGAAGTGCAGAGAAATGGCAGAAGAGCCCTGGACAGAAGTGCAGAGAAATGGCAGAAGAGCACTGGACAGAAGTGCAGAGAAATGGCAGAAGAGCCCTGGACAGGGGTACAGAGAAATGGCAGAAGAGCCCTGGACAGGGGTGCAGAGAAATAGCAGAAGTGCCCTAGACAGTGGTGCAGAGAAATGGCAGAAGAGCACTGGACAGAAGTGCAGAGAAATGGCAGAAGAGCCCTGGACAGGGGTACAGAGAAATGGCAGAAGAGCCCTGGACAGGGGTGCAGAGAAATAGCAGAAGTGCCCTAGACAGTGGTGCAGAGAAATGGCAGAAGAGCCCTGGACAGAGGTGCAGAGAAATGGCAGAAGAGCCCTGGACAGAAGTGCAGAGAAATGGCAGAAGAACCCTGGACAGAAGTGCAGAGAAATGGCAGAAGAACCCTGGACAGGAGTGCAGAGAAATGGCAGAAGAACCCTGGACAGAAGTGCAGAGAAATGGCAGAAGAGCCCTGGACAGAAGTGCAGAGAAATGGCAGAAGAGCCCTGGACAGGGGTGCAGAGAAATGGCAGAAGAGCCCTGGACAGAAGTGCAGAGAATTGGCAGAAGGGCCCTGGACAGGAGTGCAGAGAAATGGCAGAAGAACCCTGGACAGAAGTGCAGAGAAATGGCAGAAGAACCCTGGACAGAAGTGCAGAGAAATGGCAGAAGAGCCCTGGACAGAAGTGCAGAAAAATGGCAGAAGAACCCTGGACAGAAGTGCAGAGAAATGGCAGAAGAACCCTGGACAGAGGTGCAGAGAAATGGCAGAAGAACCCTGGACAGAAGTGCAGAGAAATGGCAGAAGAACCCTGGACAGAAGTGCAGAGAAATGGCAGAAGAGCCCTGGACAGGGGTGCAGAGAAATGGCAGAAGAACCCTGGACAGAAGTGCAGAGAAATGGCAGAAGAACCCTGGACAGGAGTGCAGAGAAATGGCAGAAGAACCCTGGACAGAAGTGCAGAGAAATGGCAGAAGAACCCTGGACAGAAGTGCAGAGAAATGGCAGAAGAACCCTGGACAGGAGTGCAGAGAAATGGCAGAAGAACCCTGGACAGAAGTGCAGAGAAATGGCAGAAGAGCCCTGGACAGAAGTGCAGAGAAATGGCAGAAGAACCCAGGACAGGAGTGCAGAGAAATGGCAGAAGAACCCAGGACAGGAGTGCAGAGAAATGGCAGAAGAACCCTGGACAGAAGTGCAGAGAAATGGCAGAAGAACCCTGGACAGAAGTGCAGAGAAATGGCAGAAGAACCCTGGACAGAAGTGCAGAGAAATGGCAGAAGAACCCTGGACAGAAGTGCAGAGAAATGGCAGAAGAACCCTGGACAGGAGTGCAGAGAAATGGCAGAAGAACCCTGGACAGAAGTGCAGAGAAATGGCAGAAGAGCCCTGGACAGAAGTGCAGAGAAATGGCAGAAGAACCCAGGACAGGAGTGCAGAGAAATGGCAGAAGAACCCTGAACAGAAGTGCAGAGAAATGGCAGAAGAGCCCTAGACAGAAGTGCAGAGAAATGGCAGAAGAACCCTGGACAGGAGTGCAGAGAAATGGCAGAAGAACCCTGAACAGGAGTGCAGAGAAATGGCAGAAGAGCCCTGGACAGGGGTGCAGAGAAATGGCAGAAGAGCTCTGGACAGAAGTGCAGAGAAATGGCAGAAGAGCCCTGGACAGGGGTGCAGAGAAATGGCAGAAGAGCCCTGGACAGGGGTGCAGAGAAATGGCAGAAGAGCTCTGGACAGAAGTGCAGAGAAATGGCAGAAGAGCCCTGGACAGGGGTGCAGAGAAATGGCAGAAGAGCCCTGGACAAGAGTGCAGAGAAATGGCAGAAGAGCCCTGGACAGGGGTGCCGAGAAATGGCAGAAGAACCCTGGACAGGAGTGCAGAGAAATGGCAGAAGAGCCCTGGACAGAGGTGCAGAGAAATGGCAGAAGAACCCTGGACAGGGGTGCAGAGAAATGGCAGAAGAGCCCTGGACAGAGGTGCAGAGAAATGGCAGAAGAGCCCTGGACAGAAGTGCAGAGAAATGGCAGAAGAGCCCTGGGCAGAAGTGCAGAGAAATGGCAGAAGAACCCTGGACAGAAGTGCAGAGAAATGGCAGAAGAGCCCTGGACAGGGGTGCAGAGAAATGGCAGAAGGGCCCTGGACAGGGGTACAGAGAAATGGCAGAAGAGCCCTGGACAGAAGTGCAGAGAAATGGCAGAAGAGCCCTGGACAGGGGTGCAGAGAAATGGCAGAAGAGCCCTGGACAGAAGTGCAGAGAAGTGGCAGAAGAGCCCTGGACAGGGGTGCAGAGAAATGGCAGAAGAGCCCTGGACAGAAGTGCAGAGAAATGGCAGAAGAACCCTGGACAGAAGTGCAGAGAAATGGCAGAAGAACCCTGGACAGGAGTGCAGAGAAATGGCAGAAGAGCCCTGGACAGGGGTGCAGAGAAATGACAGAAGGGCCCTGGACAGGGGTACAGAGAAATGGCAGAAGAGCCCTGGACAGAAGTGCCGAGAAATGGCAGAAGAGCCCTGGACAGGGGTGCAGAGAAATGGCAGAAGAGACCTGGACAGAAGTGCAGAGAAATGGCAGAAGAACCCTGGACAGAAGTGCAGAGAAATGGCAGAAGAGCCCTGGACAGGAGTGCAGAGAAATGGCAGAAGAGCCCTGGACAAGGGTGCAGAGAAATGGCAGAAGAACCCTGGACAGAAGTGCAGAGAAATGGCAGAAGAGCCCTGGACAGGGGTACAGAGAAATGGCAGAAGAGCCCTGGACAGGAGTGCAGAGAAATGGCAGAAGAGCCCTGGACAGGAGTGCAGAGAAATGGCAGAAGAGCCCTGGACAGGGGTACAGAGAAATGGCAGAAGAGCCCTGGACAGAAGTGCAGAGAAATGGCAGAAGAGCCCTGGACAGGGGTGCAGAGAAATGGCAGAAGAGCCCTGGACAGGAGTGCAGAGAAATGGCAGAAGAGCCCTGGACATGGGTGCAGAGAAATGGCAGAAGAGCCCTGGACAGAGGTGCAGAGAAATGGCAGAAGAGCCCTGGACAGGGGTGCAGAGAAATGGCAGAAGAGCCCTGGACAGAGGTGCAGAGAAATGGCAGAAGAGCCCTGGACAGGGGTGCAGAGAAATGGCAGAAGAGCCCTGGACAGGGGTGCAGAGAAATGGCAGAAGAGCCCTGGACAGGGGTGCAGAGAAATGGCAGAAGAGCCCTGGACAGGGGTGCAGAGAAATGGCAGAAGAGCCCTGGACAGGGGTGCAGAGAAATGGCAGAAGAGCCCTGGACAGGGGTGCAGAGAAATGGCAGAAGAGCCCTGGACAGGGGTGCAGAGAAATGGCAGAAGAGCCCTGGACAGGAGTGCAGAGAAATGGCAGAAGAGCCCTGGACAGGAGTGCAGAGAAATGACAGAAGAGCCCTGGACAGGGGTACAGAGAAATGGCAGAAGAGCCCTGGACAGAAGTGCAGAGAAATGGCAGAAGAGCCCTGGACAGGGGTGCAGAGAAATGGCAGAAGAGCCCTGGACAGGAGTGCAGAGAAATGGCAGAAGAGCCCTGGACAGGGGTGCAGAGAAATGGCAGAAGAGCCCTGGACAGAGGTGCAGAGAAATGGCAGAAGAGCCCTGGACAGGGGTGCAGAGAAATGGCAGAAGAGCCCTGGACAGAGGTGCAGAGAAATGGCAGAAGAGCCCTGGACAGGGGTGCAGAGAAATGGCAGAAGAGCCCTGGACAGGGGTGCAGAGAAATGGCAGAAGAGCCCTGGACAGGGGTGCAGAGAAATGGCAGAAGAGCCCTGGACAGGGGTGCAGAGAAATGGCAGAAGAGCCCTGGACAGGGGTGCAGAGAAATGGCAGAAGAGCCCTGGACAGGGGTGCAGAGAAATGGCAGAAGAGCCCTGGACAGGGGTGCAGAGAAATGGCAGAAGAGCCCTGGACAGGGGTGCAGAGAAATGGCAGAAGAACCCTGGACAGAAGTGCAGAGAAATGGCAGAAGAACCCTGGACAGAAGTGCAGAGAAATGGCAGAAGAGCCCTGGACAGGGGTGCAGAGAAATGGCAGAAGAACCCTGGACAGAAGTGCAGAGAAATGGCAGAAGAGCCCTGGACAGGGGTGCAGAGAAATGGCAGAAGAGCCCTGGACAGAGGTGCAGAGAAATGGCAGAAGAGCCCTGGACAGGGGTGCCGAGAAATGGCAGAAGAGCCCTGGACAGGGGTGCAGAGAAATGGCAGAAGAACCCTGGACAGAAGTGCAGAGAAATGGCAGAAGAACCCTGGACAGAAGTGCAGAGAAATGGCAGAAGAGCCCTGGACAGGAGTGCAGAGAAATGGCAGAAGAGCCCTGGACAGGGGTGCAGAGAAATGGCAGAAGAACCCTGGACAGGAGTGCAGAGAAATGGCAGAAGAACCCTGGACAGGGGTGCAGAGAAATGGCAGAAGAACCCTGGACAGGAGTGCAGAGAAATGGCAGAAGAGCCCTGGACAGGGGTGCAGAGAAATGACAGAAGGGCCCTGGACAGGGGTACAGAGAAATGGCAGAAGAGCCCTGGACAGAAGTGCCGAGAAATGGCAGAAGAGCCCTGGACAGGGGTGCAGAGAAATGGCAGAAGAGCCCTGGACAGAAGTGCAGAGAAATGGCAGAAGAACCCTGGACAGAAGTGCAGAGAAATGGCCGAAGGGCCCTGGACAGGGGTACAGAGATATGGCAGAAGGGCCCTGGACAGGGGTGCAGAGAAATGGCAGAAGAACCCTGGACAGAAGTGCAGAGAAATGGCAGAAGAACCCTGGACAGAAGTGCAGAGAAATGGCAGAAGAGCCCTGGACAGAAGTGCCGAGAAATGGCAGAAGAGCCCTGGACAGGGGTGCAGAGAAATGGCAGAAGAGACCTGGACAGAAGTGCAGAGAAATGGCAGAAGAACCCTGGACAGAAGTGCAGAGAAATGGCAGAAGAGCCCTGGACAGGAGTGCAGAGAAATGGCAGAAGAGCCCTGGACAAGGGTGCAGAGAAATGGCAGAAGAACCCTGGACAGAAGTGCAGAGAAATGGCAGAAGAGCCCTGAACAGGGGTACAGAGAAATGGCAGAAGAGCCCTGGACAGGAGTGCAGAGAAATGGCAGAAGAGCCCTGGACAGGAGTGCAGAGAAATGGCAGAAGAGCCCTGGACAGGGGTACAGAGAAATGGCAGAAGAGCCCTGGACAGAAGTGCAGAGAAATGGCAGAAGAGCCCTGGACAGGGGTGCAGAGAAATGGCAGAAGAGCCCTGGACAGGAGTGCAGAGAAATGGCAGAAGAGCCCTGGACATGGGTGCAGAGAAATGGCAGAAGAGCCCTGGACAGAGGTGCAGAGAAATGGCAGAAGAGCCCTGGACAGGGGTGCAGAGAAATGGCAGAAGAGCCCTGGACAGAGGTGCAGAGAAATGGCAGAAGAGCCCTGGACAGGGGTGCAGAGAAATGGCAGAAGAGCCCTGGACAGGGGTGCAGAGAAATGGCAGAAGAGCCCTGGACAGGGGTGCAGAGAAATGGCAGAAGAGCCCTGGACAGGGGTGCAGAGAAATGGCAGAAGAGCCCTGGACAGGGGTGCAGAGAAATGGCAGAAGAGCCCTGGACAGGGGTGCAGAGAAATGGCAGAAGAGCCCTGGACAGGGGTGCAGAGAAATGGCAGAAGAGCCCTGGACAGGAGTGCAGAGAAATGGCAGAAGAGCCCTGGACAGGAGTGCAGAGAAATGACAGAAGAGCCCTGGACAGGGGTACAGAGAAATGGCAGAAGAGCCCTGGACAGAAGTGCAGAGAAATGGCAGAAGAGCCCTGGACAGGGGTGCAGAGAAATGGCAGAAGAGCCCTGGACAGGAGTGCAGAGAAATGGCAGAAGAGCCCTGGACAGGGGTGCAGAGAAATGGCAGAAGAGCCCTGGACAGGGGTGCAGAGAAATGGCAGAAGAGCCCTGGACAGGGGTGCAGAGAAATGGCAGAAGAGCCCTGGACAGGGGTGCAGAGAAATGGCAGAAGAACCCTGGACAGAAGTGCAGAGAAATGGCAGAAGAACCCTGGACAGAAGTGCAGAGAAATGGCAGAAGAGCCCTGGACAGGGGTGCAGAGAAATGGCAGAAGAACCCTGGACAGAAGTGCAGAGAAATGGCAGAAGAGCCCTGGACAGGGGTGCAGAGAAATGGCAGAAGAGCCCTGGACAGAGGTGCAGAGAAATGGCAGAAGAGCCCTGGACAGGGGTGCCGAGAAATGGCAGAAGAGCCCTGGACAGGGGTGCAGAGAAATGGCAGAAGAACCCTGGACAGAAGTGCAGAGAAATGGCAGAAGAACCCTGGACAGAAGTGCAGAGAAATGGCAGAAGAGCCCTGGACAGGAGTGCAGAGAAATGGCAGAAGAGCCCTGGACAGGGGTGCAGAGAAATGGCAGAAGAACCCTGGACAGGAGTGCAGAGAAATGGCAGAAGAACCCTGGACAGGGGTGCAGAGAAATGGCAGAAGAACCCTGGACAGGAGTGCAGAGAAATGGCAGAAGAGCCCTGGACAGGGGTGCAGAGAAATGACAGAAGGGCCCTGGACAGGGGTACAGAGAAATGGCAGAAGAGCCCTGGACAGAAGTGCCGAGAAATGGCAGAAGAGCCCTGGACAGGGGTGCAGAGAAATGGCAGAAGAGCCCTGGACAGAAGTGCAGAGAAATGGCAGAAGAACCCTGGACAGAAGTGCAGAGAAATGGCAGAAGAGCCCTGGACAGGAGTGCAGAGAAATGGCAGAAGAGCCCTGGACAGGGGTGCAGAGAAATGGCAGAAGAACCCTGGACAGAAGTGCAGAGAAATGGCAGAAGAGCCCTGGACAGGGGTACAGAGAAATGGCAGAAGAGCCCTGGACAGGAGTGCAGAGAAATGGCAGAAGAGCCCTGGACAGGAGTGCAGAGAAATGGCAGAAGAGCCCTGGACAGGGGTACAGAGAAATGGCAGAAGAGCCCTGGACAGAAGTGCAGAGAAATGGCAGAAGAGCCCTGGACAGGGGTGCAGAGAAATGGCAGAAGAGCCCTGGACAGGAGTGCAGAGAAATGGCAGAAGAGCCCTGGACAGGGGTGCAGAGAAATGGCAGAAGAGCCCTGGACAGAGGTGCAGAGAAATGGCAGAAGAGCCCTGGACAGGGGTGCAGAGAAATGGCAGAAGAGCCCTGGACAGAGGTGCAGAGAAATGGCAGAAGAGCCCTGGACAGGGGTGCAGAGAAATGGCAGAAGAGCCCTGGACAGGGGTGCAGAGAAATGGCAGAAGAGCCCTGGACAGGGGTGCAGAGAAATGGCAGAAGAGCCCTGGACAGGGGTGCAGAGAAATGGCAGAAGAGCCCTGGACAGGGGTGCAGAGAAATGGCAGAAGAGCCCTGGACAGGGGTGCAGAGAAATGGCAGAAGAGCCCTGGACAGGGGTGCAGAGAAATGGCAGAAGAGCCCTGGACAGGAGTGCAGAGAAATGGCAGAAGAGCCCTGGACAGGAGTGCAGAGAAATGACAGAAGAGCCCTGGACAGGGGTACAGAGAAATGGCAGAAGAGCCCTGGACAGAAGTGCAGAGAAATGGCAGAAGAGCCCTGGACAGGGGTGCAGAGAAATGGCAGAAGAGCCCTGGACAGGAGTGCAGAGAAATGGCAGAAGAGCCCTGGACAGGGGTGCAGAGAAATGGCAGAAGAGCCCTGGACAGAGGTGCAGAGAAATGGCAGAAGAGCCCTGGACAGGGGTGCAGAGAAATGGCAGAAGAGCCCTGGACAGAGGTGCAGAGAAATGGCAGAAGAGCCCTGGACAGGGGTGCAGAGAAATGGCAGAAGAGCCCTGGACAGGGGTGCAGAGAAATGGCAGAAGAGCCCTGGACAGGGGTGCAGAGAAATGGCAGAAGAGCCCTGGACAGGGGTGCAGAGAAATGGCAGAAGAGCCCTGGACAGGGGTGCAGAGAAATGGCAGAAGAGCCCTGGACAGGGGTGCAGAGAAATGGCAGAAGAGCCCTGGACAGGGGTGCAGAGAAATGGCAGAAGAGCCCTGGACAGGGGTGCAGAGAAATGGCAGAAGAACCCTGGACAGAAGTGCAGAGAAATGGCAGAAGAACCCTGGACAGAAGTGCAGAGAAATGGCAGAAGAGCCCTGGACAGGGGTGCAGAGAAATGGCAGAAGAACCCTGGACAGAAGTGCAGAGAAATGGCAGAAGAGCCCTGGACAGGGGTGCAGAGAAATGGCAGAAGAGCCCTGGACAGAGGTGCAGAGAAATGGCAGAAGAGCCCTGGACAGGGGTGCCGAGAAATGGCAGAAGAGCCCTGGACAGGGGTGCAGAGAAATGGCAGAAGAACCCTGGACAGAAGTGCAGAGAAATGGCAGAAGAACCCTGGACAGAAGTGCAGAGAAATGGCAGAAGAGCCCTGGACAGGAGTGCAGAGAAATGGCAGAAGAGCCCTGGACAGGGGTGCAGAGAAATGGCAGAAGAACCCTGGACAGGAGTGCAGAGAAATGGCAGAAGAACCCTGGACAGGGGTGCAGAGAAATGGCAGAAGAACCCTGGACAGGAGTGCAGAGAAATGGCAGAAGAGCCCTGGACAGAAGTGCAGAGAAATGGCAGAAGAGCCATGGACAGGGTGCAGAGAAATGGCAGAAGAACCCTGGACAGAAGTGCAGAGAAATGGCAGAAGAACCCTGGACAGAGGTGCAGAGAAATGGCAGAAGAGCCCTGGACAGGAGTGCAGAGAAATGGCAGAAGAGCCCTGGACAGGGGTGCAGAGAAATGGCAGAAGAGCCCTGGACAGAGGTGCAGAGAAATGGCAGAAGAGCCCTGGACAGGAGTGCAGAGAAATGGCAGAAGGGCCCTGGACAGGGGTGCAGAGAAATGGCAGAAGAGCCCTGGACAGGGGTGCAGAGAAATGGCAGAAGGGCCCTGGACAGGGGTGCAGAGAAATGGCCGAAGGGCCCTGGACAGGGGTACAGAGATATGGCAGAAGGGCCCTGGACAGGGGTGCAGAGAAATGGCCGAAGGGCCCTGGACAGGGGTGCAGAGATATGGCAGAAGGGCCCTGGACAGGGGTGCAGAGAAATGGCAGAAGAGCCCTGGACAGGGGTGCCGAGAAATGGCAGAAGAGCCCTGGACAGGGGTGCAGAGAAATGGCAGAAGAGCCCTGGACAGGGGTGCCGAGAAATGGCAGAAGAGCCCTGGACAGGGGTGCAGAGAAATGGCAGAAGAACCCTGGACAGAAGTGCAGAGAAATGGCAGAAGAACCCTGGACAGAAGTGCAGAGAAATGGCAGAAGAGCCCTGGACAGGAGTGCAGAGAAATGGCAGAAGAACCCTGGACAGAAGTGCAGAGAAATGGCAGAAGAGCCCTGGACAGGAGTGCAGAGAAATGGCAGAAGAGCCCTGGACAGGAGTGCAGAGAAATGGCAGAAGAGCCCTGGACAGGGGTGCAGAGAAATGGCAGAAGAACCCTGGACAGGAGTGCAGAGAAATGGCAGAAGAACCCTGGACAGGGGTGCAGAGAAATGGCAGAAGAACCCTGGACAGGAGTGCAGAGAAATGGCAGAAGAGCCCTGGACAGAAGTGCAGAGAAATGGCAGAAGAGCCATGGACAGGGGTGCAGAGAAATGGCAGAAGAACCCTGGACAGAAGTGCAGAGAAATGGCAGAAGAACCCTGGACAGAGGTGCAGAGAAATGGCAGAAGAACCCTGGACAGAAGTGCAGAGAAATGGCAGAAGAGCCCTGGACAGGAGTGCAGAGAAATGGCAGAAGAACCCTGGACAGAAGTGCAGAGAAATGGCAGAAGAACCCTGGACAGAAGTGCAGAGAAATGGCAGAAGAACCCTGGACAGAAGTGCAGAGAAATGGCAGAAGAGCCCTGGACAGGAGTGCAGAGAAATGGCAGAAGAGCCCTGGACAGGGGTGCAGAGAAATGGCAGAAGAACCCTGGACAGGAGTGCAGAGAAATGGCAGAAGAGCCCTGGACAGAAGTGCAGAGAAATGGCAGAAGAGCCATGGACAGGGGTGCAGAGAAATGGCAGAAGAACCCTGGACAGAAGTGCAGAGAAATGGCAGAAGAACCCTGGACAGAGGTGCAGAGAAATGGCAGAAGAGCCCTGGACAGGAGTGCAGAGAAATGGCAGAAGAGCCCTGGACAGGGGTGCAGAGAAATGGCAGAAGAGCCCTGGACAGAGGTGCAGAGAAATGGCAGAAGAGCCCTGGACAGGAGTGCAGAGAAATGGCAGAAGGGCCCTGGACAGGGGTGCAGAGAAATGGCAGAAGAGCCCTGGACAGGGGTGCAGAGAAATGGCAGAAGGGCCCTGGACAGGGGTGCAGAGAAATGGCCGAAGGGCCCTGGACAGGGGTACAGAGATATGGCAGAAGGGCCCTGGACAGGGGTGCAGAGAAATGGCCGAAGGGCCCTGGACAGGGGTGCAGAGAAATGGCAGAAGAGCCCTGGACAGAAGTGCAGAGAAATGGCAGAAAAGCCATGGACAGGGGTGCAGAGAAATGGCAGAAGAACCCTGGACAGAAGTGCAGAGAAATGGCAGAAGAACCCTGGACAGAGGTGCAGAGAAATGGCAGAAGAGCCCTGGACAGGAGTGCAGAGAAATGGCAGAAGAGCCCTGGACAGGGGTGCAGAGAAATGGCAGAAGAGCCCTGGACAGAAGTGCAGAGAAATGGCAGAAGAGCCATGGACAGGGGTGCAGAGAAATGGCAGAAGAACCCTGGACAGAAGTGCAGAGAAATGGCAGAAGAACCCTGGACAGAGGTGCAGAGAAATGGCAGAAGAGCCCTGGACAGGGGTGCAGAGAAATGGCAGAAGAACCCTGGACAGAAGTGCAGAGAAATGGCAGAAGAGCCCTGGACAGGGGTGCAGAGAAATGGCAGAAGAGCCCTGGACAGAGGTGCAGAGAAATGGCAGAAGAGCCCTGGACAGGGGTGCTGAGAAATGGCAGAAGAGCCCTGGACAGGGGTGCAGAGAAATGGCAGAAGAACCCTGGACAGAAGTGCAGAGAAATGGCAGAAGAACCCTGGACAGAGGTGCAGAGAAATGGCAGAAGAGCCCTGGACAGGAGTGCAGAGAAATGGCAGAAGAGCCCTGGACAGGAGTGCAGAGAAATGGCAGAAGAGCCCTGGACAGGGGTGCAGAGAAATGGCAGAAGAACCCTGGACAGGAGTGCAGAGAAATGGCAGAAGAACCCTGGACAGGGGTGCAGAGAAATGGCAGAAGAACCCTGGACAGGAGTGCAGAGAAATGGCAGAAGAGCCCTGGACAGGGGTGCAGAGAAATGACAGAAGGGCCCTGGACAGGGGTACAGAGAAATGGCAGAAGAGCCCTGGACAGAAGTGCCGAGAAATGGCAGAAGAGCCCTGGACAGGGGTGCAGAGAAATGGCAGAAGAGCCCTGGACAGAAGTGCAGAGAAATGGCAGAAGAACCCTGGACAGAAGTGCAGAGAAATGGCAGAAGAGCCCTGGACAGGAGTGCAGAGAAATGGCAGAAGAGCCCTGGACAGGGGTGCAGAGAAATGGCAGAAGAACCCTGGACAGAAGTGCAGAGAAATGGCAGAAGAGCCCTGGACAGGGGTACAGAGAAATGGCAGAAGAGCCCTGGACAGGAGTGCAGAGAAATGGCAGAAGAGCCCTGGACAGGAGTGCAGAGAAATGGCAGAAGAGCCCTGGACAGGGGTACAGAGAAATGGCAGAAGAGCCCTGGACAGAAGTGCAGAGAAATGGCAGAAGAGCCCTGGACAGGGGTGCAGAGAAATGGCAGAAGAGCCCTGGACAGGAGTGCAGAGAAATGGCAGAAGAGCCCTGGACAGGGGTGCAGAGAAATGGCAGAAGAGCCCTGGACAGAGGTGCAGAGAAATGGCAGAAGAGCCCTGGACAGGGGTGCAGAGAAATGGCAGAAGAGCCCTGGACAGAGGTGCAGAGAAATGGCAGAAGAGCCCTGGACAGGGGTGCAGAGAAATGGCAGAAGAGCCCTGGACAGGGGTGCAGAGAAATGGCAGAAGAGCCCTGGACAGGGGTGCAGAGAAATGGCAGAAGAGCCCTGGACAGGGGTGCAGAGAAATGGCAGAAGAGCCCTGGACAGGGGTGCAGAGAAATGGCAGAAGAGCCCTGGACAGGGGTGCAGAGAAATGGCAGAAGAGCCCTGGACAGGGGTGCAGAGAAATGGCAGAAGAGCCCTGGACAGGAGTGCAGAGAAATGGCAGAAGAGCCCTGGACAGGAGTGCAGAGAAATGACAGAAGAGCCCTGGACAGGGGTACAGAGAAATGGCAGAAGAGCCCTGGACAGAAGTGCAGAGAAATGGCAGAAGAGCCCTGGACAGGGGTGCAGAGAAATGGCAGAAGAGCCCTGGACAGGAGTGCAGAGAAATGGCAGAAGAGCCCTGGACAGGGGTGCAGAGAAATGGCAGAAGAGCCCTGGACAGAGGTGCAGAGAAATGGCAGAAGAGCCCTGGACAGGGGTGCAGAGAAATGGCAGAAGAGCCCTGGACAGAGGTGCAGAGAAATGGCAGAAGAGCCCTGGACAGGGGTGCAGAGAAATGGCAGAAGAGCCCTGGACAGGGGTGCAGAGAAATGGCAGAAGAGCCCTGGACAGGGGTGCAGAGAAATGGCAGAAGAGCCCTGGACAGGGGTGCAGAGAAATGGCAGAAGAGCCCTGGACAGGGGTGCAGAGAAATGGCAGAAGAGCCCTGGACAGGGGTGCAGAGAAATGGCAGAAGAGCCCTGGACAGGGGTGCAGAGAAATGGCAGAAGAGCCCTGGACAGGGGTGCAGAGAAATGGCAGAAGAACCCTGGACAGAAGTGCAGAGAAATGGCAGAAGAACCCTGGACAGAAGTGCAGAGAAATGGCAGAAGAGCCCTGGACAGGGGTGCAGAGAAATGGCAGAAGAACCCTGGACAGAAGTGCAGAGAAATGGCAGAAGAGCCCTGGACAGGGGTGCAGAGAAATGGCAGAAGAGCCCTGGACAGAGGTGCAGAGAAATGGCAGAAGAGCCCTGGACAGGGGTGCCGAGAAATGGCAGAAGAGCCCTGGACAGGGGTGCAGAGAAATGGCAGAAGAACCCTGGACAGAAGTGCAGAGAAATGGCAGAAGAACCCTGGACAGAAGTGCAGAGAAATGGCAGAAGAGCCCTGGACAGGAGTGCAGAGAAATGGCAGAAGAGCCCTGGACAGGGGTGCAGAGAAATGGCAGAAGAACCCTGGACAGGAGTGCAGAGAAATGGCAGAAGAACCCTGGACAGGGGTGCAGAGAAATGGCAGAAGAACCCTGGACAGGAGTGCAGAGAAATGGCAGAAGAGCCCTGGACAGAAGTGCAGAGAAATGGCAGAAGAGCCATGGACAGGGTGCAGAGAAATGGCAGAAGAACCCTGGACAGAAGTGCAGAGAAATGGCAGAAGAACCCTGGACAGAGGTGCAGAGAAATGGCAGAAGAGCCCTGGACAGGAGTGCAGAGAAATGGCAGAAGAGCCCTGGACAGGGGTGCAGAGAAATGGCAGAAGAGCCCTGGACAGAGGTGCAGAGAAATGGCAGAAGAGCCCTGGACAGGAGTGCAGAGAAATGGCAGAAGGGCCCTGGACAGGGGTGCAGAGAAATGGCAGAAGAGCCCTGGACAGGGGTGCAGAGAAATGGCAGAAGGGCCCTGGACAGGGGTGCAGAGAAATGGCCGAAGGGCCCTGGACAGGGGTACAGAGATATGGCAGAAGGGCCCTGGACAGGGGTGCAGAGAAATGGCCGAAGGGCCCTGGACAGGGGTGCAGAGATATGGCAGAAGGGCCCTGGACAGGGGTGCAGAGAAATGGCAGAAGAGCCCTGGACAGGGGTGCCGAGAAATGGCAGAAGAGCCCTGGACAGGGGTGCAGAGAAATGGCAGAAGAGCCCTGGACAGGGGTGCCGAGAAATGGCAGAAGAGCCCTGGACAGGGGTGCAGAGAAATGGCAGAAGAACCCTGGACAGAAGTGCAGAGAAATGGCAGAAGAACCCTGGACAGAAGTGCAGAGAAATGGCAGAAGAGCCCTGGACAGGAGTGCAGAGAAATGGCAGAAGAACCCTGGACAGAAGTGCAGAGAAATGGCAGAAGAGCCCTGGACAGGAGTGCAGAGAAATGGCAGAAGAGCCCTGGACAGGAGTGCAGAGAAATGGCAGAAGAGCCCTGGACAGGGGTGCAGAGAAATGGCAGAAGAACCCTGGACAGGAGTGCAGAGAAATGGCAGAAGAACCCTGGACAGGGGTGCAGAGAAATGGCAGAAGAACCCTGGACAGGAGTGCAGAGAAATGGCAGAAGAGCCCTGGACAGAAGTGCAGAGAAATGGCAGAAGAGCCATGGACAGGGGTGCAGAGAAATGGCAGAAGAACCCTGGACAGAAGTGCAGAGAAATGGCAGAAGAACCCTGGACAGAGGTGCAGAGAAATGGCAGAAGAACCCTGGACAGAAGTGCAGAGAAATGGCAGAAGAGCCCTGGACAGGAGTGCAGAGAAATGGCAGAAGAACCCTGGACAGAAGTGCAGAGAAATGGCAGAAGAACCCTGGACAGAAGTGCAGAGAAATGGCAGAAGAACCCTGGACAGAAGTGCAGAGAAATGGCAGAAGAGCCCTGGACAGGAGTGCAGAGAAATGGCAGAAGAGCCCTGGACAGGGGTGCAGAGAAATGGCAGAAGAACCCTGGACAGGAGTGCAGAGAAATGGCAGAAGAGCCCTGGACAGAAGTGCAGAGAAATGGCAGAAGAGCCATGGACAGGGGTGCAGAGAAATGGCAGAAGAACCCTGGACAGAAGTGCAGAGAAATGGCAGAAGAACCCTGGACAGAGGTGCAGAGAAATGGCAGAAGAGCCCTGGACAGGAGTGCAGAGAAATGGCAGAAGAGCCCTGGACAGGGGTGCAGAGAAATGGCAGAAGAGCCCTGGACAGAGGTGCAGAGAAATGGCAGAAGAGCCCTGGACAGGAGTGCAGAGAAATGGCAGAAGGGCCCTGGACAGGGGTGCAGAGAAATGGCAGAAGAGCCCTGGACAGGGGTGCAGAGAAATGGCAGAAGGGCCCTGGACAGGGGTGCAGAGAAATGGCCGAAGGGCCCTGGACAGGGGTACAGAGATATGGCAGAAGGGCCCTGGACAGGGGTGCAGAGAAATGGCCGAAGGGCCCTGGACAGGGGTGCAGAGAAATGGCAGAAGAGCCCTGGACAGAAGTGCAGAGAAATGGCAGAAAAGCCATGGACAGGGGTGCAGAGAAATGGCAGAAGAACCCTGGACAGAAGTGCAGAGAAATGGCAGAAGAACCCTGGACAGAGGTGCAGAGAAATGGCAGAAGAGCCCTGGACAGGAGTGCAGAGAAATGGCAGAAGAGCCCTGGACAGGGGTGCAGAGAAATGGCAGAAGAGCCCTGGACAGAAGTGCAGAGAAATGGCAGAAGAGCCATGGACAGGGGTGCAGAGAAATGGCAGAAGAACCCTGGACAGAAGTGCAGAGAAATGGCAGAAGAACCCTGGACAGAGGTGCAGAGAAATGGCAGAAGAGCCCTGGACAGGGGTGCAGAGAAATGGCAGAAGAACCCTGGACAGAAGTGCAGAGAAATGGCAGAAGAGCCCTGGACAGGGGTGCAGAGAAATGGCAGAAGAGCCCTGGACAGAGGTGCAGAGAAATGGCAGAAGAGCCCTGGACAGGGGTGCTGAGAAATGGCAGAAGAGCCCTGGACAGGGGTGCAGAGAAATGGCAGAAGAACCCTGGACAGAAGTGCAGAGAAATGGCAGAAGAACCCTGGACAGAAGTGCAGAGAAATGGCAGAAGAGCCCTGGACAGGAGTGCAGAGAAATGGCAGAAGAGCCCTGGACAGGGGTGCAGAGAAATGGCAGAAGAACCCTGGACAGGAGTGCAGAGAAATGGCAGAAGAACCCTGGACAGGGGTGCAGAGAAATGGCAGAAGAACCCTGGACAGGAGTGCAGAGAAATGGCAGAAGAGCCCTGGACAGAAGTGCAGAGAAATGGCAGAAGAGCCATGGACAGGGGTGCAGAGAAATGGCAGAAGAACCCTGGACAGAAGTGCAGAGAAATGGCAGAAGAACCCTGGACAGAGGTGCAGAGAAATGGCAGAAGAGCCCTGGACAGGAGTGCAGAGAAATGGCAGAAGAGCCCTGGACAGGGGTGCAGAGAAATGGCAGAAGAGCCCTGGACAGAAGTGCAGAGAAATGGCAGAAGAACCCTGGACAGAAGTGCAGAGAAATGGCAGAAGAGCCCTGGACAGAGGTGCAGAGAAATGGCAGAAGAGCCCTGGACAGGAGTGCAGAGAAATGGCAGAAGGGCCCTGGACAGGGGTGCAGAGAAATGGCAGAAGAGCCCTGGACAGGGGTGCAGAGAAATGGCAGAAGGGCCCTGGACAGGGGTGCAGAGAAATGGCCGAAGGGCCCTGGACAGGGGTACAGAGATATGGCAGAAGGGCCCTGGACAGGGGTGCAGAGAAATGGCCGAAGGGCCCTGGACAGGGGTGCAGAGATATGGCAGAAGGGCCCTGGACAGGGGTGCCGACAGGGTCGGACTGGGGCACCGGAACACCGGACAATCCTCCGGTGGGCCCTGCCCCCAGCCCCTGCCTCCCTCATTTGTGCCTGCCAGGCCCCTGCATCATGCTCATAGTGTAAACCCAGCCGGCACCGCATTGTATAGATGGCACCGCAGCAGCTGGCAGATTGCACAGGTGATGGGAAGTGCAGGAGCAGCTCCTTCACATCACCCGCTGCCATTCCTCTGCCAGGAGAGCGGTGTGTGCAGAGTGCGGACCCTCAATACAGCCAGCAGTCAGAGGAACAGCTGACTGTGAGGCTGAGAGCAGACACCACACATAGCTGCCCCGCAGTCACCTGTTTCCTGTGCTCCACGGCTCTGCTCCTCTTCAAAAAAGCCCTGGGCAGCAGTGTAAACGCTGATTGGCTGCAATTCAGCCAATCAGCGTTAGTTTTCTTTGTGTGAGCTCACAGCACAGCTCAGGCAAGGAGCTGTGCTGTGATTGGTCAGCTGTCCTACCCAGTGGAGCAGAGGGAGTCTGATGGCTGCAGTCAGTGTGACTAAGTAATAACTCTATGATGCCGGCACCCTGAGTAGATCTCCGGCCACAGAGGCAGTTAGGGGAGGGGGCCCCATGCATCCTATAGGTGACACAGGGGAGGGGGCCCACAGTGATATTCTAATTTTCTTGTGGGCCCCTCCCCTACCTCTATTTTAGGCTATGTGCACACGTATTCTGGGTCCACTGCGGATTTTTCTGCAGCGGATTTGATAAATCCGCAGTGGAAAACCGCTGCGGATTTACCGCGGTTTTTCTGCATTTTCCACTGCGGTTTTACAACTGCGGTTTTCCGTAAGGGCAGTTGTAAAACCGCTGCGGAAAACGCAGAAAGAAGTGACATGCTGCAGAATGTAAACCGCTGCGTTTCTACGCGTTTTTTTCCGCAGCATGTGCACAGCGTTTTCTGTTTCCCATAGGTTTACATGGTACTGTAAACGCATGGGAAACTCCTGCTGACCCGCAGCTGCAGAAACGCTGCGGATCCGCAGCAAAATCCGCATCATGTGCACATAGCCTTACTGTGGCTTCCCTTTCACTCTCTGAGCAGGCCCACAGGAAAATAGAGGTGAAATAGTGGTGGAGGGGGCCCATAGTATACTGGGTGACACAGTGGTGACGGGGGTCCTCAGGTGATTAACACCCTTACGACATCTGCCTTACATGTATGGCGCGTGTTAAATGCCAGTGTCAATCTCTGACAGCAGCAAATAACGCATGCCAACATGCGTGCGTATCATTCTCTCACCCATTGGTGCCCATGAGGTGATCGTGGGTCGCCGATGGGTTGTAATGACAGCCAGGGGTCTTCTTCCTGTAGCCGAGCTTTAAAGGAGACCATAATTTCTCCTATATGCAGGGATGCTGTGGCATCACTGTATATAATAGCACATGTGATCGGATGATCGCATCTTCATGTCCTCTAAGGCTATGTGCACACGTTGCGGATTAGGCTTAGGAATATATGGTACGGATTCAGTCTCTCCTGGCAGAAAACGCACCTGCGGATTTGTCGCATTTTTTTGCGCAGTTCCGCAGCGTTTTTTGTGCGGTTCTGCAGAGTTTTTTGTGCTTTTTTGCTGTGGTTTTCTTGCGGATTTGCTGCGGTTTTTACCCCTGCGGTTTTGTATAATGGAATGGATACAAAAACGCTGCAGATTCACAAAAAAGAAGAGACATGCTACTTCTTTTAAACCGCAGCGTTTCCGCAGCGGATTTTCCGCAAAGTGTGCACAACATTTTTTTTTTCTCATTGATTTACATTGTATTGTATATCAATTGCGGATCTGCAGCATTTCTGCACCGCAAAAAAACGCTGCGGATCCGCAGAGAATCCGCAACGTGTGCACATAGCCGAAGGGGGCTAACTGTACCAGTGAAAGGTAAAAAGAAAATAAAAAAAATTCCTAAAAGTTCAAATCACCCTTTTTATCCCATTGAAAATAAATATATTTAAAAAATAAAAAACAACAAATATTTGGCATTGCTGGGTTCAGAAAAGTCAGATCGATCAAACTATAAAAACAATTAACTTGATCAGAAAACACCGTAAAAAGAAACAAATTTCAAAAGTCCTTTTTTCTGTTCGCTACAATTCCACAAAAAAAGCTATAACAAATGATGAAAACATTACATCTATCCCAAAATCGTACTAATAAAAACAATGTCTCGCCCCCAACAGAAAGCTTCCCTGTGTGTAATAAAATACGCAGCAGTCGCCGTCTTCTGCCGCTGTGTCGGTGTTTCTGTCTTCATTGCAGTGGAATATGGACACCGGTAAGTATTTTACTACACACACTGGACCTACATTACTGCTCTCCTCTGTGGTGTAGTATATAGAGGATCTGTCAGCTCTCCTGTGTGGTGTAGTATATAGAGGATCTGTCAGCTCTCCCGTGTGGTGTAGTATATAGAGGATCTGTCAGCTCTCCTGTGTGGTGTAGTATATAGAGGATCTGTCAGCTCTCCTGTGTGGTGTAGTATAGAGAGGATCTGTCAGCTCTCCCGTGTGGTGTAGTATATAGAGGATCTGTCAGCTCTCCCGTGTGGTGTAGTATATAGAGGATCTGTCAGCTCTCCCGTGTGGTGTAGTATATAGAGGATCTGTCAGCTCTCCTGTGTGGTGTAGTATATAGAGGATCTGTCAGCTCTCCTGTGTGGTGTAGTATATAGAGGATCTTTCAGCTCTCCTGTGTGGTGTAGTATATAGAGGATCTGTCAGTTCTCCTGTGTGGTGTAGTATATAGAGGATCTGTCAGCTCTCGTGTGTGGTGTAGTATATAGAGGATCTGTCGGCTCTCCTGTGTGGTGTAGTATATAGAGGATCTGTCAGCTCTCCTGTGTGGTGTAGTATATAGAGGATCTGTCAGCTCTCCTGTGTGGTGTAGTATATAGAGGATCTGTCAGCTCTCCTGTGTGGTGTAGTATATAGAGGATGTGTCCCGTATGGTGTAGTATATAGAGGATCTGTCAGCTCTCCTGTGTGGTGAAGTATATAGAGGATCTGTCAGTTCTCCTGTGTGGTGTAGTATATAGAGGATCTGTCAGCTCTCCAGTGTGGTGTAGTATATAGAGGATCTGTCAGCTCTCCTGTGTGGTGTAGTATATAGAGGATCTGTCAGCTCTCCTGTGTGGTGTAGTATATAGAGGATCTGTCAGCTCTCCTGTGTGGTGTAGTATATAGAGGATGTGTCCCGTATGGTGTAGTATATAGAGGATCTGTCAGCTCTCGTGTGTGGTGTAGTATATAGAGGATCTGTCGGCTCTCCTGTGTGGTGTAGTATATAGAGGATCTGTCAGCTCTCCTGTGTGGTGTAGTATATAGAGGATCTGTCAGCTCTCCTGTGTGGTGAAGTATATAGAGGATCTGTCAGCTCTCCTGTGTGGTGTAGTATACAGAGGATCTGTCAGCTCTCCTGTGTGGTGTAGTATATAGAGGATCTTTCAGCTCTCCTGTGTGGTGTAGTATACAGAGGATCTGTCAGCTCTCCTGTGTGGTGTAGTATATATAGGATCTGTCAGCTCTCCTGTGTGGTGTAGTATATAGAGGATCTGTCAGCTCTCCTGTGTGGTGTAGTATATAGAGGATCTGTCAGCTCTCCTCTGTGGTGTAGTATATAGAGGATCTGTCAGCTCTCCTGTGTGGTGTAGTATATAGAGGATCTGTCAGCTCTCCAGTGTGGTGTAGTATATAGAGGATCTGTCAGCTCTCCTGTGTGGTGTAGTATATAGAGGATCTGACAGCTCTCCTGTGTGGTGTAGTATATAGAGGATCTGTCAGCTCTCCTGTGTGGTGTAGTATATAGAGGATCTGTCAGCTCTCCTGTGTGGTGTAGTATACAGAGGATCTGTCAGCTCTCCTGTGTGGTGTAGTATATAGAGGATCTGTCAGCTCTCCTGTGTGGTGTAGTATATAGAGGATCTGTCAGCTCTCCTGTGTGGTGTAGTATATATAGGATCTGTCAGCTCTCCTGTGTGGTGTAGTATATAGAGGATCTGTCAGCTCTCCTGTGTGGTGTAGTATATATAGGATCTGTCAGCTCTCCCGTGTGGTGTAGTATATAGAGGATCTGTCAGCTCTCCTGTGTGGTGTAGTATATAGAGGTATCTGTCAGCTCTCCTGTGTGGTGTAGTATATAGAGGATCTGTCAGCTCTCCTGTGTGGTGTGGTATATAGAGGATCTGTCAGCTCTCCTCTGTGGTGTGGTATATAGAGCATCTGTCAGCTCTCCTGTGTGGTGTAGTATATAGAGGATCTGTCAGCTCTCCAGTGTGGTGTAGTATATAGAGGATCTGTCAGCTCTCCTGTGTGGTGTAGTATATAGAGGATCTGTCAGCTCTCCTGTGTGGTGTAGTATATAGAGGATCTGACAGCTCTCCTGTGTGGTGTAGTATATAGAGGATCTGTCAGCTCTCCTGTGTGGTGTAGTATATAGAGGATCAGTCAGCTTTCCTGTGTGGTGTAGTATATAGAGGATCTGTCAGCTCTCCTGTGTGGTGTAGTATATAGAGGATCTGTCAGCTCTCCTGTGTGGTGTAGTATATAGAGGATCTGTCAGCTCTCCTGTGTGGTGTAGTATACAGAGGATCTGTCAGCTCTCCTGTGTGGTGAAGCATATAGAGGATCTGTCAGCTCTCCTGTGTGGTGCAGTATATAGAGGATCTGTCAGCTCTCCCGTGTGGTGTAGTATATAGAGGATCTGTCAGCTCTCCTGTGTGGTGAAGCATATAGAGGATCTGTCTGCTCTCCTGTGTGGTGCAGTATATAGAGGATCTGTCAGCTCTCCCGTGTGGTGTAGTATATAGAGGATCTGTCAGCTCTCCTGTGTGGTGTAGTATATAGAGGATCTGTCAGCTGTCCTGTGTGGTGTAGTATATAGAGGATCTGTCAGCTCTCCTGTGTGGTGTAGTATATAGAGGATCTGTCATCTCTCCTGTGTGGTGTAGTATATAGAGGATCTGTCAGCTCTCCTGTGTGGTGTAGTATATAGTGGATCTGTCAGCTCTCCCTTGTGGTGTAGTATATAGAGGTATCTGTCAGCTCTCCTGTGTGGTGCAGTATATAGAAGATCTGTCAGCTCTCCTGTGTGGTGTAGTATATAGAGGATCTGTCAGCTCTCCTGTGGGGTGTAGTATATAGAGGACCTGTCAGCTCTCCTGTGTGGTGTAGTATATAGAGGATCTGTCAGCTCTCCTGTGTGGTGTAGTATATAGAGGATCAGTCAGCTCTCCTGTGTGGTGTAGTATATAGAGGATCTGTCAGCTCTCCTGTGTGGTGTAGTATATAGAGGATCTGTCAGCTCTCCTGTGTGGTGTAGTATATAGAGGACCTGTCAGCTCTCCTGTGTGGTGTAGTATATAGAGGACCTGTCAGCTCTCCTGTGTGGTGTAGTATATAGAGGATCTGTCAGCTCTCCTGTGTGGTGTAGTATATACAGGATCTGTCAGCTCTCCTGTGTGGTGTAGTATATAGAGGATCTGTCAGCTCTCCTGTGTGGTGTAGTATATAGAGGATCTGTCAGCTCTCCTGTGTGGTGTAGTATATAGAGGATCTGTCAGCTCTCCTGTGTGGTGTAGTATATAGAGGATCTGTCAGCTCTCCCGTTTGGTGTAGTATATAGAGGATCTGTCAGCTCTCCGCTGTGTAGTATATAGAGGATCTGTCAGCTCTCCTGTGTGGTGTAGTATATAGAGGACCTGTCAGCTCTCCTGTGTGGTGTAGTATATAGAGGATCTGTCAGCTCTCCTGTGTGGTGTAGTATATAGAGGATCTGTCAGCTCTCCCGTGTGGTGTAGTATATAGAGGATCTGTCAGCTCTCCTGTGTGATGTAGTATATAGAGGATCTGTCAGCTCTCCTGTGTGGTGTAGTATATAGAGGATCTGTCAGCTCTCCTGTGTGGTGAAGCATATGGAGGATCTGTCAGCTCTCCTGTGTGATGTAGTATATAGAGGATCTGTCGGCTCTCCTGTGTGGTGTAGTATATAGAGGATCTGTCGACTCTCCTGTGTGGTGTAGTATATAGAGGATCTGTCAGCTCTCCTGTGTGGTGTAGTATATAGAGGATCTGTCAGCTCTCCTGTGTGGTGTAGTATATAGAGGATCTGTCAGCTCTCCTGTGTGGTGTAGTATATAGAGGACCTGTCAGCTCTCCTGTGTGGTGTAGTATATAGAGGACCTGTCAGCTCTCCTGTGTGGTGTAGTATATAGAGGATCTGTCAGCTCTCCTGTGTGGTGTAGTATATACAGGATCTGTCAGCTCTCCTGTGTGGTGTAGTATATAGAGGATCTGTCAGCTCTCCTGTGTGGTGTAGTATATAGAGGATCTGTCAGCTCTCCTGTGTGGTGTAGTATATAGAGGATCTGTCAGCTCTCCTGTGTGGTGTAGTATATAGAGGATCTGTCAGCTCTCCCGTTTGGTGTAGTATATAGAGGATCTGTCAGCTCTCCGCTGTGTAGTATATAGAGGATCTGTCAGCTCTCCTGTGTGGTGTAGTATATAGAGGACCTGTCAGCTCTCCTGTGTGGTGTAGTATATAGAGGATCTGTCAGCTCTCCTGTGTGGTGTAGTATATAGAGGATCTGTCAGCTCTCCCGTGTGGTGTAGTATATAGAGGATCTGTCAGCTCTCCTGTGTGGTGTAGTATATAGAGGATCTGTCAGCTCTCCTGTGTGGTGAAGCATATGGAGGATCTGTCAGCTCTCCTGTGTGATGTAGTATATAGAGGATCTGTCGGCTCTCCTGTGTGGTGTAGTATATAGAGGATCTGTCGACTCTCCTGTGTGGTGTAGTATATAGAGGATCTGTCAGCTCTCCTGTGTGGTGTAGTATATAGAGGATCTGTCAGCTCTCCTGTGTGGTGTAGTATATAGAGGATCTGTCAGCTCTCCTGTGTGGTGTAGTATATAGAGGACCTGTCAGCTCTCCTGTGTGGTGTAGTATATAGAGGACCTGTCAGCTCTCCTGTGTGGTGTAGTATATAGAGGATCTGTCAGCTCTCCTGTGTGGTGTAGTATATACAGGATCTGTCAGCTCTCCTGTGTGGTGTAGTATATAGAGGATCTGTCAGCTCTCCTGTGTGGTGTAGTATACAGAGGATCTGTCAGCTCTCCTGTGTGGTGTAGTATATAGAGGATCTGTCAGCTCTCCTGTGTGGTGTAGTATATAGAGGATCTGTCAGCTCTCCCGTTTGGTGTAGTATATAGAGGATCTGTCAGCTCTCCGCTGTGTAGTATATAGAGGATCTGTCAGCTCTCCTGTGTGGTGTAGTATATAGAGGACCTGTCAGCTCTCCTGTGTGGTGTAGTATATAGAGGATCTGTCAGCTCTCCTGTGTGGTGTAGTATATAGAGGATCTGTCAGCTCTCCCGTGTGGTGTAGTATATAGAGGATCTGTCAGCTCTCCTGTGTGGTGTAGTATATAGAGGATCTGTCAGCTCTCCTGTGTGGTGAAGCATATGGAGGATCTGTCAGCTCTCCTGTGTGATGTAGTATATAGAGGATCTGTCGGCTCTCCTGTGTGGTGTAGTATATAGAGGATCTGTCGACTCTCCTGTGTGGTGTAGTATATAGAGGATCTGTCAGCTCTCCTGTGTGGTGTAGTATATAGAGGATCTGTCAGCTCTCCTGTGTGGTGTAGTATATAGAGGATCTGTCAGCTCTCCTGTGTGGTGTAGTATATAGAGGATCTGTCAGCTCTCCTGTGTGGTGTAGTATATAGAGGATCTGTTAGCTCTCCTGTGTGGTGCAGTATACAGAGGATCTGTCAGCTCTCCTGTGTGGTGTAGTATATAGAGGATCTGTCAGCTCTCCTGTGTGGTGTAGTATATAGAGGATCTGTCAGCTCTCCTGTGTGGTGTAGTATATACAGGATCTGTCAGCTCTCCCGTGTGGTGTAGTATATAGAGGATCTGTCAGCTCTCCTGTGTAGTGTAGTATATAGAGGATCTGTCAGCTCTCCCGTGTGGTGTAGTATATAGAGGATCTCTCAGCTCTCCCGTGTGGTGTAGTATATAGAGGATCTGTCAGCTCTCCTGTGTGGTGTAGTATATACAGGATCTGTCAGCTCTCGTGTGTGGTGTGGTATATAGAGGATCTGTCAGCTCTCCTGTGTGGTATTTTTAAACTGCTTGGTGGGCCCCAAGAATGATTTTTCTCTGGTGGGCCCAAGGTACTCCAGTCCGACGCTGGGTACAGAGAAATGGCAGAAGAACCCTGGAGAAATAAGTTAGAATGTAAAATATTTCACTATAACAGATGGCGGTTTGTTCACTATAGGGCTGGAAAGTGATGCAAAAATTCTTGTGTTTTGCAAAAAATAAGCCCTCACCCAACCCAAGATCACGAAAAATGGAGACACTACGGGTATCGGAAAATGGTGTGGGTTTTTTTAGCAACGTTTGGTTGGCAGCTCAGTTTTAGCATTTAGTGAACCTAGCAAAAAAGCAAAAAAAAAAAACAAGCGTGGGATTGCACTTTTTTGCAATTTCACCGCACTTTGAATTTTTTCTAGTACACGACATGCTAAAACCGATGGAGTCGTTCAAAAATACAACTCGTCCCGAAAAAATTAAGCCCTCACGTGGCCATATTGATGGAAAAATTAAAAAAGTAATGGCTCTGGGAAGGAGGGGAGCGAAAAACGAAAAGGCAAAATGGAAAAAAGATCTGGTCATGAAGGGGTTAAAAATGTGGTGAAAGGTATTCTTTAAAAAAAATTGAAGGATAACTTAGTGGGGACTAGAGTTGAGCGACCTTGACCTTTTTAGAGTCGAGCCGGGTTTCGCGAAACCCGACTATCTCAAAAGTCGGGTCGAGTGAAATCGGCCGATTATGACGTAAAGTCGGGATCGACCGAAACACGAAACCCAATGCAAGTCAATGGGGCAGCATAGTCGGCAGTGAGTGGGGGCCAGGAAAACACCTAGAGTGCCCATTTTAATGTCAAAAACATCCATTCTTCTTAATGAAGCTTGTCAAGCGTAATTTACCTTATAATAATTGGAAGGCATTTGAAATTGGGGGTCATTTGGCTAAAGTTGTGTGGGGTAGGGCTGGTTCAAGTAATTAGTGGGCCCAGGAAATCTGGACCACGTCACGGCAGTGGAGCAGGGAGAGGTAAGTATTTCAACTTTGCAAGTGTTGTGATCCTGAGCAAGCAGGGGGGGCCCACTTGTTGGCATTGGCACTGGCACAGGGCCCCTCAAAGTACAGCGGTGTGTTTGCACGGCGGGGGCGCCTCCCACCGGCAGCAACACTTTTGCATACTATGAGAGGCCCTGTGCCAGTGACGTCGCCAACTAGTATTCCTCCCCCCACCTGATGAAGGAACCTGCACTTTCATCTGCACCTTCCTGTTTGTCCCCGTGTAAGGTGGTATGGTATGCGGGAAGAGCAACCTGACTTTCAGCAGGGTCACAATATTGTTGTGTAGCATGCACGGGGAATGTTGCGTTATGGGTCAATGTACCAGCAGACTCATCTATCACTGGCTGGGCAATGGGCACGATGAAGTGGAAACACAGATATAGGCCCAAAGAATAAAGTGGGCTAAATGCAGTTCAAAATTGGTAACACAGGAATAACCAGGGGGCATTGCAGTGGAGGACAACTGGAATGAGAGGCTGACACAGAGAGTAGGGCCAAATCAGTAAGTAGTCGAAATGCAGTTCAAAATTGGCAACCGTAGTAAACAGGCGGCACAGCTTTGTTCAGTGGAGGAGAACAGCAAGGAGTGGCAGACACCGATAGTAGGCCCCAACCCAACTAGTAGGCCAAATGCAGTCTAACATTAACAACTACTTAACGAGAGCCTGAAAATGGAATTTCAGGACAGGAAACCAGGAGAACAGCAAGGAGTGGCAGACACCGATAGTAGGCCCCAAACCAACTAGTACGCCAAATGCAATTGTTCCATTTAACCACAATTTAATGAGAGCCTGAAGATAGAAGCTCAGGAAAGGCAACCTGGGGAACACCTTGGAGTGTAACACACCATCTCTCTCCACCCCATACCCATTTTGTAGGCCTAATGCAGTGTACTTTTCTACAACTACTAAACGAGAGTCGGAAGACCGAAGCAATGGCAAGGATACCTGGGGAACACCTTGGAGTGTAACACACCATCTCTCTCCACCCCATACCCAATTTGTAGGCCTAATGCAGTGTAGTTTCCAAGAACTACTAAACGAGAGCCGGAAGATCGAAGCTCAGGAAAGGCAACCTGGGGAACACCTTGGAGTGTAACACACCCTCTCTCTACACCCCATACCCAATTTGAAGGCCTAATGCAGTGTAGTTTCCAAGAACTACTAAACGAGAGCCGGAAGATCGAAGCTCAGGAAAGGCAACCTGGGGAACACCTTGGAGTGTAACACACCATCTCTCTCCACCCCATACCCATTTTGTAGGCCTAATGCAGTGTACTTTTCTACAACTACTAAACGAGAGTCGGAAGACCGAAGCAATGGCAAGGAAACCTGGGGAACACCTTGGAGTGTAACACACCATCTCTCTCCACCCCATACCCAATTTGTAGGCCTAATGCAGTGTAGTTTCCAAGAACTACTAAACGAGAACCGGAAGATCGAAGCTCAGGAAAGGCAACCTGGGGAACACCTTGGAGTGTAACACACCCTCTCTCTACACCCCATACCCAATTTGAAGGCCTAATGCAGTGTAGTTTCCAAGAACTACTAAACGAGAGCCGGAAGATCGAAGCTCAGGAAAGGCAACCTGGGGAACACCTTGGAGTGGAACACACCATCTCTCTACACCCCATACCCAATTTGAAGGCCTAATGCAGCGTAGTTTCCAACAACTACTAAACGAGAGCCGGAAGATCGAAGCTCAGGAAAGGCAACCTGGGGAACACCTTGGAGTGTAACACAACGTCTCTCTACACCACGGAAGGGCTGATTCTTAGGAAGGAAGGCTGTTGGAAATAAGCATTGCGCGTCCGAGGGTGATTATATTCTTATTAGGTATATACTCACCCTCGGACGCGCCCTGCTTCTTTATTTGGAATGAATGTTTATTTGCAATGTGGTGTTGACTTTCTCTATTATTTTGGTAATTAATGATTTTATTATTTTCATTGTTTTGCATCTTCTCGGCAATAATATAAAGAAGACGCGACAGGACAACACTCGGTGGATGCCATATCTGTGTTTTCAATTTAAAAAACCTTTCAGTTAAATACTTGCAGGATAAAGTAATTGTAGCTGGTGGCCATTTTTAGTACTGTACCAGATTTTAGTTGTGTGTTTGTTTTTAATGTTAAAATGTCTGCATTTGATATCTCACCAGTATTTTCTTTTTTATAAGCAAAATACTTTTTTTTTTATTTTATGATGTTGGTTCAAGGGGTACACGGGCAGCAGTTGACAGGTCAGTGGAGGCCTAGTGGAAGGAGGGACCGCAGACAGGCTTCGAAGCCCTAACATAATAAATTGGGCTGCCTGTAGGCAGTTTAAAATTGGTTCCAGGGGAACACGGGCAGCAGTAGACAGGTCAGTGGAGGCCTAGTGGAAGGAGGGACCGCAGACAGGCTTCGAAGCCCTAACATAATAAATTGGGCTGCCTGTAGGCAATTTAAAATTGGTTCCAGGGGAACACGGGCAGCAGTAGACAGGTAAGTGGAGGCCTAGTGGAAGGAGGGACCGCAGACAGGCTTCGAAGGCCTAACATAATAAAATGGGCTGGCTGTAGGCAATTTAAAATTGGTTCCAGGGGAACACGGGCAGCAGTAGACAGGTCAGTGGAGGCCTAGTGGAAGGAGGGACCGCAGACAGGCTTCGAAGGCCTAACATAATAAAATGGGCTGGCTGTAGGCAATTTAAAATTGGTTCCAGGGGAACACGGGCAGCAGTAGACAGGTAAGTGGAGGCCTAGTGGAAGGAGGGACCGCAGACAGGCTTCGAAGGCCTAACATAATAAATTGGGCTGCCTGTAGGCAATTTAAAATTGGTTCCAGGGGAACACGGGCAGCAGTAGACAGGTAAGTGGAGGCCTAGTGGAAGGAGGGACCGCAGACAGGCTTCGAAGGCCTAACGTAATAAAATGGGCTGGCTGTAGGCAATTTACAATTGGTTCCATGGGAACACGGGCAGCAGTAGACAGGTCAGTGGAGGCCTAGTGGAAGGAGTGACGGCAGACAGGCATCAAAGGCCTAACATCATAACATTGGGCTGTTGGCAATTTAAAATTGGTTCCAGGGGTACACGGGCAACAGTGGTCTGGTCAGTGGAAGTCTAGTGGAAGGAGTGACGGCAGACAGGCATCAAAGGCCTAACATAATAACATTTGGCTGTTGGCAATTTAAAATTGGTTCCAGGGGTACACGGGCAACAGTGGTCTGGTCAGTGGAAGTCTAGTGGAAGGAGTGACGGCAGACAGGCTAAGAAGGCCTAACATAACAAAATTGGGCTGGCTGTAGGCAAGTTTAAATTGGTTCCAGGGGAACACGGCCAGCAGTGGCCTGGTCAGTGTAGTAGTTGTAGAAAGAACGGACCGCAGACAGGCTTCGAAGGCCTAACATAACAAAAATGTCAAAACAATGGTATTGTCAGTGCCAGGCATTGAAGGATGTCAGCGCATAGACTAAACATTGGTGAAGCTGTGAGAGATAATTTTGCTAGTGGTAGAGCACTGTTTGAGCTGGGGGGGAACTGTCTTGTGGCCGGCGGAACAGGCCCAGGGCCCCTCATATTACAATGGTGTGTCTGACGTTGGGTGCGCACCACCACCGCCAGAGACACTTTATTGTACTATGAGGGACCCAGTGGCAGTGCCGCCGACCAAAAGCAGGCACACCCACCTCTTCAGACAAATAGCACTCTCACGGGTGCTGGCGCAAAGTGGCGATACCACGGCCCCGTGTGGGGAGTTTGGCCATTTTGTTAGGAGTAAACATGTCGTATGCTGGACAATCAGGTGCAGAAAATTACGAGATTGGAAAAGTCATTCAGAAGAGTCCACAGGCAAGACCTTTTCATAGGAAAGTTAGGTGTCAGCCGGGCAAGGTGGGGCAAAAGATTTCGAAATCCAGTTGTGGTTCATTTTAATTAAGGTTAGATCATCTACATTTTGGGTAGCCAGACGAGTCCTTTTTTCAGTTAGTATTGAACCTGCAGCACTGAATACTCTTTCTGATAGGACACTAGCTGCCGGGCAAGCAAGCTCCTGCAATGCATATTCTGCCAATTCTGGCCAGGTGTCTAATTTGGATGCCCAGTAATCAAATGGGAATGACGGTTGAGGGAGAACGTCGATAAGGGATGAAAAATAGTTTGTAACCATACTGGACAAATGTTGTCTCCTGTCACTTTGAATTGATGCTGCAATACCTGTCCTGTCTGCGGTCATAGCAAAATCACTCCACAACATGGTCAGAAAACCCCTCTGGCCAACGCCACTTCTGATTTCTGCCCCTCTAACACCTCTGGTCTGCTGGTCCCTGGAGCTCGTGTGAGAACGATCACGGGCGCTGTGTGCAGGGAATGCCAGAAGCAAACGGTCAACAAGAGTTGATTGTTTTGTTGCTAATATTAGTTCCAAGTTCTCATGTGGCATAATATTTTGCAATTTGCCTTTATAGCGAGGATCAAGGAGGCAGGCCAACCAGTAATCGTCATCGTTCATCATTTTTGTAATGCGTGTGTCCCTTTTGAGGATACGCAAGGCATAATCCGCCATGTGGGCCAAAGTTCCAGTTGTCAAATCTGCGGTTGTGCTTGGTTGAGGGGCAGTTGCAGGCAAATCTACGTCACTTGTGTCCCTCAAAAAACCATAACCCGCCCTTGCCACGCCACCAATTTCCAATGACCCGGGAAAGCTTCCTCATTAAAAATATACTCATCCCCATCATCCTCCTCATCCTCCACCTCCTCTTCGCCCGCTACCTCGTCCTGTACACTGCCCTGACCAGACAATGGCTGACTGTCATCAAGGCTTTCCTCTTCCTCTGGTGCAGACGCCTGATCCTTTATGTGCGTCAAACTTTGCATCAGCAGACACATTAGGGGGATGCTCATGCTTATTATGGCGTTGTCTGCACTAACCAGCCGTGTGCATTCCTCAAAACACTGAAGGACTTGACACATGTCTTGAATCTTCGACCACTGCACACCTGACAACTCCATGTCTGCCATCCTACTGCCTGCCCGTGTATGTGTATCCTCCCACAAAAACATAACAGCCCGCCTCTGTTCGCACAGTCTCTGAAGCATGTGCAGTGTTGAGTTCCACCTTGTAACAACGTCTATGATTAGGCGATGCTGGGGAAGGTTCAAAGAACGCTGATAGGTCTGCATACGGCTGGAGTGTACAGGCGAACGGCGGATATGTGCGCAAAGTCCACGCACTTTGAGGAGCAGGTCGGATAACCCCGGATAACTTTTCAGGAAGCACTGCACCACCAGGTTTAAGGTGTGAGCCAGGCAAGGAATGTGTTTCAGTTGGGAAAGGGAGATGGCAGCCATGAAATTCCTTCCGTTATCACTCACTACCTTGCCTGCCTCAAGATCTACAGTGCCCAGCCACGACTGCGTTTCTTGCTGCAAGAACTCGGACAGAACTTCCGCGGTGTGTCTGTTGTCGCCCAAACACTTCATAGCCAATACAGCCTGCTGACGTTTGCCAGTAGCTGCCCCATAATGGGAGACCTGGTGTGCAACAGTGGCAGCTGCGGATGGAGTGGTTGTGCGACTGCGGTCTGTGGACGAGCTCTCGCTTCTGCAGGAGGACGAGGAGGAGGAGGAGGAGGAGGGGGTGCGAACGGCTACAGCCAACTGTTTCCTAGACCGTGGGCTAGGCAGAACTGTCCCAAACTTGCTGTCCCCTGTGGACCCTGAATCCACCACATTTACCCAGTGTGCCGTGATGGACACGTAACGTCCCTGGCCATGCCTACTGGTCCATGCATCTGTTGTCAGGTGCACCTTTGTGCTCACAGATTGCCTGAGTGCATGGACGATGCGCTCTTTAACATGCTGGTGGAGGGCTGGGATGGCTTTTCTAAAAAAAAAGTGTCGACTGGGTAGCTCGTAGCGTGGTACAGCGTAGTCCATCAGGTCTTTGAAAGCTTCGCTTTCAACTAACCGGTAGGGCATCATCTCTAACGAAATTAGTCTAGCTATGTGGGCGTTCAAACCCTGTGTACGCGGATGCGAGGCTAAGTACTTCCTTTTTCTAACCATAGTCTCATGTAGGGTGAGCTGGACTGGAGAGCTGGAGATCGTGGAACTAGCGGGGGTGCCGGTGGACATGGCAGACTGAGAGATGGTGGGAGATGGTATTGTTGCCGCCGGTGCCCTAGATGCAGTGTTTCCTACTACGAAACTGGAGATTCCCTGACCCTGACTGCTTTGGCCTGGCAAAGAAACCTGCACAGATACTGCAGGTGGTGCAGAAAATGGTGGCCCTACACTGCCGGAAGGGATGTTGCGTTGATGAGTAGCTTCATTGGCCGAGGGTGCTACAACCTTAAGGGACGTTTGGTAGTTAGTCCAAGCTTGCAAATGCATGGTGGTTAAATGTCTATGCATGCAACTTGTATTGAGACTTTTCAGATCCTGCCCTGTGCTTAAGGTAGTTGAACATTTTTGACAGATTACTTTGTGCTGATCAATTGGATGTTGTTTAAAAAAATGCCAGACTGCACTCTTTCTAGCATCGGATACCTTTTCAGGCATTGCAGACTGAGCTTTAACCGGATGGCCACGCTGTCCTCCATCAGGTTTTGGCTTTGCCACGCGTTTTGGGCAAGATACGGGCCCGGCAGATGGAACCTGTTGCGATGTTGATGCCTGCTGCGGCCCCTCCTCCTCCGCTTCAGAACTGCTGCCGCCTGCACCCTGTTCCCCCAATGGCTGCCAATCGGGGTCAAGAACTGGGTCATCTATTACCTCTTCTTGTAGCTCGTGTGCAACTTCGTCTGTGTCACCGTGTCGGTCGGTGGTATAGCGTTCGTGATGGGGCAACATAGTCTCATCAGGGTCTGATTCTTGATCAGCACCCTGCGAGGGCAATGTTGTGGTCTGAGTCAAAGGACCAGCATAGTAGTCTGGCTGTGGCTGTGCATCAGTGCACTCCATGTCAGATTCAACTTGTAATGGGCATGGACTGTTAACTGCTTCACTTTCTAAGCCAGGGACGGTATGTGTAAAGAGCTCCATGGAGTAACCCGTTGTGTCGCCTGCTGCATTCTTCTCTGTTGTTGTTTTTGCTGAAGAGGACAAGGAAGCGACTTGTCCCTGACCGTGAACATCCACTAAAGACGCGCTGCTTTTACTTTTACCAGTTTCACGAGAGGAGGCAAAAGAGCTAGAGGCTGAGTCAGCAAGATAAGCCAAAACTTGCTCTTGATGCTCCGGCTTTAAAAGCGGTTTTCCTACTCCCAGAAAAGGGAGGGTTCGAGGCCTTGTGTAGCCAGACGACGAACCTGGCTCCAAGGCTCCAGACTTAGGTGCAATATTTTTTTTCCCACGACCACCTGATGCTCCACCACTACCACTACCCTCATTACCAGCTGACAATGAACGCCCCCGGCCACGACCTCTTCCACCAGACTTCCTCATTGTTTTAAAAACGTTACCAAACGAACGGTATTTGTTGCTGTCACACAACTTACACGGTGAGCTATAACTTCAGTATGATTTAGCTACCCCTTTACAGGTGGGTGAGACCACAACGAAAATCAGCCACAATGTTACACACTCTGTTGTTGTTGGCAACAAATGAGATGGCACACACGCAGGACTGTCACTGAAGCGCAAATTTAAATATTTATCTCCCACTGATTTGTGTTTGTTTTTATTAAAAGGGAGACTTCAGAAAAAAAATAATAAAAAAAAAATTATTTTTTACAGAAGAATTTATAAAACAAATAAAATGAAATGATTGTTTCAGGGAGAATTTAGGAAAAAAAAAAAAAAAAAGGCTTTGTAGGGCCCACTGAGTGAGAGAGGACGCACACAGGAGTCAGGAGTGGCACACAAGCCCAGAGGCCAATATTAATCTCCCACCGATTGATTTAGTTATTTTTTTTGGTAGATTTTGGAACCCAAATCAAGCAAAAAAATTAATAGGCTTTCTATGGCCCACAATTGGGGAGAGAGAGAGAGATGGCACACCCAGGAGTCAAGACTGGCACACAAGCAGAAGGGGCAATATGAATCTCCCACAGATTTTTTTTTTTTTTTTTTTTTTCAGGGAGACTTGAGAGAAAAAAAAATACAAAAAAAATGATTTTTTTCAGGAATAATTTAGAAACCAAAGAAAATAAAATGATTGTTTCAGGGAGAATTTAGAAAACAAATAAAACAAAAAATAGGCTTTCTAGGGCCCACTGAGTGACAGATGACGCACACAGGAGTCAGGAGTGGCACACAAGCCCAGAGGCCAATATTAATCTCCCACTGATTGATTTAGTTATTTTTTTTGGTAGATTTTGGAACCCTAATCAAGCAAAAAAATTAATAGGCTTTCTATGGCCCACAATTGGGGAGAGAGAGAGAGATGGCACACCCAGGAGTCAAGACTGGCACACAAGCAGAAGGGGCAATATGAATCTCCCACAGATTTTTTTTTTTTTTTTCAGGGAGACTTGAGAGAAAAAAAAATACAAAAAAAATGATTTTTTTCAGGAATAATTTAGAAACCAAAGAAAATAAAATGATTGTTTTAGGGAGAATTTAGAAAACAAATAAAACAAAAAATAGGCTTTCTAGGGCCCACTGAGTGACAGATGACGCACACAGGAGTCAGGAGTGGCAGACAAGCCCAGAGGCCAATATTAATCTCCCACTGATTGATTTAGTGATTTTTTTTGGTAGATTTTGGAACCCAAATCAAGCAAAAAAATTAATAGGCTTTCTATGGCCCACAATTGGGGAGAGAGAGAGAGATGGCACACCCAGGAGTCAAGACTGGCACACAAGCAGAAGGGGCAATATGAATCTCCCACAGATTTTTTTTTTTTTTTTTTCAGGGAGACTTTAGAGAAAAAAAAATACAAAAAAAATTATTTTTTTCAGGAATAATTTAGAAACCAAAGAAAATAAAATGATTTTTTCAGGGAGAATTTAGAAAACAAATAAAACAAAAAATAGGCTTTCTAGGGCCCACTGAGTGACAGATGACGCTCACAGGAGTCAGGAGTGGCACACAAGCCCAGAGGCCAATATTAATCTCCCACTGATTGATTGATTGATTTTTTCAGGTAGAATTATGAACCCAAATCAACCAAAAAAATAAATAGGCTTTCTATGGCCCACTATTTGTGAGAGAGATGGCACGCTCAGGACTGGCACACAAGCCCAGAGGCCAATATTAATCTCCCATTTTTTTTTTTCCAGGGAAAATTTATAAACCCAATAAAAAAAATAATAATAAATAGGCTTTCTATGGCCCACTATCTGAGAGAGAGAGATGGCACGCTTAGGACTGGCACACAAGCCCAAAGGCCAATATTAATCTCCCACTGATTGATTGATTGATTTTTTCAGGTAGAATTATGAACCCAAATCAACCAAAAAAATAAATAGGCTTTCTATGGCCCACTATTTGTGAGAGAGATGGCACGCTCAGGACTGGCACACAAGCCCAGAGGCCAATATTAATCTCCCACTTTTTTTTTTTTCCAGGGAAAATTTATAAACCCAATAAAATAATAAAAAAATAGGCTTTCTATGGCCCACTATCTGAGAGAGAGAGAGATGGCACGCTTAGGACTGGCACACAAGCCCAAAGGCCAATATTAATCTCCCACTGATTGATTTATTGATTTTTTCAGGTAGAATTTAGAACCCAAATCAAGCAAAAAAATTAATAGGCTTTCTATGGCCCACTGAGTGAGAGATGACACAGACAGGAGTAAGGAGTGGCACACAAGCCCTGAGGCCAATATTTTTCTCCCACTGATTGATGTTGTGATTTTTTCTGGTAGATTTTGGAACCCAAATCAAGCAAAAAAATAAATAGGCTTTCTATGGCCCACTGAGTGAGAGATGACACAGACAGAGATGGCACTCTAGCAGAAATGTCAATCTTAATCTCCCACAAAAAAAAAAAAAAAAAAAGGAACTGTCCTTCAATTACTATCTCCCTGCAGTAATCTCAGCCAGGTATGGCAGGCAGCAATAAGGAGTGGACTGATGCACAAATTAAATAAAAAGTGTGGACAAACAAACAAGATAGCTGTGCAGAAAGGAAGGAACAAGAGGATTTGTGCTTTGAAAAAAGCAGTTGGTTTGCACAGCGGCGTACACACAGCAATGCAGCTATCAGGGAGCCTTCTAGGGCAGCCCAATGAGCTACAGCGCTGAGGAAAAAAAAAAAAAAAGGAGCTTCCACTGTCCCTGCACACCGAAGGTGGTGTTGGGCAGTGGAAATCGCTACAGCACAAGCGGTTTTGTGGTTAATGGACCCTGCCTAACGCTATCCCTGCTTCTGACGAAGCGGCAGCAACCTCTCCCTAAGCTCAGATCAGCAGCAGAAACATGGCGGTCGGCGGGAACTCCCCTTTATAGCCCCTGTGACGCCGCAGACAGCAAGCCAATCACTGCAATGCCCTTCTCTAAGATGGTGGGGACCAGGACCTATGTCATCACGCTGCCCACACTCTGCGTTTACCTTCATTGGCTGAGAAATGGCGCTTTTCGCGTCATTGAAACGCGACTTTGGCACGAAAGTCGCGTACCGCATGGCCGACCACGCACAGGGGTCGGATCGGGTTTCATGAAACTCGACTTCGCCAAAAGTCGGCGACTTTTGAAAATGTTCGACCCGTTTCGCTCAACCCTAGTGGGGACACTTCTGGGGATTTTTCAATGGAACCTTATTCTTTGGTCCTTATTTTATTGCTGGACTTCAAGAAAGGAACAAAGCAGCAGAATATTCTTGTTTGAAACATTTAGATTTTAGAATTTGAGAATCTATGCAAAAAAAAACTTCAAATACAGGCAAAGATATCATCATTCCGACAAAGGAATCCTATTTTATCAGCACAGAATTGCTGAACTACACAATTACCAGAGACAAAGGAAAATATTTTCTCCTCCTGTAGTTTCAGCAATCCCGGAACAAAGACTTGTGGATACATCTGAGAATTACATTGTCATAAGATTTCTGAAGACAAAGACTGTGAGATCTGTGGATAAACTAAAAAGTTACTCAACTTCACAATATTCGTAAACTTTGGTTAATCAATGTGTACGGTCCTTCCAACAGCTCTGAGCTTCATGGGAATGCATTGTTTCTAAATCAGAATACCTTGATAAATACGAGGAGAGATTTACTAAACTAAATGTGCCAGAATTTTGCCAAAACATCGTCTTACATGTTTCATAATTACAGTTGAGCCGAAAGATTTGCCGGACACTGACCTGGTTGGTAACCCGTGGCACCACCGGTGTACCTTGAAGCTTGTGGGCCCTAATGAAAAATCTAAAATGGGCCCCCAACTATCGGAGATCTTTAATAGTAAAAGTCTTCTCATGTGAGCCAAAAGGCCCCTCTAGGCTCAAGAACCTAGGCATGATCGCAACCTTTGTTACCTACTACATTTTCGACATTGTGTGGCACCGGACAAGAGATCTGCAATCCTCCACTGCATATCTTTTAATTTTAAGGACTGGCACACCATCATCATTGCAATGCGGCACAAGGATGATGTTGCAATGAGCCTACAACCTAGAGGAAGGGTCAGCAGTGCCCGCAGGTAGGAGGAGGTCCGCAGGACTCCGGTGGTCATGAATGAGTCTGGCAAATCTTTTTGCTTAACAACACTACTTGTACTACTTTTTTAATGTTTTATACACTTTTTACTCAACACTTAACAAGAAGGTACGGTTTAACGGGAATAGGTTTGACTGTTGGAGAAGATTGTGGTTTCAAATGTTAAGATTTGGGGGCAAATTTCTGGTGCAGATTGAGAAAACTAATAGTTGCTGTAAACTTAGACTAATTTAAATGCACAACATTTAGCAGTAGGCGCAATATTAAATTTGGCGCATCTTAAAGCACCTCTCCAGCATTTTTTTATTACATCGCTGGAATGTCTGATACTCACCTGCCATGGCCTTCATCCGTTTCCAGCGTCGTCCCGGTTGGTTTTTGTCGAAAAGTGACCTGCCAGCAGCTTGAGTGTTTCATAGAGATGTGCGGAGGTCACTTTTCAGCACAAATCTATCAGAGCCTCATTCTTTTTTCGTTCTGGCTCTCATAGTCTCAGCGTGTGTGACGTAGCTTCTAACTTCCGGACAGTCAGACGCTACTGTCACAAGATGACGTTGGGGGATCGGAGAAACTATGAAGACGCCGGAGGGTGAGTATATGACAGAGGCAGGAGGCTTAGATTTACAGCACCATTCCAGCACCGAAAAACAGCGAAACGCTGGAGTGGTGCTTTAAGGCATTCTAGCATGGAGTCTGATAGCAAAATACCTTGTAGCCTCATATGCCTCAGTAAAAAAGAAGGATGAACATTAATAATAAGAAGAATTTTAGTTATATAGCTCCAACATATTCCACAGCACTTTACAATTATGTAGGGACTTCTACAAACAATAAAATCAATATATAGTAACCCATAATACAGCAGCTACAGGAGGAGTGAGGTCCCTGCTCGCAAGGTTACAGCCTATAATGAAATAGAGGGGAAAGGACAATAGGTAGAAAGTGCTTGTTTTGTACCGTCCAGCCATCATTATAATAAATACGGCAGTTCAAATAAGCTGCATGATTCGATCATCAGCCAGTATCTACGTGCAGTTGTCAAGTGTATTGAGTGCAAGGAGGTAATGGACACAGATGAATAGAAGGGACCAGATTTGGAGGAAAATTTATAAAGAGGTAATAGGGGACAGTTAGGTTTGTTGAGTTGAGGTGATAGGCCTATTTGTTTTTAGAGAACATTAAAAATGTGGGGGCTAAGTATTAGTCAGATTGTCTTGGGTAGTGCATTCCAGAAAACTGGCGCAGCATGAGGCAAGTTTTGGAGGCAAAGGTTTGGATTATGGAGTAGGTTTGTCTTAGATTATTTGTGGAACAGAGAATACAGGTAGGGTGATAGACAGAGATGAGGGAGGAGATATAGGGCGGTGCGGAACTATGGAGAGATTTGTTGGTAAGAGAGATACGCTTCTATTGTGTTCTGTAGTGGATGGGCAACCAGTGCAATGACTGGCACAGGTTAGAGGCACTGGTGTAATGGCTGGACAAAAATACGATTCTGGCTGCCACATTCAGGATAGATTGGAGAGAAGAAAGTTTAATTAGAAGGAGACCAATGAGTAAAGAGTTGCAATAATCCAGACAACAATGAATAAGAGTAACAGTAAGAGTTTTTGCAGTTTAAAAGGTGAGAAAAGGTCAGATTTTGGAGATGTTTTAAGATGCAGGTGACTTAAAGGGAATAAAGCAAGTTTTATGTGAAATATGAACCGAAGACAGCGAGCGTACTGCTTGGGAGTCATGGTTGAACCATCCAAGGTAATTGCAATATTGGGTATAGGTAGGTCAGTAGAGGGAGGGAATACAAGAAGTCCAGCTTTGGACAAATTCAGTTTTAGACTTGTACAAAATGGAGTTGTCAAACTGTTATGTGAATGGTGGCATCTATTTGTCAGAGTGATTAGGGGCTATAAAGAGTTTGTCTTGTTCTGGAGGAGTTTGTTTGTCCATTAAACTTGGTGCAAATCGATTTACAGGAGCTCTGAGAACCGTCTCTTGCAAGATTGCACCCGGGAGCTAATCAAAAGAAGATTCGCCAGTGTCATCAAGTAAGGGTCGGTTCTCAGGTCTCTTGTCCAGTTCCCACACATTAACGAAAGACCAAATTGATTCACACCTGCTCTATCGTCAATGCTAAATACATAGTTGACCTCTTGCTGACAGACCATCTTACAGATTGCTGAAGTTTCTAAAAGGAGGTCTTCAAGCAGAAAGGAATTGTCTAAAGAGGACCGACCACTCCAGTAACTGAACTTTAGCATAGATTTTACCCATAAAATAATGAAGTACAATTAGTACTAATTTTTTACATGTTATTTGTATTTGTCCATCACTTTTAGGCTCGCAGTAAACCCTTCATGTAAGAAGGACCCTCCTCGTCTTGGTGTGGCGTCAGGCCATGTGGCACTCTCTTACTCGCCTGCGGAACTCTATTAGTCTGATTTGGCAGACGTTAACCTCACCACCTCTGCACAACCTAATGTCTTGATGAAACAGTCTTCGTTAAAGTAGGGAACAATTAAGTAATTAAAATGAAGCAGATGTCATAGATCACAGACAGATCTTACAGCATCTCTCTCCAACCCTTAATTACTGTAAGCAGAGGATATGAAGAAAACAATGAGATGGAGCCAAAGAGAAATTCAATTGGGGTAGATATTAAAACATTCACATTTTAAAGAGGTATTCCGAGTCACTCAAAAATGGCATTCAAGAGGCTAAAACTAATAATAAAAAAGCAATATAGCTACTGTTAGGACTGGCGGAACGCACCAAGAGAGATGATATAGATGCGTTTGCAGTCCGGGGTCCACCGTGCAGGTGAAACCTGCTGCTAGGAAATGACAGACAATATGGCGGTATTCAAAAGAATACACGCGTGGGTTAAACCTCACCCAGCGTGAAGAAAGCGATCCTGTTGCGTCACAGGACCGCGGTACCGCACATAGAGCGCGAGCAAGTGGTCAGCGAACTAAACCCCAACAGGGATTGTAGTCCGATTAGACCCTTGCTGGCACTACACCGCTACTGGGTGTGAAAGGGACTATATAATTAAGGCACCGAAGTGTGAACTGTGCCGTGCTGGCAGGCACCACTAAGCACCCAGACGTGGGTCAGGAAGCGCACACTGGCGCGTGGCACCGCACTGGCGGTCACAGCAGTAGACGCTGACACGTGTGTGACACGTTGAGTGATAAGTCGGGCGCTAGATAGCAGCCATACTCCATACGCGAACAATCATACAATAGGGTAGGGGTATTTAAAGAACGACTTGCACTCACAACAAACACACGTATTAAATTGTACACTAGCGCATGGCCGTGCGGTCATGCGCAGTTTATATAGTTGCAGGACAGGAAGCGGCCACAGAAACTTTGCCCTTCCAAGACCTGCCAAGAGGACCAATAGAATGCGCTGCAGAGTCTGAGCACATGACCCTCGATCTCCAACGGGAGATCTTGCCCTGGGCATGCTCAGTGTGCGCAGACAAGGACTTAGTCCCAGAGAAGTCCACTCGCTGCTGACCAGTATAGGCTTTACAGGCAGAAGCTGGAGAAGCAGCAGTAACTCTTCTCACAGAGTCAGACTGAGCGAGACGCTGGGATCGACGTCCCTGCTGAGCAGGATCCACTGCGGCTGGAGGAGAATGGGAGACCGCAGCGGAGACGGATCGAGATTCCCCCTGTGCAGCAGAGGAAACTCGACTCCTAACACCTACTGTACCCAATAAATGTATTGCTGGACCCCCTCATACCATTGTCCTCAGTGCACCATGATGAATTATTCAGTAATTATTCATCTCAGCAGTTAGTCAATTATTTTTATGTCATTCCCCTGTAACGTGGGCAAGGGCGGTAGTCGCGGATGAAGTGACCATCATCCATGTCCCACCAAGCTATGAAAAAATGGGGTCCTTGCTGGCTTCATGTGCTGCTGTTACCTTGGCGATACACCTCTGCACACTTCAGGATGCTGCTTGACATTGCAGGCCAGGACCAGATGAGGAAGATGTGAATGAGGAAGACCAGGGTCCAAAACTAATCTTTTCTTTACTAAACAACTTGATGAGAAGTATATACATCAGATAACAGGCACACCATGTCAAGAAAACTGTTCAATCCACAGGAAGGAACTTTACGGTTACACGTGGTGGTGCATTACTTCCATTACATGTTGCCTAAATCCAGCAAACCATTATGGGAACCTCCATATTCCCTTGTGAGGATCACACAGGTTGAGTTGTGTTACCACGGTCCTTCACAGCTAGACTGAACTCCATGCTGATTTGAGAAGACCTCACTGGCTGAGGCGCATTGCTACCACTCCTAACTATTACTCTTAAAGTCCAATCGATGAGAGTCACACACTCCTTCCTGTGCCACTGCATCTTTGGCTCTCTATAAATAGGAGAAAAACTGGAGTAACCAATAAATAAGTAAGAAAGTACATAATTTATTTAAAAAAAAATCAAAGAAAAACACATATAATAAAATTGTCAATCAGGACAAGGACACGGAAGTACATACAGTAGTGCAGTGCACATGGGAGTTCAGAGGTAATACATCTATCTGATTTACATTTGAATGCTTGTCCATCTGCTAGGTAAGTAGAGCCAAAAATAAGGCACAATAAATAAAGCCCAAGTATTGTATAACAATGCGGGGATCCACAGCAGCAGCGGGAGCTCTATAGCAAGGTTTAAAGCCAAAAGTAAGGCAAAAAAAAAAAAAAAGTCAGGGTAAATCAGCATAGATCAAGCCCAGCTGGAGATCCGCAGAGTAAAGGGACTGTATCATAAATTAAGGGCAAAACTTACCAGGCCCAGTGCACAACACTACTCAGATGGTAATGAGCCCCAAATGATGGCGGGTGACCCCGACGTACGTTTCGTTTCTATACCAGACACTTCCTCAGGAAGGACACTTCCTTCCTTTGGCTCTCTGTAGGAGAACCGTTGTCCAACTCTAACTTCTTCTCTGGTTTAGATTATTATTTATTAACACCCTTTGACTGAGATAAGTAGATAAGTAATCCTTCCTTCAGCTTATTACTTGTTTTAGGTCCCCCAGCCTGAGATAAGGAACTGTCCTCCTCTTAAGGTACCTTCACATTGAACAACATTACAACGATAACGATAGCGATCCGTGACGTTGCAGCGTCCTGGATAGCGATATCGTTGTGTTTGACACGCAGCAGCGATCAGGATCCTGCTGTGACATCGCTGGGTGGAGCTGGAAGGCCAGAACTTTATTTCGTCGCTGGATCACCCGCTGACATCGCTGAATCGGCGTGTGTGACGCCGATCCAGCGATGTGTTCACTGGTAACCAGGGTAAACATCAGGTTACTAAGCGCAGGGCCGCGCTTAGTAACCCGATGTTTACCCTGGTTACCATTGTAAATGTAAAAAAACCCAAAACACTACATACTTAAATTCCAGTGTCTGTCACGTCCCCTGGCGTCCGCTTCCCTGCACTCCTCCTGCATCCTGTGTCAGCACCGGCCGGCCATAAGGCAGAGCACAGCGGTGACATCACCACTCTGCTTTACGGCCGGCGCTTACACAGGATGCAGGAGGAGTGCAGGGAAGCGGACGCCGGGGGACGTGACAGGCATCGGAATGTGAGTATGTGTTTTTTTTTTTTTTACATTTACAATGGTAACCAGGGTAAACATCGGGTTACTAAGCACGGTCCTGCGCTTAGTAACCCGATGTTTACCCTGGTTACCCGGGGACTTCGGTATCGTTGGTCGCTGGAGAGCTGTCTGTGTGACAGCTCTCCAGCGACCACACAAGGACTTTCCAACGATCACGGCCAGGTCGTATCGCTGGTCGTGATCGTTGGAAAGTTGCTGAGTGTGACGGTACCTTTAGTCTTTGCTAGGTCCTCTGCCTGAGATCCGGACCCCTGAAGCTTCTAAATCATTGTTTTCTTTTAGATCATACTATCTGATTTATGTCGGTCTCCCCTCTTTGCACGTGAACACCCGTTACAATGAAGGTCTGTGAGCAACTCATGGGTCTGTTCACTTCTCAATACTTCCCCTATTTAATTACCAGGAAACCGCATCTTCTCATGCCCATGTAACACCTTCCATCCTGGGTAGGGCACCAACTATTTTTCCCTGTCTGTTGCTGGGCATCAAATACATAAAGCAACATTTTAAACATAGCTATACATTATACAATCATAAGATCCTCAAGGGGGAGTGTTGACAGCTTCTCCACTCCTTCACCCCCCCAGTAGCTACTATTGGGTGCTCTTTAAGAAGTTTTAGCCTGGTGCGCACGGTAACACAATGGGTATCGTGCAAAATGTTGTGCATGTGGCCAGCTCCCCAATTTATGGCCAGCCCAAACGGTGCAAACAATCGGAAGGAGGGGGCAGAGCTTAATAATAGGAAGACAGGAGATCCCAGTATACCAAGGGAATGAGAGGTAGAAAGTGGCTCGGAAAGGGGAGTTCTACAAATACAATCTGCAGCAGATCAGTGAACTTTGCTTGGTGGAAAAACCGGGAGGCCCTTACATCTAAGCTAGCGTGCTCTTCTACTGTCTGTAGGTTATCAAGAAACAGAGCTGAGCTAAATATGACAAAATTCCACCTGAAACCATTGAGACACATAACTCCGCATAAAAAATGCATACAGAAAACTAGATAAAAGATTAAAATATTTTCAGTTGAAATTATAAAACATTGCAACCAAGTCTATCTGAAAAAAGGAAATTCAATTATGATAGACCAGATTCGATTAATCTCTTGTTTCAGACACTTCCTCAAAAAATACAAACCCATCTATGAGTTCAGTTCTAACCAAGATTATAAGCCTAAGCCAAGCGTCCAGGCTTCGGGCAGACCAAGCATAATAACGCAACCACACAGCCCATAGCCTGTCATGTCACACTGATCATGTCCCATCACAGAAATCTGTTCGTTACAGTGAAGCTGACATTCTAATCACTCGGCCATAATTGTTGAATATTGTGTCTGTTCCAGAGCGCCTCGCTGCATCCACTCCCGGTCTTCTCTCGCTCCTCACATATAATGTCATATTATTTGGTTATGGATTATAAAAATGGTGTCAAAGTTGCAAAAATCGTGATATTTGATAAATAGAATGTTTTGTATCTTTTGTTGGGCAAAACATATAGAAATTATGGATACAGGGACTAGATATGTAACAATATGAAACACACCTACAGGGCAATGGGAAACCACAGAGAACACGCTAAAGCTGCAATTCCACATAAATCTTAAAAAATATTCAGCATTACTGATCTGAATGCTGGTGTTGATTTGCTACAGATTTTTTACTCAGATTTTGGATGATAAAGATGTGTCCAATCCTTTTTTCCATTATTTTGGGTAAAAACTCCAATTTCCTTCTATGAACAATCAATACATTATTTTGACAAGTTAGAAACACTTTCGGGTGGCTGTAACTCACATCACAATCAGTGTGTAGCTACATATGAACACACGTAGCATGACATTTCCCGAGAGATTACCACGAGATAATGGTTTTTTGTATTTTTTTAAAAAAAGCTGTTCATCTTGTGCCAAACTTCTCGGGAATCAAATCACGTTGCAGATTTTCAAGTCCTCGGCATGCCATTTGTAGCGCAGATATTTTGTATTTCTATTGTACATTTCATCCTGTTTAATGGAAACGGTTTCATTTGTGACGTGGATTTGTCCACCTTTTGAAAGTAGCGTTTCTAAAATCCAATATCAGCGCTATAAATGGCTTTAACCGTTCCTCGTAGGACATACTTTGCAGTCCGCTCACCATCCTGGTCGCTCTTCTCTGAACTTGCTCCAGTTTTTCAATGTTTATTTGAAAATGTGGTGCCCAGAACTGGACTCAGTATCCAGATGTGGCCTGACCAAGGAGGAGTATAGGGTGAAAATTACTTTCCAGATGTGGCCTGACCAAGGAGGAGTAGAGGGTGAGAATTACTTTCCACATGTGGCCTGACCAAGGAGGAGTAGAGGGTGAGAATTACTTTCCACATGTGCCCTGACCAAGGAGGAGTAGAGGGTGAGAATTACTTTCCACATGTGCCCTGACCAAGGAGGAGTAGAGGGTGAGAATTACTTCACGTGATCTACACTCGATGCTTCTCTTAATACATCCTAGAACTGAATTTATATCTCTGAATGTATAACTATATAACAATTTCTAATTCCCTACCTCACCATAAAGCACTTGAAGAACTGATTGAAACATTCTTTGTTCCATTTTTTTCTGTATTTCATGGCGGAGATATGAGCTTCTGAATACAAAGTTGACGGTAACACAAATCCTTCTCTGGAGTTTTTTTTACTTTTCTACCTCTATGAAGTTGCCCAATCATAATAAGGCGGCATTATAAAGGGGGAAAAAAAGCAAATCCCTACAGAGAAAGTCAAAACAGGATTTTTATCATGATCCAATGAGATTTGATTTCTCTCACTTGACTACACTGAGAACTCCTCGCTCCCACCTTTTGGTACATGTGGTCATTCCTGAGGAAGAAGTCATTTTGGACTTTGAAACACATTGAATAAACCACTACCTTTTCCACTCATCTACTGGGATATACATCTCAGTTCATTCAGCAGCGCGGAAACCATCCACAAAAATCCCTTTGTTTGATGTCCCACCTCCTTCTGTCATTTTAGCACCGGGAGAGGAAGTGAGCTTCAGCTTGTCACACCTGAGCCATGAAAATCAACATGGGTGCTGAGTTTGTCACATACGACTCTCTGGACCTACGATAGTTATTGGGAAATAAGAAGATTGACAGTATGTCCCAATATCTGTAGTAGGTTCAGAGCATGTGACAAATGCTACTCCTATGATGATCCTTACTGCTCTCATGCTGCAGCTTGAAGTGAGAAGTTAAGGGAAACACTTCATGTATCACCAGATCACATAAAAAATTCTTGGGTGTTTGCTTTGTTTTTCCTCTGTGATGCTGCCTTCTATGATTGGGCAGCATCATACAGGGAGAAAATTAAACGCCCCTAGATAAGAATCTCTGTTACCGCCTCCTTTGTTAAAGGGGAAACTTTCATATTGGGATCAATAAAATTCTGAAGCCCATAACTCTACAAAAGAGTGAAGAAAAAAAAATATTCACCTAATTTATGATGAGGTAGGAAGTCACAAACGCAAAGGTAGTAAAAAAAGGGGAGAGTCACACGCTGTTTTTTGAAATTATTTATTTAAATAATTTAATAACCCCGCATGGGACCCCACTATTCTTGATTACCAGTGATGGTAAATATGTTTTGCCCTCTGGTTATCAAAAATAGAAGAGACCCCATGTCATTTTCTTAATTTATTTATTTATTCAGGCCCTGGCTGATAAGTACTCCCATCAGATGTGCCTGCTCTTGGTTTTATCAGCGACAGCAGTTGTACGCTGATAAGAGCAGTACTCTCTCAACAGCTCATGACTGTGACCAGCGGTAACCTTTTTACCGCCGATCACAGCTGCTGGCTCACGCTATCATCTCCCAGCGTGGGACCTGCAGCTCTCTGACCGACAGTAACTAACTGAGATCAGAGCATCCGGTGTTTCTTGCTCTATCATACAGATGACAGAGTAGGAAACACCAGATGTTCGGGATGCCGAAGCCAAACAAGTAACACTGACTTCCTGGAGAAGTCCACCTTTGGGGTCTGTACGGACCATGAACTTTACCGTTCAGGTTTGCCCATCTCTAGTCACGATACCTGTGCATTCAAAATCAGAAAAGTGCAGTGAGCATGCTCTAGAGTATATGAAAGGGTATCTGTGCATTGAGTGGGAGGATGAAGCACAGCATCCCATCCTCTTTCTCTAGTGTCAGCTTGTGTTGCCTCCAGCTTTATAGTTGAGGTAGAAATGTTATAATGCAGTGTAATGCTTTTCTCTCCTAACCCTTACACTTGCTTGCCACGCTCCAAGTTTGTACAGCTCCAAGTGACAGAAAGTTTTAACTTAATGTTTTTAAAGGACCATTAGAGTTAAAGAATCTAGGTGCAGGGCGCTGCCAAACAAGTGAAACATGTTTAAAAATAATACTGTGAAGAATTAAAAATGCATTTAAAACCACAACGCATTTTGGCTGCAAAACAGCCTTAGTCAGATGTAGACATAGCGCAAGGCATCTATGCAGGAACAACAGCATTTCCCTTCCAGTAACCTTGCTACCTGTAATTGAAGACTTTACCTGCTTGTTTGTTGCTTCCAGGACTCCTTTAAGACTTTATTTTTCCTCTAAATGTCTACCAGTGGTTCCCAGAACATCTCCTGTCCACTTCCGGCTTCCAAGACCCCTATAAGACATTCAGTTTGCTTCTACATGTCTGACTGTGGCTTCACAAAGATCTCCTGTCCGCTTGTGGCTTCCAGGAACCCTTTAAAATTTCAATTTTGCCTCTACATGTCTGACTGTGGCTTCCCAAAGATCTCCTGTCCGCTTGTGGCTTCCAGGAACCTTTTAAGATTTCAATTTTGCCTCTACGTGTCTGACTGTGGCTTCCCAAACATCTCCTTTCCGCTTGCGGCTTCCAGGACTACGCTAAGACTTTTGGTTTTCCTCTTCGTGTCCGCCTGTAACTTCTAGTAAGTCTGTTATCTGTTTCAGCATACATGTATATTTGGAGGTAAGATATTCCATTCTCCATAATCACTTTGATTTCCTACTTACTGTGCTCAGAAACCGCCACCTTTTCTCGATTTCCCACAGGATTATCCAAATATCATAGAACATTTATAAGGTACAGCATTTTCCAAAAATCTTTTTGATTTTTCTCAACTCAATCTCTCCTGTTATCTAGGAATGAGACGACATTGAATATTTGTGTTGATTTTTAATTATCTGTTTTTTTTTTTAAAAAGTGCATTAAAAGAAGAAAACCCTTTTTTCCATATAAACCTACTTAATCTCTCTCCTGACATATCCCCTGTAGGATACTTATAAAGGATGCCCGATATAAATACGGATGGTCACTAAATTACCGGTTGAGCAAGCCGAATCGCATCAGACTCCTCTTTCTGCTAATTAGTGTGGATACATTGACGACCTTTCTATTAAGGGGGTTACGCATTAGTCAGAAATTATAGTAATTAGTCTAACTGGTCCTCGAGCAGATGGCAATGTTTGTTTGCATTTTATCTATTTGTACTGTATCCCAGTGTATGGTCTTTATCTCGTAAGTGGATTCGGCTTGCTTCGTTCCAAAGCCCGTTAATTCAATATCAAAAAGATACTTTGTTTCAGATGTTATCCGTCTCCATCTTCTAGAACCGCCGGACGTGGAGTTCAGAAGGAGCTTGGCCTTTTAACATTTGAACACAACCGGTAATTACATTTCTTAGATGTGGGAGAGGTTTAAAATACTCCCACTTGTGAGCTACTAATTAAGTATTAGCAACACCTAAAGCAAAGAAGCTCTCGGAGAAGATTCCGCAGTCAATTAAATGAGCAGCGTTTCATTAAAAGGAGAAGAGAGACTTTTATTTTTTTAATGATCATAGAACACAATAAGGAGGCGTCTTTATTCTTTAGTCTACGACAACCCTTGATATTTGGCGTCTATGGATTTAAGGGGAAAGTCTACTTGTGAATAATCAACATGAAATGTTTGCAAATGCTTCACTTCACTCATCTTGTGTTGATTTGGCGCTACAGTATGTTTTCTTTTCTAATTACATCCAATACTTTGTTGATTTTGACTTATCGTTTGCCTTCTTCGACAATCGGCCGTTTTCCATTCATTGTATTTTTTCGTCTTCATTCACATATTTGATTCTAAGTTATAACGTATCTTCTTCTCCAATCTAAAGCTAGGCTAAAGATATTGTATGGATTTCCTTTCCAATCAAATCTAAAGTTTTGAACTAACTTATCACATTTACAACTGTGCCGATTTTGATATATTGTTTATTTTCCTGATGCCGGGTTGTAGAATGTGATTTTTTTCGTTTTATTACAACATATGCTCTGATTTTCAGTTTTCATTTTTTCTTCTCCAATCAAATTTAAAAGTTTGTTAATTTCTAATTTCTAGCGTATTCTATTCTCCAATCACATAGAAAGCTGCGCTGATTTTCACTTATTCTATGATTTCTTCTCCAATCACAATCAGATCAGTGCTAATTTTTGATAATAAGGGTTTTCTTCTCCAATAATGTGTAAAGCTGTGCTGATTTGGGGGTTTTTGCTATGTTTTCTTCAGTTATATCTAAAGCTGCACTGATTTTTAATTTTAGTACATTTTCTTTTCCAATCAGATCCTAAATAATGCTGATTTGTAGTTGTTTCTTTTCCCTTTTCAGCTAATGTAAAGTTGTGCTGATTTTCAGGTATTATTTGTTTCTTCTTTAAAGGGATGGTCACAAATTCATTTTCATACAAAATCTATTTAACGCCACAATCTAATCTGTTTTCTAATATACTTTAATTAAAAATTCCCTATACTTCCATAACTATACTATCTAACTGCTTTTCTTTCTTTTTTTACAACTTCCTTTTTGATGACACCTCATTTGAGAATACCAGTGCATGCTGGGATGCTGAAGTGAAGCATCGTCAGGGGTCGGAGGCTGCTATCACTGCCGCAGCTACTGCCCCCTCCATAAAATGAAGGGTCATCAGTTTTGCTCATTTCAAGTGTCAGGCGTGATGTGCACAGTGACAGTGCGCTCTCTTATTGGCTTAGATCAATGGTAACGAGCTGGCAACAGAGCGCACTGTCATCAGATTTTTTATTTTAGTACATTTTTTCTTTTCCAATCAGATCTTAAATAATGCTGATTTGTAGTTGTTCATTTTCCCTTTTCAGATAATCTAAAGTTGTGCTGATTTTCAGGTACTATTTGTTTCTTCTTTAAAGGGATGGTCACAAATTCATTTTCATACAAAATCTAACGCCACAATCTAATCTGTTTTCTAATATACTTTAATTAAAAATTCCCTATCCTTCCCTAACTATACTATCTAACTGCTTTTCCTTCTTCTTTACAACCTCCTTTTTGATGACGCCTCATTTGAGAATCCTAGCGCATGCTGGGATGCTGAAGTGAAGCATCATCAGGGGGCAGAAGCTGCTATCACTGCCGCAGCTACTGCCCCCTCCCTAAAATGAAACGTCATCAGTTTCGCTCATTTCAAGTGCCGGGCGCGATGTGCGTAGTGACAGTGCGCTCTCCTGTTGACTCAGAGAGCTGGCAACAGAGCGCACTGTCATTAGTATGCCCTGAAAATCATCTAAAATGGCAGGTACGCTTTAAAAGGTTAAAAAGATTACCAAAAAGGTAAAATATAATAACGGTCACAGGAAGTTTTCAGTTATTTACCATTTTTCTGTAAAGAGATGATTATCTGAGACATTCATTGCTAACAGGCAAGACAGCAAGATTTAACTCGATGAGATGTACAAGACGGCTTTTGTATCACAGGCCAAGCGAGATGTTTCCACTGTACTCAGCCATTATGTTTCATAAAAGAAAAGAGATAATTTGCAGCTATCACATTGATCAGATATATGCATACAGTTAAGTGTTCTATTCAAAGCAGAAGGAGAAGGCACGGCTTTGATCCAAAGCAACAAATGGTGTTAAATGTTGCTTTAATCTTAGGAGCATCCTGCTCTCCTTACATCTTAACAAATGCTGAGAATGAAGCTCAGAATGAAGCCTTATGCTGCCGGAGACGATTCCCGAGAACAAATTGGTTTAAGAACAACTTGTCTTACTGTTCTATAGAAAGCAGGAGGAATGGGGGAAGTGGTGCAGGTGATAAAATATGATTACACCAAAAAAAAAAAAACCAAAAAGCTAAAATCTAAAATGTTTAATAATAAAACATCACATCCAACAGCAATTTTTACTTGCAATTTTTACTTTTTAGGACAAGTAGTTTTTGCTCCAGAGCTGCTTGTCATAATGTTATGGCGTGTTTGCCGCAAGGCGCTAACTAGGCCTTAGCCAGCAAACAAAGTAACGTTGCGACATCAGGAGATGTGCTGCATCAGCACAGCGGTCAGTGACGACAGAGGCCGACTCAGTGCTGGAAGATCCGGCATAGGGTGAAGCAGGGAAGATGCAAAAAAAAGCCGCACCGATGACCGAACTGCTCGGGTGGTGAGACAGATGAGCGCTGAAGTGAATATTATTATTATAAGGCTATGTTCGCATGTGGCATTTTCGCTGCATTTTTTTCCGCAGCAGTGAAAAAAAGAAAAAAAAAGTTTTGTTTGTTTTTTCTTGCTTTTTGCTGTGTTTTTTGTGCATTCTTTGCTGGATTTTTGACATGCTGCATTTGTCTTTTGTGTATGCTGATAAAGTTTTTTTTTTTTTTAAATCATGTTCTACTTCATTAAGTTTTGGCAAAACAATACTAAGTAAAACCTGATACCTGCGTTTTTCCAGCATTTTTTTCAGCGTTTTTTTCACCACCCATTACTTTCAATGGGTGAAAAATGCTAAAAAAAAAACACTGAAAGAAGTGACATGCTCTATTCTGCAAAAAACAAGAGAAGCACAAAATACTGATGACAAAAAAAAAAACAATGTGTGTGCATGAGATTTCTGAAATCTCATAGACTTTGCTGGTACTGTGAGGGAGGGCCAGGGCTGTAGTCGTGGCTGAGTTTCTATACTTTAACACACCCTGGTCTCCCGTCACTGCAGCATACCTTTCGCTTCACCTTTTGTACCGTCAGGGTCCCATTGAGCTGGCTGAAGTTCCACTGCTGACGTTGTTCCATATAAAGACACAGAGTCTGTTTCAAACTTCAAATGCAAAACTTAACTCTTATGTTTTTGCAGCACATCCATTTTCGTTACAGCATCAACATCAGATTCCACACTACATATTTCTTCGTCTTCCCCTGAACTCTTCTCCCTGTAACACAGCACGTACCCGGGATGGACTGTATCATATGGTTTCTCAGTGTCCTCCCTATTCAGACTATCTGCGCTTGAAAAGTTCCCTCAGCCGTTTCGCACGGATCTGAGGGCATCAGCCCATGCGATGATCTGCCACATGGTGAGCAACCTGCCCTTTGGTACTGCTGTGACTTCTCCTGCAGCTCTAATCCTTACTACTGCTGTCACTGCTGCTGTTCTGGCCCTGGATGGCTGGGCTTCTACCTTGGCAAATGATACATGGTGATTGTATGGTCCCGGGCTTTAGAGCCCTGCGGAACTGCCTGGGCACTCAGGACCTCCTGAGCTGTTCAGCTCCCAGGCTCCTATCTCTAAAACCAGGAAATGCTTTCCCCTCATACTCACAGTGGCCCTTCCTAGATTTTAACTAGTCCTATTCCTATTTACTATTTACACTAATGTATTCCCATCTAGTGGCACAACTGAAGTACTACACTTTCCTTACTAATACTGTACAAATGACTGAGCAGCCATATAAAAACAATTATACATTCAAAGCAGATATATAAGTATATGAGATAAAGGGGAGGAACATCACACGGTCTCTGTACACCTCTTGCAGTACTGTAAAATTTTGCTGAAAATTTGCATTAAAAATGCTGAAAAAACGCCTAGTATGAAAATATCCTTACTATTATTTTTTAACCTATTGCCAGCGTTCTACAGCTCAAGAAACTGGCGGCCGCAGCTGGTGACCTATTTTGTTGAATTTTTGTGGAGCAAATGGAAAAAAAATCCATGCTACGGAAAATGTGAATTTTTGTAAATTTCAAGAATTGAATTCCATTCGAATAAAGTCATTAATCTCTAATTTTTATGTATGGAAACTGCAGGAGTTGAACAGTTAAAATCTTATAATCTAAGCAATTACCAAAATGTTTCTTGCCATATAACACATGCAATAATAAATTCAAAAGTGTGTGCTGTATAGTCTCTAAATATTTGACAAATTCCATGTAATTCTTCCACTGTGCAGTATCGTGAACCCTTCACCAGGGGGTGCTGGTGGAGTAAGAAAGGTTGCACTCACAGAGTAGCACCGCAGTGCGGCAGCGCAGGCACCACCAAGTGGCGAGAGAGTGGTCAGATGAGCCGGGTCAGTAATGGTCAGGAAGCGCAGTACCAGAGGAAACAGCAAAACACGTGGTCAGGTACAAGCCAGCGAAGTCAGAGCCAGTCGGGAGCAGAGGAGCCAGAAACATGAGACAGTGTAACAAGTCAGAGGTCAAGTCGGGTCAGATACCAAGAGGTCACAGCATGGGAAACAAACTCTAGACAAGTGGGGTAACAGGAATGAGAGGACATGGGAACTGAGCAAACGGGCAGAGGACAAATCAGGTAGTATCGGGGTCAGCCGCTCGACCATGGGCAGGAACTATAACGGACACTGCCTGCAGACAGCAGCGGGCTGAAATAGCCAAACGGATCCCAAAATGAGGCAAAGAAAGTTAACCCCGCATGACCAGAGCTGGGAGAGAATTACAAGAAACAAACCTCGGCCTGGATCATGACATTCCAGTCCTCCTGTACTAAACCTGAAAATCCCAAATAGAGTCGAGGTGGATTCTATAAAGCTTCTTCATATACTTACATCACAGTCAGTCTTTCTATTACATCGTCTACTGTATAGTCACTTTTTTCTCATATATAATATTGTGTTCTACAAAAGCATATAATTGCATCATTATTTAATGTGTATGGTGAGTGATGTATGCATAATTCTCTCTTAAAGTCTACAAAACTGTACAAATGCCGTACAGTTTAATATGTGTATGGACTGTCTTGATACTCATGTTCTGCATCTTGCTATCCACCTGTTTAGGTAGATATTTCTTCTTCATCAGCATTCTTCCAGCACTATAGGTGCAGAACCTTTCATTCGCTCATTTCTCAGCTTGCATTGTCTAATTCCTTAAACTGAAAGCCCACCACTGATCTACTTTAAAGTGATTTTTTAAGACAACGTAATCTTTAAATAAAGCGACTTGCAGATTTTCTTTTTTTATCACATTATCTATCAAATGAGTTGTCTGAAAGAGCGTTGACAATTTAAGTGGTTGGATATATGGAGCATGGGGCGCACCGGTAGCAATGTCATTAATTCCAGGGACTACAGTCAGTAGTTTACCACTGCTGAATCATCGATTTCCTTCTAGTGGAACTGTTCTTTACTTTATGGAAGAAACCTTTAAATTTAGACAGACAGCAAAGAAGGTTCTCGGAAATTACGAGCTTGGATGGTTGATTGAGCACGCACCGTCCAGTACCAGTGGTAAGTCTTTCACCAACCGCAACTGAGATACTTAATCGTCCTATGAAATGTAATGAAAACAGCAGTGACCTCTGGGCTTAACGATCCGTGTAGGACAAAACACGGAACGAGCCAAGTTCTAAGCAATCACAGTCCGGTCTTTCATTAAGAGCGCAGGGCTATTGCTTACTCATTACACAGCTCATTACGTAACTTTCTAAAAAACCTTTTTAACAATGTAACTTCAAAAGAAACATATTACTGTACTTCAGAAGAATATTTTGCACAGGGCTGCTGGCACATGCCTTGCATATCAAAATGTGAAATAAAAATATTCAATTATGATCCTCAATGCAGCGGCCAATACAATAGAGTACTTTACCCTTCATCGCAATTGCTACAAATCTACAGCAAATGACAAATACAAAACCGGAATGCCAAAATATATACATATATAAAAAAAAGAGGTTCTTACAAGAGATTGAAAAAAATGTTCTCCTAAGCTGGTGCTTTTTTTTGCCCTTGTGGCACAATTCTAGACAATAAAAGAACCTTTTAAAGTTGAGAATACACTATTCCACCTCTGAGGCTCTCGTCCATTTCCATAGGTCCCAAAGGGTCTCGATTATTCTATTTATTATCATTATCTAACGGCCTTCGGCTCTGTCTCAAGCCATAGAGACTTGATGGATGAACGCTCTGTAGGAAGATGGGTCTTGTGTAAGCCTAGATCGGCCCACCAGGGTCTTCTCCACCTTTATCTCGATAGCATCAAGCCATCAGGTTGCCGGTCTTCCTCTTCATTGTTCCTTCTATTCTTCCGACCATGATGTTCTTCTCCAGTGATTCATCTCTTCGTATGATGTGTCCACACAGTAGACAAGTCATAGCTTGGTGATCATTTGCTTCCAGTGACATGTCTGGCTTGATTTGTTCTTAAATTGATTTGTTTGCTCCTCTCTTCTTACCATCCATGGTAATAATAACATCCTTCTCCAGCACCACATTTCAAAGGTGTCAATTCTTCTTCTGTCTTGTTTCTCTGTTGTCCAGGTTTCGCATCCATAAGTTACTACAGAAAAGACTAGACTATGTACGAGCTGTGTCTTCATTGCCAGTGAAATGTTCCTCAATTTGCAGACCTTGTCCAGTGACTTCAGTGTTGATTTGCCCATAGATATTCTCCTATTGACTTCCAGTGTCGTTGCTCCATCTTGAGAGCTCTCATTGATCTGAGTAGGTTGAAGTCCTTTACAACTTCCTGTTCATCACCGTCCATCTCAAGTGTGTCCTGGTCGTACCTAGCAGTAGTCAATATCTTTGTCTTCTTTATGTGGAATAGCAGTCCCATGCTCGAGCTTTAAATCTTGACAGTCCGTAATAAGTCCTTCGTGTCTACCTACAAAATAAAGACAAACACAACATTGCCAAACCACCACCCATGACAATAATTTGGGGGACAAACAGGTGTCCTGGCCAGTGACTAAGTTATAAGTCTGGGTTCTCAGTTGCAGAGCTGACAGTATAGGTTGGCATTCACCACCTAAGCAGACTTATTAATCCATCTAAACAGACTAGAAACTAACTCTGTAATCTAATCCTATGTTAGTTTAATTTGCCCCTACTTCTGGAACAGATGGTTGCAGACTTGTCTTCATTAATGGTTCCGATTTTTGATTATTCAACTTCAATATATTATCACAACATGATAACAAAACGCTCAACAGGCTGTAATTTACATCCCCACCACTGAGTGTCCACCTGTAGTTACACCTACTATATAATTGTCTAAGAGTCACTTCCGTCTCTCTGTCTGTTATGGATATTCATTGGTCGCGGCCTCTGGCATGGAATCAAAGTCGCTGATTGGTCGTGGCAAAACACTCACGACCATTGCCACGACCAATCAGCGACGGCCACAGTCCGGCGGCAATATGGCCGCTCCTTCCTCCCCGCAGTCATTGCCCGCTCCATACTCCCCTCCAGTCATCCAGTCAGCCCTCACACAGGATTAATGCCAACGTTACCAGAGCGCGGTGTAACGCACTCCGGTTACGCAGCTATTAATCCTGTGTGACCAACTTTTTACTATTGATGCTGCATATGCAGCATCAATAGTAAAAATATCTAATGTTACAAATAAAAATAATAAAAAAAAGTTATTCTCACCCTCCGACGTGGCGTCCTGTCCTCGGCAGTGCAAGCGGCAGGTTCGGTTGCTAAGGATGCTATGCAGGAAGGACCTGCCATGATGTCACGGTCATGTGACCGCGACGTCATCATAGGTCCTGCGCTCATACCAACCCTGGGACCGTAAGCTGCCGCGTGCACCGCACACAGGTGCCAGGACTACAACGGGCCCCTCGGAAGGTGAGTATATGTTTATTTTTTTATTTTTTAACCTGTTGCATACGTGGCTGGGCAATATACTACGTAGCTGGGCAATATACTACGTGATTGGCCAATATACTACGTGACTGGGCAGTATACTACATGTCTGTGCTGTATACTACGTGGCTCTGTGCTGTATACTATGTCGCTGTGCAATATACTACGTGGCTGGGCAATATACTACATGGCTGGGCAATATACTACGTGGCTGGGCAATATACTACGTCACTGGGCAATATACTATGTGACTGGGCAATATACTACGTCACTGGGCAATATACTATGTGACTGGGCAATATACTACATCACTGGGCAATATACTACGTGGCTGGGCAATATACTACGTGGTTGGGCAATATACTACATGGGCTGTGCAATAAACTACGTGGACATGCATATTCTAGAATACCCGATGTGTTAGAATCGGGCCACAATCTAGTATAGCATAAACATCTTCCAATAGATTATCATAAAATAGTTTTTCTCTTTAGACTTGGTCATCTTGTCTCTCATTTCAGGGTATGTTGAGTATGTTGGGCATCTGCATTTAGAACATGTCATTAGTCATTGACAGCTTGTTGTTACATATACTAAAATAGACATTTATACTGTGTCATGTTTAAAATAATTCCCACACATTTCTAGTTCTGGTGAAGACCTTAAAAATAGGCCGAAATGTCAAATTTTGTATATACTGTTGATAGCTTCTGTGAAATAAAACCTCTCTAATTCTTGCATCAATCTTGGAATGCCAAGTTTTTTGTTCATCCCACAGACAAGCATGTCAGAGGAAATAACTCATGCCACTTGTGAAACTCACCTTGTGAAGTAAACCAACTAAGCCTCAAGTCTGGATGGGTTCACATACTCAGGACTTTGGCGCAACTGCATGGTGATACATGAGGAGAAAGGATGTGGAACAATCGGTAATTTTGGGAGAAGCAGGACGAGGAAAAACTGAATCAGCAGGGAATACAGAAAGTCAAAGCCTGGTGAACACAGCAGGTGGAATACACCAAACAAAAGTCTTGAAACTCAACTCTAAAACATTTGCATGTGTCCTAATGGGCACACCACTTGTGCACTTGACCCAATCCCATCCAACCTCCTTCCTAACCTCACCACTACACTTATCCCATCCCTAACCCATCTCTTCAATCTTTCACTAACTTCTGGTACCTTCCCCTATACTTTCAAACATGCCACAATCACACCTATCCTCAAAAAGCCTTCCCTTGACCCAAGCACTAAGTCCAGCTATCGCCCCATATCTTTGCTCCCATTTGCTTCCAAACTCCTTGAGCAGCACGTCCACGCTGAACGTTCCTCTCACCTTGCATCTAACTTGCTATTCGACAACCTACAATCTGGCTTCCGTCCCCACCATTCCACTGAGACTGCCCTTACCAAACTTACGAATGACTTACTTACAGCGAAAGCTAGCAGACAATTCTCTATACTCCTCTTTCTAGACCTGTCCCCTGCCTTCTACACAGTTGACCACTGCCTCTTAATACAGATCCTCTCTTCCTTTGGTGTCAAAGACTTTGCCCTATCATGGATCTCCTCATACCTTACCAGCTGCACATTTAGCGTTTCCTACTCCCATACTACCTCTTCATACCTCATACCTTACCAGCTGCACATTTAGCGTTTCCTACTCCCATACTACCTCTTCATCTCGCCCCCCTCTCTGTTGGTGTCCCTCAAGGCTCTGTCCTAGGACCCCTTCTCTTCTCAATCTATACCCTTGACCTGGGACAACTCATAAAGTCCTATGGCTTCCAGTACCATCTATATGCTGATGACACTCTGATCTACTTCTCTGGCCCAGATGTCATCTCTCTGCTCTCCTGAATCCCAGAGTGTCTGTTAGCCATATCTGTTGTGATAGGCAATTCAGTATCACAATGGACATAGCGGTCAGAGCACATACAGTGATCTGACAATAACCCAAAATAATAGAACGAGCTCTGAGACGTGGGAACTCTGCAGACCGCAATCCCTAATCCTCTCCAAACAACACTAGAGGCAGCCGTGGATTGCGCCTAACTCTGCCTATGCAACTCGGCACAGCCTGAGAAACTAACTAGCCTGAAGATAGAAAAATAAGCCTACCTTGCCTCAGAGAAATACTCCAAAGGAAAAGGCAGCCCCAAACATATAATGACTGTGAGTTAAGATGAAAAGACAAACGTAGGGATGAAATAGATTCAGCAAAGTGAGGCCCGACTTTCTTAACAGAGCGAGGATAGGAAAGATAACTTTGCGGTCTACACAAAACCCTAAAGAAAACCACGCAAAGGGGGCAAAAAGACCCTCCGTACCGAACTAACGGCACGGAGGTACACCCTTTGCGTGCCAGAGCTTCCAGCAAAACAATTAGACAAGCTGGACAGAAAAAATAGCAAACAAATAGCAAAGAAGCACTTAGCTATGCAGAGCAGCAGGCCACAGGAATGATCCAGGGAAAAACAAGTCCAACACTGGAACATTGACAGGAAGCATGGATCAAAGCATTAGGTGGAGTTAAGTAGAGAAGCACCTAACGACCTCACCAGATCACCTGAGGGAGGAAACTCAGAAGCCACAGTACCACTTTCCTCCACAAACGGAAGTTCCCAGAGAGAATCAGCCGAAGTACCACTTGTGACCACAGGAGTGAACTCTGCCACAGAATTCACAACAGTACCCCCCCTTGAGGAGGGGTCACCGAACCCTCACCAGAGCCCCCAGGCCGACCAGGATGAGCCACATGAAAGGCACGAACAAGATCGGAAGCATGGACATCAGAAGCAAAAACCCAGGAATTATCTTCCTGAGCATAACCCTTCCATTTAACCAGATACTGAAGTTTCCGTCTTGAAACACGAGAATCCAAAATCTTCTCCACAATATACTCCAATTCCCCCTCCACCAAAACCGGGGCAGGAGGGTCAACAGATGGAACCATAGGTGCCACGTATCTCCGCAACAATGACCTATGGAATACGTTATGTATGGAAAAAGAATCTGGGAGGGTCAGACAAAAAGACACAGGATTAAGAACCTCAGAAATCCTATACGGACCAATGAAACGAGGTTTAAACTTAGGAGAGGAAACCTTCATAGGAATATGACGAGAAGATAACCAAACCAGATCCCCAACACGAAGTCGGGGACCCACACGGCGTCTGCGATTAGCGAAACGTTGAGCCTTCTCCTGGGACAAGGTCAAATTGTCCACTACATGAGTCCAAATCTGCTGCAACCTGTCCACCACAGTATCCACACCAGGACAGTCCGAAGACTCAACCTGTCCTGAAGAGAAACGAGGATGGAACCCAGAATTGCAGAAAAATGGCGAAACCAAGGTAGCCGAGCTGGCCCGATTATTAAGGGCGAACTCAGCCAAAGGCAAAAAGGACACCCAGTCATCCTGATCGGCATAAACAAAGCATCTCAGATAGGTTTCCAAGGTCTGATTGGTTCGTTCGGTCTGGCCATTAGTCTGAGGATGGAAAGCCGAGGAAAAAGACAAGTTAATGCCCATCCTACCACAAAAGGCTCGCCAAAACCTCGAAACAAACTGGGAACCTCTGTCAGAAACGATATTCTCTGGAATGCCATGCAAACGAACCACATGCTGGAAGAACAATGGCACCAAATCAGAGGAGGAAGGCAATTTAGACAAGGGTACCAGATGGACCATCTTAGAAAAGCGATCACAGACCACCCAAATGACTGACATGTTTTGAGAAACGGGAAGATCTGAAATAAAATCCATAGAGATATGTGTCCAAGGCCTCTTCGGGACCGGCAAGGGCAAAAGCAACCCACTGGCACGAGAACAGCAGGGCTTAGCCCGAGCACAAATCCCACAGGACTGCACAAAAGTACGCACATCCCGCGACAGAGATGGCCACCAAAAGGATCTAGCCACTAACTCTCTGGTACCAAAGATTCCAGGATGACCAGCCAACACCGAACAATGAACCTCAGAGATAACTTTATTCGTCCACCTATCAGGGACAAACAGTTTCTCTGCTGGGCAACGATCAGGTTTATCAGCCTGAAATTTTTGCAGCACCCGCCGCAAATCAGGGGAGATGGCAGACACAATTACTCCTTCCTTGAGGATACCCGCCGGCTCAGATAAACCCGGAGAGTCGGGCAAAAAACTCCTAGACAGAGCAATCGCCTTCACATTTTTAGAGCCGGGAAGGTACGAAATCACAAAGTCAAAACGGGCAAAAAACAGCGACCAACGAGCCTGTCTAGGATTCAAACGCTTAGCAGACTCGAGATAAGTCAAGTTCTTATGATCAGTCAATACCACCACGCGATGCTTAGCTCCTTCAAGCCAATGACGCCACTCCTCGAATGCCCACTTCATGGCCAGCAACTCTCGGTTGCCCACATCATAATTTCGCTCAGCAGGCGAAAACTTCCTGGAAAAAAAAGCGCATGGTTTCATCACTGAGCAATCAGAACCTCTATGCGACAAAACAGCCCCTGCTCCAATCTCAGAAGCATCAACCTCGTCCTGGAACGGAAGAGAAACATCTGGTTGACACAACACAGGGGCAGAAGAAAAACGACGCTTCAACTCTTGAAAAGCTTCCACAGCAGCAGAAGACCAATTGACCAAATCAGCACCCTTCTTGGTCAAATCGGTCAATGGTTTGGCAATACTAGAAAAATTGCAGATGAAGCGACGATAAAAATTAGCAAAGCCCAGGAACTTTTGCAGACTTTTCAGAGATGTCGGCTGAGTCCAATCATGGATGGCTTGGACCTTAACAGGATCCATCTCGATAGTAGAAGGGGAAAAGATGAACCCCAAAAATGAAACCTTCTGCACACCAAAGAGACACTTTGATCCCTTCACAAACAAAGAATTAGCACGCAGGACCTGAAAAACCGTTCTGACCTGCTTCACATGAGACTCCCAATCATCCGAGAAGATCAAAATGTCATCCAAGTACACAATCAGGAATTTATCCAGGTACTCTCGGAAGATGTCATGCATAAAGGACTGAAACACTGATGGAGCATTGGCAAGTCCGAATGGCATCACTAGATACTCAAAATGACCCTCGGGCATATTAAATGCAGTTTTCCATTCATCGCCTCGTCTGATTCTCACCAGATTATACGCACCACGAAGATCTATCTTAGTGAACCAACTAGCCCCCTTAATCCGAGCAAACAAATCAGATAACAATGGCAAGGGGTACTGAAATTTAACAGTGATCTTATTAAGAAGGCGGTAATCTATACAAGGTCTCAGCGAACCATCCTTCTTGGCTACAAAAAAGAACCCTGCTCCTAATGGTGACGATGACGGGAGAATATGCCCCTTCTCCAGGGATTCCTTCACATAACTGCGCATAGCGGTGTGCTCAGGCACGGATAAATTAAACAGTCGACCTTTTGGGAATTTACTACCAGGAATCAAATTGATAGCACAATCACAATCCCTATGCGGAGGTAGGGCATCGGACTTGGGCTCATCAAATACATCCCGGTAATCAGACAAGAAGTCTGGAACCTCAGAAGGGGTGGATGATGAAATTGACAGAAATGGAACATCACCATGTACCCCCTGACAACCCCAGCTGGACACCGACATGGATTTCCAATCCAATACTGGATTATGGGCTTGTAGCCATGGCAACCCCAACACGACCACATCATGCAGATTATGCAACACCAGAAAGCGAATAACCTCCTGATGTGCAGGAGCCATGCACATGGTCAGCTGGGTCCAGTATTGAGGCTTATTCTTGGCCAAAGGCGTAGCATCAATTCCTCTCAATGGAATAGGACACTGCAAGGGCTCCAAGAAAAACCCACAACGCTTAGCATATTCCAAGTCCATCAAATTCAGGGCAGCACCTGAATCCACAAACGCCATGACAGAATACGATGACAAAGAGCAGATCAAGGTAACGGACAGAAGAAATTTTGACTGTACTGTACCAATGGTGGCAGACCTAGCGAACCGCTTAGTGCGCTTAGGACAATCAGAGATAGCATGAGTGGAATCACCACAGTAGAAACACAGCCCATTCAGATGTCTGTGTTCTTGCCGTTCAACTCTGGTCATAGTCCTATCGCACTGCATAGGCTCAGGTTTAAGCTCAGGTAATACCGCCAAATGGTGCACAGATTTACGCTCACGCAAGCGTCGACCGATCTGAATGGCCAAAGACATAGACTCATTCAAACCAGCAGGCATAGGAAATCCCACCATGACATCCTTAAGGGCTTCAGAGAGACCCTTTCTGAATATAGCTGCAAGTGCAGATTCATTCCATTGAGTGAGCACGGACCACTTTCTAAATTTCTGGCAATATACCTCTATCTCATCCTGACCCTGACAAAGAGCCAGCAATTTTTTTTCTGCCTGATCTACTGAATTAGGCTCATCGTACAGCAATCCAAGCGCCAGGAAAAACGCATCGATATTACTTAATGCAGGATCTCCTGACGCAAGAGAAAATGCCCAGTCCTGAGGGTCGCCACGCAAAAAAAGAAATGACGATCCTAACCTGTTGAACTGGGTCACCAGAGGAGCGAGGTTTCAAAGCCAGAAACAGTTTACAATTATTTTTGAAACTCAGAAATTTAGTTCTATCTCCAAAAAACAAATCTGGAATAGGAATTCTCGGTTCTAACAAAGAATTCTGAACCACAAAATCTTGAATATTTTGAACTCTTGCCGTGAGCTGATCCACACATGAAGACAGACCTTTAATGTCCATTGCTACACCTGTGTCCTGAACCACCCAAATGTCTAGGGGAAAAAAAAGGCAAAACACAGTGCAAAGAAAAAAAAATGGTCTCAGAACTTCTTTTTTCCCTCTATTGAGAATCATTAGCACTTTTGGCTTCCTGTACTGTTGTGATAGGCAATTCAGTATCACAATGGACATAGCGGTCAGAGCACATACAGTGATCTGACAATAACCCAAAATAATAGAACGAGCTCTGAGACGTGGGAACTCTGCAGACCGCAATCCCTAATCCTCTCCAACAACACTAGAGGCAGCCGTGGATTGCGCCTAACTCTGCCTATGCAACTCGGCACAGCCTGAGAAACTAACTAGCCTGAAGATAGAAAAATAAGCCTACCTTGCCTCAGAGAAATGCCCCAAAGGAAAAGGCAGCCCCCCCACATATAATGACTGTGAGTTAAGATGAAAAGACAAACGTAGGGATGAAATAGATTCAGCAAAGTGAGGCCCGACTTTCTTAACAGAGCAAGGATAGGAAAGATAACTTTGCGGTCTACACAAAACCCTAAAGAAAACCACGCAAAGGGGGCAAAAAGACCCTCCGTACCGAACTAACGGCACGGAGGTACACCCTTTGCGTCCCAGAGCTTCCAGCAAAACAATTAGACAAGCTGGACAGAAAAAATAGCAAACAAATAGCAAAGAAGCACTTAGCTATGCAGAGCAGCAGGCCACAGGAATGATCCAGGGAAAAACAAGTCCAAGACTGGAACATTGACAGGAAGCATGGATCAAAGCATTAGGTGGAGTTAAGTAGAGAAGCACCTAACGACCTCACTAGATCACCTGAGGGAGGAAACTCAGAAGCCGCAGTACCACTTTCCTCCACAAACGGAAGTTCCCAGAGAGAATCAGCCGAAGTACCACTTGTGACCACAGGAGTGAACTCTGCCACAGAATTCACAACACATATCCTCCTTCTTCTTCTCCTGTCACTTCCTCAAGCTCAATGTGGATAAATCTGAACTCATCATCTTTCCTCCACCTCGCACATCTTCCCTACATGATCTATCTATCACAGTAAATTAATTCACACTTTCCCCTTTCCTAGTAATCAGCTACCTTGGAGTAACCCTTGACTCTGCCCTGTCCTTCAATCCGCACAACCAAGCTCTTGCCACCTCCTGTCACCCCCAGCTCAAAAATATTTCCAGAATCCATCCTTTCCTCAACACTCACTCTACCAAAATGCTTGTGCATGCCCTAATCATCTCCTGCCTCGACTACTGCAACATACCGTATATACTCGAGTATAAGCCGAGATTTTCAGCCCAAATTTTTGGGCTGAAAGTGCCCCCCTCGGCTTATACTCGAGTCACGGTAGTGGTGGGGTCGGCGGGTGAGGGGGAGAGGGCGCTGAGGTATACTTACCTAGTCCCAGCGATCCTCGCGCTGTCCCTGCCTTCCTCTCCGTCTTCTGTGCTGCAGCGTCTTCCCCTCTTCAGCGGTCACGTGGGACCGCTCATTAGAGATATGAATAAGCGGCTCCACCTCCCATAGGGGCGGAGCCGCCTATTCATTTCTCTAATCAGCGGTGCCGGTGACCGCTGACAGGAAGATGCTGCAGCACAGAAGACGGGGAGGAAGGCAGGGACAGCGCGAGGATCGCTGGGACTAGGTAAGTATGTTATATTCACCTGTCCGCGTTCCAGCCGCCGGGCGTCGCTCCATCTTCCCGGCGCTGCTCCATCTTCCCGGCGTCTGCGCTCTGACTGTTCAGGCAGAGGGCGCGATGACGCATATAGTGTGCGCGGCGCCCTCTGCCTGATCAGTCAGAGCAGAGACGCCGGGAAGATGGAGGCGCCGGGACCGGACGCAGGGAGCTGCAATCAAGGGAGGTGAGTATGTGGTTTTTTTTTTTATTGCAGCAGCAGCAGCGGCAGCACAGATTTATGTGCAGCATCTATGGGGCAGTATGAACGGCACACAGCACTATATGGGGGCAGTATGAACGGCACACAGCACTATATGGGGGCAGTATGAACGGCACACAGCACTATATGGGGGCAGTATGAACGGCACACAGCACTATATGGGGGCAGTATGAACGGCACACAGCACTATATGGGGGCAGTATGAACGGCACACAGCACTATATGGGGGCAGTATGAACGGCACACAGCACTATATGAGACATCTGTGCAGCATCTATGGGGGCAGTATGAACGGCACACAGCACTATATGGGGGCAGTATGAACGGCACACAGCACTATATGGGGCATCTGTGCAGCATCTATGGGGGCAGTATGAACGGCACACAGCACTATATGGGGCATCTGTGCAGCATCTATGGGGCAGTATGAACGGCACACAGCACTATATGGGGCATCTGTGCAGCATCTATGGGGCAATATGAACGGTGCAGAGCACTATATGGCACAGCTATGGGGAAATAATGATCTATTTTTATTTTTGAAATTCACCGGTAAATGCTACATTTCCACCCTAGGCTTATACTCGAGTCAATAAGTTTTCCCAGTTTTTTGTGGCAAAATGGTATCCATCCACAGACAGCTGTTTTGGGAGGTTTTACCCCTCATCAGTGTGGCGTAGGAAACCAAGGGAATGTTGTTCCTTCCCGGGGAAAGGCCTGGCTATTCACTGCCTGTGTTGAGAAACACGTGACAGTGTCTCCGCAGCTCCTCTACATGCAGTTGCATATTTGGGGGCAGTAGTCTGGATCACTGCGTTGAGAAACACGTGATGGTGTCTCCGCGGTGTTGGATGTTTTGGTCTCCACGAGGTCAATCATCCGTGCCTTTATAGACTTTCTACTAGGCACTGCTCCTGATAGCCAGTTTTCTACTCCACACTGATGAGGGGCAAAAACCCCGAAACAGCTGTCTGTGGATGGATACCATGCTTGGCATAGGTGGTTTTCCTTTATTGGATGTTTTCCTTTATTGTATGCTGCCCTTCCCTTGGTTGTTCCTTCCCGGGGAAAGGCCTGGCTATTCACTGCCTGCGTTGAGAAACACGTGATGGTGTCTCCACAGCTCCTATACATAAACTACTAACACTGACCTACAAAGCCATCCATAACCTTTCTCCTCCGTATATTTCTGAACTAATCTCCCGATATCTTCCCTCGCGTAATCTCCAGGTCCTCCCAAGACATCCTTCTCTCCTCCACGCTTATTCTCTCCTCACCCAATCACCTCCAAGACTTCTCCGGAATATCCCCCATCCTCTGGAATTCAGTGCCCCAACACGTCCAGTTATCCACCAAATTTGGATCCTTCAAACGGAACCTGAAAACCCATCTCTTCAAAAAAGCTTACAACCTGTAATGACCACACGGCCACCTCAACACTATCGGAGCTACCGCAACCCCCGACCTACTGTCTCCTTCCCCATAATCCTGTAGAATGTAAACCCACAAGGGCAGGGTCCTCTTCCCTCTGTATCAGTCTGTCATTGTTAGTTTTGTTTACTGTAAGTGATATTTGTATTTTGATGTAACCCCATCTAATGTACAGCACCATGGAATTCATGGTGCTATATAAATTAATAATAATAATAATAATAATGGGCCTTAAATAGAATCATGGAGATGACATCACTAAGCAATGCCGGCAACCTGTAAAACCCACCGTGGAGCACAACAGAGGGCAACAGACCGAGGTGAAGGAAGCAGAACCCAAGATACCCAGGACACGTGCAAGTACTGTGCTTCATATTTTAAAACCATTTCTTACTAATTAAGGAACACACATTATAATGTTGTTCTTTAGTTGCTTTTTATGACAATTGACATGACAACCAGATGATAGTTGAAGGAACAGAGATGGAATAACTAGATACATTAAACACTGCCATTATCACATCTGAACCTTCACACGGCCATATAAACCAGAAATATTGGCCAATGGTTACCTCTGATATATATGAACAGTAAGTGTGTAGAATGGTATATCTTGCCCATACTCCGTAATAAAAACAAAGAGAAAAAATAATCCCCTACGACATAAGATTTTTTTGTGGAATGCCTCTTCAGAAAGGTATAGAAATGTATTCCTGCAAGGTGCAGGTAAAATGGACACTCTTTGGGCTTTTATTAGTTGAATCCAGCCTTAAGGATATGGTTGACATTGCTCCAACATGATGTGATCTGAGCCTTCTCGGATTGTCGTTCTTCTAGACGCTCCCCAGCTTTTATGTTAAAGGGAACCTGTCACCCCGTTTTTTGAGATTGAGCTATAAATACTGTTAAATAGGGCCTGCGCTGTGTGTTCCTATAGTGTATGTAGTGTACCCCGATTCCCTATGTATGCTGAGAAATAACTTACCAAAGTCGCCGTTTTCGCCTGTCAATCAGGCTGGTCAGGTCGGGAGGGCGTGGTGACATCGGTGGTTCTTCCTCAGCTTTACGTTGGTGGCGTAGTGGTGTAGTGGTGAAGACACAGCGCGCGATCTGCGCTGTAATCCCTTGCATCGGTGGGGGCGGCCATCTTCCTGGGGCCGCGCGTGCGCAGATCGAGTGCTCTGCTGCACGGGGCTTCAGGAAAATGGCCGCGGGATGCCGCGCGTGCGCATTAGAGATCGCGGCGGCCATTTTCCCAAAGCCGAGATGCAAACTCGGCTTTGGGAAAATGGCCGCCGCGATCTCTAATGCGCACGCGCGGCATCCCGCGGCCATTTTCCTGAAGCCCCGTGCAGCAGAGCACTCGATCTGCGCACGCGCGGCCCCAGGAAGATGGCCGCCCCCACCGATGCAAGGGATTACAGCGCAGATCGCGCGCTGTGTCTTCACCACTACACCACTACGCCACCAACGTAAAGCTGAGGAAGAACCACCGATGTCACCACGCCCTCCCGACCTGACCAGCCTGATTGACAGGCGAAAACGGCGACTTTGGTAAGTTATTTCTCAGCATACATAGGGAATCGGGGTACACTACATACACTATAGGAACACACAGCGCAGGCCCTATTTAACAGTATTTATAGCTCAATCTCAAAAAACGGGGTGACAGGTTCCCTTTAACGGTGCAGAGCTCTGAATTATTTTTTTGAGCCATGTGCAAATAAATAGTCTGAGGGAATGTGACAGAGAGAAATCTCGCTCTGAATTGACTACACAGCAGATGTGCAAATATAAACTGTCTCCCAGCAGGCCCTAATTGTCTACTATTATCTTTTCTTTCTGACATAAATAAAAGAAAAACACTTAAGAAAACACACATACACAAATTGTTGTGTAGGCAAAAAGAAATGCACTTTTATGGAAGTGGAAAAAGAACTGAAAAGTTTGCTCCTGGCTCTCTATCTTTATTCAAGTGTTTCGCGTCCCAATAAACCTCTCAAGCTTGATGGCAACTGAGTGAGAACATCTGCTGTTTCCGCCATAAAGGTTCCTCAGTATACATTCTTATAGATGAAGCAAATACTTTGAATTATTTGGATGTAACCATTAATAATGAATCTGAAGATGTAGATTAGATGTTTACTCATTTTATGATTTCATTGTAAACCTAAACCCCAAGGTGGTTTCGCACCAAGCACTTTGCTCCAAGGAGATTTTCATGTTCCATCCTAAATTAGTACATTATTTCTTTTGTTCTGAAGCTTCATCAATCAGCCAGACGTCTTTCTCTGGAGGACCAAGTTGAGTTGTACACCACTATGACAGCCAAAATAAGAAATGTGTAATACTTTATTTGTCCTGTGGGGGCACTGTAGAAAAATCAAACACTTGATGTCCCACCAAATCTTTAGGTAGTGTATGCAGTAGGACAACCTGTGATCATTGCATAAGTAATAAAATGAAGAGAGCCCATTTATGGTCCCAATAAAGGAGCACTAAATCTTAAAATCATTCACCTGTCACCCACCTTTTCCCTCTTGACCACATCAAGCCAATCACTGTCCTCAGCACCAGAAGAAGCAACACTGGATCGGGAAACTGGGGAACTGTGACGGGGGTGGAGGCACATAAGGACATGCGAGTAGAATGTGCTTTTTTTAACCCATTCCTTCTCATCTATTTATTAAGCTTTGGGGTCTACAGTAAATGGCAATCGGGGAACTTTTGATTGAGACAGATTTTATTCAGACCAAATCTAATCTGACAATCTGATTAATTGAAACCAACCCAAATTAATTTAGAACCGGAAACACATGAGCTACTTGCACATTGAACAAGTCTGTAGGAACCTGTTCACACACCACCAAGAAACTTGAAGACACAAAAGAGCACAGTGAGGTCAAAAATACTCTGTTGTAAAAAAAAATCACAGTAATAAGCAAGTGCTAGTCAAAAGATGGAAAAAAACGGGTATTTAGTTGATACTTTTTTTTGCAAAAAAATGTATACTAAGCTGCTCCACCAATCGTCAAGGTATACCCATATAGAGCAGTCCTAACTAATGTATATAATCCATATCTGATGTATTTAAAAACCTGATCATCTGTATAGTACCTGTATAAGCAGGGTTCAGAGAGGGAATATCCATGTGGACATGCTGGATGGAACAGCTTTGATGCAAATGACCCATAAGGAGTGGTGGACTCCCTAGTCTTGTAGAAACAAGGGAACAATTATAGAACCAGAAACACATGGGTGTTGTGAATTCTGTGGCAGAGCTCCCTCCTGTGGTCACAAGTGGTACTTCGGCTGATTCTCTCTATGAGCTTCCGTTGGTGGAGGAGAGTGGTACTGCGGCTTCTGAGTTTCCTTCCTCAGGTGATGTGGTGAAGTCGTTAGGTGCTGCTCTATTTAACTCCACCTGGTGCTTTGATCCTGGCCTCCAGTCAATGTTCTAGTATTGGACTTGCTTCCTCCTGGATCGTTCCTGTGGCCTGCTGCTCTGCATAGCTAAGTTCCGCTTTTGTTATTTTTGTTTGCTGTTTTTTTCTGTCCAGCTTGCTTGTTTGGTTTTTCTTGCTTGCTGGAAGCTCTGGGACGCAGAGGGTGTACCTCCGTGCCGTTAGTCGGTACGGAGGGTCTTTTTGCCCCCTTTGCGTGGTTTTTGTAGGGTTTTGTGTTGACCGCAAAGTTACCTTTCCTATCCTCGCTCTGTTCAGAAAGTCGGGCCTCACTTTGCTAAATCTATTTCATCTCTACGTTTGTCTTTTCATCTTAACTCACAGTCATTAAAGGGGGGGCTGCCTTTTCCTTTGGGGTATTTCTCTGAGACAAGGTAGGCTTATTTTCTATCTTCAGGCTAGCTAGTTTCTCAGGCTGTGCCGAGTTGCATAGGGAGCGTTAGGCGCAATCCACGGCTGTTTCTAGTGTGGTTGGAGAGGATTAGGGATTGCGGTCAGCAGAGTTCCCACGTCTCAGAGCTCGTTCTATGTTTTTGGGTTATTGTCAGGTCACTGTATGTGCTCTGACTTCTATGTCCATTGTGGTACTGAATTACCTAATCATAACACATGGGCTACTTGCACATTGAACAAGTCTGAACAAAGCTGTTCCATCCAGCATGTCCACATGGATATTCCCTTTCTGAACCCTGCCTATGAAGAACATGAAGAAAATCAGGAGCAGGCACATAAAGAACCTCAGGAAACTGCAGGCACATGAAAAACATCAGGAAACTGCAGGCACATGAAGAACATCAGGAAACTGTAGGCAAATGAAAAACATCAGGAAACTGCAGGCACATGCAAAACATCAGGAAACTGCAGGCACATGAAGAATGTCAGGAAACTGTAGTCACATGAAAAACATCAGGAAACTACAGAAACATGAGGAACATCAGGAAACTGCAGGCAGACATGCGTAGTGCAGGAGACTGCATGCAGACAAAGGATGTTAGGAAACCTCAGGCTGGCGAGGGATGTCAGGAACATATTTCGTGGAGCATTATGGTTATGCACAGTTTGCATCTTGTTCGGAGCTGTTACAGAACCATATGCATGAGGGACTGTTAGATACATTATTTTGTGGTGATGCAAAAAAAATTGTGCAGCTGTCAATGTCCCCATATGAACCTTCCTTGTGTCTTCCTCTTGCAGTCATCTCCTTTTTGGTAGTCGTTCAATAAACATAACTTTCCTTACTTTGTTGGTAAAGTATTTCCCACTCAGGAATCATTATTTTAGTTACCTGGAGATATTTGTGTCCAGGATTCATGAGTAACAAGGCGCTTTAATGCAGCTTAAAGCAAAGACTTAAGCCGAGTTCTTCTGCGCCCAAACCTGTTTGTCTTCTACATTTCTGCCAACATGTCAGCAGCAATTTCAGTTTTCACAGTACATCAACAGTAGAGGCGAGGAACTGTCACTGCTCAGCATACCCAGGTGCCCACAGCCGTGCCTTCAAATCTTGCCAGTTGTTCTGTGTTTATATAAATAATTGGCATTGCTTGATTTTGAGAAGAAATGCTCCGTAGCATCGGGACTTTTTTTTTAGCTCCCGTGTAAGGTAATGATCACTACCGTCATTTAGATGAATCTAATATCAATAATAAGTGATTTATATTCCCATCTTTCCAAGAATCCATGACATTGCTAGACTTGATAGTCATGTAGGAAATGGTACAAGTAAAGACGATTCCCGCGGGGAGAAAAACCACCTGTCCGTCAAACCTTAATCAAGTTCTTTCTTCGACTGGATAGACACAAATCTTTCAAGTGGTTTAAAGTGGATTAGGTCTCCTCACCTGAATACAGGACTGTGAAAGAATACATGCAATGTGCTGGAAATTGAAGACTTTTCAAGGATTTGTAGACCCTGGAGATTTACCGTAATACACATTGCGTCACTTTAGTTTTTTGTTGAGAAATAAACCACTAATGCACAATTTTTGATCAAACTGTATGCATCCAGCCATTTGCTCACAGGTTTCGTTGGGTATGCAAGCAGAAAGCAAAGGCAAAACTGCATCAATTACAAGTACATCAAGTATAATCTCTTATAACCACAAAAATGAAAACCCACAGCTATTTTCCTCCCCCTGATAAAGCGGCGTGGCGGTGCGGCGAAACGCGCGTCGGGGTTCCTATCCGGCATCCTCCCTCTTCACCCACTTTCCGGTAAGCCTAATTTTTTACAATATGTTGCGGCGCCCAGGATGATTGATGGATTTTGTGTTATACAGCATATTTTTGTATATAGGCCTACATGGTATATACTTTGCATAGACATTCTCCTACTGATTATTTTTTATTTGGTGTGATTAGGACGGATGGTTTTCTCTGCATTGGATTGGAAAAGATTGTGTAATGTGACATGTTACTGAAAGACTTTTTAATGCTGGTATTTGGACTAATAAAGATACCTTTTTATATTTATATGCCCCGTGTATGCTCCTTGTCCTCCTCTTTCTACAGCTATGTATTTCTGTATATTTCTGTATATTGTGATGATAAGGTCTCTAATGAGACAAATTCAATGCATTATTGCAACATGCTAGCAAAACCCTTGATACTCTGCAATTCACAACACAGTTGTTAGACTCACCAGGTGAGGTGGATCGCCCAAGCTTAAGGTTTGGGTGAGCACATGGACCACGGGCGTCAGCGTAACAGGTAGGGAGAGCACATGAGATATGGATAGCCAAGTGCCAGGAGACCAAAGGTAGGTAGGGGGAGTATAGGGTACTGCAGGCAGGTGAAATGAGGGACATCAGGAAACTGCAGGCAGGCAAAAGATATCAGGCAACCACGGGCAGGCTGAGGATGTCAGGAACAGAGTACAGGAAACTGTAGACAGATGAGGACCATCAGGAAACTGCAGACAGGCATGCATAGTGCAGGAAGCTGCAAGCAGACAAAGGATGTTAGGAAACCTCAAGCAAGCGGAAGATGTCAGGAGCTGCAAATAAAGGACATCAGGAAACTGTAGGCAGTCTGGCGGTACTGTAGGGGACTGCAGGAGGGTGGAGGATGTCAGCAAACCACAGGCAGGGTGGCGGAGTGCAGTAAACCGCAGGCAGACGGAATGCAGAAAACTACAGGCAAGTGGAGAACATCAGGAAACCTCAGGCTGGAAGGTGGAGTTCAGGAAGTGTTTAGCAAGCCAAGGTCCAGCAACACAGGAGTCTGAATGCAATATCAAGACACACGGGTGTGTTTCAGTGGGACTCATGTATGCCCGGGCTAATGCTCACAAGGGAACATGCAGGGCCATCTGCAAAGCCTGATGTGGTGTACAGCAGAGTCTTCCAGACCAGAGAGAGGGAAGCAAGGCGTGGATTGGGGACAGGTAAGTAACAGTAATGACTAGGTGGCCACATATAGGCACATATAGCACATACATCTCCCTACAAAGTGTTTCAAAATCATGTTTTGTTTCCAAAAGTGGACACTAGAGATGGCCAAATTGATTTGATGTGAATCAAATTTGTATAGAATGTTTCAGAATTCTCTAAATTCCAAGAATTTGTGATTCACTTTGTCTGAATAGCTTAATAAAATGTCCACTCTTCTACATATTGCAGAAGATTGAATCAACCAGAGAAGATGCTGTACTGAAAGTTTGTGACAGCAGTGAAGAAGATTTGCTTATGAATAGAGATGGGCGCACCAGAACAGTAAAGTTCGGATTTGTATCGAACTCCTACTGTTCAAGCCTGGACCCTGAACACGGACTTCACCAGGAAGTCTGCATTACTGTTTGGGTTTGGCCCCCCAAACACGGTGTTTCTCAAACTGTCATCTGCATGACAGCATGAGAAACACCAGTGGCTCTGATTGTAAGTAAGATTAAAACCACCGGTCAGAGCGCCATAGCTCCCACGCTGTCAAATAACAGCTTGAGCCCACAGCTATGTCACTGGTTAACTGCAGTGAACTCCCTGAGCTCAGCACTGCACCATGAGATATTTTCTCACTCTTCTAGCAGTGATCTCACTGAGGTCACTGCAGTTGAAGGGCCCTGCTGAGAATGCAGCCACAGTGACCGGCGGTAACCTCAATAATGTCATCACTAGTCACAAAAACTGAGCTCGAGCTTGCAGCAGCAAATTCTCCAGTGGTTTTCAGCCTGAACAGTTGCATCTTCGCACCATCCAGTTTCAAAACTATTTATCCCAGACATGGATTACGGTGTGGGACAGAACGTTGCACAGTTAAGGGATAATGTTGTTTTTTTTATTTTTGTTTTTACAGGAGACGAGGGATTCACTGGAATTTGGTATTAGGTGAGTATAGCTGTGTTTGTAATTTTTTAAATAAAAACGTAAAAGTATGTTTTGTTTTATTTCAAATAAAAGACTTTATTCTGGCTGTGTATTTACCATATAACTGTAAGATCGTTTATGGATAGGTGTCTTATAGACTCCTCTCCATTACTAACCTATGCGCTCAAAGTCACTGGACAATACAAAGATGATATCGACCCCGCAAATATGAACCCATTCGCCACCAACACAAGACAAGTGGGAAGAGCCGGGCAAAAATGTGCCTATTCTGGGAGGCTGCGGCCTGCTATTTTTAGGCTAGGGGGCAATATCAATGGCCCCTTACCAGACGGAGAATACCAACCCCCAGCTGTCTGCTTTAGCTTGGCTGGTTTTAAAAAATGATGAAAACCCCCACGCCGTTATTTTTAAAATTATTTATGTAAATAATTTTTTTTTAAAACAGCGTGGGGACCCCTCTATTCTTGATAACTAGCCTTGCTAACGCTAACAGCTGAAGGTTGCAACTTGTCACAGCTGTCAGTTTTGCCTGGCTGGTTAAAAAAAATAAAAGGTAACCCACGCCTGTTATTTAAAAAAAAATATTTATAGCGCAGGCAATGGCTGATGAATATTCCCATCTGCCGTCGCCTGCTCTCGCTGTTATTAGAATCAGCAGGAGTAGGCGGATGGAAGTAGTAGTCCCGTCAGCCGACGCCTGCGACTGAAGGTAAACTTTTTACCTCCAATCAAAGCTGCGGACTCACGCTGTCATGAGCCTGGCCTCTCTGACCGGCGATAATGATCTTATCATCACAGGCTGCTGAAAAATTCTGAGTAAGAAGCAAGACATATTAGCCTAGTATTAATCCTAGTAGTTAATGTGCAAATTGCAAGATTTCTCCTTATTTTTTATATAGATTAGCGATATGGACATTTGAAAAAACATTATAATAAATAAATAAATGTAATATAAATACCTGATTTAAGCAATAGATGGATTCTGATGCTCAATTTTTTATCAAACCAAAATTATTAATAATATTAGCAAAAAAAGCCTGACAATTATTTGCCATTTGTCAACAACAAATGCATCAACCTGAGGCCGCCAATCAGAAAAAAATTGGAGAATCCAATCAAGCATGGCCCCAAATTTTTCCATGATTTTCCATTTAGTGGTTTTTTTTAATCCCTCAGGTACAATCCAATTAAATGTGAATGTGTGTAATGTCTGATGCAAGCAGGAATGAAATTAAACAGTAGTCTGTAAAACAAACTCAATTAAAAATTGAGTTGATGCAGAAGATTCGCTGCAAAAGAAAATGTTAATGTGACGATTCAATACAAAGTCTAAGAAAATCTACGACACCTGGAGCAAAGATAAGGAGGAAGTGTAGACGCCGGCGTAAAGGATCGTGGTAGTTCAATAATTGGAATGAAAACTGTCCGAGATTGAATTTTATTTGCGCCAAATGTTTAGAGAAACCCCGTTCAACTTCACCAACTCCTCTCGTATCTATCGTGTTCATTATTGTTACATTTGGTGCAATTTACGTGATTTTTTCAACTTTTTTGATATGGTAATAAAATCCCCAATGTTATAAAAGAGCAGGAGACCAATGAGTCAAATGCTGCTGTCGAATTTCGAGCAAATCTAGGTTTGGAGCCTGATGGAATCTATGCAGTGACCCAAAACTCCACTGGCCCTACAGAATTAACAGAGGAAAATATAACTCCTCCAGGGTAACAATACTATTCTTCGGAATACATACATATGTGGTTTTGTGTTGAGTTTTTGTTGTTTGCTATGTGCCCCCTTTCTCCTATTAAGATTTGAGACTCAATAAATCTCTAAATAGGCTTTTAGCTACCCCTATGATGTAGAGGCAGAGATCCTGATTCCAACGATGTATCACTTATTGGGCTGATTGCTGCCATTTTGATAAAATCCCTGTTTTACCTGCTGGAGTTCTAGCAGTTCTCTGAATGCTGAGCTGTGTATTGCCCCGCCCACACCGCTGATTGGTAGCTTTCTGTGTACGCTGCGCATAGGCAGAAAGCTACCAATTAGTAGTGAGGGTGGGATTATACAGAGCTCATGAATATGGAGGACTGAACGGCAGCATATTTATTAGTTCTTTTGTCATAACAGCGATTTTAGCAAAATTACAGCAAGCAGCCCAATAAGTGACACTTCACTGGAATCCGTATCTGTTCCTATATCACGCTAGTGTCAGATCAGGTGGCAAAAAAAAAAATCTAATGATAGATTCCTTTCAGCTTGAAACATCGATAGAATAATCCCCATCAGTCTTGTGTCACTTATTATGGTGGCATCTTCTTGCATAGAAGAGGGTCCTTTGTGTTGGTTGTCTGTGATCCTCCAGATCAGACAGCTTTGTATCCTTCTTCACAGGACCTCTGAGCTCTACACATGTAAAGATAAATAGTGTGAGGTGAGCAGTTTCCAAAAAAAACAAAACAATAAAAAAAAAAAAAATCATGATTTTTCGATACTCTGTAGGGAGATGATTATGCTATATGTGTCCAGATGCCACCAAGTGGCTGTCAGGTGAGTCGTAGCCTGTCGAAAAGTTCATCTAACTACGTGAATCACATGTATTCGAGAAATTGACCCATAATCCTGTTGTAAACGAGCGCCGATGTATAAATTCTCCATGATCACAGATGAAACGGTCGTCGTATTAAAATTCAATCTACACACTTTGATCTTATGCACGAGTCATCTCCAAATAAACGTATAATTATAATGCCCCGAGGATATTACGTTTTATTCATACAAAAACCTTAAAGGTCACATCATCAGGAAGAGAATATGGATACAGAAGGTCAAGGGCGGACATACTTCATGGGGGCCGGAGTGGAAGGGAGGACTCAGCCGAACTGCGTAGATCTCAGGATTCCACCGTCTTTTTGTTTTTCCCCATGAAGATTCTCTTTCTCGGACTCAGAACATTGTTGTGCTAAGTAGGCACCTTTGTATTTTCTTATTTATTTCCTTTCCTTGAAGTGTGGTTTCTTTTCCCAGGATTCACACTCACAACCTATAGCAGATACTGTAGCTAATTATAGGGGAGTTTCTCTGCCTAAAAATCTAAATAGGATAATATGCTTTATCTTTACATGCATTTTATACTGGTTCCCAGAGATACAGATCTACATACTGATATATCTCTAGATACCTAGAAATTAGGGGTAAAAAAATGTCAGATTCTTTCAATGAAATTACTAAAATATAATGATAAATAAATTCAAAAATCACTTTTTTAAAGGGAACCTGTCACCTCAAATTGGCGGGATATGTAAATGCCTTTTTTCTGGTCCGATGGGCGGCGTTTCGTCTTCATTTATCCACCCCATACCTTCCTGTTGTCCGCAATATGTTCGAGAATTAGAGTACTTGTCCTCCATAGTTCACGCGTGTGCAATGCAATATTCGCTAGCGTACGTGCAGTATGCTTTGCCCAACTGCGGGCAAAGCTTAAAAGCATTACTACGCATGCGCCCGCGGACTATGTCCTGGAAGTGTTTCGCTGTGTTCTGGGACATAGTGCGCGGGCGCATGCGCAGTAATGCCTTTCGGATTTGCCCGCAGTGTCTATCCACACAGTATGATGCCTGTACATTGTCTACCCACACAGTATAATGCCTTTACATTGTCTACCCGCACAGTATGATGCCTGTACATTGTCGACCCACACAGTATGATGCCTGTACATTGTCTACCCGCACAGTATGATGCCTGCACATTGTCTACCCACACAGTATGATGCCTGTACATTGTCTACCCACACAGTATGATGCCTGTACATTGTCTACCCGCACAGTATGATGCCTGTACATTGTCGACCCACACAGTATGATGCCTGTACATTGTCTACCCGCACAGTATGATGCCTGCACATTGTCTACCCACACAGTATGATGCCTGTACATTGTCTACCCACACAGTATGATGCCTGTACATTGTCTACCCACACAGTATGATGCCTGTACATTGTCTACCCACACAGTATGATGCCTGTACATTGTCTGCCCACACAGCATGATGCCTGTACATTGTCTACCCGCACAGTATGATGCCTGTACATTGTCTACCCACACAGTATGATGCCTGTACATTGTCTACCCGCACAGTATGATGCCTGTACATTGTCTACCCACACAGTATGATGCCTGTACATTGTCTAGCCACACAGTATGATGCCTGTACATTGTCTACCCACACAGTATGATGCCTGTACATTGTCTGCCCACACAGTATGATGCCTGTACATTGTCTACCCACACAGTATGATGCCTGTACATTGTCTACCCACACAGTATGATGCCTGTACATTGTCTACCCGCACAGTATGATGCCTGTACATTGTCTACCCACACAGTATGATGCCTGTACATTGTCTACCCACACAGTATGATGCCTGTACATTGTCTACCCACACAGTATGATGCCTGTACATTGTCTGCCCACACAGCATGATGCCTGTACATTGTCTACCCGCACAGTATGATGCCTGTACATTGTCTACCCACACAGTATGATGCCTGTACATTGTCTACCCACACAGTATGATGCCTGTACATTGTCTACCCACACAGTATGATGCCTGTACATTGTCTACCCACACAGTATGATGCCTGTACATTGTCTACCCGCACAGTATGATGCCTGTACATTGTCTACCCACACAGTATGATGCCTGTACATTGTCTACCCGCACAGTATGATGCCTGTACATTGTCTACCCATACAGTATGATGCCTGTACATTGTCTACCCACACAGTATGATGCCTGTACATTGTCTACCCACACAGTATGATGCCTGTACATTGTCTGCCCACACAGCATGATGCCTGTACATTGTCTACCCGCACAGTATGATGCCTGTACATTGTCTACCCACACAGTATGATGCCTGTACATTGTCTACCCACACAGTATGATGCCTGTACATTGTCTACCCGCACAGTATGATGCCCCTACAGTGCCCTACACATTAGATTGAGGTTTACAGGACAAATAAAGTAGCAGCAAGTTGACGGAGCACATAGATACAGTGGAAATCAGGAAATTTCTCTAATCTTTTAGGACAGCATCAAAAATCTGCATCCAAAGGGTTCCAGAACAGTTGGGAAATATGTGTACGGTATATTTCCTCCTTATGAAACATGGAGTTACAATAAGGGTGACACATTGTGGCTTCATACAACTCAGGGGTCTGAGGAAAATTAGACGTGGGGCAAAAAATTACAAAGCTGTTCATCATTTTTGATCAGAAACCCCCATGTTCTTTTAATATTTTTTAATTTAGGTACAACATTATATAAATTAAGCCCATCGTCATCTCTCCCGCCGCTTTATGTGGAGCAGTAAATTCTCTTCATTATTCTCATCGGCATTACACAGCTACTTACTAATAACATATTGTTTTGTAAAAAAATAAATAAATCTCCAAACAGATTTTTCTAAACAATAAAAGCGCAGAGATTCTGTACCTGGTATGAAATAAAGATAATTAAAAAGGGATTTAAATTTGTTTTCAATGAATTGAGCAAACATCAGCTTTGTGCGCAGAGCGGAGCCATAAAATGTGAGCTAGAAAGCAAGAGCCTGGATGTGATAGCTGCGAGCGATGTGAGGACGTCCACCTGCTCATGTCTAAGATCACACCAACCTCCTGATACTGATCAAATCATCTGTATGGTGTAAAATAGCTGAAAGCATTTTATAGGGACTGACGAACATCGAATCGCAGATTGTTCACACTGATAATGTATCACAGATTAACAGTGAAGAACAAGATCTTGTGACAGAAGGTTCCACAACATATGCAAATATTGTATCCTCATACACACCGTCTCATCTATCTATTATCTATCTATTATCTATCTATTATCATCTATCTATTATCTATCTATTATCATCTATCTATCATCTATTATCTATCTATCTATTATCTATCTATCTATCTATCTATCTATCTATCTATCATCTATTATCTATCTATCTATCTATCTATCTATTATCTATATCTATCTATCTATCTATCTATCTATTATCTATCTATTATCTATTATTTATCTATTATCTATCTATCTCACAGGTCAACAAAAAAAAAAAAATTTTCTGGTGTCCAAAATATTTTAATGAATTTGGGGTATTTTTGGGGTGCTGATTCTGAATATGCTATCAGTTTTGCCAGATTGGCTCAAGTTTTTGGTATCTTATTTATAGCACTTGTTGGTAAATGCGACGCATCATCTCATTAATTTCTTTGGATTAGTACTTGAACTGAGCAGTTCTCAATATAGTTTTGTGTTAATTAGTGTTCTAAAAGTGTGTTCATAGCTTGATTTTTGCACTAACTTTATGTTGTTGTCTGTTTTCCAGTGAAAAGCATGAACTCATCAAGAAGAAGTTGTCTTAACGATCCAGACTCATTCTGTTACATTTGTGGTGAATACACACTGCCAAAACATAGAAGAAACATAACAGACTTCGTAAAAAAAGTGTATTTTGCCTATTTTGGGGTTATGCTTGGGGACCAAGACAAGTTTTGGGCACCACACATAGTGTGCAAAGCATGTATCGAATTATTACGAAAATGGAGCAAAGGACAAAGAAAAAGCTTCAAATTTGGTGTTCCAATGGTGTGGAGAGAGCAAAAAAATCATCATGATGACTGTTATTTCTGTGCAGTGCAAGTGCAAGGATTCAATAAGCATAAGAAACGAAAATGGGAGTATCCTAACATGGAATCTGCAAGAAGGCCTGTCCCTCATTGTGAAGATGTGCCTGTACCTGTGTTTACCATGTTACCTGACCTTCCCCCACCTGATGATGATGAAATGCAGGGTATGGAGCTAAACATCAGTTCTGGAAGTGAACTAGAATATGAAGGAAGTTTCAGAACACCTACGCAATTTACCCAAGGAGAGCTCAACGATCTAATAAGAGACCTCAACCTCTCAAAAAGTGCATCCGAACTTTTAGCTTCAAGGCTAAGTGAAAAAAATTGTCTGACGCCTGGAACTAAAATTACATCTTATAGGACCAGAGAAGAAGCACTTCTTCAATTTTTCTGTGAAGATGACCTACTTGTATATTGTAAGGATATTCCTGGCCTGATGCTGCAAATGGGTTTACAAGTATATCGTCCTGAAGACTGGAGGCTTTTCATAGATAGTTCTAAAAGGAGTTTGAAATGTGTTTTGTTGAACAATGGCAATCAGTGTGCATCTCTTCCAGTAGCTCACTCAACTAAACTTGCAGAACAATACAAAAATGTCAAAATGGTCTTGGAGAAACTGTGCTACCATGAACATTCGTGGCTGATATGCGTTGATTTAAAAATGGTCAACTTTTTACTTGGACAGCAAAGTGGATACACAAAGTATCCTTGCTTCATCTGCATGTGGGATAGTAGAGCAAAACATCAGCACTGGGAGAAACTGAATTGGCCTTCAAGGGACACCTTGACAGTAGGAGCATCAAACATAGTGAACGAACCTTTGGTGGACAGGAAAAAAAATCATTCTACCACCACTTCACATAAAGTTAGGATTAATGAAGCAGTTCGTCAAGGCATTAGACAAAGATGGTAATTGCTTCATGTACATCGCAGATCTTTCCCTGGTCTTAGTAGCGAAAAACTGAAGGCAGGAATCTTTGATGGTCCTCAAATTCGGAAACTCATTAAAGATTCAAATTTTCCTAAGGAAATGAATGACATTGAAGCTGCTGCATGGTGTAGTTTTGTGTTGGTAGTGAAGAACTTCTTGGGAAATCAAAAGGCAGACAATTATGAAGAACTGGTACAAAACATGCTATTGAGATTTAGAAATCTGGGTGTACACATGAGCATTAAATTGCATTATCTTCACAGTCACTTGGACAGATTTCCAGAAAACCTTGGAGATTTTAGCGAAGAACAAGGGGAGAGATTTCATCAGGATATTATGGTGATGGAGGAAAGGTACCAAGGCAGATGGGACAGACATATGATGGCTGATTACTGCTGGAATCTACAGCGTGACTGCCCGAATAGCTCACATAGAAGAAAATCATATAAAAAGCGCTTTTCCAGCGATTAAATGTCTCCTATCTTTCATGTCTTGTTCATTTTTGAAGATTACTTTCTAAAACTAGTTAAAATAAACTAAAATCAACATTTACTTTGTTAAATTTATTGTATTCATGACAATATCAATAAAGTTAATGCGCGTGTAGCAAATTACGTCTTTTTTTTACACATTTTACGAAAAATCTCAAAAACTTGAGCCAATCTGGCAAAACTGATGACATATTCAGAATCAGCACCCCAAAGTTACCCTAAATTCGATGAAATATCTTTGGCACCAAAAATGCTGTTGACCAGTCTATCATCGCTCTATCTATCCATTATCTATCTATCTATTATCGTTTTTGTATCTATTATCTATCTATCATCTATCTATAATCCATCTTTTATCTATCTATTATCTGTCTATTTATTATCTATCTTTTTTCTATTATCTTTTGATCTATCTGTCTAACATCTAACATCTATCTATTGTCTATGTATTATTTTTCTATCTATCAATCTATCTCTATCTATTGTATCTCTCTATTATCTATCTATTAATTATCTATCTATCTATTATCTATCTATTATCTATCTATCTATCTATCTATCTATTATCTATCTATCTATCTATCTATCTATCTATCTATCTATCTATCCATCTATCTATCTATTATCTATCTATCTATCGTCTATCTATTATCTATCATCTATCTATTATCTATCTATCTATCGTCTATCTATCTATCTATCTATCTATCTATTATCTATCTATTATCTATCTATCTATCTATTATATCTATCTATCTATTATCTATCTATCTATCTATCTATCTATCTATCTATCTATCTATCTATCCATCTATCTATCTATTATCTATCTATCTATCTATCTATCGTCTATCTATTATCTATCATCTATCTATTATCTATCTATCTATCGTCTATCTATCTATCTATCTATCTATCTATTATCTATCTATTATCTATCTATCTATCTATTATCTATCTATCTATTATCTATCTATCTATCTATCTATCTATTATCTATCTATTATCTATCTATCTATCTATTATCTATCTATCTATCGTCTATCTATTATCTATCTATTATCTATCTATCTATCTATCGTCTATCTATTTATCTATCTATCATCTATCCCGTCTTCATATTTTGTTGACATCTTTGATAACATTTATTGCATTTTGTATTTTGACTCTTCTCTTTGTTGCTACAGAAGCTTCCGTTAATCTCACATCACATTTTAGGAAATGAATTCGCTGATAATTAGGATTTTGGTCATCGGCTCACTAGCCTCCACTGATAAGGTTGATAGCAGTATTTTTATTTTTTCCTATGTGGCATGATCCTCTCCGGATCAGCGTCTCCACAATCCGTAATAAAACATTGAGTGACACCGGCGCATTATTCCAGGAAGGGATTTCATTAAACCAACACAGGGACCTGCCATTCTGGCAAAATGACACAAAGCAAATTGCCAAAGGATGGAGTCCCACTGTGCGCTGAGGGCGCATCCGAGAAGATCCAGCCGAAATGTCACCTCCCGAACACAACGATGACCGGATTACAAAAATCTAATTAGTTGTTTCATTAACTGAAGTTCTATCTGTGGCTTATACAAACAATGGGAAGAATAGAAACTCCTTAAGTCTCCATTAACTCCTTTCTTAGCTGCCACCTGTTTGATGGCGCTGTCAGCCGGCATCACCTTGACATGCGGAGCAGAATAACCCAGCACTCAGCCGGGTTAAGCATGCCCGCGCTGTCATGGAGACCGCTCGCGAAATTATTCTCTGCGCTTTTCTCCATCACTAACTGGTCTCCATTGTGTGTTTGTGCATTGTAAAGCTTGCACGGGACAAAAAAATGCAATAAATAAGATGGGATTTTTTCATTGTTTTAATATTTTTATCCTTGCCTTCCTTTCATCCTTGACACTGATGTATCGGCTAAGAATAAGGATTGCATGTTCCTGCTGCAGAAAAAGCAACTGTTGTTTTCTGTAAGCGGCGCAGCAGCGCACCTCGCTCTTATTTTCTGTGAGTGGCGCAACAGCTCGCCTCATTCTTATTTCTGTGAGCAGCGCAGCAGCTCGCCTCGCTCTTATTTTCTGTGAGTGGCGCAGCAGCTCGCCTCATTCCTATTTTCTGGCGCAGCCGCTCACCTCGCTCTTATTTTCTGTGAGTGGCGCAACAGCATGCCTCATTCTTATTTCTGTGAGCGGCACAGCAGCTCGCCTCGCTCTTATTTTCTGTGAGCGACGCAGCAGCGTTCCTCGCTCTTATTTTCTGTGAGTGGCGCAACAGCACGCCTCATTCTTATTTCTGTGAGCGGCGCAGCTGCTCGCCTCGCTCTTATTTTCTGTGAGTGGCGCAGCCGCTCGCCTCGCTCTTATTTTCTGTGACCGGCGCAACAGCATGCCTCATTCTTATTTCTGTGAGCGACGCAGCAGCTCGCCTCGCTCTTATTTTCTGTGAGCGACGCAGCAGCGTGCCTCGCTCTTATTTTCTGTGAGCGGCGCAGCAGCACGCCTCGCTCTTTTTTTCTGTGAGCGGCGCAGCAGCACGCCTCGCTCTTATTTTCTGTGAGCGGCGCAGCAGCACACCTCGCTCTTATATTCTATGAGCAGCGCAGCAGATCGCCTCGCTCTTATTTTCTGTGAGTGGTGCAACAGCACGCCTCATTCTTATTTCTGTGAGCAGCGCAGCAGCTCGCCTCGCTCTTATTTTCTGTGAGCGACGCAGCAGCGTGCCTCGCTCTTATTTTCTGTGAGTGACACAGCAGCTCGCCTCGCTCTTATTTTCTGTGAGTGGCGCAGCAGCTCGCCTCTCACTGATTTTCTGTGAGCGGCACAGCAGCGCGCCTCATTCTTATTTTCTGTGAGCAGCGCAGCAGCGTGCCTCATTCTTATTTTCTGTGAGTGGCGCAGCAGCGCGCCTCATTCTTATTTTCTGTGAGCGGCACAGCAGTGCGCTTCATTCTTATTTTCTGTGAGCGGCGCAACAGCGCGCCTCGCTCTTATTTTCTGTGAGCGGTGCAGCAGCGCGCCTCGCTCTTATTTTCTGTGAGCAGCGCAGCAGCGCGCCTCATTCTTATTTTCTGTGAGCGCCGCAGCAGCTCGCCTCGCTCTTATTATCTGTGAGCGGCGCAGCAGCGTGCCTCGCTCTTATTTTCTGTGAGCGGTGCAGCAGCGCGCCTCATTCTTATTTTCTGTGAGCGGCGCAGCAGCGCATGTCGCTCTTACTTTCTGTGAGCAGCGCAGCAGCGCGCCTCATTCTTATTTTCTGTGAGCGGCGCAGCAGCTAACCTCACTCTTATTTTCTGTGAGCGGCGCAGCAGTGCGCCTTGCTCTTATTTTCTGTGAGCGGCACAGCAGCTCGCCTCGCTCTTATTTTCTGGGAATGGCAAAGCAGAGCACCTTGCTCTTATTTTCTGTGAGCGGTGCAGCAGCTCGCCTCGCTCTTATTTTCTGTGAGTGGCACAGCAGTGCACCTCGCTCTTATTTTCTGTGAACGGCACAGCAGGGCACCATGCTCTTATTTTCTGTGAGCGGCGCAGCAGCGCGCCTCGCTCTTATTTTATGTAAGCGGCGCAGCAGCTCGCCTCGCTCTTATTTTCTGTGAGTGACACAGCAGCTCGCCTCGCTCTTATTTTCTGTGAGTGGCGCCAGGGCTGCCGGGAAATGGTGCTAATTATTGAGAGAGATAATTATAAATTATCGGTGTACAGAGCCAGGACGACATGGCTCCATGCACCATGCAGTGGCCATTCTCAGGTACTGCAGCTCAACTCTTATGGAAGTAAAATCCTATTTTTTTCCCATTAAACAAAACCTCCTACAACCAATATAATAGTGAAATAATGCAGCAATGCAAAACCAGTTAATACCGGTGAATCTTAATGGGGTTGTACCAAGTTTTTAAGTTATTGCCTATCCATGGAATAGGGTATAAATTATCCATCATTTTGGTTCCTATTATTTGGACCTCCAATGGCCTTGAGAACAGGTTTATTAGATAAAGCATAAACCAAGCTGAAGCACAAAATAAACACTGCCCCTCTGGACAAAAAGCAAAACAAAACGGTAGCACTAGGCACAATCTTCGTATTATGGGGGATCAGCCCATTCAGGGTTTGCAATACCCATAAACAAAACACAAAAAACTTCTCCAGGCACTGAACACTGCTGCCTTTGGAGGTCAGTGACTTAAGCCCCAGAACACACCCAGGGATGGGGATAAGGTGGACATCCTCCCACCCGCTCTATGGATATCCACATAAAAGCCAGCCCATTATGTAAATTATACACTGCTAAAAAAAATAAAGGGAACACTAAAATATCACATCCTAGATATCTCTGAATGAAATATTGCAAATTTTATTCATTGCATAGTGGAATATGTTCATAACAATAAAACATAACAGTTATCAATGTAAATCAAAATGAATATCCCATGGAGGTCTGGATTTGGAATGATACTCAAAATCAAAGTGGAAAATGAAGTTACATGCTGATCCAACTTCAGTGGAAATGCATCATGACAAGGAAAAGATGCTCAGTATTGTGTGTGGCCTCCACGTCCCTGTATGACTTCCATACAACACCTGGGCATGCTCCTGATGAGGCGGTGGATGGTCTCCTGAGGGATCTCCTCCCAGACCTGGACTAACGCATCTTCCAACTCCTGGACAGTCTGTGATGCAATGTGACGTTGGTGGATGGAGTGAGACATGATGTCCCAGATGTGCTCAATTGGATTCAGGTCTGGGGAACGGGTGGGCCAGTCCATAGCTTCAATGCCTTCATCTTGCAGGAACTGCTGACACTCCAGCCACATGAGGTCTGGCATTGTCCTGCATTAGGAGGAATCCAAGGCCAACCGCACCATCATATGGTTTCACAAAGGGTCTGAGGATATCATCTCGGTACCTAATGGCAGTCAGGCTACCTCTGGCGAGCACATGGAGGGCTGTGCGGCCCTCCAAAGAAATGCTACCCCACACCATTACTGACTCACTGCCAAGCTGGTCATGCTGAAAGATGTTGCAGGCAGCAGATCGCTCTCCACGGCGTCTCCAGACTCTGTCACATCTGTCACATGTGCTCAGTGTGAACCTGCTTTCATCTGTGAAGAGCACAGGGTGCCAGTGGCAAATTTGCCAATCCTGGTGTTCTGTGGCAAATGTTAAGCATCCTGCACAGTGTTGGGCTGTTAGCACAACCCCAATCTGTGGACGTCGGGCTCTCAGACCATCCTCATGGAATCTAACCGTTTGTGCACAAACATGCACATTTGTGTCCTGCTGGAGGTCATTTTGCAGGGCTCTGGCAGTGCTCCTCCTGTTCCTCCTTGCACAAAGGCTGAGGTAGCGGTCCTGCTGCTGGGTTGTTGCCCTCCTTTGGCCCTCTCCACATCTCCTGGTGTACTGGACTGTCTCCTGGTTGCGCCTCCAGCCTCTGGACACTACGCTGACAGACACAGCAAACCTTCTTGCCACAGCTCGCATTGATGTGCCATCCTGGATGAGCTGCACTACCTGAGCCACTTGTGTGGGTTGCAGAGTCCGTCTCATGCTACCACGAGTGTGAAAGCACAACCAACATTCAAAAGTGACCAAAACATCAGCCAGAAAGCATTGGTACTGAGATGTGGTCTGTGGTCCCCACCTGCAGAACCACTCCTTTATTGAGGGTGTCTTGATAATTGCCAATAATTTCCATCTGTTGTATATTCCATTCGCACAACTGCATGTGAAATTGATTGTCAATCAGTGTTGCTTCCTAAGTGGACAGTTTGATTTCACAGAAGTTTGATTTACTTGGAGTTTGATTCTGTTGTTTAAGTGTTCCCTTTATTTTTTTGAGCAGTGTATTAACCCTTCACCGCACTTAGTGTGCTGGAGGAAAAACTCTGAGTTTTATATCACTGACGCCATTAAGTGTAGTGAAAGAAATCTCCCCTCCAGCACTTTACTTTGTCACAACAAGATCAACCACCATTCTATTCACGAGAGGCTTTTCAAAGCTTCAGGGCTTGGGAGTGGTGGGGTTTCCAGTAGGCTTGAGCGAAACGGATCGGACAAATTCAAAAGTCGCCGACTTTTGGCAAAGTCGGATTTCATGAAACCCGACCCATTCCTAGTGTGGGATCGGCCATGCGGTCGGCGATCTTCGCGCCAAAGTCGCGTTTCGTATGACGTGTTTGGCGCCATTTTTTCAGCCAATCAAGGAGCGTGGGCAGAGTGATGACAAAGGTCCTAGGGGCGTGGACGCCTATCGCCATCTTGTCGCTTGTGCGCTGTAGCGATTTGCAATGTGTAACACCAGCTTTTCTGTTCAGGGACGGGAGAGAGAGAGAGAAAAAAAAGGTTAGATTTCCCATTGACTTTGCATTGGGTTTCGTGTTTCGGTCGATCCCCGACTTTCCGCCATAATCGGCCGATTTCACTCGACTCGACTTTTGAGATAGTCGGGTTTCGCGAAACCCGACTCGACCCTAAAAAAGTAAAAGTCGCTCAACCCTAGTTTCCAGTCTCAGACCTCCAATGATCATGAAGTCGTTCCCTATCCCATGGATAAGGAATAATTTCCAAACTTGATGCAACATATTTAACCCCAAATACAGCCCAGTACATATTGGTCTAAGAATCAAACCACAATGAAAAAAAAGATGAACATTTTAAATTGTTCTCTGCAGATCACCGAAATCTAAGCGTGAGGTCAAATCGAAATCATTTTTCACTTGAGAAAGAAATAACATCTCCAAAATGTAGCAGAGCATTGATTCGGGCACACGCACCGATTCCGCTCGGTGTCAGGCCATGTTTTTAATTGAATATGGTTCATTGTGTAACAAATGTTTAATTGTGTAATGACATTATCAGAAGCAGGTGATGGGATGAATATAAATCGACGGCTTTGTCTCTAAAGGATCCTTTCCGTGTATTCTCTTGTTTTTTCCCCCTTTATTTGTAATAGAATATTAATTAAATGGGATTCCAAATGAAATACAATGAAGCACATTAGTAATATATCCAGCTTTAGAAGCAAAATAATTAGATTCGCTGATGTTACTGAAAGCCGTGCAGCCACTTCCCTTTATTAAATCTGAAAAGAATGATGAAATTGTCATATATATTAAAATGAAGAACATTTTTTTTCTAAAAATTAGTTAAACATTCTGTATTGTAGAATAGAAAAAAAGTTTTGCGCCTTGAAATTGCAGTGTATGTTTTTGGTAGTCAAAGCGCTGTTTTTCTGAGACAGACGTCCAAATCTACAGCAAATATATAAAATAAAGTACAAAAAAATATTCAATTAATAACAGTATATAATGAAAAATCATAATAAATAGCAAATTGAAAGAATACAATGTTTATAACCAGCAGCCACCAATAGAGGGAGCTTGGGAGCTAACTGCATATAGTGGTAATGTTAAGCTCTTTGCAAAAACTGTAGGCAACAAGCTCTCTGTAGTGGTGGCTAAAGGCAGAATTAAATTGATGGCTTACTTTTTTCTGTACAGGGAATTTGGAGCATTATTGTAACGAGTCCACCCCTTAGTGTGCCTTTGGACATAGTGATTGACAGCTCCGTTGTCTAATCTGGTGAAGGGGCGTGCTCAACTGTCTTTGCAGTAATTGACAGCTCCATTGTCTGGTCTGGTGCAGGGGCATGCTGAGGTGTCTGTGCAGTGATTGACAGCTCAGTCATCCAGTCTAGTGCAGGGGCATGCTGAGCTCTCTGTGCAGTAATTGGCAGCTCAGTCATCCAGTCTAGTGCAGGGGTGTGCTGAGCTGTCTGTGCAGTAATTGGCAGCTCCATTGTCCAGTCTGGTGCAGGGGTGTGCTGAGCTGTCTGTGCAGCAATTGGCAGCTCAGTCATCCAGTCTAGTGCAGGGGTGTGCTGAGCTGTCTATGCAGTAATTGTCAGCTCCATTGTCCAGTCTAGTGCAGGGGCGTGCTGAGCTATCTGTGCAGTAATTGGCAGCTCAGTCATCCAGTCTAGTGCAGGGGTGTGCTGAGCTGTCTATGCAGTAATTGGCAGCTCCATTGTCCAGTCTAGTGCAGGGGCATGCTGAGCTATCTGTGCAGTAATTGGCAGCTCTATTTTCCAATATAGTGCAGGGGCGTGCTGAGCAGTCTCTGCAGTAATTGGCAGCTCCGTTGTCCAGTCTGGTGCCGGGGTGTGCTGAGCAGTCTCTGCAGTAATTGGCAGCTCCGTTGTCCAGTCTGGTGCCGGGGCGTGGTGATCTGTCTGTGCAGTAATTGGCAGCTCCGTTGTCCAGTCTGGTGCTGGGGCGTGGTGATCTGTCTGTGCAGTAATTGGCAGCTCCGTTGTCCAGTCTGGTGCCGGGGCGTGGTGATCTGTCTGTGCAGTAATTGGCAGCTCCGTTGTCCAGTCTGGTGCCGGGGCGTGGTGATCTGTCTGTGCAGTAATTGGCAGCTCCGTTGTCCAGTCTGGTGCTGGGGCGTGGTGATCTGTCTGTGCAGTAATTGGCAGCTCCATTGTCCAGTCTGGTGCCGGGGCGTGGTGATCTGTCTGTGCAGTAATTGGCAGCTCCGTTGTCCAGTCTGGTGCTGGGGCGTGGTGATCTGTCTGTGCAGTAATTGGCAGCTCCGTTGTCCAGTCTGGTGCCGGGGCGTGGTGATCTATCTGTGCAGTAATTGGCAGCTCCATTGTCCAGTCTAGTGCAGGGGCATGCTGAGCTATCTGTGCAGTAATTGGCAGCTCTATTTTCCAATATAGTGCAGGGGCGTGCTGAGCAGTCTCTGCAGTAATTGGCAGCTCCGTTGTCCAGTCTGGTGCCGGGGCGTGCTGAGCAGTCTCTGCAGTAATTGGCAGCTCCGTTGTCCAGTCTGGTGCCGGGGCGTGGTGATCTGTCTGTGCAGTAATTGGCAGCTCCGTTGTCCAGTCTAGTGCCGGGGCGTGGTGATCTGTCTGTGCAGTAATTGGCAGCTCCGTTGTCCAGTCTGGTGCTGGGGCATGGTGATCTGTCTGTGCAGTAATTGGCAGCTCCATTGTCCAGTCTGGTGCCGGGGCGTGGTGATCTGTCTGTGCAGTAATTGGCAGCTCCGTTGTCCAGTCTGGTGCTGGGGCGTGGTGATCTGTCTGTGCAGTAATTGGCAGCTCCGTTGTCCAGTCTGGTGCCGGGGCGTGGTGATCTGTCTGTGCAGTAATTGGCAGCTCCGTTGTCCAGTCTGGTGCTGGGGCGTGGTGATCTGTCTGTGCAGTAATTGGCAGCTCCGTTGTCCAGTCTGGTGCCGGGGCGTGGTGATCTGTCTGTGCAGTAATTGGCAGCTCCGTTGTCCAGTCTGGTGCTGGGGCGTGGTGATCTGTCTGTGCAGTAATTGGCAGCTCCGTTGTCCAGTCTGGTGCCGGGGCGTGGTGATCTGTCTGTGCAGTAATTGGCAGCTCCGTTGTCCAGTCTGGTGCCGGGGCATGGTGATCTGTCTGTGCAGTAATTGGCAGCTCCGTTGTCCAGTCTGGTGCTGGGGCGTGGTGATCTGTCTGTGCAGTAATTGGCAGCTCCGTTGTCCAGTCTGGTGCCGGGGCGTGGTGATCTGTCTGTGCAGTAATTGGCAGCTCCGTTGTCCAGTCTGGTGCTGGGGCGTGCTGAGCTTTCTGTGCAGTGATTGATTGACAGCTCAGTCATCCAGTATAGTGCAGGGGCATACTGAGCTGTTTGTGCAGTAATTGTCAGCTCTGTTGTCCTGTCTGGTGCAGGGGCATGCTGAGCTATCTGTGCAGTAATTGGCAGCTCCATTGTCCAGTCTGGTACAGGGATATGCTCAGCTGTCCATGTTTTTGTTGACAGCTCGACAGTCCAATCTGAGTCTGGACGGTGCTGAGCTCACTTTTGGTGTTCCCTGTTCCAGTGATTACTTTACTTTACCGAGCTGTCTGGCCGAGGTAGTTGCCAGTTTTAGCTGTCCGCTCTGTGTGGTTTGCTCCTCTGTGCCTTGTTCTTAGCATTTTGACTTTCTGATACTTTGTTGCAGGACCCTGGATTTTCCTGTTTACTACCCGTTTGTATTACCCCTTTTGCTCTGATCTGCTATTTTCCTATTATTCTGACCTTGGACCATTACCAGACTATGCTTTGTTCTCTTCTCTCTGTTTATGACGTACCTTCTTGGCTATTGACTCCTTAACTATCTGTTAGAAGTGACTCAGCGTCACATTTATTTTTTTTAAAAAAAGGATCTTTGCTATAAAGAATTATTAGGACATTAATTAGCAGAGAATTTTTGAATTGATTACATATCAAAACACAAAAAGAGAATTGTGTTCATGAAGCAATGGATCCCTGGACATTTAATGTACACCTCTGGTTTGAAGCTATTTACTGATTGGCCAAAGAGACTTTCTAAAGTTCACTGAATTCATTTTAAGGTCCTGATTCATCAGTTTTCACCAGAATTCTGATGTAAACTGGTTGAAATGTTGCAAATTTTATGCAACAATTTTGACACTTTCGATGTTTTTACGCAAGTACGGGACAGCTCTGCTAACTTTTTTGTCAGGAGGAGGTCTGACCAAGCATGGTTGAAAATTCATCATAATTTACTCCACAAAAGTACTATAAATTATGACAGAAGAATACTATGGTTCTTGTCTAGGTATTTCTTGCAGAAGTGCACAGCAGATACGAGATGCGACACATTTATTGAGAGGAGGACAAAACCAACCAAACACGAGAAGGACATACAAATTTGTCCTTCCTTTCATCAATTTCCGTGCCCTCCGCTCCGCTAATGACCTCAGGTTAGCATCCTCAATAATCAGAACCTCCCACTCCCGTCTCCAAGACTTTACACGTGCTGCGCCGATTCTTTGGAATGCACTACCTAGGATAATACGATTAATCCCCAATCCCCACAGTTTTAAGCGTGCCCTAAAAACTCATTTGTTCAGACTGGCCTACCGCCTCAATGCATTAACCTAACGATCCCTGTGTGGCCTATATTAAAAAAAAAAAAAAAAAAAAAAAAAAAAAAATTAATTAACTGGTTCATGCAGCTTTACATGAACACCCAAGCCTTACACTATGGCTGGTCCGAATAACTATAGCAATTGTTACCATCCACCTCTCGTGTCTCCCCTTTTCCTCATAGTTTGTAAGCTTACGAGCAGGGCCCTCACTCCTCCTGGTATCTGTTTTGAACTGTATTTCTGTTATGCTGTAATGTCTATTGTATGTACAAGTCCCCTCTATAATTTGTAAAGCGCTGCGGAATATGTTGGCGCTATATAAATAAAAATTATTATTATTATTATTATTTCGATGGGCTTAACATATCTCAAGGTGTATGACAGGAGATGACCGCATAAAAAAACAAACAAAAATAAAAACAAACATCATTTTACAATACACTGTTGAGAGATATTGATGCCTTATGTGTCTATATGGTCCTCCAGTTGGTTTTGATGTGAATTTCGATGTGTTGAGGTTTTTCTAGCATGTCCCAATGTTTATGGGAAACTGGAGTCCTTAATCAAATTCAAGAAAAGTAATTGTGGACGGAGGAGTAAAAACTCCTGATTGACCCTTGGTTAGATACAAACTCAGGACTATTCACCAAACAGATGTATACACATTCATCTTGCCACAAATTTTGCTGCGGACTACATTGACTGTCTACATTTTGACACATATAGCATAAACATCTCAACATAGACTATCATAAAATTGTTATTTCCTTTTTTAAAGTTGGTCATGTCATTTTAGAATTTTTGTTAAAAATTCCAATTTCTCGTGATGCAAATTCAACAAATTTGCAAAAACCCTTGACAGGATGCAAATCGAATCACAACCACATGGCCGGCCACATATAACATAAACATCTCCCAACATAGTATTGTGAAGCCATGTTCTATTTTTTCAAAGCTCTCTCTCTTACCTCATGACTCATATGTAATGAAACTGCGGAGCGATGTTATGGGAAAAAGGGTTGCACTTACTGTGTGGCACTTCAGTACAGGAGTGCAGGCTGCCACCAGGAGGCGGCAGAGTAGTCAGACAGGCCAAGTCAGCAACAAATAAGGAGATGGAGTACCAGAGGTCATAGCAAAGTATGAGGTCAGAGACGAGCCAAAAGTCACAGCCAGACGGGAGCGGGGTACCCAAAAAGTGAGACGGAAAGAGGAGTCAAGGTAAAATCCAGAGGGTCAGGGAACGCTGTACCAGAGACAGAAAAAAACGGAGGCGAAGTTCAGAGTTCAAGCCGAGTCATACACTGTAGGGAAATCATCAAACGTACACTGAGTCAGGGATAGGGAACAGGTCAGACACACACACGGGAAGTCAGAAGCAGAAGGATCACCACAGTATACGGATCAGCTGCTCTAGACTGACAGCATGAACTATCACTGACAAAGGCTACCTAAAATAGCACCAATAAAGAGCCACCCAAGAACCAAAGAGAGGCAGGAAAAGTTAACTCCTCCATGACCAGGCCGGGGAAAGCGAAGCAAGAAGCAAACCCCCGACCTGGATCATGACATCATATTTTGGTAAATGCTGAGTCTGGAAAAAAAATGGACTTTATTCGGTCTCTTTACAATTTTTGATACCAGTTATCTATTTACTGCTTATAGCTTTACTATGTGATTAGATGATTTCGACCTATCCGTGGTCCAAGTTTTCTTTCTTCAATAAATGGGTCAATCTAGGGCTTCTGTTTTTTGCAAAGTACAGTCAGCCACATCTGAATTCATCTAAGATGTTCCCTAGAACTTAACCTATTTTGTAGTAAACCCGAGCCTGTCCCCGCGCCTCGGCTCTCATTGAAAATGTTAATTTGATCTTCGTTCCATGGTATTTAGAAGGATCCTTCCTTTGAATATGATTTTCTCTATTATGAAATCATCTATCAGGCTTTTTAAATGGCACGCATTTATGGAAGAAAGAGAGGAAGAAAGGCAAGCGCTGACACAATGCCATCTTTTTGATGATTTTAATCATGGCCGCTAATTGTCTTTTTTTATTCCTTACTTCCTTCCATTAAAGTGCCATGTGAAATGGAAGGTTTTCCTTGAATAAGTGGGCCTTCTTGTAAAATCTCCTTGTCAGGCTTTGATCTGCGGCTCATAAAAGGTAGGACGATCCGTACGTGCCGCCTTTATAGGCTATTACAATTATACATACAACCCTCTTACAAAACGCTCCTAGATCTATTATTGCTTCTGCGCGATATGAAATCTTCTCCGGGAGAAGCTTTTCTCAGTTCTGAGGTCTCTTTTGTGAAATTTTCTTTACATTTATGACTTTTTTTGTAGCCTACAAAAACCTGAACCTAAAAAAAAAAATGTATTCCCATTTATTTAGCCCTGGTACCTTTATCGGGGTCTTGTCAAGTCAATCTGATCTTGGGAGATCCCATTGATGGGAAAGTGAAGCATTGCAAGAATCTTTAATATCTCACCAAAAACGAAACTTTTGGGCAATAGGGGGTATTTATGGGCCCATTATCAAAGGAGGTACAATGGCCACTAGTAGACGTGAGCAAATCTCTCACCAGAATTGCCAAATTTTTCCCGAAATTTTGATTTGCAGCAGAAGAAAAATTCACATTCATGGCAAACCGCAGGTTCTACATCTCTCCTGAAAAGACATATGTAAGACTCTTATGTCTACTAGGACCGTATCCAACCCCTTTCTATTTCTTTGACGCAAAAACAACCTTAGGCCGGTTTCACACATCAGTGGCTCCGGTACGTCAGGTGACAGTTTCCTCACGTACCGGAGACACTGACTCACGTAGACACATTGAAATCAATGTGTCTCTGCACATGTCAGCGTGTTTTCACGGACCGTGTGTCCGTGTGCAAAACACGGAGACATGTCATTGTTCATGGGAGCGCACGGATTACACGGACCCATTAAAGTCAATGGGTCCGTGAAAAACACGTACCGCACACGGACGCTGTCCGTGTGCAGTCCGTGTGCCGTGCAGGAGACAGCGCTACAGTAAGCGCTGTCCCCCCCACGTGGCGCTGAAGCCACCATTCATATCTTCTCTCCAGCAGCGTTCGCTGGATAGAAGATATGAAAAATCCTTTTTTTTTTTTTTCGTGTTTAAAATAAAGATCCCTGTCCTCAACCCCCCTCCCACCCCCTGTGCGCCCACCCGCTGTTAATAAAATACTCACCCGGCTCCTTCGCAGCGTCCTGTCCTTGCCGCAGCTTCTCCTGTATGAGCGGTCACGTGGTGCCGCCGATTACAGTCATGAATATGCGGCTCAACCTCCCATAGGGGTGGAGCCGCATATTCATTACTCTAATAAGCGGCACCACGTGACCGCTCATACAGGAGAAGCTGCGGAAAATAACTTGCCTTTCAGCAGGCTTTTCCTTTTTTTTTTAAGCATTCTGCCAGAACTTTAGGTGCAGGAGCATACGTTTTCTACCAGCACTTTTGGTACTGGAACTTGCTTTCCCTCCTAGTTTTTCCAGGACATGCAGGATGTTATAAATTTGCAAGAGAGCCAAAGATTGAGGGACTTTTCTAAAAAAAAAAACCCATTTGTTACTTATATAAAAGTATAAAGAAAATGTATCACTTATTGCTGCACTTTCAAAGCCATGGGCAATCAAAGCTAAATCTTTCAGGGATGCATTATTTCTTCCCTTCAGGATATATCTAGAATTTACATTATATTATCCAAGGTCTTGCAAGATCCCTCAAGTACCACTTAGTTTGTCCATCCAGTGTCATTTTAACTCCGGCGATTGAACTGAATCAACTCAATTACCCAGTGATGGAACCAATAATCTAATTCCCTTGGAAGCGATGAAAATAATTCATTATGGTTCAGTGTGTTACCAAGGACTGGGGGCCGACTAGTCCCTAATGGGCAATAGAAGCAGACGGCGGAGTCAAGTGGCCTCGGAATGAGCCGGGCGCCAGACGGATCGCCTGCCATAGCCGCGCGTGCACTCCCGCTCGCTTGACTCACACGAGTTGTTACTTCGGATGTTCCGGTCATTTTTGGAGGAAATATCCATTCCTGCTGCTGGCGGAATGTGTAAAAATCGATGTTTACCAATTTACAAGTGCGTCAATGAAAAAATTTGAGAATTTTCATAAAAATGGTGCTTCTGTTTTGTTTCATCAAGTGTCTTTTTTTCTCATAGAAGATAATCAATTTTATATTATCTGCGCAAGAAAATCTGATTCCAGAAGTGTGAGAAAGAAATCCAGAAGTCTGGACGCGGAGTCCTACATGGACTTATAAAGATGCAGGAAAAATGCGACCACAACCGAAATTAAAAAAAAAAAAAAAACTATTTCCCTAAAAGTTTAGTGCAGTTCTCCTCTGAAAGTGATCACAGTGTAGACCATGAAGTCCTGTAGCGGGGACTCCCAGTCCGGTTCCCACATTATTACTGTAGACACAGCTTTTCCCCCAGTAGTCACGGTTTTCTCCAGTAATCACAGCTTTTTCCCCAGTAGTCATGGCTTTTTCCCCAGTAGTCATGGCTTTTCTCCAGTAATCACAGCTTTTTCCCCAGTAGTCATGGCTTTTCCCCCAGTAGTTATGGCTTTTTCCCCAGTAGTCACGGCTTTTCTCCAGTAATCACAGCTTTTCCCCCAGTAGTCATGGCTTTTTCCCCAGTAGTCACGGCTTTTCTCCAGTAATCACAGCTTTTTCCCCAGTAGTCATGGCTTTTCCCCCAGTAGTTATGGCTTTTTCCCCAGTAGTCACGGCTTTTCTCCAGTAATCACAGCTTTTCCCCCAGTAGTCATGGCTTTTCCCCCAGTAGTCACGGCTTTTCCCCCAGTAGTCACGGCTTTTCCCCCAGTAGTTATGGCTTTTCCCCTAGTAGTCACAGCTTTTCTCCAGTAATCACAGCTTTTCCCCCAGTAGTCACAGCTTTTCCCCCAGTAGTCATGTCTTTTCCCCCAGTAGTCACGGCTTTTCCCCCAGTAGTCACGGCTTTTCACCAAGTAGTCACGGCTTTTCCCCCAGTAGTTATGGCTTTTCCCCCAGTAGTCATGGCTTTTCCCCAGTAATCACAGCTTTTCCCCCAGTAGTCATGGCTTTTCCCCCAGTAGTCATGGCTTTTCCCCCAGTAGTCATGGCTTTTCCCCAGTAATCACAGCTTTTCCCCCAGTAGTCACAGCTTCTCCCCCAGTAGTCACGGCTTTTCCCCCAGTAGTCACGGCTTTTCCCCCCAGTGATGACAGCTTTTCCCCCAGTAATCACAGCTTTTCCCCCAGTAGTCACAGCTTTTCCCCCAGTAATCACAGCTTTTCCCCAGTAATCACAGCTTTTCCCCCAGTAGTCACAGCTTTTCCCCCAGTAATCACAGCTTTTCCCCCAGTAGCCACAGCTTCTCCCCCAGTAGTCATGGCTTTTCCCCCAGTAGTCATGGCTTTTCCCCAGTAATCACAGCTTTTCCCCCAGTAGTCATGGCTTTTCCCCCAGTAGTCACAGCTTTTCCCCAGTAATCACAGCTTTTCCCCCAGTAATCACAGCTTTTCCCCCAGTAGCCACAGCTTCTCCCCCAATAGTCACGGCTTTTCCCCCAGTAGTCACGGCTTTTCCCCCAGTAATCACAGCTTTTCCCCCAGTAGCCACAGCTTCTCCCCCAGTAGTCACGGCTTTTCCCCCAGTAGTCATGGCTTTTCCCCAGTAATCACAGCTTTTCCCCCAGTAGTCATGGCTTTTTCCCCAGTAGTCATGGCTTTTCCCCAGTAATCACAGCTTTTCCCCCAGTAGTCACGGCTTTTCCCCCAGTAGTCACGGCTTTTCCCCCAGTAGTTATGGCTTTTCCCCCAGTAGTCACGGCTTTTCCCCCAGTAGTTATGGCTTTTCCCCCAGTAGTCATGGCTTTTCCCCCAGTAGTCACGGCTTTTCCCCCAGTAGTTATGGCTTTTCCCCCAGTAGTCACGGCTTTTCCCCAGCAATCACAGATTTCCCTCAGTAGTCACGGCTTTTCCCCCAGTAGTTATGGCTTTTTCCGTAGTAATCACAGCTTTTCCCCCAGTAGTCACAGTTTTTTCCCCAGTGATGACAGCTTTTCCCCCAATAATCCCAGCTTTTCCCCCAGTAGCCACAGCTTCTCCCCCAGTAGTCATGGCTTTTCCCTCAGTAGTCACAGCTTTTCTCACAGTGGTTACAGCTTTTCCCCCTGTAGTAACAGCTTTTCACCCATTAATCACGGCTTCCCCCCCCCCCCCCAGTGGACACAGATTTTCCCTAAGTAGTCACAGATTTTCACCAGTAGTCACAGATTTTCCCTCAGTAGTCACAGAAGTTCCTCCAATACTCACAACTTTTCCCCCAGTGGTCACAGCTTTGCCCCCAGTAGTCACAGCTTTTCCCTCAGTAGCCACAGCTTTTCCCCCAGTGGTCACAGCTCTTCCCCAAGTAGTCATCGTTGTTCTTCCAGTAGTCACAGCTCTTCCCCAGTAGTCACAGCTTTGCCTTCAAGTGATGAGCAGTAGACATCAAATTTGAAAGCTTTAATCACTAGCATATTCCCCATTTTGATGATAAATTAAAGGGATGGTCCAAAGTCTAACGTAATTTTCCTCCTAAATCCCAAACTATTTAGTGTCATAATCCAAACTATTCTCTAATATGCATACATTAAAAAAAAAAAATAAAAAAAAATCCCTGTCCTTCCCTCACTAGACTATCTAACTGCTGTTCTTTATTTTTTTCGCTTCCATTTTGATAATGCTTCACATGAGCACCACAGTGCATGCTGGGATACTCAAAAAAATCATCATCAGGGGGCAGAGTCTGCAGTCACTGCTGTAGTCGCTGCCTTCTCCTTGCAATGAAGCATCCTCAGTGACGCTCATTTCATGGTCTTGGCTAGTCCCTGAGCGAGGTGCATTGTGTGATGTGCACAATGACAGTGCACTCTGTTTCCAGCTCACATCAGTAGTAACGAGCCGGTAATACAGCCCACTGTCAGAATACTTGGTGTGCAGAGACCAGTAACATCATGGTGCTGGTCTCTGCACGCCAGCTATTCTGATAATGCGCTGTGTTGCTGGCTCGATACTGCTGATATGACCAGGCGAAGGAGTGCACTGTCACTGTGCACATCACACAGGATCTAGCCCAGAACCGGAATGAATATCACAGATAACATTTTCTTTCAGGGAGGAGGCAGAGGCTGGGTCATTGACTGCATCTTCTGCCCCTTGATGATGCTTCATTTGAATATCCCATCATGTACTGGGATTCTGAAGTGAAAAAAAAGAAATAGGAAATCAGTTGGATAGTGTAGTTAGGAATGGATAAGGAATTTTTAATGCAAGTATATTAGAAAATAGTTTAGATTATGGCACTAAATACATAGGGATTGAGGAGGAAAATTACTTTGGACTTCGGACCACCCCTTTAAGCAGTCACAGCAGTGCCATTTTCAAGCTTCCTTTATTCCAGTAAATTTATTCCACTCTCTCCTACCTTGGTAGTCACAGTAGTGCCTTTTACATGACCTTTCGTCACCTCTCTGCACCCCCTTGTGTACTCAGCTCCCATTCCATTCCACAATGCATGTGCCCTCTCCCACTTTTCGGAGCCACCAAGATGGAAGGTAAGTGCTAGTAAAGGCTCTATTATTTCAGTTTTCCATAGGCGCATGTCTCGGGTTCTTAATGGGAAATCCGGTTCTAAATAAGCTTTTTTTCGATTGCCCACCGTCCTGTCTAAAAATCATTTTCTTGTAAAGTCTCATTTATGATACATATGACATGTTCCCAACTAAACACAATCGCGCACATCGTACAGGGTCATCTGCTGACAATAATTGGATGCCCCTAAAGAACAGGATGAACGGCGAGGTTTTCTATTCACTGCATTGCTCCTTTACAACCACCCACGATACGCAATCACGTGTCCCAGCTCCGAGCAGCAGCGGAGGTTAACCGCATCGTGCTTGTAAAGAGCTGTAATATTGTTCCAACCATATAAAATAGTAAACATGGCCTTGACTGCCTGTCAAAGACGAGAAAGAGGCACCATTCACACTGCCTACGTCACGCCGTATCATCAGCTCTCAAGGATGAAGCAGATGGTTGGGTTCATCCTCGATACATCTTTATTCTGACAGATATCAGAGAGGTTGTGTCCTTCCACACATTCCAGTAAGATAAGCTACGGGGGTCATATAACGAGGTCCCAAACAAAACTTTGTTCTAAAGGACCCTGGTCATAAATACAAAGGACATGGTGTGTTACAGGTAGAATGTTGTGTGGGTCTTCTGTAGAGTTGATTGAAAAGATTTGCAGGTCGGTAGTCAACGGACACCAAATAAGAGCCGGCTTCACCAGTTCCACCTCTTATTGGTAGATCTGGCACAATGTCATCACGGAAATATGACCACACACCGGACTTGGGCGCTGAGAATGCTGCCGGTAGCAGGAGGCTTTGAGGGCTCTGACGTGACTGTTGTTCCACCGTCCTGGACATCTTTTTGTCCAACTGTGTTTTGCCAGATAACCATAGACTGGTTCCGAATACGGCACCACCCTTGCACCCCCACAAAGTGATTCAATAATGAGTTACTTATGGCATTTACTTACAGGCTATGAAATGATGTGCAAGACCTCCTAAGAAACTGGTGGACAAACAAAGAGGTTTCTCCATCCTTTGCTCAAAATGTCAAAAGAAATATCTGTCTACCTACTTGTCCAAGAAGTGTTAGCTAAGTTTTCTTGTATTATTTATATGCAATATTATTATTTACTTACTTACTACATGGTATATGCTCATTTTGTTTTGAGAGGTTGTGTCCTTCCACACATTCCAATAAGATAAGCTACAGGGGTCTTATAACGGAGTCCCAAACAAAACTTTGTTCTAAAGGACCCTGGTCGGACCATAAATACAAAGGACATGGTGTGTTACAGGTAGAATATTGTGTTGGACTTCTGTAGAGTTGATCGAAAAGATTTGCAGGTCGGTAGTCAATGGACACCAAACCAGAGCCGGCTTCCACTTCTTATTGGTAGATGTGGCACAATGTCATCACGGAAATATGACCACACACCGGACTTGGGCGTTGAGAATGCTGCCGGTAGCAGGAGGCTTTGAGGGCTCTGACACGACTGTTGTTCCTCCGTCCTGGACATCTTTTCGTCCAACTGTGTTTTGCCAGATAACCGTAGACTGGTTCCGAATACCGGCACCACCCTTGCACCCCCACAAAGCGATTCAATAATGAGTTACTTATGGCATTTACTTACAGGCTATGAAGTGATGTGCAAGTCCTCCTAAGAAACTGGTGGACACACAAAAGAGGTTTCTCCATCCTTTGGTCAAAATGTCAAAAGAAATATCTGTCTACCTACTTGTCCAAGAAATGCTAGCTAAGTTTTCTTGTATTATTTATATGCACTATTACTATTTACTTACTTACTACATGGTATATGATCATTTTGTTTATATCTGATAAATGGTTACAGTGTGAACATGCTCTTATACGTTACATGTACACCAACTTATGCTCCGGCTCATTTTTTTTGTTTTGCTGTAGTTTCTTGTAATTTGTACAAACAACAGTGTGACCCATTCAGTTGGTTCTGTATCTTTCTCTTCCTCCATCTACACTGAGGTCAGCTGACAAAGGAGAGGTTTTAATACTAGAGGATTGGACCATCCCGATGGGCACACCTTGTAGTGGTGGGATGACTTTTATACAATTTGTGATCAAAATAGTGTTAACTAAGTACCCTATATTATTCGCATATACTATTACTACTCACTTACTACAAGGGGGTTTCCTCATTTGACTTTATTTAGGGTTATGACAGTTAAATGGCCACAGTGTGAATGTGCTCCTAATCACTGCAGGTACTGTATACCTTATGCTCTTGCTCATTTCTTTGGTTTTGCAGATATACCTGTCCGCCTACTAATGTCTTGGCAGTTCATGGCAGAAAAGCTGAGAATACTCACTCTGCATCAGAATTAAGAAGGGACAATATTGTTAGCTTCCAGAGGGGGAAGGAGACTGATTATGTCCAAAAGTCTGCTCCTAGCTGCTCAGAATTGCTTTAGAAACAGAAGCCATGATTAGAAAGAGTCTTTTTCATTCTAGAAAAAATGGAAATTACTTGAAAACAGTTAAAGGGAACCTGTCACCCCGTTTTTTCAGATTGAGCTATAAATACTGTTAAATAGGGCCTGCGCTGTGCGTTACTATAGTGTATGTAGTGTACCCTGATTCCCCATGTATGCTGAGAAATACATTACCAAAGTCGCCGTTTTCGCCTGTCAATCAGGCTGGTCTGGTCAGGTGGGCGTGTTCACAGCGCTCTTTTCTTCTCCAGCTTTCCGTTGGTGGCGTAGTGGTGTGCGCATGTCAAAGGTCCGAATTCCCTGCGCCCACGTGAAGACACAGCGCGCGATCTGCGCTGTAATCCCTTGCATCGGTGGGGGCGGCCATCTTCCTGGGGCCGCGCGTGCGCAGATGGAGTGCTCTGCTGCACGGGGCTTCAGGAAAATGGCCGCGGGATGCCGCGCGTGCGCATTAGAGATCGCGGCGGCCATTTTTCCAAAGCCGAGTTTGCATCTCGGCTTTGGAAAAATGGCCGCCGCGATCTCTAATGCGCACGCGCGGCATCCCGCGGCCATTTTCCTGAAGCCCCGTGCAGCAGAGCACTCCATCTGCGCACGCGCGGCCCCAGGAAGATGGCCGCCCCCACCGATGCAAGGGATTACAGCGCAGATCGCGCGCTGTGTCTTCACGTGGGCGCAGGGAATTTGGACCTTGGACATGCGCACACCACTACGCCACCAACGGAAAGCTGGAGAAGAAAACAGCGCTGTGAACACGCCCACCTGACCAGACCAGCCTGATTGACAGGCGAAAACGGCGACTTTGGTAATGTATTTCTCAGCATACATGGGGAATCAGGGTACACTACATACACTATAGTAACGCACAGCGCAGGCCCTATTTAATAGTATTTATAGCTCAATCTGAAAAAACGGGGTGACAGGTTCCCTTTAATAATGGATTTGAAGGACTTTTAGTATGACAATAATTCATGGTATTATCCATATTTAGGCCACCTTTACACGTTCAGCATTTGGTCAGTATTTTGCATCAGTATTTGTAGCCAAAACCAGGAGTGGAACAATCAGAGGAAAAGTATAATAAGAACACGTCACCAATTCTGCATTTATCACCCACTCCTGGTTTTGGCTTACAAATACTGATGTAAAATACTGACCAAATACTGAACGTGTGAATGAGGCTTTACTGTTGTCCTAACATAGTTCGAAAGGTTTAAAGGTAAAATCTATTCCAGAAAACTAAATAGAAGGTTGAGCAAATCGATCCATAACTGGTCAAATTTGTTATCAATTTTCCCAAATTTTGGACTACAATATTTTTGTGAACCAATTTACACAAATTCTACAAATTTGTTATCAATTTTCCCAAATTTTGGACTACTACATTTTTGTGAATCAATTTGCACAAATTCTACAAATTTGTTATCAATTTTCCTAAATTTTGGACTACAATATTTTTGAGAATCAATTTGCACAAATTCTACAAAAGTGGTTGCCATTTTCTTGTATTCTTTTTGAGATATAGGAAGAGATAAAATGAAAAACTTCTTATACTCACCTGTCCTAGGATTTCACCTGTCCTTACTTTGCCTCTGGCAGTGCCGCATCTCCCTGATACTTGGCTCCAATCTTTGGTTCTACCGGTGATGAGGCCAATGATTTGCTTCCTGCACTCACGTGGGGCTGACGCAACCCCAATAATGGGCATCACCACCATCATAACTTCATGAAACTAATCCCTGGCCTCGGAATTGAAAAACAAGGTGGAGCAACGGGAAACTGTGGAGGTGTAAACGTGGGGCCGACGCACCCGCAATAATGGGCATCACCACCATCATAACTTCATGAAACCAATCCCTGGCCTCGGAATCGAAAAACAAGGTGGAGGAACGGGAAACTGTGGAGGCGTAAAAACAGGTAACGGTTATTGTGGTTTGTCCTGATGAAGAGGTTGGATCACCTCGAAACGCATTGACGAATAAAACCGCATCTACACTCCATTTGGCTCTCCATTGCGTATCATAGCTCTGGCAGCGCGGCTTCACACTCACCTCATTATTCAGCATTTCTGTCCGGTAAGTATAATGTATTAATTTTTTTTAACCCCTTCTCAATTCTTATGTTTTTCAAACTGAATAGACCTCGAAGGCACAAGAAATAACTGTAACATACACTGCGTGCAGAATTATTAGGCAAATTGTATTTTAGAGGATTATTTTTATTATTGATCAACAACTATGTTCTCAATCAACCCAAAAGACTCATAAATATCAAAGCTTAATATTTTTGGAAGTTGGAGTGGTTTTTTTTTTAGATTTGGCTATCTTAGGAGGATATCTGTTTGTGCAGGTAACTATTACTGTGCAGAATTATTAGGCAACTTAATAAAAACCAAATATATTCCCATCTCACTTGTTTATTTTCACCAGGTAAACCAATATAACTGCACAAAATTTAGAAATAAACATTTCTGACATGCAAAAACAAAATCCCCAAAAATTAGTGCCCAATATTGCCCCCTTTCTTTGTGATGACACTCAGCCGCCTCCATCCATAGATTCTGTCAGTTGCTTGATCTGTTTACGACCAACACTGCGTGCAGCGGCCACCACAGCCTCCAGACACTGCTCCGAGAGGTGGACTGTGCTCCCTCCCTGTAGATCTCACATTTTATGAGGGACCACAGGTTCTCTATGAGGTTCAGATCAGGTGAACAAGGGGGCCATGTCATTATTTTTTCTTCTCTGAGACCTTTACTGGCCGGCCACGCTGTGGAGTAGTTGGAGGCATGTGATGGAGCATTGTCCTGCATGAAAATCATGTTTTTCTTGAACGATACCGACTTCTTCCTGTACCACTGCTTGAAGAAGTCTTCCAGAAACTGGCAGTAGGTCTGGGAGTTGAGCTTCACTCCATCCTCAACCCGAGAAGGTCCCACAAGTTCATCTTTGATGATCCCAGCCTATACTAGTCCTCACCTCCACCTTGCTGGGTCTGAGTCGGAGTGGAGCTCTCTGCCCTTTACTGATCCGGCCTCTGGCCCATCCATCCGGCCCATCAAGAGTCACACTCATTTCATCAGTCCATAAAACCTTTGTAAAGTCAGTCTGCAGATATTTCTTGGCCCAGTCTTGACGTTTTATCTTATGTTTCTTGTTCACAGGTGGTCGTTTTTCAGCCTTCCTTACCTTGGCCATGTCCCTGAGTATCACACACCTTGTGCTTTTTGTTACTCCAGTAACGTTATAGCTCTGAAATATGGAAAAACTGGTGGCAAATGGCATCTTGGCAGCTTCACGCTTGATTTTCCTCAATTCATGGGCAGTTATTTTGCGCCTTTTTTGCCCAACACGCTTCTTGCGACCCTGTTGGCTATTTGCCTTAATAGTTCGGTGATCACGCCTCAAAAGTTTGGCAATTTCAAGACTGCTGCGTCCCTCTGCAAGATATCTCACAATATTGGACTTTTCAGAGCCGTCAAATCTCTCTTCTGACCCATTTTGCTAAAGGAAAGGAAGTTGCCTAATAATTAAGCACACCTTATATAGGGTTCTGATGTGATTAGACAACACCCCCCTTCATTACAGAGATGCACATCACCTGATTTACTTAATTGGTAGGTGGCTCTCAAGCCTGAACAGCTTGGAGTAGGACAACAAGTATAAAAAGTATCATGTGATCCAAAATACAACTTGCCTAATAATTCTGCACACGGTGTAAAGAAGCAGCAATTTGTTTTTTGGAAACACTACAATGCCAAAAAACTAATGACTTCTACTTCCAATTTTGAGAATATCCTAAAAATCAGGTAAATAACTACGGTAGTTAAATTATGCAGCATATTTTCTCAAAAACTTTCCAAAATATTTGCCACCCCGATGCAATTTACTATCCCATTGAAACATAATAATTACTGGCAAAGAAATGTTAAAGACGGCCAAGGCTCCGAGCGAGAGAGACCTGTTCATAAAATGGACCAGAGCAACTAAACAGTTTATCTGCAGAATCTGGAACCCGTGAAACACAATTCCACACTTATGTAATTAGCAAGATTGTGCTCGCTAGGGAAAATTCTCTATAAACACAGTCAAAATGGCGCCTTGGGCCAAAGTTACAATCCAGACCTCCTGCCAATAATCGAATCAAGAAGAACAATTTAGTCGTCACTGTTGGATGATAATTCTAAAAGTGAGCTCTAATTTCATCAATTATAATTACAGCTAGCAAAGGGCAAATGTACAAACCATCACATTGTGCAAGGTAAACACTCCGCATGGCTTACTGTATGTACACGAGCTTATCGGTATCATGCAGATTATTATACGGGAAGAGCAGGCGACACAATGGAGGAAAATGTAGCAAGATATGGAGTTATTCACAACTGTTAAAAATATATGATCTATTGAAAGTGCTGCGCCCATTATGCATCAGTGCGGAGCGCAAGCACGATCTTCTTGTTACATTTTTAAAGTTTAATTCTTAAGACTATAACTACTATAATACTGCCCCGTATGTCCAAGAATATAACTACTATAATACTGCCCCCTATGTCCAAGAATATAACTACTATAATACTGCTCCTATGTACAAGAATATAACTACTATAATACTGCTCCTATGTACAAGAATATAACTACTACAATACTGCCCCCATGTGCAAGAATATAACTACTATAATGCTGCCCCCTATGTCCAAGAATATAACTACTATAATACTGCTCCTATGTACAAGAATATAACTACTACAATACTGCTCCTATGTACAAGAATATATCTACTATAATACTGCCCCCTATGTACAAGAATATAACTATTATAATACTGTTTCTATGTACAAGAATATAACTACTATAATACTGCCTCCTATGTGCAAGAATATAACTACTATAATACTGCTCCTATGTACAAGAATATAACTACTATAATACTGTTTCTATGTACAAGAATATAACTACTATAATACTGCCTCCTATGTGCAAGAATGTAACTACTATAATACTGCACCTATGTCCAAGAATATAACTACTATAATACTGCTCCTATGTACAAGAATATAACTACTATAATACTGCTCCTATGTACAAGAATATAACTACTATAATACTGCCCCCTATGCACAAGAATATAACTACTATAATACTGCCCTTGTGTATATGAATATAACTACTATAATACTGCACCTATGTAGAAGAATATACTATAATACTGCTCCTATATACATGTCAGACTAACTTAATTTCCTTCTGTATCAGAATCACTGACTGGGTGGATCAGGGAAATGCTGTAGATATATTATATCTTGACTTCAGAAAAGCATTTGACAAAGTTTCTCACACCATTCTTATTGAAAAAATGACTAAGTATGGAATGGACAAGGCAACTGTTAGGTGGATTTATAACTGGCTTAGTGATCGGACCCAAAGAGTGGTCGTAAATGGCTGCACATCCAGTTGGAAGAATGTCTCAAGTGGGGTACCACAGGGCTCTGTCCTGGGCCCTGTATTGTTCAACATTTTTATCAATGGTTTAGATGAAGGAATTGAAGGTAAACTGATTAAATTTGCTGATGTCATGAAGCTAGGAGGGATAGCTAGTACTACAGAAGATGAGGATACTAGAGAATTCAAAAATATATAAACTGGAGCAGTGGGCAGAAACTAACAAAATTGTCTTTAACAAGGAAAAATGCAAAGTACTACATCTGGGCAATAAAAATGAAGAAAGCATATACAGAATGGTAGGAATATAACTAAGCAACAGCACATATTAAAAAGACGGGTATACTAATAGATCACAGACTGCATATGAGTCAACAGTGTGATGCATCAGCAAAAAGGGCAAATACAATTCTGGGATGTATTTACGGAAGCATACAGTCTAGATCACGTGAAGTCATTATTGCCCTCTACTCCTCTTTGCTGTGTCCAGTTTTGGGCACCACATTTTAAAAAAATACGTCAACAAACTGGAGCAAGTTCAGAGAAGAGCGACCAGAATGGTGACCGGTCTGCAAACCATGTCCTATGAGGAACAGTTACAGAATGTTTAGCTTGCAAAAAAGAAGACTAAGACTAAGAGGAGACTTAATAGCCGTCTACAAATATCTCAAGGGCTGTCACATTGTAGAAGGATCATCATTATTCTCATTTGCACAAGGAAAGACTAGAAGCAATGGGATGAGACACAGATTAGATATTAGAAAAAAACTTTTTGACAGTTAAGGTGATCAATGAGTGGAACAGGCGGCCACGAGAGGTGGTGAGTTCTCCTTCAATGGAAATCTTCATACAGAGGCTGGACAGACATCTGTCTGGGATGATATAGTGAATCCTGCATTGATCAGGGGGTTGGACCAGATGAACCAAGAGGTCCCTTCCAATTCTAACATTCTAGGATTCTATGAATGTAACTACTATAATACTGCTCCCTATGTACAAGAATATAACTGCTATAATATTGTACTCTATTTGAGAATATAAGAAATTGACAACTACGAATTCTCTGTAATGTGGTCACTGCTAAAATAAGAGCAATACAATGTCACACGCACGGCTATGCTGTTGAGCAGGTAAATGGGTGGCGCTGTGAGGATGGGATGCACTAGACCAGGTAACAGTAGGGTTGAATATACATTTTAATGTAAATAGTAAATGAACAATTAGTTCCGATGAAGGTAACATAAATCTGAGAAATTTTGCAGAAAATGTAATGTAACTTATTATCACACATCTCCATATACAGGTTTGTAATGAACAGGGGATTCTAATAACTTCTCCAGTAACATAAAATATCGGATTGTTATTCATAAACTCTTTGTGTCTGTGCTCGGCATTAGATATGAACGCGTCGCTGTGCGGGCCGGATGACTGACAAACTGACTGAATAAATTGGGGTCAAACGGTTATTTTATGAGCTTTAAGACTAAATTAAAATGACATCAGATACCAGCTGAAGGTTACAGAGCGGAATTTACATATCCTGCCCGGCTAGAGGAAGGGGATTGTCATGAAAAGTCCGGGTCAGCGCACAGACGCGGCAGTCTTATTATTACGCTGCCGAACCACGTGCTGCCCAGGAATGCGCTTAACGTACTGCCTGAACCTTCGGATTCTATTATTCTGCTTCTGCCACTATAGACTCAGAGAAATAGCATAAACTATGTACAGTTGTGCTCAAAAGTTTACATAACCCGGCAGAATTTTTGCTTTCTTGGCCTTTTTTCAGAGAATATGAATGATAACACTAAATCTTTCAAATCAAATTAGCCCACTAGAAGGGGGCACATTAGCTTACTTAGGATAGTATAAGTAATAGTTAATTTAGGAGGAGCCAACTGGGATAAGTTAGTGAGCTTCCTGGTTTTTAGGCAGTAGGGCCAGGGAGCCCAGACAGTCCAGTAGGGCCTTAGAGCCCAAGCAAAACAGTGGGCCCGTAACGTTTGAAGCTGGGAGCCCAGACATCCAGGGCTTTGGAACTGAAGATAATAGCAACAGTAGAATGCAGGTCAGTACCAAGATGTGGCAGCTTGCGACATGGGTTGAAATGGACAGGGGAATTCCTAAAGGTAGTAAAGCTGGACAGAAGGAGCGCTGCGGTACTGGACGAAACGGTACGACGCGGGAGCATTCTAGAAGAAGTAGGGACAAGCACAAGAATAGACAAGGATATGTACTGTGATGTTCTGTAATTGAACTGTACTTACTGCGAAATAATCCAAGTAAAGTTGTCTATTATAAGTTAAAACTGGACTCTGTCTATCTTTGTGTGGAACCAGCAGGACTGAAACAAACAGCAGACCAGAGGGGATCCTGATGGTGCAGAAGGCCTTACAGCAGGTACGCTACAAATGGGACAGTGCATGCATGTGATGAAGGGCCAGGGTGAGCTTCAGCAGCTATTATTCTGGATCACAACTACAGCCCTGGCCCCTCTCACAAAATCATAACAACCCAAAATGTCCAAATGACCCTGATCAAAAGTTTACATACCCTGGTGATTTTGCCCTGATAAAATGCACAGAAGGTGACACAAATGGGATTGAATGGCTCCTAAAGGTAACATCCTTACCTGTGACCTGTTTGCTTGTAATCAGTGTGTGCATTAAAACTGAGTGAGTTTCTGGGATCCAGACAGACTCTTGCATCCTTCATCCAGCCACTGACATTTCTGGATTGTGAGTCATGGGGTGACATCACTGAAGCTCCGTTCCCAGCCGGGATGAACTGTGGTGACCTCGGTGAGATCCCCGCTAGCACCGTGAGAAAACTCTCTGAATACTCCTGCTCTCGCTGTTATTAGTGGCAGCAGGTGTCGGATGATCCGAGCAGTAGTCCTATCAGGTAATACCAGTGACCAGCGGTAAACTTTATATCTTCAATCACAGCTGAGCGCTCACACTGTCTTCTGACAGTGTGGGAACCGCAGCTCTCTGACCACTGGGGTTATTTTCACCGCGGTGAAGAAGCGGTGTTTGCCATGCTGTCATGCACAAGGCAGCCGAACACGAACAGTAACATGGACTTCCTGATGAAGATCGTGTTCGGTGTCCGTGACAGTAGGTGTTCAGTACAGACGCCGAACTGTACGGTTTACCCATCTCTAGTTATCAGTCATTGTACAGGAGGAGGAGGTGAGCTGTGATATCAGCTATTGTGAATGGTGGCTCCTGTGTTATCTACTGTATATAGAGGTGTTATCAGTCATTATACAGGAGGAGGAGGTGAGCCGTGACATCACCTATTGTGAATGGTGGATCCTGTGATATCTACTGTATATAGAGGTGTTATCAGTCATTGTACAGGAGGAAGAGGTGAGCTGTGACATCTCCTATTGTGAATGGTGGATCCTGTGTTATCTACTCTATATAGAGGTGTTATCAGTCATTGTACAGGAGGAGGAGGTGAGCTGTGACATCACCTATTGTGAATGGTGGATCCTGTGTTATCTACTGTATATAAAGGTGTTATCAGTCATTGTACAGGAGGAAGAGGTGAGCTGTGACATCTCCTATTGTGAATGGTGGATCCTGTGTTATCTACTGTATATAGAGGTGTTATCAGTCATTGTACAGGAGGAGGAGGTGAGCTGTGACATCACCTATTGTGAATGGTGGATCCTGTGATATCTACTGTATATAGAGGTGATATCAGTCATTGTACAGGAGGAGGAGGTGAGCTGTGACATCATCTATTGTGAATGGTGGATCCTGTGTTATCTACAGTATATAGAGGTGTTATCAGTCATTGTACAGGAGGAGGAGGTGAGCTGTGAAATCATCTATTGTGAATGGTGGATTCTGTGTTATCTACTGTATATAGAGGTGTTATCAGTCATTGTACAGGAGGAGGAGGTGAGCTTTGGCATCACCTATTGTGAATGGTGGATTCTGTGTTATCTACTGTATATAGAGGTGTTATCAGTCATTGTACAGGAGGAGGAGGTGAGCTGTGACATCATCTATTGTGAATGGTGGATTCTGTGTTATCTACTGTATATAGAGGTGTTATCAGTCATTGTACAGGAGGAGGAGGTGAGCTGTGACATCATCTATTGTGAATGGTGGATCCTGTGTTATCTACTGTATATAGAGGTGTTATCAGTCATTGTACAGGAGGAGGAGGAGGTGAGCTGTGACATCACCTATTGTGAATGATGGATCCTGTGTAATTAGTTGTGATATAATGGCACTACCTGTCATTGTAATCCTGCCACTGGTGATAGAGAAACTGCTGCAAACTATCCACGAGAAGACAGGAAGTAAAAATCTGAAAAAAGCCCCAGTGGCCAAAGTGAAAAATGCAAGATTAGTCATTTTGTTTCATTAATAATGATCATGATACAAAAACCGTCATTTTTGCAATAAGCGTAACATAAGACCTGAATTTAAAAAATTGGTCATTTTCTGATGAAGGTGGTACCATGAATATATTCCATTCTAAAAAGGAATCGCTATTAATTATTCAGATTGTATCTTGTCTCCAAAATGGCGAATTAACAAACTTCCTAATGATTTCCGGTGCAAACTCCTAGACATAGAGTAGGATCTGATCCAGCTTTGCAGCTGCTGCCTGACATTGAGCGTCGTCACCTTCATAGCAGCGCGTTACATGGGACTCGCTGAATCTTATAGGCGCGGATTCTGTGAGGCCACGTGATGCCGCCTGCACATATATTACATGGATTGATTACTTTTCTTCACTCAAACACCAAGCAATACTTTAGGAATTATTCGGGCTGTTTCATCTGTCAATCATCCACTCAATCTGCTAAAGTGTTCAGACCAAGAGCAAAGAAACAAAGTGAATAAAGCTGTCAGCGACAGAAATCGTGTAACACGTGGAAGAAAAGTTTGGAGAATTGAAACAGAGCAAACCCGGCGTGTCGTCTGAGCAGCAGCGTCTGCACATGGCGCCATAATGGGAACTTCCCCTACTACAAGGCTGGACCTGCCTCAAAGGATGCGGACCCCTGTGTCCGGGGAATTTTTTATTGCATGTATTTGGGGCTAATAATAATTATTGTAATTGGGCTTTATTAAAAATTGTGCATCATTTGGCTTTTCCCTGCACATTTCTGACTGCAGAATGAGTAATAAAGGGTTAATCTAAAAAAAATTGAAGCTATCCCCTACAAATTAGAGAAGGGATAACTTGTTGATAACTGGGGATCCTACCCATGGAACTTCTGGCGACCCCAAGATTAAGGCTCTGGAACCCACAAGAAGCGGAGGTGCCCCTGCTCGACCATCACTATTCATTGTCTATGGGACTGCTGAGCTCAGATATTTCCACCAGTCCCATAGACAATGAATAGAGCAGAGACTGAGCATGTAGGCTGGGGCACATCCTGAGGGGTCCCAGCAGTCGGACCTCCAGCATATAGGTGATAATTCAGTTTTAGGGATTAGAAAAATAGAGCTAAAAGAGATACCAACTCTTTCTCAGAATGAGTTCACTGGTGGAATCTCCGTTAGCTCATTATCAATGTGCAGGCAAAAAGAAAGCCTGTATATACTAAAAATATTTTGAATGAAAGCCAACTAAAAAAAATAAAAATAAACGTTTTATCCCCAAATACATGCATTGATGTAAAAAAATGTTCTCAGGTGTCCATATCCTAAATCCAGGATCAACCTTTATTGTTTTTTTCAGTTTTTGTCACCTATAAAGCCTTAGAATTGACCAAATTTGAACTCCAATACTTTTTGGAAAACACCCAAGTTGCAAGTCCCATCACAACCACTAGATGGCAGCATATAGACACTTATAGCGTAAACCTCTCCTGGCAGAGTATCGCAAAATCGTTTTTTTTTTTTTAAAGCTGTCATATGGCCTTATTAGAAAACACCAGTGATTGTCTTACCGCTGTCTCTAGCATCATGTCCTCCCTCTATCTGAAACTAAACCTGTCAAAAACTGAACTCCTCGTGTTCTCTCCCTCTACTAACCTACCTTTGCCTGACATTGCCATCTCCGTTTGCGGTTCCACCATTACTCCAAAGCAACATGCCCGCTGCCTTGGGGTCATCCTTGATTCTGACCTTTCATTCACCCCCTACATCCGATCACTGGCTCGCTCTTCTTACCTGCATCTCAAAAACATTTCTAGAATTCGCCCTTTTCTTACTTTCGACTCTGCAAAAACTCTTACTGTTTCACTTATTCATTCTCGTCTGGACTATTGTAACTCTCTACTAATCGGCCTCCCTCTTACCAAACTCTCCCCGCTCCAATCTGTCCTGAATGCTGCTGCCAGGATCATATTCCTCACCAACCGTTACACCGATGCCTCTACCTTGTGCCAGTCATTACACTGGTTACCCATCCACTCAAGAATCCAGTACAAAACTACTACCCTCATCCACAAAGCACTCCATGGCTCAGCACCACCCTACATCTCCTCTCTGGTCTCAGTCTACCACCCTACCCGTGCCCTCCGCTCCGCTGATGACCTCAGGTTAGCATCCTCAATAATCAGAACCTCCCACTCCCGTCTCCAAGACTTTACACGTGCTGCGCCGATTCTTTGGAATGCACTACCTAGGATAATACGATTAATCCCCAATCCCCACAGTTTTAAGCGTGCCCTAAAAACTCATTTGTTCAGACTGGCCTACCGCCTCAATGCATTAACCTAACGATCCCTGTGTGGCCTATATTAAAAAAAAAAAAAAAAAAAAAAATTAATTAACTGGTTCATGCAGCTTTACATGAACACCCAAGCCTTACACTATGGCTGGTCCGAATAACTATAGCAATTGTTACCATCCACCTCTCGTGTCTCCCCTTTTCCTCATAGTTTGTAAGCTTACGAGCAGGGCCCTCACTCCTCTTGGTATCTGTTTTGAACTGTATTTCTGTTATGCTGTAATGTCTATTGTATGTACAAGTCCCCTCTATAATTTGTAAAGCGCTGCGGAATATGTTGGCGCTATATAAATAAAAATTATTATTATTATTATTATTATATGGCGTCATTGAGATGTAGCAGTGCTAGATTAAACTTGATGATACATTATTGCAATATTTATGCCACAATTCCAGCAAAAAATATATGATGAATCGGGGTCTATATTTTGTATCGATCTTGATTCATAAATAACATTTCTTTAAGAATAATCAATGTTGAAATATTTTTCTTAGAGCGCGCATCATCAATTGGCGCCGGTTTTATCTCTCCGGACATGAAACTGTTTGTTTTATTATCTGTTTGTCACCGAGATTGTCATTGTTGATGGAACCGATGACGGATATTTATGTAGAATGTAAGGTGCAAATTGGGTCTTTTATGTAAACATTTTATTTGGAAGGACGATGCGGCGTTTGATAGGCGGTAATACCCCCGTGAGTGTTATGCTCACCTTCAAATATCCTCAATTTATTTCCTGAGAATATTTTTATTTATAAACACAGATAAGAAGCGAAGTCCAAGCCGAGCACAATCAACGGGAAATGAAAAAAAAAGGTAATTTACCAGGAAAACTGCAGATAAAAATATGCAACAGAGACTGGAAACTCGGCTGTTTGAAGGCAATGAGTGAATATTCTGCGGAGATAACCAGTAAAGCTCTTATTAACTCGCTTTGTTTCTTTTGCGGTCCCAGTGCAGATAACTGATACGTTTGGAAATATTCATTTATTGGTCTTGTGATATTCAGTTGACTGGATACATGTAAAGTCGCCAAATGGGGCAGAAGTGAGTTTCTTATTGGACACGGCTCAGCGTGATATTTCAATATGCAAAAATCCCCCAACGTTCTATGTCTGTCACACCGTTAACGGCGATAAAGGGGCAGGACGGCGTACTGGGACCCGCACCTGTCCCTGCCACTATAAGGGGCCCTGGCTTTCCCTTATCTCAGGGGTACCTATGATGGTTAGGAGGCCTGAGCCGCCAGCGTTTCCCTGTCTCCTGTGCAGGCCCTGTCAGTGGCCCCCTCTCCCCCCAAGGGAGGTGGACTGCACCAGTGTATAAATACGACAATTAAACAGGGTATACAGACAAGGTAACTAAAAGTCTCAAACTCACCAAATGCTCACACAACCACAGAGGAAACACAGAGAAGGGAAGAGAAGGAAAAAACTAGGAAGGAAAACTGGTTTAACATGCAACCAAAACAGCAGACACCAATCTCTGTAAATAAACCTCCAAGCTCCAACACTACGCTCCTTCAACCTCCAAGCCAGGCAGTAGAACTGATCACTGACAACAGTTGAAGTCAGGACTGGGTCTATATAGAGGATCAGATTACAAAATCCACTTCAGCTGAGAGATCCAGCTCTCAGCAACTCAGCAATAAGGTTAACTCCTGCACTGCTGGCACAAAGCAGCCAGGTCAGAACACAGGAGAAGAGCTTCTGTTCACTGTGTGTGAAGGAGGCCCAGAGCGCTGCGGATCTCTGGAACCTCTCTGTCGCGGTAGCCCCGTGACAATGTCTATATGCTACTTAACATATTTTGTCGGTCTATAAGATGCACTCCCTCCCCCAAATTCGGGAGGAAAATGGGGGTGCGTCTTATAGTCCGAATGCACGCTTACCGGGGGGGGGGGTTGCGGCGCTGCTGGATCAGGCTTCTCTCCTTAGGAAGACGTCGGCGGCAGAAGTGTGGCGATGCTGCGGTGTCATTGTTGAGCAGAGAGGAGTGCATCATTGGTTTCCCGGCAGCCATTTTGCTGAAGCCGTAGGCCGCTGGAGACCCAGCTGTATGTACAGACGTTACCTGTAATTGTAATTTTTCCTGTGATCATAATGAGCCTGCTGAAAACTCGTCTTGCTATACCTTGGAGTTGGCTTGGAAGCCGTGAGCCATCGAAAGAGAAGCCGCTTAGGAGTCATCTATGGAGATTGCTAATGGAAGCTTGTCTGGTGTTTTCCTTCTCCTTATCTCCCTCTTTGGCTTGTCTCTGCCTTACTCGCTCATTATATACCATTCCTTAGTCTCTGAGAGTAATTGCTGTTTTCTTTTACCCTTGTCTGTTTCCCTTTGTATCCGTATAATAGAGCAGGGCTAGCCTTTCTGCTACCCCATGAATTAGCCGGGGCTGTACTTAGGGCAAGACAGGCATAGAGATGTGATGGTTACACAGGGTGAAATAAACCATCTAGGGACGTCAGGGAGCTCAAAGTTGCCCATGGCACTATTCAGGGGTGCCCCTTTAATCTTCCCCTAGTTTCAGATCTTCCTGTCATGCTGCAGCACTGCAGGTAACTGCAAACTCCACTAGATGGCAGCAGAGTGGAAAGACGGCTGAAAGGCCTGCTCAGAGCAGACCAGCAGCACTGCAGCGAGGCTACCACCAGGTGGCAGCAGAAAAGTCAGACCAGCCGGGTCAGTTATCAGACAATAGCATAGTACCAAGGGAAATCCCATACGCAGTGTCAGAGGAGTGCCAAAGGTCAGTACCGGTCCGTAGCAGAAGTACCAGAGGGAAGAGACAGAATCAGGTCAGGGCCAAAGCAGAGTTGAGTATCGGGGGATCCAAACACACAGGAACACACAGTCGGGGTGGGAAGAGAGGAATGAACAGACATTGGCAAAGAAGGCTAAATGCAGCAGGACAAATTAGGGTCTCGCCAGAGCCAGCTACACACGCCGTAGGTAGGAAAATATAACTGGCACTGAATACAGGGAGCAGCACAGATGTATAGCAGACCTCACACGGGAACAAGGCTGTGAATGTTAATCCCTGACATGACCAGACCGGGAAAGGAGCAAAAAAGACACAAAACCCGGTCTGGATCATGACACTTACCTTCACACCCATCTCTCCTTAGTGGACCGCACACATATCCAGGCTTCCTGACTGGATGATAATACTGGTTTCAGCTTATTGAGGGCTGGACAGAACCTGCACCGTCCACGTCTCCTGGCCTTCATGTTTCCCCATAACTTTTTATAAAGTTCAAACTGAATTAAATTTGCTTAGTATCAATTTTCTTATCTCGGGTCGATTTTAAATTTGTAAATTTCTGCTTAACAAAAAAAAAAAGATTAAACTTTGTTTCAGAAGAAGAATCGGCAACACAATTCAGTGGTAAAGGCGTTAGGGACGGCCATTACTTTGGCTCTTTATATGACAATTGGAATTTATTGATTGCCTATCCGTTCTCCTGCTCTCGGCTCACCAGACAGGGAGAGAGATTGCTGACACGTGTTAAATTTGGATGAGCATTTGTTTAAGGCAGTGACCCTTAATCCACTTGTGAGCGCGGCCTTACACCGTGCAGCTTAAATTAACAATGACACTGATGACAAATGTTATCTCGTTGGGACGCTGTCAGCTCCGCGGTCGGTCAGACGCTTGCACCGCTTTGTATAGAAAGCATTTTTCAAAGAGTTGATTCTGCAGCCTTGAAGGTTACCTGATACAGGATGAGCGAAGGCTATTAGCAGCCATTCACAGTGCTTAAAGTGGCACTACAGGCAAAATGAATTTCTCCAATTCATGCTGAAGCTCCATTAACGCGGAGCAATCACCAGCACCGCTTGAACGACAGACGAACTTGCTGATCACTGTGCACGCTTGCATGAGCAATGATCGGGAACGAGCGTCGTCCCTTGTTAAAGGGCAACATATTGCCTTATTTTTACTAATTAAATCAGTGTCTGCAACATATTTGGCTGCAAATTTGCTTTACAGCTGATGACTGGACGTAAGAAGACTAAAGACCCCCACTAAAGTCGTCCAATCCCAACAATACTTTAAATTGTATGGGGCCTTCCCAACTTTCCACCCAAAAGATGATTTTGTGGAAGAGAGGAATCCACCCTTTCAAATTTGCAATGGCCCATCCTTTTGATTTCCGCGAGATAAGCTTCTACTAGAGGATCCAGGCATTGGCTCCTTCAGGAGCGCTCAAGTCAAGCCAAACGTCCATGAATATGAAGAATAGACACAATGGTTTGGCCAACAGTTATTTATTGGGAATGATGGTGTCTGAAAAAAAAAATGTTGCAGTGACCATGCTCTAAGATCACTTAGTAGGAAGAACGGAGTCGAGGAGGAGATAAGATGTCCCCAAAGGTGTACGTTGAGCCAAAGTTCAAAATCTACGAAATGACCCTAACCTCTCATCTACCATCCGTAATGGTGGTGTTCTTTCATTGCAACGACTTCTCTAAGATGTCACATAAATGAGTAGATAATATTTCCATTTTTAAGTAACAGACTCTACACCTCACGAATTGAAAAAAAATGGAAAGTGACCCCCATTATCGAGAGAAGTCATCCCAATATTTTACTTTGTCTTCAAACCGATCAACTCCTTTTACGTGAAAGCAACTACAGGTACATCTCCTGAGACCCCAAATAGACTGATGACTTGTTCAAAAAAGTTGGCGCAGGTTGATCATTGCAGCCACCTCAAGGGAAAATGGGATCTTACCAACTGCCCATCAGATTAATGGAGGCTAGTTAGGTGGTCTGCGTGTCTCCGAGATTCATTTCAAGTGGAGAACTCATCATCCAAATGCTCTAATGTGACGTAGGAACTGGTGTTATTGGGATGATGAAATCCCTCTAAAACACACAGAAGTAGCAACTTGACAATTAACATATTACATTTAACACAGTAAGAAAGCTTAACTCAACATTCAACAAGCAAAAACATAAAAAATGGCAAGTTAAAGGTGTTTGGTCCACAGGTTAGGTGATATTGTATCAATCGGTGGGGGTCTGTCTGCTGAAATCCACACCAATGGGCAGAATGGAATTTTTTTGATACTGTACCTGTTAGAACAGAGCTGCAGTGCGCATGCTCAACCACCGCTCTACTCATTCTCTATGGAGCCGCAAAGCTCTGACCTCGGCTTTTTATGGCAGCCCCATAGAGAATGGGTGGAGCGGCGGTTGAGTAGCCAACCTGCTGCTCAATCCTAATGGGATTAAAAGATCCCCATCAGGGATAACATCTCTCGTTCTACCTATTGGATTGGGAGGTCCACTGACCATACCAACATGGAGGTGGAGAACATGAGCGGCCGCTCAGAACCTGAACCCTAACGGAGATTGTGAGCCTGGCCTCCACCCAACATCGAGGTCTGACCTCACAAATGTTCTTCTGGATGAAGGGTGGTCAAAATCTTGTAGAAATCCTTTGCAGAAGAGCGGGAGCCGTTATATCTACAGAGAGGCGACTCCTTATTTATGTCTATGGATGTAGAATCGAGGTCAGAGAGGCTTATGTAGGTTCATTAGTATCAATGGTGGAGCAATTGCTAAAAAGATTGGGGAAAATGGTGTTCAGGCTCAAAACAAGGTGAAGTTCATGCTGGCTTGGCTTTCTGGGGAGAGCGGAACAGATCAGAACCGAAGGTTGCAAATTGCTCATCTATGGCTGGTTTCACATTTGCGTTTAAAAATGCAGCGTTTTAAACGCAAACTCATGTGGTGAAAAAAACGCATGTAAACGCGTTAAAACCCCGCGTTTTTTAGACGCATGCGTTTTTGCATGTTTTAATACAAACGCGGCATTTTGACATGCGCTTTTTCCTGCGTTTGCGTTTTTAAAACGCATGATGAGAAGTGTCTGACAGCTGCCAATCATCAAAATCAACAAGAAAACCCACTTTAAACAGAAATAGCTAGTGTTAGGGTTAGGGTTAGGATCCCTAGTAACTCTAGGGATCCTAACCCTAACCTTAACCCTATCCCTAACGCTAACCTTAACCCTATCCCTAACCCTAACCCTAACCCTAAGGGATCCTAACCCTAACCCTATCCCTAACCCTAACCCTATCCCTAACCCTAACCCTAAGGGATCCTAACCCTAACCCTTAGGGTTAGGGTTAGGGTTAGGATCCCTTAGGGTTAGGGTTAGGATCCCTTAGGGTTAGGATTAGGATACCTTAGGGTTAGGGTTAGGGTTTGGGGTTGGCTTATTAGTGTGTATTCTTGTGTTTTTCTATTAAAACGCGTGCGTTTTTAAACACATGCAAACGCATGTGCTTAAAAACGCATGCGTTTACATTGACAGCAATATGTTTTTTTGCCGCAAAAAACGCATGCGTTTTTTTGCGGCAAAAAAATGCCGCTAGAAATTACTACATGTTGCATTTCTGCAACATAACGCATGCATAGAAAAGACGCATGCGGCGGCAAAACGCGGCAAAACGCATGCAAAAAAACGCATGTGTTTTTAATGTTAAATATAGGGAAAAAAAGCATGTGTTTTTTTGCGCTAAAACGCAGCGGCAAAAAACGCAAATGTGAAACCAGCCTAAGTGCTTCTGCAACTTCATTATAAAATAATGTTACTGCTCTAGAAAAAGTGTTAATTTGGAAACTTTAAGTACATTTTTGTTTCAAGCGTATCATGTCTTCAGTTTTTCTATAGAGTATAAGCTTCTTTTATAATTAACCTTCATGCGTTATATACGGTTGTTGTCTCTATTCGCAAGCCCTTTTATAATAAATCAACCATCTCTGTGCCTTATGGAACTTGTTGAGGGCAGAAAGAAAAAAAAAAGAGAGAGAGAGAGCACTGTACGATTTTGAACATTTTTCTATAGAAATGGATTAAGTTACAAAGTAATTCTATTGTCCCTCTTCACCATTGTAAATTATGCTGATGTACAAAGGTAAAGTATCAATGCCGGGCAATTACTTCAGCCCATTAGGAGAAGGTTTTTGCAGAGAGACTGTGCTGAGCCATTGAATAAAATAAAGAAAGAGAGAAAAAAGTGAGAACAAAACTGGAGGCTTTTGAAGACAAGTCCCCATGCAATCCGTGCATGTGTTTGAAAATAGAGTTAGGAGTTGAAAGGCAGATCTTATCATTGAACATAGCAAAAAGGATTGCAGATTACTGAAGCGTCCCTCCCACTGGGTCTGATGGGCTTACAGCAGATTGCTGACTTTTCCAACAGTAACTTCTGGTTTAACTCCTGAATCACTTATGAGGGCACCTCCAGCATTTCATGACCTTCTTCAGGTAAAAAAAAATTATAATCTCAATGTCAAACTGTGGTTGTGTTTTTGTCAGGCTAATAAATGTAATGCCTATGCAAACTTTTCATATTGGTGCAAGATGTTCTGATGAAAACTACTTTTCATTGTTTGATCTGATTACATTTTGACCACATACTAATATATTTCTTATTAACTGCCCGACTAATCCACCTGTCCCCCCGGTATTCCCCGGCCTCTCCCCTCTGTCAATCCCTTCACTGGCTCCCCATTACCCAGAGACTCCAGTACAAAAGCCGAACCATGACATACAAAGCCATCCACAACCTGTCTCCTCCATACATCTGTGACCTCGTCTCCCGGTACTTACCTACACGCAACCTCCGATCCTCACAAGATCTCCTACTCTACTCCCCTCTTATCTCCTCTTCCCACAATCGCATACAAGACTTCGAGTAACATAGTAAGGTTGAAGGAAGACTTTAAGTCCATCTAGTTCAACCCATAGCCTAACCTAACATGCCCTAACATGTTGATCCAGAGGAAGAAAAAAAAAAACATGTGGCAAACCCCTCGCATCCCCCTAACCCTGGAACTCTCTACCCCAACATATCAGACTCTCGCCTACCATCGAAACCTTCAAAAAGAACCTGAAGACCCATCTCTTCCGACAAGCCTACAACCTGCAGTAACCACCGATCGACCAAACCGCTGCATGACCAGCTCTACCCTCACCTACTGTATCCTCACCCATCCCTTGTAGATTGTGAGCCCTCGCGGGCAGGGTCCTCTCTCCTCCTGTACCAGTCATGCATTGTTTAAGATTACTGTACTTGTTTTTATTACGTATGCCCCTCCTCACATGTAAACCGCCATGGATTAAATGGTGATATAATAATAATTATAATAATAATAACTCTACTCCAAAAAAAAAAGATGAAGGTTCTGCATCCATAAGTGCAATTTTTCGGGTTAATTTTTGGAGCAATAAATCTAAATCTAAATGTCTTTTTTCGGCCTTGCTAACTATGTATGTTACTATGTAAAAATGAAGTGACTTGAAGAAATACAATTAGCTCCTATGCAGACCAATGTGCAGAAAACTGACTGCAGACTGCGAATAAAACATCTTAGGTTTCTACAGGTAGAAATGAGGAGCAGAAGAGAAGTTGCATGGGGAACACCCACTCTACTCAGAGCTTGCAGCACCGAAAAAACAGACGTCAGGGAAAGCAGATCTTCCACTTTGTCACTACAGCTCCAATGTATAGTAATGCACAGAAGATTGAGGCTTGGGCTCCTCCATTACTTCAGATCACATACTGTACAAGCTCTAGATGTAATCTTTACCTGTCCTCTTGTGTTATTTATTTTCTTATTGACAATCTTTCCCTGATCAAAGCATCTGTTGTTGAGAAGAAGGAACATAGGAAACGCCTACTGTCCTCAAAGCTTGTAGATCATGAAAGTGTAAAAAGAAGCTCGGAAATAAACAATGTACACCACTAAACTCTCTAGTTCCATAATTACATATACATAAATCATGCTTTTCATGACAAAGGTGCTGAAATGTAGCACAATATGTATGGTAGACCATGTAGAACATGGCGAGTGCCACCAAAGTTTGTCATCAGATGTTCTCCACTTTGGCTAGTAGAGGGGGGTCTTTAATTGGGAACTTATCCCTTTATGATTTCCATAAATCATACTGCCAGGGTGAGTTTTATTTGTGTAATAACTTTATTGACTAGCAACCATAAAACAAATATCTCTTTAGAGTTGTGGATAAAAAAAAGTATTCCAGATGTGGTCTGGTTCTTCTGTTGGGACCCATTCCTGAAACAATGGAGCACTAATGTGTAACGGGGAGGATTGGGGAAATGCAGGATCTGGACACAGTGGATCTTAAATGACTTTACAAAGAAAAGTAAAATGTGATGCAATTCGATGGAATAAATGCAATAACACAGTCTTTTTTAATGTTACTGTGCTGTATCTAGTCGGTACGCCAGGTGCTTCAGTAGGATGTGTGACTTTTCTGTAGGAGCTGTACAGGGCAATACTCCTTTGAGACTTGCTCCACTTTGTCCCCCTTTATGGAGAACGGCATTTCTGGCTGGTTAATGAATTTTGAATTTCGGTTACAACAGCGGGTGTCTTTGAATATTCTACCCAAAGTCCAGATGACCATTCATGTCCTCACCTTCTTCTTCATCGGGCTTTCTTTCTCCAGTGCTTCTTACTTACACTCTGTTGCAAATCCAGCTTCAGGAACATTCCATGTACAAAAAATACTTGGCAGGATCTACATAAGCAGGAATCGTGGTGCCATAGTCTGTATCAGATGGGACAATACAGTCTTTTGGTCTCACAGAGCAGTAACTAGTTGGTACACCAGATGCCTGTGTAAGGTGCGTGGGTTTCCTTTGCTAATAAAGCTTAGCAGGGTAGTAATTCTCTCATGACTTGCATAATTTTGTCTCTTTTTCTGGAAAATTTTATTTCAGGCTGGTTGTAGGGTGTTACAGACCAATTACAGCCTTGGGTGTCCTCAGGAATGCTGTGAGGTGTCCAGGAGGACATCTTTTGTTCTCCACTGGCTTGGAGCTTCTTCAATACCATTTCTTGTTTCTTCAGTGCTTCTTACGAACACACTGCGGTGACTCCAACTTCCGTAACGTTCTATATATGGTATATGACTTGATGGCATTTATAGAACAGGGATTGCAATGTAACAGTCTTTATTAGAAGGGACAATGCTGTCTTTTTGCCTTACGGAGCTGTAACTAGTTGGTACGGCAGGTGCTTCTGTAGGGTGTGTGACTTTCCTGTAGTAATAATCCTTCGCAGGGCAGTAATCTTCTTTGCAACTTGCATCATTTTGTCCCTTTTACTGGAAAATGGTGCTTCAAGCTGGTTGTAGAATGGTATAGACCAATTACAACCTTGGGTGTCTTAAGTAATTCTGTGAGGTGTCCAGGAGGACATCTTCTGTCCTCCACTGGCTTGGAGCTTCTTCTCGGGAATATCTTGTTTCTCCAGTGCTTCTTACTAACACACTGCTTTGACTCCAACTTCGGAACATTCTATATATGGTACACAACTTGGTAGCATTTATAGAACAGGGATTGCGATGTAACAGTCTTTATTAGATGGGACAATGCTGTCTTTTTGTCTTACGGAGCTGTAACTAGATGGTACACCAGATGCTTCTGTAGGGTGTGTGACTTTCCTGTAGTAATAATCCTTCGCAGGGCAGTAATTCTCCTTGAAACTTGCATTATTTTCTCCCTTTTTCTAGAAAATATTGCTTCAGGCTGGTTGTAAGATGTTGCAGACCTATTACAACCTTGGGAGTCCATAGATATGCCTTGAGGGCTCCAGGAGGACATCTACTGTTCTCCACTATCTTTGACCTACTTCTAGGGTTGGTTTGTTCCTCCAGTGATTCTTACTCGCGTATTACTTCAATATCTTTGCTGAAAACCCCCTCTAAGGAAAAACACATTAAACCGGGCAACTGGATTTTCTCAAGTTCCTTTCTGAAATCCTTGTACCCTTCACCAGAACCCAACTCTGCACCTGCAATTCCTCCTTCCCCATTTCACAAGACCCTGATACCCTTTCCTGTTCATTACAAATGCATCTTTATGCTGCGACAACTTCACGAATGGAATCAGTACATAAAAATTACACTGAATTCTGAAAAATATGAAGTTTCTCATACCCACACTTCTGAATGGTAATATCAAGATCTATGCCACAAGCTGTATCAAACAACATATTGCACCATTTCGCTCTGTACCCTCAGTTCTTGCCAGTGGTACAGAGGAGGAATATGTAGAAAACAGATTAATTCAGTGTTATATGGCTGCTTTCCTGTGACATATGAAATCAGATGTTTTTATTACTTGGTTACTTCTTAACCTTTTCTTGTTCCCTCGCGTTACGAAATTCATTGTTTACGGCAAAAACCATTGTATGTTGAAAATATTGCAACTTTAGGCTATAACTTTATGGAAAACTAGTCATTGGTTTTGGAGCCCCCAAAACATCAACTCAGAGATAGAAAATAATGAGGATTAAAGAAAAACCTTCACATATTTAACTCAGATAATGCAATAATGTACATGTAAAAGTCAGAGATAGCTGCTAGAAGGTGCTAATAATGTTCTTCGCTGAGGACAGGAGCTGCTTCATGATAAGCGAGAGCATAAAAATGGCCAATTTTATGTGTACCTGGTAGCCACTTTATGGCATCTCTCTTATACCAGGTCCTAAACTTGCCTTACCTCGCTGAGAATAAACGTCTCCATCTGAATGGGTACATGTGAAACCTCTTCCTAGACTAAAATTCTCTCTCTCTGTGGAGGGGTATTGGGCCTGTTGTAATTAAAACACTTGTGGCTAGGAGGCGGAGTGCACGATCAGAAGGCTAAAGAATACATTTCAAAAACCTGACCGGCACATCCAGACATAGACGAAGTGTGAACAGGTGCTGAACCTAGAGTCGCCAACTCGTATATAGTTAAGTAAATAAGGCAGCACACTGCAGCGCTAGAACATGCAAACTTGAAATACGAAATTTGAACTGCATTACTGCACTAGAAATATGAAAAACGAGAGCGTTTAGCGCATAAAAATGGCCAATTTTATGTGTACCTGGTAGCCACTTTACGGCATCTCTCTTATACCAGGTCCTAAACTTGCCTTACCTCGCTGAGAATAAACGTCTCCATCTGAATGGGTACATGTGAAACCTCTTCCTAGACTAAAATTCTCTCTCTCTGTGGAGGGGTATTGGACCTGCTGTAATTAAAACACCTGTGGCTAGGAGGCGGGGAGTGCACGATCAGAAGGCTAGAGAATACATTTCAAAAACCTGACCGGCACATCCAGACATAGACTAAGTGTGAACAGGTGCTGAACCTAGAGTCGCCAACTCGTATATAGTTAAGTAAATAAGGCAGCACACTGCAGCGCTAGAACATGCAAACTTGAAATACGAAATAGTTAACTATATACTAGCCACAGGTGTTTTTCATATTTCTAGTGCAGTAATGCAGTTCAAATTTCGTATTTCAAGTTTGCATGTTCTAGCGCTGCAGTGTGCTGCCTTATTTACTTAACTATATACGAGTTATACACCTCCTAGCCACAGGTGTTTTAATTACAGCAGGTCCAATACCCCTCCACAGAGAGAGAGAATTTTAGTCTAGGAAGAGGTTTCACATGTACCCATTCAGATGGAGACGTTTATTCTCAGCGAGGTAAGGCAAGCGTAGGACCTGGTATAAGAGAGATGCCGTAAAGAGGCTACCAGGTACACATAAAATTGGCCATTTTTATGCGCTAAACGCTCTCGTTTTTCATATTTCTAGTGCAGTAATGCAGTTCAAACTTCGTATTTCAAGTTTGCATGTTCTAGCGCTGCAGTGTGCTGCCTTATTTACTTAACTATATACGAGTTGGCGACTCTAGGTTCAGCACCTGTTCACACTTCGTCCATGTCTGGATGTGCCGGTCAGGTTTTTGAAATGTATTCTCTAGCCTTCTGATCGTGCACTCCGCCTCCTAGCCACAGGTGTTTTAATTACAGCAGGTCCAATACCCCTCCACAGAGAGAGAGAATTTTAGTCTAAGAAGAGGTTTCACATGCACCCATTCAGATGGAGATGTTTATTCTCAGCGAGGTAAGGCAAGTTTAGGACCTGGTATAAGAGAGATGCCGTAAAGTGGCTACCAGGTACACATAAAATTGGCCATTTTTATGCGCTAAACGCTCTCGTTTTTCATATTTCTAGTGCAGTAATGTAGTTCAAATTTCGTATTTCAAGTTTGCATGTTTTGGCGCTGCAGTGTGCTGCCTTATTTACTTAACTATATACGAGTTGGCGACTCTAGGTTCAGCACCTGTTCACACTTAGTCTATGTCTGGATGTGCCGGTCAGGTTTTTGAAATGCTTCATGATAAGGTCCCCATCCCTATTCTTCATTTTTCTCTAGCGTGTCTTTATGTTTTTGCTGGAGGGACTTTGCACAAAATTCACCAAAATAGAACCTCTAGTATGGTGCCAAATGAATGTTTCCTTTTGCTTCGTTTTTGCACCTCTTAGGCAATGTTCACATCACGTTTCAGCTTAAGTTCAGTGTCTCCATTGGGTCTTACATCTGAACCCCCAACAATAGAATTCGGGTGTATGTGCTTACAGGGCCATTGACTTTGAGGATGCAGATGGAGTCACAATGTCCTCTGTCGTATCTATTTTTCAGCCGTCTATGCCTAGTTGAGGTGGGCACCAAGATGTGGACATCCTAGTACAGGTAGAGAGCAATCTTGGACAGGTAGGACCACGTTGGGACTTTTTCGTGACTTGTGCCCAAAAATTTCAAAATTTTCATCCTAACTTGCGCAGAGTTCCGTTTTACTTGTGAAATTGGGAGAAGATTTGGCTTCACAAATGCTTCTAGATGCATTCATAACTTGTAACTTATTAATAAGTTGCTAACTTTTTGTGCAAGTCTCTTCCATAGATAAAGAAGCTAGAAAGGATTTGTAAACTAACGTAACTGATAAAAATGGTTTTGGCCTCATTCAGACATCTGTGTTCAACTAACGTGTTCTATCCATGTACGTTTGATCACTGGGGTCTGGTTACTAAGACGGACACTGATTCCAAGAATTGAGGCTCCAAAGACCCTTGGGTGAATCAGAGAGGTTTTCTCACCTTCTATCGTGAGGAGTGCTTGGCTTCCCTTCCTCACATCTTCCTGTTTGGTGGGGGTGGTGTGCTACTGATGATTGACAGTTCGGACCATCGGTATGACTGGACTCGCTCTGATGCTGCAAGTAGAGGCCTATTTACCTGTCCAGCATTCATGAAGCCCAGAGGCATTAAAGCTGACCGGTTCGGGATCACTTGCGAGCTGTATGGCACACCTCTCTTACACGGCGGCTGTATCTTGGATCCTGCGCTTCACATTCATTAGTTCCCCTTCCTATACCACCATACAGATCTTTGCCTTGATAAAGGCCAATTGTGGCCGAAACGTTGGCTTTTTTTGACTGTATGTCTGGTCTTCAATAAACAAACAAATAATTTCTTCGGAATAATTGACTCTTTTGATGTCCTCGGATTGATCTTTTATACTAGTATATTCTTTTCCTGAGGACAATAAGCTAATTGATCTATTGAATTTGATCCCCTTGATCTTTTTCATGTATGGCACAGAGCTAGAAATCTTGGCTCTCTTTGCTTAGGAAGCTCATCACCACTGATAGACTGTAACCTTAGCAATGAGCAGTAGACTATAAAATTAAATTTCAAAATTGTTTTTTACAAGTGCTGTGCAAATTTAAACATTTAGGAAGATGAGACAACCCCGTCAACCTGTGCGACCACCGCTCCATTAACTGTCTATAGGTGGGTCGATAGAACTTCAGTTGCCATAGAACTTTCTAACTTCAAAAAACAGCAGATTTTGATAAAAAAATGTAGTATTATATGGTGGTCAATGACACGAATACCAGCGTCAAAGAACACAATGCTCGAGTCCCCGTGTTATGTGACTCATAGGTGGTGACCCCCTCACTTTGATGTCCATGTGCCCTAATCACCCGTATTGATGGAGTTTGTGAAAAGTGAATTTTTAGAATCCGTGATCTCTTGACTTTTTTGCCTTTCTGATCTCTCTGACTTTTATATACAAACATAAAGAGAAGAGATACTTTCCTCTCATCTAATCACAATGCAGAATTTCCTTTTATATCTTCTTTATTGAATGAAACATGAATGATTTACGTTCTCTTTACAGATCGCTACGCCGGAGCCACTTATCTTTTATACGTCTTTTTTTACATCTCTAAATACTACGTTTATGAGATTATATAATCAATGTTTTTTGGGAGAAAGTAAGAAATCACATTGCTATTAAACTTAATGAACAGTCTAGTTCTTTACTGCGTCTGTAGATACATTGTAGTGTCACTCAGTATAATCTGTCTCACAGATGCACTTCTGGGGTTTTGCTTTAATGTTTAGTTTTATTTGATGTGAACTTTATTGGATGCCAATTTTTGGCGCACATGTTTACGAATGTAGAAATAATTTTTGCGTTAGAGGTAAAATAAAAAAAAAATGTTTAATATGAATGAACCCTATGAAGGAGTTTTCTCAGGTTCTTTTCTTCTGGAGCGCACCACTTCCTGACCCTCAGCTTCCTGACTGCCAGGACGATGTGCTCCTGAAGATTAACACTGATGATTAGCGGCACGCCACTGGTCTGAATTGAATGCTCTCACAAACTTTTAGCAGAGGCAGCTTTGCCTCCGCAGCATGGGAGATGCACACGGAGGTTAAAAATTGCCGGATCCAGTGAACCAACCAATTTGGATCTAAAGCATGGAACCTGCTAAGATTGCATGTTCCTTATCTATCCTAATATTGGTAACGGACCACTCTGAGACTGAAGGCTGGCAAGTTAGTCAATGAGCTTGTTACACACTTGCCCCGGGTCTGTTAGATTTTCTTGTGCTTCATGTCGGGCATTGCAAGTACCCCAGCGTGTTGTATTTCCTGGGCTTATCTAAGGCTCCCCAAGACACCCACCTGGGTCCTAGTATTGTTTTAAGACTTTCTCGATACTCTTTAGTTGCCTGTGCATAGTTCCAGTCCACAGTCATCAGGACGTCTCCTGACTATTGGTGATTTCCCATCCATGAGTTGCTAACCTGCAGTTTCCAGTAACCTTGCTACCTTGCTACCTACCAATGGTCTTAAGGATTTCACCTGGTTGTCTGTCGTTTCTAGTAACCTTGTTACCTTTCAGTTAAGGACCTCACCTGCTTGTCTGTGGTTTCTGGTGACCTTGCTACCTGTTTAGAACTAATCCCTTCACTGGCTCCCCACTGCCCAGAGACTCCAGTAAAAAACCCTAACCATGACGTACAAAGCCATCCACAACCTGTGTCCTCCATACATCTGTGACCTCGTCTCCCGGTACTTTCCTGCACACAACCTCTGATCCTCACAAAATCTCCTTCTCTACTCCCCTCTTATCTCCTCTTCCCACAATCGCATACAAGATTTCTCTCGTGCATCCCCCCTACTCTGGAATGCTCTACCACAACATATCAGACTCTCGCCTACCATCGAAACCTTCAAAAAGAACCTGAAGACCCACCTCTTCCGACAAGCCTACAACCTGCAGTAACCACCGATCGACCAAACCGCTGCACAACCAGCTCTAACCTACCTACTGTATTCTCACCCATCCCTTGTAGATTGTGAGCCCTCGCGGGCAGGGTACTCTCTCCTCCTGTACCAGTTGTGACTTGTATTGTTTAAGATTATTGTACTTGTTTTTATTATATATACCCCTCCTCACATGTAAAGCGCCATGGAATAAATGGCGCTATAACAATAAATAATAATAATAACTTCACCTGTTTGTCTGAGGTTTCCAGCAATGTTGCTGCCTGTCACTAGTCTTCAGGACTAAGCTTGTTTATAACATCCAGGACCCCTTTAAGATTTTCCGTTTGCTTCTACTTATGCGCCTGTGGCTTCCAGAATTTCTCCTGTCTGATTGTGACTTCCATAATCCATTTAAGATGTTGCAATTTTACCTATTTAAGAACTTGAGACACTCGTTTTAATAAATGTGATGCCGATCTGACCCTCTCTTCTGTAACTAATGTCATTTCTTAGTAGATGTGAGACAGTGTATGAGAAATCTGGCTTTTTCAGGGTGGACATACCAGGTGAATGTTGCTCCTGTGGTAGCAGATGTGACGGAAAAAGTAGTACCAGAAATTTAAATAAAATAAATTTCTTAAAAACGCAAAAAAAATGCGTTTTGTCTGTATCCAGCCTTCCTCAGGAGTATCTGACGAAGGCAAGTGACACCTGAGGAAGGCAGGATACAGACAAATCGCGTTGTGTTTTTAATACATTTATTTTATTTAATTTTTGCTACTACTTTTATCTGTCACGTCTGCTATCACAGGAGCGCCATTTACCTTGTATCTCCACCCTAATTACGCAATGCCGGGCCTCCCTTGGAGGATTGTCCAACAGCACACCACGTTGGCTGCACCTACTGGATTTAGTTTGTGTGCTCTTCCAGTTGTGCAGATATGTGCACACCTTCATCAGGTGGGAGAATTCACTATCATTGGTTCTAACAATTTTAATCCTACTGCGCTTATAAAAGTTCTATTTTCTCTCCTTTTTCACTTGAAGGAACTCCGCTTTTGGTATAAGTATGGCTTTAGGCTAAACGAACCTAAGCAACGGAATGGTCAGAGAAACTTTTACAAACTCTACTAAAATATTAAAAGGATTGGACAATTTCTAATTAAATTTGCAACTGTTCTAGAAATATCAATTTATTCCATTTATTTAGTCACGATAACTACCAGGGCACGATCACCATCCTTATTTCAGTATTGAAGAGCCCCATTACTGTATGGAACATGACAGAGGGGCATAAGAGCCGATCCGTCCATCAGCAGCTTTCACTGAATGAGGGCAGATTTTCGCTCCGAGTGTGATCCGACAAACCATCAGACCAATGTTATTTTATGAGAGTTAGTGACGAGCGGTCATGCGGAGCGCTTAGGAAGCAGCCCAGGGGTGGACAGAATGTCAGGTCTCTACCGCAGCTCCAGCCGAGAACCTCCAATGGAGGATGGGAGCAATGAAACAAAAGAAAACGGTCTTAGGAGCGCAGGAAAGAGACACAGACCACAGATGGGGGTTAAACCACAACGCGTTTCGACAGAGGATCCGTCTTCATCAGGTGGATGTTTTTCACCCGAAGAAGACGGATCCTCCGTCGAAATGCGTTGTGGTTAAACCCCATCTCTCATCTGTGTCTCTTTCCTGCACTCCTAAGACCGTTTTCCTTTGTTTCAATGTTATTCTATGGCCGATTTTCCGAGCCAGTCCAAAGAAAAAGCCTAGTATGCTCAAGTTTGATCTGATATTCCGAACGCACTTGGTCATGCCATTTAACGACTCAGTGGAAAACATCGAACAAGAGTTGGATGACGTCTGAGTGTGGTCCGATTTCCACGGACTGACAGAATGGAGAAGATGGAGATTTTTTTTCCATCTTGACCTCATCTAATGGAATCTAATCACACTCTGATCAAACTCCGATTTGCATCATTGTCCTGATTCTCTCAGAGGAGAGAAGATACGTTGGTGTGCACCTACCTTTACACAGAGACCGGTTTCTATCGGCACGCACCGTGTTATTGGAGGCAGATGATGGACGGTTCGGTCACATTCTCCTTCCTCATCAGTTTCCAGTAACATCACCTACGTTCCTCCTTAAGGCAGAGAACTAACATAAAAAAATGAAAACTTTTAGCTACAGATCAAACAAATGTAACATTTCAGTGAAAATCCGGCTTCTTTTCTTTTATTCAACCACATAGAAAACTGGAGGAGCCTCGTTCAGATGTCTCAGATCAATGAGGACTATCTACTTTTCTGCTATCTCGTTCTCGGAATCTTTTCCCATAAGAATGTGCTCGGAGAGGAGAAAGGCTCTGCGCCCCCATCGGCACAAATAAAGATATAGCTAATGAAAATACATGACAAGCCGTCACCGGACTCGGGCGACGCGGACTCCATTCGGCTCCGGAAATGTGGGGCCGCTGCTCCCCTCGCAAATAAACTAATGTTTGCTCAAGTAAAGAACTATCCTATTATAGCTGTGATTATTCCGGCCAGCGCGGCCTAATGTACCTTGAAATAAGTTTTTGATATGATGAAGTAATTTATGGAACTGGGTAAAGATGGAGCAGATGCCCCGCAAGTTTATAGAGGTTACTACATGGGGAATAATGAAATTATACTAAACAAAAAGGAATTAAATGAAGGGAATACTCATGAGGGATTAGAAATATTGCCTGTTTCGGAAAAGCCAAGATTTTAATTTGTTTGTGCCCTTTTTCTATAAACTCTGGACCTTTAGAATTATTAGGGAATTCTCTGGTTTCCATGGTAATGCATTCTTAAGAGTGATGCAGCCCGGGCTTATGCCGTCTTATAAATTCTAGCTCTCTGTCTTATTGTCTTTCTCATTTTCTCCTTCTTTATTGTCTTTTCTCTTTTCCTTTGGCCTTTAATGACTGCTTTGTGTCTTGATTTTTTTCTCTTTACTTTGCTTTCACCTATTGTTCTACTGTTACATTCTAGGGTGCTTTGTGTTCTTTCTTAAAACTTTTTGTGTTTATTTTACAATTATGCCTTTTATTTTCGACATGTGTGTTATTATTTTTTATTCTTTTTTTCTATTTTTGTCCATAATTTTAGACAATTGTTATAAAATTGAATTCTTCGTCCCTCAACATCATATTTACCAACATTTTCATGGCTAAATCTAGAACATTTAAATCCCACTCAAAATAATGCCCAAAATAGGTAAGGAACGGCTACTTTTGGGCAGACTTTACGCAACCCTCATCCATTTCTAGGCAAGGCCATGACCAAATTTGCTGGGATCTGTTTTTTTGTTTTTTTTAAAACATCTAGGATTACTGGTAACTGTGTGACACATTGACTTTAATTTTCTCCGAGACTTGAACCAACAATAGCCAAAACTGGGTGAGAGTACCTACTTTAACACCAACCTCACTTGTGGCATGTCCACACGATATGTGTCGAAAGTAGGGATAAGTGAATCAATTTGCGGCAAATTGAATTGGGGCTCACAATCTACATTGCCTATCAGTAGGTCTTTGGAGTATGGGAGGAAACCGGAGAACCTAGACTGGTCCTGGCTACACCTGCCGTGCCAATCGGTATATCTGCTCTACCCTTGTGCAGCTGTGGTTCCAGTCTTCCTGCCATGCCTGGTTGTATCCACCTACTGGGTGGTTCCAGCTACCTGCTTGGGGTCAGCTGCCGTGTGTCCATGGTCTATCTTGAAGTAGCACCTAGCGTCCATCGGGAGCCAAACCCAACACCACCATCAGGGGCTCCAGTGACCAGTCCAGTTACGCCCCTCCAGGCTCTCCTCAGACCACGGCACTACGGCTGCCGTGTGTCCATGGTCTATCTTGAAGTAGCACCTAGCGTCCATCGGGAGCCAAACCCAACACCACCATCATAGGCTCCAGTGACCAGTCCAGTTACGCCCCTCCAGGCTCTTCTCGGACCACGGCACTACGGTTCCACCACTCCCATCGCATGAACTTTATTTTAACAGCTCTGGCTGTGTACAACGCTGAGGTTATCCAGAGAGCTTCTAATCTGCATTGTTGATATTTTTCCCCTTCATTTTTTATTATGCGCAATATTGTCATTCCTTTCCCGTCATGTTTCTTCCATTCTCCTACATGCAGCTCCACTCGGAATTTATTATTGTTTTACAACCGTTTTTTTTTATCGTTCTTTTGCTTTCAATCTCCCGGTTCTACCTTCAATCACACTTTTTCTCATTCTCCGACAGTAAATCAACAAGTTTCCTTCGAGGAACATTTACATAACGAGACACACTCAACACTGTGTGCTTTAATGAACAAATTAGGAAAATAAAGTGCTCCATTTTACTGTCACATCCGTTGTATATGTTGACCCGTAAGCAATATATCATAAACAGCTTTGTCTGCAAATTTCCACCGCCGCTCACGTGCACGGTAATATTTATTATATATGTTGCCCTTTTCAGCACATTCGAGATTTAACGGTGAGATCTTTTTTTTATATTATTTCTTAGTTATGTATAGTAGATTGCCAATTAAAAAGATTCCCTCCTGGGAGATTTTCTGCGTAATCGGACAAAGTGGAGACCTTTCAGGAGTTGGTTGAGAATCCGTAACCCCTGTTCATCCAACACCCAACCTTATATGTTTTCCACCAAAGCAAAATTTCATATTTCCAACTGTCTGATGAAAAAAAGAAGTAAAAGGCTATCATATAAAACCTTCTTTGTCTTTTTATTTTAAGTCATCATGTAAAGTCCGCACAACGGGGGAATCAGCTTATTTTACATGAACAATGCCTATTTTGAACATAAAATCCCTTTAAGAAACAACGTAACAATCTAAATTAATTCCAAAGGATAAAATGGGTCATTTAATTCCTTTTCATTTTCAGCATTTCTCACCGTCATTGAGTTATTATTTTATTTTCAAGATTCGTTGGCTGATCGAGATTTTGCCTCCATACAAGTTTAGTGCCACCAACTGGTCGATAAAACAAGCAATAACCCATAGCATATAAACTGCAGTCACTGGTGTACATACGGCAAAGAGGAAAATGGGCATAATATACCTACAGTGCTGGAAAATACTCGGATTTTCTTAATGAGAATTTGTGAGCAGGTTTTGGCTATGTAATCTGAGAGCAGCACAATATCGGAGAAGTCACCCTGATTCCAGTGATGGGTCATTTATTGGGCTGTGCTTTGCTGTTTCGATAAAATCAGTGTTTTATCAGCAGATTATCACTACAGGACTAGGTGTCTCGTGCCTCCTAGTCCAACCATGCCTCCACCACCGATTAGCAGCTTTTTGTAAATATACAATGTAAACAGAAAGTTGCCAATCAGTGATATGGGCGGGATTATACACAGAAAGGTGCCAATCAGTGATGTGGGTGGGATTATACACAGAAAGCTGCCAATCGGTAGTGTGGGTTGGATTAAACACAGGATACTGCCAATCAGTGGTGTGGGCGGGGTTATACATCGCTCAGCATTCGAGCTCTGCTAGATCTGCAGCTGAGAAAACTGTGATTCTATCACAACTGCTACACCCAGTAAACTAAGTGATACATCGCTAGAATCAGGGTTTCGGCACCTACATTACACTGTTGTCAGGTTACATAGCAAAAACTTACTAACACATTTCCTTTATCATGGAGGGTCCTGAAGGTTTGTGCACACACAATGTCTTTTTCTGGTGGATTCCGCCTGAATAAGCACTAAAAAAAAAAAAAGAGTATATACACCGCAATGTCAAAACGATTTGCTGTGCACATGTTCCGTCTTTTTTCATGTCTTCGAAAGCCATGAAACAGCTAAAAGGAGTGACAGGTCTATACTTCTGGCATCTTCCGCTTGGAAGGTAATCGAGATACATTACCTATCTGCAGGATAGATGACAAATGTACTATCGCTATGGGTCCTAACACTTTAAATCTAATCAATCCCGAGAACAGGGTCCCAAAGTTCCCTATGTGAAGTGGGCAGTAGTGAGCATGCGCAACCATTGCTAAATTTATTGTCACACATACTCGCTGCCGCTCCATTCATATTCAGGACCACGGTCCATCCCTCTTGAAATCAAGGTGATCATATAGTTATCATCTATCCCGTGGATAGAAAAAATTTTGCTTTAGGGAAATTTTTTTTCAAACTCTGGTTTTGCCTACAGCCTTTACCTTTTTGTTATTGCACACACACATTTAGATATTTAGTGTACTGTTTATCTAGGTAGCTTGCTGCTTACGTCATGTACATTGTGATCACAGGATGTCCCACCAGACTTATACCAATAAGCTTTGAATTGCAAAGGGACTTGGCAGTAAAGTTTCGCTTTCCCTGTAGCGCCACTACAGGAGAAATAAAGTATTACATTGAACAATGGTTAGGCGGTTTATGTAACTTATGTTAACTGGGTTCCTTAACTACGGAAGAATCTCAATATTGTCAACCTGAATAATCACCCTATTGACCCCAAAGTATCCCTCTTAGAGACCCCAGTGATATACATGTGTCTTCTGTCAAGCAGCTCCTTCATAGATTCATATATAGGACTTAAGAAAGTGGCGGTCATGTCTCACCGGGAAACTTGCATGAGAAATTACTCACTCAGTTAGGAACTACAAACAGACTTATTTAGGAGCCCACAATGGCACGCTGGTATTCTACCTTTCACACCTTGTACGGATGCGATTTTTCTTACAGAAGCCTCCAAGTTGCATGCATGGGAGGACTTGCTGGCCGGTGGAGCGAGGTTAGAGGAGAGATGTCACCAAGTTGAGTCAGAACAAGAGATTTGAAAACAAGGACAGAATTGGAAACTAAAAGTGTAGTCCGGGAATAGCTTGTTCAAGTTTAGGGGACCAGGCAGAGACGTCAGGCAAAAGTGTAGTCAGATAGTCCAAGGGACAAATTCTGAAGATGGAAAAGAAATCTGGTCAAATCAGAGAGGGTCAATACAATATAAGAATACCAAAGCTGAATTACACTGCAATAGCTGGCAAAGAGCAGTAGATTGTGGGAATCTGAAACGGTCCCAGTTCTCCTCCATTGGACCCTGCACCTATCCAGCCATTGGTATGTTGTCCAACCTCAACCTTGACCGGTCAGAAGGACCTTCATAAATATGCATTACATTTTCATTATCATAGGTGAGCACTGAAGTCAACGCCGCCTTGTTTCAGATCAACTGAAGGAGTGCCCATCTAGAAAATTCCCCGAGGGTATGCGCACACATCTTTGTCATGTCGATTCCACCTGAAATCCACCTAAAAAGGTACCGCAACAACACAGCAAAAAAAATTTAGCATATTGCACAGCAATGCTGAAAAGAAATTGCTATGTACATTTTCCCATCTTTTTGATTCCAGAACCGTGAAGTGGTAACAAAAAGTAACATGATCATTCTTTGGGCAACTTCTGTAGTGAAGTCGTTGCCCCCTATAGTGTAAAAGGAGGAGAACAGATGCCGGCGAAATTGACGGCAAAGCTGCTTCAGGAAATAGATCGCCGGCATTTTCCTGGAGTGGCCTGCCTAAAAAAACTAACATTAGTCACTACTCACAATATACACCATGAGGCTGGTTAGTCAAGAGGTCCGAGGCGCATAGCAAATGTGGTGCCAATATTCAAAAAGGGCTCTAAAAGTGAACCTGGAAATTATAGGCCAGTAAGTCTAACCTCTATTGTTGGTAAAATATTTGAAGGGTTTCTGAGGGATGTTATTCTGGATTAGCTCAATGAGAATAACTGTTTAACTCCATATCAGCATGGGTTTATGAGAAATCGCTCCTGTCAAACCAATCTAATCAGTTTTTATGAAGAGGTAAGCTATAGGCTGGACCACGGTGAGTCATTGGACGTGGTATATCTCGATTTTTCCAAAGCGTTTGATACCGTGCCGCACAAGAGGTTGGTACACAAAATGAGAATGCTTGGTCTGGGGGAAAATGTGTGTAAATGGGTTAGTAACTGGCTTAGTGATAGAAAGCAGAGGGTGGTTATAAATGGTATAGTCTCTAACTGGGTCGCTGTGACCAGTGGGGTACCGCAGGGGTCGGTATTGGGACCTGTTCTCTTCAACATATTCATTAATGATCTGGTAGAAGGTTTACACAGTAAGATATCGATATTTGCAGATGATACAAAACTATGTAAAGCAGTTAATACAAGAGAAGATAGTATTCTGCTACAGATGGATCTGGATAAGTTGGAAACTTGGGCTGAAAGGTGGCAGATGAGGTTTAACAATGATAAATGTAAGGTTATACACATGGGAAGAAGGAATCAATATCACCATTACACACTGAACGGGAAACCACTGGGTAAATCTGACAGGGAGAAGGACTTGGGGATCCTAGTTAATGATAAACTTACCTGGAGCAGCCAGTGCCAGGCAGCAGCTGCCAAGGCAAACAGGATCATGGGCTGCATTAAAAGAGGTCTGGATACACATGATGAGAGCATTATACTGCCTCTGTACAAATCCCTAGTTAGACCGCACATGGAGTACTGTGTCCAGTTTTGGGCACCGGTGCTCAGGAAGGATATAATGGAACTAGAGAGAGTACAAAGGAGGGCAACAAAATTAATAAAGGGGATGGGAGAACTACAATACCCAGATAGATTAGCGAAATTAGGATTATTTAGTCTAGAAAAAAGACGACTGAGGGGCGATCTAATAACCATGTATAAGTATATAAGGGGACAATACAAATATCTCGCTGAGGATCTGTTTATACCAAGGAAGGTGACGGGCACAAGGGGGCATTCTTTGCGTCTGGAGGAGAGAAGGTTTTTCCACCAACATAGAAGAGGATTCTTTACTGTTAGGGCGGTGAGAATCTGGAATTGCTTGCCTGAGGAGGTGGTGATGGCGAACTCAGTCGAGGGGTTCAAGAGAGGCCTGGATGTCTTCCTGGAGCAGAACAATATTGTATCATACAATTAGGTTCTGTAGAAGGACGTAGATCTGGGGATTTATTATGATGGAATATAGGCTGAACTGGATGGACAAATGTCTTTTTTCGGCCTTACTATGTTACTATGTTACTATGAGGTCAAAAGCCACGAGAGTACGTCACAGACAGAGGGGCGAGATGAAGGCATAGTCACTAAACAATCCGAGGTCAATATTCCAGGAAAGTAGTGGATCAAAGCAAAAGGGCTAGGCAAACGGATGGTCAAAACAAATCCTAGGTCAAGCAGCAAAGATCAGAATACCAGACATGGAGAATAGAGAACACAATGGAGCAAAGCTACAATTGGCAGTAACATAAGGCAAAGAGCTGGCTAAATAGTCAATACTCTAGACAAGAGACACATGGGTGAAGCTCCGGCACACCCTGGCCCTGATTGGATGGCTAAACTGTCACTTCAAACACTGACAGCTCAGCACGCCCCAGCATCTGATTGGACGGCTGAGCTGTCCATCAGCAAACTGACAGCTGAGCACGCCCCTGTCCTAGATTGGACGGCAGAACTGTCAATCACTGCATCCAGACACACTGATAGGAGGAATTGTTACGAAAACTCAATGACTCTAGCACTGACGTTGTGTGTCCATACCCAATGGGTGGATTTGGGGATTTGATTAACTCAAAGAAATATTTAAATACATATTTTTTTTACCATAAATATCATTTTATCGAAAAAATATATATTTGAAAATAAAGTTTCTAACCCAGAAAACCCATTTTTTAATGTATTTCTTTATTTACTTTTTGTAACATTATCCTTTGCGAGAATATCAAAGCTCTTATTGATATAGAAATGATTATTCATTTCTCATAAAAAAAATAAAAAACAAACATACATAGCCCAAAGTAATTAAATTCCGGTTCAGGGCAGCTGCAGATTAACATACCAATTACTTTAGAACACATTATCTCTGCCTGTTTTCACATTATTAAAATTAATCAGCGTATTAAGAGGGAGAACCCCAGCTTGTAAGCGACATACTTACTAAGCGCATCGCCCTCTATTTGCATATAAAGGAATTTGCACAATGATTGGGGGTTGGGAGAGCGCCAAAGTTCGCTCGAAACGTAAACAAGCAATCCTCAATACTGACGCGATTAATGTCAGTCGGCGTCGATACTGTGTTCTCGGTATATGCTCAGGTTGCAAGCAATTAGGGAAGCGACAAGAGATGAGTAAATGTCCCATTGTTCACGCTGCACAAAAAGTAGAGTCATTAATTCTCTAATTCTCTTTTTTTTAATTATATTTTTCCTTCTTCTAGCTATTTATTTAAAAGTTATGAAAAAACACGCCGTGCTTTGTATCATTTGCTCTTTTTTTTTTTTATTTGATTTGATTTTACTTTTTAATACTACAATTCTTTTCGGATTATACGTTCAACCCCAAAAGCAAATGCACATATTAGATCCTGAGTCTTCGTAGATTATTTTTGCATATATCTGAATATGTGGAGGATCAAAATTTGTGCAAAATTTCACATTTCAACTTTTCAAAGAAATGCTTAGAGATTTGTTTATGTATTGGCTTTCCAGTCCCAGTGTCTTGCTCAGGCTAGTGGTGTATGGTTGGTTACTGCTGGCTCTCCAGCCAAGCCCTTAGTAACCAGTCATATTCAGGTGCAGTCCAGCACTCTGGAGTCTAAGTCCAGAGATCACCGTACTGAGCATGTCCGTGAGGTGGCATCTTCTCATTGGTGGTCAGATGTCAGCTGCTCTGGTCATGTGGCAGTACTGGATTGGTCCACAGGCAAGGTCCTGTCCAACTGGACATAAGCCTAGTGTATAAAAGGCTCTCAGTGGCACATGCCAGTGTGCTAGTATCATTTATGTGTGGCTTTTACGAGTGGATACTTTACCACTCTGTCTGCATGTGTTTTGTGTCTGTCTAGCCTTGGGACTGTACATGTAGGCAGGCAGCTAGCGTCAGTGGGGGCAATTAGCTGTTAGCTTAGCATCTGGTTCCTACATGTATGCGGTTAGCACAGTAGAGTTCCAGAGCAAGCACAACCCTAGTCAGGGTATTATACAGATCATGTGTTCCATTTTTGTGTGCGAGTGACATAGCTCAGTTGCAGAGCATCTCTTTTGTTTCTGTGTGCGAGTGACCCAGCACAGTTGCAGAGCATCTATTCCATTTCTGGGTGTGAGTGACACAGCTCAGTTGTAAAGCATCTCTTTAGTTTCTGTGTGCAAGTGACACAGCTCAGTTGCAGAGCATCTGTTCCATTTCTGGGTGTGAGTGACACAGCTCAGTTGCAGAGCATCTGTTTCATTTCTGTGTGCGAGTGACACAGCTCCGTTGCAAAGCATCTCTTTAGTTTCTGTGTGAGAGTGACACATCTCAGTTGCAGAACATCTGTTTCTTTTCTGTGTGTGAGTTAAGTTCATGTGCTGTTCACACTGAGTGGCGTTCAACTCAGTGTGTACGGTTAATCGCCCGCCGTGTATTCCGTCATTGTTTACTAGCAGCAGTTTTCCATCTCTGCATGGTCGACCCCGGGTTTGCGATTGCGCTTCATGATTTATTTTACTTAGCACAATCCGCTAACCCTAACACTATGTAATATATCTCATCAGATAAATCTGCTTCCTTTGCCTCCTGGATTGATCTTTCACTCTCAATTCATGGGCAAAAATTTAAAACCTGTCTTCAGCGAAGACTTTCCCATTACTGAGAGAGGAGATGACAATTGGCGCTTTTAAAATTCCATGTAGAGGCTGACACATTCTGCTGCACGTTCTCCAGTTATAGCTTTCCAGAAAACTTTATGAGCACCAACTGTCAGCTCCTATCTCAGCAATGGGAAAATCTATGTTAACTGAAGACAAGTTTTACCCATAAATTGAGAATATTGAAAATTGAAGAATGAAGATCAGCCCAGGGGGAGAAAAAAGTAGATTTTTCTGATACAATTGCAAAGTTTCTTACTTTCATGTGTATTGTTGATTAAAAGATAAGTAAATAGATAAAACGACGGTTACTGTCTCCTAGATTTTGCAGTGCCATGTGTGGCTATATGGTGTCTCCTTTGAAGGTGCTGTATTGTGGCTTCTGGAGAACAGCTCAGTTACACAGAATCCGATGGAGCATGGGACAATTTTTTTCTGTTGGATTCACACAAGTAAGCATGTTAGGTTCCTGCATGCTTTCATCAATGCTGAAATGGGACTCCATACTAAGCCATTCTACTGTTCGAGATTTCTTTTTTTCCCTTGCTGTTGACTTTATGCAAAGGCTTCCATGGAGAAAATAGCATCACAGAAGTATTATTGAATTTGTTTAATTGAAATTAGCTTTCCAAAGAAGTCACTAAGCAAAACAGAAAATAACAAATATTAACAATATTATTTATGTCAAAAGAAACCTTCATATACGCCAATATTCATAAAAAAAGTTAACAGCAATGATAATAACTTATATTCATTTAAATATATTAGGCTGTGTGCACATGTTACTGATTTTTTGCAGGTTTTTTTGCATTTTTTCGCTATAACAACGCTATAAAACCGAAAAAAAAAACCAGCATACATTATGCATCCCATCATTTAGAATGAATTCCGCAATTTTTGTGCACAAGATGCGTTTTTTTTTCTGCAAAAAAACGCATCGCGGTAAAAAAACGCATCATGTTCATTCATTTTGCGGATTTTTTGCAGATTTCCCACGATATCATTGCAAAAAACGCGTCAAAAACGTGCAGAAAAACGCGAAAAAAACACACGCGGATTTCTTGCAGAAAATGTCCTGTTTTGCTCAGGAAATTTCTGCAAGAAAAAGATAAATAGTCAATTTCATTCAATCATAATAGAATAGTCACATAAAAGTTAAAAACACACTGAGTGTAAACAGGAAGAGGACATAACATAGCAGGAGGAGAGGACATACAGAGGGTATATTGATGATATATATAATCCACTTAACATGAGTATATACAAAAGAGTGCTTAGTGGCAGCAAAAATGAGTGTATCCATAGGAGTTTACAAGCACAATGCACCACAACAAAAGTACAAAAGTATAGGGTCATCTCTTTCTGCTACAACGGCACCAGGCCCTAAAGTCAGTTTCGCTGCTAGACTTCAGCAAGGGTGCATATTAGGTTCCTGTTTGCTGTTTTTTCCTTGCTACTGACTTTATGAAAAGAAATATAGTATTATATATAGACAGAAATAACAGTCACAAGCTCTCAATATAAGTCTATGAGATACAGAAATAAGCAACAAATAAAGTAGCACTCTGTAACGCCATAGCATGCAAATATGAAATATATTGGAATTGCTTTACTGCTCTAGAAAACAGGAAAATACGCAGATACTTAGCACATAAATTGATCAATTCATGTGTGTCCAGCAGCCACGACAAGGCGATCCTCATTGCTGGTAACCTGATCTAATTTGATTCCTTTCCTGGGCTATTAGTCTACATTTATATGGGTAGGTAGGATTAATAAATGCTCTAGGCTGATGGGTAAAGCGCTCCATCAGAAAGCCTATGTATAACTATCAGACTGATCATCACTTCCAAACAGAGAACAGGCGTGAACAGGTCCAAACTAAGAGTTGCCACCTTCAAATATAACTAATAAATAAAGCTGCGCTCTGTAACGCTATATCATGCAAACATAAAATATATGAAATTAGAATTACATTATTGCTCTGGAAAATAGGAAAAAATGAAAATATTTAGGGCATAAATTGGCCTCATGTATGCCCAGCAGCCAACGACAAGGCAATCCTCTTTGTTGGGAACCTAACCTTATGCAATATTTGTTTGAGGGCCAGAAAAGTGGTCTCGAGATTGCTCCAACAAACACTTGAACGATCCGGTAGGTCATAAACCGCTTGAAACAGATGGGAGTAACAGTGATAGTAGATGACGACGGCAGCGGATAAGTATAATAGTAGGGGCAGGGACCTTAGATTGGAAGCACAACTCCAGTACTAAAAAAAAACCTGGGATGATACTTTAACTGGAACAAATCAAATAACCAGAAAAAGGTTATGGTCGATCCGTTTTCTTTCTTTTTTTAATTCAAAATGAATTCAATTTGCTTAAAATCGATTCTTTCATCTCCAATATGGGTTGGCCATAGTCCGTCCGCATTCTTGTAACATGAAGAGCAAAGCACCAATTAATTTTGCAAAAACATTTTGCTCCCTTTATTTGCTAGAACCCTCTGAAAGTTTAATATCGCAGAACATGTAACATTATGATCTTTTATACTATTAATATCACTTCTGCTGTAGTTTTTGAAAAGTAACATGAATAAACTTTTGTATTCTGGATTCTTCTCTTACACAATTGTCATTGATTTGCTCCAACAACAGAAATCGTTTTGCCACAAGGATGAGCAGTTCCCAGGGCTTCTAAATAATGAATTCCTCTTCTTTATCCTCCCGAGCATTCCATTCCGAATGTAATGGAGAAACCAAAGGGAAACACTGATGTAAACAAGCCCAAAAATGAAACAAAATCTAACAAAACGATTCCTAATTTATTCTCGGTGGGTTTCCAAAAATTAGCTATCAAAAGACCTACTCTACTCCAAGAAAAAAAATGTAAGCCAATATCAATGTGGGACTCTGCGCCCCATGAGACATTGCAGTTTAATCTGCATCCACTACATTACAAGCTCTATTGTGTGATTTACAGGATACACAAAACAGTCTTTCCTTTTTCCCCTAAGACTCGCGCATCAATGTCTATAAAGCGTGAGTTATCTCATGAAACAAAATACTTGTTACAATCTGCCGCAGTGCTTGCACCAAGTCCTGCTGCTTCCCTGGCTGTCGCAGCTGTGTCTTCTTGTGCCAGTCAGCAATGAGCTGAAAATCCTCTCAATTTTGAAAAGTAATACAACGGGCGACATCTGGTCAGGCTCTCAGGAAGCCGCGAAAGTTCTGAGGTGTCGTGCTGCGCCTAGGAGAGTAGAATGCAATATTACAAATGAAAAGAAAAGACTTCAACAATGAAGACCGTCAAGGGACGTCGCTCTCCAGAAGAAGAATAAGTGAAATTCCATTCCTAGGGATGAGGAAGGCAGCGAAGCTATGGTAGGAGGCTTGTGTTTGGTTTTTGATGGACAGTTAGATGATTCCACATGATAATTAGAAAACAAGCATTTAAGGAACCTGGAAAGAACCTAAATGGATCTTGTAATTCATATGTAGGACCTTTTTTACGTTTGGGTTTTTTGGTAGACTAGAGTTGAGCAAAAAAGACTAGTAGACCCTTGACTGTTTTCCACTCGATAGCATCCTTGGTGCCTCTTGGAATTACTCAACCCTCACAACAAGATGTCCCATCCGAATGTAAGTCATGACTTTAGTGACTAGGCTTCATGCAACGTCGTGACAATTTGGGGGAACCACGTTAGCCACTCAGGATGCCAGCATTTGAGTGCACAAATGAGGACGTTCCTATTTTAACTCAACCTAAATCTCTCAACCACAAAGAAATGAGCCGGAGCACAAGTTAGTACACATGCAATGTATAAGAGCATGTTCACACTGTGGCCATTCAACATACTAAACCAAAGAAGGAAACTAAATGAGCAAATGCCCTAAAGTAAGTAAATCGATAAATAATAATAGTATGTGTAATTAACACAGAGAACTTAGTAAACACTACTTTTAATTAAAAAAAAGAGTAAAAGCCATACCACCACAACAAGGTGTTCCCCAAACGGGATGGTCCTATGCTCTAGTACAGGATGGGGAACATTATACTAGGAAGAGGCCAGGATGGGGTGAGGATATTATTACTAGATTGGGCTCAGGATAATGTTCTCCACATTATACCAGGAAGGGGCTCAAGATGGAGAAGATTATGGCAGTAAATAGTCCAGCATGGAGAATATCATACCAGAAAGGGCCTCAGGTTGGGAATCATTAGACCAAGAAGTGGGCCAAGATGTGGGGCATGATACCAGAAAGGGGCTCTGGATGGGGAATATTATTCCAGAAAGGTGCCGATCATAGAGAATATTATACCAGATAGGTGTTCAGGTTGGGGAACATTATACCAGGATGGGGAAATTATTTTAGGAAGGGTCTCAGGGTGTCTAGTATACATGTTCCCGGAACAGTATACTAGGAAGAGGCCAGGATGGGGTGGGGGAATTATTATTGGAATGAGCTCAGGATAATATCCTCCACATTATACAGGGAAGGGGCACAGGATGGGGAACATTATACCAAGAAGAGTTCTAGGATGGAGAACATCATACCAGAAAGAGGTTCAGGTTGAGGATCATTATACAAGAAAGTGGGCCAGGATGGTGGACATTGTACCAGGAAGGGTCTCAGGATGGGAAATAATATACCAGGAAATGGCCCAAGATAGGAGATGTTATACCAGATTGGGGGTTCAGGTTTGGGAGTATTATACCAGGATGGGGCCCAGGATGGGGGACATTATTATATGGGGGCAAAAAAATCATTTTTTAAATAGCACAATAGAACCTAGAATACTATGAGGGTCCATACGTCTGATCAACGTGCAGGTGAGGGCCCAGGTACAAATTTTCACTGGGGCACATTGGAATCTAGTTACGCTCCTGAATGCAGCTGTTGTCTGTTGTTTATTGTATGTCTTGCTTTGATCATTATAATCTGAGCTCTTAGCGAGTGTCACTTCTACCTGAATATTATATTCATATTAGGTTCCATAGAGCAGTATAAAGGGAATTCAGAAGTCCAGTGAGGAGATGAGATGTAGTGCTGCCCTTTAACGGGCCATTTCTCAGGTAGCATGCTGTGGAGTTCTTAGAAACAATTGACACAAATTACTGCAGACAGATGGTGACTTCGAGGGAATTGACTTAAGCAGAGACAACCACAAATGTCTGTAAGCCAATAGAGTTAGCAGAATATTCCGGAGAGAAAAGTTTTGCTTAAATTGGTTGCACTACGCCATACACAACGTAGGATAGAGCAAATTAGCATCTACTATCAGGGCGCTAATTCACCAGTTGACTCGCCCAGTGTTCCCCCGTCAACGGAAGTCACTCGGGCCCGGGCACACGACAGAGATCAGACGTCACGTGCTCCATCACTGACTGACAGCTGGAGTGAATCTTCACACAGGGCTACCAGCCAGTCCAAACAAAAGGAGCCGGAGTTCCTGCATTAACCGGAGTCACTCGGCCAGAGTCAGATAGACCTGAGTGTTTTCTTTCTAGTGAACTCCCTGAGGTGGGCTCAGTGGATGGTGGAATATGGGTTCCCGAAACAGACTCAACTGACAGTGGAATATGGGTCCCTGGGGAAGAGCTCAGAGGACGGGAAAATGAGATTATTAATGGGCTTGACATTTTTCTATCCAGAATATAGCAGTCGTCTATTAAACTCTAGCTTTGCATGTGTTTTTTCACCCACTGCAAATTCAGTCAAACACTAAAAATGTCCAGTAACCTAAAATCTGCATGCGAATTCCACAAAATATTACATCAAAAGATCAAACAAGAGGTTTAACTAGGTAGAGTGTGGGCCCCTTTTCAATCATTGCCGTTCAAAAATATTAAGAATCTCGCCATTAGGCATAATTCCTAAAAAAGAGCCCAAAAAATATTGGCTAATCCATCATCTGTTAGGCGAAATTAGTTAACGCCGCAACCCCCCCAGACAAAGCTTCCGCAGACGAATCTTCTGTGATGTACTCATCCTTCAGCAAGGTGGTGTAATTAGTCCACAAAGCTGGGCTCGGTGTTCCGCTGGCTAATTCTGACATATAGTCAGCATTCCGCCTATTACCCATGCACCCCTAATACTTCCACCTGTTGGGTTGCAATGTGGACCAGCACTATTATTTTGATATCTGCCTACCGATAGAATGTTTCTCTCCGTGTTACTACTTGGTTTTACTCAGTACTTTCCTGGACTGGGTAGTCAGTTATGAGACAGGCAGCAATGCGCTGATTCACTACCTCGATGTATTTTTGTTTGTCGGGCCCCCCCCCCCCAAAAAAAAAATAAATAAATTTGTGTCTCGGCACTTCAGCGTGCCGCTATCACCTGAAAAGACTGCTCACTAGTGTTGAGCGATACCGTCCGATACTTGAAAGTATCGGTATCGGATAGTATCGGCCGATACCCGAAAAATATCGGATATCGCCGATACCGATATCCGATACCAATACAAGTCAATGGGACATCAAGTATCGGAATGTATCCTCATGGATCCCAGGGTCTGAAGGAGAGGAAACTCTCCTTCAGGCCCTGGGATCCATATTAAAGTGTAAAATAAAGAATTAAAATAAAAAATATTGTTATATTCACCTCTCCGGCGGCCCCTGGACATCAGCGGGAGGATCCGGCGTCCGGCACGGCTTCTTTCTTCAAAATGCGCGCCTTTAGGACCTGTGGAATGACGTCCCGGCTTCTGATTGGTCGCGTGCCGCCCATGTGACCGCCACGCGACCAATCAGAAGCCGCGACGTCATTCCTCAGGTCCTAAAAGGCGCTCATTCTAGGACTTTAGCTGAGGAATGATGTCGCGGCTTCTGATTGGTCGCGTGGCGGTCACATGGGCGGCACGCGACCAATCAGAAGCCGGGACGTCATACCACAGGTCCTAAAGGCGCGCATTTTGAAGAAAGAAGCCGTGCCGGACGCCGGTTCCTCGCGCAGATGTCCAGGGGCCGCCGGAGAGGTGAATATAACAATATTTTTTATTTTAATTCTTTATTTTACACTTCCGATACCGATACCCGATATCACAAAAATATCGGATCTCGGTATCGGAATTCCGATACCGCAAGTATCGGCCGATACCCGATACTTGCGGTATCGGAATGCTCAACACTACTGCTCACGTAACGTACCGCCTCTCTTAGGCATCAAAATAGACACCACTTTCGCTTACCATCAGAAAAATTACAGAAAACACTGCTAATGGTAGAAAGCTTCGGTGAAGTTAAAAAAAAGTCACCCTTCAACAGATGCAGTCCTTACTGGGTTTGCTGACATTTGCCGTGTAATGCCGGGCTGCAGAGCCTTCTCTCGATGATTGTCACTGGCATTAATTAGAATCACTCACTTCTTGAAAGCAGACTTACTAGTCTGGAAAACATTCCTACAGTCCTACAAAGGTTTCCTTTCCACCTTGAACATGTCCGATTTGGTCTTATCTTGGAAGCTAAGCAAGATCAGGCCTGATTAGTACTTGGAGGGGAAACCATCTGGGATTACCTGGTGCTGTCAGCTAGCTGTAATTATTGACAAATAACAAGCTGGGGATGTGATCCAGCCCTGTTAGAAATATTTTGCAATTGTATCTTCAGGGGAGCTATGGGGTACTCTGTAGGAAAACACAAGCATCCGATTTTAACGAAAGGTCCAGGAACTTAAAACACCTTACACAATATGTCTTCTGCATCCTCACCTTTACTCGCTCTGATGCCGGCTAGCACTACTATGCTTGAATCTCAACATCTTGTGTCAAGCCTGAGTAAGGTCAGATGTAGACGATAATCTTGTTAACTCAAATGTATCTTCCAATTAGCAGGCCTTCAAAGTCCTTCTCCCCAAGGTGCAACCATCATGTGTCCAGTGTCCTCCATCCCGATGGGACACAGTGGCCAATCACTGATGTCCTTAATCCGCGCTTTGGTTACACTGGCTACCTGGCAGGTCTACGGTAAGGCGTGAGAAGAGTGATGCTCTCCAATTCACGGTAGGCCGGTCGATAAGTGCGATCGAACGAGATATGAGGTGTGCGTAGAATATTTAAATCAGCTCAGGGAAAAAGGTGGATCGGGTACATCGGCGCAACAGCATTTATCGGGAATAGCCTTTTTATTGCAATTAATGGGCTGGGCAGACGTTACTAAATCCCCTTTTATCAAACAAGCCGTAAAAAGGCAGCAGAAGGCTCCATCCAAGTCAGGGTGAGATTTGCGATGCGCGTGTTAAATCGGCTGCCAGTGATTGACAACTGAATTTAACTGGCTAACAGCAGCAGGTGGATCTCAGATCCACACGCGGCTGTTAGAAGAACTTTATGGCTGATTACATCAGATGTCATGGGTAGGGAAAGATGCTGGCTCAGTGACGCATCAAAGGTAGGGACACAGACGATGACGTAAATGTACGTCATATGTCAGGAAAGGTTTAAAGTGGTCTCAACATGCAGTCTTGGCTTTCTGCTTGAGCAACTGATGATGGGCCGGAACTCTACACTCCTTACGGCTCATGCATGTGTCCATGCAAATCGGCTGCGGCCAGTCCGTGCAGCCGGACGTCTGCATGCGTCTAAAGTTGAGCAATTTCCTCAATCCAAGCAGCTTCAGATAGGAGCGTGCAAGCTCTACAGTATAGGGTTTGTGGCGTGATTCGCTCCATCTTTGGAGACCCAGGCAACAATCAGTAAAATTTCAATTGAAAATCCCTCCATTCTTGAAAGCAAAAAGGATTATTAACAAGAGATAAATTGCAAAATATTCTGCTTTTACAACTCTAATCATTTATGATGACTGTACGGTGGCTCAGTTGTTAGTTGTTATAGCGCTGGGATCCTGAGTTCAAATCTGACCAAGGACAACATCTGCAAAGAGTTTGTATGTTCTCCCCGTGTTGGCAGGGGTTTCTTCCAAGTTTTCCAGTTTTCTCCCACACTCCAAAGACATACTGATAGGACCATTAGATTGTGAGCCCCAATGTGCACAGCGATGATAATGTCTGCAAAGTGCTGTGGAAATTAATGGGGCTATATAAGTGAGTAAAAATGTATAAATAAATGATGATGTTGGAAAGCCCCTTTCATATAAAAAGCCAATAAATATACATCATCAATGTCACCAGAAGTGAGTTCACGTATATGTAAAGCACAATACCGCTGGTGAAAGTGGTAACCCCCAACGTGAGACAAAAAAAAAGAAAATATTTCGGTTCAAGGATTGTATTATCAAGGCTTATACTTAAATCTGTGCATTATTTTTAGATTTTTTTAGTTCCTGGTAAATGTTAATCAAACAAAACTTTGGTGCAAATGAACTTTTTTTTGCATTAAAAAAGTTACAGTCGTGACAGAAGTAAAATAGAAAATAATTTTGGGGAATTATAGAATTTTTATTTTAAAAGTTTTGTTTGTTTTGATGCTTCGTTTTGAAAATATGAGATACATCAACTTTGCGCCTGATTATTTAACCATTCCTGTTGTTGGTAGGTAATATGCCCAATGGGAAGTGCAGAAACAACCAGGCGCCCCAAACACAGCTGTAAAATGATAGTAAATGACAATCTCAGTGTCACAACTCTGTTGTCAGGTGTCCCGGGTTTGAGTGCTCTTTCCCTGTCCCTAATGCTAGGGGTGCCCTAGCTCGTCCTCTTCCCTGGATTACTTCTGATGGTGAAGATGCCGGGACCACGTGTCTTGCCTTAGCTCCTGAATCTGCCCTCAGTCTGTACCCTCCCCCACCCAGGGAAGAGAGGAGTAGTAGTGTACCGCAATAAACCAACCAGACTAACAAGGTAATACGAAAAAGGATAACGAAAAATACCAAACATGCTAATATATTCATACATATAACATTGGAATGCAGCGGGGAGTGGAGGGTGGGGTTAAACCAAAGTAGGAGAAGAAATGGAATTATGGAATTATCACATACTCAAAACCTAGCAACAGTCACAGAGGAATCCACCAAACGCCTTCTCCAATAATAACCAACAACAACCTCCAGCCATGCAGCACAAGCTAACTCTGACAATGAGTGCTAGCCAGGGCCTAGTTTATATAGGAGATGGGAGAGGCTAACAGTGAACAGCTGAGAGCCTTAATGCAGGAAAGCTTCCAGGAGCTCTAAAATGGGCAGATTAACCCCTGCACTGATAAAAGAATCCTACACCATTTAATATGATGGTGAAATGCTTCTAATCAGTGCAGGAGCAGGAGAAATCAAGCGCTGCGGTCTCCTGGCTCCTCTCTGTCATGATAAACCTGTGACACTCAGCTCTGCTACATCAGCAAGTGTCCTGTCCATGGTACTCACATAATTTTGGTCTATTTCTCCTCCTTGTGTTAGTTTTTGACATCTGGATGATAACAATTGTGAAACTAAATAGATGTCTATTTACCGCTGAGCGTTGGGGATCCTCCATGTTCTGCCCCTGAGCGACAGAAAAACTAAAAAACTAAAACTAAGAGAGGACCCGGACCAAAGGCTCTCCATTTATTCAGCTGTACAAATAAACAGATCTTCTCATCCGTGGCATGTAACGCACAGACACAAGAAAGGGTTAATTGACTGAAATTCACGGGCACGGTGACATCCCCTTCTTGACATATTGGTTTGTGCTGTCTTTTTTTTCTTTCCTTAATATTCACCTCATTATTTCTTTTTCTTTTTTTGAAAAGTGATTCTCCTGTTTCCATGGTAATGTGAGGCCAACGAAGCCGGAACGACTGAGAATCCGCTCGTCGTAAGCTCCTACAGGTACGAGAGCCGTGTTATTTGTGACGCTGTCATCATGAGGAGACTGGAGACTGTCACTCGCGTCTCGGAGAAAGCAGAGGATAAAAATATGGGAAAACTTCTCCTCGGATACAGCGAGATATATATATATATATATATATATATATATATATATATATATATAATACAGACAATACAGACAGGCACTTGGGAAAAAGCTTTATTTTGGTGATAAGCGTGAAGATCGAGCGACAGATAATAGAAAAAGATTTGACATTAAGAACGATGATAGATAATAGATAGATAATAGATAAATAATAAATAGATAATAGAGAGATAATAGATAGATAATAGAGAGATAATAGATAATATATAGATATATAATAGATAATAGATAGATGATTGATAGATAAATAGTAGATGATAATAGAAAGCTAATAGATAGATAATAGATAGATAAATAATAGATGATACATAGATAATAGATAGATAGATAGATAGATAGATAGATAGATAGATAGATAGATAGATAGATAGATAGATAGATAGATAGATAGATTTGATTAGATAGATAAATAACACTGGTCAACGCAATTTTTCTGGCAAAAGGTTTTAAAACATATTTTAAGTCAATTTTGGCTGCTGATTACGACTACGAACTCCGTTTTTGGCTATCACATCAGGATTTCGAGATATTTTCAATTTTTGATGAAAATTACTCCTAATGTTTTATGATAAAAACACATGATTTTCGATACTACATTGTATATTTTTAATCAAGGAATATCAAAGATTACAAAGTCTATGTACAGCAAATCAAATATACTTACAGAATTAAACTACAGAATATAAAAACACATATATATGGCGCACAGATGAATGACACATGGCAGTAAATTGAACTTTCTGTTCTTGGCTGATCTGTGATGTTCGGCTTCTGGATTGTCTCTCATCAAGCTCCAGCCATAGTGACCCATCATATGTGAGTCCCACCGGCCTTGATACCGTTCTTCCATTGTTTTAACGTCCTGAGGAAAACGCTCCCCTTGTTCCTCGCTCACATCCACAAGGTTCTCTGGAAAAAGTCCAAATGGCTGTGTAAATAGTGAATCTCGATCCTCATTCTCCATCCAAGATTTCGCAGACTCATCTCTTCCACAATCTCTTCATAGTTGTCGGCTTTCTTATTCCCTAGAAAATTCTGCACCACATTACAAAATGCATCCCAAGCTCTTTCTTCTGTCTCATTCATTGATGTGATAACATTTGGGTCTCTCATAATTGTTCTTATTTGAGGTCCATCAAATATTCCAGCCTTTTTCTTCTCTTCACTAAGACCAGGAAAAGTTGAACATATATAGTTAAAGCATCCTCCACTGTGATTGAGAGCTCTGACGAACTGCTTCATCAATCCAAGTTTTATGTGTAAGGGAGGAAAGACAATGTCCTTCCTATCCACTAGAGGATCATGGATGACATTCTTATCGCCAGATGCCAAACTCTGTCGCTGAGGCCGTTCAGTTTTCACCCAATGCTCTGCTGTAGCTCTACTGTCCCAGTAGCACAGAAAACAAGGGTGTTATCATAACAAATGGGAATTATGCATGTTCAAAGAAAACAAAGATATTCTCACATTTATTGGGAGACTAAATGAAAACTAAATTTACCTTAGTGAACCGTATAAACCAGCACTTTTCATACACTACTTTATCATGGAATTCACGAAAATGGGCTATATACCTATAGCGCAAAAACGTGATGTGATAGAGAAATTATCAGATCAGATTTGAATTCAGCACCCTCAAATTAGTCTAAAACTGTTCTTAAAGTCCATGCCAGAAACATTTTTTTTGTTGACCAGTGTAATAGATAGATCTTAATGTCAAAGTAACTTCTCCATAGAAAGAGGTTTTAACCCTGTAGTAACCAACAGCCCATTTGATAAGAAATGCATAACATCAGTGTAGTTGACTAGCAAGCAAACCGTCTCTGATTTCAGATTTTCTTTTTGCTATTGCGCTGCCTTGATGCTGCTTTCTAGTGCAATAAGAATAAAGAAAAATAAAATGTGTAATGACAATTCAGATGCAGCAGAACAGATGCAAGTCCTACCACATCATTGATCCATCCCACCGAGTTTGGCACTGCTTGCTCTTGTACCTCTCCTATCTCTCCTTCTCCTGATACATTCAATCTCTTTATTATTTCCAGACTACCACACTCATCTTCTTCAGTACTGCAGTTATACAACACATTACTGTCACTATTTTTTGTACATTTAGGGCTTTCTCTTACTTTCTCTATTACTGAGCTGTCAGCTGTGACTATCCTAAATCACCCTGAAATTACTGCTGCATTCCCTGCCTGTGCTTTTATACATGATGGATGAGTGATGAATGGTTAAGATGGATGGATGATGGATAAGATGGATGAATGGATGGATAATATATATTGATAATGGATGGATAAGATGTATGGATGATGGGTGGATAAGATGGATGAATGGATAAATAAGATGGATTGGATGGATGATGGATAAGATGCATGGATGGTTGATAAGATGGCTGAATGGATGATGGATGGATGGGTAAGATGGATGATGAATGGATAAGATGCATGGATGATGAATGGATAAAATGGATGGATAAGATGTATGGATGATGGATAAGATGGAAGGATGAAAGGATACGATGGATGAATGGATGGATAAGATGATGAATGATTAATGGATGGATAGGATAGATGATGATGATAGATGGATGATGGATAACATGGATGCATGATGGATAAGATGGATGGATAGACGATCGGGTGACGGATAAGATGGATGGATGATGGATAGATGGAAGATGGATGATGAATGGATAAGATGGATGGATGATGGATAATATGGCTAGATGGATAATGGATTGGTAAGATGGATGATGAATAGATTAGATGGATGATGGATGGATGGACATTATATATGTATGGATGATGAATGGAATAATGGATGGATAAGATGTATGGATGATGAGTGGATACGATGTATGGATGATAGATGGATAAGATGGATGAATGGATGGATAAGATGGATAGGATGGATGGATGATGGATAAGATGGATGGATGATGGATGATTGATAAAGATGGCTGGATGGACGATGGGTGGATGGATGGGTAAGATGGATGATGAATGGATGAGATGGATGATGGATGGATGGACATTATATATGTATGGATGATGAATGGAATAATGGATGGATAAGATGTATGGATGATGAGTGGATACGATGTATGGATGATAGATGGATGAGATGGATGAATGGATGGATAAGATGGATAGGATGGATGGATGATGGATAAGATGGATGGATGATGGATGATTGATAAAGATGGCTGGATGGACGATGGGTGGATGGATGGGTAAGATGGATGATGAATGGATGAGATGGATGATGGATGGATGGACATTATATATGTATGGATGATGAATGGAATAATGGATGGATAAGATGTATGGATGATGAGTGGATACGATGTATGGATGATAGATGGATGAGATGGATGAATGGATGGATAAGATGGATAGGATGGATGGATGATGGATAAGATGGATGGATGATGGATGATTGATAAAGATGGCTGGATGGACGATGGGTGGATGGATGGGTAAGATGGATGATGAATAGATACAATGGATAGATGATGGATGAATGGATAGGATAGATGGATGGATGATGAATGGATAAAATGGATGGATAAGATGTATGGATGATGGATGGATAAGATGGAAGGATGAATGGATAAGATGGATGATGGATGGATGAATGGATGGATAAGATGGATGATTGATAGATGAATGGATAGGATGGATGATGGATGAATGGATAAGATAAATGGATGGTAAATAGATAGAGCAACAAGCTTGGACAAGTGAGGGGTGCGGTAAATATGATAATTATGTTTTCTGACCCCTTCCCAGGACATATGAATCCAGGAATATCGTATATCGTAATTGAACTATTATAAAAAAAAAAAATGATTTACTAGAATCTGCGATTTTGGGAAATTCAAAACAAATTTGATATTTTTTTCGGGTCCATTCACTCATCCCTAGTTTTCACTTTCCTCTGTGGCCTCCAGTTGCCCACATGTCGCTGTCCTTTCTCCCGGATAAGGATGTGACAGGTATCATTGGCAGCCATCACGCTCAGTGCACCTACAGGACAGTGCGATGACATCTCCAGAGGATCGGGTGCCCCCGATATTAATAGATTATTTCCCTTCCATTTTTCTGAGCACATTACGGATGGATCACATATCTCGGGGTAGTATTACTTGTGTTTTCATTTCTCCAGCTTGCTCCTATTTCTGCCAGTGGCGTTTGTGCTCTTGTGACAGATTGTCACATTCTTAGACAAGGCTGAGTAATATTCTTCGAGCAGGTGCCTGTGCGCTTGGAGGGACAGACTCCGCTCCGTCCTTATGGGACATCAGGCAGGATAAACACTGAGGATGTGAATTTAATACCAATCCGACTGCTGGCAGCTCGGGAGTCCGGAGCGGTGGCTGATCCTGTCCCACATGGATATAGAAGAGTCTGTATATTCCCCACTCTTCACGTGACGGAAAGCTTCCCAGGCATCGCGGCATAAGCATCACTTATCCGGACAGCCAAACTCCTAGAAAATCTATAAAGCAGCTGAAAATATGAAGCCAATGTATAAAATACCTGCTGCGACCATATTTATTCATTGTAATTGGAATGTAACATTGCCTAAATAATACTGCCACACAGTGCAAATTATACACCGCAACAGTACCAATGCTACATAATACAACCACACATTAATAATATAACACAGTAATTTCTGTGTCTTCATATTGCTGCACTACATTACCAAATAACAGTACATTATACTATACTACTGTACTATACTCACATAATACAGCAATACAGCACCAATTAATAATACAGCATTATACACCATTATACTGTAGTGCCAAATACAAGAACTTTACAATGCAAAATATACAACTGCCAAACCGGGCTTACATAGTACAGCACAAACAATGGGACCATACAGAACTCCATATAATACTGCTATACTGTATGGTAACGAATCTAAGCAACACAACCAGTTAGTGCCGTATAACAGTACAGCACGGTATTTCATTAACAATATCATACTCTGCCTCCATCATGTAGCCATCTATCTATTATCTATCTATTATCTATCTGTCTATCATCTATCTATTATCTATCATCTATCTATCTATTATCTATCTATTTATTATCTACTATCATCTATCTATTCTCTATCTATCTATCATCTATCATCTATCTATCTATCTATCATCTATCTATCTATCTATCTATCTATCTATCTATCTATCTATCTATCTATCTATCATCTATCTATCTATCTATCTATCTATCATCTATCTATCTATCTATCTATCTATCTATCTATCTATCTATCTATCTATCTATCTATCCATCTATCTATTATCCATCTATCATCTATCTATTATCTATCTATCTATCTATTATCTATCTATTATCCATCTATCTAGTATCTATCTATCTATCTATCTATCTATCTATCTATTATCTATCTATCATCTATCTATCATCTATCTATCTATCTATCTATCTATCTATCTATCTATCTATCATCTATCTATCTATACATTATCTATTATCTATCTATTATCTATCTATCTATTATCTATCTATCTATCTATCTATCATCTATCTATCTATATATTATCTATTTATTATCTATCTATCTATCATCTATCTATCTATCTATCTATCTATCTATCTATCTATCTATCTATTATCTATCTATTATCTATTATCTATCTATCTATCTATCTATCTATCTATCTATCATCTATCTATCTATATATTATCTATTTATTATCTATCTATCTATCTATCTATCTATCTATCTATCTATCTATCTATCTATTTGTATCTATTGACGTTTTGATCTGGAGGAGGAATGAGGACAGGTTCCGAGAGCTGCCAGAATAACCAAAAGATTAGCAGGGTGCTTTGACAATCACAGAGAATGCCGGTCCAGCTGGTGAAATCAGAAGGATCATCTCGGCACTCGAATTCTGATTAAAATTGTAACATTTATTAATTCCGACTTAAAAAGTCCTGGAGTGCTAGAAACCACCTAGTCACCTGGGTATTCTTCCCCTTCTTTTCCCTCATCCATCTCGGGTGCATGATCTGATACTAGCCTGAACTTCCTGCCTAACAGGTAGTGCCTCAGTGTGTCGATTGCCCACTTGATGGCCAAGCACTCTTTCTCCATGATGGCATAGTTCTTCTCACTGGAGTAAAGTTTTCTACTTGGGTATAAGACTGGAAGTTCGTCCCCATCCATTTCCTGTGAAAACAGAGCTCCCAAGCTGACCTTGGAGGCATCTGTCTGGAGCAGAAACTCATTGATGAAGTCGGGGGCGGCCAAGACCGGCTGTTTGCATAGGGCGAGCTTCAACTCCTGGAATGCCATCTCAGCTTCTGAGAACCATTTGGCCATCGACGTCTTTGTACCCTTGAGAGAATTCGTCAGGGGGTGGCTATCAAGGCAAAATTTGGGATAAACCGCTCATAGTGTCCCACAATTCCCAGGAACACCGTAACCTGCGTTTTGGAGACAGACTGAAGCCACTTTTGAATTGCCTCCATATTTTACATTTGTGGCTTTATCTCTCCCCTTCCAACGATGTAGCCCAAATATTTTGCATCTTTTTTCCCAATGGCACACTTATTTGGATTTATGGCAAACCCTGCCTACCTCAGTGCATCCAGTACCACCTGGACCTTCTGCAAGTGACATCCCCAATCTGGGCTGAAGATCACGATGTCACCAAAATAGGCGCCGGCAGCGTACTTTTTGTGGGGTTGGCCAGTCAAATTCGGGGCCAGCATCTCTACCCACTGATCGGGGGACAGCTTCTCTCGCTATTCAATCAGCTCAAACACAGTCAAAAAATGCCTCTACATCATCACCTGGCATCATTTTCTGCATCGCTTGTCTTACCACCTTCCAGGCGTATGTGTTGTCACCTGCACCTGGATTAACGGAGTGGGCTACCGGTCTCCCACGAACCACCTCGACAAGCAACTCAATCTGCTGCTGCTGTTGTGGTTGGAACTGGTCCTGCTTCTGTTTCCTTTGCTGTAGGAGTTGCTGCTGTTGCTGTTGCATCTGCTGGATAAGTTGCTTACTCATCTCCTGTTGTGCCAGTTGTTGCTGCTGCTGCGCATTCAGCAAATGCTTAATCAGGTCCTCCCTCTTATCTGTCATCTCCTGAATTATGGACACCTTTACCCAGGACATGCGGTTTGTCCACCGCTGCTACTCGTGTTCCCAGAACGTTGCCCGCATTCAAATTACCACTTGTGGTATTTCAGTTCACTCAGCGTTACATGGAGGTGGAAAACAGGAACACTGTCTCTTTAAATCTCCTGTTGGATTATTAGACAGACGGCATAAATCAACATGAAGAGAGAAATAAATGCAGGCCTTTGGGGCAAAGCAGGAAAATAAAACGCTGCAACACAGCAACATATACTACAATTGCGGTGAAAGGCCCGCTCTGGAGCAACACAGGTTCAGTCTTTCCTCTCACACAAACCACTGGAGAATCCTCTCTCCCGCTTTGCGGAAAAAAGACTGGCGCTGGAGTCCAGCTATTTAAGCCTAAGACCATGAGACTCCTCCCTCATGTGACTGCACCCATGACTATGACATCACACAGGTCCTGTCAGAACACGGTGGTGCCGACTCTGCAGGTGGAGATAAGGTGGACACCCTCCCACCCACTCTATGGATGTCCTCATAAAAACCAGCCCATTTATAGAACATAGATTAATCCTTGCAGAATCTAGTGTGCTGGAGGAAAATATTCTGGTTTCTCCTCTGGTTTGGAATACTCTGGTTTCACATCACTGACACCTTTAAGCCATTAGCCATCTATCTATCTATTATCTATTTATCTATGTTATCTATCTATCTATATACAGTATCTATTATATATCTACTATCTATCAACTATTATCTATTTTATCTATCTATTATCTATCTATCAACTATTTATTATCTATCATCAATTTATCTATCTATATATGTATTTATTTAATAATCTATATATCTATTTATCTATTATCTATCTATGTAGCTATCTATATTGATCGATCTATCTATCGTGCACATTTTTTTACTGAAGAAAAGTAAAATAGCCAGAAATAGTTCTGCGAAACTAATGTAAAAAGGATGAAAAAGTAAATTGTAAGTCTCGATCCATTTAGTTTTCATCCGGTTTTAATATAACTGTTCGTACACTGTCTTTTTTCTGTGCCCTCAGTAGAGAATCTCCGCAATCCTTAATTATTCCAAAAGCTGCGTGTCTAATTTCGTCAATGACTTCATGATCATGTACCTTCTTAAGGAACCTTTGTCAATAACCTCTCCCGTCCTGATTCTCGTCTCCTCCAGCGCATTTCGCAAGTTTGGATTGTCTTTTTTTTTTTTTTTGTCCTTCCGAATTGAAGTGAGAATCCAAAACATATCTGAAGAATTTTAGGGCCGGAACAAATTGCCAGTTATTTTTATTCTAACGGTTTCCATGGTTTGAGTGACTCACGAATATTGATGCATTCAGCGCAGAAGATCCTTATTGTTTTCCCACAGCAGTAAAATGCGTTGATACAATACAATCCCCCAAATATAAGACACTTTAAAGGACGTGATCGTACGAGTTCAACAGAATTTTGTATTCTTCATTTATATAGAATGATTCTCTAGTTGCATCTTCACACTATTGTTTCAATGGCTCAACAAAAATCAGTTGGAACATAAGTGTTCCGTACCAAAGAAAAATAATAATAAAGAAAAAAGCAAATGCCATCTATAAATGTTGTAGATTCTGTAGATTTTTCCTTTTTCATTTCATTAATATCAACAACAAAAAACCTTCTATTGTAAATGTGAGAATACATTTATAAAAAAATATATAAACCAAAAACAAGATAAAGGAAGCAAATACCATAAAATAACAATGTTTATTGAAACATGGTTCCACCCAGGGATTGGATTGGAGCCTAGAGCTAGTAGATAAACTGCACAGTATGCTGTCTTAAATAGGGTTAAGAATCATCATGTTAAATAGAGTGCTCAACTAGAGTGCCATACCTAGCTACTTTGTATAATAAAGTGCAATAGTTGGTGCCACATGGCCAGATATACAGCTGTAATACAACAGAAATGTCTATAAACCATAGGTGAATCACCTTAAAGTATATATGTTGTAGCTGCAAGTGTATAAATAAATCGATCACCTTAAGAAAGGATATAGGTTATGGCAGCAAGGTAGTAGATAAAAAGACAATAGTGCGAAAGGCGCAGATAAGGCAGATTAACCTGGCATACAACCTTGAGGTGGCAGAGGAGCCCCGACGTGCGTTTCACATTTAGCTTCTTCTTAAGGTACCGTCACACTAAGCGACGCTGCAGCGATACCGACAACGATGTCGATCGCTGCAGCGTCGCTGTTTGGTCGCTGGAGAGCTGTCACACAGACAGCTCTCCAGCGACCAACGATGCCGGTAACCAGGGTAAACATCGGGTTACTAAGCGCAGGGCCGCGCTTAGTAACCTGATGTTTACCCTGGTTACCATCGTAAAAGTAAAAAATACAAACACTACATACTTACCTTCCGCTGTCTGTCCCCCGCTGTGCTTTCCTGCACTGGCTGTGAGCACAGCGGCCGGAAAGCAGAGCGTTGACGTCACCGCTGTGCTTTCCGGCTGGGAGGCGCTCACAGCCAGTGCAGGAAAGCACAGCGGGGGACAGACAGCGGAAGGTAAGTATGTAGTGTTTGTTTTTTTTTACTTTTACGCTGGTAACCAGGGTAAACATCGGGTTACTAAGCGCGGCCCTGCGCTTAGTAACCCGATGTTTACCCTGGTTACCAGGGAAGACATCGCTGAATCGGCGTCACACACGCCGATTCAGCGATGTCTGCAGGAGGTCCAGCAACGAAATAAAGTTCTGGACTTTCTGCTCCGACCAACGATGTCACAGCAGGGGCCTGATCGCTGCTGCCTGTCAAACACAACGATATTGCTAGCCAGGACGCTGCAACGTCACGGATCGCTAGCGATATCGTTCAGTGTGACGGTACCTTTAGAGGAGCTTAAAAGGAACTCTGTCACCCCCAAAATCGATGATGAGCTAAGCCCACCGGCATCAGGGGCTTATCTACAGCATTCTGTAATGCATTCTGGAATGCTGTAGATAAGCCCCCGATGTATACTGAAAGATAAGAAAAAGAGGTTAGATTATACTCACCCACGGGCGGTCCCGCTGCGATGGGCATCGCGATCAGGTCCGGGGCCTCCCATCTTCTTACGTGACGTCCTCTTCTTGTATTCACGCTGCGCCTCTGGCGTAGGCATACTTTGTCCTGTTGAGGGCAGAGCAAAGTACTGCAGTGCGCAGGCGCCGGAAAGGTCAGAGAGGTCTGGCGCCTGCTCACTGCAGTACTTTGCTCTGCCCTCAACAGGACAAAGTACGCCTGCGCCGGAGCGTGAAGACAAGAAGAGGACATCATCGTAAGAAAATGTGAGGCCCCGGACCGCGACACCCATCGGACTAGACCGCAGCGGGACCGCCCCTGGGTGAGTATAATCTAACGTCTTTTTCTCATCTTTCACGATACATCGGGGGCTTATCTACAGCATTCCAGAATGCTGTAGATAAGCCCCTTATGCTGGTGGGCTTAGCTCATCATCGATTTTGGGGGTGACAGGTTCCCTTTAAGATAACCTGTACTCAGCTGAAACATTTGTGTTATTATTTTTGGTGTACTCCCTTAAAAGTGTCTTTTTTTTTTCATTTATCCCCCTCCTCAATTTTTAACCTTCTAAATATGTTTCAATAAGCTTTGCTATTTTATGGTATTTGCTTCCTTTTTCTTGTTTTTGGTTTATAGGTTCCTTGTCAAGTTGGGTCCATTTTGCAACTGGTGTCCTGCAGCAGCTGATATATATATATATATATATACCTGTCACATGTTGCTTCTGAGCAACCATACCAGGTGAGTGGATCCATTTTCTTTGACACTCCATTGTTTTTCAGATAAGACCCTACTGCGCTTTTTCTTTTCCCAGTCTCTCATCTTCATCTTCACTTATGGAATCCGTCTATACAGTCCTAAAATCAGAACCGCAAGAAAATAACACATCCTGCCTGCATAATGTAGAGCCAAAACAGAAGTAACAAAATCACTTTACCTTATAGCACCTAGATATTACAGCCATATGGTACCAAGAAAAAGAACAGTACAGTAATAAAATAAAGCATCCACATAACACTTCCATACAGTGCCAAATAACAGAACCATATCATACTCATACGACATTCTCACACTTTGCTTATGGCCATACAGTACAAAAAAAGAAGCACAATAACTGACCGATGGCGAATGATGAGCGAATCTGCTGACATTCAGATTTGGAAGTTCTCTGTGATGTGGCCAGCAGATTCGATTCACATTGGAGTTATTAAGTGATCATGTGATGTCTGTATCGGTACCTGCCCTTCCTGACTCTGCTTCCGTCACCAGACGGCGCCTCTGTCTCATTATGGGTGAATTAGAGACATAGAGTTGACTGTTGTGTGGTCTAGGTGGGATGCAGGTTATTTAAGCTCCTGAGATCCTGCTATCCACTGACAGTCATAATCTGACTTGCTCCTGTGTTATTTGTGCCTTTCTACTGTATTTTCTAAGTTGACAGCCCTGATTTTTGACCTTGTGTCACTTTTTGACTATTCTCCTTCTTTACGATTTTGTCCCCACACCGACTTCCTAGTTCTGACCCGGCTACCCAACTATTCTCTTGCCTCTGAATCGCTCCTCCAGCCAGCAGCCCTTCCATGGAAGCAATCCAGTGGACCTCATTGTAAGACTAGATCCCTGTACAGGGGTTAAAGCATGAATGCCAGACGGAGTGGCCTACTCAATTCACCCCTCCCCTCTCCTGTCGTGGCCACAACCCCTTTCCGGTCCTCTGCACACCCTCTTTGGCTCTTCTATCATCTTCACTTGGCATTGGGGGATAGGCACGTAATGTCATGACGTTGTGTTGCCTTAGGCTTCAGGACGTCCTCGCCTAACGGACACCATTTTTCTGAATTTGCACAAAACAAGTTACAGAAAAAAATTGGTTTCTGGAGTCTGAATTTTTCGTTAAATTTGATGCAAATTCACTCGGTCTTGACAGTCTCACTCATTTCTATTGGCTACATGATACAGGTCATGTAGTACCAAATATCAGAACAGAATCATGCACATAAAACATTGTACTTTTCTTACTTTGCTTCCATTATAGAGGAATGCAGAACCTGCTTTGAGCCCAATGGTTAGGAGGGTGCACCAAGGGATAAGAGCTGGGGGGTCTTTTGCTAACCAGCACCGCTACGTGAATTCTCTTATGAACGACACTAATATCTCAGCCTTTCCTATTGCTACTCATGCTGCTCTTTCACTTTCCTGTCTTTTCAGCTGTGGGGGTCCATCTCCTTTTGCTATTGGGCCATATGAACTCATTACGCCCTTGTATATTAACATGTAGAGTTGAGCGAATATGGCAAATTCAGATTTGGCGACCGATTCCGAACTCATTCACTCAACTCTATTAACATGCGCTGGAAAATGCAATACTGCTCTACCAGAAGGGATGAGGTCCTGTCCATCTACCAGCCGGTCCTGGAACCAATCTGTGGTTCTAGTGGTAACTGATAGACAAGGGGCAATCATTTCCCGTGCTGTAAGAGACCACCAAAGAGACGGCACTAGAGCATTGGGCTACCGGAATGGTAAGATACACATTTCTTTATTGCATGCCAGTCCCTCTGCATAGGTAAGTTTGGAAAATCCCTTTAACTACTCTTGCCAAGGCAAAGTGTCATGACAGTGGCCTTGCGGACAGACAGCACCGGGTGCCCCATTTGCCTCCTAAGCTAATTCCTACATCATACGGACCCATAGGAAGAGTTCATGTAACTTCCATATTCTGCCATACAGCTCCACTGGGTGCCGGAAGTACAGAAAAATTAACCCCTAAAATCAATGTATAGCCCCTACACCAAAAAACGAATAAAAGGAAATACAGACATCGGGTTCTCAAAGGGTTAAATCCATCAGTTTGTTCCTCCTTTTATTGTCCTATCTCTACTAAAATTCCAGACAGTGTAAATAGCGTCCCGGCTCCATCTGATGCAGATCTGTATTCAGGGCACATCCTCTCTGCAGCACCTTCACACACCGCCGTTATTCCTGCAAACCTATGCATCACCGTGTGTATCCAACATACAAGCACCCCCATGACACTGCCGGGACCCCCACCCATGGCAGCGGCGCTCCGATAAATAGGGTCACGATGAATACAGGAAATCTCCCCCCGGCTTTACATCGTCTTCACTCCGACACTGGTCATTGTCATCCTACGAAGGAGGATGTTAGAAGACACTGAGAGCGAGCGTGTGTGGGCGGCGTGTGGACGCATGGAGCTGTGCGTCTCGTTTGGTGCAAAGCATGGTGACATAATATTGTGATCTCTGCGGATTTACATAGGACTGCACTGCACGTGAATCTACTTAGTGAGTCATCATGATGCATAAATAGCATAGTCTATCTTCACATCTGCGTCACATCTGCTGCATCCTCAGCTGATTACACCAAAAATGATGGAAACACTGATTGCCAACCGCGAGAGAAACCTCTCACTAACAACAAAGGCAAACAATGGTTTATTTAACTCCACTTTTAATGCTGCTATTTACACATATTACAGAAAGAAGCAATTCAATTAAAGAAGAACTAAATTGAGAGCATGTTTTTTTCAAATTTGGTAGGAACTATAATTGCCAGCAGGTTGGTAAGGGTTCAGGTTCTGAGATCCCCAAGATCCCTCAATAGATCCTTATCTTTCTATCTATCTATCTATCTATCTATCTATCTATCTATCTATCTATCTATCTATCTATCTATTATCTATCTATCTATCTATCTATCTATCTATCTATCTATCTATCTATCTACCTATCTATCTATCTATCTGTCTATCACCTGTCTATATACATCTAAAAATAGAGGCAGCTGTCACGGGTTTACCGTGACAGAGAGGAGCCAGAAGAACGCAGCGTCTGATTTCTCCTACTTCTTCACTGATTCTAAGCACTTAACCTTCGTATTAAATGGTGTAAAAAAATTTGGGCAGTGCAGGGGTTAATCTGCTCAGTCGAGAACTCCTGGAGCTAAGACTCTCAGCTGTCCACTGTTAGCCACTCCCATCCCCTATATAATCTGGGCCCTGGCTAACACTCATTGTCAGAGTTAGCTTTTGATGTCTGGCTGGAGGTTGTTGGTGGTTGGTATTTGAGAAGGCAGTTGGTGGATTTATCTGTGACCGGTGGTAGGTTTTGAGTGTGTGATAAGTCCCTTCCTGCTCTTACTTTGGTTTAACTCAATCCTCCACTCCCCGATGCGTACCTCTGTTATATGTGTGTTATATGTGGTGTATATTTGTATGTGTTAGGTGTCAAGATTCCGCCGCTCCACAGGGGGAATCTCGAGCTACCTCTGATGCGGTCTCCCATTCTTCTCCAGCCACAGTGGTGCCTGCTCAGCGGAGACGTCTGGCTCAGGCAGATACTGTGTGCTTGGTTACTGCTGATCTTCCAGGCTCAGCCATTGTAACCAGCACTGTTCAGCGGCGAGCAGAGGCTCCTGGGACTAAGTCCTGCTTTTCCGCTACTGAGCATGCCCAAGGGACAACCTCTCATTGGAGGTCGGGGGTCACATGCTCAGGTCCTGAAGCAGTTCCTATTGGACCACTAGGAAGGTCCTGGTGAGCTTTCTCTATAAAAGGTTCGGCCATGCGCTAGTATCAACTTATGTTTATGAGTGTATGAGCTTAGCTACTTTGTGGTCTGTGTCAGCATGTGCTCAGGGTCGGCTGTATAGCCACTAGAATTCCGGTACCTCCAGAGAGGAGTTTGTGTATGTGTGAATTTAGGGCTGGCGTATAGCCACTACAATTCCGGCACCTCTGGAGAGGAGTTGTTTGTGTGCTGTTGCTGACTGTATGATCACTGTATGCTACCTGCTCCATTAGTGAGCTGTGATCCTCTGTGAGGTTAACAGAGCACAGCATTACCTTTAATCCCGGTGACTCTGTGAAGCAACAGAGTTCGCTCCTATACAGACCGGGTGACGGAACCCATGTCTAGTCAGGCGTAGTACCGCCATATAGTGCCGCCATTTACTAGCAGCAGGTTCCACTCCTGCACGGTGGACTCGGGCTGCGAATGCACCTATACTATCTCCATATTTATTCGGTGCGTTCCGTCAGCCCTAACAGTATGTTTGGTATTTTTCGTTTTCCCTGTTCATATTACCTTGTTAGTCTGGTTGGTGTATTACAGTTCTCCCTGGGTGGGGGAAGGGTACACACTGAAAGCGGATTCAGGAGCTAAAGCACGGTACATGGCCCCGGCATCTTCACCATTAGAAGTAACCCGGGGACCAGGGCAAGCTAGGGTGCCACTTAGCATTATGGTCAGCGAAGGAACCCCTGGTCCGGGGGAACACAGCAACCGAGTCATGACCGCAGCACTATGAGGTAAAAAAAATGAATGGTTTCTTTACCCATTGTGAAGGTGATGTTTTGTTCCAAGTGTGGAACTTTCTCAAACCTTTCTGTGAAGGTTTTGGAGGGGCCATCTCAGTCTCCTGACCTCACTATCATTGAGCCATTCTGAGGAGATCACAAGGCCAAGAAAGCAAAAATTCTGCCTGGGTATGTAAACTTTTGAGCACAACTATATAATGCACAAAAGATACAACAGCCAAAGAGTTAAATATCACTCTTGGCTGAGCTGCATCTCCAAGTATAACTATTCCTGGTACTGACACGTAGCAGTCTCATAATCCGTTTACTTTGAAACCGATATCTTCCCGCTACAACATTGGGGCTGAGAAAATGTCTTGAAAATTGCATGTCAACTTGACAAATCTGTCAATTTGCAAAAGAGCTTGTTGTTCTGGGCAGTATATTGGTAATGCAATGGGAATGGGAATTATCCAAAGACTCATCTGCAGGACACGCACCGCACCTGCTTTTCATTTACATATTTAATGGGGCTCATTGCTGCCGGAGATGGATCCCGCTCCCCCAACGAGTCCCGATAAAAGAAAGGAGAATCCGTTATAAGTGACAAGGAGACGACGTTTAATGTCCCCTCAGATCATGGATTCTTATCCGAAATTAAACCCTTGTGTAATCGCTAAAATGTAATTATCCAACCATCCCCATCTACTACGTGTCTTCTGACGAGACACTAAAAGAAAGGAAAAATCTGAACTGCTCATTAGATACATTTAAATAAACATTCAACTTTAAGGGGGCTCCCCAACTTGAGCAATCCCCCTTCTTAGGCTATATTCATAAACCCTTGTTTCATGGATGCACAGAACATCCGATTTCGACAGCCTATTACACGTCTCTGAGACTGACGAAGACCCGCGGCCAGTCCTCGAATACCGGAACGTACTAGGACCGTGAACCTCGGATGTGTGACTGGCTTTAGAAGGGTCTAATGCTGACTATAGCATGTCCTGACATGGGAGGAACAAATCAATTTGTAACAAATTTCCCCCAAAATTCAGATTGACCAGAATAAAAAAATGTTGGCACTTGATTTGCAAAAATCCACCAAAAGGAGCAATTTTGCCTCTATAAGTAAAGTCTTGTGAACAATGCATAAGGCTACGTGCACATGTTTAGCATTTGCAGCAGATTTTTCTATGTAAGTTTTTACCTCGTTTTTGTGTTTTTTTTTAATGCATTTTTACTGGCATTTTTTTCCTCTTCATTTAAAGGGGTGAAAAACTCTGCAAAAACACTGAAAGAATTGACATTTTGCAAATTTGCAAAACTAAAAAACGCTTTGAAGGTTCAAATCTAAAAGAAAAAAAATAAACGGCATGTGATGTGAGTAATCTCATTCACTTTGCTGGTACTATAAAACGCTGCATGGAGAGAAAAAAAGCAAAAACGCTGTGTGAACAAGCCCTGAGAGTTTATGACTAAACGCAGACTTTAGCAAAACCAGAGAGACCATTTTTTTTGCACCAAATATGCAATAACAATCTGCTTTGATTATTGCATTTTTAACTCATTTTTTTTTCATTTTTTTCCCTTTTTTATGTGGCTATTGTGCAGACTCGATGCATCATTTTTCATACGAGTTTTAGTGCAGAAATTTTTGGGTTCTGCATTCGTTAAAGTGATTGCATTTTTTTGAATGCATTTTCTACGTTTCCCTGTAGAAGTGCCTAAGCGAAAAAAAAGTGCAGAAAAAAATGTATTGGTCAGCAGCATATTTCAATTTACAGCGAGCACGCATTTTCATCAAATCACATCCATTCAGCTTGAACTATTGGGGACGATTCAGAACTCAGCGTTTTCTCGCACCAGAATATCGGTCCGATTTTCATAAATGTTATATTTATGAGCATTTCATCAGAATTTGGTTGCTTAAATCAGTTTTTCTCGGATGAGAAACAAAAATAAAAACTTTTTCTCCTATCTATCAGTCCATGAGAAATGGACAGCAACTGGATGGCATTCGAGCAATTTCCGAGTTTTTTTTTTTCGACCCATGCACTTGCACTTTGATCAATATTGGATGTGTCTCCGCAATTTTGCGCATTTTGCGCTGTCTGTGAAAAATCCCAGAGGAGGTGTTAATGGCCCCTTCACTGCCACAGGTATGAGGGCTAGCCAAACAAAAGGTTGAATGATCCCTAACAAAATATCTGCAAAAAATAGGAGCAGTGCAAAATTTTTTGCATCCGTTTTGCAATGTGAAAATGTCCTAAAGGTCCGGCTGCAACAAACATTTAGAGTGAAGACGTACCATGTACATTCTCTGCCATGAAAAAGTTAATAGTGGAAGTTTAATTGTTTTATGCTGAGTATACACCAATATACTTTTTCATAGTAAAAAACTAGAAAAATCAGAAAGCACAATAGGATCTTATCTGGGTATCAGTTAGGATGGACATGCACAATTGTGCTCACCTGGTTGGGTTGTGTGCCCATAACCACTAAAAAAGGCTTAGGCTGCTGTAGACCCATGACAAGAGCTCAAGGAAACTGGAAATGAACGGATTAAACCTGAGGATTAATAGTCAATGCATTTCAAAGTTTTCAGCTCCTTTGTCAAGACAAACCATAGTTGAAAGCTTCAAAACGCGTTGACTAATAAACCGCATACTTTTGGAAACTTGCCTTCTCATCATGTCATAGTGTGATAGTCTTTGGTAAGGAATGAAGGCCTCAAACTGTCCCTAAAACTGGGACCCTCACTATCCCTGACTCGGGGGTACTCTTGAAGGTAGAGAGGCCTGAGTCTCCGACCTTTCTATGCTCCTGTTAAACCCTGATCTGTCTCCTTCTCCACCCCATGAGGTCTGGGACAGAAGGTAAACAAGACACAAAAACAAAACGGGGATAACAGAAAGCAACAAACACTCACCAAAGGTAAAGAGGCATTTAGGGCAGGATAGGAATGCACCAATCAAATGGGAATAGGACAACGAGGAAAGCATACAACCAAAAACAACATGCAACAATCTCCTGTAGCAAAAATATTCTCCTATTCAGCACAGTCTCCAAGGAGCTAGGAAGAAAATCATTCAATGGCAAGAGAGAGAGTGTCTGACCAGGTTTTATAGGGAGAGGAAATGACCAGATCAGAAGCAGCTGAAAATGGAGCTGCAAGTTTCTGACCAGGTCGTTAACCTCTTCATCACCAAAGGAAACTAAATCCATTTAATACGGGACACAAACACACCGACCTAAATGGAATATCTGCGATTCACAATACATAGTGATCTTATAACCCCAGATCTCTGGCACTCATGTGACACATCATCCTTCGACGGCAGCACAGGGTTAACCCATTTGTTTCCAATTTCCTGAAATGTACTTTTTTTCAAGCGTACACGAACCACTGACGTGATCCCTTTTGGCAACACAGTTTTTTGCGTTTCAAAAATTTACGTGATTGGTTGTGGTCTATTTGAAAGATTTTCGCAATTTAAGACGGTAAAGAAAAGGCTTGATCTCTGTCTTCTGATCCAATGAGCCAGTAGTCCTCCGTAGAAGAGCACTTTAATTAAACGCTCCTGCGTCTTAACACTGGGTTGCTCTTACGGGATGCCCAGAGAACATTACGTCCTCTCGGAAACAGAAGTCGTTCTGTTACAAGTATTTCATGGAGTCATAATTGACTAGACAGAAGGGTGCTCTAAAAGAAGAACAATCCATGGTGCATTGGAAGTATTGCCGGCATATGGCTCAAGATTTGCATTATTATCTGAACATGCACCAGCGGAACCGGAGAAGGCATTAATTAAACATTATCCAGGTATAGTCAATATCTCTCTTCAAACTATTGATTTACTGCCACCACACCACTTTGGAGCGGAGAGAAACACTGTATCACATATTCTTCCATTTCCACTGCAAGGAGTAAAAATAATTATTTACTGGGAGATACAGAATATTAAAAAAAAAACATAATAGATGGAAAATAAAATATAAAACAATGCAAAAGAAAATAAATTAATATAAGACAAATAAAACTAAATAAATAAAGAATAAAAAAAAATTGAAAAAAAAAACACATATAGCACAGCCCTACGTTTTACATCTGTAAAGTGACATAATTCAAGACTCCAGACGGTACAATAAATCTGCCCTATCAGAGGCAGCTGCAACGCTCCAAACAATGATATAAATATTAATAAATCCAATTTTTGCTGCTATTATTGTGACATGTTTCCCAACCGTTCTGTGTGTCCTGATGTTGGATGAGTTTGTTTAAAAATCAATAATTAATGATTGATATTTAAAGGTGACTGAAAGTAAAAAATCTTCACTCACACGTTTTTAGGAAAATTAAGATAAAGTAAAAAATTAAAGGGATTGTGTCATCGAAGAAAATAGCCTGTTGTGTAAGTAGGATTTTCATGAAAAATGTGTGTGTTTTTTTAAACTGTATATGTTTTTTCAATTTTCAAAATATAAATGAAAATATCTGAATTCTTGCAATTTAGATTAGTATAAATTCATGCTTTCTGCTGTGGTAAAATGACTTTTCAGTAGTATCATTCTCACCAAAGACAGGGTCACAATGAAAGGAAATATTTTATATACAGTAGATAACACAGGATCCACCATTCACAATAGGCGATGTCACAGCTCACCTCCTCCTCCTCCTGTATAATGACACCTCTATATACAGTAGATAGCACAGGATCCACCATACACAATAGGTGATGTCACAGCTCACCTCCTCCTCCTGTACAATGACTGATAACACCTCTATATACAGTAGATAACACAGGATCCACCATACACAATAGGTGATGTCACAGCTCACCTCCTCCTCCTGTACAATGACTGATAACACCTCTATATACAGTAGATAACACAGGATCCACCATTCACAATAGATGATGTCACAGCTCACCTCCTCCTCCTGTACAATGACTGATAACACCTCTATATACAGTAGATAACACAGGATCCACCATTCACAATAGATGATGTCACAGCTCACCTCCTCCTGTACAATGACTGATAACACCTCTATATACAGTAGATAACACAGGATCCACCATACACAATAGGTGATGTCACAGCTCACCTCCTCCTCCTGTACAATGACTGATAACACCTCTATATCCAGTAGATAACACAGGATCCACCATTCACAATAGATGATGTCACAGCTCACCTCCTCCTGTACAATGACTGATAACACCTCTATATACAGTAGATAACACAGGATCCACCATTCACAATAGATGATGTCACAGCTCACCTCCTCCTCCTGTACAATGACTGATAAGACCTCTATATACAGTAGATAACACAGGATCCACCATTCACAATAGGTGATGTCGCATCTCACCTCCTCCTCCTGTACAATGACTGATAAGACCTCTATATACAGTAGATAACACAGGATCCACCATTCACAATAGGCGATGTCACAGCTCACCTCCTCCTCCTGTGCAATGACTGATAACACCTCTATATACAGTAGATAACACAGGATCCACATTCACAATAGGTGATGTCACAGCTCACCTCCTCCTCCTGTACAATGACTGATAACACCTCTATATACAGTATATAACACAGAATCCACCATTCACAATAGGTGATGTCACAGCTCACCTCCTCCTCCTCCTGCACAATGACTGATAACACCTCTTTATACAGTAGATAACACAGGATCCGCCATTCACAATAGGTGATGTCACAGCTCACCTCCTCCTGTGCAATGACTGATAATACCTCTATATACAGTAGATAACACACAGGATCCACCATTCACAATAGGTGATGTCACAGCTCACCTTCTCCTCCTGTACAATGACTGATATCACTTCTATATACAGTAGATAACACAGGATCCACCATTCACAATATGTGATGTCACAGCTCACCTCCTCCTCCTGTACAATGACTGATATCACCTCTATATACAGTAGATAACACAGGATCCACCATTCACAATAGGTGATGTCACAGCTCACCTCCTCCTCCTCCTGTACAATGACTGATAACACCTCTAAATACAGTAGATAACACAAGATCCACCATTCACAATAGGTGATGTCACAGCTCACCTTCTCCTCCTGTACAATGACTGATAACACCTCTATATATAGTAGATAACACAGGATCCACCATTCACAATAGGTGATGTCACAGCTCACCTCCTCCTCCTGTACAATGACTGATATCACCTCTATATACAGTAGATAACACAGGATCCACCATTCACAATAGGTGATGTCACAGCTCACCTCCTCCTCCTCCTGTACAATGACTGATAACACCTCTAAATACAGTAGATAACACAAGATCCACCATTCACAATAGGTGATGTCACAGCTCACCTTCTCCTCCTGTACAATGACTGATAACACCTCTATATACAGTAGATAACACAGGATCCACCATTCACAATAGGTGATATCACAGCTCACCTCCTCCTCCTGTACAATGTCCTATATATATATATAGTAAATAACACAGGATTCACAATAATTGATATTGCAGCTCACCTCCCCTTCCATACACAGTGGCTTTTAGCCAGATTAGAGCATGCTCAGGTAACTCTTCTGTACAAATAAATAGGGTCTAATTTCATCTATTGCCGCTAATATACATGAACAGTATTTTTAATATGCATAATAAGATGAAAATAAAAAAAATAACCTGTGACATAAAAACCTGATTTAATCTAAAGTTCCACCTCTGATGACGCAAACACTTATTATAGATCACATAATAAAATATCATTATTACTATCATTAGCCTGCGTGATTAGTGTGTATAGTAAATACAGTGAATGTCGGTATTATTTTTTTCATATTCTTGTGTACGAATGCTGGCCGTTATTTTTATAGATAGCACTCTTACCAATGATCGCCTACTGGGCCAATTTGTTTGTATAAATTTGCATAGAATGCATTTTAGAGGCAAACCGCAATTATGCATAGAAGAAACGGAAAAAAAAAACCCCGCGAGTAGCAAAGTTTTCTTTCCGAATTTTGCGATTAAAGATTGCTAATTATCCTTTGTTTTTATTAATGTTTATGCACTGACATTTTAGATGGGGATTAGGAAAGCGCTCTCGCCGCCTGTCACGTATGTAATTAAAACCTGAATGGAGATGACAGCTACTCTTAAACATCTTTTTCTTTCCCAAACTGCACGGTTAGGGCCATTAATTGAAGGGAAAAAAAATGTAACAAGGTGTCAGACATTTCGGAAATATTTGTATTGATAATAGAAGAACTGCTGCTCCGCTCTCAAGGACAAACTACCAGATGTCTATCACAAGAATATGTTAATTACGTTTGTCGGTCCTGTTCATACTATCAGTCTACTCTTTCTGCAGATAATAAAACAACTTCCATTCTTCTTGGAAGGCATTGAAAGTTTCCTTCACTGGAACTGATGGTCCGCGGCCGCCCCCTGATAACATTGCATTACCCTCCTCCACCATCTGTACAGGGGGCACAATGCAGTCAGGGGGTAACGTCCTCCTGGAATCACCAAACCCAGACTCCTCCATCAGATGGAGAAGTGCGATCCGTCACTGCACAGAACACGTCTCCTCCAGAGTCCAGTGGTGGCGGCTTTACACCACTCCGACCAACGATCAGCATTGTGCTTGGTGATGTACGGCTGCATGTAGGGGGCGCAGTGTTTATTCCGATACCAGAGGAGGTCTGGACTCTGCAGTTATGGAGCCATTCCCCCGGAAAAAGGCATGCATGCCGAAACGCGCGTTGGGGTGGTGGTGCCGCGGGTCCGAGGTAAATATGCTGCAAAAAATATTGTTGTTTCCCCCTTTAACCTTTATGATGCATTTTGCTGGATTCTATTTACCAGTGTAGCGGGATTGTGTCCTAATATATATGGGATCTGCTATGCACGTGTTCTATAGTTATTTTAGGGTATAGGAATTATGAGATTGTATGGTGTTTACCTTTGACCATGTGGCCAGATGTTTTACACTGTTGACAATGAGGCCAGATGTTTTACATCGGGGGAATGGGGCCAGACGGTACACGACGGGGGCAATGGGGCCAGACGGTATACAACGGGGGCAATGGGGCCAGATGTTATAAACCAGGAACAATAGGTTCAGATGGTATACACCAGGAGCAATAGGTCCAGATGGTATACACCAGGAGCAATAGGTCCAGATGTTATACACCGTGGCAATGGGGCTAAATGTTATATAGTGGGGGAAAAATAGGGCCAAAATACCAGGGGCAATGGAGTTGGATGTTATATACAGAGCTATGGGGCCTGATATTATACACCAGAGGCAAAAAGGACTGGTGGTTATATACTGGGCTCAATAGGACTTGATGTTTTACACAGGGTAGGGGAGTGAGGGGCTGCATATTATAAACAGGGGTGAGAGTCTGAAATTTTCTTTTTATTCACCAGGGGTAATTAGTCCAGATTTTATACATCGGGGCAAAGAGACTGGTGTTATATAATGAGCGCAATGGGACCAGATGATATATACCTGGTGGTAGAAGTGCCAAATATTATACACAGGGGGAAGGGTGAGTGAGGGGCTGAATTCTTGATGACATACACAGAAGTTAATGCGGCCAAATGTTATACACCAGAGGCAATAGGGCCGGACACAATACACTGAAGGGCAATGGGACAGGATTTTATACACCCGGTGGACAATGGGGCCGTTTGTTAAACAGTATCTATCGCAAAAGTCCATTAAAAGTGTCAGTTATAGATCCCTTACAGCAGTGCCAGGAACAGTACACCTACAAGTAATGTCCAGACTAATAGTGACATCCACAGAACTGACAGAAGAGATGACCAATGCCCATATACCGGTGCCACTTACTGTGCCGCAACCACAAGGTGACCAGTCGCTATATAACAGTGCCAGCCACAGAGCCTACATTCAGTAATCCCAAGGCCCTATACCGGTGTCATGGACGGGAAACTATAAGTGAGCCAAGGATCCTCCAGTAACATCCATTGTCCTCCTTACAGATGAGATGAACAATGCCCTTATACCAGTTCCACTTAATGTGCCGCAACCACAAAGTGACCAATCACTATATAACAGTGCCAGCCACAGATCCTACATTCAGTAATCCCAAAGCCCTATTCCGGTGTCATGGACGGGGCAACTGTAAGTGAGCCAAGGATCCTCCAGTAACATCCATTGTCCTCCTTACAGATGAGATGACCAATGTCCTTATACCGGTGCCACTTACTGGGCCGCACCACAAGGTGACCAATCACTATATACAGTATCAGCCACAGATCCTACATTCAGTAATCCCAAAGCCCTATACCAGTGTCATGGACGGGGCAACTATAAGTGAGCCAAGGATCCTCCACTAATATCCACTGTCCTCCTTAAAGATGAGCTGACATATTTGCATCATTTCAGAAGGTTTGTACTATGGAATATTTCTAAAATTCCACGGCAGCCGTAATATTGAACCTCCCGGCACTAAAACACCATAAGAATATATTGCAGTTGAAATAGCACCCAGTAAAATAATGGTAAGTCTATAAGACTAATGTGATGATTTGTTTCCCGCGGCCTCCATGCAGCATCTTCACATTATGGTTGCATACAGGACAATAAAATCAATATGGGATCACAAACTTTTTAGTGCTGCATTGATTTTTGCGACCATATTTTACCTGGAAATGCTTGCGCCCCGTGAAATTTAAGACGTGGCATGGTTCCTTCAGAGCTATACGTTGTAAACAGCAATCTGACAAATTTATGTCCCGGGACCCGGAGCCATAGAGTATGCTGAGAACAACTTCTCCAACCATGGAAGACGTTTCCTCTGTCTTAATAATAAAAAATGAAAAAGAAAAATTGCGTGATTGCTTCGGCCCTCGAGAAATTTCCATGCAAACTACCCAGATGACCCGGCCTGAAAATCTATATTTTTCAACCTCTTTTCCAGTAATATTTGACACATTTGGGCATATAAAGAAATCCAACTAAAGGGGTTTTCTCATCCTATCAAATGGACAAAATTGCAAAAGTTCTTGTAAAAACATAGCGACTTTTCGGTCTACCCTGTAATAAAAATGCTTTTAATTCTCCAGAATGGAAAGAATGGAAAGCTCATTGCCAAGGATAGCGGAAACCTCTGCTGTCGATCAGCAGTGGTTGGATTACAAGGCAGGGAGCGCAGCACTTGCTAATTCTTTGCACTAGAGCTTGTAAGCGCTGCTCTGATGTTCTCCCGATTATTGGATCCATCCAGCTTTAGCCCAATTGCACTACTGCTGGTACAGAAATCACGGAGTGCACAGTTTGTGTCAGCTCTGCCACCGGCTCAAACTGTCAATCATCAAGAGTGGCCTGTCCCCCCCGGTAAGCGGCAGGAGCACCGGAGGCAGAGGAGCAGAGTCTCCCTGAAATTAAAAAATACATTTAATATACACTCTTTAGTATGAATTTTTAGGAACAGATATATATAAGAATTGATGGGTTATGAGATTTTCTGTGTAACCTTCAATTTTTCCATCTTTTCCCCCTCTACTTGTGTCTGATACAGAGCTATTTCCTCTCGGCATGCCTGTAAAGAGAAATAAGAACTGAGTTCTATATTCTGAGTCAGTTATCTCCGATATTGTAGCTGTTCTTCCCCTCTCACAGCATGTAGTGTCAGCATAAAAAAACAATGAAAACTGCAGCTTCATCTCCCTTCTCCCCTTGATCTGTCATTTCCCTGTCTTCTATTCATCACTTTACTGCATGGATTTTTTGTTCGGCACAATAACAACGATATGTTTTTTCTCCAACTCGAGATGTTTTGGAAATGAGAAACAAAACCTCAGATACAGATACCATTGCCATAAGAGACAGTCCCGTCTGAATCACCCAGGACTAATTGGGATAATACCCTGAGATACTTCCTAATATATGAGAACCAAAAAACATGAAGTATAACAACTCAAAAATACGTTTAAAAATATATGTTTATTAGTGCAAACAAGCAAAACCTAAAATTTATAAGACAAAATCCAAATGTATAGTCAAAAAATTGTATAATACAGAGTCATTTGAGTATTGAAAATGGGTGCACTAAAACCAGTGTTGCACCATGGATGCAGAAAAAGGGGGGTATGAATTATGGTAACAAAAAACAATGGCTGCCTATAAGGTGAAATAGAGTGCCAGTGCTTATTAAGTCCCTAAGCAGCCATACAGGATCAAAGCGTTACACAAAGTAAAGGGAAAGTATCCTATGGTCCAGTGACCCCAAAATAGTCTGAATATAGGGGAACTAGTCCCATACTATCATCTTACCCTTTTCTTTCTCCATGACTGTCAACACGCGCCCCTACGCGCGTTTCGCCCACGGCTTCGTCGGGGGGCCCGCATAATGTTTTGGAAATGAGTTTGACCTTTCCTCTTACCAGGTGTCTTATAGAGTGTTCACAATTTCATCCCTATACAGGGATCTGGTCTTCACCGCGGAGGAGCCTGGGTTGCGTCCATGGAGTGGTGGCTGGCTGGTGGAGCGAGTTAAGCAAAGGAACATAAACAAGAGTAGTAAGAGTGAAAGAGGAGGAGACCATGACCAACTCATATCTAACAACGTAATCAGGCAGAAACGTTTGGCAAAGAAAGTACATTTCATTCTAGAGGCCATGTCCTCATCCGATAACAAAAGGTCAAGTCAAAAACAGGCTTACAAGAGTTGTCTTACAATACAATGACCAGCAGGACCACTGTGGTATGTTATCTTGGCTCCAGGGCCAGTTCCTGCTTCCATCCTCTATGGGTGCCACAGCTTGTTTTTGGTCCCCACCAGGTTTTACAATTTGTATGGCAAATTTGAGTGACATTATCATGCTTGGTCTATTTAGGATGACTCAGATACTCATACATGTCTAAGTATTTAATAAGTTTTTCATCCAGTGGGATTAGTTTTCTCACCAGATCTCTCAACTGAGATAATCTCGGTAAGCTTTTCTTTGTTTCTTCAATCTGCATTGTCTTCCAAGGAACCACTGCTAACCCTTCGTCTGCTGTAAGCATAATAAACTCTTCTCTGGAGCTGTTCACATTACAACCCTGCCTCAACAGACTGTCACGCTGCAGCACTGCAGGTAAATGCAAACTCCACTAGATGGCAGCAGAGTGGAAAGAGGGCTGAAAAAACCCGCTCAGAGAAGACCAGCAGAACTGCAGTGAGGCTACCAACAGGTGGCAGCAGAAAAATCAGACAAGCCAGGTCGATACCAGAGAGTAGCATAGTACCAAGGGAAATCTCAAACACAGAGTCAGAGGAGCGCCAAAAGGTCAGTAACGGTCCGTAGCAGAAGTACCCGAGAGAAGAGGCAGAATCAGCTCCGAGCCAAAACAGAGTCGAGTACCTGGGACACACAGGGACATACAGAGTCAGGTGGGAAGAGAGGAATGAACAGACATGGGCAAAGAAAGCTAAATGCAGCAGGATAAATCAGGGTCTCAGCTACACGTGCCATAGGCAGGAAATATAACTGGCACTGAATACAGGGAGCAGCACAGAAATATATAGAAGACCTGACACAGGAAAGAGGCTGTGAAAGTTAACCCCTGACATGACCAGACCGGGAAAGGAGAGAAAAGACCCAAAACCCAGTCTGGATCATGACACTGTATCTTCTCTACAAACAAGTATGTCTAATCTTCAGTCACACACTCTGTCAAGACTGCAGACTTAACGATATGGTCCAGATAAGCCCTACTGGCTGGGCAGTGCCGAAAAGACATAAACCCTCCTCCAGAAGTGTCATAAGCCAAACAGTTGCACATCCAGCACTGGAGCCACCATTGTCTCCCCTCAATAAGGAGCACTGCCAGAATGGAGCATTGGTGACTGTCCGTGTAGTAGCCGGTGCATGAGTTGGGACAGGTAAAAATGTTACAAAAAGAGAGAAATATGTCTCCAGATTTGCCATCTCCAAACAACAGTAGCCAATCATCAAACGGGACATCCAGTGATCGGCCAATCACCTAAGAATGGAGTGATCTTCATTGTGGTTCTGGATTAGCGATGAGCGAATATACTCGTTATTCGAGATTTCCCGAGCATGCATGGGGGTCTTCCGAGTATTTTTTAGTGCTCGGAGATTTAGTTTTCATCGCCGCAGCTGAATGATTTACATCTGTTAGCCAGCATAAGTACATGTGGAGGTTGCCTAGTTGCTAGGGAATCCCCACATGTACTCAAGCTGGCTAAGAGATGTAAATCATTCAGCTGAGGTGAGGAAAACTAAATCTCCGAGCACTAACAAATACTCGGAGGACACCCGAGCATGCTCGAGAAATCTTGAGTAACGATTATATTCGCTCATCACTATTCTGGATCCATCATAAGATGGACATGTCCAATGGGTTTCAATTCAATTCATTTCAATTCAAATGAGCTTTATTGGCAGGAATAAGTACATGTTAGCATTGCCAAAGCATATGGTAAAAATACGGGGGTGGGGGAGGGGGGGATATAGAGGTCCAAGGAATATCAAATTCCTTTTAGAGGATAGGGGATGTTTCCAGGGTGGGGTATGGGAGTCCATGACATATCAGGTTCTTTAGTGGGGGGATAGGGACATGTCCAGGGTGGGGTATAGGAGTCCATGACATATCAGGCTCTTTAGTCGGGGGATAGGGATATGTCCAGTGTTGGGGTACAGGAGTCCATGACATATCAGGCTCCTCTTAGTCTGTGGCAGGCACTGACATATTCCGCTGCTACGGCCACTGCACTTTCCTCTTCCCCCAGTATTATCGGCAGTTTCTCTTCCTCCTCCATAGAGGTGAAGTCTGGGAGGAGATCAGACAGTCTCTTGAAGTGAGTGTCCCTCACTGCGGAGTATTTGGGGCACCTCAGCAGGAAGTGGGCCTCATCCTCCACGGCCTCCTGGGGGCACTGCTGGCAGAGTCTGTTCTCTCGAGGCTTGTAGTTCTGTCGGTGCCGCCCGGATTCGATGAGTAGGCTGTGGGCGCTCAGTCTGTACCGGCTCAGGATCTGTCGATCTTTGGGGTTTTCTAGTTTCTCTAGATATGGGGCCAGTTTGTACTCCCTCTGTAGATTCCGGTATATTGTCAGTTTCTGGGATTTGTTTATGTCGTTCCTCCAGATGCTGAGATATTCCTCTTTGACTTTGTGTACCATTTTCTGGATTTCACCTTTTGTCAGGCTATGGAGGTTGATGGCTTGGTCAGACTGGCTTTGGGTACTTTTTCTTGGGAGGCTTCCTGAGGCTTCCTGGTGTAGGAAGGCTTTGTGATGGTAGGAGCTGGGACTGCTACTTTGCAGATGAGCCTTGAATGACAGCGCCTTCTTCTTTATTGCGATGTGTAGTGGGAATCTGCCCAGCTCTGCTCGGCAGGCGCTATTTGATGTGCTCCGATGGACTTGGAGAAGATGCTTGCAGAACTCTAGGTGGAATATTTCTGTCGGCCCAGCGTCCCACTTTGACCAGTTTGGGTATGAGACTGGGCCCCAGACCTCACTACCGTATAGAAGAATTGGGGCAATGATGGAGTCAAAAATTTTTAGCCATACGGTTACTGGTGCCTTGAGGTGGTACAGACGCCTTCTGATGGCATAGAAGGCTTTGGATGCCTTGTGTTTTAGTGACTCTATGGCTTGCTTGAAGCTCCCTGACTGGCTGAGTTCTAGGCCCAGGTAGGTGTACCTGTTGGTACATTGGTTTCATTGACTTAAAGTAAAGTCTTTCAGATTTTGTCAAGGAGTCCAAGGAAATCTTTCCATAAAATATGAAAGTATCTCTGAGGAGCCTTGGATGCAGATGTGAAGACTCTTTGGGGTCTCATGCACATAATTGCGTGTTCTTTCCCATATCTATATCGACCTCGTTTTTTATACCTTTAAACCCGCTTGACACAAATCAGACCTTTCTTTATATTTTCTTCTTGAAGGTTTAGATGAGGTTACCGAGGCACACAATAAAATTAGTCTACCAAAAGTTAATAAAATTGGCATTAACCCTGAAGGCCTCAGAAATATTGAGGTAATAAAAGAACATTGAATGACACTGGTCACCTCAGGCCAGTTTACCTGAGGATTAAGGAGACTGAAAATGAGAAAAAGCCTTATTTACAGAAAAACCAAAGAACGGAATAGAAAAAAAAGAGAAAGTGAGATAGAAAACAGAATTCTGCCAGAGAATCCTACAGCTTGTCAAAAAATTTAATCCCCCCTCTCCACCAACAAATTCCACGGGGGGGGGGGGGGGGGAAACCAGAATCCAACATCTTTGCTTTTGAGTTGTACAATTCATTGTTTTGCTAGGAGCTAAGCGACATCAGCTGGCAGAGGATTTTTTCATCTCCCCCTCCAGTGAATTATTATATGCATCCATGGTAAATTTGACCCACCACATGTAAATTTCAGTAAATATATCCAATCCCCATGAAATAACAATACGTGTATGTTTTCTCTGTATTGAACGGTTCCGCTGTTATTCCTCCCAGAAATGTATCAATAAATTTGGTATTACCAGTTGGGAGGAGCATGCCTATTACCGTCCAATCAGTGCTGAGACTGTGTACACGCCCCTTTGATTACTGGAAGAGCAACACCCATGAGGAACTAATAATTGAAAAAATAATAATAATAATAATGTTCATGGTCAGCTAATGACGAATGGATAAGAACGATGAAGAAAGTGATGAGAAAGTTGGGGAAATGGAAAAACTAAATAAGTAGAACATAAAAAAGAAAGCATGGAGAGAAAAAGAAGAGAGGGAGTAGAGAGAGTGGAATAAAGATGCTCAGGGTCAAGAAGGAAAGTACATTTTGTAAAGAACTTCTTGTATAAATACTAATTTTTATTTCCTATATCAATAGTACTAATGAAAAAAATAAATATCTAATCAGAGAAATCCGATTCTTTTACCTCCTAGATTGTTATGTTACTCTCAATTAATGGGTAAAAATTGAAAAATTCAGTGAAGACTGACATTCTTTTAAAATTATATTAAATGAGAAGCTAGAGCCTGACACAGACTTTCTGCTGTCAGTTCTTCTGAAATGACAGTTACATTGTTCCATAGAATTTATTAAGCACCAACTGGCATCTTCTATCTCACAAATGGGAAGGTCTTTGTTCACTGAAAACAGGTTTAATCCAAGTGTTGAGAATTTTGAGAACGTCACTGCATTATTACTGTTTTGCTCCTTAAAAAATCTAAATTTTTATTTTTATTATTTTGTCAATCCACCTTTGGCTTTCAACACCGCCTGAATTCTTTTGGGCTGCTCTCGATCAGACCCAAATCTGATCCAAGATCTCTTTTACACGCTCGCAACGTTGGTGGTCGACCCACTTGGGTTTGTAGACAGCTTTTTCTTCACCTCTACCCACAAGTGTTGGATTGGGTTGAGGTCCGTGGACTGTGGGGGACAATCCAGCACCTCTACTTCATTGTCTTTGAACCATTTCTTTGCAAATCTCGACGTATGCTTTGTGTTGTTCTCCTGCTGGAACACTATGTCGCCCTTTTCTTATCCATACTACTTGAGTGAACGAAGTAACTCATCTTGTAGGATACTCACATATAGCTCAGCATTGAGGCCACCATCGATCCTGGTCAAGTAGCCAACACCATTGGCTTGACTTTTGTATCATGGCTCCAAATCACCTGTTTCCAATCTTCTCCTGTCCACTTTTCTGCAAATTTGAGCCAACGCTTCTTCTGATGATACTGAAGTCGAGGCTTCTTCACCTTTTTTTCGAGCCACCATTCCAGACTTTCGTAACGTGCATTGCACGATGCTTGCATGGACTTGATCTCACTATTACGAAGCATACAAGCCTCTTCCAGTGTTTGTCTCACCAGAACTGATGGACCTTATGTTAGGTCCAGGTTAGGTAGCTAGAAGATCGTTGGGTACAGCCGGGACCAGCTGCTTCGAAAGCATCACCAAACCAGGGATTCAAGCTTCAGGAGGCTAATTTGCATATTCCAGGTGCCTTCTGGGAGAAGCGAAGTCTCCCTAAGCTAGAAGATCGTTGGGTACAGCCGGGACCAGCTGCTTCGAAAGCATCACCAAACCAGGGATTCAAGCTTCAGGAGGCTAATTTGCATATTCCAGGTGCCTTCTGGGAGAAGCGAAGTCTCCCTAAGCTAGAAGATCGTTGGGTACAGCCGGGACCAGCTGCTTCGAAAGCATCACCAAACCAGGGATTCAAGCTTCAGGAGGCTAATTTGCATATTCCAGGTGCCTTCTGGGAGAAGCGAAGTCTCCCTAAGCTAGAAGATCGTTGGGTACAGCCGGGACCAGCTGCTTCGAAAGCATCACCAAACCAGGGATTCAAGCTTCAGGAGGCTAATTTGCATATTCCAGGTGCCTTCTGGGAGAAGCGAAGTCTCCCTAAGCTAGAAGATCGTTGGGTACAGCCGGGACCAGCTGCTTCGAAAGCATCACCAAACCAGGGATTCAAGCTTCAGGAGGCTAATTTGCATATTCCAGGTGCCTTCTGGGAGAAGCGAAGTCTCCCTAAGCTAGAAGATCGTTGGGTACAGCCGGGACCAGCTGCTTCGAAAGCATCACCAAACCAGGGATTCAAGCTTCAGGAGGCTAATTTGCATATTCCAGGTGCCTTCTGGGAGAAGCGAAGTCTCCCTAAGCTAGAAGATCGTTGGGTACAGCCGGGACCAGCTGCTTCGAAAGCATCACCAAACCAGGGATTCAAGCTTCAGGAGGCTAATTTGCATATTCCAGGTGCCTTCTGGGAGAAGCGAAGTCTCCCTAAGCTAGAAGATCGTTGGGTACAGCCGGGACCAGCTGCTTCGAAAGCATCACCAAACCAGGGATTCAAGCTTCAGGAGGCTAATTTGCATATTCCAGGTGCCTTCTGGGAGAAGCGAAGTCTCCCTAAGCTAGAAGATCGTTGGGTACAGCCGGGACCAGCTGCTTCGAAAGCATCACCAAACCAGGGATTCAAGCTTCAGGAGGCTAATTTGCATATTCCAGGTGCCTTCTGGGAGAAGCGAAGTCTCCCTAAGCTAGAAGATCGTTGGGTACAGCCGGGACCAGCTGCTTCGAAAGCATCACCAAACCAGGGATTCAAGCTTCAGGAGGCTAATTTGCATATTCCAGGTGCCTTCTGGGAGAAGCGAAGTCTCCCTAAGCTAGAAGATCGTTGGGTACAGCCGGGACCAGCTGCTTCGAAAGCATCACCAAACCAGGGATTCAAGCTTCAGGAGGCTAATTTGCATATTCCAGGTGCCTTCTGGAAGAAGCGAAGTCTCCCTAAGCTAGAAGATCGTTGGGTACAGCCGGGACCAGCTGCTTCGAAAGCATCACCAAACCAGGGATTCAAGCTTCAGGAGGCTAATTTGCATATTCCAGGTGCCTTCTGGGAGAAGCGAAGTCTCCCTAAGCTAGAAGATCGTTGGGTACAGCCGGGACCAGCTGCTTCGAAAGCATCACCAAACCAGGGATTCAAGCTTCAGGAGGCTAATTTGCATATTCCAGGTGCCTTCTGGGAGAAGCGAAGTCTCCCTAAGCTAGAAGATCGTTGGGTACAGCCGGGACCAGCTGCTTCGAAAGCATCACCAAACCAGGGATTCAAGCTTCAGGAGGCTAATTTGCATATTCCAGGTGCCTTCTGGGAGAAGCGAAGTCTCCCTAAGCTAGAAGATCGTTGGGTACAGCCGGGACCAGCTGCTTCGAAAGCATCACCAAACCAGGGATTCAAGCTTCAGGAGGCTAATTTGCATATTCCAGGTGCCTTCTGGGAGAAGCGAAGTCTCCCTAAGCTAGAAGATCGTTGGGTACAGCCGGGACCAGCTGCTTCGAAAGCATCACCAAACCAGGGATTCAAGCTTCAGGAGGCTAATTTGCATATTCCAGGTGCCTTCTGGGAGAAGCGAAGTCTCCCTAAGCTAGAAGATCGTTGGGTACAGCCGGGACCAGCTGCTTCGAAAGCATCACCAAACCAGGGATTCAAGCTTCAGGAGGCTAATTTGCATATTCCAGGTGCCTTCTGGGAGAAGCGAAGTCTCCCTAAGCTAGAAGATCGTTGGGTACAGCCGGGACCAGCTGCTTCGAAAGCATCACCAAACCAGGGATTCAAGCTTCAGGAGGCTAATTTGCATATTCCAGGTGCCTTCTGGGAGAAGCGAAGTCTCCCTAAGCTAGAAGATCGTTGGGTACAGCCGGGACCAGCTGCTTCGAAAGCATCACCAAACCAGGGATTCAAGCTTCAGGAGGCTAATTTGCATATTCCAGGTGCCTTCTGGGAGAAGCGAAGTCTCCCTAAGCTAGAAGATCGTTGGGTACAGCCGGGACCAGCTGCTTCGAAAGCATCACCAAACCAGGGATTCAAGCTTCAGGAGGCTAATTTGCATATTCCAGGTGCCTTCTGGGAGAAGCGAAGTCTCCCTCAGCTAGAAGATCGTTGGGTACAGCCGGGACCAGCTGCTTCGAAAGCATCACCAAACCAGGGATTCAAGCTTCAGGAGGCTAATTTGCATATTCCAGGTGCCTTCTGGGAGAAGCGAAGTCTCCCTCAGCTAGAAGATCGTTGGGTACAGCCGGGACCAGCTGCTTCGAAAGCATCACCAAACCAGGGATTCAAGCTTCAGGAGGCTAATTTGCATATTCCAGGTGCCTTCTGGGAGAAGCGAAGTCTCCCTCAGCTAGAAGATCGTTGGGTACAGCCGGGACCAGCTGCTTCGAAAGCATCACCAAACCAGGGATTCAAGCTTCAGGAGGCTAATTTGCATATTCCAGGTGCCTTCTGGGAGAAGCGAAGTCTCCCTCAGCTAGAAGATCGTTGGGTACAGCCGGGACCAGCTGCTTCGAAAGCATCACCAAACCAGGGATTCAAGCTTCAGGAGGCTAATTTGCATATTCCAGGTGCCTTCTGGGAGAAGCGAAGTCTCCCTCAGCTAGAAGATCGTTGGGTACAGCCGGGACCAGCTGCTTCGAAAGCATCACCAAACCAGGGATTCAAGCTTCAGGAGGCTAATTTGCATATTCCAGGTGCCTTCTGGGAGAAGCGAAGTCTCCCTCAGCTAGAAGATCGTTGGGTACAGCCGGGACCAGCTGCTTCGAAAGCATCACCAAACCAGGGATTCAAGCTTCAGGAGGCTAATTTGCATATTCCAGGTGCCTTCTGGGAGAAGCGAAGTCTCCCTAAGCTAGAAGATCGTTGGGTACAGCCGGGACCAGCTGCTTCGAAAGCATCACCAAACCAGGGATTCAAGCTTCAGGAGGCTAATTTGCATATTCCAGGTGCCTTCTGGGAGAAGCGAAGTCTCCCTAAGCTAGAAGATCGTTGGGTACAGCCGGGACCAGCTGCTTCGAAAGCATCACCAAACCAGGGATTCAAGCTTCAGGAGGCTAATTTGCATATTCCAGGTGCCTTCTGGGAGAAGCGAAGTCTCCCTAAGCTAGAAGATCGTTGGGTACAGCCGGGACCAGCTGCTTCGAAAGCATCACCAAACCAGGGATTCAAGCTTCAGGAGGCTAATTTGCATATTCCAGGTGCCTTCTGGGAGATGCGAAGTCTCCCTCAGCTAGAAGATCGTTGGGTACAGCCGGGACCAGCTGCTTCGAAAGCATCACCAAACCAGGGATTCAAGCTTCAGGAGGCTAATTTGCATATTCCAGGTGCCTTCTGGGAGAAGCGAAGTCTCCCTCAGCTAGAAGATCGTTGGGTACAGCCGGGACCAGCTGCTTCGAAAGCATCACCAAACCAGGGATTCAAGCTTCAGGAGGCTAATTTGCATATTCCAGGTGCCTTCTGGGAGAAGCGAAGTCTCCCTCAGCTAGAAGATCGTTGGGTACAGCCGGGACCAGCTGCTTCGAAAGCATCACCAAACCAGGGATTCAAGCTTCAGGAGGCTAATTTGCATATTCCAGGTGCCTTCTGGGAGAAGCGAAGTCTCCCTCAGCTAGAAGATCGTTGGGTACAGCCGGGACCAGCTGCTTCGAAAGCATCACCAAACCAGGGATTCAAGCTTCAGGAGGCTAATTTGCATATTCCAGGTGCCTTCTGGGAGAAGCGAAGTCTCCCTCAGCTAGAAGATCGTTGGGTACAGCCGGGACCAGCTGCTTCGAAAGCATCACCAAACCAGGGATTCAAGCTTCAGGAGGCTAATTTGCATATTCCAGGTGCCTTCTGGGAGAAGCGAAGTCTCCCTAAGCTAGAAGATCGTTGGGTACAGCCGGGACCAGCTGCTTCGAAAGCATCACCAAACCAGGGATTCAAGCTTCAGGAGGCTAATTTGCATATTCCAGGTGCCTTCTGGGAGAAGCGAAGTCTCCCTAAGCTAGAAGATCGTTGGGTACAGCCGGGACCAGCTGCTTCGAAAGCATCACCAAACCAGGGATTCAAGCTTCAGGAGGCTAATTTGCATATTCCAGGTGCCTTCTGGGAGAAGCGAAGTCTCCCTCAGCTAGAAGATCGTTGGGTACAGCCGGGACCAGCTGCTTCGAAAGCATCACCAAACCAGGGATTCAAGCTTCAGGAGGCTAATTTGCATATTCCAGGTGCCTTCTGGGAGAAGCGAAGTCTCCCTCAGCTAGAAGATCGTTGGGTACAGCCGGGACCAGCTGCTTCGAAAGCATCACCAAACCAGGGATTCAAGCTTCAGGAGGCTAATTTGCATATTCCAGGTGCCTTCTGGGAGAAGCGAAGTCTCCCTCAGCTAGAAGATCGTTGGGTACAGCCGGGACCAGCTGCTTCGAAAGCATCACCAAACCAGGGATTCAAGCTTCAGGAGGCTAATTTGCATATTCCAGGTGCCTTCTGGGAGAAGCGAAGTCTCCCTCAGCTAGAAGATCGTTGGGTACAGCCGGGACCAGCTGCTTCGAAAGCATCACCAAACCAGGGATTCAAGCTTCAGGAGGCTAATTTGCATATTCCAGGTGCCTTCTGGGAGAAGCGAAGTCTCCCTAAGCTAGAAGATCGTTGGGTACAGCCGGGACCAGCTGCTTCGAAAGCATCACCAAACCAGGGATTCAAGCTTCAGGAGGCTAATTTGCATATTCCAGGTGCCTTCTGGGAGAAGCGAAGTCTCCCTAAGCTAGAAGATCGTTGGGTACAGCCGGGACCAGCTGCTTCGAAAGCATCACCAAACCAGGGATTCAAGCTTCAGGAGGCTAATTTGCATATTCCAGGTGCCTTCTGGGAGAAGCGAAGTCTCCCTCAGCTAGAAGATCGTTGGGTACAGCCGGGACCAGCTGCTTCGAAAGCATCACCAAACCAGGGATTCAAGCTTCAGGAGGCTAATTTGCATATTCCAGGTGCCTTCTGGGAGAAGCGAAGTCTCCCTCAGCTAGAAGATCGTTGGGTACAGCCGGGACCAGCTGCTTCGAAAGCATCACCAAACCAGGGATTCAAGCTTCAGGAGGCTAATTTGCATATTCCAGGTGCCTTCTGGGAGAAGCGAAGTCTCCCTCAGCTAGAAGATCGTTGGGTACAGCCGGGACCAGCTGCTTCGAAAGCATCACCAAACCAGGGATTCAAGCTTCAGGAGGCTAATTTGCATATTCCAGGTGCCTTCTGGGAGAAGCGAAGTCTCCCTAAGCTAGAAGATCGTTGGGTACAGCCGGGACCAGCTGCTTCGAAAGCATCACCAAACCAGGGATTCAAGCTTCAGGAGGCTAATTTGCATATTCCAGGTGCCTTCTGGGAGAAGCGAAGTCTCCCTAAGCTAGAAGATCGTTGGGTACAGCCGGGACCAGCTGCTTCGAAAGCATCACCAAACCAGGGATTCAAGCTTCAGGAGGCTAATTTGCATATTCCAGGTGCCTTCTGGGAGAAGCGAAGTCTCCCTAAGCTAGAAGATCGTTGGGTACAGCCGGGACCAGCTGCTTCGAAAGCATCACCAAACCAGGGATTCAAGCTTCAGGAGGCTAATTTGCATATTCCAGGTGCCTTCTGGGAGAAGCGAAGTCTCCCTAAGCTAGAAGATCGTTGGGTACAGCCGGGACCAGCTGCTTCGAAAGCATCACCAAACCGCGCGCCGTAATTTTTGCCTGTAGGACATTATTGCAAGAGAGCTTGGCTGAGTAGATTACACAAGAAGGAAAACACACAGCAAGTCAGCAGGATCTCGGAGCAACATGGCAGATGTGACAACCTACATGGTGAGCTGCAGCATGTGCTACATGTTCACAGATCGACCAGAAGAAGAATCCAATTTCACCTGTCAGAAGTGTAGACTAGTGGCCCTTTTAGAAGAAAAGGTGCGGGGTCTGGAAGAAAGAATAGCAACTTTGAAACTCATCAAAGAGAATGAAGACTTTCTAGACAGAACAGAAGCATCTCTACTGGTCACAGAAGGTGAAAAAAGTGTCAGAGAACCTCCAAAAGCAGATGAGTGGAAGCATGTGACCAAAAGAAGCAAGAAGACCATGGAGAAATCACCAACCACACAACTGAAGAACCGATATCAAATCTTTGTAGAGGATGAAGATGGCACACCTAAGAATGAAGCAATACCAGCAAGCAAAAAAGAAAAGGGCACACAGCAACAAGTGACAGCAAAAAGTACAGCCAAGAAGCAACGAAGAGTGGTGGTGGTGGGAGACTCACTACTGAGAGGCACAGAAGCAGCCATCTGCAGACCGGACATAACTGCAAGAGAAGTATGCTGCCTTCCAGGTGCGATGATCAAGGATGTGACCGATAGGATACCAAAGCTCTTCAGCTCCAAGGACGTCCACCCATTTCTTCTGATACATGTTGGCACCAATGACACGGCAAGGAAGGACCTACCGACAATCTGCAAGGACTTTGAAGAGTTGGGGAAGAAAGTAAAGGAACTGGATGCACAGGTAGTTTTTTCTTCTATCCTTCCAGTAGACGGGCATGGCACCAGGAGATGGAACAGGATCCTTGATGCAAACAACTTGCTAAGACGATGGTGCAGACAACAAGGATTTGGATTCCTGGACCACGGTGTGAATTACTGGTATGATGGACTCCTCGCCAGAGACGGACTACACCTCAACAAACCTGGGAAACACACATTCGCCAGACGACTCGCTACACTCATCAGGAGGGCGTTAAACTAGAAGAAGAGGGGACGGGAAGAAAAACATTAGACTCGAACAAAGACGACCCAGGAAAACATACTCTGAAGGGACGTAAGAACATTTCTAAAACAATCCACAGTGAGGAGATTGGAACAAAACAAAATCCTCTAAACTGCATGCTCGCAAACGCCAGAAGCCTGACAAACAAGATGGAAGAACTAGAAGCAGAAATATCTACAGGTAACTTTGACATAGTGGGAATAACCGAGACATGGCTAGATGAAAGCTATGACTGGGCAGTTAACTTACAGGGTTACAGTCTGTTTAGAAAGGATCGTAAAAATCGGAGAGGAGGAGGGGTTTGTCTCTATGTAAAGTCTTGTCTAAAGTCCACTTTAAGGGAGGATATTAGCGAAGGGAATGAGGATGTCGAGTCCATATGGGTTGAAATTCATGGAGGGAAAAATGGTAACAAAATTCTCATTGGGGTCTGTTACAAACCCCCAAATATAACAGAAAGCATGGAAAGTCTACTTCTAAAGCAGATAGATGAAGCTGCAACCCATAATGAGGTCCTGGTTATGGGGGACTTTAACTACCCGGATATTAACTGGGAAACAGAAACCTGTGAAACCCATAAAGGCAACAGGTTTCTGCTAATAACCAAGAAAAATTATCTTTCACAATTGGTGCAGAATCCAACCAGAGGAGCAGCACTTTTAGACCTAATACTATCTAATAGACCTGACAGAATAACAAATCTGCAGGTGGTCGGGCATTTAGGAAATAGCGACCACAATATTGTGCAGTTTCACCTGTCTTTCACTAGGGGGACTTGTCAGGGAGTCACAAAAACATTGAACTTTAGGAAGGCAAAGTTTGAACAGCTTGGAGATGCCCTTAATCTGGTAGACTGGGACAATATCCTCAGAAATAAGAATACAGATAATAAATGGGAAATGTTTAAGAACATCCTAAATAGGCAGTGTAAGCGGTTTATACCTTGTGGGAATAAATGGACTAGAAATAGGAAAAACCCAATGTTGCTAAACAAAGAAGTAAGACAGGCAATTAACAGTAAAAAGAAAGCATTTGCACTACTAAAGCAGGATGGCACCATTGAAGCTCTAAAAAACTATAGGGAGAAAAATACTTTATCTAAAAAACTAATTAAAGCTGCCAAAAAGGAAACAGAGAAGCACATTGCTAAGGAGAGTAAAACTAATCCCAAACTGTTCTTCAACTATATCAATAGTAAAAGAATAAAAACTGAAAATGTAGGCCCCTTAAAAAATAGTGAGGAAAGAATGGTTGTAGATGACGAGGAAAAAGCTAACATATTAAACACCTTCTTCTCCACGGTATTCACGGTGGAAAATGAAATGCTAGGTGAAATCCCAAGAAACAATGAAAACCCTATATTAAGGGTCACCAATCTAACCCAAGAAGAGGTGCGAAACCGGCTAAATAAGATTAAAATAGATAAATCTCCGGGTCCGGATGGCATACACCCACGAGTACTAAGAGAACTAAGTAATGTAATAGATAAACCATTATTTCTTATTTTTAGGGACTCTATAGCGACAGGGTCTGTTCCGCAGGACTGGCGCATAGCAAATGTGGTGCCAATATTCAAAAAGGGCTCTAAAAGTGAACCTGGAAATTATAGGCCAGTAAGTCTAACCTCTATTGTTGGTAAAATATTTGAAGGGTTTCTGAGGGATGTTATTCTGGATTATCTCAATGAGAATAACTGTTTAACTCCATATCAGCATGGGTTTATGAGAAATCGCTCCTGTCAAACCAATCTAATCAGTTTTTATGAAGAGGTAAGCTATAGACTGGACCACGGTGAGTCATTGGACGTGGTATATCTCGATTTTTCCAAAGCGTTTGATACCGTGCCGCACAAGAGGTTGGTACACAAAATGAAAATGCTTGGTCTGGGGGAAATTGTGTGTAAATGGGTTAGTAACTGGCTTAGTGATAGAAAGCAGAGGGTGGTTATAAATGGTATAGTCTCTAACTGGGTCGCTGTGACCAGTGGGGTACCGCAGGGGTCAGTATTGGGACCTGTTCTCTTCAACATATTCATTAATGATCTGGTAGAAGGTTTACACAGTAAAATATCGATATTTGCAGATGATACAAAACTATGTAAAGCAGTTAATACAAGAGAAGATAGTATTCTGCTACAGATGGATCTGGATAAGTTGGAAACTTGGGCTGAAAGGTGGCAGATGAGGTTTAACAATGATAAATGTAAGGTTATACACATGGGAAGAGGGAATCAATATCACCATTACACACTGAACGGGAAACCACTGGGTAAATCTGACAGGGAGAAGGACTTGGGGATCCTAGTTAATGATAAACTTACCTGGAGCAGCCAGTGCCAGGCAGCAGCTGCCAAGGCAAACAGGATCATGGGGTGCATTAAAAGAGGTCTGGATACACATGATGAGAGCATTATACTGCCTCTGTACAAATCCCTAGTTAGACCGCACATGGAGTACTGTGTCCAGTTTTGGGCACCGGTGCTCAGGAAGGATATAATGGAACTAGAGAGAGTACAAAGGAGGGCAACAAAATTAATAAAGGGGATGGGAGAACTACAATACCCAGATAGATTAGCGAAATTAGGATTATTTAGTCTAGAAAAAAGACGACTGAGGGGCGATCTAATAACCATGTATAAGTATATAAGGGGACAATACAAATATCTCGCTGAGGATCTGTTTATACCAAGGAAGGTGACGGGCACAAGGGGGCATTCTTTGCGTCTGGAGGAGAGAAGGTTTTTCCACCAACATAGAAGAGGATTCTTTACTGTTAGGGCAGTGAGAATCTGGAATTGCTTGCCTGAGGAGGTGGTGATGGCGAACTCAGTCGAGGGGTTCAAGAGAGGCCTGGATGTCTTCCTGGAGCAGAACAATATTGTATCATACAATTATTAGGTTCTGTAAAAGGACGTAGATCTGGGTATTTATTATGATGGAATATAGGCTGAACTGGATGGACAAATGTCTTTTTTCGGCCTTACTATGTTACTATGTTACTATGTTACTATGTTGACCCCGATATTTTTTCTGGACATCCACCTCTTGGCTTTTGAATGGATAGACGGACTTCATTTAGCTTTCTTCCAGCTGTCATGGTGCTCATATGATGCAGTTTGGCAATTTTCTTGGCCGAGAGACCACTATCGATGAGCTGGATGATGCTGGCTCTCTTTTCTTGGGAAATCTTCATGGTTGCTCCTCGATTCAAACCAGTGACCTTTCGCTTGGGAATCAATCTAAAAACACACTGAGCTATGAGGAAACAAGAGAACAGGTTGTAATTTGTAGTATACTGGGAGAGAAAGATTTGGCGTTGTCAGTAGGGTTAAGCGACTTTTGTTTTTATATGATCGGGTCGGATTTCACGAAACCCGACTTTTTCAAAAGTCGGGTCGAGTGAAATCGGCCGATCCTATAGAAAAGTCGGGGTCGGGGTCGGCCGAAACACGAAACCCAATGCAGTGCATTGGGTTTCTAATGGTTCCCAGGGTCTGAAGGAGAGGCTGCGGGTTACAACCAGGGCGCGTCCGAGGGTGAGTATAGCAATATTTTTTATTTTTATTCTTTATTTTACACTTAAATCTGAATTCCGATACCGATTCCCGATATCTTAAACATATCGGGAATCGGTATCGGAATTCCGATTCCAGATTCAGAAGATCGCCGACCTCATGGCCGACCCCACATAGGGGTCGGGTTTCATGAAACCCGACTTTGCCAAAAGTCGGCGACTTCTGAATCTGGCCGACCCGTTTCGCTCAACCCTAGTTGTCAGATCTCTTCTCTCTCTCCCTTCCTAAACAGCAAGGGGCGCTACCACAGATAAAAGTACACACTATTTTTAATAGATGTATATTACAAATACATTTCTTTTGACACATCCTGTAGAGTTTTCTATAACACTTTTCATCTGATTACCTTTTTCACCTCTATAAAGATTTTGCACCACTGCCATTAAATCAGATTTGTAAAGAAAGGGAGCAAAACTGATACATTTGTCATCATGTATCCGCTATTCCATCAGAAATTGATAAATCCGGCCGAAAGACACAACATCTGGTGATGAAAGGAATGAATTTTAATTGATTAAAACAAATTGGTTAAATGTTCTGCGCTGTTTACGGGGAATTAAGATTTATTTACAGAGCGCGTCACATCGCGACCGTCCGTTCCTCCACTCTAGTGGAAATGACATATCTCTGATGGTAATATCATTGTTCTCACCAGTACAAACAGCAGATTTGTTTTTACCATATTTATAGCTTTATAATGACATAATTTACAAATCGCCGACTTTAATATGTTTGCTAACAATTTTCCATCAGAAGCCGCGGATGTGACTATAAATTGTCAAATTACAGCAGCGAGTCCAGAGGAGCGGGAAATAATTTTGCTTAAAGATTAATCTTTCTTGGAAAAGACAAAATTAAAAATCAACTTTGGAGTGGAGACATCAGGACCCTGACCCTCCTCCAATAAGGGCTGTTACCTGTTCTATCGGGGTCTGAAAAAGCTAATGCCAGTTGTCTGACCCGAGAGAAAAGTGTTGGAACAAGTGTCTTGATCATAGAATTCCAGTTTTTTATTTAGACTCATTGCTCCCCGGTGTATGAGAACCGTACACCGAACTCGTAGAACCTCTGGCCTCCCCCCTGTTGTATAGCCTCCGGACTCCCCCTTGGTGTATAACCTCTGGCCTTTCCCCGGTGTATAACCTCCGGCCTCCCCCCTGGTGTATAACATCCAGCCCCACTGGCTTATAACCTCCATCCCTCTACGGTGTATGGCCGCCGGCCTCCCCCTGGTGTATAACCTCCAGCCTCCCCCTGGTGTATAGCCTCTGGCCTCCCCCTGGTGTATAACCTCCGCCCCTCCCCCTGGCGTATAATCTCTGGCCTCCCACTGGTGGATAACCTCCAGCCTCTCCTCTGGTGTATAACCTCCGCCCCTCCCCCTGGTGTATAACCTCTGGCCTCCCCCTGGTGTATAACCTCCGCCCCTCCCCCCTGGTGTATAACCTCTGGCCTCCCCCTGGTGTATAACCTCCGCTCCTCTCCCTGGTGTATAACCTCCACCCCCCCCTGGCATATAACCTCCGGCCTCCCCCCTGGTGTATAACATCCAGCCCCACTGGCTTATAACCTCCACCCCTCTACGGTGTATGGCCGCCGGCCTCCCCCGGTGTATAACCTCCAGCCTCTCCCTGGTGTATAGCCTCTGGCCTCCCCCTGGTGTATAACCTCTGCCCCTCCCCCTGGCGTATAACCTCTGGCCTCCCACTGATGGATAACCTCCAGCCTCTCCTCTGGTGTATAACCTCCGCCCCTCCCCCTGGCATATAACCTCCGGCCTCCCCCTGGTGTATAACCTCCAGCCTCTCCTCTGGTGTATAACCTCCGCCCCTCCCCCTGGTGTATAACCTCCGCCCCTCCCCCTGGTGTATAACCTCTGGCCTCCCCCTGGTGTATAACCTCCGCTCCTCCCCCTGGTGTATAACCTCCGGCCTCCCCCTGGTGTATAACCTCCGCCCCTCCCCCCTGGTGTATAACCTCTGGCCTCCCCCTGGTGTATAACCTCCAGCCTCCCCCTGGTGTATAACCTTCACCCCTCCCGCTGGCATATAACCTCCGGCCTCCCCCTGGTGGATAACCTCCAGTCTCTCCGCAATGTCGTTGGCCTTTCCTACCATGTGACAGAGCGGCCGGTGGTGCGGAGCTCCTGATACCAGAGCGGTCCTGTAACAGGAGCCACCGGGGGAACAAGTTCGTACAGGACTTTTCTTCCTCCTGGATCTTCCCCCAACACCTGTGAGTGATATTATTGAGATGGGGAAGGAACGGCAGCATCTCGGCCACGAGGTGGAGACCCCGTAACGTTACAGATTGGGGGGTCGAGCACTGAGAAGCAGAGGGCAGAAAAGTCACCACCGCTCTGCTGACCCCAAACCTCCTCTGGTATCAGTACAAACACTGCTCCCCCGCCTGGGGCTTCATGGCCGAGCAGCTGCACACAGCCGTACATCACCAAGCACAATGCCGAGCGTCGGACGGAGCGGTGTAAAGCCGCCACAACTGGACTCTGGAGGAGACGTGTTCTGTGCAGTGACGGGTCGTACTTCTCTGATGGAGGGGTCTGGGTTTGGTGATTCCAGGAGGACGTTCCCCCCTGACTGCATTGTGCCCCCTGTACAGATATCCATAGAATCCTGAGGATAGGAGCCAGTACAGTATCGGTCCACAGTACCCCATTGGTGCCATATCACGGTCCCGTGCAGTATGGATCCACAATCCTCGCACATATCTGAGCTGTTAGTCATAGGGAACATTTGCAGCAATCTCATCATACACGGCAATATTAATACCTCAAACAAGGGGAACTTCACGAGGCGCCATGTATCGCCGCTTGTTTACAGTGAAAACACATTAAGTAGCTGTAAACCTGGATTAACAGCTACAAGCTACGAGCTAATACCCCAGTGCAGGATGGTAATTACTGATTATATCACTCCACCGCTAATTTCTCATCTCCATTATCTCCTTAATAAGGTGATAATCAAAAACAACGGCTGATGGAAAAGGAGGAAATGTATCCGCTGCGTGTTTTAAGAAACTGAAAAGTTATTTCTTTTAAAGGTTATGGTGAGTTTGTATCAGAAATTGGGAAAGTTACAGGATCTTCCCGGGAAAAGGTTCTGATGTCTCCGTGGTGTAAATTGAGGAGCAGCAAATCAAAACTGAAGTTTGGCAAATTTGCTTGAATTTGACCTGGAGATGAGATTTGATTCTTCCCGCTGGTCGTCTCACTGCGATTCCGTCTTCGGTCACTGAAGGTCTTCGCTCTTTTTTGTTGCCTCTAGCGTCTATCAAGTCTCATGGCATCATGGCGTCACAAGGAATACTATGGGATAGAAACCGGAATTAGACCTGGAAGGAAGACCGAAGACCTGATGTCACTGATGGATCAATATTGTGAAAACGAGGAGAGAAACCGTGCGGAGAAGAAGAGAATAATACAGGAGGTAACTCAGGATCAGTAATGTAATGTATGTACACAGTGACTGCACCAGCAGAATAGTGAGTGCAGCTCTGGAGTATAATACAGGATGTAACTCAGGATCAGTAATGTAATGTATGTACACAGTGACTGCACCAGCAGAATAGTGAGTGCAGCTCTGGGGTATAATACAGGAGGTAACTCAGGATCAGTAATGTAATGTATGTACACAGTGACTGCACCAGCAGAATAGTGAGTGCAGCTCTGGAGTATAATACAGGATGTAACTCAGGATCAGTAATGTAATGTATGTACACAGTGACTGCACCAGCAGAATAGTGAGTGCAGCTCTGGGGTATAATACAGGAGGTAACTCAGGATCAGTAATGTAATGTATGTACACAGTGACTGCACCAGCAGAATAGTGAGTGCAGCTCTGGAGTATATTACAGGATGTAACTCAGGATCAGTAATGTAATGTGTTATGATTAGGCACCTCAGTACCACAGTGAACATAGAGGTCAGAGCACATACAGTGATCTGACAATAATCCAAAAACATAGAACGAGCTCTGAGACGTGGGAACTCTGTTGACCACAATCCCTAATCCTATCCAACAACACTAGAGGCAGCCGTGGATTGCGCCTAACGCTCCCTATGCAACTCGGCACAGCCTGAGAAACTAGCTAGCCTGAAGATAGAAAATAAGCCTACCTTGCCTCAGAGAAATATCCCAAAGGAAAAGGCAGCCCCCCACATATAATGACTGTGAGTAAGATGAAAAGACAAACGTAGAGATGAAATAGATTTAGCAAAGTGAGGCCCGACTTTCTGAACAGAGCGAGGATAGGAAAGGTAACTTTGCGGTCAACACAAAACCCTAAAAACCACGCAAAGGGGGCAAAAAGACCCTCCGTACCGAACTAACGGCACGGAGGTACACCCTATGCGTCCCAGAACTTCCAGCAAACAAATAGATAAGCTGGACAGAAGAAAAGCAAACAAAATAGCAAAGGAAAACTTAGCTATGCAGAGCAGCAGGCCACAGGAACGATCCAGGAGGAAAACAAGTCCAATACTGGAACATTGACAGGAAGCCAGGATCAAAGCACTAGGTGGAGTTAAGTAGAGCAGCACCTAACGACCTCACCACATCACCTGAGGGAGGAAACTCAGAAGCCGCAGTACCACTTCCCTCCACCAACGGAAGCTTACAGAGAGAATCAGCCGAAGTACCACTTGTGACCACAGGAGGGAGCTCTGCCACAGAATTCACAACAGTAATTTATGTGCACAGTGACTGCACCAGCAGAATAGTGAGTGCAGCTCTGGGGTATAATACAGGATGTAACTCAGGATCAGTAATGTAATGTATGTGCACAGTGACTGCACCAGCAGAATAGTGAGTGCAGCTCTGGAGTATAATACAGGATGTAACTCAGGATCAGTAATGTAATGTATGTACACAGTGACTGCACCAGCAGAATAGTGAGTGCAGCTCTGGAGTATAATACAGGATGTTACTCAGGATCAGTAATGTAACGTATGTACACAGTGACTGCACCAGCAGAATAGTGAGTGCAGCTCTGGAGTATAATGCAGGATGTAACTCAGGATCAATAATGTAACGTATGCACACAGTGACTGCACCAGCAGAATAGTGAGTGCAGCTCTGGGGGATAATGCAGTAGGTAACTCAGGATCAGTAATGTAATGTATGTACACAGTGACGGCACCAGCAGAATAGTGAGTGCAGCTCTGGAGCATAATACAGGATGTAACTCAGGATCAATAATGTAATGTATGTACACAGTGAGTGTACCAGCAGAATAGTGAGTGTAGCTCTGGAGTATAATACAGGATGTTACTCAGGATCAGTAATGTAACGTATGTACACAGTGACTGCACCAGCAGAATAGTGAGTGCAGCTCTGGAGTATAATGCAGGATGTAACTCAGGATCAGTAATGTAACGTATGCACACAGTGACTGCACCAGCAGAATAGTGAGTGCCGCTCTGGAGTATAATACAGGATGTAACTCAGGATCAGTAATGTAATGTATGTACACAGTGACTGCACCAGCAGAATAGTGAGTGCAGCTCTGGAGCATAATACAGGATGTAACTCAGGATCAGTAATGTAATGTATGTACACAGTGAGTGTACCAGCAGAATAGTGAGTGCCGCTCTGGAGTATAATACAGGATGTAACTCAGGATCAGTAATGTAATGTATGTACACAGTGACTGCACCAGCAGAATAGTGAGTGCAGCTCTGGAGTATAATGCAGGATGTAACTCAGGATCAGTAATGTAACGTATGCACACAGTGACTGCACCAGCAGAATTGTGAGTGCAGCTCTGGGGTATAATACAGGATGTTACTCAGGATCAGTAATGTAATGTATGTACACAGTAGCTGTACCAGCAGAATAGTGAGTGCAGCTCTGGAGTATAATTTTATTATTATTATTATTATACATTTTTATAGCGCCATTTATTCCATGGCGCTTTACATGTGAATACGGAGCAAATATAGACAAATACATTAAACATGAGCAGATAACAAGGCACACGAGTACATAAGGAGGGAGGACCCTGCCCGCGAGGGCTCACAGTCTGCAGGGGGTGGGTGAGGATACACTAGGAGAGGGAAGAGCTGGCTGTACGGCTGTTCAGTAGGTTGAGGATCACTGCAGGCTGTAGGCTTGTCGGAAGAGATGAGTCTTCAGGTTCTTTTTGAAGGTTTCTATGGTAGGCGCAAGTCTGATGTGTTGGGGTAGAGAGTTCCAGAGTATGGGGGAAGCACGGGAGAAGTCTTGGATGCGGTTATGGGAAGAAGAGATGAGAGGGGAGTAGAGAAGGAGGTCTTGGGAGGATCGGAGGTCGCGTGTAGGTAGGTACCGGGAGACCATGTCACAGATCTATGGAGGAGACAGGTTGTGGATGGCTTTGTATGTCAGTGTGAGGGTTTTGAACTGGAGTCTCTGGGCGATAGGAAGCCAGTGAAGGGCTTGACACAGGGGAGAGGCTGGGGAATAGCGGGGGGACAGGTGGATTAGTCGGGCAGCAGAGTGTAGGATGGATTGGAGTGGTGCCAGAGTGCTAGAGGGGAGTCCAGAGAGTAGGAGGTTGCAGTAGTCGAGGCGGGAGATGATAAGGGCATGCACTAGCGTTTTTGCAGTGTTGCGGTCAAGGAAAGCACGGATCCGGGAAATATTTTTGAGTTTGAGACGACAGGAGGAGGCAAGGGCTTGGATATGTGGCTTGAAAGAGAGGGCAGAGTCGAGGATCACCCCGAGGCACCGGGCGTGTGGGACTGGGGAAAGTGAGCAGCCATTGACATTGATGGATAGGTCTGGTGGAGGGGTAGAGTGAGATGGGGGAAAGATGATGAATTCTGTTTTGTCCATGTTCAGTTGTAGAAAGCGAGCAGAAAAGAAGGCTGAAATGGCAGACAGACAGTGCGGGATTTTGGTAAGCAAGGAGGAGAGGTCAGGTCCGGAGAGGTAGATCTGCGTGTCGTCAGCGTAGAGATGGTACTGCATACCGTGGGATTCTATGAGCTGTCCCAGGCCGAAAGTGTAGATGGAGAAGAGTAGGGGTCCTAGAACAGAGCCTTGAGGAACACCGACTGACAAGGGGCGAAGTGAGGAGGTGGTGTGGGGGAGGGAGACACTGAATGTTCGGTCTGTCAGATATGACGAGATCCAGGAAAGGGCCAAGTCTGTGATGCCAAGGGATGAGAGGATTTGTAGCAAAAGGGAGTGGTCTACAGTGTCAAAGGCAGAAGACAAGTCCAGGAGAAGGAGGACAGAGTAGTGTCGCTTGCTCCTGGCAGTTAGTAGGTCATTGGTGACTTTAGTTAGGGCAGTTTCAGTTGAGTGATGGGAACGGAAGCCTGATTGTAACCGATCAAAGAGGGAGCAGGAGGAGAAGTGGGAGGACAGTTCAAGATGGACGTGTTGCTCCAGCAATTTGGAGGCATAAGGGAGAAGAGATATTGGGCGATAGCTAGACACAGAGGATGGGTCGAGGGAGGGCTTTTTGAGGATGGGTGTGATCTTGGCATGCTTGAAGGATGAGGGAAAGACACCTGTTGTGAGTGAGAGGTTGAAGAGGTGCGTTAGGGTTGGGATGAAGACCGTGGAAAGGTTAGGGATGGGAGCGGGTCAAGCGTGCAGGTGGTGAGGTGTGATCTTGACAGGAGGGTGGAGAGCTGATCTTCTGTCATGGTGGAGAAGCTGGTTTTGGAGGAGCAGGGTTGAGCAGCTAAGAGGGGCAGTGGGCGCTGTGGGCCAAAGCTTTCTCTGATCATATCGATCTTCTGTTTAAAGAAAGAGGCGAAGTCATCAGCAGAAATGAGGGGGGAGGGAGGAGGTGCGGGGGGACGGAGTAGAGAATTGAAAGTGTTGAAAAGCTGTTTAGGGTTGTGGGACAGGGAGGATATGAGGGATGAGAAGTAAGTTTGTTTTGCGGCAGTGAGCGCAGACTTGAAGCTGGCGAGGGACTGCTTGTATGCAGTGAAGTGGTCGGCAGAGTGGGATCGCTTCCATCTCCGCTCAGCAATCCTGGAAGCCCGTCTCAATTCTTTGGTCAGGCTGGTCAGCCAGGGCTGCCTGTTAATTGTACGAGTTTTACTATGCATGAGTGGGGTGGCCGAATCGAGTGTTGTTGTTATTGTGGTGTTATAAAAAGTGGCAGCAGCATCTGTGTCATGAAGGGAGGCTATGTCTGTGAGAGGGAGAAGGGACTCAGAGAGTGATTGTAAGTTGAGATGTTTGAGATTTCTGCGAGGGTGAGTGAGTTTGTGGAGTGGGGGTTGCACACTAGGAGAGGAGAGGGACGAGAATGTCAGTAGGTTGTGGTCAGACAGGGGGAGGGGTGTGTTAGTGAGGTTAGTAAGGGAGCAGAGGCGGGTGAAGATGAGGTCCAGCGTGTGGCCATCTTTGTGAGTGGCCTCAGAGGACCATTGAGTGAGGCCAAAGGAGGCAGTCAGTGATAAAAGTTTAGAGGTAGCTGAGGTGAAAGTGTCAATGGGGACATTGAAATCACCCATGATGATAGTGGGGATGTCAACAGAGAGGAAATGAAGTAGCCAGGTGGTGAAGTGGTCGAGAAAGGTGGAGATGGCTAGTTCTGGGGGGCGGTAGATGACAGCCAGCTGGAGGTTGGAGGGGGAATAGATGCGGACAGAGTGCACCTCAAACGAGGGAAGAGTAGCGGAGGGTGGTAGCGGGATTGGAGTAAAGGAGCAGGTGTCGGACAGGAGCAAGCCAACTCCTCCACCGCGTTTGTTGCTGGGGCGAGGGGTGTGAGAGAGGTGGAATCCGCCATAGGAGAGCGCAGCTGGAGAGGCCGAGTCAGAGGGGGTGAGCCAGGTTTCAGTGAGGCCGAGGAAGGAGAGTTTGTTGGTGATGAAGAGGTCATGGATAAATGGCAGTTTGTTGCAGATGGAGCGTGCGTTCCATAGTGCTCCAAGTAGGGGGAGCGGGGGAGTGGGGGCTGGATGAATGGGTATGAGGTTGTCGTGGTTGGGAAAACGTGCGGAGGATCGTGGCAGGGGGTTAGAAACGAGTGTGGGGATGAATTGGGGAGGGCCGGGATTTGGGGATATGTCACCAGCAATGAGGAGTAACAGGATACAGGATGTTAATACAGGATATAATACAGGATGTTACTCAGGATCAGTAATGTAATGTATGTACACAGTGACTGCACCAGCAGAATAGTGAGTGCAGCTCTGGAGCATAATACAGGATGTTACTCAGGATCAGTAATGTAATGTATGTACACAGTGAGTGTACCAGCAGAATAGTGAGTGCAGCTCTGGAGCATAATACAGGATGTAACTCAGGATCAGTAATGTAATGTATGTACACAGTGAGTGTACCAGCAGAATAGTGAGTGTAGCTCTGGAGTATAACACAGGATGTTACTCAGGATCAGTAATGTAACGTATGTACACAGTGACTGCACCAGCAGAATAGTGAGTGCAGCTCTGGAGTATAATGCAGGATGTAACTCAGGATCAGTAATGTAACGTATGTACACAGTGACTGCTCCAGCAGAATAGTGAGTGCAGCTCTGGAGTGTAATACAGGATGTAACTCAGGATCAGTAATGTAATGTGTGTACACAGTGACTGCACCAGCAGAATAGTGAGTGCAGCTCTGGAGTATAATACAGGAGGTAACTCAGGATCAGTAATGTAATGTATGTACACAGTGACTGCACCAGCAGAATAGTGAGTGCAGCTCTGGAGTATAATACAGGATGTAACTCAGGATCAGTAATGTAATGTATGTACACAGTGACTGCACCAGCAGAATAGTGAGTGCAGCTCTGGAGTATAATACAGGAGGTAACTCAGGATCAGTAATGTAATGTATGTACACAGTGACTGCACCAGCAGAATAGTGAGTGCAGCTCTGGAGTATAATACAGGAGGTAACTCAGGATCAGTAATGTAATGTATGTACACAGTGACTGCACCAGCAGAATAGTGAGTGCAGCTCTGGAGTGTAATACATAATGTCTCTGTAATAATCATTGCTGCCCATATTTTTTTTATGTGGGCATTATATATTTGTTCTCATTAGACACTGTATGACAGTATTAATTAGCTGTTTGACATTGGTATACGTTAGATCTTTACTTTTTTCTGTCACGCTGCTGTCAGTGTATCCATCGGTGATATTCTTCATATCCATTTATTGTCAAGGGCAGAAATCTTCAATGACAAATAGAGGAATAGAAAGAAATTAGAGCCGTATCCCTAATGAGCTTTTACAGGGGCTTAATGAGCTCATTGGCATACCGGTGACCTAATTTTACAATGGCTGTCACTAATTTTTATCACCTATTTAACTCCATCATGAATTAAATAGTTTAAATATTGAGAGGTGAAGAAGTCACTGTTACAGATGGCGTCGGTGAGAGGGCGGTGGAGTCCTGTCTTTAATCTGCCGCACATAATCGTTAAGTCTCGCGTGTTCATTAATAATTGGGTGTACTGAGATTTCATTAGTCTTGCTGGAAAAGTCCATCTAAAAAGATGTGTGAAACCTTGTACCTCGTACAGTAAATTGCCGTCATGTGATGATTAGTAATGCATGGCATGTCTCTTTAAGCGACTTGTTTTGAGCTTAAAGGGGTTTGTCCACTTTTAGTTTAGGAAGCTAGAAAACTGTCTTACTAGATGGAGATAGCAAAATATAGCATAAGATGTCTAGAGGGTGTGCTAATCAGAAGAGGCGGTGGGGATGCCGGAAGGTAGGAGGAGGTTCGCCATGCTCTCGTCCGACGGTCATGGACTACCAATGGGGCCGCTGGTCCAGGGTTCCACAATACATTTTGCTTAACTCGAGCAGCTACAAAATCGAGTATTATCCCAAAAATATAACCCCTGTAGCCACAATCCATATATTAAAGCCTATAAGAAGCACAAATAACACTAGACGATGGATGGAAAGAAAGCAGAAAAAATCGTTTCGCTAACAATGCTTCATCCAGGGGTCAGCGAAACGTGAGTTGAGAGTAGAGGGTCGATGTTCCTTGCGTGTTGTTACTTTAAACTTGTACTCTGTTCTGTACCATAAGTAAAAGCTATATTCGATAAATGGCACTAATCAGTTTTCTTTCCTTTTTGGAAGGGGGCAAATCTTTCTACTTCTTTCCCATGAAATGTTGCTATTAAGGCTCGATACAAAGCTCGTCTCCCTAAAGGAGTTTCCCAGGACTTTGATATTGACTACCTATTGTCAGGTTAGGTCTTTAATCCATTCTACATTAATAGATTTTGCTACAAAATTTCCCTAAAAATACGGGATCAAATTTTTTGAGGGATATGATTTGCTGAAATCCAGTAAAACGGGTGCAACTCGGCCACAACTTTGTTAGATTTTGAAATTTAGGAATGAATGAAAAAAAGAAAATAATGAACTCTCTCATACCTGTCCTGTAGCCTCGTGGTCCATCGGTTACTCGTCTTCTGCTTTCTTCTCGTTCCGAGTCTCTCAGCCAGTGTTGGTGCTGGCTGAGCCCCCATTCATCAATGATAAATGACCGCATGGTGCCCGTTCAAATTCAGGACCAGTAGAGAAAATCCTAAAAAGAGGAAGGTCAATGAGGAGTCGAATGCCGGACCGGAGGTGACATGATTGGTATGCCGAGGACCCAAAAGTGAATGCTAAAAAGAGGAAGGTCAACGAGGAGTCGAATGCTGGACTGGAGGTGACATGATGGGTATGCCGAGGACCCAAAAGTGAATCTTAAAAAGAGGAAGGTCAACGAGGAGTCGAATGCTGGACTGGAGGTGACATGATGGGTATGCCGAGGACCCAAAAGTGAATGCTAAAAAGAGGAAAGTCAACGAGGAGTCGAATGCTGGCCCGGAGGTGACATGATGGGTATGCCGATGACCCAAAAGTCATGATGGGTATGCCGAGGACCCATACATGAATCCTAAGGTCAACAAGAACTTGAATGCTGGACCGGAGGTGACATGATTGGTATGCCGAGGACCCAAAAGTGAATCCTAAAAAGAGGAAGGTCAACGAGGAGTCGAATGCTGGACTGGAGGTGACATGATGGGTATGCCGAGGACCCAAAAGTGAATGCTAAAAAGAGGAAGGTCAACGAGAAGTTGAATGCCGGACCGGAGGTGACATGATGGGTATGCCAAGGACCCATAAATAAATCCTAAAAAGAGGAAGGTCAACAAGAAGTTGAATACCGGACCGGAGGTGACATGATTGGTATGCCGAGGACCCATAAATGAATCCTAAAAAGAGGAAGATCAGCGAGAAGTTGAATGCCGGACCGGAGGTGACATGTGTTGTGAATTCTGTGGCAGAGCTCCCTCCTGTGGTCACAAGTGGTACTTCGGCTGATTCTCTCTGTGAGTTTCTGTTGGTGGAGGAAAGTGGTATTGCGGCTTCTGAGTTTCCTACCTCAGGTGATGTGGTGAGGTCGTTAGGTACTGCTCTACTTAACTCCACCTAATGCTTTGATCCTGGCTTCCTGTCAATGTTCCAGTGTTGGACTTGTTTTTCCCTGGATCATTCCTGTGGCCTGCTGCTCTGCATAGCTAAGTTCTTCTTTGCTATTTGTTTGCTATTTTTTCTGTACAGCTTGTCTAATTGTTTTGCTGGAAGCTCTGGGACGCAAAGGGTGTACCTCCGTGCCGTTAGTTCGGGTCTTTTTGCCCCCTTTGCGTGGTATTCTTTAGGGTTTTGTGTAGACCGCAAAGTTATCTTTCCTATCATCGCTCTGTTAAGAAAGTCGGGCCTCACTTTGCTGAATCTATTTCATCCCTACGTTTGTCTTTTCATCTTACTCACAGTCATTATATGTGGGGGGCTGCCTTTTCCTTTGGGGTATTTCTCTGAGGCAAGGAGTTCCCACGTCTCAGAGCTCGTTCTATGTTTTTGGATTATTGTCAGATCACTGTATGTGCTCTGACCTCTATGTTCACTGTGGTACTGAATTGCCTTTCATAACAGTACAGGAAGCCAAAAGTACTAATGATTCTCAATAGAGGGAAAAAAGAAGTTCTGAGACCATTTTTTTTTCTTTGCACTGTGTTTTGCCTTTTTTTTCCCCTAGACATTTGGGTGGTTCAGGACACAGGGTGTGGACATGGACATTCAGGGTCTGTGCTCTCCAATGGATAATCTCGTTATAAATGTACAAAAGATTCAAGATTTGGTGGTTCAGAAGCCTATGTTAGAACCAAGAATTCCTATTCCTGATCTGTTTTATGGTGATAGAGTCAAGTTTGTGAATTTCAAAAATAATTGCAAACTGTTTCTGGCCTTGAAACCTCACTCCTCTGGTGACCCAGCTCAACAAGTGAGAATTATTATTTCTTTTTTGCGTGGCGACTCTCAAGACTGGGCATTTTCCCTTGCGCCAGGAGATCCTGCATTAAGTAATATTGATGCGTTTTTCCTGGCGCTCGGATTGCTGTACGATGAACCTAATTCAGTGGATCAGGCAGAGAAAAATTTGCTGGCTTTGTGTCAGGGTCAGGATGAGATAGAGTTATATTGTCAGAAATTTAGAAAGTGGTCCGTACTCACTCAATGGAATGAAGGTGCGCTCGCAGCTATTTTCAGAAAGGGTCTCTCTGAAGCCCTTAAGGATGTCATGGTGGGATTTCCTATGCCTGCTGGTCTGAATGAATCTATGTCTTTGGCCATTCAGATCGGTCGACGCTTGCGTGAGCGTAAATCTGTGCACCATTTGGCGGTATTACCTAAGCCTATGCAGTGCGATAGGAATTTGACCAGAGTTGAACGGCAAGAACACAGACGTCTGAATGGTCTGTGTTTCTACTGTGGTGATTCCACTCATGCCATCTCTGATTGTCCTAAGCGCTCTAAGCGGTTCGCTAGGTCTGCCACCATTGGTACGGTAAAGTCAACATTTCTTCTGTCCGTTACCTTGATCTGCTCTTTGTCATCGTATTCTGTCATGGCATTTGTGGATTCAGGCGCTGCCCTGAATTTGATGGACTTGGAGTATGCTAAGCGTTGTGGGTTTTTTTTGGAGCCCTTGCAGTGTCCTATTCCATTGAGAGGAATTGATGCTACACCTTTGGCCAAGAATAAGCCTCAGTACTGGACCCGGAGTTCTTGTCTGATTACCGGGATGTATTTGATGAGCCCAAGTCCAATACCCTACCTCCGCATAGGGATTGTGATTGTGCTATCAATTTGATTCCTGGTAGTAAATTCCCAAAAGGTCGACTGTTTAATTTATCCGTGCCTGAGCACACCGCTATGTGCAATTATGTGAAGGAATCCCTGGAGAAGGGGCATATTGGCCCGTCATCGTCGCCATTGGGAGCAGGGTTCTATTTTGTGGCCAAGAAGGATGGTTCGCTGAGACCTTGTATAGATTACCGCCTTCTTAATAAGATCACAGTTAAATTTCAGTACCCCTTGCCATTGTTATCTGATCTGTTTGCTCGGATTAAGGGGGCTAGTTGGTTCACCAAGATAGATCTTCGTGGTGCGTATAATCTGGTGCGAATTAAACAGGGCGATGAATGGAAAACTGCATTTAATACGCCCGAGGGTCACTTTGAGTATCTAGTGATGCCATTCGGACTTGCCAATGCTCCATCAGTGTTTCAGTCCTTTATGCATGACATCTTCCGAGAGTACCTGGATAAATTCCTGATTGTGTACTTGGATGACATTTTGATCTTCTCGGATGATTGGAAGTCTCATGTGAAGCAGGTCAGAACGGTTTTTCAGGTCCTGCGTGCTAATTCTTTGTTTGTGAAGGGATCAAAGTGTCTCTTTGGTGTTCAGAAGGTTTCATTTTTGGGGTTCATCTTTTCCCCTTCTACTATCGAGATGGATCCTGTTAAGGTCCAATCCATCCATGATTGGACTCAGCCGTCGTCTCTGAAAAGTCTGCAAAAGTTCCTGGGCTTTGCTAATTTTTATCGTCGCTTCATCTGCAATTTTTCTAGTATTGCTAAACTATTGACCGATTTGACCAAGAAGGGTGCTGATGTGGTCAATTGGTCTTCTGCTGCTGTGGAAGCTTTTCAAGAGTTGAAGCGTCGTTTTTCTTCTGCCCCTGTGTTGTGTCAACCAGATGTTTCTCTTCCGTTCCAGGTCGAGGTTGATGCTTCTGAGATTGGAGCAGGGGCTGTTTTGTCGCAGAGAGGTTCTGATTGCTCAGTGATGAAACCATGCGCTTTTTTTTCCAGGAAGTTTTCGCCTGCTGAGCAAAATTATGATGTGGGCAACCGAGAGTTGCTGGCCATGAAGTGGGCATTCGAGGAGTGGCGTCATTGGCTTGAAGGAGCTAAGCATCACGTGGTGGTATTGACTGATCATAAGAACTTGACTTATCTCGAGTCTGCCAAGCGGTTGAATCCTAGACAGGCTCGTTTGTCGCTGTTTTTTGCCCGTTTTGACTTTGTGATTTCGTACCTTCCGGGCTCTAAAAATGTGAAGGCGGATGCTCTGTCTAGGAGTTTTGTGCCCGACTCTCCGGGTTTATCTGAGCCGGCGGGTATCCTCAAGGAGGGAGTAATTGTGTCTGCCATCTCCCCTGATTTGCGGCGGGTGCTGTAAAAATTTCAGGCTAATAAACCTGATCGTTGTCCAGCGGAGAAACTGTTTGTCCCTGATAGGTGGACGAATAAAGTTATCTCTGAGGTTCATTGTTCGGTGTTGGCTGGTCATCCTGGAATATTTGGTACCAGAGAGTTAGTGGCTAGATCCTTTTGGTGGCCATCTCTGTCGCGGGATGTGCGTACTTTTGTGCAGTCCTGTGGGATTTGTGCTCGGGCTAAGCCCTGCTGTTCTCGTGCCAGTGGGTTGCTTTTGCCCTTGCCGGTCCCGAAGAGACCTTGGACACATATCTCTATGGATTTTATTTCAGATCTTCCCGTTTCTCAAAAGATGTCAGTCATTTGGGTGGTCTGTGATCGCTTTTCTAAGATGGTCCATCTGGTACCCTTGTCTAAATTGCCTTCCTCCTCTGATTTGGTGCCATTGTTCTTCCAGCATGTGGTTCGTTTACATGGTATTCCAGAGAATATCGTTTCTGACAGAGGTTCCCAGTTTGTTTCGAGGTTTTGGCGAGCCTTTTGTGGTAGGATGGGCATTGACTTGTCTTTTTCCTCGGCTTTCCATCCTCAGACTAATGGCCAGACCGAACGAACCAATCAGACCTTAGAAACATATCTGAGATGTTTTGTTTCTGCTGATCAGGATGACTGGGTGTCCTTTTTGCCTTTGGCTGAGTTCGCCCTTAATAACCGGGCCAGCTCGGCTACCTTGGTTTCGCCATTTTTCTGCAACTCTGGGTTCCATCCTCGTTTCTCTTCAGGACAGGTTGAGTCTTCGGACTGTCCTGGTGTGGATACTGTGGTGGACAGGTTGCAGCAGATTTGGACTCATGTAGTGGACAATTTGACCTTGTCCCAGGAGAGGGCTCAACGTTTTGCTAATCGCAGACGCTGTGTGGGTCCCCGACTTCGTGTTGGGGATCTGGTTTGGTTATCTTCTCGTCATATTCCTATGAAGGTTTCCTCTCCTAAGTTTAAACCTCGTTTCATTGGTCCGTATAGGATTTCTGAGGTTCTTAATCCTGTGTCTTTTCGTCTGACCCTTCCAGATTCCTTTTCCATACATAATGTATTCCATAGGTCATTGTTGCGGAGATACGTGGCACCTATGGTTCCATCTGTTGACCCTCCTGCCCCGGTTTTGGTGGAGGGGGAGTTGGAGTATATTGTGGAGAAGATTTTGGATTCTCGTGTTTCAAGACGGAAACTCCAGTATCTGGTTAAGTGGAAGGGTTATGCTCAGGAAGATAATTCCTGGGTCTTTGCCTCTGATGTCCATGCTCCCGATCTTGTTCGTGCCTTTCATGTGGCTCATCCTGGTCGGCCTGGGGGCTCTGGTGAGGGTTCGGTGACCCCTCCTCAAGTGGGGGGTACTGTTGTGAATTCTGTGGCAGAGCTCCCTCCTGTGGTCACAAGTGGTACTTTGGCTGATTCTCTCTGTGAGCTTCTGTTGGTGGAGGAAAGTGGTATTGCGGCTTCTGAGTTTCCTACGTCAGGTGATGTGGTGAGGTCGTTAGGTACTGCTCTACTTAACTCCACCTAATGCTTTGATCCTGGCTTCCTGTCAATGTTCCAGTGTTGGACTTGTTTTTCCCTGGATCATTCCTGTGGCCTGCTGCTCTGCATAGCTAAGTTCTTCTTTGCTATTTGTTTGCTATTTTTTCTGTCCAGCTTGTCTAATTGTTTTGCTGGAAGCTCTGGGACGCAAAGGGTGTACCTCTGTGCCGTTAGTTCGGTACGGAGGGTTTTTTGCCCCCTTTGCGTGGTATTCTTTAGGGTTTTGTGTAGACCGCAAAGTTATCTTTCCTATCCTCGCTCTGTTAAGAAAGTCGGGCCTCACTTTGCTGAATCTATTTCATCCCTACGTTTGTCTTTTCATCTTACTCACAGTCATTATATGTGGGGGGCTGCCTTTTCCTTTGGGGTATTTCTCTGAGGCAAGGTAGGCTTATTTTCTATCTTCAGGCTAGTTAGTTTCTCAGGCTGTGCCGAGTTGCATAGGCAGAGTTAGGCGCAATCCACGGCTGCCTCTAGTGTTGTTTGGAGATGATTAGGGATTGTGGTCTGCAGAGTTCCCACGTCTCAGAGCTCGTTCTATGATTTTGAGTTATTGTCAGATCACTGTATGTGCTCTGACCGCTATGTCCATTGTGGTACTGAATTGCCTTTCATAACAGACATGATGGGTATGCCGAGGACCCAAAAGTGAATCCTAAAAAGAGGAAGATCAACGAGACGTTGAATGCTGGACCAGAGGTGACATGATGGGTATCCCGAGGACCCATAAATGAATCCTAAAAAGAGGAAGGTCAACAAGAAGTTGAATACCGGACCGGAGGTGACATGATTGGTATGCCAAGGAATCAAAAGTGAATCCTAAAAAGAGGAAGATCAGCGAGAAGTTGAATGCCGGACCGGAGGTGACATGATGGGTATGCCGAGGACCCAAAAATGAATCCTAAAAAGAGGAAGGTCAACGAGAAGTTGAATGCCGGACTGGAGGTGACATGATGGGTATGCCGAGGACCCAAAAATGAATCCTAAAAAGAGGAAGGTCAACGAGAAGTTGAATGCCGGACCAGAGGTGACATGATGGGTATGCTGAGGACCCAAAAGTGAATCCTAAAAAGAGGAAGGTCAACGAGAAGTTGAATGCCAGACAGAAGGTCACATGATGGGTATGCCGAGGACCCAAAAGTGAATCCTAAAAAGAGGAAGGTCAACGAGAAGTTGAATGCCGGACCAGAGGTGACATGATGGGTATGCCGAGGACCCATAAGTGGTGAGTAGAAAAGTATACATATTTTTAACTCCTTCCTGGCAGCTTTATTTAATGCAAATGTGCATAGCTGTAATAGCACAGCTCCATACATTGTGCAGTGGGGTTAGGGTTAGGGTTAAGGTTAACCTTAACCCTAACCCGTTCTCAGTACTGCAGCTCAGCTCCTATTGGAGTGAACGTGATCCGAGCTGCAGTAGCAAGAATGGCCCAGTAGAATGTACTGTATGGAGCTGTGCTATTTCCCCGATTATATATATCAGAGCGAGCAGCTGATTGGTTGTCGGACCCTCACCAATCTAATGGTGATTAACTATTTTAGGGATGTGTATGTTTTGGAAGATCCTTTTAAGGAGAAATAGTCTCCTAATGGTTTAGGAATCTATCAGGCGTCAGATTCTGTACAGAATGAACGCCTCTTCTCTGGGTCCTAGGTGGCAAAAATATTTTGTCGCCATCAGTTCTCATTATACAGATACATGGCTCCCGCTGATGACAGACACGTGCAGATCGACCGCTGTCACAAGCAAGGCTTTCCTCTATGCAGACGATCCGCTGGGTCTAATTAATAATGCAGGATGGAATTCTATAGGAAAACCCGGCGCATCCTCCCGATAGAAGAGGGAACGTGAAGCTGCGACTACTGCAGGCTAATGATGACTCCGAGCCGCGGCTCGTATAGAAAGGATGGAGGAAAAGCCTTTCTGCTCAGCCCTGTGAAGTGGCGTCTGTAAGATGCAGTCCCAGATGGCGGAACATCCATCAGACCCACAAGCGGAGTAAGTGAAAAGACAGTAGCGTCCAGGAGGGGGAAGAAAAAGACATTCCGAGGCGGCAATGAGAATCTTAATCTCGTTAAAGGCCCAAAGACAATTTTGCAGCTGCCACCAAAAATCTTCATTCTTGTGAAATGGAGCCGGGGCACTGCAAATCCGTGACAGGAGACGCGGCCGGCCTCCGGGTCAAGTTCACCCAAGACGCTTCTGAAGCATTTTAGCGGACGCTTTTTTTGCTGCCAAACATGCAGTGAAGTTTTCTTGTGTTGTTCTTTTTCATTATTATCGTTGTTATTATTATTATTATGAGATAGTCCTCTATGTGGCAAAATGATGCACGATTCAGTTTTAATTAAGATTAACCAGATTATGGAATGGACCAGTTCTAAAAAGTTTGTAAATAGCTAACAAACATTTCATAGTGTTGCATCAAGTAGAGCAAGCGATGAAATGATTGAAAAATAATGTAAATGATTATATAAATATATATTATATAACAAATATATTCAATATTAGGAAATATTAGGAAAAAATATATTTTTATCATAATATTTAATAATTTTTTTTTAAAATAAATATGTTGACTCCTCCGCATAGTGAAAGATTGCTATGCTGTTCTATGGAAACTGTCTTGCTGAGCTGTCTGTGTCTTGACTCACAGCTTGGTTGTCCAATACTGTGATGGGATTGCTGGGCTTTTGGTGCTTTGATTGACTTTCTGCAGGTGTTCTGGTAATTGCATGGCTTCTTAGCTGAGCTGTCTGCCCCTGATCCCTGCCAGATGTAGTTTGTGCTTCTTGGTGAGTGTTAGCCTGATTCTGTTGCTCTGAGTTCTGACCCTTTGGACCGTGTTCTGACTATCCCTTTGTCTTGTCCTTCGGCTTTTGCTCTGCTATATTTTGTTATTGACCCAGGACTGGTACCTGACTTGTGCCTTTGTCGTTTCCCTTTGTAATCTACATATTCTCTCGGAATTGACCCTGGAACGTCTGACTCTTGTGCCTCACGGCCTGTCCATGAGTAGTGACTAGCATCACAAAAAAAAAAAAAAAATATATATATATATATACTGCTCAAAAAAATAAAGGGAACACTAAAATACCACATCCTAAATATCTCTGAATGAATTATTCCAGTTGCAAATTTTTTTTCTTTGCATAGTGGAATGTGTTCATAATAATAAAACGTAACAATTATCAATGTAAATCAAAATGAATATCCTATAGAGGTCTGAATTTGGAATGATGCTCAAAATCAAAGTGGAAAATCAAATTACAGGCTTATCCAACTTCAGTGGAAATGCCTCATGTCAAGGAAATGATGCTCAGTAGTGTGTGTAGCCTCCACGTGCTTGTATGACCTCCCTACAATGCCTGGGCATGCTCCTAATGAGGTGACGGGTGGTCTCCTGAAGGATCTCCTGGACTAAAACATCCTCCAACTCCTGGACAGTCTGTGGTGCAACGTGACGTTGGTGGATGGAGCGAGACATGATGTCCCAGATGTGCTCAATCGGATTCAGGTCTGGGGAACGGGCGGGCCAGTCCATAGCTTCAATGCCTTCATCTTGCAGGAACTGCTGACACACTCCAGCCACATGAGGTCTGGCATTGTCCTGCATTAGGAGGAACCCAGGGCCAACCGCACCAGCATATGGTCTCACAAGGGGTCTGAGAATCTCATCTCGGTACCTAATGGCAGTCAGGCTACCTCTGGCGAGCACATGGAGGGCTGTGCGGCCCTCCAAAGAAATGACACCCCACACCATTACTGACCCACTGCCAAACCAGTCATGCTGAAGGATGTTGCAGGCAGCAGATCGCTCTCCACGGCGTCTCCAGACTCTGTCACGTCTGTCACATGTGCTCAGTGTGAACCTGCTTTCGTCTGTGAAGAGCACAGGGCGCCAGTGGCGAATTTGCCAATCCAGGTGTTCTGTGGCAAATGGCAAGCATCCTGCATGGTGTTGGGCTGTGAGCACAACCCCCATCTGTGGACGTCGGGCTATCAGACCATCCTCATGGAGTTGGTTTCTAACCGTTTGTGTAGATGCATACACATTTGTGGCCTGCTGGAGGTCATTTTGCAGGGCTCTGGCAGTGCTCCTCCTGTTCCTGCTTGCACAAAGGCTGAGGTAGCGGTCCCGCTGCTGGGTTGTTGCTCTCCTACGGCCCCCTCCACGTCTCCTGGTGTACTGGCCTGTCTCCTGGTAGTACCTCCAGCCTCTGGACACTACGCTGACAGACAGCAAACCTTGCCACAGTTCGCATTGATGTGCCATCCTGGATGAGCTGCACTACCTGAGCCACTTGTGTGGGTTGTAGAGTCCGTCTCATGCTACCACGAGTGTGAAAGCACAACCAGCATTCAAAAGTGACCAAAATATCAGCCAGAAAGCATTGGTACTGAGATGTGGTCTGTGGTCCCCACCTGCAGAACCACTCCTTTATTGAGGGTGTCTTGATAATTGCCAATAATTTCCATCTGTTGTCTATTCCATTTGCACAACAGCATGTGAAAATGATTGTGAAACAGTGTTGCTTCCTAAGTGGACAGTTTGATTTCACAGAAGTTTGATTTACTTGAAGTTTTATTCTGTTGTTTAAGTGTTCACTTTATTTTTTGGAGCGGTGTAGAAATATATATATATATATATATATATATATATATATATAAAGAAAAAAATTAGAACAGCATCATATTACCAAACTTGCGGTGCAAAGCTTTCCAAACCAGTATCCAAGTGGTTCCAATAATATAAGAAAAAAAGGAAAACAGCACACAAAAAAATAGAAAAAATGGGCTTTAATGCCTGGACGGCGCGGCCACGCCGTCCAGGCAAGACAGCCTGGAACATTTTAAACGCAAAAGCATTTGGTGAAAAAACGCATTTAAACGCATTTAAATGCTGCGTTTTTTAGACGCATGCTTTTTTGCATGTTTTAATTTAAATGTGGCGTTTTGACGCGTTTACATGCGTTTTTTCCTGCGTTTGCGTTTTTAAAACGCATGATGAGAAGGGTATGACAGCTGCCAATTATCAAAATCAACAAGAAAACCCACTATAAACAGAAATAGCTAGGGTTAGGGTTAGGGTTAGGATCCCTAGTAACCCCAGGGATCCTAACCCTAACCCTAACCCTAATGGATCCTAACCCTAACCCTAACCCTAAGATCCCTTAGGGTTAGAGTTAGGATCCCTTATGGTTAGGGTTAGGGTTGGGGGTTGGCTTATCAGTGTGTATTCTTGTGTTTTTCTATTAAAACGCATGCGTTTAAAAACGCATGCAAACACGTGCTTAAAAACGTGCGTTTACATAGACAGCAATACGTTTTTTTTGCCGCAAAAAAACGCATGCGTTTTTTTGTGGCAAAAAAACGGCGCTAGAAATTACTACATGTTGCATTTCTGCAACAAAACACATGCATAGAAAACGCAGCAAAACGCATGCAAAAAAAGCATGCGTTTTTAATGTTAAGTATAGGGAAAAAAACGCATGTGTGAAACCAGCCTTAAACAGTGTCCAAAAGTTGCAATTAACCCCTCCAGGTCAAAATGCCTCAATTTGCGACTACCGTAAAGCGGTACAATAATAATAACTAGCCGGGACAAATATGCAACCGCTTTACGGTAGCACTTACCCATTGATTCTTATGGGTGCAAAATGCTGTAAATACGCTAAAAGAAGTGACATGCTTCAGTTTGCTAAAGCGCAGCAATTTTCCAAATCAGTCAGAAAAATAAAACAATTTGTGCATGAGATTTCTGAAATCTCATAGACTTTGCTGATAATAAAAATAATAATAATAATCTTTATTTACATAGCACCAAAATATTCCGCAGCGCTTTACAATTCAACAACCTTACAACGCAGCTTAAAATTTTGCATTAAAAAAATGCTGCAAAAACGCAACGTATGAACATAACCTAACAGAGACTGGAGCAGCATTGGAGACTTTTTTTTTAAACGTTTCTACCAGAAATCTTGACCGCCCTCTTGCTGGGGTAGATTCGTTATATCGTGCGCCAATTTCTAGTGTAAATTATAGATATTTTATTTGGTGGTCCCTTCCCTTTTGCTTACTCGTAGAAAAGCAGAGAAACAAGGGTCGGCTGGGCTTGGACAAAAAGAATTGCAAAAATTAGTTGCGCCTTCCTTCATAGATGCCCCAATCGTTTCTTATTTTTTTGAGATTGATACATTTTGTAGTTTTTCTTAACGATTCCAGACAACAGAATTTAAGGGCATCTTGGGTAGGAAATTCAAAGAAGGAGCCAACAAAGAATTTGGGTGCGAATAGAGAAAAAAAATAAAACTCCACCTAGTCTGGATGCATCGTGGTCAACTCGTAGAGGATCGCCTCAACTAGATATTAATGTATCGGCCTCTAAGACTTCATGGCTGGACTCACACATTGGAGGCTGCGGGGTTTTGGCCAGGAGACCTTTGACCGGTCTGTGCATCATGGTCCATACTTGGAGCTCAAAACAATGATGTTTGAATCCGGCCAAAGAAAACAAGAAAATTAGCTTTTCCCCAACATCTTGGTTGATGTTCACACTTCTGTTTTTTTTTAATCACAATGCGTCGGCGCGACGTATTGACGGATGCGTCAAAAATAGTGAAAAATGGACAACGCATCCAGTATTTCGACGGATCCGCTAGACGGTTCCGTCGAAAAACTGGATCCGTTGCATCCGTTTTTACCATCTGTTTCATCCGTTTCATCCGTTTTTTTTTTTGACGGATCCGTTTTCCATACCTAAAAATGGGAGTCTCCCCAATGTGATTGGCTCCTGGAAAATAGGGAAACCAATATATTAATTTGCTGGCTGTCTTCAGGCTGGCAGGAGTCTTGCTGACACATTTGGGGGTGACGCCCCAGGCCAGGTTCATATAAATTTGGGGCCTGTCTGGCCAATTGGCTACAAATTCCTGATTCTGAGCATGCTCAGTGTAAAAAAACGGATTCCAGCGCTGGATTCCGTCATACGACGTGTCACGACAGATCCTGCGTCCATAGGCTTCCATTCTAGTCAACGACGTACGCCGCAGGATCCGTCGTGACTAGTGTTGAGCGATACCGTCCGATACTTGAAAGTATCGGTATCGGATAGTATCGGCCGATACCCGAAAAGTATCGGATATCGCCGATACCGATATCCGATACCAATACAAGTCAATGGGACACCAAGTATCGGAAGGTATCCTGATGGATCCCAGGGTCTGAAGGAGAGAAAACTCTCCTTCAGGCCCTGGGATCCATAGTGAGGTGTAAAATAAAGAATTAAAATAAAAAATATTGTTATATTCACCTCTCCGGCGGCCCTTGGAACATCACCGCGAGGAACCGGCGTCCGGCAGGCTTCTTTGTTCAAAATGAGCGCCTTTAGGACCTGCGGAATGACGTCGCGGCTTCTAATTGGTCGTGTGCCGCCCATGTGACCGCCACGCGACCAATCAGAAGCCGCGACATCATTCCACAGGTCCTAAAGGCGCTCATTCTAGGAATTTATCTGAGGAATGACGTCGCGGCTTCTGATTGGTCGCGTGGCGGTCACATGGGCGGCACGCGACCAATCAGAAGCCGTGACGTCATTCCGCAGGTCCTAAAGGCGCTCATTTTGAACAAAGAAGCCTGCCGGACGCCGGTGACTCGCGGTGATGTTCCAGGGGCCGCCGGAGAGGTGAATATAACAATATTTTTTATTTTAATTCTTTATTTTACATCTCCGATACCGATACCCGATACCACAAAAATATCGGATCTCGATACCGCAAGTATCAGCCGATACCCGATACTTGCGGTATCGGAATGCTCAACACTATTCGTGACACGTTTTCCCGACGCAGACAAAAGACGTTACATTGAATGTTTTTTTCCAGACGACGGTCCGCCAAAACACGACGGATCCGTCGCACGACAGATGCAATGTGTGGCCATCCATCGCGATCCGTCTCTAATACAAGTCTATAGGAAAAAAAACGGATCTTGCGGGCACATTTGCAGGATCCGATTTTTTCCCAAAACGACGCATTGCAACGGATCTGAAAAGACGGAAGTGTGAAAAAGGCCTAAGGTAGTGATTGTCACATCTATGGTCAGTTCTTGACCATTGCTACAGATTATTCTGCCTCTTCCCGGACAAGACTTTTATTCTAATTTTTCATATTCATCTTTTTTTGCTTTTTTTTGTTGTTGCACGAACCAATTTACATTTTTATGAGCTCCTTAATCTGAAAAATTGAAATGAAATACAATAATTCCTCTCCTTTTAAGTGAAGCGAGAGCGAATTGTTGCGTTCTGTTTCCTATTCCGTTGTATCACAGCTATGTAACATCTTTTTTTTTTTCCAGCGTTAATATCTTATAATTAGATTGTTCACGCCACGTCTTGACTATAAGTTTATAGGAGACTCATTAATATTTCAAGGATGTTAAAAGTATAATCTGCCAGAGAGAGACGTCTAAGATCCTTGATATTTTTATAGTAGCGCAAAAAAAAGGATTTGCTTGGTTATGGTTACAGTATAAGCGTAGGCGCTGACCTTTGTAGTTCCAAGTGCTGTATAATTCCGAAGGTACCCGTCGTCATGAAATTTTGGTCAATGGTGGCCAGGATCAATGTCACTTAGTGGGAAAAAAACATCACACAGGTTGAGTTTTACCTGTCAGATACTTATCTCCTTTAGAATTCCTTATGAAGCCAAAGGAGATTTAAACTCCCCCCAAAAAATCAAGTTATCCCCTATCCATAAAATAGCGGGATGATCTCTAGGGGTCTGATGACTGAGATCCCAGCTATCCCATTCTCAGGGCTCTTAAACCCCTAGAACGGGGCTCTCTATTCCACCTTCACTCCATTCATTGTCTATGGGAGTTATTCCCTGTCAGTCCCATAGACAATGAATAGATATGAGGTCCACACTGTATTCTGGATGATGGTGAAGATCCTCATTCTTGTGAATCACAGCAGGATCAACAAGTCATGGCCGGTCAGATGGATAGGGAATAACTTGATCTTTTTAGCAGTAACCCTTTAAGATAATCCCATCTTATTAAAAGTTTTGCTGCTACACATAAAACCAAAGTCTCCCAACCTTATAAATTTTGGTGGGCAAATCTCTACCAAAAAATAATGAAAAATGGATGGGGCATGTTGAATTTCAATATGCGCAATCTTTTGATTTTAAAGAGTTAAATTAGAAAAAACAGGAACAATAATAAGCGCAATAGGGTTTTATCCAGCTGACAATGGGTTGGCCAAAGGCAATGAGAGAGAATTGGATCGATTTATGGTAATGACACTCCGATCAAACTTTGTCCGAATTTGATCATAGTGTCAGCTTAGTGTGATCGGATACTCTTGGCTGGGAGAATCGTAACAACTGTGAGGAGAAGATGGGAGAACAAAATGTCTCCATTCATCCGCGTGCAGTCCGATGATTTGCATGCCTCTATAAATTTGAATGACCGAGTGTAGTGATGGGCGAACCTGTGGATGTTCGGGTTCGGTGGGCTTGGCCAAACATCTAAAAAAAATTGGTGTTGGTACAAGAATGGTACCCGAACCCCATTCAGATGAATGGGGGGCCCAGACATCCGTTGTTTGCCATGCTGTCACCTGCATCACAGCACATCAAACACGAGCTCTGATCAACGACAAGAGAACTGTGGTTCCTACGCTGCCAGATGACAGTGTGAGCCAGCAGCAGTGACCGGCGGTAAAAAGGTTACCTCCTGTCACATACATCGCCTGATGAGAGCGTGCTACTCCCATCAGCCTACGCCTGATAACAGCAAGAGCAGACGCCGCTGATGAGAGTATTTATCAGCCAGCACATGTTCTACAGATAAATAAATAATAAAAAATAACTTGGGGTCTCTTCTATTTTTAATAACCAGAGCAGGCAAAACTGACAGCTGAGGGCTACAACCCTCAGCTGTCAGCTTTATCATGGCTGGTTGTCAAGAATAGAGGGGTCCCACGTTGATTTTTTTTTAAATAATTTAAAAAAAATAATATAAAAAAATGCATGGGATACCCCCATCTTTAACATCCAGCCAAGCTAAAGCAAACACCTGCGGGCTGGTATCCTCTGACTGGCAAGCCTAAAATTGGCAGCCTGCAGCTGCTCCAGAAAACGTGGATAATGGATCCCCCCCATAGTATAACACAGCTGCCATAGTGTATAATGGAGTCCCCATAGAGTATAAAACAGCCCCCATAGAGTATAATTCAGCCCTATATAGAATATTATAGCCTCATATAGTATAATGCAGCACCATATACTATAATGCAACCGCATATAGTGTAATACAGCCTCATAGAGTATAATTCAGCCCTATATAGTATAATGCAGCCCCTATATAGTATAATGCATCCCCATATAGTATAATGCAGCCCTATATAGTATAATGCAACCACATATAGTGTAATACAGCCTCATAGAGTATAATTCAGCCCTATATAGTATAATGCATCTCCATATAGTATAATGCAGCCCAATATAGTATAATTCATCTCCATATAGTATAATGCAGCCCTATATAGTATAATGCAGCCCCTATATAGTATAATGCAACCACATATAGTGTAATACAGCCTCATAGAGTATAATTCAGCCCTATATAGTATAATGCAGCCCCCATATAGTATAATGCAGCCCAATATAGTATAATGCATCCCCATATAGTATAATGCAGTCCCATATCTTATAATATAGCTTTGTAAAGTATTATGCAGCCCCACAGAGTATAATACAGGTCCATAGAGTATTACGGAGTCTCATAGAGTATAATGCAACCCCATATGGTATTATGATGCCCCATATGGCGTAATGCAGCCTTAAATAGTATAATTCACACCCCATATTACTCCAGTATTATGGTCATCACGTACTCACTGATTTCAAAATAAATACATACTTAACTCTTCTCGTTCTCCCGCTGCTCCGGTCTCTGCATCACATCTACTCAGCATCTCCATGTGATGCCAATACACTTGAATATGTGATGCATTGGGGGCAGAGCTGTTGCTGGCACTGAGACCCCCTTATTCACAGTCCCCATAGTGGCCACTGACAGTGGGCCACTGAGGGAGTGGGGGCCCTAGGCAAATCCCTAGTTTACCTGCCCTTAACAATGGCCCTGCATTTACAGCGTGCACAATTTGGACCGGCAAATCAACCATTCCTGCCTGAGCTTGCAATCATCACAATCCCCGGCAATCGGGAAGCCAAGTAAGCCGGGGAGCAGTGTGCTCCTGAAGATAGAAGATTAGACAACCTCTTAAAAGAATCCGCACATCCCAGGTTCTGCTTTACCTATACTTCCCCTGTTAGTCCAAAAGGTTACTGTTGTCCACATGTCTGACTTCCTAATGAGAAGGCAGGTTGAGGGTCTCAATGTTTCACAATACTCCAAGATGAGGATCTCGAAGTCTCAATTTACCATGATCTTTGTAGCCTTCAGCTGTCAATCACCATTTTGTATTCTTCCATTCCGCCATAACAATGGGGAATAACATGACGTGGAATCTCCGGTATTGGACAATCTTTATGTTACCAATCAACCATTGTCAGAGTTCATCTCCGATTCATGTACATGCAACAGAGACAAGTCCAACATCCGATGAGAAAGCCAGCAGATAATTCCGATGACCGGTCAGCCTGGAGGAAACTTGTCTGAAGGAAGTCGCCCATCGTTAGAGAGAGAGGAGGATGTTAGCATGCATTCAGTTTGAAGATCTGACTATTATTTGATGTGGATTTTTTTTGAGAAGATTGCGTTTTTCCCAGAAATAATTCATCTGATGTACCACGGGGTGACATGTCTTGTCAAGTCGGATCAGTCAGATTGTGTTACCTGACGGATGTAACACGTTGTGACTGATTTGACCTGACATAATGCTGAATCGTAATAGGATTTGTCAGCGGGGAGGTGGATTCTTCTGCTTCTGCACTTGCTTTTAGCTTGCTTACCTGTGGGGAAAAGGACGTGCGCATTTAATCTGCCTGAGTGTCCCTTTGGCATTGCCGAGCAGGTTGTGTAGTCAATAGGTTATAATGCAATAAGTTCCTTATTGTTCTTGTTGACTACTTACCCTGCAAGGATCCTGGCTTTCAGCATGGTGGACATGACCGGAACCACCTGAGATGATGCTTTCAAGCTTCGTACTGAGAGCTGAGTTTTAGGGGAGCTGCTGATAATGGAACTCCAGCTGTTCCGTACAACTCAGGGTGGAGCGCGGTAATTTGCTGATTTGGGAATGAAATAAAAAAATTATGATCATTAGAAAAATTTATTTTATATTTTAATTATACTGAACAGTAATGGATTTTTTAAATTACATGGTTTTAAATAGTGTATCTGGCAAATGTCGACCTTCGCTATCCACACACTGCTGCATACGTTTTCTGAAGTTTTCATGAACTCTAACAAGCTTGTCCACTGGTATTCTGCCAATTTCAGCTTCAATATTGTTCCTTAGGTCTTCCAAGGTATTGGGACGGTTGATATACACCTTAGACTTCAGGTAACCCCAAAGGAAAAAATCGCATGGGGCTAAATCTGGTGAGCGTGCTGGCCAGTTCACATCTCCCCTCAAAGAGATAAGCCGTCCAGGAAACATTTGCCTCAAACAATTCATGGTAACCCTCGCTGTGAGTGCAGTGGCACCATCCTGTTGGAACCATGTATCCTCTAGTTCCATTGCCTCAAGAGCCGGCTGAAAATAATCCTGTATCATAGACAAGTACCGTTCGGAGTTCACAGTTATGGCACGACCATTATCCTGAAAAAAGTAAGGACCAATGATGCCTACTCGTGATATGGCGCACCACACAGTGAAAATGAGGTGAAAATGTGCCTCATCAGAAAAAAACACAATTGCGTCACGGGGTATCGTTGCTAACATGTCTTCACAAGAGGTCTGTGGTCAAGCTCCCTCCTGTGGTCATGAGTGGTACTTCGGCTGGTTCTGTCTATGAGCTTCCTCTGGTGGAGTGGGGCTGCGGCTTCTGAGTTTCCTTCCTCAGGTGACGAGGTCAAGTCGTTAGGTGCTGCTCTATTTAACTCCACCTAGTTCTTTGTTCCTGGCCTCCAGTCAATGTTCCAGTATTGGTCTTGCTCTCTCCTGGATCGTCTTGTGGCCTGTCTGCCCTGCATAAGCTAAGTTTTGCTTGTGTTACTTTTGTTTGCTATTTTTTCTGTCCAGCTTGCTATATTGGTTTTTCTTGCTTGCTGGAAACTCTGGGACGCAGAGGGAGCACCTCCGTGCCGTTAGTCGGTACGGAGGGTCTTTTTGCGCCCTCTGCGTGGTTGTTTGTAGGTTTTTGTGCTGACCACAAAGCTATCTTTACTATCCTCGGTCTATTCAGTAAGTCGGGCCTCACTTTGCTAAAATCTATTTCATCTCTGTGTTTGTATTTTCATCTTTACTCACAGTCATTATATGTGGGGGGCTGCCTTTTCCTTTGGGGAATTTCTCTGAGGCAAGGTAGGCTTATTTTTCTATCTTCAGGGCTAGCTAGTTTCTCAGGCTGTGCCCGAGGCGCCTAAGTCTGGTCAGGAGCGCTCCACGGCTACCTCTAGTGTGGTGTGATAGGATTAGGGATTGCGGTCAGCAGAGTTCCCACGTCTCAGAGCTCGTCCTATGTTATTAGTAACTATCAGGTCACTTTGTGTGCTCTTAACCACCAGGTCCATTTTGTTTCTGAATCACCAGTTCATAACAGTGCTGGAGGCCCAAAGTACTAATGCTTCTCAATAGAGGGAAAAGAGAAGTTCTGAGACCATTTTTTTTTCTCTGCACTGTGTTTTATCTTTCTTTTCCCCTAGACATTTGGGTGGTTCAGGACACAGGTGTAGTGATGGACATTAAAGGTCTGTTTTCTTGTGTGGATCATCTCGCTGCAAGAGTACAAAATATTCAAGACATTGTGGTTCAGAATTCTATGTTAGAACCTAGAATTCATATTCCTGACTTATTTTCTGGAGATAGAGCTAAGTTTCTGAATTTCAAAAATAATTGTAAACTGTTTCTGGCTTTGAAACCCCGCTCCTCTGGTGACCCAGTTCAACAAGTTAAGATCATTATTTCTTTATTACGTGGCAACCCTCAAGACTGGGCATTTTCCCTTGCGCCAGGAGATCCTGCATTATGCGATATTGATGCGTTTTTTCTGGCGCTCGGATTGCTGTATGATGAACCTAATTCAGTGCATCAGGCAGAGAAAAATTTGCTGGCTCTGTGTCTGGGTCAGGATGAGGTAGAGATATATTGTCAGAAGTTTAGGAAGTGGTCTGTGCTCACTCAGTGGAATGAATGTGCGCTGGCAGCAATTTTCAGAAAGGGTCTCTCTGAAGCCCTTAAGGATGTCATGGTGGGATTTCCTATGCCTGCTGGTCTGAATGAGTCTATGTCTTTGGCCATTCAGATCGATCGACGCTTACGTGAGCGTAAAAATGTGCACCATTTGGCGGTATTATCTGAGCATAAACCTGAGCCTATGCAATGTGATAGGACTTTGACCAGAGCTGAACGGCAAGAACACAGACGTCGGAATGGGCTATGTTTTTATTGTGGTGATTCCACTCATGCTATCTCCGATTGTCAGAAGCGCACTAAGCGTTTCGCTAGGTCTGCCACCATTAGTACGGTACAGTCGAAATTTCTTTTGTCCGTTACTTTGATCTGCTCTTTGTCATCCTATTCTGTCATGGCATTTGTGGATTCAGGCGCTGCCCTGAATTTGATGGACTTGGACTTTGCTAGGCGCTGTGGGTTTTTCTTGGAGCCCTTGCAGTATCCTATTCCATTGAGAGGAATTGATGCTACGCCTTTGGCCAAGAATAAGCCTCAGTACTGGACCCAACTGACCATGTGCATGGCTCCTGCGCATCAGGAGGATATTCGCTTTTTGGTGTTGCATAATCTGCATGATGTGGTCGTGTTGGGGTTGCCATGGCTACAAGTCCATAACCCAGTATTGGATTGGAAATCTATGTCTGTGTCCAGCTGGGGTTGTCAGGGGGTACATGGTGATGTTCCAGTTCTGTCTATTTCATCATCCACCCCTTCTGAGGTCCCAGAGTTCTTGTCGGATTACCGGGATGTATTTGATGAGCCCAAGTCCAGTGCCCTACCTCCGCATAGGGATTGCGATTGTGCTATCGATTTGATTCCTGGTAGTAAGTTCCCTAAGGGTCGACTGTTTAATTTGTCTGTGCCTGAGCACGCCGCAATGCGGAGTTACGTAAAGGAATCCTTGGAGAAGGGTCATATTCGCCCATCGTCGTCGCCATTGGGAGCAGGGTTCTTTTTTGTGGCCAAGAAGGATGGTTCGTTGAGACCTTGTATTGATTACCGCCTTCTAAATAAAATCACAGTCAAATTTCAGTACCCCTTGCCGCTGCTGTCTGATTTGTTTGCTCGGATTAAGGGGGCTAGTTGGTTCACCAAGATAGATCTTCGTGGTGCGTATAATCTTGTGCGTATTAAACAGGGCGATGAATGGAAAACAGCATTTAATACGCCCGAGGGCCATTTTGAGTACCTGGTTATGCCATTCGGGCTTTCCAATGCTCCATCAGTATTTCAGTCCTTTATGCATGACATCTTCCGAGAGTACCTGGATAAATTCCTGATTGTATACTTGGATGATATTTTGGTCTTCTCGGATGATTGGGAGTCTCACGTGAAGCAGGTTAGAATGGTGTTCCAGGTCCTGCGTGCAAATTCTTTGTTTGTGAAGGGGTGAAAGTGTCTCTTTGGTGTTCAGAAGGTTTCATTTTTGGGTTTCATTTTTTCCCCTTCTACTATCGAGATGGACCCTGTAAAAGTTCAGGCCATTTATGATTGGACTCAGCCGACATCTCTGAAGTGTCTGCAAAAGTTCCTGGGCTTTGCTAATTTTTATCATCGCATCATCAATAATTTTTCTAGTATTGCTAAACCGTTGACTGATTTAACCAAGAAGGGTGCTGATGTGGTCAATTGGTCTTCTGCTGCTGTAGAAGCTTTTCAGGAGTTGAAGCGTCGTTTTTCTTCTGCCCCTGTGTTATGCCAGCCAGATGTTTCGCTCCCGTTCCAGGTCGAGGTTGATGCTTCTGAGATTGGAGCAGGGGATGTTTTGTCGCAAAGAAGTTCTGATCGCTCGGTGATGAATCCATGTGCCTTCTTTTCCAGGAAGTTTTCGCCTGCTGAGCGTAGTTATGATGTTGGCAATCGAGAGATGTTGGCCATGAAGTGGGCATTCAAGGAGTGGCGTCATTGGCTTGAAGGAGCTAAGCATCGCGTGGTGGTCTTGACTGATCACAAGAACTTGACTTATCTCGAGTCTGCCAAACGGTTGAATCCTAGACAGGCTCGTTGGTCGCTGTTTTTTGCCCGTTTTGACTTTGTGGTTTCGTACCTTCCGGGCTCTAAGAATGTGAAGGCGGATGCCCTGTCTAGGAGTTTTGTGCCCGACTCGCCTGAGCCGGAGGGTGTTCTCAAAGAGGGGGTAATTTTGTCTGCCATCTCCCCTGATTTGCGGCGGGTGCTGCAAAAATTTCAGTCTAATAGACCTGACCGTTGCCCAGCAGAGAAACTGTTTGTCCCTGATAAATGGACGAGTAGAGTTATCTCTGAGGTTCATTGTTCGGTGTTGGCTGGTCATCCTGGAATCTTTGGTACCAGAGATTTGGTGGCTAGATCCTTTTGGTGGCCGTCTCTGTCGCGGGATGTGCGTTCGTTTGTGTAGTCCTGTGGGATTTGTGCTCGGGCTAAGCCCTGCTGTTCTCGTGCCAGTGGGTTGCTTTTGCCCTTGCCAGTCCCGAAGAGGCCCTGGACACATATCTCTATGGATTTTATTTCGGATCTCTCCGTCTCTCAAAAGATGTCGGTCATTTGGGTGGTTTGTGATCGCTTCTCTAAGATGGTCCATTTGGTACCCTTGTCTAAATTGCCTTCCTCCTCTGATTTGGTGCCATTGTTTTTCCAGCATGTGGTTCGTTTACATGGCATTCCGGAGAACATCGTTTCTGACAGAGGTTCCCAGTTTGTTTCGAGGTTTTGGCGAGCCTTTTGTGCTAGGATGGGCATTGATTTGTCTTTTTCCTCGGCTTTCCATCCTCAGACAAATGGCCAAACTGAACGAACCAATCAGACCTTGGAAACATATCTGAGATGTTTTGTTTCTGCTGATCAGGATGATTGGGTGTCCTTTTTGCCTTTGGCTGAGTTCGCCCTTAATAATCGGGCCAGCTCGGCTACTTTGGTTTCGCCGTTTTTCTGCGATTCTGGTTTCCATCCTCGTTTCTCTTCAGGGCAGGTTGAGTCTTCGGACTGTCCTGGTGTGGATACTGTGTTGGATAGGTTGCAGCAGATTTGGACTCATGTAGTGGACAATTTGACATTGTCCCAGGAGAAGGCTCAACGTTTCGCTAACCGTAGGCGCTGTGTGGGTCCCCGACTTCGTGTTGGGGATTTGGTTTGGTTGTCATCTCGTTATATTCCTATGAAAGTTTCCTCTCCTAAGTTTAAGCCTCGTTTCATTGGTCCGTATAGGATTTCTGAGGTTCTTAATCCTGTGTCTTTTCGTTTGACCCTTCCAGCTTCTTTTTCCATCCATAATGTATTCCATAGGTCATTGTTGCGGAGATACGTGGCACCTGTGGTTCCATCCGTTGATCCTCCTGCCGCGGTTTTGGTTGAGGGAGAGTTGGAGTATATAGTGGAGAAAATTTTGGATTCTCGTATTTCGAGACGGAAACTCCAGTACCTGGTTAAGTGGAAGGGTTATGGTCAGGAAGATAATTCCTGGGTCTTTGCCTCTGATGTTCATGCTGCCGATCTGGTTCGTGCCTTTCATTTGGCTCGTCCTGGTCGGCCTGGGGGCTCTGGTGAGGGTTCGGTGACCCCTCCTCAAAGGGGGGGTACTGTTGTGAATTCTGTGGTCAAGCTCCCTCCTGTGGTCATGAGTGGTACTTCGGCTGGTTCTGTCTATGAGCTTCCTCTGGTGGATGTGAGTGGGGCTGCGGCTTCTGAGTTTCCTTCCTCAGGTGACAAGGTCAAGTCGTTAGGTGCTGCTCTATTTAACTCCACCTAGTTCTTTGTTCCTGGCCTCCAGTCAATGTTCCAGTATTGGTCTTGCTCTCTCCTGGATCGTCTTGTGGCCTGTCTGCCCTGCATAAGCTAAGTTTTGCTTGTGTTACTTTTGTTTGCTATTTTTTCTGTCCAGCTTGCTATATTGGTTTTTCTTGCTTGCTGGAAGCTCTGGGACGCAGAGGGAGCACCTCCGTGCCGTTCGTCGGTACGGAGGGTCTTTTTGCGCCCTCTGCGTGGTTGTTTGTAGGTTTTTGTGCTGACCGCAAAGCTATCTTTACTATCATCGGTCTATTCAGTAAGTCGGGCCTCACTTTGCTAAAACCTATTTCATCTCTGTGTTTGTATTTTCATCTTTACTCACAGTCATTATATGTGGGGGGCTGCCTTTTCCTTTGGGGAATTTCTCTGAGGCAAGGTAGGCTTATTTTTCTATCTTCAGGGCTAGCTAGTTTCTCAGGCTGTGCCCGAGGCGCCTAGGTCTGGTCAGGAGCGCTCCACGGCTACCTCTAGTGCGGTGTGATAGGATTAGGGATTGCGGTCAGCAGAGTTCCCACGTCTCAGAGCTCGTCCTATGTTATTAGTAACTATCAGGTCACTTTGTGTGCTCTTAACCACCAGGTCCATTGTGTTTCTGAATCACCAGTTCATAACAGTCTCCCTTTCAGCTCCGGCTGAGGCGGGTGCTGCTCAGCACAGACATCGGTCCCATCATCTTGCTCAGGCTTCTGGTATACACTTGGTTACTGCTAGCTCTCCAGCCAAGCCTATGGGAACCAGTGATATTCTGGTGCAGTCCTGAACTCCAGAGTCTAAGCCCAGATATCACCTTACTGAGCAAGTCCGTGATGTGGCGTCTTCTCATTAGTGGTCGGACGTTAGTTGCTCTGGTGATGTGGCGGCTCCGGATTGGCCCACGGGCAATGCCATGGCCGGCTGGGCGTGAGTGTTTGGGGTGGAACCAAGGGTTTAAAAGGCTTTCAGTGGCACACATGGGCGCACTAGTATCATTTATGTGTGGTGTTTGTGAGTGGATATTGTACCATTCTGTTTGCATGTGATGCTCTATACACTGAGAGTCCTTACGTCGGCAGGTAGGGTTCGGACGGGGTAGCTACCTCTTGGCTTAGCATCTGTTTCCCACATGTGTGTGGTTAGCACAGTTGAGTTACGCAGCAGGTCCAACCCTCAGGCTACACCTCTCGGGGAAAGCAACAGGGCTTTGCACCTACCGTCACATGAGCTCTTCCTTTGGCTCTTCATCTGCCTCATTCTTGTGTGCGATTGACACAGTTCAGTTGCAGAGTGAGTGCAATCCACGTGCTTCCATCCCTGTGACGGTTAACCGGGTATTAGAACTCAGCAGTCTGAGTGCAGTACCTCTCAGTGAAGTAACTGAGCTTGGTACTTTGCGTTCTGTTCATACTGTGTGGAATTAACGTAGTCTGATTTAGGTTCATGCTCGCAGCATCGTTCCGTCATTGTCCACACACAATCTGGTTGCGAATGCACTTTATTGTTTACTTTTATTTAGCGCAATCCACCAACCCTAATACAATGAACTGGCAGCAAACAACAACTCCAGAGTCACAGTCACGCTCATACGAACAATAGTCTGTGTTTCTTGACCAACCAAAGAAAGACACATAAATTCAAAAGTCAACAAAGAGATCATAATGCATGTCCCTTGGCCTACTGAATATATGTCTGGATAATTAAGATTAAATGCTGTGATGGTGTGATTTGAAATTACACCTCGTTTTGCACAAGCTAAACCATATAAGGCGTTTTGAAGGTGTTATGTGGATGTTATGTTACCCATGTAGCACAGTATATATTTCCATGGTTCTAGCCACCATGGCCCTGCTCTTTTTACAGTCCATCCTGACAGCTTCAGAAAGGAAAAAGAACAAGTTGCCTTTGTCATGGAACATCTATATTTCTTGTAGAATAAACCGGAGTTATTTTTTAAAGCTGAAAGCATGGGTTACGGAGAACCAATTGCATTGAATTACTTCTACCCTTTAAGCTCTGTTCCCGTCATTCGGTCCGCTCTCTAATGAATTGTCCCGTTAAACGTTCCAGCTCATAGATCCTTTCTAAATCTCTCCTAATTTTCCGCTAATGGTTATTTACTTACACTGCCTTATCTAATGTCAGTGCCTTCACATTCTCATGCATTTCCTCGGCTTCTGGGCCACTTTCAGATACAATTTCCAGTTATTACCTATACTTCTTACTTTCAGCCATGTTACTGGAAAATGTAAGTCAGTAAAATAAAATTCAGCCCATTTAATCTCAGCTCCTAAATGTGGTCGGGTAAGAACATCCACAATATAAATGGACTGATGGGAGCATTGAATGCACTCAATGGCTTGTTACAGAGGTTAAAAACAGCAAAAACATTGTGTTGCTTTTTTGTTTCCACCTGCGTCGAGTTCTCTGAGGACATTACATGAAGGTTTTTTATTTAATCCACTATTGAGCATGGAAGTGAGATTTGTCGATTCAATTCTTGGTGAATTTTCGTTATTTTTGAGCCTGAAAATGATTTTTTTTTTGCTATTTTAAAGGATAAGATTGTCCTACAAGGACAGATAATAGTAAAGGAATATTCTCCAGCTCAGTCTGCTCTGCGATCAGGCTGCTGGGATCAGGAATGATGACATGATCTTCAGTCACCTGACCAATGAGGTGGTCTTCGTTTAAAAGTAACTGGAATGGGATATCGCCCTATACACAATACATGTCCTGCCTGTATGTTCTGATCTGGCCACCTTCCACTTGCAGTCAATCACAGACCTCAAAAACCAGCAAGTGATCAAAGACTAGAATGCCATCACTTCAGGTCCAAGTGTAGATCTCTTGATGTCCCCTACTTCAGTCCTGTTCTTTGGTCACTAGTAGTGTTGAGCATTCCGATACCGCAAGTATCGGGTATCGGCCAATACTTGCGGTATCGGAATTCCGATACCGAGATCCGATACTTTTGTGGTATCGGGTATCGGTATCGGATCCATAGGGATGTGTAAAATAAAGAATTAAAATAAAAAAATATTGATATACTCACCTCTCCGGCGGCCCCTGGACATCACGCTGGTAACCGGCCGGCTTCTTTGTTTAAAATGAGCGCCTTTAGGACCTGAGAATGACGTCGCGGCTTCTGATTGGTCACGTGCCGCCCATGTGACCGCCACGCGACCAATCAGAAGCCGCGACGTCATTCTCATTCACTAAACTCCTAATTCTAGGAATTGAGGACCTGCGAATGACGTTGCGGCTTCTGATTGGTCGCGTGGCGGTCACATGAGTGGCACGCGACCAATCAGAAGCCGCGACGTCATTCGCAGGTCCTAAAGGCGCTCATTTTAAACAAAGAAGCCGGCCGGTTACCAGCGTGATGTCCAGGGGCCGCCAGAGAGGTGAATATATCAATATTTTTTATTTTAATTCTTTATTTTACACCTCACTATGGATCCCAGGGCCTGAAGGAGAGTTTCCTCTCCTTCAGACCCTGGGAACCATCAGGATACATTCCGATACTTGATGTCCCATTGACTTGTATTGGTATCGGATATCGGTATCGGCGATATCCGATATTTTTCGGGTATCGGCCGATACTATCAGATACCGATACTTTCAAGTATCGGAAAGTATCGCTCAACACTAGTCACTAGAGACTGAAATGAGACATCAAGCAATGCAACGTCAACAATGTCCTATTACAGTCAAATAACTACTGAGATATCCACCAAGACTGGAAGTGATGATGTCCCCTTCTTTAGTCTCATTCTTTGGTCACCAAAGAATGCACTTCCAATCATGTACTCTACCAGTTGTCTGGCCTCCGCAGGTTTTCTTCATTTAAAAGTGACTGGAATGGGATGTCACCCAATGCCCCTCCAATGATGTCCTGATACAGGCATCTTCAACCTACAGTCAATAATAGGCATGAATGACCAACAGATGACCAAAGAATGGAAGGTCATCCCTTCTGGTCCAAGAGGAGACCCCTTGATGTCCCTTTCTTATGTCATGTCTTCGGTCACTAGAAACTGAAATGAGACATCAATCAATTCAACGTTAACAATGTCCTATTCCAGTCAACTGGAGATCTCTGCCAAAACTGGAAGTGATGATGTTGTCTTCCTCGGTCCTATTCTTTGGTCGTTGGTGATTGGAATGGGACATCAGCCAATGCATCTCCAATCATGTACTCTTCCAGTTAACTAGCCTCCGCAGTCAATCAAAAGCCTCAGCAGTCAGGCAAATTAGGAACAGAATGACATCAATTTCAGTTCCAGTGAAGACCAACTGACATCCTCTTCTTCACGTTATACTTTGGTCACCAGAAACTGGAATGAGGCGGCATTGAATGCACCTCCAACAACGAGAAATTTCAGCCACCTGATACCTGAAAAAGTCTATGACAGGATTGAAAGTGATGATCTCACCATATTTTGTCACCTTCAATCCCGAGTGATTAGAGCAGAACATCATCTAATGCAGACCCTAGTGGTTAAGCGATTGAATTGAAGAAAAGAATGTCACCATTTCTGGTTCCTGTGGAAATGAGATGTCATCTACTGCTATGGTTTGTAACGAGAGGTCATTCAATGGTGACAGCCATTTGAAGGCTCCAGAGATCTCTGCCGAGATTGAAAGTGATGATGTCTCCTTCTTCCAACACCTTTGATCAGAACATGATCCAATGAATCTAAAGTGATGTCCAATGCCAGACACTTGACTCCTGCAATCCATTAACGGCTCCAGTGATTGGGTGACCAGAAAGAGCAGAAAATCTACAATTCTGGTTTTAGTGGAAGAAGAGGAAAAAGCATAAGGTGATCCATCATTAATGCAAACAATCACTGAGCTCAACGACTCATGTTGCCATCGTCAGTAGAACTTCTTAGCTCAATGAATGGCTGCTGAATTGTTGGCGTGACATCAGCCCTGCAGACAAACTACCGAGAATGGGGCAATGGCGGAGAGAGCAGGACCCAATATCATCTGTTGTGAATTCTGTGGCTGAATTCACTCCTGTGGTCACAAGTGGTACTGCAGCTTCTGAGCTTCCTCCCTCAGGTGTTCTGGTGAGCTCGTTGGCTGCCTTGTTATTTAACTCCACCTGAGTCTGTCTTCCTTGCTCCTTGTCAATGTTCCAGTGTTGGATCTGAGCTTCTGGATCTTTCCTGTGGCCTGCTGCTCTGCTTAGATAAGTGCTTCTTTGCTTTTGTTGCTGTTTTTTCTGTCCAGCTTGTCTATTCGTTTTTGCTGGAAGCTCTGAGACGCAAAGGGTGTACCGCCGTGCCGTTAGTTCGGCACGGTGGGTCTTTTTGCCACCTTTGCGTGGTTTTTTGCTTTAGGGTTTTTTGTAGACTGCAAAGTTCTCTTTGCTATCCTCGCTCTATCTAGAATATCGGGCCTCACTTTGCTGAATCTATTTCATCCCTACGTTTTGTCTTTTCATCTTGCTAACAGTCATTATATGTGGGGGGCTGCCTTTTCCTTTGGGGTATTTCTCTGAGGCAAGTCAGGCTTGTATTTCTATCTTCAGGCTAGTCAGTTCCTCTGGCTGTGCCGAGTTGCATAGGTAGTGTCAGGCGCAATCCACAGCTGCCTTTAGTTGTGTTTAGGATAGGTTCAGGTATTGCGGTCTACAGAGATTCCACGTCTCAGAGCTCATTCTATTGTTTTTGGGTTGTTGTCAGATCACTGTATGTGCTCTGATTGCTGGCACACTGTGTCACTGGATTGCCTACATAACAGTACAAGGAACCAACCTAATGATTCTCAATAGAGGGAAAAAAGAAGTTCTGACATCATTTTTTTTTCTCAGCTCTGTGTTCAGTCTTTTTTTTCCCCTAGACATTAGGGTGCTTCAGGACACAGCTGTGGACATGGATATTCAGGCTCTGTGCTCTTCAATGGATAATCTCGTTATAAATGTACAAAAGATTCAAGATACAATTGATCAGAAATCTATGCTAGAACCAAGAATTCCTATTCCTGATTTGTTTTTTGGTGATAGAACTAAGTTTCTGAGCTTCAAAAATAATTGTAAGCTATTTCTGGCCTTGAAACCTCATTCTTCTGGTAATTCAGTTCAACAGGTTTTGATTATTATTTCTTTTTTGCGCGGCGACCCTCAGGACTGGGCATTTTCTCTTGCGCCAGGAGACCCTGCATTGAGTGGTGTCGATGCGTTTTTCCTGGCGCTCGGATTGCTGTACGATGAGCCTAATTCAGTGGATCAGGCTGAGAAAAATTTGCTGGCTTTGTGCCAGGGTCAGGATGATATAGAAGTATATTGTCAGAAATTTAGGAAGTGGTCAGTACTCACTCTGTGGAATGAATCTGCGCTGGCAGCTTTGTTCAGAAAGGGTCTCTCTGAGGCTCTTAAGGATGTCATGGTGGGTTTTCCTATGACTGCTGGTTTGAATGAGTCTATGTCTTTGGCCATTCAGATCGGTCGTTGCTTGCGCGAGCGTAAATCTGTGCACCATCTGGCGGTATTGTCTGAGATTAAACCTGACCCTATGCAGTGCGATAGGACTATGACCAGAGTTGAACGGCAAGAACACAGACGTCTGAATGGGCTGTGTTTCTACTGTGGTGATTCCACTCATGCTATCTCTGATTGTCCTAAGCGCACTAAGCGATCCGCTAGGTCTGCCGTCATTGGTACTGTACAGTCCAAATTCCTTCTGTCCATTACCTTGATATGCTCTTTGTCATCGTATTCTGTCATGGCGTTTGTGGATTCAGGCGCTGCCCTGAATCTGATGGATTTGGATTATGCTAAACATTGTGGGTTTTTCTTGGAGCCTTTGCGGTGTCCTATTCCGTTGAGAGGAATTGATGCTACACCTTTGGCCAAGAATAAACCTCAGTACTGGGCCCAGCTGACCATGTGCATGGCTCCTGCACATCAGGAAGTTATTCGCTTTCTGGTGCTACATAATCTGCATGATGTGGTCGTGTTGGGGTTGCCATGGCTACAAACCCATAATCCAGTATTGGATTGGAACTCTATGTCGGTATCCAGCTGGGGTTGTCAGGGGGTACATGGTGATGTTCCATTTTTGTCTATTTCGTCATCCACTCCTTCTGAGGTCCCAGAGTTCTTGTCTGATTATCAGGATGTATTTGAAGAGCCCAAGTCCGATGCCCTACCTCCGCATAGGGATTGTGATTGTGCTATCAATTTGATTCCTGGTAGTAAATTCCCTAAAGGTCGATTATTTAATTTATCCGTGCCCGAACACGCCGCTATGCGCAGTTATGTGAAGGAATCCCTGGAGAAGGGACATATTCGCCCATCGTCATCACCACTGGGAGCAGGGTTCTTTTTTGTAGCCAAGAAGGATGGTTCGCTGAGACCGTGTATTGATTACCGCCTTCTTAATAAGATCACTGTTAAGTTTCAGTATCCCTTGCCATTGTTATCTGACTTGTTTGCTCGGATTAAGGGGGCTAGTTGGTTCACTAAGATAGATCTTCGTGGTGCGTATAATCTGGTGAGAATCAGGCAAGGAGATGAATGGAAAATGGCATTTAATACGCCCGAGGGTCATTTTGAGTATCTAGTGATGCCGTTCGGACTTGCCAATGCTCCATCTGTGTTTCAGTCTTTTATGCATGACATCTTCCGTGAGTATCTGGATAAATTCCTGATTGTTTACTTGGATGACATTTTGATCTTCTCAGATGATTGGGACTCTCATGTGAAGCAGGTCAGAATGGTTTTCCAGGTCCTGCGTGCTAATTCTTTGTTTGTGAAGGGATCAAAGTGTCTCTTCGGTGTGCAGAAAGTTTCATTTTTGGGGTTCATCTTTTCCCCTTCTACTATCGAGATGGATCCGGTTAAGGTCCAAGCCATCCAGGATTGGACTCAGCCGACATATCTGAAAAGTCTGCAAAAGTTCCTGGGCTTTGCTAATTTTTATCGTCACTTCATCTGTAATTTTTCTAGCATTGCCAAACCATTGACCGATTTGACCAAGAAAGGTGCTGATTTGGTTAATTGGTCTTCTGCTGCCGTGGAAGCTTTTCAGGAGTTGAAGCGTCGTTTTTGTTCTGCCCCTGTGTTGTGTCAACCAGATGTTTCTCTTCCGTTCCAGGTCGAGGTTGATGCTTCTGAGATTGGAGCAGGGGCGGTTTTGTCACAGAGAGGTTCTGATTGCTCAGTGTTGAAACCATGTGCTTTCTTTTCCAGGAAGTTTTCTGCTGCTGAGCGTAATTATGATGTGGGCAACCGAGAGTTGCTGGCCATGAAGTGGGCATTCGAGGAGTGGCGTCATTGGCTTGAAGGAGCTAAGCATCGCGTTGTGGTATTGACTGATCATAAGAACCTTACTTATCTCGAGTCTGCCAAGCGCTTGAATCCTAGACAGGCCCGTTGGTCGTTATTTTTTGCTCGCTTCGATTTTGTGATTTCGTACCTTCCGGGCTCTAAAAATGTGAAGGCGGATGCTCTGTCTAGGAGTTTTGTGCCCGACTCTCCGGGTTTATCTGAGCCGGCGAGTATCCTCAAGGAAGGAGTCATTGTGTCTGCCATCTCCCCTGATTTGCGGCGAGTGTTGCAAAAATTTCAGGCTAATAAACCTGATCGTTGTCCGGCCGAGAAACTGTTCGTCCCTGATAGGTGGACTAGTAAAGTTATCTCTGAACTTCATTGTTCGGTGTTGGCTGGTCATCCAGGAATCTTTGGTACCAGAGAGTTAGTGGCTAGATCCTTCTGGTGGCCATCTCTGTCACGGGATGTACGTACTTTTGTGCAGTCCTGTGGGATTTGTGCTAGGGCTAAGCCCTGCTGTTCACGTGCCAGTGGGTTGCTTTTGCCCTTGCCGGTCCCGAAGAGGCCTTGGACACATATTTCGATGGATTTCATTTCTGACCTTCCCGTTTCTCAAAAGATGTCAGTCATTTGGGTGGTCTGTGATCGCTTTTCTAAAATGGTCCATCTGGTGCCCTTGGTTAAATTGCCTTCCTCCTCTGATTTGGTGCCATTGTTCTTCCAGCATGTGGTTCGTTTGCATGGCATTCCTGAGAATATTGTTTCTGACAGAGGTTCCCAGTTTGTTTCAAGGTACTGGCGAGCCTTTTGTGGTAGGATGGGCATTGACCTATCTTTTTCCTCGGCTTTCCATCCTCAGACTAATGGCCAGACCGAACGAACCAATCAGACCTTGGAAACATATCTGAGATGTTTTGTTTCTGCAAACCAGGATGATTGGGTGTCCTTTTTGCCGTTGGCTGAGTTCGCCCTTAATAATCGGGCCAGCTCGGCTACCTTGGTCTCTCCATTTTTCTGCATTTCTGGGTTCCATCCTCATTTCTCTTCAGGACAGGTTGAGTCTTCGGACTGTCCTGGTGTGGATTCTGTGGTGGACAGGTTGCAGCAGATCTGGACTCAGGTAGTGGACAATTTGACCTTGTCCCAGGAGAAGGCTCAACTTTTCGCTAATCGCAGACGCCGTGTGGGTCCCCGACTTCGTGTTGGGGATCTGGTTTGGTTATCTTCTCGTCATATTCCTATGAAGGCTTCCTCTCCTAAATTTAAACCTCGTTTTATTGGTCCGTATAGGATTTCTGAGATTCTCAATCCTGTGTCCTTTCGTCTGACCCTCCCGGACTCCTTTTCCATACATAATGTATTCCATAGGTCGTTGTTGCGGAGATACGTGGCACCTATGGTTCCATCTGTTGAGCCTCCTGCCCCTGTTTTGGTGGAGAGGGAATTGAAGTATATTGTGGAGAAAATTTTGGATTCTCGTGTCTCTAGACGGAAACTCCAGTATCTGGTTAAATGGAAGGGTTATGCTCAGGAAGATAATTCCTGGGTTTTTGCCTCTGATGTCCATGCTCCAGATTTTGTTCGTGCCTTTCATGTGGCTCATCCTGGTCGGCCTGGGGGCTCTGGTGAGGGTTCGGTGACCCCTCCTCAAGGGGGGGGTACTGTTGTGAATTCTGTGGCTGAATTCACTCCTGTGGTCACAAGTGGTACTGCAGCTTCTGGGCTTCCTCCCTCAGGTGTTCTGGTGAGCTCGTTGGCTGCCTTGTTATTTAACTCCACCTGATTCTGTCTTCCTTGCTCCTTGTCAATGTTCCAGTGTTGGATCTGAGCTTCTGGATCTTTCCTGTGGCCTGCTGCTCTGCTTAGATAAGTGCTTCTTTGCTTTTGTTGCTGTTTTTTCTGTCCAGCTTGTCTATTCGTTTTTGCTGGAAGCTCTGAGACGCAAAGGGTGTACCGCCGTGCCGTTAGTTCGGCACGGTGGGTCTTTTTGCCCCCTTTGCGTGGTTTTTTGCTTTAGGGTTTTTTGTAGACTGCAAAGTTCTCTTTGCTATCCTCGCTCTATCTAGAATATTGGGCCTCACTTTGCTGAATCTATTTCATCCCTACGTTTTGTCTTTTCATCTTGCTAACAGTCATTATATGTGGGGGGCTGCCTTTTCCTTTGGGGTATTTCTCTGAGGCAAGTCAGGCTTGTATTTCTATCTTCAGGCTAGTCAGTTCCTCAGGCTGTGCCGAGTTGCATAGGTAGTGTCAGGCGCAATCCACAGCTGCCTTTAGTTGTGTTTAGGATAGGTTCAGGTATTGCGGTCTACAGAGATTCCACGTCTCAGAGCTCGTTCTATTGTTTTTGGGTTGTTGCCAGATCACTGTATGTGCTCTGATTACTGGCACACTGTGTTACTGGATTGCCTTCATAACAATCATCATTATGGCACAACACTGTCAAGATGTCATGCTGAGACTTCTAATCATAAATGGTGCTGGGATGCTGGTAGATAAGTCAGAGGTTTCGCAGGGCTCCGGTCTGGTGGCACACTACAGCTGTAATCGATGGACCCTGGTTTTGCTCAACTACAATGCAATCCATATACCTAGCTTAAGATTAATGTGAACGGAAGGGGAGCAGTGACATCGACTTTTTGGTTGGTGGGTCCCGTAATCCAGCCTCTGATGATAAGGAGTCTGCTAAAAACTATTCCCGAAAGGACAAAGTATGAGTCTAACAATCTAATCCATACACTTAGCTTAAGGTCACTGCGAAGGGTGGGGGAGCAATGACATCGCCTTTTGTGATTGGTGGATCCTGTGTTATCTGCTGTGTAGTGAGGTGTTAGCTGTCATTGTAATCCTGCCTCTGATGATAATGAGCCTGCTGAAAATTTTTTCCTAAAAAGACAGGAAGTATGAGTCTACAAACGCCCCTGTGGCCAGTTTGAAAATTGCAATATTATTAATTTTTTTTTAGTAATAAAGATTGTGATGTAGGGAAAAAAAAGAACATTGCCAAACATACATGTAGCACAAAAAACCTGATCTGTTGATCACTTCGCTTTAAAGCTCCTGGGCTCCCACTCACAATCAGTAATATGGCCCCCAACCTACCACATGACGTTTATTATACTGGGGTCTTTTTTTTTGGCAGAGGAGCCTTTGCGTCTCCCCGGGGGAACCAGGGTTTGGTATCTCAGCACCCTCTTTGGGTCCTATACTGAATGTCTCCAGGTTGTGTAATTAGTTACAAGAGCTCAAGGAAAAGAAAGAAATAACAAATTCAGATTTTTTTTAATGAGGTTTTGTATTGGATTTTCCTAAGAAGTCAGCCTTTTAATAAAGGTATTAAAAAATATCTTCCTAATCCGAATTCCATTCAGCTCCAAAAAAAAAGGGCAAGTGCAAGGGCAGTCTGCACACATCAGAGCCTATTATAACACGGAGCAGAATGGCTGCGACAAATCTATTACATATCTGAGCCGTAGCGCCTGACAGCACCGCGCGGCACGTATCTGACATGTCTGTGACACATGACATTTGGCTCTAAATATATTTTGATTTTCAGACTCCGTTTGTGCTGTTTAAATGTCACTCATGCTTAGTCTAATATCCAGAATCTCATCTTTATCTCAGCATGGATGCGCGTGCATTTAATTAACGTGGAGACGGAAGGAGGAGCGCCGGTTTTGAAAAAAAAAAAAGAAAAAATGCGGTTACTTTGTTAAAGGATAACAAAGGAGGGAAATTGGAAATGTCATCTACTGCCAGCTGTAGTTTCAGGATCGTATGCTATAGCTCAGCATCTGAAATGTGTAAGCGTACGGCCCAATTAATGGAAAAATAGGGCAATGACATCATAAATACCACCGATGACATCACCAAGCATCTCTTTTGTAATAAACAATCCATAGGGTCCAACATCTGGCAATGTGCCTCTAACATCACGTCCACAGTCATCTGACTATGTTCTTCGTGTACTGTACGCGTATATGTACACCTCTACACTGATATAAAGTTTGTTGGAATTTAATTATAACGATAGAAAATCAATATTTTATCTCAACATGACAGCAAAACTCATTGATAGACTGTAATACACTTCATAGCCACTGAGTGGCCATATATACAACCCCTGGAAAAAAGTATGGAATCACCGGCCTTGGAGGATACATACATACTAAATACTAGGATCGGAAATCGAAATTCCCGATTGCCGATTTTGAAGTGTGATCGGACCGATCCTTTCCAATCCGATTTTTAGGGTGATCGATCAACCCTAGTCTTGACGCTTTGATGTCTTCCTTGGTCTACCAGTATGTTTGCCTTTAACAGCCTTCCCATGTTATTTGTTTTTGGTCCAGATTTTAGACACAGCTGACTGTGGACAACCAACATCTTTTGCACCATTGTGTAATGATTTACCCTCTGTTAGGATTTTGATAATCCTCTCCTTTGTTCCAATTGGCATCTTTCCTGTTGGAGCCATGATTCATGTCAGTCCACTTGGTGCAAAAACTCTCCAAGGTGTGATTGCTCCTTTTTAGATGCAGACTAACGAGCAGATCTAATATGATGCAGGTGTTATTTTTGGGTATGAAAATTTACAGGGTGATTCCATAATTTTTTCCTCAGAATTGAGTGATTCCATAATTTTTCCCCTATGATTGGTTAAAAAAAGTAACCATTACTGAGTGACTACCATATTTTTTGTTCTTGATTTCTTTTAGTGTTTCTTAAAGCCAGAAAGTTGCCATTAGAAAGGACTTTAGTTTTGTGCCATGTCTGTGATCTGCTTTTTTTCTGCGAAATTAAACAACTGAATGAACATCCTCCAAGGCCGGTGATTCCATTTTTTTTTTGCCAGGGGTTGTATAAACATATTTAGCATAAGCAACTCCCCACAGAGTATCTCAAAATCATGATTTTTGTTTTTTTAATCTGAAAATTTTGCACCACTTATCTGGACATATAAATATCATGAAAGGATAGATAGATAGGTAGATAGATAGACAGATAGATAATAGATAGATAAATAGATGATAGATGATAGATAGATGGATAGATAGATAATAGATACATACATATATACATTTCTGCTCAAAAGTTTACATACCCCGGCAGAATTTTTGCTTTCTTGGCCTTTTTTTTTCAGAGAATATGAATGATAATACCAAAATTTTTTCTCCACTCATGGTTAGTGGTTGGGTGAAGCCATTTATTGTCAAACTACTGTGTTTTCTCTTTTTAAAACATAATGACAACCCAAAACATCCAAATGACCCTGATCAAAAGTTCACATACCCTGGTGATTTTGGCCTGATAACATGCACAGAAGTTGACACAAATATGTTTGAATGGCAGACGCCGAAACGCGCGTCGGGGTGGGCGCATCCAAGGCACATCACTGCTTGCACCAAAGGAATTTTTGTTTATTATTTACCACGGCACATTCTTTGCCTTACCATGTCATTTGACTAAGATTATAGGTAGCTTTGTTCATTTTGTCTATTGCCAAACTTTTAGCACATGCACTTTATTCCATTATGCCAAATTCCTATACCTGCACATTGTCACTTCTGTTGATTGCATTGTATCGTCTACACACTGCAGTATACTCATGCTATTCTGCCATTTATTATAAAACAGCACACTTTATCTTTCACTTGAATTTTAACAATTTTACTGCTCAGTGTTTATTTATTTTGCAATCCCCTTTGGTCCCTTGTGGTGTGTCCCTTTCTTCCTGATATATCTCCCACCTCACCTTTTGTTGTATACCTCAATAAAAATTTCTTATGCCAAAATCATTGGACTTCTTTTCGGTGTTTTCTTTGTTTTTCTGACAATAAATCATTATGCTTTCTGACTATTGGCTTCCATCTCCTGGGGAACCCCATTTACATTTCCTTGGCATCTTTTATATGCTAAGTCTCTGAGCTGGGAAGTCTCAAAGTTGCCTTAGGACTCCTCCAGGTCAGAGACATGGGCTTCAGGGGATGCTTCCTAATCCTCCTTTCTAGTCAGTACAGCAAAAGACAATTCTTTCGTTAGCATATCCAACTCCTGGTGGCATACAGGACTACTGGCTCCTACATCTGTAGCCCATAAGTCCCAGAACAAAGGAAAGTCACATCCTATAACAATATCATCAAATAAGTCTTTGACCACTCCCACTTGGTGGGACATGACACCGCAGTCTATGCATATGTTGACCTGGGCAACAGGAAATTTTTGGACGTCTCCGTGCATACACCTAATGTCCATCACCTTGTTGTGGACTGGCACATGTGGGAGTTTGGTCCGTGCCAGGGTCACTTGCACCCCATTCACCAATATCTGGCACACCTGGGGTCCCTTGCCAGGAAGATGAATAGTCCTATGGGCGAGGTAGGCGACGTAGGAGCAGCGCAGGCTTACGCCGCAATCCACTGGCCCTAAGGTCAGGGGACAGTTGGCTGATATATGCCCTAAGATACGAGTCATCAAACAGATAATTTTATGGGATGTGCTCCTTGAACATGGTTCTGAACCCTCCTGGAACCTCTGGCGCCCATCAGAGGTGATCTTGGGCCCCTTCTTTTGGACTCAGACTCGCTTGACAACTCAGAGAGTTCTCCATAGCTGAGTATCCTTCTACCAGGCCCACTAGGTCATCTGCATTCTCGGGATATCACTGGTCAACACCGCTTTGCACTAGTTTCGGTGGTGAATAGATAAACCGGCATATCACCCTCTCCTCCATCTGTGCTGGGGAACAGGTCTTGGGTTGCAGCCATTTTTGCACCAGGTATAACAGGTATAACATCTGGGACTGGGGAAGCTTGTTCCTTTGGTAGCGCCAGAGGTGCACCCAATTTTTGCCTTCATCTTCTCGTACTCCTTGGCATCCTGCAGGGCAAGGTCATAATATTCTATCTGCGTTTCCCATGTAAGGTATGTAGCTAGGACCTCTGTCTATTTCTCTAGAGGCAGTTTCTCTTTGTCTGCCACCCTCTCAAACACATTCAGGAAAGCCTGAACATCACCCTCCAGAATAATCTTCTGTAAGGCCTCCTGCACCATTCACCTCACCCAGATACCTTAACTTTGGCTGGCGAGTGGGTGATTCCATCTCCCTGACCTAGACAGTTTCTGCCAAGAGAGCCATCTGCTGCTGCTGCTAAAACTGTTGGTGTTGCAGAAGCTGCTGCTTTAACTCTTGCTGCTTTTGATACTGCTAGGTCAGGAGTTTGTTGGTTTCCTGTTGAGTCTGCTGCTGCTGCTGCACCTAGACTAATTGCTTAAGAAGCTCCTCCATGCTTTCGGACTGTGTTTGCAATGCTGTAGCTGCGTATACTCAGTAGATTCAATCTTTACACTGCAATCACCTGTGCTTTCTGGAACTTCACACTCCAGTTGTAGGGATTTACTCACTCTGGTAGGCGTTAGGTCTTGGGTAGCATTCACACAGGTAATGCAGAATGGGTCCAACACTTGCAGTTTTTAGTGCTTTCCAAGGATTGCACAGCACCAAAACAAACTCATAAACCTATATATCTGGCCTTGTACAGGAACTAACAATAGCGTACAGACCCTGACTACTTCAGACACCACTGTGATAGCCCCAGCTTGGTCAAACAAAGCTGCTATTGTCCTTAGCAACTAGTGTTACTTGCAATTTGGTGCACATAGCCTGTGCAGACTCTTCTCAAGGTGATTTTAGCTTGGATCTTTTCTCAACTTTAAGACACATCCAGTCTGGTCAGCCTTCCCAGCAGACTGACTTAGATGAACTCCTAGCCTATTTATATGCAGGGCTAGGATTTAACCCTAATCTACCTGGCATTGCTACAATAGGATAGATAGATAGATAGATAGATAGATAGATAGATAGATAGATAGATAGATAGATAGATAGATAGATAGATAGATACTGGAGAATCCTCTATAATTGAGCTGTGATTATGCACAGTTTCTTCCTCTGCTCACGTTTTGGATGATCTTGGATTATTTAGTGATGCTATACGTATCAGCACAATAGAGCAGCTCAGTGCAGACGGATATTAAGAAGATCTACTGAAGCTATCTTCCTGATACATGGTGACTGGCGGTGAAAGGTGCAGCTGTGCTCACTAGATGGCAGCTGTGCCCCTCGGTGACAAATATGGATTCCACATGCACGGCTTTACTAATCCTCCCAAAGAGCTGGATGTTTTCGCCTATTTCACAGGGAAGGAGTTATTTATGGATTTCTATCCACTCCTTCTATGTGCGTTTTTTTACTCTTGGTTCCAAATTCATTCTTTGCAAAAAAATCAAAGTAAAAGTATTCTGTTTCCAGTGGGTCTTATAGCAGAGGAGAATTTTCCCTGCAGGCATTGTTCTCTCTAACAGTACAATAATGTGCGCATTTTATGCATTCCGTCCCCAATTATATTTACATATTTTTTTTCTACCAAGACCATAAGTGACATCAGTCGTTTTCTGCAATGGGGCTTACAATCGTATTTCTCTATCAGACCCATTGGCATGGGGCCGATTTCACATTCAATGCAACTAATCTGTCAAGATGTTTATCAAATCGGAGAAGCAACATGCAGAATCCTTGTAAACCCAGGGCCTTCGTATTGCAAGGAATCAGGAAAATGTAAGAAGACATTGTAACCCAGATGGCTTCTGTTAGGCTAAGTTCACATGGGGTTTGTACACCTTGCCGAAAAAAATGTCCGGAATAGAGAACATCAAGCAAATTAATGTCATATTTCAAAATATGTAGTAGGTGTAATAATAATAATTTGAGCAAATACCTCCAATTAGAAATAGTATAGTTCTTCTGATTAGCCATGTCCCTTATCACATGTGCAGCATATTGTAGTGCTGCAGCTTGAGTATCCATGGTTACGACCACTAACAACTAAATAACTGTCTCTACATGAGAGGTCAGAAATATGGATAGCTAAGCTACAACAATGCCCTCCACATTGGGAAAGTGACATAGCTTATCAGAAGAACTATACTACATTTTTAATTGAGGTATTTGCTAATATTATTATTATTATTGTACCTACTGCACATTGGGATAGCATCTTGGAGAAGTGGTGGTCCGACCCCCCCAGCAGCATAGCATAGGGAGCTGGGACGTCACAGCTCCCTACACCACATAGTGGCCACCATTGTGTACTGCAGGTCTGATCACAATCACTTCAATAAGAGCTGAGCTGCAGTACCCAAGAACAGAGTGTAGGGAGCGGTATATTTTCGGTGGATACAAGATCTGATAACAGCTGATTGATGGCTTTGGGTATGGAACCCCTGAATGTTCTACCCAAAAGATATGCTATCAACGCCATAATCCTTGGCAACCCTTAGGAGATAAGACTAATGTATAGAAATGGGAGTCAGACTTTAGGAAGTAATATCTATGATGTACAGCGATGTGATGAGTCTTGGACGTAACCTCTTTTCCTAACAATTCTTTAGCCGTGATGACTTCTAAGACCGACAAAATCCAAGGAAGACCAGAAAAAATGGACAGAACATCTGCGATTACAGCCCAGTACAGTGGAGATGGAGCAGATAGCAGTATAGCCATGACTGTGTAGGAGGAAGCACGAGAAGGGCTTCCCTTCCATATCATTAGTTTGAGATCTTTGATGGTGCCAAGGTCTCGGGAAAAGAGGAGAAATTGATGCAACTTTTTGTTTTTACTTAGATATTTTCTCAAGATATTATTAAGCATTAAGGGTCCTAAGAATAATTAGGAGGTTGGGACACTAAGGTGAATTCTTTTCCTATGAAAAGTAAAGCCAACATGTGCCGGCTCCCGTTCACCGGTTCCTCAAGGTTCCCCAAATGTCTTGAGGTCTATCAGTGGAAAGTTCTGCACTGCGCTCTTTAAGGAAAGAGTCAGACGGCCAACGGCCATATAACTCAGATGAAGATCACATTGTAATGCTCGGACTGGCCATCGACTCTCCCGACAGTATGTGTTTCACACTTGGGCCGTGAGAGCGGATGGCCAGTCCGAGCATTGCGTTATGATCCTCGTCCTAGTTATATGGCTGCCTGACTCTTCCCTAAAAGAGCGCAATGCAGAACTTTCCACTGATAGACCTCAAGACACTTGGGGAACCATGAGGAACCGGTGAAGGGGAGCTGGCACATGTTGGCTTGGCTTTACTTTACATAGGACAAGGATTCAGTTTGGTGTCCCAACCTCCTATATAAATATCCTGGCCCGTTTCGAACTGTGAAACATGGGACCCATCAGTGGATTTTAATTTTTCAAAATCACTTCCATAGCGGATTCATCTTCTTAGAAACAGTATGGTCAGGCCACTGGATGCTTGTACACCAGGACATGAAGCATCCTGTTCTGTCCCCCATGCTCCAGTACTGTAGCCGGTACTATACGATGTGATGTGCGATGCTGGATGCATGATCCTACGAGAAAAGCAGGACCTTCTGTACCCAAATGGCCAAGGTCCTAAGCTGAAACAGATATGAGATACCTTAAATAAATACACTATAGAGACCCCAGACCAGGCTCCCCCAAGATTATCCCAACATACAGTCCTCAGTCTAGATCATCTAGAGACAATCTATCCTTCCCTGCTCTCTCCATTAGGTGTCCTCGTGGATGTTGGCGCATGAGAACATGGAGGAGTGTAAGACTGGGGATGAGGTTCCTCTCTCCCACACATGTTGGCAGACCTGGAAAGTGTTACCTGCTTTAAAAAAAAGATAATTTTGTAATACTCCTTCAGGAGATGTGTATGCTATATGTGACCAACTAGTGGTTGTGATGGGAGTTTCCACCTGTTGATGGTTTTGTTAACGTCTCCAAAATGAACTGAAATTGTTTGTGGAGAATCTGAAGTCTTGATGTGTTTGTCCAAGAGAAAAGAGGCATCGAGGAGAATCCCAACGTCCCATGGACATCTTGCACCGCAGAGGTGACATTGGGTTGACAGATCATTGAACAGGTGAGAAATACTTATTTGATAGTTTTATATAATCTTCCCTCATTGGCCAATTTTTGGGGGGGTCACTGAAAATTTATATCTGTACTTTTTTTTACATGAAAACTTTTCAGCTTTCCAGTTGCGGAACTTTAGTATTATGCACTGATCATTTCACTTCCTTGAGTGTTTCCTCCCTGGTTGGACCCATGCTACATCTTCTGTGGTGGTATCTAAACATTATCACATGCATTAAACAGGCGTCGCAAAAAATGGTCACATATTCGTAGAGTTTAAGGGTCTGTGCACACGATAAGTATTTGGTGCAATCATTTGTCTCATGGCAGGAAAAATGATGCGTCAAATAGGGGAGTTGTTTGACTCATTTTTGCAACTTTTTTAAAGCATTTTTTACATCTGTTTTTGCTGCAGATTTTTCCTCCATTCATTAGTATGAGTGAAATCTGCAGCAGAAATGCTGAAAGAATTGATATGCTGCGGATTTAAATCTTCACCAAATCAGCAAGTAAAAAAATAAGCAACGTGTGCATGAGACCTGAAAGCAAACCATGCACACGTTGCTTATTTTTAGCTTGCAGATTTTGGTGCAGATTGAAATCTACAGCGTATCAATTCTTTCAGTGTTTTTGCTGCAGATTTCACTCATACTAATGAGTGGGGAAAAATCTGAGCCAAAAGAAAAGGCATCAAAAATCAATTTTTCCTGCCAAGAGAAGGTGTAGAAATTTCTGCACCAAATACTTAAAGTGTATACATACCCAAACTCTTTCCCTTCCCGTTAAGAGGGCATTTTACAGAAGAACTAAGGGCACATGCTTTGAAAAATACTGAATTTTTTTTTAGTTTCCATTTTTTGATCTCATGAGATTTTCCATTATTTACAACCTCTGATGAGGCTTAGAAAACCGCAGTTAGATAAGTGCCAGGATTGGGTGACACCCGAAGGAGCTATTAGATGCTATTAGGAAACTGTGTGATAATGATTACTTATTTCATCTCCCTTTTCTACTTTCTCTCTAAATTTTGACACAGGAGACAGTTACTAAGAAACAGAAACTTTCTGGAATACAGATGTCAGTTTTTACGGTTTCTTTCAAGATACAAAATGTTCTTATTTAAGAAGAGAAGATGTTTCTGTAAAGAGACGCATTATGCGCAATTGTTGCAAGTAGACAAACTTTGGCTTTTCTTTTCTTTGACATACTTTTCTAAAGTCCTGTGCTCTGTAAGTTGGGGTCTTTGTTTTTATTGCTAACCCAAGTCTATAAATTAGTATGGTGGCACTATAGACAGATGTTCTTTCTTCTGGATGATGCTTTTTCCTGGTGAACATTGCCCCACAGACGAGTGCAAGAATCTCTTTGATACTACACGTCGTTGATTCACCAAGCTCGCCATCTGGAAGAGCTTTCCTTTATTTTTTCACCTTGACTTTAGAGAACCAATTTGGACGTCTACACCCTTAACTTTCGCTCAAATTTGGTCATGGTCTCCAATTTCTCACAATGCAAAATCAATGCCTTATTGTAGCATGCCAACAAAACACTCGACAGGATGCAACTTACAACAACCGGGTGGCCACATATAGACATCTCCCAGCTGAGTAATGCAAAATCATGTTTTTGGTTGTTGCATCTGGTCATCTCACATAATTCAGCTCAGGATTAGGGATGAACAGACCCATGGAAGTTCAGGTGCTGGTACCCAACCCAACTTTAGTCCAAAGTTTGGTTCGGGTAACGGAACTGTACCTGAACTTGAACCTGAACCCGGAACTCTTTGAAATCAATGGAGACCCAAACATTGGAGCTGGATAATCTCTTTCTCTCTCGACACCCGATCTCTCTCGCTCTTGATACTCGAATTGTAAGATGGACTTATCTGTGTTCGGAGATAAGCAACAGTACGAACCCCACATTTTACATTTCGGGTTCACTCATCTCTACTTCTTGATATACTGAGTCAAGATGAAATGTAAGGAAAGAAACAAATGTTCCTACGACGATGCTCCGGCCATCTTTTGATATCTCAAGCCATTAGTCTACAACTCATGACGTTCATAACTCTCTTTATGATCATTGTGTTTTCAGTTTATAGCGATGATCGAATCGATTCATGGAGAATATGATTTAAAGGGGTTGTCCACTACTAGGATCACCCCCTATTAAACTAAATAGTATATTCGGCCCCTATAAAATAATATAGCCTACTGTGGTCTACAAACATTATTAAGCTGTGATCTGTCCTTTATAATTGCTTGACATCTTGCCCCCTATTTGCTTAATCTCTGTGCCCTTAAGAAAACAATCCGTTAAGAAAGTACAAACCTGGTCAATCTGTTTCTAGCCTTTATCAAAAATATTCAAAATTTCGCAATGTCTCCTGCAGTCAATTTGCTAATTTCTGAGAATTATGTTTATGACGGGTCATGTCATTGGGACATCATTGAGAGCAATTCTAGACTTCCTAGAAAAGTCATTTTCTTAAAGAGTAACAGTTGTTTTCATTTTAATTTGATTCATCATTAGTACAGATGAAAATAAGCAACTTTGTAATATATTTTTGCAAAACCCACTTCTTTCTCCTCCCGGACTGATCTTATACTCTCAATACATCCATAAAATCTGTAAAATCTGTTTTCAGTTAAGAAAGATATTCCCATTATTGAGATAGAAGGGGATAGTTGGTGTTTTCAAAATTCTAGGAGCTAGAGACAGAGAAATTCTGCTGCGTATGTCAGTTACGGTTCTCCATAGAACTTGATGAGCATCAACTTTCATCCCCCATCTCAGTAAAGGGTAAATCTATGTTGTTCACTGAAGTTTTACCCAAGAATTATCAAATTCTCTCTTCTGGTCCTCTTCCTCTCTAAAGAGACAATTTGCATATTTAATTTCCCAGAGGAGCATGCATGGTTTATAAGTCCACTTACTCTTGGCATGTCACTTTCCACAAGGAAAAAACGTTACCCCTTAGACACATGAAGTAGGAATTTTGAAAATGAAAGATCAGTCCAGGAGGCGAAAGGAGACGATTTCCCTTATAAAAGTTTTTACAAAGTTTCTTATGAACTACTGAAAAAATAAAATGAAAATGATGGTTACACTTTAAGGTTTAAGATTGACATTAATTTGCCTGTTTGACTACAAAAGTTTTGAGTTTTGATATTTCATGTTCCTTCATGACTAGGGTTGAGCGAAACGGGTCGGCCACTTTCAGAAGTCGCCGACTTTTGGCAAAGTCGGGTTTCATGAAACCCGACCCGACCCCTGTGTGGGGTCGGCCATGAAGTCGGCGATCTTCTGAATCTGGTATCGGAATTCCGATCCCGAGTTCCGATATGTTTGCAATATCGGAAATCGGTATCGGAATCCATATTTAAGTGTAAAATAAAGAATTAAAATAAAAAATATCGCTATACTCACCCTCTGATGCTCCCTGGTACTAACCGGGAACCTTCCTTCCTTCGAATCAGCACTTGCAGGACCTTGCGGTGACATCGCGGTGACGTCGCGGCTTGTGATTGGTCGCGCGGCCGCCCATGTGACCGCTCGCGCAACCAATCACAAGCCGCGACGTCACCGCGACGTCACCGCGACGTCACGCAAGGTCCTGCAAGCGCTGATTCTAAGGAAGGAAGGCTGCCGGAAAGAAGCAGGGCGCGTCCGAGGGTGAGTATATACCTAATAGGACCGCAAGGTCCTGTAAGCACTGATTCGAAGGAAGGAAGGTTCCCGGTTAGTACCAGGGCGCGTCAGAGGGTGAGTATAGCGATATTTTTTATTTTAATTCTTTATTTTACACTTAAATATGGATTGCAGGGCCTGAAGGAGAGTTTCCTCTCCTTCAGACCCTGGGAACCATTGGAAACCCAACCCCGACCCCAACCTTTTTATAGGATCGGCCGATTTCACTCGACCCGACTTTTGAAAAAGTCGGGTTTCGTGAAGCCCGACCCGATCCTATAAAAGTAAAAGTCGCTCAACCCTATTCATGACTTTAGCTGAAGGATGGAAAATATGACAACACTGATTTCCCGACAAAACTCTTCCATTTAAGATCAATCTCTCTACAGAGCGTCGAGAAGTTAAGAATGAATTAAAATATTAACAATTTTTTTACAGCCACAATCTTCGTGTCACGAGAAGAGAAATTCAGTTGCAGGTGCACAATCAGAAACCGGGAACGTAATTACACAAACTGAGCGGATGAATTAGTAAATTAGATCATGTTCTCGAAATAGTTCAAGTGTCATCTGATTTGTTCAACTCTTTAACTTCACTTCGCACAAAGGGCTAAAGTTTACGTCCCAGAATTTCTTCAAACACGTAGGGCCACAATGCAAAAAATCAATCTATTATTGTTATGATCAATTATTATTTACGATCATTATTAAATAAGAACAAGATTTTATATTTTAAAAGGAACTTGTCATCAGATTCATCCGGCCTGAGCTACATGCACCGTGAATCAGAGCCCGAGATTGTAACCAGGTATGTTTTACTCAGAAATGCTGCCGTGTTTAGGAGTAAACTTATATAGAAATACCAGACGGTGACTAAGCATCTGGCTAACTAGTCTATGAGGTGGTTCTTCCTGCCCCGCACCAGTCAACTGGTTGATTCTCTTCATATTTGTGTACTGTGATGACCCATGATTTTATCTTAATTAACCACAGATGTATTTTCAGTAAGCCAGGAAGAATAGACTGTTATCTATATATTGACTTTTGATTTTATGTATTCCTTTCTGGTTGGTCAAGAAAACACAGACTTTTATGCATATAAACCTGTAATATTGATTTTTAAATTGATGTTCGTTGTAACACTTTGTGCTTTTATCCTGGATGACAGAAACGCAGGGAAATTGAACAATTATGTTTGCTGATATGTTGATTACGCATTGTCCAGGCCAACTAGCTTGTTGACTTGCAAAACAGAGGAGTAAAAACTATGCAAATTGATTAAGAAGTCAAACAATGCTTATCAACCTCATCACATCTTTCTCTTGACTTCTGGATGTTGACTTGAAGGACTGTTGTTAGCTATAAATAGAGGGTATGCACCTCTGTAACATAGATACGTTCATACATCCAAGACATCCAGACATCCAAAGAGTCAGACACTCTTTACAAAACAGTAGCCAAGACATCATGGCTTCATCATGAGGAACACGGATTTGACATTCTACAGGATGCCAGCTTAGGGGACCACGTCCCTGGCTGAAAAAATACAGATTGTCGACCATCACTGAACCATGGATACGTTTGGGGTAGTCAGGATTTGGGCTCTCTGTTCGCCTGAACACCATGGATACAATTGGTAAAGCCAGGAATGCAACCCACCGGTCACCTGGCTCCATGGAGATGTTTGGAGAAGCCAGGTTGTGACTCTGCGATCACCTGGCCTTGTACCTCACTGGATTGTCAGTTTCCTAAGCTTGCTGTTACCTCTTCTCCGTGCGTGCCACAGGTGGGATAGTTGGCACTGTAAGCTATGAAGTCACAGCTTCTCTTATTTCAGCAAGAGAGAAGAAGTGAGACTCTGTAATTTCACACCATCTTGGGTATTGTGCTGGGTCTGTTCTATATGCTATTTGCCTGTTTTTTAGGGGGTTCAATAAAGTATTGCCACACTGTTTTACCCTTACACTGTGCTGTCTGAGTAGTATTATGCCCACAGTAAAAGGAGAGCAGGCATTTGGTGGGAGGGTCCTTGGTCTATAAAGTTTTGGTTGGCAGACTAGGGCACCCGCTGGCCCCCTTGTCTCCACATGTACTTAGGATGAGACCTGTCAATCAAACGGCATGGGGTGGGGTCAAGCTGCTAAGGACATGTCTTCGGCTATTCAGTACCGGAATGATTATTTGTGTTTCATTCTTAAGTTGCATTCATTTATTTTTTCTTCTGCTAATAGATGCTGTTTGTTTTGCCCCAAATTCATCAAAATGGGGCACCCTAGTCATGAATTTGGCACAGAGTAAAAAATAAGCTTTCTTGCCGTTTTGAAAAATTTGACACCAAAAGTTGTACTTAGGTATAAAAAAGAAAGATCACAAAGATCACCTAAATTTTGGCGTACTCAAAAATCAACCAGGAGAAGACTAGAGTGGAGTTGTGCAAAATTTGGTGACTTTTTAAAAAATTGCAATTGTTGAAGCAGGTTAAAACATACGGAAATGCTAAACTTCTACTATAAAGAAAAAAAAACATATGATAGACAAAAAAAAAGATGAAAATTGAATAATTAATTAGGTACAAACAAAAAAGGCACAAAACTAGACAAAAAAACAGATGCATAGGCTCTGATGATTTGAGACCATAGGACTCAGATCATTAAGGTATTTCCACCAGAATTCTGGCATCCAAAACCATAACGTTATGGAAGAAATTTATTATTTTTGGTGCTTTAACATTAGAAATAGGGAAAAAAGGCCTTGAAACACTGAATAAACATTACAGATAGTGTGTGATTACTCAGAAGTGATGAAAAATTACCATCCAGTTACCTATAGCAGTAAAGGGGTCCTATACAGTCCTGGGAGGCCTCATAGTGTTGCACGCAGTTTTATAGGGCAGTTGGAAGCTTTGGAGAACTTTCGAATTACGATAAATTAATTTGCTTTCATCGAGTTTTCAGGGAAACTTTGGCAAAGTTGGAGAATTCAAATTGGAAAAGCTCCGCTCATGTCTAGTGGTGGGGTATTGGTCACATTTAGCTTGGTGGGATCTGACAAATAAGAAGACACCAGTATTGTATACGGACCAGATCAAAATGTTGCATCGGGGCACAACCATTTTAACTTATGCATCTGTTACCTTCAAAGAGGAAAGTTGACTTTGGGTACGTCCACTCATTCGTAAAAGTCTTCAGTGACCTCTACGTCCTGCGGTATTTCCAGATAACGTAAGTCAAGGTTCGGTGGTCTCTACAGAAGTCATTGATATTGCCACCACATTTTACACAGCTTCTCTCAACATGCAGACCAAGCGCCATTTGATGCGCAATCACTTTTTGTTCTAAAATACGATGAATATATTAACTATCGGCTCCGGCGCAGATTCTGTTTGAGCAGAAAAACACTTAATTGAAGTCAGGCCATATTTAAGACACAAATCTAAATACTGCAATATTGGCATTAATAAAAAGGCGCCATTAACACATCCACAAAACATCTGTAACATTCATTTAATGGAAACATTCTTTACTGCTCTATTAGATTTTACCCAATAAAATGAACATTAAAGTTATTGAACAGATGTCCCGAAAAGACATTTTTTTATTAATGGGAACGCGGAGTAACATAGATTAAAACCTGACTTGTAACGGGAGAAATAGGAAGGATCGGTCTTCTATGTGGGGCATATGTTAAAAATCGGATTATGCTCAGTTTATTATTCTTCACAATCACAAAAGAAAGATTAAAAATAAACAAACAAATAAAGTTCATTCATTATCCAAAAGGATATTAAATAATATAATAAATGTTTCTCAAAAGAGATGAGAGAAAAGATTGTTAAACAAATCGATTTTGCTACGAATCGCTCCAAAAATTTGGCAGAGACCATATTTGTCAAGATTCGATTTATCCCCCATACTTAGACCTTCAGCTCTTTGGCTTTTTTATGTTTGACTTTCCAGGGCCAGTGGTGCCACACAGGACCACATCGGGTCTAGTCAAGATCGCCACTTGTCAGAAGACCCCCAAAAAGGAGGAGGCAGAAGAAGATCGGAGGACCAGGCGGCTTTTTATCTGCATGGTTTGCACATAATAATACGCAATAACAATCCTCTCTGATTTTATGCATTTTTTAAGTGTTTTCCCCATTATTTGATACATTTTGGTGCATCGTTTTTAATACGTATTTTATAGCGCAGAAAAGTTTTTATTCTTCTCTTAAAAATACAAGTGTCTGTTTTTCCATTCTATTTTCCAAGCGTTTTTAGCTTGTAATTTTTTTATGCTCCCCATGAAAGTCTATAGAAAAAAAAATGCGCCAAATATGAAAAGTTTGGCGACATCTTTAGACACACGGTGGGCTGGAGTTTTCTTGAAATCACATCAACTTTTCTTGGACACTTGTGTAATAGTGTGCAGGGTTGAGTATGTCACCACGGAGCAAACAGACCAACTGTTGAGGGGGATTTATTAACAGGAGTAAGATTCTCCTCGCAGGGAGAAAACAGAGGGGGTTAATAGAAAAAGAGCAAACAGTATAACAATAGACAACAAGCTAACTGAAGCTATGAAATAGTTAAGCGGAATAGAAATAGTTATCGAGTGTTCTTGTAACTTATCAGTCCAGCGAGGTCCTGACTGAAAGGTCCTTTTTCCAGCGTGGGTGCCGTCACCAATAGCACTTGAAGATTCTGAAGTCTCTGCTCTGTCTCTTGGGAACTGGAGACTCCGGGGTTAAATCTTTGCAGCCTTTTCTCAGAGTGAAACTGGAAGCAGGAAGTAGCACAGTCACACTGCTGCAGGAGTCTCTGTATGTTAAGCTGGCGGTCTCTCTGCAGTAGCGATGCTACACACACACTGGGCAGTTTACTGGTCACACTCAGGGAGTCTTGGCTTGTCACTGCGGTCACCGGGGCTGCGTGCTCAGGTCACTGTCTCTGCACTGTCAGGGGAAAAGTCTTCTCTGATTACGGAGGCTTCCGAGTCCACACCCTTACATCCAGCCTTCACTGCGGCTACTATCTCAGCCTCAGTACCCTCACGGGGAGCACTCTCTCTCGGGGAGCACAGCTCTGCAGCCTGCTTTCTCTCTGGCACGCTGTCCCCTCTGTCTCACGCGCTCTGCTCTCCCGCTCTTTTCTGACCACACCCCCCTCTCTTCCGCTCTGCCCCCAGCAGTCACATGGTCCCCTCTGTCCAGGGCAGAAAGTCCTCCCCCAAAAACCCAGCTGTACGACTAAGTGGTTCCAGGTAAGGAGCAGGGAAAGCAACCTCCTTTGGGCTCATCTTCCTCTTCACCCCCTTACACTTAAACGCAGTTCCAGTCACTGGAGGCAAGGTTGTAAAAAAAAAAGTGCTACTTTGTGTAATTCCCAAAGAAAGCAATGGAATTTATTGGCATTGTTCCCAATCGCTCGCTGATCTATGCCATTTCTTTCACTTCCATTTATTTCTATAGAAGGTACCCAAAACGCATAATTTTTTTAATGTAAGCAGTTGTTTCCGTCTTGGCCATGAAAGGCTGAGATGGGAAAAACCCTGTAAGTATATTTCTTAAAGAGTTCCTGCGCAACAATCCAACTAAGATGAGTTCCTGTGCAGCAACCCAACCAAGTTCCCCTGTATTTATGCCTCATTAATCAGTGATTCTACAACCCAAAGCCATTTTATTCATACTTGAAGAATGCTGAAAGGTGGTTTTATTCACAATCAATCACACATCATGTACCCGCTGGCCATTGCTGCCAGAGATGAGCGAACCCAGACTGTGAAGATCAGCGTTTGTACCGGACACCAAGTGCTAAGCTTCGAACACAGACTTCTCCTAGAAGTCCTTTAAAGTTCAGGAGTCCGGGGAGGAGAGAGAAAGAGATAATCCATCTCCAAAGTTTGGGTTCTTATGACTTCAATGAGGTTCAAGTTTAGGTACAGGTCTGCTACCCAAACTGAACTTTGAACTAAAGTTCAGTTGGTTTAGAAGAATCCGAACTTCCATGGGACAGCTCATCCCTAATTATTGCACTATTCACATTGCCAATGAGACTAAATAAGACAATATAAGCAAATTATCTGAGATGAGTAAAATTATTTGCAGAACCCTGGTCCAGTGGCCACGTAGGTTGTCCAGAACTAGGGATGAGTGGACCCGTGGAAGGTCGGATTCGTAGGGTTTGACCAAGCTTTAATTCTATGCTCGGTTTGGTTAAAGAATCTGAAAACCACCTGAACTTTGGAGATGGAAAATCTCTCTCTCCCCGAACTTCCCGTAGTGTAAAAATGGACTTCCAGGAGACGTGTTTGGAGTTCAGTACTGGACGCTAGGTGTCTGGTACGAACCCTGAACTCTACAGGTCATATTCGCTCATCTCTACCAGAACCCTCAAAACTTCCTCCTAGCTCCTGGCATTCCCAGTGCCTCTTCTATTTAGTAGACCTGACAAAACGCATGAATGCGTCATGCAGAAACGATGATACTACCCCAAGCCTACTAATCGGAAGAGATACCAGTGATGCCGGCAGGTAAGAGGCAAGGTTGTGATCTAGCTACTGGACTACCAAAGTGGTGGCTGGACAATGGTCCTACTAATCTTTTTGCTGAACCCTACAACATACTTATTCAGATAATCAAGAATTATGCAAGAAAATTGCTTGGCTGCAAGAAATACCGGCAATTGTTCCAACCCCACCGATGACGATTCACCGGTCAGCAGGATAGTCCAAAAGACGCTATATCAAAAAAACAAAAGTAAAGAAAACGAAGCAACAAAATAACTTTCCTCTGCGATCTAGATTGTAATATCAACGTATGTAATTCACCGCAGCCATTAACTCAGGACTTAATTGACTGACACAATTCTCCGCAGAGGGCTATGCCAGTACATCTTACTTAGAAGAAAAGCAAGTGTTGCCCCTGGCACCAACATGCCCACATTTCTACTTGATGCTTCATTTAATCAGTTCTGGCCTCATTTTGTGAAATCTACATCAAGACGACTGAGGAAATGTTGTCAGCGACAGAAAGATTACGACTCGGCTGAGAAATTCGCTAACGTGAAGTTTGAAAGGAGCAATGTAGAATAAAAACTGTATATGCTGCACATAAAATGTGCCGCACAACAATGCAAAGAAAGAGGCAATAATAATAATAACAATCCCTATTTATATGCCGCCAACATATTCCACAGAATTTAAAGTTGTTAAGAGGGAAAGTTAAATAAGCATCTGTTACAAAAATAGGAGCATATACGTAAAGTGGCAAGAGCCTGATACTACTGAGCAAAAGGGAACGGCTTCTAGGGAATGAGAAAAACGGGGAAAAGGAAAAAAGTCAGATTACGGAATGTGCTTAAATATACGTGTTTGTACGAAATTAAAGGTAACCAAGGGGTAACGTTTCTCCTTGCGGAGAGTGACGTGTCGAGCCTGACATGCCAAGGTGAGGAGACTTTTAAGCCTTGCAATTCTCCTCTAGGAAAATATATATGCAAATAGTGTTTTCCGAGCAGTAAGAGGACTAGAACTCTAGCGCCGCCTATAGGAAGTAGCCATCCTAAAAGTCTATATCGACCCTTTAATGTGCTTTGTCACATGACTTAGGATAAAAGCCAAACCAGAATCTCAATTTGCAGACACTTGTGTTTCGGGGTCATTACACCTCATCAGTGCAAAGTGTGAGATCTGCTTTTTGAAATGCCAGGCCTGACATGTGACATTTCACGTGGCAAGGCTCGTTAAAGGGTCAATATTGATTCACAAAAAAGAAGTGACATGCTACTTCTTATAAACCGCAGCGTTTCTGCAGCGGATTTTCCGCAAAGTGTGCACAGCATTTTTTTTCTCATTGATTTACATTGTACTGTAAATCAATTGCGGATCTGCAGCGCTTGTGCACCTCAAAAAATGCTGCGGATCCGCAGAGAATTCACAGCGTGTGCACATACCCTGAATCAGGTTTTTGGGGTAAATAGAGTTTGTTTTTGTTTTTGACAAAATTTTCTTTTTCATCTCACAACATGTATTTAAAAAAATGGAAATCTTTAAAATTTCACATTGGCTACTGCAGCGAGGATCTACCATTCACAATAGGTGAAGTCACAGCTCACCTCCTCCTCCTGTACAATGACTGATAACACCTCTATATACAGTAGATAACACAGGATCCACCATTCACAATAGGTGATGTCACAGCTCACCTCTTCCTCCTGTACAATGACTGATAACACCTCTATATACAGTAGATAACACAGGATCCACCATTCACAATAGGTGATGTCACAGCTCACCTCTTCCTCCTGTACAATGACTGATAACACCTCTATATACAGTAGATAACACATTATCCACCATTCACAATAGGTGAAGTCACAGCTCACCTCCTCCTCCTGTACAATGACTGATAACACCTCTATATACAGTAGATAACACAGGATCCACCATTCACAATAGGTGATGTCACAGCTCACCTCTTCCTCCTGTACAATGACTGATAACACCTCTATATACAGTAGATAACACAGGATCCACCATTCACAATAGGTGATGTCACAGCTCACCTCTTCCTCCTGTACAATGACTGATAACACCTCTATATACAGTAGATAACACAGGATCCACCATTCACAATAGGTGATGTCACAGCTCACCTCTTCCTCCTGTACAATGACTGATAACACCTCTATATACAGTAGATAACAAAGGATCCACCAATCACAATAGGTGATGTCACAGCTCACCTCCTCCTCCTGTACAATGACTGATAATACATAACTTAAGATGTTTCTATGTAATTGATATGATCGGAGTCAGTCTTCTGTTGGTAATGTACACGTAGGTTTCCTTAGAACAGGAAATAAGATTCTAGAATATCCCCAGTGATCAGTGTGAAAATTACAAGATATCTAATTTTTTTATGCTATGCAGTAAATATAATTGTATGAAGATGTATGAAGTCTATAGGATGTCAGCATCAATAAGTTGTTGTTGTTGTTGTTCTTCTTCTTCGGTCTCTTAATCACTCCATCGACTTGCAGGTTTTTGGTTGCAGCCTCTCCTCTTGTGTACGCAGAATCTCCATATCCCTCTATACAGAGACACAACAATTCAGTAAACAGTGAAAATAAAGAATTTTACAATGAAGACCAATTACTCTCCTCGCCTGCATTTATGGAACTTTGTATATAAAAAAATACGTCAAGATATTGAGGAAGACGCCATACGTCTGGCAGAGGGATATTGATTGGGTTACACACAGTAATATTCCCCTTTCTTGGGATTCTTCTGATGATATAAAGTATATAAGTCGAGGTCAATTCATCTGAAGAACAAAACAAAGAGAATTCTTGAGGATTACAACTAAATGATTTCATCTTGTTGTGACTCCACGCTCTATTTGATGTGTAACCTGATGTATCACTTTGGCCTTACGTGGGTTTATCTGCTCAGTTCTTCAGTAAATAAAAAGTATCTTTATATTGATGAGAAAAACAAAAATGACCAATAAATATGATGTAGATCATTTCCACACTGATGTGAGTGGAGTTCTCAGGATCTGAAATTCTGGACCTAGGACACAACTAAAGCCGGCCATACACTGGAGTTGGCTTTTGGCTTTGGCTTTGGCTTTGGCTTTTGGAGTTGGCTTTGGTCGACCATTTGGTTGACAGTCATCTCAGTCGTCTCTCCCATGAACAGGAGTGCTCGTTTGGCCTTTGTTCTCTATGAGAAAGTCCCCTACTGACATGTCAGCAGGGGGTGATCTCCAGGAGAACAATGCCATTGGCACTCTAAAATTGGACCATCAGTCAGCCAAAGCTCCCATACACAATAGACCATTGGCCAAATCCTTTGATATCAGTAGGGTCAGCCAACTTAAAAGGAATGTTCCATCAAAAAAAAAAATTAGCAATTAAAAAAATATAAAGTATTCATGTTTTCATTTTTTTTTATGTTAATATTTACATGGTATAAAATCCGAAACATAATTTCAAAATGTTTGATATTTTTCACTTTTGAACACAAGGGGGCACAGATGCTGAAATCAAACCTAGTGTCCTACTAAATCGCTTTACGACTGCAGTAAAAGTGGGCGAAATCTGCTGACGTGTGTGTGTGATGTCACTCCTTCCCTTCCGGGCGTTGGGTAGAGGTCTAATTTATATGGGGGTCCTAAGACTTATAGCAAAGGTCGGAGCTAGCGATGAATGAATGTGTTGAAATTCGAATCCGTAAGTTTACTCAAAAGTTGGTCAAAAAAATCAATGTGGTCAAGAAATTTATAATGAAAAAACAAAACAAAACATGACTATGTGATACTTTGCCAATAAATGTTTATTAGAGATGAGTGTACATGCATTTTAAAGTTCGGGGTTCAACCGGGCACTTAGTATCTGGTGATGAACTCCGAACACGGACTTTCCCCCGAAAGATCGTTTTAATGTTCGGAGTTCTGGGGGAAGTTCGCGAGAAGAGAGAGAATATTTTCCAACTTCGAATTTTGGGTCTCCAAACATTTCAACGGAGTTCGGGTGCAAGTTCCAACTCAGGTAAAGTTCTGGCACCCGATCTGAACTTTGGACATAAAGTTCGGTGGGGTAGCAGAACCCGAACTTCCACGTGTCAAGTCATCCCTAATGTTTAGGTCACATGTACCACCCAATAGAGTGGGTTTCGCTATAATGTTGCAATAATGTAATGAAATTTGTGTGAGATTGCCACACTTACCAAAATTTGACTAAAGGTTAACGAAGACCCTTAAAAAATGGTGGATTCTCCATACTATTATTTATTTATGTGCAGCAAAAAAAAAAATGCTGTAAATATTCAGAGTTTCAATACTACAAAATGTCTACGGTAATTTTTTTTTTTTCCAAAAGCATTTGAGGCTTCGGTATAATTAATGTGCAATGCTGCGGGAGTATTAACCGAAATAGATCAAAAGCGCTTTTAATGCCCCACCGCCGGCTTTATCCCTCTCACATCTTTAGATTATTCTCTTGTTTTGAAGTAAACAATATGCGGAGCTCTCCAGATTGTTCTCTAATTTAATTTACTATGTGTAGAACTTCACCACATTGCTGAAACGAAATTTGAAAAGATTGTCTCTATTGATCTGAGTGCATGATACATTCACAATCAGCGGCTTCTTTTTTATCCGGATTATGTTTCAAGTGTACATCATAACTTTTATATGGCGCCCAATATAGACTGCCGTATTATGGAAATAGGAAATGCATGCCGCCGGCTGAGCTACATGATAATGCCGCCATCCGTAGGATATCTTGGATATTTTGGACTCTAAAGTGTGTCAAGTGATGCAGTGGGATTTTTTTTCTTTCCTTGGTTCATCGGGATGTGGCGGCACTAATTTGCATGTAAACAGTTTTTAAAGCATTTTTATGCAGATATAGCACACCCTTTTCTAAATACCGCCACTTCAACGATCAACAGAGCTGTGTAAGACCGGTAGATGTGTAACACCCCAGGTAACCGGTTGTTACAGTGGCATTGTTTTCCTCATGGGGAGAGTGATGTCATGCTTGGAAGCAAGGAAGGATCCCTTTAACAGGTATTTAGCACATACAACACTGTTCCTACTCCGGGCCAGAAGGGGGAGCTCCACACCCGATTTCAGGGGAGCTGCTCTCTCTGGTCGGGAGGAGGAGTCAGTTGCTAAGCAGTTGGGGAGAGTTAGTCAGTTGGTGAGAGGAGAGCGAGGAGAGAGGAAGGAAAGCTGGGGCCGTGCAGACGAGTGATTCTGCAGCTCCTGGAAATGGAAAAAGAGAGCAGAGCAACTTGTAAAGAGTCTGAAAGGAGGAAGGAGCAAAGGTGAAGTGAAAGAGCTGGAGAGAGAAGCTGTTAGTGAGCTTCCTAAGGCAGCCAGGGACTACAACACAGCACTATAAGGAAGGCTTCCATCCCCACCTGGTTAGGGGGATTCCTGAGATGCTTCCAAGCTAGCCAGACCATACCAATACCTGTGATCTGATACCCTGGACTGTGGCTGCCTTAAAGCAAGTAAAGAGGTAAAAGAATGCAACCTTGTGTCCTCTGTTTCTTACTACACCTTCTTCATCTACTACACTGGAAACCCTGGGGACCCAGCTTCACCTGTGAGAAGCTACACCATCCCAGCTGCCATAACATCATCCCAGTGGACCCCTTTAAGCAGCGTCGGTCATCCCTGACCGAATGCCATAGGTGGCGTCACGAACTTTTATTATTTCACACACCCCTTTAAAGACTGTCCCTTTTACATGGGTGCCCAGGGCCATGGATCGGGTCACTGCTACAGTGACACATCCCTTTAAGTACCAGACCTGGTACCGAGTACCCCACGGCCCTGGCGGGTGTTCCATTTGTATCCTCTGGCATGCAGCAATCTCCAATCTGGCTTCCGCCCCCACCACTCCACCGAAACTGCTCTGACCAAAATTACTAATAACTTACTCACAGCCAAAGCTAACAGACAGTTCTATATCCTCCTCCTTCTTGACCTGTCCTCTGCTTTCGACACAGTCGATCACTGCCTACTGCTACAGATTCTTTCTTCCCTTGGCATCAAAGACCTTGCCCTGTCCTGGATTGCTTCATACCTTTCTGACCGCACATTTAGCGTTTCCCACTCCCACACCACCTCCTCATCCCGCCTTCTCTTTGTTGGAGTCCCTCAAGGCTCTGTCCTAGGGCCCCTACTTTTTTCCATCTATACTCTTGGCCTAGGACAACTCATAAAGTCCCATGGCTTCCAGTACCACCTGTATGCTGATGACACTCAGATCTACCTCTCTGGCCCAGACGTCACCTCTCTGCTCTCCAGAATCCCGAAGTGTCTGTCAGCCATATCCTCCTTCTTCACCTCTCGCTTCCTAAAACTCAATGTAGACAAAACTGAACTCGTCATCTTTCCCCCATCTCACGTATCCCCCCTACCTGACCTATCTATTACGGTAAACGGCATCATGCTCTCTCCCGCACCTGAAATCCGCTGCCTCAGGGTAACTCTCGACTCTGCCCTGTCCTTCAAACCGCACGTCCAAACTCTTGCCACCTCCTGTCGCTTCCAACTCAAAAATATTGCCAGAACCCGTTCCTTCCTCAGCCCACAATCTACCAAAACTCTTGTGCATGCCCTCATCATCTCCCGCCTCGACTACTGCAACATCCTCCTCTGTGGCCTCCCTGCTAACTCTCTTGCACCACTCCAGTCTGTTCTCAACTCTGCTGCCCGCCTAATCCACCTCTCTCCTCGCTACTCCCCTGCTTCTCCCCTCTGCAAATCCCTCCACTGGCTCCCCATTCCCCAACGAATCCAGTTCAAACTACTAACACTGACCTACAAAGCCATCCACAACCTGTCCCCTCCCTATATCTCTGAACTAATCTCCCAAAATCTTCCCTCACGTAATCTCTGATCCTCCCAAGACCTCCTAATCTCCTCCACACTTATTCGTTCCTCACACAACCGCCTCCAAGATTTCTCCTGAATATCCCCCCATCCTCTGGAATTCCATGCCTCAACACGTCCGACTATCCACCACCCTCGGCTCCTTCAGACGGAACCTGAAAACCCATCTCTTCAAGAAAGCCTACAGCCTGCAATAACCATTCTGCCGCCTCGCCGTCGCCAGAGCCACTGCCTCGCCATCGCCAGAGCCGCCGCCTCGCCCCTACCTTCTGTCTCTTCCCCACTATCCCATAGAATGTAAGTCCGCAAGGACAGGGTCCTCTCCCCTCTGTACCAGTCTGTCAATGTAAACCTGTTTACTGTAATCGATATCTATAACCCTGTATGTAACTCCTTTCTATGGACAGCTCCATGGAATTAATGGTGCTGTATAAATAAATAATAATAATAATGCAGCAAAGACAGCTGTAGACACTTCAAAGGAAATCTAATTTCCCATGAAGACTTCTCACATTAAGTTAAACAGCACCCACATAATTTCTTAAATAGCCTATATATAGCTGTATTGTCACTAGATAGCACCATCATTTGACTACATTGTACTATACATTAGCCTCTTTTAATACCCAATGATACCTACATAGTGCCAACAATAGTACCCATACTGATTCCATATTGAACCATACTGATCCCACATTGGACCATACTGATCCCACATTGGACCATACTGATCCCACATTGGACCATACTGATCCCACATTGGGCCATACTGATCCTGCATTGGACCATACTGATCCCACATTGGACCATACTGATCCCACATTGGACCATACTGATCCCACATTGGACCATACTGATCCCACATTGAACGATACTGATCCCACATTGAACCATACGGCTCCCACAATGGACCATACGGCTCCCACAATGGACCATACTGATCCCACATTGGACCATACTGATCACACACTGGACCATACTGATCCCACATTTGACCATACTGATCCCACATTGAACCATACTGATCACACACTGGACCATACTGATCCCACATTGGACCATACTGATCCCACATTGGATCATACTGCTCTCACATTGGACCATACTGCTCTCACCATGGGCCATACTCATCCCATATTGAACCATACTGATCCCACATTTGACCATACTGATCCCACATTGAACCATACTGATCACACACTGGACCATACTGATCCCATATTGAACCATACTAATCCCACACTGAACCATACTGATCCCACATTGGACCATACTGATCCCACATTGGACCATACTGATCCCACATTGGATCATACTGATCCCACATTGAACCATACTGATACCACATTGGACCATACTGATCCCACATTGGATCATACTGATCCCACATTGAACCATACTGATCCCACATTGGATCATACTGATCCCACATTGAACCATACTGATCCCACATTGGACCATACTGATCCCACATTGAACCATACTGATCCCACATTGAACCATACTGATCCCACATTGGACCATACTGATCCCACATTGGACCATACTGATCCACATTGGACCATACTGATACCACATTGGACCATACTGATCCCATATTGGACCATACTGATCCCACATTGGACCATACTGATCCCACATTGGACCATACTGATCCCACAATGGACCATACTCATCCCACATTGAACCATACTGATCCCACATTGGACCATACTGATCCCACATTGGACCATACTAATACCACATTGGACCATACTGATCCCACATTGAACCATACTGATCCCACATTGGACCATACTGATCCCACATTGGACCATACTGATACCACATTGGACCATACTGATCCCACATTGGACCATACTGATCCCACATTGGACCATACTGATCCCATATTGGACCATACTAATCCCACATTGGACCATACTGCTCTCACATTGAACCATATTCATCCCACATTGGACCATACTGATCCTACATTGGACCATACTGATCCCACCTTGAACCATAATCATCCCACATTGGACCATACTAATCTCACATTGGACCATATTCATCCCACATTGGACCATACTGATCCTACATTGGACCATACTGATCCCACGTTGAACCATACTGATCCCATATTGAACCATAATCATCCCACATTGGACCATACTAATCTCACATTGGACCATACTGCTCCCACATTGGACCATATTCATCCCACATTGAACCATACTGATCCCACATTGAACAATACTGATCCCACATTGGACCATACTGATCCCACATTGGACCATACTGATCCCACATTGGACCATACTGATCCCACATTGAACCATACTGATCCCACATTGGACCATAAAGATCCACCATTGAACTTTTTATTGGTCAATACTACATCAACAGCATTCTGTTACAACTATAGGTGCTGGAACTTCCTTATTATGACATCCCATCATGTATTACTTACCTGCTTTTCTTCAATGACTCTATTGACTTGAACTTAAAGCCTGCCTCTGTCCTGCCTGTTTGCAGTTTGGATACACTGGAGAATAGGTGCAAGAAGATAAAGACCAACTCCATTGCTTATAGAGCTGCCCCAATTTCTTTAGTGAGATAATCCCTCCTGCTTCAATCTTCTGTAGAAATATATATTACCCACCCAAACTTCCTGTACAGATATCTAAATGTGTTCCCACTTCCTGCGAAGACAAAGATCTGCCCCCACATTCTGTAGAGAGATTTAAACCCACCCCTACTTCTTGTAGAGTGGTAAAGTTCACCCAACTTCTTATAGAGAGGCAAAGACCCACCCTCACTTCCATATAGAGAGGTAAAGACCAACCCTCACTTCCTTGTAGAGAGGTAAAGACCCACCCTCACTTCCTGTAGTGACTCAGATATCTGCCCCCACTTTCAGTAGGGAGACAAATACCTGGTCCCACTTTATGTAGAGACAAAAACCTGTCCCAATTTACAGCAGAGTTAAACATCTTCTCCCTCTTCCTATAGAGAAAAAGATCCAACACCACTTCCTCTAGGCAAACAAAGACAAGTCTCCACTTACTGTAGAGAAAAAGAGACACGCCTACACTTCCAGTAAAGAAAGAAAGACCCTCCCCCAATTACAGTAAAGAAACAAAGACCTGCCCCCACTTACAGTAGAGAAACACAGATTCTCCCCAATTACAGTAGAAAAACAAAGACCTGCCCACCTTACAGTAGAGAAACAAAGACCAACCCAAACTTACAGTAGAGAAATAAAGACCCTCCCCCAATTACAGTAGAGAAAGAAAGACCTGCCCCTACTTACAGTAGAGAAACAAAGACCAACCCAAACTTACAGTAGAGAAATAAAGACCCTCCCCCAATTACAGTAGAGAAAGAAAGACCTGCCCACCTTACAGTAGAGAAACAAAGACCAACCCAAACTTACAGTAGAGAAGCAAAGATCCTCCCCCAATTACAGTAGAGAAACAAAGACCTGCCCCCACTTACAGTAGAGAAACAAAGACCCTCCCCCAATTACAATAGAGAAACAAAGACCAGCCCCATTACAGTAGAGAAACAAAGAACAACCCCCACTTACAGTAGAGAAACAAAGACCTACCTTCACTTACAGTAGAGAAACAAAGACTCTCCCCAATTACAGTAGAGAAACAAAGACCTGCCCCCACTTACAGTAGAGAAACAAGGACCCTCCCCCAATTACAGTAGAGAAACAAAGACCTACCTTCACTTACAGTAGAGAAACAAAGACCCTCCCCAATTACAATAGAGAAACAAAGACCAGCCCCCTTACAGTAGAGAAGCAAAGACCTGCCCCCACTTACAGTAGAGAAACACAGATTCTCCCCAATTACAGTAGAAAAACAAAGACCTGCCCACCTTACAGTAGAGAAACAAAGACCAACCCAAACTTACAGTAGAGAAATAAAGACCCTCCCCCAATTACAGTAGAGAAAGAAAGACCTGCCCCTACTTACAGTAGAGAAACAAAGACCAACCCAAACTTACAGTAGAGAAATAAAGACCCTCCCCCAATTACAGTAGAGAAAGAAAGACCTGCCCACCTTACAGTAGAGAAACAAAGACCAACCCAAACTTACAGTAGAGAAGCAAAGACCCTCCCCCAATTACAGTAGAGAAACAAAGACCTGCCCCCACTTACAGTAGAGAAACAAAGACCCTCCCCCAATTACAATAGAGAAACAAAGACCAGCCCCATTACAGTAGAGAAACAAAGAACAACCCCCACTTACAGTAGAGAAACAAAGACCTACCTTCACTTACAGTAGAGAAACAAAGACCTGCCCCCACTTACAGTAGAGAAACAAGGACCCTCCCCCAATTACAGTAGAGAAACAAAGACCTACCTTCACTTACAGTAGAGAAACAAAGACCCTCCCCAATTACAATAGAGAAACAAAGACCATCCCCCTTACAGTAGAGAAGCAAAGACCAACCCCCACTTACAGTAGAGAAACAAAGACCCTCCCCCAATTACAATAGAGAAACAAAGACCAGCCCCATTACAGTAGAGAAACAAAGACCCTCCCCCAATTACAATAGAGAAACAAAGACCCTCCCCAATTACAGTAGAGAAACAAAGACATGCCCCCACTTACAATAGAGAAACAAGGACCCTCCCCCACTTACAGTAGAGAAGCAAAGACCAACCCCCACTTACAGTAGAGAAACAAAGACCCTCCCCCAATTACAATAGAGAAACAAAGACCAACCCCCACTTACAGTAGAGAAACAAAGACCCTCCCCAATTACAGTAGAGAAACAAAGACCTGCCCCACTTACAATAGAGAAACAAGGACCCTCTCCCAATTACAGTAGAGAAACAAAGACCTACCTTCACTTACAGTAGAGAAACAAAGACCCTCCCCCATTTACAGTACAGAAACAAAGACCAACCCCAACTTACAGTAGAGAAATAAAGATCCGCCACATTTCCTGTTAAGAGGCAATGACCCGTCCTCTCTTCCTGTAGAGAGAAAAAGAACTAACTCCACTTGAAATAAAGATACAAAGACCTGACTCCACTCACTGTAGAGAGCTATAAGCCTGCCTTTACTACTTGAAGAGCGGCAAAGATAAGACCCATTTCCAGTAGAGAACCAAAGACGCGGCCCAACTTCCAATAGCAAGGTAAAAACCCGCCCCACTTCCTGTAGAGACAAAGATCCACACGAAATTCCTTAATGTCTCTGCAGACTTTGCAGCTCTGTTTTAAAGATTTTCAAGAGATACTGGAGTTATGGATGGATGGATTATTGATATAAAGATGCAGACTTATAACTTATTCATTTGGGAATATTTGGGGCCAAACTTGTGGAAACTATTCAGAAGATTTTTTCATTCTTTTTTACGACACTGTGGTTGTGACCATAGTACTTAGTCATGTGCTTTCTATCACAAGGATTCATGGCATAACTTAATTTTTTTAGAGAGAAAAACTGAAAGAAAAATATAGCTTATTTTATTTTAAAAAGTAAATAAACAATTTTATTTAGAATTTTGTCCAGCATGGAAGCTTATGAAACTTTGCAGATTATTTTATTAGGGAATTTGTCTGCCTTTAGATACATTGATGTACTCAGAATGTAGTCAGGATTCCCCAGGTCAGTACAATTACGGCCAAACCAAACTTGCATAGTTTCTTTTTATTTAAAGTTTCTATAAAAATATATATTTTAGTTTAGTTTTCCAAGACCCATAATTTTTTTTTATTTTCTCATTGCCTACTGTGTTTACTCTTAGATTTAATTATTTTTTATTTTAATAAACCAGACTTTCACGGATGCGGTGATAGCAAATATGTTTATTGTTTTTAACATTGTGTGAAACAGCGCCACTCCTATCTAAAGGCTGTACCTGGTATTGCAGCCAAGCCACAGTCACGTAAATGAGATTGAGGTACAGACAAAGTCTATGGACAAGAGTAGACCGATTTTTTTTTTTAATTGACCATTATATTCAAGCACAAGTAGCCCCTTTATCTGCCAATTATTTATTCACGAAAAATATTTTTGTTTATACAGCCCTCAATGAAAGGTCAATTTCACAAATGTCATCTAAGAAACAAAAAAATTACTAAATTAACCCTGTGTTTATTGAAAATATTCACAGCACTTCATTTTGAGTTGCGCTTGGTATACGGATCTAACCAGATATATTTCGTTAAAAATGGTCGAGTTCACAGAAAGACCGAAGTAATCAGGGACCCTGGAAATCTCTTACATAGCAGATTGGTAACCATGTTGGAGATAATGACTTATCAGGGAATATTGGCTGCTAGATTCTATTAACGCAGCCAAAAACGTCAGTACTTCATCGTGTGGGTGAAGGATTGACCCAGTTACACACAAAAAAGTGGCTGCCTGACATACAGTTTGTAAAGGGAAAGTCAAGTAATTATCTGTATTACTGGTGTAAAACATCTGCTGAGGCCAAAATGTAATTTAAAGAGAAGCTACATCCAGCAAAAGTCTATGTAATAAAAGGAATACAAGATGCAAACATTTACATAATGTAAATTAGAGGGATTTTTCTTTAAAAGTCTTTAAATGTTTAATTATCAGCTTAATTCTCTATCCTATTGGTTGTTTTTTTTTACAAGGCTCCCTGAACAGTAAGATGGTAACAGGTTATACCTCTGAGATCAGCCTGGCAAATCCATAAAACATGGTAAGGTTAGGGTTAGGGTTAGGGTTAGGGTTAGGGTTAAACTGCCATTTAATTTTAATATAATCAGTGCAATGCCTCATTTGTCCAGTGGGGGCACTGCAGAGAAGCACATGTTTAGTTTCTCTGCCATGCCCCCACTAGACAAATGAGGCATTGCACTGATTATATTAAAATTAAATGGCAGTCTATGTCATTTGCGGATTTGCCAGGTCCTCCAGAGAAGGAAATATTCTTTGTTAGCTGCTCTTCGGTCTGGGTATAAGAAGTAGCTCTGGAGTAGAGAACCCCCTTCTATTAGGGGCAAGAATGCATTATAGTTACATAAACAAAACCTGAGATAGAAACAAACTGAACATATACCCTGCTATAAGTCGGTAAAGAGCAAAAAGGCATAAAAATAACATGGGTTACATAGTACACACGTTTTTGTTTTTAAAAAAAAAAGCTTAAAAGTCATCCCACCATGACAAAGTGAGCGCAATCAGGATGGAAACCTTTAACCCTAACCCTAACCTTACCATGTTTCAAAAATGATCTCAATGTGAATAAGGTCCGAGAACTGGTCACATGCGGCTGAAAATTTACACATGTCCATCAGGTCCAACCGATGGATTGGAAATAATAAAAGGAATTCGGTAAACGTACAACTGTAATTCGAGATCCCATCCGCCACATTAATTAAAAGGGTTTTCCATGAACAAAGTACATTTTAATTAATAGATCTTGGAATAATAATAATTTCCACAATTGGATGTGTTTAAATAAAATGTTCCTGTGCCGAGATAATCTTATAAATGTGTCCCTGCTATGTGCTGTATAATGGTCGTGTCCGACCATAAAGGAACATGGTCTGGTCATATCACAGCTCCTGGCAGGGGGGAGAAGTAGAAAAAAGTATATTGACAATACAGCACGGGATCACAAATAATTCTTTCAGTGAGGAGGTAAAATATTTTTTAGAAACAGGCAGGGAAATGTTTTACTCCACAAAAAGAATTAGCTGTGATCCCGTGCTGAAATGTCTGTATACTTCTCTTTTACTCCCCCCCCGTCCTGCCCTAGAGATTTGGTATGATCAGACCATGTTCCTGTACGGTCAGACACGACCATTACACAGCACACAGCAGGGACACATTTATAAGATTATCTCAGCATAGGAACATTTTTTTTAAACACATCCAATTTTGGAAATTATTATTATTCCAAGATGAATAGATTAACATAAACTTTAAAATTACCTTTATTCTTAGGCAAACCCCTTTAAGTGTTTTAAAATCAGATTCGTAAAGATTTGCTATATATAGGTCCACCAGCCCCTAAAAGCGTCCCCAAATAGATCCATTAATTGGTTTGTTCTCCTATTATGAACCGCACCGATACGTACAGGAGACTTTGAAGAATTGCACTTTAAATCGAAAACACCCAGAAGCCGCGAGCTCTTAATGAGACCAATGTTTAGCAAATATTCTATTAAGTCCTGGAAATACTGTTACATTACACAAACTGACCTCATCACAATGGAGAGAACTTCTATATTGATTTCTCTGAGCTTGTAAAAATGAAAAGAAAATGAACAGATAAATAGGATTGTTAGGAATATTAAATTGCGCACTCTGAGCGATGAGGTTATTATAGAGAGAACATAAAAAAACAAAATCACAAATGTATTATCTCAATGTATTACATAAATATGAGGCAGTATTATAGTAGTTATATTCTTGTACATAGGGGGCAGTATTATAGTAGTTATATTCTTGTACATAGGAGCAGTATTATAGTAGTTCTATTCTTGTACATAGGAGCAGTATTATAGTAATTATTTTCTAGTACATAGGGGCAGTATTATAGTAGTTATATTCTTGTACATAGGAGCAGTATTATAGTAGTTATATTCTTGCACATAGGGAGCAGTATTATAGTAGTTATATTCTTGTACATAGGGGCAGTATTATAGTAGTTATATTCTTGTATATAGGGGGCAATATTATAGTAGTTATATTATTGTACATATGAGCAGTATTATAGTAGTTATATTATTGTACATATGACCAGTATTATAGTAGTTATATTCTTGTACATAGGGGCAGTATTATAGTAGTTATATTCCTGTACATAGGGGGCAGTATTATAGTAGTTATAGTCTTGTACATAGGGACAGTATTATAGTAGTTATATTCTTGTACATAGGAGCAGTATTATAGTAGTTATATTCTTGTACATAGGAGGCAGTATTATAGTAGTTATATTCTTGTACAGAGGGGCAGTATTATAGTAGTTATATTCTTGTATATAGGGGGCAGTTTTCTAGTAGTTATATTCTTGTACATAGGAGCAGTATTATAGTAGATATATTCTTGTACATAGGAGGCAGTATTATAGTAGTTATATTCTTGTACATAGGAGCAGTATTATAGTAGTTATATTCGTATACATAGAGGCAGTATTATAGTAGTTATAGTCTTGTACATAGGGAGAGTATTATAGTAGTTATATTCTTGTACATAGGAGCAGTATTATAGTAGTTATATTCTTGTACAGAGAGTCAGTATTATAGTAGTTATATTCTTGTATATAGGGGCAGTATTATAGTAGTTATATTCTTGTACATAGGGGGCAGTTTTATAGTAGTTATATTCTTGTACATAGGAGCAGTATTATAGTAGTTGTATTCTTGTACATAGGGGCAGTATTATAGTAGTTATATTCTTGTACATAGGGTCAGTATTATAGTAGTTATATTCTTGTACAGAGGGTCAGTATTATAGTAGTTATATTCTTGTACATAGGAGCAGTATTATAGTAGTTATATTCTTGTACATAGTAGCAGTATTATAGTAGTTATATTCTTGTACATAGTAGCAGTATTATAGTAGATATATTCTTGTACATAGGAGCAGTATTATAGTAGTTATATTCTTGTATATAGGGGGCAGTATTATAGTAGTTATATTCTTGTACATAGGGGCAGTATTATAGTAGTTATATTCTTGTACATAGGAGCAGTATTATAGTAGTTATAGTCTGGTATATAGGAGCAGTATTATAGTAGTTATATTTTTGTGCATAGGGGCAGTATTATAATAGTTATATATTTGTACATAGGAGCAGTATTATAGTAGTTATATTCTGGTATATAGGAGCAGTAGTATAGTAGTTATATTTTTGTTCATAGGGCTTAGAGATGGTCGAATCTGGATGTTCGAGTCTGGTGGGTTCTGCCGAACAGTTTAAAAAAGTCACTTGAATGGGGGGCTGGATTATCCTGGGGCTGGATTATCCTGTGTTTTCGACGCTGTCATGTGCATAACAGTGTGGTAAACACTGCTTCTGATCAGCGGTAAAATCATTACTGCCTGTCAGAGAGCCACAACGCCCATGCTGTCAAATGACAGCATGAGCCAGCAGCTGTGATCGGAGTTAAAAAGTTTACCTCTGGTCTCTTGTCACTGTCATGGGTTGTTCCCATCAGCCTTTACCTGCTGCCACTAATAACAGTGAGGGCAGCAGTGGCTGATGGGAGTATTCATCAGCAGGCTCCTGTGCTCTAAATAAATAATAAATAAAAAAACAGCGTGAGTTCCCCAGTATTTTTGTATTTTTCAAGAATAGACAGGTAACCTCGATGATGTCACTGCTGGTCACTGAGGCTGCGCTAGCAGTAGCTCATTCTCCTGTGGTTCTCAGCCTGAACGGCCGATTCTTGGCATCATCATGAAAACTGTTCATCCACAGACATGGATTACGGCGTGGGACAGAATAACGGATAATACAAAGTTGACTTGAATCTCACAAATATGAACCCCACTTGCCACCGCTACAAGTGGGGCACATCTAATAGGTGCGCCTTTTCTGGGTGGCTGCAAGCTGCTATTTTTAGGCTGGAGGGGCAAAATCCATCTCCTTGCCAGCCTGAGAGTACCAGCCCCCAAGTGTCTGCTTTAGCTTGGCTGGTTGTCAAAAAGGGGAGGATCACACATCGTTTTTTAATTATTTATTTAAATAATTTAAAAAAACAACGAAGTGGGGACCCCTCTATTCTTGATAACCAGCCTTGCTAATCCTGATAGCTGAGGGTTGCAGCCTCCAGCTGTCAGGTTTGTCTGGCTGGTTATCAAAAATACAAGGGAACTCCCACCGTTTTTATTTAATTATTTATTTAGAGAGCAGGCACCGGTTTATGAATACTCCCATCAGTCACCACCTGCTCTCACTGTTATCAGTGGAAGCAGGAGTAGTCCCATCAAACGATGCCTGTGACCGGAGGTAAACTTTTTGCCATCTATCACAGCTGCATACTGACGCTGTCATTTGGCAATGGGGGAACCTTGGCTGTCGGACCGGCAGTAATGATTTTACTGCTGATCTGTAGCAGTGTTTGCCACTCTGTCATGTGCATGACAAACACCCGATGTTTGGGGGCCGAACCTGAACAGTAACACAGACTTTCAAGTGTCCGTGCCCGAACAGTAGGTGTTCGTTATGGTTGCCCAACTTTTCTGTTCTGGTTTGCCCATCTCTGGTTTTCGGGCCGTACTATTGAAGTTAAATGTTTGTACATATAAATCCCAGGCAGCTACGTTCTAGCTCTTAGATTCTGTTACTACTTTAGTTTGTCGCTTTGTGAAGCCCTTGTTTCCTGTGTCTCCTGGTGTAAATATAAGAGTCTGTTACTACTTTAGTTTGTCGCTTTGTGAAGCCCTTGTTTCCTGTGTCTCCTGGTGTAAATATAAGAGTCTGTTACTACTTTAGTTTGTCGCTTTGTGAAGCCCTTGTTTCCTGTGTCTCCTGGTGTAAATATAAGAGTCTGTTACTACTTTAGTTTGTCGCTTTGTGAAGCCCTTGTTTCCTGTGTCTCCTGGTGTAAATATAAGAGTCTGTTACTACTTTAGTTTGTCGCTTTGTGAAGCCCTTGTTTCCTGTGTCTCCTGGTGTAAATATAAGAGTCTGTTACTACTTTAGTTTGTCGCTTTGTGAAGCCCTTGTTTCCTGTGTCTCCTGGTGTAAATATAAGAGTCTGTTACTACTTTAGCTTGCTGCTTTGTGAAGCCCTTGTTTCCTGTGTGTCCTGGTGTAAATATAAGAGTCTGTTACTGCTTTAGTTTGCCGCTTTGTGAAGCCCTTGTTTCCTGTGTCTCCTGGTGTAAAATATAAGAGTCTGTTACTACTCTAGTTTGTCGCTTTGTGAAGCCCTTGTTTCCTGTGTCTCCTGGTGTAAATATAAGAGTCTGTTACTACTTTAGTTTGGCTGGTTGTCAAAAAGGGGAGGATCACACATCGTTTTTTAATTATTTATTTAAATAATTTAAAAAAACAACGAAGTGGGGACCCCTCTATTCTTGATAACCAGCCTTGCTAATCCTGATAGCTGAGAGTTGCAGCCTCCAGCTGTCAGTTTTGTCCGGCTGGTTATCAAAAATACAAGGGAACTCCCACCATTTTTATTTAATTATTTATTTAGAGAGCAGGCACCGGTTTATGAATACTCCCATCAGTCACCACCTGCTCTCACTGTTATCAGTGGAAGCAGGAGTAGTCCCATCAAACGATGCCTGTGACCGGAGGTAAACTTTTTGCCATCTATCACAGCTGCATACTGACGCTGTCATTTGGTAATGGGGGAACCTTGGCTGTCGGACCGGCGGTAATGATTTTACTGCTGATCTGTAGCAGTGTTTGCCACTCTGTCATGTGCATGACAAACACCCGATGTTTGGGGGCCGAACCTGAACAGTAACACAGACTTTCAAGTGTCCGTGCCCGAACAGTAGGTGTTCGTTATGGTTGCCCAACTTTTCTGTTCTGGTTTGCCCATCTCTGCTTTTCGGGCCGTACTATTGAAGTTAAATGTTTGTACATATAAATCCCAGGCAGCTACGTTCTAGCTCTTAGATTCTGTTACTACTTTAGTTTGTCGCTTTGTGAAGCCCTTGTTTCCTGTGTCTCCTGGTGTAAATATAAGAGTCTGTTACTACTTTAGTTTGTCGCTTTGTGAAGCCCTTGTTTCCTGTGTCTCCTGGTGTAAATATAAGAGTCTGTTACTACTATAGTTTGTCGCTTTGTGAAGCCCTTGTTTCCTGTGTCTCCTGGTGTAAATATAAGAGTCTGTTACTACTTTAGTTTGTCGCTTTGTGAAGCCCTTGTTTCCTGTGTCTCCTGGTGTAAATATAAGAGTCTGTTACTACTTTAGTTTGTCGCTTTGTGAAGCCCTTGTTTCCTGTGTCTCCTGGTGTAAATATAAAAGTCTGTTACTACTTTAGTTTGTCGCTTTGTGAAGCCCTTGTTTCCTGTGTCTCCTGGTGTAAATATAAGAGTCTGTTAGTACTTTAGCTTGCTGCTTTGTGAAGCCCTTGTTTCCTGTGTGTCCTGGTGTAAATATAAGAGTCTGTTACTACTTTAGTTTGCCGCTTTGTGAAGCCCTTGTTTCCTGTGTCTCCTGGTATAAAATATAAGAGACTGTTACTACTCTAGTTTGTCGCTTTGTGAAGCCCTTGTTTCCTGTGTCTCCTGGTGTAAATATAAGAGTCTGTTACTACTTTAGTTTGGCTGGTTGTCAAAAAGGGGAGGATCACACATCGTTTTTTTAATTATTTATTTAAATAATTTAAAAAAACAACGAAGTGGGGACCCCTCTATTCTTGATAACCAGCCTTGCTAATCCTGATAGCTGAGGGTTGCAGCCTCCAGCTGTCAGTTTTGTCTGGCTGGTTATCAAAAATACAAGGGAACTCCCACCGTTTTTATTTAATTATTTATTTAGAGAGAAGGCACCGGCTTATGAATACTCCCATCAGTCACCACCTGCTCTCACTGTTATCAGTGGAAGCAGGACTAGTCCCATCAAACGATGCCTGTGACCGGAGGTAAACTTTTTGCCATCTATCACAGCTGCATACTGACGCTGTCATTTGGCAATGGGGGAACCTTGGCTGACGGACCGGCGGTAATGATTTTACTGCTGATCTGTAGCAGTGTTTGCCACTCTGTCATGTGCATGACAAACACCCGATGTTTGGGGGCCGAACTTGAACAGTAACACAGACTTTCAAGTGTCCGTGCCCGAACAGTAGGTGTTCGTTATGGTTGCCCAACTTTTCTGTTCTGGTTTGCCCATCTCTGGTTTTCGGGTTCGTACTATTGAAGTTAAATGTTTGTACATATAAATCCCAGGCAGGAACGTTCTAGCTCTTAGATTCTGTTACTACTTTAGTTTGTCGCTTTGTGAAGCCCTTGTTTCCTGTGTCTCCTGGTGTAAATATAAGAGTCTGTTACTACTTTAGTTTGTCGCTTTGTGAATCCCTTGTTTCCTTTGTCTCCTGGTGTAAATATAAGAGTCTGTTACTACTTTAGTTTGTCGCTTTGTGAAGCCCTTGTTTCCTGTGTCTCCTGGTGTAAATATAAGAGTCTGTTACTACTTTAGTTTGTCGCTTTGTGAAGCCCTTGTTTCCTGTGTCTCCTGGTGTAAATATAAGAGTCTGTTACTACTTTAGTTTGTCGCTTTGTGAAGCCCTTGTTTCCTGTGTCTCCTGGTGTAAATATAAGAGTCTGTTACTACTTTAGTTTGTCGCTTTGTGAAGCCCTTGTTTCCTATGTCTCCTGGTGTAAATATAAAAGTCTGTTACTACTTTAGTTTGTCGCTTTGTGAAGCCCATGTTTCCTGTGTCTCCTGGTGTAAATATAAGAGTCTGTTACTACTTTAGTTTGTCGCTTTGTGAAGCCCTTGTTTCCTGTGTCTCCTGGTGTAAATATAAGAGTCTGTTACTACTTTAGTTTGTCGCTTTGTGAAGCCCTTGTTTCCTGTGTCTCCTGGTGTAAATATAAGAGTTTGTTACTACTTTAGTTTGTCGCTTTGTGAAGCCCTTGTTTCCTGTGTCTCCTGGTGTAAATATAAAAGTCTGTTACTACTTTAGTTTGTCGCTTTGTGAAGCCCATGTTTCCTGTGTCTCCTGGTGTAAATATAAGAGTCTGTTACTACTTTAGTTTGTCGCTTTGTGAAGCCCTTGTTTCCTGTGTCTCCTGGTGTAAATATAAGAGTCTGTTACTACTTTAGTTTGTCGCTTTGAGAAGCCCTTGTTTCCTGTGTCTCCTGGTGTAAATATAAGAGTCTGTTGCTACTTTAGCTTGCTGCTTTGTGAAGCCCTTGTTTCCTGTGTGTCCTGGTGTAAATATAAGAGTCTGTTACTACTTTAGTTTGTCGCTTTGTGAAGCCCTTGTTTCCTGTGTCTCCCGGTGTAAATATAAGAGTCAGTTACTACTTTAGTTTGTCGCTTTGTGAAGCCCTTGTTTCCTGTGTCTCCCGGTGTAAATATAAAGTCTATTAGTACTTTAGTTTGTCGCTTTGTGAAGCCCTTGTTTCCTGTGTCTCCTGGTGTAAATATAAGAGTCTGTTACTACTTTAGTTTGTCGCTTTGTGAAGCCCTTGTTTCCTGTGTCTCCTGGTGTAAATATAAGAGTCTGTTACTACTTTAGTTTGCCGCTTTGTGCAGCCCTTGTTTCCTGTGTCTCCTGGTGTAAATATAAGAGTCTGTTACTACTTTAGTTTGTCGCTTTGTGAAGCCCTTGTTTCCTGTGTCTCCTGGTGTAAATATAAGAGTCTGTTACTACTTTAGTTTGTCGCTTTGTGAAGCCCTTGTTTCCTGTGTCTCCTGGTGTAAATATAAAAGTCTGTTACTACTTTAGTTTGTCGCTTTGTGAAGCCCTTGTTTCCTGTGTGTCCTGGTGTAAATATAAGAGTCTGTTACTACTTTAGTTTGCCGCTTTGTGAAGCCCTTGTTTCCTGTGTCTCCTGGTGTAAATATAAGAGTCTGTTACTACTTTAGTTTGCCACTTTGTGCAGCCCTTGTTTCCTGTGTCTCCTGGTGTAAATATAAGAGTCTGTTACTACTTTAGTTTGCCGCTTTGTGCAGCCCTTGTTTCCTGTGTCTCCTGGTGTAAATATAAGAGTCTGTTACTACTTTAGTTTGCCGCTTTGTGAAGCCCTTGTTTCCTGTGTCTCCTGGTGTAAATATAAGAGTCTGTTACTACTTTAGTTTGCCGCTTTGTGAAGCCCTTGTTTCCTGTGTCTCCTGGTGTAAATATAAGAGTCTGTTACTACTTTAGTTTGTCGCTTTGTGAAGCCCTTGTTTCCTGTGTCTCCTGGTGTAAATATAAAAGTCTGTTACTACTTTAGTTTGTCGCTTTGTGAAGCCCTTGTTTCCTGTGTGTCCTGGTGTAAATATAAGAGTCTGTTACTACTTTAGTTTGCCGCTTTGTGAAGCCCTTGTTTCCTGTGTCTCCTGGTGTAAATATAAGAGTCTGTTACTACTTTAGTTTGCCGCTTTGTGCAGCCCTTGTTTCCTGTGTCTCCCGGTGTAAATATAAGAGTCTGTTACTACTTTAGTTTGTCGCTTTGTGAAGCCCTTGTTTCCTGTGTCTCCTGGTGTAAATATAAGAGTCTGTTACTACTTTAGTTTGTCGCTTTGTGAAGCCCTTGTTTCCTGTGTCTCCTGGTGTAAATATAAGAGTCTGTTACTACTTTAGTTTGTCGCTTTGTGAAGCCCTTGTTTCCTGTGTCTCCTGGTGTAAATATAAGAATCTGTTACTACTTTAGTTTGTCGCTTTGTGAAGCCCTTGTTTCCTGTGTCTCCTGGTGTAAATATAAATATTCTAGGTTTGCATTTACCATCATGCATACATATTACAGATCAATTCTATCCGCCTTGCTTTGCAAAATCCACCATTGATCTACCGCTTTCAAGTACCTGTGCGACCTCATTTACCGTTCTCCGAGACTTTTATAAAGATTGTTAATGGGCATTGCGTTATTGCTACAAATTATCAAGTATTGTTTTTCAGATGCGCCTTGTAATTCAATTTTCACCCACTGTTACAAAAAAGGGACTTGTTCTAAGGAACGAGCACTTAAATGACCCAGTTACTTCAAGTAAGTGTTTTGAACTGCAGGGGATTATTCCGAAATGTGTATAATCTATGACTTTGGAGGTACAATTAATCCAAACGCTGAAGGCACCAACATATTTTTTTATTTTTTTACGACTTCTGGTAAAAGATCAGGAAATGGAATCAAGTCAAAACACTTTAGCCTAAGAGAGAATATTTTTAAACACAGACGATGGTATCGCGGCCCTCGTGGCCTTCAGATGTCAACGACTTGTCAAGAGCAAACTCCGAGCGTGGACATGATAAATGCGGAAAAAAATATGACTTATTTTACCGTTTCCAATCATTTTTAGACAAATTGAAATCCAAAAATAAATTGGGTGTAAAACAAAGGAATAAATCAGAAAAGTTTAGGGAAGAGAAACTTTATGACGCCTCTTAATGTGCAGAGGAACATCATACATTATAAGTCTTGGTCAGGTGAAGGGGACATTTTATTGTCTTTTTTATGTATTTGGAATATTTATTCCTGACATATTTGGGTCTTGTTATAAGAGTAGACTTGAGTTTCTTTGTCATAAATCACTTCAGTGATGTGCAAAGTCACCACATATTTCACATATTTATAATACATGTTTTTTTTTGGCCGGTGGGTAGGTGTTGGTAAGGTTTCACTGCTGTAACAGGACAACAGAGAAAAACAGCTAGCATCCATTTATCCATGCACACTATCTGTAATAGTTTTGGTTTATTTCCTTAGCTCTATGGCAAAGCTATAAGCTGTGACGTTCTCTTACTATCCAGATTCATTACAAAATAGCTGCTGCATTCCCTTCATCAGCTTTTCTACTAGCTATGGTAGTTCTTACAGACTGGCTGTGCTATTTTATGTGATCAAAAAGTTGAAAACCTTTTTGGGGAGGCCCGTAGGGGCATGTCTAAAGTCATGTGATTTTTCTCAAATTAAAAAATCTTCTGTTTTGTGAAAAATGGCTGTTGGCTTTTTTTTCTCATCTAGAGTCATTACAAAATAGCTGCTGCATTTCCTTTCTCAGCTTTTATACTGGTCGTGGCAGTTCTTCCAGATTGGCTGTGCTATTCTATGTGATGAGATAGCTGCAAGGCATTTTGGGGAAGCCCACATGGCCTTGTCTAAGGTCATGAGATTTTTCTCAATCTCAAAAAAAGATCTTCTGTTTTGTGAAAAATGGCGTGTTGCAGTATTTTGTTTTCCTTCGTCAACTGTTTGAATTCTCTGGGTCTAGCACAGATCATAAAATTTAATATGAATTCAATTTGCATCAATGTGCTCATATATGTTTTTTTTGGAGTGGCAAGGAATGCTATGTGTTTATTTGGTAGATTTTCATTCCAGATTGGGAAGCAGAAATTCTGTAGACGTTGGCATTAGCAGCAACATGGATGACAAAATGTATCTACAAGCTTTGGGGTTAAATCGACTGCAAATTCACAATAAAATTCACAAATACAACATGCAAAATTTGCCTGAAATTCAAGGCAAATTTCTGTCCAGATGCACCTGTCTGAGCATATCTTGAAAAACAAGATCTTGAAAAACAAATGTGGAAAAATAAGTGAATGATATAAATATGAGGTGTAATGGTTAACGTTTCTATCATGATCCATTTTTGGATTTGTGGAAGCTCTGGTTCCACTCTGTTCTAAATGTTGCTTTTTCCTTTCAGCACCATTGGGGGTTAATGCCAGTTTTTCCCCTGGTGGCAATATGGTGTAGTTGCAGTGCTGTTGGGTCAGCTGATGTTGTGGTGACCACTCCCACCATCCTTTAAATGGTCACCTGATGCATCAGCTGACTGTTGGTGATAGTTTCTCTATGGTCACCAACCTTGCAGTGGCAGCTCTCTGGTGTCTGCTGTTTCTGGAGTTTGGAGTCTGGCTTCTCAGTCATCTGCGGAGTGGAGTTTGGCAGTGGAGTTTGGAAGCTAAGTGTGGTGTTTCCTCCTCATCCCTTTCGTGTTTGTCACTGTCCCCTGCATGATACTATCTGCAGTGGTGCGGCTAGCACTCCTTGCCGGACAGTGCACTAGCCAGGGCAGTGTAAGGTGACAGTGAGGGGTGAGGTTCCTGATGGTGGCGAGGGGAAGGACCCGCTTAGGGCATTAGGGGAGTGCAGGGTCACGCTCAGGTTTGAGAAGGAGGTGACCATTCCTTCATTTCCCTATTGATAGTGCCTTCCTCCCCTATTCCATCCCGTTGTGTCTTTGTCGTGCTGTCCCCTACCGACCCCCCCAGGACGTTGCTATATATATTGTGACAGTTTCTCCTTGCAGAGAGTTACATACCGGCTCTGGCATGCCAAGGTAGGGAGGCTTATTTGCCTCTGGGTAAATTTAATATGAAAATTGCCTCTTCAGAGAGGAAGAGGACTTGAACACTATAGCGCCACCTGTTGGAAGCAGTGATCCTACAAGTCATTAACGAGCCTGTCACACTTCAAGGCTCGTTAAAGGGTCAATAGTGACTTGTAGTATCCCTGCTTCCATCAGGGGGTGCTATAGAGTTCAAGTCCTCTTCCTCTCCGAAAAGGCAATTTGCATGATATAAATATATAATAAATGAATATAATGAAAAGAACAAAAGAAGAAAAATAAGGAACTCATCACATTTGGGATCCCCACAGCTGTAACAATCCACACTTTGGATGACTGAATGGAATTGCTCACCCTACATCTCGTTAGCATCAATCCGGCCAGAAATTATGGTCACATCTCAGCGTAAGAGAAACATAAAATCCTAAATCTCGGCTTCTTTATATTTTCTTTTCTAGTCGGTGTCACCGGAGAGAGCCCTGACATCCAGGAGAGGATAATTTACAGGCTTTAAAGGTTGATATCTAACAATGTTGCCCAAAAGAACAAGCTAACCACATGTGACAGACGACTGAAAACCTCGGGTCTTAATGTCTCACTGTTTCCGATTGCTGGACGTTCTCCGCTCTCCGCCAGGATGGAAAGGTCTGAGTCTTTTTTTTTCCCTTGCACCTGCGCCATTTATCATCGAAATTGAGGTAGTCATGGGGATGTCTAAACAAGGGCTCCGGGGTCCACTTTGTAAAATGTTAAGTGTTCTAAAGCTTACATATTTAAGAACAGGAAGAGAGCCGCATGATTTCAAGGTGGATGGAAGGTTTACATGTAAAGACTATTAAAAGTCGGAAAGAGACAGCTGTAGCATTTCATGAGCATGCTCCTCTGATGTTTTTGTAGCTCTACCTTTTCATTTTGGAGTTACTTTTCTCTGGATATTTGCATCATTATCTGCTTGTGACGTTGGTTTTACTACATTGCACATTGGTGCATTTTACCGTCATTCCCTTTTTTGGGGAAAAAAAATGTTCTAAGTTAAATTTTACGATACGAATAATTTTAATGGTAATTTTCATATCGGTGAGTGAGATATTAAAAGAGGTTTGAAAAAATGCTGCCGTGTTGAATATTTTGAATATTGAAGGTGGAGAGTTCTGGTGAGGAATGTTTCCTTCTCTAGGGTGGCCATTTTGAATCCACTGAAAGCGGTGGAGGGAACTAGAGATGAGACAATCCTTCCACATTCAAACTATCCAGCTTCTTCCCAAGAAAGTGAAAATCGCGGGAAATGTATTTGCTGCAAATCGCAGTCTTTAATTACCTTGAAAAGAGACAAGTGATGAAAGAAAATAAGAAAGAAAGAAAATAGAAAAAAAAAACAAGAAAAAATAGGGAAGGAAGGGAGAAAGAAAAAAGAAAGAAAGAAAAAAATAGAAAAAAAACAAGAAAAAAGAGGGAAGGAAGGGAGAAAAAAGAAAGAAGGAAGGAAGGAAGGAAAATAGAAAAAAAACAAGAAAAAAGAGGGAAGGAAGGGATAAAGAAAAAAGAAAGAAAGAATGAAAGAAAGGAAAAAGAAAAAATAAAGGAAGAAACAAAAAAGGGAATTAAGAAAGAAAGAGTAACAGCAAGAAAAAGAAAAAAGAAAACAGGAAGAAAGAAAAAATGAAAGAAAAAAAGAGGGAAGAAAGAAAGAGAGAAAAAAGAAGGAAGAAAGAGAAAAAGAAAAAAAAATAGGAGAGAAAGAAAGAAAGAAACAAAGAAAGAAAGAAAAAGAAAGATGAAGGCGAAAAAGAAAGAAATTAAGAAAGGAATGGGTGGAAGGGATGAAGGAGGGCAAGAAAAAAAAAAAAAGAAAACGAAACAAAGAAAGAGAAAGGAAGGGAGGGAGGAAGGAAGGAAAAACTGATCTGACCAGCACCTCCCAGCAGAATGAAGTCAGCCAGTGTGAACAGGAGCAAACTGCTGTGACTGCAGTATATACAGTGCACTCACACTAATCATGCTTTATACCTGAAGAGGTTCGGTCACCATCAGACAAATATCGCCTCGTCCTGGCTGGTGGGGACACACAAATCGAACAATTGGTGCATATATTTTTTTTAGCAGTAATTCAGTTTATATTTCACATATTCAATGTTTGCAGACAACTAAGCGTGTACATAGTACCAATAAAAATTGCGGCAGCACTCACTGATCTTGTGTGGTCCAAGTCCTTTATTAGAAACAATTACAACAACGACATCTTCACGGCTCGAGGGAGCAGAAGCTGAGAGGAGGTGAGCAGGGACTGAAGACCGTTTCGCGCCTACAACAGCGCTTCAATGGGTCTCCTTGCGAGACCCGTTGAAGCGCTGTTGTAGGCACGAAACGGCCGTTGTCTTCAGTCCCTGCTCACCTCCTCTCAACTTCTGCTCCCTCGAGCCGTGAAGATGTCGTTGTTGTAATTGTTTCTAATAAAGGACTTGGACCACACAAGATCGGTGAGTGCTGCTGCAATTTCTATTGGTGTTATGGATTCATTACTGTTTTTCATGTGAGCACCTCCGGTCTGAAGATTGGTTCCTCGAGCACACCACGCAGGTATAACGGCCGGCATACAGCATGGTAGTGCAGCTCCACTTTTTTTCTTGTTTTATTAAGCGTGTACATAGTGCCTATGGGAGCCGGATGGTGGCGGATCTGGAAAATGACGGATTCCGGCACCGGATTCCATTTAGTTAAACTGAGCATGTTTCAAAATTGTTTTTATCCAATTATCTGGATATGCTAGTCGGATCCGTCGCATCAGTTTTTCACAATCTGCGCCGGATCCGTTTTTTCCAACATTCGCCGGATTGTGCCTGATGCAAAAAACCTGATGTGTGAAAGTAGCCTAAGTGTGATAGTGTGGCGTGGACCACATTTTATTGGATCAGTGCCACTATGGTTTGGATACGTAGATAAATGGATTGAAGTGATGGATAGATAATATAATATAAGTAATAGAATAGATAGATAATAGATAGATAATAGATAGATAATAGATAGATAGATAATAGATGGATAGATAGATAGATAGATAGATAGATAGATAGATAGATACATGATAGATAATAAATAGATAATAGATAGATAGATAATAGATAGATGATAGATACATGATAGATAATAAATAGATAATAGATAGATAGATAGATAATAGATAGATAATAGATAGATAGATAATAGATAGATGATAGATAATAAATAGATAGATAGATAGATAAAAAATCGATAATAGATAGATAGATAGATAATAGATAGATAATAGATAGATAGATAATAGATAGATGATAGATAATAAATAGATAGATAATAGATAGATAATGGATAAATAGCGCGTTCCCTACATTCGCTCCTGACTCGCACACTTCATATATTTATATTATCTCATTCTTCCACGTTGCTGTCGCTCGTCGGCTGTCAGTCGTCGGCTGTCAGTCAGCGCTTACAGTCTCTGGGATGTCAGTGCCACGAGGAGGAGCACATTCACTGTCACCCAGAAATACCTTCACAGAAAAGAACGAGTTGATGATTCACTTCTAGAAATGATAAAAGATGTAGGTTGGAGTTTTTTCTTAATTTGGGGGTAAATCTTCCTTACACCCCTCAGCACATCCTGTGATTCCCTTGCTCCGTTGCTGCGGCTCGGTGTGACTTCTGTGTGAATTCCGGTGATTGATGATGATGAGTTTCGAGCAGCTCATGTCGGTGTCTGGATTTCACTGTTTGTGCCGAGATGCAAATTGTAATTGCTGAAAGGAACAATGTCCAAATCAGAGGGGCTCGTTTTGGAATAAAAGTGCGATGATGATGTTCATCTTTCCTGGATGCGCAATGTGAAGGCATCAAGCAGAGATTGCTGCAGTGTGACATCTGTAACCAAGCAGTGTTCCTGCCCACCACCCCCGCTGTGTCCCCCCAATTCTGTCCCTGTCTCATACCGGAGCCTCCGCAGATGAACATTTCATTAAGACTAATGAGCGTTTGTGCGCTTGGTAGTCCGACTCCGCTCCGCTGCCAATCTTCTTGCTTTTTCCCCCCCACAAAAATACTTAACAAACATTTTCCATATGAGCTATCAAACAACGATGGGTCCTGCAGGCGGGCACAAATACTGATTATGAGCCACTGCTGCTCCCCCATCTCATGATCTCATCAGTCACTCTGAAACGCAAGTAAAATCTGTCTCAGTCAAGACAAGTCAGACTCCCAGCATGGAGAGACACGGAGAATTTGCTATTGCTTTCTAGTAAGTGTTTTATCTCAGCCAAATTTGGATTCACAGCTACACTGCTCAGTACTGTTGTATAATGTCCTCCATACTGCTTCAGTGGGGAAAATAAGTATTTGATACACTGCCGATTTTACAAGTTCTCCCACCTACACAGAATGGAGAGGTCTGTAATTTTTTATCATAGATAAAATTCAACTGTGAGAGAAAGAATCTTAAAAAAAATCCATAAAATCACATCGTATGATTTTTACATATTTAATTTGCATTTTTTTGCATGAGTTAAGTATTTTATACAATAGAAAAACAGAACGTAATATTTGGTCCAGAAACCTTAGTTTGTAATTACAGCGGTCAGACGTTTCCTGTAGTTCTGGACCAAGTTTGCACACACTGCAGCAGGGATTTTGGCCCACTCCTCCATACAGATCTTCTCCAGGTCTTTCAGGTTTCTGGGCTGTTGCTAAGCAACATTGAGTTTGAGCTCCTCCAAAGATTTTCGATTGGGTTCAGCTGTGGAGACCGGCTAGGCCACTCCAGGGCCTTGAAATGCTTCTTACGGATCCACTCCTTAGTTGCCCGGCTGTGTGTTTCAGGTCATTGTCATGATGGAAGACCCAACCAAGACCCATTTTCAATGCTCTTACTGAGGGAAGGAGGTTGTTGGTCAAAATCTTGTGCTACATGACCCCATGAATACTCCCTTCAATAGGGTGCCATCCTGTCCCCTTTGCAGAAAAGCACTCCCAAAGTATGATGTTTCCTCCACCATGCTTCCTGGTTGGGATGGTTATCTTGGGGTTGTATTCATCCTTCTTTTTTTGCCAAACACGGCGAGTGGAGTTGAAACCAAAAAAGTTCTATTTTGGTCTCATCTGACCACCTGACCTTCTCCCTTGCCTCGTCTGGATCATCCAGATAGTCATTGGTGAACTTCAAATGGTCCTGGACATGTTCTGGGTTGAGCAGGGGGACCTTGAGTGCCCTGCAGGATTTTAAACCATGACGGTGTAGTGTGTTACTAAAGGTAATATTTGAGACTGTGGTCCCAGATCTCTTCAGGTCATTGACCAGGTCCTCCCATGTAGTTTTGGGCTAATTCCTGACCTTTCTCAGAATCATCCTTACCCCGTGTGACGAAATCTTGCATGGAGGAAAATTGACAGTCACCTTGTGTTTCTTCAATTTTCTAATAATTGTGCCAACAGCTGTTGAATTCTCACCAAGGTGTTTGCCTATTGTCCTGTAGCCCATCCCAGTCTTCTGTAGGCCTACAATTTTGTCCCTGGTGTTCTTAGACAGCTCTTTGGTCTTGGCCATGGTGGAGAGGTTGGAGTGTGATTGATTCAGTGTGAGGACAGGTGTCTTTTATATAGGTAATGAGATCAAACAGGTGCAATTAATACAGGTAATGAGTGCAGAGTAGGGGGCTTCTTACATAAAAACTACCAGGTCTGTTACTTATTTCATATAAGTCATATAATGGTTAGAAATCGTGTTTTTTCTCTTGCACACAGAGAACAACTTATACTAAAAAAGTCTGGTGCACTTTAGAAAAACTTTCAGACCCAGGTAAAAGGTGGACACATCTGTAGATAAGGTATTGCATCCTCAGATACTTCCAAAAATTGGTGATAGCTGAATATCCAATGACTCGTCCACCATGGCCATGTGCCCATGGACTTCAAGGTCTCCTCGATGCCCACATAAAGGGGTCACCAATTCAACCAGAGAAATAAGAAGAAGAATAGATGGAAAACTTTGACGGAAGATAAAATAAGTGATTTTTTTTTTGGGGGGGTGGGGGCTTCTGCCAATGGAGTGAACAATGTCACGCAGGAGATGCTGTATTAAGCGCTCATCCACACTCCTTGAGAGGTCATCCAGACTGAGATAGTCCCTGAGGTCTCTGCTGGAGACGTGCTCTGCGGGGGGCTTTCCAGCTGAGTACATCACTTCACCCCATGTAATAACTCCATTCAGACTGTTTCATTCCAAAAAAAAGATATCAGATTTTAGGGCAAAGCGAGAAGAACACAAAATATCCCCGGTCCAGTCTATTTACATGAATCCGAGGGCCAATGGCTTCACGCGAGGGGGCCATTACTGTACGGTGGCAGCTGTGATTGTGTCACACTGAGTCCGACTTATTTGCAAATTGCTCATCATAATTAGAGGAGACAAACATCCTTCTCAGTGGTGGCGGCACATTGAAAACTCCAGGCGGTCGCATGTTTCCGTAGCTAAATCAGTTATGAGCAACATAATGTACAATGCGGGAGCGGGACCGCCAAATCGAGCCGCGTCTGAGAAGAACGTCTGCATTTAGCGACAACAGCAAATCACTCATCTCTTTTAATATTTTGGAAATTGCTGATATTTCAACTTTGCACTCGGAAAAGTTCTGCAACTTTTGACTGTATACATCTTACCGTCAGTGAATGGAAACATTTGTGTCCACATTCTATAAAGATCTATTACTTCTCCCAGGTGGCAGCGTGCAACAATGTAGACTGTTTACAGTTCTAAATGATACATTTTACCTGGACTGATACATTGAAACAAAAGCATCAGAACAGGAAAGTAATGTGATGGATTTAGGTCACAGTGGATTGTCGGGAGGATCATTTGCGTTTTTGACCTCAATATAATTAACTTTTAAGCAAACTCATATTGTTATGAAAAGCGCTGCAACATTTTATTATGCTTTGAGTTTTAAGTTCTTCACTGTAATGCTGCTGCAGTGCAGTGTAGCGCAACCTCCACCAGGGGATGCACAAACAGTGTAACACCACTGAGCAGCAGCACAAGCGCCACCTGGTGGCGAAAGAGTGGTCAGACTGTCCGAGTCAGAAACAGTCATGGCAAGAAGTATCAGAGGTCAAAGCAATACACGTGGTCAAATACAAGTCAGAAGTCAGAGCCAGGCGGAAGCAGAGATTACAGAGACAAGAGACAGTAAAACAGGTCAGAAGACAAGCCGGGTCACATACCAAGGGGTCCAAGAACAGGGAACAAATGCTAAGACAAGCGGGGAGGCAGGAAGGGAAAGTCACGGGAACAGAGTACACGGGCAGAGGACAGAACACCTTATCAAGGGGTCATCTGCTCTAGCCTGGGAGCGTGAACTGTAACTGACATTGGTCTGCAGGCCACAGCAGACCGAAACAGCCACACAGAGCCCAAAACGAAGCAGAGAAGGTTAACCCCCGCATGACCAGACCGGGGAGAAAAAAACAAGAAACAAACCCTGGCCTGGATCATGACAGTCACCTTTGCTTGCTGTCATTGAATGTAAGCTTTCCTCTTAAGATTCTATAATCTCTTATCATGCCTTATCTCTCTGGCATGTATCTTTCCCCCAGTTTTTTTTTTAAGATCTCTGCTCGATTGGAAACATCCCATGTTTGCTTGCTGTCAATGAAACGAAATATTCTTGTTCGCATTCTGCATAGTTCTAATATTTCCCAAATGTGAGTGCTTGCTACAATGTAGACAGTATTCACTTTCAGCTGAGACATTTTTCCAGGACTGATACATTGTAACAAAGTATCAAAATAGCAAATTAATTGCCTAGAGGACAGATTGTGTACTTTGTGTTTGATTTCATTTTTGTTGTCAAGATCTCTGTTTGCTGTCACTGATGGCAAATATTCTCTATGTTTGTGTTTCGATAATACCGTTCCATACTGTATCTGTCTGACTTATCTTTTTTTAATTCCTCTCTCCCCCTTTTTTAATTCTTCACTTTTTAAGATGGCTGCTTGCTGCTAGAGAAGAGGATAATTCTTTGTATTCAAAAGCTGAAAACCTGTACTGACCCAATAATTCTCACAGCTGAGTGTCTGCTACAATTGGATTTGTTACAAAAAAGAAGTTTAAATTCAAACACACACAGCTTTTTGCATTGGAGAAAAATCAAGTAAGTGCGAACAAAGCCTCGATTTGCCACAACTTGCAAGTTTTCCAAAGCCTCCAATTACACTGAAAGGCCGTGTGTAACACTCTGAGGTCTCCTAGCACTGTATCCAAACCAGCTTAATCTTTTTAAAACAGACACTGCTTTTGTAGTGTCACAGTGATCTCTCCATATGTTTTTTCGTTCAGCAATATTGGTGGCTTGCTGCTGCATAAATGCAGAAATAACAAGACTGAGATGAGATTGAATTGCAGCAGCAGAACTAAGTGATTGAGCAAGTAGGAGCTGCCAGCTATGTGTTCCTCTCTGGACCTGCATCATTGACACACTGACTCTCATATCTCTCTCCTTACTGGTTGAATCTGGATTATTCTCTTATTCACACACACTATTCTTCACTACTGTGCTATTAGTACAGTTTTTCAGTGTCTTTTTGGCTACCTCTCCATATCTGTATGGATAGTTTTCGAGCTTTGGCATCCTCTCACTTTCCAGATTCACCCCCAAAGCCGCTGCATTCCCTGCCTCTGCTTTTATACTGGCTATGATAGTACCTACTGTTTTTCTGTGTTATACCATGTCATGTGATTACTACAAGGCACAATTTTGTCGATTTGTGCAAAACAAACTGCCTACTGTTCCAAATCTCTGGGTTCTGTGAATTTCTAAAAAAAAAAAAAATGAATATGAATTTTATTATCATCAATTTCATTTGCTCGTCTCTCATAATGGAAAACTAAAGTGATGTAGCTAATAACTGATTTTAATTGCCACTTTTTTATATGCCACACATGTGCCAAGGATTGGGTATTCTGCAGCCTGTAAAGAAGCCATATGTCCTATGAAATACATCACCTACAGCAGCAGTGTATGATGGGATGTGATAAAATCCAATCCTATAGAGTATAACATCTGTCTGTGGTTGTAAAATGCCAAGGGATAACCATGATGTGTGAACAGAGCCCATTAGGGACAGCTAATTGCCTCGTAATGCCAAACGGGAATCCAGAGCCATTAAAAAGATAAATGACAAGCGCATAAATATCTGCAATCTACATAGGCTGTGGCTAGCAAGCCACAAAAAGCCAGAACTATCTGTATTTTATGAAAATTGCTTGTCACGGTACCTTGCGGGTTGCAATGTGACCCCATTTGCTTTCATTAAGCTACAATGTAGCAGCGACATACAGTGATCTTTGGCCATACGCCCTTTTCATGGCCAACGTTTGGGTGCAGCCCCAAGCCTTTAGATTTCCCTGATGATAAACCTCTGCGTGGGACTAAACGAAACTATCAAAATTTGAAACTTACAGTAGTTTTATGGTCAAGTTCTAAAATCGTCAATTACCCTATTGAGGAGCTGATAGATGAGGGTCATCCATGAGAAATGCGTATTTAAGATACATTTTAGGTATTCTAAGGGGGTTTCCTGGGCAGGAGGAGTTATGATCAGCTTATTTTTGGGGGGACCTTTTTTTTTCATGGCCGTTAGACGAGAGCCCTGAGAACCTCTCCCTACTTACCGGCGTCCCTGGTTCCTCTTTTGATTAGCTTATCCCTTATGTGCAACCACGACATCATGCCAAGATGTGTAATCAAGAGAGAACCTGCGAACGTTAGCAGGTTGTGGGGTGGTGTGCAGGGCTCCCGTCCAGTCCCCACAGAATTAGGACTTGGCCTCTCATCCAGGGACTGCAAATGTATTTGCTAAGCTCTAGTGAGGAATAAATAATGCCTTAGATCAGTGTTCCTCAACTCCAGTCATCAAGAGCGACCAACAGGTCATGTTTTCAGGATTTCCTTAGTATTGCCCAGGTGATGGAATTATTGCCTGTGCAGGTGAAGCAATTATCACCTGGGAAATACTAAGGAAATCCTGAAAACATGACCTGTTGGTGGCTCTTGAAGACCGGACTTGGGGAACACTGCCTTAGATTGTTCTCTCTGGTTTAGCTGAAGCCAGATCTGTCAATGACCCAACAGGTCCACACCTCCTGCCGATCTTGTTATACCGTAAGTCCTTAAATAAAGAATGTGAGTGCATGCAACTAAAAATACGTCTTTAGGGTGTAGCTTTAGCCAATAGCTGCAGACCAGGAAGTGATGTCAGAAAAGTGGGTGTGCTCTTAGCAACTTCTGCTGCACATTCTAGTATATCGCAGCAGTAGTTGAATTAAGGACCTGTGGTTTCCTGATAATTTTGGAAATTTGCATTTGCGGGGATCAGATTAAAAGATTAAAAAAAATGTCAGCCCAAGTACATTTCTAGTTAATCAATTTTACTAATTATAACCATTTTCCTACAATTTCACGATAAAATGTTGGCGGGAATGAATGATAAAGAATCTGAATGTATGTTGACACAATGCACAGATATTTCTACTCTATGGCCCATGGTTGATGTAGATATTACACCAGATATTGCCACCAAGAAAGCATTCTCCATCCTCCATCATCATCGTCACCCTTCCATGATGCAACATGAACCATCGCGACTTGATTATGGTAATGATCCCATCCATTCATTAGGTTAAAAGCGCCTTGTAAAGATTTCATCGTATGGATCCTAATAAAGCAGAATCCGTTAGTCAGAAGTATTGTTTTCTTCATGTGCCTAATGCATGTTAATGAGAGCGGTATATAGATGCCATTTGTTATTCGTGATAATGTACAGCCTGGGGAAGATAGCAGATTGAGGAAGCGGTAGACTCACAAATCACCTTGGTCCCTTCAGGGAACCCATGACACGGCCTCATTAATTTATATAGGGATCTGGAAAATATCAATATATCATCAATATTTACTTGGTGGGGTTTAGAACTTGCAATATTTATGAGATGTGGACACTTTGTTTCTCCGCTCACATACACTTCCTATTGATGTTTCGCAGGGGACTGCATTCTGTTCCGTTAATTAAACTATGCATGGCTGCCAAATGTCACTATTTATACTGATGATCATCAAATTATGAGTGTAAGGGAAGCGAAACGCTACATCTCCGGGAACAGCATGACTGGGCCACTGAAGCCAACATTGACCATTGGATGGAGCTCAGGACACCCAAGATGTATTATTATTAGTGTTGAGCGATAACGTCCGATACTTGAAAGTATCGGTATCAGATGGTATCGGCCGATATCCGAAAAATATCGGATATCGCCGATACCGATATCCGATACCAATACAAGTCAATGGGACACAAATATCGGAAGGTATCCTCTATGGTTCCCAGGGTCTGAAGGAGAGGAAACTCTCCTTCAGGCCCTGGGATCCATATTCATGTGTAAAATAAAGAATAAAAATAAAAAATATTGATATACTTACCCTCGGACACGCCCTGGTTGTCACCGCTGCAACAGCCATGATTCCCTTCCTAAGAATGAGCGCGTTAAGGACCTTCCATGACGTCGCGGCTTGTGATTGGTCGCGTGAGCGTCATGTGACCGCTCACGCGACCAATCACGAGCCGCGACATCATCGAAGGTCCTTAACGCGCTCATTCTTAGGAACAGAAGCATGGCGGTTGCAGCGGTGACAACCAGGACGCGTCCGAGGGTGAGTATATCAATATTTTTTATTTTTATTCTTTATTTTACACATGAATCTTAATCCCGATACCGATTCCCGATATCACAAAAATATCGGAACTCGGTATCGGAATTCCGATACCGCAAATATCGGCCGATATCCGATACTTGCGGTATCGGAATGCTCAACACTAATTATTGGTATAGACAAGAAGGCTGTAAATGACTGGAAGAGGTCCAGGGGTTAGATCAAACCTTGACCCTGGAGAACAATTGGACCTAAAGGTGCTGCACCTCTGCCCCATGCGAGGAGACAATACTATAAATGATGCATCATAGCTTGAGGAGGCTTGTGATAGGGTCAGAAGTTCAGGAATTTATTAGCTATGGAACCCAAGCCATGGGTCCATGGTCTAAAAATAAAAAAAGAAACAATTGTATGCAGAGGCCCCCATTATGTTACGTTTGGTTCTTATATTTACCTTCATGGTCCTTGGACCAATTCTTCACCGATTTTTTTTTTATTGGTTCAGTTCCTCTGGTGGATCATCCATGACTCTCCAATGGCCCTATATCAGTCCAATCCATGGTAGGAATGCCTTTGAGTACGATTGTATTTACACTGGCAGATAATCGGGAGCAGGCATTCCTAAAAAGGCTAATTTTCCGATTATCAGCCTGTCTAATCAGGACTTCCTGACGAGAAATGTTTGTAGCTTGGGATAATTTTTAGGCCAGCTTAAAAATTATCATTCGAGACAGCACATTGCACCATTTAAACAGGATGTGCTGTCGAGAACAATATCAGTCTATACGCACAGAGTGATTGTATTAACGATTGTTCTGTGTGCATAGAGAGGCAGTCGAGCAGTCTAAACAGGTTATTTAGTGTCCACCATTTTGCTTCATTTAGCCAATGAATTATTATTATTAGGGTAAGTTCACACAGGGCGTTTTTGCTGCGTTTTTTTTATGCTAATTTTCAGCTGCTTTTTACAATACCAGCAAAGCCTATGAGATTTCAGGAATCTCATGCACACACATTGGTTTTTTGTTTGATCAGTATTTTGTGCTTTGCTGCGTTTTTTGGACATAGAGCATGTCACTTCTTTCAGAGTTTTTGCTGCGTTTTTTCACCCATTGACTTGAATGGGTGTTGAAAAAAACGCAGCAAAAACGCAGGTATCTTTATTTGCTGCGTTTTTGCTGCTGAAAATCCAAGGACATTAGCATGGACAAAAAGAAAAAAAAACGCACCTAATACGCAACAAAAAAACGCACCAAAAATGCACCTAAACCTGCATTTTTGACGCAGCTTCTTTACTGCCAAGATGATCAGGTTTTGCTGCTGAAAAAAAACAGCAAAAACGTCCTGTGTGAACTTACCCTTTATTATTTATTATTATAGAGCCATTTATACCATGTGGATGGTTGTGTAATGGATGCAATTGGCAAGTATAAATGCAACGTAATAATGTAGGACATCAGCCCATTCTTGGAGCCCAGTCGGAAACTCATACAAGATTACTTCATGCAAGATTACATGAATATTATTTCCATACTTTTCCTACACGATGAGCTCCTGCAGACCTTTATGTGCCACGACAAGTGCTGACTATCACCAATGCCCAAGATCTTCCTCCTGGTCCTGTTCAGGCAATGATACAGCTATAGGAATGTGAAGTAATGTATCACTGTAGGATCAGACTACACAGGCTTTGTTTGTAGTCTGTTGCCATAGAGACACACACATTGGGCTGCATAAATCAGAAGAAGAATGTATCTATTTTAATTTTAGCTGAATCGGCATAAGGGTATGTTCACACGTTCCTGATTTCCATCCTTTTTTTTTCAGGACTGTTTTTTTAAAAACTGCAGCTCTTGGCAGAAAACGCAGGTCCTTTTTTTGTCCTTTTTTGATGCGTTTTTTGATCCTTTTTTTGATCCTTTTTTTGATCCTTTTTTTTATGCAGTTTTCTATGCAGTTAAAATGGCTGAAAATACCCTAACCCTACCCCTAACCCTAACCCTACCCCTAACCCTACCCCTAACCCTACCCCTAACCCTACCCCTAGCCCTAACCCTAACCCTACCCCTACCCCTAACCCTACCCCTAACCCTACCCCTAACCCTACCCCTAACCCTAACCCTACCCCTAACCCTACCCCTGACCCTAACCCTACCCCTAACCCTACCCCTACCCCTAACCCTAACCCTACCCCTAACCCTACCCCTTACCCTATTCTAACCTTAGTGGAAAAAAAAAAATTCTTAATTTTTTTTTATTGTCCCTACCTATGGGGGTGACTATTTTTTTTTTATTTTGATCACTGAGATAGGTTATATCTCAGTGATCAAAATGCACTTTGGAACGAATCTGCCGGCCGGCAGATTCGGCGGGCGCACTGCGCATGCGCCCGCCATTTTGCAAGATGGCTGCGCCCAGGGAGAAGACGGCCGGACGGACACCGGGACGCCGGGTAAGTATAAGGGGGGAAGATTAGGGCACGGGGGGGCATCGGAGCGCTGGGGGGGGCATCGGAGCACGGGGCGGTGGGATTGGAGCACGGGGGGGCGGGATCGGAGCACGGGGGGGCAGCCACACTCCGCCCACGCACTTCCGCCCGCTTCCCCGCACTTCCTGCTGCAGCGGTTCGGCACCACAAACCGCAGTAAAACCCGCAGATATTTTTTTCATCTGCGGGTTTTACTGCGGGTTTGACCTCACAATGGAGGTCAATGGGTGCAGAACCGCTGCGGCTCCGAAAAAAGAAGTGACATGGTACTTCTTTTTTACCACGGCTATTCAGCGCGGCTTTTTTTCCCGATTCCCGCATCATGTGCACAGTGGTTCCTGTTTTCCATAGGGTACAGTACACTGTACCCTGCATGGAAAACAGCTGCGGAACCGCAGCGGCAAAAACGCTGCGGTTCCGCAGAAAAAAACGCACTGTGTGAACATGGCCTAACAATAACTTTCCTCTTTTTTGTTGCTGACCCGTCCAGGATGGACTGCCGATCTCTGCATCTTTCTCCTCTCTCTTGCGCCTCGGGTCTTATATACTGTAGATGTGCCTCTCCTAAGCATTTTAAGGGCAACGCAGCAGCTATCCACAACCAGGTTCTCAGATAGTGATCCCATGCTGCTACAATGTACTGCAATCTGCTGAGTCTTAAGGCAACCCCGTCTCTGCTATCATTGGGCACTGCTAAACTCTACCAAAAATATACCTCCCGTCTAACTCATATAATTGGCTCTGCTGTATTAAGGTGCCTGTCTGTACACTCGGCTCTGCTGTTTCAAAGCACTCATCGCTGTTGTATCTAGGTGCCTGTTTGCATATTTGGCTTTGCCTTGCTAAGGTGCTGTCTGCACCTTGGGCTCTGTTAGTTCTAGGTGCTTGCTTGCAAACCGGGGTCTGTTGTTCCAAGGTGCCAAGCAGGTACGGACTGGGGTTGAAATTCAGCCTTGGCATTTGAAATCACACAGGCCCATGTTGTCCCCGTCCCCGTGAACCAGATGGGATATTTTACTAATATTACCTTGGATGGAGGAAAGGAAGATTTTCTACAAGACCAATGCTTCCAATGGTACCGGTGGCCTGCTGGGGTAAGTGACGGAGTCAGCGACTTTGTGGTCCATCACAACTCTTAATAGTATAGGTGTCTTGAGAACATGGATTCTGTTAGCAAGCTAGCAGACAAAGCGGCCCACAACCAGACAGGCCCTTCTGCCATTTGCCAGAATTGCCAGATGGCCAGTCCGGCCCTGGTGCCAAGTCAGCACACTCGGATGATCTGTAGCAATGTACCTGACTGCATAACCAGCTCTACTGTTCCACGTTGTTTCTCGTGCCGTTCAGAATATCCAACTCTCTTGCACAGCTTGCCGTACGACTTATCAAGCTGCGCTGTATCTCATTGCACCAACTGCTCCAGTCCAAACTTTTCATCTGGACCTGCATCTTAGCAAATCCACCTCGCTAGGTGGGTAATGGGGTTCTATTAGAACAAAACCATCAGCACTAGTGGTGAGTGAGCGTGCTCGGCTAACGTGTTATCCGAGCACGCACGGGTGTTATCTAAGTATCTTTGGCGTGCCCAGATAATATATTCGAGTCCTTGCGGCTGCGTATTTTGCATCGGTAGACAGCTGCAACACATGCAGGCACTACCTGTTTGTTTGCCAATCCCCGTATGTGTTGTGGCTGTCTATCACTGCTAAACATGCAGCTGCAGGGACTCGAATATATTATCCGGGCACGTCCGAGATGCTCGGATAACACCCGTGCGTGCTCGGATTGCACGTTATCCGAGCACGCTCACTCGTCATCACTAATCAGCACCCTTAAATGTTCCATTTTTTGGTTTCCAACTTAACAAATGTGTCTTAAAATGTAGCTAACACCCTGCTTCAACTGTCCACTTTCTATGTCAATTTCAATTAACTCATTACATTTTGCACTATTTTGGTACAAGTGATTATTTAGGATAATTTTTGTGCCATTGAAGCAAAAAAAGCGACATCGATAAATGCCGGCCATAGTCTTTAGTTATCTTCAGCAATTCGAGGGTGCGTGACACATTTCCCGGTGTGTAGCTCTTACGGCACAGCTAATTTACACTCAGCTGGGAAGTCCTCCTGATTCAGAGAGCGAAGAGATGTAAATCTGAGCAGAACCGGCAGCCGCAGGGAGTCCTAATCATACAAAACGATCACTTGCAAAATAATTTGTGGAGGAATATTTCATTTTTGCTGATACATACTAACAGACTGTATTTGTTTTAACTCATCCGTAAATATTGATCTGTTAATATACAGCCCGGCTGAGTAATGCTGCACATAGGAAGCTGGAAATGTCTGCAGTACGTACAGGATATTGCAGCAATACTCATCCACATCACACATTTCATGTGATAGGCATGTCATTACAGGCGAAATATCGTCCTACAGGAACGTCATTGCAGGCAAAAGATTGTCCTACAGGCACATCATTACAGGCGAAATATCGTCCTAGAGGCACGTCATTGCAGGCAAAATATCATCCTACAGGCACGTCATTGCATGCAAAATATTGTCCTACAGGCACATCATTACAGGCGAAACATCGTCCTACAGCCACATCATTACAGGCTAAATATCATCCTACAGGCACATCATTGCAGGCAAAATATTGTCCTACAGGCATATCATTACAGGCGAAATATAGTCCTACAGGCACGTCATTGCAGGCAAAATATCATCCTACAGGCACATCATTGCATGCAAAATATTGTCCTACAGGCACATCATTACAGGCGAAACATCGTCCTACAGCCACATCATTACAGGCTAAATATCATCCTACAGGCACATCATTGCAGGCAAAATATTGCCCTACAGGCATATCATTACAGGCGAAATATCGTCCTAGAGGCACGTCGTTACAGGCGAAATATCGTCCTACAGGCACATCATTACAAGCGAAATATCGTACTATAGGCACATCATTACAGGCTAAATATCGTGCTACAGGCACGTCATTACAGGCGAAATATCGTCCTATAGGCATGTTATTACAGGCGAAATATCGTCCTACAGGCACATCATTACAAGCGAAATATCGTCCTATAGGCATGTCATTACAGGCGAAACATCATCCTACAGGCACGTCATTACAGGCGAAATATCGCCCTACAGTCATGTCATTACAGATGAAATATCATCCTACAGCCACGTCATTACAGGCAAAATATCGTCCTACAGGCACATTATTACAGGCGAAATATCGTCCTACAGCCACGTCATTACAGGCTAAATATCGTCCTACAGGCACATCATTGCAGACGAAATGTCATTTTACAGGCACGTCATTACAGGCAAAATATCGTCCTACAGGCACGTCATTACAGGCGAAATATCGCCCTACAGGCACGTCATTACAGGCAAAATATCGTCCTACAGGCACATTATTACAGGCGAAATATCGCCCTACAGGCACGTCATTACAGGCAAAATATCGTCCTACACGCACATTATTACAGGCGAAATATCGTCCTACAGCCACGTCATTACAGGCTAAATATCGTCCTACAGGCACATCATTGCAGACGAAATGTCATTTTACAGGCACGTCATTACAGGCTAAATATCGTCCTACAGGCACATCATTACAGGCGAAATATCGTCCTACAGGCACGTCATTACAGGCTAAATATCGTCCTACAGGCACGTCGTTACAGGCGAAATATCGTCCTACAGGCATGTCATTACAGGCGAAACATCGTCCTACAGGCATGTCATTACACGCAAAATATCGTCCTACAGGCATATAATTACAAGTGAAATATCGTCCCACCGGCACCGGTGTAAAGTTCTGTCTATTCCCTCCCTTTACCTTTCTCGGCCTCCGCAACTTACCATCCAGTGCTCCATGCCTCCTTTCACTTCCACTACTAGGACAACCCCTTCTTAAAGAAACTTAGGACCGCGAGTGCCAACACCGCTGGAATGAAGTCATCATAGGAGGTCAGAATAGGCTTTGTTATTTTATCGGGTGCCCAACATTTAGTTTAAGAAGGGGTTGTCCTAGTAGTGGACAACCCTATTAACAGCACTTTTCACTTGGTCCCGAGCTTGTGGTGACAAGCGAGCCTCAGATGTCACAAAAGCATGACATTACAATGTGCATCATCGGAGGTGCTGTCCAAGCCTCGGGTGATGCATGTGGTGACCTGTGAGGGCTACGCAGCACTAGAAGCCCAGATCTCAGTAAAGGTGAGATAGGAGGTGAGAAGCACTAGATGTTGGGCTGCAGGAGCACAGGTAAGCAATGAGGTGAGTAATTTTAACATTTTTCTCACTACAATTAAGCAAAGTGGAGACCCTGAAGCAAATTGTGAAAAATTTGAAGTTTGGAGAAGTCAAATTTTTATAAGATCCAAGGTAAACTCAATTGGTCGCTAGTAAATACTTGAATTTTCCATGAAGTATGAATTATGGGGCATTATTTCTTCTACAGGTGCAGTGCGTTGTTCCTCAGTATGAATTAATTGACAACTGTGTTTAGACTTTTCTTAGAGACACAAGTTCAAGGAAATCTCTATCATTCACCAATGGTGAAATATCAGCAGTGGCTACTCCCTTGGTGGAGGGCACAACACTTCCAAATTGGTTTACTGTTGTTGAGCTGCCCGTCCTTGAGTGGAAGTGAACTGAAGTCAAGCCGGTCAGCAGTGACAGGTGGGGGGCACTCTTATACTGACCCATTTGGCTCCTACTTAGCTTTGAGCGCCACTGGTCTTGGCACAGATGTCCAGTTGTATGAAGTAAAGTGGAGCTGTGTGCACGATGTCCTGAAAGTGGATGGTATTGGGACGTTTTACCATGGAGCGTGAGCTAATATGGAGCCAGCAGGATAAATTCATCTGGGGTCCAATAAAAGTAGTGGTCTGGTCTGGGGTCTGGCCACCAAATCGAGATTTTGGGAGACATTAGAAACGTGCATTCGACTCATTTGTAATCGATTCTCTCATCTCGGTTGGTAACCATGAAGCCAGGAGTAGTAGATGGGAGGATAGTCATAAACATAGTTATCCAAGGCAGGGTCAGAGTTAGGAGTCGGACAACAGATACCTGGCTAATGCTCCAATGAGAAGGCAGGTCAAGATCAGGAACAAGCAAAAAGAGACAGAGAAATGTATGCACACCAACCACAAGGCTAAGTATGACCAGATTATTCTCCATTAATGGAAACTTGTAAAATTATCAAATGCTGTTAACCTCCAGACGCGGAGTAATTCTGCTGGGTAATAGTGGTCTTATGTTGTCCGACAGTTGCACCGAAAATGTTAGAAAATTAACTTTATTCCTCCGGGTGTATGGAGCGGCTAAGGTCAACTATGAGTAAACCGTGAGCGGAGGTGGTAGGAACACGCCAACACTTTGATTGACACCTTGATCTGCACATACAAGCTGTCAATCAAGGTGCCAGGTCATGCTTATAGAAAAGTGTGTGGTGTCGTACGCGATGATGGTAGTCACTCCGTGCACACCTCTATGACTGACAGCAAGCAGCTCCCGGTAGGAATAAAGTTCTTTTCCACCAGGTAGCCTCACTTTCAGTAAGGTGGTTGAACAATATTGGAACAATATTAGCCTGCAGATTTTATCTACCGTATATATCTACAGGTTATTAGCATTTTGGAGATACGACCGGCTTCCTTTCAGTAGAGTTCCAGATCTTATGTCATCCTCCAGCACTGATTTCTTTAGCAAATAGTAGAGCGTTAGTCCAAACCTACCGGTCACTGACTCCAATCCTGAATCTGGGGCAAGAATGGGGCAATCAATTGCATAGAGTTATCAGCAGGAGCAGCAGTCCAATCCTGAGCTGTAGTTAAACCCGAACAATATTTATTGGGAATTTCTTTCAACAGTTACGAAAAGTTAAATTAAACTCATAAATATGCAGAAACGACCGCTTGTCTCTAAACCAGGGATACGGCGTCTCGTCACTTGACTGCCTGGCCAGAGCGTGTCAATCAGTTCCCAGTGTATGATTATCTGCTGTCTGAGCAATCTGACGAACATCCTCCCTCGATGAGACGCCGGCGTGTTTATAACGGGTACTTCCGATGAGTCTAAATTAGCAAAATGTTCCATCCGATCAGCCAGCATCTGCTCTGCGGTTTTAATAAATTTCATAGGGTCGCCAAAACCATGGAGCTAATTACTTCTAATTTCACATCAGTTTGCATATTTCCACCCCAACAGGATGTCCCTGACTATGCAAAAGCCAAGAGTGAATTTCATCATCCTTATCCCAGCTGGTGTCTGTCAGAATCAGGAGCGTCATGGCTGCTTCCTGTATATGAACTGCGCGAAACAATACAAGTTCACGCCAGGCTTACATCATAATCAAATTCATTCACTATGTACTGGAAAGTTTGGGTGGTTAGCCAGAGAGCCCATAACAAACATACTGTACAAAGGGTAGATTACTTAAAGGGTACCTCTAACTAAACAACCTTAAAATTCAAACATATTGATCTTATCATTCCATAATCTTTACTTATAAGGGTTAATGCTGCTTTTTTTTCTGATACAAAGCTCCAAATACTCATAGAATTTAATTAAAAAAAAATGTTTTGTCTCCAGTCACCACAAGGAGGAGCACACTGATATATAAATTTACCTTTAATGTGAATGATCAATATCATACAAGATGTGCTCCTCCAATTATTTGCATCAGGTAGACCAAATTTTAGCATTTAGCGTATGCTGATATCATGACATTGAACAGGTTTTTGAAAGACGATTGTATTGAATTTTTCCAAGAAATCTGATTTATGGACTATAAATTTGTCGTGATTTAAAAGAACTCTAAGTGATGTCTCCTAGGACTGTATTCAACCACTTTCAATACTTTAACACAAACACCAAATTAGTAATGACCAATGAGATCACCATAGAAAAGGATGATAACTTTATAGGAAGCAACTGCCTACACCGTGTTCCAAATTGTTATGCAAATTGAATTTAAGTGTCATGAAGATTTAATTGTTTTGTTTTTCAAATAAACTCGTGGATGGTATTGTGTCTCAGGGCTCAATGGATCACTGAAATCAATCTTAATCACATGTGATAATTAGTTTTCCAGGTGATTCTAATTAAAGGAAAACTACTTAAAAATGATTTTCCACATTATTAAGCAGACCACAGGTTTCAAGCAATATGGAAAATTAAAAGGCTCTCTCTGCTGTTAAATAGTGCAATGCCTTGGACAAGGTATGAAAACATTAGATATTTCTCGAAAACTTAAGAGTGGTCATCATACTGTGAAGAGATTTGTGACTGAAACAGAGCGTGGGAAAATATTCTGAAAAGTTCCCAGGCTCGAGTTCATATGAGGACATCCAGCAGAGGGCGCATCACCGCGAATGAAGGTCATTGACCTACTTTCCATTCATTCGCTGGGGTTTTACAGGCACGAGCACAGCTGCATTAGCAGAGCTCCTGCCTGTAAAATAATTTAACCCCTTCAGATGGATTTACATCGTGGGACATATCGACGGAAAGTATGAGATATTGTTGGTTTATTACTTTTCCTTTGTTACAGGTCAAGGGTCTTCAGGTGGATTAAGAGTGGAATAAAATATTACAACAACCTGTGTGTTTATTTCATTAAAATACTTTGCAATATAGTGTGTATTTTTTTAACCATTTCATGCTATTGGATTAATAATGGATAGCTGTCTTATTGACGCCTCTCCATTATTAATCTGGCTTAATGTCACCTTACAATAGAAAGGTGGCATTAACCCTTCATTACCCCATATCCCACCGCTACACGGGAAGAGAGTGGCCAAGTGCCAGAATAGGCGCATCTTCCAGATGTGCCTTTTCTGGGGTGGCTGGGGGCAGATGTTTTTAGCCAGGGGGGGCCAATAACCGTGGACCCTCTCCAGGCTATTAATATCTGCCCTCAGTCACTCACTTTACCACTCTGGCGGAGAAAATTGCGCGGGAGCCCACACCAATTTTCTCCGCGATTTAACCCTTAAATTTAATAGCTACAGTGCCCAAATTTTGCACATACACACTACTAACATTAGTAGTGTGTAATATGCAAAAAAATGGGGATATGAGATGGTTTACTGTATGTAAACCATGTCTCATATCATGTAGGGTTTAGGAAGAAGAAATGAAAAGCCGGCAATTGAATTACCGGCTTTTCTGCTATATTGCGCTGAAGTAAATATATATATATATATATGTGTCTCAATGACATATATATATATATGTATATATATAGACAGTACATATGTTTTTATGATTTTTTGAGCACATGGATCCATTGTATGTATGTCAGTTTTGCAAGCCTGCGAAAAAATCTCGCAGTACGGATGCCATACGGATTACATATTTCCCATTGACTTGCATTGGGTTTCGTGTTTCGGTCGATCCCCGACCCCGACTTTTCGCGATAATTGGCCGATTTCACTCGACTCGACTTTTGAGAATGTCGGGTTTCGCGAAACCCGACTCGACCTTAAAAAAGTAAAAGTCGCTCAACCCTAAAGCACAGTAATATGTCAACTTTTTTTGTCTATTTTCTGAAAAAAAATCAACCTCCTTCCCAAAAATGATGACATAAGAAATGTTAGTTAAGCATATGTCCCAAAAGTCAGCTCCTGCAATAGGGCGCTATATTGGTGTATAGCATGTACAATTTGACTAGTGAAACAGATTTTTTGCATTTGATTTGCAAACTGTTGAAATTTGCCAGAACCTGCAAATTTCATAAAAGTCAACATTAATTTGGTTTGCATCGAATTGATTCGATTGTTTCAGAAAGAAAGAACAAAAAGGAAAGAAAGAAAGGAAAGAAAGAAAGAAAGAAAGAAAGAGAAAGAAAGAAAGAAAAAAGAAAGCGAACGAAAATGAAAGAAAGAAAGAAAGAAAGAGAAAGAAAAAGAAAGAAAGAAAAAGAAAGAGAAAGAAAGAGAAAGAAAGAAAGGAAGGAAAAGGAGAAAGAAAGAAAGGATGAAAAGAAAGAAAGGAAAGTGTAAAATATTAATTATTAATTATTGATTTAGTATTACACTCAATTCTGTACTGAGCCTCGTGTAAGGTTTTGCTGACATTACATGTGCTATTCCTGTATACTTAGCTCAGCGTAAAAGTTAACACCATATAGAGAGAACACGTGCTCTATGGGACATATATGTATCTACGACTCACAGGAGGGAGGGGCTGTCACTTGGTGGCTTCTTCTTCACTTTCTGCGGACACACAAGACAGACACAGACTTCAGATAAGATGGACAGCTGGTATGTGAGTTAGCCATGTGCTTTTTGATGACTTCTACCATGCTCTATGACAGAGACAGAATCTAAGGAAAGATAGGGAACAAACTTTGATAAGGACAAATGGACAATCTCTTTGTAACTATTTCACCTATTTTATGTTTTGCTGCAATGATGCTTTTTGGTGGACAATGCACTAAATCACTACATTTTTATGAGAAATATTATGTCATTTTCTTTAGAGTATTGCATCTGGTAAAGAGTCCTGAATAAATAAATATACAAAATAACTATTTTTTAACAGAAAGAAAGAAGGAAAGACAGTAAGAAAGAAAGAAAAGAAAAAGAAAGAAAGAACGAACGAAAAGGAAGAAAGAAAGATGGAAGAAAGAAAGAAAGAAAGAAAGAAAGAAAGAAAGAAAAGAAAGGAAAGAAAAAGAAAAAAAGAACGAATGAAAAGGAGGAAAGAAAGAAAAAAAGAAAGAAAGAAAGAAAGAAAAAAGAAAGCGAACGGAAAAGAAAGAAAGAGAAAGAAAAAGAAAGAAAGGATGGAAAAGGAGAAAGAAAGAATGAAAAGAAAGAAAGAAAGGAAAGTGTAAAATATTAATTATTGATTTATTATTACACTCAATTCTGTACTGAGCCTCGTGTAAGGTTTTGCTGACATTACATGTGCTATTCCTGTATACTTAGCTCAGAGTAAAAGTTAACACCATATAGAGAGAACCTGTGCTCTATGGGACATATATGTATCCACGAATCACAGGAGGGAGGGGCTGTCACTTGGTGGCTTCTTCTTCACTTTCTGCGGACACACAAGACAGACACAGACTTCAGACAAGATGGACAGCTGGTATGTGAGTTAGCCATGTGCTTCTTGATGACGTCTACCACGCTCTATGACAGAGACAGACGCCATTTACCATTCAGAATCTCAGGAAAGATAGGAAACAAACTTTGATAAGGACAAATGGACAATCTCTTTGTAACTATTTCACCTATTTTATGTTTTGCTGCAATGATGCTTTTTGGTGGACAATGCACTAAATCACTACATTTTTATGAGAAATATCATGACATTTTCTTTAGAGTATTGCATCTGGTAAAGAGTCCTGAATAAATAAATATACAAAATAACTATTTTTAACAGAAAGAAAGAAGGAAAGACAGTAAGAAAGAAAGAAAAGAAAAAGAAAGAACGAACAAAAAGGAAGAAAGAAACATGGAAGAAAGAAAGAAAGAAAGAAAGAAAGAAAGAAAGAAAGAAAGAAAGAAAGAAAGAAAGAAAGAAAGAAAGAAAGAAAAAGGAAAGGAAAGAAAGAGAAAGAAAGAACGAATTAAAATGAGGAAAGAAAGAAAGAAAGAAAGAAAACAAAAATGAAAGAAAGAAAGAAAGAGAAAGAAAGGAAGGAAAGAAAGATAGAAAGAGAGAACGAACAAAAAAGAAAGAAAGAAATGAAAGAAAGAAAGAGAAAGAAAGAAAGAAAGAAAGAAGGAAGGAAAGAAAGAAAGTAAGAAAGAGAGGAAGAAAAAAGAGAAAGAAAGAACGAAAATGAAAGAAAGAGAAAGAAAGGAAGGAAAGAAAGAAAGAAAGATAGAAAGAGAGAACGAACGAAAAAGAAAGAAAGGAAAGAAAGAAAGAAAGAAAGAGAAAGAAAGAAGGAAGGAAAGAAAGAAAGTAAGAAAGAGAGGAAGAAAAAGAGAAAGAAAGAAAGAACAAAAAAGAAAGAAAGAAAGAAAAATAAAGGAAAGAAAGAAAGAAAGGACAAAGAGAAAGAAAGAACGAAAAGGAAAGAAAGAAAGAAAGATAAAGGAAATATAACTTATTACATAACATATATTTCTCGCTGTTTTAGCAAAGTCATGATTCTTAGAATAAAGCCGAGCATGGGTGTCATTTCCAGTAGGGCACGTTGCAGCGCGCACAGCTTTATTCCGTATCTTTGGCATTTATCTTCTGCTGAGGTTTCTCTTTTAAGCCTCTGTCAAAGGCTGTGAGCATAATGTATTGTGAGCTCACATGCACAATCTTTTATCCACGTGCGTCCGGAGACGACCACTTCATGGTAAATTATTTCTTGTACGCAAACAACATAGCAGAAAGTAAGTTTCTACATGGCGGAGGGTGATATATAGAAGCATTTACTGCTGAGGATATCTGCAGGGCAGTCTAGGCAGGTGCATAGGGCTCTATAGGGTTATTGGGGGTGACGGGAACCAAGACCACCGTTTAATGATTGTCCTCCTGAATATTAGACATTATTTTCAGCTTAGTGACAATAGTTGATTTTATGGTCTCAAGAGATGACTTCATGGTAAGATCCACATTATGGCGCCTGCATTGGTGAGTCTTCTTCAGAGGGTTCTGGGGTGACACCCGCACTGCAGCCATCTAAAATAGACAATGACGTGGGACCCCAGATGCTGCGTCACCCATTACTGCTAGTCAGATCAACATTAAACTCACAGATCTCTGAGGAGAAAGCATGATGGGTCCACTGCCGGGGTGACTGGTGACATCACTGTCTATTATCCCTGTACTGTGACATCACTGTGTGTATTTTCTCTGTACTGTGACATCACTGTGTGTATTTTCTCTGTACTGTGACATCACTGTGTGTATTATCTCTGTACTGTGACATCACTGTGTGCATTTTCTCTGTACTGTGACATTACTGTGTGTATTATCTCTGTACTGTGACATCACTGTGTGTATTATCTCTGTACTGTGACATCGCTGTGTGCATTATCCCTCTAATGTGACATCACTGTGTGTATTATCCCTGTACTGTGACATCACTGTGTGTATTATCCCTGTACTGTGACATCACTGTGTGTATTTTCTCTGTACTGTGACATCACTGTGTGTATTTTCTCTGTACTGTGACATCACTGTGTGTATTATCTCTGTACTGTGACATCACTGTGTGCATTTTCTCTGTACTGTGACATTACTGTGTGTATTATCTCTGTACTGTGACATTACTGTGTGTATTATCTCTGTACTGTGACATCACTGTGTGTATTATCTCTGTACTGTGACATCGCTGTGTGCATTATCCCTCTAATGTGACATCACTGTGTGTATTATCCCTGTACTGTGACATCACTGTGTGTATTATCCCTGTACTGTGACATCACTGTGTGTATTTTCTCTGTACTGTGACATCACTGTGTGTATTTTCTCTGTACTGTGACGTCACTGTGTGTATTTTCTCTGTACTGTGACATCACTGTGTATTATCCCTGTACTGTGACATCACTGTGTGTATTATCTCTGTACTGTGACATCACTGTGTGCATTTTCTCTGTACTGTGACATTACTGTGTGTATTATCTCTGTACTGTGACATCACTGTGTGTATTATCTCTGTACTGTGACATCGCTGTGTGCATTATCCCTCTAATGTGACATCACTGTGTGTATTATCCCTGTACTGTGACATCACTGTGTGTATTATCCCTGTACTGTGACATCACTGTGTGTATTTTCTCTGTACTGTGACATCACTGTGTGTATTTTCTCTGTACTGTGACATCACTGTGTGTATTATCTCTGTACTGTGACATCACTGTGTGCATTTTCTCTGTACTGTGACATTACTGTGTGTATTATCTCTGTACTGTGACATTACTGTGTGTATTATCTCTGTACTGTGACATCACTGTGTGTATTATCTCTGTACTGTGACATCGCTGTGTGCATTATCCCTCTAATGTGACATCACTGTGTGTATTATCCCTGTACTGTGACATCACTGTGTGTATTATCCCTGTACTGTGACATCACTGTGTGTATTTTCTCTGTACTGTGACATCACTGTGTGTATTTTCTCTGTACTGTGACATCACTGTGTGTATTTTCTCTGTACTGTGACATCACTGTGTATTATCCCTGTACTGTGACATCACTGTGTGTATTATCTCTGTACTGTGACATCACTGTGTGCATTTTCTCTGTACTGTGACATTACTGTGTGTATTATCTCTGTACTGTGACATCACTGTGTGTATTATCCCTGTACTGTGACATCACTGTGTATTATCTCTGTACTGTGACATCACTGTGTGTATTATCCCTGTACTGTGACATCACTGTGTCTATTATCTCTGTACTGTGACATCACTGACATTATCCCTGTACTGTGACATCACTGTGTGTATTATCTCTGTACTGTGACATCACTGTGTGTATTATCTCTGTACTGTGACATCACTGTGTGTATTATCTCTGTACTGTGACATCACTGTGTCTATTATCTCTGTACTGTGACATCACTGACATTATCCCTGTACTGTGACATCACTGTGTGTATTATCCCTGTACTGTGACATCGCTGTGTGTATTATCTCTGTACTGTGACATCACTGTGTGTATTATCTCTGTACTGTGACATCACTGTGTGTATTATCTCTGTACTGTGACATCACTGTTTGTATTATCTCTGTACTGTGACATCACTGTATGTATTATCTCTGTACTGTGACATCACTGTGTATATTATCTCTGTACTGTGACATCACTGTGTGTACTATCTCTGTACTGTGACATCACTGTGTGTATTATCTCTGTACTGTGACATCACTGTGTGTACTATCTCTGTACTGTGACATCACTTTGTGCATTATTTATCTCTGTACTGTGACATCACTGTGTGTATTATCCCTGTACTGTGACATCACTGTGTATTATCCCTGTACTGTGACATCACTGTGTGTATTATCCCTGTACTGTGACATCACTGTGTGTATTATTTATCTCTGTACTGTGACATCACTGTGTGTATTATCTCTGTACTGTGACATCGCTGTGTGTATTATCTCTGTACTGTGACATCACTGTGTGTATTATCTCTGTACTGTGACATCACTGTGTATTATCCCTGTACGGTGACATCACTGTGTGTATTATCCCTGTACTGTGACATCACTGTGTATTATCCCTGTACTGTGACATCACTGTGTGTATTATCCCTGTACTGTGACATCACTGTGTGTATTATTTATCTCTGTACTGTGACATCACTGTGTGTATTATCCCTGTACTGTGACATCGCTCTGTGTATTATCCCTGTACTGTGACATCACTTTGTGCATTATTTATCTCTGTACTGTGACATCACTGTGTGTATTATCCCTGTACTGTGACATCGCTGTGTGTATTATCTCTGTACTGTGACATCGCTGTGTGTATTATCTCTGTACTGTGACATCACTGTGTGTATTATCCCTGTACTGTGACATCACTGTGTGCATTATTTACCTCTGTACTGTTACACCTTATGAATAAAACACTTGCACAATACCTACCATTTATGTATCTGACCAGGTATGTGCACACTTGATGTTATTGGCACCGATCTCCTCGTTATTGCAGTTGTACGGATGGCTGAATACCGTCTCTGTACTCCTGTGTGAAAGCGCCTGTCACCTCCTATAGGAGCCTCTGTTTCTTACATGTACAGATGGGCCCTTTACCTACTCTGCTGTTGACCTGACATCAGTAACATCTAATAAGGTAGGCAGACTGCGCAGGGCAAACCAGAAAGGCAATCAATGGGTGAATAAATGTTTTTTTTTTCACCAGTTGTCTATTTTGCAACTTTTGAAGCCATTTTGGTCTCCCTGCTCAGCACCCAGCTATGATTAGCAGCTATCTTATCATTACACGCAGGAATTTATAGACCTTCAGCAGGATCCTTACAATCTATGACAATATCCTTCTCCCCTTGACATAACCATAATATCATCAATTCATGCCTTAAGCAAAGAAGCATTTCTCAGCAGTGTTCACACCCAGACACAATGTCACAGGCAGATCCTGCACCCACACACTAGAAATACTCACAATTTGATGCTTTTAGATTAGACCAAATTGCTGCAGCTCAACTAAGCGAAGAAAGACGGCACCTGAATGTTAAAGAATCCCGTCCAGACCGTAAACTTTCAACATTTTATTGGCCATCGGCCTGGCAGCGTTACCGGGCGATTTCAACTTTTATGGCAAACCATTAAAATTACAACTATTAAAAATAATTGGAGGCAAATGGCAAGGAAAAAAATACAAAAAAAAAATTAGATAAAATTGGAGCAGCTCTGAAAAATTACCTTCAAAACAGACAATTTGGTAGTTGAAGCAACAGGGTTATAAAATAGTTGCTGCTCATGTGTCCTGAAATCAAAGAGGTCCCCAGGTCAAGACCCTCAACTATTAGCTAAAGGGGAGAGTAGTTACGAAAAAAAGTGTTTCTTTGGGTGAAAGGTTCGGTGGATTTTTCAATAGTTCAAGTGAATAAAAATAAGTTTATAAAGTATCTTATCAGAGAAATTTAGCTTTTCCTTTACTCATTTGCAGCTGCTTGTTGTAGTCTATGGAGAGGCGGCCGGAATGAGAAGCAGTGTTGAAAGCGAAAGGCACAAACAGTCACAAACTCATGCTTGTGCTTTCTTCTTCACGAGTGTTTTGTGTTACTCCAGCTGTACAATGTTCTCCATGCTGCTACTGATTTCTTATAATTGTTTTTATTTAACTTAAAGAGGACCCATCAGAAGGTTAAAAGTCCCCATTTTTTGCTCTTATGATGTTCCCACTGCTCTCACAAGTCTTCCATTTTTTGTTTCATTAAAATCCGTCGTACGGTTCCAGAGATATTGGCCTCTTTACTTAGTTGTTAATGCTGTACTTACAGAGTAATTATGCAAAGCAGCCTAGGGACACGCCCCAGAGGACCCTAAGTAGAGATGGGCGGACCCAAACAGTAAAATTTGGCCTCCGTACCGAGCAACTACTGTTCCGGCAAACCCGGACTTCACCAGGAAGTCCGGGTTACTGTTGGGGTTCAGCTCGCCGAACACCGAGTGCTTGTCACGCTGTCACACATAGCTGTGGTTCCCACACTGTCAAATAACAGCGTGAGCCAGCAGCTGTCATCGAAGGTATAAAGTTCACCTCCGGTTACTAGTGTCAGTTCATAGGAATACTGCTCCCATCAGCCGATGCCTGCTGTCGCCTATAACAGCAAGATCATTAACGGATTATTCATCTGCAGCGCCCCAGAGTCCTGGTTCGTTGCAGTAATGTTGTTCTTCCACCAGGGGGAGTGATGTTACTTCTGAAGGCAATGAAGGAGATCTGCTGTCCAGGTATCACAGCCACACACACACTTCACACGCCAGTCCACCAGGGGGAGCTAAGGGTTCTATCTATTAGGCCACTCCTCACATAGGGCAAAACTGGAGAGTTGATTAGGAAGTTAGTCAATATGAAAAGGAGGAGAGGAGAGTTCCTGGCTGGGGACCGACGAGTAAAGGTCTCCCGGTCGAGCTGGCTGGGGTGATCCCTGGTCAGATCCAGACTGAAGTCTGAGGAAGAGAGAAGGACACAGAGCTGCGCCTGCAACCCATGCGGCAGCATCCTAAGAAAGGACACGAAAGAAATTGTGCCGCAGTGAGTGAGAAAAGAAGTCATAGCTACAGAAGTGACACATCAGTGGGAGACCAGCTAGAAGCAGGCTGCCTCCATCTGAAGTGCAGATCCGGTGACCAGAACACCGAGGGAGTAAAGAGCTCTATGCCGTTACTTCAGAGACTGGCAGGGCAGTTGATTCCAAGTTGGCTGTCCGACCTTTATACCTAAGAAGATACAGTGGCAACTTGTGGGGTCGGGGCGTCTCTAGGGTCCCTATAAACAAGCCTCAGGCCATCAGTTATACGGGTTTTGTCCTATCCATACCATCTGGGGGACAGAGAGAGAGAAGTAACAACAGTGAGGACCTTATGGTAGCTTATGCAAGTAGGGACCTACTACATTACTGTGCGCAAGGAGAAGACTATTGGTTAAGGGGACTCTGGATTTGCCTTCAGACCGGCCGGACTCTGCCTACCCTGTGGTCCCTACTCTGGACTGTGGATGCTGAACCTTCAGTGAAAGGTAAAGAAACTGCAACCCCTGTGTCCTCGTTATTCACTGCGCCTTACACCATCCACCACCTACACTCTGGGAAGCCCTGGGGACATATTTCACCTGTGGGAAGGTATACCATCTAACTGCCATAACATCACCCCAGCGGACCCCTAAGCAGCGTTGGTCACCCTGACCAAATACCACGGTGGCGTCACGAACATTATCCCTTTAAAGACCTTTCCCCATTTCATCAATGGACCTCCCGAGGGCCACGGACTGGGTCAGCCGCCGTGACATCCCCATTGACTACAGAAGGACCCGGTACCGAGTATCCCCTAGCCCTTGGGGGCGATTCACATCAGCCGGTGCCTGCGCTGTAAATAAATAATTGTAAAATACCGGTGTGGATTCACTTGTATTTTTGATAACCAGCCAGGCAAAACTCACAGCTGGAGGCTGCAACCCTCATCTGTCAGCTTCAGCAAGGCTGGTTATTAAGGATAGAGCAAAAACACCTTTTCTGGGCAGCTGAAATCAATGGGAGCAGTAAAAATATGCATGAATCTCCTTCTCCTAATGACAAAAGCCACTGTGACTGCCTTAGCTAGCAGGTAAGCAGTTTAGTGCAGGCCCCCTCTTATAGTACAAAACTGTGGCGCCGCTGCAATGTAGGTAAATGCAAGCTCCACTAAGTGGCAATAGAGTGGAGGAAGGACTGCACACAGCAGGACCAGACATTCAATTCAGCGGTGAGGACACCACCAGGAGGCAGTAGAATAGTCATAAGCAAACACAAAGTCAACAACAAGCCAAATGGGTCAGTACCGGTCAGGAGCAGATATGCCAAAAATCAAAAATAAGAGACAAAACCACACGTCAGGGTCCAAGCCAAGTCAAAACCAGAGAGTCAATACACGAAAGGGGAACACTGAGTCGGGAAGGGAAAGGGGAAAAACAGACACAGGTTCAGTAAGCGAGCAGCAGGACAAATCAGGGTAAACAGAGTCATCTACTCATGCTGTAGGCAGAAACTATAACTGACATGGTCTGCAGGACATAGTGGAGATCAATAGCAAACCTGAGGCCAGACTGAGGCTGAGAACGTTAACCCTTGGCATGACCAGACCGGAAATCGGGGAAAACAGGACTCAAAACCTGATCTAGTTCATGACAAAAACCAATAATGATCATCTAATGCAAATAAATAGAGAAACCTCTAACACAAGGTGCCATAAACTAATAGTGATATAGATGGAGCAACACGATAAGAAATAGTAAAATATAACAATTTTATTAGATATATTAAATAATAACATGTATCACATATAAATACTAGAGTAAAGGAATATATATTCCAAACAGGTATATAAAGTAAGGACATGGGTACCATATACCCTGTCACTCATGGAACATGTAAACAGTGACGGAACAATAAAACATCAGACCGTTACATCATGAGAGAATAAATGCTTAAATGGCATTATGAATATGTATGGCAGCATATAAATGTATAGCAAAAATAGTCACCAGTTAAATGCTGATAAATATATTCATAGATAGATAGGCTCTCAATGACAATAATATGTGCACAGTTATTCAGAGTATTGTCTGTGGTATAGGTATAAAAGTTATAAACTAAAATGGCACATTAAGTCAGAAACACTGTGGAGTAAGCAATGATATGAAAAGATGTATGGTGTATGACTGTACCTCGACGCGCGTTTCACCGCCTCTGCAGTTTTGTCAGGACCATAGAGTGTGCATAGTGATTAGCAGCGTGGAAGGTAAAAAAAAACTCCAGCATCTGGAGGCAATATTAATATACAATGGCAATGTACCTTGTAGTGTCAGTCCAGATCTTGAAGCAATGGCGTTACTGTGTGTAGAGAAAAGGGTGTTTCAACTGTACACTCGCAGTGTCAGTCCAGATCCCAAGGCATTGATTAACCTGCGAGCTAAACGTGAGGTTAATGAGCGGTTCCCCGGCCGGTGGCATGAGTTTTACAGTTCTGTATCCTGGATCTAGTTTTACATTAAATTGCACATTGTCTATATTATTGCTACATTTCCTAACCGTCCCCTTATCAGCTCTAGTAAGGCACCAATTATACAGATCCTTTATATCCCTAACTAGACAAATGGTGGCATTTGCCTTTATTTGCTGCTAGCTGGAACCTCAGCCATTGTGTCCCCTACGTCTCTAATTTTATGCTGTGATAAATTCACAAAAATTACAACCAAAGTTGAACTATTCGAGATGTAACCAAGGCTTGTCTTCCTTTTTACTTCTGCCATAGGGGATATAGTAGTTGGCCATTATTTTAAGACTACGTGCTATAAATTAGATTTCTTGATGAACTGTAACTTGCTGGAGAGACTCCTGTGTTTAGAAAATAGGTTACGTTGACTCTTGGGCTCCCGTCTTGCAGTTTGCTTACTGAACGTTACCGCGTCTAGTCTAGTTGTTCACATGAAGGTTTAACGTTTATTTTGCACCCCAGGAGTATTCCAGTTCCTGCACAGCAGGCTCATCCATCACTGTTGTGCCGGAGAATGATGCCTCATTTATTACTGACCTCACATGTTACAACTCCTTTGCTGCAAATCCAAGCATGGCTGCCGTGTCAGCATGAAATCTCCTCCTAATTTACAGACTTAAAGGTTTCCCAATCTAAGTAACTACAATGAGCAATTCGCTCAGATTCTCTTCCGGTAAAGAACAGAGCGGGGATATTCTTAATTTATCCTTGTCATTTAATACACATGTATCTCAGCATGGATTATAACATGTTAAATTGTATACATTGCACAAGATATATGGAAGGTAATTAGGGAAGGACGGTGGTGGGCCAGTGCAGAAGTTCCCGCTTGGCATAAGCTCAGCGTCTTATAGACGTCGATATCCATTAAAGTCCACCTGTCCTTCACGCCAATGTTTGTCATGGAATAGAAGGGTATGAGAATTGCCATAGATTAAAGCTTCAGCAGTGGGAATATGGTGTGTGAGAAGAGGAAACTATTTGCAAAATTTTCCATGATATCACCAGATATTGATAATATAAATTGTGCTTAGTGCTTAGTGTAGTGGGAAAAGAATATATAAAGGGACCCTGCAGTGGCAGGAGACCCTATCTCAGGTATGACCCGCAGTGGCAGGAGACCCTATCTCAGGTATGATGTGCAGTGGCAGGAGACCCTATCTCAGGTATGACCCGCAGTGGCAGGAGACCCTATCTCAGGTATGACGTGCAGTGGCAGGAGACCCTATCTCAGGTATGACTCACAGTGGCATGAGACCCTATCTCAGGTATGACCCGCAGTGGCAGAAGACCCTATCTAAGGTATGACGAGCAGTGGCAGAAGACCCTATCTCAGGTATGACCAGCAGTGGCAGGAGACCCTATCTCAGGTATGACCAGCAGTGGCAGGAGACCTATCTCAGGTATGAACCGCAGTGGCATGAGACCCTATCTCAGGTATGACCTGAAGTGACATGAGACCCTATCTCAGGTATGACCTGCAGCGGCAGGAGACCCTATCTCAGGTATGACGTGCAGTGGCATGAGACCCTATCTCAGGTATGACCCGCAGTGGCAGGAGACCCTATCTCAGGTATGACGTGCAGTGGCAGGAGACCCTATCTCAGGTATGACCCACAGTGGCATGAGACCCTATCTCAGGTATGACCCGCAGTGGCAGAAGAACCTATCTCAGGTATGACCAGCAGTGGCAGAAGACCCTATCTCAGGTATGACCAGCAGTGGCAGGAGACCCTATCTCAGGTATGACCCACAGTGGCATGAGACCCTATCTCAGGTATGACCCGCAGTGGCAGAAGACCCTATCTCAGGTATGACCAGCAGTGGCAGAAGACCCTATCTCAGGTATGACCAGCAGTGGCAGAAGACCCTATCTCAGGTATGACCAGCAGTGGCAGGAGACCCTATCTCAGGTATGACCAGCAGTGGCAGGAGACCCTATCTCAGGTATGAACCGCAATGGCATGAGACCCTATCTCAGGTATGACCCGCAGTGGCATGAGACCCTATCTCAGGTATGACCAGCAGTGGCAGGAGACCCTATCTCAGGTATGACGTGCAGTGGCAGGAGACCCTATCTCAGGTATGACGTGCAGTGGCAGGAGACCTTTTCTCAGGTATGACCCGCAGTGGCAGGAGACCCTATCTCAGGTATGACGTGCAGTGGCAGGAGACCCTATCTCAGGTATGACGTGCAGTGGCAGGAGACCCTATCTCAGGTATGACCCGCAGTGGCAGGAGACCCTATCTCAGGTATGACCAGCAGTGGCAGGAGACCCTATCTCTGGTATGAACCGTAGTGGCATGAGACCCTATCTCAGGTATGACCCGCTGTGGCAGGAGACCCTATCTCAGGTATAAAGTGCAGTGGCAGGAGACCCTATCTCAGGTATGACCCACAGTGGCATGAGACCCTATCTCAGGTATGACCCGCAGTGGCAGAAGACCCTATCTCAGGTATGACCAGCAGTGGCAGGAGACCCTATCTCTGGTATGAACCATAGTGGCATGAGACCCTATCTCAGGTATGACCCACAGTGGCATGAGACCCTATCTCAGGTATGACCTGCAGCGGCAGGAGACCCTATCTCAGGTATGACGTGCAGTGGCATGAGACCCTATCTCAGGTATGACCCGCAGTGGCAGGAGACCCTATCTCAGGTATGATGTGCAGTGGCAGGAGACCCTATCTCAGGTATGACCCACAGTGGCATGAGACCCTATCTCAGGTATGACCCGCAGTGGCAGAAGACCCTATCTCAGGTATGACCAGCAGTGGCAGAAGACCCTATCTCAGGTATGACCAGCAGTGGCAGGAGACCCTATCTCAGGTATGACCCACAGTGGCATGAGACCCTATCTCAGGTATGACCCGCAGTGGCAGAACACCCTATCTCAGGTATGACCAGCAGTGGCAGAAGACCCTATCTCAGGTATGACCAGCAGTGGCAGAAGACCCTATCTCAGGTATGAACAGCAGTGGCAGGAGACCCTATCTCAGGTATGACCAGCAGTGGCAGGAGACCCTATCTCAGGTATGAACCGCAGTGGCATGAGACCCTATCTCAGGTATGACCCGCAGTGGCATGAGACCCTATCTCAGGTATGACCTGCAGCGGCAGGAGACCCTATCTCAGGTATGACCTGCAGCGGCAGGAGACCCTATCTCAGGTATGAACCGCAGTGGCATGAGACCCTATCTCAGGTATGACCCGCAGTGGCATGAGACCCTATCTCAGGTATGACCTGCAGCGGCAGGAGACCCTATCTCAGGTATGACCTGCAGCGGCAGGAGACCCTATCTCAGGTATGACGTGCAGTGGCAGGAGACCCTATCTTAGGTATGACGTGCAGTGGCAGGAGACCATTTCTCAGGTATGACCCGCAGTGGCATGAGACCCTATCTCAGGTATGACCTGCAGCGGCAGGAGACCCTATCTCAGGTATGACATGCAGTGGCATGAGACCCTATCTCAGGTATGACGGGCAGTGGCAGGAGACCTTTTCTTAGGTATGACCCGCAGTGGCAGGAGACCCTATCTCAGGTATGACCCGCAGTGGCATGAGACCCTATCTCAGGTATGACCCGCAGTGGCAGAAGACCCTATCTCAGGTATGACCCGCAGTGGCAGGAGACCCTATCTCAGGTATGAACCGCAGTGGCATGAGACCCTATCTCAGGTATGACCTGCAGTGGCAGGAGACCTTTTCTCAGGTATGACCTGCAGTGGCAGGAGACCCTATCTCAGGTATGACATGCAGTGGCAGAAGACCTTTTCTCAGGTATGACCCGCAGTGGCAGGAGACCCTTTCTCAGGTATGACCAGCAGTGGCATGAGACCCTATCTCAGGTATGACCAGCAGTGGCAGGAGACCTTTTCTCAGGTATGACCCGCAGTGGCAGGAGACCCTTTCTCAGGTATGACCAGCAGTGGCAGAAGACCCTATCTCAGGTATGAACAGCAGTGGCAGGAGACCCTATCTCAGGTATGACCAGCAGTGGCAGGAGACCCTATCTCAGGTATGAACCGCAGTGGCATGAGACCCTATCTCAGGTATGACCCGCAGTGGCATGAGACCCTATCTCAGGTATGACCTGCAGCGGCAGGAGACCCTATCTCAGGTATGACCTGCAGCGGCAGGAGACCCTATCTCAGGTATGAACCGCAGTGGCATGAGACCCTATCTCAGGTATGACCCGCAGTGGCATGAGACCCTATCTCAGGTATGACCTGCAGCGGCAGGAGACCCTATCTCAGGTATGACCTGCAGCGGCAGGAGACCCTATCTCAGGTATGACGTGCAGTGGCAGGAGACCCTATCTTAGGTATGACGTGCAGTGGCAGGAGACCATTTCTCAGGTATGACCCGCAGTGGCATGAGACCCTATCTCAGGTATGACCTGCAGCGGCAGGAGACCCTATCTCAGGTATGACATGCAGTGGCATGAGACCCTATCTCAGGTATGACGGGCAGTGGCAGGAGACCTTTTCTTAGGTATGACCCGCAGTGGCAGGAGACCCTATCTCAGGTATGACCCGCAGTGGCATGAGACCCTATCTCAGGTATGACCCGCAGTGGCAGAAGACCCTATCTCAGGTATGACCCGCAGTGGCAGGAGACCCTATCTCAGGTATGAACCGCAGTGGCATGAGACCCTATCTCAGGTATGACCTGCAGTGGCAGGAGACCTTTTCTCAGGTATGACCTGCAGTGGCAGGAGACCCTATCTCAGGTATGACATGCAGTGGCAGAAGACCTTTTCTCAGGTATGACCCGCAGTGGCAGGAGACCCTTTCTCAGGTATGACCAGCAGTGGCATGAGACCCTATCTCAGGTATGACCAGCAGTGGCAGGAGACCTTTTCTCAGGTATGACCCGCAGTGGCAGGAGACCCTTTCTCAGGTATGACCAGCAGTGGCAGGAGACCCTATCTCAGGTATGACCCGCAGTGGCATGAGACCCTATCTCAGGTATGACCCGCAGTGGCAGAAGACCCTATCTCAGGTATGACCCGCAGTGGCAGGAGACCCTATCTCAGGTATGAACCGCAGTGGCATGAGACCCTATCTCAGGTATGACCAGCAGTGGCAGGAGACCTTTTCTCAGGTATGACCCGCAGTGGCAGGAGACCCTTTCTCAGGTATGACCAGCAGTGGCAGGAGACCCTATCTCAGGTATGACCCGCAGTGGCATGAGACCCTATCTCAGGTATGACCCGCAGTGGCAGAAGACCCTATCTCAGGTATGACCCGCAGTGGCAGGAGACCCTATCTCAGGTATGAACCGCAGTGGCATGAGACCCTATCTCAGGTATGACCTGCAGTGGCAGGAGACCTTTTCTCAGGTATGACCTGCAGTGGCAGGAGACCCTATCTCAGGTATGACATGCAGTGGCAGAAGACCTTTTCTCAGGTATGACCCGCAGTGGCAGGAGACCCTTTCTCAGGTATGACCAGCAGTGGCATGAGACCCTATCTCAGGTATGACCAGCAGTGGCAGGAGACCTTTTCTCAGGTATGACCCGCAGTGGCAGGAGACCCTTTCTCAGGTATGACCAGCAGTGGCATGAGACCCTATCTCAGGTATGACGTGCAGTGGCAGGAGACCCTATCTCAGGTATGACGTGCAGTGGCAGGAGACCCTATCTCAGGTATGACCCGCAGTGGCAGGAGACGCTATTTCAGGTATGACCTGCAGTGGCAGGAGACCCTTTCTCAGGTATGACCCGCAGTGGCAGGAGACGCTATTTCAGGTATGACCTGCAGTGGCAGGAGACCCTATCTCAGGTATGACCCGCAGTGGCAGGAGACCCTATCCCAGGTATGACCCGCAATGGCAGGAGACCCTATCTCAGGTATGACCGTATGTGTCACAACCCATGCACTGGAAGTGGGTAGAACCCACTACAGCAATTCTCTTTGCTCCCCTGATGAACCCCCTTTATTGGGGAAGAAACACATAGGAAGATTAACTTGTTTACACTTATGGTGGGTAACCCGTAGCAGCCTACACTTGGAGACTGTCCTTGTGAGCAATGCAGGGGAACAACAGGGAATAAGGAAAACTCCCCCTGTATAATGTGAACCTGCTACAAAGAACATTCAACATACTGGTGAGACCAAACCATTTTTTACTGAGCACTGGTTTAAGTCTCCATTCCTGAGTTTAGGAAAATCTGAGAATCTGAGCCTGTGGAAGGAAACATTTGTAACAAAATTACATACACAAGTCATTTAGTGTTCATTAATAGCTTTATTCCACATGTCCCTTTAAATATTTATTGTAAAATGACTCAGGAGTTATAACTTCCTTCAGGCCATGTCCTTAAGGAACTGCGCAAATACACAAATGGTGAACCTATAGGTATCGATGTCAAGTCTCTGTGTTTTTTCTGACTACTTGAACTGATACAATTTAAGAAGACTACATAAGACAAAGACCCTTCCATTCTACGGGAATAATATCCACATAAATGCCTGCGTAGCGTATGAGAGCCAACAAGTTACCTTCCCCCATCATGGAATGCAATTTTTACATGAAATTTTACCCTTTATGGTTTCCACTAAAGCAGAAAAACTTTGGAAAATTTCCAGAGATAAAATTAGCTCTTCTCAAGTAAAGAATAAAAGAAAACATATAACGAAAAGTTTGGTAGGAAAAAAAAATTCAGATGAGACGCAACCATTCATTTCTAAAAATACGGTCTCCGGCCAGTGGGGCCACCATAAAGTCCCTCTTACAAGTTGAAATTCGTTACCTACTGAGTTACTGTATGACCTCTGTTCCCCAGAATTACATCATTATACGTCTCACAGGATCTAGATTGACTTGATCATGGAATCTAACCCCAAAATGAATCCACCATCTGCTCTTAATGCCATAAAGTTGACTTCCTTCATTCGATATCCCAATGACAGTTTAAGAAATAAGTAAGAGGATGATACATAAGTGCCCTACAGCTCGTCTTCCTCTTTCACATCCCAAACACGCACACCCTAAAGACAATATGCTGTCAAATAACAATTCAATTAAATGGGAAAGTCATCTATCATCAGAGCCCTGTGATTAAAATGTCGTCTGTTATCAACGCTATCATCCATTAGTGAAAAAGTCAGGCTACATTATTCAACGCGGCGTCTCGGCAAAATGAGGTGTGGCAAGTCTGATTAATCAGATCTTATTTACTCAAATCTGGCAGAACGCTTCAAAACAAGAGCAAACTAGCATGACAACGCAGCGATGAGAAAGAGGAGAGGCCGACCGGCGGGGAGGTGCGCTATCGGGTGACAGAGGTGACATTTGCAATCCACAGGCATCTGCTTTGGGTATTAACCTTTTCATATCGTTTAGATGCCTCTCACATCTTTATGTCTACCGGGAGATAAAATTGAGATGTTTTTGATTTTCCTTAGAACTGCGCAATCCATTAATGAGTAAAGCAAATTATATACATGATCTTCACTCCTCAAAACTCTATATTTTAATGTTCCATAAATGCAAAATTAAGTCTTTCTCTTTCTTTCTTCTTCGTCATCCTTTATCCTCTTCGCTCCTATGTTTCTTCTTCCTTCTTCTTTCATTCTTTATTGTTCTTCTATTTCTTCTTGTTCATTCTTCTTTGTTTTCCTTCTTTTCGCCTGCTCTTCTTCTTCTTCACTTTTTCTTTCTTCTTCTATCCTTTTTCCTATTTTGTTATCTTCCTTTTTTCTCCTTCTCCACTTCATTCCCTGCCTATTCTTTTTTCTTTATTTTCTGGTTCTTCTACCTTCTTCATCTTCTTCTCTTTCCTTCTTCACTTCCGCTCTCTTACTTCTTCCAAATTCTTCATTTCCATTGTTCTTCTACATTGTTCTTTTTATTTTCTTAATTGTTCCCCTACCTTCCTCATCCCTGTTTCTTTATTACCTTTATTCTTGGCAATAATTACCTATTTGGTCTCCAGTTGTCCCTGTATCACCATCCTTTAGATCCCTACCAGTCCTGCAATAAATATATGAGGTTAATGGACAATAGACATGATGTTATCATTTTAGGACTGGAGCGTCTACAGTGGAGAAGCTTTGCTGGAGCGGTGGGGAATTGTATAGGTAAGAAATATATATATTTTATTTCAACCCATTTGTAAAATTCCTGGACAACCCTAATGAGAAGAAATGGAAAACAAGTCAACTTCAAGAATTTCGGACACCAGAACTGGAGATGGCAGTTGTCTTGCTCAGTCATTAGTCGTGGTGGTTTAGAGTAGCCAAACTAATCCCAAACAGTTTATCTTTTTTGGAAAAGATGTTTTAATTTTTAAAAGAAATTAGTAAATTTTACTAAATTATATTTGTCGAATTTTCTCAAATCGGTCAGCTGTCTTTATAAGATTGGTGCGAATCAAAAGAACTAAAAAAAAGCGTTATTATACTCTGAGATCTCTCCTGACTCGAAAATATAAAAACATGGAGAAGAGGGTTAAAAAATATAAAATAAAATTGCACTAACCTTTCTTAGTCACACCCTCTACCTGTCCTGCCATCGCAGGTCCTAGCCTGGCCCATGGCTTGTTCCATCTAGTCTTGACATCAATGAAGGGTGCCGACGCACCTTGGTTAGCACTGGAAGATCTGAAGAGGATCCTGGTGAATAAAATCCCTAAAATATTGTATTCTATTGATTCTAAAATTTTGAGGAAAATTGTATAAACTCATCCTTCCTTAATTATAATACACGTGGAAATTTTAAGGATTACATAGAAAATTAAAATCAAGAACCTCATCTATTAGCCAGAATATAAACTGCAAAGTGTGTTTTTCTCCTAAGAGGACCCAGCATGTCCATCCATCACATGGACATCCATTTGATTCAATGGGCGCAGGCACTTTTTAATCTCTCCTGTGGGGGGCGCTCCAGAAGAAATGACGCTTGAAGATGCTGATCATAGCAGTGGACCTCCTTCATAAGATTTCGAGAGCCTTAGTTTGTCAAAAGTTGACCACCAATAAAATGGTAGAAATAACACATCCAGATCTCCGTAAGAGTTTTCATGCCATTTGACAAAAATTAAGAAGTTCTAGATTTCACTCCAATTTTTTTTCTCTCCTAAAGACAATGAATATTTGTATCTATTTAAAGTAAGAAGCAATTTCCCAAATAAATGTGAGCGAGAACCTTCCCCTCCGTGTCGAATGTTCTCATTGTTACTTCCGCTAACAAATTATGGCTGGTAATTGAGCTTGGTGCGAAGACGTGAAACTTACTTGATGCACACTTCAAACATCCACCCAGCAGCTAAAACACATGGGAAACTGGAGGCTTCATTGTGCTGGCTCTGCCGGCGCCGACACAAATGTGTTTCAAGGAGATTTTTGTGCTCTCATGAGCTATAAGTAATGACAGAAAAGTAACAATTACTTCTTGGGGGAAAAAGGAAGAAAACATTATGGCTCGGCTATATAAATCTGTACTCTCTGCCTGCGAAGGATAGTATTTAACAGCCTCTCACCTCACTATCTCATCTGGCCAGGAGGCCAATTTCTAATAACTGCTTTCGACATCATTTTTCCTAGATTTTGTTTTTTTAACCCATAGGCTGCAAAATTGCCTGCAGTAAAATAAATAGTTGGCATGTGATGTCAAGTCAAGGTTAAGGTAAAGAGTGGTTGTATTTAACCTCTGGGTGAGAAACTTGGAAGGGTACTTTCTGATACATACGTGGGTGATCAATAGTATCTTGAATCTTTTGTACATTTACAACGAGATTATCCATTGAGGAGCACAGAGCCTGAATATCCATGTCCACAGCTGTGTCCTGAAGCACTCTAATGTCTAGGGGAAAAAAAAGACTGAAGACAGAGCTAAGAAAAAAAAATGATGTCAGGATTTCTTTTTTCCCTCTATTGGGAATCATTGGTGTGGCTCCTTGTACTGTTATGGCTGGCAATCAGGCAACACAGCGTGCAGTAATCAGCGCACATACAGAGATCTGGCAATAACCAAAAACAATAGGACGAGCTCTGAGACGTGGAATCTCTGTAGACTGCAGTACCTGATCTATCCTCACACAACTATAAGCAGCAGTGGATTGCGCCTATCACTACCTATGCAACTCGGCACTGCCTGAGGAGCTGACTAGCCTGAAGATAGAAATACAAGCCTGACTTACCTCAGAGAAATACCCCAAAGGAATAGGCAGCCCCCCACATATAATGACTGTTAGCAAGATGAAAAGACAAACGTAGGAATGAAATAGATTCAGCAAAGTGAGGCCCGATATTCTAGACAGAGCGAGGATAGCAAAGAGAACTATGCAGTCTACAAAAAACCCTAAAACGAAAACCACGCAAAGGGGCAAAAAGACCCACCGTGCCGAACTAACAGCACGGCGGTGCACCCCTTTGCTTCTCAGAGCTTCCAGCAAAAGTTAATAGCAAGCTGGACAGAAAAAACAGAAAACAAACTAGAAGCACTTATCTAGCAGAGCAGCAGGCCCAAGAAAGATGCAGTAGCTCAGATCCAACACTGGAACATTGACAAGGAGCAAGGAAGACAGACTCAGGTGGAGCTAAATAGCAAGGCAGCCAACGAGTTCACCAAAACACCTGAGGGAGGAAGCCCAGAGACTGCAATACCACTTGTGACCACAGAAGTGAACTCAGCCACAGAATTCACAACAGTACCCCCCCCTTGAGGAGGGGTCACCGAACCCTCACCAGAACCCCCAGGCCGACCAGGATGAGCCACATGAAAGGCACGAACAAGATCTGGGGCATGGACATCAGAGGCAAAAACCCAGGAATTATCTTCCTGAGCATAACCCTTCCATTTGACCAGATACTGGAGTTTCCGTCTAGAGACACGAGAATCCAAAATCTTCTCCACAATATACTCCAATTCCCCCTCCACCAAAACAGGGGCAGGAGGCTCCACAGATGGAACCATAGGTGCCACGTATCTCCTCAACAACGACCTATGGAATACATTATGTATGGAAAAGGAGTCTGGGAGGGTCAGACGAAAAGACACCGGATTGAGAATCTCAGAAATCCTATACGGACCAATAAAACGAGGTTTAAATTTAGGAGAGGAAACCTTCATAGGAATATGACGAGAAGATAACCAAACCAGATCCCCAACACGAAGTCGGGGTCCCACACGGCGTCTGCGATTAGCGAAAAGCTGAGCCTTCTCCTGGGACAAGGTCAAATTGTCCACTACCTGAGTCCAGATCTGCTGCAACCTGTCCACCACAGAATCCACACCAGGACAGTCCGAAGACTCAACCTGTCCTGAAGAGAAACGAGGATGGAACCCAGAATTGCAGAAAAATGGAGAGACCAAGGTAGCCGAGCTGGCCCGATTATTAAGGGCGAACTCAGCCAACGGCAAAAATGACACCCAATCATCCTGGTCAGCGGAAACAAAACATCTCAGATATGTTTCCAAGGTCTGATTGGTTCGTTCGGTCTGGCCATTAGTCTGAGGATGGAAGGCCGAGGAGAAAGATAGGTCAATGCCCATCCTACCACAAAAGGCTCGCCAGAACCTCGAGACAAACTGGGAACCTCTGTCAGAAACAATATTCTCAGGAATGCCATGTAAACGAACCACATGCTGGAAGAACAAAGGCACCAAATCAGAGGAGGAAGGCAATTTAACCAAGGGCACCAGATGGACCATTTTAGAAAAGCGATCACAGACCACCCAAATGACCGACATTTTTTGAGAAACGGGAAGGTCAGAAATGAAATCCATCGAAATATGTGTCCAAGGCCTCTTCGGGACCGGCAAGGGCAAAAGCAACCCACTGGCACGTGAACAGCAGGGCTTAGCCCTAGCACAAATTCCACAGGACTGCACAAAAGCACGCACATCCCGTGACAGAGATGGCCACCAGAAGGATCTAGCAACCAACTCCCTGGTACCAAAGATTCCTGGATGACCGGCCAGCACCGAACAATGAAGTTCAGAGATAACTTTACTAGTCCACCTATCAGGGACGAACAGTTTCTCGGCCGGACAACGATCAGGTTTATTAGCCTGAAATTTCTGCAACACTCTCCGCAAATCAGGGGAGATGGCAGACACAATGACTCCTTCCTTGAGGATACTCACCGGCTCAGATAACCCCGGAGAGTCGGGCACAAAACTCCTAGACAGAGCATCCGCCTTCACATTTTTAGAGCCCGGAAGGTATGAAATCACAAAATCAAAACGAGCAAAAAATAACGACCAACGGGCCTGTCTAGGATTCAAGCGCTTGGCAGACTCAAGATAAGTAAGGTTCTTATGATCAGTCAATACCACCACGCGATGCTTAGCACCCTCAAGCCAATGACGCCACTCCTCGAATGCCCACTTCATGGCCAGCAACTCTCGGTTGCCCACATCATAATTACGCTCAGCAGCAGAAAATTTCCTGGAAAAGAAAGCACATGGTTTGAACACTGAGCAACCAGAACCTCTCTGTGACAAAACCGCCCCTGCACCAATCTCAGAAGCATCAACCTCGACCTGGAACGGAAGAGAAACATCAGGTTGACACAACACAGGGGCACAGCAAAAACGACGCTTCAACTCCTGAAAAGCTTCCACGGCAGCAGAAGACCAATTAACCAAATCAGCACCCTTCTTGGTCAAATCGGTCAATGGTCTGGCAATGCTAGAAAAATTACAGATGAAGCGACGATAAAAATTAGCAAAGCCCAGGAATTTCTGCAGACTTTTTAGAGATGTCGGCTGAGTCCAATCCTGGATGGCCTGAACCTTAACCGGATCCATCTCGATAGTAGAAGGGGAAAAGATGAACCCCAAAAATGAAACTTTCTGCACACCGAAGAGACACTTTGATCCCTTCACGAACAAGGAATTAGCACGCAGTACCTGGAAAACCATTCTGACTTGCTTCACATGAGACTCCCAATCATCTGAGAAGATCAAAATGTCATCCAAGTAAACAATCAAGAATTTATCCAGATACTCACGGAAAATGTCATGCATAAAAGACTGAAAAACAGATGGAGCATTGGCAAGTCCGAACGGCATCACCAGATACTCAAAATGACCCTCGGGCGTATTAAATGCCGTTTTCCATTCATCTCCCTGCCTGATTCTCACCAGATTATACGCACCACGAAGATCAATCTTAGTAAACCAACTAGCCCCCTTAATCCGAGCAAACAAGTCAGAAATCAATGGCAAGGGATACTGAAACTTAACAGTGATCTTATTAAGAAGGCGGTAATCAATACACGGTCTTAGCGAACCATCCTTCTTGGCTACAAAAAAGAACCCTGCTCCCAATGGTGACGACGATGGGCGAATATGTCCCTTCTCCAGGGACTCCTTCACATAACTGCGCATAGCGGTGTGTTCAGGTACGGACAAATTAAATAAACGACCCTTAGGGAATTTACTACCAGGAATCAAATCGATAGCACAATCACAATTCCTATGCGGAGGTAGGGCATCAGACTTGGACTCTTCAAATACATCCTGAAAGTCCGACAAGAACTCTGGGATGTCAGAAGGAATGGATGACGAAATAGACAAAAATGGAACATCAACATGTACTCCCTGACAACCCCAGCTGGTTACCGACATAGAGTTCCAATCCAATACTGGATTATGGGTCTGTAACCATGGCAACCCCAACACGACCACATCATGCAAATTATGCAGTACCAGAAAGCGAATAACTTCCTGATGTGCAGGAGCCATGCACATGGTCAGCTGGGCCCAGTACTGAGGCTTATTCTTGGCCAAAGGTGTAGCATCAATTCCTCTCAACGGAATAGGACACCGCAAAGGCTCCAAGAAAAATCCACAACGTTTAGCATAATCCAAATCCATCAGATTCAGGGCAGCGCCTGAATCCACAAACGCCATGACAGAATACGATGACAAAGAGCACATTAAGGTAATGGACAAAAGGAATTTGGACTGTACAGTACCAATAACGGCAGAGCTATCGAACCGCCTAGTGCGTTTAGGACAATTAGAAATAGCATGAGTAGAATCACCACAATAGAAACACAGTCTGTTCAGACGTCTGTGTTCTTGCCGTTCTACTTTAGTCATAGTCCTGTCGCACTGCATAGGCTCAGGTTTACTCTCAGACAATACCGCCAGATGGTGCACAGATTTACGCTCGCGCAAGGGACGACCGATCTGAATGGCCAAGGACATAGACTCATTCAAACCAGCAGGCATAGGAAATCCCACCATTACATCCTTAAGAGCTTCAGAGAGACCCTTTCTGAACAAAGCCGCTAGTGCAGATTCATTCCACAGAGTGAGTACTGACCACTTCCTAAATTTCTGACAATATACTTCTACATCATCCTGACCCTGGCATGAAGCCAGCAGATTTTTCTCAGCCTGATCCACTGAATTAGGCTCATCGTAAAGCAATCCCAGCGCCTGGAAAAATGCATCAACATTACTCAATGCAGAATCTCCTGGTGCAAGAGAAAACGCCCAGTCCTGTGGGTCGCCGCGCAAAAAAGAAATAATAATCAAAACCTGTTGAATAGGATTACCAGAAGAATGAGGTTTCAAGGCCAAAAATAGCTTACAATTATTTCTGAAGCTCAGGAACTTAGTTCTGTCACCAAAAAACAAATCAGGAATCGGAATTCTTGGTTCTAGCATCGATTTCTGATCAATAGTATCTTGAATCTTTTGTACATTTACAACGAGATTATCCATTGAGGAGCACAGAGCCTGAATATCCATGTCCACAGCTGTGTCCTGAAGCACTCTAATGTCTAGGGGAAAAAAAAGACTGAAGACAGAGCTAAGAAAAAAAAATGATGTCAGGATTTCTTTTTTCCCTCTATTGGGAATCATTGGTGTGGCTCCTTGTACTGTTATGGCTGGCAATCAGGCAACACAGCGTGCAGTAATCAGCGCACATACAGAGATCTGGCAATAACCAAAAACAATAGGACGAGCTCTGAGACGTGGAATCTCTGTAGACTGCAGTACCTGATCTATCCTCACACAACTATAAGCAGCAGTGGATTGCGCCTATCACTACCTATGCAACTCGGCACTGCCTGAGGAGCTGACTAGCCTGAAGATAGAAATACAAGCCTGACTTACCTCAGAGAAATACCCCAAAGGAATAGGCAGCCCCCCACATATAATGACTGTTAGCAAGATGAAAAGACAAACGTAGGAATGAAATAGATTCAGCAAAGTGAGGCCCGATATTCTAGACAGAGCGAGGATAGCAAAGAGAACTATGCAGTCTACAAAAAACCCTAAAACGAAAACCACGCAAAGGGGCAAAAAGACCCACCGTGCCGAACTAACAGCACGGCGGTGCACCCCTTTGCTTCTCAGAGCTTCCAGCAAAAGTTAATAGCAAGCTGGACAGAAAAAACAGAAAACAAACTAGAAGCACTTATCTAGCAGAGCAGCAGGCCCAAGGAAAGATGCAGTAGCTCAGATCCAACACTGGAACATTGACAAGGAGCAAGGAAGACAGACTCAGGTGGAGCTAAATAGCAAGGCAGCCAACGAGCTCACCAAAACACCTGAGGGAGGAAGCCCAGAGACTGCAATACCACTTGTGACCACAGAAGTGAACTCAGCCACAGAATTCACAACAATGGCCAATCTTGGCTTCCAGCTGTTGGTCTGGAACCATGTTAGAAGGTCACCGGGGTGGACACAACATTGGTGTAACCTTTACAACTTCACATGGGCCCATTTCTGCCTCAAAAGGAACAAGCAACTTCTGTCAGAGAGATATAAAAGGGCCCTTGTACTGATCTTGCACAGGGGCCCTATTCAGTCTACATCCGACTCTCATCAGTGACCTGGTTGGAAGCATCGTGGTGGCTGTTCTGGTTCACTTTGGAAAGAGTTTCGCTGTCATTTTTTGACTCTGGGCAATGGCGGTAATACTCTCAGTTGACCACCAGACAGCCAAAGTCACAGTCTTTCTACAGTCTCTTTTGGGATGTTTTTCTCTAGCACAGTCTTTTCTTTTGACTAATCAGCTACCTTACAAATAACTCCAGAGTTTCTTGCTCGAGCATCCTAGATATTCATATCTGTTGGCCAAATACACATTTGGTTGATAGTCGTCTATCCCAATTCCACTGTGCACATGAATGCTAAGTATTCCTACTTTCCTGATGTTAAGAGAGTCGGAAGCTGTTGCAAGTAAATTAAAGGGTAGGGCGATCAACTTAAAACTGCCTGATACTGACTTCCTCTGACATCATCTATCAGGGGTGAGCTGGGATGTCCATGTATACATTTGATAGTCTACTGGTCGATCCAATATTGGTTGGTTTGACCAACTTTCATCTAAAGTGTATAGGGGGCTATAAGCTTCTCACAGGCTACAGCAGCTTTCTCGGTGTCCACTTCCGCAGCTTTCTTGTCTTTGAGGTATCACATCAGGGAAATTCTCTGTTTGCTGGGATGTTGCACAAGCCATGACTTACACCCAACTGGCTCTACACCAATTTGCCTTCTTAATTATCACTTCTGTTTGTCCTACTCACCAGAACCTTATGGTGTTTGCATAAAGTGCCACTTCAGTCACAACAAAGCCACAATAAGTTTCCCAGTGTAGAAGACCTTGTGAGTGACCAACATCCTCCAGAATGATCTAAATGAGAAAAGTGAGCTACAAATGGGAGACATCTCAAACTGTTCCGCCAAACACATCACGTTCACCTGTATAACTCAATCTCAAAGGTATACTTACCTGATCCCATCACATACTTCCCACATGTGTAGGTCATTTTACAGATAGAGCTCGTTTACAAATTAGGTTAAAATTAAAGTCAAAGATATCGGTGAACAACCTAATGTATATGGGGGCCTTTCGACAGATGATGTTGGGAGAGAGAAAGATCAGCACATTGGAGTTCGAATTGCCAATCCTTTTTGTTGCACCAAAATAAGCCACAGTCAGTGGAGCCTTGCAGCGACTGTCTCATAGAGAACACAGAAGAGCTTGGTCAAGCCGAATATTTCTGCATATTGGGGAGTTGGGGAACATAGTTATCTGCTGAAAGATCCTTAATTTGGCAACTATATAATGTGTTTGGGGGCCTCTTGACAGAGGATGTTGGGGGAGAGAAGAATTCCAATGGCCGATCCTTTTGTTGCACCAAAATAAACCACCATCAATGGAGTCTGGCAGTGGAGGCTCACAGAGAACATAGAAGTGCTTGGTCAAGCTGCAAATTGCCTCTTCTGATAAAAAGAGGACTTAAACTCTATAGCGCCACCTGTTGGATCTAGCGATCCTACAAGTGACAATCAACCCTTTAAACGAGTCGTGCAATATGACTTAGGATAAAAGCCAAATCAGTATCTCAATTCGCAGACACGGTGTTTCGGGCTGTTGGCCCTCGTCAGTGCGAAGCATGAGAACTAATTTGGCTAGATCGCTACTTCCAACAGGTGGCGCCATAGAGTTTAAGTTCTCTTTTTCTCAGAAGAGGCAATTTGCATATTATATTTCCCAGAGGAACATTGCACGGCGAATAAGCCTCCTTACCTTGACAAGTCAGAGATGGTATGTCACTCTCCATAAGAAGAAACGATACCCCTTAGACCCTGGTCAAGCTGAACATTTCTGCATTTGGGGAGTATGGGAAGACAGTTAACCGCGGAAAGTCTTTCAACTGAAAGCTATCTAATGTGTTTGAGTGATTAGACAGTCTGAAAACAAAAGTGGGCAGCTACCATGAAGAGAAGAACCTTTTGGCTGGAATGAGTACCTCACCTCTTGGAAAAAAATATATTTTGAGAGATTGCCTAATGGATCACTAATGAGATTTACCAAGCAATCTCCGGTCATCAATGGAAATTGTATCCCTATAGAGTAACAAAATGAAAAATTAAACGTTTTTACCACTTAAATACGGAATGCAAATTCTTCTTTTGTGCTATTAGGGTTAAGTGTTTTGTTTTAGCAAAGAAATCCACCAGCCAAGTTTTATGGAAGAGGACAAAGAGCGTCTCTTACAATGACATTTTTTTTCTTCAGTGATATTAATCATCTATAATGCTGGAAATTATAAGGCAGCCAAAGTCAGAATCAGGATGTGGCGGGATTAGGTTATCTCGAAAGTCATTTCTGAGAGAATGAAACAGTCTCGTCTCTCTATCAGCAGAGGAAATTAAAGACATAAGGTATGATACATCGTGAGGACGTCATCTGGAAGTTACTCGCTCATCTCTGCCTCCCATCTATCTTGTCTTGTATCGCTAGATTTATCTTCCATTTTGCTCATTTTCAATTACAGCTCCCGTTCTTCCTCTCTACATTGCATGGATGTCGTCTAAATGAACATTATGCTATATTGATATTAGTTATTATGTAACAGATATTTTTTTTAATTGAAAGATGAGAATCACAATTCTATAGAGTCAATATTTACCTTGATAAAGAGAAGGATCCTACAGATCTGTCCTATTAGTTCTCATGCTTCGCACTGACGAGGGCCAACAGCCCGAAACACCGTGTCTGAGAATTGAGATACTGATTTGGCTTTTATCCTAAGTCATATTGCACGACTCGTTAAAGGGTTGATTGTGACTTGTAGGATCGCTACTTCCAACAGGTGGCGCTTTAGAGTTTAAGTCCTCTTCTTCTCAGAATAGGCAATTTGCATCTTACCAAACCGCAAATTTGTGTAGACACGCGATTCAAATTCTAGAATATATCAAAATATTTTAGCAAAACACATAAACAGGCTGAAAATTATGCCAATACCATAGTGGCCAAATATCGACACAAATAGCATACATGTCACCTGACAGAGTATCACAAATTTTTGTAGCGAGTATAATACGGAACATTTACCGTAATTTTCATGGATTAACTCCGTTAAATCGGCGTGATTTGCCTAATTCGAATGCTGCCAGATCCGATGATTATTATGGTGACTTCAGTCTGTCTAGGGTTTAGTAACATGTTGAGATAAGGTATTTAATTTATATCACCCAAAAGGAAGTAAACCTTTATGAAACCTAAACATGAAGCGGGCAGAATTCTGGTGCAGAGTTTCGCACTGTCGCCTCGCGGGTATCACAGGCTCCGTTCCAGCACTGTAAAGATCCCAGAAGGGTCTCTTTTTACTTTTGATTTTTGTTCCTTACCTTTCAAGAGCTATTACTTTTCTTTATTTTTTGTTTTATAGAATTGTTCGAGGGCTTTTTTTTTTTTTACAGTTTTTACGATTTTGGAGTTCAAACAAATTTTTGTTCTTTTTTATTTCATTTTTTTATAAGGCAACATGATGTGACCAAAATATTGTGATTTTGTCATTTTGATTTTTTTTTAATTTAGGCGTTCATTGTAAGACATACATATTATAATATTTTGTTAGGTCGGATAGTAGTAACCAAATACTTTATGTTAAGTTTTTAAAAAATTTTTGCTAACTTTATTTTAGTTCCCCAAGGTTTGAACCACCTGCAATCCCTGGTACAATACTGTAATATTTCTGTGTATTGTAAAATTACTGATCTCCTAGCCAAGCTACAGGTAACCAGAAAAAAAACATGTCAGACACGGCGGTTTTCAGCTGCAATGACAATGCCGTTGACAACCCATCTCTGATTTTTTAACTGCCACTGTCACAATTGACTAATTGGGTTAATTTCCTGCAATGAGAGCTAGCTCCAATCACAGCGGTTAGGCTCATGTGCTGACTACTGGGGTTAAACTGCTGTAATGGTAGCTCTAGTGCCAGCTGTACAACACAGCCGGCATCCATGCTGCATAGACTTAGACTTAGCTACTGGTCAATGCATACTGTGAGCACCGGGCTCAGTGGGTCCTCCGATTCCTTCGCACTTTCCCGAGTTCTCCTGGGTGCTGACTGTGTAATACAGTTGAGACTTTAACTTTCCCCTCAGGCAACATCTACATCTATTTTAATGTTCCCAGTCTACTCATTAGTTTTCTCTCAAACCCAATATGGCAATATATAATCAATGTGAAATTCCTAAAAATTGCAAATTTTTGACATTGACAAATGACAGCTTAACTGCAAACCTCAGAGCTGTGAAACAATGTAGCCCCATTGAAAACATCGAAGCGTTAGACAAAAAATTACCATATGATGAATATGACAATTCTTCAACCTCCCGAGCGTAAACCAAGATATATGCAGGCAAAAAAAAAGTAGTGTTACAATTGTACATATTCAAATACTATTTGTCTAGATTAATGCATTAAAAATGTGAATAATGCATCGGCTTGTTATAAGAAGAGATTACTGCGACATTACAGAATAGAATCAGTGCCGCGTCCCGGGATGTATCGCTTGTGACCGTATTAGAAGGCTTTTCGTGTTCCATCCTGAGTATTCGTCTGAAGATCCAGTGTGGATTTAATGAGAATTGTCGATACTTTTAGTGTCAATAAACATAGCGGCAGATCCAGATTATCAGGCTGAGCCGCAGCTCTAATGCTGTGACAATGATGGCTATCGCTGGTGTTAATGCAGAAGTCGGAAGCTGTAGGCATTGTCTGCCAGGATAGCACAATGCTACGGCGGCTACGCACGGTTTTTCACATGGAATTAGGATTGTATTAAATTCAGTTCTTGAAAAGTTCAACATGTGCAGCCTAGAGGAGGACAAAGACAAGAAAACAACAGCTTTATTCTATGTTATGTCTTGTTGATACTTTTGACTTGGATAAAATATATATATATATATATATATATATATATATATATGTTTTAAATTAACATGTTAGGAAAATTGAAGTTTAATAAAAAAAAACAATCATAATCGTGATTCTCCTTTAAGAAATGTTTGTAATTATTGGCAAGACTTATTGAAGTTTATTTTTTTCTAGGTATGAACCTTTGTGGTCGGCTTCTCTGTCTGCCGTGCCACAGCAGACACACCTTTTCTCCAGATGTTTAGATTCTGTAATTATGTTTAGCATAACACTGGTGTTTTCATTTGACTGTCCTATCGTCTTTTGGGTGCGGCTTTATATTCTTTTTCCCTGCTAGTTCTTCCTGCTCGTGATAGTTTTCATGTGGATGCTCAGCCATTCTGCTGTAAGTTAAAACCAGTCAGAAAAAATCTAGCTAGACTTTATCTCTTTGCTATTTCTACACTTTATGCATGACGACATGCAGCGCGATGCACATCATTAATGTCCGTTGCACTCTATGTGATGGCATGTGTACAAGTGAAAAATTGCAGCTCTGGAGGCCTCAAAATAGAAGACAGAAGACATAAGACTGGAAATGGCAGGAGAGGTACGGGAAGAAAAGAGGAGAGGGCTAGGGGTCACCCGGATCCGGGTCCTTCTGTTCTCAGTGGGGATGTCAAGGTGGCTGACCCGGTCCATGGCCCTAGGGGAACGTCCATTGTAAATGGGGAAAGGTCTTTAAAGGGATAATGTTTGTGATGCCACCTGTGCTATTCGGTCAGGGTGACCGATGCTGCTTAGGGGTTCGCTGGGGTGATGTTATGGCAGCTAGATGGTATACCTTCCCACAGGTGAAGTATGTCCCCAGGTCTTCCCAGAGTGTAGATGGTGGATGATGTAAGGCGCAGTGAAAACGTGGACACAAGGTTGCAGTCTCTTTACCTTTACTGAAGGCTTCAGCATCCACAGTCCAGGGTAGGGACCACAGGGCAGGCAGAGTCCGGCCGGTCTGAAGGCAAATCCAGAGTCCCCTTATCCAGGTGGAATTCAATAGCCTTCCTCTAGCGCCTGAGTGTTGTAGTACCTCCCTGCTGAGCTCCTCGGTGAGGTCCTCACAACTATCGTAGGTGTTAAGTCTCTTCCTTTCTGTTCCCCTCTCGGATAGGACAAACCCGTATGACTGGTGGCCTGAGGCTTTTTATAGGGACCCTAGAGATGCCCCGGCCCATATAAGTTACCACCATGCCTCCTGGGTATGTGGTCGGGCAGCCAACGTGGAATTAACTGTCCTGCCAGTCTCTGAAGTAAAGCATAGAGATCCTTACTCCCTCAGTGTTCTGGCTACCGGTTACTGCACTTCAGAAGGAGGCAGCCTGCTTCTAGCTGGTCTCCCCCTGATGATCCTCTCCTTTTGCTATGACTTTGTTTCTCACCCACTGCAACACAATTCCTTTCAATGTCTCTTTCTTTGGATGCTGCCACACGTGGAGCAGGCGCAGCTCTGTGAACCCTCGTTCTCCCACAGACCTTCCGTCTGCTCTCCTCTCCTCCTTCTGACTTTCTGTCTAACTTTCTGCCCAGACTACCAGTTTTACCTAATTGTGAGGAGTGCCCTAATAGATAGAAACATGGCTCCCCCCTGGCAGCCTGGAGTGTGAAGTGTGTATAGTGGTTGTGATACCTGGACAGAAGATCTCCTTCATTGCCTTCAGATGTAACATCACTCCCCCTGGTGGAAGAACAACATTACTGCAATGACCAGGACTCTGGGGCGCTGCATGTGCACCACATGACCATGTGTGACACGATGCAAATGATTAATGTCCGTTGTACCCTATGTGATGGCATATGTCCAAGTGAAAATTTGCTGCTCTGAAGGCCTCAAAATAGAAGAGAGAAGACATAGGACTGGAAATGGCATGAGAGGTACGGGAAGAAGAAAAGAGGAGAGGTGTGTGCACCACATGACCATGTGTGGCGCGATGCATATCATTAATGTCCGTTGTACCCTATGTGACGGCATGTGTCCAAGTGAAAAATTGTGGCTCTGGAGGCCTCAAAAGAGAGAACAGAAAGAAGAGAAGGGATAAGATTGGAGCCTATCGGAATTCGGGTAATGGCACAAGAGGGACAGAGAGTACATAGGAGGAGAGGTGAGTATAAGATTTTTTTTCACTCCTTTCCTGTCCCCCAGAAATTGGCAACAAACTGATCACCATTTTACTGGAATTAACGTGAGTAAAATTGCTAAATAAATTGGATTCCGGCAAATCTACATTTTTCCAGGAAATTTGTTACAAACTCGATTTGTTACGAATTCATTCACTCATCTCAGTTAAATCTTTTACAATCCTCTTGAAATGACAAATCCCTCTCTACTACGTCCGTAGCCGGTAACATGGTTTTCATTGCTTGATTAGAACATGCATACAATGCCATTCCTCTAGCTTGTTAGGCAAGGATGTCTCCGTCTCTTGGAAACCCTGATACTTAGCGCACTCCAGCTCGGTAATTACGACGTCCGCACAGATCTCTTGATCAGTGGCTTTTCAAGACATCATCTAATTAGAACAAAGAACATGTTATACTTGATATCAGCACAGCATGTTCTTCTCATTGGCACTGCCCGCGATCGTGGCTCAATAGGTGATGCACTGCCCTCTAGGGATTCCCGACCAGAAAACAAAGAAATCCGCCAAAAAACAACTTAATTACCTACTCATTGTAAAAGTCCAAACCTGTTAATATTCGTTTTGTGTTGACGCTGTTGTCTGATCATTAATCATGTTTAGTTACACCTGCAATTATTTCTTTCTTTTTTTTTTTTCATATCTTTAATACGCCAATTTTATTGCGGCTCCATCTCTCTGGAGGTTTGTAAGTGATTAAGCCTTGTTAATTGTTGCATGCATTTTCAGATTGTTTCAAAGTCAGCGTGATCAAAGCAGAAACCAAGGTTATTTCTCCAAGTCGATATAGTTGTGATATGTTTACAAAACCTTGGCAAACGTCGCATCCTGGTGTAAATTATTCCTCCAAGCTTCGGTACCTTCAAACAGGCCGTTGACATTTTAATTAATGCCGAGTTGATAAGCTGACCAAATTGGTCACCTCCTTGATAAAAAGAGGCCGTGATTTGTCTCTGGCCATTAGGCAAGCTAATTCACGATGTTGCATGTCAATAGGAAGACTTAGTTGGGTATTTCGGAGGCTATTTTGGAATGTGAGTCATTTAAAGTAGAAGCAATTTTAAAAATAATGGTGATGTCGTTTCATGTAATATATCCTATATATACTGTAGACGTTGATTTTGCATGGGCGCTGTAGTGTGACCCATGGAGTGGGGTACAGTAATTGTCATTGGAGAGGTAGCAGATGCCCCCAAACGCTGGTGCTTTAGGGGTCCAAAGATCCTAGATTAATAATGGCACACAGCAGGTGAATGGCTCTTTTACAATTTTTACACTGAAGAACAGAAGCTTTATGCTTCAAATTTCTTCTGATGGCTCCACGTTATGGACTGTAAATGGTGCCTAAGTGAAGCATCGTACTTTACACAATAACAATGTCCTAGGGGAAATGAAGTCTGGATAATGTCATGATTGTTTTTCTCATGGCTCCATGGAATTTCATTGGTGCCGTAATGTAGATCCACTACCGCATAGATCCATAGCATGACCAAGGATCATGGACAGTTATTGTAGAGGACCGTTAATCAACATATCTAAGGACTTTATCATAACACTTGTTCAATAAGATATGGCGATAATATTTTTTTTAAATATCTTCCATAAAATGTAGTGGGCTGTCCGAAGGCTAATCTCGAATTAGAAGACATCTTGGATTACCACTAGAGATAAGCAAAATAATGCATAAGACGCTGGTCCTGTACCCATATTGGTAGCCTATGCTTGTAGAACAGCAAACTGGTTCCTACCTGCTGGAATTCCCAGCGCCTTTTTAGATTATTAGGTATGGCATAACATCACATGACGCAAGCATGACATTGCACAGGGCCAACTAGTTAGAAAATGTTCACAGTCAACTGATGTGGCCACTGGATCAGATCAGGATTCTTTGAGTTGACCTGCTCATCTCTTGTTGCAACAGATTTTGTATAAGCTATCCTTGAGTGGAGAACACTTGCACCCTGATACTCACCCTTCAGCCCGTTTACAGGGATCTAGACTTCTCGGAATGGTTTCCCAACACACCTCCTCTGTCTTACCAATAGAAGACAGGCAATGCAATCTGAAATAGGAGGCCAAGACTAAGTAAAATCAAACCATTAGAAGATCTGGGCAGGAGGTGTTCACTCAATGTAGAAGTCGAGGAGATGACCATAATAAAAAAACAGTATTCATCTGGATAATGCCAGATGGCAAGAATAAAACTTTGCAACTTGTTGCAGGATTAACTGGAGTTATAGCTGTAGGGTTCTTTTTTGGTTTCGTAAGCTCATTATCAGCAAGAAGAACAATTATTGCAAGAAGGTTAGGCTAAATCACAACTAGCCGATTTGTCTAAAATTCTTGACCAGTTGAGTCACCAGATTGGAAATAGTTAGGAGCATGGTGGTGAATCTTGAAGCAAGATCTGAATTGCTCTTTCCATAGGTGATGAAATACATAGAAGAGAGAGACCCCATCACAAAGATAACACTGGATCTCCATTATGGTGGTGGGTCTTGCTACTGAAGATGTTGTGGTGGTGGTGGTGGTGGTGGGTCTTGCCCCCTCAAGACAATATGGTCATGGGTCTTGCCACTTAAGACATAATGGTGGTAGGTCTTGACACTCAAGATATACTGGCCGTTCACTAACTTTTCGCCATCCTTGGGTCAATAATGGACTTTTGTGTTTACTATTAATGCAGTGCAGGAGAGACGAGTTCTGCACACGTCCTCCCCACTCAATAGGGAACGGGAAAATTGATTAGACCAATCATGACTTATTTTCCAAGCTACATATTTAGCCACTGTGGTATAGACGCCTTTGCTTTTGTGACCCATAATATACTTGACACCAAATGTCTTTCGTAGGTATGGGACTGCTGTTGCCCAAGTATTCGTGCAAGAACTGAGTCACCTCATAGACTCTGATCCCTCAAAACAATATGGTCATGGGTCTTGCCACTTAAGACATAATGGTGGTGGGTCTTGACCCTCAAGATATACTGGCCGTTCACTAACTTTTCGTCATCCTTGGGTCAATAATGGACTTCTGTGTTTACTATTAATGCAATGCAGGAGTGGAGAGTCCTGCACACGTTCTTCCCACACAATAGGGAATGGGAAAATTGATGAGACCAATCATGGCTTATTCTCCAAGCTACATATTTAGCCTCTTTGGTATAGACGCCTTTTGACACCAAACGTCTTTTGTAGGTATGGGCCTGCTGTTGCCCAAGTATTCGTACAAGAACTGAGTCACGTCATGGACTATTGTACAATGACTGTGATGTTCTATACAAGTTCTTCTCGGCATCCAACAAAGGAAACAAAAAGCCGCATACTTTGGAATGTATGTGATTGTTAAGCACCAGAAAATAAAAGCAGGATCGAAAGTCAATAGTCCAGTGTATTCACAAAATCCAATCCTTTGCTTATTTGTATTAATGGCTCGCTCGCATTTTTAGTCATGTTTCAGCTGTGAAATGCTTAACTCTCCTGTTTGACATGCATTAGCAGACAGATATTTTTGTACTCTGATTAAATTTTGCGGAGAGGGAAGCATTAGAGGAGCTTGGAGCAGAGCCAGCTTCAACAAGTCACAAAGAGAAGAATGTAGCCATGCTGAAAGCCTATGTCAATGGCCAAAATCACATTTCAATGTGTGCACCCAGGTAATCAATTAGAGAGTATCTCTAAGCCAAAATAGTAAAAAATACAAAACAAAATGACAGAAATTATATTTTCTGGAGTTGTCTTTTTTGTTGGTGGGAAAGATGGCTGAGAATTAATAAACGTTATGGGAAACTGGAACCTAAATATTCTGGGCCCCAATGAGAAATCTGGGACAGGTCCTAAGGGTCTACAGTTTGGGTGCAAATGCAACGTCGGCCAACCTCTATGTCCAAAGTATCACCATTAGTGATGAGCAGACCCTTGGAAGTTCGGGTTCGTTATTCCAAAGTTCGGTTTGGGTACCAGAACTGTCCCCGAACCAGAACCTGCTCCCCACGGAACCTCATATCTCTCTCTCCCTCACTCGCTCCACCTTTCGAGATAATACATACCACTGCTGCTGCAGAACATTACGAGAGAAGGCTCCATTCAATGATTGAGAGACAATACCCTCATCCTTTTAATCAAAAAACTAAGATGCATAGATTATGTTGTGTAACGTTCTCCAGCTGAAGTGTGAATTATGAGGTTCTGCAGCAGCTGAGGCGTGTATTATGAGGTCCTACAGCAGTTGAGGTGGATTATAATGTTCTGACATAGCCTAAGTGTGCATTATGATGTTCTGCAGCAGCTGAGGTGTATTATGAGGTTCTGCAGCAGTTGAGGTGTATAATGAGATTCTGTCACAGTTTAAGTGTACATTATGATGTTCAGCAGCAGCTGAGGTGCATTACGATATTCTGCAGCAAGTGAGGTGTATCTTGAGGTTCTGCAGCAGCCGAAGTGTATTATGGTGCTCTGCAGCAGCTGATGTGTAGTATGATGTTCTGCAGCAGCTGAGGTGTATTATGAGATTCTGCAGCAGCTGAGGTGTATTATAAGGTTCTGCAGCGGCTAAACTGTATTATGGGGTTCTGCAGCAGCTCAGGTGTGTATTATGAGGTTCTGCAGCAGCTCAGGAGTTTTATAATGTTCTGCAGCAGCTGAGTTGTGTATTATGATTTTCTCCAGCAGCTGAGGTGTATTATAATGTTCTGCAGCAGCTGATGTGTATTATGATGTTCTGGAGCAGCTGAGGTGTATTATGATGTTCTGCAGCAGCTGAGGTGTATTATGATGTTCTGCAGCAGCTGATGTGTATTATGAGGTTCTGCAGCAGCGGAGGTGTGTGTTATGATGTTCTGCAGCAGTTGAGGTGTGTGTTATGATGTTATGCAGTAGCTGATATGTATTATGAGGTTCTGCAGCAGCTGAGGTGTGTGTTATGATGTTATGCAGCAGCTGAGATGCATTATGGGGTTCTGCAGCAGCGGAGGTGTGTGTTATGATGTTCTGCAGCAGCTGAGGTGTCTGTTATGATGTTCTGGAGCAGCTGATGTGCATTATTAGGTTCTGCAGCACCTGAGGTGTATTATGATGTTATGCAGCAGCTCAGGACTTTTATGATATTCTGCAGCAGCTGAGGTGTATTATGGGGTTCTGCAGCAGCGGAGGTGTATTATGATGTTCTGCAGCAGCTGAGGTGTATTATGGGGTTCTGCAGTGGCTGAGGTGTATTATGATGTTCTACAACAGCTGATGTGTATTATGATGTTCTGCAGCAGCTGAGGTGTATTATGATGTTCTGCAGCAGCTCAGGACTTTTATGATATTCTGCAGCAGCTGAGGTGTATTATGGGGTTCTGCAGCAGCGGAGGTGTATTATGATGTTCTGCAGCAGCTGAGGTGTATTATTGGGTTCTGCAGTGGCTGAGGTGTATTATGATGTTCTGCAGCAGCAGAGGAGTATTATGATGTTCTGCAGCAGCTGAGGTGTATTATGGGGTTCTGCAGTGGCTGAGGTGTATTATGGAGTTCTGCAGCAGCCGAGGTGTATTATGATGTTCTGCAGCAGCTGAGGTGTATTATGGGGTTCTGCAGCAGCTGAGGTGTATTATGATGTTCTGCAGCAGCTGAGGTGTATTATGATGTTCTGCAGCAGCTGAGGTGTATTATGGAGTTCTGCAGCAGCGGAGGTGTATTATGATGTTCTGCAGCAGCTGTGGTGTATTATGGGGTTCTGCAGCAGCTGAGGTGTATTATGATGTTCTGCAGCAGCTGAGGTGTATTATGGGGTTCTGCAGCAGCTGAGGTTTATTATGATGTTCTGCAGCAGCTGAGGTGTATTATGATGTTCTGCAGCAGCTGAGGTGCATTATGGGGTTCTGCAGTGGCTGAGGTGTATTATGATGTTCTGCAGCAGCAGAGGAGTATTATGATGTTCTGCAGCAGCTGAGGTGTATTATGGGGTTCTGCAGTGGCTGAGGTGTATTATGATGTTCTGCAGCAGCAGAGGAGTATTATGATGTTCTGCAGCAGCTGAGGTGTATTATGGGGTTCTGCAGTGGCTGAGGTGTATTATGGAGTTCTGCAGCAGCTGAGGTGTATTATGATGTTCTGCAGCAGCTGAGGTGTATTATGGGGTTCTGCAGCAGCGGAGGTGTATTATGATGTTCTGCAGCAGCTGAGGTGTATTATGATGTTCTGCAGCAGCTGAGGTGTATTATGGAGTTCTGCAGCAGCGGAGGTGTATTATGATGTTCTGCAGCAGCTGTGGTGTATTATGGGGTTCTGGAGCAGCTGAGGTGTATTATGATGTTCTGCAGCAGCTGAGGTGTATTATGGGGTTCTGCAGCAGCTGAGGTGTATTATGATGTTCCGCAGCAGCTGAGGTGTATTATGATGTTCTGCAGCAGCTGAGGTGTATTATGGAGTTCTGCAGCAGCGGAGGTGTATTATGATGTTCTGCAGCAGCTGAGGTGTATTATGATGTTCTGCAGCAGCTGAGGTGCATTATGGGGTTCTGCAGTGGCTGAGGTGTATTATGATGTTCCGCAGCAGCTGAGGTGTATTATGATGTTCTGCAGCAGCTGAGGTGTATTATGGAGTTCTGCAGCAGCTGAGGTGTATTATGATGTTCTGCAGCAGCTGAGGTGCATTATGGGGTTCTGCAGCAGCTGAGGTGTATTATGATGTTCTGCAGCAGCTGAGGTGTATTATGGAGTTCTGCAGCAGCGGAGGTGTATTATGATGTTCTGCAGCAGCTGTGGTGTATTATGGGGTTCTGCAGCAGCTGAGGTGTATTATGATGTTCTGCAGCAGCTGAGGTGTATTATGGGGTTCTGCAGCAGCTGAGGTGTATTATGATGTTCCGCAGCAGCGGAGGTGTATTATGATGTTCTGCAGCAGCTGAGGTGTATTATGGAGTTCTGCAGCATCGGAGGTGTATTATGATGTTCTGCAGCAGCTGAGGTGTATTATGATGTTCTGCAGCAGCTCAGGACTTTTATGATATTCTGCCGTGGCTGAGGTGTATTATGGAGTTCTGCAGCAGCAGAGGTGTATTATGGGGTTCTGCAGCAGCTGAGGTGTATTATGATGTTCTGCAGCAGCTGAGGTGTATTATGGAGTTCTGCAGCAGCGGAGGTGTATTATGATGTTCTGCAGCAGCTGAGGTGTGTATTATGATGTTTCCCATCCCATCTGCCTCTGCACAGTGACGCTTACCCTCCAGAACATGAGATTAGCTGAACACTCCATCATTCCCCGGCGTTCCCCAATATGTCGGTGCGTGCAGGAGCTGCAGACAGTGATCTATGGCTTCCCATGGGGGGGATTACAGTTATGGTGGGGGACGTATGGAGCATTCCGGCAGCTCTGCTGCACTGACAGATTTCCTGTCCGGCTGCATAAACTCTTCCCACCTCTCTATATTCCATTTCCATGGAGCACTAAATCCGACATTTCCCTGTGTACAAATAAGAACAATCCAGAGAAACACTGGAAATTCCATTTTTCCGGGGCGTCTTGATCTGCAGAAATCACAGACCATGATGGCCGGGCTCTGTGATCGCGCCTGCAGATGAACAAACAATGGCAGCCGCTCACCCATGTAACACATTTCTTTCATCGTCTCCAAAATATCTTCAGACGGCAAAACGGTCCAGGACATCGCATTTCATCATTTCACGGCCAACGGAAGCAGAGCGTGGAAACGAAGCCCGATCAGATGGCAGAAAGTCTGGATGAGGGACGGGATTCTTACTTTATAAAATGTATCAGATTCTCAAAATGTCACATCCTGGACTGAAAGCTGAACAATGGCCACAAGCCGCCAAATACTGACCGCGGCGGGACCGGTGGCCACTCACAAACCCACAGCTCGGGGCAAGGAAAGCGTGCGGGTCAGGGGTCACATGAGGTTCTCTAGGGGTCCTCAATAAAAGGGAAAAGGTCATCAGAAAGTGATCAGCATTACAAACAAGGATTTAACGTTAAATGATTTTATTTTATTTTTCATTCGTGATATTGCAATCTATATATAAAGAAATAGAAATCTTGTGAATGGTGGATCCTGTGTTATCTCCTGTATATAGAGGTGTTATCAGTCATTGTACAGGAGGAGGTGAGCTGTGACATCACCTATTGTGAATGGTGGATCCTGTGTTATCTCCTGTATATAGAGGTGTTATCAGTCATTGTACAGGAGGAGGTGAGCTGTGACATCACCTATTGTGAATGGTGGATCCTGTGTTATCTCCTGTATATAGAGGTGTTATCAGTCATTGTACAGGAGGAGGAGGTGAGCTGTGACATCACCTATTGTGAATGTGGATCCTGTGTTATCTCCTGTATATAGAGGTGTTATCAGTCATTGTACAGGAGGAGGAGGTGAGCTGTGACATCACCTATTGTGAGTGGTGGATCCTGTGTTATCTACTGTATATAGAGGAGTTATCAGTCATTGTACAGGAGGAGGAGGTGACCTGTGACATCACCTATTGTGAGTGGTGGATCCTGTGTTATCTACTGTATATAGAGGAGTTATCAGTCATTGTACAGGAGGAGGAGGTGAGCTGTGACATCACCTATTGTGAATGGTGGATCCTGTGTTATCTACTGTATATAGAGGTGTTATCAGTCATTGTACAGGAGGAGGAGGTGAGCTGTGACATCGCCTATTGTGAATGGTGGATCCTGTGTTATCTACTGTATATAGAGGAGTTATCAGTCATTGTACAGGAGGAGGAGGTGAGCTGTGACATCACCTATTGTGAGTGGTGGATCCTGTGTTATCTACTGTATATAGAGGAGTTATCAGTCATTGTACAGGAGGAGGAGGTGAGCTGTGACATCACCTATTGTGAGTGGTGGATCCTGTGTTATCTACTGTATATAGAGGAGTTATCAGTCATTGTACAGGAGGAGGAGGTGACCTGTGACATCACCTATTGTGAATGGTGGATCCTGTGTTATCTACTGTATATAGAGGAGTTATCAGTCATTGTACAAGAGGAGGAGGTGAGCTGGGATATCACCTATTGTGAGTGGTGGATCCTGTGTTATCTACTGTATATAGAGGAGTTATCAGTCATTGTACAGGAGGAGGAGGTGACCTGTGACATCACCTATTGTGAATGGTGGATCCTGTGTTATCTACTGTATATAGAGGAGTTATCAGTCATTGTACAGGAGGAGGAGGTGAGCTGTGACATCACCTATTGTGAGTGGTGGATCCTGTGTTATCTACTGTATATAGAGGAGTTATCAGTCATTGTACAGGAGGAGGAGGTGAGCTGTGACATCACCTATTGTGAATGGTGGATCCTGTGTTATCTACTGTATATAGAGGTGTTATCAGTCATTGTACAGGAGGAGGAGGTGAGCTGTGACATCGCCTATTGTGAATGGTGGATCCTGTGTTATCTACTGTATATAGAGGCGTTATCAGTCATTGTACAGGAGGAGGAGGTGAGCTGTGATATCACCTATTGTGAATGGTGGATCCTGTGTTATCTACTGTATATAGAGGTGTTATCAGTCATTGTACAGGAGGAGGAGGTGAGCTGTGACATCACCTATTGTGATTGTTGTATCCTGTGTTATCTACTGTATATAGAGGTGTTATCAGTCATTGTACAGGAGGAGGAGGTGAGCTGTGACATCGCCTATTGTGAATGGTGGATCCTGTGTTATCTACTGTATATAGAGGTGTTATCAGTCATTGTACAGGAGGAGGAGGTGAGCTGTGACATCAGCTATTGTGAATGGTGGATCCTGTGTTATCTACTGTATATAGAGGTGTTATCAGTCATTGTACAGGAGGGGAGGAGGGGAGCTGTGACATCACCTATTGTGAATGGTGGATCCTGTGTTATCTACTGTATATAGAGGAGTTATCAGTCATTGTACAGGAGGAGGAGGTGAGCTGTGACATCACCTATTGTGAGTGGTGGATCCTGTGTTATCTACTGTATATAGAGGAGTTATCAGTCATTGTACGGGAGGAGGAGGTGAGCTGTGACATCACCTATTGTGAATGGTGGATCCTGTGTTATCTACTGTATATAGAGGTGTTATCAGTCATTGTACAGGAGGAGGAGGTGAGCTGTGACATCGCCTATTGTGAATGGTGGATCCTGTGTTATCTACTGTATATAGAGGCGTTATCAGTCATTGTACAGGAGGAGGAGGTGAGCTGTGATATCACCTATTGTGAATGGTGGATCCTGTGTTATCTACTGTATATAGAGGTGTTATCAGTCATTGTACAGGAGGAGGAGGTGAGCTGTGACATCACCTATTGTGATTGTTGTATCCTGTGTTATCTACTGTATATAGAGGTGTTATCAGTCATTGTACAGGAGGAGGAGGTGAGCTGTGACATCGCCTATTGTGAATGGTGGATCCTGTGTTATCTACTGTATATAGAGGTGTTATCAGTCACTATACAGGAGGAGGAGGTGAGCTGTGACATCACCTATTGTGAGTGGTAGATCCTGTGTTATCTACTGTATATAGAGGTTTTATCAGTCATTGTTCAGGAGGAGGAGGTGAGCTGTGACATCACCTATTGTGAGTGGTGGATCCTGTGTTATCTACTGTATATAGAGGAGTTATCAGTCATTGTACAGGGGGAGGAGGTGAGCTGTGACATCGCCTATTGTGAATGGTGGATCCTGTGTTATCTACTGTATATAGAGACGTTATCAGTCATTGTACAGGAGGAGGAGGTGAGCTGTGATATCACCTATTGTGAATGGTGGATCCTGTGTTATCTACTGTATATAGAGGTGTTATCAGTCATTGTACAGGAGGAGGAGGTGAGCTGTGACATCACCTATTGTGATTGTTGTATCCTGTGTTATCTACTGTATATAGAGGTGTTATCAGTCATTGTACAGGAGGAGGAGGTGAGCTGTGACATCGCCTATTGTGAATGGTGGATCCTGTGTTATCTACTGTATATAGAGGTGTTATCAGTCATTGTACAGGAGGAGGAGGTGAGCTGTGACATCACCTATTGTGAATGGTGGATCCTGTGTTATCTACTGTATATAGAGGTGTTATCAGTCACTATACAGGAGGAGGAGGTGAGCTGTGACATCACCTATTGTGAGTGGTAGATCCTGTGTTATCTACTGTATATAGAGGTTTTATCAGTCATTGTTCAGGAGGAGGAGGTGAGCTGTGACATCACCTATTGTGAATGGTGTATCCTGTGTTATCTACTGTATATAGAGGTGGTATCAGTCATTGTTCAGGAGGAGGAGGTGAGCTGTGATATCACCTATTGTGAATGGTGGATCCTGTGTTATCTACTGTATATAGAGGTGTTATCAGTCATTGTACAGGAGGAGGAGGAGGTGAGCTGTGACATCACCTATTGTGAATGGTGCATTCTGTGTTATCTACTGTATATAGAGGTGTTATCAGTCATTGTACAGGAGGAGGAGGTGAGCTGTGACATCACCTATTGTGAATGGTGTATCCTGTGTTATCTACTGTATATAGAGGTGTTATCAGTCATTGTACAGGAGGAGGAGGTGAGCTGTGACATCACCTATTATGAATGGTGGATCCTGTGTTATCTACTGTATATAGAGGTGTTATCAGTCATTGTGCAGGAGGAGGAGGTGAGCTGTGACATCACCTATTGTGAATGGTGGATCCTGTGTTATCTACTGTATATAGAGGCGTTATCAGTCATTGTACAGGAGGAGGAGGTGACCTGTGATATCACCTATTGTGAATGGTGGATCCTGTGTTATCTACTGTACATAGAGGTGTTATCAGTCATTGTACAGGAGGAGGAGGGGAGCTGTGATATCACCTATTGTGAATGGTGTATCCTGTGTTATCTACTGTATATAGAGGTGTTATCAGTCATTGTACAGGAGGAGGAGGTGAGCTGTGACATCACCTATTGTGAATGGTGGATCCTGTGTTATCTTCTATATATAGAGGTGTGATCAGTCATTGTACAGGAGGAGGAGGTGAGCTGTGACATCACCTATTGTGAATGCTGGATCCGTTTGCTATCAGTCATTGTACAGGAAGGGGATTGTACAGCCTGAGAATACCAGCCCGTAGCTGTCTGCTTTTGCTTGGCTGGTTGTTAATTGGGGGGGACCCCATGCTGTTTTTGTAAATTATTTATTTAAATAATTTAATAATACGGTGTGGGGACCCCTCTGCTCTTGATAACCAGCCTTGCTAAAGCTGAATAACTGAGGGTTGCGGCCTGCAGCTGTCACTTTTGCCTGGGCTGTTTATCAAAAATACAGTGGAACCCTGTGTCATTTTTTTAAAAAATTTTTTATAGCACAGACTCTCATCAGCCGCTGCCTGCTCTCGCTGTTATCAGTTGGATACAATTCTAAACATTCTACCCCGCACCCTCTGCAAGGGGAGAATGATGAGCGCTGTTTTCATCTAACAGTACTGTAATTCCCAAGTGCCGGTACCTGTGATACTGATGCTGCGCACAGGCGGCCGACGGTTGCCACACGTATTATACACACGATACACACGGACACATATACACACGGACACACGTACACGGATATTTCTGGTACTGTTTTTTCCGGTACTGGAAATATCAAGACATGTGATACAGCCCTAGCGCAGAGTCCCTTATTTTTGGCAGTTCTTGCTTCCTTCATAGATTACACTGAAATGTTCTATTTTTTTATTATTAAAAAAATCAAATTTGGTTTACTTAAATTATATCTTTTTTTTTACAATTTTGCCTTATATAATAGTCATTATACAGGAAGTGCTTGGTTTGAGCATTTTAGTGCTCGCTCATCTCCTGTCTCTGAGCGTGGCACCATGGGAAATCCGCCCACTACTCCCATCATCTGTCCTCTAAGAAATCAATTCCGACAGTGGCATTATCAGATTCTACCATTGTCACAGGGTGGCAAATATTTATCACAGCCTTTCCCAATGAATGACCATTTGGGCATAGCTGCTGTTCATAAATATAAGTTCTTGCTCCACTTAGCTACAAACCTTTGTGCCGCTAAAGACCCTGGAAATTTATTACAATTTATGGGGAAAATAGCTTTAAAAGTGCATCCATAGGGATAAAAGTGTAATATAGGCAGCTATACAATTGACGCATATCGTAGAGGTAAATAATAAAAAAAATCAAGCAAAGTTTTTGTTCTTCTTCCTGGGGTCCAGCGCTGCCTCTTGCCCACGATCCGGTCTTTTTTGATGGGCAGCAGCGGTGATGTCACATCTGCAGCACTGCAGCCAATCGCTGAGCTCAGCAGCTCGTGACTAGTGTTGAGCTTTCCGATACCGCAAGTATCGGGTATCGGCCGATATTTGCGGTATCGGAATTCCGATACCGAGTTCCGATATTTTTGTGATATCGGGAATCGGTATCGGGATTAAGATTAATGTGTAAAATAAAGAATACAAATAAAAAATATTGATATACTTACCCTCTGACGCGCCCTGGTCATCACCGCTGCAACCGCCTTGCTTTCGTTCTGAAGAATGAGCGCGTAAAGGGCCTTCGATGACGTCGCGGCTTGTGATTGGTCGCTGAGCAGTCACATGACCGCTCAGCGACCAATCACAAGCCGCGACGTCATCGAAGGTCCTTAATGCGCTCATTCTTCGGAACGAAAGCAAGGCGGTTGCAGCGGTGACGACCAGGGCGCGTCAGAGGGTAAGTATATCAATATTTTTTATTTTTATTCTTTATTTTACACATGAATATGGATCCCAGGGCCTGAAGGAGAGTTTCCTCTCTTTCAGACCCTGGGATCCATTACGGATACCTTCCGATATTTGTGTCCCATTGACTTGTATTGGTATCGGATATCGGTATCGGCGATATCCGATATTTTTTGGATATCGGCCGATACCATCCGATACCGATACTTTCAAATATCGGACGGTATCGCTCAACACTACTCGTGACATCACCAGCGGCATGGGTAACGCGCATGGTCCAAAATAAACTTCCTTTGAAAGTGAAGTCTTCATTTGATGTGAAAACTTCGATTCCGCCGCTCCGCAAGCCTTGGGGAGTCACGCAGGTGGGTGAATGTTATATGTGAAATATGTGCATTTTTCAAGCTTATTTGGAAGAAAGATGGCACTTCGCGAACAACAATGTATCCGTCTTTCCTCGAGGCCGTGTTTATTAAGATGCCTTATAATGGCGGAGCGAGCATCAAATCAACATAAAAAGCCGAGATTTCTCCACGATTCCATGGTCTACTGCAGAACAAGGCTGAGAAGTCATGAATCCTTTCAGCAACAAGGCCGCGGACGAAAGGTTTATGAGGCTATAAAGTCAAGCGACCTGCTTCAAGGAAGCGATGAAAGGTCCTTTAATGAAAATGTGTTTTATACACCGACAACTGCACTGGAAAATGTGATAAGTATCCATGGCCTGGACGTACGTAGCCTGGAGGAATGATTCCTAAAGGGGTTTCATAGACAAAATCCGGATCCACGGTGGGTTTCAACTTTTTTTGCTTTTAGAAGTTTTTTTTAAAAAACTATAATTTTTAGAATCAGTCACTGTACATACTGTAATATCTATGCGATTTGGGATTTTGAGGTTGATACAAGAAGCCATTGCTACTAATGGCAATTTTTTTTTTGCTTTTCTCCATTGGGATTTGATAGTTCTTCTGTCCCAATGGTAAAGAAATGTCTTTAATAATTATGCCCAGCTTATATATACAGTATATAATCGCAAGCCCATCAGGAAGTCAATCCGTCAAGGAATTGTCATACATACTATATGGACAGTATTGGGCCCCGCCCATATGACTCCTCCAGGAGCTTAACTGACCTCCCATCCTACATCATCATCCAGTGACATTAATATGGTGCCAGCGCTTGTTCTGCAGATATAACGGCTCTTTTTCTTCTGGGAAGGATTTCTACAATATTTTGGTTGGTCTGTGGGAATTTTTGTCCATTCATCAAGAAGATCATTTGTGAGGTCAGTCTCTGATATAGGGGGGGGGGGGGAGGCTGGGCTCACAATCTCCATTATAGGATGAAACTGAGGTCTGGGGTCTGTGCCCCTCATGTTCTCCCCCCTCCATGTCTGTATGGAGCTTGTGCCCTGGGCACCATCATGTGGAGGCAGATAAGGGTCTTCCCCAAATTGTTGCCACAAAGCTGAAGCTGCAGGAGTTCGGGTACCACAGTAGTGCTGTCTTCCTCATGGGAAGGAGAGTAATATGTCTGGAGGCAAGTGAGATTTCCTTTGGTAGGTTTACACATACACAACACCTTCCACTTCCAGGCCAGGAGGGGGAGCTCCAAGCCCTGTTTTAGGGCAGCTTCCCTGAATAAAGATCTTGGTTTGGAGACGGAGAGAGCTCAGTTTGTAGTAGGAGTCTGTGTGCGAGGACAGACAGAAGTGGAGCACAGAGGAAAGTGAAAGCTCCAACAGGCTATGAGCAGGCCTCTGAAGAGTATCAGTGCAAGAATCCGGGTGACGGGAGCCCGAGGCTTTTGTGGATTATAAAATACAGAGCAGAACCAGAGGGTATTGTTCTACAAGGACTTTGCCCATAATTACCTGTGGCACAACAGCACCTAGGAGCCTGGAGTCACCAAGAACAGACCCCAGTTCACACAGCCCAAGCTGCCTGTCATACAGGTACCTGTCCTAGGACAGCAGAATGATTAAAAACCTTGTTGAGACACTTAGTGGCAGCAGTGACAGAAAGAGCAGAGTGGTAGGCTCCCACCTGACTTACCCAGGGGAATTTGCTTGTCTCTGGACTGCCTGGACTTCTCTGTCTGCCCTGTGATCTGGTGCTCTGGACTGTGGATGCTGAAGTCTTCAGTAAAGGTAAAGAGACTGCAACCTTGTGTCCTCGTTCTTCTCTGCACCTCTCACTATATTACCATCTACACACCGTAAGCCATGGGGATATACTTCACCTGTGGGAAGATATACCATCTAGCTGCCATAACATAACCCCAGCAGACCCCCTAAAGCAGCGTCGGTCATCCTGACCGAATACCACAGGTGGCATCACGAACATAAACTTTATCCCTTTAAAGACCTTTCCCTTTTACATGGGCGCCCAGGGCCACGGACCAGGTCACAGTCACCATGACACTGTGAACACCGGACCCGGTATCGAGTACCCCCTAGCCCACGGGGCGACTCATCTTGGCGTCACAAACAGGATCTGCTGACCCTGAAAATTGGGTCATGTGGGCCTAAAGGACTGTGCCTAACTGTTTTGTGCCAGAGACTGTGTATTGTGAATTGCCGCCAAAATCTGCCATTGCCGCGCCGCATGGAGCGCGAGGAGGTGGAGACATACCTTCGTGGGCAGAGCCAGCAAAAAAGAGTGCAAAGCAGGAAAACGGGTGCCGCACTGCAGAGAAGAACGCTGGAAGTGAAGACGTCATTGTCATGCTGCTGCTGCTCCCCGAGCCCTGTCATACTCACGTGTCCTCGGCGTCCCGGCGCGTCTCCTCAGCTGCAGCGTCCTCTTCTCAGTGCTCGCTCCCGGCTTCTGCTGCTCATTGGGTGCGTGCGCACGCCAGGTTCAGTACTGCGCGCGCATTTCTAAACTTTCCTCTGGCACTTTCTTCCTGTCCTCTCTATCTCCTTGGAGGACTCACACCCGGAAGTACTGCACAGCGCTGCTTTATTAATCGCCTCCTTCATCTCCACTGTCCCTGATGATCATTTGTGATTCCAAGTGTTCTAGGCCGCACGTTTACCTTATTGTTACCTTGCTCTCCTTAGATCCAGTCCTGTGTCTCTGCATACCCACCAGTACTGTGTCTCTGCATACCCGCCAGTCCTTTGACTCTGCATACCTACCAGTCCTTTGACTCTGCATACCAGCCTGTCCAGTGTCTCGGCAAACCTGCCAGTCCTGTGTCTCTGCACACCCGCCCGTCCTGTGTCTCTGCACACCCGCCCGTCCTGTGTCTCTGCATACCAGCCAGTCCTGTGTCCTCTCCGCTCTCGCTAGTCCTGTGTTCCTGCCTTATCCGCCCATCCAGTGTCTCTTGCACTCCCGCTAGTCCGGTGTCTCCGTGGATTACTTTCTTCTTTGTCTCCCAGCTGCAGTGGCAATAGTCCCCCACGGGCATGCCCCTAACTCTCCCTGTATAGGGGGCGGTCTATCTGGTCAGCTCGTCCGTGGGTGGGTCATTGTCACGGTCTAGTGGGTCCACTTCCCGCTTTTTCTATAGAATCCTCACAGTCGTTGAAAGAAGAAAAGACGATGCAAAGTGCCGAATGGAGCACAGGAGGAACTATTGCAGATTCCGGAAAGGAGATCCGACTTCTACCAGGTTAGCGAGGGGAAAGAGCCATGTGCAGTCCGGGAGGGGAGTTGGCGGCGGTTGCAGCCGCGGACCTCATATAGCACCCCCAGGCCTACCAGTGGATGCACCTGCAGGCCCAGTGATGCCCCCGGGCCCCGCAGAGAATGCAGCTGCAGTCCCCGTACTGCCAGTCGAGGCCGCAGCTCCCATAAGCCGGCTGGACACCGCCACAGCTACAGCGGCCATCATGCCCTTGTCCATGCATACATACCTGGAGCAGCCTGGCTCCTGCAATATTCTGGCGAACCACAAATGTTCACAGATTTTAAAGAAAGACTCTGTAGCCTGTTTGAAGTGTATCCCCTGACAGAGCATCAAAAGATTAATATTCTAGCTGGCCAACTGTCTGGAGCGGCCCTGAGGGAAGTAAAATCCGGGCCAGATGTGGATAAAGGGACTGTGCAGCAGATCTTTGCTAAGCTCAAAGTTTCTTTTGACATACGCCCTGCTGCAGAGATAAAAATGAAGTTCTTTGGGTGTAAGCAAAATGCCGAAGACAGTATATGGGACTATGCACTTAATTTGCAGGAGGCATTCTGGGCTGTTGAACAAGTAGATGCTAACAGCATACAAGACGCAGATAAACTTTTGAAAGAGCAGTTCATTGAGGGGCTTCTATCTCATACCCACAAGGCTCAATTACATGTTCTGGCTTTGCAAAACCCCGACCTAGACTTTGCGTCATTTAAGCACAACGCCATCCGGGTGTTGCACAAACCTCCACCCAGCCATGCAGAGCTTCCTAAGCGACCAGGCCTCACGTACCACCAGGAGGTGGCGCCATATCCTCAAGTCCCTGGTCCTCGATGATGATTCTTCTGCAGGACCACGTCTCCAGATGCAGGAGCTGACCAAGAACTTTGCTGCATTAGCTCGGACCATGCAGTCCCTACAGGAGGCCCCCAAGGAGAAGATCAAGCTGGCTTCCAGACTAGAAGACGTCCCCTGGCGACGACAGAAGAGGATCCCGCCGACCAGAGGAAGAGACGACAATCGCTGTCATCAGGACGGGCGACCCATCTGCCGCCGCTGCAACCAGGCAGGCCACATTGCAAGGTACTGTCATTTAAACAAGCAACCCCTGGGGCAAAGGGCCAATCCCCAGGAGTAGGACGACCAGGCCCAAACAATTGCCGAGCCAAGTACATTGGAGGACGACCTGTTCTCCCCATTGTGATTGACAGTATCCCCATGAACGCTTTGTTGGACACTGGTTCTCAGGTGACAACTATGCCTTACATTCTATATAAATGTTATATAAATGTTATTGGGCTGACGCAGACATTACTCATGGCCCCGATGATGATTTCACCATAGTAGCCAGTAACGGTCAGCCATTACCACAAGTGGGATACAAAGAGGTCACCATTAAAGTGGGACGAGTAGAGTTAAAGTCCCAAGGGATTGTGATTGTTGATCGATGTGAATGTAACAGGTAAAACTGGTGGAGAAATTGGCAGTCACAGTGAGTGATCCAATGCAATACCCCCCAGAAGTGAAATGTTGATATGGTGTCGGGCATCAATAGGTATCAGAGGTAAAGACTACCAGGCGCTAGTAGAACCTGTGTATTCTGATAGTAGGTCTACGATCCTTACAGCCAGAGGGGTGGTTGAAGTCCACAAAGGGAGAGTATGAGTAAGTGTTCTCAACTGTGGAGAGAAAGAAGTTCACCTAACCAGATATGCCACAATTGTCAAACTGTTTACTGTCAACAACAATGTAATACAGGCGGCAGAACCCTTGGTCCCATCGACCCAGGCGGAGGACAAGGGCTCTGCAGGTCAAATGGAAGATTGGTGTCATAAATTGCACGTTGGCACTGACTCTACACCTGCACACCAGAAACAAGGGGCTTACAGGGTGGTTCAAGAGTATGAACGAGTCTTCAGTAAACACCCACTAGACTTCAAGCAGGTAAAAGGGGTACAACATCACATCCCCACGGGAAGTCATCCACCCATCAAGGAGTGGTACCGGTCTGTACCTCCAGCTCATTACCAGTGTGCCAAAAGTATGTTGCGAGAGATGAAGGAGGCTGGGGTAATCAGAGATAGTTGTAACCCCAGGGCAGCTCCATTAGTCCTCGTCAGAAAGAAAGATGGCACCATGAGGATGTGTTTAGATTATAGGCAGATAAACCACATTACTCACAAGGATGCATACCCATTGCCCAGAATAGACGAGTCCTTAGCTGCTTTAAAATCTGCTAACTACTTCTCTACCTTGGATCTCACCAGTGGGTACTGGCAGGTTCCCGCAGCAGAGGCGGACAAGGAGAAGACAGCCTTCACAACACTGATGGGTCTCTCCGAGTTCAATTACATGCCGTTTGGACTGTGCAATGCCCCAGGAATGTTTCAGAGGATGATGGGATGCTGTCTCAGATACAAGAACTTCGAAACTGTCTTGTTGTACCTGGACGACATCATTGTCTTCTCCAAGACGTATGAGGATCATCTGAAGGGCTGAAGTGTTTGAAGCCCTGTCTAACTTTGGCTTGAAGGTAAAACCCTCAAAATGTCATCTGTTGAAATCCAAAGTGCAACACCTGGGCCATGTGGTGAGCTCAGAAGGAGTGGCCCCAGATCCAGGCAAGGTCACCGTCATCAAGAACTGGCCAAAACCCAGTAACCTCCATGAAGTCCGACAGTTCCTCGGGTTGGTAGGCTATTACCGAAGATTTGTGAAAGATTTCACTAAGATAGCCACACCACTGCAAGACCTGTTAGTGGGTCAATCCAAAAAAACTAAGGGTAAGAATACTCCATTTGACTGGGACGACGGGCTGGAGAGATCCTTCACTCAATTGAAGTTGGCTCTCACGGGAGAAGAAGTACTGGACTACCCAGAATACGACCAACCATTTGTACTGTACACGGATGCCAGCAACGTGGGATTGGGAGCAGTACTGTCCCAAGTACAAAAAGGCAAAGAGAGGGTAATCGCATACACCAGCTGGAAGCTGCAACCCACAGAAAGGAATTCTGAAAATTACAGCTCCTTTAAGCTGGAATTCCTCGCCATCGTCTGGGCAGTGACAGAGAGATTTAAACATTATCTAGCCTCTGCAAAATTTACAGTCTACACGGATAACAACCCACTGACCCACTTAGAGACTGCAAAACTCGGTGCTTTGGAGCAGCGATGGATGGCTCAGTTGTCCAATTACGACTTCACCATCAAATACCGTGCAGGGCACAAGAATGCAAACCCAGATGCGTTGTCCAGAATTCCCAACCTACCAGACGTGGGAGATGATCCAGAAGAACTTGAAGAAGTAGAGCTGCCAGCGTTCCATCACCCTGGAGCGACTCAGTACTCTCATTATGTGAGAAACAGATGGAAAAACAAACGTGAAGCCACGCTGAATCCGTTGCCCCACCATGGATGGGCAGAAATGCAGGATATCGACCCCGCAATCCATCTGGTGAAAGAACTGCTGACACAGACAGACTCGCACCCTGGTCCAGATGATCCACAAGAGACACAGCGACTCTGGAAGGAAAAAGGCAAACTATTCATCTACGATGGTAAGCTGTGCAGAAGAAACGTTGATCCACGCACACATGAGCTAGTCTGGCAGATAGTGGTCCCAAGACAAGATGCACTCATGGTTCTAGAAGCGTACCACGACGGAGCAGGACACGTTGGATGGAAGAAATTGGAAATCCTGTTGCGTGGAAGATTCTACTGGCCTGGCATGAGGAAAACCATCGAAAAGTGGTGCAGTGAGTTTGGCCCATGTAGTCTGCGCAGAAAGGACCGTGACAGCCAAAGGGCTCCCCTACAGCCCATAGTCACCAAAAAACCACATGTATTGGTGGCCTTAGACCATAGACCATAGACCATGTGAAGCTAATCCCAAGCCGTTCAGGCTATGTCTACGCTTTGACTATTGTGGACCACTACTAGAGATTCCTGGTGGTTGTACCTGTCAAGGATCAGACAGCCAAGACAGCAGCCCAAGCCTTCCAACAGTACTTCTGTAGACCCCATGGATACCCTGAGAAGGTGCTCACTGACCAAGGTCCAGCCTTTGAAGTGGAGTTATTCAAGGAATTCTGCCACCTGTACAGATGTAAAAAGATCAGAACAACTCCGTATCACCCACAAACAAATGGAATGTGTGAGAAAATGAACCAAATAGTGATTGATGTACTAAAGACATTGCCTGTACAAGAAAGGAACTCATGGCCAGAAATTTTACCAGACTTCGTAGACTTGTACAACCATGTCCCAGTAAACTCCACCAACTGTACTTCAGCATACCTAATGAGGGGAAGGTCCAGTCAACTACCTGTTGATCTAGACATGGGAGTCTTAACCCCAGAAGACATCTCACCAGATACAGATTGGGAAACTGAGAGAAAAGAAAAGTACTGCCAAGTGCAAGAATGCGTAGAGAGAAGTTTAGCACAAGCCAGACAAAAGCAAGAAAGAGACTTTAACCAAAATGCTCCCTTGTCCCTTGTCACCAGGTGAACAAGTGCTCAAACATAAAAGGAGATTACACAAACTTGATGACCAGTGGGAAGCAGAACCTTACTCTATTCTACTTTCCAACTTTGACAACACGAAAGTCTGCCTTATCAGCAAAGATGGAGGAGAAACATCGACGGCAGTGTCCAGAGACCATCTCAAAATATGCCCTGATAAACTGAGAAACAGAGAAACAGACCCAGGAATGTCTCCACTAGGGTTGAGCGAAACGGGTCGTTCATTTTCAAAAGTCGCCGACTTTTGGCAAAGTCGGGTTTCATGAAACCCGATCCGACCCCTGTGCGGGGTCGGCCATGCGGTACGCGACTTTCGCGCCAAAGTCGCGTTTCAATGACGCGAAAAGCGCCATTTCTCAGCCAATGAAGGTAAACGCAGAGTGTGGGCAGCGTGATGACATAGGTCCCGGTCCCCACCATCTTAGAGAAGGGCATTGCAGTGATTGGCTTGCTGTCTGCGGCGTCACAGGGGCTATAAAGGGGAGTTCCCGCCGACCGCCATGTTACTGCTGCTGATCTGAGCTTAGGGAGAGGTTGCTGCCGCTTCGTCAGAAGCAGGGATAGCGTTAGGCAGGGTCCATTAACCACCAAACCGCTTGTGCTGTAGCGATTTCCACTGCCCAACACCACCTTCGGTGTGCAGGGACAGTGGAAGCTACATTTTTTTTTTTTCCCCCTCAGCGCTGTAGCTCATTGGGCTGCCCTAGAAGGCTCCCTGATAGCTGCATTGCTGTGTGTACGCCGCTGTGCAAACCAACTGCTTTTTTCAAAGCACAAATCCTCTTGTTCCTTCCTTTCTGCACAGCTATCTTGTTTGTTTGTCCACACTTTTTATTTAATTTGTGCATCAGTCCACTCCTTATTGCTGCCTGCCATACCTGGCTGAGATTACTGCAGGGAGATAGTAATTGAAGGACACTCCCTGTTTTTTTTTTTTTTTGTGGGAGATTAAGATTGACATTTCTGCTAGAGTGCCATCTCTGTCTGTGCCATCTCTCACTCAGTGGGCCATAGAAAGCCTATTTATTTTTTTGCTTGATTTGGGTTATAAAATCTACCTGAAAAAATCACTACATCAATCAGTGGGAGAAAAATATTGGCCTCAGGGCTTGTGTGCCACTCCTGACTCCTGTGTGCATCATCACTCACTCAGTGGGCCATAGAAAGCCCATTTTTTTTTTTTTTTGCTTTATTTGGGTTCTAAATTCTACCTGAAAAAATCAATAAATCAATCAGTGGGAGATTAATATTGGCCTTTGGGCTTGTGTGCCAGTCCTAAGCGTGCCATCTCTCTCTCTCAGATAGTGGGCCATAGAAAGCCTATTTATTTATTTTTTTTTATTGGGTTTATAAATTTTCCCTGGAAAAAAAAAAAAAAGTGGGAGATTAATATTGGCCTCTGGGCTTGTGTGCCAGTCCTGAGCGTGCCATCTCTCTCACAAATAGTGGGCCATAGAAAGCCTATTTATTTTTTTTTTTTTGGTTTTATAAATTCTCCCTTAAAAAAAAAGGGAGATTAATATTGGCCTTTGGGCTTGTGTGCCAGTCCTAAGCGTGCCATCTCTCTCTGTCTCTCAGATAGTGGGCCATAGAAAGCCTATTTATTATTTTTTTAATTGGGTTTATAAATTTTCCCTGGAACAAAAAAAAAAAAGTGGGAGATAAATATTGGCCTCTGGGCTGGTGTGCCACTCCTGACTCCTGTGTGCGTCATCTCTCACTCAGTGGGCCATAGAAAGCCTTTTTTTGTTTTATTTGTTTTCTAAATTCTCCCTGAAAAAATCATTTTATTTTCTTTGGTTTCTAAATTCTTCCTGAAAAAATCATTTTATTCTATTTTTTTTTTTTTCCTAAAGTCTCCCTGAAAAAAAAACAAAAAAAAACAAATCAGTGGGAGATTAATATTGCCCTTTCTGCTTGTGTGCCAGTCTTGACTCCTGGGTGTGCCATCTCTCTCTCTCTCTCCAATTGTGGGCCATAGAAAGCCTATTATTTTTTTTAGCTTGATTTGGGTTCCAAAATCTACCTGAAAAAATCACTACATCAATCAGTGGGAGATAAATATTGGCCTCTGGGCTTGTGTGCCACTCCTGACTCCTGTGTGCGTCATCTCTCACTCAGTGGGCCATAGAAAGCCTTTTTTTGTTTTATTTGTTTTCTAAATTCTCCCTGAAAAAATCATTTTATTTTATTTGGTTTCTAAATTCTTCCTGAAAAAATCATTTTATTCTATTTTTTTTTTCCTAAAGTCTCCCTGAAAAAAACAAAAAAAAAACAAATCAGTGGGAGATTAATATTGCCCTTTCTGCTTGTGTGCCAGTCTTGACTCCTGGGTGTGCCATCTCTCTCTCTCTCTCCAATTGTGGGCCATAGAAAGCCTATTATTTTTTTTAGCTTGATTTGGGTTCCAAAATCTACCTGAAAAAATCAGTACATCAATCAGTGGGAGATAAATATTGGCCTCTGGGCTTGTGTGCCACTCCTGACTCCTGTGTGCGTCATCTCTCACTCAGTGGGCCATAGAAAGCCTTTTTTTGTTTTATTTGTTTTCTAAATTCTCCCTGAAAAAATCATTTTATTTTATTTGGTTTCTAAATTCTCCCTGAAAAAATCATTTTATTCTATTTTTTTTTTCCTAAAGTCTCCCTGAAAAAAACAAAAAAAAAACAAACAAATCAGTGGGAGATTAATATTGCCCTTTCTGCTTGTGTGCCAGTCTTGACTCCTGGGTGTGCCATCTCTCTCTCTCTCTCCAATTGTGGGCCATAGAAAGCCTATTATTTTTTTAGCTTGATTTGGGTTCCAAAATCTACCTGAAAAAATCACTACATCAATCAGTGGGAGATAAATATTGGCCTCTGGGCTTGTGTGCCACTCCTGACTCCTGTGTGCGTCATCTCTCACTCAGTGGACTATAGAAAGCCTTTTTTTGTTTTATTTGTTTTCTAAATTCTCCCTGAAAAAATCATTTTATTTTATTTGGTTTCTAAATTCTTCCTGAAAAAATCATTTTATTCTATTTTTTTTTTCCTAAAGTCTCCCTGAAAAAAACAAAACAAAAACAAATCAGTGGGAGATTAATATTGCCCTTTCTGCTTGTGTGCCAGTCTTGACTCCTGGGTGTGCCATCTCTCTCTCTCTCTCCAATTGTGGGCCATAGAAAGCCTATTATTTTTTTTAGCTTGATTTGGGTTCCAAAATCTACCTGAAAAAATCACTACATCAATCAGTGGGAGATAAATATTGGCCTCTGGGCTTGTGTGCCACTCCTGACTCCTGTGTGCGTCATCTCTCACTCAGTGGGCCATAGAAAGCCTTTTTTTGTTTTATTTGTTTTCTAAATTCTCCCTGAAAAAATCATTTTATTTTATTTGGTTTCTAAATTCTCCCTGAAAAAATCATTTTATTCTATTATTTTTTTTTCCTAAAGTCTCCCTTAAAAAAAAAAAAAAACAAATCAGTGGGAGATTAATATTTACATTTGTGCTTCAGTGACAGTCCTGCGTGTGTGGCATCTCTCTCATTTGTTGCCACCAACAACAGAGTGTGTAACATTGTGCCTGATTTTCGTTGTGGTCTTACTCACCTGTAAAGGGGTAGCTAAATCATACTGAAGTTATAGCTCACCGTGTAATTTGTGTGACAGCAACAAATACCGTTAGTTTGTTTACGTTTTTAAAACAATGAGGAAGTATGGTGGAAGAGGTCGTGGCCGGGGGCGTTCATTGTCAGCTGGTAATGAGGGTAGTGGTAGTGGTGGACCATCAGCTGGTCGTGGGAAAAAAAATATTTCACCTAAGTCTGGAGCTTTGGAGCCAGGTTCGTCGTCTGGCTACACAAGGCCTCGAACGCTCCCTTTTCTGGGAGTAGGAAAACCGCTTTTAAAGCCGGAGCAGCAAGAGCAAGTTTTGGCTTATCTTGCTGACTCAGCCTCTAGCTCCTTTGCCTCCTCTCGTGAAACTGGTAAATGTCAAAGCAGCGCGTCGTTAGTGGATGTTCACGGTCAGGGACAAGTCGCTTCCTTGTCCTCTTCAGCAAAAACAACAACAGAGAAGAATGCAGCAGGCGACACAACGGGTTACTCCATGGAGCTCTTTACACATACCGTCCCTGGCTTAGAAAGTGAAGCAGTTAACAGTCCATGCCCATTACAAGTTGAATCTGACATGGAGTGCACTGATGCACAGCCACAGCCAGACTACTATGCTGGTCCTTTGACTCAGACCACAACATTGCCCTCGCAGGGTGCTGATCAAGAATCAGACCCTGATGAGACTATGTTGCCCCATCACGAACGCTATACCACCGACCGACACGGTGACACAGACGAAGTTGCACACGAGCTACAAGAAGAGGTAATAGATGACCCAGTTCTTGACCCCGATTGGCAGCCATTGGGGGAACAGGGTGCAGGCGGCAGCAGTTCTGAAGCGGAGGAGGAGGGGCCGCAGCAGGCATCAACATCGCAACAGGTTCCATCTGCCGGGCCCGTATCTTGCCCAAAACGCGTGGCAAAGCCAAAACCTGATGGAGGACAGCGTGGCCATCCGGTTAAAGCTCAGTCTGCAATGCCTGAAAAGGTATCCGATGCTAGAAAGAGTGCAGTCTGGCATTTTTTTAAACAACATCCAATTGATCAGCGCAAAGTCATCTGTCAAAAATGTTCAACTACCTTAAGCAGAGGACAGAATCTGAAAAGTCTCAATACAAGTTGCATGCATAGACATTTAACCACCATGCATTTGCAAGCCTGGACTAACTACCAAACGTCCCTTAAGGTTGTAGCACCCTCGGCCAATGAAGCTAGTCAGCAACGCAACATCCCTTCCGGCAGTGTAGGGCCACCATTTTCCGCACCACCTGCAGTATCTGTGCAGGTTTCTTTGCCAGGCCAAAGCAGTCAGGGTCAGGGAATCACCAGATTCGTAGTAGGAAACACTGCATCTAGGGCACCGGTGGCAACAATACCATCTCCCACCGTCTCTCAGTCTGCCATGTCCACCGGCACCCCCGCTAGTTCCACGATCTCCAGCTCTCCAGTCCAGCTCACCCTACATGAGACTATAGTTAGAAAAAGGAAGTACTTAGCCTCGCATCCGCGTACACAGGGTTTGAACGCACACATAGCTAGACTAATCTCGTTAGAGATGATGCCCTACCGGTTAGTTGAAAGCGAAGCTTTCAAAGCCCTGATGGACTACGCTGTACCACGCTACGAGCTACCCAGTCGACACTTTTTACCAGAAAAGCCATCCTAGCCCTCCACCAGCATGTTAAAGAGCGCATCGTCCATGCACTCAGGCAATCTGTGAGCACAAAGGTGCACCTGACAACAGATGCATGGACCAGTAGGCATGGCCAGGGACGTTACGTGTCCATCACGGCACACTGGGTAAAAGTGGTGGATGCAGGGTCCACAGGGGACAGCAAGTTTGGGACAGTTCTGCCTAGCCCACGGTCTAGGAAACAATTGGCTGTAGCCGATCGCACCCCCTCCTCCTCCTCTTCGTCCTCCTGCAGAAGCGAGAGCTCGTCCACAGACCGCAGTCGCACAACCACTCCATCCGCAGCTGCCACTGTTGCACACCAGGTCTCCCATTATGGGGCAGCTACTGGCAAACGTCAGCAGGCTGTATTGGCTATGAAATGTTTGGGCGACAACAGACACACCGCGGAAGTTCTGTCCGAGTTCTTGCAGAAAGAAACGCAGTCGTGGCTGGGCACTGTAGATCTTGAGGCAGGCAAGGTAGTGAGTGATAACGGAAGGAATTTCATGGCTGCCATCTCCCTTTCCCAACTGAAACACATTCCTTGCCTGGCTCACACCTTAAACCTGGTGGTGCAGTGCTTCCTGAAAAGTTATCCGGGGTTAACCGACCTGCTCCTCAAAGTGCATGGACTTTGCTCACATATCCGCCGTTCGCCCGTACACTCCAGCCGTATGCAGACCTATCAGCGTTCTTTGAACCTTCCCCAGCATCGCCTAATCATAGACGTTGCAACAAGGTGGAACTCAACACTGCACATGCTTCAGAGACTGTGTGAACAGAGGCGGGCTGTTATGTTTTTGTGGGAGGATACACATACACGGGCAGGCAGTAGGATGGCAGACATGGAGTTGTCAGGTGTGCAGTGGTCGAAGATTCAAGACATGTGTCAAGTCCTTCAGTGTTTTGAGGAATGCACACGGCTGGTTAGTGCAGACAACGCCATAATAAGCATGAGCATCCCCCTAATGCGTCTGCTGATGCAAAGTTTGACGCACATAAAGGATCAGGCGTCTGCAGCTGAGGAAGAGGAAAGCCTTGATGACAGTCAGCCATTGTCTGGCCAGGGCAGTGTACAGGACGAGGTAGCGGGCGAAGAGGAGGAGGAGGACGAGGAGGATGATGGGGATGATTATATTTTTAATGAGGAAGCTTTTCCGGGGCCACTGGAAATTGGTGGCGCGGCAAGGCCGGGTTCTGGTTTTTGGAGGGACACAAGTGACGTGGATTTGCCTGAAACTGCCCCTCAACCAAGCACAACCGCAGATTTGAGAACTGGAACTTTGTCCCACATGGCGGATTATGCCTTACGTATCCTCAAAAGGGACACACGCATAACTAAAATGATGAATGATGACGATTACTGGTTGGCCTGACTCCTTGATCCTCGCTATAAAGGCAAATTGCAAAATATAATGCCACATGAGAACTTGGAACTAATATTAGCAACCAAACAATCAACTCTTGTTGACCGTTTGCTTCTGGCATTCCCTGCACACAGCGCCCATGATCGTTCTCACACGAGCTGCAGGGGCCAGCAGACCAGAGGAGTTAGAGGGGCAGAAATCAGAAGTGGCGTTGGCCAGAGGGGTTTTCTGACCAGGTTGTGGAGTGATTTTGCTATGACCGCAGACAGGACAGGTACTGCAGCATCAATTCAAAGTGACAGGAGACAACATTTGTCCAGTATGGTTGCAAACTATTTTTCATCCCTTATCGATGTTCTCCCTCAACCGTCATTCCCATTTGATTACTGGGCATCAAAATTAGACACCTGGCCAGAATTGGCAGAATATGCATTGCAGGAGCTTGCTTGCCCGGCAGCTAGTGTCCTATCAGAAAGAGTATTCAGTGCTGCAGGTTCAATACTAACGGAAAAAAGGACTCGTCTGGCTACCCAAAATGTAGATGATCTAACCTTCATTAAAATGAACCACAACTGGATTTCGAAATCTTTTGCCCCACCTTGCCCGGCTGACACCTAGCTTTCCTATGAAAAGGTCTTGCATGTGGACTATTCTGAATGCCTTTTCCAATCTCGTAATTTTCTGCACCTGATTGTCCAGCATACGACATGTTTACACCTCACTAAATGGCCAAACTCCCCACACGGGGCCGTGGTATCGACACTTGGCGACAGCACCCGTGAGAGTGCAGTTTGTCTGAAGAGGTGGGTGAGCCCGCTTTTGGTCGATGGCACTGCCACTGGGTCCCTCCTAGTACAATAAAGTGTCTCTGGCGGTGGTGGTGCGCACCCAACGTCAGACACACCGTTGTAATATGAGGGGCCCTGGGCCTGTACCGCCGGCCACAAGACAGTTTCCCCCCACCCCAGCTCAAACAGTGCTCTACCACTTGCAAAATTATCTCACAGCTCCACCAATGTTTAGTCTATGCGCTGACATCCTTCAATGCCTGCCACTGACAATACCATTGTATTGACATTTTTGTTATGTTAGGCCTTCGATGCCTGTCTGTGGTCACTCCTTCCACTAGGCCTCCACTGACCACACCACTGCTGCCCGTGTACCCCTGTAACCAATTTAAAATTGCCTACAGCCATGTGTTATTATTTTAGGCCTTCGATGCCTGTCTGCGGTCACTCCTTCCACTAGGCCTCCACTGACCACACCACTGCTGCCCGTGTACCCCTGGAACCAATTTAAAATTGCCTACAGCCATGTGTTATTATTTTAGGCCTTCGATGCCTGTCTGCGGTGACTCCTTCCACTAGGCCTCCACTGACCACACCACTGCTGCCCGTGTACCCCTGGAACCAATTTAAAATTGCCTACAGCCATGTGTTATTATTTTAGGCCTTCGATGCCTGTCTGCGGTCACTCCTTCCACTAGGCCTCCACTGACCACACCACTGCTGCCCGTGTACCCCTGGAACCAATTTAAAATTGCCTACAGCCATGTGTTATTATTTTAGGCCTTCGATGCCTGTCTGCGGTCACTCCTTCCACTAGGCCTCCACTGACCACACCACTGCTGCCCGTGTACCCCTGTAACCAATTTAAAATTGCCTACAGCCATGTGTTATTATTTTAGGCCTTCGATGCCTGTCTGCGGTCACTCCTTCCACTAGGCCTCCACTGACCACACCACTGCTGCCCGTGTACCCCTGGAACCAATTTAAAATTGCCTACAGCCATGTGTTATTATTTTAGGCCTTCGATGCCTGTTTGTGGTCACTCCTTCCACTAGGCCTCCACTGACCACACCACTGCTGCCCGTGTACCCCTGGAACCAATTTAAAATTGCCTACAGCCATGTGTTATTATTTTAGGCCTTCGATGCCTGTCTGCGGTCACTCCTTCCACTAGGCCTCCACTGACCACACCACTGCTGCCCGTGTACCCCTGTAACCAATTTAAAATTGCCTACAGCCATGTGTTATTATTTTAGGCCTTCGATGCCTGTCTGCGGTCACTCCTTCCACTAGGCCTCCACTGACCACACCACTGCTGCCCGTGTACCCCTGTAACCAATTTAAAATTGCCTACAGCCATGTGTTATTATTTTAGGCCTTCGATGCCTGTCTGCGGTGACTCCTTCCACTAGGCCTCCACTGAACACACCACTGCTGCCCGTGTACCCCTGGAACCAATTTAAAATTGCCTACAGCCATGTGTTATTATTTTAGGCCTTCGATGCCTGTCTGCGGTCACTCCTTCCACTAGGCCTCCACTGACCACACCACTGCTGCCCGTGTACCCCTGGAACCAATTTAAAATTGCCTACAGCCATGTGTTATTATTTTAGGCCTTCGATGCCTGTCTGCGGTCACTCCTTCCACTAGGCCTCCACTGACCACACCACTGCTGCCCGTGTACCTCTGGAACCAACATCAGAAAATATAAAAATAAGTATTTTGCTTATAAAAAAGAAAATACTGGAGAGATATCAAATGCAGACATTTTAACATTAAAAACAAACACATACAACAAAAATCTGGTACAGTACTAAAAATGGCCACCAGCTACAATAACTTTCTCCTGCAAGTAGTTAACTGAAAGGTTTTTTCAATTTTAAACACAGATATGGCATCCACCGAGTGTTGTCCTGTCGCGTCTTCTTTATATTATTGCCAAGAAGATGCAAAACAATGAAAATAATAAAATCATTATTTACCAAAAAAATAGAGTAAGTCAAAACCACATTGCAAATAAACATTCATTACAAATAAAGAAGCAGGGCGCGTCCGAGGGTGAGTATATACCTAATAAGAATATAATCACCCTCGAACGCGCCCTGCTTCTTTCCGACAGCCTTCCTTCCTAAGAATCAGCCCTTCCGTGGTGTAGAGAGAGGGTTTGTTACACTCCAAGGTGTTCCCCAGGTTGCCTTTCCTGAGCTTCGATCTTCCGGCTCTCGTTTAGTAGTTGTTGGAAACTACGCTGCATTGGGCCTACAAATTGGGTATGGGGTGTAGAGAGATGGTGTGTTCCACTCCAAGGTGTTCCCCAGGTTGCCTTTCCTGAGCTTCGATCTTCTGGCTCTCGTTTAGTAGTTGTTGGAAACTACGCTGCATTAGGCCTACAAATTGGGTATGGGGTGTAGAGAGATGGTGTGTTCCACTGTAGAGAGATGGTGTGTTCCACTCCAAGGTGTTCCCCAGGTTTCCTCTCCATTGCTTCGATCTTCCGGCTCTCGTTTAGTAGTTGTTGGAAACTACGCTGCATTAGGCCTACAAATTGGGTATGGGGTGTAGAGAGATGGTGTGTTACACTCCAAGGTGTTCCCCAGGTTTCCTCTCCATTGCTTCGATCTTCCGGTTCTCGTTTAGTAGTTGTTGGAAACTACGCTGCATTAGGCCTACAAATTGGGTATGGGGTGTAGAGAGATGGTGTGTTACACTCCAAGGTGTTCCCCAGGTTTCCTCTCCATTGCTTCGATCTTCCGGCTCTCGTTTAGTAGTTGTTGGAAACTACGCTGCATTGGGCCTACAAATTGGGTATGGGGTGTAGAGAGATGGTGTGTTCCACTCCAAGGTGTTCTCCAGGTTGCCTTTCCTGAGCTTCGATCTTCCGGCTCTCGTTTAGTAGTTGTTGGAAACTACGCTGCATTAGGCCTACAAATTGGGTATGGGGTGTAGAGAGATGGTGTGTTACACTCCAAGGTGTTCCCCAGGTTTCCTCTCCATTGCTTCGATCTTCCGGCTCTCGTTTAGTAGTTGTTGGAAACTACGCTGCATTAGGCCTACAAATTGGGTATGGGGTGTAGAGAGATGGTGTGTTCCACTGTAGAGAGATGGTGTGTTCCACTCCAAGGTGTTCCCCAGGTTTCCTCGCCAATGCTTCGATCATCATGCTCTCGTTTAGTAGTTGTTGGAAACAACGCTGCATTAGGCCTACAAATTGGGTATGGGGTGTAGAGAGATGGTGTGTTCCACTCCAAGGTGTTCTCCAGGTTGCCTTTCCTGAACTTCTATCTTCAGGCTCTCATTAAATTGTGGTTAAACGGAACAACTGCATTTGGCGTACTAGTTGGTTTGGGGCCTACTATCGGTGTCTGCCGCTCCTTGCTGTTCTCCTGGTTTCCTGTCCTGAAATTCCGTTTTCAGGCGCTCGTTAAGTAGTTGTTAATGTTAGACTGCATTTGGCCTACTAGTTGGGTTGGGGACTACTATCGGTGTCTGCCACTCCTTGCTGTTCTCCTCCACTGAACAAAGCTGTGCCGCCTGTTTACTACTGTTGCCAATTTTGAACTGCATTTCGACTACTTACTGATTTGGGCCTACTCTCTGTGTCAGCCTCTCATTCCAGTTGTCCTCCACTGCAATGCCCCCTGATTAGTCCTGTGTTACCAATTTTGAACTGCATTTAGCCCACTTTATTCTTTGGGCCTATATCTGTGTTTCCTCCTCATCCTGCCCATTGCCCAGCCAGTGATAGATGAGTCTGCTGGTACATTGACCCATAGCGCAACATTTCCCGTGCACGCTACACTGCAAGATTGTGACCCTGCTGAAAGTCAGGTCCCCCTTCCCGCATACCATACCACCTTACACGGGGACAAACAGGAAGGTGCAGATGAAAGTGCAGGCTCCTTCATCAGGTGGGGGGAGGAATACTAGTTGGCGACGTCACTGGCACAGGGCCTCTCATGGTACGCAAAAGTGTTGCTGCCGGTGGGAGGCGCCCCCGCCGTGCAAACACACCGCTGTACTTTGAGGGGCCCTGTGCCAGTGCCAATGCCAACGAGTGGGCCCCCCCTGCTTGCTCAGGTTCACAGCACTTGCAAAGTTGAAATACTTACCTCTCCCTGCTCCACTGCCGTGACGTGGTCCAGATTTCCTGGGCCCACTAATTACTTGAACCAGCCCTACCCACCACAACTTTAGCCAAATGACCCCCAATTTCAAATGCCTTCCAATTATTATAAGGTAAATTACGCTTGACAAGCTTCATTAAGAAGAATGGATGGTTTTGACATTAAAATGGGCACTCTAGGTGTTTTCCTGGCCCCCACTCACTGCCGACTATGCTGCCCCATTGACTTGCATTGGGTTTCGTGTTTCGGTCGATCCCGACTTTACGTCATAATCGGCCGATTTCACTCGACCCGACTTTTGAGATAGTCGGGTTTCGCGAAACTCGGCTCGACTCTAAAAAGGTCAAGGTCGCTCAACTCTAGTCTCCACCCATGGAACCAGAGGAGAAGAAGATTCGCACTGTTCTTGGAGATTTTCCTCAGTCTTGGACTCAAGTACATCAGGCCATCGTGATACCTGTCTTGACTTTTCCCCAGCTGGAAATACCAGAACAAAATGTGATTCCAGACCATCCTGAACCAGAAGAGACTCTGCCCCAATAGGTTCAAGCAGCAAATGTCACCCAAGCAGTGGAACCAGAAAATCCACCCTCTGCTATTGGTGAATCTGTTAGAACTATGGTGAATCTAAGAAGCCGCAGACTCTTGCCCAATTTGCCTACACAATGCAGGCCTACAGATAGTACACACACTAGTGGGTCCACTACAGTAGCAGCAGTTCTCAATAATATCACTTACAGGTGATGGGGAAGATCCAAGAGGAAGAAATGTCCTGGACGGACTTGTTCCCCCAGTGGCTCCTATTACAGGACCGCGCTAGTATCAGGAGCTCTGCACCACCGGCCGCTCTGTCACATGGTATTACAGGCAGATGGCATGGTGGGGGGCCGGAGGGTATACACGGGGGCAATGTGGGTGAAGCAAAAAATTGAATTCAATGATTTAGGTGTATGTAAGAATACTTTTTTCCATAATGCATATACTGAGTCAATAAGTATGGAGTTCTGTATCTGACAAGAGTGGCAGTGAGCAAACACATGGAACCAGTGGACATCTAGTCTTGAGCCTTCATCGGAGCCACAGGTTGGATGGATCCTTCGATGAATAAATCCGACAGAAGACTAAGACTTCATGTCAAGACTTCATGTTTTTCACTATATAATCGGGGATACGTCACTCAGGCTCTCATTGCAATAACACCATGTGCCGTTTTGTGCTTTTATTTTAATGTGTCCATCTGGACAGAATCGTCAGAAGTAGCCAATAACGCATTCTTATTCCAACTGGACAAGATATTGCCGGGAACGATGAGCGGCACAAAATAACATTTCACCTGATGAACGAGCAAAATCTTTAGCTCATTCATCGAGTGATCAGCAGCCCGAGAGCACTGAAAGATTATGGGGAAATGAGCGATCTTAATAAGATCCGAGCACAAATCCTTCAGTGTACATGCTCCTTAATTACTAGGACCCTTATTAATTCTGACAACAGGGTCGTGGGGGTTTGATAATAAACTTTCTCCCGTTCATAGAGCATCAATGGTGAAAACTAAAAACTGGGATCTGCAAGTCGCCACCTTGTAGGATTCTTCATTGTAAAGTCCTGTGAAATATGTTGATGCCATATTAGTAAAATTATAATTATTCCATCCCCTTTAAGATCCATAGTGTGATCCATTATGATGGGGCCATGCTGCATGGTCAGTCACAGCTGAATGTTTTGGCAAATAGTCAAGTCTGGCTGCAACATTCCTTAGTTTTAGTGATAAAAGGGCGTCCAAGGGACTGGACACCCTCCGATCATAGTCTATGAATTTTGCCTAAAAACCCACTTAAAGAGGACTTTTTACCAAGTCGAAATTGGCTAGGTTTTCCTCTTATTATTCCACAAAAAAAGAAAAAGAATAGAGAGCACTCACCGGTAGTGAAACGTCAGATTTATTCGGACAAAAACATACAGAACGCAGGGAGGGTGGTGAATGCACACGGACGATGGCCGTTTCGTGCCAAATGCACTTCAACTGGTCCTGTTGAAGTGCATTTGGCCCGAAACGGCTGTCGTGAGTGCTCTCTATTCTTTTTCTTTTTTTGTGGATTTATATGCACTGTTGCAAGAGGAGCACCCCGGCAAGTGATACTTTTCAATAAGGCTATGTACGGCAATGCGGTGTAGTGGAGGAGGTTCATTAGGGTCTAACGAATAACAGCGATGCGGATGTTTTCCTGCTTTTTTCTTATATTGTGGACTTTCCTCTTATTATTACTCTCATAATTCCATATTTTTTTCTTGCCTTATGGTTACAGAGATGTGAAACTTTATATTTTGTGCTAGTTTTTCTGGTCTTTAACAAAGGGGGTGGCTCACACAATCATATAGAAGATCATAAAGACACGCCCCAGTTAGCCACTCCCCCAAAGACCATTAAAATTAGAATTAAATTTAAAAAAAGGCTAATATTTGTGAAACAGTATAGCGGATTTAAGAAAAATTGAGACATCCATATGAGCAAAAACTGGTCAATTTTGACTTGGTTACAAGTCCACTTTAAATAGTCGATTCACCTTCATTTTACCCCAGATGCCCTTTTTTTACAATAGATAACAGATGGTTGTGCACAATCTGCAGCGATTACCTACTACCACACAAGACCAGAGCTGTCCATCACGCTGCGGTCCGGCCCACGCTGAGCTGTTTTTACTTTACTACTATATTATCTCATGCATTTTTTATGGACGACCTCTTTAAAACAAGCGATAATTGCAGTAGGGCATCAATCTCACGCTCTGGCACATAACTGCGGATTAGTGCACCTGTTATCAGGTTGGATTTTACCAAATTAAAGAGTTTCCAAGCGGCTGCTCGTTTTTAGCGGGGGGGAAAAAAAAAAGAAAGGCTTTCCACTCCATGACAAATATACTATAATAGATCTTCCAATCAATTAACAAGATGGCACAGAGCCGGATTTCATTGCCCGTGCTGAGATTAATTTAAAACTCAGAGTTTGTCATGCTTCAATCAACAAAAGCACTTCATAGGAGGTGGAATATAAAAAGGCAAAAAAAAAGAAAAACGAAAAAACAAAAAAAAATGCATTAGCATGAAAGAGCCGTGATAGGTTTCACACTGTGATCACTTGGATGTGTAAAGCTTTCATAGACACACACACATATTCCATTTTCTTCTATATTGTAATCTCAGTGATACATTATTCATGTACACATTCTACAGCCGCCGAGCCGGCCGGCTAGCGATCTAATGACGGCTACGAAGACTGGAATACTTAACAATACTTAACATTGGGGTTATCCAATGTTCCCTACATTAAAGCTGGGAAGAATGCTATATCATAGGTAGGGATTAGCCGTACACCGGTTTAATTCACCTGTTCAGCTCAGCAGTTGAGTTTCCGCATAATGCAAAAGCTGCAAAACTGAGGACTGTAGTTCGTAAAAGTTGTGATGGTATCGAAAAGTTCTCGAGAACTTTCTGGAAACTGCTAAGTCCTTCAATGTCAGGCCTATAAATGGAGCCATCTCCATAATATTGAGGATATTCCTTCTATTAATAGAACAAGTGATGAGCGAACGTGCTGGGATAAGGTGTTATCAGGCTGCGGGTACCAACCGAATAACTGAGGTGTGCTCGAGTAGTATGTTCGAGTCCCCGCGCATGTTAGTCTCACGGCTGTTCGACATATGTAGAGTGCCTATCAAACTGTTGAACAGCCATGAGACATGAAGGCGCAGGGACTAGAACCTATTTTTCGAGCATGTCGAATTCACTTGGTTAGCACCCGAGCATGCTCCCATAACACTTTATCCGAGCTCATTCGCTCATCACTAAATAGCAAAGGGTTCTTCACAGTTAGAGCATTAAGACTACACCAAATAATTACAGATTCGACATCAGCAATTAAAAATCGTCTGGATGCTTTATTTTTGGATGCTTTTCGAATAACCAATGATATTGTGCTCATAAATAATGTAACAATAAAAAATGTAAAATTGGCCGAATAAGGTTAAGCTTGATGGACCTATGACTTTTTTTCAATCTTCGTAGCTATGTAAGATGATATAACATGTATCGAGTTCTCACAAAAGTGAAGCAGCTCTTTTTTCCTCTCTCGTAGAAGGAAGTCCAAGCAGGATCTCAATCGACATCGACTAACTGAATTACATCCCTCTACAATACCTTGTCTCTCTTTGTCCTCAAGCCATGGCATTTATTGACATGGCCTGGGAATTTTTATATCACTTTCATCCGCTAATGACCCATGATGTACATTCTTGACACAATTTTCACAGAGCTGTATGGAGCAGGCTCAGGGGTTGAGCCCGATCTATACCTGGTAGATACATAAAAAGGGGGGGCATCGGTAAGGGAAGCAATCGATCTAAGCCTGACCTTAATTATGGTAGTGGCATGTATGCAACTTTTTTAAGGGGGTTGTCCAGAACTATGATGTTGAAGACTACTGATTGGCTATTGGCAAATCCTACGGTCAAAGGAAATAAGCCGTGGGCAAGACCTGTGGTTATATTTTCTTCTGGCAGCCACGGGACCTTAGGAGCTGATCGGTTCAGGCCTTGTGTATTAGATATAAATTACATCCTAAGGCTTATGAGGTCACAAGAGCTTATGTTCTCTGATTCGAGAGATTCGGGACGAATACGCAAATCAGTCTCTGATCAGAATGTGATCCAATTCTCTCAGATGAGGAGAAGGTGGGGAAATTCTCCATTCTGTGACTTGGTGGAAATCGGACCACACTCATCCGAGGGCAGTGAAATGTTTTCCACCGACTCATTAACTTGCATGGCTGAGTGCGAACTGAATATTGCATCAAAGTCGGGCATGCAGAGATTTTTTTTTTACCCTCCAGACCTTCTCTGTCTGAGGAGCAGATTGGACATGTGCAAGGCTCTATAGAATAACATTGGTCTGGGTGCGATTCGTTGTTTTATTGGATCGTACTTAGACCGATGATAAGGTCATGTTCACAAGCCCTAAAGATAAGTAACTTTTATCTTAGACCTTGACCAACCCTTTACTCCCTTAACTTGTGTCAATCATGAGCTCACCATCATAAACGATGAAAATGCAAAACTCTACAAAAAAAAACTTTGCCAGAGTTGTGTTTTCTCAGCACGAATCTTTAAAGCTGACTGAGCCGGCGAAAGTGAAATCATGCAGATGTGCAGGAGGGAGCGGATACATCAGTAGAGATATTAAGCGAGCAGATGAAAATCGCAAAATGCCATGTTTGCCTCCATCCTTAAAATAAGCTGTCAAGATACTGTGAACGTCACCAGTGTTACATTCTAAACCATCAATGTGAAGATTGTTTCTCGTCTCCCCGGCGCTTACAAGGTTATGTCTGTTATAAGCCGACCACAGATTCCATTGTTCTTTTCACTTTTGCCTTTCCAATCTCCTCCCTTCGCGGAGAGACAATCTGTCATCACCAATGTCTTCATTCCAACAGCTATAATCATCACTCGGAGCAAATATCTTTACAGAAAGCAGTTACTAGAAGTGTAATGAGAATCTGTCTATAAATGCCGCTCTCTCTCTTTTGTTAAAAAACATCACCTGTAAATATGAGCCCTTGAGTCGTCCTCTTCTTCGAAGTTTTAACAGTTTGCGCTCAGACACATTTTGATTATTTGTCAATGATGTCTAGTCTGATGGAAATTCAATTTGGCCAGGAAATTCAAGCTATATCACATTTTATTTCAAAGTGAATCTCCAGATCTTAGAACATAATAAACATATGTAAAAGAAAAAAAAATATTCTCAACCAATCCTCACCTGTCGCTCCGGTTTGGTCATCTTCTTTGTTGCCGTCACTGGGGCAGCTTTCAATGGGATGTCTTCAGCATCTACTGTGGCCCGTCGTTATGACACTGTGTGACATCATGACATTTTCAAGTGTAAACAAGATGCCATTTCTTAATACATGGCCCAACCTTGCTTTGGTTCAATCATCCTCTTCGTTCCCTTCACTGACGTAGTCTTCCCTGGGCCATCTTCTGCACCTTCCAGCGCCCAGGATCTCCGGCATCTCTTGGTTCCCACCATCTTTTGCTCTTCCTTTGTTTCTTAATACCAGCAAGAGATGCCATGTCCTTGAAGACGCTGAAGGTTCTGGGTATCAGAAGATGTCAAAAATTGCCCCAATGAAGAGACAAAAGGTGACAAGTGAGAGCCAAGTGAGTATTATATTTTTAGTCATTTTACAAACCCATTCTGAACATTTTTAATCCAGGCAACAAGGCAATCATCTGCTGGATTTGCATGAATTGAACCAAAAAGAACCTCAGATTCTGTCGAATCCGCCTTATTTCTATACAAGGTGAATTTGATTGTCTTTGAAGTGTTTCTCTCATCTCCTCTGTTCATGTTTCAAAACCATATTAACAACCAATATACTGTAGCCACCATTCATTGCAATTTGCTAGTTTTTCTTTGGGAATGCAGATATACCATAGAAGGTGCACTTGTATCAACTATGGTCTCGTAGTGCTCAAAAATGTCCAGTTGTTTTGTGAATATGGATAGACCCAACCCAGTGTGCATTCAGAAACTTATGAAAGTTGTCGGGGGCTCACATCCCACTTCCATATATTGGACAAGTAGCCACAAGGTCCAAGGTTGTTGGTCTTCGGGCACATGCCTCATGTGTCTTCCCTATGATTTCATCCTAGTTAGGGCCTAATTTACAGGAGATTATGAAAAGCAGGAATATATGGAGGCATATATGATTTCATTTCAAAAACAGCCTAACTCATTCTAAAGTGAAAAAGAAAAAAAAACAAAGTACCGAATACTTATCTTACTAATTCCCAACCTCTTCCAGTCACCAGCCGGTCTCTATGCTTCCTCTTCATTCAAGATAAACATGTGTCCACCACAATTAATCACTGTCCAGAGTGTCACCACTGTAACCTGTGATTGGCTGCAGCAGTCACATGTCCACAGCACAGGAACAAGATGCACAGAGACCGGCAAGGTGTCGGGCAGTACCTAAAAAAGAGCGATGGGGTTCGGTAAGTTGATAATACTTTACTACATTAGAGCAATTTTTTTTAATTAGTGGTAAACAACACCTTTAGGGGTCTTGAAAAAGCTCTGAAACCTTCTGTTCTGCTGTTCTGCTAAAAAGATAACCAAGGCTCAAAACAAACAAGCATTAATTTAGGATAGAATGAAGGTGGGCATAAATATCCCATGATCTGTGAATTAATCCCTACATGACATCCACCGTATATGTCCATGCTGTGGCATCCCTACATGACATCCACCGTATATGTACATGCTGTGGCATCCCTACATGACATCCACCATATATGTACATGCTGTGGCATCCCTACATGACATCCACCGTATATGTACATGCTGTGGCATCCCTACATGACATCCACCGTATATGTACATGCTGTGACATCCCTACATGACATTCACCATATATGTGCATGCTGTGGCATCCCTATATGACATCCACCGTATATGTACATGCTGTGACATCCCTACATGACATTCACCATATATGTACATGCTGTGGCATCCCTACATGACATCCACCATATATGTACATGCTGTGGCATCCCTACATGACATCCACCGTATATGTACATGCTGTGGCATCCCTACATGACATCCACCGTATATGTCCATGCTGTGGCATCCCTACACGACATCCACCGTATATGTCCATGCTGTGGCATCCCTACATGACATCCACCATATATGTACATGCTGTGGCATCCCTACATGACATCCACCGTATATGTCCATGCTGTGGCATCCCTACATGACATCCACCGTATATGTACATGCTGTGGCATCCCTACATGACATCCACCATATATGTACATGCTGTGGCATCCCTACATGACATCCACCGTATATGTACATGCTGTGGCATCCCTACATGACATTCACCGTATATATGTACATGCTGTGGCATCCCTACATGACATCCACCATATATATGTACATGCTGTGGCATCCCTACATGACATCCACCGTACATGTACATGCTGTGGCATCCCTATATGACATTCACCACATATGTACATGCTGTGGCATCCCTATATGACATTCACCATATATGTACATGCTGTGGCATCCCTACATGACATCCACCGTATATGTACATGCTGTGGCATCCCTACATGACATCCACCGTATATGTACATGTTGTGGCATCCCTATATGACATTCACCACATATGTACATGCTGTGGCATCCCTACATGACATCCACCGTATATGTACATGCTGTGGCATCCCTATATGACATTCACCACATATATACATGCTGTGGCATCCCTATATGACATTCACCATATATGCACATGCTGTGGCATCCCTACATGACATCCACTGTATATGTACATGCTGTGGCATCCCTACATGACATCCACCGTATATGTACATGCTGTGGCATCCCCACATGAAATCCACCGTATATGTACATGCTGTGGCATCCCTACATGACATCCACCGTATATGTACATGCTGTGGCATCCCTACTTGACATCCACTGTATATGTACATGCTGTGGCATCCCTACATGACATCCATCGTATATGTACATGCTGTGGCATCCCTACATGACATCCACTGTATATGTACATGCTGTGGCATCCCTACATGACATCCACCGTATATGTACATGCTGTGGCATCCCTACATGACATCCACTGTATATGTACATGCTGTGGCATCCCTACATGACATCCATCGTATATGTACATGCTGTGGCATCCCTACATGACATCCACCGTATATGTACATGCTGTGGCATCCCTACATGACATCCACAAAATATGTACATGCTGTGGCATCGCTACATGACATTCACCATATATGTACATGCTGTGGCATCCCTACACGACATCCACCGTATATGTACATGCTGTGGCATCCCTACATGACATCCACAAAATATGTACATGCTGTGGCATCCCTACATGACATTCACCATATATGTACATGCTGTGGGATCCCTACATGACATCCACAAAATATGTACATGCTGTGGCATCCCTACATGACATTCACCGCATATGTACATGCTGTGGCATCCCTACATGACATCCACTGTATATGTACATGCTGTGGCATCCCTACATGACATCCACCGTATATGTACATGCTGTGACATCCCTACATGACATCCACCGTATATGTACATGCTGTGGCATCCCTACATGACATCCACCGTATATGCACATGCTGTGGCATCCCTACATGACATCCACCGTATATGTACATGTTGTGGCATCCCTACATGACATCCACCGAATATGTACATGCTGTGGCATCCCTACATGACATCCACTGTATATGTACATGCTGTGGCATCCCTACATGACATCCACCATATATGTACATGCTGTGGCATCCCTACATGACATCCACCGAATATGTACATGCTGTGGCATCCCTACATGACATTCACAGCATATATACATTATCACGCCGTTCTGTCTGTTTCTGGTTTTCGGCGTGACAACGCATATGTTTGCTTTAACCCTTTACTCTTTTCCCCCTAATTTGAGCAGGGATACTGTTGGCTGCTACCTGGATGGAGCCTTCTCAGTTCCCTGCTTTGCTGCGCAGTCGTACATGGGTGTTTAGGTATTTGCCCTTCTGCATACCTTTCTCATGTGCGGTCGGTCCCTGGTTGTTGCTGTGAAGCTGTCCGCAGGTTGTGAGGTCATTTGCAGCTGGTGCATGACTTTCCACATGGGTCAGTACTTGCAGTTTCAGTCAGGTGCCCTGAGCCTCAGATCCTGCACAGTGTGTGCTGAAATGGTTTCTGTTTGTGCTTAGGGCATGCGTGGCCACACCTCCCCTGCTTTTATCATGGTGAGGGTGTGTACTTGAAATGCTGTCTCCAGCCAATTGCTGAGGGGAAGCTCCTATATAAAGTTCCCCTGCCCTATGGGTGGGGCCTGAGCTACACTTACAAAGCTCCTGAACTTTGCTATGTGTGTTTGTGTTCCTGCACTTCTCCTGTCTATGTTATGGTACCAAAGTCCTTGACTTGATTCCTGTTCTGGCGCCTGTCCAGGAGGCGGTATATCCAGGCCCGAATCCTTGATCTTGTACCTGTCCTGTACCTGAACCTGTCGGAACTGTGTCTTCTGTAATTATGTTCCTGGAATCCCTCTGCATCTGGAGCCTCTTCCAGTGACTTTGAGTCTCTTGAAACTGGTGTTTCTGCTGAGCATCTACTACTCTGTGATCTGACTACCATGCAGTGTTAAGCCCATCTGGCTCATGTCCAGTATGGCGGTGTTTGCACCATCACGCTTGAGTTCCTTCCTAGTTCCGATGCCCGGAGCCTGACGACCGCAGTCTGGAACCTGATGACCGCTGTCTGGAGCTTGTAGCCTGATGGCTCCGGTGGTGCCTGTTGGTCTTGTTGGATGTCCGGAACCGAACGACTCCTGTCTGATGTCTGTCGGTGACTCTGGGTCCAGATGTCATGATGTCCTGTCTGTACCCTGATGTCCTGCCTGTGTCTTGATGACCTCATGGATCCTGATTTCCTGATATCCTGTCTGTTCCCTGATGTCCTGATGTCCTTCCTGTGTCTGATGTCCTGATTTAACCTGATTACCTGGGCTGCCACGTCAGTGTCCCAGCTGATGTCCTGGGCTGCCACGCCAGTGTCCCAGATGTCTGTCCAGTGTCCCTGTGTCCTAATGTCCTGTCTGTATCCTGATGTCTTGCTTGCACCCTGATGTCCTCATGTACCCTGATGTCCTGCCTGGGCCCTGATGTTCTGCCTATGTGTGCCTCGGTGATCCGTTGGTGCCTTGGGGTCCATTGGGTGATACCCTTCTGAGATGTGGAATCGGGAGCCTGACATCGTCATGTTTTGTTTATGTACTGTGTGACTTTACTTTAGTAAACTTTACTTTCTCTATACCTGAAGTATCGGTGTAATCGGTCCCCCTCTGCGGTTTAAAGGGTCCATATTGCGTCCCGGAGGACACGCGCCCCACGCCTTCTGAGGTTGGTCGGCTTGGGGGCGTCTATGGGCTGGGCCACATCTGCGTCTGCAGCTGATCGTGACATACATGCTGTGGTATCCCTACATGACATCCACCGTATATGTACATGCTGTGGCATCCCTACATGACATCCACCGTATATGTGCATGCTGTGGCATCCCTACATGACATCCACCATATATGTACATGCTGTGGCATCCCTACATGACATCCACCGTATATGTGCATGCTGTGGCATCCCTACATGACATCCACCGTATATGTACATGCTGTGGCATCCCTACATGACATCCACCGTATATGTACATGCTGTGGCATCCCTACATGACATCCACCGTATATGTGCATGCTGTGGCATCCCTACATGACATCCACCATATATGTACATGCTGTGGCATCCCTACATGACATCCACCGTATATGTGCATGCTGTGGCATCCCTACATGACATCCACCGTATATGTACATGCTGTGGCATCCCTACATGACATCCACTGTATATGTGCATGCTGTGGCATCCCTACATGACATCAACCGTATATGTGCATGCTGTGGCATCCCTACATGACATCCACCGTATATGTACATGCTGTGGCATCCCTACATGACATCCACCGTATATGTGCATGCTGTGGCATCCCTACATGACATTCACCATATATGCACATGCTGTGGCATCCCTACATGACATCCACCATATATATGTACATGCTGTGGCATCCCTACATGACATCCACCGTATATGTGCATGCTGTGGCATCCCTACATGACATCCACCATATATGTACATGCTGTGGCATCCCTGCATGACATTCACCGTATATGTACATGCTGTGGCATCCCTACATGACATCCACCATATATGTACATGCTGTGGCATCCCTGCATGACATTCACCGTATATGTACATGCTGTGGCATCCCTGCATGACATTCACCGTATATGTACAGGCTGTGGCATCCCTACATGACATCCACCGTATATGTACATGCTGTGGCATCCCTACATGACATTCACCGTAGATGTACATGCTGTGGCATCCCTGCATGACATTCACCGTATATGTACATGCTGTGGCATCCCTACATGACATCCACCGTATATGTGCATGCTGTGGCATCCCTACATGACATCCACCGTATATGTACATGCTGTGGAATCCCTACATGACATTCACCGTATATGTACATGCTGTGGCATCCCTACATGACATCCACCGTATATGTGCATGCTGTGGCATCCCTACATGACATCCACCGTATATGTACATGCTGTGGCATCCCTACATGACATCCACCGTATATGTACATGCTGTGGCATCCCTACATGACATCCACCGTATATGTGCATGCTGTGGCATCCCTACATGACATCCACCGTATATGTACATGCTGTGGCATCCCTACATGACATCCACCATATATGTACATGCTGTGGCATCCCTACATGACATCCACCGTATATGTGCATGCTGTGGCATCCCTACATGACATCCACCGTATATGTACATGCTGTGGCATCCCTACATGACATCCACCATATATGTACATGCTGTGGCATCCCTACATGACATCCACCGTATATGTGCATGCTGTGGCATCCCTACATGACATCCACCGTATATGTACATGCTGTGGCATCCCTACATGACATCCACCATATATGTACATGCTGTGGCATCCCTACATGACATCCACCGTATATGTGCATGCTGTGGCATCCCTACATGACATCCACCGTATATGTACATGCTGTGGCATCCCTACATGACATCCACCGTATATGTACATGCTGTGGCATCCCTACATGACATCCACCGTATATGTGCATGCTGTGGCATCCCTACATGACATCCACCGTATATGTGCATGCTGTGGCATCCCTACATGACATCCACCGTATATGTACATGCTGTGGCATCCCTACATGACATCCACCATATATGTACATGCTGTGGCATCCCTACATGACATCCACCGTATATGTGCATGCTGTGGCATCCCTACATGACATCCACCATATATGTACATGCTGTGGCATCCCTACATGACATCCACCGTATATGTACATGCTGTGGCATCCCTACATGACATCCACCATATATGTACATGCTGTGGCATCCCTGCATGACATTCACCGTATATGTACATGCTGTGGCATCCCTACATGACATCCACCGTATATGTACATGCTGTGGCATCCCCACATGAAATCCACCGTATATGTACATGGTGTGGCATCCCTGCATGACATTCACCGTATATGTACATGCTGTGGCATCCCTACATGACATCCACCGTATATGTACATGCTGTGGCATCCCCACATGAAATCCACCGTATATGTACATGCTGTGGCATCCCTACATGACATCCACCATATATGTACATGCTGTGGCATCCCTACATGACATCCACCGTATATGTACATGCTGTGGCATCCCTGCATGACATTCACCGTATATGTACATGCTGTGGCATCCCTACATGACATCCACCGTATATGTACATGCTGTGGCATCCCTACATGACATCCACCGTATATGTACATGCTGTGGCATCCCTACATGACATCCACCGTATATGTACATGCTGTGGCATCCCTACATGACATTCACCGTAGATGTACATGCTGTGGCATCCCTGCATGACATTCACCGTATATGTACATGCTGTGGCATCCCTACATGACATCCACCGTATATGTACATGCTGTGGCATCCCTACATGACATTCACCGTAGATGTACATGCTGTAGCACTGCTGTATATAACACAAGCGATCAGATGATCACAGTTTCAAGTCCCCTATGGGGAGTAATGAAAGCAGTGAAAAATAGGAAAAAGTAAAACATGAGTTCAATTCACCGACCTTTTCCCCCATTATAACTAGAGATATTAAAAATAAATAATACACATATATGTGGTATAACCGCTTTCAGAAAAGTCCAATCTATCAAAATATTTAAAAAATTAACCCGATCGGTAAACACCATAAACAAAAAAAATCAGGAACGCCAAAATAATGTTGTTTTTTTTTATCTCTGCAGTTCCAGAAAAAACCCTGCAATAAGTGATCAAAATGTCACATCTGTTCCAAAATGGTATAAAAAGTCTCACCCCACAGAAAACTAGCCATCACATAACTCCATCAACCAAAATCAGCCAAAAAGTAAAGAAAGATGGATCTCGAAAAATGGTGACAAAATTCTCAATTTTTAATTTTTTTTGCAAACTGCTGTTTTTTTTCACCACCACTAAAATAGGAAAAAAAAACCTGGATATGTTTCATATTCCCACTATCCTACTGAAGACCTAAACAACAGATACAAAGTACCCAAAACACACCACTAAAAGAGATACATTAAAATAGGTCATTTTTTGTTAAAGATTCAATACATCTAATAAAAAAAATCCATAAATCACAAAATATGGACATGAAACATGTATGAGTAAACAATCAAAAAAGGAAAATACTCAAGTAAAATAAGTGGTGGGGTGGAATAGTAACCGTCTATAGGGTAGCAAGGTCACAATCCCATAAGTGGGTCAAAACCATAGAGTTGTATAAAACTCCCGTCCACGGTACCACAGACGTCCCGACGCGCATTTTGTGGCTGTGCTTTATCAAGGGGAATGTGAGTTTTGTTATTATCATAGTGAAGAGCAGAATCATGTTTCAAAGTCATTTTAGAGCAATATTTACACCATTAAAATATTAACTGGTCCTGGGCATGCTCCTGATGGGGCGGCGGATGGTCTCCTGAGGGATCTCCTCCCACACCTGGACTAAAGCATCAGCCAACTTCTGGACAGTCTGTAGTGTAATGTGATGCTAGTGGATGGTGTGAGACATGATGGCCCAGATGTGCTCAATCGGATTCAGGTCTGGGGATCGGGTGGGCCAGTCCATAGCTTCAATGCCTTCATCTTGCAGGAACTGCTGACACACTCCAGCCACATGAGGTCTGGCATTGTCCTGCATTAGGAGGAGCCCAGGGCCAACCACACCAGCATATGGTCTCACAAGGATCTGAGGATCTCATCTCAGTACCCAATGGCAGTCAGGCTACCTCTGGCGAGCACATGGAGGGCTGTGCGGCCCTCCAAAGAAATGCCACCCCACACCATTACTGACCCACTGCCAAACCGGTCATGCTGAAGGATGTTTCAGGCAGCAGATCGCTCTCCACGGCGTCTCCAGACTGTCACATCTGTCACATGTGCTCAGTGTGAACCTGTTTTCATCTGTGAAGAGCACAGGGCGCCAGTGGCAAATTTGCCAATCCTGGCGTTTTGTGGCAAATGCCAAGCGTCCTGCACGATGTTCGGCTGTGAGCACAACCCCATCTGTGAACGTCGGGTACTCAGACTATTCTCATGGAATCAGTTTCTAACTGTGTAGACACATGCACATTTGTGTCCTGCTGGAGGCCATTTTGCAGGGCTCCGGCAGTGCTCCACCTTGCACAAAGGCTGAGGTAGTGGTCCTGCTGCTGGGTTGTTGCCCTCCTACAGCCCCTTCCACATTTCCTGGTGTACTGTCCTGTCTCCTGGTAGCGCCTCCAGCCTCTGGACACTACGCTGATAGACACAGCAAATCTTGTTGCCACAGCTCGCATTGATGTGCCATCCTGGATGAGCTGCACTACCTGAGCCACTTGTGTGGGTTGTAGAGTCCATCTCATGCTACCACGAGTGTGAAAGCACAACCAACATTCAAAAGTGACCAAAACATCAGCCAGAAAGCATTGGTACTGAGATGTGGTCTGTGGTCCCCACCTGCAGAACCACTCCTTTATTGAAGGTGTCTTGATAATTGCCAATAATTCCCATCTGTTGTCTATTTCATTTGTACAACAGCATGTGAAATTGATTGTCAATCAGTGTTGCTTCCTAAGTGGACAGTTTGATTTCACAGAATTTTGATTTACTTGCAGTTAGATTCTGTTATTTAAATGTTCCTTTATTTTTTTCAGCAGTGTACTTACTCGGTTAGCAATTTGTTGGTTTCAGGAGGAATTGCATTGATGAGCCGTAGAAATATCCAATGATTTTTACCGATGTCATATGGAAAATTCCAGGGAAGCATTTCTGGTGAATTAGATGATAATTCTCCGTGTGATTCATTTAATGCGTCCATGACTTACAATGAAGTGGGTAGATAAACAGCGAGGGAATGGTCTGTAAACACGTCTGATGTGGATTTTATTCTCTGCAGCGGCCATTAGTTCTCATTACTAATGATTTACATACGGCCCCAGCAAAAAGGGACAAATGCAAACACTCATAAAAAAAGGCTAAATGTAATCTTAAAGGCAAAGTGGTCTAATTAGGGCAATCAGAAGAACATCAAAGGCTGACATTTATTCCCGTACAAAACTTGAAAATATATTCCTGCATTAAAGCGAACGAGCACGATGTAGATGGTCTCAACCCCCCACAAAAGGAAAACTGCTTTTGGCACACCATATGTCCAGAAACTATCACAATTCTCATGTTCTTCCATTTGTTATCTATCACTTTTTTCATAGATAGTTCTTCTTTATCATCATTCTACCAGCACTATAGGTACTGGAACTTAATTTCTCTCATTTCCCAGTATACATTGCTCCAACCAGTCTTGACTCTCTTGAACTGAAAGCCGACATCTCTGTGTGACAGACAGGAGAGCAGGAGCAGGCAGATAAAAAACAGCTTCTCTACTTATAGTGGACCTGCTTCCAGTTCTGTTGAGAGTCTCGTCTTCCTTTCCAGTTGGAAGACAAGACTCCCTGTCCTTCAGAGAGACACCAGCCCATTTTCTTTAAAGGGAACCTGTCACCCTGTTTTTGCAGTATGAGCTAAAAATAGCGGTCAATAGGGCCTGAGCTGTGCTTTACAATAATGCCGTTATTATCCTCTGATTCCCCACCTTTGCTGCCAAAATACCTTAGTAAACTTGCCGTTTTCGGCTGTCAATCACCCCGGTCCGGTCCGATGGGAATGGGATAATCTCAGATTCTCCCCACCTCCGGATTTTCACTAAGAAACTTCTTCCCGGCGTTGGGCCTGCGCATTATGCTTTGCCCAACTGTGGGCATAGCATACAGCACATCATTGTGCATGCGCCGGTTTTCACTGTAACCTGTGTGCCCCGGAAAAGTTTACCGGCTCCGGGACAACAGAATTTGCATATCCAGACTTCCAGGGCACAGAGGTTACAGTGAAAACCCGCGCATGCGCAATGATGTATTGTATACTTTGTCAACAGTTGGGCAATACATACTGCGCATGCGCTAGAGCCTAATGCACTGCGCAACTGCAAAAAATGAGCGCGATCTGTGCTATTCACAGATCGAGTTACGTCTGACATGCCGAGGAGCGGGGGGAGAGACAGCGATTTGGCAACTCCCATCGGACTGGACCGGGGTGATTGACAGCTGAAAATGGCGAGTTTACCAAGGTAAGTTGGCAGCAAAGGTGGGGAATCGGGATTATAAAGGCACTATTGTAAAGCACAGCTCAGGCCCTATTGAACCCTATTTTTAGCTCATATTGAAAAATGGGGTGACAGGTTCACTTTAATCTGTCTTGGTGTCTCTGCTGCTTGAAATGGATTAGACTTGACAACAGGTAGTGGACAAGTTACATAGAAGGGAGAAATAAGGGAGAAATAAAAAGAGCGGAACTTTAACCCTTACTGATATATGATGTAGTGGTGTCGTATGTCAGCTCCCTGACTTTAATGCTGGCTTGCAAGCTGAGCCCATATATTTACCGTCAGATGATAGCTGTTATCAGCCATCATGTGCCTTTAACAGCCGCGGGTGGAGCTGAGACCCCTGTGCCTGTCATGATGGTACTACAGCGAAACCCAGCCTGTAACTGGAGTTTATAGGAAACCGTGATTTTTTTCTATATACAGCAATGCATAAGTGATTGGATGATGACAGGTTCAAGTCCCTTAAGGGGACTAACAAATACAGTGAAAAAAAATGCTTTATAAAAAATAAAAAAATATAATTGCTCAAATTCCCCACCTTTTCCCCCATTAAAAATTAGGAAATAAAAATAAATAAATCAAACAATACTTGATTGTTATCACTGCGTTCGTAAATGTCTGATCCATATAAAGATAAATTTGATGGGTAAATAAAGTGAAAAGGAGAAAAGATCAAAGAGGCAAAATTGCGTTTTTTCAGCCACCGCAACAGCACAAAAAATTGTACGTACCCAAATGGGATATGAATAAAATCGATGGCTCAGGGCACAAAAAAATAAGCCCTCACATAGCTCCATATCCCAAAAATTGCAAACGTTATAGACCTAAGGGAAAGGGCAAAACAAGCGAAATTTTATTATTATTATAATTTTTTTTTTACAAATTTCTGAATTTTTTTCATCACTTAAATAAAACCAAAAACCATGCATGCTTGGTAATCGTACTGACCTGGGGAATCATATTGCTGGGTCATTTTTACCTTAATCTGAAAGCTGTAAATAAAAAAATGTCAAAAACCAATCGCGGAATTGCATTTTGTGTCCGCTATTTTGCCACACTTGAAATGATTCAGGTACATCACATGATAAAAGGATGGTGTCATCTAAATGGGCAAAAGACAAGACGTCACGTCATACAACTATGTAGATGAAAAAAATAAAAATATTGTAGCGCTTGGGATGGGAGGAGGAAAAAACTAAAGCAAAAACGTGGGAAAATTGCCCAGTTGGGAAGGGGTTAAAGTGATTTTTCAGGGACAGGAAAACGCCATTTCTATACGAAGCAATTTGCTGATTGTGTATGTGTCCAATTATCTATCAACCGAGATCAATTTGTCTGAAATCATTGAGGTTATTGGAGCATTTTTGTCATCAACATCTCCAGGTAGTCCAACGAAGACATGGCCGCTCTTGTAATAAGACTATGTATGACCTGTATGAGGTCAATAATCACCAAACAGCAGATCCGAGGTTTCATAACTGCTGCTTTGCTCCTAGGTGAGGCTTCCCAGGAATCATACCAATATAGTGACCTACACTTGGGACTTGCCGCTATTTGGGATCACTCGGTGTGTGATCTTTTGGGATCCCCACTGATCTGAAGAATGAAGGACCTTCAGCATCCAAACTTTAACCCTGCTGATCTCTTCGGTCTGTTGAGACCTATTTTGAACTTTGGTATTTTTGGCCGAATTTTAGGAGATTGAAGAAAATGCAATTTGATTTGAGCAAATTGATATCAAATATGCCAACTACCATATTACACAAAGCAGAAGATGTCATATGCCAGAAAAAAGATCACGTGACCTTCAGTACCACCTTGCAGCCATCATAGAACATAGTATAGCCCAGCCAATCATAAGGGAGCATGATAAGCCTGTATAAAAGCCAAGGCAGGGAATGCAGCAGCTTTGTGGTGAATCTGGATAGTGAAATGACCTCACAGCTCATAGCTTAGCCACAGAGATATAGAAAAAGATAAGGCTATGGTCTTGCTGGAGTGCCGAGTAATTTTGGACACTAAAGGAGCGGGGAGGAGCACCAATTAAATGCCCATTCGGGAGAGGAACAGGTTAGACGTGAAGAGTGAACTGGTGAATATAGATACATTTATTTGGAGTCATTCACTCTTTTATCCATAAAGACAATGAAAGAAAGCCGTAAACACTGAAGAAACATTACAAATAGTGTGTGACAGCACAGGAGTTCTTGAGGTCACTTTGCCATTATTAAGGAACTGTTTGCTTTAACGATATGCTCTGAAATCCTTATTATGGGGCTTGGGGATTGGTGCACGACACAGGGAACCCCACATTGTCACGCTCAGCCCCTTCACTAGACATGAAACAATGTATCAATAATGATAGATTGTTCAGAATTCATTTTCGATTTAATATCACTTCTAAATAAGACTATCAGAATGTTCAGATGTTGCTTTGATCATTGAAATCACTAGACTGTACTGCTTGCCGATGGTTTCCATAAAAAAAGGTAAATACCGCAATCCAGCCAACAATGATACTTTGCAATGATATTAAACTGTCAAGAGTTTAACTTCACAATCTAACATATGGTCTTCAATCATAAACATTATGACATTTCTCTGGCTTTCTCCATTTTTTTTTCATTTGGATAGTTGTTAATGCTATAAAAACCAATAAAATGTTAATTAAAAGCAATCAGCAAATTCAATCTATTGTTCCAAACTTCTCCATCTGTACAGCCGCGGCTCCATCGGAGAAAACACGACATTCGATACAATTTAATGATACAAAGTTACCAAAAATAGTAAAGTGTCAACTGGTAATTGCTATTGATCCTCTGCAGAGGATGAAGCCGGAGAGGGAAGGTACAAAGCCTGAATTATCTGGGAAGAATGTTTAGGAGCTTTTACTGGTGTCTTAAAGGAACACTATGAGCAAAACACAGTCCTTACCGTAGGAGCTTACATTCCGTAGAGACCACGGATGGATATATTAGATGTGTGATGAGAAAGGGAATGTTCCCACTAAGGACTAGAGATGAGCAAACCCGAACTTAAAAGTTTGACATTTGTACCATACAGCTAGGGTGCGGGATTAAATGCTGAACACGGACTTCTCCCGGAACTCCGTTGCAAAGTTCAGAGTTCCGGGGAAGTCTGCTGTAGAGAGAAAGAGAGAGAGGGAGAGAGAATGTTTTTTCCAGATCCAAAGATTTAGGTCTCCATTGTTTTTAATAGGGTTTGGGTCCTGGTTCAAGTCCGGGTACCCGAACCGAACTTTGGGATGAAGTTTGGGTCATGTACCAGAATCCGAACCATAAGAGGTCTTCTCATCCCTACTAAGAACTCGATTCATCAAGATAATTTTTTTCAGGCCATTCCTTATGAGACAAATGCGGGGCTCAAGATTCAGTAAGAGGCGCATGCTACTTTTAGAATCAGGCTTGGAACAAAGTTGCATGCACCTTGCTACAAATCATAAGATATGTGGATTAAGGAACACCGTTACTCATCAAAAATGTAACAAGTGGGGGTCACCACACCTCCTCATGCCCCGATCACTACCAAGCTCTGCCTGCTTAGTTATAACTGGGGGAAAATGGGGTGAAGGTGGCAAAAGTCACAACATTTTTGTGCAGTTTTTTTAAAAAATTAGCGACTTTTCAAAGCTTTGAATTCTGACATCAACGCTATAATGAATAAGCGCTGATGATACTTTTTTTTACTATGAAAAAAACACCAAGTTTTTGTAGAGTTTTGGGGAGCATTTTGGAGAGTTCTGTTAATTTCGTGTCAAAACTTGCTAAATTTTAGAGAAAATTTTGGTAAAAACATTCTGCAATTTTTCAAAAGTTTTAAGCCACTTCATTGGGTGTAAAAGCATTGATAAATTGGGATTTCAGGTTATGTGCATAAGACGTCTTTAAGACTCCGATATATTTGCACATTTTTTTAAATCAGAAGATGTTTCCGAAAAATGCCGGCAGTGCTTTTCCTAAAGCGTCTTCTTTGACGTCTTTTGTGTCGTTAGCAATTTCGCTGATGGCTTTTTTAAAATTTGTTTTGTATATAAGATTGTGACAGTTTCCAAGTGGAAGAAGCCTAAAGTATAGAGCGGTTATTTCTTCAAAAGCTTTCGATATTGAAGTGGTTAAAAGTAGTGAAAATAGACAAATCATTTTCATATTGGGACATTTTGAAATTCATCATTTTTAGAGCTTTTTCAGGTGGTTCTAGGTGGAATCTGCCTAAAAAAGACATTGTGGGCACATACTCTCAGGCTCCAAAAACAGCCACAAAAAATGCTTAAAAGAACTGTTAAAAATCTCTTCCTATTCACATTAGAGATAATCCTCTTTGCTATCCATGTGTTGAATTTTTTTAGAGCTTTTTTTCAACTTCACCTTTTGAAAAATGCTTGATACAAAAACAAAAGAAAATTAAAAAAATCCACTTGTTTGAAGTGGATCCTGGTGCAATCTGTTCAAAACTAGGTATGGACCAATCAGAACGCTATAAAAATTAGATTAGGAAAAAAATTCCATAGCTATCTAAAAACTCTGCATCAATTTAAAAAAAAAAACTCCCCCAAAACGTTTTTATTCTCCGTTTCTTCTCTGAAAAACCAACAAAAAGACTCTTTGTGATAGAGATGGAGCGATTCAAAAACTTTGTTAAAAAGTGATCAAAGAATATTGAAGAGGAAGAAACCTATAATGATAGCACAAATTTTTTAATTGGACCTACTCCAAAAAAAGCTGTCAAAAAACTGCTTCGAAAGCTCAACAAAAAGGCTCTATGTGCACATAGCCTTACAGTAGAAATAGAGTAATTCAATCGTTCTTTAATGATTTTTTTTGCCATGTTTTGTAGTGGATCTGTTAAAAAAAAAAAATAAATAAAAAAAACTCAGTGAGTGCATAGCCTTAAAAAGAAAGTAGAAGACAAAAGGGGTGAAGGGTGCGACTCAGCTCACAGTTACTTCTTTATTAATATCGAGGTCATGACAAGCTATTGGAGAACAATATGGCCATGTTAGTCATTGTTATTAATTCTACAATGTCGTAATATTTACTATCTATGATGAATTTTTGACAGATGAGCGTTTTACCACTGTGGTTCTTTATGATCACACAATGGCACCGAGTCATCACAACAAACCCACAGATTTCCATTGTGACCGGAGAATCGGATGCAGATATGGAGGCCATTATCTACTGGTGAGCAGTGACTTGTGGGATGGAGAGAAGATAAGGACCACAAAGCTAAAAAATGTGAAAAAAAAACTAGTCATTATGTGTTACACCATTCAGCAAAATCATCGGGCGCTCATAGACGGCCGCGGCATGTGCTGCCTAATCCGGGAAACCAGAGGAGTAACCGGAAACTATGGGGGGAGGGGGCAATGCAAAATCTGCAAAAAGACCCCCCCACCCGGTTATCATACACAGAGGTTCTAAATATGGCCATGAAAAAGCAAACACATAAAGCAGTAAGCAGAAAGCTGACATTACCCACCAGAGCAATGGAAGATTCAGAGCAACATCAACAACAACTTGAATGCATTGGATTGGATGATCAGAAATAAGTACCTTACTAATAACACTTATTGATAATCTGACCCCAATACTTCCTAGCCTGATAATATCAGCTCGTAGCTGTCTGCTTTACCTCAGCTGGTTATCAAAAAATAGACTGGACCCCATGTGATTTTTTCAGTTTTGTATTTATTTATTAGGTTAATACAAGTACAGTAAACTAGATATGAACAAGCACTGATTATACAGTATATATCACGGATATCTATTATCTATTTATTATCTATTATCTACCTATTATCTATCTATTATCTATGTATTATCTATCTCTCTATTATCTATCTATCTATTATCTATCATCTATCTATCTATCTATTATCTATCTATTATTATCTATCTATTATCTATCTATTATCTATTATCTATTATCTATCTATTATCTATCTATCTATCTATCTATTATCTATCTATCTATCTATCATCTATCTATCATCTGTCATCTATCATCTATCTATTTATTATCTATCTATCTATCTATTATCTATCTATCATCTATCAATCTATCTATCTATCTATTATCTATCTATTATCTATCTATATATTATCTATTATCTATCTATCATCTATCTATCTATTATCTATTATCTATCTATTATCTATCTATTATCTATCTATTATCTATCTATCTATTGTATATCTATTATCTATCTATCTATCAATCATCTACTGTATCTATTATCTATATATTATCTATTATCTATTATCTATCTATCTAACTATCTATTATCTATCTATCTATTATCTATCTATTAATTATTATCTATCTACTATCTATCTATCTATCTATCTATCTATCTATCTATTATCTATATCTATGATCTATTATCTATCTATCTATTATGTATCATCTATCTATCTATTATCTATCTATCTATTATCTATCTATCTATTATCTATCTATCTATATCTATGATCTATTATCTATCATCTATCTATCTATCATTTATTATTTATTATCTAACTATCTATTATCTATCTATCTATCTATCTATCTATCTATCTATCTATCTATCTATCTATCTATCTATTATTTATTATCTATCTATCTATCTATCTATCTATTATTTATTATCTATCTATCTATCTATCTATTATCTATCTATTATCTATCTATCTATCTATCTATCTATTATTTATTATCTATCTATCTATTATCTATCTCTCTTTACTCATCTAATTCAAAGAGAAACAAAATCACAAGTGAGCTGAGGTGCGGGATTTATGTTGTAGCAAACACTGATCGTGGGGATTTACCTTTCATGTCCATTAGATTTGCTGGAAATCAGTTACTTCTCTCACATGTAAACAAGCATACGCTCCTGTTGTGACCACCGGACAAAATTCTTATCTCCATCCCTTTAAGAGCAACAGTTGGTGTATTATAAAAAAAAGTGCACAATGATGAAACTAGTGGAAAAAGACAACATAGCAATAAAAATAAAATCATGATGTGATTAATACATTTGATAATGATGATGAGGATGTTGAAGATGATTTCGTGTTGGTGGTGACCATGATGATGATGTTGATGAAGGTGAAGATGGGGATGATGAAGATATTGATGATGAAAATGATAATAAATATATTGAGGATACATTGTCATTGATAATGATAATTATGGTGATGATGAGGAAGAAGATGTGATGATGATGATATTGAAAATAGTGAGGATAATGATGTTGATATTGATGAAGATGATGATATGATAGTGTTGATAAGGAAGGTGAAGATGGGCCCAGTAGTTATTTTCATAGTAATGGTGATGATGATGAACATAGCGATGAGGAAGAGAAAGGTAAACATGCTACTGCTGAAGGTGCAGGTGATGGCTTTGATGATGATGGTGATGATGAAGGTGAAGATAGTGATGATGGTGATAAAGATGATTACTATGAAGATAGTGAAAATGATTTTGATGATGAGTGCAGACAGTGATGGTGATGATAATTTTCATGATAACGATGATGATGATGAACATAGTGATGAGGGGGAAGAAGGTAAAAATGCTGCTGATGGTGATGATGATGATTGTCATGATAATGGTGATGATGATGATGATTGTCATGATAATGGTGATGAGGATGAACATAGTGATGAGGGGAGGAAAGTAAAAATGCTGCTGCTGATGATGATGGTGATGATGATGATGGTGATGTTGAAGTTAGTGATAGTGATGATAATAATGATGATGATGATGACAAAGATGAGGATTACAATGAAGATAGTGATGATGATAAAGATGATGATGACAAAGATGAGGATTACAATGAAGATACTGATGACGATAAAGATGACGATGATGACAAAGACGAGGATTACAATGAAGATAGTGATGACGATAAAGATGATGATGATGACAAAGATGGGGATTACAATGAAGATAGTGATGATGATAATAAAGAAGATGATGATGATGACAAAGATGAGGATTACAATGAAGATAGTGATGACGATAAAGATGATGATGATGACAAAGATGAGGATTACAATGAAGATAGTGATGATGATAAAGATGATGATGACAAAGATGAGGATTACAATGAAGATAGTGATGATGATAAAGATGATGATGATGGATATTCATAAAGTTGTAGCAGTGGAAAGGTTACGATGTCTCCCGGCCGCTGTGTGCAGAATAGAATACACCAATTCCCAGTGATATTTGCTGCTGTTATCCGGATGGAGAGATGAAGTCTGTGCGGCTCCTGCTGTTGACAGGTGTAAAAGGCTTTTGTATATTTTCCCGGCGCCCGATGTGACTGCAGGCCCCGTATCAAAAGAAACAAACATTGTTACATCTAAGGAAAGTCTCGATCAATATCTGCTTTCATGGGCAGCTATCAATGCGCTGAATCCACTGACCGGCCCCTGGGAAAAGCCTTCATGTAACGGGAAAACGAGAACTGTGGAATAAGGGAGTCGGGAGCCCGAGACACCAAATAAGAAACCTCATCAAAAATTAACTGATAACCCTGATAAAGAGGAAGAGTATGGAAATGGGATACACAATATACAGACAATGCCGGAAAGAAAGTGTAACTAACAAGAAGGAGAAATGTTAGACAAAGAAAGGAAAAGGAAAGAAAGAAAGCAAAAGAACAAAGGATGAAAAAGAAGTAAAGAAAGGAAGAAAGAAAGAAAGAAAGAAAGAAAGAAAGAAGATAGAAAGAAAGAGATAAAAAGAAAAAAAGAGAAAAGAGAGAATGAATTAAAGGAATGAAAGTAAACAAAAGTTTTGGTTTCTGTACATTTTCTGAGCGCAGATACTGTCTGTGGGATTCTCAGAAGGTGTCAGACGTGTGGTCACTTCTGGAATTGTCCTCGTAGCCGCACGCTGAGCCTATCATGAATGAGTTAATATCTGCCTGTGTGCTCCGTATCTGGCGACGCTTGTGTTGTGGCTGCGGCCATCTCTGTTTCATCTGTCTGGGAAACGTACATAATATTTCATTCCTAAACTGACACTTTAATTTATCACCTCTCAATCAGAAATAATGTCATGTAGGAATGTGCGGATCTGTACTAAACCCAAACGAGAACTGCACCACGCAGGAATGAAATGCAAATGATGGCGATTGCTGTGGCTGCAAAATATGAAGATTTAAAGGGGCTTAGGGAATTTAATGCATAGATTCACGTAATGCCTGGTCGTATATCTCTCCATAAAGTCTTTTTTACCCCCGTACCTCCATTGCTTCCAATTGGAATCATTATATGTCATCATTACTTATCGAGGTCACATTTGCTTTGTATGGTCTGATCCTGCTTTGCATCACCCAAAAATTCTCTATATTGATCGGAACTTCAGGTTTTCTGCCCCCTTTCACACAACCATGGTTGTAAATGATAAAATTGTGCTTTCCTACAGACACCACTAGAAAGAGCCTTCTGCAAAAGACAATTTAACTCATCATTAAAGTGGGCCTGTTGCCAGATCAAAAGTGTCCCGCTGCTCACCTGAATTGTTTTTCTTTGTAACATCTGCCATACAGTTCCAGAAATATGGGTTTTTTTCAGTACCTATTTTTATGATTTTTACTCAGAGTAATTGTCATGCAGCTGCAGTGCAGTATTGTGCAAACTCCATCATGTGGAGCTGGTGAGGCTGCACACACAGAGTAGCACCACAGAGCAACAGCACAGGCGCCACCAAGTGGTGAAAGAGTGGTCAGACAAGCCGAGTCAAAAAACAGTCAGAAGCAGAAGTACCAGAGGTCAGGAACAAGCCAGGGGGTTCAGCAACAGTCAGAAGCGGATAAGACAAAGACAGAAGGCAGAAGCGAGTCCAAATGCAAGCCAAGTCAAAACTAGGGAATCAAACAAACTTACAGGGAAACACTGGAAAAAGGCAGATAGACAGAGTAAACAGACACGGGGCAAGTCAGGGATCACAGCAGGACAAATCAAGATCTACCAGAGTCAGGTACACATGCTGAAGGCAGAACTGTAGCTGACACCGCCAGCAGGATGCATTGGAGCTAATTAGCAAACCTGAACCCAGAATGAGGAAGAGCAAAGTTAACCCTTGACATGATCCGCCTGGGAAAAGGGCAGACAGGACTAACCCTGGAATGGATCATGACAGTAATTATGCAAAGCAGTCTAAAGACCCTCCCCTGAGGATCATGGGAGCCATTCCCCCATGGTATACACCATAAAAATTTGCACTATACAAATCCTCATATCTCTGTAACCATATGGTGGATTTTGAAAAAGCAAAAAATGTATTACCTTGCGGAGCAGAGGGAATAAAGTAGGCAAAGAACTGACAAACTTTTGACCTGGTGACAGATCCTCTATAAATTCTATATTTTATCTGTAGATCTAAACTAATAAAACATTTCACAAATTATTTTTACTGGATGGGGGTCAGACAAAATCTTTAAATTAATTAATAAAACCAGGTAACACATCAGGTAAATGATCAGTGGACCTTTAACTCAACCAATAATCATCTACCGCCAGCTGTGACTTGTTATATGTCATGTATCAAAAGGTCAGACAGAAAGAAGTAACAATAAGAGCATATATGAGCAGTAAAAGGATATATGACCAATCAGAGCAACAAAGAAATTGCAATAATGGCAGGATGGCAGGCGGCACCAGAAAAGAGAAGGAATAGCTGAAAGTATGCATGAGGCTTAAGGGGATTGTCCACTACTGGACAGTCCAAGCTTAATCAAGACCTAAATTAAAATGGAAACAGTGTATACTCCCCTCCTGGAGCCGCAACGTTCCAGTGGTGTTGGCGCCTTTTTTCACAACGGCAGCTCGTCAGCTGCAGCCTTCACTATTTCATCAGAGTGGGCATCTGCTCAGATAAAATATTAGAGAAAAAGAGAGGAGAAGAGAATATAAAAGTGTCAGTGCATCAAGGTAAGTGAAACAATCATATTTTATTTGAATCAGGTGACAACAAAAAGACAACAAAACAATGTCATAGACATAAAGATTAAAAAAAATGTAAAAAAGTATTATAAAAACAAGGGGTGCACACCCAGGAAGTTAAATCAACCAATATCTAAAGGGATAGGAGTTTTGTAGTCAAACAGAGTAATGTAATATAAACTCTATGTGTACAAAGCTAATGGAAATTGCACAATAAAAATACCATATAAGTAGAGTGTGTAGATAATACTAACATAATGGACAAAAGAATATATATAAAGTGCTAGTGCAGAAACCATAGACCCATAGTTAATAATATATAAATCAATGGTATATAAAGTGCTAGTGCATAGTAGTGTTGGTATATATAGGGTCTAGTGAAAGACATTTAGTATAAAAAAATACACCCATGGCATTATCAAATATGTATAGTTGTGAAGATAAAAAGATACATGCATAAATGTACGTACAAGACATATTACTATATTAAATAATAATTAGACCATCATAGTTGATCTCCATAATTGCACATAGTTCCAAACTGTCAAGCATAGATTAGCGTCTACACCTTATAATGCTCACGATCTTATTGATAAAGATAGTTTTAGAACTTACAGTTGCAAAGAGACTCTCTCACATGAGTGACCACCACCCTGACGCACGTTTCGGCAACCGCCTTCGTCAAATCGTCATACAAAATATTGATGAAATGCAGCCATTGGCCGAGGTCAATATGTAACACAACAAGTCACGGTGATGACATAATGTCATGTCGGACGCTATTCACACTAGGGCGTCCGACAGACAGCGGTAATTCCACATTTGTCCACTATACGCTCAGTGGCGCTGGCTAGATTTTATACAGGTTATCCGGGGTTAATCTAGCTGGTAATCTGGTTGGAGGCTGGGTCACGCCGTGGCCTTTAAATAGTTTTTCTGGACTTTGGGCGTCGCCGATTATAGCTTGTGTCTTGTGCCTGGTGATCTCGGTCTGGAGTGGTGGTCTAGGAGAAGAAATATTGTATCTGGTGGTGTATTATCCTTTGTCATATTTCTCCTTCCTATATTTGTGTTTGTTTTGCCCTGTGCACATTATAGTGTTTTCCTGTGTGTCTGCGGCGCGTTGCGTTTTTTAGTTTTCCGTCTGTGCTTTCTGTGGAGGTTGGTGTGTGGTCTCTTCACTGGGTGGCGGGTGGAGGTTTCAGCATAGGGCTGAAACAGGAGTCAGGGTAAGGCCTTGCAGCCCAGACAAGCACACCATCAGTGTAAATTCTGGGAGAGGGACAGACAGGGTTTTCCCTAGTCTGAGGGATATCGCAGGGGCCCGGGTAATCAGCTGTAGTCTACCCAATACCCCCGTGACACATAATGGTTGGAAGAGAGGAGCTGCAGGAGGGGAGTATACATTGTGTTTATATCAATATGTGTCCGGAATTGATTGAGCTGGGGTTGTTCCAAACGGCTAATCCTTGGAAATTAATATGATGGAGCACCAGATACATTGGATGAGATACATAGGCATCTGCTGGGCAAAATGAGCAATGTGAGCTTGTACCTGGATCCTGCAGTCAGTGACCTCTGCCCTAAACGGTGTGGTGCCAGTCATAGACTGCAGATTCCTTGGTGGTCCATGTGCACGGTGAACACAGAGGTAGCACACACGACACATATACAGATCAGCAATGAGACGATCAGGTGGATCTTTCTGAGACTTGTAATCATTTACTTCAAACCAATAATTACAAATTTAAAGCAATAGGTAGAAAAAAATTAGAACATTCTCTTCTGAAACTTACAGGTAAAACCCTCGGGAATGAAACACGAGATGAGAAGATTAAAATATTACAATCTGAAATCAATTACTGTTGAAAAGCAGAGCGGGTCAATATGTGAGCTGAACCTGATGAAGGCTAGGACAGGAGCTGTCAAGGCGGCCCATTATAATCATTTACTGCAACCTCAATTCCAGCACCTTCGAAACAAATGTGAAAATCTATTTAAATTTGTCCATTTCACAGTAAAAGTGATCATTCCACTGCAGGTCTGGAGTCCTGGGATTGTGTTCTTACTTTATTAACTTTCATGACTGTATGAAACAGAGCATGCATTAAAAGTGTATATATATATATACTGTATATGTATGAGCTGATATTGTTCTGTAGGTTTATTCATTCTGATATCTGGATTGTTATATGAGACTGGAGGTATATATTCTCTTAAGGCTGAGGTCGCGCAAGTGATGTTCTTTCATTCGAGAAAATCAGGTCAATTATGCTAACACACATTGATCAGAGTAGGATCCGATTTTCTTGGATGTGGAAAATTAGAAAAATCTCCATCTACTCTATTGGGTCATTCCACGAAAATCGAACCACACTTGGATAATCATCCCCCAAAATTGGCCCAATAGAATAATATCTCGTCAAAATGATAGCGCCCAAGTCCCATTTTTACAGTTGTCTCCACAAATTCTTAAGGGACAACTTGCACCAGAAAAGATAAGTAGCACCGTTATCTGGGCAGGAAATTTGCATTTTCTACTATACAATTACTATTTGCAATTTTACAAATCCTATACTTAAAAAGTAACTCAATTAATAATTAATTATTTTACATATATTCTAAACCCTTACAAATTCAAACCACAAGACAAAAGTGCAGCAGTGTGTGCACCATGGTGTTTAAACTTTCCATAAAAAAACTTTTCAAAAAAGTTTCTAAAAAGTTTAGTTCTACTTTATGTCGTGCTTTTAGAGATAAGTAACTTGATTACTTTTCAAAAAAGTTTCTAAAAAGTTTAGTTCTACTTTATGTCGTGCTTTTAGAGATAAGTAACTTGATTACTTTTCAAAAAAGTTTCTAAAAAGTTTAGTTCTACTTTATGTCGTGCTTTAAGAGATAAGTAACTTGATTACTTTTCAAAAAAGTTTCTAAAAAGTTTAGTTCTACTTTATGTCGTGCTTTTAGAGATAAGTAACTTGATTACTTTTCAAAAAAGTTTCTAAAAAGTTTAGTTCTACTTTATGTCGGGCTTTTAGAGATAAGTAACTTGATTACTTTTCAAAAAAGTTTCTAAAAAGTTTAGTTCTACTTTATGTCGGGCTTTTAGAGATAAGTAACTTGATTACTTTTCAAAAAAGTTTCTAAAAAGTTTAGTTCTACTTTATGTCGGGCTTTTAGAGATAAGTAACTTGATTACTTTTCAAAAAAGTTTCTAAAAAGTTTAGTTCTACTTTATGTCGTGCTTTAAGAGATAAGTAACTTGATTACTTTTCAAAAAAGTTTCTAAAAAGTTTAGTTCTACTTTATGTCGTGCTTTTAGAGATAAGTAACTTGATTACTTTTCAAAAAAGTTTCTAAAAAGTTTAGTTCTACTTTATGTCGTGCTTTTAGAGATACGTAACTTGATTACTTTTCAAAAAAGTTTCTAAAAAGTTTAGTTCTACTTTATGTCGTGCTTTTAGAGATAAGTAACTTGATTACTTTTCAAAAAAGTTTCTAAAAAGTTTAGTTCTACTTTATGTCGTGCTTTAAGAGATAAGTAACTTGATTACTATTCAAAAAAGTTTCTAAAAAGTTTAGTTCTACTTTATGTCGTGCTTTTAGAGATAAGTAACTTGATTACCATTCAAAAAAGTTTCTAAAAAGTTTAGTTCTACTTTATGTCGGGCTTTTAGAGATAAGTAACTTGATTACTTTTCAAAAAAGTTTCTAAAAAGTTTAGTTCTACTTTATGTCGTGCTTTTAGAGATAAGTGACTTGATTCAAGTTAAATCAAATGCGCCTCAAATTTTACACAAAATGTAGATATGACAGATTAATTTTTTTTTAATTCGCTGCAGGTAAATCCATCAAAATTGCATTGGTTGACTATCATTTTGCAGGATTATAACAGGACGAGAAGGAGTTAAATGAGATCGTATAATCAACTCTCTTTTGAACTCCCTGTACCTTTCCCTCTGGTCCTCCTTTCGGTTCTTTCATATCCTATCATCTGTCTTCTATCTTAGTTTCCGGACGTGTCTTCCATCCACTAGACATCATGCTGTAACCGCATGCAGTGCAAAACACATTAATGACGTGCATGACGTCCTATGTAATGACCTGGGACCTAGGAAGATAGGAGATAAAGGAGCTTAGCAGAAGAATGGTGGCAGAAGAGCAGGTATTGGAGACAAGTATAAGATTTATTTAATCCCTTACCTTTGACTGGCACAGAATTTATTTAATGAAAAATTCATGTTATATTTTATCCCTATGGCTGGCATGGACTTCGGTTCTCCTGCAGGATTCGCCTGTAAGACCATAGTTGGGAATGCTGGAGGTCTGTCCTCTAGGGGAACCATACAGCAGATATAGGACACTAAATAGTTAATAGAACTGGGAATAGTCCACATTTTGGGATGGGTCAGATGGGGTTTGATAGAAAATGTTTCCATGTTACAAGCAGTTAGAGACAATCAGACAGTCTAGTCAGAGTCCAAGACTCATCAAGTGCAAGTCTGGGTGGAGTGGAGAGCAAGGCTAAACATGGCAGAGTTAGTGCAGCTAAGGTACAGCAGAAGAGAACGAGTAAGGTCAGTATTAGATTCTTAGAAGAATGAGGACACAGCTTCGGTCACGCCTGGACGCCGGGACAGACTAGAACCTAAGGTTCGGAAGAGGTATAGAGAGTCATGCCTCTGTTTCCCTGATGAGGAAGATGTAAGCCGGGTCAGAGAGTGAGGTGAAGATGGTGGGTCTTGGGACAGGATGGGGACAAGGAGTGATGGATCACAAAACCAAGGGAACATCATGAAAAAGAGACTTTGTCTTAATCTGTATGCTGCCGCCATGAGTAAATGAATTGTACACTAAAGTCGAAACAGTTAACCCAGACCCAAGGTCTTCGGTCTCGTTTGTAGTCAGGACCGTTCCCATGGACGGTGAGGTAAGGAGGGCTCTCGAGGCAAAAGTGAGTAGAGAACGTACGCCACCACACCAACCAACTCCACCCAGTTTAGAAGAGGGTTTGTAGGGCAATCAGAACTCAGTTCCATTCCGGCCCACAGCAGGTGCAAATACGCATGCTCGGACCCGCACATTTGCACTTTTACCTTGCACATATTCTCCAATTTCTCACCGTTTGAGCCACTACAAATCCATCGACAGGCTGCAGTTCACATTACAACCACGGAGCGGCCGTATACGGACTTATAAAGCATAACCATCTCCCAACAGAATATCACATGTTTGTTTTAGTTGGACATGTCTCACTTATTTCCTAATATGCCCAAACAAGAGGAAAATATACTTACATAGCCTCCCATGTGTTATGTACTTGCACAAGACATAGTTCAACAAGCATCCTATTATCATGGGCAAAATTCATTGGCACAAAACACATGTTGGAAAGCAATGTCCCTGTTACCAGCAAACAGAGAGACATTAGTCATTCTCTTTGGGCAGATTTGTTCTATTCACGGTGTCTGCGGCTCAGACAAGCAGGTGTTTTGTTCCTGTGTTTATACACTGATTGTCAATTTGTGTCCTAGTTTTCCCCGCAGTGAATTGTTGATCATGACTTAATAAGATGCTATTAATCTCCGCTCAAATTAAATTTATTGTTTTCAAAACTGCACCACAATTTTCCAGTGGATGTTTCTGATGATGAAGACGACCTGATACCCTAATGACCTATTACTGGTTTTATGGAGGTTTCTTTCCCTTGGAGAATTTAGATGATCACTTTTGTAAATATTTATTTCAGCAATTATATTTTTAGGAGAAAAATTAAGATACCGAGTGGGATTTCTCCAGCAACAACTGATCTAGAAAAAATATTTTTTTTATCATTTAGATATCTGCTCATAATATTTTCCAGAAATCTATCTATCTATGATCTATCTATCTATCGTATCTATCTATGATCTATCTATCTATCTATCTATCTATCTATCTATCTATCTATCTATCTATCTATCTATGATATATCTATTATTATCTATATATTTATTTATCTATGATATATCTATCATCTATCTATCTATAGCAGGTAATATAAGTATTGAACACGTAACCAATTTTCTAAATGAATTTATTCCTAAAGATTCTAATTGACATGAAATTCTCACCAGATGATGGTAACAACTAGAGATGGGTGAACCAAAACAGTAAAGTTTCGGATCCATGAAGAACGCCTAGTGTCCGTGCACAGACACCGAACACGGACTTCTCCAACAAGCCTGTGTTACTGTTTGGGTTTGACACCCCAAACATTGGTTGTTTCCCACTTTGTCATCTGTGTGACAGTGCGAGAAAAACCGGCAGCTCTGATTGGCGGTAAGTTAGTTACCGCTGCTCAGAGAGCTGCTGTTCCAGAAAGGTTGTGAGGCAGCAGCTGTGACCAGCAGTAAAAAGGTTACCACCAGTCACAGACATAGGCTGATGAGAGAGTACTACTCTTATCAGTGTACATATATATAGGAGAAAAAGGGAGCATACAATATAAATAATTTTGTAAACAAATGTCTTTATTGAGAAAGCGGCGCTTTAGAGCCGCGAAACGCGCGTCGGGGCGCTTTCTTCCGGTCGGACCCACTTCCTGCACCCCCCACTGGTAAGCTTAGCCACGGTACCCGCTATCTCATGATGCACTGCATATTACCGGTAGTATCGTTCTATTGTTTGTCATGACATTTACCTTGGTACATGTGGGCTTAGTCTTCCAGGTTTCTAGTATATGGGAGTTTTCTTCTCCCCGGTTAATATGTTTATATACACATGGGGGGTTGCATGGGGGCGGTTCTCCTTCTGTGCCTGAATGGATGACACCTAAGATGTAATTGCCTTACTATTTTTAGTATTTTTGTACCAATAAAGACATTTGTTTACAAAATTATTTATATTGTATGCTCCCTTTTTCTCCTATTTATATGCTTACTTTGGAGCTTTTTTTGACTGATCTGGGTGCACTTTACGGTTATGTGCTATAGCCCAGATCAGCATTATGACATTGGGACTTTTGTTAACATCTTATCAGTGTACGCCTGCTCTCACTGACAGTGTGAGCCCAGAGCTGTGATCAGTGGTATAAAGTTTACCTCCGGTCACTGGCATGGGCTGATGGGACTAATTCTCCCATCAGCTAACACCTGCTGCCACTAATAACAGTAAGATCAAGTGCTGTTGATAAGAGTATTCATCAGCCAGCGCCTGTGCTAAAAATATATATATATATTTTTGAATGACGTTACGTCTTTTCTATTTTTTATAACCAGCAGAGGCAAAACCAACAGCAACCCTCAGCTGTCAGCTTTAACATGGCTGGTTATCGAGAATAGAGGGGTCCCATGCCGGCATTTTTAATTATTGAAATAAATAATTTTAAAAGAAGAGCATGGGGTTCCCAACTTTTTGACAACCAGCCAAGCTAAAGCAGACTGCTAGGGGCTGGTTTTCTCAGACTGATAAGGGACCATGGATATTGCCCCCACAACCTTAAAATAGCCCCAGAAAAGATGCACAAATTCTGGTGCTTTGTCCAGCTCTTCCTGCTTGCCCTGGTGTGGTGGCAAGTGGAGTAGTAGGCTTGGGGTTGATGTCAGCTCTTTTATGGAATGCAACTTTTTGGATGAAATGATGCCCACTGTCTCACTTATTTGGTAGGACAAAACTTTATCTTTTAAGTATACTGTATAATGCTGATGTGATCCAATTTCATTCTGCAGTCGAGTGATGTATGAGAAAACAGCTCCGCTTTGGGTTAACAAGAAGCAGATGGAAGGAAGCTTTTCGCTCCACAATCAGGTTTGCCGTATAAATAAGATTGCACTTGTTTTTGTTAAGGTCTATGGATTGAAATATATATATTTCACTTTGAAAACAACATATGCTGCAGGACTTCTCCCCCCGAGCGTTCGCTGTTGACTCCTAACTGTACTGGGACAAATCGTCTGATCTGCTCATTTACTACATAACTTAATATTTCTAAATGGCTACAAGTCTTCATATGAATTTTACACAACAAATTCCCAAAAACTGGAAACCAAAATAAAACATTTTGTATTTATTTTTTTATCTTCTAATTTAAAATTCCCTACGACACTGGGACTAAAAGACGACTTGGTCATAGTAAACATGTGACGTGACAGTGAATCTGATGACCTCAGATGACTTTTTCATTTTAATTCGTCAACTCAAAGAAGCTGCCCATCGGGCTCAGCATTAATCACCCCACTGAGCAGGTCCTGAGGGGTTTATGACAGTTACCATTCAATTGATGTAAAGATATTTGGCTTTTTCTGTGCAGGTCCTGCTGGCTGGTGGAGCAAGTCGAGGAAAGAAGTGTCAGCAAGTTCAGTCAGGATCAGAAGACAGGGACAATAACAGATTTGTAGAGATGAAGGAATTGATTTAAGGCAAATTAAAAAGTTTCAAATTTCTAAAAAAAAATGAATTTGGCAATTCTATTTGCTTGAGGCAAGAACAATTTTAGCCATTTTGCTTAATTTATTAGGGCTGGGAAGAGGTTAAAAAATAAACAAATGTCCATTATTCTCACTTCCCCACTCACCTCTCCAAGTGCCGCAGTTCCCAGTCTTTCGCTGGCTCCTTGCCCCGTTCTCTATTGGCTCTTTTTTCCTCCGGCATCCGTTTTATTTTCAGTTTTCTTCACTCTTCATCACCTCCAGAGCTGACTCAGCCTCAGATGACGTCTCGATGTCCCGTGACGCCTAGTGATCACTGTAGGTGCCAATAAATGAAGAAAGCTAAAGAAAAAACTTGAGCCAATGGAGGACCAGGCAGGGAACCAGCGGAAGACTGGGAGCGGTAGCACCAGGACCGGTGAAGGGCTAGATGAGTATACTGGACCTGATTCATCAAAACTTTTACACCAGAATTCTGGCTTAAAAATCTTTGAAAAATTACAAAATAACTTTAGCGCAACACAACGCTGCACTACAATCTTGCAACTTATGGCGTTCTCATGTAATTCATGCTAGGCTTCGACAAAGTGGGCAAAGCTGGGTTGAAACAGAGTTGTGGAAACCCTCGTTCATTAAATTTATAGCAAGCGGCATCTTTTCCTACATCACAAATCTTACTCCAGTCCGGTGAGGCGCACACAGACGTCTATGCCACTTATCTGATTGTCCTGATTCATTAAGATGCACGTGGCTCTTAGGAGCCTCTGAATCCAACATGAATCCACAACCTGTCTCCTCCATACATCTGTGACCTCGTCTCCCGGTATTTACCTGCACGCAACCTCCGATCCTCACAAGATCTCCTCCTCTACTCCCCTCTTATCTCCTCTTCCCACAATCGTATACATGATTTCTCTCGTGCATCCCCCCTACTCTGGAACCCTCTACCACAACACATCAGACTCTCACCTACCATCGAAACCTTCAAAAAGAACCTGAAGACCTACCTCTTCCGACAAGCCTACAACCTGCAGTAACCACCGATCGACCAAACCACTGCATGACCAGCTCTACCCTCACCTACTGTATCCTCACCCATCCCTTGTAGATTGTGAGCCTTCGCGGGCAGGGTCCTCTCTCCTCCTGTACCATTTGTGACTTGTATTGTTCAAGATTATTGTACCTGTTTTTATTATGTATACCCCTCCTCACATGTAAAGCGCCATGGAATAAATGGCGTTATAATAATAAATAATAATAATAATGTCTCCTCATTAACACCTAGACCAACAACTCTGGGCTTGAGAAATCAGGACCAATGTTTTAGTTGTGTTAACCTTTTCATTTGTCAGGCTTTGGGGTCTGGAAAGACCCCAGAGCATAATAAACAGTTTAACAGAAATTTGGTTTGTGTCAAATAAATTTGCAACAGATGAAATTTCCTTTGCAAAACCCAGGTTTGAGTCCTCGGAGTCAGGCAGAGATGTAATGCAGTAGAATGGACAGACACTTTAGGGGTCAAACCAAGAGGGGCAACCAAAGGGCTCAAGTATCGAACAGAAGATGGGTCAGAACACAATAGGTCAATACATTATAAGAGTATCCAAGCTAGGTAATATATGGAGTGGAGATGATGCCAAAATGGGCTAGAACTGATTCACCACACTGACGTGAGACTCAGGACTGTTCTCTTCCTTTCTGCTTACTGAAGCAGAGCCGCAATGCCCAACAGCAAAGGCAGACAACATGGGAGCAAGTACAGGTAAGTCCATGAAAAAAAAATTACAGGACTGAACTTTTTGTGCTGGCTAAAATGTCATAGGGATAGGGATGAGCGGACCCGTGTACATTCGGGTTCGGTGAGTTCGGCCGAACTGTAGTTCAAAGTGCCAGTATTTTACCTCGAACCAGAACCCAATAAAAATGTCAATAGTGACATGAAGTATTGTGCTTTAAAATGGCGGTAAAATGGTCATAGTAAGAGTTAGGGGGCTGAAAAAGGAAGCTGAATGGGGATAAGAGCAGGACAAATTGCCCTGTAAATAAATGTGGATAGGGAAATAACTTTAAATAATATAGAATAAAAAAAACAAAATAATTATAATCTTGAACCAGGAGGTGGAGGTGGCGATGTAGATGGAAGAGGTGTGGGAGGAGGACACTTTGTTTTTTTAATTTTTTTTTTGGGGGGGTAATCGGAAAACAGAAAGTGTAATAATCTGCTGTCCACTCGATCTCTGTATACAGGCCGTGTACTACTCTGCACTTTTTGGAGAGCATCAAATAGGGGATGTGGCCGTGTTGCTGCTGGTGTTGTTGTAGCTGCTTCATGGAGAGAGAGGACTTTGGAGCCGACTACAAAACACAAGCTCAAGGGATCAAATCCATGAACGTGACAGTTTCAACAACATGGTGGCAGAGTATATGTCCACATACTGAGTGGTGGGTCAGGCCCATATAACTTCTGAATCTCCAAATTGGACACATTGCTTGAGCTTGCTATTTTCACCTTGGAGTTGCTGGCGGCAAGTGTACTGTCAGAATGTGTGTTTAGCACGGCAGGCGGTGTGATCACAGACAGATGCATAAGCCCGTCCACATCCAACATGGGAAAGCTCACAATCATTAAAATGAACCAGACATGAATCCTTCAGGACTTGTCTGTACCTTTGGCTGAATAGAGAAGTATAGCAGCCGCACCCAGCCATTGTTAGACTCCACCACAGATTGTTGGTCCTAACTTCCATTCACAATGTTTGGGGCCTCCCCAAGTTAAAGTAAAATTAAAAAATTAAACAATGATGGTGTTTTGCAGAGTACACCCACACAGGCAGTTTGCAGAGTACACGCAACAAGGGAGTTTTGCAGAGTACAAGTGTAACACCCGAGGTTCCTGGTTGTTACTGTGGCATTGCTTTCCTCACGGGGAGAGTGATGTCACACTTGGAAGCGAGGAAGGATCCCTTTATAATGTATTCAGCACATACAACACCGTTCTGACTCCAGGCCAGAAGTGGGAGCTCTACACCCGACTTCAGGGGAGGAAGAGTCAGTTGCTAGGCAGTTGCTAGGCAGTAGGGGAGAGTTAGGCAGTTGGTGAGAGGAGTGAGGAAGGAAAGCTGGGGCCGTGCAGACGAGTGATTCTGCAGCTCCTGGGAATGATAAAGACAGCAGAGCAACTTGTAAAGAGACTGAAAGGAGGAAGGAGCAAAGGCAAAGTGAAGAGCTGGAGAGAGAAGTTGTGACTGAACTTCCTCCACGTTGAGCGCATATACTGGTAGCCGGAAGACCAAGGTTGTGGGGGTAACTTCATGCTCCAAAAAAAGAAAGGAATGTCCAGCTTCACCAAGTCCATAAAAAAGCGTTTTCTTTATTCATGATTAAGGGAGCCTAGTCTCCAGAAACGCGTTGAGATTCTTACCCATATGGTTGTGCTGAAGTCTGTATCCTCCATGTTTAAAGTTTGTGAATAAAGAAAACGCTTTATTACGGACTCGGTGAAGCTGGACATTCCTTTCTTTTTTTGGATCTTGTACGCCTGGACACAGCGGGTCCGTGCTCCCGAGATTACTTCTTACAAAGTAACTTCATGCTCCATGGCAGACACCAGCGGTCAGCTAGATTTCAAGTTACCTGTCCACTATTAACCCCCGAGGACACAGTAACAGAGCCCGGGTCGTGATAAGAGATCCTGTAAAAAGGCTCGAGTTACCTGTCGTATGAGTTAGTGTCCTGCGCCAGCATCGGAGGTGAGTATAAGTGTTATTATTTTACTGGATGGAAACATACGGAATACGAAATGGTTGTCTGAGTAATGGACAATTCCTTTAATGACTCCAATTTCTCACAATGCAAATCAATATATTATTGCCACATTGTAACAAAACAAGCCACAGTTCATGTTACAACCACTTGGAGGATACATATAGACACATACAACATAGACATCTACTGCAGAGCATCTCAAAATCATGTTTTGCTTTTTTTTTTTTTTACAAATTTGACCATTTATCTTGGGATATATCAAGCGAAGAAGGATGCTAAAGAAAGACACATCTGTATCCTTAAAGGGCCCTTGCAAACAGAAAGTGCCAGATTATTTATTTGTTGTGTGATTGGCTAAAAATATCGCATGGCAAGTATTGGCACCTAATAAAATTCCTATTGGCGGCAGATAAGAGATGATACAAATGCTCAGTTCTGCTCACAATTGTAGTTTGCATAATGCAAAGAATTAGCGCTTCCAATCTGCTACAATGTTTCTGCACCCTGCGATAAAGTCATAACGGATCCCTTTAAATCTCGATGGAACTGAATGCAGATAATTCTAGCAATGAAACATTGGAGCAGATAAGGGAGATGATGCAAAGACAAGCAGACAAATGTTATCAATATTCCCGCTCCAGCTCCGGACACATATTCCTATTATTGGATTTTCAGGAAAGAGAAAACGTAAATATTTAAATTCCGCACTAATATTCCATCTCGGGTTTCTCTATTCAATCTGATTGTCAAGATCTACGAAGATTCTCACTAAAAGAGACTCGAAGTGAATTATCCTATTTAGCACTTTGCGGTTTTATTGTTATGGAGCAGTTGAAATCTGGCACTCGGTATGAGGATGCCGGATGTGCGGCTTTATTATCCGATTCTTCACTATATTATCGCGTTCAGAATGAAATGATGCTTAGATTAGACCGGATAGTAATAATAATATAGCGGCAGATGAAAGATGAGCGCGAGATGGATGATTATGAAAGCATCAATTTCTCTACTTGGAAGACAGAGCTAGGATCGGGAGAAATTACAAAACCCAAAATCTGGCCATGCAGAGGTCAATGAGATATCGCTCGCGCAGGGGTCACAGCTACTGGCGTACTGGTGGTCCATGTTTTACCTTTCCTCATAGCTCAAGATTACATATGAGCAAATATATTTTTTACATTCATATTCATCAGCTTTGCAATATACTTTGTTTTAGGATTAAACTCGCAGCAAATCAATTCTACTAAAGTCTTGCAAAGCCGCCAACGGAAATGACGTATGTAACACTCTGAGGTGTTCTAGAACTGCAGCCAACCCCATTCTAGCGCTTTAAAGGAGCCTGTCATGTCCCCACGTGCTGCTATTTACCTGCAGATATAGGGTAAATCTGCAAGTTAGTGTTACAATGCTGGAAGGTACAGCTACCAGGAAGAAATTCACTTTGTTATTCCTGTGAGCCACCAGCTTTTAGTCAGAGATATGCAAAGAGTGACTACAGTCTATGCTCTCAGCATTATGAGCGGCAGTTGTAAGCACTCCCCGGCATTTTGATTGACAGTTCACTCTGCATAAATGTGACACAAAGCGAACTGTCAATCAAAGTGTTGGGCAATACTTACTGTCTACTGAGCAGTGACTGAAAGCTGTCGGCTCCCGGAAGTAATAAAGTTCATTTTCTCCTGGTAGTCGCACTTTCAGTAAGGTTGTCAGACAGCGATGAAACACTATCAGCCTGCAGATTAACCTTAGATCTTCAGACAAACAACACATGACTAGCTCCCTATAATGCAAACTCAGCCTTATTAATATCAGAGTGACCTATGGATTATCAGGTGGTCGTTGATTATCAAAAATTATTTGTAATGTTTACTCAGTGTTTTATGGCTTTGTATCTCTCTAGGGCTAAGCTGTAAGCTGTGCCATCCTCTTACTATCCAAATTCACCTTGTCGCTGCATTCCCTGCCTCAGCTTTTATACAGGCTGCTTATCGGCTGTGCATTACTATGCGATGTGGTAGCTACAAGCATTATGGGGAAGGCAACACAGTTGCACCTGATTTTATATGAGCCTTCTGTTTTGTGCAGGGATTTTTTTGGCCATGGATTTGTCGAATTAATCTGGTCCAGCCAATCATTTCGCTCAACTCTACTTAAGGTATCTTGAGATGAAAGCTGCAAGATGAACAACTTTAAAAAAATCTTGTCATTCTTTTGGGCGTCATTTATACTATTTGTATCTGCGTAAATTAAATTTGTTAATAGGGTATCAGATTGCACAATGAATCACAGGGTGTTCCATCCACCCACAGGATGTTCCACCCACAGGATGTTCCACCCACAGGATGTTTCACCCACAGGATGTTTCACCCACAGGATGTTCCACCCACAGGATGTTCCACCCACATATTTTTAAGGAAATCCAAAGAATCTGTTGAGTTACCCTGCGGCGCCAGCTCTCGAGAAACTGGTCATTCTCATTGGAATCATTGAGCTGCGCAAGTAATCGCCAAACATAATGGGTCCTTCCGGTGCGTGAGATCAACTTTGTGTCATTTCGAGTCCTCTACATTTTCTAATAGGGTTTTTATAAAATGTGTTTTCTAAACTTTTACATTTTCCTGACTAAACTACATATACCGCACACAGTAATTGCTGTTTATGCAATTTCCAATTATTATTTCATAAAAAAAAACATAAAATTAAACTTTTCACAAGCAAAAGGGAAAAAACACAACTTTTCTCTGTATTTCTTCACCATTCCCCGGATAGCTTTTACTATAACTTGATATTCGTTCCTCTTCTTTCTAAATTGTTTGCGTGCCCACGTTTCTGTGTTAAGAGCTTTTCTGCAAAAAAAAAACAAAAGTTGGGATGATGTCTTTGCCAAACTTGTTAAAATATGTTTTCTAATCAATATACGGTATATACTCCAGGCATACACTGTATAAAGGGAGCAAATCCTAATGTGATGGCTGTATGATTTATTAGTTTATTAGTGCCATCGTATCAATTAGTTTATTAGTTTATTAGTGCCATCATATCAATTTATTAGTTTATTAATGGCATCATATCAATTTATTACATAATAAGGAGGGAATGGAGTCAAAAATGACCAAAAAATAAAGTTTTATTAGAAATAAATAACATATGTGACAAATACTAATTACATGGGTTTCACATACACAAATAAGCGAAAAAATCCATAGGTGTGATGAATGACCGAAGAAGAGACCAGGGAAAAGGAAGGCAAGCACAGGTGGTACAACTGCTAGTATTAGCCTAGTGACAGATATATGTGCCCAATTATATGTAACAGGCAATAGATGCACACATTCTATTTAGGTCACAGCACCGTCACCACATCCATAACTAAATTGCTCTGCGTGCCTGTCATTCCTATATTAGGATAAGTAAACAAGGGGAGGAATTACCCATTAGCGTTGTTAAATCCCATCTAGACCTCGCCCATAAACCCCGACGCGCGTTTCGCCTACAAGTAGTCTGGCTTCCTCAGGGGGCGAGACTACTTGAGGAAGCGAGACTACTAGTCTAGAGTTTATTAGTGGTATTGTATCAATTTATTAGTTTATTAGTGTTATTGTATCAATTTATTCGTTTATTAGTGCCATTGTATCAATTTATTAGTTTATTAATTGCATTGTATCATTTTATTAGTTTATTAGTGCCATTGTATCATTTTATTAGTTTATTAGTGCCATTGTATCATTTTATTAGTTTATTAGAGCCATTGTATCATTTTATTAGTTTATTATTGCCATTGTATCATTTTATTAGTTTATTAGTGCCATCGTATCAATTTATTAGTTTATTAGTACCATTGCATCCATTTATTAGTTTATTAGTGCCATTGTACTAACCATTTTTTTCCAAAGTGACAACTTTTGACTTATAATCGATTCACGTAATGAAGGAGTTGTCTGGTGCCGCTCTGCTCCCCGTCAAGAAGTGAGCGGCGCAGATGATGGCGATCCAAAGGATATCTGCCAAGGTGCGCCAACCATCTATATGAATCACGCATGGGCCCAGTTTCATATCAACCCTATTATTTGTGCCTTTATTGATACTTCGGTGCTCTCAGCAGCAGAACGATTTTGTCTAGTGTTGCAGTTCAGTCCCATTAAAGGGAACTTGTTAGCACAAAGTGACTGTCCAAATCAAGCACGGGCATTCAGTGCACCCTTGGTGTAGCTGATCACTTCACCAACTCATCATCTTTTTTTTTTTTTTTGCACCTATTTACACCATTTTTTGCCATCTCGAAAGCCAGAGCTGTCAATCAAGTAAGAAGGGGATGGAGAAAAATAGAAAAAAAGTAAATGTCCACGTCACTGGTCGTGCTTGGGTCGGACAGTCATTTTGTGTTTCCAGACTACCTTTAAAACTAAACCATGAGTTGATCCCCTGCATTAAGGCCGAGATCCCACCAACGAATATTCTCTCATGCGAAAGGATCGGGTCAATTATGTTAATCGGAGTTTGATCAGAGAGGGATTGTAGTGTAACTCATTTCTCTTGGATGAGAAGAAGGTGGAGAAAAAATGTCTCCATCTTCCCCACGACTCTTTGACTTGTATGGCCAAGTGCAATCTGAATATTGGGTCAAACTTGGGCATGTAGTAATTTTTTCTTGGACCGAGCTGATCCTAGAATAATAATAATCGGATATGTGCACAGCTACATAGCATAACATTGGTCCGGGTGCAATCCGATGTTTTTTCACATCGCGCTTGGACTCAAAATACAGTCATGTGAATGAGCCCGAAGGCTGAGGTCAGAGGCCACAGTCATAATTAGACCAGTGAAGCCCATAAATGGAGCCTGGCTTTGGATGCTTGTATTAACGGTTAGCCATTATATTACTTCTCTGGTCCAAAAAACTAACGAAAACCGTTCATGTTGCACTGACGGATAGGCTACCAATGGTCAACGGGCTGCCCGTTGGGCGCATGGACGGTAGATGGAGCCGAAAGTGTAAAAGTATCCTGGCGGGATCACCTTACACTCTTGAAGATGCTACTAGTGGCCATGATGATCCAAAAAAGAAAAACATTAGTAGTCAGCGTCCAAAAGACCGTGATAAAAATCAGGAACGTCTTTGTTCAATGTTTCGACCTATCTATGGTCTTATTTTAAGATGAAACTTTGCACAATAAAGATGGTTTGATTTTTATCAACCACTGTCTGACAATTTTTATCTATGATTTCTTTCTCAGTGTCTTCCTTGGGATTTTTGGACAGTGAGTCCATACATGAACAGAAATGTCCATCTAAGGGTAGTACGAGTGATTTTTTTTCCTCCTTTGATCCAAAAAAAAAGGAAAGTCCTCCAGAACATTCTATATTGGGATACACTTGAAGATGTCTTATCTTAAATTGTTGGAATAAATGTTACCTTTTTATTTGGAACACGGATGGAGGACTTTCTCTTTTGGACCTTCGTTGTGTCACACCAGGCAGGAATGGCTTTCTCCAGACCGAGAAGTTCATAGTATTCTAAGGGTAAGGCTTCTTTTACACTTACCGGCGTTTTTGCAGCTCTTTTTTTGCGGGCCGTATCGTCGTAATTTTCAAAAGTCTGCCCAATATCGGGCCACAAAAACTTGCGGATCGCCGTCTTTCAGGTTCCCAATACTATAGAAAAAGTATTGGGAAAAAACAATGGCGGTCCGCAAAACCGGAAGTCACGGCGCACTACAAAAACAACCTTCCGTTGTTGATTTACAATGGGGGCCGTGTCCGTAAGCCGTGAAAAATATCTAACAAGCTCGATATTTTTTCACGGTTGTAAATACAGCCCTCACGGCCTTACGGCGTACGGCGCTCCTACGATTTTCCGCAGCCCATTTTTGCGGCCCCATACAAATCTATTGGGGCCGCAAAGATGGGCCGCAAAACCACGGCAAGTGTAAAAGAAGCCTAAGCTGGGTTTTTTTTCAATATCGTTCTATGGCATGGTCACCACATCCTGATCTCACGCTAGAAGCCCAAAGTTATGAATATGTAGCTATATAGCGCACAACTACACTTTTTTAGGCAACATCAGATGCGTTCCTTTACCGTTTTGCAATGTTTACTTATCAATATCGCATGATACATGCTTAATACAATACCGCAAAGCCTTGGACAGACTGCAATCCCAATCACGACCACTGGGTGGCCACCAATAGACACGTATAGAATAGACCTCTCCCGACAGAGTACTGCGAAATCATTTTTTCTTTCAAGGCCGGTAATTTTGGGATATGTTCAGCCAGGAAAGACCAATGAACCTTTTTGAACTCTGCACACGACTTTTTCATGTTAGCAATCTACATTGTGTATTCTTTATCCAGGCAAAATCCTGACATTTCAGCTTTAACGCAGCAGACGCTTTCACTTTAAACACAGACTGCAAAAAGAGCGGAGATAGGAATCCTCTGACAACGTGATGCATTTCAGACGACCCGGGTCTTCGGTTCAACGTTGCTCAATTTAATGCTAAATTAATAAGCTATCACATCTCGGGGATGAGGACTGAAATCCTCAAATGAAAGCCATCTGCAATTTGGTCTTCGTTTCTGTTCTTTGAATATCGCTTTTACTAAAATGAGTCAGTGCGTGTGAGCAGATGGGTATCATTTGGAAGCTGAGAAACCGTTCAGACTCTCCTTTAATGAGACATTTAAAGAGAAATAGGAGTTTGTACTGTTTTAATAATAATGACAGACAAAGGTGACGTCCATCACACTTCACCGGTGCAAAAATGCAGAAACGCAGGAGCCTCATTAGCGGCGGCAGATTGTATTTTCTGATTGCACGGGTAATAGGACATAAAACCGTCTGACTAAACTTTATAAAAGTATGCACGACTATTGATCCCTCACGATTATTCCTGCAGCATTGTCGTATTCCTTAAACATGGCTGCTTTCTTCCACACCTTTTTCAAGGCTCAGTGTGATATGATAGCCCAGATGCATTTACTACAATGGAGGTGAGTTGCAATACCAGACACAACCTGGAGTGGCGCTATTTCTACATATTCATAGCTAAGTTTGTTCATGATACATTTAAAAATGAGCAATACCCTGAGCGCGCAGATATGTCAATGTTGAATGTAAGAATTGTGCATTTCTTCCATATTAATAAAATTGGAACTAATCTGTGTGTGCCCATCTGCCACGACAAGTTGTACCCTTGAATGAATCTGCATTAATAAACTTGTCTCTTCTGTCCAATGCCCACATTGCTATTAAGTGCTTGGTCCAACCTGCTCTTTAAATTTGTTGTTCTTAGCCCAATTATAAGGTAGGTTTAATAGTATCGAGTTCCATCCATAACGGGATACGCCTTGTTGTGGCAGATGGGCACACACAAATTTATCATTTTGTGTCCTAATACTTCAGTTTCATAAATATAGTCTATTTAGCAGTAACGCAGCTCAACGTTCATATATTCAATGCTTATGTATACTTTAGTGCTCTTGCCTCATGGCTGATGCGCTACATTCATTACTTTAGGATGTGTATTTGGAGATACCGCACTCTTTGTATATTTTGGTGCTTGAATAAGGTCTCACCTCAAAATTATAGAGAAAATCTGACTCCTCGTAGGAGGGTAGTTATGAAGGAAATATTTGTGTCACCTCTTATGGTCACGGGTCGGCGCTCATAGAAATCTGGCAATGACAACCACAGAGGTCTGCTGCAGACCTCTGAGTGTCATGCCAACTGATCGTTGACCCTTGATCATGTGACGGTTTTACCAATGGGAGAAGTCATTGAAGCGCTTCCTGTAAGTGCGAGTTAAATGCCGCTGTTAGAGATTGACAGCGGCATTTAACCAGTTAACAGCTGCGGGTTGATCCCGATTTCACCCTCGGCTGTTACGGGCACATGTCAGCTGTATAGATCAGCCATCATGTGCTCAGAAAGGTGCATAAGGGGAGTCGAACATGTGTAAACTATTACGGCACATGTCGGAAAGAGGTTAATATTATTTTTTAATTATTTTTCAATTTTGCCTTATATACAAGTCATAATATAGGAAAAATTGTTTCTTAAGATTTTTTTCCCTTGTAAAATGCAATTTCTTGTTGGTTTGGAATTTTTTACTGTCAGTATTTAAAATTGAGTAAAAGTGTGACACCATAGTTCTCAGCAGCGATCCGGGGGGTCAGAGATGTTTTCAGGGGTCTTCCCCATACTGTTCTCCTTTCATTTAGCACTTTTCCCATCCATTTGAACATTTTCACCGCCCCCCAGATCACTTTGTAGGGTCTGTCGGAAAAAAGCTCGGCTTTCCCATTGACTCCCATTATACTCGAGCATTTGAGTTTTAGGAACTGCTCGATTCAAGCAACGAGCACCGGAGCATTTTATTGCTCGCTCATCTCTAATATTAATGTGTAGAAACAAAAAAAGGAACAGCACAGTATAAATACTTATCTTTGGGTGCAAGGCCCCTAGACAATCTGTCCAATGATTATCCAAACTTCATAGAATTCCAAGAAAGAGGCAGCACTCCACTGTTTCAGTGGAAAAATGTGCAGGATTTTAATCAACCCACGTCTGGGCGATGTTTTGGCTACAAATGAGCCTTTCTCAAGCCCTTGAAAAAGGCTCATTTGTAGCCGAAACATCGCCCAGACATGTGGGTTGATTAAAATCCTGCACATTTTTTCACTGAAACAATGGAGTGCTGCCTCTTTCTTGGAATTCTATAATATTAATGTGTGTTATTTTCTGTTATTTGATTTTGTAATAAATACCGTATGCTGTTTTTAGGATATTCTGTGAGTGTTCACTTTGCTTTTACCGAATTCCCTTGGTGTTGGATTTTTAGGTGTCAATTTTGATTTAAGGTTCTTAGTAAAGACCATAAAAACTAGCGCACCAAATAAAAAAGCCCATATCTTTGGAACTCTATGACGGATTTCATAAAAACATAAACCAGAAGACTGAGTGGAGCAGCGGGAATGAAATAAGAGTAAAAGTTCACCAACAACAACTTGACTTGGTGACGGCCGGGTCTTCAACTTCGTTGACCCATTTCTGAAACTCCTTTTGGAGGTGAGCGGAGAAAGCTGCACATGCGCACCTTCTTCTCTGCTGTCAACAGCTATGAGACAGGAGTCAGGAACATCTATTTTTCAGAAAGAAGAACCCAAGACTATCAGGAACTTCTATTCTTCAGAAAGATGGACATTCGAGAGGCGGAACCCAAACCTATCAACCAATTACCACCTATTCTGTCATAACACGAAGATCAAATTTTGGGCCTTTTGAATTGCCGAAAAACAGGTTTTGTGCACCGCATGATACGTATTTTCTAAAATCTCAGAGCAGAGTTTTTTGTAGAATTCCTTAAGCTATTACTGTATCTAAGCAGTGGGAAACCGCTTGGCGACTTCACAATGCAAGTAACTTTACGAAATATAGGCATCAACTGTTTCTATTCATTGTGAAAATCAAATTTTTTTTTTATTATTTTCGCTGGACCTAAAACTTTTGACACTTTCAGCAGTTCTTCATTCAAAGTACTTTATGGCACTGAGGAACATATGTACCGAGCCTCTTACAAATGATCCATTCACACACCGCATCCTGCCCTTGGTTTAAATGGCTCCGTGCTCCACTGCTAAACGCCATTAAATGAAGTGTTCCCGTTAATAGTGGAAATATGATTGTTAGTACATTTAAACCCCAAGGGGCATCTAAAGAGCTTCAAATGTTTCCCTTTCTATAAATCAGTCATTACATCGGAGACTGGAACATGTGCTGAAAATCACAATTACCTTGTTATTCACTTACCGTATTCAGAATCGTTCCGGAAAGGTCAAACAAATAACACTGTGTAGCTGTACGATGGCGCTGCTCATCTACAGACTGTGTCTGTTCGGTCCATTTATCTCACTCTCTCGCGCTCTGTATGGCAATCGCAAGATGTCGTCGTGTTCTGAAGCAACGTTTAATTCGAGTGGGGAATGACACGGTACGCAGCATCGCTGCAGAGAACATTATATCGGTGAGTGGCGACTGAGTACCATGTAATATTGTAGAATGAAGACACAGTCCCTAAAGTCTCTGTGATCCTTGGCCAAGGCCGGACTGGCCATCTGGCAATTCTGGCAAGTGGCAGAAGGGCCGGTCTGGTCATGGGCTGCCTTGTCTACTATGTTGTTAACAGAATCGGGGTTCTCAAGATCCCCATACTGTTAAGAGTTGTGATGGAGCACAAAGTTGTTGACTTCGTCACTTACCCCAGCAGCCACGGGAATCATTAGAAATATTGGTCTCGTAGAAAACCTTCCTTTCCTCCATTCAGGGTAATATTAGTAATATATCCCATCTGGTTCATGGGGACAACATGGGCCTGTGTGATGTCAAATGCCAGGACTGAATTTCAGCCCCAGTCCGTACCTGTCCATGACATTTGGAAAACCACATGGGTCCATTTATTGTCCAATGAAATTGTGCAGCTTCTTGGATCCCCAGTTTCATCGCGTCACTGTTTTGCTGCCCAGAACGTGACCTCTTGAGTTAGAACGGTTTTCCACGACCCATGTCAATGTTTTATTCTTTATCAATATTTGCTCATAGTCACCTGGTAGCTCCAAAAAAGGTAACCGCAAACAGGTTTGGCACAAGCTACTCCATTACCCAGAACTTCAGGGGTTGTCCCAGCTTTCACCCTTGAACACCTATATAGGAATCCAGACTTACACAGGGGTCCCTAGGTTAGGAGCACAGAGACAGCTGCTGTTCAATGGCAAGAAGTATAGTCAGATAGCCGGGTTAGTTCCACGAGGTACAAAAATCGTCAGGCAGTAGAAACGTCAATAAACTAGCTGTGGTCAGGAAACAGGATGAATCGGGATGACACACCAGATGTACAGAACACCAGAAAAACCAGGTAACACAAACTTTGACTGGCAGTGGAAACTTGCTCTCAGGGGTTACCTCCGCGGTTTATATAGTGAACAGCACAGATTGAAACCCAAACTTAGCAGGGTTAGCCCCATAGCTGCTAGCCTGACCGGAGCCACAAGTCCCAGTAATAATATAGGATTAATGCTGTCAAGCTACACTTGCAACAAATCCGCGGGGCGGCCTAGCAGCCGAAGATGGCGCCAGCACAGATGATACACTATTGGGTCCACTATAGCTTTTTTTGGTTTTGTTGTACCTGTTACAAGTATTAACTTTCTCAACGGCTCCTTGGAGGCCATGCTGGTCTTTGTGTTCACGATGTCTCTTGTGACCTCCTCTACATGATTCGTAAGTGAAGACCTGGCATGACATCATAGAAAGTGGGGAAAACCATAGACCTCAGTGACAATGTAGCACATAGAAAGTTATCCAACCCAGGGGAGAGCTGCTGCAGTAATTGTAACACTATCTACTAATTCAATGTCCTGAAAATCCTCTTTTCAATTCGCCTTGAGTGTTAGTCCACCGTTCTTCTAAGACTCTAAGTATCAGTGGTTCCATCTTCTGGGTCAATGCCTCAATGTTCTCAAATGACAGCTAGCGTTCCTGGAGATCCAAAAGTCAAAGTTACATGTTTCTTGTAAACCCTATGTACCCTGAAGTATGAACGCATCATTGTTTTGGAACCATCAGTAGGATTGCGCCTTTCCCAACGTTTTAGTGGATAATTCTTCTCGGGGTAAATTAATTAGTGAAGCCATATTTGGAAACCTCAGATATCAGGGTGACATTATTCTGCCAGATGCTAGGTTTGATTTTTCTGATGTCATAAATATAATGTCCATGGTCAGAGATCCTGAATCCAGTGATGTGCCACTTACTAGGCTGCTTAGTGCAGTTTTGGTAGAATCCCTGTTTTCTCTGCTGTAGATGTAACAGTGTGGTGACTGCTGAACTGTGTATAACTCCACCCCCACCACTGATTGGTAGCTTGCTGACGATGCCCACTGCATACAGGAAGCAGCCAATCAGTGGTGGTGGGCTGGACTAGGAGGCACGTGACGCCTAGTCCACTAATGATAATCTCCTGTTGATAAAACACTGATTGTATTGAAACTGTAGGAAGTGACACATCCCTGGAATCAGGATCTCTGCCTCTACATTATGCTGCTCTCATACTAAATAGCAAAATCTTGCTGACAGATTCCTTGTAAAAAGTTTTTTTTTTCCAACACATAAGTATTTTAATATGCGGAGCATGGAATTTTAATAGTTTCATCAACTTATACCTATTTCAATTCCGATACATTGGGTCCAATTCATCATGATTGACGTTGTGCACGCCGGTCTGGATCGGTGGTCGTGGTGGAGTCAGACCCTTCTAAATCATGAAGAAGCGCTGTGCCGCTCGCCCTAGCTACGTTCATTTAATTGGAGCTTGGAGAAACTGGCGAGGAAAGACCAAAAGTGGAAAAAATGTAAGCGCAACTCAGATTTGCTCCATAATGTTGCAACTTTTCAATGTTTTTACTCCAGAATTCTGGCATGAAATCTTTGATGAATCGCTGCAAAATGAAAAAAAGGAGAACCACGAGTCTGTACAGCTATATGAACAATGTACATTGCTATCGCATGTTTAAGAGGATGATATAATATCTTTCACATAAAGTAGTTGTATAGGAGCCATTGTTGGGCTATACAGACAAATCATAAAGCTGAATGTTATGCGTCAAGTGCAAAGTATAAATATGCATAAACAGAGGTTAGTGACAGTCACATGGGTGTATACTATTATCTAAAGAGGGTAAATACCCATTAGTTATGATGAAGCAGCGCACCAGACAATATTCCCAATGCGCGTTTCGCATGCATGGCTTCCTCAGGGGACATGGGTAATGGTGTCAACATCTCCATCTTAAATATCCAGTCCAGAGTGGACGAAGCGGCACATATGCACCTAGGTCCACAGATCCAAACTCGGACCACCTTACCGTTCGTCAAGACTAATCGTGCATGCCTGAAGACACAGGCTGAGGATTAACTACGCAGGCCTGGACATCCAATCAGAGTTTGTTTTATGGACACACAAAGCAGACACTACTAGGACCTTTAGGGGACGCCATCATTAGGTTAGATAGCTTTGGAATTGGGCAACATTTATAATATTTCTAGAAAATAATTTAAAAAATGTGTTATATATAATTAACTATTAATGTGACTTTGTTACAACCCCTTTAAGGCTGTTAGGAAGGTCTGAGGACAAGGAGGCAGGAAGTGATGTCATTTGATTGACCACAACACACAGGGTGACATCATTTGGGGCACAAGAGTTAATCATATTAATAACTGGCTGCAACCACATTGCAGCATAGCAAGTCTTCGCAATACTTGGAAATTCATCTTATTTTTTAACCTCACTATACCCAGGTTTTATCAGAACGGATGAGTGATATACTGAACATATGTCTCATTGTAGCGACAGTCTCAGCTCAGTCTATGTACGCGGAATAATTTCATTCCCATGCATGTTATACGTTATATAGCGCTCACTCTTCCCATAGAGAACATGATGAAGCACGAAAGGTCACGGCCAAAGGCTCAACCATGAACATCAGAACAATCTGCTGACTCGCCGGCTCCGAGCTGCTGCTCACTTGTCGGAAGCTCAAGTAATGAGTTGGAGAGGAGATTTCTATTCCTGACCGCGGACGCTGAGTTGGGTAATTGTTGCAGGTCTAACAAAGGCCAATCCCTCAGGCGCCGGGGCTGGGAGAGGCAAAGCAAAAGTCAGCGCACAGCACTTGCTGGGCAGACCATTATTGTGTCCCTTACTTAACCCAATCGCAGGTGCTGTGACTCATTTCCCTTGGAATAAACATGCCGAACTTCAAGCTGATCTAATATAGGACTGCACACGGTGAATGAATCCTGCAGAGAACAGGGAATTCTGCCAAAAAAAAAACAGTAATTGCTTCTGCAAGAAAAATATATCTACTCCGATTCAACAAGTCCAATCCATGTAGAGAAGTACACGTTGTATCGGGATTGTTGGGTTCTGTCTCCGGCTTGAAATGCCACGTTCACCGAAAATGGTTAATAATAAATCAGGGACCATAAAAGGAAGGATTTATAGTGAATCTAGTGTCTAAAGTGTGGGAGAAAATCTTTGACATTAAGTGCAGGTGCCGCCGACCATAGTCTTGGTCCAAGGGTGGTCCATCAAACATCAGATCGCACTCGGACTAATGTTATTCAATGATTCAGACTGCATCACCAATGAGACGGAGACCCTACTCTTGAACTCTGCCTGGAGCTGCCATCTGGGACTCTCCTCCTATACATCTCTTTTTCCTATTCACTCCCTTTACAAAAGTGAGGTTTTGAGAAAGACCGTGCCTGGTCGAAACGTTAACCTTGCTGTCCGCAATCATCCTTTGTAACGGGGTCTACCAAGCTGGGGTACCTCTTTCAGTACCACCCCGTGTTTCAGGAGGTCCACTCTGCTTTGGCTGGAGTCTGAATGAAGGATGCTGGCTGGAATTCCTTGATTACCTGGGAGCATATAAAAGATCACTGCTTCTCCACGTATTTCCAGTCTGACAACACTTTATTCACAGGACACAGAATATATCGCACAGATACAGAGGGCAGGCCAATAGAAAAGCAGCAGGCCAGACATACATTACAATAACCGCAGGTGGCCAGAGCCTGCCGATATTTACTGTGGGAATTACAAAGGTGGGGGAGGACAGAAGGGGAATATCGTGTCCCCTCTGCCCAGGGTCGCTGCCTGAGGGCTGATGGATTAGGGGCATGCATCTCACATGGAACCTATTATACATACATATAACTGCACAACATATTCTGAGTGCTGAGTGGTTCCGTAACACGTAACACCCTTTTTCTTTGAAAATTATTAGGTGGTGCTTGTACACATGAATAAAAGCAACTAAACTTTCTACATAAACGCAAAGGCTTGAGTGCGGCTGTTTTTCTCTTTTATATTCAATGATTCAGAGCATATGTACAAATATTTTCTCGGACCACCATACCATTTTGCCCCAGATGGCACTTGTCCATTCATATCTATAGGTCCGCAGAAAACATCGGACTGCACTCGGATGACATCACTATTGCCCATTTGCCAGTCATTATTCCCTCTCCTAGTATACTGTATACTTAGGAAACATGTGAAAAACTATAGACGAAGTTTGCAAATTGTATCAAGAAATAATTGGAAATCTATCACAGATTTTTTCCCATTTAAAACAAGTCCAAAATCCCGTTGGTGCCGCTGATTCTGGAACAGTTGTTCTTTTTATTTTGTGTCTCTCCATTCGTAATCTATGCTCCCTTATAGTAATGGTGAACATTTTCACTTCAACTGAGCACATACCCCAGAATGTCTCTGTGAGCGTTAGCTTTTTTTTTAACACTCACATGGCTAAATGGGAAATTTCTACCATTATCACTGAGATTCACAGCTTTGGAACGAAGGGTGCAAAAGAGAAAGACAAAATGTTCCAGAATCAGAGGAAAGTAGGCAACTGGAGAAGGTACTAAATTTAAATAGAAACATGATCAAATGAAAGGTGATTTTTAAGGGAATGTCCAATTATTTAAAATTAGTTTTTATGTTTTTAAATCTTGAATCTTGCAGTTTTTAAGACTCATAATAAGCTAATACCTCTTGTTCTGTAGATATCACTTCTCAGCAGTCATCTCAATATCATTACAGGTGGTATTACAGTGACTGATAACATCTCTATATACAGTACATGACACAGGGTCCACCATTCACAATAGGTGATGTCACAGCTCACCTCCTCCATCTCCTGTACAATGACTGATAACATCTCTATATACAGTACATGACACAGGGTCCACCATTCACAATATGTGATGTCACAGCTCACCTCCTCCTCCTGTACAGTGACTGATAACATCTCTATATACAGTACATGACACAGGGTCTACCATTCACAATATGTGATGTCACAGCTCACCTCCTCCTCCTGTACAGTGACTGATAACATCTCTATATACAGTAGATAACACAGGATCCACCATTCACAATAGCTGATGGCACAGCTCACCTCCTCCTCCTGTACAATGACTGATAACACCTCTATATACAGTAGATAACACAGGATCCACCATTCACAATAGCTGATGGCACAGCTCACCTCCTCCTCCTGTACAATGACTGATAACACCTCTATTTACAGTAGATAACACATAATCCACCATCCACAATAGGTGATGTCACAGCTCACCTCCCCCTCCTGTACAATGAGATGAGATATTAGAAAAAACTTTTTGACAGTGAGCGTGACCAATGAGTGGAACAGGCGGCCACGAGAGGTGGTGAGTTCTCCTTCCATGGAGTCTTCAAACAGGCTACACACATCTGTCTGGGATGAATTAGTGAATCCTGCTTTGAGCAGGGGGTTGGTCCAGATGACCCAGGAGGTCCCTTTCAACTCTACCATTCTATGATTCTATGATATAGGCCAAAGTAGATATCACATTGGGAGCACACCGAGCTACTTGCCAAACCTGACATGGAGCACAAGAAAGTTTAACAAACCAACATGACGGGAGTAGAGCCCGGACCTGGGACAGATGTGTGACAGTTGCAGCACATTTGGGAATAAGTCACGTCCAAGTTGTACTTCATCTTCTCATGGATTCCATTGGTAGCAGTCTCAAGGAAAGTGTCTTTGCCCTTTCAAAAATATTTTAGCATTAATTCTTGTCATCTCTATTACATATTCCAGTTTTATCCCTTATGGGGAGAAACAACGTCTATGTATGGATGAAGATTAGTGATGAGCGAATATACTCGTTACTCGAGATTTCCCGAGCACGCTCGGGGGTCCTCCCAGCAGTTTTTAGCGCTCGGAGATTTAGTTTTTCTTGCCGCATCTGAATGATTTAGATCTGTTAGCCAGCACAAGTACATGTGGGGATTCCCTATCAACCAGGCAACCCCCACATGTACTTATGCTGGCTAACAGATCTAAATCAAGAAAAACTAAATCTCCGAGCACTAAAAAATTCTCAGAGGACCCCCGAGCGTGCTGGAGAAATCTCGAGTAACGAGTATATTCGCTTATCATCACTAATGAAGATACTCTATGCAAACAAAACAAAAATTTGGTCGATTGTTTAAAAAAATGAAAAAAGTCTATTTAGGATGTAACGAGACTTTTGCATGAGCATCGTGAAAAATAATTTGAAGACACAATGTAGTGCACTTACAGGGACTTTTGTTCTTCTAACAGGTATTTTCATCTGTCTGTACCGTGTCCAAAAGAAAATCAAGAAGATCTTATGGAAAGACATAACTACCAGCATGCTCCCGGCCCTTCTCCCCGGCATTGAAGGATGCAGGCAGGCTATTTGTTTTCATGCTGAAAGTAAGAGTTTTCGAACTAATTTGTAAAGACGCGAGGACCTGTCCTCAAAGAAACCTGGTTAGATATTTATTAAAGAAGATTAACTTAGCATGCAGCTGTCACCTCGCCTAAATAAGATGGAGTGGAGTCAGTACACAAGGATGTTTCTCACCTTAAGGAATTTGTTTGGCTCAATGCTACGACATTTATCAGTGTAGTGGAACGGGCCATCACTGAACAATACGTTGCGTCTCGGAACATTATAGGATAAAATAGCCGTTTGCATTCTGATGTTGTATCAATTTAAAGGACAATTGAAAAACCTTAAATATTTGTTGTCATTTTATTGCTTTATACCTAAAATGTTACAATCTGTTACTTTTTACTTTTTATCATTTTCCGTTGTGTTTAGAACTTCTAGAGGTAGTTAACTTTTTGTTTTAAGGCTGGAATCGAAATGCAATTTTTTATTTTTCTTCTCTTTTAGATCCTCGTGAGACCGCCTTATCCATAAACCCTTTTCACACTCTTTGTCCTTTCACCTGTCTCTTATTCGGGTTTCATAATAAAGGTCAGAGATCTGTGAGAATTTTCCCCGACTATGAGAATTTACAAAAAAAAATTGCTCGGGTCACGCAACACGGGTAGAGTAACTTGTGAATAATTTAACCTTCCTGTAAAATTTAAGACATCAGCTCAGAGAGCACATATCCCATCGTGAGTTAGAAGTTTCTCTACAGGTAGAAGAGGAATTTATTTTCACATCACGACATTTAAAGGTGTAAAATTGACCGGTAATTATCTGTCTTTTCCGCCACTGCGATGTTGAGCATTTCATCAAGAGGTGATAAACTGAGACGTTAAAAGGTCTTTTCCCAAATGATTTCCCAATATTGCTTGGAGTCTCTCCAAATCTGTCAGACTGCTATAAATTATGAGAAGCTGAAGAGTCACCAAGTCCAACAATGTAGTCCTTATCTCTGAACTCACTTACCCTCGCCTGTCGTAAGCCATCTGACTGCGCTCTGAATCCAAAAGGACTCTGAAGCTCTGGAAAATGGCACCAAAGACTCCTAAATGCTAGATATGAGCGATGTAGATCCCCAAAAATTCTTCTAAATCTGAATTCCTTATGATTCGCTTTTACTGAATTGTGGAGGGACAGCAAAGGGCTTACAAAAAGTCACTTTTGACTTTGCCTTGCCCCTCATCTACCAACGTTTCCAAACCCCTTTCCGGAATTCTGTGGAGCCCCATCCTGCCGTTTCTTTCATGCATCGTCCTCTTCCAACAACTTTCCTATACTCCGGGGCTTCTAGCATTGAGTATTCGCTTTTACTGAATTGTGGAGGGACAGCAAAGGGCTTACAAAAAGTCACTTTTCACTTTGCCTTGCCCCTCATCTACCAACGTTTCCAAACCCCTTTCCGGAATTCTGTGGAGCCCCATCCTGCCGTTTCTTTCATGCATCGTCCTCTTCCAACAACTTTCCTATACTCCGGGGCTTCTAGCATTGAGTATCCATTTGACGTCACAAAAGCATTGCCCGAAGCACTGGCATGTACCATTATGTATACTTGCATATATGTATACTTTTATATTTTTTTTATTTATTTTTTATATTTTTAAATTGAAGCATTCTCCAAGTTTTCCTATCCTTTATCCAAATCATCCCGGTGAACTTCAGTAGAAAAAAACGCATCAACTGTCACGAATCCTGTAACTAGACTCCCTTTACTCTCCCCTTGCTGCCCCTTTTTGGTGGTTTCCACTGTTTTTTCCTTCAATCCCTTCATCATTTGCCCCAATCTACAGATATTTTCCAGACTGCCCTATTCACTAACATGTATTATTTTTTTTTTTCGTACTTTCAGCAACTCCTTCCATTCATGTCTAAAAAATATGTATCTTGGGCTGACCCACCTCTTGAAAAATTTCTTCTTTGTTATCTAACATTTGCCACTCACTTCAATATACGAAATGTAGGTTTTTGAAGTACATCGATCGAGGCACTTGTATGTATCTTTGTGTACACTTTTTATATAATTTTAAAACTAAAGCATTCTTTAAGTTTTCGCAACCATCTTCGTAATTTTCCCCGTAGATTTAAGTTTTCGCAACCATCTTCGTAATTTTCCCCGTAGACTTCAATAGACAAAAGCACAACATCACTCAACACGAATTCTGTAACTCGACTCCCTTTACTCTCCCCCCGCTTCTTCATTTGGCAGTTTCTCCACTGGCTTTTCTTAAGCCCTCAAATCCCTTCACCATTTGGTCCCAATCTACAGATACTTTCTGAACTGTCCCATTCACTACCATGTATTTTTTTGGGTACTCTCAACTCCTTCTTCCATTCATATTTACGAGATGTATCTTGGGCTGTCCCACATCTTGAGAAATTTTACTGTCGTTATCTAACATTTTCCACTCACTTTTTTAAATTTGTGGAGGACTTTTCAAGAGCATGGACTAGGCCTTGGGTGACACACATTGTGATGTCATGAAGTGAGGTGTGATATCAAAGGCTACTCGACGCTACAGAAGTCACAATGCAGAGTGAAGATGCTGGACATTGACCACGAAAAAAAACAAGTGGCAAGACATGTGAGGTGACTAGTAACATGATACTTAGTTTTCTCCAGCTGGACATGGAAGGTTGGCATCTTGGGTGCGCCAAGAAGTCTGTCTCTATGTAGAACAATATAAGACATAGAGAAGTGTAGAGAACATTCTTAGGACTAGTTTAGGAGATATAACCAGAGCATTCAAGGGTGGCTTTTAAATAGAGTTGAGCGAATTTGTTCGGATTTGGGTTCGAATACGGTCAGCAGCGAATATTGTTTTTTCAATTTTCGTCGAATACCGCCAAAAGTCTTTAGAGTCAATGGGAGTAGAAATTAACAAATATGTTCGGAACTGAACATCAAACATAAATTCAGCACAAATAGGCTACCAATCTGGCAAATTCAGATTCAACAACCGAATCCGAACAAATTCGCTCAACCCTGCTATTAAATCTAAAATATGAAAACATATAATCCTACTTGTGCAGGTACCACTAGAAATGAGACAATTTGTGAGATGCTGGTGTTTCATGCCAAGACTAATCTCTCAGTAATATATGTATATTAGATGTGTCCTTCCTTACTTTTCCTCTTGTCTCGATATTGTAAGATGAGTGACATACATGAGATGACCATCTTAAAAGAAAAACAAGTTGTCAATACTCTGTCAAGGGACGTTTATGCTACAAGTGTCAATGAATGGTCACCTGGTTGTTGTGAAGTGGATTTGAAGCCTGTGAAGAATTTTGACACAATCGTGTTAAGTAATAAGAATTTGATGTCCACGATGAAATTTCCTAAAAAATAAAAAATGTTGAATTTATGCAGTGTCCATATTTATAACAGGGTTATTCCCAAATGGGCAAGTTATCACCTACAAACAAGATTGCATGAAATCCATCCTATGGGATTTGCAATGATTTCAAGAACAGGCTCCGAGATTAGAATGGCGTGGTGTCTGCGCGTGGTTGTGCTACTTACCAATTTATTGTCTAAGGAACACTCAGAGATAGTCAATAAATGGGGTCGACGAATAGGTGATAACTTGCCCTGGTGGCAAAAACACTTTTAATCAAGAGTGGGGTCATTGCAACAATGTCATCCAAAGAGTCATGTGCACATTAAACCAGCTGTGATGATTAGGGATGAGCGGACCTGTGGAAGTTTTGGTTCTGGTACCTGACCCAAACTTAATTTCAAAGTTCGATTTGGGTACAAGAACTGCACCAGAACTTGAACCAGAACCCAGAACCCATTTCAAACAAGAGAGACACAAACTTTTGATCTGGAAATTATTCTCTCTCCTCTCGGACTTCCCCCTAAAAGCCGAACATTGCAGTATACTTCTAGGAGAAGTCCATGTTCAGCGTTTAGCACCAGACACCAACTGTCCAGTGCGAACCCAGAACTTTTAAGTTCAGGTGCTCTCATCTCTAGTGATGATATGACACTTGATATCATTGCTTTTTATCAAGGACATCTGATGGCCGACTAATTGAAAATAATGGCACTTAGCTATCGACAAACAGTGAATTAGATGACACCATCAGTAGTGACATCACCACTTACCTTACTCACTAATGACATCATCTCTTACCTTACTTACTAGGGTTGAGCGAAACGGGTTGGCCATTTTCAGAAGTCGCCGACTTTTGGCAAGGTTGGGTTTCATGAAACCCGACCCGACCCCTGTGTGGGGTCGGCCATGAGGTCGGCGATCTTCTGAATCTGGTATCGGAATTCCGATACCGATTCCCGATATGTTTGCAATATCGGAAATCGGTATCGGAATCCATATTTAAGTGTAAAATAAAGAATTAAAATAAAAAATATTGCTATACTCACCCTGGTACTAACCGGCAGTCTTCCTTCCTTAGAATCAGCGCTTGAAAGACCTTCGGTGAAGTCGCGGCTTGTGATTGGTCTCGCGACGGCCCATGTGACCGCTCACGCAACCAATCACAAGCCTCGACGTCACCGAAGGTCCTTCAAGCGCTGATTCTTAGGAAGGAAGGCTGCCGGAAAGAAGCAGGGAGCGTCCGAGGGTGAGTATATACCTAATAAGAATATACTCACCCTCGGACGCGCCCTGCTTCTTTCCGGCAGCCTTCCTTCCTAAGAATCAGCGCTTGAAGGACCTTCGGTGACGTCGCGGCTTGTGATTGGTCGCGTGAGCGGTCACATGGGCCGTCGCGCGACCAATCACAAGCCGCGACGTCACCGAAGGTCTTTCAAGCGCTGATTCTAAGGAAGGAAGACTGCCGGTTAGTACCAGGGCGCGTCAGAGGGTGAGTATAGCAATATTTTTTATTTTAATTCTTTATTTTACACTTAAATATGGATCCCAGGGCCTGAAGGAGAGTTTCCTCTCCTTCAGACCCTGGGAACCATAGTAACCCATTGCAATGCATTGGGTTTCGGGTTTCGGCCGACCCCGGCCCCGACTTTTTTATTGGATCGGCCGATTTCACTCGACCCGACTTTTGAAAAAGTCGGGTTTCGTGAAACCCGACCCGATCCTGTAAAAGTAAAGGTCGCTCAACCCTATTACTTACTAATGACATCACTTACCTTACTTACTAATGATATCACCACTTACTTTATTTACTACTGACATCACCTCTTACCTTACTCACTAATGACATCACCTCTTACCTTACTTATTAATGACATCACCTCTTACCCTACTTACAAATGATATTACCTCTTACCTTACTCACTAATGACATCACCACTTACTTTATTTACTAATGACATCACCACTTACTTTACTTACTAATGACATCACCACTTACTTTATTTACTAATGACATCACCACTTACCTTACTCACTAATGACATCACCACTTACCTTACTCACTAATGACATCACCACTTACCTTACTTACTAATGACATCACCACTTACTTTATTAATGACATCACCTCTTACGTTACTTACTAATGATATCACCTCTTACCTTACTCACCAATGACATCACCACTTACCTTACTTACTAATGACATCACCTCTTACCTTACTCATCAATGACATCACCTCTTACCTTACTCACTAATGACATCACCACTTACCTTACTCACTAATGACATCACCACTTACCTTACTCACTAATGACATCACCTCTTACCTTACTTACTAATGACATCACCTCTTACATTACTTACTAATGACATCACCACTTACCTTACTCACTAATGACATCACCACTTACCTTACTCACTTATGACATCACCACTTACCTTACTTACTAATGACATCACCACTTACTTTATTAATGACATCACCTCTTACGTTACTTACTAATGATATCACCTCTTACCTTACTCATCAATGACATCACCTCTTACCTTACTCACTAATGACATCACCACTTACCTTACTCACTAATGACATCACCACTTACCTTACTCACTAATGACATCACCTCTTACCTTACTTACTAATGACATCACCACTTACTTTACTTACTAATGAAATCACCACTTACCTTACTCACTAATGACATCACCTCTTACCTTACTCACTAATGACATCATCTCTTACCTTACTCACTAATGACATCACCACTTACCTTACTTACTAATGACATCACCACTTTCCTTACTCACTAATGACATCACCACTTACTTTACTTACTAACAAGCTGCACTGTAAATCAGACATTTCTGATTGTGGGTGACTGACTTCTCGCACTACCTTCTCTGTGAATACTTTCTAGCTGGTTTGTTGCTCAACGTAAAGCACCTCATGTAGCAATAATCTTGATAAAAGCACATGCTTTGAAATCCTTGCACAAAAGCAAGAATATAAATGCAGGACTTGGTGTTCAGATGCCTGCTTATCATGTATAGCTTTTCTATATTGTGCTTGAATAAACAATGCACCCACCAGGAAGCGAGCTGAATAAGGAGCGGCACAAAATACAGCAAGTGTTCCCAAGCAGCAAATCGACTCTCCCGGCTCCTGCACTCTCCGAGCATTTTCTATGACAGATTGATTATTGCTCTGGTGGTATAAGGGCTTAAACATATGCAAAAGCAATGTGCAAATGCGAGCTAAACAGACGGCTACACTGGGACGGGAGCATGGTGACAAACCACTACATGGGTTACTTAATGGAAGGGAAAAAATCTATACCCATCAAATCAGAAACCTATGTGTCTACACAGAGATTTCCCCCATGTATTTGGTGCAGTTGTGCCCCAGATATTACATCCACATGAATGGGATTTTGTGCACTTATTCATGTATGCACTTTTATGTACACTTTGTATATATTTTGGAAGCATTCTTCAAGTTTTCGGAACCTTCTTAGATTTTGCAATGGACTTCCATAAACAAAAACACAATTTCACATTTTATGAAACCTGCAACTTGGCCCCCTTTACTCTCTCCCTGCTACCTTTGTTTTTGCAGTCTCTTCACTACCTGCAAAACAAATAAGGCGATGTTCACACGTTGCGGATTTCCTGCGGATCCACAGCATTTTTTTTTCCGCTCAGAAACGCTGCAGATCCGCAAGTGATTTACAGTACAATGTAATTCAATGGGGGGAAAAAAATGCTGCGCTGATGGTGCGGAAAATTCCGCACTGAAAATGCAGCAGATTCAAAAAAAGACCATGTCAAATCTTTTTGCGGATTTGCAGCGTTTCTGCACCCATTGACTTCCATTGTGTCCGGCCAATCCGCAGCAAAGCCGCAGGTTTAAAAAAGATCTGGAGGGGGAAGAGTGTGTGGGCAGAGTATGGGCGGAGATTGTGTGTGGGCGGAGACTGTGTGTGGGGCGGAGACTTTGTGTGGTCGGTGAAGATGTGCGTGTCTGTGTGCGGGTGTTTGTGTGTGTCTGTGGTCATCAGTGGGTTTCTGCGGGGATGTGTGTGTCTGTGTGCGGGGATCGCGGGGCTGTGCGGAGATTGCGGGGCTGTGTGGGGATCACGGGGCTGTGTGGAGATCACAGGGCTGTGTGTGTCTGTGCGTGGGTGTGTATGCAGGTCTGTATTTAGGCAGGCATCGTCCAATGGGACTTCTAGTCCCATCCGGCTATGCCTGCTAGTGACAGGTAGCTGGATGATGGGAAAGTATAGTCCCTTCATCCGGCTACTGTGTTCAAGTGTACAAAAAAAATAAATACACACATACAACATACAACATACAGAACATATCATGCAACATACAGTACATACAACATACAGAACATAACATACAACATACAGTAGATACAACATACAGTACATACAACATACAGTACATACAATATACAACATACAGAACATAACATACAACATACAGTACATGCAATATACAACATACAGTACATACAACATACAGTGCATAACATACAACATACTGTACATACAACATACAGTACATAACATACAACATACAGTACATACAACATACAGTACATAACATACAACATACACTTCATATAACTTACAACATACAGTACATACAACACACAGTACATACAACATACTGTACATACAACATACAGTACATAACATACAGTACATACAACATACAGTACATAACATGCAACATACACTACATACAACATACAACATACAGAACATACAGTACACACAACATGCAGTACAAAACATACACCATACAGAACATACAACATACAGTACATACAACATACAGTACATACAACATACAGAACATACATCATGCAACATACAGTACATAACATGCAACATGCAGAACATATAACATACAGTACATACAACATACAGAACATACAACATACAGAACATACAACATACAGTACATACAACATACAGAACATACAACATACATAACATACAGTACATGCAACATACAGTACATGCAACATACAGTACATACAACATACAGAACATACAACATACAGTACATACAACATACAGTACATAACATACTGCATACAGTACATGCAACATAGAGTACATACTCACCATCACCTTGATCCCCGAAGCCATTGCTCACCTGTAAAAAATATTAAAAATAATAAACAAACAATATACTCCCTGATCCGCAGAAATCCAATTAATACGAGTGTCCCACAACGATCTCCCGTGGAGAGCTTCCGCATCAGCTGATGCGACCACTCTCCAGGGGCTCTGGAGATACAATGACGGAAGGTATCCTTCCGCACTGTATCCCTCTGCCACTGTGAGAAATAGTTCCTACTCTCATTTGCGGCAGTGCTGTGTGGGAAAATTCCCACGCAGCTTTGCCATAAAGTGAGAGCCTGAACTCAGGAAACCTCTTCAGTGATGCACTGCAGGAGCCATTGTCTCCTCTCAGTGTGTCACTGGATGCCCTATAGAGTGGTGACATCACCCGATTTCACTGTTCTATAGGGGAGATCATTGTGGTACACTCGTTATTAATTGGACTGCATCGGACAGGGAGTATACAGTTGGTTTATTATTTTTTTATTTTTTGCAGGCGATCGAGTATGGTTAGTATGGTGAAATTAAGAATATTAAAATACTTTTTTCTGGCTGTGTCTTTTTTTTTACTCTTTCACTAATATAGGATTAATAATGGATAGGTGTCTTATTGACACCTCTCCATCATTAACCGGGCTTAATGTCACCTTACAATACAAAGGTGACATTAATCCCTTATTACCCCATATGCCTCATCTACGGGGAAGTGGGAAGAGAGATGCTAAGTGCCGTAATTGGTGCATATTACAGATGCGCCATTTCTGGGGTGGCTGGGAGCTGGTATTTGTAGCCAGGGGTGCAATATCCTTTTCCCCGTCCTAGGCTATGATTATCAGCCCGCAGTTGTCTACATAGCCTTCCTGGCTATAAAATATAAGGGGACCCCACGTCATTTTTTTTTGGGGCCCCCTATTTTAATAGCCAGTAAAGGCTACGCAGACAGCTGTGGGCTGATTTTCATAGCCTGGGAAGATCCATGGATATTACCCACTTCCCAGGCTACAAATACTGGCCCCCAGTCTCTGGCTTTCCCACTCTGGACTTGAAAATTGCATGAGAGGCCGCGCAAATTTTTTTTCCTATTTTTTTAAAATTAAACAGATATTGCATTTAAGGCTGGGGTCACACTTGCGAGAAACTTGCACGAGTCTCGCACCTCAATACCTGGCACTGCTGCCGACACTGGGACCGGAGTGTGTGGCTGCATGAATTTCTATGCAGCTGAACGCTCCTGTCCCAGCGCCAGCGGCAGTGTCGGGCATTGAGGTGCGAGACTCGTGCGAGTTTCTTATAAATTGTGACCCCCTCCTAAAGCAGATTTTTTTCTATCTATAGATAGATCTATCTATCTATCTATCTATCTATCTATCTATCTATCTATCTATCTCTATCTATAGATGTATCTCTATCTATCTGTCTATCCATCTATCTGTCTATCTATCTATCTATCTATCTATCTATCTATCTATCTATCTATCTATCTATCTATTCATTCTATCTATCTATCTATCTATCTATCTATCTATCTATCTATCTATCTATCTATCTATCTATCTATCTATTCCATCTATCTATCTATCTAATGGAGTGTGGGTTGGACAAATGTTAAAGAGGAGGTTGGACTAGAAATGACATCACAACTCATTTTTTTTTTTTTGTTCAATAATAGATCTTTATTTAGCTTTCAAAAACGCATACAAATCTGCATGAAAAAAACGCATCAAAAAACGCACCTGCATTTGTTGGCAAGAGAGGGAAGAATCTGCACAGAAAATTCCACAGTCAAATCTGCAACGTGTGCACATTTCCTAAACCTTCACATCCCTTTATCCTTTGCACTAATCCAGAGGTATTTTCTAAATTACCCTCTCTGCTGCTGAGTATTTTTTCCTTTCCTACTCTCAGCAATTTTTTACAATAAAAGATGTGTTTTGGGCTTTCCCCATGTCTTGAAAAAATATCCTTTTCCTTATCTAACATTTGAACATCCCTTTAGCAAATTTAGAGGGTTTTTTAAGGATTTAGTAAAAAAACAAACAAAAAAAAAACTCCAAAGTAATGCAAAATGAAGTAAAAGGGGTTAAATAAAAAAAACAAAAGCAATGATCGTAAGTACATTATTCACATGATGGCTGCAGACAATCACCGGCCTCAATGGAGTGAATACTGAATTTATGGATTCTAGTAAACAATCACCACTGCCAACAATCACTGCCGCCTGCCAGGGTTAATACAGTCATGGCCGAAAGTGTTGGCACCCTTGAAATTGTTCCAGAAAAAGTATTTCACCCAGAAATGTATTGCAATTACACATTTTGTTAAACACATGTTTATTTCCTTTGTACGTATTGGAACAACACAAAAAAACAGAGAAAAAAAAGGCAAATTGGGCATAATTTCACACAAAACCTCCAAAATGGAACGGACAAAATTGTTGACACCCTCTACTTTATATTTGGTTGCACCCTTTGGAATAAATATCTGCAATCGCTTCCTATAAGCATCTACAAGCTTCTTACACCTCTCACCATGAGTTTTGGACCACTCTTCTTTTGCAAACTCCTCCATGGGGAAACATATTTGAAGGCGCCTTCTCCTGTCACGATTCACACCGTGACCGTCACCCCCACGTCACGGGTCGGGGTGACTTTATGCCAACAGACGGCTATCACATGTGCAGGGGGCTTATCCTAGTTATCCCTCCACTCCACAATGTGATGAAAAAACACACACAAGGCTATTGACCTCTTAGTTTACAGCAGGGGCTTATTTTAGGAATCCCACTGCTCTTCAATATACCACAAACTGCAGGGATTTATGTATATCCCGCTTACAGTTCCACTTAACACTTGCAGCTCTCTGGCGCCCCCTTACTCTCAGGTCAGAGCAGGTACTGCACCATGGGTAGTTAGTGGCCAGACAGGCTGCCTGCTATGTACTGGCTATTGGGCACACTGCAGCGACTCAATTTAACTACTCCCACTCAGGCAGGAACAATAATTATCAATGCCGCAGTTGCTACAACGACTCCCAAAGGCACTGTACAAATGTATGCTGCCACCAGCTTCGATTAAACGGGTCCGAAGCTAACCCAAAACAGTAGCGTAATTCCCTTCAGAAGACTTAGGGTACATTTTAGAACAGGAAGAACGAATCTAGTATTAAATATTATTCTCCGTCAAAGGTTTCAGGCAGAGTTTATAAAAAGTCATATAAAGATGTTACAATATGAGACAATTGAAATATGTACAAGGTAAATTATAAAATAAACAGGGATTAAATAAGAAAAGGTACAACTCACATGTTCTCAGTTCATATCAGGCAAAACCATGCTGGTGGGCGGAGCTCCCCAAATGTCCCAGTGCATGAGGACTCTGGTTAGGAACAGCTCTTCAAGTCAGACTCACATAGGCTCCAGCAGACAGACAGCCTTATAGCTCAACCTGATAACATCACAAAAAAGGGCTGGTTTACCCAGCCCCTCCTCTCTCTTCAGTTTCACTAAATTTAACCTAAACTTGTCTAATGCCTGTAACTCCGCTACAGAACATGTCATAGCCATAACAAACCCAGCATTCATCTCGTGTTAACATTGGCATTCTAATGAGATCAAATATGTCCTATTTGTGATGCAGAATTACAGAGAAATCCCTACTTTTTACCTGATGGAGTTAGAAGCTCATGTTTACAGCGGTTGACAGATCCGCCGATGGATGTTAAGAATATGTATTCAATATTCTCGTAGCCCAAGTCGTTGTCCCAATATCTTATCATATTAGAACAAAGACTCTCATGGATTCTGGAAGCTTCTATACCAGTTTCAGCTGGTACAACTTTCCACTGCAGCTATGCCTGATCGTAAAAATACCTTTCTTCAATAAAACTCCCCCACACACAGTGACAAGGCAAGCTCTTACCTGAATGAAAGGGTAGGGGGGTTTTAGCCCACAGCCTGGGCTAACAAGAGAAACTAAACTTATATGATATTTCATAGAATATCGTGACATCTCCCAACAGAAATTTTAAGATTTCTCCACAGGTGTTCAAAGGGATTTAGATCCGGACTCATTGTTGGTCACTTCAGAACGCTCCAGCGCTTTGTGGTCATTATTTTGCTGGAAGACCCATGACCTAGGGCACAAACCCAGTTTTCTGACACTGGGCACTACACTGTAACCCAAAATCCTTTGTTAATCTACAGATTTTATGATGCCTTGCACACAGTCAATGCAACCAGTGCCAAAGGCAGCAAAACAACCCCAAAATATCTTTTATCCTCCAACATGTTTGACTGTAAGTACTGTGTTCATTTTTTTAAGGCTTCATTCCGTTTTTCGTAAACAGTGGAATGATGTGCTTTACCAAAAAAACTCTATACTTAGCCCTGACTAGAAATTACAGTTGTCCGCCTCATGAAAGCAGTCTGGTTGTGTAAGTACATGGACCCACGTGTATCAACACCTGATGTGTCTTCTTCAAGGTAAGTAAGAGGGGGGCGACTGTAATTCCTGGTCAAGGCTAAGTATTTATTATACTATTGCCTTATTATTATTATTTTTTCTTGTCATCCCATCCTCCTTTTTCCTATGTCTTGACACAGTTTACTGTGCAAAATTATGTGCTGGAATTTATTTGTATGCGATTTATTTTAGTTTTTGTGATGTCACATGTATATAAGTATACTCATAGGACGTATTTAGTACAATTGTGACTGGTATACATTGCCTATCTGAGGGATTATGCAAGTGACTATGGTTGCAATATGTTTATAATTGAGTGGCTAGTAGGTCTATGAGTATTATACTCTGTATTATGGATCTCATTTTTTCTTGTAGTCCAGGTGCTGGATTTGTTTTAGGTGTTTTTACATTGTGTGTTGTTCAATAAAAATTTGTTTATTTCCGGGTGATCCCTCACCATGTGCATATACTATTTTTTTTGTTTTGTTGTATAATGCACACAGTGATGTCACAGTACTGGGATAATGCAAACAATGACTTTACAGTGCAGATATAACGCACACAGTGATGTTACAGTGCAGATTATAATGCACACAGTGATGTTACAGTACAGTTTATAATGCACACAGTGATGTCACAGTACAGATAATAATAAGCACAGTGATGTCACAATACAGGGATAATGCACACAGTGATGCCACAGTACAGAGATGATGCACACAGTGATGTCACAGTACAGATAATAATAAACACAGTGATGTCACAGTACAGGGATAATGCACACAGTGATGCTACAGTACAGAGATGATGCACACAGTGATGTCACAGTACAGATAATAATAAACACAGTGATGTCACAGTACAGGGATAATGCACACAGTGATGTCACAGTACAGAGATATTAAACAGTGATGCCACAGTACAGAGATAATAAACAATGTGATGTCACAGTACAGGGATAATGCACACAGTGATGTCACAGTAGAGATTATAATACATGCAGTGATGTCACAGTACAGGGATAATACACACAGTGATGTCACAGTACAGGGATAATACACACAGTGATGTCACAGTACAGGGATAATACACACAGTGATGTCACAGTACAGGGATAATACACACAGTGATGTCACAGTACAGGGATAATACACACAGTGATGTCACAGTACAGATATAATGCACACAGTGATGTCACAGTACAGAGATAATACACACAGTGATGTCACAGCACAGATATAATGCACACAGTGATGTCACAGTACAGGAATAATACACACACAGTGATGTCACAGCATAGAGATAATACACACAGTGATGTCATCGGATATATATAATACACACAGTGATGTCACAGTACAGAGATAATGCACACAGTGATGTCATAGCATATATTATAATACACACAGTGATGTCACAGTACAGATATAATGCACACAGTGATGTCACAGTACAGAGATAATACACACAGTGATGTCACAGCACAGATATAATGCACACAGTGATGTCACAGTACAGGAATAATACACACACAGTGATGTCACAGCATAGAGATAATACACACAGTGATGTCATCGTATATATATATAATACACACAGTGATGTCACAGTACAGAGATAATGCACACAGTGATGTCATAGCATATATTATAATACACACAGTGATATCGCAAGTTATTTTTGGACTCCATTGCAGCTGCTATGTCTATGCTCATGTCTGTGCTCTCTATAGCTTTTTTCTACATAAGCAAAATTAATGCATATAAAAATGTAACAACAAATCCCTGTGTGAACCCAGCAAGGTAGGAAATTGAGTTTTGATTTGATATCTGTGTCAAAGCCACAGTAACAATGCAATTATGAATATTCAGATTTCCTGCAGCCGTCTGTTTACATATTGTCCCCTGCACTTCGGCGCAGAAAACGAGGCTGGAGCAATAAACAGTAATGACATGTTTAATAAAACGCATATTTGTCAGCGCCGCGCGGAGCTCCGCAGCTAGCAGATCAGGATCTGAATTTTGCCTTTTTAACATGCAAATTCTTGGTGAAGCCAATTAATTCTCGCAATTGATGATATTATTTTCTCTTCATACACTTGTATAATTATAGCCCGAGACACGCACCGCCATAGTGTGCACCACAAATGTGTTCTTATATTTGTTTGATGCTATGTGTATAATTGGTAAATGTATATAATTATAAAACACCCGATTCCCATAGTAAAATAGTGAATAATGCGATTCCGTACTGCAACACAATGCAGCCAGTCATCTGTGAACCTGCATGTGAGTAGCTGGGTCGCTGCACATCACTGGAATTAAAGGTGTTTTATAATATCATATCAATTAAAGGGGTATTCTGGTCTAGATACATTATCTCTATCCACTGGATAAGGGTCTCATGGCAAGGATTCCTACTGATTGCCATGAACATGGCCAGGAGGAATGAGATGGCATGTCTATCTATCTATCTTTCTATCTATCTATCTATCTATCTATCTATCTATCTATCTATCTATCTATCTATTTGTCAGGATTCCACCGCTCAGTAAGTGTCTTACTGTCCCATAGAAACTGAGTCGTGCTGAGTTGTCAGTGTTTTGATTGTCAGCCCAGCTGTATAATCTGGGACTGGGAGGTGCGGGACTTTCTCCAGGTGTTCCTTGTTCTGAAGAGTGTGCAAGACAGTGTGATGGATCAGTGATAGGCCGTGGTCACACTTGCAAGTGTGATGCGAGAAACTCACGTGAGTCTCTCACATCAATACCCGGCACTGCTGCTGGCACTCAGGACCAGAGTGTACGGCTGCATAGAAATACATGCAGGTGCAAACTCAGGTCCCGAGTGCCGGCGGCAGTGTGGGTATTGATGCGAGAGACTCGTGGGAGTTTCTCGCATCACATTCGCAAGTGTGACCCAGGCCATATGGTGCAGCTGGCATCTGTCTCACTGCATTTGAAATACAATTGCACTTTTTTAAATTCTTAATGCACTAGTAAGCAGCAGCAAGTCAGCTCATTTTTGTAATTGAAAAAAACTTCCGAAATCAGTATTAGTCAGAGACCGTCTGCTTGCTTGTCTACTTGTCACAAGTGACTGTGCTGAGTTTTTGCATTTTTTTTGTGAAAGGGTGGTAATTGTTTTTAAATCTACAAAAGAAAATTCCCAAAAATCCAGGCACTTAACTGCAACTGTCTAATTCACAAAGTGTTGCTCGCCGCAATGTTTTACCTAGTATTTTTGCTGTGACTTTTTGAACAAGGGTTGAATCATTGGGATTAAAAATATTGTCAACAATTAATTATACCATTGTACAAAATGTATGGCAAAAGAAAACACAGCAATAGAAGTGGGTGGGGTACTAGAAAAGAAAACCAACCACATCACTCATAAGTATGTGGGAGTCACTAGCAGCAGAAAAAGCACCCAATAAATTATACCAGCCGCCTGGGCAGTAGTATTATCACACACAGACCACAACGAGCCTCTTTTGCCTTCAGTAAGTGTTTTAGTGGGGAGGAAGCAAATGGCATTATGCAATATATGGCACATCTCTTGTCTCAATAACAGCAGAACATTGTTACCTCTGACAGCGACACTGTCGGATATGCACAAAATGGTCTGCCTGATCAGAAATGACTAAGAGGGATAATTTTTAGACCATTTTTCTTAATTTAAAAATGTGAAAAGTCTTTTAGGACACTGAGTTATTAAAGAAGCTGTTGGTTAATACTGGGTTACTACTCGAATTTATGGTGAGATCCTTTTGACAATACTATGGCTGTGCTTGTGTTTAGGAGCTTGAAAGTGGTTGGATACAGTCTAAGGAGAACTCAGTCTTATATTTTTTATTTTTTAGGACAGTAGGACACTTCTGCAGTGTTGCAAATTGCAGCACATCAGTTTGATGGAAACATGTCGAACTTGCATTTTAAGGATACTTTCACACTAGCATCGGTACGGGCCCGTCGCAGTGAGTCGGGCTGACGTACCAACACATGCTGTGAAGTAAAATCACAATGGGGGCAGCGGATGCAGTTTTACAACGGATCCGCTGCCCCATTGTAAGGTCCAGGGAGGAGGGGGCGGAGTTCCGGCCACGCATGCGCGGTCAGAAAAAGCGGAGCCGACGGACAAAAAAACGTTGCAAGCAACGTTTTTTGTCCCGACGGACTGCAAAAACACGTCGCACGACGGATGCAACGTGTGGCAATCCGTCGCAATGTGTCACTAATGAAAGTCTATGGAGAAAAAACGCATCCTGCAGGCAACTTTGCAGGATGCGTTTTTTCTTCAAAACGATGCATTGTGACGGAGGCCAAACGATGCTAGTGGGAAAGTAGCCTAAGGCTACTTTCCCACTAGCGTCGTACGACGCACGTCGCAATGCGTCGTTTTGGAGAAAAAACGCATCCTGCAAAATTGGTTGCAGGATGCGTTTTTTCTCCATAGACTAACATTAGCGACGCATTGCGACGCTTTGCCACACGTCGCAACCGTGGTGCGATGGTTGCGTCATGTTGCGGCAGACCGTCGGCACCAAAAAACGTTGCATGTAACGTTTTTTGGTACGTTGTGTCCGCCATTTCTGACCGCGCATGCGCGGCCGGAACTCCGCCCCATTCTCCCAGCAGCTCAGAATGGGGCAGCGGATGCGTTGGAAAAATGTATCCGCTGCCCCCGTTGTGCGGCGCTTCCACAGTATGCGTCGGTACGTTGGCCCGACGCACTGCGACGGGCTGAGTACGACGCTAGTGTGAAGGTAGCCTAAGACATTCAATCATATTGTATGTATCCAGTTATTGGTGTATCTAATTTTCAAAACAAAGCAGCATTGGTCTTCAGCAGTATAATCCTATCTATCTATCTATCTATCTATCTATCTATCTATCTATCTATCTATCTATCTATCTATCTATCTATCTATCCATCTATCTATCTATTATCTATCTATCTATCTATCTATCTATCTATCTATCTATCACTGAGGAATAAAATATGTTATTGTAGTCATTTTTTTTTGCATAAATTATCTTAAAACAATGTAATTGAATAAAGGAATAATTTGCTCTTGATGGAAATAATACAGTATGTGATAATTTTTCTACCTGTAATGGTACGTTGTGACTACTGTATAGAGATTCATCTTCATCACAACGCAATAAAGCTAATTGGAGCGATACATAAATACTAGAGGCTTCACTAGAAGAATCACAACAGTCTCCTGCCAGACAAGCGCCGCTGAATGAAGTCTGACTTAGATCCTTAATGCACTTTAATTACATTATAGATGGAAGTCCGCCAATAAAATCTCACCAACCAAAAGAAAACAAATGGACATATTAATGTATCACTAATACACTTTATTCACAGAATTTCGTTGGATTTGGCATCCTCCTCACTTTATGGCGTATCGTAGGTTGCGTACATTTTGCTCAAGCTTTGTGTTCGCTCAGAATAGATGAATGTAATTTATTATCCTCAGACTAGAATTATTATGACCTCATTAAAGGGATTTTATGACCCTTTCTTTAATTCTACATAAAGTTTCAAAGTGGTAAAAAAAAAAAAGAAATCATATATACTCACCCTTCCAAGAGAATGTGACTAAACTGCAATACTGCAAACATCCTGCAAGCAACAGTGGCACCACTATGATTCTAAAAGAAAGTAGCTACAGTATGTTTTTTTTTCAATATGCTCCTCCTTTTAAGAAGTTGTCCTGCTTTGATTTTTGAAGAAAAACAACTATGTATAATACATAATGTACATAATGACCGAAGAAATTGTCTACTTACCAATCTGCCAGTGCTGCTAACGCTTTCGAGGTTCTCCACTGTTCTCTCTCCATCCTGGTTTGTCTGAACTTTCGTGTGTTTTGTGAGCTTTGAGGTTAGTCACTTGATGTGTTTATTACTGCTAGGGTCAGTGATTGGTTGCATCATATGACCATATGACCACTGCAACCAATCACTGACAAAAGTAGTTACGTGTCCATCCAGGTGGAGCAGAAAGTGCATTGGTCAAAGGGAGACTCAAAGTGTTGGAGTGTTGGAAGGGGAATGGTGCAGATTGGTAAGATGTGCTTTAACCTTTTTAAGATATAGATATATATATATATATATATATATATATATATATCCAGTGGCATGTAGAAGTTCCAGCACCCCTGATCGAAATGACGGTTATTGTGAACAGCTAACCAATTGAAGCATAAATGATCTCTAAAGGGCCTAAAGTTACATTTGTAATTTAGGCAATATATATATATATATAAATATATATATATATATATATATATATAGTTGTCTGGGCACCCTGCATGGTTAGTACTTTGAAACACCCCCTTTGAAAGTATCACAGCTTGTAAACGCTTTTTGTAGCCAGACAAGAGTTTTTCTATTCTTATTCTTTCCTCCTGTTCTGTGAGATTTCTGGGTCGTCTTTCATCCTCTGCTCTTTTGAGGTCTAGAAGCAGATTATCAATGATGTTCAGACCAGGGGACTGTGAGGGCCATTGTAAAACCCTTCGGTTTGCGCCTTTTGAGGTTGTCTATTGTGGATTGTGACGTTTGTTTAGGATCATTATCCATTTGTAGAAGCCATTCTCTATTCTGATTCAGATTTTTTTTCAAGTTGGTGTTATGTTTACATCAAGAATTTGTTGAAATTTCATTGAATCCATTCTTCCCTTCACCTGCGAAATGTTCCAGGTGCCATTTTCTGCAACACAACCCCAAAGCATAATCAATCTACCCCCATGCTTAATGGTTGGAGAGATCTTCTTTTCCTGAAGCTATGTTCCCTTTTTTTCTCCACACATACCTTTGATCATTGTGGCCAAAGAGATCTATGTTATCCTCATGCGTCCACAGGACTTGATTCCAAAATGCAACAGGCTTGTTTAAATGTTCTTTTGCATAATTCTGGCACTGAATTGTATGGAGGGGACGTAGGAGAGGTTTTCTTCTGATGACTCCTCCATGAAGTTCATATTTGTGCAGGTGTCTCTGAACAGTAGAACAATGTACCACAATTCCAGAGTCTGGTAAATCTTTGTGAAGGTGTTTTGCAGTCAAGCGGGGGTTCTGATTTGCCTCTCTAGCAATCCTATGAGCAGCTCTCACTGAAATTTTGCTTTGACTTCCAGATCTTATCTTGACCTTTACTGTTCCTGGTAACTGCCATTTCTTAATTACCGTATATACTCGAGTATAAGCCGCCCCGAGTATAAGTCGACCCCCCTACTTTTGCCACAAAAAACTGGGAAAACTTATTGACTCGAGTAAAAGCCTAGGGTAGGAAATGCAGCAGCTACCGGTGAATTTCAAAAATAAATGCTCCATACCGTTCATTATTGCCCCATAAGATGCTCCATATAAAGCTGTGCCACATATAATGCTGCATACCGTTCATTATTGCCCCATAGATGCTCTGTATAAAGCTGTGCCACATATAATGCTGCATACCGTTCATTATTGCCCCATAGATGCTCTGTATAAAGCTGTGCCACATATAATGCTCCATATTGTTCATTATTGCCCCATAGATGCTCCATATAAAGCTGTGCCATATATAATGCTCCATACTGTTCATTATTGCCCCATAGATGTGCCATATAAAGCTGTGCCATATAGTGCTCTGCACTCTTCATTATTGCCCCATAGATGTGCCATAGAAAGCTGTGCCATATAGTGCTCTGCACCGTTCATTATTGCCCCATAGATTTGCCATAGAAAGCTCTGCCATATAGTGCTCTGCACCGTTCATTATGGTCCCATAGATGTGCCATAGAAAGCTCTGCCATATAGTGCTCTGCACCGTTCATTATTGCCCTATAGATGTGCCATATAAAACTGTGCCATATAGTGCTCTGCACCGTTCATTATTGCCCCATAGATGTGCCATAGAAAGCTGTGCTACCGGTATATATAATGCTGCGGCTGCTGCAATAAAAAAAAATGCCATACTCACCTCTCTTGCTTACAGCTCCTCAGCGTCCCGTCCCGGCGTCTCTCTGCACTGACTGATCAGGCAGAGGGTGGCACGCACACTATATGCGTCATCGCGCCCTCTGACCTGCACAGTCAGTGCGGAGAGATACCAGGAAGATGGAGCGGCGCCCGGCATGTGGAACGTGGACAGGTGAATATGCGATACTTACCTGCTCCCGGCGTCCCGCTCCTTCCCCCGGACAGCTGGTCTTCGGGTGCCGCAGCCTCTTCCTCTATCAGCGGTCACCGTTACCACTCATTAGAGAAATGAATATGCGGCTCCACCCCCATGGGAGTGGAGTCCATATTCATTTCTCTAATGAGCGGTCCCACGTGATCGCTGAACAGGGGAAGAGCTGCGGCACCCGGAGACCGTGGGACTGCAGGGACAACGCCAGGAGCCCTGGAAGCAGGTAAGTATCCCTCAGACCTCTCCCCCTCACCTGCCGACCCCACCGCCGACCGTGACTCGAGTATAAGTCGAGAGGGGCACTTTCAGCCCAAAAATTTGGGCTGAAAATCTCAGCTTATACTCGAGTATATACGGTACATTTCAAATTGAGGAAATGGCAACTTAAAAACACTTTGCTATCTTCTTATATCCTTTTTCTGCTTTGTGGACCTTCACCATTTTCATTTTTAGAGTGTTAGGCAGTTGCTTAGAAGAACCTATGGTTTCTGTTTTTGGCATAAGGTTAGGGGAGGCTTGGTTTTTATAAAGCTGGGAAATTTGCCTCATCTGGTATTTCCTAACGATAATAGTGAACAAGCCATAACCCTAACAGGCTGAAACCTTTGTCAAAGTTATCTGAGCACACAAAACTCCAAGGGTGTGAAAACTTTTGCATCCTCCACATTTTTTTGCTTTACTTTTTAAAATGTAAAAGATGAATAAAAAGTTATTGCCTAAAATACAAAGGAAATGCGACATCTTTAACTTTAGGCCTTTTAGAGATAATTTCATCCTCAACTTGCTTAACTGTTCAAAATAACAGTAATTTTAACCAGGGGTGCCCCAACATTTACATGTCACAGTACATATAAATATATATATACACTGCTCAAAAAATAAAGGGAAGACTAAAATACCACATATTAGATATCGCTGAATGAAATATTTCAGTTGCAAATCTTTTTTTATTACATAGTGGAATTTGTTCAGAACAATGAAACATAAAAGTGATCAATGTAAATCAAAATTAATACCCCATGGACCTCTGGATTTGGAATTATACTCAAATCAAATTGGAAAATCAAATTACAGGCTGATCCAACTTCAGTGGAAATGCCTCAAAACAAGGAAATGATGCTCAGCAGTGTGTGTGGCCTCCACGTGCCTGTATGTCCTCCCTACAATGCCTTGGCATGCTCCTGATGAGGCCGCGGATGGTCTACTGAGGGATCTCATCCCAGAGCTGGACAAAGGCATCTGCCAACTCCTGGACAGTTTGTGGTACAATGTGACGTTAGTAGATGGTCGGAGACATGATGTTCCAGATATGTTCAATTGGATTCAGGTCTGGGGAACGGGTGGGCCAGTCTATAGCTTCAATGCCTTCATCTTGTAGAAACTGCTGACACACTCCAGCCACATGAAGTCTGGCATTGTCCTGCATTAGGAGGAACCCAGGGTCAACCGCACCAGCATATGGTCTCAGAAGGGGTCTGAGGATCTCATCTCGGTACCTAATGGCAGTCAGGCTACCTCTGGCGAGCACATGGAGGGCTGTGCGGCCCTCCAAAGAAATGCCACGCCACACCATTACTGACCCACTGCCAAACCTGTCATGCTGAAGAATGTTGCAGGCAGCAGATCGCACTTCACGGCGTCTCCAGACTCTGTCATGTCTGTCAGATGTGCTCAGTGTGAACCTGCTTTCATCTGTGAAGAGCACAGGGTGCAAGTGGCAAATTTGCCAATCCTGGTGTTTTGTGGCAAATTCCAATCATCCAGCACTGTGTTGGGCTGTGAGCACAACCTCCATCTCTGGACGTCGGGCACTCTGACCATCGTCATGGAGTCGGTTTCTAACCATTTGTGCAGACATATGCGTATTTGTGGCCTGCTGGAGGTCATTTTGCAGGTATGTGGCCGTGCTCCTCCTGTTCCTCCTTGCAAAAACGCTGAGGTAGCAGTCCTGCTGATGTGTTGTTGCCCTCCTATGGCCCCCACCACATCTCCTGGTGTACTGGCCTGTCTCCTGGTAGCGCCTCCAGCCTCTGTACACTACACTGACAGAGTCGCATTGATGTGCCATCCTGGATGAGCTGCACTACCTGAGCCACTTGTGTGGGTTGTGGAGTCCGTCTAATGCTACCACGAGTGAGAAAGCACAACCAACATTCAAAAGTGACCAAAACATCAGCCAGAAAGCATTGGTACTGAGGTGTGGTCTGTGGTCCCCACATGCAGAACCACTCCTTTATTGAGGGGGTCTTGATAATTGCCAATAATTTCCATCTGTTGTCTATTCCATTTGCACAACAGCATGTGAAATTGATTGTCAATCAGTGTTGCTTCCTAAGTGGACAGTTTGATTTCACAGAAGTTTGATTTACTTGGAATATATTCTGTTGTTTAAGTGTTCCCTTTATTTTTTGAGCAGTGTATATACAGTGTATATATATACATATACATATAACATACCATATTTTATATATACTGTATATATGGAACGCCATCGTGTACTCGGTACCGGGTCCGGTACTTAAGGGGATGTGTCAAGGTGGCAGCGACCCGGTCTGTGGTCCTGGGCTGCCCATATAAAAGGGAAAGTCTTTAAGGGGTTTTATGAATAAAGTTTGTGTTCGTGACGCCACCTGTGGTATTCGGTCAGTGGGGACCGACGTTGCTTAAAAGGGTCCTCTGGAGTGATGTTATGGCAGCTAGATGGTATAACATCCCACAGGTGAGGTAGGTCCCCAGGGCTCCCGGTGTGTAGATGAGGATGGTGAGTGGTGCAGTAAAGAACGGAGGACACAAGTTTGCAGTCTCTTTACCAGGTTTACTGTAGACTTCAGGCAACCACAGTCCAGGGCACCAGATCACAGGTACAGGCAGGGTGTGGCCGGGTTGGAAGTATATTCAGAGTCCCCTTTACCAGGTGGAGTTAGAAGCCTTCCTATTAGCACAGTGATGTTGTAGTCCCTTACTGCCTATGGCCTCTCTGTCCACCATGAAGGTTAGGACACAAACCCGTATGACAGGTGGCTCGAGCCTTTTTATAGGGTCTCTATCACTACCTGGGCTCCATGTGCCACTGTGCCTCCTGGGTATTAGGGCAGACAGGTGATATGTAATCCAGCTGTCCTGACGGTTTCTGCTGTGCCTCCTAGAGTCCGACACAACCTCGGTCTTCCGGCTACCGGTGTCTGCGCTCAGTCAGGGAGGTAGCCCATTCACAGCTATCCTTCCCAGGTGTCTCTCTCCTGTGCTCCACTGCCCTGCCTGCTCGCTAACACTGTTCTTCCTTTGGTATCTCTCAATCCTGGAGCTGCAGCAACTCTGGCTGCACGACCCCAAACACGTCTCTCTGCCTCAGACTGCTCCAGTCTGCTGTCTTGGTATGAACTGTCTAACTTTCCCTCCAAGCCAGAATCAATATTCGGGAAGTTCCCCATAATCCAGGTTCAGAGCTCCCCTTTCTGGCCTGGAGTGTGAATATGTTGTGTGCATTGTGTTTACCTGACAGAAGAGATCTTCCCTCGCCTCCAAGCGTGACATCACTCTCCCCGTGAGGAAAGCAATGCCACTGTGACGACCAGGACCCTGGGGCATCACATATATAACAAACAAAACTATGAACACAACATTTTTGTTTTTGCTTCCATTTTTCATGAGTTGAACTCAAAGATCTAAGATTTTTTAATAATAATAATAATATTTTCTATTTTTATAGCGCCAACATATTCTGCAGCACTTTAGAATTTTTGAGGGGACTTGTTCAGACAATTTTTTTTTTATCCAAATTGAAGCTGAAGACACAGCGTTAGGCCACATTTTTCTAAGAAGAGTTTGCCTTAACACAGTCCATCTGAATGCCCGAGCCCATTTGACTGACCAAAGTATATTGATATTCCCTCTTTGCCCGGCCTCTGTATCCACTGAATGCTGTTTACAAAGCAAAATGTCTCTGTTGCCTAAATGCCTTATTAAAATGAACAGCAAGAAGCATAATTGAGGAGAGAAGCCCTTGGACCTTACCCAACAGCCATCTGTTTTGTTTTCAGCATCGTCTATTAAATATCCGTACATGGATAATGAAGGTTAACGGAAATTTGGCAGCAAGCATGTGTACAAACAGACATTGCTACAGATTTGGTGACCGGTTGTTTGGAAAGCTCTGGTCTTTTTATCATTTTTTAATAATCTAGTATCAAATTCTTTGCTACAGATAGTTCTCAGAAGGAAAATTTGTGAGACCAAATGCTGCTTCTTGGCTTCAACCTACAAGATGGAAATTAAACTGAGAAGTCGATTTTGAATGCTAAAGCTGGTATTATTCAATGCTCAACAATTGGGGAAACACCTTTGATGGGAAAAAAAGATAAAATTCAATTATTTGCTTTTTTTGTTTCTTTATATTAAGAAACATTACAATCATTATAAATTAGATGGAATCAAAGATTTTCTCCTCACTGGTTGATCTCATTATGTTATAAGGATCTACTCCTGACGCGGACTTGATCACCGAGTGTCCTGCTGCAGTTATCAAGAGTGATTAGAGGTAGGAGGAGCCTGGCAGCATGTGCTCAATTTCCCTGCAGTGCCATCAGAGGGGAAAAGAGGTATTACATGATGGCTATTAAAATCGATCAGCTATTCATATAAGGTATTGACTACAGAAGAGTGAATCAACCAAAACTTGATTTGCCAGATGCATTTGAATTTGGTCATGAAATTCCATTTGAATTGAATTACTGGTAAAAGTCACTGATTAAGTAATGACGATAAGTCTCTTCTGATCACTGAGCTTTTTAAATAAAGGGGTTACAAAAATAAAAAATGATACCCTTGCCACCTCCTGTCACCTCCAACTCAAAAATATTGCCGGAATCCGTCCCTTCCTCAGCCCACAATCTACTAAAACTCTTGTGCATGCCCTCATCATCTCCCGCCTCGATTACTGCAGCACCCTCCTCTGTGGCCTCCCCGCTAACTCCCTTGCACCACTCCAGTCTGTCCTCAACTCTGCTGCTCGGCTAATCCACCTCTCTAATTGCTACTCCCTGCTTCTCCCCTCTGCAAATCCCTCCACTGGCTCTCAATTCCCCAACAAATGCAGTTCAAACTACTAACACTGATCTACAAAGCCATCCACAACCTGTCCCCTCCCTATATCTCTGAACTAATCTCCTAATATCTTCCCTCACGTAATCTCCGATCCTCCCAAGACCTCCTTCTCTCCTCCACACTTATTCGTTCCTCACACAACCGCCTCCAAGATTTCTCCCGAATATCCCCCATCCTCTGGAACTCCACGCCTCAACACGTCCGATTATCCACCACCCTCGGATCCTTCAGATGGAACCTGAAAACCCATCTCTTCAGGAAAGCCTACAGCCTGCAATAACCATTCTGCCGCCTCACCAACTGCCCAAGCTGCCGCCACGTCATCGACCACCCGAGCTGCCGCCACGTCATTGACCACCCGAGCTTCCGCCACGTCTCCGACCACCCGAGCTGCCTCCATGTCACCGACCACCTGAGCTGCCGCCACGTCACCGACCACCCGAGCTGCCGCCACGTCACCGAACACCTGAGCTGCCGCCATGTCACCGACCACCCGAGCTGCTGCCACGACCACCCAAGCTGCCACCTCACCACCACCAGTGCTGAGGCACCAAACTTCTGACTCTTCCCCACTATCCTGAAGAATGTGAGTCCGCAAGGACAGGGTCCTCTCCCCTCTGTACCAGTCTGTCACTGTAAATTTGTTTACTGTTAACGATATCTAAAACCCTGTATGTAACCCCTTTTCACATGTTCAGCATCATGGAATTAATAGTGCTATATAAATAAATAATAATAATAATAATAATAATAATACTCACCACTCCCCCTGTCTGATTTAGTGCTTCCTCCTGTAGCGCTGGCTAAAATCCAATGTTGGCTCGCTTCCTCCTTTCAATGCTGGCTAAAATCCAATGCTGGCTAGCTTCATCCCTCCAGCACTAGCTAAAATCCAATTCTGGGTCGCTTACTCCCTCCAGCAGTAGCTAAAATCCAATGCTGGTTCGCTTTATCCTTCCAGCACTAGCTAAAATCCATTGCTTGTTCGCTTTCTCCTTCCAGCACTAGCTAAAATCCTATGCTGGCTAGCTTCCTCCCTCCAGCACTAGCTAAAGTAAAATGCTGGCTCGCTTACTCTCTCCAGTACTGGCTAAATTCCATTGCTGGCTCACTTACTCCCTCCCGCCAGACACACCCTCATCCCAACCTTGGGGTCCACAGCATTGGCACCACTCTGCTGCCCCACCACCAGCTTCCTGCAGCAGTGAACCTGCCTCCTGGGACCCCGCTCCAGGAAGGCGGTGAGTCGGCGTGGAAACCAGGAACGCCCCAGCCCTGGAGACAGTGAAGAAAAAAAAAAAAGCAGGGTCCCTGATGAAGAAGGACTGCGTTCCTTCGAAACGCATCGTTTGTCTGCTTGGTCCCAGTGTTGCTCCACACTTTTTGTGACGTCACACAGTGAGCACTCCCGTCGGCCATTTTTTTTCTCTTTTCCTTCACTGTCTCCATGGACGCCACCGGCCGGGGCATTCCTGGTTTCCACGCCGACTCACCGCCTTCCTGTTTGGCTGCTGCCACCCAGCGCTGGCTTCCTCGCCCAGTACTTGTTCCTCAGGATCAGCCTCTCATGTGCTGGACTCACTTTCCAGGCACTCGGATCCTTGGTACCTCTGGCACTACGTCTATCATCAGACCTTGGTGAGTCAGACTCGTATTGGTTAGTGCCAACACCTCTGGTACCACGTTGTGCTCAGCATAGTATTTATCACAGTGCACTTATCCTTCCACTTTTTCCCATCACATGTAGCAGGGACTCAGCGGGGAGTTTATTAATAGGGGCAACTTTTGCACATAGAAACGTTTTTTCTGTACGTCGGAAAATTGCTCAGCGACGTCGCTGACTGTGAAAAGCAGGAATCCAGTGACGGATGCCATCTTTTGAAACTGAACATGCGGGGAAGATTTTCCAGTCAGGGAAATTCTCTCTCGCTCTCTCTCTCTTTTTACTATTGATGCTGCCTGTGCAGTATCAATAGTAAAAAGATATAATGTTAAAAATAATTAAAAAAATAAAAAAATTGTGATATTCTTACCTTCCGGCGTCCCCCGCAGCCTTCCCGATGCTCGCGTTGCTGCCGGCAGCTCCCGTTCCCAGTAATGCATTGCGAGACAATGACCTGAGATGATGTAGCGGTCATTTCGCAATGCATTACTGGGAATGGGAGCTGCCGGCAGCATCGTGAGCATCGGGAAGGCCGCGGGGGACACCGGAAGGTAATAATACCACAATTTTTAATTTTTTTAAATTATTTTTCACCTGGGTTGTGTTGAGTATGCGTTTTCACAGCGGAAAACCATGGCGAAGACACAAACACAACGTGTGCACATAGCCTCGATGGATCCGTCACAAAAAAGGGACCCAGTGCATCCATTTTATACAATCTGCACAGGATCCGTCTTTTCAACATTTTGACGGAATGTGACTGATTGTAAAAAACGGAATTGTGAAAGAGGCCTAATGCCCCGGAGGGTGTTGTGAGCATGCTCTGTGACCTGTGCGGCTATCACTGTGCAGAGAGAGAGGAGGAGATGCTACTTTCACCAAATGTTAGCTCTCCTGTGTTTTTTGACTTCAGATTTTTTTTATAGAGGTGTACAGTATGACTCCATGACCAGGTATCACAAATAGAGTTGAGAGAATTTTTTTTATTTTGGATTAGGATTACTGAACACAGCCAAACGGCATTAAAGTCAATGGGAGTAGAAGTCAGCGATTGTGCTCGGAACTGATCATCAAACATATATTCGACACGAGTAGGGTACCAATATGGCATGAATATGGCAAATTCAATTTCCATACATATTCGCTCAACTCTAATCACAAACACAAATGCACACGTTTTCACATGTAAGTACACTCACCAAAGAGGTTGCCCATGACTTTCACATTGGTGACCTGTGACGCATGGACCCCTACCGATCAGCTGTTCCCATAGTCGGAAACGACCATAACTGCTCAGTTACGACGTAGCTTCGTCGACGGTATAGTAGCCACCGCCGGGTATTGCACATCTGCCTCATATTGATGTAAATAAGGGGTGGATGTGCAGTATTTGGTCACTATAAAGTTGACGGAGCAGCTCGGTAACTGAGCAGTTCGGCTACCGTCAACACTGAGAAGAGCTGATCGGCGGGGTACCGGTGACACACCCTCACCGATCAGATATTGATGACCTATCATAAGGATAGACCATCAATGTTAAAGTTGTGGAAAACCCCTTAAAGTATCATATTTAAGAAAACATGGCTGAATATGGTTTGGTTCACCTTGTACTGACAAAACAGCTCTTCCATTTCGATGCATGGACCCCGTAAGACCCCTGAAGATTTACGTCATATCTAGCACAAGATGTTATCAGCAGATCCTTTAAGTCCTGTAAGCCGCTCGATGGATCAGACTTTATTTTTCCGCACATCCCACAGATGAGAGACTATACTGACATTTAAGCAGTTTAGAGACAAGCCATGATCTTGATCTTTGATCAATTTTTGCACTGTAGTAGGGGCACTATCCTGCAAATGAGTCACCATTTGGGAATACCGCTAAAATGAAGGGCTCCTGGGGTCTACGCATTAGTAGATGGTATATTACAAAGTATCATATTATCCCCTTCTGCATCAATGGACAGGTGCTATCGGTGTTAAACACTGAATACTGGGAATATCTCACAAAAATGACTTGGAGGTGTTCTGACCAATCATCTGATCATTAAAATGTTGTTCTTATCAGAGTTATTCTGACCCTCTTGCTTGCTAATTTTTTTCTGCCTCCCAGATTTCACTGTTCACTTTCTGCCTAATATATCTCAGCCATGACAGTTGCCAATATGAACAGATAATTAAAGAAGCACTCCTCCTCCTCCTCCTCTCATAACAGTTTTTATCCTCTTAATATATTGCAGTCATATTACTCAGCACTGTGCACTTACAATTGCTTATTTTGCCTTTCTACCCAGTTTATTCTTCTCTTCTAATACGATGTTTTCACTTATATTTGTAACAGGGATGCCATGACAGAGTGGATCAGACGATCGCAGCTTCTGGTGACACGTACACCTGTGGTAGTTAGATAGGCTTCACTGTCATGTTAGCAGTTCTGTTTTTTTATTTGCTCTGGCTCTACAAGGGTTAAACTGCTTAGTTGGACTCTTGAAGCTCTCTGATATGTAGTGTATCAGCTGCCCTGTGTTTATTACTCCCAACAGTTATAAGAACCCTCCTTCCTTCTGACCTTGCCAGTGATAGCTACCTCTACCTGGTTTGGAGCTGAAGGAGAGAGTTCAGTTTTCAGAGTAGGCGGTTGGAGAGTTTTTCAGGCGATGGCTACTGTATGTGAAGTTGGTTTTCATGTATATCCTTATCCTTTCCCATTTGGTTTCTTTCTTCCTATTCCTCTCCTGCTTCACACTCTGTTGTTTTGTGAGTGTATTTGTATGATTGTAGTTTTCTCTTAACCCTGTCTGTTTACCCTTGCCTGTCTGGTTAGTGTTTGCCTATACACTTCCACTTCACTCCTCCCTGGGTGGGAAAGGGAACAGATAAGAGTAAGGTAGGAGCTTAGCTTGGTACGAGACCCTGGCATCTCCACCATTTGGGTATTCCAGGGGACAGGGATAGCCTAGGGTGCCTCTAGTTCGAGGGATCATGTAGGTGCCCACAGTCCCTTGTCACTACATGACATTATTAGGAGGATAAAAACTTTGATGGGAGGAATGCTTCTTTAATGTTATTCTTTTCATCTTTCTGTGGTTGTGATGTTATAGCTGATCAGTGTAACAAATAATAATATACAGACAGATAGATAGATAGATAGATAGATAGATAGATAATAGATAGATAAAAGATAGAGATTTTTTTGCATAATGTCTTAGTCTGAATGAACAGGATTGGATCTCGCCCGCTGAGGTGTATGACGGTAAGGGACATTTGTTATTGCTTATCCCTGGGGAAGATCAGCTTTCCGCGCGCTTGTACATCTTCTCTGCTTGCTGGGAAATTCACTCCCACAGCACTGATACAGATTATTATCTAAATGCTCCATTGTAGTAATGAATTTGAATAAAATGTTTTCTTCATATCCACTATTTGTAACAGTTCAGATGATGTAGCTGTTGGTCTTCGCTCGGCAGCACAAGCCTATTTCTTTTCTACCTTTGTGTCCCCAGTGTTTTCTGCCGGTTGCTTCTATACACAGCGTATATAGTGAATTGAAGCTTTTTTTTATCACAAGAAGATAGTAAATATTCAACCTTCAGATTTCCTATATTATTAATTCAGAATAATATTTGTAAGTTATCCATGTACAGATCGTATCTCGTTACAATGTTTGCCATATTCCACATATTGATTCCTCTTATGTAGTTCAGTCAAGGCATTGCTAAAATTCATGGGGTTTCCCAGCAGCCCCAAGAGAAAAGACTTTAAAATGTCCAATCGGAATTGAACTATGGCTGCATATGTTCATTGAGTGTGCTACAGGTAGATACATTCAAGAACAGGGCTCAGACATTTTCCCGGACAGTCCCACCTGGACGTCCATTGTATTTCTAAGCTATCTTTTCAACATTGGTGGGATCGCAAAGGCCAGACCCTAGAGATCAATAAGTTGTCCCTTTTCCTACAGATATTAAATAGTTTAGTGAGTTGGGAATTAAATGAAAGTAAATTAAAGCTCTTTAAAATAAAGTTTTATTTATTTATAATATTAATGGCCCTCAGCTCGATCTTGAGCCATGGCTACTTGGTGGATGAACTCTCTGTAGGAAGATCAACCTTTTTCAGCCTAGATAGGTCCACCAGGGTCTGCTCTGCCATGATCCTGATTATATCAAGCCATTGGGTTGCTGGTCTTCCTCTTCGCCTTGTTCTTTCTATTCTTCTGACCATGATGTCCTTCTCCAGTGATTGCTCTCTTCATATGATGTGTCCACAGTAGACAAGTCGTTGCTTGGTGATCATTGTTTCCAGTGACATGTCTGGCTTCATCTGTTCCTAAATTGATTCATTTATTCTTCTTGCCATCCATGGTATTGATAGCACAATTCTCCAGCTCCACATTTCGAAGGCGTTGATTCTTCAGCTGTCTTTTTACCGTCCAGGTTTTGGATCCATATGTTACTACAGAAAAAAACAGACTATGTACGAGCCAAGTCTTCGTTGCCAGTGAAATGTTCCTCGATTTGAAGACCTTGGAATATCATAGAAAAATGCACCCAAGAACCAGAGTGCTATATTAAAAAAGGTAAACTTTATTGGGTCAACATTTTTAAAATACTATATACATAAAAATGGTATAAGTAGGGTGATGACAGAGAATGGCCAGAATGTGGCACCCCAACTACGGGAAGGTAAAGCCAAATCTATCTGCCAATTTGAGTAATTCTGCCTGGAATCAATTTTGGTAGATTTGTCTATTATAAAAGTTGCCAAAAAGGTGTCTTAGATAGTAGTCAACTTTTATTTCTTATTTAGTAGGACACAGAGTTTTCATTACAGGTTTACAAAAGCTTTGCACCCATACAGTTTGCAGGTGCACAGAGATTGACAACAGGTTGTACCTTAGCAATGGGCTTTAGATGTTGGCTTTGTGATCTGCACGGCATGAATCCTCCCGTGCATGCGCTCGTAAAATCTGACTTTGTAAGTAATGTAAATATTGTTAAGAAAGCGTTATGTGTCATTAAACACCACAATCCATTAGGTGCGCATGCTGGGAAGTCAGTGCATTAAAAGTTGTTCAGAGGTAAGAATAGTCAGTCTTTTCAGATCTTACAAAATGTCGCTGAGAATGAGTAATTTTTATGGGTGACTTGACTTAATTTTCTCCCCTTCTAAAAGAGTAACTAAACATATATATATATATATATATATATATATATATATATATATATATATGTATACACTGCTCAAAAGAATAAAGGGAACACTAAAATACCACATCCTAGATATCTCTGAATGAAATATTCCAGTTGCAAATTTTTATTCATTGCATAGTGTAATGTGTTCAGAACAATAAAACATAACAATTATCAATGTAAATCAAAATGAATATCCCATGGAGGTCTGGATTTGGAATGATACTCAAAATCAAAGTGGAAAATCAAATTACAGGCAGATACAACTTCAGTGGAAATGCCTCATGACAAGGAAAAGATGCTCAGTAGTGTATGTGGCCTCCACGTGCCCCTTATGTCCTCCCTACTGTACAATGCCTGGGCATGCTCCTGATTAGGCGGCGTATGGTCTTCTGAGGGATCTCCTCCCAGATCTGGACTAAAGCATCCGCCAACTCCTGGACAGTCTGTGGTGCAATGTGACGTTGGTGGATGGTGCGAGACATGATGTCCCAGATGTGCTCAATCGGATTCAGGTCTGGGGAACGGGCGGGCCAGTCCATAGCTTCAATGCCTTCATCTTGCAGGAACTGCTGACACACTCCAGCCACATGAGCTCTGGCATTGTCCTGCATTAGGAGGAACCCAGGGCCAACCGCACCAGCATATGGTTTCACAAGGGGTCTGAGAATCTCATCTCGGTACCTAATGGCAGTCAGGCTACCTCTGTCGACCACATGGAGGGCTGTGCAGCCCTGCAAAGAAATGCCACCCCACACCATTACTGACCCACTGCCAAACCTGTCATGCTGAAGGATGTTGCAGGCAACAGATCGCTCTCCACGGTGTCTCCAGACTCTGTCATGTCTGTCATGTGTGCTCAGTGTGAACATGCTTTCATCTGTGACAAGCACAGGGCGCCAGTAGTGAATTTGCCAATCCTGGTGTTCTGTGGCAAATGCCAAGTGTCCTGCACGGTGTTGGGCTGTGAGTACAACCCCCATCTGTGGATGTCGGGCACTCAGACCATCCTCATGGAGTCGGTTTCTAACCTTTCGTGCAGACACATTCACATTTGTGGCCTGCTGGAGGTCATTTTGCAGGGCTCTGGCAGTGCTCCTCCTGTTCCTCCTTGCACAAGGGAGGAGGTAGCGGTCCTGCTGCTGGGTTGTTGCCCTCCTACGGCCTCCTCCACATCTCCTGGTGTACTGGCCTGTCCCCTGGTAGCACCTCCAGCCTCTGGACACTATGCTGACAGACACAGCAAACCTTCTTGCCACAGCTCGCATTGATGTGCCATCTTGGATGAGCTAGACTACCTGAGCCACTTGTGTGGGCTGTAGAGTCCATCTCATGCTACCACGAGTGTGAAAGCACAACCAACATTCAAAAGTGACCAAAACATCAGCTAGAAAGCATTGGTACTGAAATGTGGTCTGTGGTCCCCACCTGCAGAGCCACTCCTTTATTGAGTGTGTCTTAATGATTGCAAATAATTTCCATCTGTTGTCTATTGCATTTGCACAACAGCATGTGAATTTGATTGTCAAACAGTGTTGATTCTTAAGGGGACAGTTTGATTTCACAGAAGGTTGATTTACATGGAGTTATATTCTGCTGTTTAAGTGTTCCCTTTATTTTTTGAGCAGTATACATATATATAGTATATATATAATTTGGTCAAGATTGGAAAGTTATGCAACTTTGCACATCACTTTATTAGACAATTTGTCTTTATTCCTGTAGAATTTTTCCCCATGCCTTTAACTACATTCAGGTCAGAATGGACTCATTGGGAGTACAGATGATGGCAGTAATGGGCAGCTCAACTCCTGTCTTCTCCTCTGAGTGTTGTCCTCAGGCTTGGACTGGGATGTCTGGTGGGATCCAACCATTGGAGACTGCATCGATTGGAAAAATGCAGAACTTTTATCCCTTACCGGGCACCTTTATCCCCATTCTATCCCTATTTTAAAATGGAGCAGTAGGTTGGATGTCTGACCGCAGCTCCATTTATCCTTGTTGGGGGCTTCCAGAAAAAGCCAAGTGCAGCCCCTTATGGAGGGAATGGATCATTAATCGAGTCATTCATGCCGCTCCATACTAATGGGGATAAAAGTTGCACATTCTGCTAATCTGTGAAGGTCCCAGCTGTCGGACCCCCTCCAATCAATAACTTATCACTTATCATTTGGCCATGTTCACATGTTCAATATTTGATCAGTATTTTACATGACTATCTGTAAGCCAAAATAAGAAGTGGAACAATCAGAGGAAAAGTATCATAGAAACGCATCACCGCTTCTGAATTTATCACCCACTCCTGGTTTTGGCTACAAATATGGAGGCAAAATACTGACCAAATACTGAATGTGTGAATGTGGCCTTAGGAAAGGTGATTACTTGTTTTCCCCATAGAACCCCTGTAAGTGCATGTATGCTGCTGTGTAATAGTAACAGGACATGGAGGGGTTAAAAATTCAAGTATTTAATCTCTATTGGAAATCAGAAATCTTCTCCTTATTAATATCAGAGAGAACAAGTGGCCTCCATACACAACACAATCCACTATACCAAGACCAATAATACCACATATAAGGAACAAATACCACCACATAGTGACCAAATAATACCACATACATGGGATTAATACAGTCACACCATGACCAGAACACAAATAACCACCACATATTGTCCGCATATTACAATACTGATCATTGATAAAAACCACAATACTAATAACACTAATATTACCACTGGTGACATTAGACACAGGAGCTCTGTATATAATGTCACTGTACAGGTAATGCAGCGATCACCAGTGACATTATTCACAGGAGCTCTGTATATAGTGTATAGTTTACAGGTAATACAGGGATCATCAGTGACATTATACACAGGAGCTCTGTTTATAGTGTAAGTGTACAGGTAATATAGAGATCACCAGTGACAATATACACAGGAGCTCTGTATATAGTGTTATTGTACAGGTAATACAGGGATTACCAGTGACATTACTATATATACAGAGCTCCTGTTATATAGTATATTGGTAATACAGTGATCACGAGTATCTTTATACACAGGTTCACTATATGTAGTGTATAGGTATTACAGTGGCCACCGATGACATTATACACAGAAACTCTATATATAGTGCACAGTGTATAGTGTCAATGTACAGGTAACACACTAACTCACCATTGATGTCTGTAGTTAAAGTAATTCATCTTCGCTTTTCTTCTTCATCGAGTGCAGTCCACCATCACGTCTTCCAGCCAGAACTTGTTTCTGCAAAAAATAAGACACAATAATCTGTAGCTGATCGCTTCCAGAGCACATTCCCCACTATTTTTACCCAACTTCTACACTACATCAGATGAAGAAAAAAAGGGACATAGTGTCACTCTGCACAGTAACAGGATCCAACTTTTGCCCTCCCCCATGGAAGGCAGTATCCTCAAAAGTAAATTAAATTACAGCAGTAATAATGTCCTCTAATTGGCCCCTACAGTAATTATGACCCCACTTGCCACTGTAAACCAATAATCTATGTTCCTCATCCTGACCCCATACAGTAATTAAGTCATCTTTAGATTTAATCAAGTCCCAGACCCCTTAATTTAATGTCCCCATCCTGCACCCCTTTATGTTGCTCCATCCTGGACTTCTATATCCATTTCAATAAGGTCTCCATGTTTGGCCCCTTTATTTAATAATGTCCCCATCCTGGGCCCCTTTATTTAATATCCCCATCATAGGCCCGTATTTTACCCCATCCTGGGGCCCTATGTCCACTTTAATAATGTCCTCATCCTGGGCCCATATGTCACCCAATCCTGGGCCCCTATGTTGCTCCCATCCCGGGCTCCTATATTCACTTTACTAATGTTCCCATCATGGTCCCCTATGTCATCCCCTATGTCCACTACCTTGCCCAATCACAGAGGGGACAAAAAAAAGATTCTTTTCACCTTCCTGTGGTCCCCATCATCCTTTTGGGTTGGTTTTATATTTGGCGTGGTTGTTAAAATGGCCGCCTTCTGCAGCTGTAGCAGGGCGCTCTGCTGGGTGACAGGCGGCGCCCTGACTTCACATAGCAGTAGCATTGAAAGGCCGAGGTCATTTAATGTTACTGCTATGAGATGTTGGCGCATGGCATCTCTATCTTTGCACATCTTTAATACATAAAACTCTGACAGCACACAGACACACGGATGTCACACGGACCACAGGTCACACCAATACCATTTTTACCAGTACAGGAATCACCAGGATGTGTGAAGTGGGCCTTAAACAAATCAAATTAGGTAAAATTTACCAAAATTCACAGACTCTAAAAAGTTTTGGAAATTCACCTTATGCAAATCCAGCAAAATCGCAGCCAAACGTCTCAATTTTTCTGTGAACGTAAAAAAATCATACCTTACCGCCAAAGTTCCTCGCCTGCTCTCCTCTGGTTTCCAAGGGCTCTACTCCGGCACTGTTCTCCGCTTCAGTCTTTTCCAGCGCTGTAAATGCCCTGATGCTCATTCAGACAAGACATCATCATATTGGCCGCCTCTAGTGACTGTATGGGGAGTCGTAAATTCCCAAAACTTGCAGGTGTAGGAATCGCTGGCAAAGAGTGAAGAAGAACCTGTCTCCAGAGTGAAGCAGAGGCCTAGGAAGCCAGAGGAGGACTGGCAGTTGGCCATGATGGAAGAGACAGGCGAGGGGACAGGAGAGAATAATTATTTTTAATTCCTTCTTTGCATTGAATAATTTCAATGGAAATCAAATCACCTGGAAAAGTTTGATCGACTATACCGAATTAAAATGTTGACACATTAGCTCATCTCTCGAATTAAACTAAAACCTCAAAATATTTAACTCCTCTACTAGTTATTAAACTATTCTGGTAACGGAGCATAGGCGAATGTACAGTAATAACTTTCGAGATTTACAATAAGGTTCCTAAATTGTTGGACTGTCGGGCTTGACTCGTTTTGGCACATATCTGGTGATCTGCTTTCCATTCGTTGGGATCAGATTCATTTGTGTCATGTCTACCTTTATGCTGTTGGCGTCGATGAACAATTCAATAACGGAGGACACTAAGGTAATAGGAATATGCAAAGACTGATACATTATCTTCAAGTCGAAGGTTAAGCCTTCATGGCAAACGGGTATATTGACTCGATAATGCCGAGCTCCATGTGGGGATTTTTTTCTATGCGCAGAGATACAATCTCAAATAGATTTCAAAGCAGCTCTTGAAGTCTAAATATCCACCAGGGATGGTCAAGAAGACCAGATCCATCTTTAAATCCATCTCCTAGCTCTCAGCTCATCAAAGCATTACTTGAATGAAATCCTAATGATTTCTAATAGGTATCCGTCCCAAACTGCACATTATTGATGAACATCAGAACCTTTTCTAGCAAGCCAGGTCTGCGCAAGCTAAAGTGGATAGACGGTGCGCTCTTCATATAGGGCAAGGAGATCGGATCAATGCAACCGGGAGAATCTCAGGATAATTCCTACAGAGCCGAAGAAGAAAATGACGACTAAAGATTAAAAGTACAATAGAATAAGCTTTGTTTTCTGCTTCAAATGATCATATTGCAATGGAGGGACATAAGGAATAATTTACAAATGTATTATTATTGTTATTATACTTAGATTTTAACTATTAAGCCTTCTTTTCTGATACTGTTGTTTGATGGAAATGTTAGATAAAACTTCTAATTGACTCTTGTAAAATAAAAATACAGCGGAATAATGTGTTTTTATAATACTACTACTAATAAGAATATTAAAAATGAGTATGGTAATAATAATAAAAACACTAATGTACTAAATGATGCATAGTATACATACAGACATATTCATTATTATTATTATTTTTATTATTAATGTTCATTACTCTTCTATATTTTTTTAACCTTATTTTAAAAACTCAGTTAGAAAATGTATCTACCATTTTCATGAAAACATCAGTATCAGAATAGATGGATTAAATATATTAGATATCTAAGATTATGTATAATAATAATAATAATAATGCAAATATACCCGTAATAATAATAATAATAATAATAATAATAATAATAATAATAATACATATACACGTTATTATTAATAGCAATATTATTGCTGTTATTATTATTAGTATTGTTATTTAAGCACATTATTCATTTAATCTTAACATTATTTTACAAAATGTAATTAGAAATATTATCTTACTTTTCCGTCAAACAACATTATCAGAAAAGATGGTTTAATAGTAAAAATGAAAGATTTTCCCATAAGTGGATCTTTAACTATCACTGTTGTTCTAGCATCCTTTGCATAAATCAATAGCATAAGTGTGTATGAGAAACTCTGTAAAATATATTTATCAGTGAAATTTACTTCTTTCTTCACTTATGAGCCACTTTTTCTCCCTTTGCCTCCTGAACTCATCATTCATTTGAAATACATCTATCAGTAACTTGTGATCAAACAGATTACTGCGGTTTCAGCATACAGTTGCCTATTGAAGTCTATGGAGCGAGGAGAGAAAAGGAAGAGCAGATTGATAGAGAGAGATAGAGAGACGGAGAAACACATTAACACATAGACCTGTGATTCTTCTTTTTAGCGAGTGTTATATTTCATCCCAGAGCTGGATTTACATCTACACTGTGCATTAGTACTTTATAATGTTGTCTATGCTGAGAGAGACGGAGAAACACATTAACACATAGACCTGTGATTCTTCTTTTTAGGGAGTGTTATATTTCATCCCAGAGCTGGATTCACATCTACACTGTGCATTAGTACTTTATAATGTTGTCTATGCTGAGAGAGACGGAGAAACACATTAACACATAGACCTGTGATTCTTCTTTTTAGCGAGTGTTATATTTCATCCCAGAGCTGGATTCACATCTACACTGTGCATTAGTACTTTATAACATCGTCTATGCTGCCGTTGCTTCTGACCATGTGCTACACAGAGACAGAAGAACAGGAATCTCTCATATCTGTGTGTGGGAGTTCTCAAAGAAACTAGTTTAAACTCCAAAAACTCGGAGATGATTGAGAAGAGTGAAACATAGTAAAAAATGTAGGCTAAGAGTCAAATAATGTCTAGAAGACCCCACACATTACAGCCTTTGTTAAAAGTCTTCTGAAATTATTTAATCCTGTTGCCGTTCGTAGACCAATAATAAATATCTTCCGTTCCGTCGGGTTGCTGTAAGAACTGACGATGGTATGACACAAGAGCGACTTGTTATCATCCTTTCAGGACAGCTTGAGATGCATCGGTGATCATTCAGAAGATTATCACATGGTACATACATCTAGACATGAGCACGAGACTCATGTGTCTACATTTCACCATCATCCTTCCCTAAACATCTCATTTTCTACCAGAGAATGGAACATTATTCAGTTAGGCCTCCTCATATATCAATATGGGACTTTTTCATACACGTAGGCAAGAAAATTTACATTTTTTCAATTTACGTTCCGCCAACCTCCAGGCTGTGACAGGGAACAGATGTTGTCAATACAAGCAGCCATATTGTGCCGTCTACTGACATACTTGTGTGAATATAAATATGTCCATCCACATCGCGCAAGGGCAATATCTCGTTTTTCGCCATTGTCTTTCCTTCAGAAGGACGATACTATTCATATGTGTGATTTATACTTGGGCTATGAAGGTTGCTTTTCTTACTTGGATAACCCATTTGTCTCCAAACATATTAAGCAAAACCACTAATACTCAATATTTCTAGGAACTTAGCCGGAAGTTATGCCTCAGAAGTAGTGTTGAGCATTCCGATACCGCAAGTATCGGGTATCGGCCGATATTTGCGGTATCGGAATTCCGATACCGAGTTCCGATATTTTTGCGATATCGGGAATCGGTATCGGGATGAAGATTGATGTGTAAAATAAAGAATAAAAATAAAAAATATTGATATACTTACCCTCGGACGTGCCATCGAAGGTCCTTAACGCGCTCATTCTTAGGAAGGGAATCATGGCGGTTGCAGCGGTTACAACCAGGGCGCGTCCGAGGGTAAGTATATCAATATTTTTTATTTTTATTCTTTATTTTACACATGAATATGGATCCCAGGGCCTGAAGGAGAGTTTCCTCTCCTTCAGACCCTGGGAACCATAGAGGATACCTTCCGATATTTGTGTCCCATTGACTTGTATTGGTATCGGATATCGGTATCGGCGATATCCGATATTTTTCGGATATCGGCCGATACCATCCGATACCGATACTTTCAAATATCAGACGGTATCGCTCAACACTACTCAGAAGTTAATGCAAAAAAAAAGAAAATTCATTCAGCTCACCCTTATGATGATTCCCAGTATACTCGGGAGGTTGGAGCACAGATTTGCGTCTCTGCCGGATGCTAGACTTGAACGAATAAGAGTGAAGAAGAAATCGAGCTCCGAAGGAAGAGTGCCTAAGCAACTGATTGCGTTTCGAACACGTTAAGATAGAGCAGAATAGGGCAATTGGACAGCACCAGGAACAAAATAACTTTAATAACAAGTTAAGATGTGGAGCAGTAGACCTGGATAAGTCAGACGTCATGTGGATCAGCATGTAACTGGATCTGCTGGATGGCGCATGGAACAGTAGAGCTGAATATGCTGGACAACATGTGGAACACTATGGACCAGTGAAGCAGAAGGAAGATGTTGACTTTCTTAAAATGATTATGTCGTGAAACTACATAGCCAGATGTGTGTCCAGTCACTATGAAGATGCAAAGTCATTCATGACATAAGGCACAGTAGAGCTTAGCGTGAAGCCAACACCTTTGCACAGTAGAGTCAAGTAGGCAGACAGGCACCTTGGTATAGCAGATCTGATTATGCTGACCATACCTTAGAAGAGTAGAGTTGTGAAAACTGGCAGGCACCATGTAATAGCAGGGCCAAGTGTGTGGACACCAGAGGAGACCTTCTCAGGAGATAGACTAAGCCAAAATGCACAGTAGAGATGGCATACTTCTATTCTTTTAAAAAACAAAGCCTATTTCTAAGTATCTATTGTATGATTAGACTATGCTATTCATGCTACTTAAAGATGTGTCTACTCTTATTTATTTTATTGAATTTGATTAGAAGCTCAGATTGCTCATGAAACTTCTTAAAAAGTTAACTGGCAAAACCTTTGATGGGTTCCCATTCATATTGTGAAGGAGAGAATGGCTAATGAAATCAATCATTAAACCTTACATAAGCCAGCTCAGATGTAATGTGGCAAGATGGCGATTTTGTCCTGGAGCAACGCCCTGGAAGGAATTCTTGGAATGTGAAAGTAGAGACACACTGAAGACCATATATGGAGTGAAGTTGGCAACGAACTATCATAGACTTCTACTGGCTGATCAGAAGTTGTGCAACACCCACTTCCTGCCTGTTACATGATCTCTTTGTTCTACAGTCATGTGCCAGACTCTGCTGGGAGAGGAGCACATATCTGACTTCTGTGTCTGATGTAATTCTTCTATGCATGCACCTGGCTCATATTTATTAGGTCAGAAGCAGGCAATCACTAAAGGTCTCAGTCAGGGACAGGCAATCACTAAAGGTCTCAGTCAGGGACAGGCAATCACTAAAGGTCTCAGTCAGGGACAGGCAATCACTAAAGGTCTCAGTCAGGGACAGGCAATCACTAAAGGTCTCCCCTTAAGAGATCACCAATTGGTAATTTGAGAACACACTTCTGATTTTCTCATCTCAGGCAATGCAAATTAACCTCCTTCCAGTTGCTTGTTTTTGATCCACGGAAACAAAAGAATCTACATGTAATTCACCAAACATGACAAGAACATTGAAATTCCATGCAAATGTTAACCTTGATTGAGCTTGAACACAGTACCCCAAGGCTGCTAAACATCAGGTCTAACCATTGTTGCCTGAGTGACAGTGTTCTTAGCAACCCCTAAGAACACATGGGGCACCCTAATGTGAAACAGTGGAATAATGTATGGGAAAATATGAGCACCATAATAGAAACAGGAGCTTAAATGGAAAAAAGAAAATGAGAAAATTAAATTGGTGGAATTTATGAGCTTGGGCCACTACAATTTCCTTAACGAAAGGACAACTTTTGACTTAACTTTCTAATCCTAGAGGCATTGGTTTGAGTTGCTTAGAAGACAAGTTTAAGAAGCTCTATCACCCAGTTTCTTCTAAGGTTTTTCTGAAAGCTAGAAACTATCTAGAAGCAATTAGGTTGTCAACTAGAGAGATAGGTAGCTTCAAGATAATTCTATGATGCTTTCTATTGGCCGAAAAAACATTAGACATGTTATAATTAAGTACAAGATATCAATGGATAGTTTATCATATGAGTATCACAAGAAGAGGAGTGTGAAGTTAAGTAATCCAGAACGGCTTAGGTATATCCTTTCTTAGCAACAGGACAATCCATCACATATTCACAAATTAATTTCAATGAACCCCATCATGTACCGCTTCTTCCTTGCAGTGACCACTTTGCCCAATCTTATTAACTAGTGACAGACGTTTTTTAGCTTCTGGAATCACACAGATCAGCTGATTACCTATTATGATTAATCCTGTGTATATATCATACTAGGAAATTTGGATATCGTAGAGGAAAGGGAGGTCACTTATCATGAGCTAGAGATATTATGTATCATATGATGATCACCCATTCACTTTAACATCCACCATACAATACCTTCTGCAAAGTCAGATTTCTGTGTCAATAGAAGCTTCTCGAGCCACAACAATCTGTTGATCTCTAGTTGATTTTAAGTCGATATTGCCCCATTGATAAAGATGTGTACAAAAGAGATGAACAAATCAGATAAAGGCGAATTGAAGTCTCTTTACATTTTACAAGAAGTTCAGATTTTCTTGAACCTGATTTATTTTTGTGACTCACTTTTGCTCCAATACAATAAAATGGTCACCAGATGATTGACATTTTGCTGGATTGTAAAGAGCAGGGAAAGACGTAAAAAAATTAAAAATACACTCACATTTTCGTTGACTTGAACCTGCACAACAGTTCTAGGCCCAGTTGTCCTCTGACTTCTTCTGGTTCTGGTCTGTTCTGGTCTTCTTTTAGGCTGCGCTGTGGCTTTGTGTGCTGACTAGACATTGTGCGTCCAAAGTTGTGATATCACGATATGCGTTGCCCAAGGCCAACTCAGAACAGCAAGCACAAACTGAATAAAGACCAGAAAAGAACAGAGCTTGAAGGAGCCAATGTAAGACCGGGAATTGAGTCTGCTGAAAAAATTTGGCAACATTTCTGCCCAAATGAAATTTTGTCAAAATTCTCTCATCTCCAGTTTCCACCGTTACTTTTTTTTCTTGACTTTGGATATATACTCCAATTGCTCCTGATATCTAGTCACTGCATTATTATGTATCCTACTACACATCACAGAAACATTTCCAAGCAGAGTAATCTAAAATCATAACTTTTTATTCAAAGCTGGTCAAGTTGTGCCAAACATCTTGAGCTTTGTCGAGGAAAGGTAAAGAAGGACGTATCTGTGCAAGGCCTTTTTTCAAGACATTGAAATAATACCTGATTATTATTTTTTTATTCTTGCGTTTACTTATTCTCCTTCTCTCGTCAAATGTTGTAGAATGTTCGTTAGTAAGTAATATTTACTTATTCTCCTTCTCTCCTCGAATGTTGTAGAATGTTCGTTAGTAAGTAATATTTACTTATTCTCCTTCTCTCCTCGAATGTTGTAGAATGTTCGTTAGTAAGTAATATTTACCGTATATACTCGAGTATAAGCCGACCCGAGTATAAGCCGACCCCCCTAATTTTGCCACAAAAAACTGGGAAAACTTATTGACTCGAGTATAAGCCTAGGGTGGAAATGCAGCAACTACCGGTGAATTTCAAAAATAGATCATTATTTCCCCATAGCTGTGCCATATAGTGCTCTACACCATTCATATTTCCCCATAGCTGTGCCCCATATAGTGCTCTGCACCGTTCACTGTGCCCCATAGATGTGCCATATACGGTGCTCTGCACCGTTCACTGTGCCCCATTGCTGTGCCATATACAGTGCTCTGCACCGTTCACTGTGCCCCATTGCTGTGCCATATACAGTGCTCTGCACCGTTCATTGTGCCCCATTGCTGTGCCTTATACGGTGCTCTGCACCGTTCACTGTGCCCCCTAGCTGTGCCTTATACGGTGCTCTGCACCGTTCATTGTGCCCCCTAGCTGTGCCTTATACGGTGCTCTGCACCGTTCATTGTGCCCCCTAGCTGTGCCTTATACGGTGCTCTGCACCGTTCATTGTGCCCCCTAGCTGTGCCTTATACGGTGCTCTGCACCGTTCACTGTGCCCCCTAGCTGTGCCTTATACGGTGCTCTGCACCATTCACTGTGCCCCATAGATGTGCCATATACGGTGCTCTGCACCGTTCATTGTGCCCCCTAGCTGTGCCTTATACGGTGCTCTGCACCATTCACTGTGTCCCATAGATGTGCCATATACGGTGCTCTGCACCGTTCATTGTGCCCCCTAGCTGTGCCTTATACGGTGCTCTGCACCGTTCATTGTGCCCCCTAGCTGTGCCATATACAGTGCTCTGCACCGTTCACTGTGCCCCCTAGCTGTGCCATATACGGTGCTCTGCACCGTTCATTGTGCCCCCTAGCTGTGCCTTATACGGTGCTCTGCACCGTTCACTGTGCCCCATAGATGTGCCTTATACGGTGCTCTGCACCGTTCATTGTGCCCCCTAGCTGTGCCATATACGGTGCTCTGCACCGTTCACTGTGCCCCATAGATGTGCCTTATACGGTGCTCTGCACCGTTCATTGTGCCCCCTAGCTGTGCCTTATACGGTGCTCTGCACCGTTCACTGTGCCCCATAGATGCTCCACATTAATCTGTGCTGCCGCTGCTACTGCTGCAATAAAAAAAAAAAACACATACTCACCTCCCTTGATTGCAGCTCCCAGCGTCTCGTTCCGGCGCCTCCATCTTCCCGGCGTCTCTGCTCTGACTGATCAGGCAGAGGGCGCCGCGCACACTATATGCGTCATCGCGCCCTCTGCCTGATCAGTCAGAGAGCGCAGACGCCGGGAAGATGGAGGCGCCGGCCGGGAAGATGGATCGGCGCCCGGCGGCTGGAACGAGGACAGGTGAATATAACATACTCACCTAGTCCTGGCGATCCTCGCGCTGTCCCCTCCTGTCTTCGGCGCTGCAGCTTCTTTCTCTATCAGCGGTCACCGGCACCGCTGATTAGAGAAATGAATAAGCGGCTCCGCCCCTATGGGAGGTGGAGCCGCTTATTCATTTCTGTAATGAGCGGTCCCACGTGACCGCTGAAGAGAGGAAGAAGCTGCAGCCCCGAAGCCCGTGGGACGGCAGGGACAGCGCGAGGATCGCTGGGACTAGGTAAGTATACCCCAGCGCCCTCAGCCCCTCACCTGCCGACCCCACCGCTACCGTGACTCGAGTATAAGCCGAGGGGGGCACTTTCAGCCCTAAAATTTGGGCTGAAAATCTCGGCTTATACTCGAGTATATACGGTACTTATTCTCCTTCTCTCCTCGAATGTTGTATAATGTTCGTTAGTAAGTAATATTTACTTATTCTCCTTCTCTCCTCGAATGTTCTAGAATGTTCGTTAGTAAGTAATATTTACTTATTCTCCTTCTCTCCTCGAATGTTCTAGAATGTTCGTTAGCAAGTAATATTTACTTATTCTCCTTCTCTCCTCGAATGTTCTAGAATGTTCGTTAGTAAGTAATATTTACTTATTCTCCTTCTCTCCTCGAATGTTCTAGAATGTTCGTTAGTAAGTAATATTTACTTATTCTCCATCTCTCCTTGAATGTTCTAGGATGTTCGTTAGTAAGTAATATTTACTTATTCTCCTTCTCTCCTCGAATGTTGTAGAATGTTCGTTAGTAAGTAATATTTACTTATTCTCCTTCTCTCCTCGAACGTTGTAGAATGTTCATTAGTAAGTAATATTTACTTATTCTCCTTCTCTCCTCGACTGTTCTAGAATGTTCGTTAGTAAGTAATATTTACTTATTCTCCTTCTCTCCTCGAATGTTCTAGAATGTTCGTTAGTAAGTAATATTTACTTATTCTCCTTCTCTCCTCGAATGTTGTAGAATGTTCGTTAGTAAGTAATATTTACTTATTCTCCTTCTCTCCTCGAATGTTCTAGAATGTTCGTTAGTAAGTAATATTTACTTATTCTCCTTCTCTCCTCGAATGTTGTAGAATGTTCGTTAGTAAGCAATATTTACTTATTCTCCTTCTCTCCTCGAATGTTCTAGAATGTTCGTTAGTAAGTAATATTTACTTATTCTCCTTCTCTCCTCGAATGTTCTAGAATGTTCGTTAGTAAGTAATATTTACTTATTCTCCTTCTCTCCTCGAATGTTCTAGAATGTTCGTTAGTAAGCAATATTTACTTATTCTCCTTCTCTCCTCGAATGTTGTAGAATGTTCGTTAGTAAGTAATATTTACTTATTCTCTTTCTCTCCTCGAATGTTCTAGAATGTTCGTTAGTAAGTAATATTTACTTATTCTCCTTCTCTCCTCGGATGTTGTAGAATGTTCGTTAGTAAGTAATATTTACTTATTCTCCTTCTCTCCTCGAATGTTCTAGAATGTTCGTTAGTAAGTAATATTTACTTATTCTCCTTCTCTCCTCGAATGTTCTAGAATGTTCGTTAGTAAGTAATATTTACTTATTCTCCTTCTCTCCTCGAATGTTCTAGAATGTTCGTTAGTAAGTAATATTTTCTTCCTCCGGAAGTTGAAACCTAATAACCATGAGGCTAGACTTAGTCTTCTATTCAGCTCGTGGGTTAAAGTGTCAACAGAAGCACCAGAAGCCAGAATGATAATATGATAAGTGCGGGAGGGAGGAGGTAGAACTAGACCAAGGTTGTGGAGAGGAGAGTTTAAAATAGGAAATACATCCAGCGCTGGAGGCCACATATGTTCTATCTTTTTCAAAGCCATCTGCACAAAAACACATCTTGAATTTCTTATAGTCCTCCTCAGGTATATGTACCAATAAGTGTCTGGTTAACATAATCTAATAGTGGTAAAGTATCAGAACTGAGGGCATTGGGAATTTGTTAACACCTTTAACCTTGTGCTCAATTTTGGATTTACTTTCTCAGAATTTATTATTTGACTCATTGGTGATGGATCATTTTCTCTATTTCGAGGAGCCTTTAGATTACATAAGGACGTATAATTTCCATTAAAAAAAATGATCAAAGATTACACAAGATGACCTGACATTGTGTAGTGTCCAAATTGTGCCCTGTTTTGTTATGGAATAATATTTTTTTTTTTTAGATATTTTTGTCTCGCATTGTAGGAAGTAATACGATAAGATCTTATAGCATTTTAGGCTAGGGCTTTTTTATAACGATGTTTTTTGCATCTCCTTGTGTGTCCAGATGGAAAATAAATATCAGTGATGAATTATACATGCACTATATGGACAGAATTTGTCATTTTTGTTGTCAACAGTAATTAGAAAATACTGGAAAACGAGTGGTTATAAAATGGACCTAAGAGACAAATATGTAACATATCAATAATTGATGACTATTGTAACAAGGTGGTTTCATCTTTGAAGAAGTGAAAGCTTCTGACAAAAGAAAATCGTTAAATATGTCATTTTAAAGGGAATCTGTCACCCTTTTTTAAGCGTAATCTGAGAGCAGCATAATGTTGAAGTTCCCGAATCCAGTGATGTGTCACTTACTGGGCTGCTTTCTGTAGTTTTGGTAAAATCACTGTTTTATCAGCAGGATATTCTTACTAGAGGAGCAGTAAACCTGCTGTCATGTAGTCCGCCATAGTCATGAGCTCTGTATAACCCCACCCCCCAAAAACTGATTGGCAGCTTTTGTAGAGTGTATACAGAGAGTAGCCAATCAGTGGTGTGGGGGCGGGGTTATACAGAGCTCAGCAGTCAGATAACTGGTGGATCTGTAGCAGATAAAACTGTGATTTGCCAAAATTGCAGTAAGTAGCTCAGTAAGTGACACATTGCTGAAATCAGGGTCTTTGCCCCTACATCATGCTGCTCTCAGATGAGGTAGAAAAACCTGGTGTCAGATTCCATTTAATGGGGTTGTTTCATCAGTGACCGTTCCTTACAGAAAGTGACCCTCGGGGCAATCAGTTGATTGTCATGTGTCTTGCTTCGTGCACCCTTGACTTCTGTTGATTTATTGATGGAAGCCATGATGAGCCATGTAGCCACAGAGAAGAAATTATAGTAGTACATTGTTATAATTAGACAATTCATGGAAGGGAACCATGTCTAAAGATTATTATTGCATTATTGTTTATTATTTAATTGTTATTAATTATTATGCAAATAGTATTATTTTTACTTTATTATTATTTTATTATTTATTAGTATTTTGCAAAATTATTATTCTTAGTAGTAGTAGTATTTATTTTGTAAAGGTTATTACTATTTTTATTAATATTAGTATTATTATAATTAATAATTTGAACATTTCAATATTATTGCTATGTACGTTATTATTATTATTATTATTATTATTATTAATAATAATAATAATAGTAATAGCATTTATTTTGTAAAGATTATTATTATTTTTATTAATATTAGTATTATTATTATTAATAATAATAATTAGAACATTGCTAATATTGTTATGTATGATATCATTATTATTGATCGTAGCAGTAGTAGCATTAGTATCATTATTTATTTTGTAAAGATTATTATTTTTTATTTTCATTAATATTAGTATTATTGCCATTATTAAGAAATTGAATATTCAATTATTATTATTATTATTATTATTATTTATGTAATTATATTATTTATTTATTTTGAAAATATTGTTGTTATTATTAATAATATAATTATTAATAATGATTATTATTTATATAATTCTATTGTTATTTCTTTTTTAAGGATTATTATTATTAATATTATTATCATTATTGTTAGATTTAGTATTTAAGGCTAAGTGCACACGTTGCGGAATCCGCATCTCCTGACAGAATCCACAGGTGCAGATTTGCCGCGGATTTTATGCAGATTTTGTGCCGTTTTTATGCGTAATTGATGCTGATTTTGTGCGGATTTTCTGCGGTTTTTACCCCTGTGGATTTCTATCATGGAGGGGTGCAGAAACGCTGCAGATCCGCACAAAAGAAGTGACATGCACTTCTTTTAAATCCACAGCGTTTCCGCGCTGATTTTTCTGCACCATTAGCACAGCTTTTTTTTTTTTTACATTTATTTACATTGTACTGTATATCACAGTGAGGATCTGCTTCTGCGCAGAAAAATCTGCTGCGGATCCGCACTAAATACGCATCGTGTGCACATAGCCTAAAGCCTCCATTAGGATCTGTAAACAACACAGAAGGATATTATCATCTACTAATGACCAACGTCTATGAGCCAGAACAGGAAGTCAGCTGGGTGGATCTACAGATCCTAATAGAGAAAGACATTGTCTTTATGGGACATTCCGTTTAATAGTGCTCCTGCCTTCACTTCAATTATATTTATGGATTTATGGCCTAGCTGAAGAATCTACTTCCTATCAACCACATTGGCTCTCATTGGTCACAAGCTCAGAATTCAGCCTCTATGCAAACTTATGTGTTTCCATGGTAACAGACTACAAATCTACCCTGTGTAGTCTGATCCTGTAGACATCTGCGTCACTGATGACCCACGCCCTTATTTTTAGCAATCTAAAGGCAGTAGCCTACACAGGGTTTGTTTGAAGTTTGTAACCATATAGAATGATAGGTTTTCATAGCAAAAATTATAGATTTTTTAATTTAAACTATTTATAAGTTTGATTGACTTTATTTTAGCTGCAATAGAGATCGTGAAAGTAAAAATACACCATAATTGTTAGGTGTCGAGTTCCCGCCTCTGCACAGGGGGAATCTCGAACCATCTCCGCTGCGGTCTCCCATTCTTCTCCAGCCGCAGTGGAGCCTGCTCAGCGGAGATGTCGGTCCCAGCGTCTGACTCAGGCTGATACTGGGCGACTGGTTACTACTGTTCTTCCAGGCTCTGCCTTTGTAGCCAGCGCTGATCAGCAGCGAGCAGATCTTTCTGGGACTAAGTCCTGCTTTTACCATACTGGGCATGCCCACTGGATGACCTCCCATTGGGGGTCGGGGTCACATGCGCAGGTCCTGAAGCGGTTACTGTTGGACCACTAGGAAGGTCCTTGAGTGCTAAAACTATAAAAGATTTGCATGGCCTCATGGCCATGCGCTAGTATCAGACCAATGTTAAAGAGCTCAGCGCCAGTGTGGTCAGGCTTGTATGTGGTCAGGGTTTGGCTGAAATAAGCCCCTAGAATACCGGCACCTCCGGTGAGGAGTTTGTATGTTTGGATTCAGGGCCTTGGCTGAAATAATCCCCTAGAATACCGGCACCTCCGGTGAGGAGTTGTTTGTCTCCTATTCTAACTGCATGACCACAGTTTTGCTCTGTTTGGTAGCTGTGTTCCTCTGTGAGGTTAGGAGGGCACAGCAACTTGTTATTCTAGCGAATCTGTGAAGTAACAGACTTCGCTAATACCTCATTATAGTACTAGCATATGTTAGCAGCAGGTTTCTCTCCTGCACGGTGGACTCTGGGTTGGGAACTCACCAACTGTCTCATATATACATATTTGTTGCGTTCCGCCAACCCTAACAATAATAAATCAATATTCTCATAGGAAAGACTGATTGTAAAAAATAACATATAGTGTAGAATCGCTGAGAAAAGTAACATTTCTATACTAAAAAAATGGTTTTCTATCGGTTAACAAAAGTCCAGAATCAGCACAGCTCAGACCTAGTAGAAATATAAAACGCATTAGCACTGGGTCATCTTTTGGAAGGGTCAAAAATATGTTTCACAGTCTCCACCTGGGTAGAAAAATTGAATTACAGCAGAGAGGCTGATCATTTTTTCTTTCGCAAGCTTGTTGGATTTTAGGGATTCTAAGAATATGTTACCCATATATTACTTACTCAACTTACACAAAAGTCGATCGTTAGCAACCATAGTTATGTTTTCATCAGGAAATGCAGAGAAATTGAACAAATCTGGGATGATTTAAGTCCGGTAAGTTTATAAATCAATTATTATTGACTCATATCCTCAGATGAGCAGATCTGAAAATCCAGGCAGGTCTTCACATAGTGTGAGAGAGGAGATCTCATCAATTCAAATGCCTGAGGAAGACGCTGGATCTACTCTAAAATGCTTTACAATAAATTGGAATTTGTTTTATACTCACCAACTGGATTAACCTTTGTCAGCGGCATTGCCCGGGATCTACTGCAATTCGCTCTTCTTTACTTATATATTAAATTCAAGTAAAAAGTAATCAAAGTTAAGTTCTCAGCCATCACTTCCGCCACCTAATCCAAGTGGAAACCATCTGTCGTTGTAACCTAAAGGTGACTATTGATTTAAACATGGCTCGATGTGCAGTTCCTAAGATGTGACCATTATACAGTTAACAGATCTGTGCTGTGCAAATTCGCAACTAGTCAGTTCTGGCTGCCACCGACATTGGTAACAGCTGATCGGTGGGGTGCCGGATATTGTTCCCCCACTCATCATACCTTGATGACCTATTCTAAGGATAGGCCATCAGTGATAAAGTCCTGGAAGTTCTCTGCACAGGTTCACCTTCAGACATTTGTCAACTTCCAGCAAATTTATGCCCATAATGACCAACCTGTGGCTTTCCTGCTGACATTGCTACATTGCCAGGAGTCAGGCTATTTTCGTTGGACAAGAGAGGATATACCTTAAAAATCTCAGGGAAATGTTAAAAGATGTCAATGACTGGACCACGGTGCTCATCCAAGTAACATGTCCCTTTGTTTTCCAACTCCAAGATCTTCAAGCCTTTTATTGGATGATTAAATGTTGGTCGACTCAAGAACTACACTCAAATAACCCAACACTAGAAAATGTGCTGCTTGAACCCCTCAGTGGTTCAAGCGGCATAGTGGTTTGTTGTGAATTGTGCTTTTGGGCTCCCTCCGGTGGTTGTTGGTGGTAATGCAGTTGTTCCTGGATTGCAGTCCTGGTCAGGTGTATCTGCTGATTGCAGTTCTGACTGGGGTATTTAGGTGTGCAGGATTCATTAGTCCTTGCCAGTTGCCCATGGTTCTTGGGAGATTTAGGATCTCTGTCTGGTTCCTCCTGCCTTGCTGCCAAATCAGCAAAGATAAGTCTCTGGTTTTTGTTTCTTTGGCACACATGCTGTGTGCTTTATTATTCTGTGCTATTCATTTGTTTTTTCATTTGTCCAGCTTAGATTGTGTCAGTATTTTCTCAGTCTTGTTGGATTCTCAGGAGTTGCAGATGTACGTTCCACGTCATTAGTTAGATTGTGGAATTTTTTGTATTATCTGCTGTGGATATTTTTGGAAGGGTTTTTAATACTGACCGCTTAGTATTCTGTCCTATCCTTTCCTATTTTAGCTAGAGTGGCCTCTTTTGCTAAATCCTGTTTTCTGCCTGCGTGTCTTTCCTCTACTACTCACAGTCAATATTCGTGGGGGGCTTCCTATACTTTGGGGTTCTGCTCTGAGGCAAGGTAGAATTCCTATTTCCATCTATAGGGGTATTTAGTCCTCCGGCTGTGTCGAGGTGTCTAGGATTTGTTAGGCACACCCCACGGCTACTTCTAGTTGCGGTGCTAGTTTAGGATTTGCGGTCAGTATAGTTTCCACCTACTCCAGAGAAAGTTTCATGCGGCTCCAAGGTCACCGGATCATAACAGTGGTTATCCAAAGTCTAAGTCTGTCAGTGTGCACTAAGAGTTGTAGTTACATTGCAGTTGAAGATCCAAGGTCGTTGGCCACTACTGAAGAGTTTCCTCAGAATATTGTTAGAATATCTTCACTACTTATATTGTCGATATCACTCAAAGAAAGATGAGGGTCAAACTTATAATTAAGGCTTGGTTCCCATTGCGTTAATGGGAAAGCGCTAACGGACAGCGTTGCACGGCGAAATTAACGCCGTGCAACGCGCCCGTTAGCGCGCCCATTCACGGCAATGGGAACGCGCAGCACTAGCGCGTGCCATGTTCGGCACGCGCTAGCGACGCGCCGGTGTTTCCTGGCGCGCCGCGGACGCTGCTTGCAGCATCCGAGGCGCGCCCGCGGTCCGTTCCCCGGTCTTGCAGATCGGGGATCTGCGAGAGCGGGGACGTTACCGCGACCCCGGGACGCGGCCACATTAAAAACATTGCGTTAGCGCAACCCGCTAGCGCTAAACGGGTTGCACTAACGCAATGTGACCCTAGCCTAATCTAGGTTATTATTAATGAAGACATTCCATGGAAAATTAACATACTTCTAAGTTAGTTAGTAAGTTAGTTAGGTTGTGTATACTGTATTGGAAACTTTTCATACAACGACCGTGGAGTCATTTTGAAGAGCGGAGCACACTTTCTTATTTTCCTCTCGACAGGTTTACCTTGTCTGTTACAGCTAATAGTACGAGCCAGACGGCAATGTTTGCAGATAATTATTAAATAGCCATATGGAGTAAGGGATTTGTATCTGTGAGTAGGTAGACAGTGTTATTTAGTGGAGATGTTTCCATACAATCTGGATCATTTTAGTATAAGGGCTAACATATGCAGTAGATCCATGTGCCATGGCTTGTTGGGTTTATAACTCCATGTGTTGGGTGGAAAAAGAAGTGGGAGCTATCAGGGCTGCATTGCCATTTCTAGGGGACACATTGTAACTGTATAGTTTGTATCTGAGGCTTAGCGGTCAGAAGGGAGGTGAAGGTTAGGCTTAAAGATGGTACAGGACACAATAAACACCTCTACATTATGTGCAGATTTCCCGATTTGTTCAGGGAACCAAGGCACCCTTTTAACTTCCCTGACCTCATAAAAGTTAGGTGGCATAGCCCGATAAGCTCCACTGGAGCTGATATATGCAAATCTAGGTAGAAAGGTGGAACAATGGACTGTAAAGTAAAAAAAAACAAAATCGTAACAATGATTACGATTATGAATCAATACTCTATCTGAAACTGACAAAAAAAATTGTGGAGCCTAAAAGTCACCAGATTTCACCTTAAATTGAAAATAGGTATTGACTTTACTAAAAAAAAAGGTCCCCCAAGCTATGGTCTACAAAGTAGTCACAGTTTGGCAACACTAGAGTGGATGGGAAGTAAAGTTACGAAAAGCAGAATGTGACGATAAACCAGAAGTTTAGTAATGAGAATGCCAGGAATAACAATTAGAAGTAGGAAAACAGATATTGAGGACAAACTAAAAGATAGGCCATCTTTAGAAGCTGGCATGTGGGAGAAAAGTTTCCAGAAGATGTTGGAGGGACTGGAGAGATTTGATGACTACTCTGGTTGTCTAGGTGGTCACAACTTTTTACAAGAGCCTTCTAGACTTCCTAGAAGAGTCGATAACTATGGTATTACATAGGCTGCAGGGCTTGACATCATTTTTAGTTGCCAAGTGCCTCGTTACCTTGATGCTACTGCGCATCCAAAGCTGCAGAACTGTGACCCAAATCAAAAGGACCGTGGAATAGGACGGGATGTAAAGCACTAGAGAACGAAGAATAGAATGAGCATGGCCGGGGAACAGTCAAGAGAATTTGCTCCTAAAAACGCTTACGATAAGTAAAAATTACGTTCATTCTATAAAACTAAAATGTACTTGAATCGTTAATTAATATCAAGTCTAAATGACAAATTCAGATCTGATCTATATGCCCATTTTACAGATATTTATAGCAGAAGTGGAATAGCCATTGTGCACAGGTTCGGATATATGAATACATGTATCAAGGTTCCACTCTAAAGTAATGATATGTTATTAATTAGCATATTTCCATTATTATTACCCAGAGCTGTTCTTACAATGATAATTTCCCACAGGTATAATTATCAGTTAATGGCAAGATTGGAAAAAGGTCACATTCGCCCTTTTATGTGACAATTAAATTAATTTGTGTCAATTACAGCAAAGTCAAACACAGGTCACTAATTAGAATGGCGGTAAAGGAATTTGCACATGGAAAAAGTGACAGAAGTCCTGATGAAGGTGAGAGACTATCAGCAAAACATTGACACTTTAATTAAAATTTCTGTACAAATTAGCATTTCTTTAAACGAACCTGCTTTATTGTATTTAAAATCCAGTTCTATAGAGTAAGAGGGGGTAAAGAATTCAGAATTGGCTCCTCTGTTCTTCACATTTAGTGATTACTAAGTTACTAATTTACTTTTGAAAGAAGATTAAAGTAAAAAGAGAAACTTTTTAAAGAACAAGAGAAATAACTTTTATAAAATGGAAATCAAAAAGCCAAAGTCAACTCTAAATGGAAAGATGCCTCAACTTGACTAGCAGGTGGTGCTGGCAGGCCAAGATACAACTGATACATCCTGAAAGAAATATTGCTATTCTCAATCTGGCCACCGGGGCTTTTTTTAAGCTCTAACTTCCTGTTGTTTCAGGAAGTTCACACTTACATTAGCCACAATGATCAGATTCTGTCCTTAGCTTTTGTATTGAAGCATCTGATGAGCATGCGCAGAGGTCATTGCGAAGAGAAAGGCAGCAAGGTAAGGTCTAGTGGCTAAAGTTACAGTTCCATAGTTACTAGATGTGGTTTAGCTGGGAAATGGTTATAGATTAATAAACATTTTCAAATTGAGTCAACATCTAAGATTTCTTGATTTATTATTTAAGCCACGTAAGTTTTTTTCATGCTTTTTCTGGTTAAAAACATATAATCCAATGGTTGAATAAGTTTTTACATAATCCGTTTGGTGCAGTTACGCAGTCAGTCGCTTAATTTATAATTAGATTACTAGCTGCTTGGACCATTGCTCCATTGTGCCTTTAATGTGCGGTGTAGAGCAGAACGCAAGAATTATTCTCTTCTTATGATATATTAAACTCGAATCAGCGAGTGGGATGGAAGCAATTAATGAATGAGTCACAAGCTTATGTTCACACTTCAGCATGATAAAACAGAGCACTTTTTCGAACGCAGGCAGGGAGCTGAGCCACGCATCATAATGGGATAAGAAGGCAAAATATTTTCTTTATTCTCCAGTAAAACATTTTGATTAAAAAAAAAGGTAGAAACAAATCGCACTATAGCTAATCAGATTACAGCAGTGGAGTACAACTGTGTTGATTTTGTGCGGGACAGTGACCTTTCCACCCATAAGAAGTGTCGAGAAGTGTGTGTGTGTGTGTGGGGGGTGTAGCCAAAAATATAATGATCTCAGCAGCGGAAGACTGTGTTGATCCTTTCACGAGATTTTCTTTGTACCTTTTCTACGCTTTGTTAAAGGGACAATAAACAGAATAATGTGGCCAAACCTTATCATTTTGAAAGGTCCATAAAATTATATAATTTGTATAGTGGTATCGTGTACACCGCCAAACTAGACAAAATACGTCATGGCAAAAATTTCAGGTTGTTTGGATTTTAACGTTTTTTGTTCACGGAGATAAGTCTACACCAAAGATGTCTGGCCATGGGTTATGTCACTTTTTAAAGTCAAGCATGTACTGTATATATGATGGGTCCAGGAGGAGTATATTTCAGCTATATGATAACCAGGCCAATAGGTAACTATAGTGCATGTCCAGCTGCTTCCCACTGGTCTCATGAATTCCAGGCTCTGCTCCCTTCCCCTGGGTATGCTGCCCTTTGTTGTGCTCCACATCAGGTTTTGCAAAGTTGCCCAGAGAGAATCAATGACATCATCTCGCTAGAGCTAGTTAAGGTCCAATGATACCTATGTCTTAAGATTGAGACTTGTGTCTTATGTTTGGTGTTCTCCACCATCTGTACTATTTGTACTTGTGTGTTTACTTGCTTCTTTCCCGGCTGGGTTCCACCTTACCTGCTACACCTGGGATACCTAGTCCTCACTGCCTACGTACCTTCTTGCTTAATGCATCAATGCCTAGACTTGATGCTTTGCGGATCCACCTCATCTGTTGAGCCTAACATCAGCTATAGGGATTAGTTTTTGATGTTTTTGGTCTTTATTCATCTGTGCCTTATTCTTCCTTTAAATTTTAAACCTTTCTTAAGTTTTTTTATGTTTGCCTGTTTGGGTTTTTTCATCATTGAGGGTGTGACTGTTGTTTTCCGCATGTTTTCAGCTGATTAATCAATTAAGACTTGTTATAAATTTGCAAAATTTGGTCGCAAATGTCCTGTAGTCCCACCCCCAATGGCCAATGGAATATCTTGTATGCCAGTTAATTTGCCCACATTATGCACCATTTAGCCAAACGCGCAACTTTTTGCATTTAGCAATCACAAAACAGGTCAAAGACGTAAATAAAGAGTACTTTCAATTTTGTGTCAAATTCTTGATACACGTGCTTCATTTGGTTAATTTGGCATTAAATACATCAACGAATACTATGAAACAAAAAAAGAAAACCAATAAAAGTAACATAGTAACATAGTAACATAGTTAGTAAGGCCGAAAAAAGACATTTGTCCATCCAGTTCAGCCTATATTCCATCATAATAAATACTCAGATCTACGTCCTTCTACAGAACCTAATAATTGTATGATACAATATTGTTCTGCTCCAGGAAGACATCCAGGCCTCTCTTGAACCCCTCGACTGAGTTCGCCATCACCACCTCCTCAGGCAAGCAATTCCAGATTCTCACTGCCCTAACAGTAAAGAATCCTCTTCTATGTTGGTGGAAAAACCTTCTCTCCTCCAGACGCAAAGAATGCCCCCTTGTGCCCGTCACCTTCCTTGGTATAAACAGATCCTCAGCGAGATATTTGTATTGTCCCCTTATATACTTATACATGGTTATTAGATCGCCCCTCAGTCGTCTTTTTTCTAGACTAAATAATCCTAATTTCGCTAATCTATCTGGGTATTGTAGTTCTCCCATCCCCTTTATTAATTTTGTTGCCCTCCTTTGTACTCTCTCTAGTTCCATTATATCCTTCCTGAGCACCGGTGCCCAAAACTGGACACAGTACTCCATGTGCGGTCTAACTAGGGATTTGTACAGAGGAAGTATAATGCTCTCATCATGTGTATCCAGACCTCTTTTAATGCACCCCATGATCCTGTTTGCCTTGGCAGCTGCTGCCTGGCACTGGCTGCTCCAGGTAAGTTTATCATTAACTAGGATCCCCAAGTCCTTCTCCCTGTCAGATTTACCCAGTGGTTTCCCATTCAGTGTGTAATGGTGATATTGATTCCCTCTTCCCATGTGTATAACCTTACATTTATCATTGTTAAACCTCATCTGCCACCTTTCAGCCCAAGTTTCCAACTTATCCAGATCCATCTGTAGCAGAATACTATCTTCTCTTGTATTAACTGCTTTACATAGTTTTGTATCATCTGCAAATATCGATATTTTACTGTGTAAACCTTCTACCAGATCATTAATGAATATGTTGAAGAGAACAGGTCCCAATACTGACCCCTGCGGTACCCCACTGGTCACAGCGACCCAGTTAGAGACTATACCATTTATAACCACCCTCTGCTTTCTATCACTAAGCCAGTTACTAACCCATTTACACACATTTTCCCCCAGACCAAGCATTCTCATTTTGTGTACCAACCTCTTGTGCGGCACGGTATCAAACGCTTTGGAAAAATCGAGATATACCACGTCCAATGACTCACCGTGGTCCAGTCTATAGCTTACCTCTTCATAAAAACTGATTAGATTGGTTTGACAGGAGCGATTTCTCATAAACCCATGCTGATATGGAGTTAAACAGTTATTCTCATTGAGATAATCCAGAATAACATCCCTCAGAAACCCTTCAAATATTTTACCAACAATAGAGGTTAGACTTACTGGCCTATAATTTCCAGGTTCACTTTTAGAGCCCTTTTTGAATATTGGCACCACATTTGCTATGCGCCAGTCCTGCGGAACAGACCCTGTCTCTATAGAGTCCCTAAAAATAAGAAATAATGGTTTATCTATTACATTACTTAGTTCTCTTAGTACTCGTGGGTGTATGCCATCCGGACCCGGAGATTTATCTATTTTAATCTTATTTAGCCGGTTTCGCACCTCTTCTTGGGTTAGATTGGTGACCCTTAATATAGGGTTTTCATTGTTTCTTGGGATTTCACCTAGCATTTCATTTTCCACCGTGAATACCGTGGAGAAGAAGGTGTTTAATATGTTAGCTTTTTCCTCGTCATCTACAACCATTCTTTCCTCACTATTTTTTAAGGGGCCTACATTTTCAGTTTTTATTCTTTTACTATTGATATAGTTGAAGAACAGTTTGGGATTAGTTTTACTCTCCTTAGCAATGTGCTTCTCTGTTTCCTTTTTGGCAGCTTTAATTAGTTTTTTAGATAAAGTATTTTTCTCCCTATAGTTTTTTAGAGCTTCAATGGTGCCATCCTGCTTTAGTAGTGCAAATGCTTTCTTTTTACTGTTAATTGCCTGTCTTACTTCTTTGTTTAGCCACATTGGGTTTTTCCTATTTCTAGTCCTTTTATTCCCACAAGGTATAAACCGCTTACACTGCCTATTTAGGATGTTCTTAAACATTTCCCATTTATTATCTGTATTCTTATTTCTGAGGATATTGTCCCAGTCTACCAGATTAAGGGCATCTCTAAGCTGTTCAAACTTTGCCTTCCTAAAGTTCAATGTTTTTGTGACTCCCTGACAAGTCCCCCTAGTGAAAGACAGGTGAAACTGCACAATATTGTGGTCGCTATTTCCTAAATGCCCAACCACACAGTATGCAAACATGCACTTCAGCCCTTCATCAGGACTTAACACTCTCCACATGGAGACTCTTTATCCTTCAGACACCATGTCAGAGGCCTCTCATAGCAAATTCAGATCTCTCGTTTTGCCCTGATGAGGGGCAAACACCCCGAAAAAGTGTTTCTACAAATGTAGTGTATGTGGTTTTTTTTAAAATCCTAAGTCATGTAACAAAACTCTTTAAAGGGTCGATGTTGACTTTTTGGATTGCTATTCCCAATAGGTGGCATTACAGCCATATTCATATTCCTCTCGAAAGAGGATATTTGCATATTTAAATTCCAAGAACATTGCATGGCTTATAAGTCTCCCTACGTCAATTGTTCCCCTTTTAGTACAAATTATAAATCAGGCACTTGAATTAGACACTTAATATTCACCTTCAAATTTGTTCTTTCTAAGATTAGTCTTGTCTTTTTATATCATTGTGGATGAAGGGGACAATTGGAACACAGCAAAAGAACAAAGAGAAAATATTAGAAAATATTTTTTCTTGCCCTTGTGATGTAATTCAACCCTTCTATTTACATATCTATTGAATTTAAAAGTAATCTTTCAGCAGGCTTTTGCTGTTTAATCTGGGACCAGTCATTTATTAGTCCGTGTGTTGTAGTATCAATACAACCAGTGTTTTATCAGCAGGGTATTATCACTGCAGGACTAGATCACACGTGCAAGATAGTCCTAGTAAGTTTTGTATCCCCACCATTGATTGGCAGCTTGCTGAAAATGCAAAGTGTACACAGTAAGCTGCCAATCAAGGGTGTGGTTGGGATTATGCACAGCTCAGCATTCTGAGCACTGCTACATTTACAGCAGAGAAAACAGGGATTTTATCCAAACTGCACTAAGCAATCCAGTAAATGATACATTGTTGGAATCAGGTGTCTGACCCTACATCATGCTGTTCTCAGATTACATACCAAATATCTGCTTACGTAATCCTTTTAAGGCTGATTTGGACTCTTAATTACATTTTCAGGATAAAATGGTATGTTTATGTGTGAAGAAGGACTTGTTAACAGCATTTTTCACCAGTTTTCTCTTCTCCAGGCTCTATCTATTCTTCAGTTGACTCTGAGCTATTGGGTGGAAACTTGCTACTATGATGTCTTCCATGCACAGCACACACACACACATGAGGGCTTCCTGCTCTCTTGTCTCTATGTAGTGCATGCTCAGAAGCAGCAGCATCAGTGAGCTGGCCATCCATCTTTTCTTGAGGGTTTAAAGTGAATGATGAGATCAGGAGGCGAGAGGAGAAGAAGAAGTGACTCATAAATTGAAAAAGAAGCATATTTTCCCGATAAGTTATGATACAAAGTTCTTTATATTCGGCTCGCACTATTGATTTATACAAGGCACGGTGAAAGGTCAGTAACCATTTAAAGAAAGACTTAAATCCATTTAGTTCAAACCTTTCTTCATACAGCAATACTCCAGATAATGACCTCGGCTATAAAAATGTCACACAATTTAACTCTTATGGGGAAAACTGTAGAAGCAAAAATGCAAGAATTGAAGTTTCTCATTAATGTGCCTCTCGAAAGATTCCATAATAATATCTGTACGTCAAAATGTTACTAATAAAAATGTTGACTCGCTTTGCTAAAAAAAGCCTCGCGCAACTCTGTTTATGAATATGGTGATACAAAAAACAAATACTTTTTCCAAAAAAAAACACAATTTTTTTTGCAGGAAAAAAAAAGATAGAAAATTGATTTTAAAATATTGCGATCACCGTTGCGAGTGTGCACCGGCTCCCATCAGGTTCCTGCAATGTAGACATGGGGGTGTTAGGACTGGCGGAACGCACCAAATCATATTTAGAGAAAATAAGAGGTGCGTTGGCAGTCCGGGATCCACCGTGCAGAAAGGACAACTGCTGCTCGGTAATGGCGGACTAGATGGCGGTGTAATGTGAATGCACACACGGGTTAGCTTCATCCAATATGAAGGAAGCGAACCCTGTTGCGTCACAGGGCCGCGGTACCGCACAGAGAGCGCAAGTATAGGGTCACAGAACTCTGTCCCAAGACACAGGGAAAGAGTTCCTCTAGACTTCTTATGTTCGACACCACTACTGTGGTGTCAGGGGTAGAACTGAACAAAAAATAATAATTTATCGCACAAGAGTGCGTACAATGCCGCTTTGGCGGACACCCTAAACACCCTAACCAGGGCCCGAAAAGCGCACTAAGCGCACGGCGCCTCACTGGCGGTCACTGCTGAGAGACGCTGAATTGTGTGCTGGATGCGCAGGGTAGCACTGTCAGGCGCTAGGTAGCTTCCACCATTCACGAGCAGGCAACAACGCTAGAGATAGGAATGATTCGGAGCTTTCATCCATTGACAGGCATTCATCTACACACACACACACACAAGTAAATAAGTTTACACTAGCGCATGGCCGAGCGGCCATGCGAACATTTTATAGCAATAGTGTTCCAGGACCTTCCTGATGGTCCAATAGGAGCCGCAACAGGACCTGAGCATGTGACCCCCGACTTTCAATGAGAGGTTGTCCCGTGGGCATGCTCTGTATGGGAAAAGCAGGACTTAGTCCCAGAAAGGCCTGCTTGCTGTTGATCAGTGCTGGCTACAAAGGCAGAGCCTGGAAAGGCAGCAGTAACCATTCGCACAGTATCAGCTTGAGCGAGATGCTGGGACCGACGTCTCCGCTGAGCAGGCTCCACTGCGGCTGGAGGAAAATGGGAGACCGCAGCGGACATGGTTCGAGAGTCCCCCTGTGCAGCGGCGGGAACTCGACACCTAACAGGGGGAATGATGGATTTTCATAGCAACCTGCTGAAGACTAGAGTTGAGCGAATATGTTCGGAATCGGTTGCCGAATGTGAATTTGCCATATTGGTGGCCTATTTGTATCGAATTTGTGTTTGATGTTCGGTTCCGAACATATTCGTTCATTTCTACTCCAATGACGTTCGGTGAATATTGCAAAAACAATATTCGGCGCTGATCATAATCAGAACCAAATTTTGAAAAATTGGCGCAACTCTACTGAAGACCAACACAGTTGCCGTCTTTGTCCCTCTAGGAAGCCCAGGATTTCACCTTCGTAGGAGAATATAATTTTGTCCGTCCACCGTAATGCAACTGCATTGCAATATACAGGATAAGCGAGCAAACAATCACAGGTTCAAGTTCCCTAATGGGATTAAAAAGGTAGACTAAAAAAAATAAAATACAATATAAAAAAAGGAAACTACCGTATTTTCCGCTTTGTAAGACGCAGTTTATTTCCCCCAAATTTGGGGGGGAAATGGGGGTGCGTCTTACAAAGCGGATACACCACTTACCGTTACAGGCTGGGATGAGGGGGTGTCCACCGCTGTGGTTGTCCACCACAGCTGCCGCCTGCCATCGCTGCCATGATTGTTCGCAACCGCTGCCACCCGCCACCGCTGCTGCGGTTGTCCGCTGCTGCTCCAGGTGATATTTGAGGCTCCGGTGCTGTGGGGGCTCTGACGACATTTTATGAAAGACCAGAGCCCCCTGGCAGTTCGTCCATGCTTTCCTGTATGACTGACTCCGGGAAAATGGCTGCCGGAATCTCAGGAGATGAGATTTCAGGGCTGAGATCTCATCTCTCGAGATCCCGGCAGCTATGTTCCCGAAGTCCACCGCACAGGAAAGCATGGACGAACTGCCGGGGGCTCTGGCCTTTCACAAAATGTTGCCAGAGCCCCCTGCAGCACCGGAGACAGCCCTGCAGCACCAGAGCCCCCTGCAGCACCGGAGACAGCCCTGCAGCACTGGAGACAGCCCTGCAGCACCAGAGCCCCCCTGCAGCACCAGAGCCCCCCTGCAGCACCGGAGCCCCCCTGCAGCACCGGAGCCCCCTGCAGCACAGGAGCCCCCTGCAGACCCCCTCATCCCAGCCTGCAGCAATGCTCCACTCCTGCCTCCAACAACGACCCTGGGACCCTGATCCACTGCAGCCACAACCCCTGGTAAGCAATAAAGGTACCTTCACACATAACGATATCGTTAACGATATCGTTGCTTTTTGTGATGTAGCAACGATATCGTTAAGGAAATCGTTATGTGTGACAGCGACCAACGATCAGGCCCCTGCTGGGAGATCGTTGGTCGCTGAACAAAGTCCAGAACTTTATTTCGTCGCTGGATCTCCCGTGGACATAGCTGGATCGGCGTGTGTGACACCGATCCAGCGATGTCTTCACTGGTAACCAGGGTAAACATCGGGTTACTAAGCGCAGGGCCGCGCTTAGTAACCCGATGTTTACCCTGGTTACCAGCGTAAAAGTAAAAAAAACCAACCACTACATACTTACCTACCGCTGTCTGTCCTCGGCGCTGTGCTCTGCACTCCTCCTGTACTGGCTGCCAGCGTCGGCCAGCCGGAAAGCAGAGCGGTGACGTCACCGCTCTGCTTTCCGGCCGCTGTGCTCACAGCCAGAGCAGGAGGAGTGCAGAGAAGCTGAGCGCCGGGGACAGACAGCGGTAGGTAAGTATGTAGTGTTTGTTTTTTTTTACTTTTAGCATGGTAACCAGGGTAAACATCGGGTTACTAAGCGCGGCCCTGCGCTTAGTAACCCGATGTTTACCCTGGTTACCGGCATCGTTGGTCGCTGGAGAGCTGTCTGTGTGACAGCTTTCCAGTGACCAAACAGCGACGCTGCAGCGATCCGGATCGTTGTCGGTATCGCTGCAGCGTCGCTTAATGTGAAGGGGCCTTAAGACGCATGGATTATAAGAAGCCCCCCTAATTTATTGAAAAAAAAAATTCCTATTTTTCTCCTCAAAATTTGGGGTGCGCCTTATAATCCGGAGCATCTTACAAAGCGAAAACTACGGTAAATATTACCCCACATTTTCCCTAATAATAATAATACATTGAAAAATAAAAAATAAGCATATTTTGATATCTATATATTTGTTAACCCCTTCACGACATGCGCCGTACTAGTACTGCGCTGCCGGCACTGCATTAGTGCCAGCAGCAGTACTAGTACGGCGCACCGATCACCGCGGTCTCGCGCTGAGCGCCGCGGTGATCGGGTGCGGGGGTCAGCTGTATATGACAGCTGACACCCCGCAGCAATGCCCACAATCGGCGCTATCGCCGATCGCGGGCATTTAACCCCTCTGATGCCGCTGTCAGTAGTGACAGCGGCATAGAGGGGGATCGCGCAGGGACGGGGGTTCCCTGCGCTCTCCCACCGGAGCAACGCAATGAGATCGCGTTGCTCCGGTGACCCGGAAGGAGTCCCCGGATCCAAGATGGCCGCCGGACTCCTTCCGGGTCATGAAGTGACCTGGCTAGCCGGCGCCTGCTGAGAGCAGGCGCTGGAAAGCCAGCTAAACTGCATGTCAGATCGTTGATCTGACAGTGTGCTATGCACAGTGTCAGATCAACGATCTGATCTAATACAGAGATGTCCCACCCTGGGACAATGTTAGAAAGTTAAAAAAAAAAAATAGAATGTGTAAAAAAAAATAAAAAAAAATCCCCCCCCCAAAAAAAAAAAACATTTCCCAATAAATCCATTTATTTATGTAAAAAAAAAAAAAAACAATAAATGTACACATATTTGGTATCGCCGCGTCCGTAACGACCCGCTCTATAAAACTGTCCCACTAGTTAACCCCTTCAGTGAACACCGCAAAAAAAAAAAAAAAAACAAGGCAAAAAACAACGCTTTATTATCATACAGGCGAACAAAAAGTGGAATAACACGCGATCAAAACGACGGATATAAATAACCATGGTACCGCTGAAAACGTCATCTTGTCCTGCAAAAAAAAAGCCGCCATACAGCATCATCAGCAGAAAAATAAAAAGTTATAGCTCTCAGAATAATGCGATGCAAAAACAATTATTTTTTTATATAAAATAGTTTTTATTGTGTAAAAGCGCCAAAACATAAAAGAAATTACATAAATGAGGTATCGCTGTAATCGTACTGACCCGAAGAATAAAACTGCTTTATCCATTTTACCACACGTGGAACGGTATAAACGCCCCCCTAAAAGAAATTCAGGAATTGCTGGTTTTTGTTCATTCCGCCTCCCAAAAATCGGAATAAAAAGCGATCAAAAAATGTCATCTGCCCGAAAATGTTACCAATAAAAACGTCAACTCGTCCCGCAAAAAACAAGACCTCATATGACTCTGTGGGCCAAAATATGGATAAATTATAGCTCTCAAAATGTGGTGATGCAAAAACTATTTTTTGCAATAAAAAGCGTCTTTTAGTGTGTGACAGCTGCCAATCATAAAAATCCGCCAAAAAAACGCTATAAAAGTAAATCAAACCCCCCTTCATCACCCCCTTAGTTAGGGAAAAATAATAAAATGTAAAAAAATGTATTTATTTCCATTTTCCCATTAGTGCTAGGGTTAGGGCTAGGGTTAGGGCTAGGGCTAGGGTTAAGGCTAGGGTTAGGGCTAGGGTTAGGGCTAGGGTTAGGGCTAGGGTTAGGGCTAGGGCTAGGGTTAGGGTTAGGGCTAGGGTTGGGGTTAGGGTTTCAGTTATAATTGGGGGTTTCCACTATTTAGGCACATCAGGGGCTCTCCAAACGCGACATGGCGTCCGATCTCAATTCCAGCCAATTCTGCTTTGAAAAAGTAAAACAGGGCTCCTTCCCTTCCGAGTTCTCCTGTGTGCCCAAACAGTGGTTCCCCCCAACATATGGGGTATCAGCGTTCTCAGGACAAGTTGGACAACAACTTTTGGGGTCCAATTTGTCCTGTTACCCTTGGGAAAATAAAAACATAGGGGATAAAATATCATTTTCGTGGAAAAAAAAATATTTTTTATTTTCACGGCTCTGCGTTATAAACTGTAGTGAAACACTTGTTGGTTCAAAGCTCTCACAACACATCTAGATAAGTTCCTTGGGGGGTCTAGTTTCCAATATGGGGTCACTTGTGGGGGGTTTCTACTGTTTAGGTACATCAGGGGCTCTGCAAATGCAACATGACGCCTACAGACCAATCCATCGAAGTCTGCATTTCAAATGGCGCTCCTTCCCTTCCGAGCTCTGTCGTGCACCCAAACAGTGGTTCCCCCCAACATATGGGGTATCAGCGTTCTCAGGACAAGTTGGACAAAAACTTTTGGGGTCCAATTTGTCCTGTTACCCTTGGGAAAATAAAAACATAGGGGATAAAATATCATTTTCGTGGAAAAAAATTTTTTTTTATTTTCACGGCTCTGCGTTATAAACTGTAGTGAAACACTTGTTGGTTCAAAGCTCTCACAACACATCTAGATAAGTTCCTTGGGGGGTCTAGTTTCCAATATGGGGTCACTTGTGGGGGGTTTCTACTGTTTAGGTACATCAGGGGCTCTGCAAATGCAACATGACGCCTGCAGACCAATCCATCTAAGTCTGCATTTCAAATGGCGCTCCTTCCCTTCCGAGCTCTGCCATGCACTCAAACAGTGGTTCCCCCCCACATGTGGGGTATCAGCGTACTCAGGACAAATTGGACAATAACATTTGTGGTCCAATTTCTCCTGTTACCCTTGGGAAAAAAAAATTGCGGGCTAAAACATCATTTTGTGGAAAGAAATAATGATTTTTTAATTTTCACAATGCTACATTCTAAACTTTAGTGAAACAATTGGGGGTTAAAAGTGCTCACCACACATCTAGATAAGTTCCTTAGGGGGTCTTCTTTCCAAAATGGGGTCACTTGTGGGGGGTTTCCACTGTTAAGGCACGTCAGGGGCTCTCCAAATGCGACATGGCATCCGATCTCAATTCCAGCCAATTTTGCATTGAAAAGTCAAATGGCACTCCTTCCCTTCCGAGCTCTGCCATGCGCTCAAACAGTGGTTTATCCCCATATATGAAGTATCGACGTACTCAGGACAAATTGCACAACAACTTTTGGGGTCCAATTTATCCTTTTACCCTTGGGAAAATAAAACATTTGGGGCAAAAAGATCATTTTTTGTGAAAATTAATAAAAAATTTTTTTTTACGGCTCTACATTATAAACTTCTGTGAAGCACTTGGAGGTTCAAAGTGCTCACCACACATCTAGATTAGTTCCTTAGGGGGTCTACTTTCCAAAATGGTGTCACTTGTGGGGGTTTCCACTGTTTAGGCACATCAGGGGCTCTCCAATCGTGACATGGGCTCCGATCTCAATTCCAGCAAATCTTGCATTGAAAAGTCAAATGGCGCTCCTTCCCTTCTGAGCTCTGCCATGTGCCCAAACAGTGGTTTACCCCCACATATGGGGTATCGGCGTACTCAGGACAAATTGTACAACGAATTTTGTGGTCCAATTTCTCCTGTTACCCTTGGTAAAATGAAACAAATTGGACCTGAAGTAAAAATTTTGTGAAAAAAAAGTTAAATGTTCAATTTTTTTAAACATTCAAAAAATTCCTGTGAAGCACCTGAAGGGTTAATAAACTTTTTGAATGTGGTTTTGAGTACCTTGAGGGGTGCAGTTTTTAGAATGGTGTCACTTTTGGGCATTTTCTGTCATATAGACCCCTCAAAGTCACTTCAAGTGTGAGGTGGTCCGTAAAAAAATGGTTTTGCAAATTTTGTTGCAAAAATGAGAAATCGCTGGTCAACTTTTAACCCTTATAACGTCCTAACAAAAAAAAGTTATGTTTCCAAAATTGTGCTGATGTAAAGCAGACATGTGGGAAATGTTGTTTATTAACTATATTATGTGATATAACTCTCTAATTTAAGGGCATAAAAACTAAGAGTTTGAAAATTGCTAAATTTTCATAATTTCCGACAAATTTTTGTTTTTTTTCACAAATAAATGCAAGTCATATCGAAGAAGTTTTACCACTATCATGAAGTACAATATGTCACGAGAAAACAGTGTCAGAATCACCAGGATCCGTTGAAGCGTTTCAGAGTTATGACCTCATAAAGTGACAGTGGTCAGAATTGTAAAAATTGGCCCTGTCACTTAGGTGAAAACAGGCTTTGGGGTGAAGGGGTTAAAGTCAAATATAATAAAAGAACATTTTAATTAACCCAAATGATAAACACTGAAAAAAAAACAGAAGTCAGAAATAATTTTTTTTTCTCTGCACCTCTTCATAGGAGAACATAATTTTATCCACAGTATACACTGCAATGCAACTGTACGGCAATGTTTAGAACAAGTGAGGTAAAGTAAAATAAAATATGCAAACTAAAAATTACCCCTCATTTCCTCTATTAATAATAAAAAAAAAATATAAAAAATAATCACTTTCGGGAGAAGTCTGTATTCTGCGTTTAATGCACTAAGTGTCCTCTACGAACATCGAACATGTTCGGTTTTGCTTATGTCTATTTGTAAGTAGGGATGAGCGGACCTGTGGATGTTTAGATTCATTGGGTTAAACCGAACTTTTGTCCAAAGTTTGGTTCGGGCATCAGAACTCTACCCAAATTTGAACCTGGACCCCAAAGAAGTAAATGGGGACCCGGACTTTGTTTTTCTCTCGCTCTCCAACACAGTTTTCCAGAAAATGGACTTCCGGGAACCATAGTCGGATTTCAACACTGTGTCCGGTACAAACCCTGAACTTTATAGTTTGGGTTCTCTCATCTCCACGTGTGAGTGAAGGGGACACATTTAGCCAAACATTAAGCATAATGACAACCTACCGGAGCACATTGATTTTTTTTTAAAATTTTACTGGATATTGCTTTAACATTTCGAAAGTCTATTTTAACCATATTTTAGCCTATTATATAGTAAAATTAACGGTTTTATTCAAAACTTCAACTCATTTTGGAAACAAAAAAAAACAAGCCCTTATACAGCTATATTGACGAATATATTGACATGCGACCAAAAATTGAAAATTAAAAATTGCCCAGGAGCAAAGTGGTTAAATTTACATGGCAACACACAGCTGGAGCTAATTTTTGCTTAGATTTTTTTTTATAACTGCAAATTTTAAGATGATATTGCACTTCCTGTAGTGACCACTAGGGGTGCACAAGAAGAATACCATTGCCTTGGTTCTGATTGGCTGTACGAACATAAAACTATAAAGATCCCGAAAACATCATAGGAAACGAACCTGATAGGAATTCACACTTATATGTTTCGATATAAAAGACGCAAATTGTCTCTTCAGAGAGGAAGAGATCTAGAACTCTAGTGCCACCTATTGGTTGTAGCAATTCTACCAGTCAATGTTGACTCTTTAACGAGCCTTGTCACATGACTTAGGATAGTAGCCAAACCAGAATCTGAATTTGCAGACACTGTGTTTTGGGGAACTGCCCCTCATCAGTGCAAAGTGGAGATCTGGTTTGGCTGATTGAGAGGCGTCTGACCGGGATCAAAGAAGTATCGTTTCTCCTTGCGGAGAGCGACGTGATAAGCATGTCGAGGTGAGGAGACTTAAAGCCGCAATGCTCCTCTGGGAAATATGCAAATTGTCTCTACAGAGAGGAAGAGGACTAGAACTCTAGTGCCACCTGTTGGAAGTAGCAATCCTAACAGTCAATGTCGACTCTTTAACGAGCCTTGTCACATGACATAGGATAAAAGCCAAACCAGAATCTCAATTTGCAGACACTGTGTTTCGGATATAAAAGACGATAACCTACATACAAGCTGCAACGGTCTAAGAAACACCAAATCTTTATTACCGCAAAGTGAGACTTTTAAAACTTTCCGACACTTCCTCTGAGGGTTATTGTGCGTGGAACATCACTGTCCTACACCTTTGACCAATGAGTACATCACTAATCTAAGAACCTACCTAGGGAGCCGGGTGTTACTGCACTGCCCTTCTAGTTATCGTCTCATCATATCCCCCGAGAAGGAACCGTTCCATTAAAATGTGAACCCAGCAGCACCTCGACCAAGAGTGCTGGGAGAGGCAACGCGGCTTTTATCACTTCTTTTCCTCTAGGTTTAAATTTAGACAGAGCCATGTACTATTTAGTAAAAAATAAATAAAAATAAATCACTGCGGAATTGACTCACTTAACCCATCCAAGAACTAATTATAATTTATGTTCTTTTATAAAAAAAATATATACAAAATAGAAAATAATAACAAAAGTAGATTTACAAATTTAAAAAAAAAATCGTAATTTCATAAAATGAAAAAACAAATGAAAAATTACAGAGTCGTACACTATTTTGAAATAAAATGAAAAATAAATCACTGTGGATTTGATTTGCTTTACCCCCTCCAAGAATTGATCTGATTGAACTGTCTGCAGTAAATAAGAAGATAAAATAATAAGCAGATTTAGGACGTTTGGATTAATCAGATTGCAATAAATAAATATTTCTATAAAGGAAAAAAATATATTTTTCCGGTAAATTTAATAATTTTGATAAAAATAATAAAATTTCATGAATAGTGAAAAGATAATGAAAAATAATAAGCAGTGATAAAAATAAAAGGAAATTTAAGACATTTGAATTGACCAGATTGTAGTAAATGTAATAAATATTTATACAAAGAAAAAACTTATATTTCCAGTAAATGTAAAAATTGTGATAAAAAAATGAAATTTTGCGAACAGAAAAAAAAATAATGAAAATTAATAAACAGTGATATAAAATGAAATTTCATGAATAGAAAAAAAATTTATGAAGAATAATAAAAACAAGCATACACAACTTAGAAAGAAAATATAAAACAAATAACTGCGGAATTGATTTACTTAATCCATCCGAGAACTGATCGGATTGTAATATAACTAGCGAAATAGGGAGTTGAAGATTTTTTAAAAATAATAATAAAAATGTAATAAGTAAAAAAAAAAAAAAGATACTATTTAGAAAGAAAATATAAATAAGTCAAACAAATTTATCCAAGCTCTGATCAGCCTGTATGTCCTTGAATAAGTAAAGAATGTATTCAACAAAATAAAATATAAAGAATATAATTAAGAATTTTAAATAGAAAAAAGTGATAAATAGGAGGACAGATCTATATACTAATTAGATTAAAAAAACTGAACATAAATAATTGCGGAATTGATTTACTTAAATCATCCAAGAACTGATCAGAAAGTTATATTGCTAACTAGATTTAGATCCAAGAAGTATCATTGACATGTTAAGCATGCCGAGATGAGGAGACTTATAGCCGCAATGCTCCTCTGGGAAATATGCAAATTGTCTGTTCAGAGAGGAACTCTAGTGCCACCTATTGGAAGTAGCAATCCTAAAAGTCATTGTTGACTCTTTAACGAGTCTTGTCACATAACTTAGGAAAAAAGCCAAACCAGAATCTCAATTTGCAGACACTGTGTTTCTGGGTACTGCCCCTCGTCAGTGCAAAGTGTGAGATCTGGTTTGACTGTATAAGATGCGTCTGACCGGGATCCAAGAAGTATCATATCTCCTCGAGGACAGTGACAAGTTAAGCATGCCGAGATGAGGAAGCTTCTTGGATCCCAGTTAGATGCCTCTTATACAGACAAACCAGATCTCACACTTTGCACTGACGAGGGGCAGTACCCCGAAACAGAGTGTCTGCAAATTGAGATTCTGGTTTGGCTTTTATCCTAAGTCACGTGAAAAGGCTCGTTAAAGGGTCGACATTGACTTTTAGGATTGCTACTTCCAATAGGTGGCACCAGAGTTCATATGTTCATAAGGGTCGGTGCAGAAATCTTTATGGCTTATCTTGAGGCTGTCAGCCATGCCCCCTTGTAAAAGATGATACAAATTTGCATTAAATAAAAAGCCGCATATCTCTAAAATTGTATGGTGGCTTAAAAACACAAACCAAAATTAAGTGTAAAAACTATCCAATTTTATCTGGTGAATGGTCCTGTTTAAGGTGTACTCAGTCCAGAAGTGGGTCACGGGGTACCTGTGGTTTACCACGAATTGCCACAATTGGTTTTTATGTGCTTCAGTTGTACTTGCTTCGAGTAGGTTGAAAACCACAGTGTACTCTGCTATAGCAGATCAGAGTGTGCATACAGCATCATGGAACAGCAGAACCAAATTGGCCGACCATCACTTTGAAGTTCCCAAGCCGAGTGTGTAGAAACATGTTGTAGCATAAAACATAAAAGCCAAATTAACAGGCAGACACCTTGAAGTAGTGTTTCTAATAGTACTATCTGGGAAAAACGGCACAGGTGGCCTCCGGTGGTGGTCTGTGTTTTGTTCTGCACCCTTGTACGTAATGTCAGATAAATGAAATTGATAATAAGGGTTTATAGAGGATTAGGCATCAACTGCACATTGAAGAATCCAGATGTCTCGTTGAGGAGAGCTATTGACTTGGAGAACTTAACCTATAACGTCTGAGCTCTGTAAATCCAACCTAAATATTTCATATAGGAGACCAAATCCACAGTAAGATTACAAATGCCGGTCCCCAATATATCCATGGCAAATGGATAATAATGAGACAATTTTGTACAAATGCACACACATGGGAGTCAAGATAAATTTGCTGCTAAAAAAAGCAACATCGTCTCTCAATTTACTATGGCTCAGGCTCAATGGAGCTTAATCATTTCCACAGTCCAGGCATTGAATAAATTATACATGTCAAAAAGGTTGAAGCAGGACACCATAATGTAGTAATAAAGTGCTATTTTATTAGCCCATATGGCGATGTTTTGGTCCTAGGCGTGGACCTTTCTCTTAGCACTTTATTGCTACACTAGATGGTGGTCCGATCCTAACGCATCGGGTATTCTAGAATATGCATGTCCACGTAGTATATTGCCCAGCCACGTAGTATATTGCACAGTCATGTAGTATATTGCCCAGCCATGTAGTATATTGCACAGTCATGTAGTATATTGCCCAGCCATGTAGTATATTGCCCAGCCACGTAGTATATTGCACAGTCACGTAGTATATTGGCCATTATAGTGTGCTGCTTCAACCTTTTTTGACCTATATACGAGGACTGGTATGTACCTCTGAGGCTCTGCACCCTATATGTAATTGTGCTGCTTTTTAACTTTTTCTCTATCTATCATATATCTATTATCTATCTAAAGAAAATAAGATCAGCACAGCACAGTAAAAAGTGGGGTGCAAAGCCTAATAGGCACATACCAAACCTTTTAAATAAAGTAAAAAAAAGTTGAAGCAGCACTCCATGATGTAGTTATAAGGTGTTCCTTATTGGCCCTTAAGGTGATGTTTCGGTCCTAGGTGTAGACTTTTCTCAAGCTTAAGCCACTGCACTCCTCCCATTGACCTGCAGGTGTTCTCAACCAATTCTACTTGCACATTCAAGTTGTAGGCTTGCAGGACAGGAGAGACATGTTTGTCCATTATTGTAGGCTTTTTAGCTCGAAAGTGGCATGTACAGTAGGATAGGGAAGAGTTATGCTACGACCCATCAGAAAAGAGTCACCTTGCCGTGGTTGATGGGCAGACATGAATTGGTCAATTTACAGTGGTTACGGAAAGTATTCAGATCCCTTTACATTTTTCACTCTTTGTTTCATTGCAGCCATTTGGTAAATTCAAAAATGTTCATTTTTTTCTCATTAATGTACACTCTGTACTCCATCTTGACTGAAAAAAACAGTAATGGTCATAAGCATTCAGACCCTTTGCTCAGTATTGAGTAGAAGCACCTTTTGAGCTAGTACAGCCATGAGTCTTCTTGGGAATGATGCAACAAGTTTTTCACCCCTGGATTTGGGGATCCTCGGCCATTCTTCCTTGCAGATCCTCTCCAGTTCCGTCAGGTTGGATGGTGAACGTTCGTGGACGCCATTTTCAGGTCTCTCCAGAGATGCTCAGTTGGGTTTAGGTCAGGGCTCTGGCTGGGCCGGTCAGGAATGGTCACAGAGTTGTTCTGAAGCCGCTCATTTGTTATTTTAGCCGTGTGCTTAGGGTCATTGTCTTGTTGGAAGGTGAACCTTCGGCTAAGTCTGAGGTCCAGAGCACTCTGGAAGAGGTTTACATCCAGGATATATCTGCACTTGGCTGCATTCATGTTTCCTTCAATGACAACCAGTCGTCCTGTCCCTGCAGCTGAACAACACCCCCATAGCATGATGCTGCCACCACCATGCTTCACTGTGGGGATTGTATTGGGCAGGTGATGAACAGTGCCTGGTTTTCTCCACACATACCGCTTAGAATTATCACCAAAAAGGTCTCTCTTCATCTCATCAGACCAGAGAATCTTATTTCTCATAGTCTGGGAGTCTTTCATGTGTTTTTTTAGCAAACTCTATGCGGCTTTCATATGTCTTGCACTGAGGAGAGGCTTCCGTTGGGCCACTCTGCCATAAAGGCCTGACTGGTGGAGGCTGCAGTGATAGTTGACTTTGTGGAACTTTCTCCCATCTCCCGACTGCATCTCTGGAGCTCAGCCACAGTGATCTTGGGGTTCTTCTTTCCCTCTCTCACCAAGGCATTTCTCGCCTGATTGTTCAGTTTGGCTGGACGGCCAGGTCTAGGAAGACTTCTGGTGGTCAGAAACTTCTTCCATTTAAGGATTATGGAGGCCACTGTGCTCTTAGGAACCTTGAGCACTGCAGAAATTATTTTTTAACCTTCGCCAGATCTGTGCCTTTCCACGATTCTGTCTCTGAGCTCCTTGGCCAGTTCCTTTGACCTCATGATTTTCATTTGGTTTGACATGTGCTGTGAGCTGTGAGGTCTTATATAGACAGGTGTGCGCCGTTCCAAATCAAGTCCTATCAGTCTAATTACACACAGCTGGACTCCAATGAAGGAGTAGAACCATCTCAAGGAGGATCACAAGGAAATGGGCAACACGTGACTTACATATGAGTGTCTGAGCAAAGGGTCTGAATACTTATGACCATGTGATATTTCAGTTTTTCTTTTTTATTAAATTTGCAAAAATTTCTACATTTCTGTTTTTGTTCAGTCAAGATGGGGTGCAGAGTGTAAATTAATGAGAAAAAAATGTATCTACAGTATGTATAATATCTCTGTTATCTATCATCTATTTACCATTCTGTCCCTAGGTATCTACCATGCAGCGCTTTGGTATGAAAGCCACTAGATCAGATAATTCTCCCCATCCCCCCATACATGATCATATTATGGAGGGGCAGCCATTCTGTCTCTGCAGGTCCAAGGTAGTTTACAGCAGATAATATGGCAGGACTATTTATGCTCTTTTGATGCTGAATCTATCTATAAATGATTGAGTTCATGCCTGCTCTTCTTATAGTAATGATTTGACCCCTTATGGGTATCTACAATTAAACATAATGATTACAAATGTGCTAAGTGATGACAGAATTCTGTATTTGGGAACCACGATGCCACCATCTGCTTATTAACCAGATAAGTTCAAGGGGCCAAGTTTGATTAGATGGATATAATATAAAAAATTCTTTGATATGGCATTAAAAATGTGCATTATGTTAGCATTTACAAGCGTGCAGGTGAACATAATGCAGGCAAGTCATTTTAATAGACAACGGCATTTTAGCCTATGGCTTGTAATAACGGATAATGGATATTAGACAAAGCTTAATTCTATAAACTTTTGTAAAGTCAATCAAAAAAGAGGCAAGAAGAAATTGGCAAGTGAGAACGAAGGATAGTAAAACTCAATGTATATTATATTAGAGCTAAATCTTGGACCATACTTCAGACTAAGTCTAGAATATAAATGCTTTTACCGTGAGAAAAAAAGTGCGGATGTTCTTGCATTGCTCCTCACTGGGGGCTTTAATTACCTAAATGCACTCGCATGTCCCGGCTCCAACATTGGACTCTGCTTCTTCCACCCCCAATGGCCTTCTCCCTCTGCTCCGCCGTGTGTCAGGTTACTGGAATTCTGGCATTTTGATTTTTTTTTGTTTTACGCCGTTTAGTGATCGGATTAGTTATTTTTATATATTGATAGATTGGGCGATTCTGAAAGAACAATAACAAATATATGTATTTATTATTTTTATTTTATTGTTTTATTCTCAATGGGGCGATTGGGGGGATTTAAACTTTTATATATATATTTTTTTTCATATTTTTTCAAGCTTTTTTTTTACTTTTAACTTGCTTCAATAGTCTTTATTGGAGACTAGAAGCTGCGATTATCTGTTCGCTTGTCCTACATCCCTGCCCTATGTAGCAGAAATGCTCACTCGCTGCGAGCGCTGACCTTCTGGGACTAGAGCAGATGCAACTTCGTAGCTATTCCCACCAGTGGCATGCACAGAGAGGAGGTAATGACAAATTTAGAAAACTGACAGTCCATGATGTCCTGGCAGCTATTCGGTAGAGTGTTCCTGGCTGTGGATTTGTAAAGAGTCTCTGGTTCTCCGAGATAGAGATCACAGATGTTGGATTACAACTTCTGTGTTTTAGGTCATCATCCATACGTCAGGGGGGAGGTGGGATGAGTTTAGTTCACAATGTTTGAGTATTTATTCAATATACATAATTTTTCCTCCTCTGTTTTGCAAGTCAACAAGCCACAGGGTCCCACACAATGGTCAATCAACATATTATCAAACATGAATTGTTCAATGACCCTGCGTCCCTGTTTTGCAAAGATAGCAGACAATAAGCTGTAAGAGGCAAACAGCAGCCATTAAAACATACCAAGAATTAATTTTTAAGACTCATATGACAACAGTCTATTGTTGGTTTTGGGCCCATAGCTCCTCTAAACACAGCATTGTGGGTCCACAGATCTGCTATACACAGTATGATACCCCACAGTTCCTCTATACATAGTACGATATCCAACACTGCTCCTCAAACACACATTATAATGACCCCCACAAAAGCTCTCACACTGTATAGTGGCCCTCACAGTAGAACCCACACTTTATAATGGCCCCTACATTGTTTAATGGCCCCCACAGTAGTCCACACACTAGCCCTCAAACTGTATAATAGTGTCAGCATTACCTCCCACGCTGTATAATGGCCCCCACAGTTAGCCCCCAACTGTATAATGGCCCTCATATTAACCCCCAACTGTGTAATTGCTCCCACATTAGCCCCTAAACTGTATAAAATAAGAGAATCTGTCATCAACGTTATACATATTAAACTAAAGGCATTGCCATAATATCACTGTTAAACTGATTTAATACATACGAACAGTGAAGAACTCCATAGCCTTGTTTTTATAAAATTATCATTAGAAGTTTTTGTCTCTGTGCATCAGGGCGGGCCTGTGGCAGGACTGCGGGTGTAATCTTTGGCTCTGCCATGGTCCCTCTGCTGCCTTTGCTGTGTATCTTTTTCCTTACTTAAATCCTAACTTCGGGTGAGGCTAGCTCTGATTGATTTCTTGCTGGGCTTCAATAAAATGATTTTGGTAATATCATTTTGCACATGCGTTGCCACCACCGGTGCCATTTTTCATAGAATGCCAGAAGATCGATCTGCGCATGCGCCGTTCTCAGCATAATTTTTTTTTTAAGCCTATCGATAGCTCAATCTATGTAAGCGCCGCCTGTGGCTAGGACAGTGCTGGTGTGGAACTTTAATAAGGAAGAAGATAGGCAGCAGAGTCAGCAGAGGGGCCATGTTAGGGGACATGACAGGGCCTGGCATCAGGTCCACCCTGACGCAAGGAGACCAAAACCTCAAATGATGATTTTATAAAAACCAAGCTATGGAGTTCTTTACTGGAAGTATGTATTAAATCAGTAAACCAGTGCTATTATGGTAATGCCTTTAGCTTACTATGTATAACCCTGATGACAGGTTATCTTTAACCCCCAAAGTGTTTAATTTCCCCACATTAGCTTCCACACTGTATAATGGCTCCATATTAGCCCCTGTACTATATAATGAGCTCCACGTTAGCCCTGAAAATAAATAATAGGCTCTACACTTTATAAGGGTCCGCACAGCACTCACTAAGATGAATGAGGGCCCTCATGGTTTCCGGGTCCCCCATTATTTATTACCCCCCACAAGTTTTAATTAAAATTTAAAAAATCATATACTCTCCTAATCCACGATCCTGAGGGCTCCACCGGCAAGGCCAGGGAGGACCAAAATGCTGTCAAAGTTTAGACAAACACACAGGATGTCAGTGTCAGGCTGCTGCAGTGCAGTACAGCGCAACCTCCACCAGGGGGAGCTTCAGAGGAAAGTGAGACTGCACACACAGGACAGCAGAACAGACGCCACCAAGTGGCAAGAGAGTGGTCAGACAAGCCGAGGCAAAAGCACGAGATAGCACGACAGTATAATAGGATTAGACAGACGGATAGTCAGGACGGAGCAAGGGATCAGTAAACCAGGGCCAGCAAAATACGGTACAGTAGGGACAAATCAAGACAGAGTCAACAGCCAAGCCAGGAGGTCAGAATCAGAGAATCAAGCAGAACGGCCAAACGCAGGGAAAGGGCAGACAGAGAAGGATAACAGACACGGGACAAGTCAGGGTTCACAGCAGGACAAACCAAGGGTTTCCAGAGTCAGATTCACAAGCCGAAGACAGAACTATAGCTGACACTGCAAGCAAGATTCATGGGAGCTAAATAGCAAACCTGAACCCAGAATGAGGCAGAACAAAGTTAACCCTTGACATTATCCTTCGAAGAAAGGGCAGACACTAATAAACCCTGGAATGGATCATGACAGTCAGAGTCCTGGTGCTTCCCGATGACGTCACCATGACAGGACTTTGATGTTCTCTGTGTGCGTCAGCACCTCTGCCATTCTGTAGAAGCATTTTATTGTATTTCCCTGACCTACAGCGGGGATTAACTGCATCGGCATGTGCCACATGGCGGTCCTTTCATGGAAGCAATCCACTGGATCCCGTTGTAAGACGAGTTAAAGAGTGATGGTTGGGGTTCCTCTGGAACCTGCCAGATGGAATGGCTTGTGCTAAGTCTGGTTGAAGCAATCATTTTGAGCCTGCACTGTCTGACAAACATGACAGTCACAGATAAATGGACTTATGCAATTTTGATCAAATCTGTAGACTAAATTACTCATTTTTTACATTGCTGAAGTACATTGTGTCCCAAGTGATTGGTGAAGGCTACAAATCACAGATCAGAAGAGAGAAGACCAGGAAAGCAAGCTGAGGTCAGAGTGGGAATTTGTGAATGGGACCAAGAACAGGTGAACATAATCTTTCATTTTTTATCCCCCTTCCTTGTCTTCTGTTTATTATGATTCATGGTCTGGAAGAACCTTAAAGCATAATAAATGTCTTTTCGAGAGTCCTTCCATTCCATACCAAATTTTATATGTATCAAATCATGTTTCGTGAGATTTGTTTATCTCCTCTTAAAACCTTTTTTTAATTTTTAAAGTATTCATTGTACGACGGCACCAATATTATACAGCTTTGCTCTTCATTGTCTGTGCTGCCTGGTATAATTTATTTTGTTTTTTTTGATAATATGGTCTTATGATTGAACTCTTGCTTTAAAAAAAGCCTTCATGTATCGTAGGTGGACATGAAAAAAATGAGTGTTTGCCGGAATAGCGTGTAATTATTCAGACACCTCTGCGCTGTGAGATTCATGCGCTGAGTGTCTGTTCAATATCCACTTGAGAAATGGTCATTAGCAATAAATCTATACCTCACTGCGAAATTTCGCTTATCCCACCAGAATAAAGAATGACAGGAACACACGTGAACAGATGAGGCAGTGGGCAGGGGCTGCTGGGAAAATGACAAAAGAATAATTGGTCTGCTGTTAATCCATCTGAATGAGCACGGGATTGTGTAGTGATACATGTATCCTCCACTAAACCATATCGGTGCATGTACTAATCATCCCATACAGCGCGGCTCGCGACTATTTGTCTTCGGCTGTGTCTGTTTGCTATGAACATCCATAAACCAGGACATCAATATCCAAAGACCATTAGAGTATACATATCACCTTGGTTTACAGTTCTCAGTGGGCGCATAAATTCCCCCAAAACATAACACTTATGATTATTAATTATGTCTCTATGCGGAAAACATCAAATCACTTTACATGCATCGCAGGATCCTAGTGGTAAGAAATGCTCAGAATTACTCTGATGACCAATTCAATATAAGTCTTTTTTTAGTGCTTGGCGATATTATTTTTAAGGGATGTTTAATACTAGTTATTTTCAGCTTTTGGTCTTCCCTTAAATTGATATTGTCTTTGGTTAAAGTTTAGGTCGACTTTAGTACAATTTTATTGGAAAGGCAAAAAGAAGCAATTACCCAAGGGGTAACACCAACCTGAGGTCTCTACCACCCAATTTCCTTCAACATTTCTCATGGACTTCAACGGAGCAGAAGAAAAAACGTATATGCGGCATTCACCCTTTTCGTAGCTGTATAATCGTGCTCTTTATTGGACAAAATGTGTTAATACATCCATTAGGACATCAGGTCAACAGGAGGGTGCGGGAATGGAGTGTGGATGACGGCCGTTTCGCACAGTGTCGATCACCTGGACCCGTCTAAGCACACACTGTGCGAAACGGTCGTCGTCCACACTTCATTCCCGCACCCTCCTGTTGACCTGATGTCCTAATGGATGTATTAACACATTTTGTCCAATAAAGAGCACGATTATACAGCTACGAAAAGGGTGAGTGCCGCATATACGTTTTTTCTTCTGCTCCGTTGAAAACTAAGCTATTTGCTACCAGTGCAGAGCACCAGATACCCAGAGCTTTCGTGACATCTGCTGTTATGATTAGGCAACTCAGTACCACAGTGAACATAGAGGTCAGAGCACATACAGTGATCTGACAATAATCCAAAAACATAGAACGAGCTCTGAGACGTGGGAACTCTGTTGACCGCAATCCCTAATCCTATCCAACAACACTAGAGGCAGCTGTGGATTGCGCCTAACGCTACCTATGCAACTCGGCACAGCCTGAGAAACTAGCTAGCCTGAAGATAGAAAATAAGCCTACCTTGCCTCAGAGAAATACCCCAAAGGAAAAGGCAGCCCCCCACATATAATGACTGTGAGTAAGATGAAAATACAAACGTAGAGATGAAATAGATTTAGCAAAGTGAGGCCCGACTTTCTGAACAGAGCGAGGATAGGAAAGGTAACTTTGCGGTCAACACAAAACCCTAAAAACCACGCAAAGGGGGCAAAAAGACCCTCCGTACCGAACTAACGGCACGGAGGTACAGCCTCTGCGTCCCAGAGCTTCCAGCAAACAAATAGATAAGCTGGACAGAAGAAAAGCAAACAAAATAGCAAAGGAAAACTTAGCTATGCAGAGCAGCAGGCCACAGGAACGATCCAGGAGGAAAACAAGTCCAATACTGGAACGTTGACAGGAAGCCAGGATCAAAGCACTAGGTGGAGTTAAGTAGAGCAGCACCTAACGACCTCACCACATCACCTGAGGGAGGAAACTCAGAAGCCGCAGTACCACTTCCCTCCATCAACGGAAGCTTACAGAGAGAATCAGCCGAAGTACCACTTGTGACCACAGGAGGGAGCTCTGCCACAGAATTCACAACAGTACCCCCCTTGAGGAGGGGTCACCGAACCCTCACCAGAGCCCCCAGGCCGACCAGGATGAGCCACATGAAAGGCACGAACAAGATCGGGAGCATGGACATCAGAGGCAAAGACCCAGGAATTATCTTCCTGAGCATAACCCTTCCACTTAAACAGATACTGGAGTTTCCGTCTTGAAACACGAGAATCCAAAATCTTCTCCACAATATACTCCAACTCCCCCTCCACCAAAACCGGGGCAGGAGGGTCAACAGAAGGAACCATAGGTGCCACGTATCTCCGCAACAATGACCTATGGAATACGTTATGTATGGAAAAAGAATCTGGAAGGGTCAGACGAAAAGACACAGGATTAAGAACCTCAGAAATCCTATACGGACCAATGAAACGAGGTTTAAACTTAGGAGAGGAAACCTTCATAGGAATATGACGAGAAGATAACCAAACCAGATCCCCAACACGAAGTCGGGGACCCACACAGCATCTGCGATTAGCAAAACGTTGAGCCTTCTCCTGGGACAAGGTCAAATTGTCCACTACCTGAGTCCAAATCTGCTGCAACCTGTCCACCACAGTATCCACACCAGGACAGTCCGAAGACTCAACCTGTCCTGACGAGAAACGAGGATGGAACCCAGAGTTGCAGAAAAATGGCGAAACCAAGGTAGCCGAGCTAGCCCAATTATTAAGGGCGAACTCAGCCAAAGGCAAAAAGGGCACCCAGTCATCCTGATCAGCAGACACAAAACATCTCAGATATGTTTCCAAGGTCTGATTGGTTCGTTCGGTCTGGCCATTAGTCTGAGGATGGAAAGCCGAGGAAAAAGACAATTCAATGCCCATCCTACCACAAAAGGCTCGCCAAAACCTCGAAACAAACTGGGAACCTCTGTCAGAAACGATATTCTCTGGAATGCCATGTAAACGAACCACATGCTGGAAGAACAATGGCACCAAATCAGAGGAGGAAGGCAATTTAGACAAGGGTACCAAATGGACCATCTTAGAAAAGCGATCACAGACCACCCAAATGACTGACATCTTTTGAGAAACGGGAAGATCTGAAATAAAATCCATAGAGATATGTGTCCAAGGCCTCTTCTGGACTGGCAAGGGAAAAAGCAACCCACTGGCACGAGAACAGCAGGGCTTAGCCCGAGCACAAATCCCACAGGACTGCACAAAAGTACGCACATCCCGCGACAGAGATGGCCACCAAAAGGATCTAGCCACTAACTCTCTGGTACCAAAGATTCCAGGATGACCAGCCAAGACCGAACAATGAACCTCAGAGATAACTTTATTCGTCCACCTATCAGGGACAAACAGTTTCTCCGCTGGACAACGATCAGGTTTATTAGCCTGAAATTTTTGCAGCACTCGCCGCAAATCAGGGGAGATGGCAGACACAATTACTCCCTCTTTGAGGATACCCGCCGGCTCAGATACACCCGGAGAATCGGGCACAAAACTCCTAGACAGAGCATCCGCCTTCACATTTTTAGAGCCCGGAAGGAATGAGATCACAAAGTCAAAACGGGCAAAAAACAACGACCAACGAGCTTGTCTAGGATTCAACCGCTTGGCGGACTCGAGATAAGTCAAGTTCTTATGATCAGTCAAGACCACCACGCGATGCTTAGCTCCTTCAAGCCAATGACGCCACTCCTCGAATGCCCACTTCATGGCCAGCAACTCTCGGTTGCCCACATCATAATTTCGCTCAGCAGGCGAAAACTTCCTGGAAAAGAAGGCGCACGGTTTCATCACTGAGCAATCAGAACCTCTCTGCGACAAAACAGCCCCTGCTCCAATCTCAGAAGCATCAACCTCGACCTGGAACGGAAGCGAAACATCTGGTTGACACAACACAGGGGCAGAAGAAAAACGACGCTTCAACTCCTGAAAAGCTTCCACAGCAGCAGAAGACCAATTGACCACATCAGCACCCTTCTTGGTCAAATCGGTCAATGGTTTAGCAATACTAGAAAAATTGCAGATGAAGCGACGATAAAAATTAGCAAAGCCCAGGAACTTTTGCAGACTTTTCAGAGATGTCGGCTGAGTCCAATCATGGATGGCTTGGACCTTAACAGGATCCATCTCGATAGTAGAAGGGGAAAAGATGAACCCCAAAAATGAAACCTTCTGCACACCAAAGAGACACTTTGATCCCTTCACAAACAAAGAATTAGCACGCAGGACCTGAAAAACCGTTCTGATCTGCTTCACATGAGACTCCCAATCATCCGAGAAGATCAAAATGTCATCCAAGTACACAATCAGGAATTTATCCAGGTACTCTCGGAAGATGTCATGCATAAAGGACTGCAACACTGATGGAGCATTGGCAAGTCCGAATGGCATTACTAGATACTCAAAATGACCTTCGGGCGTATTAAATGCAGTTTTCCATTCATCGCCTCGCTTAATTCGCACAAGATTATACGCACCACGAAGATCTATCTTGGTGAACCAACTAGCCCCCTTAATCCGAGCAAACAAATCAGATAACAACGGCAAGGGGTACTGAAATTTAACCGTGATCTTATTTAGAAGGCGGTAATCTATACAAGGTCTCAGCGAACCATCCTTCTTGGCTACAAAAAAGAACCCTGCTCCTAATGGCGACGATGACTTGCGAATATGCCCCTTCTCCAGGGACTCCTTCACATAACTGCGCATAGCGGCGTGCTCAGGCACAGATGAATTAAACAATCGGCCTTTTGAGAACTTACTACCAGGAATCAAATTGATAGCACAATCACAATCCCTATGCGGAGGTAGGGCATCGGACTTGGGCTCATCAAATACATCCCGGTAATCAGACAAGAACTCTGGAACCTCAGAAGGGGTGGATGACGAAATTGACAGAAATGGAACATCACCATGTACCCCCTGACAACCCCAGCTGGACACCGACATGGATTTCCAATCTAATACTGGATTATGGACTTGTAGCCATGGCAACCCCAACACGACCACATCATGCAGATTATGCAACACCAGAAAGCGAATATCCTCCTGATGTGCAGGAGCCATGCACATGGTCAGCTGGGTCCAGTACTGAGGCTTATTCTTGGCCAAAGGTGTAGCATCAATTCCTCTCAATGGAATAGGACACTGCAAGGGCTCCAAGAAAAACCCACAATGCTTAGCATACTCCAAGTCCATCAAATTCAGGGCAGCGCCTGAATCCACAAACGCCATGACAGAATACGATGACAAAGAGCAGATCAAGGTAACGGACAGAAGAAATTTTGACTGTACTGTACCAATGGTGGCAGACCTAGCGAACCGCTTAGTGCGCTTAGGACAATCAGAGATAGCATGAGTGGAATCACCACTGTAGAAACACAGCCCATTCAGACGTCTGTGTTCTTGCCGTTCAACTCTGGTCAAAGTCCTATCGCACTGCATAGGCTCAGGTTTAAGCTCAGGTAATACCGCCAAATGGTGCACAGATTTACGCTCACGCAAGCGTCGACCAATCTGAATGGCCAAAGACATAGACTCGTTCAAACCAGCAGGCATAGGAAATCCCACCATGACATCCTTAAGGGCTTCAGAGAGACCCTTTCTGAACATAGCTGCCAGCGCAGATTCATTCCATTGAGTGAGCACGGACCACTTTCTAAATTTCTGACAATATAACTCTATCTCATCCTGACCCTGACAAAGAGCCAGCAAATTTTTTTCTGCCTGATCCACAGAATTAGGCTCATCGTGCAGCAATCCGAGCGCCAGGAAAAACGCATCGATATTACTTAATTCAGGATCCCCTGGCGCAAGAGAAAATGCCCAGTCCTGAGGGTCGCCACGCAAAAAAGAAATAATGATCAAAACCTGTTGAACTGGGTCACCAGAGGAGCGAGGTTTCAAGGCCAGAAATAGTTTACAATTATTTTTGAAACTCAGAAACTTAGTTCTATCACCAAAAAACAAATCAGGAATAGGAATTCTTGGTTCTAACATAGATTTCTAATCAATAGTGTCTTGAATCTTTTGTACTCTTGCCGAGAGCTGATCCACACATGAAAACAGACCTTTAATGTCCATCGCTACACCTGTGTCCTGAACCACCCAAATGTTTAGGGGAAAAAAAAGGCAAAACACAGTGCAGAGAAAAAAAAATGGTCTCAGAACTTCTTTTTTCCCTCTATTGAGAATCATTAGTGCTTTGGCTTCCTGTACTGTTATGATTAGGCAACTCAGTACCACAATGGACATAGAAGTCAGAGCACATACACAATCTGACAATAATCCAAAAACATAGAACGAGCTCTGAGACGTGGGAACTCTGTTGACCGCAATCCCTAATCCTATCCAACAACACTAGAGGCAGCCGTGGATTGCGCCTAACGCTACCTATGCAACTCGGCACAGCCTGAGAAACTAGCTAGCCTGAAGATAGAAAATAAGCCTACCTTGCCTCAAAGAAATACCCCAAAGGAAAAGGCAGCCCCCCACATATAATGACTGTGAGTAAGATGAAAAGACAAACGTAGAGATGAAATAGATTTAGCAAAGTGAGGCCCGACTTTCTGAACAGAGCGAGGATAGGAAAGGTAACTTTGCGGTCAACACAAAACCCTAAAAACCACGCAAAGGGGGCAAAAAGACCCTCCGTACCGAACTAACGGCACGGAGGTACACCCTCTGCGTCCCAGAGCTTCCAGCAAACAAATAGATAAGCTGGACAGAAGAAAAGCAAACAAAATAGCAAAGGAAAACTTAGCTATGCAGAGCAGCAGGCCACAGGAACGATCCAGGAGGAAAACAAGTCCAATACTGGAACATTGACAGGAAGCCAGGATCAAAGCACTAGGTGGAGTTAAGTAGAGCAGCACCTAACGACCTCACCACATCACCTGAGGGAGGAAACTCAGAAGCCGCAGTACCACTTCCCTCCACCAACGGAAGCTTACAGAGAGAATCAGCCGAAGTACCACTTGTGACCACAGGAGGGAGCTCTGCCACAGAATTCACAACAATCTGCTAACCGGTTGCTCATTAATGAGCCCAAGTCCAGTAGAGCTTGTACTCCTCTAGTGCCGCCCTTCACTTTATTTCTTATTTTTGTGGGAATCACTTCTCATGGACTTCCAGAAACAAAATATTATGGTATCATTTTCAATGTTTCAAAAAAGGCACAAATTCACACATATATACAAATGAATGCATATTTTGCACACATGTACACATTACACATGTATGTACAAAGTACAGTGAAGGAAATAATTATCTTGTCCCTGACATCCTTATAAAGCTCTTTGGTCTTGCCCATGTTGTAGAGGTTAGAGTCTGACTGATTAATCGAGTCTGCGGACAGAAGTCTTTTATAAAGGTGACTATGTAAGACCGCTGTCTTTAGTGCAGGTAACGAGTTGATTAGGAGCGTCTAACTGGTCTGTAGGAGACAGAACTCTTAACCCATTATCTGCCAATGTCCTTTTTTTGGGACGCCTAATCTTTAGCTTCTAGCAACTAAGATTTTATAATTGTTATAATTAGGTCCAATTTTTTTGTGTTGTGTTTGTAAAAATAAATGTTTTCAAAATAGGAAATCATGCCATGGTCATTTTTAATCGAATATTGGGATGCCCTTTTCTGAAAAATCCGTACTTGTAAAAATTTTAATTTGGTAAGTAATGGGTTAATGGTTGGTAGGGGATCAAGTGCTTATTTCTCATTGCAAAATGCAAATACCTCTATATAATTTATACAATGCGATTTTCTGGATTTTATTTTTGATATTCTACTGTATCTCTCAATGTTAAAACTAACCTACCCTTAAAACTGTAGACTGTTCGCGTCTGGTCGGCAAACTTACAAAATCAGTAAGGGATCAAGTATGTATTTCACTGTATGGACACATATACACATGCACGTACATATTATGAACTATATACATTACATATTATGCAGATATAAACATTAGCGATGAGCGAATACAACTGGCGCTATTCGTTGCTAGCACTAATAGTACGGTATTCGTTACTCAGCGAGCAATTAGATATTTGCCTCGATATATATGAGTGACCCACCCAGCATGCTTGGCGCTTTATTTGCAGCCAAGGAACATGCTGGGCTGGCTTGCCAATCACAGTAATGCTGGCACCATCTTTGGTGTGGCATTACTGTTATTGGCTGGCCTTACAGCATCATAGGGGATATTTAGTCTCTGCAGGACCCATCCTGCGCACACTGCAACCAGAAACAGCGTAGGGAGAGCATAGTGTGAGCATAGGAAGAGTGAAAGGAGCATAGGGAGAGTGAAAGGAGCATAGGGAGAGTGAAAGGAGCATATACGGAGAGTTTGTGATTCCAAAAAGCTCTTTTAAGAGCTATCGAGGGTGAAGATTAGTACTTTGTTAGGTGGAGATAGCGTTGGGAGAGATATAATAGCAGGGAAAGTGAAAGGCACTGGTGTGTTATTTCATCATCATTGCAAGTACATGCTGCAGATCTCAGCTAGTTTGTATTGTGTTGTATAGTTTAGGATTAGGAACAGACTGTGGGATCAGGGTGAGATAGGCAGGCTTTCATCCACTACCATAATATACAAAGCAGCTGTTTTTAGAGCCAAATAATATTACTCAGTAACAGCATATACTAAACCAATTTTTTTGGAGCTACATAATAATCCTGCATAGCAGCATATAAAACAACTTTTTTACAGCTAAATAATATTCCTCAGTGCTAGTATATAGTAAACATCCTTTTAAAAAGTTACCGTATATACTCGAGTATAAGCCGAGATTTTCAGCCCAAAATTTAGGGCTGAAAGTACCCCTCTCGGCTTATACTCGAGTCACGGTGGGCGGCAGGGTTGGCGGGTGAGGGGGAGAGGGCGCTGAGGCATACTCACCTAGTCCCGGCGGTCCTGACGCTCCCCCTGCCTGTCACACGGTCTTCGTTGCTGCAGCTCTTCCCCTGTCCAGCGGTCACGTGGGACTGCTCATTAGAGAAATGAATATGGACTCCACTCCCATAGGGGTGGAGCTGCATATTCATTTCTCTAATCAGCGGTGCCGGTGACCGCTGATAGAGGAAGAGGCTGTGGCACTGAAGACCGTGTGACAGGCAGAGGGAGCGGGACGCCGGAAGCAGGTAAGTATGTAATATTCACCTGTCCACGTTCCACCCGCCGGGCGCCGCTCCATCTTCCCGGCGCCGCTCTGTCTTCGCGTCCTCTTGCACTAACTGTTCAGGTCAGAGGGCGCAATGACGCATATAGTGTGCGCGGTGCCCTCTGCCTGATCAGTCAGTGCAGAGAGACGCTGGGACGGGACGCTGGGAGCTGCAAGCAGCGAGGTGAGTATGGCATTTTTTTTTGTGTATTGCAGCAACAGCAGCAATGGCACAGCTTTCTATGGCACAGCTATGGGGCAGGAATGAACGGCGCAGAGCACTATATGGCAGCTATGGGGCAGAAATGAACGGCGCAGAGCACTATATGGCAGCTATGGCGCAGGAATGAATGGCGCAGAGCACTATATGGCAGCTATGGGGCAGGAATGAATGGCGCAGAGCACTATATGGCAGCTATGGGGCAGGAATGAATGGCGCAGAGCACTATATGGCAGCTATGGGGCAGGAATGAACGGCGTAGAGCACTATATGGCAGCTGGCAGTAATTTTCCTTAGTCTGCTGTTGCAGTGTGTTAACAAGGTGATATATAGGAAAATACATTTTTTTTATTGATTATATAAATAGTGTATCTTATCTAGCAATGGTGTGATTGGCGCAATCCCTGCAGAGATAAGCAGACATTACAATTTACGAGTGGCAATAATTGTCCTTAGTCTGCTGTTGGATTGTGTCAGTAAAGTGATATAAAAAAATACATAGATTTAATTTTGTTACCCAACTCTTAGATCATGGTCTCGTATGCAAAAATGCAGGTTTTTTCCACAGTTGTCTCTAGTTCACAACGAAAAACACAATCTCTTCTGATTTTTGTGGTTTCACTGCATTATTTTATATATTTTTCTTTCTTTTATAGTGCAAATTTGAAGTGCCGAGAAACACTAGGATCTTGCACTTACACATGCTATTTAATAATTTATGGGTATTTTTTTGGACTGAAATAAAAGACTGCAGGAGGAAAAAATGCACAAAAATTCACAGTGGAAATTAGTTTTTATGAAACCAAATCCACTTTCCTTGAACCGTTAAAAGCAAATTTTTCAGCACATGAAAAAGCCACTTTTATGCTACCTGGGAACATGGCCTTATCGTGATTATTGCCGCTTTTGTTATCGGTAGGGTTGAGCGACTTTTACTTTTTTAGGGTCGAGTCAGGTTTCGCGAAACCCGACTATCTCAAAAGTCGAGTCGAGTGAAATCGGCCGATTATGGCGAAAAGTCGGGGATCGACCGAAACACGAAACACAATGCAAAGTCAATTTTGAATTTTTTCTCTCTCTCTCTCTCTCTCTCTCTCCTCCGTCCCTGAACAGAAAAGCTGGTGTTACACATTGCAAATCGCTACAGGGCACAAGCGACAAGATGGCGATTGGCGTCCACGCCCCTAAGACCTATGTCATCACTCTTCATTGGCTGAAAAAATGGCGCCAAGCGCATCATACGAAATGCGACTTTGGCGCGAAAGTCGCGTACCGCATGGCCGACCCCACACAGGGATCGGGTCGGGTTTCATGAAACCCGACTTTGCCAAAAGTCGGCGACTTTTGAAAATTAACGATCCGTTTCACTCAACCCTAGTTATCGGTGTTTTGTATTTTCATGAACAATATTATTGTTATTATTGTTGTCAATATTTATGATTTGTATTTTATTTTGTATCTTTTCCTTCTTAATTCAGCAGATACTTCCCTACATGAATATGAAGATTTTCTTATCCTTTCCCGGGAACTGTGGACCATGTGAAATGAAATGATTTCATCCTGCGTGGTGCACGGATGAATGTAGCACTTAATTTCACATTATCTCAAAAATAGTCTAATCAAAGACCTTAAATGTTGCATCAAAGTGGGAAGAAGAACATTACGCAACAGACAGAGAGGTTTCATCTTCTGTTCCGCTGTCATTGTGTTTCAGTGTTCCACCCACTGTGTCACTGATTGATAGTCATCACAAGTTGTCAGAACTCTTAAGGAACAGTCGACTTTATGAAGGATTGAATATGTTTTTATCTTTTCAACGACAATTGACAGACAACCTTGATCTTGTCGGTACATAAGTGGAGCTTTGAAGCGCTCAGATATTCCCCACTTAATTGAATGCCAAAGTTCATTACGATGCGAAAACTAGACGTTCTCGAACCTTTCCAGCTATTGTTCATTCTATCTTGATTTTCTAATAGTGACTTTCCCACAGGCATCGAGACTTTCCCGAACAGAATATAGTATTTTTTTTTTTAATTTCCAAATATATTTAAGCGCGTCATTTTATAAAATAAAGTACAAATGTACAATGGAGGAATTTACTTGAAGTATTTTCAGCTGTAGCATTGGTGAATCTGTTATTTAACCTCTTCCTGACGGGACGATTTTTAGCTTTTGTGCTAATGTTTTTTTTTCCTACCCTTCTTCCAAGAGCTATAACTTTTTTTATTTTTACATCCACACAGCCGTATGATGGATTGTTTTTTTGCGGGTCGAGTTGTACATTTTAATGACACCTTTCATGATATCATGTCATGTGCAGAAAAGCAGCAAAATAAATTCTGGAGCTGACATTTTTATTTGTAACATTTAAAACCCTGCTGTTGTCTTCGGTCTGGGGAGTCCGATTTTGAACTTTGGTATTTTTTGGGGTGTTCAAGATGCGGTTCTGAAACTTGTGGTTGATTGACTTAAATGAGGATGCGTCGGTCAGCCACGGGTTTCAGAGCCGCATCTTGAATATTTTAAAGAATATTGAAGTTCAAGGTTGGTAGTTTTTGACCGAAGACAACAGCAGGGTTAAGGTAGAAACAATGTTTTGATTGCCACTTATTACATTTTACTTATAAAACTGTTATTCTGGAGTTTTTGATTTTTGTCTCACTGTGCCATTTATTGATAGGGTTAATTTAGTTTATATTTTTATAGACCGGACTTTTATGAACACTGCCGTAGCACATATGTGTATTTTTTTATGTCTTTATTTTTAATGGGGGAAATGTGGAGTGAATTGAACCTGTAATCATGCAATTTCTTGTACAATACCCAGGAATAACATAGTATTGCTATGCATTCCTATAATCACAACCTTCTATCAGTTACAGACTGATATTCACAGGAGTGCTATCATGATAAGCAAGGGGGTTTTCAGAAGACCACTGATTGCCATGGCAACCCGTCACAGGTGCACCAATGGGTGCATAGAATGACCCGGCCCCTGGCAGTGAGCATTACATCTCACTGTCACAGATTGACATTGGCATTTAACAGGTTAACAGTCGTGAGAGGAGCACCGCTCCATCTACAGCTATTAGAGGCAGGTGATGGCTGAATAACAGCCATCATCTGCTGGGAAGTATGCAGGCTTGGCTTGCGAGCCCGCATCAAAGTCATGAATCCGGCATGTGACATTCCCTGTATGTCATATAATAGTTATATCTGAATACTGCCATAAAAAAACAAATATTGCCTCCGTATAATAGCCACATGGCACAGTCATTCTCTTTCAGCTATTGATTCGTTTTACATTCCACTTCCTCTATCCCTTTTGCATTAGTAATACAGATAAATGCTAATCAGAAGCCAGAGAAATTAAGATTTAAAGCGTGTCTGTCATTTATGGAGACCTTTAAGAATAGGCTGCCATGTGTGCATAAGAGTAATTATGCTGCATTTCGCCATTATATGATTGGTATCAAGCATTTTTCCCAGCTCTTCAGGATCTCTCTCTAATTTTCAGTTGTCTCTGAGCTAGTGGGTGGACACCAGATGCCATGATGTCTCCCATGTACAGCACACACAGAAAGGAGAAATTCCTGCTCCCCTGTCTCTATTAACTCATGTTCAGGAGCAGCAATATGGCTGGCATTATACAGCAGTACTGAGCAGAGTAGCTGTGATTCTAGCACCTCGGTGAGAAAAGACACCTGCTAGATAGCTGCTCTGCTCTCACTATGTATCACATGTACAGAAGCAGAAACAGTTTCCCATCCAATAAAAACATGTCCTGCTCAGGAAACCCCTTCTAATAGCAAGAATTGATAGTCAACGCATTTTGGAAAACGTGAGGTGACCATATGTCTTTGGTATTTGCCCCAGGCACAGGAAACTGCAAGCACTTGTCTGCCACGTATTACATAAATACCTTGTTTTCCCCCTGGAGATCACATTATGAGTACGGTGTATTTTTCCTCCATGTCCAAGTCAATCACGCCTTCCTTTTAGCTATTTAGCAATTGCAATAAATCATTTCGATACTAAAGTTCTAAGTGCTACAATTTGGGACTGAAAAAGGGGAACTGTGAAGTCAAACATTTACTTTTTCCTGTTAAAGGCTGCAACCAGGAGAGAAAGCAAATGATAATTATGTCTACATTATTTATAAATATGTCAAAAAAAATTTCCATTCAGGTATATTATATGGAGAAAACGTACCCTGAAAATTTTAAACTCTTTGAGCGTTAAAGGGGTTGTCTGGTCCAAATCGATAAATGTTCACTCTGTGTGATTGCAGACTAATGAATCCCCCAAGTGGACACTGCGGGGATTCGCCAGTTTCTGAGCCAGGACCAGAGGGTATGTATGAATTGTACATACTCCTAGGACCATTGACATGGCCGTCGAGTGGGCATGGTCGACCAGAGGGCATGGCCACCCACCATGCAAGTGTATGGAAGCGAGGCTGCGCCGACTGGCTGGGAGTATGTATTACTCATACGTACCCTTCAGTCCCAGCTCATAAACTGTGCACTGGAGGGATTCATAAGTCTGCAGTCACATAGCATTACTACAAATTTATGGATTTAGGCTGGACAACCCCTTTAAAAGAGGGGCTTTGAAAACCTTGTAAAAGCAAGACAAAAATTGTTATCTGATATTAAATTTGCTTGTGTCAAGGATTAACCCCTTTCTGACCTCGGACGGGATAGTACATCCGAGGTCAGATCCCCTGCTTTGATGCGGGCTCCGGCGGTGAGCCGACATCAAAGCCGCGACATGTCAGCTGTTTTGAACAGCTGACATGTGCACGCAATAGCGGCAAGTGGAATCGCGATCCACCTGCCGCTATTAACTAGTCAAACGCTGACTGCGGCATTTAACTACCGCTTCCGGCCATGTGGCTGGAAATGTGCTCGTTGCTGACCCCCGTCACATGATCGGGGGTCAGCAATGCATCAGCATAGTAACCAGAGGTCTCCTTGAGACCTCTATGGTTACTGATGCTGGATTGCTGTGAGCGCCACCCTGTGGTCGGCGCTCATAGCAAGCCTGTAATTAAGCTACATAGGAGCAATCAGATGATCGCTCCTATGTAGCAGGGGCGATCCAGTTGTGCCAGCTTCTAGCCTCCCATGGAGCTTATTGAAGCATGGCAAAAGTGAAAAAAAAAAGTTTAATAAAAATGTGAAATAAATAAAAAAATATAAACAATCACCCCCCTTTCGCCCCATTAAAAGAATAAAAATAAAATCAAATATACACATATTTGGTGTCGACACGTTCAGAATCGCCCGATCTATCAATAAAAAAAAGGATTAACCTGATCGCTATACGGCGTAGCGAGAAAAAATTCAAATCGCCAGAATTACATTTTTTTGGTCGCCACGACATTGCATTAAAATGCAATAACGGGAGATCAAAAGATTGTATCTGCACAAAAGTGGTATCACTAAAAACGTCAGCTCAGCACGCAAAAAACAAGCCCACAGCCAACCCCAGATCACGAAAAATGGAGACGCTACGGGTATTGGAAAATGGCGCAATTTTTTATTTTTTTTAGCAAAGTTTGGAATTTTTTTTCACCACTTAGATGAAAAATAACGTAGACATGTTTGGTGTCTATGAACTCGTAATGACCTGGAGAATCATAATGGCAGGTCAGTTTTACCATTTAGTGAACCTAGCAAAAAAGCCAAACAAAAACACACAAGGGATTGCACTTTTTTTGCAATTTCACCACACTTGGAATTTTTTTCCCATTTTGTAGTACTCGTCATGGTAAAACCAATAATGTCATTCAAAAGAACAACTCGTCCCACAAAAATTAAGCCCTCACATGGCCATATTGACAGAAAAATAAAAAAGTTATGGCTCTGGGAAGGAGGGGAGCGAAAAACGAACACGGAAAAATGGAAAATCTCAACGTCATGAAGGGGTTAAAGGGACCATTTTGAAAGGAAAAACCTATTTCATCCATACTACTAAAAATTGAATTCTATCCATCAGGTCCCTATAACTCCTTTACAGCCTATTGGGGCATATGGACATCATAAAGTGATCCTATCCATGATCCAAACAGTGGTTGACGCTTTGGCCAACAAGACCGCTCGTGTGTATTATATGGGTGGTGGCCACGCAAGGGACTTTTAAAGTGGCCAACAGCTTATTTAAGACCTATCTTGCTAAATCTTGACTTGGTGCAGATCAATTCAACGATAGGTTAATTTCCTTTAAAAAAAAACCAAGATGGTTTGAGAATTCAGACACAATCCTTTTAGGGTTATTTTTAATTTTAGAGCTAAAAAGTATGATATCCAAAATTGTAAGAATTCTATAATGTACTACTTGATTTGCTACACGTGAGAACTTTCTGTACAGAACACTCTCGGAACGATGTTCTCTGGATACTTGAAGATAAATTACATTGTTATCGCGGCATGTACGATAGAGTCATCTAGTCCAACTTTTATATCAAATAAAAAGTTTATTGTATTTTAAAGTTTTATTGATCAGCAGTCGGCACGACCAGGGACACATTTTGCTCCTGCAGTAATTTTTGTTCTGCAATTGCCTTGTGTATACACAGTAGGGTGATAAGATTTTCTGCTCCATTCAGTCTTCAATTGTTCCTTTTGCAGAAAAAAGCAAATATAAATAAAGGGTGGAAATGGCAAAGACAGATTACTAAAGGAACAATATCACATCCTCAAAAATATTTGATTACATCTAATAAGTGTTAATAAAGGACAAAATTGAGTGAACTGGTTGGTACAGGTAATTCTATGTATACTGGGAAGAAGAGAGGGCAGAATTCAAAGGATCACATGCATTTCCAATTATGTCAACTGTGTTGCTTTCTGATTCATATCTTTGAGGTCCTAAAAACTAAGATTCCCCCCATTGATGGCCAGTCTAATTTTTACAGAGGTTGCCCATGCCTACTATATTTTATGACCTACGCTTTGGATTGGTCATCAATATCAGATCCGTGATGGTCCATCCAACACCCAGAACCCCCTTGATTTCAGCTCTGGGCAGTTGGAAATGATAAATGGCACAGTGTAGTGATTGTTCCTGGGCACTGAAGCTCAGCTCCTATACATGTCAACATCCCCCTACAAAATATGAAGCTGTGCTGTTCAACATCGCCCACTTTTAAATATCACTCCACAGCTGAAAACAGTTGGTCATTGGGGGTTACGCGTATTGACATCCCAACCATTTATTAATGAACTAGGTTAGGCCATCAATATCGTAAATCTTTAAAACCCCTTTTAAAGTGGTGAATTCCCAAGTGCTGGGATTTCACCGCTCAATCATTTTTTTTCATAACTGACATTTTGTATTGCGTTGTTGCATGTTTTGGTAAAACCATGTAAAAGCCAAGTTACACATACATAGTTATTAAGGTTGAAGGAAAACTTTAAGTTCATCTAGTTCAACCCATAGCCTAACCTAACATGCCCTAACATGTTGATCCAGAGGAAGGCAAAAAAAAACCCATGTGGCGAATAGTAAGCTCCACTTTGGGGAAAAAAATTCCTTCCCGACTCCACCTGCCATTAGCAGCCATTTTTCCTTGACCATATCATGACCAATTTTCCTGGCCAGACTTCAGGTCCCACAACCTTGCTTAACAGTATTATTGACAAATAGGATCTTAATATTTCAGGTTATGAGACAAGTAGTCTAACCTGAGAGATAGTCATAATACAATTGAGGAAAAAAAACAGATATTGTACATCTTTCAAAGGTAATTTTCCAAGATTTTGGGGGTGCTTTTTTCTTTTCCAAGCATTTCTTTTCCTGCATTGATGCTTTTGAGAAAATGTTTGAAACGAGGCCAAACCCAAAGGATATTAAAAATGCCAAGAACCCCAACTTTTCGTAAGTAGATTTTTTTGATCTTGAGAAAGGTGCCAAAACGCGTTGGTATTAATAAACACCTTACCTGAAGGTCCAAGACTCCTCATCTTCCATAGCGCAGCTTGTCTAATGCCTGACTAATCCAACTGTCCCCCCGCTATTCCCCGGCCTCTCCCCTCTGTCAATCCCTTCACTGGCTCCCCATTGCCCAGAGACTCCACTACAAAACCCTAACCATGATGTACAAAGCCATCCACAACCTGTCTCCTCCATACATCTGTGACCTCGTCTCCCGGTACTTACCTACACGCAACCTCCGATCCTCACAAGATCTCCTTCTCTACTCCCCTCTTATCTCCTCTTCCCACAATCGCATACAAGGTTTCTCTCGCGTATCACCCCTACTCTGGAACTCTCTACCACAACACATCTGACTCTCGCCTACCATCGAAACCTTCAAAAAGAACCTGAAGACCCACCTCTTCCGACAAGCCTATAGCCTGCAGTAACCACCGATCGACCAAACCGCTGCATGACCAGCTCTACCCTCACCTACTGTATTCTCACCCATCCCTTGTAGATTGTGAGTCCTCGCGGGCAGGGTCCTCTCTCCTCCTGTACCAGCTGTGACTTGTATTGTTTAAGATTATTGTACTTGTCTTTATTATGTATACCCCTCCTCACATGTAAAGTGCCATGGAATAAATGGCGCTATAACAATAAATATTAATAATAATAATAATAATAAAAGAAGCCAAACCCAAAGGATATTAAAAATGCCAAGAACCCCAATTTGTTGTCATTTGATTTTTTTGATCTTGAGAAAGGTGCCAAAACGCGTTGGTATTAATAAAAACCTTACCTGAAGGTCCAAGACTCCTCATCTTCCATAGCGCAGCTTGTCTAATGTGATTTTCTCCATTCTGGTAAACACTACAAAAATGCACACAAAAGGTGTCAAGAGCAACCAAATTATATAAAAAAAGAAATGTTGCATTTGAGATTTCTTCAAGTCTAATGAATGGGATCTGTGCATGATACGTGCCTCTGTATGAACCAGTACGCAATAGCGTCTCTACAGACAACTTAACTAATTGAATGAGACAATAGGCTCGGAAAACTTATATGAATAAAAATGTATCTCTACTTTGTAACATGCTAAGTTCAGCCCCGTGAAATCATAATTATATTATATGCTTGTTTATGTAGGAAAAAAGCATAAAATACTGAAGAGTTGGATATTAGATCAAACCAAATCAAAAATCTCATTACAGCACTAACACTTGCATATGTATAAAGTAGACATCTCTCTAATATAATTTAATACACTTGCAAATCATAAATGTAATGGTTTCCATCTGCAAGGTCACCTGGACCTATTCCGAAAATATTGTAATAATGTAGCTAATGACTATACACAATCCATATGTTATATATTCACTTTGCATCCATGGTCTACAAATCACAGCGAAGCAGGACAATTATTTATAGACTTTATGGAGTCATTTATTAAAAGTAATTTAATTAAAGTTTAGTTCCATTCCGCAACGAAAAGATCCAGCTTCTCGCAAAGTGATAGATTACTTACATCCTGTTTACACATGCACTTGAGGAAAGTGATAAATATCAAAACAATTACATTTTTACATCCCTTGTTCTATCAGATTTATCACATTTTATTTAGATGCCTAATTTCATTCTCAATTTTATACTACAGCTTTAATTTTAAAATGTATTTGTTTTATGATTTTCTTTAAAAATCGACTTGTGATTTGAAAACAAAAGATAAAATTGGAATCTAAAGATAAGGCTTTATCCATTGAAGGGTGAAGAGCTACATCTAAAAGAAAATACTTTTTGAAATTAAAATTTAGTAAATGTGTTTAGATAGGTATTAAAGGCTTAATCTTAATTCTGTTTCTGGGTTGTGATTTTGTTAACTTTTTTAAGACTTATTTTGGATATTTTTGAAAGAAAACTATTGGAACTTTTTTTTTTCCAATATTATAATTTGCTAAAACAATTTCCAACCTCAACTTGAAGGATTAAATAATTATACTTTGACTATTACACTGGTAGAGGCCTTCTCAATGACTTACCTTTCAAGGTTGACGAAAGACAGCACAACTTGAAAGAACAATGTCAAGGTATAATTGTCAATTATCTGACGTGCCATTGCTGAATCCAAATATCTACTAAGCATGGCTGGCAATATTCAACACAAGGTGTCATTTTAAATGAAAGCTTATTAACCTAGAGTCTAATAAATGGAGGTTTTGATACCTCTAAGCAAGGTGATTAGGCTTTGGGCTGAATAAAACTGCATAGTGAGCACATAGCTAACATGCTAGTGTCGGTGATTTATTCAGTTCATACTGATGAATAGTCTTTAGCACTTAGGGAATCTCTGAACAATACACAAGACTTTATAACAAACTTGTTCAGTCGTGACAGCTAAAAGCTTATAGACCGTGGCACGAATTTTCACCATGGGCCAACTCCGTTGACGTACGGTCTTGATTTTAGCCAACTGTACATTTTGGTATTTATGAACTATTAATATATGTCGAACAGAAGATCTTTGACTCTAGTTTTCCTTCTATTTCCCAAAGAGGAGATGCGCAAAAAAGCAGTGACCCACATTACACTAAACCCAACCACTTGATTTACCGAGTTAACATTCACTAACTTTCCAAACAATGCCCTAATCTATTAAAGTCGAGCTCAGCAATAGACATGAGCGAATTTTTGAATATTCGGTTCGAATTACAATCACCAGCGAATATTGTATTTGCAATATTTGCTGAATATAGCAGAACGCCATTGGAGTCAAAGGAAGTAGAGATAAGCAAATATGTTTGAAAACTAGCGTCATGCATAAATTCGGCACAAATTGAGTACCCATATGGCAAATTCGGATTCGGTGACCGTTTTCTGAACACATTCATTTGTCTGTTGTTCTATAACTAAATTTATTAAATAGATTCTGCTCTTTAACCCCTTAACACGCAGAGCTTTTTTCGGTTTTGCGTTTTCGTTGTTCGCTCCCTTTCTTCCCAGAGACATAACGTTTTTATTTTTTTACATTCTTTTCAGGATAAGTTGTACTTTTGAACGACACCATTGTTTTTACCATGTCATGTACTAAAAAACGGGAAAAAAATTCCAAGTGCGGTGAAATTGCAAAAAAAAGTGCAATCCCACACTTGTTTTTTGTTTGGCTTTTTTACTAGATTCACTAAATGCTAAAACTGACCTGCTACTATGATTCTCCAGGTTATTATGAGTAGATAGATATTAAACATGTCTAGGTTCTTTTTTTATCTAAGTGGTGAAAAAAAAATCCAAACTTTTAAGAAAAATAATAAATTGCGCCATTTTCCGATACTCATAGCGGCTCTATTTTTCGTGATCTCGGGTTTGGTGATGGTTTATTTTTTGTGTGCCGAGCTGACCTTTTTAATGATACCATTTTGGTGCAGATACAATCTTTTGATCTCCCATTATTGCATTTTAATGCAATGTCGCGGTAACCAAAAAAACTTAATTCTGGCGTTTTGACTTTTTTTCTCGTTACTCCGTTTAGCGATCAGGTTAATCCTTTTTTTATTGATAGATCGGGCTATTCTGAATATGGTGATGCCAAATATGTTTATATTTGATTTGATTTTTATTGTTTTATTTTGAATGTGGTGGAGGGGGGGGTAATTTGAACTTTCATATATTTTTTTATTTTTTTATGTTTTTAAAAACATTTTCTTTTTACTTTTGGCATGCCTCAATAGTCTCCATGGGAGGCCAGAAGCTGTCATAGCCCGATCGGCTCTGCTACATACAGGCGATGATCAGATCGCCTGTCTATAGCAGAATTATTCACTTGCTATGAGCGCTGACCTCTGGGTGGCGCTCACAGCAAGCCGGCACTGACAACCGTAGAGGTCTCCAGGAGATCTTCGTTGTCATACCAACACACTGGTGACCTGCGATTACGTGACGAGGGTCACTGGTGTGCGTATTTCCGGCGTGATTGACGGAAGCGCTTGTTAATGCCGCTGTCAGAGTTTGACAGTGGCATTTAACGGGCTAACAGCCATGGGTGGCTCGCGATTCCACCAGCGGCTTTTGTGGGCACATGTCAGCTGATCAAAACAGCTGACATGTGCCGGGAAAGATGTGAGTGAGCTCAGTGCCGCAGCATAATTCAAAGCTAGGGAGTCCGACATTGGCGTACTATTATGTCCGATGTTGGAAAGGGGTTAATAAAGTAGCTTAACATTTATAAAAAAAAATATTATTTGCTACATCTGTAAGAATAATTGGTCACTATGGGGGCAAATATAATACTTTACAGAGTTCCCAAAAAGATGATCATTTAGAGGCTGCATTGTCTTAAAGGGGGTTATTTCTGAGATTTTATTAAAAAAGATAAGACATATGTAACTCTGCTTCTGAATTTCAGGTGGTACTCCTGAATATATTATTTTACTTTTTTAGTGGCTAGTTTTACACTTAGTTTTTTTTTTGTGTGTGTGTGATACTATTTTTCAATCCAAAATTGCAAATTCAGTGTTTAATTCACTGGCATAAACATCGAAATGACTTTTACGGGCTTATGAAAAAGAATTGCATCATTACGGATGGTCCATCGGTTAGTAAAAAAAGACATATTTCATATAAAGTCATGGCCGAAAGTGTTGGCACCCTTGAAATTGTTCCAGAAAATGAAGTATTTTTCTCTGAAAATTATTGCAGTTACACATGTTTTGTAATACATACTGTATGTTTATTCCCTTAATGTTTATCGGACCAACACAAAAAAAAACAGATGAAAATAGGCAATTGGACATAATTTCAAACCAAACTCCAAAAACGGTCCGGAGAAAATTTTTCGCACCCTCAACTTAATATTTGGTTGCACACTCTTTGGAATGACTGTACTTGTTTTGATGTGGCTGTTAAATGTAACAACCAATTAAATAATACAAGGATAGGCTTGATCTTCCAGAACAAAAAACACTTTTTGAGAATGAGTGCCTGTTCTGACTTTTATAATGCGTGACCCATACAGGGGATTGCACACTGACGACCATATGTCCGATTAGAGCACATGGAAAGAGTTGTCTACGTGAGATAATCTTTGGAACAGTTGGTTTTTATTAAAATTGTGACTTAAGGTTATTTAAAGGTCTTGATTAAATTGGAGAATTGATTTAGAGAAGTTATTAGAATTTGATTAATTTAATTTGTATATTTCTATATGACATTTAATATGTAAACTTTCGATAATCTGGGCCACCTAGCTATATAATAGTACTGACTTACTAATGATATCCTTCTAACTTCTAGGAGGTTCTTTTTATTTCAAGGACTTCGGTACAAAGACAAATAGATTGTTCCGCATGAATGACAGCCACCCAAGTCACAGGTCATCATTTCCTCATCCCTTGGGTACACCAAGGCATAGGGAAGTGGCAAAGACCATCTCAATTAGATTGTCCTTCAGATATTTAAAAATTCCCTCTGGGCTCCATAATGGACTCTTCAGTTTCTTTCCTTGTGTTACACTGTGATGTGAGCTTTTTTCTTATTTTGCTGTCCTAGGTATTCACAATATAAAATATTCAAGATCAAATGTGAACTTTCATTGGGATTTGTCAGAAGTTGTTTCATAGAGTTTTTCTAGCACAAATTGATTTTTTTTTCCAATGTTAGTAGAATATTATTAACTTAAATAATTATTTTTATATTCATATAAATCACTTTAGCTGGCATTATTCACCTGATGAATAAGAGAAGGAAAGTCATGAAACATCTGTCTGTTTTCCTTTATCTTGCCTTTGTCCTTTTTCATCTCCTTCCTACTTTACTCTTAGCTCGTGAGTCGTAACCTTCCCCCTCCTCAACCTTTTTCCTAATTCCTATCCTTCCTATTTGTGATGTCATGACTCACGACATCACAAGATGAGTATATTTTTTTGAAATATACCCTCTTTGTTTATTATGCTTTCTGATTTAGAAAGACCTCACAGCATAATAGAAGGCATTTACAAGCAATTGAAGTCTTTTCGAATACATAGTAACATAGTAACATAGTTAGTAAGGCCGAAAAAAGACATTTGTCCATCCAGTTCAGCCTATATTCCATTATAATAAATACCCAGATCTACGTCCTTCTACAGAACCTAATAATTGTATGATACAATATTGTTCTGCTCCAGGAAGACATCCAGGCCTCTCTTGAACCCCTCGACTGAGTTCGCCATCACCACCTCCTCAGGCAAGCAATTCCAGATTCTCACTGCCCTAACAGTAAAGAATCCTCTTCTATGTTGGTGGAAAAACCTTCTCTCCTCCAGACGCAAAGAATGCCCCCTTGTGCCCGTCACCTTCCTTGGTATAAACAGATCCTCAGCGAGATATTTGTATTGTCCCCTTATATACTTATACATGGTTATTAGATCGCCCCTCAGTCGTCTTTTTTCTAGACTAAATAATCCTAATTTCGCTAATCTATCTGGGTATTGTAGTTCTCCCATCCCCTTTATTAATTTTGTTGCCCTCCTTTGTACTCTCTCTAGTTCCATTATATCCTTCCTGAGCACCGGTGCCCAAAACTGGACACAGTACTCCATGTGCGGTCTAACTAGGGATTTGTACAGAGGCAGTATAATGCTCTCATCATGTGTATCCAGACCTCTTTTAATGCACCCCATGATCCTGTTTGCCTTGGCAGCTGCTGCCTGGCACTGGCTGCTCCAGGTAAGTTTATCATTAACTAGGATCCCCAAGTCCTTCTCCCTGTCAGATTTACCCAGTGGTTTCCCGTTCAGTGTGTAATGGTGATATTGATTCCCTCTTCCCATGTGTATAACCTTACATTTATCATTGTTAAACCTCATCTGCCACCTTTCAGCCCAAGTTTCCAACTTATCCAGATCCATCTGTAGCAGAATACTATCTTCTCTTGTATTAACTGCTTTACATAGTTTTGTATCATCTGCAAATATCGATATTTTACTGTGTAAACCTTCTACCAGATCATTAATGAATATGTTGAAGAGAACAGGTCCCAATACTGACCCCTGCGGTACCCCACTGGTCACAGCGACCCAGTTAGAGACTATACCATTTATAACCACCCTCTGCTTTCTATCACTAAGCCAGTTACTAACCCATTTACACACATTTTCCCCCAGACCAAGCATTCTCATTTTGTGTACCAACCTCTTGTGCGGCACGGTATCAAACGCTTTGGAAAAATCGAGATATACCACGTCCAATGACTCACCGTGGTCCAGTCTATAGCTTACCTCTTCATAAAAACTGATTAGATTGGTTTGACAGGAGCGATTTCTCATAAACCCATGCTGATATGGAGTTAAACAGTTATTCTCATTGAGATAATCCAGAATAACATCCCTCAGAAACCCTTCAAATATTTTACCAACAATAGAGGTTAGACTTACTGGCCTATAATTTCCAGGTTCACTTTTAGAGCCCTTTTTATAAATACGGTGCAAGTCGTATTTCCTGTCCAAATTCATGAAATAAAATTTTGCCCGACTGGCTCATCATCTAACATGGTATGGGTTACTACATCTGTATATGAAGATGCAAAACTGGAAGTAATGGGTTAATCTGCGCAGCCGTGGAGAAAGAATGAGGGATGAAGATCCAAGTTTAGGCAGTTTAATCGTCAACGTGTTTCAACGTTTTACAACTCCTTCATCAGGACAAATCACCATGGTCCTGCAGCAGCCTTTAACATTATTGGTGGTGGTGTGCACACAACCAAACCAGGTGAGCACCACTGTACATGTTCTTTTATTATAATTATTTTATGATTAGTATTGTTTAACCCAGATAAGACCCTATTCGCACTTTTTTTTATCCTTTCTAGCATTTGTCTCTTCATTACATCTGTATATGATCAGAAATAATAATAATACTGGAGTGTACCACCACAGTCAACATCAGTACATAAATACATAATTAGAACCACTATGGGTACATAAAAACAGTCCTAGAACCACAATCAGTACATGAATACAGCGCCAGAACATCATCAGCACATGAATTCAGCACTTGAATCACTATCAGTACATTTATTCATCACCAGAACCATTATTAGTACATTAATACATTTCCAGAACTATCACCAGTAAATGACTACAGCATCAGAACCATAATCAGTACATGAATGGAATACCCAAACCACCATCAGCACATAAATACAGACCCAAAATCAACACCAGTACACTAATACAGAACCACTATCAGTATGTTATTACAGCAGAGCCATTATAAGTACATAAATACAACACTAGAAACCATCATAAGAACATGAATACCACCACCAGAACTACTATCAGAACATGAATAGAGCACTAGAACTATCATGATCATTACAAGAATACAGTACCAGAGTCATCTTCAGTAACATAACGCAATAATAGAACCACCATCTCTGGAACCCCATGATGGATTTAAAAAAGAAAGAAATGAAATATGGTAGCAGCCGGAAAAAAATAGACCAGAAACTGGACACTTTTGGCCTGTTGACAAGTCTTCTTTGTAGGAATATTAGCAGCATACTTCTTCCAAACGTTTTATGCTGTACTTTTTCTCAACAACAAATCTTCTTTAAAAAAAGAATTAAAGCAGATCAAATTTGCTGCAATGGCTTCCGACAGTATACATAATTAACTATACTTTGCATGGTTAATGTTGCTGCATTTTGAAGGTTGCAGTGGTTTGGTTTTAGTGGGCGGATGGTGAATGCAACTTTATCAGTGTCGTTTTAACATTTATCCAAGAAGTATCGTTTCTCCATGCGAAGATTGACATGCTAAGCATGCCGAGATGAGGAGACTTAAAGCCGCAATGCTCCTCTGGGAAATATACTAATTATGCAACTTGTCTCTTCAGAGAGGAAGAACTAGGACTTTAGTGCCACCAATTGGAAGGTAGCAATTATACAAGTCAATGTCGACCCTTTAACAAGCCTTATCACATGGCTCGTTAAAGGGTCGACATTGACTTGTAGGATTGCTACCTTCCAATAGGTGGCACTAGAGTTCTAGTTCTCGTCCTCTCTGAAGAGACAAGTTGCATAATTAGCATATTTCCCAGAGGAGCATTGCGGCTTTAAGTCTCCTCATCTCGGCATGCTTAGCATGTCAGTCTCCACAAGGAGAAGCGATACTTCTTGGATATCGGTCTGATGCCTCTCACACAGCTAAACCAGATCTCCACTTTGCACTGATGAGGGACAGTACCCCGAAACACCGTGTCTGCAAATTGAGATTCTGATTTGGCTATTATCCTAAGCCATGTGACAAGGCTCGTTAAAGGGTCAACATTGACTTGTAGGATTATTACATTCCAATAGGTGGCACTAGAGTTCTAGTTCTCTTTCTCTCTGAAGAGACAAGTAGCATAAGTAGCGTTTTAACATTTAAATATTTTACAAAAAGTCTCACTCTCAAAGCTTGTAACTGTTCTTTTGTTGACACCCTAGGTCTACTCACTAGTGGATGAACATTTCATTTGTACAATAAAGCCTGGTCATGACCTTCCTAATCCGAGGAGAAGGCTATTATACTGTCATTTAATTGATATCATAGGGATTCACAATGGTGCTATGATGTGGTGGGCATATGAAAAGGGAGGTTTGAGCCCTCTCTGTGTAAGCACCAGGTGGACTTAGCGACTTAGATAGCCACAAAGCGTAGCAATCGCAGTACCAAAGAGTGCAATCATGACCAGTCTTGGAATGGAGGGGGGCACACTAGACTGGTTCCAGTGCTATTATCAGCTGATTTGCATCATTAAATGCATATCCAGTTGATAACTATTGCACAGGTGAAAGATATTGGCTCCTTGCCCTGAAATACTGATACAATCCACGGGACTATTGGAGGCCATCATAAACAGCTGACAGAAAGCTGATGGAGCAGAAAGAAGGAGCTGCTCATCACGGGAGCCATGACAAGAGAAGGGCATGGATTTTTTGTATACTTGCTATGTGGAGTGTGCCTCAGTTGGGGACATTACCATTGTATGGGAACCACAATGGGAGACATTATCAGTGTATGGGAACCACAATGGGGAACATTATTAGCATTTTTAGGGACCACCTTCTAGTCTCTTCCCAACCAAAAGACAGTGCTTCACCAAAGACCCTCTTGACATCCATCCTAATTCCTTTGCCGAACCCTATGGGATCATCCTTCCCTGTCAAGTATGCATTATACTGTAGGTAGAATATAGATTCAGTAGAGCGTATACATTTTTTATATATTTCTAAATTACCTAACAGAAAAAATTGGTCTAACTCAATAAAGAAATACAAATTGTATTAAGGAATATAGAGAATATTTTCTACAAAACACGAGTATATTGTGCAGCACCTAAGCAAATGTCACATGTGATTTAGGACGGGAGACCCAGCCAAAATAGGTTATTATTGCCGGTGATGTATTGCTGCTCAGAGGCAGAGGAGGCACGGATTGTATCTGTCCTGCACTAATAGGACCAGTTCCTCATGGAGAAAGTCTTAATGACATGACACTGACAACATCTGGTTTTAGTGGCAATCCCAGTGGGGACGGAGAACAGATTGAATGTTGTGTCGTAGTAAATAGGTTCTCAGGAAAGAACATGTCTGTCAGTAACGGCGGTTGTTACCAGTATCTAGAAATTGAGGGTCACAAACGTAGACGTAAGAAACAATTATATTAGTGATGGTATCTGGAATAATTGTCAGAAACCCATTGGGCAATAATTTTATTTACTCGTAGTTTTGACATAATCCATCATTTAGAAGCCTACATGAAAACTCCATCCTATCTTGTAATTGAAATGCATTAAAACCGGTTAACAGTGAACATCTCCAGTGAAAAAAACAGAAATGATATACCTGTCAGTCACTTTTTAAATCTTAACCCCTTTCTGACCTCGGACGGGATAGTATGTCCGAGGTCAGATACCGCGCTTTGATGTGGGCTCCGGCGGTGAGCCCGCATCAAAGCCGGGACATGTCAGCTGTTTGGAACAGCTGTCATGTGCCCGCAATAGCGGCGGGTCAAATCGCGATTCACCCGCCACTATTAACTAGTTAAATGACGCTGTCAAACGCCGACAGCGGCATTTAACTGGCGTTTCTGGCCGGGCGGCCGGAAATGAGCGCATCGCTGACCCCCGTCACATGATCGTGATAGTAACCATAGAGGTCCTTGAGAACTCCACCCCCATCTCCCTGCAACTCACAATGGGGCAGCGGATGCGCTGGAAAAATACATCCGCTGCTCCCGTTGTGCGGCGCATTCACTGCTAGCGTCGGTACCTCGGCCCGACGCACTGCGACGGGCCGAGTACGACACTAGTGTGAAAGTAGCCTAAGATTGTTAAACACCCTGACAGTGTGATGGTGTGGGATGCTGAATCCACGCCTAAACGACTGCAGATGGTGATAAAATGTAAGGGTGACATGACAAAATACTAATAGTAATAAAATATCCACAATAAAACACTTGAATCCACTTGAATATTAAGATTTTGTGGTTTCATTGAACTTAGAACATAGAGAAGCATTGTACCGTATGCAATCCGTATTTTCAGCACCTCTCTTTCGTCCGTAAAACACGGTAGTGTGACGCCGGCCTAAATCAATTAAAAAAAATCAAACCTACACATATTTGGTATCGCTGCGTTCAGAATCACCCGATCTATCAATAAAAAAGCATTAAGCTGATCGCTAAACAGCGTAGCGAGAAAAAAATTTGAAACACCAGAATTACGTTTTTTTGGTCGCTGCGACATTGCATTAAAATGCAATAATGGGCGATCAAAAAAACGTATCTGCACCGAAATGGTATCATTAAAAACGCCAGCTCGGTACGCAAAAAATAAGCACTCAACCGACCCCAGATCATTAAAAATGGAGATGTTACGGGTATCGGAAAATGGCACAATTTTTTATTTTTTGTTGCAAAGTTTGGAATTTTTTTTCACCACTTAGATAAAAAATAACCTAGTCATGTTAGGTGTCTATGATCTCGTAATGACCTAGAGAATCATAATGTCAGTTTTAGCATTTAGTGAACCTAGCAAAAAAGCCAAACAAAAAACAAGTGTGCGGTGTGCGACTGCACTTTTTTTGCAATTTCACCGCACTTGGAATTTTTTTCCCGTTTTCTAGTACACGACATGCTAAAACCAATGATGTCGCTCAAAAGTGCAACTTTTAAGCTCTCACATGGCCATATTGACGGAAAAATAAAAAAGTTATGGCTCTGGGAAGGAAGGGAGCAAAAAACGAACACGGAAAAATGGAAAATCCCAAGGTCATGAAGGGCTTAAAAGGGTTTTAACGAACTTTTCAAAGTCACCAAAAGTTGAATTTGTTGAAAATTTTCCAACCTCCTATGTCTTTTGTCGTCTTCAATATGAACGTCTTTGGCTCTGTAATATTATATCAGGAATTTTGGTAGAAATTGCGGTCCAGCAAAATGCACAACAAGACTGCCGCACGAATATTAATGAAAGGCTCACATTGTAAGGGTGGGTCCACTAAGCCGCAGGTCTGGGTGGGCACAAGGACATTGGCACTTCACACATTTAGGAGACTCAGGACCAGTGGTACAGGTGCAGTGGAACAAAGCAAAGATCAGAACATTGGAGCACAAATAGTATAGCACACCAAAAGTAGGATGCTAGAGTTCAAATCCCAAAAAACAGGCGCGTGTCCTAATAGGCCTTAAATAGGATTATGGAGATCATGGCTCTGAACCAAGCTGGGCAACCTGCAAAACCTGACGTGAGCACCACAGAGGGCAGTAGACTATGGTGAAGAAAGGAGAGCCTGGGACAGGGCCGGCGTCAGCACCCGGCACACCGGGCAAATGCCGGGGCCCTGGGGAGAGGGGGGGCCCACTCATGCCGTCATAGATACAGCTGGGAGAGCAGAGCAGGAGATAACATGCTCTCTCCCCCCACAAAGTCACTGCTGGCTGCGTTCTCTTAACCCCTATGTGCCAGCTCTGACACAAGCATCTTCTCACTCAGTCAGTGCAGCCAGGCAGGCACACATAGGGGTTAACAGAAGGCAGCCAGTGTGACATTGTGGGCGGAGAGAGCACGTTCTCTGCTCTCCCCCTGGGTGGCTGCAGACAGTGCTGAAGTTTATCAGGCAGATTCAGAGGAGCTGCTACCAGTGACTGAGTGAGTGCTATGGTATCCAGCAGTGGTTGCAGTTGTGGCTCAGTCTGCTGCTGTCTGTCTCCGCTGCCTAAAAATGTGGGTGATGTCTGGAGGAGCAGCTGGTGGGGTGCAGCCTGTAGCCGCCCAGCTCACCCAGAATACATGCATGCTGCACCAAACCTGCACCAGTGGGGTAGGAAGAAGCTTAACCCCTTCCCATCTGTATGAAGGTTATTGCTAAACCTTAAAAATAACAATCCGACCCGCATAAATGGGGTTAACTAGATGCCAGGAGGAAGGGGAGCTGCTGCCATGGATAACATTGAGCTGTGGGCTGTACGTTGGGGCCCCATGGCCCCAGGCTGGTGACTGGAGGGACTCTGCCCAGTGCTGGCATGTAGGTGATTTCTGCTCCGGAGTCTCAGCTTCTCTCCTCCACATCACACTGTGCAGTCACAGCAACATTGGTTGTCTCTGTCCAGGTCCCAGCAGCTGCCACTGCTCCCTCCACGGACATGGCATCACTTAACCCTTCCCCTGCTGCCACCGGCAACAAATCCACATTATTCCTTGATTAAATCAGGTTCCAACCCAATAGAGGAGCAGACATTTCCTGCTGCCATTAGGGTCCGGGAGGGGGTGACATTGGCTGCCCTGCTACTCTGTAGTGGTGGGTGACAAGGGTAACATGGGGTAACGATGAAGGAGAAATGCACAGGATAATAGTGAGTGCGACAGAGGGCAGTGTATGGTATGGAGCCGTCAGGGGGTGGGCTGCAGGATCCCCCCATACTGTACATGACTGCTCGGGACAGGGAGGCGTTTAATGAGCTTCTAATGACGGGGCACTAATTGGGTCATTAGGGTTTGTGGAAAGGATTCAGCATCAGGTCCCTCATTAATGCCCGAGCCGCCTGTTACTTTGTAGCACAGATCTGTTGGGGCCACAAAACCAAACAACGTTGTTTATGTAGAAAAGTCTTTGTTTCATAGAAAAACTCAAAACAGAAAAGCACCTCTCCTGTATATATACACTGCACAGCACCTTTCCTCCTGTATATATACACTGCACAGCACCTTTCCTCCTGTATATATACACTGCAGAATCTACAATAGCTGTCACTCATGTAAGAAGTGAAATCTGGCATTGTACTATACATTTCTCTGCCGTATCTGTGCATCATAAATCGGGGTATGTGTTAAAGGGGGGGGGGGGCCCACTGAGACTCTTTCGCCCGGGGCCCTCGAAAACCTGGAGCCGGCCCTGGCCTGGGATACTCAGAACAGGTGTGTAAAGTTAGAAACTACTACATATCCAAGAGGGTATCTTCTGTGTGTTCTAGTAAAGTGATGCCTATAGTAAGACGTAAAGCTGCAAGGCAGGCACTTGTGATTTTCACATGCTCAGCTTGGCAGTGAGAATGTCAATGTCCTGCATGCACCATCTCATTCACTGAAAGTGAGAAGGTCACTATACTAAAACAAGGTTAGAGAATAGGGATGAGCGAACCCAGACTGATCTCAGGCTGCACAGGTGACTCGCAAAGTCTCACGGCCAATGATGTTACCGATAGTGTTGAGCATTCCGATACCGCAAGTATCGGGTATCGGCCGATACTTGCGGTATCGGAATTCCGATACCGAGATCCGATACTTTTGTGGTATCGGGTATCGGTATCGGATCCATAGGGATGTGTAAAGTAAAGAATTAAAATAAAAAATATTGATATATTCACCTCTCCGGCGGCCCCTGGACATCACGCTGGTAACCGGCAGGCTTCTTTGTTTAAAATGAGCGCGTTTAGGACCTGCGAATGACATCGCGGCTTCTGATTGGTCGCGTGCCGCTCATGTGACCGCCACGCGACCAATCAGAAGCCGCGACGTCATTCTCATTCACTAAACTCCTAATTCTAGGAATTTAGGACCTGCGAATGACGTCACGGCTTCTGATTGGTCGCGTGGCGGTCACATGGGCGGCATGCAACCAATCAGAAGCCGCGACGTCATTCGCAGGTCCTAAACGCGCTCATTTTAAACAAAGAAGCCTGCCGGTTACCAGCGTGATGTCCAGGGGCCGCCGGAGAGGTGAATATATCAATATTTTTTTTTTACACATTAATATGGATCCCAGGGCCTGAAGGAGAGTTTCCTCTCCTTCAGACCCTGGGAACCATCAGGATACATTCCGATACTTGGTGTCCCATTGACTTGTATTGGTATCGGATATCGGTATCGGCGATATCCAATATTTTTCAGGTATCGGCCGATAGTATCCGATACCGATACTTTCAAGTATCGGACGGTATCGCTCAACACTAGTTACCGAAGTCATCGCTCACGAGACATGACCACAAGTAACCTATGGAGCATTGTTCTCAGAATGAAGCTCAATAGGTTGCTTTAGAGAATTACTGGATGTCGCGGGAACCCACAATGGATTACGTTAGAGCTGCTGGTATTTTTTTTAATAATAAATGGGGGAGTCTTTAATCAAATCATCTTTTTTTCCTGTGTGTGTCTTATTATTTAAAAAAAAAAATACCAAGATAGTAATGGGAGTGACTGAGAGACACATATCCATTACTAACCCAGGGGCTTGAGCCTAACTGGCATTCCAAGACTGATATTAACCCCATAAATCATTACCAGTGATGAGCGAATATACTCGTTACTCGAGATTTCCCGAGCATACATTTTTTTAGTGCTCGGAAATTTAGTTTTTATTGTCGCAACTGAATGATTTACATCTGTTAGCCAGCATAAGTACATGTGGGGATTCCCTAGCAACCAGGCAACCCCCACATGTACTTATGCTAGCTAACAGATGTAAATCATTCAGCTGCGGCAATAAAAAAATTCTGAGCACTAAAAAATACCCGGAGGACACCCGAGCGTGCTCGGGAAATCTCGAGTAACGAGTATATTGGCTCATCACTAATCATTACCCGATTGCCACAGCACCAGTGCAATCGGTAAGAGTCGAGGCTAAGGACCAGAATTAGTGCATATAATGAACGCGCCTTTTCTTGGGCGGCTGAGGGCTGGTTTTATTAGGCTGGGAAGGGGCAATATCCATAGACCTTCCCATGCTATTAATATCATCCCCCAGATGTCTGTTTTGCTTTAGCTGGTTATTAAAAATAGGGGGACCCCACATCATTTTTTTGTTGCCCACCCATTTTTACTAACCAGCAAAGGTAAAGCAGGCAGCTGGGGTCTTACACTAATAGTCTGGGAAGGTCCATGAATATTTGCCATTTCCCAGCAAGTTCTTATACCAGAACCATGTAGAAAAGCCGCAGAGACACCATCACGTGTTTCTCAACGCAAGCAATAAATAGCCAGGTCTTTCACCGGGAAGGAACAACCACGGGAAGGGCAGCATCCAAAAAGGAAAACCACCTGTGCCAAAACATGGTATCCATCCACAGACAGCTGTTTCGGGGTATTTGCCCCTCATCAGTGTGGAGTAGGAAACTGGCTATTAGGAGCAGTGCCTGGTAAAAGGACTATAAACATAAGGATGAATGACCTCAGGGAGATCAAAACATCCAACACCGCGGAGACACCATCACGTGTTTCTCAACGCAGTGATCCAGAACACTGCTCCTTTCACTAGTCCTTTTACTAGGCACTGCTCCTAATAGCCAGTTTCCTACTCTACACTGATGAGGGGCAAATACCCCGAAACAGCTGTCTGTGGATGGATACCATGTTTTGGCACAGGTGGTTTTCCTTTTTGGATGCTGCCCTTCCCGTGGTTGTTCCTTCCCAGTGAAAGACCTGGCTATTAATTGCTTGCGTTGAGAAACACGTGATGGTGTCTCCGCGGCTTTTCTACATGCATTTGCATATTTCCCATAAGGGATGGGGGCAGTGTTCTGGATCACTGCGTTGAGAAACATGTGATGGTGTCTCCGCGGTGTTGGATGTTTTGATCTCCCCGAGGTCATTCATCCTTATGTTTATACTTATACCAGAACCAAACTTTGAACTAAAGTTCGGCTGAACCTGAACTTCCATGGGTCCGCTCATCCCTATTAGTGAAAATCCACCAGTAAGAAAAAATCCTACTTGAAGAGGTACCTAAGGGTAACCAGGTAACAAACAATAAGAGGATCAGACTTTTAATGCGGCACTCACTTCAATCAATCTATTACCCCACACACACACACCTGCCAAAACACATGAATATTTGGCAGGTATTGTGCATGTGTCCTAATGAACAGAACATGTCCACGACCCCTACCAACTGTATATGTAACGTGGCCGGTGCGTGGGGCCATTTTGTTATCAGCACTGCTCACTTCTGGCGTGAAACAGCTGGTTAATCCCCTTAATGTTTTTAGTTAGAAAAATTTAAAAATCTTCTCATGGGCCATGATTATGATTGCTTTACATGGGAATCGGTTACTTTGATATGCCTGTAGACAAGCAGATATTTACACAAAAAAGAAGGAATACTAGTCACAATGTATACAATGTGTCATACCTAGAGGATGCTTGAGAGGGATGAGCAAGGTACAAGGGTTTTCTCTTTGCTGTCATACACCGCCCCTCTGAACTTGCACAAAATTTACACGGTGGAATGGTTACAGTTTTTTAAAAACTAGAGTGTCAGCAGATTTTTACTATTTAATCTGAAGACAGCAGGAGATAGGAGCTAAGACACTGATTTCAAGGATGTGCGATTTACTTGTATGTGTGCTCTTGTTTACTTACAATGAAGATCTTATCACTTGGACATTATCATTTTCCGGACTAGCTGCCTGGTGCTATTTCGTTCAACTCTGCCCCCTCCTCTGATTAGCAGCTCACTGCCAATAGACAAGGTACAGTACACAGACAGCTATGGTGCGGGCTGGGGGGCAGCTTTCTGAGCTTTACTACATGCTACATCGAAAAAGTCTGATTGTGTTACAACTGCTTCACTCAGTCAGTGATAATTCATTGTAATCAGAGTCTCTTTTCTTACGTTATGCTGCTTTCCGATAAGGTAGAAAAAAAGATTCCCTTTAATAAATGGCTGCCTTGATTTCTACTTAAAGGTAACCTGTCATGTCCCCAAATGCATAGATGCACTGCAGAGCAGGCTGTCAATCAAAGTGCCGGGGCAATGACTGGGACAATGCTGTGAGCAATGACAGTAGGCACTCCGAGCACGCTCTATGGCCGAGAGCCGGCTGTTCCCGGGAGGAATAAAGTTAATTTCCTTGAGGTGGCCACACTATTATTCTGCAGATTAACTCTATAGCTACAGTAGAACCATTTGTGGTCAAGACAGGTTCACTTTAAAGGGAACCTGTCACCCCAAAAATCCCGGGTGAGGTAAGCCCACCGGCATCAGGGGCTTATCCACAGGATTCTGTAATGCATTCTGTAATGCTGTAGATAAGCCCCCGATGTCAACTGAAAGAGGAGAAAAAGACGTTAGATTATACTCACCCAGGGGCGGTCCCGCTGCTGGTCCAGTCAAACGGGTGTCTCCGGTCCGCTGCGGCGCCTCCCATCTTCATTCCAAGACGTCCTCTTCTGATCTTCAGCCACGGCTCCGGTGCAGGCGTACTTTGTCTGCCCTGTTGAGGGCAGAACAAAGTACTGCAGTGCGCAGGCGCCGGGCCTCTGACCATTCCCAGCACCTGCGCACTGCAGTACTTTGCTCTGCCCTCAACAGGGCAGAGCAAAGTACGCCTGCGCAGGAGCCGTTGCTGAAGATCAGAAGAGGATGTCTTGTAATGAAGATGGGAGGCGTCGCAGCGGACCAGAGACGCCCATCTGACCTGACCAGCAGCGGGACCGCCCCTGGGGGAGTATAATATAACCTCTTTTTCTCCTCTTTCAGGTAACATCGGGGGCTTATTTACAGCATTACAGAATGCTGTAGATAAGCCCCTGATGCCGGTGGGCTTACCTCACCCGCGATTTTCGGGGTGACAGGTTCCCGTTAAATTGAGGGTTTATGGGGCCAAATGCATATGTTGTAGAAATGGTGAAATATCAATGTGTGGCTTTCTTTTATTTTGATATAAATGGCTTATTTAAACAAGTTTTTTTTTACTTTTTTGCTATTTATAAGAAGCTCACAGATTTCCCCTTTGACACTAATGTAGCCGCGTGTTAAATCTTATAAACAACGTCAGACTCTTGAGAAACGCTCGCTGCTCTTAACTTTCCATGGTTTGCAAATTTTGCAAATTGTATTCTTGTATTTGTTCCCAGGGTCCTGACTGTTCTTATTCTCTTTGCAGAACCGGCCGCAGAAAGAATATTTGCCCTATTGACCCCTTAATATTGCAATAGAAGCTAATCGTGTCCTGGTTTACTGGCCCAGTACCGAGAATAATAAATTGCTGCAGGGCTGAAAATCAGCAAAACTAGAGAATGAATGTAAGTCGTGGAATGACTCTAAGCATCGCACAAAAATGGCTCTGTATGATTAGAAAGATACCGAATAGTTTTGCATAAACTGTAGCTTTCAAATCATTTTTGTATCCAAAAATTAAATGTAAAAACTAAATAAAGATATATAAGAACACCATTTGGCCTTTTGCAGTCCAATATGAAAGCATAATGCAACCCTTTATATCTCTGTGATAGAAGTTGCTTTGGAATTTGAAATGGGCCCCTAAAATCAAACCTGTCAGCAGGATTTTGCTACGTAAACTACAGGCATTTTCAGGTTGATGCTGGTACAGTGATTAAAATGATACTTGGGGTGAAGAGATCTGTCTTGTGGTTCTTGTGTAATCAGTGTTAGAAGTTTTCAGATAATGAGATGTTTATGCTCCAGTTGGAACTGTATTCAGAGTCTTATCTTCCTGCTCTAAGCCAGTGAAACCTAGGAAAGACTTGTCCATAGGCTGCTCCAAAGCGCAAACATGTTCCTCATCATAGAGAAAGAGAGAGACAGCCAGCCAGAGAGAGGGAGAGACAGACTGTTTGTGCTTTGAGGCGGCCTGTGGGCCGGTCTTTCCTTGGTTTCCCTGGCTTAGAGTAGGAAGGTAAGACTTCTATCACTAATTACACAAGAACCACAAGACAGATTTCTTCACCCCAGATATCATTTTAATCAGTTTAACACTGCCAACCTGACAATACCTGTAGTTTACTTAGCAAAATCCTGCTGACAGGTTCGCTTTAAGAGGAACCAGCCAAAAATACAGAGAGCATGAATCATATACTGGCTGCACGATTGTATCTGGAGATCATAGATGGAGACAAGACTAGTTTCACCCCAGGACAGTTTTTCCCAGGGCTGCTGCTGGTGATTGAGATGTCTCTACTGATGTACACTCATGGGAGAGACGTGTCAATCACCTGCGGTGTAGCTGGGAAAAAACAGACAAGGGCGGAGCTGGACTAGTTTTGTTGCCAGTGCCAGGAGCGGGTGGTCATGTGACCTCAAGTATGAGATTTGCATACCTCTGGCTACAATCCAACTAGATGTGTCTGGCTTTGCTTAAATCATGGCATTGAGTGAGGCTACATACGTCTAGTTGGCATGTGACTGCATGTGTGCAAACCGCATTCATGTGACCATGCACTCTCCTGGATTCAATCCTGACAGAGCACCTACTGCACTCAGTGAAGATTCACAAGACAGGCATAACGTACAGTGACTGTAGACTTGGGTCCCAAGCCTGGACAACCCCTTAATTGGCATAGTTTGATTACGTGGTCAATATGCATATGTAGCTCCTGGTGTGGTAGTATTATTCTGGCACTATGTGGGGAACTATGTGGTTCCTGGTGTCCCGTTTATGCGGTATAATTGGTAATATCGATCTTGGTATACTGGACTTGTTAAAGGGAACCTGTCACCAGGTTTGGCCACTATAAGATGCGGCCATCACCTTTCAGGGCTTATATATAGCATTCTATAATGCTGTATATCTGCCCCCAACCTGACCTGAAAGAGAAGAAAAATAACTTTTATTATACTCTCCTGCATGGGCGGTCCGGTCCGAGGGGTGTTGCTCTTCTTGGTCCGGAGCCTCCCATCTTCTTGTTCATAAGCTGTGCATTTCCTGCATTTTCTTCACGCGTTTTTGACAGAAAAATATGCAGCATTTTACGTTACCAGTGCAGTAACGGATGACAGAGAGCTACGATACTAATACGAGGAGTATCGAGCCTCCAAATGGGAAAGTCCAGAGATCCACTCTCAATCAAGTTACATTTTATTTCTTCGTAATTTTTATTAGTTTTTTTTTCTTGTAGTGACTTTGAGATAAATGCACATTTATAACTGCTACAAAACGCCTTGAAATAGCCGATCAATGTTTCCAAAGCTTTAACCTAAAATGTTTTCAACTTAAAATAAGGTATTAAACAAGCCAGTAGCTACAAAGCACATTAGAAACTAATCCTCAACACAGATCCACTGATAGGGCATTGAGAAATATGACTTTGTAGTTTTATTAAAGTCGGATTGACAAGTTTCAAATTATCCATCTGAGAATCTACTTTTTTTTCCCGTACAAGTTTATAAGCTAAAAATACGCAAAAGTACGGAAGAAAATAAATGTAATTTCCACAAACCCTTGTTGTATTTTCAGAACGATAATGAGGTCGGGACAAGCAGGTTTGGTGGTGTGTGTTCTTAGTGTAATAAATTGGCATCGAGAAAGAAAAAAATATGGTCAGAAAATAGAAAGAGATAGACATAAAGTTGGAAAACATAGTAACATAGTTAGCGAAGCCGAAAAAAAACATTTGTCCATCCAGCTCAGCCTATAGATATAAACTATTTTTTTACTTGCATCCTTATTTATTAATCTTTTTTTTACTTTGACTTTTCACATATTTTGCATATTTCCACCAAATAGAAAAGAATGTTGCCTTCTATTGTGTGGTGGGTCGTTATAGTGGTAATGGCTGGACTGGTCCCTTCATGCATTCCACCACTAGGACCTCCACCTTTTAGAGAATGGTAGCCCTATATTTCTCATTGGGGCTTTAAAGGCGTTGTCCGCTACTTGGTCAGCTCCTCATTCCTCATGTTTGGCCCTGTTAAAATAAAAACACTTATACTCACCTCCCATGCTGGCGGCCTTCCAGCGGTGTCGGCACTTGCGCTCCCGAGACTGTCATATGGTTGTCACGTCTGACCTGTGCCCAAACAGTGCCGGCTTCACTGTCCTCCCTTTCAAACATATTGAACATCAACGGGAAGCCAGGGTAGCGTCTGATCTCCGACTTCCTCTTGATGTTTGATTTGTCTGAAGGAAGGGACAGTGATTGGGAGCGGTGCTGTAAGTACCGACATCGTTGGTTTGGCACTGGAACAGGAGATGAGTATAAGTGTTTTCATTTTAACGGGGCCAAACATTAGAAGGGGTTATCCAAGAAGTGGACAACCCCTTTCAGCCCTACTAACCCAGCTACAAGGGGGAGAAAAATGGACATGGGTCAGTAATATGTCATTATGATACAATTTCTAATCAGACAAATTTCAAATTTATGTGGTCGATTGGATTTTCTCCAAAAATTTGATTCACGGGGAAGATATTCTCAGAGAAGCGAATGTCTCATATTATGCTCTGTGGTTTCTTCTCTAGACTTCAGAGTATAATAAATGTAAGATATGAAAAATAAAAAAAATAATCCTTATGCTCACTTCACCGCTCACCTCTCACTGGCCCCTCCAGTTTTCACTGTCACCTGTCTGGTTCTTGTCACATCTTCAGATTGCCAACACGCACATTAAATTCCCTGGGTCTCTAAAACTGGGTCTGGACTTCAGGGTCTGATTAGGCCTGGGAGGGTTCTGTGCACGCCAAAGGTCAAAGCATCATAACATCATTGTGTGCTCCATGACCTAACATGCATGCACAGAATCCTTCTGGGCCTAATCAAATCCATATCCCCAGCACAGCATGAGAGACCTTGGCAAATTTAATGCAAGCGGCATCAATCTGAAAATGTGAGGTGGACCAGACAGTTGATCATGAGGAAAGGAAGGGCCAGAGAGGTGAGTGGTGAGGTGAGTATAAGTATTATTTTTATTTCTTACATCTTACATTTATTATACTCTGTGGGCTAGAAAAGAGATACCAAAACATAATAAAATTAAATTCTCTGAGAATAACTTCCCCATGAATCAAATTTCCCAGGAAAATGTGAGGAAATAGGCGAATTTGAATTTTGCTTGATTAGAAATTGCATCAGAATAACAAATTACTGACCCATCTCTATATTTCTATCATTTGTAGCTGGATCAGTAGGGCTCAAAGAAACAGTGAGTAATCTAGGACCTCCATTTTCAAAAAAGGTGGAGGTCCTCATCATGGAATACATACTATGCAAACATTCAGTATCTATGCTTCCTGTCTGCGCTCTCCAGGAAGAATCTGGTCTGCCTGAGGCTTCCAGTACCTCTGCTAGATATCTACTGTCTCTATGACATCTCCTGTCTGCCTGCTGCTTACAGTACCTCTGCCTGCTTTCCATCTGTAGTCTCCAGATGTCTACTGTCTGCATGTGGCTTTCAGCACCTCTGCTACCTGTCTGCTGTCTCCAGAATGTCTCCTATCTGCCTGCAGCTTCCAGTACCTCTGCTATCAGTCTGCAGTCTCCAGGACATCTCTTGTCTGCCTGAGGCTTCCAGTACCTCTACTATCTGCCTGCTGTCTCAATGACATCTTCTGTCTGCCTGCAGCTTCCAGCACCTGCTACCTGTCTGTTGTCTTTGGGACATCTTCTGTCTGTCTGCGGTCTTCCATATAACTTTTACCTGTCTTCCGTGTGTCTCAACTGCCTGCTACACCATTGCCCTTGGCCTATTTGCCCAACCAGACCTTGGCTTTGTGTAACCACCTCACCTAGGGAGCCTAACACTTTAACAGTCAGAACCCAACCTGAATATTTCTACAGGAGAGTGTTTTTACCATGGTCACTGTGCAAGGAGAGGAATGAGAAGTTGATCATCAAATGTCGGTAGTGGATCTTGTATCAACTGCCTCTTATTTTTTAACAGCGGTTTTACCCTTATAATTCTATGACAATGATGAGACTTCAAAAAGTGATCTCTCCCGAATAGTAAAAGGTTTAAGAAACCTTTTTTTTTTAAAGTCACCTTGAAATAAAGCATTCATGACAAAACTTGATTTTTTTACTATTTCTTGTGTCTTTATGGAAAAATAAACTATAAACTTGTAATAAGGGTCTTATTTTATGCTAACTGGGTTAAAGCAAGTTCAAATACAGCATAGGGAAATCAGCGCTGGTGGAAAGCAAGAAGCAATGTGGAAAATGAGTGCATGAAGCTTATGTTGCTAGTTTTGAACATAACAGCTCATCAGACCTGGCATGTTTGTTATAAAATGATAGCAAGAACTCCGATAAGCCCATTAGCTTAGAACTTGCTGTTATTAAAATACAATCTTGAGTTGCCTTTTTATTGCTGTCCCAGGAAAATGGAGACTTGTGAAGTCAGGCGTCGTGCTGTTTAACTAGTATTGCCGGCCTCGGTTTAGCATAAACATTTCATTTAGGCATATAAAATTAGCATAACTGTAAATGCCCTGGGCCCATCACTGGTACTGTAATTCTACTGCCAATAAAACCCGTCTTCTTATTATAGGCTGATTTGGAAACTGCATTGTTGGCAACCAACGCTAATGATTTCGTTTTTATGTAGAATCAATAAGACAGTAATTGAGACAGTCAAAAAAGGTAATTTATTAAGAAAAGAAGGAGTAAAGTAACGTATAAGATAAAAATAAGTGTTCCTAAGGGTATATCGAAAATTAATGATCATTAGAGGTAAGCGCATAGATTCTAATCATTTCTAAACTTCCAAAATTTCATGGATTCAGGAGGATCTAAATTGTGGGTCATCCGATTCATTTGTCCAGATGCCATTTAACTGGATTCTGAGAGCCGGGAAGAAGTCAAAAAAGTAATGAACTCTTACTCTAAACTCACTTCAACCATCCTCTTACCATATGTCCAGGACAGACTGTGGTCAGTTTGTGGTGTACGGAGGATGCAATGGTCTGGTTTCTAGGTCAAATAGCTATCAATGGTCCAAAAGGGAATGTTATCAAGCACCAAAAAAAGTAGTTACAACATAGCTTTTAATCATATTATTAGTATTATAATTTACAGGCCGTTGACTCGATTTCGAGCAATGGCGAATTGATGGATGAACAATATGTAGGAAGATAAATCTTGTGCAAGTCTCGATAGGTCCTCAGGGTCTTCTCTGCCGTTATTTTGGTGGTATCAAGCCATTGGGATACTCACCTTTCTCTTCCCAATGTTTTTTTTATGCTTTCATTTATGATGTCCTTCCCCAGTGATTTTCTCTTCGTATTATGTGTTCACAGTAGACAAAGTCATAGCTTGGGGATCCTTACTTCGAGGGACATATTTGGTTTGATTTGTTCCATAAAAGATTTGTTCATTCTTCTTGCCATCCATGGTATTGAAACATCTTTCTCCAGCACCACATTTGGATGGTGTCAACTCTTTTTACGTCTTGTTTCTTTATCGTCCAGGGTTTGCATCTGTATGTTAACCCTGAAAGAAACAATCTATGAACCGTGTCTTTGTCAGCAGTGAAAGAATCCTCAATTGGAAGACCTTGCCTAGTGACTTCATTGTTGATTTGCCCATAGCTATTCTCCTATTGACTTGCGCTGTCGTCAATGCATCTTGAGTTATCATCGATCCGAGTAGGTTGAAGTCCTTTACAACTTTTAGTTTACCGCCGTCCATCTCAAATGTGTCTCTGTCCTAACTGGCAGTAGTCAATATATTTGTTTTCTTTATATTGAGCAGCAGTTCCATGTGCGAGCTTAAATATTGGGAGCTATATGCGAAAAGGAGTGAACAGCTGACCGCACCACCACTACCACGACCAAGGCTCCCAGAATCCACAGTTGCTAGCCAGCCGGCGGACCTGCGGTGCTCCAGCCGGAACAACGAGTATAAGCGAAACAGCAGCAAGACGAAGGAACTTGGCGGCACTCACCGGTCTTCAAACAGGTATCTTTATTGCTTCACGGCATGGGGGTACAAACAAGAAAAGAGCAGCAGGCGAACGACGGCCGTTTCGTGCCCTCCCGGCGCTTCAACGGGTTCTCTTAATCGTACGCTATGTTTAAGGTTTTTTCCACCCGAAACGCGTAAACAATGGATTTTCTGGTTTAATATGTGTACATCCTCCCAATATTTAACTTGGCGGCACTCACCGGTCTTCAAACAGGTATCTTTATTGCTTCACGGCATGGGGGTACAAACAAGAAAAGAGCAGCAGGCGAACGACGGCCGTTTAGCGCCCTCCCGGCGCTTCAACTGGTTCTACCAGAAACACTAAATAATTATGGTTTTTCTTTTTTAATATGGGCACATTCTCCCAATTTTTTATATCCTACATGATTAAAAGTACTTTACTTTGTGCTGGAGAACATTCCTTTTGGAACATTAAGAGGAACCAGATAACCTAAGGGTTGATCTGTCTCAAAGTAAGCAATTTCTTGAACCCAAGCTATGCCTATGGGCCCAAAGTTAACCAAACTATTGTAACTAGAGGAACTCAATAGCATGTCCACATTTACTTAAAAAAAAAAGCAGTAGAACACTCCGGTCACTGAAGTCAATGATGAACCTTGTCGTAAACTGTAACCTTAACCCAGTTGTAGGAGGAGCTAGAGTAGTAGCCATATTGGTTGTCACTGAATAGTTTTAAAAGCTTAAAGGTGATGTCCATTTGCAATTAAAACTGGCACTCAGATAATGCCAGAGTATGCCTAAAGTATCAAAATAAGTAGTACTTACTGAAGAATCTACAGCTCCCATGCGGTTCCATCCTGCCTCTCCGCTGGTGCCCATCAACTTATGTTTACAGATTTGAAGTGGTGAAGTCACATATGCGACACTTGACCACTGCAGCCAATAATAAGTCTCAGTTGTTTTGTGTTGTTACCCTCTCCATCACTGCTAAAGCCAGTGATTGGCTGCAGCAGTCACATATTGTAGATGGGCATCTCTGCTACAAACCTGTAAAGAAACAACAGTGAGGAGCTGCATGAAGGCCGGAGCTTCCACAGGTTAGTTCTGCTTATGTTGTTCTTTTCAAGCCTAGTCTCTTCGTAATCAGTTTCTGTAGAAAATGAGCGCATAATGCTAGTCTGAAAAGTAGAAAATATCTATTATCCAAGCACACACATGGTACTGGGCGCGGGATGTAGACGCAGCTGGAGGAGACAAGAGATTTGGACAATAATTACAGAGGGGTCAAGGTTAATCTAGCAATCAATCCATTATACTTACTGGGGGGGAAGCATTATTCCACTGTAAACTATCTTTTCCTGGAATTTTGACTTGTATGTGGCCCTTTAGGCCGGGGGTTGATGGCCCCTGTTTCCCCTCACTACACATCTGAGGAGCTGTAATAGAAAGGTGCTCCAGCTTGTTCCTTGGCGCAATGTGTTTGAAATTGATGGAATTAAATCCATTTAATAACCCTTTTCCTTAAAATCTGTGAAAAGGGGAAAAAAGTTTCTGTAGTTGCCTATACAGTAACCTGAATATAGGTTGTCATACTTTTTTTTATAGTACAAAACAGAGCCGTACTTGAGCGTTTAGTTCAGCTTTCTGCACACCGCATTTTCAGACTAAGATGTCATATCTATCTCTCAATGTTAAAATTAACCTACCCATAAAATTATAGACTGTTCATATCTTTGTCAGTGGGCAAACTTACAAAATCAGCAAGGGATCAAATACTTATTTCATTGTATATTTAAAGATTAGCTCTATTTCTGGTCATTATATTACTGGTGTCCTGAATTTTTCACCAGTTTCTCCCACAAGCTCAATCTTTAATTTTCAGCTGCCTCTGAGCTAGTGGGAGAAGACTAGCTCTTATGATAACTCAATGTAGCAGACACAACAGGAGGATTTCTCCTCTACTGTCTCTATACATCACATGTTCAGAAACAGGAGTGGCATAGAGGACATTATACAGCAGAACTGAGCAGGGTAAATGTGAATCCAGCACTGATGTAAGATAAAACACTAATTATAAATCAACATTTCTTTCACCTCTCTCACTCTGCTCTGATCACCAATAAATTGAATTTGCTTTTTTTCCTTGACCAAATAACATTTTGATGATTTTCCACATTGAATGATGAGTTCATAAAAGTGCGGAAAAGTGATTCAGAAGTGGAGAAAGAATCATACTCCTCCAATGAGACATATTACAAAGTTTCTTGAATGCACAAAGTTTGCAGAAATGAGTAACCGTTTAAATACCCAGTTTATTAATTATTTTTTTATTTTCTGAATCAAAAATATCCCGTCATTTTATAGATAATATCTAAACAGTCTTCACAAAAAACCCATTCAAATAACCAGGGCGCAAAAAACTGACAAATATCAATAGCCACAAAATAGAATACAGTATAGCGTGCCAAATAAAAAGGTACAACCTTTATTAAATTAAGCTAAGCAAAGTTTATACATTAGTAATACAAAGTTAATCCATATCACAGCTCAGGTCACTACTAGTGTTGAGCATTCCGATACCGCAAGTATCGGGTATCGGCCGATACTTGCGGTATCGGAATTCCGATACCGAGATCCGATATTTTTGTGATATCGGGTATCGGTATCGGAAGTGTAAAATAAAGAATTAAAATAAAAAATATTGTTATATTCACCTCTCCGGCGGCCCCTGGACATCAGCGGGAGGATCCGGCGTCCGGCACGGCTTCTTTCTTCAAAATGCGCGCCTTCAGGACCTGTGGAATGACGTCCCGGCTTCTGATTGGTCGCGTGCCGCCCATGTGACCGCCACGCGACCAATCAGAAGCCGCGACGTCATTCCTCAGCTAAAGTCCTAGAATGAGCGCCTTCTAGGACCTGAGGAATGACGTCGCGGCTTCTGATTGGTCGCGTGGCGGTCACATGGGCGGCACGCGACCAATCAGAAGCCGGGACGTCATTCCACAGGTCCTGAAGGCGCGCATTTTGAAGAAAGAAGCCGTGCCGGACGCCGGATCCTCCCGCTGATGTCCAGGGGCCGCCGGAGAGGTGAATATAACAATATTTTTTATTTTAATTCTTTATTTTACACTTTAATATGGATCCCAGGGCCTGAAGGAGAGTTTCCTCTCCTTCAGACCCTGGGATCCATGAGGATACATTCCGATACTTGATGTCCCATTGACTTGTATTGGTATCGGATATCGGTATCGGCGATATCCGATATTTTTCGGGTATCGGCCGATACTATCCGATACCGATACTTTCAAGTATCGGACGGTATCGCTCAACACTAGTCACTACTACTAAACCATCATGGGGAGAAATACCAACATTACCCCGACATACAAGTGCATGATTCAAATCTATTCCGTGATCTCATAGAATATCCTGTCTCCGGTATCAACTGTGTCCTCATGAGACCATAATTAAGTATACTACTGGATAGCACTTACATTAGGGGTGGTCTATTGTATGTGGTCTTCCCCAAGCACCCCGACGGGCGTTTCGTCCCTTAGTCGAACTTTGTTTAGCTTAATTTAATAAAGGTTGTATTTTTATAATTGGCACGCTATACTGGATTCTCTTTTGTGGCTATTAATATCTAAATAGTTTAGTATTCAGGACACTTGGGGGTTGTTATTAAAGGGTTGACCTATGAAGACAAACCTCTCTTAGGGCGTATGTACATCACAGAGGAGCATTTATCAAGAAGGTCAACTCTCATTTTCGTAGCTCCAGCCTATCCAACTTTTACATAGTTGAGCCTGCATTCAAAAGAATGCTACATAATACATCAGGTGATCAGCAGATATCAAGTTCCTCTTCTTTTTAACAAGGAGTCACCATTATGAGACAATTCCCCCAAGGCGAAGCCTTTGCCTGTATTGTATCTGAAACAACAGAAGTCGTAAAACCGGCCGAAAACGAGAAACTCTGCCGCTATGTGAATTTAGCCTTCTATCATACATCATCTCACCTCAGATAGCCTCTGACACCATTGAGCATAGATAAAAATAATAATGCTCTAGAAATGTAGTTTATCTTCCCTTAATAAAATAATATTTAAAAAAAAATCACTTTACAGTTTGAAATTAACAAAATGTATCGCACCTTAACACGCATGAACTTTGGTTCGGTGATTAAGACTCAGGTTCATCAATTTAAAAAAAACGATTATGTAAATTGAACATTTATGCTCATAAAAAGTAGTAAACATGTTTTACTAATCAGCTTGTAAAAGGTTAGTGGTTCTTAAGAAAATAAAAGTTAATTTTGTTAAAAACACCTTTCGGGTTTGGTTTAGAACCAATTACACAGAGTTAGTTGAGACATTCATTATTTCATTGATCTTACGAGGAAAAAGCAAAATCTGCAGAGACTATTATATTCATCTCATTAACCTTTCCAATACGGTAGAGTAGGAGGCTTTTGGCTTTTCGGGTATTGACCATGGGCAAAAGTATAAACAATAGCAAATGAGAAATACATTTTAGATAAATTGGCCTAAAACAAATCTTTTACAAATTTCCTACGAGAATATGTTTACCTATCGGCAACTCCACCTTGGGACTTCTTCGCACATTTGTAAAAGCTGAGAGCTGCATCCGCATAGACTGTTGTAAATTTGTTTTTTTACTAGGCTTTATTGCTTGTCTATGGAAAGGCTTGTTATAGTTTGCTTTCCCAGCATCAAACGAGCATAAACATCGACAGTTGACTTACACTAATTAGGATTTTGCTTGCATTCCGTAAAGCCGTTGACCAGTGCAATAACGAAGATGTCAGTGCAACTGGGTCCCGACTTCACTAATGTAAGACGATGGCCAACTGACCATGTTTTTATCATCCAACACTCCATTGTCCATATTCATTAGGCTTCTGGTTACACTATTTTAGTTCATAATTTGGTAAACTGTTGTGAATTCTGTGGTCAAGCTCCCTCCTGTGGTCATGAGTGGTACTTCGGCTGGTTCTGTTTATGAGCTTCCTCTGGTGGATGTGAGTGGGGCTGCGGCTTCTGAGTTTCCTTCCTCAGGTGTCGAGGTTAAGTCGTTAGGTGCTGCTCTATTTAACTCCACCTAGTTCTTTGTTCCTGGCCTCCAGTCAATGTTCCAGTATTGGTCTTGCTATCTCCTGGATCGTTCTTATGGCCTGTCTGCCCTGCATAAGCTAAGTTTTGCTTGTGTTACTTTTTGTTTGCTATATTTTCTGTCCAGCTTGCTATATTGGTTTTTCTTGCTTGCTGGAAGCTCTGAGACGCAGAGGGAGCACCTCCGTACCGTTAGTCGGTGCGGAGGGTCTTTTTGCCCCCTCTGCGTGGTTGTTTATAGGTTTTTGTGCTGACCGCAAAGCTATCTTTCCTATCCTCGGTCTATTCAGTAAGTCGGGCCTCACTTTGCTAAAATCTATTTCATCTCTGTGTTTGTATTTTCATCTTACTCACAGTCATTATATGTGGGGGGCTGCCTTTTCCTTTGGGGAATTTCTCTGAGGCAAGGTAGGCTTATTTTTCAATCTTCAGGGCTAGCTAGTTTCTCAGGCTGTGCCGAGGCGCCTAGGTTTTGGTCAGGAGCGCTCCACGGCTACCTTTAGTGTGGTATGATAGGATTAGGGATTGCGGTCAGCAGAGTTCCCACGTCTCAGAGCTCGTCCTATGTTTGTAACTATCAGGTCACTTTGTGTGCTCTTAACCACTAGGTCCATTGTGGTTCTGAATCACCTGTTCATAACAGTACTGGAGGCCCAAAGTACTAATGCTTCTCAATAGAGGGAAAAGAGAAATTCTGAGACCATTTTTTTTTCTCTGTACTGTGTTTTGTCTTTCTTTTCCCCTAGACATTTGGGTGGTTCAGGACACAGGTGTAGTGATGGACATTAAAGGTCTGTCTTCTTGTATGGATCATCTTACTGCAAGAGTACAAAATATTCAAGACTTTGTGGCTCAGAATTCTATGTTAGAACCAAGAATTCCTATTCCTGATTTGTTTTCTGGAGATAGAGCTAAGTTTCTGAGTTTTATGAATAATTGTAAACTATTTCTGGCTTTGAAACCCCGCTCCTCTGGTGACCCAGTTCAACAAGTTAAGATCATTATTTCTTTATTACGTGGCGACCCTCAAGACTGGGCATTTTCCCTTGCGCCAGGAGATCCTGCATTATGTAATATTGATGCGTTTTTTCTGGCGCTCGGATTGCTGTATGATGAACCTAATTCAGTGGATCAGGCAGAGAAAAATTTGCTGGCTCTGTGTCAGGGTCAGGATAAGGTAGAGATATTGTGACGCCCAGGAGACCGGGATACCCAGCACCGGACCAATGGAGTCTGTCTCTTGAGGGGGATGTCACAGGTGGCTTGACCCGCTGCTGTGGCCTCAGGCAATGCACAGTGTAAGGGGTATCGTGAGGGGACAGGCACTTACTTGATCAGCAGCAGGTTCTCCCAGCGGTGACGATCCCGATCCTGGATAGATGGCTATTGTCCAAATGAAAGACTGAGGCACTGAAACGTTTAACCAGTTTACTTCAACATAAAAGGATTTACAACCAGTCCTGTCACCGGAGTCTGTATGGGAACTCTGAGTTACTTTGACCCTGCCGGGGTCTTCGCCTCTTATTGTGCGCAATTTCTGTGTGGCCCTGCTGCTGTATGTGAACTGGCTGCCGGCCCAATCTGTCCCCTCCGGGTCCTGGTTCGACGGGCAACCCGAGTCCTTTTATCGGCTTACCCCCTCCAGGAGTACCGCTGAACTCTGTGTCTGTTGCTGCGTCCGGCCCTAGTGAAGCTGATATCACCTCACGTTTTTCCGGTTGCTGTATTATATATAATAAATACAGCCACGGATCCGGTATCCGTGTTTGCGCCAGTTCTGGGTAGTGATTAATGCTACCCGGTTCTCACAATGTCCCTTTTCTCTATCCCTCTTCTCCTCAGGCCAGTGATTTAGGCCTGGTAACAGTCACAGGGCTGTTAGAAATTCAGCTGTATGACCTCTCACTTTCAGCTCCTTAGCCCAACTGCCATTTCTTCTCTCAGACCAGAATGGATCAAGGGAAGTCTCTGGAGCTCCCCCTTCTGGCCGGAGGTGGTAGTGCAGTTTTGCTATCTTAGTATTTGTATTTATTGTCAGTAACTATTTTTGTGGCAAATACCCCTAGGGGTGCCACATTCCCCCTTAGTTAAGAACAGTACTCCGGGACTGTGGGACGATAACATTTTGAAATAACAATTAATATGTACAGAGTCTTAAAAATGAAAAGTTCCAAAACCACTCAAGGAAACAAAAATAGAGTTCTGTAAAAAGTCACTTCAAATAGCGTCCATTAATACAGTCCTATCCTTGAAGGTACTAGGAAAGGCACTGCACTTTGTGTCCAGGAATTTAGTTCCATTTTTCCAACGGAGTTGTCAATGTAAAGTTTAAGGAAAGTTCAAAAAGAGCAAAAAGCAAAGTTCAAAAAGCAGTCTTTCCAGAGCTTTGATTTAGTGCCTCCGGGCTGATAACAAGTTCAAGAATATGCAAGAAGTTCATACAGACAAGTCTCTGTAGGCACTGGGCTTAAACGTTGCAGACTGATAACGATGACTATACTACATTTTCTGTTTAACTATATACGGCATAACATATATACAATTCACATTATGAGCTTTATAGTTGGTAATCTGCATACCTGGCCGGTAATTGACCCTGGGTACTACGCTGTGATCTACGTAATAGCGGTGTCTCTTCATGTGGTGTACTACTGTCTACTGCGGATGTAGTATCTGCCCGCTCTGCTAAAGATAATTCCACGACTATGGAGTTGGCAAGTCCATCGTGAATGGGATTACTCTGACCAGGAATATGTTCTTCCTGGCCTGGAACCTCCTGTAGTACGGGGTCAGCCTCTTCCTGTCTTGGGACTTCTGGTATTGGGTTCGGTGTTGGATAAAAGGCCACCATGGGAACCACTACTGCACCATGGTATGTTAGTAGGGTTTTGGGAAAGTCTCCTATACAGGTGTGATACACTTCCTCTTCTTTTTCCTTTACTGGTTGAACCTGTATGGGTTGAATAACTTCTGGTTCTGGCTGGACAACTTCTGGCTCTTTCAATGCTTCCGGACATAATTTAAGATTGTCTCTTGACACTAGTACAGATGTTAAGCCTCCGTTTTTGCTAATGAGACACATTTTAGGATTGTCCGTTCTTGTTGGTAAAACTGTGTAGGGTACGGCTTCCCACTGATTGTCCAGTTTATTGGTTCGACGATTTCTCTTGAGCACTTGGTCACCCGGTCTTAATGGGGTCACTAGAGCATTCTGGTTGAAAGTTCGCTCTTGTCTTTCTCTAGTTTGCTGAAGGCTTCTTTCCACACTCTCTTGCACTTGGCGATACTGCTTTTGCCATATGATATCCCAATTGGAGTCTTGAACTTCTGCGTCTGGTTTCAGAATTCCCATTTCTAGATCGATTGGTAATTGGCCGGGTCTTGCACGCATAAGATAAGCTGGGGTGCAGTTGGTGGAGCTCACCGGGACATGATTATACAGATCCACCAAGTCAGGCAATTTCTCTGGCCATTGATTCCTTTCTGTCTCAGGTAAAGTCTTTAGTAGGTCTATTACAATATGGTTCATCTTCTTGCATAAGCCGTTTGTTTGTGGATGATAGGCCGTCGTCCGGATCTTTTTGCAACCATACATATTACAGAATTCTCTAAAGATCTCTGATTCAAAGGCTGTACCTTGGTCGGTGAGAACCTGTTCCGGATATCCATGGGGTCTACAAAAGTACGTTTGGAACGCTTTGGCTGCTGTTTTTGCTGTCAGATCTTTTACGGGTACTACTACCAAGAAGCGTGAATAATGGTCCACGATGGTCAAGGCATAGACATAGCCGGACCGGCTTGGTATTAACTTCACGTGGTCTATGGCTACAAGTTCAAGTGGTTGTTTGGTGATTATGGGCTGCAGTGGTGCTCTTTGGTTCTTTTGATCGTTTCTTCTGAGGTTGCACGGGCCACAATTTCTGCACCACTGTTCGATTGATTTTCTCATCCCGACCCAATAAAATCTTTCTTTGAGAAGTACTTCTAACTTTTTCCAACCGAAGTGACCAGCACCATTATGGTAAGCTTCGAGGACCATCTTCACATCTTGTTTAGGCACGATAATCTGCCAAACCAATTCATGTGTTTTCGGATTGGTGTACCTTCTACAGAGCTTCCCTTGATACAGGAACATTTTGCCTCTCTCTTTCCAGAGTTGATGCGTCTCTTCTGGGGCATCCTCATCGGGATATGCACTTTGCTCAGTTAACAGTTCCTTCACCAACTTCACAGCCGGATTGCTGTCTTGGGTGTCAGCCCATCTATGGTGTGCTAACGGATTAAAATTCACCTCTTGTTGTTTCTGATAGGTACTTGACTGATGATGTTTTGCCTTGGGATGATGGAAGGCTGGTAGTTCAATTTCTTCAAGCTCCCCCGTTTCTTCTTCTACATCTCTCAAGTGTGGCATCCGGGATAGGGCATCGGCATTTCCATTCTTGCGACCTGCTCGATACTTGATTATGAAGTTGTAATTAGATAACCGGGCTATCCATCGCTGTTCTAACGCACCTAATTTGGCTGTGTCCAGGTGGGTCAACGGATTGTTGTCAGTATAGACAATAAATTCTGCAGCGGCCAGATAGTGTTTGAAACGTTCCGTCACAGCCCAAACTACTGCCAGTAGTTCCAATTTGAAGGAGCTATAATTTTCTGGATTTCTTTCAGTAGGCCGGAGCTTTCTACTTGCAAAGGCGATGACTTTCTCCCGACCTTCTTGCTTTTGTGACAGCACCGCTCCTAGTCCCACATTACTGGCATCGGTGTAGAGGATGAAAGGTTGATGGTAATCTGGGTATGCCAGAACCTCTTCTCCGGTTAGTGCCTTCTTTAGTTGTTCAAAGGAGTCTTCCCTTTCGTCGTTCCATTGGAAAGGAGGGTTTCGGTTTGAAGGTTTCTTCGTCTGCCCTACCAAGGCGTCTTGCAAGGGTGCTGCCAACTTGGTAAATCCTTTTATAAATCTGCGATAGTAACCCACCAATCCCAGGAATTGCCTCACTTCTTTTGCGCTGGTAGGTCTCGGCCAATCCCTTATGGCGGTTATTTTCTCGGGATCCGGTGCTACTCCCTCCGAACTCACGATGTGTCCCAGGTACTGTACCTTTGGCTTGAGAAGGTGACATTTGGATGGCTTGACTTTCATGCCATACCTGGATAAGGCTTCGAACACTTCTGCCAGGTCTTTTAAGTGTTGTTCGTAAGTCTTTGAGTAGACGATCACATCATCTAGGTACAGGAGGACGGTCTCGAAGTTCTTGTGTCCGAGGCAGCATTCCATCAGCCGCTGGAAGGTACCGGATGCATTGCAGAGTCCGAACGGCATGCGATTAAATTCACTTAGACCCATTGGTGTGGTGAATGCCGTCTTTTCCTTATCTCTCTCAGCCACAGGGACTTGCCAATACCCGCTTGTTAAGTCTAAGGTGGAAAAATAATTAGCAGATTTCAAAGCAGTCAAGGACTCTTCTATCCTAGGCAAGGGGTAGGCGTCTTTATGGGTGATGTTATTAATCCGCCGGTAGTCTACGCACATTCTCATGGTTCCGTCCTTTTTTTTGACAAGCACTAGAGGGGCCGCCCAGGGGCTACAGCTGTCTCTTATTACCCCGGCCTGTTTCATCTCCCTCAGCATATCTTTTGCACATTGATAGTGAGCGGGCGGTATGGGTCTATATCTTTCTTTTATTGGGGGATGGTCACCGGTGGGGATTGTGTGTTCTACCCCTTCTATCCGTCCGAAGTCCAATGGGTGTTTACTGAAGACTTGTTCATATTCCATCACTAGCCTATACACCCCTTGTTTTTGACTGGTAGGTGTTGAATTTATGCCCACGTGTAGCTGTTGGCACCAATCCTCCATTTCTCCATCTGAGCCATTGCCTTCCACCTGACAGGTTGGTTCTAAGGGCTCAATGGTTGTGATGGCATTGATGTCAACAGTATATAGCTTTGCCATTGTAGCATACCTTGGCAAAGTGACCTCTTCCTCTCCACAGTTCAAAAGTCGTACCGGCACTCGTCCCCGGTGTACCTCGACTATCCCTCGTGCTGTGAGTATAGTGAGCCTGCTGTCGGTGTACACTGGTTCTATTAAGGCTTGATAATCTCGTCCCTTAGTACCAATGGCTGCTCTACACCATACCAGCATTTCTGTTTTTGGTGGGATTACAATAGATGTCGGATCACTTACCCTCACACTGCCGATTTCTCCACCTGCAACTTCTACCTGTTGCCTTAACATCAATACTTTTATTTCCCTCCGGAGAACTCTCTGCTGGCAGGATTGGGCAGTTTCAGCAATTTGCTGTAAGACAGAAATGACTTCGGAAAAGCAGTTCTCTAACACATTAATTCCTATCAATACAGTTGGCTCACAGTTCCGCCGGTCAACATCAACAACAATTATACCCTGTTTCTTCAATTCTACTTTACCAATCTTTATGGTCATCTCCCTGAATCCTAGTTTTGGTACCAACTTACCATTACTGGCCCATATATCTAGTTCAACATCAGAGGGCCCTTTATCAATATCTGCATCAGCCCAGTACCTCTTATAAAGGATATATGGTATAGATGAAATCTGGGAACCTGTGTCCAGCAAAGCGTTGAGGGGCATTCCGTCCAGCACGATAGGGATAATGGGTCGTCCTCCGATGTACCTGTCGTGCCAGGGTGTTGGGCCTTGAAAGTTCATTCCTGCGAAGCGGCCCGCATTCCCAGGGGATTCCCGTTTAAATCACAATCTCGTGCAAAGTGGCCTGGCTGCTGGCAACGGCGGCAAATGGGCTGTCCATCCGGTTGGTAGCGGTCGTGGGGTCGTCCTCTCCATGTCGGTATCTCCGGGGTCTCATCCATGGAACACCTTCTCTACGGTTTGACAACTCCATCTTGTGTCCTCTCATCTCCTGCATGGTTTTAGCCATTGAAGCAACAACATCAGTTAAAGAGTCAAGCTTTTGTTGAAGAGCCTCATTAGTACTGGGCCCCAGGGGCTTAGCAATGGCCCCGGACATAGCTGATGTCACTGGTACTCCATGTTGTTGAGGAGCCTCTGCCATGAGTTGCGCAGGCTCCTGATCCCGAGGTGCCTCTGCCAGCTGGAGACGTATAACGCTCTCCTTTAATTGGGCAAATGTCAATTCAGGGTTCTTAAAAACAAGCATGCTCACATGCCTCCGGTGAGAAGGGGTGTAGAGTCCCTCAATAAATTGATCTCTTAGCAGTTTATCCGCTCCGGTGTTAAAAATGGGTTCAGTCAGTGTAAGTGATTTAAGGGCTTCCTGCAGGTTTAAGGCAAAGTCTCTCACGCCCTCATTAGCTTTTTGTTTGCAATTAAAGAATCGTACTTTAGCTTTGCTGCTGGCAGTGGTTTCAAATGTAGCTTTTAATCCAGCAAATATGTGTTCAACAGTGCCTTTTAGATCAGCTGCCCATGCTGTGACTTCTCGCTTAGCATGGCCACTTAACTGCATCATCAGGAGACTAACACGCTGAACTTCACCCACAGGGAACATGTCAAAATGGGCCAGCATCTTTTCTCTGAAATCGTCAAGGGTATTAGGCTCACCTTCATACATTGGAAGCCATGGGCCACCCGGGGTATATGGCATCAGCACCGGCATGATGGGCGCTACTCCTTGCACCGCTGCGCTACCGGACTCTCTATCGACACTCTGTCTTTCAGCTGCATTAGCGTTGCCGGGTGCTGCGGCGTCTCCGTGCTGCGACATACTGTGCCCCCTTAGTTAATCCGGACCCTTCCGGTCCTCCGCTTCCGTCGGGATAGTGTAGATTCGTTCCGCTGTGCAGCAGGATCGATTTTCCCCTTGCTCTGATGTCAGAACGCTCAGCTTGGTGCCGCCCACAATGACACCCACCCACCGCGCTCTGTAATGGCGGATTCTGAAGTTTTTCAGTTAGACTGGGGCTCAGGTGATGGCGTAGCTCAATTAACAGTCTCGTGCCTAACGGTTATGAGGTGATTACCTCAGGGGATGGCGGCCATCTTTACTCCATTATAACCAATGGGGAAAAGTCACTTTCAATAGTTTTCAATGAGGAATGGATTTTTCTTTAATAAAGTCAATTTTCAAGATTTTTCATCCAAGTTTTCACAGTTTTGGGCTCCAATCACGGCACACAATACCCGGTATATGGGCTGGCTAGATCCTGTTCGTGACGCCAATTGTGACGCCCAGGAGACCGGGATACCCAGCACCGGACCAATAGGGTCTGTCTCTTGAGGGGGATGTCACAGGTGGCTTGACCCGGTGCTGTGGCCTCAGGCAATGCACAGTGTAAGGGGTATCGTGAGGGGACAGGCACTTACTTGATCAGCAGCAGGTTCTCCCAGCTGCGATGATCCCGATCCTGGATAGATGGCTATTGTCCAAATGAAAGACTGAGGCACTGAAACGTTTAACCAGTTTACTTCAACATAAAAGGATTTACAACCAGTCCTGTCACCGGAGTCTGTATGGGAACTCTGAGTTACTTTGACCCTGCCGGGGTCTTCGCCTCTTATTGTGCGCAATTTCTGTGTGGCCCTGCTGCTGTATGTGAACTGGCTGCCGGCCCAATCTGTCCCCTCCGGGTCCTGGTTCGACGGGCAACCCGAGTCCTTTTATCAGCTTACCCCCTCCGGGAGTACCGCTGAACTCTGTGTCTGTTGCTGCGTCCGGCCCTAGTGAAGCTGATATCACCTCACGTTTTTCCGGTTGCTGTATTATATATAATGAATACAGCCACGGATCCGGTATCCGTCTTTGCGCCTGTTCTGGGTAGTGATTAATGCTACCCGGTTCTCACAATGACCCTTTTCTCTATCCCTCTTCTCCTCAGGCCAGTGATTTAGGCCTGGTAACAGTCACAGGGCTGTTAGAAATTCAGCTGTATGACCTCTCACTTTCAGCTCCTTAGCCCAACTGCCATTTCTTCTCTCAGACCAGAATGGATCAAGGGAAGTCTCTGGAGCTCCCCCTTCTGGCCGGAGGTGGTAGTGCAGTTTTGCTATCTTAGTATTTGTATTTATTGTCAGTAACTATTTTTGTGGCAAATACCCCTAGGGGTGCCACATTATATTGTCAGAAGTTTCGGAATTGGTCTGTGCTCACTCAATGGAATGAATGTGCGCTGGCAGCAATTTTCAGAAAAGGTCACTCTGAAGCCCTTAAGGATGTCATGGTGGGATTTCCTATGCCTGCTGGTCTGAATGAGTCTATGTCTTTGGCCATTCAGATCGGTCGACGCTTGCGTGAGCGTAAAACTGTGCACCATTTGGCGGTATTATCTGAGCATGGACCTGAGCCTATGCAGTGCGGTAGGACTTTGACCAGAGCTGAACGGCAAGAATACAGACGTCAGAATGGGCTGTGTTTTTACTGTGGTGATTCCACTCATGCTATCTCCGATTGTCCTAAGCGCACTAAGCGGTTCGCTAGGTCTGCCACCATTGGTACGGTACAGTCGAAATTTCTTTTGTCCGTTACTTTGATCTGCTCTTTGTCATCCTATTCTGTCATGGCATTTGTGGATTCAGGCACTGCCCTGAATTTGATGGACTTGGAGTATGCTAGGCGCTGTGGGTTTTTCTTGGAGCCCTTGCAGTATCCTATTCCATTGAGAGGAATTGATGCTACGCCTTTGGCCAAGAATAAGCCTCAGTACTGGACCCAGCTGACCATGTGCATGGCTCCTGCGCATCAGGAGGATATTCGCTTTTTGGTGTTGCATAATCTGCATGATGTGGTCGTGTTGGGGTTGCCATGGCTACAAGTCCATAACCCAGTTTTGGATTGGAAATCAATGTCTGTGTCCAGCTGGGGTTGTCAGGGGGTACATGGTGATGTTCCATTTCTGTCTATTTCATCATCCACCCCTTCTGAGGTCCCAGAGTTCTTGTCGGATTACCGGGATGTATTTGATGAGCCCAAGTCCAGTGCCCTACCTCCGCATAGGGATTGTGATTGTGCTATCAATTTGATTCCTGGTAGTAAGTTTCCTAAAGGTCAACTGTTTAATTTGTCTGTGCCTGAGCACGCCGCTATGCGGAGTTACGTAAAGGAATCCTTGGAGGAGGGTCATATTCGCCCGTCGTCGTCGCCATTGGGAGCAGGGTTCTTTTTTGTGGCCAAGAAGGATGGTTCGCTGAGACCTTGTATTGATTACTGCCTTCTTAATAAAATTACGGTCAAATTTCAGTACCCCTTGCCGCTGCTGTCTGATTTGTTTGCTCGGATTAAGGGGGCTAGTTGGTTCACCAAGATAGATCTTCGTGGTGCGTATAATCTTGTGCGTATTAAACAAGGCGATGAATGGAAAACAGCATTTAATACGCCCGAGGGCCATTTTGAGTACCTGGTTATGCCATTCGGGCTTTCTAATGCTCCATCAGTGTTTCAGTCCTTTATGCATGACATCTTCCGAGAGTACCTGGATAAATTCCTGATTGTGTACTTGGATGATATTTTGGTCTTCTTGGATGATTGGGAGTCTCACGTGAAGCAGGTCAGAATGGTGTTCCAGGTCCTGCGTGCAAATTCTTTGTTTGTGAAGGGGTCAAAGTGTCTCTTTGGTGTTCAGAAGGTTTCATTTTTGGGTTTCATTTTTTCCCCTTCTACTATCGAGATGGACCCTGTTAAAGTTCAGGCTATTTATGATTGGACTCAGCCGACATCTCTGAAGAGTCTGCAAAAGTTCCTGGGCTTTGCTAATTTTTATCGTCGCTTCATCAATAATTTTTCTAGTATTGCTAAACCGTTGACTGATTTAACCAAGAAGGGTGCTGATGTGGTCAATTGACCTTCTGCTGCTGTGGAAGCTTTTCAAGAGTTGAAGCGTTGTTTTTCTTCTGCCCCTGTGTTGTGCCAACCAGATGTTTCGCTCCCGTTCCAGGTCAAGGTTGATGCTTCTGAGATTGGAGCAGGGGCTGTTTTGTCGCAAAGAAGTTCTGATGGCTCGGTGATGAAACCATGCGCCTTCTTTTCCAGGAAGTTTTCGCCTGCTGAGCGCAATTACGATGTTGGCAATCGAGAGTTGCTGGCCATGAAGTGGGCATTCGAGGAGTGGCGTCATTGGCTTGAAGGAGCTAAGCATCGCGTGGTGGTCTTGACTGATCACAAGAACTTGACTTATCTCGAGTCTGCCAAACGGTTGAATCCTAGACAGGCTCGTTGTTCGCTGTTTTTCTCCCGTTTTGACTTTGTGGTTTCGTACCTTCCGGGCTCTAAAAATGTGAAGGCGGATGCCCTGTCTAGGAGTTTTGTGCCCGACTCTCCGGGTTTGTCTGAGCTGGCGGGTATTCTCAAAGAGGGGGTGATTTTGTCTGCCATCTCCCCTGATTTGCGGCGGGTGCTGCAAAAATTTCAGGCTAATAGACCTGACCGTTACCCAGCGGAGAAACTGTTTGTCCCTGATAAATGGACGAGTAGAGTTATCTCTGAGGTTCATTGTTCGGTGTTGGCTGGTCATCCTGGAATCTTTGGTACCAGAGATTTGGTGGCTAGATCCTTTTGGTGGCCGTCTCTGTCGCGGGATGTGCGTTCGTTTGTGCACTCCTGTGGGATTTGTGCTCGGGCTAAGCCCTGCTGTTCTCGTGCCAGTGGGTTGCTTTTGCCCTTGCCAGTCCCGAAGAGGCCCTGGACACATATCTCTATGGATTTTATTTCGGATCTCCCCGTCTCTCAAAAAATGTCGGTCATTTGGGTTGTTTGTGATCGCTTCTCCAAGATGGTCCATTTGGTACCCTTGTCTAAATTGCCTTCCTCCTCTGATTTGGTGCCATTGTTCTTCCAGCATGTGGTTCGTTTACATGGCATTCCGGAGAACATCGTTTCTGACAGAGGTTCCCAGTTTGTTTCGAGGTTTTGGCGAGCCTTTTGTGCTAGGATGGGCATTGATTTGTCTTTTTCCTCGGCTTTCCATCCTCAGACAAATGGCCAGACTGAACGAACCAATCAGACCTTGGAAACATATCTGAGATGTTTTGTTTCTGCCGATCAGTCAGCCTTTGGCTGAGTTCGCCCTTAATAATCGGGCCAGCTCGGCTACTTTGGTTTTGCCGTTTTTCTGCAATTCTGGTTTCCATCCTCGTTTCTCTTCAGGGCAGGTTGAGTCTTCTGACTGTCCTGGTGTGGATACTGTGGTGGATAGGTTGCAGCAGATTTGGACTCATGTGGTGGACAATTTGAAATTGTCTCAGGAGAAGGCTCAACGTTTCGCTAACCGCAGGCGCTGTGTGGGTCCCCGACTTCGTGTTGGGGATTTGGTTTGGTTGTCATCTCGTTATATTCCTATGAAAGTTTCCTCTCCTAAGTTTAAGCCTCGTTTCATTGGTCTGTATAGGATTTCTGAGGTTCTTGGTCCTGTGTCTTTTCGTTTGGCCCTTCCAGCTTCTTTTTCCATCCATAACGTATTCCATAGGTCATTGTTGTGGAGATACGTGGCACCTGTGGTTCCATCTGTTGATCCTCCTGCCCCTGTTTTGGTTGAGGGGGAGTTGGAGTATATAGTGGAGAAGATTTTGGATTCTCTTATTTCGAGACGAAAACTCCAGTACCTGGTCAAGTGGAAGGGTTATGGTCAGGAAGATAATTCCTGGGTTTTTGCCTCTGATGTTCATGCTGCCGATCTGGTTCATGCCTTTCATTTGGCTCATCCTGGTCGGCCTGGGGGCTCTGGTGAGGGTTCGGTGACCCCTCCTCAAGGGGGGGGGGTACTGTTGTGAATTCTGTGGTCAAGCTCCCTCCTGTGGTCATGAGTGGTACTTCGGCTGGTTCTGTCTATGAGCTTCCGCTGGTGGATGTGAGTGGGGCTGCGTCTTCTGAGTTTCCTTCCTCAGGTGACGAGGTTAAGTCGTTAGGTGCTGCTCTATTTAACTCCACCTAGTTCTTTGTTCCTGGCCTCCAGTCAATGTTCCAGTATTGGTCTTGCTCTCTCCTGGATCGTTCTTGTGGCCTGTCTGCCCTGCATAAGCTAAGTTTTGCTTGTGTTACTTTTTGTTTGCTATATTTTCTGTCCAGCTTGCTATATTGGTTTTTCTTGCTTGCTGGAAGCTCTGAGACGCAGAGGGAGCACATCCGTACCGTTAGTCGGTGCGGAGGGTCTTTTTGCCCCCTCTGCGTGGTTGTTTATAGGTTTTTGTGCTGACCGCAAAGCTATCTTTCCTATCCTCGGTCTATTCAGTAAGTCGGGCCTCACTTTGCTAAAATCTATTTCATCTCTGTGTTTGTATTTTCATCTTACTCACAGTCATTACATGTGGGGGGCTGCCTTTTCCTTTGGGGAATTTCTCTGAGGCAAGGTAGGCTTATTTTTCTATCTTCAGGGCTAGCTAGTTTCTCAGGCTGTGCCCGAGGCGCCTAGGTCTGGTCAGGAGCGCTCCACGGCTACCTCTAGTGTGGTATGATAGGATTAGGGATTGCAGTCAGCAGAGTTCCCACGTCTCAGAGCTCGTCCTATGTTTGTAACTATCAGGTCACTTTGTGTGCTCTTAACCACTAGGTCCATTGTGGTTCTGAATCACCTGTTCATAACAGGAAACATATTGATACATGCTGTGATTTGTTTAGGATTTACTCCAAATTAAATTAATATTCGTGCTCCAAGTTGGGCATTGTCAAGAAGGTCCGTCTTGACTAGAGAGATGAGCGAACCTGAACGTAAAGGTTTGGGGTTTGTACCAGACAGTTAGTGTCTGGTGTTAAACTCCGAATGTGGGCTTCTCCCAGTAGTCCATTTTAATGTTTGGAGTTCAGGGGGAAATCCGAGTGCGATAGAGAGAGAATTTTCCTGATCCAAAGAGCAGGACAGCTTTGTTTTCAATGAGGACTGTGTTCTGGTTCAAGTTCGGGTACAGTTCTGGCACCCGAACCAAACTTTAGACTAAAGTTTGGGTCAAGTAGCAGAATTCGAACTTCCACGGGTCCGCTCATCTCTAGTATTCTCTAAATGTGGACTTTACCATTTAATTGAGAATTCTTAGAATAAATGATCAGTCCAGGAGGTGAAAGAAGCAAATCTCTCTGATGGGATGTAGTAAAAAGCTTCTGATTTTCATGTGTACTATTGATTTATGAAATAAAAATGATTTAACTATATTGTAACCATATAGCTAATTATGTACTTAAGAATCCAGTGGGCAGCCATACTAGTGATTGACACCGATCTCTAAGAGAAGTTTTTCAACAAAGGCTGTCAATCAAGGAGAAGGACCACCCACTGAGCATGGAAAGAGCAGAGATTTTAAAAATAAAATATTATACTGAGTCTATCAGACAAGTGATTATAATCCTCCTAACCCTCTCCAGAACCCTATAACCATTGGAAATTAATTTTGGAATCCTAACTATGTGACCTCTGGAAGTTATACACGCAAGTAGGGTCACATTGGTGGAAGTCTAGGATTAGGGAATGCTACTTATCTGCGGAAAAATTGGGTCCAGATGACAAAACCATATTCAGATGCAAAAAGTATGGACATTTTGGAAAGTTATCTGAGCATTTACAATATTTTACCTACGGAATATTGGGGCAGCTGATGGCACTCATAAAGGGCTAGTGATCTACAAATGAAACCATTGTAATAAGTGTCTATATTTCTGATGTCAGGACAAAATTCGGTTGTGTTTAATAATGACACAATATGGCATGGTCAACTATAGTATATTAAAGGGAATCTTTCACCAGGTTTTTGCTACCTCATCGGAAAGCAGCATAACCTAGGAAAAGACCCTTAGTTTATTGGGTGAAGTAATTGTAACACAATCAGAGTTTGTAGAAGTAGCATTTAACAAAGCTCAGAAACTTGACGCCGCCCACACTACAGCTCTTTATGCACATTGTCTATTGACAATGAGCTGCTTATCAGAGGAGGGGGCGTGGCAGGACCAGTGCTCACAGGAGCTGTAGTCCAGGAAGTGATGATTTCCTGGTGATAAAACAATCATTGTATTAAAACAACAGCACGTGGCTTAATAAGTGACACATCCTTGAAATCTGTGTCTCAGCCAGTACGTTACGCTGTCCTCTGATTACATAGCAAAAACCTGCTGACAGGCTCCCTTTAAATATGAACCCAACATGCACCACATTATCTGGCTCAATTTACAAGCAGCGGACGCTGAAATAGCTGCAAAGTGAAACACCAGTGTATATAGGCTCCCAGTGACACGTGACATTTTGGTGAAACGTTATTCATTGTATGACCCTAACTTTGTATTGTTTTCATCATACTAATCCCCTGGCATGTTCGACGAGGGAAACACGACATCTAATGCGGGACACGTCCATCAAGTCATCTCTGCTAGAGGTTTAATAGATTCATGTAAATTAGCAATATAATAAAGGGCTTACTGCCGCACTGATATATCACCACAGCTAAGAGTTATTCATAGAAAATCCATATTATTCATAATGTCAATGAAAGTAAAGATTCAAGACTAATAAATGACAGAATCTTCTGTTCTTATTTATCCATTCCTGGAAACGCGTCTTAGGATCTGAAGGATATACTGACACGTTAACGTCTCTTATTAACTGCTGCTTATTAAGGGGAATCTAGACTTTTCAATAAACTCCTCCGATCGATGGCCCATCGTCTGCCTGTTGAGCGCACACAGTTCCCTCCATTGTCTTTTCTTCATCTTGTTTCATTTATAACTCACTCATAAATGGGTGACTAGCATAAAACAAAAGTCATAAAAAGTGCCAAGATAAGCAGCAATAACACCCGCGTTTCCAAATTAAAATCGGACCCATTTGGTTTTCGCGATATTTCTTATTAGGATTTTAGGAGCACAAAAATGTAAAAAAAAAATAGTTAATTGGGTATTCCAATAAGAAAAAGTTATTAGTTATCCATGGAATAGGTGACAATAACTACTAAATCAGTAGGGACTCAATTCTCGAACGCCCCCGGAAGAAGCAGGAGGCGAAACGCGCGTCGGGGTGAGGGGACGCCATCATCACAAGGTAACAGATACTTTTTGATTGTTATTGAGTGGGTATTCATGCCGTTCCACTGCAGACAGGTGGTGTTGGTCCTAGGTATCTCGTTTAACAGTACTGCCAAGATATAAAGCCACTGTGCTAGCTATTGTTAGTTTTTCTAAGGGCAGTGTATGTATTGGGAGGTCCTGTATTAGTAGACCACCCATTGGTTTATGGTGTCATTTAGTATTCATTGTGGAACCAAACTGCTGCATTGGGGTGGGTACCTGTACAGTTAAGCTGCTATTTAGTATGGACTGTTGATGCATAGCCTTGTCTTATGGTGTCCCCTACGGTAATTTTGCTTTTTTATTCTGTTATTTTAATCAATATTAATAAACATTTGTTTTAAATTATGGGATCTCTTCTTCCTTCTCACATGAAATTATGTGGGATTAGTTGTGTATAGTATCGTGAAGTGCCCACAAATTGGTTAGGACATATGTGGAGTTTATTAGGATTTTAGGAGGACAAAAATGTAAAAAAAAATAGTTAATGGGGTATTCCAATAAGAAAAAGTTATTAGTTATCCATGGAATAGGTGACAATAACTACTAAATCAGTAGGGACTCAATTCTCGAAACTTCCACTGATTCCTGGGTTTTCACAGTCTGGGCATGCACATCACTCCACCATTACGAAGAGGAAGGACCTTTGTTGAGATCCGTAGGTTCTTACGGGTCAAACCTTAACCACTTTAGTAAATATCACCTGTACAATGATAACTACTGGTGATCAGAACCTGGAGCAATCAGAAAGATAGCACCTATCCTGTGGAGGAAAGGATCAGATGAAAGAAGAGCAGCCAGTTCCGCCAAAATCTTGCAAAGATGATCCAGAGGAAAGAAAAAAAAATCCTCCATGACACAAACACCACATTTTCTCCTATTACAGAGAATAAATCTGTTCCCATTCCCAAACTCTTGTTACTTAGAATAAATCTTTGTATCAATGACCCATATTAACCATAATCTGTCAAATTATTAAACTCAAGGACTTGAAACTCAAGTTCCAATTTTATTTCTTTTAACACTAGAAGTCCTAGAGAGGGGTCATTTAACATTTCTACCTTTGGAACCTTTGGAGCTCGAAATTTCTGGGACTTCTAGTGTTAATAAAGAATTCCCATCTATGTCGGTGCAGAAACCGTTCCTCCTAGACATAGAGCATGTTCCCATTTTATATCTATAGTCCTGGGAAAATATATCTATCCACCTTCACTTACAAAACACCTCTGAGCCATCTTTCTCTAAACTATGGTATTCCATATTACTTTGGTTGTCCACCTTCGAGCTATAGGTTTACACGTCTTACTTGTGCACTAATGTAAAAAACTGTAGGAATTTTTTTTAGTGTGATTTGACTGGTGGTTTAGAGTAGAACTAGGGTATTTTATGACAGTTTTTCATAAACCCAATGGTGGCCTTGGTAGCAGATGCCTGACATTGGCTACTATAGTTACGTTTACCATCAGTTTCCTAAGGCCTTGTCAATTTCATCCAGGGTTTTCCCATTCAGTAATTGTGAGGAGCTGGCCACTTACCAAAGACTATTGGTGAAATGGTCGTAGGGTGGAGTCCACAGCTCTACGGGATGCAGACTTTAATGAGCACGGAGCACCGGTTGCATCAGTATTATTGTATTTTATTAGAGATTTGATTGTTCGTCAGTTCAGCCTCAGGAATCATTGTTTCCATTCAGTGACAGTAAGCAGAGGAAGCCATGCAGACTAGATCTTATTTATAAGGCCAAATCCAAGAGCAGTATTCAAGGAACTTGATCATTCGATCATTCCATTGTTCTTATAACCACTAGTTCCATTATGTGGATGGGAATTGTAGACCCAGAGGAGCCATCACTAGAAGGGGTCTCACATGCAGTCCTAGGGGGTTGGCTCATGGAATATGCTTCATTCTTTGAGCTAAAAGCAAATATTTAAGAGGGAGGGAGGAAAAGAAGCCTCATGTTTAGTCAGGTGGTTGAGAGAGTGACTTCGAAGGGAGAAGCTCAAAGATGACATCCTGGAGGACATGGATTGATGGCCTATGGAGTTTGGAGATTGGTTGTTGGCTGGAGGTGTATTCATGAGCTATGGTCGTGATAGCAATTGTCTGGAGGAATGTAGACTGTGTCTACACACTACATCGTCTGGAGATACCCAGCTCTGTGGGCCAACCAACAGTTAGGAGATAGTGGGTATCTCCTGGTACGAGGGCGCTGGAACTACCGATCCCAGGTTGGGAACTTGTGGACTGAGGACATTGTATTTTGGCTGTCTACCTGGAATTTCTGCGCAACCATGGACATAATAAATAAATAATAGTTGCATCATTGACCTGCCTATTTGATTATTACAACCCACAACCTCAGATCTTCACAGTAATCAATCATCATTGGCTTCTCCTGTACATGACGCTGCATTTATCATCTTTACAATTCATTGTCTTCATCATCCACTGGTTCTTCATTTTCATTTTCCACCTTCAAAATCCCTTCATTTTTTCATCTCCTTCTTTATTTGCATAATTTTTTCTTCTTTTCGTTTCTTGATGTCACCCATCATTGTCTTCATATTTTTCATCTTCTTCGATTCCGCCTTCTTAATCTTTTCCATCTCAATCTTCATTTCCACCTTTCTCTCCGTTTCCTAATTTCCTTATCTCATCCTTTGTCTCCATCTTTTTCTTGGTCTCCATCTTATTCTTTGTCTCCATCTTCTTCTTTGTCTCCATTTTTTTTTCTCCATCCTCCTTTTTATCTCAATCATCTTCTTCATCTACTTTATTTCCAGCTTTTTTTTTGTTTATCTTATTTACCATCTTCTTCTTCTTCTTACTCTTCATCTTCTTTATCTCCATCTTCTTCAGTTCCTTCTTCTTCTTTTTCATTGTGCTCCTCAGATCATATTCATCACAGAATGTAAGTCTTTTTTGGGCCATTTTATTTCAATATAATGGGATAGATTTCTAAAAACCCAATAGAAAGGAGAAGCGGAGCAGTTCCCCCACTATTTTTTATACTTCCAAGTGGCCTCTGAAAAATGAGAGTTGTAAACTGATTAAATCAGCTCAGATTTAATAAAGGCTAATATTGTGACACTTGTGATCCATGTGGCCTTTACCTCATTCTTCTTCTTTACCATATACCATCATGACCACCATCATCATCATCATTACTACCATCGTCTTTATTATCATCATCTACTTCTTCGGTTCTCTCTTTTTAATGGAAAGAAAAGATTGTGCTGAATAAAGGAAACACAATTTAATAAAGTATCATTATCCATCACAAACAGTTCATATCATGTCGCTAATGTGTATGTAATTCATAGTATGAACAATCACCCGGAGTTTATGTCGCGGTGTCTTCTGTCAAAGTGATGGAAAATTATACAAAATCTCAATTTCCATAAGTCGGTATTGAAATTGCTGGATATTTATCACAAGGTGTTAGCATGTGCAATAATTTATATCAAACCTGGTGTTCAGTGTAATTGTGTGCTGTGTCAGCATGCGGGAGATACTCCGAACTAAGCAGATTACTGCAGCAAATCTATCTATTATCTATCTATTATCTTTCTATTATCTTTCTATATTTCTATTATCTATCTATCTATCTATCTATCTATTATCTATCTATTTATCTATCTATCTATTATCTTTCTATATTTCTATTATCTATCTATCTATTTATCTATCTATCATCTATCTATTATCTATCTATCTATCTATCTATTATCTATCATCTATCTATCTATTATCTATCTATCTATCTATCTATCTATTATCTATCATCTATCTATCTATTATCTATCTATCTATCTATATGTATCTATCTATCTATCTATTATCTATCTATCTATCATCTATCTGTTATCTATCTATCTATCTATTTATCTATCTATTATCTATCTATCTATCTATCTATCTATCTATCTATCTATCTATCTATCTATTATCTATCTATCTATCTATTATCTATCTATCTATTATCTATCTATCTATCTATCTATCTATCTATCTATCTATCTATCTATCTATCTATCTATTATCTATCTATCTATCTATTATCTATCTATCTATCTATCTATCTATCTATCTATCTATCTATCTATTATCTATCTATCTATCTATCTATCTATCTATCTATTATCTATCTATCTATCTATCTATCTCTTATCTATCTATCTATCTATCTATCTATTATCTATCTATCTATCTATTATCTATCTATCTATCTATCTATCTATCTATCTATCTATTATCTATCTATCTATTATCTATCTATCTATCTATCTATTATCTATCTATCTATCTATCTATCTATCTATCTATCTATCTATCTATTATCTATCTATCTATCTATCTATTATCTATCTATCTATCTATCTATTATCTATCTATCCATCTATTATCTATCTATCTATCTATCTATCTATCTATCTATCTATCTATCTATCTATTATCTATTATCTATCTATCTATCTATCTATCTATCTATTATCTATCTATCTATTATCTATCTATCTATTATCTATCTATCTATCTATCTATCTATCTATCTATCTATCTATTATCTATCTATCTATTATCTATCTATCTATCTATTATCTATCTATCTATCTATTATCTATCTATCTATCTATCTATTATCTATCTATCTATTATCTATCTATCTATCTATGTATCTATCTATCTATTATCTATCTATCTATCTATCTATCTATCTATCTATCTATCTATCTATCTATCTATCTATTATCTATCTTTCTATCTATCTATTATCTATCTATCTATCTATTATCTATCTATCTATCTATCTATTATCTATCTATCTATCTATCTATCTATTATCTATCTATCTATTATCTATCTATCTATCTATCTATCTATTATCTATCTATCTATCTATCTATCTATTATCTATCTATCTATTATCTATCTATCTATCTATCTATCTATCTATCTATTATCTATCTATCTATCTATCTATCTATCTATCTATTATCTATCTATCTATCTATCTATCTATCTATCTATCTATCTATTATCTATCTATCTATCTATTTATCTATCTATTATCTTTCTATATTTCTATTATCTATCTATCTATCTATCTATCTATCTACAGTAGGGAAAATAAGTATTTGATTCTCTCCCTATTTTGCAAGTTTTCCCCCCTACAAAGAATAGAGAGGTCTTTCATTTTTATCGTAGGTACACTTCAACTGCGAGAGAATCTAAAAATAAAAAACAGAAAAACAGATTCTATGATTTTTACATAATTAATTTGTATTTTATTGCTTGAAATAAGTATTTGATCACCGACCAACCAGTAATTGCTCTGGCTCTCAAAGACCTGTTAGTTTTTCTGTAAGAAGCCCTCCTACTCTGCTCTCATTACCTGGATTAATCACACCTGTTTGATCTCGTTACCTGTGTAAAAGACACCTGTCCACACACTCAATCACACTCCAACCTCTCCACCATGGCCAAGACAAAAGAGCTGTCTAAGGACACCAGGGACAAAATTATAGACCTGCACAAGGCTGGGATGAGCTGCAGGACAATGCTGTGGGTTGGAAGAGCTGAGGAGGCAATGTGTGTGTTTCCCCTGAAGAAGCCAGTCTTGCTGGCGAAACGTGTTGGGCACATGATCAGACCATGTTCCTGTACGGTCAGACTCGACCACTACACAATACACAGCAGGTGCAAATTTATAAGATTATCTCAGCACAGGAACATTTTTTTTTAAACACATCCAATTGTAGAAGTTATCATTATTCCAATATCTAGTGAATAAAATGAACTTTGTTCTTTGAAAATCCCTTTTCATTTCGGTGAAATTTGTGAAGAAAATAGGGATGTACACAACTAAAATGTCTTCTCTTAGTGTGAAAAGTTTAGCCCTGGCTGGCTAGGTGTTGAAATGGAAGGTAATCCCCTGCAATGACAGCCTTGCCTTAAACAAGAATCCACCAGGAAGGTTTATTTTGTGCCTGGGGGGGTGAGGTGACCTTTGGGATCCATCAGTGATTGATTTCCCGAGGAATTGCCCACCTGTCCATCTTCTTCTCAAAATCTTATCATCTTCTTGTCTTATTGAGCCTAATACCTTATTTCCAAATGTTTGTTTGGTTCTTGCATATAGTGAAATTAACAATTAACAAATGACCTAATTAATTACAGAGAACCATACAACAACTTCTAGAGACGAAAAGTAAAGAAAACTGTACCATTAAAACATGGCGGCTTCGTAGGGCCAGACACTTGGCACAATTCGAGGAGCTTTCGTGTTAGAGATGGCCGCATAAAGGACAGAATATATATAATCAGCGAGGCACGGACACTCTAAATTCTATTACATCCGGATAAAAACCAATTCTTAATCGTGTACGTGTCAAATTCAGTAACATTATTTTAATGATTGGTAATTGATCACTTAGGCAATAGGGCGATGTTCCTGTTATTGCAAGGCAACGCTGCGTGATCTGAAATCATTTATCATCATTATCGTATTAAGGACGACTCGCCATTACCGAGAAAATGAAAATGCTGAAGAAAAGGGAAAAATTTATAAGGGCTTAAAGTGAACCACGTATATTATTATTAGCACCCATATACGGGAAAGCGGCATCTTCCTTACTAGCCAGGACCTTTAGATCTCTATCGTTTTGCAGATACTCTCAGGCATTGAGTGCTCTCTATAGCAAAAAAAATCACTGACGGGAAGAGAAAGAGGGGTAGGAGGGAGATGAAGCTGCAATTTCCTAAAGGTCTTAAAATTAGATTGGGGTTGACTAAACTTGCCGATTGGGTAAATATCGAATTTGAATGGGGCCTACAAGATATTGCAGCTCCATCTTCCTCTTCCCAATCTTATAGCTGCAAATAATGTCAGGTGAGGAAATGAGGGGCATTAAAATCCCAACTTCTCGAGGGAGAGACGTCTGGCCGCGGCTTTCTTTCCTCTTCCTAATTAAGACACGTGAATGCTCATCTGAGCCAAGAGTTCATGTATATGAGGCAGCCAGGAGAGAAAGCATGTTTTGCCAATAGCTACACTATATGGAAAAAGGTATGTGCACCCAACACATCCTACCTCCAGGAGCTTTTCTGACCTCCAATTTTACGTCTATAGACATTAATATGGAGTCGGCCCCGGTACAGATATAATGGCTCCCACTCTTCTGGGAAGGATTTCGGTAAGAATTTTTTCCCCTTTATCCAGCAGAGTATTTGTGAGGTCAGACCCTGATGTTGGGGAGAGGCCGGGGTCACAGTCTCCCATCTAGGTGTTGGATGAGGTTGGTGTCAGAGCTCTGTGTGCCCAGTTATGTTCTTCTACCAAACTCCCCCAACCATGCTTGTATGGACCTTGTGCACTGGGCACAGTCATGGGGGGCAGATAAGGGTCTTCCCCAAACTTTTCCCACAAAGCTGAAGCTACAATTGTCCACAATGTCTTGAGCTGAAGACTAAGATTTCCCATCACTGGAGCTGAGGGTCCGAGGACGCCCCCTGATAACAGCCCATAGCATTATCCCCTCCACCATCTGTACAGGGGGCACAATGCAGTCAGGGGGTAACGTGCTCCTGGAATCACCAAACCCAGACTCCTCCATCAGACGCAGATAGAGAAGTGCTCAGAACACGTCTCCTCCTGAGTCCAGTGGTGGCGGTTTTACACCGCTCCATCCGACACCAGAGAAGTGTGAGTTTCCCCGTCTGTTGAACTTGCAGAATATTACCATAATATTCCATTACTTTCAGCCACAGTTCCACCAATCTGAAAGTGAGGCAACGCTCATCCCATCAATTCTTCTTCAAAAACCAGAGCAACTTCCATAACAAACAACTAAACTCTTTTTATCTAGTATCAAGACATGAAATAAATAACACGTCTGACGACTCATTGCCAACAGGTTCTCTGCAAATGTTTCTAATCCTCTTCAGTCTGTAAAATGATAGCAGGCATCGGGAAGAGAATAGGAGAGAGAGGGTGGGAGGAGGGAGATGAAGCTGCAGTCTATCTGTCTTATCCTGTGCGTGAGAATTCTGCTGTAAGATGAGAATTCAAGCCGTCTCTTTGATCCCTTCTGACCCTTTTATTGGTCGCTCCATTTTTTGCTAACAGTGTGTGTTTTTATCTTGTACTATGATATTTTATTTTCCAGATCTTAAGAGCGTTAACTACTAGTTCCGATAAAGTCAACAGTCTTCATTTGTGTTCTGCAGCAGAACGAAAACGTGAGACGGGAGCGAGAACCGGGCCGCCGTAAACAGCAAATTCCCTTTATTTAGCCGTCGGAAGCAGATGGTCGCATATTCATATTCGTAGATGAAACAAGTTAATGTACTGGATTTTGTAGCTGTTGGATAAAACGCACCATTGGCTCTAATTTTCTCCACACCTTCATTAAAGGTAGCGTCGATGATGCCTAAAATGTCCTTCAGTCTACAAATGGCCGTATTCTGTTACCGGAGGGCACGGCGGGACCTCATCTGCATGCCGGTCAGAAGATGTGTTTGTTTAGCGCAAATGACATCCCATTGTTGGCTTGGGATTTTATGCACACATGCCTCTTTATGTTTTCATTCCATGTGCCTCGGGGATTACGCTGCCTTCCTCCCAATTCTTACAGATTCTCTCGGAATCCAAGAGGCAAACAGACCTGTTTGTTAACGAAATCCTTAGACGTGAACAAGAAAAAGGCTTGTGTCGGCTTCTCCTGCATAACAGATTTATTTTTTTCAATAGAAACACCAAGGGTGGAACTTTTTTTTTTCTCTTTTCTTTCCATAAACTTGTAAGAAAAGTCACTTTACACAATAAATGACCCATGTGTACGACTCATAGCCGATGTCAGCGATTATAGCGGCCCCATTTGTGTATTTTCTTTGACCTTACATATTTATCAGGCCTTGCTATGTTTTTTGGTGAATACCAGATTGTACCAGTGAATAATTCATTACATTCAAAGATTTTGGTCAGGTGGCCGGGTTGGAATCTCAGTGCACTTATTATTATTATTATTATTATAACTATTATTACTATTATAATTTTTATTAGTAATATTATTATGATAATTATTACTACAATTATTATTGTTATTACTATTATTATTGCTATTGTTATTATTTATATTAATATTATTACTTTTATTATTATTATAACTACTATAATTACTATTATTATTTTTATAAGTAATATTATTATGATCATTATTACTATTATTATTATTACTTTTATTATTATTACTATTACTATTGTTATTATTTATATTATTATTACTTTTATTTTTATTATTATTATCTCTATTATTAGTAATACTACTACTATCATTACTATTATTATTACTATTGTTATTATTTCTATCATTATTATTACTTTTATTATTATTATAACTACTATAATTACTATTATTTTGATAAGTAATATTATTATGATAATTATTACTATTATTATTATTATTATTGTTATTATTACTACTATTACTATTGTTATTATGTATATTATTATTACTTTTATTTTTATTATTATTATCTCTATTATTATTATTATTATTAATACTACTACTATCATTACTATTATTATTACTATTGTTATTATTTATATTATTATTATTATTATTATTACTTTTATTATTATTATTATTATTATAACTACTATAATTACTATTATTTGTATAAGTAATATTATTATGATCATTATTACTACTATTATTATTGTTACTATTATTACTATTATTACTATTATTATCATTTCTATTATTATTACTTTTATTTTTATTATTATCATTATTAACTCTATTATTATTAATACTACTACAATCATTACTATTATTATTACTATTGTTATTATTTGTATTATTATTATTAATTTTATTATTATTATTATAACTACTATAATTACTATTATTTTTATAAGTAATATTATTATGATCATTATTACTACTAATATTATTGTTATTATTATTACTATTATTATTACTATTATTATCATTTCTATTATTATTACTTTTATTTTTATTATCTTTATTAACTCTATTATTATTAAAACTACTACAATCATTACTATTATTATTACTATTGCTATTATATATATATATTATTATTGTTATTACTTTTATTTGTATTATTATTATTTCTTTTATTAATACTACTATTATGATTACTATTGTTATTATTAATATTATTATTACTTTTATTATTATTTTACTGTTATTACTATTATGTTTTTATGTGTTTTTGTCACTTATTAGGATACAGTACCATTATAGGATACCTTCTCCAATTTACAAAGACCTGAATGTTCCTGTGTCTACCGTGCGCAGTGTCATCACGAAGTGTAAAGCCCATGGCACTGTGGCTAACCTCCCTAGATGTGGACGGAAAAGAAAAATTGACAAGAAATTTTAACGCAAGATTGTGCGGATGTTGGATAAAGAACCTCGACTAACATCCAAACAAGTTCAAGCTGCCCTGCAGTCCGAGGGTACAACAGTGTCAACCCGTACTATCCGTCGGCGTCTGAATGAAAAGGGACTGTATGGTAGGAGACCTAGGAAGACCCCACTTCTTACCCCGAGACATAAAAAAGCCAGGCAGGATTTTGCCAAAACTTACCTGAAAAAGCCTAAAACGTTTTGGAAGAATGTTCTCTGGTCAGATGAGACAAAAGTAGAGCTTTTTGGGCAAATGCATCAACATAGAGTTTACAGGAGAAAAAAAAAGGCATTCAAAGAAAAGAACACGGTCCCTACAGTCAAACATGGCGGAGGTTCCCTGATGTTTTGGGGTTGCTTTGCTGCCTCTGGCACTGGACTGCTTGACCGTGTGCATGGCATTATGAAGTCTGAAGACTACCAACAAATTTTGCAGCATAATGTATGGCCCAGTGTGAGAAAGCAGGGTCTCCCTCAGAGGTCATGGGTCTTCCAGCAGGACAATGACCCAAAACACACTTCAAAAAGCACTAGAAAATGGTTTGAAAGAAAGCACTGGAGACTTCTAAGGTGGCAGCAATGAGTCCAGACCTGAATCCCATAGAACACCTGTGGAGAGATCTAAAAATGGCAGTTTGGAGAAGGCACCCTTCAAATATCAGGGACCTGGAGCAGTTTGCCAAAGAAGAATGGTTTAAAATTCCAGCAGAGCATTGTAAGAAACTCATTGATGGTTACCGGAAGTGGTTGGTCGCAGTTATTTTGGCTAAAGGTTGTGCAACCAAGTATTAGGCTGAGGGTGCCAATACTTTTGTCTGACCCATTTTTGGAGTTTTGTGTGAACTGATCAATGTTTTGCTTTTTGCTTCATTCTCTTTTGTGTTTTTTCATTTAAGACAAATTAATTGAAGATAATAATACCAAATAATTTGTGTTTACAATCATTTTCAGGAAGAAACTGAGTATTATCTGACAGAATTGCAGGGGTGTCAATACTTTTGGCCATGACTGTATCTGTTCTGGTGATTTTTCAGAATAAGCTGCATATGTGTCCATAAGATATAATATTATCACTGGCCATTATATGACTTGCATCCTGCATTTTTCTCCTGTATTACCCTCTGCCCTTTACTTACATTTTTTGTTGCCTCTGAGCTATTGGGTGGAGACTAGTTGCATTAATATCTCCCATACACAGCACACACAGACACGATGGAGTCCTCTCTTCTTGTCTCTATGCAGCACAGAGGACATTATACAGCAGTACTGAGCAGTGTAGCTGAGAAGCCAGCACTAGGGTGAGATAAAACACTTACTAGACAGTTGCTTCCACCTCCTCCAAACTCCATAAACATCCATACGCTGCTATAATCCAATATTTCACAGAGCTGGAAGTTTGTCTTTTTTTAATAATTTTTGCTGAGGTATGGAGTGAAAGATGAGTAGGAATAGTGGTAATAAAAAGATGGGGCTCATAAATGGAGAAAGAAACATATTTCTCTGATAAGAAGCATTACCAAGTTTCTTATAATCGTTTATCGAACAGAAGTCTCAGTTTTACAGTTAGAGAAATAAACTAATCTTATTTTGTATTTTTCCTTGGGCAGACAGGATGTTGTACTATGTCACGACCTTTATTCCGTAAACTAACAAACATACCGCGCTCCAAAGATCGGCGTAACTTCTCCATCATTTCTCTTGTCGGTAATTTACACAAAGGCACAAAACAATGTTTCTGTATTGAAAAAAAAATCTTTTATAAATTTATTGAAAACAAAAAAAAAACTTTTAAAATCCGCTATTGGTAACATGACCGGAGACAAATCTAACGAATAAAAGCTTTCTGAGTAGTGTTTGAAAGATATAACATAATCTAAGCACACTATATACCCACAAGCACACAGATCGGCACTTCAAAGATATTGCTTCAAATAGAAAAGCATCAATAACAAATAATATGAGTGAGAGGTAAGAGAAGAGCATGAAAACTACAATGTGCAGAGGAAACTACAAATGTGTGTATATATATATATATATATATATATATATATACTGTATATACATTTGCAGTTTCCTCTCGTACAACTGATATATATTTACAGAGGGGTGAATAAGTGATTTCCTATTCTTTTGCATGTTTGTCACACTTAAATGTTTCAGATCAGCAAACAAATGTGAACATTAGAGAACGATAACACAAGTAATCACAAAATGCAGTCTATAAACGATGGCCTTTGTTATTAAGGGAAAAAGAAATCCAAACCTACAGGGCCCTGTGTGAAAAAGTGATTGCCCCCACAAAACATAAATTAACTGTGGTTTATCACATCTTTGGGAAGTTGAGTTCATCTTCCCTAGTCACACACAGGCCTGATTACTGACACACCCATTCTCAATCAAGAAATCACTTAACTAGGACCTGCCTGACAAAATGAAGAAGATCAAAAGGTACTCAAAAGCTAGACATCATCCTTCAGTCCAAAGAAATTCAGAAACAAATGATAAACAAATTAATTGAGATCTATAAGGATGGAAAAGTTTATATAGCTATTTTTAAAGCTTTGGAATTCCAGCGAACCACAGTGAGCCATTATCCACAAATGGCAAAACAGTAAAACAGTGCTGAATCTACCCAGGAGTGGCCAGCTGACCAAAAATTTATCAAAGAGTGCAGCAATGACATCCAATAGGTCACAAAAGACCCCAGAACAACATTCAAAGAACTGCAGGCCTCACTTGCCTCAGTTAAGGTCAGTGTTCATGACGCCACCATAAGAAAGAGACTGGGCAAAAATGGCTTGCATGGCTGAGTAATAAAAGCTTATCTCAGATTTGCCAGAAAAATCTTAATGATCCCCAAGACTTGTGGGATAATACTTTGTGGACTGAAGAGACAAAAGTTAAACTTTTTGGAAGGTGTATATCCCATTACATAGAAGTAACACAGCATTTCAGAAAACGAACATCATACCAACAGTAAAATATGGTGGTGGTAGTGTGATGGTCTTGGGCTATTTTGATGCTTCAGGACCTGGAAGACTTGCCGTGGTAAATGGAACCATGAATTCTGCTGTCTACCAAAAAATCTTCAAGGAGAATGTCCGGCCATCTGTTCGTGACCTCAAGCCGATCCGCACTTGGGTTATGCAGGAGGACAATGATCCAAAACACACCAGCAAATCCACCCCTAAATGGCTGTAGAAAAGCAAAATTAAGACTTTGGAGTGACCTAGTCAAAGTCCTGACCTTAATCCGATTGACATGCTGTGGCATGACCTTAAAAAGGCGGTTCATGTTCGAAAACTCTCTAATGTGGCTGATTTACAACAATTCTGCAAAGATGAGTGGCCAAAATTTCTCGAGAGCGTTGTAAAAGACTCATTGCCAGTTATCGCAAACGTTTGAGTGCAGATATTGAAATGTAGAAAAATTGGCAGCACTCACCAGTCTTCACAAACAGGTACTTTATTGTAGCATATCTTCACGGCACGGGGGTGTAGATACAAAAGAAAGTGACAGCCGAACGATGGCCGTTTCGCGCCAGGTGGGCGCGAAACGGCCGTCGTTCGGCTGTCACTTTCTTTTGTATATACACCCCCGTGCCGTGAAGATATGCTACAATAAAGTACCTGTTTGTGAAGACTGGTGAGTGCTGCCAATTTTTCTACACTTCAATATCGATGATGGTCGCTCTTCTGGCTTTAGCACCCGAAGTCTGCGGGCTGGCTGCAGTTTGAAAGTCTGGCGTGTTCTTGGTATGGTGGAGCGGTGGTGCGGTCAGCTGTTTTCTACCCCGTGCATTGTTTGATTGCAGATGTTGCTGCTCAGGGCGGCCGAACCAGTCATTAGGTTTAGGAGTCAATCACTTTTTCACACAGGGCCCTGTAGGTTTGACTTTCCTTTTCCCTTAATATTTAAGACCTTCATTTATAAACTGTATTTTGTGATCACTTGTGTTAATTTTGTCTAATATTTTCATTTGTTTGGTGATCGGAAACATTTAAGCATGACAAACCTGCAAAAGAATAGGAAATCGGGAAGGAGGCGAACACTTTTCGACACAACTGTAGATATTGATAGTTAATAGATAGATAATAGATAGACAGACCGATAAAAGTTGAAGTATCATCAGTAGTGTTGAGCATTCCGATACCGCAAGTATCGGGTATCGGCCGATACTTGCGGTATCGAAATTCCGATACCGAGATCCGATATTTTTGTGATATCGGGTATCGGTATCGGAAGTGTAAAATAAAGAATTAAAATAAAAAATATTGTTATATTCACCTCTCCGGCGGCCCCTGGACATCAGCGGGAGGATCCGGCGTCCGGCACGGCTTCTTTCTTCAAAATGCGCGCCTTTAGGACCTGTGGTATGACGTCCCGGCTTCTGATTGGTCGCGTGCCGCCCATGTGACCGCCACGCGACCAATCAGAAGCCGCGACGTCATTCCTCAGCTAAAGTCCTAGAATGAGCGCCTTCTAGGACCTGAGGAATGACGTCGCGGCTTCTGATTGGTCGCGTGGCGGTCACATGGGCGGCACGCGACCAATCAGAAGCCGGGATGTCATTCCACAGGTCCTAAAGGCGCGCATTGTGAAGAAAGAAGCCGTGCCGGACGCCGGATCCTCCCGCTGATGTCCAGGGGCCGCCGGAGAGGTGAATATAACAATATTTTTTATTTTAATTCTTTATTTTACACTTTAATATGGATCCCAGGGCCTGAAGGAGAGTTTCCTCTCCTTCAGACCCTGGGATCCATGAGGATACATTCCGATACTTGATGTCCCATTGACTTGTATTGGTATCGGATATCGGTATCGGCGATATCCGATATTTTTCGGGTATCGGCCGATACTATCCGATACCGATACTTTCAAGTATCGGACGGTATCGCTCAACACTAATCATCAGCCAAAAAAAGTATGTCCGTGCCAAACCTCCAAGGTAGTTTTCAATCCATACAAATAAAAAATAAGTGGAAATAGTACTCCAAAAAGATAAAGTGTAAAAGTTGTTAAAGGGGTGGTCTACTGCTCAGACAACCCCCTTCTGAAACACTGTTTCGTGGCTCTGCATAATAATGACACACTCACCTTCTGTGCCAGTAAAGAGGTAAGGGAGCATCTGCAGCTCTCACTTCCTTGCATATCTTCATTTGTCAGAAGAGGAGAGTGAAACCAGCAAAGATAGACCGCAGGGATTGTGTAACATAACAATGTCACACAAGCACCGGGAAAGTCAATGCTGACAACACTGGAATGGCGTGGACATTGGAGGTGAGTATATTTTATTATTTATTTATTATATTATTTATTATTTTATTTGGGGCAAACATAGGGATTCAGAAAGGGTTAACCGAGTAGTGGACAAACCCCATAAGTTTTATTACCCCCATGGGACCAGTTGCAACTTTCAACTCTTTGACATTTCTGGATAACATTGCTAATAAAAAAAAGTCTAAAATGATAAAAAGTTTTAGTAATAATATTCATCACAATAGAAGTAATTGTATTAATATTTGTATTAATGTTCTTTTGTCCAATTATTACTATAATTATTTATGATGAAGAAATAAATAAAAAACAAAAATATAAATAAATTAAAATCTAACGAACTGAAATCACCCAGTAACATTTTCTAATTTCCTATCCCCATGATGTATAATAACTCTCTGTTCTGCAGAATATACTCTTCATGACTTACCGCTATCTACTGTGTAAACTGCAGTATAAACCTAGAGAAGAAACGTCTTTGATCGATGTCTGGCGGCTCCGGGAAGGATCGGGAGGTAGAACACTAGTCGAGGTAGCAACAAAGACATTTAAATAATTGAGCAGCCCCTTGTACTTACTTTCCAGAAGATTTCTGTTAGGGGACTCCGGAACTTACTGTAAGATTAAGATCTTAAGATTTTTTTAAGAAATTCAATAAGGCAGAGGCTTTCTTTAAAATCAAGTCATTGGATTTCCCTACTTTTATGATTTTTTTGTAGGAGAAACTTCAAACAATCCCAGAGATACACAGAGAGGTGAAATTGGAAAGAGGCAGGACAAAAAAAAATGGTGGTGACCTTGTAACTATCACAAAAATACAAAGTAGGTTCAAAATTGTTGATGATTGCCACTTTTTTTGCACAGAGAATAAGACGAGCGAACATTTATGAATCTATTATTTGGGCTTCCTGAATAGATAAGAATAAGCATCATTTTTTTTTTAATGTGGTGCTGGTCTTTGAATGCTAGGTATTGTTAAAACATCCAGTGACAGTGCGCTCTTTCGTCGGCTTGTTACTTCTGATCAGAGCCGGTGAGAGAGTGCACTGTCATTGTTATACTACACAGTGATTAGAATCTACTGAAAATCCATGGAAAATGTTAACCAACGCATGCTTAGTCATCAGGTACTAGCTCAGCCCCTGAAATGGAGGTCGCTGATGATTCTTTGTTTCAGGGAGGGAAAAGAGGCAGCGGTAGAGACTGGGATTCTCCAACAAAGAATCGTCAATAAGTAAGGAGTAAAATAAATAAAATAAAGCAGTTAGTGTATTGAGGGAAAGATAGGGACTTTTTAATTAAAGTATACTAGAAAATAGATTAAATTCAGGCATTGAATAGATTAAGGATAAAAAATAATTTGTGTTTTGGACCAACCCTTTAACCACTTAAAGGGGCTTTCTAATTCGAGTGTTGTGGACCTCAAATATTTCTTGTCATGTACAAAAACAAAAACAGATAATACTCACCCTCCCGAGGTCCAGCGCCTGCTCTCTGCACTTTGGCCGCAACATCGTCATTATGAGAATAGCTCACTTCAACATAGCAGTCATTCACTAAGCTCAGTGATTGGCTGCAGCGGTGATGGGACCTGTCAAAGGGAAAAACATTGAAGCATTGGAGAGCATTAAAACAAAACATTAAAAAGATGGGATTTTAGAGATGGGTGAAGAATTAGCCATCTTTAGGGGGAAAAAATTAGGAGAAACATGTGACAAAGGGTTCACGGTCACGACTAGCTAGATGTTCCTACCGGCTGATAAATAATGCCCCACACTCTATTACCTAAGATTGCGAGGAGACGGCTCGGAGGCATTAATCCAGAGGTGCGCGGCAATAAGGTCACCTGGGGACAGACTACAGAGAGAGAATAATAGAGCCATCCGGAATAAACTCGCCGCTCCAGACCATTGTGATCTTGTGTTAATGTTGCTTTTATGTTTCAACATCATGAATCATTTCTCAAAGGCTCCAATGAAAGCCAAAAAATACGGCATCATAAATAGATCAAAAAGTGAAAAAGTTAAAAATGAGACTCTGTGGACTCAAATTCACCGGATTAAGTGGATTATTTCAATGTTATGAAAGTACCGATGGAATGGAACCGATGGAATCTTTGGAATCTAATTTATATTTCAAGGGGGTTTCCACAAGTCGGAAACTGATGACTTACCTTTACGGTAGGTCACTGTCAGATCGGTGAGGATCCCTCATGTATCACTCCCACTGATCAGCTTCTACACTACACGGTCATCGATAGCTGGGTAGTGGAAAAACCCTTTAAGTTTAACTTTTTTAATATCGTTGATTGCTGTAACCCTCTTCTTTTCCCACCGTCATTTGCTTCAATGGTATTCAATCTATTTCTCTTCTTTAATGATAGCTTGCAACAATGTATCAGTGTAAGTTTGAGTTAAAGGGTTCCATGACTATCCCCAAAGTGGCTGCTGTCTATGGAGAGGTGGATGACCATGCCAGGATCTCTCCATTCACTTCTATTGGAGTTCCAAAAATGCAGACTTGCTGGTCTCAGAGGGTCATAAACCACCTCCATTTTATGAGGTCTTACTTGGCATATCTGTGGGGGTTTTCGTCTTAAGGTGCAACCTTTAAAATGACCACTAGCCCAGTCTTTAATGAGTCCCTTTTCCCCAGGAATATAGGTGCCCCTGATCATAAAACTCAACCCGAGACTCTAATAAACAAGCTTCACTAATTGTTACTGGATGGATGAGAAAAACAAAAGTTTCTGTTAGCGGCAGCCGTGGAGCGAGCACTCGCCCTGTTCTCTCTGGTCTACAATGGGTTATTACATAATTACACGACCACAGAGGGTTCCGCATCTTAGACCGGGGGCCGTGTCTTTGCCATGCACTGATTAAGTATGTTCTAAATTACTAAGCAAAACGGATTCTTTGATAAATGATTGCAATCAGGCTGATAATATATAATTTTGATTAATCAAGGGAGTTTGATTAATAGGGGTGTTGATCTTCCCCAAAAAATTCCTAGTGGTAAGAAGATGCTGTTTACTGTCATTCAAGTTAAGTGGCATTATCGGAGAACGGGCCAGTGGCCGTATCTTATTTCAAGCATAGTAAATATATGATACGTGAGTGAGGACAATATTATCTGCTGGAAATGACATCTCCAGGAAGGTAGAATTGAGTCATCAGTTCTTCGGAAAGCTATAGAAAGACCATTCATTACAGGAGTGGGGTAACCAGAGTCCGAATGGCCCCAATGAACAATTTGGACCTGGGCCCCCCTTTTATGTTAGTCAGATTTATGGGCACTTCTAGCATGCCAGATCCTGTGAAGACATACATGTTCACCCTGTCATGTAGCAATGTTCCCCTTCCTGCAATAATGTCCCCTATCCTGGCCCCATCCTTTAATAAAGTCCACCATCCTGACCCCTTCCTCTAACAATGTCCCCTCTCCTGGGCCCCTTCCAGGTATAATGTCCTCCATTCTGGGCCTTTTACTGGAATAAAGTGTCCCATCCTGGGTCCCTTCCAGTAATAATGTCCCCCATCCTAGCACAATGTCTCCATCCTGGGTCCTTTCCTGGTATAATATCTCCCTTTCAGTTAATTATGGCCCCCATCCTGGTATGTAACATAGTAACATAGTAACATAGTAACATAGTTAGTAAGGCCAAAAAAAAGACATTTGTCCATCCAGTTCAGCCTATATTCCATCATAATAAATCCCCAGATCTACGTCCTTCTACAGAACCTAATAATTGTATGATACAATATTGTTCTGCTCCAGGAAGACATCCAGGCCTCTCTTGAACCCCTCGACTGAGTTCGCCATCACCACCTCCTCAGGCAAGCAATTCCAGATTCTCACTGCCCTAACAGTAAAGAATCCTCTTCTATGTTGGTGGAAAAACCTTCTCTCCTCCAGACACAAAGAATGCCCCCTTGTGCCCGTCACCTTCCTTGGTATAAACAGATCCTCAGCGAGATATTTGTATTGTCCCCTTATATACTTATACATGGTTATTAGATCGCCCCTCAGTCGTCTTTTTTCTAGACTAAATAATCCTAATTTCGCTAATCTATCTGGGTATTGTAGTTCTCCCATCCCCTTTATTAATTTTGTTGCCCTCCTTTGTACTCTCTCTAGTTCCATTATATCCTTCCTGAGCACCGGTGCCCAAAACTGGACACAGTACTCCATGTGCGGTCTAACTAGGGATTTGTACAGAGGCAGTATAATGCTCTCATCATGTGTATCCAGACCTCTTTTAATGCACCCCATGATCCTGTTTGCCTTGGCAGCTGCTGCCTGGCACTGGCTGCTCCAGGTAAGTTTATCATTAACTAGGATCCCCAAGTCCTTCTCCCTGTCAGATTTACCCAGTGGTTTCCCATTCAGTGTGTAATGGTGACATTGATTCCTTCTTCCCATGTGTATAACCTTACATTTATCATTGTTAAACCTCATCTGCCACCTTTCAGCCCAAGTTTCCAACTTATCCAGATCCATCTGTAGCAGAATACTATCTTCTCTTGTATTAACTGCTTTACATAGTTTTGTATCATCTGCAAATATCGATATTTTACTGTGTAAACCTTCTACCAGATCATTAATGAATATGTTGAAGAGAACAGGTCCCAATACTGACCCCTGCGGTACCCCACTGGTCACAGCGACCCAGTTAGAGACTATACCATTTATAACCACCCTCTGCTTTCTATCACTAAGCCAGTTACTAACCCATTTACACACATTTTCCCCCAGACCAAGCATTCTCATTTTGTGTACCAACCTCTTGTGCGGCACGGTATCAAACGCTTTGGAAAAATCGAGATATACCACGTCCAATGACTCACCGTTGTCCAGCCTATAGCTTACCTCTTCATAAAAACTGATTAGATTGGTTTGACAGGAGCGATTTCTCATAAACCCATGCTGATATGGAGTTAAACAGTTATTCTCATTGAGATAATCCAGAATAACATCCCTCAGAAACCCTTCAAATATTTTACCAGCAATAGAGGTTAGACTTACTGGCCTATAATTTCCAGGTTCACTTTTAGAGCCCTTTTTGAATATTGGTATAATCCCTAATCCATATTTTCCTGGACCCCTTCCAGTAATATATGTCTCCCATCCTGGTATAATCCCCCTTATCCTGGGCCCCTTCCAGCAATAAATGTCCCCCTATCCTGGACCCCTTCAAGTAATAATGTCACCCATACTGGTATAATGCCTTCCTCCTTGGCCCCTTACATAATAGTATCTGGCATGGTGGTAGAATGTCTACATCCTGGGCTTCTTCCAGAAATAATGTCCTTGTTCTGTGGTTCTTCTCCATCAAATATAAAAAAATTAACAATTCTACTCAATTTTCCCTGATCCCACAAAGAGTGGCGTCCTCTTCCAAAGTCGGTGCAGAAACCAGCAGCTGACTTTAACATTTAAGCTACGCACATCACCGCCATGCACCGCCAGTCACTTACATGCAGATGTTAGCTGAAGGCCTCTGGTTTGTAGGTGGGTCTCTGTGCCGCAATACTTTTCAGCTGAATGTGCGTCCTCGGATGCACATCCAGATGAAAAGCTTCTGGCATTGGCGCTCCCACCTGCCTCCCGGGACCGTTCTGCTACCGCAATCGTTGCGCCCCTGCATAACAGATCAATGAGTAATACATATACTATGCATTCAGAGATTTTTGAGAGGTCAGTCTGGAACACCAAAATGATAGAAGAACCTACAGTGGTCCCAAAAGATCCAGCACGTAAGTGGGGTCAACTGTGTTGCCCCAACCTTGCAACCCAAGTGTACTTTACTATACGTTTTCTGTTGCTTTAAATAGACTAGAGTTCTTGATAATTTTTGGATTGTGCATCAGCTGGACATTGGGCTGCAGTGCCCCGTGGTGCCATCCCGTGTGGTGCTGTGAGTAGACAAGGAATGAGAGCCTCCTGGATGATAGTTACAGATGATGTATACTGTGTGTACAGTGGTTAGCACTGCAGCTTTGCAGCGCTGGGGTCCTGGGTTCAAATCCCTCTTGGGACAACATCTGTACGGAGTTTGTATGTTCTCCCCATGTTTGCGTGGGTTTCCTCTGGGTTCTCCGGTTTCCTCCCACACTCCAAAAACATCCTGATAGGGAATGTAGATTGTCAGCCTCAATGGCGACAGTGATGATGATGTCTGTAAAGCTGTGGAATATGATGGCGCTATATAAGTGAGTATAATAAATAAATAAATAAAATAAATGTACTGAAGACTGGTCTGGTGCTGACTGGAGACAGAGCATGGTGACATTGACTAGTTTGTCATGAAGGTAGAGAGAGAAAGGACAAGGGGCCCACCCTGCGTAATACTATTAACAGGTGAAGGTGAGACAGAAGATCGGTCCCAAAACTCCATGGAAGAGTGATATATGCTTCGATCGTGGCTGCTGCTCCGGCAGCTACTGGAGGAAAGCGGTTGATCCAGGGTGTTGCTGCTAACAAGATGATTCCTAACGGTAAGTATAACACATTTTTCACTTTCTTGCAACACATTTCTGAGTAGCTCTCACTTCTTCCTCAGGCACTTGAGGATGCCTGAGGAAGGAGTAAGGGATACCCCGAAGTGGAGTCTATCTATGGAGAAGGTTCAACAATGAGGGTTCAATGTGGGCTGTTGCTGAAGTGGTGATGTCAACCAGGTATAGTTTGCTCTGTAGAGACTGTTCAGGTGGTGAGAATAGTCAGTCAAGTGAATAAAACAATGATACATAAGATTAGTGTGAGACTTTAGTGAGGTCCCGTTGAAGGCTAAGAAGAAAATCTTGTTTTTTTTGGCTGAAAAAAAATATCTGCCTGACGTTTTGGCTTGCTGGTCGACCTAATTAGCTTGATGTTAGAAATAGGACAATAAGAGGGATGCATTAGTTAGGGCTCTTGAGTCAGGGACAAAGAGGGAAGATTGCACAACTGCAGATACAGCATGCAGACCAAAGTAAAGATTAAACTTTTCGAATTCCAATACTCTTCAATTGTCTTCTTGTTTTCACAGAATCGCTCAGGAAAACTCCTTGTTACAAGCAGAAGATGGTGGAAGCAAAGATAGAACCCTTCTTTTCCTGTTAAGGAACATTCTAAATGACTTTGGAGTACCATGTTGCAGAAGTGGTAAAAATGGTCGAGTTCGGAAACCAGTGGTAGGTAAGGATATTGTAACACTCGAGTTAGAGTCTGTCGAAGAAAAAGATCTTTGGGATGAAAATTTAACTGCACTTGTGGATAACTGGTTGAGTTAGAGAGGAGACCAACAGTGGGAAAAGTGTCATAGTTATCGCTCTTGAATCATGACTAAAGAAAGAAGATTGCTCTATGATCTGTACGTGTAGTTACGCAAAATAAAAGTTAAACTTTTTCAATTACATTGTTCTTCGATTGTCTTGAATTTTAAGTAGAACCACTCAAGAAGACTCAACATTACAAGAAGAAAACTTCCACTGCTGAAGCCAATACAGAGTCCTTCACTTGGGGTCAGGGACAATTCTCCTTGGTTTTATTTACAGTGTTTCAATTGATAGGCAAAATATTTGTCAGGAGTAGAACTCTGTGACAGAAGGAGATTTCACGAGGCAACCCCATCCAGTAATAGGGAACAATGTACCATAGGCGGATGTCTCCGGCTGGCCAAATCCTTGTCCAAAATATAGGAGAAACATCACGGAAAAGTTCTCAGAACCAAGTGGTTTCTACCTCGTAACAAGGGGATCACTAATAAAATGGAAACTCTTGTGATCAACGCTAATACTTTTTGGTGGATTTACGGTAACTGTGCCCAATAGCTGGTGAAGATGTTAATTCAAGCAAATTAGTCAGAGCGGCAAGAGAAAAATAAAACAAACTTAAATTTCTCTTTATTACATTTTATCAATTTGATTTTTATTTTATTTTATCATTTTATACCGTTATTAGGCGCATTCAGCAGAGTAAACTGGAAAAGCTGCAGATGTAAGATGTAACACATTTTATTGATTCTGTTACGAAAGTGGTTATTTTTCCAAAAACAATAATTTCTATGTGACTGTTGGAACCTATTACCTAAAAAGTAAATTCACTAAAGTTGATAAGTGTTTTCTTTTTTTTAAGATATTATTGATGTACATTTTTTTGCAGTCAGGTGAATTTTTATTAATTCCACTCATCCAAAAATCAATTATGAAATAAATTCCCAGTTTGTAGATTGTAAGGAAATTTGGAAAACCTAAATCAGCCAAAAAACAGTTTAGTTCCTGACTATGAAAAATTATTTCATAAAATGCAAGTTAGTAGCACACGTTCTCTTCGGAGCCTTGCGGAATCATCCGCTTGATATTGCAGGAAAATAGTGTGAATAGATGTCGACCATGGAAATTCATTTTTCAGTCATTCTTCCAATTACATCAAGCAGCCACTTAACTTCTATTAAATCCTAAATTTTAAAGAACACATATCTGCAGAGAGAAAACTTTTTATGGTTAAATGCAACCACAAAACGACGCATGCGGAAGCATCCACATACAGCGGCACGACCTGCGTACCTAATGTTAAAGATAGATACGCAGGCCGCATGCCGGCCGCATGCAGAAGTAGGTGGAGCTAGCGGCGGAGGTGCGGCCGAGGGCGGGGCTTCATGGAGGAAGTCCGCATCCATCAGCAACGCTAATGTGAAGCCGGCCTAAGTTATCCCCAACCCTGCGGATAGGTAAAGTCTTGAGTTCACATGACAACCCTTTTAAGCAATTAAGAAAGGGCTGTCCAGTAGTGAACAATCCTTTTAATTTTTGACTGTGGAAGTGTTTTATAAGACTATAAAATTAGCAACTTACATTACGTCCCCTGCTGTCAAAATCATATCGTGTGGGGGTAAAAGTAACAATGCCCACATTACTGCATTAGGCGCATTTTGAGGGCATCATACTGTGCTAGGGGTATTGTAGGGACATCAGACTGTGTGAGAAACTCTGTAGGGACATCATACTGTGTTAGGAACGTTGTAGGGACCTCATATTGTGTGAGGAGTATTGTAGGGACCTCATATTGTGTGAGGAGCATTACATGGACATCATACTGTGTGAGGAGCATTGCAGTGACCTCATATTGTGTGGGGAGTATTGTAGAGACATCATACTGTGTGAGGAGCATTGCATGGACATCATATTGTGTGAGGAGCATTGTAGGGACATCATACTGTGTGAGGAGCATTGTAGGGACATCATACTGTGTGAGGAGCATTGTGGAGACATCGTACTGTGTGAGGAGTATTGTAGGGACATCATACTGTGTGAGGAACATTGTAGGGACCTCATATTGTGTGAGGACTGGGAGTATTGTAGGGACCTCATATTGTGTGAGGAGCATTGCATGGACATCATACTGTGTGAGGAGCATTGTGGAGACATCGTACTGTGTGAGGAGTATTGTAGGGACCTCAAATTGTGTGATGAGAATTGCATGGACATCATACTGTGTGAGGAGTATTGTAGGGACATCATACTGTGTTATGAGCATTGTAGGGGCATCATACTGTGAGAAGTATTGTAGGGACATCATAGTGTGTGAGGCGTATTGTAGGGACATCATACTGTGTGAGGAGCATTGTAGGGATATCATACTGTGTGAGGAGTATTGTAGTGACATCATACGGTGTGAGGAGCATTGTAGGGACATCATACTGTGTGAGGAGCATTGTAGGGACATCATACTGTGTGAGTAGTATTGTAGGGACATCATACTGTGTGAGGAGCATTGTAGGGACATCATACTGTGTGAGGAGTATTGTAGGGACATAATACTGTGTGAGGAGCATTGTAGTGACATCATATTGTGTGAGGAGCATTGTAGGAACATCATACTGTGTGAGGAGCATTGTAGTGACATCATACAGTGTGAGGAGCATTGTAGGGACATCATACTGTGTGAGGAGCATTGTAGGGACATCATACTGTGTGAGTAGTATTGTAGGGACATCATACTGTGTGAGGAGCATTGTAGGGACATCATACTGTGTGAGTAGTATTGTAGGGACATCATACTGTGTGAGCAGCATTGTAGGGACATTATACTGTGTGAGGAGCATTGTAGTGACATCATACAATGTGAGGAGCATTGTAGGGACATCTGTTGTGAATTCTGTGGCCGGGCTCCCTCCTGTGGTCGTGAGTGGTACTGCGGCTGGTTCTGTCTATGGGCTTCCTTTGGTGGATGAGAGTGGTACTGCGGCTTCTGAGTTTCCTTCCTCAGGTGATGAGGTTAAGTCGTTAGGTGCTGCTCTATTTAACTCCACCTGGTGCTTTGATCCTGGCCTCCAGTCAATGTTCTAGTATTGGTCTTGCTTCCTCCTGGATCGTTCCTGTGGCCTCTCTATCCTGCATAAGCTAAGTTCTGCTTGTGTTATTTTTGTTTGCTATTTTTTCTGTCCAGCTTACTATATTGGTTTTTCTTGCTTGCTGGAAGCTCTGAGACGCAGAGGGAGCACCTCCGTACCGTTAGTCGGTGCGGAGGGTCTTTTTGCCCCTCTGCGTGGTTGTTTGTAGGTTTTTGTGTTGACCGCAAAGCTATCTTTCCTATCCTCGGTCTATTCAGTAAGTCGGGCCTCACTTTGCTAAATCTATTTCATCTCTGTGTTTGTATTTCATCTTTACTCACAGTCATTATATGTGGGGGGCTACCTTTTCCTTTGGGGAATTTCTCTGAGGCAAGGTAGGCTTATTTTTCTATCTTCAGGGCTAGTTAGTTTCTCAGGCTGTGCCGAGTTGCATAGGGAGCGTTAGGCGCAATCCACGGCTACCTCTAGTGTGGTGTGTTAGGATTAGGGATTGCGGTCAGCAGAGTTTCCACGTCTCAGAGCTCGTCCTATGTTTTTGGTAAATGTCAGGTCACCTTGTGTGCTCTGAACTTCAAGGTCCATTGTGGTTCTGAATTACCTGTTCATAACAGTACTGGAGGCCCAAAGTACTAATGCTTCTCAATAGAGGGAAAAGAGAAGTTCTGAGACCATTTTTTTTTCTTTGCACTGTGTTCTGTCTTTCTTTTCCCCTTTACATCAGGGTGGTTCAGAACACAGGTGTGGACATGGACATTCAGGGTCTGTCCTCTTTGATGGATAATCTCACTATAAGAGTACAGAACATTCAAGATTTAGTGGTTCAGAATCCTATGTTAGAACCTAAAATTCCTATTCCTGAGTTATTTTCTGGAGATAGAGCTAAGTTTTTGAATTTTAAAAATAATTGTAAACTGTTTCTGGCTTTGAAACCCCGCTCCTCTGGTGACCCAGTTCAACAAGTTAAAATCATTATTTCTTTATTACGTGGCGACCCTCAAGACTGGGCATTTTCCCTTGCGCCAGGAGATCCTGCATTATGTAATATTGATGCGTTTTTTCTGGCGCTCGGATTGCTGTACGACGAACCTAATTCAGTGGATCAGGCAGAGAAAAATTTGCTGGCTTTGTGCCAGGGTCAGGATGATATAGAGTTATATTGTCAGAAATTTAGAAAGTGGTCCGTGCTCACTCAATGGAATGAATGTGCGCTGGCAGCTATTTTCAGAAAGGGTCTCTCTGAAGCCCTTAAGGATGTCATGGTGGGATTTCATATGCCTGCTGGTCTGAATGAGTCTATGTCTTTGGCCATTCAGATCGGTCGACGCTTGCGCGAGCGTAAATCTGTGCACCATTTGGCGGTATTATCTGAGCATAAACCTGAGCCTATGCAGTGCGATAGGACTTTGACCAGAGCTGAAAGGCAAGAACACAGATGTCAGAATGGGCTGTGTTTCTACTGTGGTAATTCCACTCATGCTATCTCTGATTGTCCTAAGTGCACTAAGCGGTTCGCTAGGTCTGCCACCATTGGTACGGTGCAGTCGAAATTTCTTTTGTCCGTTACTTTGATCTGCTCTTTGTCTTCTTATTCTGTCATGGCATTTGTGGATTCAGGCGCTGCCCTGAATTTGATGGACTTGGAGTTTGCTAGGCGCTGTGGGTTTGTCTTGCAGCCTTTGCAGTGTCCTATTCCATTTAGAGGAATTGATGCTACGCCTTTGGCCAAGAATAAGCCTCAGTATTGGACCCAGCTGACCATGTGCATGGCTCCTGCGCACCAGGAAGATATTCGCTTTCTGGTGTTGCATAATCTGCATGATGTAGTCGTGTTGGGGTTGCCATGGCTACAAGTCCATAACCCAGTATTAGATTGGAAATCAATGTCTGTGTCCAGCTGGGGTTGTCAGGGGGTACATGGTGATGTTCCATTTCTGTCTATCTCATCATACACCCCTTCTGAGGTCCCAGAGTTCTTGTCTGATTACCGGGATGTATTCGATGAGCCCAAGTCCAATGCCGTACCTCCGCATAGGGATTGTGATTGTGCTATCGATTTGATTCCTGGTAGTAAGTTTCCTAAGGGTCGACTGTTTAATTTATCTGTACCTGAGCACGCCGCTATGCGGAGTTACGTGAAGGAGTCTTTGGAGAAGGGTCATATTCGCCCGTCATCGTCGCCATTGGGAGCGGGTTTCTTTTTTGTGGCCAAGAAGGATGGTTCGCTGAGACCTTGTATTGATTACCGCCTTCTAAATAAAATTACGGTCAAATTTCAGTACCCCTTGCCGCTGCTGTCTGATTTGTTTGCTCGGATTAAGGGGGCTAGTTGGTTCACCAAGATAGATCTTCGTGGTGCGTATAATCTTGTGCGTATCAAACGGGGCGATGAATGGAAAACAGCATTTAATACGCCCGAAGGCCATTCTGAGTACCTGGTTATGCCATTCGGACTTTCTAATGCTCCATCAGTGTTTCAGTCCTTTATGCATGACATCTTCCGAGAGTACCTGGATAAATTCCTGATTGCATACTTGGATGATATTTTGGTCTTCTCGGATGATTGGGAGTCTCATGTGAAGCAGGTCAGAATGGTGTTCCAGGTCCTGCGTGCTAATTCTTTGTTTGTGAAGGGGTCAAAGTGTCTCTTTGGTGTTCAGAAGATTTCATTTTTGGGGTTCATTTTTTCTCCTTCTACTATCGAGATGGACTCTGTTAAAGTTCAGGCCATTTATGATTGGACTCAGCCAACATCTCTGAAGAGTCTGCAGAAGTTCCTGGGCTTTGCTAATTTTTATCGTCGCTTCATCGCTAATTTTTCTAGCATTGCTAAACCGTTGACTGATTTAACCAAGAAGGCTGCTGATGTGGTCAATTGGTCTTCTGCTGCTGTGGAAGCTTTTCAGGAGTTGAAGCGTCGTTTTTCTTCTGCCCCTGTGTTGTGCCAACCAGATGTTTCGCTTCCGTTCCAGGTCGAGGTTGATGCTTCCGAAATTGGAGCAGGGGCTGTTTTTTCGCAGAGAAGTTCTGATTGCTCGGTGATGAAACCATGCGCCTTCTTTTCCAGGAAATTTTCGCCTGCTGAGCGAAATTATGATGTTGGCAATCGAGAGTTGCTAGCCATGAAGTGGGCATTCGAGGAGTGGCGTCATTGGCTTGAAGGAGCTAAGCATCGCGTGGTGGTCTTAACTGATCACAAAAACTTGACTTATCTCGAGTCTGCCAAACGGTTGAATCCTAGACAGGCTCGTTGGTCGCTGTTTTTCTCCCGTTTTGACTTTGTGATTTCGTACCTTCCGGGCTCTAAAAATGTGAAGGCGGATGCCCTGTCTAGGAGTTTTGTGCCCGATTCTCCGGGTTTGTCTGAGCCGGCGGGTATTCTCAAAGAGGGGGTAATTTTGTCTGCCATCTCCCCTGATTTTGCGGCGGGTGCTGCAAAAATTTCAGGCTAATAGACCTGATCGTTGCCCAGCGGAGAAACTGTTTGTCCCTGATAGGTGGACAAATAAAGTTATCTCTGAGGTTCATTGTTCGGTGTTGGCTGGTCATCCTGGAATCTTTGGTACCAGAGATTTGGTGGCTAGATCCTTTTGGTGGCCGTCTCTGTCACGGGATGTGCATTCTTTTGTGCAGTCCTGTGGGATTTGTGCTCGGGCTAAGCCTTGCTGTTCTCGTGCCAGTGGGTTGCTTTTGCCCTTGCCGGTCCTGAAGAGGCCTTGGACGCATATCTCTATGGATTTTATTTCGGATCTCCCCGTCTCTCAAAGAATGTCGGTCATTTGGGTGGTTTGTGATCGCTTCTCTAAGATGGTCCATTTGGTGCCCTTGTCTAAATTGCCTTCCTCCTCTGATTTGGTGCCATTGTTTTTTCAGCATCTGGTTCGTTTACATGGCATTCCAGAGAACATCGTTTCTGACAGAGGTTCCCAGTTTGTTTCGAGGTTTTGGCGAGCCTTTTGTGCTAGGATGGGCATTGATTTGTCTTTTTCCTCGGCTTTCCATCCTCAGACAAATGGCCAGACTGAACGAACCAATCAGACCTTGGAAACATATCTGAGATGTTTTGTTTCTGCTGATCAGGATGATTGGGTGTCCTTTTTGCCTTTGGCTGAGTTCGCCCTTAATAATCGGGCCAGCTCGGCTACTTTGGTTTCGCCGTTTTTCTGCAATTCTGGGTTCCACCCTCGTTTCTCTTCAGGGCAGGTTGAGTCTTCGGACTGTCCTGGTGTGGATACTGTGGTGGATAGGTTGCAGCAGATTTGGACTCATGTAGTGGACAATCTGACTTTGTCCCAGGAGAAGGCTCAGCGTTTCGCTAACCGCAGGCGCTGTGTGGGTCCCCGACTTCGTGTTGGGGATTTGGTTTGGTTGTCATCGCGTTATATTCCTATGAAGGTTTCCTCTCCTAAATTTAAGCCTCGTTTCATTGGTCCATATAGGATTTCTGAGGTTCTTAATCCTGTGTCTTTTCGTTTGACTCTTCCGGCTTCTTTTTCCATCCATAACGTGTTCCATAGGTCATTGTTGCGGAGATACGTGGCACCTGTGGTTCCATCTATTGATCCTCCTGCTCCGGTTTTGGTTGAAGGGGAATTGGAGTATATTGTGGAGAAGATTTTGGATTCTCGTGTTTCGAGACGGAAACTCCAGTATCTGGTTAAGTGGAAAGGTTATGGTCAGGAAGATAATTCCTGGGTCTTTGCCTCTGATGTCCATGCTACCGATCTGGTTCGTGCCTTTCATGTGGCTCATCCTGGTCGGCCTGGGGGCTCTGGTGAGGGTTCGGTGACCCCTCCTCAAGGGGGGGGTACTGTTGTGAATTCTGTGGCCGGGCTCCCTCCTGTGGTCGTGAGTGGTACTGCGGCTGGTTCTGTCTATGGGCTTCCTTTGGTGGATGAGAGTGGTACTGCAGCTTCTGAGTTTCCTTCCTCAGGTGATGAGGTTAAGTCGTTAGGTGCTGCTCTATTTAACTCCACCTGGTGCTTTGATCCCGGCCTCCAGTCAATGTTCTAGTATTGGTCTTGCTTACTCCTGGATCGTTCCTGTGGCCTCTCTATCCTGCATAAGCTATTTTTTCTGTTCAGTTTGCTATATTGGTTTTTCTTGCTTGCTGGAAGCTCTGAGACGCAGAGGGAGCACCTCCGTACCGTTAGTCGGTGTGGAGGGTCTTTTTGTCCCTCTGCGTGGTTGTTTGTAGGTTTTTGTGTTGACCTCAAAGCTATCTTTCCTATCCTCGGTCCATTCAGTAAGTCGGGCCTCACTTTGCTAAATCTATTTCATCTCTGTGTTTGTATTTCATCTTTACTCACAGTCATTATATGTGGGGGGCTGCATTTTCCTTTGGGGAATTTCTCTGAGGCAAGGTAGGCTTATTTTTCTATCTTCAGGGCTAGTTAGTTTCTCAGGCTGTGCCGAGTTGCATAGGGAGCGTTAGGCGCAATCCACGGCTACCTCTAGTGTGGTGTGTTAGGATTAGGGATTGCGGTCAACAGAGTTTCCACGTCTCAGAGCTCGTCCTATGTTTTTGGTAAATGTCAGGTCACCTTGTGTGCTCTGAACTTCAAGGTCCATTGTGGTTCTGAATTACCTGTTCATAACAGACATCATACTGTGTGAGGAACATTGTAGGGACATCATACTGTGTGAGGAGTATTGTAGGAATATCATACTGTGTGAGGAGCATTGTAGGGACATCATACTGTGTGAGGAGTATTGTAGGGACATTATACTGTGTGAGGAGCATTACAGGGACATCATACTGTGTGAGGAGCATTGCATGGACATCATACTGTGGGAGGAGTATTGTAGGGACATCATACTGTGTGAGGAGTATTGTAGGGACATCATAGTGTGTGAGGAGTATTGTAGGGTCATCATAGTGTGTGAGGAGTATTGTAGGGACATCATAGTGTGTGAGGAGTATTTTAGGGACATTATACTGTGTGAGGAGCATTACAGGGATATTATACTGTGTTAGGGGCATTTTAAGGACATCATACTGTGTTGGGGGCACTGAGAAGGCAACATACTGTACAGGAGTACTGTACGGGAATTCACTGTGCGTGTATTATACTGTGTCTACTCTGGGGGGGCATTTTTTATTGCATCATGCTAAATGGGGGCTTAGAAATGGTTATCAAAGTGGGTGAGAACACAAAGGGGCTTCAATAGTCACACAATGGCTGTGTAAGTGCCACAATACTTGTCCCTCTACTTATCTTCAAAATTTGGTGCGTGTGCCATTCTGTAACTGAACCTATGCGCCATGACCCTGCTGATTCCACCAAATATTTTTAAAATAGTGGGAAGTGGGTTAAATTAGGACTTTTGCTATGAAGCCCCATAATTCTTATGTATGTCACTGAGCGCCTACGTGCGACTGACACCTCTGCACTCCCTACAGATACCTCATTGCGGATTAGACTGTTAAAAACTAGTATGACCCACAATTTGTTATTTTTGGGTTAGCAAAAGTAGGTTTTTGCAGCAAAATAAATTCTAAACGCCTTTATTCTTAACTCACGTCAGACTTTTTTGCCCTCTATTCCAACTATCGCTAATGGTGTTATCTCCAAATTAATGGCATGTCTCCAAAAGCTAACCAAGCCTTGATTTTATGATGTAGATATGTCCTTTGTCATTGGGGGTTTACGATCTATAGACAAAGTCAACCGTGGAGGATGATCAATGTTTACCAGGTACCGGTCATAATAAACACTGATGTGACAATATGGAGCTATAAAGTGTAATTAATAATAAAAACATGGTGGTTTATACAAGGCAATGAAAAAAAAATCTTGGACTTTTTGCTCATGGTACATTTGTACTGTATTTTTAGTAATACCCAATTTGCATAAGAGGATTAGAGCTACTTGGTAGGGAACAGCGTATCGCTTTGAAACCCGCTCACTGAAACCAGTGAAAATCCTTGATAGCATTTTTGAGACACTATAAACTGTTCTTCTAAAGAATGGGAGGCATGGGCTGGAGGGGAATACATTACGTTTATGATCTCATGGCCCATTAAATCTTTTTTTTATATAAATTTAGCATTCATTTGAATTAGTAAGTTTTGACTGAGGAGATGTAGTGCTTGCTGTAATTTTCATTACACAGAAGAGCTAATTACTCACATGGGCTGTTTTTAACACTGCACCAAAAACACGTACCAATTATAAAGCCTAAAGTAAAAAAATGGATGTTAAAGAGTTTTTACGGCACAAACTATGTTCCTGCTCCAATAAGTGGCTCAGGTAGTTGGATCCAACCATGCAGTACTACATTCAGCCACTAGTGGTCACTACAGGAGAAATGTGATGTCATCTACCCACAGCTTCCACCAGCGATCATGGCTGATCAATAGAGATGAGCAGATCCGGCAAAATTCAAATTTACCAGTTCACGACGATTTTTCTAGGAAATTCGAGTAGAAGAGAAGTTAATCAATTAATTATGGTTGGGGTCTCTCAAGACATTCTGACGCATGCCGTGACCTTGCACATGCACGTGCAGAACCTCATCAGAGCCGGAGGTCCCTACCTAGCGGAAAGAGACTGAGGTATTCAGCACTCACCGGCAATGATAAGAAGATGGATCCAGGACTGGACGGGAGACGGTGCAGAGTGGAGGGGCCAGGTGCACATCAGAATACATTCTTTCATCCGAGAGAATCGGATCGATCAGAGCTTGATCAGAGTGTGATCACAGTGTGCTCTGATTCTCTCGGAAGAGGACAAGATGGAGAAAAAAGTTTCTCCATTTTCTCCATTCTGTCAGTGTGTGGAAATTCAATTGCACTCAGATGTCATCCGAGAATAGTCCAATGTTTTCCACGGACTCATTGACTTGCGTGGTCAAGACTGATCTGAATATCAGGCATGCATCGATTTTTTTCCTTAGACCATCTCAATCAGAAAAAATTTGACCTGTGCATGCCCCCATAGAATACCCTCATATATGTGGTTGTTTCCGGAGGAAGAAGTGTATATCACTTCCAAACGCGTTGAATAAAAGCCGCTTGTTTAATAAATCTTTATAACTGACGTCTTCAATAATCGGCAGCGCGGAAATAATCCACAAATTTTCGATATTTTCATTTCGACCCCATAGAACATTGGTCCGAGTGCGATGAGATGTCTTGTCGGATCACACTCTGACCAAAAATACAGCCATCTTCACCTGTCCTTAAGATGAGTATAACTTTTTAACCGTTCAATGTCCCTTTATGGTTTAGCAGCCGCCATTTTGCTGAATTCAAGCATAAGCAAATTACAAAAATCTGTCCAAAAAAGATAAATGGTTGCACTCACCGGCACTAAATAAAAACTTCTTTGATTGGTACACGTAATTAAAACATGACCGCAGGAAGGTACTCACGAGAAACACTCTGGACGATGGCCGTTTCGCGCCTCTTGCGCTTCAGCAGGTCCTTACAAAATTCAGAATTTTGGCGAATGCATATTTTGGTCTTTTTCGAGTAGAATTAATTTCCACTCAAATGCAGTTTCTCATCTTTACCGATCAGTTTAGATTTAACCAACCAAAGTTTATCCAGTTGGTTGGTTGGTCTCCATAAATATATTTTCCCCTTGCATAAAGTCGGACTTAACTTTTTCTTCAGTTGAACCCTGTAAGGTCTTGTTTATTACCGGATGCAATTTTTTATGAGTATCAAAAAAGTTAAAAGAGCTTTCGATATACATTATGGTGAAATAACCAGATTAATAATGTTTCCATCAGAGTTTTTCTTTTCATCGTCCATCCCTTTTACATTTAAGGGATTATTTTGGATATGAGAATGGCGCATATATCGATGGAAAGAATGACCTTGAATGGAGCGCCACTCCGCTCAACTCTTACGTCTTTGGACGGAGCTGGTCATTCTGGCACCAGATGGGAGCCCTTCTGGATGGTCACAAATGGTACTGGCTGGAATACCCCATTAACATTATCATCACATTGGGGGCAGCACCTATTAATCTAATAAATGCCTCCAAATACTTTTCTCCTGATCCTAAAATTTTACACCATGGTGCACTATTGGTTTGGATTGGTGGTCTCTATCCAAACTTCCGGGTGGCGGTGTACGTAACTGCACAAAGCTTCAGCTTCACATTGTAGCATCTCTTTAATTCTCCATGGAGCAAGAGAAAGAATTCATGCAAAGCCAAGATTTAAGCTGCTGCATGTACAACACTTTGCGTTCTCTTGTCTTTTCCTTTGGATTCTGCTGGGAATACACAACGACAGCAAATTAATATTATTACACTAACGACAGCCTGATTAACATTGGAAGCCCAACGATCTGTAATAAATGTTGCGCTGACGCTCACGTAAGCCGTGTGGACGGGATGGCGACATCTTTAGAGGTTTTAAATGAGCGTGTTACGTAAATGAAGGCAAAAGAAAGCGAATCATTAAGTAATTACACATTTGTATGTCGTTTCAGAGAAAATTATAGTGAAGATTTAGGTCGCCCTTAAACACGTGAAATTATCAATCATTTATGAAATGTATTGTAGATGGAGGTCTCTGTACATTCGCAAGTATATAAGTTTGAATGCGCCATTTGCAAGGGAAAAAAAAGGTAATGGCTTATAATTGTGGTGTTTCTCTCGCAATAGAAAAGACCCTGGCTTCGAGCGGAGCTGGATGATAAAGTACAGATATTGCTGTCATCCCTGTGCGCTGATATTGTAGCACGCCTACGCAATCCCCATACACGGACACCAATTCAAATCGCATGGATATAGCTGTTGTACACAATTAATGCAGCACGAAGGCTATCAACTACCACTGTGTAGATGGATCTACACTGAAAAGTGTCTCCTCATCACCTCCTCCATCGTTGTTTTTATCCTTTACTTCTTTCCACTTTCTATTCCTACCTCTCTTCCTACCTCTGCCTTTCCATCTTATTCTCCATGTCAATTCCCCCTTTTTGTCATTCCTCTCTGTTCACTCCCTTTTTTGCTACCTCTCCATTACTTTCTTTTATTCTTTTACCCCTACTCCTGTTATGATAAGGTAATTCAGTACCACAATGGACATAGAAGTCAGAGCACATACAGTGACCTGACAATAACCCAAAAACATAGAACGAGCTCTGAGACGTGGGACCTCTGTTGACCGCAATCCCTAATCCTCTCCAACCACACTAGAGGCAGCCGTTGATTGCGCCTAACGCTCCCTATGCAACTCGGCACAGCCTGAGAAACTAGCTAGCCTGAATATAGAAAATAAGCCTACCTTGCCTCAGAGAAATACCCCAAAGGAAAAGGCAGCCCCCACATATAATGACTGTAACATAGTAACATAGTTAGTAAGGCCGAAAAAAGACATTTGTCCATCCAGTTCAGCCTATATTCCATCATAATAAATACCCAGATCTACGTCCTTCTACAGAACCTAATAATTGTATGATACAATATTGTTCTGCTCCAGGAAGACATCCAGGCCTCTCTTGAACCCCTCGACTGAGTTCGCCATCACCACCTCCTCAGGCAAGCAATTCCAGATTCTCACTGCCCTAACAGTAAAGAATCCTCTTCTATGTTGGTGGAAAAACCTTCTCTCCTCCAGACGCAAAGAATGCCCCCTTGTGCCCGTCACCTTCCTTGGTATAAACAGATCCTCAGCGAGATATTTGTATTGTCCCCTTATATACTTATACATGGTTATTAGATCGCCCCTCAGTCGTCTTTTTTCTAGACTAAATAATCCTAATTTCGCTAATCTATCTGGGTATTATAGTTCTCCCATCCCCTTTATTAATTTTGTTGCCCTCCTTTGTACTCTCTCTAGTTCCATTATATCCTTCCTGAGCACCGGTGCCCAAAACTGGACACAGTACTCCATGTGCGGTCTAACTAGGGATTTGTACAGAGGCAGTATAATGCTCTCATCATGTGTATCCAGACCTCTTTTAATGCACCCCATGATCCTGTTTGCCTTGGCAGCTGCTGCCTGGCACTGGCTGCTCCAGGTAAGTTTATCATTAACTAGGATCCCCAAGTCCTTCTCCCTGTCAGATTTACCCAGTGGTTTCCCGTTCAGTGTGTAATGGTGATATTGATTCCCTCTTCCCATGTGTATAACCTTACATTTATCATTGTTAAACCTCATCTGCCACCTTTCAGCCCAAGTTTCCAACTTATCCAGATCCATCTGTAGCAGAATACTATCTTCTCTTGTATTAACTGCTTTACATAGTTTTGTATCATCTGCAAATATCGATATTTTACTGTGTAAACCTTCTACCAGATCATTAATGAATATGTTGAAGAGAACAGGTCCCAATACTGACCCCTGCGGTACCCCACTGGTCACAGCGACCCAGTTAGAGACTATACCATTTATAACCACCCTCTGCTTTCTATCACTAAGCCAGTTACTAACCCATTTACACACATTTTCCCCCAGACCAAGCATTCTCATTTTGTGTACCAACCTCTTGTGCGGCACGGTATCAAACGCTTTGGAAAAATCGAGATATACCACGTCCAATGACTCACCGTGGTCCAGCCTATAGCTTACCTCTTCATAAAAACTGATTAGATTGGTTTGACAGGAGCGATTTCTAATAAACCCATGCTGATATGGAGTTAAACAGTTATTCTCATTGAGATAATCCAGAATAACATCCCTCAGAAACCCTTCAAATATTTTACCAACAATAGAGGTTAGACTTACTGGCCTATAATTTCCAGGTTCACTTTTAGAGCCCTTTTTGAATATTGGCACCACATTTGCTATGCGCCAGTCCTGCGGAACAGACCCTGTCGCTATAGAGTCACTAAAAATAAGAAATAATGGTTTATCTATTACATTACTTAGTTCTCTTAGTACTCGTGGGTGTATGCCATCCGGACCCGGAGATTTATCTATTTTAATCTTATTTAGCCGGTTTCGCACCTCTTCTTGGGTTAGATTGGTGACCCTTAATATAGGGTTTTCATTGTTTCTTGGGATTTCACCTAGCATTTCATTTTCCACCGTGAATACCGTGGAGAAGAAGGTGTTTAATATGTTAGCTTTTTCCTCGTCATCTACAACCATTCTTTCCTCACTATTTTTTAAGGGGCCTACATTTTCAGTTTTTATTCTTTTACTATTGATATAGTTGAAGAACAGTTTGGGATTAGTTTTACTCTCCTTAGCAATGTGCTTCTCTGTTTCCTTTTTGGCAGCTTTAATTAGTTTTTTAGATAAAGTATTTTTCTCCCTATAGTTTTTTAGAGCTTCAATGGTGCCATCCTGCTTTAGTAGTGCAAATGCTTTCTTTTTACTGTTAATTGCCTGTCTTACTTCTTTGTTTAGCCACATTGGGTTTTTCCTATTTCTAGTCCTTTTATTCCCACAAGGTATAAACTGCTTACACTGCCTATTTAGGATGTTCTTAAACATTTCCCATTTATTATCTGTATTCTTATTTCTGAGGATATTGTCCCAGTCTACCAGATTAAGGGCATCTCTAAGCTGTTCAAACTTTGCCTTCCTAAAGTTCAATGTTTTTGTGACTCCCTGACAAGTCCCCCTAGTGAAAGACAGGTGAAACTGTACAATATTGTGGTCGCTATTTCCTAGATGCCCGACCACCTGCAGATTTGTTATTCTGTCAGGTCTATTAGATAGTATTAGGTCTAAAAGTGCTGCTCCTCTGGTTGGATTCTGCACCAATTGTGAAAGATAATTTTTCTTGGTTATTAGCAGAAACCTGTTGCCTTTATGGGTTTCACAGGTTTCTGTTTCCCAGTTAATATCCGGGTAGTTAAAGTCCCCCATAACTAGGACCTCATTATGGGTTGCAGCTTCATCTATCTGCTTTAGAAGTAGACTTTCCATGGTTTCTGTTATATTTGGGGGTTTGTAACAGACCCCAATGAGAATTTTGTTACCATTTTTCCCTCCATGAATTTCAACCCATATGGACTCGACATCCTCATTCCCTTCGCTAATATCCTCCCTTAAAGTGGACTTTAGACAAGACTTTACATAGAGACAAACCCCTCCTCCTCTCCGATTTTTACGATCCTTTCTAAACAGACTGTAACCCTGTAAGTTAACTGCCCAGTCATAGCTTTCATCTAACCATGTCTCGGTTATTCCCACTATATCAAAGTTACCTGTAGATATTTCTGCTTCTAGTTCTTCCATCTTGTTTGTCAGGCTTCTGGCGTTTGCGAGCATGCAGTTTAGAGGATTTTGTTTTGTTCCAATCTCCTCACTGTGGATTGTTTTAGAAATGTTCTTACCTCCCTTCAGAGTATGTTTTCCTGGGTCGTCTTTGTTCGAGTCTAATGTTTTTCTTCCCGTCCCCTTACTTCATCTGTGAGTAAGATGAAAAGACAAACGTAGAGATGAAATAGATTTAGCAAAGTGAGGCCCGACTTTCTGAACAGAGCGAGGATAGGAAAGGTAACTTTGCGGTCAACACAAAACCCTACAAAAAACCACGCAAAGGGGGCAAAAAGACCCTCCGTACCGAACTAACGGCACGGAGGTACACCCTCTGCGTCCCAGAGCTTCCAGCAAGCAAGAAAAAAACAAATAAGCAAGCTGGACAGAAAAAACAGCAAAAATAGCAAAAGCAGAACTTAGCTATGCAGAGCAGCAGGCCACAGGAACGATCCAGGAGGAAACAGGTCCAATACTAGAACATTGACTGGAGGCCAGGATCAAAGCACTAGGTGGAGTTAAATAGAGCAGCACCTAACGACTTCACCACATCACCTGAGGAAGGAAACTCAGAAGCCGCAGTACCACTCTCCTCCACCAACGGAAGCTCACAGAGAGAATCACCCGAAGTACCACTTGTGACCACAGAAGGGAGCTCTGCCACAGAATTCACAACAGTACCCCCCCCTTGAGGAGGGGTCACCGAACCCTCACCAGAGCCCCCAGGACGACCAGGATGAGCCATATGAAAGGCACGAACAAGATCGGGAGCATGGACATCAGAGGCAAAGACCCAGGAATTATCTTCCTGAGCATAACCCTTCCACTTAACCAGATACTGGAGTTTCCGTCTTGAAACACGAGAATCCAAAATCTTCTCCACAATATACTCCAACTCCCCCTCCACCAAAATCGGGGCAGGAGGATCAACAGATGGAACCATAGGTGCCACGTATCTCCGCAACAATGACCTATGGAATACGTTATGTATGGAAAAAGAATCTGGAAGGGTCAGACGAAAAGACACAGGATTAAGAACCTCAGAAATCCTATACGGACCAATGAAACGAGGTTTAAACTTAGGAGAGGAAACCTTCATAGGAATATGACGAGAAGATAACCAAACCAAATCCCCAACACGAAGTCGGGGACCCACACAGCGCCTGCGATTAGCGAAATGTTGAGCCTTCTCCTGGGACAAGGTCAAATTGTCCACTACATGAGTCCAAATCTGCTGCAACCTGTCCACCACAGTATCCACACCAGGACAGTCCGAAGACTCAACCTGCCCTGAAGAGAAACGAGGATGGAACCCAGAGTTGCAGAAAAACGGCGAAACCAAGGTAGCCGAGCTGGCCCGATTATTAAGGGCGAACTCAGCCAAAGGCAAAAAGGACACCCAGTCATCCTGATCAGCAGAAACAAAGCATCTCAGATATGTTTCCAAGGTCTGATTGGTTCGTTCGGTCTGGCCATTAGTCTGAGGATGGAAAGCCGAGGAAAAAGACAAGTCAATGCCCATCCTAGCACAAAAGGCTCGCCAAAACCTCGAAACAAACTGGGAACCTCTGTCAGAAACGATATTCTCTGGAATGCCATGTAAACGAACCACATGCTGGAAGAACAATGGCACCAAATCAGAGGAGGAAGGTAATTTAGACAAGGGTACCAAATGGACCATCTTAGAGAAGCGATCACAGACCACCCAAATGACTGACATCTTTTGAGAGACGGGAAGATCTGAAATAAAATCCATAGAGATATGTGTCCAAGGCCTCTTCGGGACCGGCAAGGGCAAAAGCAACCCACTGGCATGAGAACAGCAGGGCTTAGCCCGAGCACAAATCCCACAGGACTGCACAAAAGAACGCACATCCCGCGACAGAGATGGCCACCAAAAGGATCTAGCCACTAACTCTCTGGTACCAAAGATTCCAGGATGACCAGCCAACACCGAACAATGAACCTCAGAGATAACTTTATTCGTCCACCTATCAGGGACAAACAGTTTCTCCGCTGGGCAACGATCAGGTTTATTAGCCTGAAATTTTTGCAGCACCCGCCGCAAAATCAGGGGAGATGGCAGACACAATTACTCCCTCTTTGAGAATACCCGCCGGCTCAGATAAACCCGGAGAGTCGGGCACAAAACTCCTAGACAGAGCGTCCGCCTTCACATTTTTAGAACCCGGAAGGTACGAAATCACAAAGTCAAAACGGGCAAAAAACAGCGACCAACGAGCCTGTCTAGGATTCAACTGCTTGGCAGACTCGAGATAAGTCAAGTTCTTATGATCAGTCAAGACCACCACGCGATGCTTAGCTCCTTCAAGCCAATGACGCCACTCCTCGAATGCCCACTTCATGGCCAGCAACTTTCGATTGCCAACATCATAATTTCGCTCAGCAGGCGAAAACTTCCTGGAAAAGAAGGCGCATGGTTTCATCACCGAGCAATCAGAACTTCTCTGCGACAAAACAGCCCCTGCTCCAATCTCAGAAGCATCAACCTCGACCTGGAATGGAAGCGAAACATCTGGTTGACACAACACAGGGGCAGAAGAAAAACGACGCTTCAACTCTTGAAAAGCTTCCACAGCAGCAGAAGACCAATTGACCACATCAGCACCCTTCTTGGTCAAATCGGTAAATGTTTTAGCAATACTAGAAAAATTGCAGATGAAGCGACGATAAAAATTAGCAAAGCCCAGGAACTTTTGCAGACTTTTCAGAGATGTCGGCTGAGTCCAATCATGGATGGCTTGGACCTTAACAGGGTCCATCTCGATAGTAGAAGGGGAAAAGATGAACCCCAAAAATGAAACCTTCTGAACACCAAAGAGACACTTTGATCCCTTCACAAACAAAGAATTAGCACGCAGGACCTGAAACACCGTTCTGACCTGCTTCACATGAGACTCCCAATCATCCGAGAAGATCAAAATGTCATCCAAGTACACAATCAGGAATTTATCCAGGTACTCTCGGAAGATGTCATGCATAAAGGACTGAAACACTGATGGAGCATTGGCAAGTCCGAATGGCATTACTAGATACTCAAAATGGCCCTCGGGCGTATTAAATGCAGTTTTCCATTCATCGCCTCGCTTAATACGCACAAGATTATACGCACCACGAAGATCTATCTTGGTGAACCAACTAGCCCCCTTAATCCGTGCAAACAAATCAGATAACAACGGCAAGGGGTACTGAAATTTAACCGTGATCTTATTTAGAAGGCGGTAATCTATACAAGGTCTCAGCGAACCATCCTTCTTGGCCACAAAAAAGAACCCTGCTCCTAATGGCGACGATGACGGGCGAATGTGCCCCTTCTCCAAGGACTCCTTCACATAACTCGCATAGCGGCGTGCTCAGGCACAGATAAATTAAACAGTCGACCTTTTGGGAATTTACTACCAGGAATCAAATCGATAGCACAATCACAATCCCTATGCGGAGGTAGGGTATCGGACTTGGGCTCATCAAATACATCCCGGTAATCAGACAAGAACTCTGGAACCTCAGAAGGGGTGGATGACTAAATAGACAGAAATGGGACATCACCATGTACCCCCTGACAACCCCAGCTGGACACAGACATGGATTTCCAATCCAATACTGGATTATGGACTTGTAGCCATGGCAACCCCAACACGACCACATCATTCAGATTATGCAACACCAGAAAGCGAATAACCTCCTGATGTGCAGGAGCTATGCACATGGTCAGCTGGGTCCAGTACTGAGGCTTATTCTTGGCCAAAGGCGTAGCATCAATTCCTCTCAATGGAATAGGACACTGCAAGGGCTCCAAGAAAAACCCACAACGCCTAGCATACTCCAAGTCCATCAAATTCAGGGCAGCGCCTGAATCCACAAATGCCATGACAGAATAAGATGACAAAGAGCAGATCAAGGTAACGGACAAAAGAAATTTTGACTGTACCGTACCAATGGTGGCAGACCTAGCGAACCGCCTAGTGCGCTTAGGACAATCAGAGATAGCATGAGTGGAATCCCCACAGTAGAAACACAGCCCATTCAGACGTCTGTGTTCTTGCCGTTCAACTCTGGTCAAAGTCCTATCGCACTGCATAGGCTCAGGTTTATGCTCAGATAATACCGCCAAATGGTGCACAGATTTACGCTCACGCAAGCGTCGACCGATCTGAATGGCCAAAGACATAGACTCATTCAGACCAGCAGGCATAGGAAATCCCACCATGACATCCTTAAGGGCTTCAGAGAGACCCTTTCTGAAAATAGCTGCAAGCGAACCTTCATTCCATTGAGTGAGTACGGACCACTTTCTAAATTTCTGACAATATACCTCTATCTCATCCTGACCCTGACACAGAGCCAGCAAATTTTTCTCTGCCTGATCCACTGAATTAGGTTCATCGTACAGCAATCCGAGCGCCAGGAAAAATGCATCGATCTTACTTAATGCAGGATCTCCTGACGCAAGAGAAAATGCCCAGTCCTGAGGGTCGCCACGTAAAAAAGAAATAATGATCCTAACTTGTTGAACTGGGTCACCAGAGGAGCGAGGTTTCAAAGCCAGAAATAGTTTACAATTATTTTTGAAACTCAGAAATTTAGTTCTATCTCCAAAAAACAAATCAGGAATAGGAATTCTTGGTTCTAACATAGAATTCTGAACCACAAAGTCTTGAATATTTTGTACTCTTGCCGTGAGCTGATCCACACATGAAGACAGACCTTTAATGTCCATTGCTACACCTGTGTCCTGAACCACCCAAATGTCTAGGGGAAAAAAAAGGCAAAACACAGTGCAGAGAAAAAAAAATGGTCTCAGAACTTCTTTTTTCCCTCTATTGAGAATCATTAGTACTTTGGGCCTCCAGTACTGTTATGAACTGGTGATTTAGAACCACAATGGACATAGAGGTCAGCGCACATACAGTGACCTGACAATAACCCAAAAACATAGAACGAGCTCTGAGACGTGGGAACTCTGTTGACCGCAATCCCTAATCCTCTCCAACCACACTAGAGGCAGCCGTGGATTGCGCCTAACGCTCCCTATGCAACTCGGCACAGCCTGAGAAACTAGCTAGCCTGAAGATAGAAAATAAGCCTACCTTGCCTCAGAGAAATACCCCAAAGGAAAAGGCAGCCCCCACATATAATGACTGTGAGTAAGATGAAAAGACAAACGTAGAGATGAAATAGATTTAGCAAAGTGAGGCCCGACTTTCTGAACAGAGCGAGGATAGGAAAGGTAACTTTGCGGTCAACACAAAACCCTACAAAAAACCACGCAAAGGGGGCAAAAAGACCCTCTGTACCGAACTAACGGCACGGAGGTACACCCTCTGCATCCCAGAGCTTCCAGCAAGCAAGAAAAAAACAAATAAGCAAGCTGGACAGAAAAAACAGCAAAAATAGCAAAAGCAGAACTTAGCTATGCAGAGCAGCAGGCCACAGAAACGATCCAGGAGGAAACAGGTCCAATACTAGAACATTGACTGGAGGCCAGGATCAAAGCACTAGGTGGAGTTAAATAGAGCAGCACCTAACGACTTCACCACATCACCTGAGGAAGGAAACTCAGAAGCCGCAGTACCACTCTCCTCCACCAACGGAAGCTCACAGAGAGAATCAGCCGAAGTACCACTTGTGACCACAGGAGGGAGCTCTGCCACAGAATTCACAACATACTCCTCTCACTCCCTTCCGTCTAGTCTTTTTCATCATTCTATTCCTCCATCCTTTGCTTCCTTCATTCTTATTACTCTGTCTCCCTTCTTCCCTTCATTCTATCCTTTCTTGCATTCATAAATACATACTCCTTCAATTTCTTCAATATTCTTATATCGCTCCTTCTTTCTTTACATTTCACTTATTTTATTTACTTCCTTCTTTCCTATGAAACTTCATTCTAGTAATTCCTTTCCTCTATTTCCATTCCACACTTCTTTCTTTACTTAATTTTATCCTTCTTTCTTTCCTATATTATTTCCATACTTACTTCATGTTTTCCTTCCTCTTTTCTGTTTTCTTCTTTCTGTACTTCTTTCCATCCTCCCTCCCATACTTTCATCCATTCTTCCATCTATAAATCCATCTTCCATCCCATTCCTCCTTCGTTTCCATGCTCCATCCTTCCTTACTTTTTTCTTCACCTTTTTTGTCTTTCCAATATTCCTTCTTTCAATTTTATCTTCCTTCTTTTGTACTTTCTTTTCATCCTTTCTTAAACATTCCATCCTTCCTTCCATTTCAATTCATCCATCCATTTCTACCTTCCCTTTTCCTCCCTCCATTCCCCCTTTCTTCCTTCCTCCCTGCCTCACTCCTTCCCTTCCTCGATTCCTTGTTTCCTCCTATCTTCCTTTCATTACTTACTCTCACTTCTCTCTTCCTCTCCCACACTTCCTTCCTTTACATAGTAACATAGTAACATAGTTAGTAAGGCCGAAAAAAGACATTTGTCCATCCAGTTCAGCCTATATTCCATCATAATAAATCCCCAGATCTACGTCCTTCTACAGAACCTAATAATTGTATGATACAATATTGTTCTGCTCCAGGAAGACATCCAGGCCTCTCTTGAACCCCTCGACTGAGTTCGCCATCACAACCTCCTCAGGCAAGCAATTCCAGATTCTCACTGCCCTAACAGTAAAGAATCCTCTTCTATGTTGGTGGAAAAACCTTCTCTCCTCCAGACGCAAAGAATGCCCCCTTGTGCCCGTCACCTTCCTTGGTATAAACAGATCCTCAGCGAAATATTTGTATTGTCCCCTTACATACTTATACATGGTTATTAGATCGCCCCTCAGTCGTCTTTTTTCTAAACTAAATAATCCTAATTTCTCTAATCTATCTGGGTATTGTAGTTCTCCCATCCCCTTTATTAATTTTGTTGCCCTCCTTTGTACTCTCTCTAGTTCCATTATATCCTTCCTGAGCACCGGTGCCCAAAACTGGACACAGTACTCCATGTGCGGTCTAACTAGGGATTTGTACAGAGGCAGTATAATGCTCTCATCCTGTGTATCCAGACCTCTTTTAATGCACCCCATGATCCTGTTTTCCTTGGCAGCTGCTGCCTGGCACTGGCTGCTCCAGGTAAGTTTATCATTAACTAGGATCCCCAAGTCCTTCTCCCTGTCAGATTTACCCAGTGGTTTCCCGTTCAGTGTGTAATGGTGATATTGATTCCTTCTTCCCATGTGTATAACCTTACATTTATCATTGTTAAACCTCATCTGCCTTTCTCCCTCCTTGTAACCCTGCTTCCATCCCTTCCTTCATCCCTCTTTTCTTTCATCCCTTTGTGACAGCCTCCTTCCATCTCTACCTCTTTTCCATACTTCCTTCATTCCTCTCTCCACACCTTCCTTCTTTCCACCCTGATTGCCTTCATTACCTCCCCTTCTTTCTCTCCAACACTTCATTCCTTACTCTTTCCCTCCTTGCCAACCTCCATCCATCCCTATCTCTCTCTTCCTTCCTTCTTTCTTTCCTTCCTTCATCCTTTCATGCCAGCTTCCTTCCATCCCTATGTCTCTTCCTTCTTTCCTATTTCTCTTTCTTTCAACTTCCTTCCTTCCACTCTCCCTTTCCTTCCTTCCTCCTTGCCAGCCTCTTTCCATCCCTACCTCTCTTACTTCTGTCCTTTCTTCCTTCTCTCTCCCATCCTTCCTCCTTCCCTAATTTTCTTCCTTCCTTCTTTCCTTCCTTCCTTCCTTCCTCCTTGCCAGCCCTTTTCCATCCATAACTCTCTTCCTTCCATCCTTTCTTCCTTCTCTCTCCCATCCTTCCTCTTTCCCTAATTTTCTTCCTTCCTTCCTTCCTTCCTTCCTTCCTTCCTTCCTTCCTTCCTTCCTTTCCTGACCTTTTCCATCCATACCTCTCTTCCTTCCATCCTTTCTTCCTTCTCTCTCCCATCCATTCTCACTCCTTCGCTCCCTTCCTTCCTCACCAGCCTCTTTCCATCCCTACTTCTCTTCCTTCCATCCATTCTTCCTTCTCTCTCCCATCCTTCCGACCTCCCTCACTCCAGTTCTTCCTTCCTTTCCTCTTTCCTTCCTTCCTTCCTTCCTCCTTGCCAGCCTCTTTCCATCCCTACCTTTCTTGCTTCTGTCCTTTCTTCCTTCCTCTCTCCGGTCCTTCCTCGCTCCCTACACCTGTATATAATAGAATAAAAACAGCAAGAAATAAACCTAAATAAAGTAATTGGAGAAGTTAGTGATGAATGTCAGTGTCCTTGTATAAGACATACAATATCTTGCTGTAAATGGGGTTAGTACGGAGGCCGCTGCCACTGTGGTTAAAGCAATATCAGTCTGAGATCCAGCGTCAATCCCATGGGGGAGGGGCAGAGAGCACAATCACTGTATTTTATTAAGAATAGGACGATTATTCGAGGGTTAGCCATGATCAGCAGACGGGATGCTTTCGTCTGACACATTTTTCCCCAGCCGTCACACTGTAATGAGAATAGTTTGTGTTGCAGGCAGGGGCGGATTATCAGAGGGTCAATATGGGCGGTAGCCCAGGGCCCAGTGGTCTGGGGGGACCCTGGGCTACCGCAGATTAACCCTCTGATAATCCTCTGTGACTGCCCGCCGGGCGGCGTTTATGTGCCCCCGGACCCGGTGGGCAGAGAGAGGGGGCCCGCATTGGGCCCCTTCTCATCTGCTCACCGGGCCCCTTCCGGCGCTGCGGCGGTTTCCTATTGATGTGCGGGCGCGCGCCCGCACATCAATAGTTAACAACAACAGCCGCCAGCCAATTGGAGGCTGGCAGCTGAAGTCGGCCGCAGCGCACACGTCGCCGGCGTCTGACGTCATTGTCAGTCGCCGGCGAGTGTGCTGCAGAAGGGAGCAGCTCGCCGCCTGGAGCGTGGACAGGTGAGGAGACTGTTTTTTTTTTTTGGATCAGTTATTATCGGTGCGGTGGACACACTGGGGGGCAATGCTGGAGGACACTGGGGCAGATTGGAGGACACACTGGGGGCAATGCTGGAGACACTGGGGCAGATTGGAGGACACACTGGGGGGCAATGCTGGAGACAGTAGGGCAGATTGGAGGACACACTGGGGGCAATGCTGGAGGACACACTGGGGGCAATGCTGGAGACACTGGGGCAGATTGGAGGACACACTGGGGGGCAATGCTGGAGACACTGGGGCAGATTGGAGGACACACTGGGGGGCAATGCTGGAGACAGTAGGGCAGATTGGAGGACACACTGGGGGCAATGCTGGAGACAGTAGGGCAGATTAGAGGACACACTGGGGGCAATGCTGGAGACACTGGGGCAGATTGGAGGACACACTGGGGGCAATGCTGGAGACAGTAGGGTAGATTGGAGGACACACTGGGGGGCAATGCTGGAGACACTGGGGCAGATTGGAGGACACACTGGGGGCAATGCTGGAGACAGTGAGGCAGATTGGAGGACACTGGGGGGGGGCAATGCTGGAGGACACAGTGGGGCAGATTGCTGGAGACAGTGGGGCAGATTGCTGGAGACAGTGGGGCAGATTGCTGGAGACAGTGGGGCAGATTGCTGGTGGACACACTGGGGGGCAATGCTGGAAGACACACTGGGGGCAATGCTGGAGACAGTGGGGCAGATTGCTGGAGACAGTGGGGCAGATTGCTGGAGACAGTGGGGCAGATTGCTGGAGACAGTGGGGCAGATTGCTGGAGGACACACTGGGGGCAGATTGCTGGAGGACACACTGGGGGCAGATTGCTGGAGGACACACTGGGGGCAGATTGCTGGAGACAGTGGGGCAGATTGCTGGAGACAGTGGGGCAATGCTGGAGACAGTGGGGCAGATTGCTGGAGGACACACTGGGGGCAGATTGCTGGAGGACACACTGGGGGCAGATTGCTGGAGGACACACTGGGGGCAGATTGCTGGAGGACACACTGGGGGCAGATTGCTGGAGGACACACTGGGGGCAGATTGCTGGAGACACTGGGGGCAGATTGCTGGACACACTGGGGCAGATTGCTGGAGACACTGGGGCAGATTGCTGGAGACACTGGGGCAGATGATTGCTGGAGACACTGGGGCAGATGATTGCTGGACACACTGGGGCAATGCTGGATACACTGGGGCAGATGATTGCTGGACACACTGGGGCAATGCTGGAGACACTGGGCCAGATTGCTGGACACACTGGTGGTAATATGCTGGACACACTGGGGCAGATTGCTGGACATACTGGGGCAGATTGCTGGACACACTGGGGGTAATATGCTGGACACACTGAGGGTAATATGCTGGACACACTGGGGGCAGGACTGGAGGCATGGGCAGAATGTAGACACGGGGCAGGATTGGAGACATGGGGCAGGATGGAGACAGATGGGGCAGGATGTGGAGATCATATGGGGTAGAATGGATACTCATGAGTGCAGGATGGGAGAACATATGGCTGGAGCCAGGAATGCGATAAACGGAGCCAGGGTGGGGAATATTATTACCATAGGGGCTAATTAAGGGATATTGTTACTGCAGTGATGTACTTATTTTATTTTTTGAGTATACTGTTTTAAATGGGGGGGCGGTCCTGTTATTGTGCAGAGTGACACTATATCGCCTTTTTATCTTCATGTGGTGTAATGTAGAAGTTGTGAAAAATTAAGTAATGTGTTCTGCAAGTGGAGCTCGAGATAACTGTGTTATTTCCTGCAGAAACGAGTCCTGGCTGGAAGGAATGATGGCGGTCTGTGCTGGATGAAAGATGAAGGACTTCACCTAGAGACGTCACTGGTGAGTCCGTGTTACCTATACACTGACACTATACACTGTATACTATATAGAGGTCCTGTGTATAATGTCACCAGTGATCTCAGTATTACCTCTACACAGACACTGCATACTAAGTACAGATCTCCTGTGAATACTGGCACTTATGGTGATAGTATAGTATTGTGTTTTTGTTTTTATATTACTGATCAGTATTGTGGTACTCAGTCACTATGTGGTGGTAATATCTGGTCTGGAAATGGTGTTGTGGTATTTGTCCCTTGTATGTGCTATTTGGTCACCAAGTGGTAATATGTGGTCTTGACATGGTGTTGTGGTATTTGTTCCTTGTATGTGATATTATTCGATCACTGTGGTTGTAATTTGTGGTCTGGTCATGGTGCGGTGGTATTTGTTCCTTGTATGTGATATTATTCGATCACTGTGATTGTAATTTGTGGTCTGGTCACGGTGCGGTTGTATTTGTTCCTTGTGTGTGATTGGTCAAGATATACCTAAATTGTATTGCAGATTTTAACAAATATTTAATAGGTTACAGTAGAGTAGGGCCCGGCCATTTTTCTGGTATAATCTGGTTCGGGTATATCATGACCCCCGTCACATGACCCCCGTCACATGACCCCCGTCACATGACCCCCGTCACATGACCCCCATCACATGACCCCCGTCACATGACCGGGGGGGGCCCACAGTGTGTGAACAGCCTGGGGCCCTGGCTACCCTTAATCCACCCCTGGTTGCAGGGGGCTATTGATGGCGGTTCATGGTCCTCTGTACCTGTTGGTTCCGCTTGTGCGGCTCTCCCTATAACCGCTGTCCTGTGCACATTAGCAGTGTGTGCTTTATTACTGAAATCCTTTGTGATCAGGCATATTGGCATGTTAGATACTCAGATAATAGATATTGCAGCTTGCAAACAGGATATTGTGTCAGAAATGCCGTTGGCCATAACATTCATTACCCTCCGTCTGAGACCAATCCATTTGTTTCCTTAGTGTACCAACCGCACTCCCGATGTCCTTGATGAAGTCATATCCATTCATCGAAACCTCGAGCACCTCGCTGCCATTGCTATTAACTTTTTCGTGAAGGTCCGGTGTGGACTCATTATAATTCTGTAATATCCTACTGGAGAGTTGGGCGCCAATACCCGGCAGGGATCTCCTAGAGGCTTGTGTGTAAAGCTAATTATCACTGGTGCCTGGCCGCTCCTGCTGTCCATATTCTGATAGAACATATTGTACAGTAACGAGTATAAACTTGTATAAGATTCTAGAAATTACTGTTTGTTTTTTTTTCTTCCTTTTTTTTCCCCATCAAGTAGCGCCAATCCTTTTTACAGGCTCGGCCTGGTATTACAGTTCAGTCTTATTCACTTGAGCAAGAAAAACTTTAATGCAAATGGTTAACAAAATGCAATATTTAGAGGGAACCTGTCAAGTGTAAAAACACTTCACTTGCGGATATGGGGTTAATCCGTGGGCTAGTAGAGTTCTAAAGCTACTCAGTGGCCGCACTTAGACCACTGCTGCCGGGAGGAAATTTTTTTTATTCCAGCCATTGCCTTGGCGCCAACGTGGGTTCAATTACTTTTTTGCGTCTCGAAATCGGCGGCTGCAACCGCGCCCCCAGCACTGACTGACAGCCAGCCATAATGCTGAGCTGCTATCAGTCAGTGCCAGGGGCACAGTTACAGCCATCATGCTCTATATAAAGAGTGGAGACTGAACCCGCGCCGGTGCCACTCCGGTGACTGAAATCGGAACGCTGCCAGGGGGGGAAAAAAAGTTAATTTACTCCAGAGAGCGGGGCGTGCTCGCGGCCACCGGGATGGTATAGAACACTGTTAACCTGCAAATTAACCCCATATCTGCAGGTTAATAGCATTTTTTTCAGGTGACAAGTTTCCTTTAGGTCCAAAATTCTTCATAATTGTTTCGTTTTTTAGTCACTAAAGTATATATTTTTTTAAAAAAACTATACGAGGTTTGGTATCTCCACAATCACACTGACTTATTGCCAGGTTACTTTTGCCAACCTAAAAACTTAGTCAAAAGAAAATTGAAAATTTTTCACAAATTTTCCTATTTTTCAGAACATTACAAACTACAACTAATCCTCAATAAATAAATAAGTAAATTAAAATGAAAGAGCCCTTATATGGAAAGTTGATGGAAAAAAAAAAGTTATGGTTCTAGAAGGAAATAGAAAAATTGGAGTCTGGCTCAACAGGACTGGATTTTCCTTTTCTTTTTATTTTTCAAAAGAAAATATAGTGTATACAAAAGAAAAATTGACATGGTCGACATGACCCAGTCGATGCGTTTCGACTGCACTAGGCTGTCAAAACGTGTCGAATGGGTCATGTTGACCGCGTACATTTTTCTTTTGTATGCACTATATTTTCTTTTGATAAATAAAAATAAAAGGAAAACCCAGTCCTGTTGAGCCGGACTCCAATATTTTTGAATTTTCCTTGATGTGAGGCCAGGGCGAGGCCGGTGTCCGAGTTCCCAGGTGGATGAGCATAGAGCAACTGGGTGAGCTGGAATTAAGTTTTTATAATTCTAGGAGGAAATGGCGTAAAAAAACCAAAACCAAAACGTCAAAAAATGAAAAATGAAGTGATGGGAACGGTGTAAGTTTTTGAGACTTCAAAGACTGATATCATCGCAACACTTTTGGTTGGCAAAGAGCCAAAAGGCTCATGGTTGATGGGAGTCCACTTTAATAGGGGTGCTGCTAGTTATACTTTTTGGTTAAATGTAAAATGTGAGTCCCCCTTTAACAGTTTCACACAACCATAGTTAATTAATTCCTAATGTTCTACGTTCCTTGAATTAAAAGTAGTTTATTTGAGCAATCCAGGAAAATCATTGTACAGATCTATACTAGTTTTACTTTGGCCTTGATTTGCTTTTTGGCTATTGGCCCAGGCATCTTGTACATACTGTAGGTGAAATGAGTCGTAATGCACACAGTATTTAAATGTAATTACAATGGAAGATTAACAATAAATTTAGATAAAACGATATTATAATGAAAGCAAAGTAACCCATTAGCCAGCATCGGATGCAACATAATGAACTGATACTCAGGCAGACGGGCAGCGAGCTCCGGTAGATGCTCTGAGCCGCGAGTCCCAGCATGATTGGCCAGCCAGAGGGCACTTGTTGGAGCTTGTACTAATATATCAGTCTCCTCTGTGATAAATCCTCTGTAACAGAAGATAGGCAATGAGTTGAGTTGGGAATTGCAGGCGCTATACAGTAATAGATTCATTTACATACATGAATGAGCTTGGCAGGAGTAAATATTCCTCCTTACCAACATGTGCTTACAATGGCTTTAAAAGAGTCAAAGAGTGAAAAATACAGAATATTGTCATTATGGATAAATCACTTTATAAAAAAATAAATTCAAAATAGTTTCCATTTAAAAATTAAAATGTAAAATACAGATACTGGAAATCACACATGGAATAAGTGAATGAACTTTACTATGCAAGTAAAAAAAAATAGCTAAATAGTTTGGACAGAAGATACCCTCCTGTTTAGTTCAAATCTATGCGTCTCCATTCTTGAAGACGGGTAAGACTTGATTGCGCTTGCACTTTTAAATAGGCAACATGCAAATCACTTTTTTTAAAAATTCTTCCAAAGTGCTGGTTACATGGTGTTTCTCTTTTTAATTGCAATGCATGTTGTCAAGTGTAATCAATCTCGATCCACAGAGAAGATGAGAATGATTACAAGAAGCAGAAGCAAGGCTGGTCTTTGTCTCTCTACAAGAAGTGTGGATAGATCTCTGTTACTCTGCATGACCTTCTACAGGAAGAGGACATTTTGTGTCTCTCTAAATGACTTGGGGTCAGGACTTTGTCTCTCTACAACAGGGGTCCCCAACTCCAGGCCTCGAGGGCCGCCAACAGTGAAGGTTTTCAGGATTTCTTTAGTATTGCATCGGTGGTAATGTGATCATCTGCACAGGTGATGATTCCAACCCCTGTGCAATACTAAGGAAATCCTGAAAACCTGCACTGTTGGCGGCCCTCGAGGCCTGGAGTTGGGGACCACTGCTCTACAAGATGTGGGGTCAGGTCTTTGTATTTCTACAAGATGTGGGGTCAGGTCTTTGCCTCCCTGCAAGATGTGGGTTCAGGTCTTTGTCTCTCCACAAGATGTGGGGTGGGCCTTTACCTCTCTAGAAAATGTGGAGTCAGGTCTTTGTCTCCCTACAAGATGTGAGGTCAGGTCTATGTCTTTCTATAAGATGTGGTGTCAGGTCTTTGTCTCCCTACAAGATGTGGAGTCAGGTCTTTGTCTCCCTACAAGATGTGGAGTCAGGTCTTTGTCTCCCTACAAGATGTGGAGTCAGGTCTTTGTCTCCCTACAAGATGTGGAGTCAGGTCTTTGTCTCCCTACAAGATGTGGAGTCAGGTCTTTGTCTCCCTACAAGATGTGGAGTCAGGTCTTTGTCTCCCTACAATATGTTGAGTCAGGTCTTTGTCTCCCTACAAGATGTGGAGTCAGGTCTTTGTCTCCCTACAAGATGTGGGTTCATGTCTTTGTATCTCCACAAGATGTGGGGTGGGTCTTTGTCTCTTTACAAGATCTGGAGTCAGGTCTTTACCTCTCTAGAAAATGTGGGGTCAGGTCTTTGTATCTCTACACGTTTGGGGGTTAGGCCTTTGGATCTCTATAAGATGTGGAGTCAGTTCTTTGTATCTCTACAAGATATGGAGTCAGGTCTTTGTCTCCCTACAAGATGTGGAGTCAGGTCTTTGTCTCCCTACAAGATGTGGGTTCAGGTCTTTGCCTCTCTGACAAGATGTGGAGTCAGGTCTTTGTCTTTCTATAAGATGAGGGGTCAGGTCTTTGTCTCCCTACACAATATTGAGTCAGGTCTTTGTCTCCCTACACGATATTGAGTCAGGTCTTTGTCTCTCTACAAGATGTGGAGTCAGGTCTATGTCTTTCTATAAGATGTGGGGTCAGGTCTTTGTCTTTATAGAAGATGTGACGTCAGGTCTTTGTTTCTCTGCCAGATTTGGGATCAGGTCTTTTTCTTTATACAAGATGTGAGACAGGGTATTCATCTCTTCACAAGATGTGGGAGTGAGTTTGTTTCTCTCTCCAAAATGTAGGGTCAGGTATTTGTCTCTACAAAATGTGGAGTGAAGTCTTTGTCTTTATTCCAAATGGTGGGGTGGATCTTCGTCTCTCTATCAGATGTTGAGGAGGGTCTTTTTCTCCCTACTTGATATGGGGACAGGTCTTTTTCTTTATGCAAGATGTAGGGGTGGGTCTTTGTCTGTCTACAAAATATGGAGTCAGGTCTATGTATGTATACAAACTATCGGGTCAGGTCTTTGTCTCACTGCAAGATGATGATTGATATTTGTCTCGCTATAAAAGTCAGAGTGGGTCATAAATCATCACATAGTGAAAATAGGCAGGGTTACCCTACACCACTGATCATATTCACGGATCTACCATTGAGAGACTATGTACATACAGTATATGCACTATATCTTTTTTCATGATTTTAATATCAAACTTTTAATTAAAAGAAAAAAAAAGTTGCATAGAACATCAGAAAATAATAAAACGTATATCAATTAAATGCAGCATGCTGTGCTGATTCTATTACCTGCATTAAATTCTAATTTTCTACTGCGACACCGTAATTATCACAGTGATGAGTTGAGATAAAACACAATGTTATAAAGATGACATTTTACGTAAGTGCGGAGAAGGTGTTAGAATTGTGTCCTGGTATACGTTATGTCATATAACTTCACTTCTTACACATATTCTGATAATTAGCTAAATGAAAATCTGTGTATATATATATATATATATATTAATATATATATATATATATATATATATATATATATATATATATATATATATATATATATATACAACTTTTGTAAAGTAAGTTATACAATTTTCATTTAATTAACCTTCTTAGTTGCAAAATTTGTGGGAAATGTAATCCAATTGGGCATTTTTTTAATAATTATTTTTCCAGTTGACTTTGAAAGGAAAATAAAAGAAAAGAATAATAAAGAGATAAATGTACGGTATTTATACTTGGGAAATAGAAAAACAAAATCCAATATTTCTGGATCACGCCAGTTAATTAAAGTATAGTATATCTGGTCTGCATTTGTTTTGCACTAATGACTAGAGATGAGCAAATCGATCAGCGATTAATCAAATTTGTCACTAAATTGGTGAATCAAAAGCGGGGTAAAAAAAAAATGGCAGCCAGTGAAACACCACTGTGCTGGACTTTAATAGGCTCAGAAAAGGTTAAAATAAAAAAAAATTAAACAAAATTATGCTCACCTGTTATGAGCATCACCTGACTCCTTCCTTTGCTCGTCACAGCCTGCCTGGAGCTTCGTACGGGTCTTTCGGATCTTCCAGTGCTAAGAACAAGATCTTAGTTCCTAGAGAAAGAGACCAAGATCACGTAAGGAGGAAATACCTAGAGAAAGAGCTAGGTCACCTGATCAGTTTTTTTTTTAATATATATATATTTTTTACCATTTACCTCCCCGTTTTTATTATGCTTTAGTGGTTGGAAAGACCCTGGAGCACATAAAATGTGTTTTGTCAATCATGGCAATCATGACACTTTCGATTTGAAGACCATATTTATTTGTTTCAAAATTCATCTGCCGGCTAATTTGGGCGAATCCGCCAGAAAATATTTTTTATAAGACATATGGTAGAAAGGCTGTGGAATAGTCGGGGGCGCTGTTGTGGATGTAGGAGACCAAAATGGGAGGAAAAATAACTTTTAATGCACTATGCATTTCGGAAATGGTCCTAACCTGATGAAAGGAGGAGATGGACCGTTTCCAAAACGCGTTATTCATTAAAAGTTATTCTTCCTCCAACTCTGGTCTCCTACTTCTTCCGTAGTGTCTAGACAACACCACAGTCTTCATTCCATATGTCTTATATTCTCACTTCCGTTTCCACAGGTCCAGAAATGGTGGGCAGTGCAGCAGCCTATGGTGGATTATCCGAACTCTTTTAAGGTTAAATCTGCCCAGCACAACTAAAGTAGGTGAGCAGAACTCACTAATTGACACACCGGCCAGAACTAATTCAGACACGGAACACTTTTCCTTTCTTTGTTGACATAGTAACATAGTAACATAGTAACATAGTTAGTAAGGCCGAAAAAAGACATTTGTCCATCCAGTTCAGCCTATATTCCATCATAATAAATCCCCAGATCTACGTCCTTCTACAGAACCTAATAATTGTATGATACAATATTGTTCTGCTCCAGGAAGACATCCAGGCCTCTCTTGAACCCCTCGACTGAGTTCGCCATCACCACCTCCTCAGGCAAGCAATTCCAGATTCTCACTGCCCTAACAGAGATTATAAGTCTGGTCACATAGGTAAAGCCAAGGCACGTTATAGCTACATTTTCTATATCTGCCTAGATTCCAAGGCAAAAAACAATGACCTAGAAAATAGAGTCCTCGAAAAAATTTCCAGTTGCGTCAAAATGCTTTAAAGATACATCTCTCCCGAAACTGTGAAATCACCATCGTAGTAGAACGTGTGGTCAAAATGTTTTGCGTACGCTTTTGCTTTAAGTTAGATTAAACTTTTGAAAGAGATTCTAGATCAAGGCTTGATTCGAAACTTTGCTCCATATAGTTTTATGATGACTGGACTGGATAGCAAACGTTGGCAAAAGTTGATCTGCTCACCGTTAGGATACATTGGGTGAATATAATTCCATTTTGCCATTGATATTAGGAAAGTTTGCCACAAGTAAAACACGTTATAACCATTATTTACCCATGAAACCCCCCTAAGGTCCTGTGTTGATCACATCCTACCCATACTTCAAGTGACAGCTGGAGTCAATCATTGACCTCAGCTTTGAAATTTGAGATTGGTCCTTTATTACATAGTTTATTTTCTTGTTATGTACAGTGCCATCTCTTATTGCATATTTTCCTCTCTTGTTATGCACAGCATTGTACCTTATTAGATAACATCCTCTCTTATGTACAACACCGTCCCTTATTACTTAGTTTCCTCTTTTGTTATGTACAGCACAGTCCCTTGTTATATAGCATCCCCTCTCATTTTGTACAGCGTCATCCCTTACTACATAGGTTCCTCTCTTGTTATGTACAGTGCCATCCCTTATTACATAATATTCCCCTCTTGTTATGTACAGTGCATTCTCTTATTTCTAGTTTCTTCTCTTCCTATCTACAGCGCCATCATTTTGTTTTACATAGTTTCCTCCTTTGTTATAGCGACCACAATATTGTACAGTTTCACCTGTCTTTCACTAGGGGGACTTGTCAGGGAGTCACAAAAACACTGAACTTTAGGAAGGCAAAGTTTGACCAGCTTAGAGATGCCCTTAATCTGGTAGACTGGGACAATATCCTCAGAAATAAGAATACAGATAATAAATGGGAAATGTTTAAGAACATCCTAAATAGGCAGTGTAAGTGGTTTATACCTTGTGGGAATAAAAGGACTAGAAATAGGAAAAACCCAATGTGGCTAAACAAAGAAGTAAGATTCTCACTGCCCTAACAGTGAAATCATGAAAACATGAAAATATTTTTGGGGAAAGTTGCTGTCAGGGATTGCACTGTACATATTTTTGGGGAAACTTGCATTCAGGGATGGCACTGTACATAACAAAAGAGGAAACTATGTAAAAAAAATATGTTACTGTAGATAACAAGAGAAGAAACTATGTAATAAGAGAATGCACTGTACATAACAAGAGGGGATGTTATGTAATAAGGGAAGGCGCTGTACATAGCAAGAGGGGAACCTATGTAGTAAGGGACGGCGCTGTAGAAAACAAGAGGGAATGCTATATAATAAGGGACTGTGCTGTACATAGTAACATAGTAACATAGTTAGTAAGGCCGAAAAAAGACATTTGTCCATCCAGTTCAGCCTATATTCCATCATAATAAATCCCCAGATCTACGTCCTTCTACAGAACCTAATTGTATGATACAATATTGTTCTGCTCCAGGAAGACATCCAGGCCTCTCTTGAACCCCTCGACTGAGTTCGCCATCACCACCTCCTCAGGCAAGCAATTCCAGATTCTCACTGCCCTAACAGTAAAGAATCCTCTTCTATGTTGGTGGAAAAACCTTCTCTCCTCCAGACGCAAAGAATGCCCCCTTGTGCCCGTCACCTTCCTTGGTATAAACAGATCATAGGCGAGATATTTGTATTGTCCCCTTATATACTTATACATGGTTATTAGATCGCCCCTCAGTCGTCTTTTTTCTAGACTAAATAATCCTAATTTCGCTAATCTATCTGGGTATTGTAGTTCTCCCATCCCCTTTATTAATTTTGTTGCCCTCCTTTGTACTCTCTCTAGTTCCATTATGTCCTTCCTGAGAACCGGTGCCCAAAACTGGACACAGTACTCCATGTGCGGTCTAACTAGGGATTTGTACAGAGGCAGTATAATGCTCTCATCATGTGTATCCAGACCTCTTTTAATGCACCCCATGATCCTGTTTGCCTTGGCAGCTGCTGCCTGGCACTGGCTCCTCCAGGTAAGTTTATCATTAACTAGGATCCCCAAGTCCTTCTCCCTGTCAGATTTACCCAGTGGTTTCCCATTCAGTGTGTAATGGTGATATTGATTCCTTCTTCCCATGTGTATAACCTTACATTTATCATTGTTAAACCTCATCTGCCACCTTTCAGCCCAAGTTTCCAACTTATCCAGATCCATCTGTAGCAGAATACTATCTTCTCTTGTATTAACTGCTTTACATAGTTTTGTATCATCTGCAAATATCGATATTTTACTGTGTAAACCTTCTACCAGATCATTAATGAATATGTTGAAGAGAACAGGTCCCAATACCGACCCCTGCGGTCCCCCACTGGTCACAGCGACCCAGTTAGAGACTTTACCATTTATAACCACCCTCTGCTTTCTATCACTAAGCCAGTTACTAACCCATTTACACACATTTTCCCCCAGACCAAGCATTCTCATTTTGTGTACCAACCTCTTGTGTGGCACGGTATCAGACGCTTTGGAAAAATCGAGATATACCACGTCCAATGACTCACCGTGGTCCAGCCTATAGCTTACCTCTTCATAAAAACTGATTAGATTGGTTTGACAGGAGCGATTTCTCATAAACCCATGCTGATATGGAGTTAAACAGTTATTCTCATTGAGATAATCCAGAATAACATCCCTCAGAAACCCTTCAAATATTTTACCAACAATAGAGGTTAGACTTACTGGCCTATAATTTCCAGGTTCACTTTTAGAGCCCTTTTTGAATATTGGCACCACATTTGCTATGCGCCAATCCTGCGGAACAGACCCTGTCGCTATAGAGTCCCTAAAAATAAGAAATAATGGTTTATCTATTACATTACTTAGTTCTCTTAGTACTCGTGGGTGTATGCCATCCGGACCCGGAGATTTATCTATTTTAATCTTATTTAGCCGGTTTCGCACCTCTTCTTGGGTTAGATTGGTGACCCTTAATATAGGGTTTTCATTGTTTCTTGGGATTTCACCTAGCATTTCATTTTCCACCGTGAATACCGTGGAGAAGAAGGTGTTTAATATGTTAGCTTTTTCCTCGTCATCTACAACCATTCTTTCCTCACTATTTTTTAAGGGGCCTACATTTTCAGTTTTTATTCTTTTACTATTGATATAGTTGAAGAACAGTTTGGGATTAGTTTTACTCTCCTTAGCAATGTGCTTCTCTGTTTCCTTTTTGGCAGCTTTAATTAGTTTTTTAGCTAAAGTATTTTTCTCCCTATAGTTTTTTAGAGCTTCAATAGTGCCATCCTGCTTTAGTAGTGCAAATGCTTTCTTTTTACTGTTAATTGCCTGTCTTACTTCTTTGTTTAGCCACATTGGGTTTTTCCTATTTCTAGTCCTTTTATTCCCACAAGGTATAAACCACTTACACTGCCTATTTAGGATGTTCTTAAACATTTCCCATTTATTATCTGTATTCTTATTTCTGAGGATATTGTCCCAGTCTACCAGATTAAGGGCATCTCTAAGCTGGTCAAACTTTGCCTTCCTAAAGTTCAGTGTTTTTGTGACTCCCTGACAAGTCCCCCTAGTGAAAGACAGGTGAAACTGTACAATATTGTGGTCGCTATAACAAAGGAGGAAACTATGTAAAACAAAATGATGGCGCTGTAGATAGGAAGAGAAGAAACTAGAAATAAGAGAATGCACTGTACATAACAAGAGGGGAATATTATGTAATAAGGGATGGCACTGTACATAACAAGAGAGGAACCTATGTAGTAAGGGATGACGCTGTACAAAATGAGAGGGGATGCTATATAACAAGGGACTGTGCTGTACATAACAAAAGAGGAAACTAAGTAATAAGGGACGGTGTTGTACATAAGAGAGGATGTTATCTAATAAGGTACAATGCTGTGCATAACAAGAGAGGAAAATATGCAATAAGAGATGGCACTGTACATAACAAGAAAATAAACTATGTAATAAAGGACCAATCTCAAATTTCAAAGCTGAGGTCAATGATTGACTCCAGCTGTCACTTGAAGTATGGGTAGGATGTGATCAACACAGGACCTTAGGGGGGTTTCATGGGTAAATAATGGTTATAACGTGTTTTACTTGTGGCAAACTTTCCTAATATCAATGGCAAAATGGAATTATATTCACCCAATGTATCCTAACGGTGAGCAGATCAACTTTTGCCAACGTTTGCTATCCAGTCCAGTCATCATAAAACTATATGGAGCAAAGTTTCGAATCAAGCCTTGATCTAGAATCGCTTTCAAAAGTTTAATCTAACTTAAAGCAAAAGCGTACGCAAAACATTTTGACCACACGTTCTACTACGATGGTGATTTCACAGTTTCGGGAGAGATGTATCTTTAAAGCATTTTGACGCAACTGGAAATTTTTTCGAGGACTCTATTTTCTAGGTCATTGTTTTTTGCCTTGGAATCTAGGCAGATATAGAAAATGTAGCTATAACGTGCCTTGGCTTTACCTATGTGACCAGACTTATAATCTCTGGTGCTCAGAGAAGTTTGATGACCAGTAGCTTGTAAACCGCAGGTTTAACCCCTACATAGAAGGAGCCAGCGGCAATTGGCAGCAAAGACCAAGACTCTTCTATCTTCTAATGAGCCCAACCACAGACTCAGGTGAGAGTTAAATCTTCATTTCCAGCTCTCTCTCCCCCACCTGCTGACTTCTGAATTAAACACAGGATCGGACCAGCTTAATTTTAGAGAGAACACTGAGCTGGAATACATTGCAGGGGTCCCGCTGATATCTAAACCCACTCGAACACAGCTTCGGGGAGAAATCACTGCGGTGGAAACCAAGAGACCTAATTACAGGCTTTGTGTTTGATTCACTGAGCCTCTGGTGGATAAACACAGGAGAAGAAACCTCCGTCTTCTGCTCTCACTGATGTTCTGTCTTTCTCTGCTGGGTCACTGAGTGTCACCGAGTCGTGGTTATAGCCAAGGAAGCTCCCTCAGAATACCATCGAGACCTGCACAGGGAGCAACCAATCTAGGGTTACACAGGTATTCGGGGGCATTCATGTGTAAGGTCTCAGATTACTTATCTAAAGAGGTCAGAGTTTTAGGGTAACAAATATAGACATTGGTTCTAGTACAGCCGATAGTTCCAAAGTCATATGGTTAATGTGACTGCACCAGCAGAATAGTGAGTGCAGCTCTGGAGTATAATACAGGATGTAACTCAGGATCAGTAATGTAATGTATGTACACAGTGACTGCACCAGCAGAATAGTGAGTGCAGCTCTGGAGTATAATACAGGAGGTAACTCTGGATCAGTAATGTAATGTATGTACACAGTAACTGCACCAGCAGAATAGTGAGTGCAGCTCTGGGGTATAATACAGGATGTAACTCAGGATCAATAATGTAATGTGTGTACACAGTGACTGCACCAGCAGAATAGTGAGTGCAGCTCTGGAGTATAATACAGGATGTAACTCAGGGTCAGTAATGTAATGTATGTACACAGTGACTGCACCAGCAGAATAGTGAGTGCAGCTCTGGAGTATAATACAGGATGTAACTCAGGATCAGTAATGTAATGTATGTACACAGTGACTGCACCAGCAGAATAGTGAGTGCAGCTCTGGAGTATAATACAGGATGTAATAATAATAATAATAATCTTTATTTTTATATAGCGCTAACATATTCCGCAGCGCTTTACAGTTTGCACACATTATCATCACTGTCCCAGATGGGGCTCACAATCTAGATTCCCTATCAGTATGTCTTTGGAATGTGGGAGGAAACCGGAGTGCCCGGAGGAAACCCACGCAAACACGGAGAGAACATACAAACTCTTTGCAGATGTTGTCCAAGGTGGGATTAGAACCCAGGACTCCAGCGCTGCAAGGCTGCTGTGCTAACCACTGCGCCACCATGCTGTAACTCAGGATCAGTAATGTAATGTATGTACACAGTGACTGCACCAGCAGAATAGTGAGTGCAGCTCTGGAGTATAATACAGGATGTAACTCAGGATCAGTAATGTAATGTATGTACACAGTGACTGCACCAGCAGAATAGTGAGTGCAGCTCTGGGTTATAATACAGGATGTAACTCAGGATCAGTAATGTAATGTATGTACACAGTGACTGCACCAGCAGAATAGTGAGTGCAGCTCTGGAGTATAATACAGGATGTAACTCAGGATCAGTAATGTATGTACACAGTGACTGCACCAGCAGAATAGTGAGTGCAGCTCTGGAGTATAATACAGGATGTAACTCAGGATCAGTAATGTAATGTATGTACACAGTGACTGCACCTGCAGAATAGTGAGTGCAGCTCTGGGTATAATACAGGATGTAACTCAGGATCAGTAATGTATGTACACAGTGACTGCACCAGCAGAATAGTGAGTGCAGCTCTGGAGTATAATACAGGATGTAACTCAGGATCAGTAATGTAATGTATGTACACAGTGACTGCACCAGCAGAATAGTGAGTGCAGCTCTGGGTTATAATACAGGATGTAACTCAGGATCAGTAATGTAATGTATGTACACAGTGACTGCACCAGCAGAATAGTGAGTGCAGCTCTGGAGTATAATACAGGATGTAACTCAGGATCAGTAATGTATGTACACAGTGACTGCACCAGCAGAATAGTGAGTGCAGCTCTGGAGTATAATACAGGATGTAACTCAGGATCAGTAATGTAATGTATGTACACAGTGACTGCACCTGCAGAATAGTGAGTGCAGCTCTGGGTATAATACAGGATGTAACTCAGGATCAGTAATGTATGTACACAGTGACTGCACCAGCAGAATAGTGAGTGCAGCTCTGGGGTATAATACAGGATGTAACTCAGGATCAGTAATGTAATGTATGTACACAGTGACTGCACCAGCAGAACAGTGAGTGCAGCTCTGGGGTATAATACAGGATGTAACTCAGGGTCAGTAATGTAATGTATGTACACAGTGACTGCACCAGCAGAATAGTGAGTGCAGCTCTGGGGTATAATACAGGATGTAACTCAGGATCAATAATGTAATGTGTGTACACAGTGACTGCACCAGCAGAATAGTGAGTGCAGCTCTGGAGTATAATACAGGATGTTACTCAGGGTCAGTAATGTAATGTATGTACACAGTGACTGTACCAGCAGAATAGTGAGTGCAGCTCTGGAGTATAATACAGGATGTAACTCAGGATCAGTAATGTAATGTATGTACACAGTGACTGCACCAGCAGAATAGTGAGTGCAGCTCTGGAGTATAATACAGGATGTAACTCAGGATCAGTAATGTAATGTATGTACACAGTGACTGCACTAGCAGAATAGTGAGTGCAGCTCTGGAGTATAATACAGGATGTAACTCAGGATCAGTAATGTATGTACACAGTGACTGCACCAGCAGAATAGTGAGTGCAGCTCTGGAGTATAATACAGGATGTAACTCAGGATCAGTAATGTAATGTATGTACACAGTGACTGCACCTGCAGAATAGTGAGTGCAGCTCTGGGTATAATACAGGATGTAACTCAGGATCAGTAATGTATGTACACAGTGACTGCACCAGCAGAATAGTGAGTGCAGCTCTGGAGTATAATACAGGATGTAACTCAGGATCAGTAATGTAATGTATGTACACAGTGACTGCACCAGCAGAATAGTGAGTGCAGCTCTGGGTTATAATACAGGATGTAACTCAGGATCAGTAATGTAATGTATGTACACAGTGACTGCACCAGCAGAATAGTGAGTGCAGCTCTGGAGTATAATACAGGATGTAACTCAGGATCAGTAATGTATGTACACAGTGACTGCACCAGCAGAATAGTGAGTGCAGCTCTGGAGTATAATACAGGATGTAACTCAGGATCAGTAATGTAATGTATGTACACAGTGACTGCACCTGCAGAATAGTGAGTGCAGCTCTGGGTATAATACAGGATGTAACTCAGGATCAGTAATGTATGTACACAGTGACTGCACCAGCAGAATAGTGAGTGCAGCTCTGGGGTATAATACAGGATGTAACTCAGGATCAGTAATGTAATGTATGTACACAGTGACTGCACCAGCAGAACAGTGAGTGCAGCTCTGGGGTATAATACAGGATGTAACTCAGGGTCAGTAATGTAATGTATGTACACAGTGACTGCACCAGCAGAATAGTGAGTGCAGCTCTGGGGTATAATACAGGATGTAACTCAGGATCAATAATGTAATGTGTGTACACAGTGACTGCACCAGCAGAATAGTGAGTGCAGCTCTGGAGTATAATACAGGATGTTACTCAGGGTCAGTAATGTAATGTATGTACACAGTGACTGTACCAGCAGAATAGTGAGTGCAGCTCTGGAGTATAATACAGGATGTAACTCAGGATCAGTAATGTAATGTATGTACACAGTGACTGCACCAGCAGAATAGTGAGTGCAGCTCTGGAGTATAATACAGGATGTAACTCAGGATCAGTAATGTAATGTATGTACACAGTGACTGCACCAGCAGAATAGTGAGTGCAGCTCTGGAGTATAATACAGGATGTAACTCAGGATCAGTAATGTAATGTATGCACACAGTGACTGCACCAGCAGAATAGTGAGTGCAGCTCTGGAGTATAATACAGGATGTAACTCAGGATCAGTAATGTATGTACACAGTGACTGCACCAGCAGAATAGTGAGTGCAGCTCTGGCGTATAATACAGAATGTAACTCAGGATCAGTAATGTAATGTATGTACACAGTGACTGCACCAGCAGAATAGTGAGTGCAGCTCTGGAGTATAATACAGGAGGTAACTCAGGATCAGTAATGTAATGTATGTACACAGTGACTGCACCAGCAGAATAGTGAGTGCAGCTCTGGGGTATAATACAGGATGTAACTCAGGATCAGTAATGTAATGTATTTACACAGTGACTGCACCAGCAGGATAGTGGGTGCAGCTCTGCTCAGCTGCTGCTCATTGTGCTAATTGTGGGTGCGGTCGCTGCTGAACCTGCAGTGTGCTCCTGAGCTCCAGAGAACCACCATCTCTCCTCCTGGGGACCTGCTCTCTCTCTTACCCAGGGAGGGAGTGGGTTTCCTGGGATGAGTGAGGGAGCCAAGTCCCAGGCTTCTGCTTCCCGGACCAGGCTGGCGGGGGGCAGAAGGAACCAGCATCCAGCCTGCACATCAGAGGATTCGGGGGTGAGATGCTCCACCAGGAGTCGCAGCAATGTGGCTCCTACTCCCCCCAGGTCTGCAGAGACCCAGAGAAGCCGCAAGGCTTCCATGGAGGAGAAGCCTGCTAGTATGCAAGATGGTGGCCCTTCTGGAGGAAAGCTGAGTGCTCACAGAGGTGAGGCCGACCTCACCGAGGAGGGTTGGGCGCTGCAGGGTCCCCAGGAGTCTGTGACCACCTATGCCTCCCGGGTCATGAGCCACCTCCGTGAGTATGAAGATGCTAGCAAGAGACTGATGAGACTCCGGGAGGAGCTGCGCTGCACAAGCAACAAAGCTGCAAGTTCCTCCAAACCGAGGAAGAATCAGCTCCAGGCGGAGGTAAGGAGACTGAAAGTGGACATCAATGAGCTTGAAGTCAGAAAAGCTTTCATAAGAGAAAAAAGTGGACCGTTTAAGGAAAAACTTATTAATGAAGATCGATTCAGGGAAATGGCTGATAACAGAGAGCAAAGGCAGATGGGGCTGCAGCCTGAGTGCCAGGTGGATGATGATGATGAGGAGGAGGATGACCAGCAGAAAGCTCCACCTGGCAGCCCTCTTAGTCACTCAGAGGCCACGTGCAGCGAGCTCCCTGCTGGACAGGCGACAATGACATCTCGTCGCAGTTCTGCTGGCTCTGGGGAGGACAGTGACATCGGCCAGGGAGGGGCGCTAATGGCAGAGATCAAGCTGCTGGAGTCCCCAGTGTGCCTTCAGAACTTCCATCTTGGTGATGATTTACCAGAGGAGGCACCTGGGGCCCAGAAGAAAAAGGTAAAGAAGATCAAACCTAAGCTGCAGGAAGCGGTAAGCTATGTATATGCCCCCCTCCCTGTACCCCCTGAGTCGGCTGCAGGGTCAGCTCGCTGTATAAGCCCCGTTGCCCAGCCCAGCCCGGGTTCTGCTGTGGATCCGGTGCAAAGGCACGGGGAGATTACAGAGCACGGTAATGAGGCGCAGAGCTCCGTCTCTGCTTGTAGTAGCGGGGATGTAGCAGCAGGTGCATCAGCCAAGAGGCTGGACAGTGAGGGCGGCCCGGCGGCGGGCAAACGATCAGGCCACGATGCTGTGGTGCGCTCCTCAGTGGGAGGGGGGAGCGGCCCAGGGTCGGGGGCAGCTCCGGTAGCCTCGGTGCCCTTGAATGCTGTTGCCGCTGATCACTTAGTTGAGGAGCGGCGGCAGTGTGAGGGGGTTGCTGGGGCTGGGAGTTCCGGTCCTCCTCCCAAAGTCCTGTTCTGTGTTGGCGCTGCTGGTCATCAAGATGCTGACATAAAGGATCAGCGGCGCCCCACAGTGGCGAAAGATCAGCGGCGCCTGGTAACAGTAAAGCAGCGGAAAATATCATCTGATGATGTGGAGGGCACGCGTAAGACCAGGGGTGAGGTCACCTCCAGTTCTGTGGAGGAGAATCAGCCCCTTGTGCCTGATGATGCGGAGGTCAAAATGTCACCCCCTGTTGTCACTGGTCCAGCAGGAGTGAATGTGGTGGTGGGTATGGATGAGGAAAACTCTTTGTCTAGTGGTGTGGTTGCTGGTTTGGTAGAGGGTGAGGGGGTTATGGAGGTGGGTAATAGTGATGCTGTTGGTGTGGATGTGGTCACTGGTCCGGTTGCCCCCCCGGTGGTGGCAGCGCCTGTCAGGAGTTATGCCGCTGTCACCTCCGGGGGAAATAGGGCATCCTCCTCATCTCCGGGCTCTGGGGACGGCATGTTGCAACGGCGTCTCCTGGAGGCTCTAAAGAAGGGGGAAAGATCACTAATGGTAGAGGGTCGAGAGGTTGATCTATCCTTCTGGATAGAGAGGCATGGCCTCGGGGCCTTCCGAGAGCAAAGAGGGGGGGATACAGTGTGGTCCCTCCCAACAGCCGGGCCGGGTAGTGTGCGTAGGAATGTGGTCCGTCTTCAGTGGAGGGGCAATGATGCGTGTCCTCCAAGGTCTAAAGTTGTGGAGCTCCTGCTGAGGATGGGCTTCAGTGCGATTGACATCTATGCCTTGATACATCCCTATTCCACACCTAATTTTGATGTCAGCTTTGTTCGGCCAGAGGGGCTGGAGCTCTTCTGGTCGAACTATGAGTTGGCAAAAAATGAGCCCGGCTGGCGAGACTTTGCCGTTCAGGTGGTGTCTCGCCAAAACCAAGTCAAGAAAGTGACCGTGATGACTTGTAACGAGTCACTTTCTTGTTATGACATCATGACGTGGCTTGGCCGGTATGGAGAGGTGGTAGAAATGCCAAAGAAAAACCGTGACGAGTTTGGTATCTGGTCAGGGGCCTGGACGTTTATGGTAAAACTTAAGCGTTCAGGTGGTACGGTTGCCCACATACCATCATCTGCCTTCCTGGGTAGGGATCGTATCCTGGTCTTCTACCAGGGGCAACCGAAGCTCTGTCACAAGTGCGGCGACCCCACACACTTCAGCGCAAACTGCACTGTGCAGAAGTGTGCATTGTGTGGGGATATCGGCCATCTTGCTGCATCTTGTGTGGAGATTAGGTGTCACCTGTGTGGTGAGTTAGGTCACCCATTCAGCCGTTGTCCTCGCTCCTTCGCTAATGCAGTCGTGACCCCGGTGGGAGAAAGCCGTGAGGCTGATTCTGCTGGGGAAGGGACTAGCAGGGGTGAGGGAGCTGAGGGGCCAAGGAAGAAAAGCAATAAAAAGACGCCTGCACAGCTAAGGCGTCTAGACAAGCGCAGACAGGATAGGGAGCTGGGCGAGCCTCGTACTACTGGGGCGGCCCCTGTCCTGGATGCCAGTCTTGCTGCTGAGGCCCCGAGGGATGATGAGTTGGATGAGGAGGTCAGGAGGATCCACAGGGAGGAAAGTGCCACTGCCTCAGAGTCCTCCCATTATGAAAGTATGGATGAGGATAATAGGCAGTGGCTAGAGGACAAGCGTAAGCTCGGCACCAAAAAGAAGAGAAAGAAGGGAGATAAAACATCTTCTCCCGCTCTGACCAAGGTACCTAAGGAAGGAAAAACCGACTCCCCTCTGGTTGGTCTTTCTAACCGGTTCCAAGCCCTTGAAAACATCTCTTCCTCTGAGGAGGAAGCTGAGGGTGAGGTTCTGGCTTCGGCGGGGCTCACAGGGGACGCCGAGTCTCCTCCTTCTGGGAATGTAAGATCCTTGGAAGGAGGGACTGGCCCAGAGTCCGGAGACGAGGACGAAAAAAATAAAAAACACGTGGGTATGGATACCTCATTGTCATTAAAGAGGGGGAAGGATTCCTCCTCTGAGGCAGAGGATAAGGGGAGTGGGAAAAAGAAAGCCATCTAACTCAATCACCAATGATGGCGGTACCCACTCCGTTGACGCTGGCGTCCATTAATGTCGCCAGCATAAAGTCAAATACAGCTAGATTTGCGGCCTTTGATTTTCTCAGCCGGGTTGAAGCTGACATTTTCTTTTTGCAAGAGACCAGGCTGCCAAACATGGCAGATGTGTTTAAAGCTAAGAGGGAGTGGAGACTCGGGCCCTCCTATTGGTCTCTTGCGGCCGAGCCGTATAGCGGAGTGGCGGTCCTTTTTACCGCACCGGTGGAATGCCGACGGGTTATTGAGTTAGAAATGGGGAGGTGCCTGATCTTAGATGTCCTCATGAAGGGACAAGAGCTCCGGCTCATCAACATTTATGGTCCCCAATCTAAGTGGGACCGGAAGTGTCTCTTTATGAGGATCAAGCCCTACCTTTTTACAAGTCGGCAGGTTGTCTTTGGAGGGGACTTCAATGCTGTCACGAGGCCCCGAGATAGAGGAGGTTCCAGAGACAAGCTGACTTATGATAGCGTCGCCCTTAATAGTATAGCTAGTGAGGCTCGCCTGGTGGATGTCCACATTCGGCACACCCCAGGCCACGAGGGGTTCACCTATCATAGAGGTAACTGTAGGTCCAGAATAGATAGGTTTTATTTAAAGGAGGAAGCTGTCTCTTCAGCAGTGTCTGTTGTTGAGGTGGAGTTCTCCGACCACTGTTTAATTTTGTTTTCTCTGAATGTTACAGAGACCCTCCGGATGGGAAGAGGTTTTTGGAGGCTCAATTCGTCTCTCTTGGAAGAAGCGGAGATAAGACAGTCCTTTGAGGAATTTCTTCCGGGCCAGGTACCATTACTGGATCTTTGTAGTAGTAAGTCAGAGTGGTGGGAGATGTTTAAGGAAAGGGTGGCGAGATTCTTCCGCCAGCTCTCGAGCCTCAGGAGTCTGAACAGGTACCGTCTGTATCAGGGTCTGAGGAGGAAACTCGAGCATCTTGTCTCAACTGGAGGTAGCCGCGAGGAGATCTCCAGAGTGAAATCTTTGCTTATGAGGTGTCAGTACGATAGACACGCATCTTTGGTTTTTGAGAGGGATTACGGGAAGTACCGCTCGCCCGACCCTTACAGAAACTGCAGGATGTCAGTGAATAGTAAAGTGGTTACAGGACTGGTCGACACTGCGGGGTCCCTGAGACGATCCAGATCAGGGATCCTGGAGGTTGTCAGATCCTTCTACTCGCACCTCTTGGGGAAGAGGGATCTTGATTGGGATGAGATGTCGGCTTTCCTGGCTGAAGCTGTCCCCGAACCAGGTGTAGACCCCTCTCTTGACGTTTTGACAGAAATGATCAGGTAAGAGGAAGTTCAGTTGGCGATTGAAGGGCTTGCCCCCAAAAAATCGCCTGGTCCAGATGGCTTAACATCTGAATTCTATAAGACCTTTAAGGACGTTTTGGTTCCCCTCTTGACTGAGGTATTCAATGAGTGTCTTTCCTCGGGCACTCTGCCGAAGTCAATGAGGAGGTCTGCTCTGATCATCTTGTCAAAGGGTAAGGACCCGTCTTGCATTGGGAACTGGCGTCCCATAGCGCTTCTCAATGCAGACAGGAAGGTTCTGGCAAAGGTGCTGTTTAATCGGCTGGTGAAATTTGCACCCCGACTCCTTTCGGGGGCCCAGCATTGCTCTGTTCCAGGCCGCAGCACATTTAGTGCTGTGCTCAGTCTCCGAGAGGCAGTGGAGCAGGGTAGGGCTGGTCACTGGAAGGGGTACATGCTGTCACTGGACCAGGCAAAAGCGTTTGATCGGGTTAATCATGAGTACCTCTGGTCCGTCCTTCTGAGATATGGCCTGCCCGGGGGGTTTGTTGATTGGCTTAAGACCTTGTACAGTGGGGCAGAGAGTTTCCCGCTTGTGAATGGTTGGATTGGCAGCTCTTTTGAGGTTGGGTCCGGTGTTCGCCAGGGTTGTCCCTTGAGCCCGCTGCTGTACGTGTTTGCGATTGACCCTCTTCTTAGGAGGGTGGAGCGTGGACCGTTGGCCGGGATCGGGATGGACCAGGCAGCACCGGAAGCCACTCTGAGGGTGGTGGCGTATGCCGATGATGTCACTGTGTTTGTTTCCTCTCATGAGGAGGCAGGGTGGCTGATGTCAGAGGTAGATCGCTACTCGGAGGCATCCGGGTCCAAGATCAACCGGGATAAGTGTGAGAGTCTCTGGCTGGGAGGAGGAGATCCTGGTTTTGATCTCCCGGACACCCTTCCAGGACCCAAAGTCTCTGCAAAAGTCCTTGGCATCGAATTTGGCCAGGGGGATTACCCCAAACAAAATTGGGACAGCAGGCTAGAGATTGCCACTCAGAAGGTGAACCAATGGAAGGTTGGTCTTTGACCCTAAGGGAAAGGGTAAACCTGATCAAAACTTACCTGCTCCCTTTACTGATTTATCTGGGCAGTGTATGCATCTTGCCGGAATCTCTCTGGACTCGGGTCTACAGTTTGAGGTTACTTACCGTACGAGGAGACTAGGAGGGTTGGGTATGGTCAACCCTGTGGTATTCCTTGTGGATACCTTCATTAAGATCAATATCGCAAACCTCTGGAAAGAGAGGGCTCCTCCGTGGGTATTCTCCTGTAGGGGATGGTTTCAGCCTTTCTTCCAGGAATGGGAGACAGGAGGGCAAGTGAAGGATCTTCGCACACCGCATGGACATCTTCCGGCTTACGCTACCTTGGTTCTGAAGGTAATTCGTCGGTGGGGTCTGGGAATGTGGGAGATCAGGACTCTGCCAAGGAAACTCCTTGACAATAGGGTTCTGTTGACCCATTTCCAGAGGCCTCTGGCGCTCAGGGACTGCCCAAGTCGGGATCTTGGGGTGGGTTTGCATCTTTTGAATTCTATCAGGATCCCCTCGAAGTTTTGGGACTTAGCTTGGCGCTGCTTCCATGGGAAACTGTGTGTGAGGGACAATCTGAAGTGTAGGAGCTCTGAGGACAGGAATTGTCCTCGGGAGCATTGTGGTACCTTGCTGGAAAGCATGGACCACTTCCTGCTTCATTGTCCCTTCAACACAGAGGTGTACAACAGGGTGGGCGCCTTCATTGGCTGGTCTCGGCTGGCCGGTCTCTCCTATGCGGAATGGGCCTATGGAGCATTCGGAGACCTTGGTGGTCGGTACCGCTGCACCTTATTTCTAGTTAGCGCAGTGGTTAGGTATCACACGTGGAACGCACGGTGCTTAGTATCGACGCAACGAAAAATCCTCCCAGTGGAAGATGTGTTTAGGACCATACTCGGTGACCTGGTGAAGGTGCGCTCTCTGGAGTATGGGAGACTGGGCGCACGGAGGGCCGCTCTCCTCTGGAGGGGTTTTTCTTTTAGTGTGCCCTAGTCTGGTCATCTCCTTTCCTGGTGGTGGGCTGCTGCTGACACTGTAGATTTTTGTTTTGTTTGATCATTATACAGTGATGTAGGGCTGCAGGCGCCGAACTTGGGCTTCGTGATTTGTAATTATTGTGGTATGTGCTGCTGTATATAATGTATATATTGTATATAGGGATATAGATTTGGGTGTAGGTGTTAGGTTGGGTGGTGGGAAAAGGGGGGAGGTGGGATTATCTTGTGGGACTATGGGACACTGGGTTGTTTGGGGGAAAAATGTCACTGCCTGATCTGGCCTATGGACGTTGGACATGGACTGAGGCATGAGACGCAGGACCAGCTCTCAGGTCAGTGCGGGGGGTTGGGAATGAAGGATAGCTTAGTATTGTATATATTTGTAGTTATTTTATTTAAAAAAAAAAAAAAAGTTCATGTATATAGTTTTTGTTTGCCATTGTTTATTTTATTTGTTATTATTATTTTTGTTTGGTGACCGGACCAGAAGGTCAAAGTAGTTATTCTGTATATACTGTATAATATGTGTGAGAGGAGAGAATGAGCGGCTGGACCAGTGTTCAGTATACTGTTTATTTTCTGGCTAATATTTTTGTTATGTTTTCTGCTATTATTATTGTTATGTTTTTCATTTTTATAATAAAAGATCTACAGGATGTAACTCAGGATCAGTAATGTAATGTATGTACACAGTGACTGCACCAGCAGAATAGTGAGTGCAGCTCTGGAGTATAATACAGGATGTAACTCAGGATCAGTAATGTAATGTATGTACACAGTGACTGCACCAGCAGAATAGTGAGTGCAGCTCTGGAGTATAATACAGGATGTAACTCAGGATCAGTAATGTAATGTATGTACACAGTGACTGCACCAGCAGAATAGTGAGTGCAGCTCTGGGGTATAATACAGGATGTAACTCAGGATCAGTAATGTAATGTATGTACACAGTGACTGCACCAGCAGAATAGTGAGTGCAGCTCTGGAGTATAACACAGGATGTAACTCAGGATCAGTAATGTAATGTATGTACACAGTGACTGCACCAGCAGAATAGTGAGTGCAGCTCTGGAGTATAATACAGGATGTAACTCAGGATCAGTAATGTAATGTATGTACACAGTGACTGCACCAGCAGAATAGTGAGTACAGCTCTGGAATATAATACAGGATGTAACTCAGGATCAGTAATGTATGTACACAGTGACTGCACCAGCAGAATAGTGAGTGCAGCTCTGGAGTATAATATAGGATGTAGTTTTGGATTAGTTATGTGAACATTTCCAGTAAAGTAATATTTGGAAGACACTTTATACATGATATTTTGCCAATAGCCAATAGGCTGCCAGTAGGGCAGCACGGTGGCGCAGTGGTTAGCACTACAGCCTTGCAGCGCTGGGGTCCTGGGTTCTAATCCCACCCAGGACAACATCTGCAAAGAGTTTGTATGTTCTCTCCGTGTTTGCGTGGGTTTCCTCCGGGCACTCCGGTTTCCTCCCACATTCCAAAGACATACTGATAGGAATTCTAGATTGTGAGCCCAATCGGGGACAGTGATTATAATGTGTGCAAAACTGTAAAGCGCTGCGGAATATGTTAGCGCTATATAAAAATAAAGATTATTATTATTATTATTAATATGGCTCTGGGAAGAGTGCACTGCATTGTATTCTTCTCAGTGTTCATTGTCCTTTCCATTGTTCGTTATTGAGGTAAAATTCCTTCTTCCTCAACTCAACATCTATTATAGAAATCTCACCGATAACTTTGTATACGGCGATCGCTCGCCACATTGAGTGCAGTAAATGATAATACATCCCTCTCCTCTAAATAAATCTCATCTTCATGTTGAACATACAGTTAACAAATGATACAGAGGTAGAACGATAACATCCACAATAAGAATTGATCCACACGTGGACTCGCCATTTATCTTGTTTCTTCCAGGACTTTTAGCTATATATACCATGATGTTACAAGCAAGGTCAGCATTTCCTTTACACCTCCAGAGTCATTTATCAAGTTGTAAAGAAGAAAAAAAAATAAAAATAAAATAAATGTTGGCTTTTTGTTGCATTTTGCCCCAGTTTTCTCTTCAATACTAAAGAAATATTCGATCTTCTAAGAAAAAAAAATTCAATCCATTCCATAATCAATTATTTACATATTTGAAATATTTCACAAGTGTTTTCCCAGGATCTGAAGACACTTTTCTTTAAATAGGGCAGTTCATGAAATTTGTACAAAAATAAATAAATAAAAAAAATTGGGGAAAAATTAATTAATTTGCACCTTTTTGTCAAATTTTAGAATAATTTCCCACAAAAACTCTTAAAAAAGAAACTGATAACTTACATAGAAAATTACGTATAGTGGACTTTTTTTATTTTTTTTGAGACTTTTTAATGCATGTTTCCAATATAGAGCAAACATTTTTACTAAATTACTGGCAGACATACAGTCCTTCCCTGGGAGGACTGTATGTCTGCCAGTTATTTTGTAAAAAATTCTGTAAATATTTAGCTTTTTTGGAAAAGTCACAATTATCAGGTGTAAACAACTGGAAGCTAAAAAAACAAAAACAACAGCAAAAAAACAATTAAAAAGAAAACATAAAATAGATTAAAAAAAAGGCACAAATGTAAACATGAAATATAGTGTAAATAAAAAAAAATGTGCACTATAGAATTGGGCCGCACGTGTTTAATAAATTCTATATTTCTTCAAGCAACTTTTATCTGTGGTTTATAGGATTTTTCCATTTTTATAAAAATAGGTCTTTTTGTGAAAGAACTAATGTAAAAAAACAGAAAGTAATCACAATCCTTGTGTCCAGCATTGCCTCTTCATAACTGCTTCTATCTCATTGTTTTGGTTGCATAGGTGACAGCGCATATCACCGCTGCAGCCAATCACTAACAGATGCAAAGATGATGAAGAGCCAGTGCTGGATCCGGGGCATTATGATGTGGATATATTTTTTAATTTTTACACCTTTAAACTTCTTCTGCTCCCGCCGTCTACTAACCTCCCTAAATCTGACATTTCCCTCCCCGTGGGTGGCACCACAATAACACCCCGGCAGCAGGCGCGCTGTCTGGGTGTTATGTTTGACTCTGATCTCTCCTTCACCCCCATATATAATCTCTTGCACGCTCGTGCCGCTCACACCTAAAGAACATCTCTAGAATCCGCCCTTTTCTCACCATGGAGACAGCTAAAACCCTCACTGTTGCCCTGATCCACTCCCGCCCGGACTACTGTAACGCTCTATTAATTGGCCTCCCCCTCACGCGACTTTCCCCTCTCCAGTCCATCCTTAATGCAGCAGCCAGGGTCGTCCATCTGGCTAATCGTTACTCGGATGTGTCCGCTCTTCGCCAGTCGTTACACTGGCTACCCATTCATTACAGGATACAATTCATAGTACTTGTTCTCACCCACAAAGCTCCCCACAGTGCGGCCCCCCTTACATCTCCCTCATTTCTGTCTATCGGCCTAGCCGACCGCTGCGCTCTGCAAATGACTTTCTACTAACCTCTGCACTAATCCGTACCTCCCACTCCCGACTCCAAGACTTCTCCCGTGCTGCGCCAATCCTCTGGAATGCTCTACCCCAAGATAATAGGTCCATCCACAATTTGCATAGTTTTAGGCGCTCGCTCAAAACACATTTGTTCAGAGCGGCCTATCACGTTCACTAATCAAAGTCATGTTATGTTTGTGTGTGTGTAGCCCATTCACTATCCCCATCTATCCCCCACCCCCTGAAGATGGCTGGACCATCATTGTAAATACATCATTGTAAATACAGGCCTGTACTTTGTATCTCCCCCTCCTCATTGTAGATTGTAAGCTCTCACGAGCAGGGGCGGCTTATTTCGCTTTAATTATTGTATTGTTGACATTGTTACTTATGACTTTTGTGTTTGAAACTGTTAAACTGGAAAGCGCTGCGGAATATGTTGGCGCTATATAAATAAAGATTATTATTATTTAAACGTACTTGAAACTCTAATTTTAGAGGCGTAAAGGCTCAAAAACGTACATTTCCAATAGCCCTTGAAAAGGCTGTGCACACGTTCTTGATTTTTCACGTTTTTTTTTTTCACTTTTTTTGCATTAAAATGCGATAAAAATGCATAAAAAATGCATACATATGCATCTCATCATCATTCAGAATGCATTCCACAATTTTTGTGCATATGTTGCGTTTTTTTCCGCAAATAAACGCATCGCCATAAAAAAAACGCAGCATGTTCATTTTAATTTTGCGGATTTCCCGCTATATTATTGCATTGGGAACCTCCGGAAAAATCCGCCAAAAAAAACGCATGCGGATTTCTTGCAGAAAATGTCAAGTTTTTTTTTCAGGAAATTTCTGCAAGAAATCCTGACGTGTGCACTAAGCCAGACTAGATCTCCTTTATTTACAAGACTGTGGTGGACACTAAATTTGGGGCCCCTATGCGTGAAGTGTCTGGGCCTATCTACTTTTAGGTGAAAAAGCCACAAATCAGATATTCTGTGTATATATACACATACACTTATATACACACATATTACACATACACTTATTTTTTTGCAGCACTCTCCCTTACTACATAGTTTCCTCTCTTGCAATGTACAGCCTTATCCATTATTACATAGTTTCTTCTCATTTATAGCACCATCCTTTATTACATAGCTTCTCTTGTTATGTATTACACTGTCACTTATTACATAGTTTCCTCTCTTGGTATGTACAGTGCTGTTCCTTATTACATAGATCCTTTTGTTATGTATGGCGCCATCCCTTATTACATAGTTTCTTATCTTGTTATGTACAGCGCCATCTCTTATTGCATAGTTTCCTTTTTTGTTACATACAGAGCCTTCCTTTATTACATAGTTTTTTCTATTGTTATTTGTAGCTCCCTCCCTTATTACAGTTTCTTCTCTTGTTATGTATAGCTTGGTCCCTTATGACAGTTTTCTCTCTTGATATGTACAGCGTTATCCCTTATAACATATTTTCATCTCTTGTTATACATAGCCCTCTCCCTTATTACATAGCTTATTCTGTTATAATGTACAGTGCCTTCCCTTATTACATAGTTTCTTCTCTTGTTATATATAGCGCCCTCCCTTATTACAGTTTCCTCTTTTGTTATGTATATTCTCATCCCTTATTACATAGTTTCCTCTCTTGTGATGTACAGCGCCATCCCTTATTACATAACTTCCTCTCCTATTACGTAGAGCTTCATCCCTCTTTACATGGAAAATAAAAAAAAAAACTTTAAGATCCCACAAAAAAATTGTTCTGATTTTAATATTGTCTGTTAATCGCAGTATTTCAGCCATCTATTATAGAAATATGAACAGATATATAGGCAATAATGCAAAATGAATCCTCGCTAATAACAAAGCGATCACACAGATTATCATACATAATTTGTAGCTTCTCATTCTCGCAGGTATTCGTTAGAACACCAGTGTAATTTTCTTTGAAGCAATTCAGCCGGAAAGTGACATGCTACAATCAGATGAAATTGCTCTTGCATTTTCTCGTCGACAGCCCTTTCCTAAAGACATGCTTAAAAAGCCGGCATTAAAGGTTATTCAGCCTTTCTAGAGCTACATTTGAATACCAAAGTAGCTAATGATTATGGGATTGGAAGAAGTGCAGACCGGGGGAAAGCGATGGTATATTAGTCGAGTGCCAGGAATCATTGAATTAGCTGTTGTCGTCAATAAAATATTACGGGGCGTGGAGGGAAACCGTCAACAAAACCGCACAACAAAGCGAAACGCCAACAATACCGTTAGGTCTTCTCTTCTGCTAAGAAATGTATCAGCCGTTCAGGAGAATATCAAAGTTTTTATGCTCCATCCTATTCGTTTATAGTGAGACATCGGTATTTTGGAGAATTGCATCCGATATGGCACACAACACCCTCACCCCCCTTACAACATCAGGCCACTCACCCCCCGATGTATACCCTCCGGCCCCCCACATGCCGTCTGCCGTTACTGCCATGTGACAGAGCGGCCGGTGGTGCGGAGCTCTTGATACCAGCGCGGTCCTGTAATAGGAGCCACCGGGTGAACAAGTCCGTCCAGGACATTTCTTCCTTCTGGATCTTCCCCCAACACCTGTGATTGATATTATTGAGAAGTGGAAGGAACCGCAGCAACTCAGCCACGAAGGGGAGACCCCGTAACGTTACAGAGCGGGGGAGCCGAGCACTGAAGAACAGAGGACAGAAGAGTCAATAACTCTCTGCTGACCCCATAACAGCAAAGTCCAGACCTCCTCTGGTATCAGCAGAAACACTGCGCTCCAGCCGTGAGCTTTACGGCCGAGCAGCTGCACACAGCCGTACATCACCAAGCACAATGCCGAGCGTCGGATGGAGCGGTGTAAAGCCGCCACCATTGGACTCTGGAGGAGACGTGTTCTGTGCAGTGACGGATCGCACTTCTCCATCTGATGGAGGAGTCTGGGTTTGGTGATTCAAGGAGCACGTTACCCCCTGACTGCATTGTGCCCCCAGTACAAATGGTAGAGGGGATAATGCTATGGGCTGTTATCAGGGAGCGGCCTTGAACACTTAAGGTACCGTCACACTAAGCGACGCTGCAGCGATACCGACAACGATCCGGATCGCTGCAGCGTCGCTGTTTGGTCGCTGGAGAGCTGTCACACAGACCGCTCTCCAGCGACCAACGATGCCGGTAACCAGGGTAAACATCGGGTAACTAAGCGCAGGGTCGCGCTTAGTAACCCGATGTTTACCCTGGATACCATCCTAAAAGTAAAAAAAACAAACGCTTCATACTTACCTACCGCTGTCTGTCCCCGGCGCTCTGCTTCTCTGTACTGGCTGTGAGCACAGCGGCTGGAAAGCAGAGCGATGACGTCACCACTGTGCTTTCCGGCCGCTGTGCTCATAGTGAGTGCAGGAAAGCAGAGCGCCGGGGACAGACAGCGGTAGGTAAGTATGTAGTGTTTGTTTTTTTTACTTTTAGGATGGTAACCAGGGTAAACATCGGGTTACTAAGCGCGGCCCTGCGCTTAGTAACCCGATGTTTACCCTGGTTACCAGCGAAGACATCGCTGAATCGGTGTCACACATGCCGATCCAGCGATGTCAGCGGGAGATCCAGCGACCAAATAAAGTTCTGGCCCTCTAGCCCCGACCAGCGACAGCACAGCAGGATTCTGATCGCTGCTGCGTGTCAAACTGAATGATATCGCTAGCCAGGACGCTGCAACGTCACGGATCGCTAGCGATATCGTTTAGTGTGACGGTACCTTTAGACCCAATGATGGGAAATCCTTACATTGTGGACAATTGTAGCGTCAGCTTTGTGGGAACAGTCTGGGGAAGGGTCTTTTTTGTTCCCCAGGATGGTGCCCAGTGCACAAGCTCCATACAGACATGGGGAGGAGAACATCAGGGGCCGCCCAGAGCCCGGACCTCAGCCCCACTCATCGATCACCCTCAATTTTCCAGAATAAAGAAAATGCACAAAGAAAATACATAGCTGCATCCCTTATATGAGAGCAAACATGCACCTGCAGCACCTTCCCCCGAGCAGATACATGTATATATGTATATATATATATTACACACAGTGAGACCTGCTGTCAGCAGCACGGCTGTATTACCTTATTTCTGAGCACAAACACTTTGTAGCAACAATGTATCTCCTCTTCAGAAACAATGGAATAAAGCAGACAGTGATGAGTCAGAGCCTCCGCCGTCAGTAGAAGCCATTCATCCTGCGCTCGTATGGAGTCGCTATGACATATATAAAACACAATGCGCGTTATTACTACAAGAGCCGCGACTATCGGGATCGATACTGAAGCTTATAAATGCGCAGGTTTATTTTCGCTCAGTCACACGTTCATTATACCGGTTGCCGTACGGCTTGTGACAATGGCTGGAAATATCCAGATTATTTGTTTTTTTTTCATGTCAAGTTTACAAACAAGCAGAAATGAGCATCATTCGCCATTTACCTGCCGAGCTACGTCATCTCCTGCCTCCATCTTCTGTGTGCTGTGAAGAGGGGAAGGTAAAATGGTGAAATTGTCAATGCAAATAAAATCATCATAAAATGGTAAAATAATAATTAGTATCAAAAAATACCGGCGAAGAACGCACAGATAAGAATGCAAATAGAACCAAAATAATAAATAGTATCACACACTGCAAATTATACTTTGTTGCTACTCGTTTGTCCTCCAACTAACCAGCTTTGTATCTATGAGATAAAATAACTCATACTAAGGTGTGCATCTTAATGTTATGCAGCAGCTGAGGTGTGTATTATGAGGTTCTGCAGCAGCTGAGGTGTATATGATGTTCTGCACCAGCTGAGGTGTATTATGAGATTCTGCAGCAGCTGAGGTGTGAATTGTAAGGTTCTGCAGCAGCTGAGGTATATTATGTGGTTCTGCAGCAGCTGAGGTGTATAGGATGTTCTGCAGCAGCTGAGGTGTGTATTATAAGGTTCTGCAGCAGCTGAGTGTGTATTATAATGTTCTGCAGCAGCTGAGGTGTGTATTATGGTGTTCTGCAGCCTCTGAGATCTGTACTAAGATATTCTGCAGCATTTAAGGGGTTCAGTATGTGGTTCTGCAGCAGCTGAGGTATATTATGTGGTTCTGCAGCAGCTGAGGTGTATAGGATGTTCTGCAGCAGCTGAGGTGTGTATTATAAGGTTCTGCAGCAGCTGAGTGTGTATTATAATGTTCTGCAGCAGCTGAGGTGTGTATTATGGTGTTCTGCAGCCTCTGAGATCTGTACTAAGATATTCTGCAGCATTTAAGGGGTTCAGTATGTGGTTCTGCAGCAGCTGAGGTGTGTATTGTGAGGTTCTGCAGCAGCTGAGGTGTGTATTGTGAGGTTCTGCAGCAGCTGAGGTCTATATTATGTTGTTCTGCGGCCTCTGAGATCTGTACTAATGTTCTGCAGCATTTAAGGTGTGTATTATGATGTTCTGCAGTAGCTAAGGTGTTCAGCACCAGCTGAGATGTGCATTATGAGGTTCTGCAGCAGCTGAGTTGTGTCTTATGATGTTCTGCAGCAGCTGAGGTATGTAGCATGAGGATCTGCAGCAGCATAGGTGTATTTTATGGTGGTCTGCAGCCTCTGAGGTCTGTATTAAGATGTTCTGCAGCCATTGAGAGGAAGAAGGAAAACAATCAGTGGTTGTCACAGGAGAACATAGTCGTGTGGAGCCATTTATCTCTGCCCAGGTCTCACATTATTTCCTTCTGCTCACACAATGATGCTCTGCCATGAACGACGAGCTGAATACTCTCCAGGACGGAGCAGCACTCAAGACTCTGACTGACATTAGAATATGAATAATTATAATGACCCGATATCGCTCCACTCAATGATTATTTCACACCTAATTCATCCCTGTCCTCTCATGCTTGATCCCAATGTTCAATTATTCCTTCAGCTCCCTCATTTATATCCTCTGACTTCCACCTTCCCCAGGCGCTGGGTGGTAAACGCATCTCATTGAGTTTCCCCGTTGTTGCGACTCGTTTATTGCTGTCACTCATTGCCTACACTCGTTAGTCAGTGACAGACGAAAGACTTTAACATTACAGAGCAGACGAAAACTTCTGTTATGGATTTAAAAAGAAAAAAAAAAAAGTTCATAGGCACATCGATGCTCCAAAAAGACAAGGCTACAAATGACTCTGGTGCTCCAAGAAAACAAGGCAACAAAGGACTTTTGTGCTCCAAGAAACCAATACAACATAGGACTCTGGTGCTCCAAGAAACCAAGACAACATAGGACTCTGGTGCTCCAAGAAACCAAGACAACATAGGACTCTGGTGCTCCAAGACAACAAGACAACATAGGACTCTGGTGCTCCAAGAAACCAAGACAACATAGGACTCTGGTGCTCCAAGACAACAAGGCAACAAGGGACTCTGGTGCTCCAAGGAACCAAGACAACATAGGACTCTGGTGCTCCAAGACAACAAGGCAACAAGGGACTCTGGTGCTCCAAGAAACCAAGACAACATAGGACTCTGGTGCTCCAAGAAACCAAGACAACATAGGACTCTGGTGCTGCAAGAAAACAAGGCCACAAGTGACTCTGGTGCTCCAAGAAAACAAGGCAACAAGGGACTCTGGTGCTCCAAGAAAACAAGGCAACAAGGGACTCTGGTGCTCCAAGAAAACAAGGCCACAAGTGACTCTGGTGCTCCAAGAAAACAAGGCAACAAGGGACTCTGGTGCTCCAAGAAAACAAGGCAACAAGGGACTCTGGTGCTCCAAGAAAACAAGACAACAAGGGACTCTGGTGCTCCAAGAAAACAAGGCCACAAGCAACTCTGGTGCTCCAAGAAAACAAGACAACAAGGGACTCTGGTGCTCCAAGAAAACAAGGCGAGGAAGGACTCTGGTGCTCCAAGAAAACAGGGCCAGGGAGGACTCTGGTGCTCCAAGAAAACAAGGCCACAAGCGACTCTGGTGCTCCAAGAAAACAAGACAACAAGAGACTCTGGTGCTCCAAGAAAACAAGGCGAGGAAGGACTCTGGTGCTCCAAGAAAACAGGGCCAGGGAGGACTCTGGTGCTCCAAGAAAACAAGGCCAGGAAGGACTCTGGTGCTCCGAGAAAACAAGGTCAGGAAGGACTCTGGTGCTCCAAGAAAACAAGGCCACAAAGGACTCTGGTGCTCCAAGAAAACAAGGCCACAAGGTCTTTGGTGCTGCAAGAAAGCAATGCCACAAAGAACTCTGGTGCTGCAAGAAAACATAGCCAAGAAAGGACTCTGGGGATGCAAGAAAACAACTCACGAATGCTTTCATCTCCTAGATTACGTCTTAAAGGGAATATGCACGGTTTAATACCTTTCCGACATAACAGTACGCCGATGTCGGACTCTCTCCCTTTGATATGGACTCGGGAGTTAAGCCCACATCTTTTCCGGCACATGTCAGCTTTTTTGAACAGCTGACAAGTGCCTCTAACAGCCGCTGGTGGAATCGCAATCCACCCACGGCTGTTAACTAGTTAAATGTCGATGTCAATTAACTTGTGCATCAGAAAAAGATCATGGCTTTTGCTGCAATTAACTTTGGCTTAATTTTTCCAAAAAGCAACTTACATAACCAATTCCTGTTACCGGCTCATTTGAAGTGCTGAGCTTATTACTTCTCATAAATAACGACTATATGGTGTTAATGGGTTTATAATGAAAAATAAATAATTTCTCCATTATTGTGAACATTCTCATTTATTTTACCATAGTCAAAAATCTTCATGTAATTGTAAATGTGCATTCAATAATCCTTTTTAAGGGTTTTATTATATGGAGTATGATCAGGGTAATTTTTAGAGCACCATATGTAATAGAAGGATAATTATTTTGTAGCTGGTGCCATACAAGTGCTGCAGATTCTGCAATTAAGATATCACAAAATGCATTATGCCTTGTATCAGTCTATGCTGCCTCCTCGGGGTCTTACAGGAGACCATATATGTGGTACCGGAAGAATTGCCATAATTATTTATCGATCTTCTCTAGTTAGACGTTAGTGAAGTCAACTGAATATAATGCTGTCCAATCTTTAAAGTAGACATCCCAAATCCCAACTTGGCAAGTTGTCACCTATCCTGGTCATAATTTGCTGATTTCTTGGGGTGCAAACAATCCCAAGAACAAGGATCAGGAAAGTACTGGCCATGGATAAGAATAATGGCTTCATTTCTCATCTATGGGACTATTGGAGGTAAGCGAGCACAGTTTTGGCTAACTCCTGCAGACCTGTGGACCACTAATGGAACAGTGTCAGTTGGACTTTCAGAGATCATCAAGTTATCACTTTTTCTATGGATAGGTAGTAACTTGCCAATGTGAAGGCATACCCCTTTAATGGCTTCTCTGTCTTATGGGAAAACATGCTTACGGGGCATTAGGGCTGTCCCACACATCCAGATAATTCCAGTACCGGAAAAAAAATCGGTACCGGAATTATCAGTGTCCGTGTGCCGATGCGTTTCTGTGGCACATCAGTGTGGCACACGTGCGGCACACGTGTGCCGCCCGTGTGCCAACTGGGTACCACAGGCACCGTGCTGGGTACCACACGCACCAGCATCTGGTGCTGAAGCCGCGATTCATATCTTCCCTGCAGCAGCGTTTGCTGTAGATAAGATATGAATAATCGTGTTTAAAATAAAGATCTATGTGCCCCCCGCTCTCCCACCCCCTGTGCGCCCTCCCACCCCCTGTGCGCCCCCCCCCCCCGCTGTTCTTAAAATACTCACCCAGCTCCCTCGATGGCTATCGCTGCTTCCTGTCCTGGCCGCACCTTCTCCTGTATGAGGTCACGTGGGGCCGCTCATCTACAGTAATGAATATGCGGCTCCACCCCTATGGGAGGTGGAGCCGCATATTCATGACTGTAATCGGCGGCCCCACGTGACCGCTCATACAGTAGAAGGTGCGGCCAGGACAGGAAGCAGCGACAGCCAACGAGGGAGCTGGGTGAGTATTTTAAGAACAGAGGGGGGGCGCACAGGAGGTGGGGGGGGGGCGCACAGGGGGTGGGAGGGCGGGGGGCACATAGATCTTTATTTTAAACACGATTATTCATATCTTCTCTACAGCAAATGCTGCTGCAGGGAAGATATGAATCGCGGCTTCAGCACCAGTAGGGGGGACAGCGCTTACAGTAGCGCTGTCTCCTGCACGGCACACGGACTGCACACGGACAACGTCCGTGTGCGGTACGTGTTTTACACGGACCCATTGACTTTAATGGGTCCGTGTAATCCGTGCGCTCCCACGAACACTGACATGTCTCCGTGTTTGGCACACGGAGACACGGTCTGCAAAAAATCAATGACATCTGCACAGATGCATTGATTTTAATGTGTCTACGTGTGTCAGTGTCTCCGGTACGTGAGGAAACTGTCACCTCACGTACCGGAGACACTGACGTGTGAAACCGGCCTTATAAAGAGAAGATCCAGTCTGGTTGGTCCCATCTCTTTTGATGCTGGGTGTGAAGAGCTTGTGTAGGTCACCTGTCTACAGAAGAGGTGCATTGATAAGACAGATGAGTGAGGAATTGGCCCAAGGATCGTAGCAATAACAAAACCAAACACCCGGTGACCAAAGGAATCACTTTTTACTCTACACGTGGGCCCATTTTAATCTCGCTTTCATGGGATTCTATTTTTTTTGTCAAATCAATAGTAGAAGAGTGAGAACCAAAAGCAAGAGTTTTTTTTAAAGCAGGTCTGCTTGAAAAAACACCTAAAAATCCCTTACTTTTCATATTAATTTTTATGATAAAACGACTGTATTTGATTTTCATACGTTCGCTGTTTTGGGCATTTTTTTCCCACTTCAGATTAAAAAACATGCTGGGTAGGAAAAAAAATTGTACATGCCATTGCTTTGAAGAAATCTGCTCCAAACTAGATGCTTTCCAATCGAAAGGATGCAAAAATGTTTGAGGAAAAACACTTTCAAAAGTTTTTTGAAAAATATTTCCAGACCCCTTCAGGAAACTAAAACTTGTAAAAAAAAAAACCCAAGGGATTGTGCACACTGAGACTTTTAGCTGAGTTTTTGGATCAGAACGAGTGGACACTCAAAATTTGACGACTTTTGAGACTTGGAGAGTTTCCATTCGCTTCTTTCAACAAAAACTCCTTGAAAAACTCTGTGCACGTAGCTCCAAAAAGGTGTTTTCATTGATTCATTTGTCTGTCCTTTCTCCTTTCAGATGTGGCTTTATATACTTTCTCCCTGTTGGTTTTTCCTGCTGGTGATAGTCTCATTTGGATGTCCAGCCATGCTGCTGTCCATGCTGATGTCCAGCCATGCTAAGGCCAGTCAGTGGAAGACCAGCTAGGGTTCATCTCTCTGCTGTTTATGCTCTTCACCCTGCACCCATCTTCTGTTTCTTTTTAGGAAGTAGGCAGCATATTCTCTTACAGTATGTACTTAATATTTTATTTTATATTGTATTTTTTGTCTTAATCACTTTGAGATCTCTTCTATTTCAGCACACTTTCCTTTCTGTAGGTAATTTACACTCTGCTTTGGTCTCTGGTTCTTTACGAGGAGCGTGAAGCACCCGAAGACCTTTCGAGAAGCATAAGTCCTAGTTGCCATCTTCTAATCTGTGGTTGGGGATTTTTCAGCTCATGCAAGAAGCACTAGAGACTATTGGATTAGGATCTCTAGTCTGTGCAGTAACAGGCAGGGTCACCTGTGTTACCTATTTTTTTTCGAGTGATTTGCTACACTATTATAACACTATCCTTACACCCTAACCACATTTGTAAATTGCTTTATTTAACAACACTCTAAACTTTTTTTTCTACCCTGCTAATCCCTATTTTTTTTACTGCACTTCCTGTAATGTTATCTTTCAGAGGAGTCTAAATCATGACATCACAGGAAGCTGGGACTGCACTTACTCTCTGCAGAGTCAATCGACCCTCCTGGAACAGGACATCATCAGGGGGCAGAAGTGCAGTTACTGAATAGTTTCTTGTATCATCGCCCTCTGAAGATGTTCTGGATCCTGGGTAATGGATGCTGTTGTGAATTCTGCTCTTGGGTTCCCTCTTGTGGTTGTAGGTGGGAATGCAGTTTTCTCTGAGTAACAGTCCTGGCCAGGTGTATCTGCTAATTGCTGTTCTGACTGGGATATTTAAGTGTGCAGGATTCATTAGCCCTTGCCAGTTGTCAATGTTTCTTTGGAAGTATTGGATCTCTGCCTGGCCTCACCTGCTTAGCTGCCAGTTCAGCAAAGATAAGTGTCTGTTTCTTTTTCTGAAGCACACTTGTTGTGTGCTTATTTTCAGTGCTGATCTTTTGTTTCTATTTGTCCAGCTTAGACTGTGTCAGTTGTTTTTCTCAGTCTGGTTGGATTCTCTGGAGTTGCAGTTATACTCTCCACATCTTTAGTTAGGTGGTGGAGTTTTGTATTTTCTGCTGTGGATATTTTTGTAGTATTTTTATGCTGACCGCTTAGTATCCTGTCCTGTCCTTTTCTATTTAGCTAGAAGTGGCCTCCTTTGCTAAGCCTGCTTTCTGTCTGTGTGTGTCTTTTCCTCTCCAACTCACAGTCCTTATTTGTGGGGGGCTGCCTATCCTTTGGGGGTCCTTTTTTAATCCATTGCAGTACGTCGTTTTGGGCAAAAATCGGATCCTGCAAATGTGCCCGCTGGATGCGTTTTTTGCCCATAGACTTGTATTAGCGACAGATCGCGACGGATGGCCTCACGTCGCGTCCATCATGCAACGGATTCGTCGTGTTTTGGCAGACCGTTGGCACGAAAAAATGTTCAAGTGAACTTTTTTTGTCTGTCGCGTCCACCATTTTCTACCGCGCATGCGCTTCCGAAACTTTGCCCCCCTCCTCCCCGGACTTCAGAATGGGCAGTGGATGTGTTAAAAAGCTGCATCCGCTGTCCACATCGTGCACAAATTTCGCAAAGTGCGTCGGTACGTCGGCCCGACGCATAGCGACGGACCCGTAGCGACGCAAGTGTGAAAGTAGCCTAAGGCGTAAGGATAGTTAGAAAATATGTTTTAGGTGCCGGACCATCCCCATTAATAAATTGCTCAGCAAATTTTATTTTTTTATAAGGAATTAGGAAATAATACTGAGATATAACCAATTGAATTAATCAAAAAAAATTCAATTTGCCTGATATGAGTGAAAAAATGAGAATTTTGTGACCTTTCAACATACAGAAACCTCTGTTAGATGTCACAAAAACAATATCTTGTATTATACCGGAAATCCTTTGGATGGGGTCTTCAGCACCCTTAAATTCATTGCTATCAAGCATTTGCTCCTCACCTGATTTTTCCAGCCTGATTATTTAGCATTTGAACTCAGAAAATTGAAAAATGATGAGAAACGTCAGAAATAAATTGAATTTTGGTCTTTTTGCCACATGTACATGTGGGTACAGGCCCACTGAATATTAGACAACACTCAGTCTCTGTTCTTGCTGCTGGATTCTGATTATTATTATTATTTTTTTTAATTTCATTCAGTTTTCTCTCTTTTTTTGCAAACACCACTATTCCTGGTTCCTCGCTTCCGTTATCATGTGTTTTTCAGGTGGTTGGCTTTGCATTTTATGCTTTTATTTTTAGATGTGTAACCTTTCTTCTTCACACTGACCACTATAGTTTTCAAAGTTCATTTCAAAATATGTCGCAGCCACTATGCATGTGAAGGGAGTGTACTAGCTGTCAGAATGTTGGCTTTCAGCAGTATATATTTTTCTAAGTATGCTGACAATATGACTTTGGAAACTTGCACTTGAACTTAAAAGTAGAGATGGGCGAACCCAAACAGTAAAGTTCGGCATCCGTACCGAACACCTAGTGTTCGGGCACGGACACCAAACATGGAATTCACCAGGAAGTTTGTGTTACTGTTCGGGTTCGGCCCCTAGAACACCGGGTGTTTCTCGTGCATCATGTGCATGAATGTGCGGCAAACACTGCTTCTGATCGGCGGTAAATTCATTACTGCTAGTTAGACAGCTGCAGTTTCCACTCTGTCAAAAGACAGCATGAGCGCACAGCTATAATCAGAGGTATAATGTTAACCTCCGGTCACTGGTGTCGGATGAAGGGACTACTGCTCCCATCAGCCGATGTCTACTGCAGCTAATAACAGCGAGAGCAGGCGGCAGCTGATAGGGAGTATTCATCAGCTGGTGCCTGAGCTCTAAATAAATCATTTAAAAAGCAAAACGGTGTGGGTTCCCCTGTATTTTTGGTAGCCAGCCAGGCAAAACTGACAGCTGGGGGCTGCAACCCTGAGCTGTCAGCTCTAGCAAGGTTGGTTATCAAGAATAGAGGGGTCCTCACGCCATGTTTTTTACTTATTTAAATAAATTTTAAAAAGCATAGGGTCCCCCCCATTTTTGACAACCAGCCTTGCTAAAGCAGACAGCTCGGGGCTGGTATTCTCAAGCAGGTAAGAGGCCATGAATATTGTCCCCAGCTTAAAAATAACAGCACACAGCCACCCAGAAAAGGAACATCTATTAAAAGCGCCAATTCTGAGGCTTTGCCTGTCTCTTCCCACTTGCCCTGTAGTGGTGGCAAGCGGGGTTCATATTTGTGGGGTTGATGTCACCTTTGTATTGTCTGGTGTCATCAATCCCACAGATTACTAATCGAGAGGCGTCTATAAGACACCTATCCATTACTAATCCTATAGATATATAGCAAATAAAGACACTGTTAGGGCTAGCAGAACGCACCAAATAATTAGAGTGTAAGGTGCGTTCGCAGCCCGGGGTCAACCGTGCAGAGATGGAACCTGTTGCTAAGTAATGACGGACTATATGGCGGTATAATATGGATTCACACACGGGTTAACTTCACCCAGTATGAAGAAAGCGAACCCTGTTGCAAAACAGGGCCGCGGTACCGCACAAAGAGCGCAAGCAACGAGTCACAGAACTCTGGGTAGAGTATAACTAGATCTTTTGCGCTCGACACCACCACTGGGGTGTCAGTAACAGAAACAATCATTAAGATGCACGAGACTGCGTGCGGTGCCGCACTGGTGGATGCCACAAACCAGCCAGACTTTGGTTAGGAAAGCACTGTGATAGCGCACGGCACCGCACTGGCGGTCACAGCAAATAGACGCTGTTTCGTGTGTTCTAGTGCAGATAACAAGTCAGGGCACTAGATAGCAATCATCCTCCTTTCGCGAGCAGTCAAACACAAGTGAGGGGATAATTGAAGAGCAACTTTCTCTCATCAACACACGTTCACAAGTGTACACTAGCGCATGGTTGAGCGACCATGCGAACCTTTTATAGCGGCAGTGCTACAAGACCTTCCACATGGACCAATAGGTGCCGCAACAGGACCTAAGCATGTGACCCCCAACCTCCAATGGGAGGTCGTCCTGTGGGCATGCTCAGTATGTGAAAAGCAGGACTTAGTCCCAGAAAGACCTGCTCGCTGCTGAACATTGCTGGCTACAAGGACAGGGCATGGAAGGGCAGTAATAACCAGTTGTCCAGTATCAGCTTGTGCTAGATGCTGGGACCGACGTCTCTGCTGAGCAGACTCCACTGTGGCTGGAAAAGAATGGGAGACCGCAGTGGAGATGGTTTGAGATTTCCCCTGTGCAGAGGCGTGAGCTCGACACCTAACAGACACAGCCAGAATTAAGTCTTTTTTTTTTTTTTTTTTTTTAAAGACAACAAAGCGCACTTTTACTTTTTTATTTGAAAATAACAAATGCAGTTTTACTTAAGGCGCATTCCACTGAATCCCTCGTCTCCTGTAATAAAATAAAAATAAACAATAACAATATCCCTCACCTATCCCACGCCGTAATCCATGTTTGGGGATAAATGGTTTTCAACCTGGACAGTGCCAAGATGCGACCGTCAAGGCTGAGAACCACTGGAGAATGAGTAATGGGCAAACCCAAACAGAAAGGCTATGTGCACACATATTCTGGTCCACTGCGGATTTTTCCGCTGCAGATTTGATAAATCCGCAGTGCAAAACCGCTGCGGATTTACCGCGGATTTCACTGCGGTTTTACAACTGCGGTTTTCCGCAGAAGTGACTTGCTATGGAATGTAAACCGCTGCGTTTCCGCGCGTTTTTTTTCCGTAGAATGTGCACAGCGTTTTTTGTTTCCCATAGGTTTACATTGAACTGTAAACTCATGGGAAACTGCTGCGGACCCGCAGCTGCGGAAACGTTGCGGATCCGCAGCGTTTTCCGCAGCGTGTGCACACATCCTCCTAAGGCTTTCTCAAGGCTTGAGTAAGGCTCACACATAGAGCTGAAACGTTGCGAACAAATGAGTTATTTAAAAAGGTTTTTTTTTTTACACTAAAATGATGGTGTGCTGCTTCTTTATTTTTAGATAGATAGATAGATAATAGATAGATAGATAGATAGATAGATAGATAGATAGATAGAGATAATAGATAGATAGATGATAGATAGATGATAGATAGATAGATAGATAATAGATAAATAGATAGATAATAGATAGATGATAGATAGATAGATAGATAGATAGATAGATAGATAGATAATAGATAGATAGATGATAGATAGATAGATAATAGATAGATAGATAGATAGATAGATGATAGATAGATAATAGATAGATATATAATAGATAGATAGATAGATAGATAGATAATAGATAGATAATAGATAGATAGATAAATAGATAGATAGATAGATAGATAGATAGATAGATAGATAGATAGAAAGATAGATAGATAGATAGATAGATAGATAAATAATAGATAGATAGATAAATAGATAGATAATAGATAGACAGATAGATAGATAGATAGATAAATAATAGATAGATAGATAGATAGATAGATAATAGATAGATAGATAATAGATAGATAGATAGATAGATAGATAGATAGATAGATAGATAGATGATAGATAGATCGATAGATAGAAAGATAGATAGATAGATAGATAGATAATAGATAGATAGATAGATAGATAGATAATAGATAGACAGATAGATGATAGATAGATAGATAGATAGATAGATAATAGATAGATAGATAGATAGATAATAGATAGATGATAGATAGATGATAGATAGATAATAGATAATAGATAGATAGATAGATAGATAGATAGATAGATAATAGATAGATAGATAGATAGATAGATAATAGATAGATAGATGATAGATAGATGATAGATAGATAATAGATAATAGATAGATAGATAGATAGATAGATAATAGATAGATAGATAGATAGATAGATAGATAGATGATAGATGATAGATAGATAATAGATAGATAGATGATAGATAGATGATAGATAGATAATAGATAATAGATAGATAATAGATAGATAGATAGATAATAGATAGATAGATAGATAGATAGAATTCCAAGAAAAGCTCATTTGTAGCCGAAACGTCGCCCACACATATGGGTTGATTAAAATCCTGCACATTTTTCCACTGAAACAATGGAGTGCTGCCTCTTTCTTGGAATTCTATGAAGTTTGGATAATCATTGGACGGATTGTCTTGGGGCCTTGCACCCGAAGATAAGTATTTATACTGTGCTGTTCCTTTTTTTGTTTCTAGGTAGATAGATAGATAGATAAATAATAGATAGATAGATAGATAGATAGATAGATAGATAGATATAGATACATATAGATAGATAGATAGATAGTAATAGTAGTACTGAAAGCAGTGGTAGTCGTTTAGTGGAAGTAACAGGGCTGTGATGTCAGAGAGGAGCAGCACACAAGGACTTGTCAAGCTACAGAAGGAAATTAAAGATGCCAAGCGCCCGTCTATAGAAAATTAATTCTATAATTCCTGCATGTTTCATATAAAGTGACTTAAATTGAAATTCCAAACTTACAATATTTCCTTAATACCATCTTACAGCTGTCTAATTAAAATGCCTTAATTATAATGAGCACTTCCACAGACACTGAGGGAAACGTTCACATCCATATTTTAAAGAATTCTATTAAAGGTACAACACACGGTTGCAAAAATAAATGCTTAATTAAAGCTTTAATTTAACTGCCTGCGCCATTCGCTTTACATACATGTCCCGTCCGTCATTCCATCGACTTTGCTTATATTCTCCGTTACAGGTTTAATTGCGGCTTTTGCATTTATTATAAAATCACGGTAGCTGTGATAGTGCTGGAGTTCTGCTCTTCATCCTATGGTTGTTGTAATGCCTGCTGTGCGCTTTGTGTCAAGTTTCTTGGTGGTGTGTGGACAGGTCCCTACTGACTTGTTCATTGTGCAAGTAGCCCATGTGTTTTTGGTTCTATAATTGTTCTCTTGTTTCTACAAGACTGGGGAGTCCATCACTCCTCTGTGGGTCATTTGCATTGAAGCTGTTCCATCTAGCATGTCCACATGGATATTTTCTCTCTGAACCCTGCTTATTCAGGTGCTATACAGATGATCAGGTTTTTAAATACATCAGATAGGGATTATATACATTAGGTAGGACTGCTCTATTATGGGTATACCTTGACGATTGGTGGAACAGCTTAATATACATTTTTTTGCAAAAAAAAAACATATTAACTAAATACCCTGTATTTTTTTCATTTTTTGACTAGCACTTGCTTATTTACTGTGACTTTTTTACAACAAAGTATTTTTGACCTTGCTGTGCGCTTTTGTGTCTTCTGCTGCAGTGCAGAAGCAAACAACCTCCTCCGGTGGGTGCCGGTGAAGGAAAATAGGTACACTCACCTTCCCTGCCATCCTACAGAATGTAAACTTACAAGGGCAGGGTCCTCGCCCCTCTGTACCAGTCTGTCATTGTTAGTTCGTGTTCGGATCCCCAACGTTGTCTCTGACATCAAGGAGAGGATTGTACAATGCCGAGGAAATCAATATGAAAATGGTTCAAGCAGTCGCACGTCCGATGCACAACTGTAATCTAATCATCCGTAGCCACCCAGTGTCGGCAGCGCAAGGGTAAATTAATGAGAAAGAGAAGTGTGCGGCAACAGATAGTAGCTGTTCTTCACTCCTGCTGTGTCACACAATGTTTATAACGTTTATTCCGTGTTTCATAGCTTTTTCTCTCTATCTCTATAGCTAATCTGTGACTCCCCCTTACTATCCAGATTCGTTAAAAATTGGCTGCTACCTTCTCTGCCTCTGCTTTTATACAGGCTAGGATCGTTTCTCCTGGCTAGCTGCACTATATAGTGGTTCAAAACGCATTTGCTTGTAAATAGTTGAATTTTGGAATTGTGACTTTTTTAATATTATCTACAAAAAAGTGTTTTTTTTATGAAGACCTGGATACTGGAACTTTTTTCATATAATTTTTCAGGGTGCAGCCAGACCCGGTGTTATGGACTGACCTGGTTGGAGTAGCAATATTACAATCACTAGGGGCAGCACCGGGCAGGTAGCGTAGTCTGGAACAGCCAAGGAGCCGATACACAGGAACAGCAACGTCGTTTGAAGGAACAAATAGGAATAAAAGTCAAGGAATCCAGAGGTCGTTTACCAGGTGCAGTAATGTCGTTTGAAGGAATAGCAGGTGGAAGCGCTAGAGTCCTGGGTTCAAACCCCACCAAGGACAACATCTGCAAAGGGTTTGTATGTTCTCTCTGTGTTTGCGTGGGTTTCCTCCGGCTTCTCCGGTTTCCTCCCACATTCCAAAGACATACTGATAGGGAATTTAGATTGTGAGCCCCATCGGGGACAGCGGTGATAATGGGCAAAACTGTAAAGCGCTGCGGAATATGTTAGCGCTATATAAAAATAAAGATTATTATTATTTATAATAAACTTATCGTGCTGTCAATTACACGAGGTACGCTCGCTAAGGGCTGCCATCTCCACCTTGGCAAATGAATTCTGTTATATACGGGGCTGCAGAAATATAAAAAATGGACCTTTTCAGTTTTTCTGATCTGGGCTCTTTTAACAGCTTGAATGATAGAGAGGGGAAAATTGCCTCTGAGCTGGTGTGATTTTAATGAAATGGGCCACCACAAGAGGCCACTTTTTCACCAAAGGGAGCAGGGCAGCAAAGCCTCGGGCTGATGAGAATCTGTTACAAAGCAGGGTTGTCAATCATCCCTCTGTTTTGTACAATGTGCACCAGCAGGCACTGACAGCAATGCAGTACATTAAAGGGTTTTCAAAGCCCATCCTACCACTGAGAGGTAACTGAGGATCACTAATGATTTGACATGAAGGTCTGTAAGGTTCAACCAGGAAAGACTATGTGATAGGGATAATGTCATGAAAACATAGAAATTTCTTAAGCTACATCTGCTAGAAGAAGAAGGAGAAAAAATGGCAACATGGATTTTTTTTAGATGGTAAATTATATTTTTGCACATTTTATTTTAAATGGTTGATGGATGGCACTAAATAGATGGAGGAGACCTGAAAGCAGCACCATAGAAGTTCACGGGCCGTAGGATATGGCTGCAATTCCACATGGAGGACTCTTCTTTTTGGATCAGGATTTTCTTCAGTGAAAGGATTAATATTTCCCTTTTTCATTAAGGGTCCAGCTTCCCCAGCAAACAGCTGATTTTGCTACTCAAAGCATTGATCAGACACTTCCTAAATACATCAAAAGGTCCACCAGGTCGACATCTAATCTTTCAAAGTGGTTCTCATTCATGGAGGACGGACCTACTGGGACTCATGAAGAAGGGTTGACTTTGGACTCTTTAAAAAGTTGTTCATTATCCTCTCCTTTCTATAGAGCATCAATATTAGATAGGTTGAGTTTCAACATTGGGCAGCCACACAAATTGTTCGATTAAAGGGGTTACAGATAATACTTATAACTAGGGTTGAGCGAAACGGGTCGGCCAGATTCAGAAGTCGCCGACTTTTGGCAAAGTCGGGTTTCATGAAACCCGACCCGACCCCTGTGTGGGGTCGGCCATGAGGTCGGCGATCTTATGATCTGGAATCGGAATTCCGATACCGAGTTCCGATATGTTTAAGATATCGGGAATCGGTATCGGAATTCCTATTTAAGTGTAAAATAAAGAATAAAAATAAAAAAATATTGATATACTCACCCTCGGACGCGCCCTGGTTCTCACCGGCAGCCTTCCTTCCTAAGAATGAGCGCCTGAAGGGCCTTCGATGATGTCGCGGCTTGTGATTGGTCGCGTGAGCGGTCACATGGGCGTCACGCGACCAATCACAAGCCGCGACGTCATCTAAGGTCCTTCAGGCGCTAATTCTTAGGAAGGAAGCGTCCGAGGGCGCGTCCGAGGGTGAGTATATTCCTAATAGGTATATACTCACCCTCGGACGCGCCCTGGTTCTAATCTGCAGCCTTCCTTCCTAAGAATCAGCGCCTGAAGGACCTTAGATGACGTCGCGGCTTGTGATTGGTCGCGTGACGCCCATGTGACCGCTCACGCGACCAATCACAAGACGCGACGTCATCGAAGGTCCTTCAGGCGCTCATTCTTAGGAAGGAAGGCTGCCGGTGAGAACCAGGGCGCATCCGAGGGTAAGTATATCAATATTTTTTATTTTGATTCTTTATTTTACACTTAAATATGGATCCCAGGGCCTGAAGGAGAGTTTCCTCTCCTTCAGACCCTGGGAACCATTAGAAACCCAATGCCCTGCATTGGGTTTCGTGTTTCGGCCGACCCTGACTTTTCTATAGGATCGGCCGATTTCACTCGACCTGACTTTTGAAAAAGTCGGGTTTCGTGAAACCCGACCCGATCCTATAAAAAGAAAAGTCGCTCAACCCTACTTATAACACTAAGCCATAGGTACTTAAAAGGGTTGTCCACTAGTAGGACAACCACATCTTAAACTAAGTGTTCGGCCCCGAAATTTTATACTCACCTCCCATGTTGTCTCCGTTCCACCGGTGTCAGCACACGCTCTCCCCAAGGCTGTGATGCGATGGAATGACACGTGATGCCCGGCACCGAATAAGCTCTGGCGTTACTGTCTCTGCCTTCGAACAAACTGAACATGAAGCTTCAGATGATCCATTGCTTCTTCTTCATGTTCAGTTCATAAGAAGGCAGTGCTGATTGGCCACCGGTGTTTTATGTCACAAGAACAGCACAGGAGTCCCGGGGAGAGCGAGTCCCAATACCGCAGGAACGGCGCCGACACGGGAGGCAAGCATAGACTTTATTATTTTATCGAGGATGAACATTTAGTTTAAGAAGGGGTTGTCCTAGTAGTGGGAAACCCCTCTATTAAGGACTAAGATTCTCTTTGTTGCACTACCAGGCACAACCACTTTTGAATATATTGATCTGAAGCCCTTTGAAGCAGCTGATTAGTGAGTTTAAAAGGAGATGGACCACCACCAACAATATATAATTTATCTTCCCTATGTAATGTTCTTCAGTTTCTGAAAACTAAGTAACTCCTTTAATGTAAGCTGTATTAAAATTAATTGAATATATTGGAAATGCGCATAGTTCGCCTTTAATAAGAGTTCCAGGTGCAGAGAACATGTACAGCTGTTACGGGCTATACATATTGTCATTGGGAACAGATATAATAAATTCACCTCAATTCTAGCTTTATGCTGGAGTCAGACTCATAACTCATTTATGCAAGGAACCGTGCACCAGGATTAGGTAGCTCACAAACCGGTAGGCCACCCGTATTTGTCGCACAGCTGTAAAATGCACCAATTATTTCAGCGCTTTACTGCAGTATATTAAAAACAGAACTCAGCCCAGGGGAGCGGGCCGGGAAGATTTATACATGAATGCTTCTTCCTGAGTTTTTATGCTGTAACAAATGAACAATTGGAAGAGAATGGAAACATACAATAGTATTTTGTATTCGGTAGAAAAAAAATAAAAATATGAACTTTTTATTAAAATGTAATTTGCAGCAGTTGTAAATTAATCCACTCTGTGACGGGAGCACTGTTTGTGGCCTAAAGAGGTGTTAGGGCTAGCGGAATGCACTGAGTAAATATTGAGATAATATAGGTGCGTTCGCATCCCGGGGTCCACCGTGCAGGAGTGGAACCTGCTGATAGAAAATGACAGCAATATATGGCGGTATAACGCCTGAATAGACACGGGTTCCGTCACCCGGTCTGATTAGGAGCAAACTCTGTTGCTTCAGAGTCGCCGGGATTAGGATAACGCTGTGCCCTGTTAACTTCACAGAGGATCACAGCTCACTAACAGAGCAGATAGCATACAGTGGTCTTACAGTCAGCATCAGCACACAAATAACTCCTCTCCGGAGGTGCCGGAATTCTAGTGGCTATACACCTGCCCTAAATTCACACACACAAACTCCTCTCTGGAGGTGCCGGAATTCTAGTGGCTATACAGCCGACCCTGAGCACATGCAGACACAGACCACAAGGTAGCTAAGCTCATAAACATAGGTTGATACTAGCGCATGGCCGTGAGGCCATGCGAACCTTTTATAGAGAAAGCTCGCCAGGACCTTCCTAGTGGTTCACTAGGAACTGCTTCAGGACCTGAGCATGTTACCCCCGACCTCCAATGAGAGGTCGTCCCTTGGGCATGCTCAGTAGCGGAAAAGCAGGACATCTGCTGTTAGCAAAACAGTGCTGGTTACAAAGGCTGAGCCGGGAAGATCAGCAGTAACCAAGCGCACAGTATCTGCCTGAGCCAGAGGCTGGGACCAACGTCTCCACTGAGCAGGTTCCACTGTGGTTGGAGAAGAATGGGAGACCGCAGCAGAGGTGGTTCGAGATTCCCCCTGTGCAGCGGCGGGAACTCGACATTAAGGAATTAAGTTTTTCTCGAATTTTACAAAAATCTGTATTCTCTAGAATTTGGATTTTAAGTAATTTGCTCGGGACACATTCAGCAACATGGCGGCTGGCTGGCCATTGCGTTACTGAACCACAGAAGGACGGCAAAAGATTCAAAAAACCCTCAACTCTCAACTTTCTGGCCATCTCTGCTGTTCGCTTCCCATACTATTCACGGCACAATTTCTCACTGCCAATATGTGCCTCAACCCCGGGAAAGCACTAAGCAGTAAGTAGAGGCATCAAGGACCATACTGGAGACAGTGAGCAGTGGAGCTGAGCGGAAAGGTTAGTGCTAAATGTTTTGTGTTTTTTTTACATCTTTTATTTACTATGCACTGTGGTATAATAAGGGACATTTAATTCATAGATAGAAATGATCGGATCTGTTAAAATTCAAATTTGAAGACTTTGATTAATTTTCCCAAAAAAATTGATTTCGGCAAATAAATTTGCATAAATTTAAGTGATGAAATGCCTGTAATTACTCAGGAAATACACATGGGGAGAAGAGAGAGAGAACCTTGCTGACCATAAGAGAGAGGACTCCGCTGACCATAAGAGCTTATGTGGCACCCCAGGAGTCCGGTTGCCACAATGGCATTGCCTTCCTCACAGTGGGGTGATGTTATGCCTGGAAGCAAGGAGGGAATCCTTAATCAGGTAATACTGACATGCAACACCGTACTGACTCCAGACCAGAAAGGGGAGCTCGAAACCTGATTTCAGGGGAGCTTCTCTATAAAATTCTGGCCTGGGGGCTGGGTTAGGGTGTCTGTTAGTTAATGTGTGCAGGGACAGTGAGAGTAGAAGAGGCAAAGGAGAGGAGCCTGGGTTCTGGAGCTGTGACTGGGCTCACCCCAGAGGAAAGCACCAAGTAACCGGACACTGGAGTCCGTGGTGGTTTGGGGATTGCATACTCAGCCACTGACCCCGGAGGGCAGGAGATTGCAGGTCTCCTGGCCCACCTGACACCTGGAGGTACCACAGCAAGCCAGGAGCCTGGGGCTGCCGGTGAGAAGGCAGTGCCCATGACAGGCTCAGGCTGTCAGCCATACAGGTTGGGAGTACAGGCACTGAGAGGACTTGTGCAGAGCTTCAGGCAGCAAGAGTCAGAGTACACAGTGCAGAAGGAAGGCCTCCGAACCCACCTGGCTAGTTGGATCCCAAGCTGTTTCCAGGCTACCCGGACCCCATCATCACCTGTTACCTGTACCCTGGACTGTACCTGCATTTCATCAGTAAAAGGTAAAGGAAACTGCTATCCTTGTGTCCTTCAATTATTTCCTGCATCCTCAGTCCTGCACCCCACCATCAATCATCCCTCTTACCAACTGTATTGGTAACCCTGGGGAGTCGGGACTAAGCTCTACCAGAGGGGAGCTATACCAACTCTGCTGCAACTCCATTAGCCCCAGTGGACCTTTTTAAGCAGTGTCAGTGTTTGGGTGTCCAGCGACCCCACTACTGCCTCCTGGGTATTAATGCTGCGGGGAGAGCTGCACATAACAGCAAAGGAGCTGAACTAAACACCGGGTTACTAAGCTGGTACCCAACAGGACCTTAGACATGTGACAGAGTGGGAGGAGGTCAGGGGGCGGACCCAGATGCCGGGGAACAGAGAAGGGATAAACACTAGAGAGTTATCAAAGGTCGGAGCGAAGAGATCACGAAGTACCAAAAGGGAGAGACGGGATAGTCAGAAGCAAAGCCAGAGTTCAGTAATCCAGAAGAACAGAGTAATGCATGGAGAGCAAGAGAAACACAATGCAAACCGGGCACACACTCCAGGGGTCAAGCACACAGACTAAAGCAGAACGTACAGCTCACAGAGAAACCCAGCTAGGATTAAGTATAAATACCCCTCCCATCTTGAAACAGAGGCCAACAACATTAACCCTGAGAGAACAGGACATTAACCATGTCCTAACCATGATATTGCCCTTGTGAGCAACAGCTGAGGCCGTATTTATGACCTGCATAGGTGTCTGGACAAGCGCCATCTGCATAATATAGATAAAGTCCCACTGCCTTACTTGCTTGGTTTCCCGAGTGCTCCCTGGGACGCAGAAGTACCACTTCTTCCGACTTAGTACACAAAGCGACAGAGTCTAATTCCAACCAACGAACTTTACTTGTTTGCATACACAGCACATCCATGTCAGGAACAGCATCAACATAGAGGTCCACACAGCTCACTTCTTTGTCTTTCCCTGTGCTCTTTCCTACATCCTTCAGTAGGTCCCTGGGTCATGCCGTTTCGACCGGCACCGCAGCGTCCTCCCTATTCAGCTTCACTACTTTCAGGAGTTCCCCTGTCCGTTTTGATCCAGACATGAGGGCATCAGCCCATTCTGCCAGCTGCCACATGATGAAGCGACCTGCGTCCCTTTCCTTCTGCACAGCGTCTCTTTCCTGCTGTACTGCTAGTCCTTTCCTGCTGCACTGCTAGTCCTTTCCTGCTGCACTGCTGTACTTCTGGCCTTCCTGGCCCCTGGATGGCTAGGCTTCTCACTTCAAACGTTACGGAGCCATCCACCCTTCTGCTTTATCCTATACATGGATGGCTCCTCCTATGAGTAACTATTTACAATCCTAAATACACTACAATCTAGTGGACTAACTATATGCTGCACTTCCCCTATCACACAGTATACGCATATGTAAATAACAGCATAATGACATAACCATAAGTTAGAAGTACAAGTCATTAAAACGGGACGTATTAGAGGACACAACCGTTCTGTAACCCCCCTTACACCCTGCAACCATGACATCTTACAGATAATGAAAGATGTTGCTAGCCTACTGTCTGATGCTTCAGCAATGTCAGAAATGGGGCCATTTTTTCTTTCAAATTGAATTTCAAAATGTTTGAATTTGCATGAAATCGCAAATTTCAGGAAATTTGATGCAAACTCGGACCTCTGCAGATAATTCCCTCATCTCTATTCACTGAAAATAAATTTGCTACAAAATAAATTTCCTGATAAAATCCACGCGATTTGCTAAATTTATATCTCATCAGATGTACCCAGATAAGCTCTGCATATTTTTGAAAAAGTTGATGGAGCTGTTTGAGAATGGAGTAGGAACTCCAAAAGCTGCAGAATTTTTGTGCAACCTTCGTTTGTGGAATAATTTTGTGACATTTCAAGCAGCTTAAATTGGTATTTTCATCCGGAATTCAATATGGTAACTGCAGAACAAAGATAAAGCAAAGGTTAAGGTAGGAAAAAGTTTTCAAAAAGTGTAAAAAATAGAATAAAAGTAGCAAGTGCGAGGTTACTAATAAATGGCAACTTACGTTCTCACGGTATCACTATATTTCCCCCGGAGTAGTGCTTGTGACATGTGGATTATCTCTATTGACTCTCCTGGTGATATAGTCTTACAGTGAAACAAAAAGTCATAAAACGACGTCAAAGAACAGTAATGAAAAACAACACATTGGGGCAGATTGATCAAAAGTGTCATTGGGAGAAATTGTAGAAGCCCGGCAGAAACGGCGGCGTCTGCAACCTATATATTACAGTGTCACACGACACAATGCACATTTGGCACAGTCGTTATATCCGAGGTAGTTAAGTCGCAGTTCTTTTTTTGGCAGAGATTATATTTGGTGGCAATCAACAATCAGTCATGGAGAGAAGGAAAGGAAAAAAAGGCACAAACGTCCCAAATAAATAAAATATATATTCTGCCTGTAAAGACTCATTCACCTACAAATTCGCACAACTAATCCCACCGCTTAGATTTGTGTTGGTCCCCTTCATGCTGAAAAAACAGCCCCGTGAAGATACCTTGGGATATATTGAGGAGTCCATAATGTATGTCTAGTATCGAGTATCAGTAAAACCTTTAAAGGGGTTGTCCACTAAAGCGCAGCCCCTTCTTATCTGCTAAAGTGAACGAGATAAAATAAAAAAAAACACATACCCATCTCCCGGACCGGCACCATTCCAGCGATGTCAGTGCTGTTTGTCCTAGCGGTCACGATGGTCACATGATTTACTGATCGATCGGCTGGAGCCTTTCAGTAGTCCATCTAGCTTGACATCTGCCAGTCATTGGAGGCTTTTTTTTTTCTTCTTATCTCGGGCACTTTAAAAGTTAAGATTAGTTGTTCAGTAGTGGACAACTCGTTAAAAGGTGTGCGCTCATCTTCTAAACTATGGAATTAAAAAATGCCTCTGTTTTTAAAGTTAATGGCAAATTAGCATGTTTTTGTAGGCACTTTGCAATTTTCGTTTTTAATGAACTATGGAACAACCCCTTTGAGTCATAGAATCATAGAATGGTAGAGTTGGACTGGACCTCCAGGGTCCTCGTGTCCAACCCCCTGCTCGATGCAGGAGTGACTAAACCATCTCAGACAGGTGTCTGTCCAGCCTCTGTTAGAAGACTTTCATTGAAGGAGAACTCACCACCTCTCGTGGCCGCCTGTTCCACTCATTGATCGCCCTCACTGTCAAAAAGTGTTTTCCAATACCTAATCTGTATCTTCTCCCTTTCAATTTCATTCCATTGCTTCTCATGTTTCCAAATAAACATAACGATGATCCCTCTACACTGTGACAGCCCTTCAGATATTTGTAGACCGCTATTAAGCCTCCTCTCAGCCTTTTTTTTTTGCAAGCTAATCATTCCCAAACCCTTTAACAGTTGCTCGTAGGACATACTTTGCAGTCCGCTCACCATCCTGGTTGATCTTCTCTGAACTTGCTCCAGCTGTTCGATGGCTTTTTGAAGTCCTGTAAGTTGATCAGTGCCACCTCAATATATCAGATTGGATTTGCCAACACATAGCACAGATGGATTAGTATTTGGAGACATCGACATTCTATCTTTATCATGTTCCTCCATTGCTGGACAATTTTTTTCAGTGTAATAGTGGAATTATCCTCCTGAAAAAGGCCAGTGCCATCGAGAAATTGTCCCCCTACCATGAAGTTGGGTATTTGATCTGAATATTGTTTTCATAAGTGATATTTGTGACATCGACATGTTTGATTTGAAAATAGAGACTAGCCTTCACCCGACATGCGCATCAATGAACCTTGGGCAAACATGGTCGTGTTGCCGTTCCACTCCCCGGTTGTCCTTTTTACGAACAACTTCACATCGGGAACTTAGAAGACCTGCTGTTTGAAGATGCTGTGACCCAATTGTCTATTCATCGCATGCAGATATATATAAGGATGAAGCGTCTTCGAAATGGACACATAAGTTAATAATAAACACCCTCAGCAATGAATATGCGTGTATTCACCGACATATGCAAACACGATGCACAGAATATGCACGTTTGTCTCAGTAAAAATATCCAAATGTGTTCTTCCTTACCTTTCCTCTTGGCTTCACATATCCCAAAACGGATGATAAGGTTGGAAGAAAAAGAAAAAAGATTTTATGATATTCTGTCAGGAGAAGATTCTGCTTTATAAAATCGTCTCCTGGCAAAATATCATAAAATCTTCTTTTTATTCAAACCCGATCATCCATTTTGGGATGTGTGGAGCCAAGAGGAAAGGTATACTGTATGTGTAGTCATCCAGCGGTGGTTGGTTTTGCTATTGTGTCATGATAACCTGTTGAATTTGGATCATGAATTTTGGAATCCGTAAAAGAAAAATTGTGAATACGCACCTGACTTTTCTCGTGGCATTTTTGTAGTCTGTTGCCATGAAGATACAAAGCCCTGTATACAATTTATATAAATAATAGATAGTGAAATGAAGTTTGCTTTGATTTTCGAAGAGCAGGAAAAGATCTCTGCAGTGAGATAGAACATAAATCCGTCCTCCGCTTTATTCATGGAGTCGCCGACACCTTCTGCTCTGATTTATAGTCTCTATTTCACTCACAATCACTTAGAGATCTCAACTTACAAACAAATATAATCAAAGCACAAGCGCGGTCAGAAATCATCGCATTACTTTTTGACTGTAATACTGCAAATATAATTTTTCTGGAAGTTAGAGGTATATTGAGTGGTGGGAAATTACAAGTCAGGGTTTTATCTCTGCATGATATTAAAGACATATTGCCGGCAAAGTCCATCAGTATCTGATCATGGCGGGGGCAACAGCTGTGACCCTCAACAATTCGTACAACAAACTGGCAGTGTTACAAGCATTGTGCTGTGCCATGGTAGCTCCCGATGGCTCTACTTGGCTTTTTCTGACATTAAATGTTCAACTGATGATTATAAAGTCTATTTGGCTTGCAAAAGTGTTGCGAAGAGGCGTCTGTATCTACAATACATACCCAAGGTGTATTGCTACTTACATATTCTTAATGTGAGGACAATCTATCAGTGGTCGCCTCGCCTAGCAGCTCTAAAATGGCCATCATGGAGAAGCTTAGAGCAAGCCACCCTACTTACCAGATCCCAACGGTTGCACTAGCCTTCACTGGTTAACCCCTTGTGATAGGGTCACTGGCAATGTACGTGAGGGGAGAAATGTATCACAAAGATTGCTATCTTCCGTGATTTGGAACCCAGAAATTTCTCTCCAGTATGTTATGTGTTTAGAGGGGTTAATCAGATGAGAGAGGGTTGGGTTTTTTGTGAGTAGTTTAAGAGATGGTTACTCACCTTATCTCCACCTCAAGGGTGTGATTTGGCAAGTTAAATGTCTGGCCACTGAGTTTTTATCTCTGTGTGTTTGAAGGCAAGGAAGTCTCCAGTCTGAAGCTCCAGTGGGAGCTGAAGTTTGTTGTATCTTTAGCAGGCTAAACTCACAGGCATATCCAGAACTGCTGAACGGCGTTGGAAGAAAACGCATTCACAAGATGATTTCACTGCACTCAAACAAGCAACACAGGCATTCAAATCAGTTCTCACCTCTGCTAAACAGGTCTACTTCACAACCCTCGTATCTTCCTTATCCCACAACCCCAAACAGTTGTTCAACACTTTTAATTCCCTCCTCCGCCCACCACTGCCCCCTCCGAGTTCCCTAATCATTGTCGAGGACTTTGTCACGCACTTCAAAAATAAGATAGACCAAACAAGGCAAGTCTTTGTTGTCCAACCACCACAACCCCTTTGTATGAGAGACCGATGCCCAAACCCCATAACTTCACTCTCCAAAATCTCTGAAGGGGAGCTTGCGCATCTTCTCTCCAAATCACACCTCACCACTTGTGCACTTGACCCCATCCCACCTCCTCCCCAACCTCATCACCACACTAATCCCATCCCTACCCCATCTCTTCAACCTTTCACTAACTTCTGGTACCTTCCCCTCTGCCTTCAAACATGCCACAATCACACCTATCCTCAAAAAGCCAACCCTCGATCCAAGCGCTATGTCCAGCTATCACCCCATATCTTTGCTCCCATTTGCTTCGAAACTCCTTGAGCAGCACGTCCATGCTGAACTTTCCTCTCACTTTGCATCTAACTCTCTCTTCGACAACCTACAATCTGGCTTCCGTCCCCACCATTCCACTGAGACTGCCTGACCAAAATTACTAACGACTTACTTACAGCCAAAGCTAACAGACAATTCTCTATACTCCTCCTCCTAGACCTGTCCTCTGCCTTCGACACAGTTGACCACTGCCTCCTACTACAGATCCTCTCTTCCTTTGGGGTCAAAGACCTTGCCCTATCTTAGATCTTCTCATACCATGCCAACCGCACATTTAGTGTTTCCTACTCCCATACTACCTCTTCATCTCGCCCCCTCTCTGTTAGAGTCCCCCAAAGCTCTGTCCTAGGAACCTTACTCTTCTCAATCTATACACTCGGCCTGGGACAACTCATAAGGTCCTATGGCTTCCAGTACCATCTATATGCCGATGACACTCAGATTTACCTCTCTGGCCCAGATGTCACCTCTCTGCTCTCCAGAATCCCGGAGTGTCTATCAGCCATATCCTCCTTCTTCTCCTCTCGCTTCCTCAAGCTCAATGTGGACAAATCTGAACTCATTATGTTTCCTCCATCACGCATATCTCGCATATCTTCCCTACCTGATCTATCAAAATAAATGAAATCACACTTTCCCCTGTCCCCAAAATCCGCTGCCTCGGAGTAACCCTTGACTCTGCCCTGTCCTTCAAACCGCACATCTAAGCTCTCGTCATCTCCTGTCACCTCCAGCTCAAAAATATTTCCAGAATCTGTCCATTCCTCAACCCACACTCTACTAGCACAGGCACAAAGCACAGGCACAACAGGGTCACACACAATCGGCCAAGGGTCAGAGTATAAGCGACAGAGAATGGCTCCACCATGAGGCTATAAAAAACCTCCCAGAATCCCAGAGTGAAGCCATCCAGGTTAACCCTAAAACCACCTAATCCCAGAAACTCAGCAGACCATGACACTAGCTGTTAATTTAAATGAAATGGTTGTTGGGTCTCCCAGTGGTTGCGAATAACGTTTATTGTTAATATTAACCATTGCCAACAAGTCAACGGCAAAGATCAGCAAATCTTTTTTAATTCAAATTTGCCAGATTTGAGGCAAGACAAAATTGATTTGCCACAAAAGAAAGATACAGCGAAGCACCACCAATTTCTCTGAAAAAGATGTGTGTAACACGCTGAGGTCTCCTAGAAATGTATCCATCCTCTTTCAAGCTCTTTAATGCAAATACAGCCTTAGTAATTTCCAAGTGACCTCAACATACATGCCTATGGATAAATGGATGGTAACTGTTTATCATTGCTGAGCTGTCACAGGCTATCTGTCTATGTTGCTGAGCTGTGACATCATTTCACTATCCAGATTCATCCAAAAATGTCTGCTGCATTCCGTGCCTTTGCTTTTATAAGGGCTATGACAGTTCCTCCTTTTTGGCTGTGCTGTACCATGCGCTGTGTTAGCTCTGGGGCATTATGGAGAAGTCTGCACCTGTGGCCGTTAAGGCAATTCACACAAAATGAATTGCAAATCATTCAAATTCTCCAGATTCAACAAATTCCAAAATATTCAACACAAATTCCATTTGCGTCTAATTGATTCTCTCATCTCTAATCAACAAGTGACGTGTTAGTGGAGGGGATGCAAATGGGAAGTTCTCCATGGTTGTTACAATGTTAAAATCGGACTATTGGGGTGAATTTACACGGTCATGTTTTTAGCTTGAGTAACTTCGGCACTCAAACCAGATGGTCTGTTCATTTGATAGTTTTCTCACATGGATCGAACGTCCTCGTAAAAAAATTCTCAGCATGCAATATTCTGTTCTATAATGGCTAAAGTCTATGGGTGCGCGAAAAAAAAACGGATCTAGTTCAAATCAACTGTATAGCATCTGGTTTATACATATACATTGCAGCTCTTAAAGGGGTTATTGGGGAATATTACTTTTTTGTTTAACATGGTGCTAACGACCTGCCTTTTTTGGCCTGCGCCAGCTCAGAGTGGTCACTAGTGATGAGCAAGTATACTCGTTGCTCGGGTTTTCCCGGGCATGCTCGGGTGGTCTCCGAGTATTTTTTAGTGTTCGGAGAATTAGTTTTCGTCAAAGCAGCTGCATGATTTACAGCTGCTAGCCAGCTTGAGTACATGTGGGGGTTGCCTGGTTGCTAGGGAATACCCACATGTATTGAAACTGTCCAGCAGCCATAAATCATGCAGCTGCGTGGACAAAAACTAAATCTTCGAGCACTAACAAATACTCGGAGACCACCCGAGCGTGCTCGGGAAAACCCAAGCAACGAGTATACTCGCTCATCACTAGTGGTCACAGATCACTTCTGCCAGCAGCTTTTTGTCAAAAGAGCAGCTTTTCATCTTACGGGCTGCTCTGTTGATGAAGTGACGTCATGCTGATTGACAGCCAGATCCCTACAGCTATGCAGCAGGAGCCAGCTGTCAATCAGCATGACATCAGCAGTCACGTCCTGTCAGCAGAGCAGAGCGGAAAAGAAGCAGATGCTCTGCCAACGTTATGTCGCCGGAAGCTGTAGAATCACCAGCAGGAGCAGTAGGATACCGCGATGCGCCGGCACACATCGGTGCTGGGAGGAACAGATAAGTAGCTAGCAACTGTAAGTAAGAGAGGCTCATAAGAAAAAAATAAAATAGTCCCAGATAGCCTCTTTAACATTGGAAAGTGGATATGGTCTTGTAAATTTTTCTAACTTCTGATGTTTAAAAACGGATGTCGTACGGATAACAATTGACATGAAAATCGTCCGTTTTTGTCTAGGTAGACTTCGGACGATTTTTTTTTTTCGTGGTGAGAAAACTACATACAGCAGCTAATATTAAAGTGACTGCCAGAAATAACAGAGCCGGGAATCGCAGATTTGAAACTGGCACTTAGTGACTTTTCATCCTGGGAATTTTTATTACAAAGATATAATCTAAGAAGCGCAGAACAAAGAGGTGTCATTAACCGTAAACAGTCGTGTGTTTTAGGAGGCAATGTTTTCTAACAGGTGGTTACCGAGGTAAATCATAATACTTAATGCATTAAATTCATAAAGACCAAAACGCAAACAGTCATTACATCTCTTATTCCTCACCCGGGGTCTGCGCCGCTCATTGTTTGTCTTTGTTTAGCGCAGGGAATATCGAGCCACCAATAAACAAACTGGCCAGCGGGAGGCGGCGGAATGCATTTCGCTTCTAATTAGAGCTGATTGAAGCCTCATTAAATAATGTGAATGTATTATGCAGCCTGATACTTGTGATATATGTAATTATACCTATGCTACAAGGTATTCAAGAACTTACAAAAAAAATAAAATTACAAGAACGGTTTTCTTGTAGAGTTGCAGCCACCACTTCCCGATTGTCCCAAGGAGATGTTTGGCTTGTTGAGGTCTATTCTTCTCATCATCTGGATACCTGTCTAAGCTTATCTGTATCTTCTATTCCATAATTTTCCCCTCTTGTTCTTAGCAATTCTTTTTGATATTTATGGCAATCAACAGTCGTTGCTACTTTTTTGCCTATTTGCCTATAGTTGTACAAGGTGGATGGTTATGTCTCCAAACTGTCCCTATTGCCCAGTAGAAGCCCCTAGGTCAGTGTTCCCCAAGTACGGTCCTCAAGAGCCACCAACAGGTCATGTTTTTAGGATTTCCTTAGTATTGCACGGGTGATAATTGCATCACCTGGACAGGCAAGCATTCAATGACCTGGGCCATACTAAGGAAATCCTCAAAACATGACTCTTGATTACCGGAGTTGAGAAACACTGCCATAGGTAATGGGATAATCAATTATTACCTTATCAAATAGTAACTCATAACCAGGCTGCCTGGACCGCTGTGTCTCATGAGTGGAGTAGAATATTAGGATTAAACTGAAAATTTGAAATTTTCCTCCAACCACCTTCTCGTTTCAAGGGCAAGTGAAGGTGGACCTATTTTTGGTCTCAGTGTGATCCAACAAAACATCGGCTCACACTCCTCCCCATGTTATTCTATGGAGCCGTGCACATATCCAACTTTTTTTCTCAGACTGAGCCGGTCTGAGGAAAAAGCCGTTGCATGCCCAAACTTTGATATTTGGCTGGCAAGTCAATAAGTCTTTGGAATCCACCGGACTGCACTCAGATGACAACTGACACAATGGAGAAGATGGAGAGTTTTTTTCTCCATCTTCTCCTTATCTGAGAGAATCGGATCTTGTTCTCTCGAAAGAAAGAATCTGCGCTCTTCTGCACTTTCCCTAAGTATGTCCCATGTGTCTCATGCTGAAGATATTGATGCGATACTTGATGGCGCCTGTCTTAAGACTCAAAATGATGTTTGGATTACTAGAATCTTTCCACCAAAAATAATTTTTCATGCCTAATTCCTAGCCCCACAGAATATTCCCATTGGATCATACTAAAGATATAACATAGTCCTGCCTAGTTGACTGAACTAGGTCATGCATCAGCCACGTAACATCATATGCCACAGAGTTTGTCATATGGCACAAACGTGTCAGGTGGGGTCTCTATGACGAAATGACGAAATAGACTCATATCTTTATTACTTGATGGAACTCCACAACATCTGAAAGAATCTGTGTTTGCAGCTTTGTCTATTTAATTACAATAATTCCTGAACTTTGGTCTTCGGTTGCACGCATTGTTATTTGTAATACCATGTCCGGTCACTGGAGGTGCTGTGGAGAAGAGGCGCGTGTAGACCAAGTGCATTCACAGGAAATTGAAACTTCAAGTTGCTTTTTTAGTTTATTCCAAGTAAACTGGGGTTAGTAGTCATCTTATTACCAACACAGGGCTGGACTAAAGTGAAAAGTAGTCTCTATATTGTAAATGTGTGGACTGATATTACAGGATGTTAACATTGATAATAAGTGATAGGATCCATTAATTCAACCATTCCTCTCCTCTACTTGTATGGTCACCACGATGCTAATGCCACAAAGCATGCCCAATACTATTTACTACATAAGCCAACAGGTTATGCTCTAACACAAAGCATGCCCCCCTATTATCTCCTATATCTCTATATAACACAATAAGTTAGGTTCTACCAAAAAGGATGCCTAATATTATCTCCTATATACCAATGTAGCCATTCTTAAATTTAGTGATAATTTTTATGATACATACCAAGCGGACGGGTCTCATGCACAGAGTAATAACGCAAAGCAACCTTAAGCCAAACCCCAAGACTATGTTAGCCACACACCCTTGATAAACACCATAAAAATTTGCACAAACTGAAAAAGTCCATATCTTCAGAGCTACGTGGCAGATTTTTTTAAAATAAATGGCTTACAAAGTGGAGCAATGATAATAAAATAAAATAAAAGCAAAAAATGTTCACTTTTGACCCAGTGAAAGGTTCTCCTTAACACAACAATGCCATCAAATTTTTCGATAGGTATCAAATTACACTTCTCCGCACCGGGAAGTCTTTTTCAATTGTGATATTGTCACAGGGTTACCACAACAGAGAGGAGCCAGAAGAGCACAGCATCTGATTGTTCCTACTCCTGTGCTGAAAAGAAACACTTCACCTTCTTTTGAAATGGTGTTAATTTATTTTGGCAGTACAGGGGTTAATCAGCCATGTTGGAATCTCTGGGAGTCTGAGCTCTCAGCTAAGCATGATTAGCCACTCCTATCCCCTAGATAATCTGGGTCTTGATTCAAACACATTGTCAGAGCTAGATTTTGCTACATGGCTTGGAGGAGAAGAGTTTTTGGTGCTTTAATGCAAGAGAGTTTGGAGGGGTTATCTGTGACTGTTGTGTGAGTTTGTAAGTGTGATAAATCCCTTCTCTCCTCTTATTTTAGGTATTCCCCTTCATCCACTCCCTGGTGCATTCCTCTATTATTTGTGAGTGAATATTTGTATGCCTGGAATTTTCAGTTACCCCTTGTTTGTGTTGCCTTGTTCTTTGGGTTGGTGTACTGTGGTGCACGGCAGCTTCCTTCTTCCCTGGGTGGGGGAGATTCAGGAGATAATGCAAGGGTGGCGGCCCCGGCATCTTCACCTTCAGAAGTATCCCAGAGAATAGGGGAAGTTATGGCACCACCTAGTGTAAGGGACAGAGAAGGAGCCCCTGGTCCAGGGTCACCCCAGTTGTTCACAGATATCTTTGTCATTTTAAGAACGGCTACATCTGATAAGTCAATAGCTTTTGTCCTGACACAAAACATGCCCTCTACTATCTCCAAATTGGTCAATACTCCATAGATTTTAGTTTGACTTAAAGCAAGACCGCAACTATCTCACATAAAGCTCGACCAATGCTATCTCAGATATAAGTGAATCAGTATTGTTCCGACATAAAGCATGACCATTACTATGACCTAAGTAAGATAAATGCCATCTTCACGGGCAGGGGTCTGAACAGTCGTGTTTGGGTACTTCTCTGCCCCCATCTATTTATGAATCAATAGTTTTTTATTTATTTGACCACATATGAGTTGGTGACTCTAGGTTCAGCACCTGTTCACACTTAGTCTATGTTTGGATGTGACGGTCAGTTTTTTTGAAGTTAGTTTTCTTTGTAATAATGACAAAAAGCACGCCCACTACTATCTCCCATATAGATGAATAGGCTTTTTTTCCGACACAAAGCATGCCCACTACTAATTAATATAATATATAAGTCAATAGTTTGAGGGTTTTTTTTTTAAATAAAAAATCCACAACAAAGTAACTACATCCATCCCATTTGCTGAATGACAAAGTAAACATTAATATTATTTATTCCTCTCTTTTCTTGTTCCACGCCACTTAGTTACAATATCCTCGGCTTAGTGAGGAGTCTGGGACACAATTCATTGCTAAGTAGTTAAATAAACATTAAAATCCAGCACAAAATACACTCAGGGAATAATAATTCCATGTCAATATCATTCATTAAATGTCACAAGTGAAATAAATGAATATATCTGATTTATTCATGTTCTGTATATATTGCTAATTGGTCTCCCATGCCAATCACATATTCCAAAGGCAACATCTCTTCTGTGGATTGATTGATTCCCGGTGATTGTTAGTTGTTATAACAGGCTATAAGAATCCAATCTTCCTCCTCCACCTTCAGATAAAAGTGATTTGATGTTGTTTCCAAACTTTCTTGTGGGCAGTGATAAAAATTGCTGGATTTATGTTTTGCTTCACGGCCACCTTTATTTGAAAAGAGGAATTTTCATGACCCTCTTTTTCCCCCCCACAATCCTGTCCTTCAGAACTTTTATATCAAGAGGATTTTATATCTGTGCTGCCAATGCTGGGAGAGCCTTGATACCTAAAGAATTAATAAAAAAAAAATAATAAAAAGTTGCCCTAAACTAGTTGTGCTTTATTACATTGTATCACTATGTTATCTCCTTCACGGGGAAACTCATGTCTCCATACCCAAATCATGACGAGTGGAGAACAGCAAGAAAAATCAAGAGTCGGAGTCAACACCCGAGAAAGTGATTTCTATAATATCACAGTGTACAGTAGATGAGCCGATGACGACGGGAAAGACGATAGAACGGCGCATTTTACAGATTCAGAGTCACAAAGTGAGCTTCTCGTTCATTACTGGAGGAGCCTGCCGAGATATTTAAAGAGAAAATGAATTTTAAATATTTATATTTTAAATATTTAACGCAAGCCAAGAAGTGAGGTTCATGATCAGCGCTTTAATTTTACTTCATTCCACGGGTGACTAAGAGAGAGGGATGATTATTAGAAGAAAGGAAATAAAAAAGAGAGATGGGTAGAAAGAATGCGTAGAAAGAAGAAAGTGCAATCATCAGAGAGAGGAGGAATAGATAGGAAGTATGAAGGGAAGGAATGGAGGAAGGAAGTAAAGGAGGAAAGAATGGAGGAATGAAGAAGGGAGGAAATAAAATGAGAAAGGAAGAAAGAAAAGTCAAAAGGAAAAAAAGTAAGGAAAAAAGTAACAAAGGAAGGAAGAAAAGGAGGGAGGAAGTGAAAAATGGAGTGAGGAATGAAGAAGGGAGAAAAAAAAGAGAGATGGGTAGAAAGAATGCATAAAAGAAGAAAGTGCAATCATCAGAGAGAGGAGGAATAGATAGGAAGTATGAAGGGAAGGAATGGAGGAATGAAGTAAAGGAGGAAAGAATGGAGGAATGAAAAGGGAGGAAATAAAATGAGAAAGGAAGAAAGAAAAGTCAAAAGGAAAAAAGTAGGGAAAAAAAGAAATGAAGAAAGTGCAATCATCAGAGAGAGGAGGAATAGATAGGAAGTATGAAGGGAAGGAATGGAGGAAGAAAGTAAAGGAGGAAAGAATGGAGGAATGAAGGAGGGAGGAAATAAAATGAGAAAGGAAGAAAGAAAAGTCAAAAGTAAAAAAGTAGGGAAAAAAAGCAATGAAGAAAGTGCAATCATCAGAGAGAGGAGGAATAGATAGGAAGTATGAAGGGAAGGAATTGAGGAAGGAAGTAAAGGAGGAAAGAATGGAGGAATGAAGAAAGGAGGAAATAAAATGAGAAAGGAAGAAAGAAAAGTAAAAAGGAAAAAAAAAGGGAAAAAAGCAATGAAGAAAGTGCAATCATCAGAGAGCGGAAGAATAGATAGGAAGTATGAAGGAAAGGAATGGAGGAAGGAAGTAAAGGAGGAAAGAATGGAGGAATGAAGGAGGGAGGAAATAACATGAGAAAGGAAGAAAGAAAAGTCAAAAGGAAAAAAGTAAGGAAAAAAGTAACGAAGGAAGGAAGAAAAGGAGGGAGTAAGTGAAAAATGGAGTGACGAATGAAGAAAGGAGGAAGTAAAATGAGAAAGGAAAGAAAAGCTGAAAGTAAAAAAAGTAAGTAAAGAAAAAGCAATGAAGGAAGGAAGAAAAGGAGGAAGGAAATAAAGGAGGAAAGAATGGAGGAATGAAGAAAGGAAGAAATAAAATGACAAAGGAAGAAAAAAAATTAAAAAGTAAAAAAGTAAGTAAGGAAAAAAGCCAAGGAGGAAGGAAGTAAAGGAGGAAAGAATGGAGGAATGAAGAAAGGAAGAAAGAAAAGTCAAAAGTAAAAAAGTACGTAAGGAAAAAAGCAATGAAGGAAGGAAGAAAAGGAGGAAGGAAGTGAAAAATGGAGTAAGGAATGATGAGAGGAAAGGAGGTAGAAAGGAATATGGAATGGAGAGAATAGGAGAGAGGAAGTAAGAAAATAGGAACAACGAAAGGAAAGATGAAAATGAGAAAGGAAAGAAAAGGAAGAAAGGAAAAAAGGAGGAAGGAGGGATCCGGAGAGAAAGGAATGTGAAATGAACAAAGGAAAGAAGGTAGGAAGGACCATAGGAAGGAGAAGAGAGAAGACCAGATGGAAGGACGAGAGAAATTAAATAAGAGAGGAAAAAAGGGAGAGGGACTGAGGAAGAAAGGAAGTGAGAAATGGAGGTGTCATGATCCGGACTGGGTTTGGGGTTTTGTCTCTTCTTTCCCCAGTCTGGTCATGTCAGGGGTTAACTTTCTGTCTCGTTTTGGTTTCAGGTCTGCTATTTCTCTGCGCTGCACCCTGCAGGCAGCGCCAGTTATATTTCCTGCTTACAATGTGTGTAGCTGGCTCTGGTGAAACCCTGATTTGTCCTGTGTGACTTTCCCCTTGGTACTACGCTACTCTTTGGTATCAACCCGGCTTGTTTGACTATTCCGCTGCCACCTGGTGGTAGCCTCACTGCAGTTCTGCTGGTCTGCTCTGAATAGGATTTCAGTCCTCTCTCCACTCTGCTGCCATCTAGTGGAGCTTGCATTTACCTGCAGAGCTGCAGCGTGACAGGAGGAAGGAATGAAGAAAGGAGAGAGGAAGGGAAAAAGAAAGGAAAAAAATTGAGAAAAGCAAGAAGTAAGAAATGAGAAAGAAATACAGTAGGGATAGTTGCTGGAGAAAGGAAAGTTTGCATTACAGGCTTTGCTCCTCAAACTTAAAACCAAATAGCCCTTTTCAGGGCTACATCTTTTCTATTCTGTATAACTACTGCTGTTAGCTGTATTTAGTGTAGGGATAGCAGCTGGAGAAAGGGATAGCGGTGCATTACAGATCTATAGGGATGGTGTACAGCTACACAGTTGTTATATAGGCATACTGCTACTGCATTCTAAAAACAATAGTACTTTCAGGGCTAAATCTATTATTTTCCCTATTAATACCACTGTTACCTGCATTCAATGTAAGGATAGCTGCTGGAGGAGGGATAGTTTAGGACTAGAGGCATATAGGCAGGGTTTATTGCCTTACAGTCCTTCTATAGATATGCTGCTGCTGCAACCTAAAAACAAAAGTCTTTTTTCAGGGCTAGCTACAGCTGTTATTTTTCCCTATTAATAATGCTGTTCCCTGCATTCAGTGTAGGGATAACTACTGGAGGAGGGATAGTTTTGGATTAGAGGCATATAGGCAGGGTTTATTACCGTACAGTCCTTCTATAGAAGAGGTCCCCAATCTTTCTGACTTTGAAAGCCACGTTCAGCTAGCCACATACTGCTCCTGCCCCATTCCCAATAGTGACACCCAGAGCCCCCTATTAGGCCGGAGTCACACTACAGCGAGATACGGCCGAGTCTCGCTGGTTAAAACCAAGCTCTGGCACCGGAACTCCGGAGCGGAGCGTGCGGCTCCATGTATTGCTATGCGGCCGCATGCTCCGCTCCAGAGTGCCGACGCAAGAGCTTGGTTTTAACCTGCGAGACTCGGCCGTATCTCGCTGTGTGTGATCCCGGCCTTACTGGTATAATGACAGCCAGAGATTTCCAATGAAACCACACCAAGGCAGAATGCAAACCTCTAGGGTTTCCTATCTTAACCCCATTCAGATCTGCTCTTCTGTGCAGGCTAAACACAAAAGTCATCATCTATAGATCTGCTCTTAATAGTTCTTTGCTACACCTGGTGCTAATGCACCAAGCTGGCAGACAGCCATGAGCCAGACATCACTGGCCCACGAGACACGTGTGGATCTTAAGCTACAGATTGGGGAACCCTGCTGTAAAGATTTGGAGTGAGGGCCTCCTGATGACTCTCTAAACATTTGGAGCGAGGGCAGCATGATGACCATGTTGATATGGTGAAGGAGAAGGACAACAAAAATAAGAAACCATGAATCGTGTACCCCTTTTTGGGTGGGAAGGGATGCATTAGAATACAACAGAAAAAAAAAGGAACATATAACCCTTGGCCTGGGAACTTGCCGCCCTTGGGTGCTCTGTGTACAGTTGCCCACCTTCTCCCTCTGGCCACCTCACTGCCTCTTCCTGCCTGTTGCAATGCTGCAGATCTCTCCCCCTCTGTACTGCTGGCCTCACTCTGCACGGCATCTTCCCAGGTTGGGTCATTGAGTTAATTGTCCATCACCTTATATTCCACTTCCACACTCTGATCCTCCTGACTTGTTGGATTAACAACATCACTTGTTGGCAACTGTGTCTCATCATTGTCTACCTCTTGAGACACTAATTACTGTTCCCCAACGTTATCTTCCTTTCACTTCTGAAATATTTGGGCATCACTGCACATTATCTCCTCGTGTTCCTCTTGAAGCCTGCAGGGTGAGAGTCCAGTATCAATAAATTGAAAAGTTAAAAGTTCCTTGGAGTGTCCGAATGTGGGATCACTTGTCTCCTGGGGCTCGACATGGAAGGAAACAGGATCAGGGTGAGGATTTTGTGGTCCAGACTCTTGGACAGTGAAATTAGACCATGTGGAAGACAAGGTGGTGCTGGGAAACATACTGGAAGTATTAACTGCCATCCAACTGACCACCTGTTTGCACTTTTCTGGATTCAAGAGTGGTGTCCTGCACCACCCTGGAAATTTGGACAGGAAGCTAAGTCTTATGGATAAGTGTGTTTTTTGTGCTCCGGCAGCAGGCACAGTTTCACCTGGCTGACGGCCTCGGCCTCTGCGTGCATCATCAGCAATATGTTCACTTCCCCAGCCCTTACCGCAAGTCTAGTGCTTTTTTAAACTAGTTATATAATATATGCCTGCAAAATTTCTGGTATTAATAGTGAAAAGAAAATAGGTAGCCATGAAAAGGAATTGTGAGTGCAGGCCACCGATTTAAACTCTTATTGTTTGGAGTGAGGGCTGCCTGATGACCGTGTAAAAGTTTCGAGCAAAGGCCAATTTGGAGCAAGGGCCGACTCATGACTTTGTAAGAACTTTGAGCGAGGGCCACTTGATGGCTGCATAAAAATTTTGAAGGAGGAATAGGAGGAAAGGGAGTGAGCAAGAAAGGAAGGGCAAAATGGAGGAAGGAATGAAGATATGAAAGAAGGAAGGAGAGGCGAGAGGAAGGAAAAAAGGAAGGGAAAAACATTGGGAAAAGCCAAAAAGCAAGGAATGAGAAAGAAGAACGAAGGAAAAAGTAAAATGGGAAAAAAAATGAATAACTAAAAAAAGTAGAAAAGAAGTTAAGCAGGAAGGCAGAAAAGAAGAACGTAGTCAGGTGGGTAAGAAGAGCTACAGCAACAACGTAACGCAGAGATGGAGGAAAGGAGGGACGGAAATAACAAATAGAGAATAATGTGAAAGGACGCCGGTGATGATGACATTTTTATGACAATATACACTTTTAATGACGGTGACATCAGTATTTATATGACATTTTAATTTCATACAATGTTCCTCTTGTTGAGTCATTTTCTGGACAAGTAGTTGCCATATTGGACATCCGTTGATGAATAGAGAATGGCTTCTGTGCCAACTGGAGCCATTAATCTTTCGCGAAGATGAGTGGGAATACAGCGCTAGCGCTTTGTAATTACTTATTTAGTGATTTACACTTTCCAAAGTGGAGCAAAGATGGGCAAATTGTTTTTAGTTATGGAACATTTTATTTGTGTTCCTGTGAATATTATACGCAAATTATTCCTTTTTTGGGGGAGTGGCCAAGGATAAGACTAAGACATCAAATATTCAGCTTAAAATTTTAAAAAAATAAAATAAACTAAAATAATTTTTGGGAAAAAGAAAAAAAAAATGTTTCTAGATCTTCAGAAATTATGAAGTGGTCCTGTAGCTCATAGTCTGCAATCTCGTATTACAGCATCACCGTATAACCTGCAATGAATATGGACTGTAGCCAATGGACAGGAATGGCACTGCTGTTTTTCGAAAGCAAACAGTCATATTATTTGTCACATATAGCATAACCCTTTTATAAAAGAGAGTATTTTCCCAATAAACCTTGATTTAGACTACTTATACAGTCCTTTAGGGGGCGTAACCCCTATAAAATGCATTCCTACAATATAGAGATTATTGCACAATCCCTTGGACTCTTCTATGGATTAGACAAGTCTACTAGTGACCCAGAGGTTCCCGTTGGCCACATTACGTAGGCGGTAAGAAATCTTTGTTGTACAGAATAATTGCCAATGACCACTGATGTATCTATCTATTATATGTGTAGACATTATGGCTTCTCCTATATCTAAGATATGGCAAGAAGAAGAGAAGCACGAAGGAGTCAAACATCACCGACCAGAGAAGCCCTGGTGGATTCTCCATTGGTTTCGTTTCTAAAGACAAGATGCGTTTTACAATGTTTCAATTTTACCTATTCTGTTTCTTCAGTAATTTCCAAACCCTATGCTAAAAAGAACACATATACAGTGGGGAAAATGAGTATTCCACACACTGACTATTTTGCAAGTTTTTCTATCCACAAAGAATGGAGAGATCGGTAATTTTTATCGTAGGTACACTTCACTTGTGAGAGCCAAAATCTAAACCTAAAAACCTTTAAAATCACATTGTGGGATTTTACATAATTCATTTGCATTTTATTGCATGTAATAAGTATTTGATACTATAGAAAAACAGAACTTAATATCTGGTAAAGAAACTTTTGTTTGCAGTTACAGAGGTCAGACGTTTCCTGCAGTTCCTGGCTTGGTTTGCACACACTGCGGCAGGGATTTTGGCCCCCTCCCCCATACAGATCTTCTCCAGATCTTTCATTTTTCAGGGCTGTCGCACATTGAGTTTTAGCTTCTGCCAGAGATTTTCTATTGGGTTCAGGTCTGGAGACTGGCTAGGCCACTCCAGAACCTTATAATGCTTCTTACGGAGGCGCTGCTTAGTTGCCCTGGCTGTGTGTTTCAGGTAATTGTCATGCTGGAAGACCCAGCCGCGACCCATCATCAATGCTCTTACTGAGGGAGGGAGGTTTTGGGGCAAAATCTCACTATAAATTACAACATCCATCCATCCTTCAATACGGTGCAGTCGTCCTTATCCCTTTGCAGAAAAGCTCCCCAAAGTAAGATGTTTTCCCCACCATGCTTCATGGTTGGGATGGTGTTTTTGGGATTGTACTCATCCTTTTTCCTCCAAACATGGTGAGCGGAGTTGACCCTAAAAAGTTCTATTTTGGTCGCATCTGATCACACGTGACCTTCTCCCATGTCTCCATTCGATCATCCAGATGGTTATTGGCAAACTTCAAACGGGCCTGAATTTGTGCTGCCATGAGCAGGGGACATTGCGTGTCCTGCAGGATTTTGATCTATGACTGCGTAATGTGTTACTAATTGTAATGTCTGAGACTGTGGTCCCAGCTCTCTTCAGGTCATTGACCAGGTCCTCCTGTGTAGTCCTGGGCTGATTCTTGACCTTTCTCAGAATCATCCTTACCCCACAAGGCGAGATCTTACATGGAGCCCCAGACCAAGGTACATTGAAAGTCTTCTTGTGTTTCTTCCGTTTTCTAATAATTGCGCCAACAGTTATTGCTTTCTCACCAAGCTGCTTGCCTATTGTCCTGTAGACTATCCCAGCCTTGTACAGGTTTACAATTTGGTCCCTGGTTTTCTTAGACAGCAATTTGGTCTTGGCCATGGTGGAGAGGTCGAAGTGTGATTGATTGAGTGTATGGACAGGTGTCTTTTGTACAAGTAACGAGTTCAACCACACGCAATTAATACAGGTAATGAGTGCCGAGTAGGAGGGCTTTTTAAAGAAAATCTAACAAGTCTGTGAGAGCCAGAATTCTTGCTGGTTGGTCGGTGATCAAATACTTATTTCATGCAATAAAATTTATGTAAAAATCATACAATGTGATTTTCTGTTTTTTTTTTATTTCTAGATTCTGTCTTTCACAGGTGAAGTGTACCTACGATAAAAAAATATGACAGACCTCTCCATTCTTCGTAGGGGGGAAAATTGCAAAATCGGCCGTGTATCAAATACTTATTTTCCCCACTGCATGATGTCTTTACTATATAACCAGAGAAGGTTTTTATAACATTTTGACCTAATTTGTAGGGTTTATTTTAACAATTCAGTTCATATTTGTAGTGAATGTGGCATCTGGGGAGTAAATGTGACACATTTTCAGTTACATCATGTCGAGTCAGCAACAATTGTGGAGTGTGATCCCAGAGGAAGGGGCCCGTAAATTATAAACATTGATTAGCTACATACGTTGCCGACAGCAGATAAATCACGTCATGCAGCCGCTATGGCAGGCTGTGTGCATTGTCTGGATATTACAATGTTCTGGTTAGGCAGACTGGAATCAATAGTGAAAAAAAAAAATAATAAAAAATAATGCTAAACCATTCAAATAAAAAAAAAAATAAAAAAATATTTATTTTTTATAGATTATATTTTCATAGAAATTCTCTATCTCTGTGCTTGATATTCATTCAATCGTCCATTCATTGTACAAATAATTTCCAGTAATATAGAATCTGCTCATCTGAGTCATCTCAAGCAAATATATTGTGTAATGTAGCAATGAATAATTTTGTAAATAAAAAAAAAAACAGGACAATTTCTGCGTTCCTGCACCCCAACAACTTAAAACTGCCTTTGGTGACCCTGCATGCACCATGTGTCAAGCAACTGCACTGCTTCTCTTACTCTGCATCTTGCTATCCTCTCTTTTTGAGTGGGGAGTTCAATTTCATCAGCATTCTGCCAGCACTATAGGTGTCAGAACTTTCTCTTTCTCACACTTCCTTTTGCCTAGAAGTTTCAAGTTACGTCTTTGGCTAGCACCATTTTCCCTTTAATGTTTATCACCCTGTATAAAATATCCTGATTCTCTTCCTTTTTAAACTGCCATCATCACTTTTTGAAGGGGAAGTTCCACCACATCATCAGCATTCTACCAGCACTATAGGTGTCAGAACTTTCTTTTCCTTACATTTGTCTAGAAATTTTAAGTTATTCCTTTTGTTATCACCGATTTACCTAATGCATAATCCCCCCTTATAGTTCACCAACCAGTATAATAACCTGATTCTCTTGCTGTGTAGTTCACATACTGCAAATTTTGAGTCTACCATTCATGTTCATTTAGCACTATATGTGTCAGAACTTTCATTCCTGCAGCCGCGGAGAGTAGAACATATTTTTCGATCACTTCAAAGAGCATGCTCATATAACACCTTATCCGAGCACGTTCGCACATCATTATTTACTGTATGTAGAAAAATGTTACCCCAGAAATTGGCCCAGTTTTTTTGCATTGGTCATCCTTAATATTTAATATATCCCACAAACTTCATTCTCTATCCCCCATTTGCTAGAAACTAAATCTTTCTTGAAGTAAATGATTAAGTCAAATTCTGTTTCTTTTTTTCCAGTGTTATAGACATATAAACCTTCCAGAAAGGCAAAATAGACTTGCAATCTGCCTAATGCAAAGTAGTCATCTGGATGGACCCCGGTATAATTACTGTACAAACTGTAATTGCGTCTCTCATGACATGCCAAAGAGGGTCCAATTCACCAGATTAGCCCCTATAAATCTCCTTCTCATGTATACGCAGTAAAAACAGGTTTACGCACCCTTTTAACCTGCCATTGTACTTGCCTGGGAACATTTTACTTGTCAGATCATGTCTTTGCATTTTTCATGTCCCAGAAGGCAGAATACTCTAAAACAGCTGTGTGGCTTAGTTTCCAGGCATACTTGCACTGGCACTTTTTTCATGTAAATTGCATGTGCAGTGAAAGCCAGGAGACAGAGTGCCCTAGCGTTGCTGTGGATCTCTTTCTCCTGGCACAGAGCAGCCAAGTGTTCCTGATTTGCCACCTTTTGCTTTCCTGATGCTGCAAAAGGCAAGAGGCAGTGCATTATAACAGCTGAGTGTCTCCATTTCCCAACACATGTTTAAAGTACCCATGTGTTCCTGCCTTGGAATGTTTGCTTGCCCGGTTGACTTGCTTTTGACATTTGGTACTTGTTTTAGCATTGCACATACCCCAAAGCCAAGAGACAGGATAGCTGTGTATTTCAGTCTCTCAGCACATGTGCAATGTATCAAGCTGTACTTGCACTTGCACTTTTTACTTGACATATATTTGCCTCTGCTCTGGTGACTGAACCTTTTAACCTATTCACCACATCACGTTGGGTATGATTAGTTTCCAGACAGTATGGCTATGTAAGGAAAAGTCTTGCCTTGATAGCTAGTAGCAATTAATTAGCAAATTGCACAAACTGGATTACAAATTAGGTTTTTGCACCTGCACTTTTTCAGAAATTTGACATAAAACTACTCTTTGTCTTTATCTCTGAGGGGTCGTGTGATGTTGGCAAATATATGTGACAGCTTCACTTAAATCTAAGCCTGATCCTTAGTAAAACTTGATGTGCCGTTGTGTAACGGTAAATGTCACCACAATTTATCTTTTCTCGCAGTTCACTTGTAAGAGTTACAATGTTTCAGTTACATAATTTTATTTCCCAATGTGAAGCACTTTGCATCTTCTCCACAAATTTACTATAATTGGAGTTATTCAATGTTGTGTTGCTTGGAAGTCAACACTCAGCGCCATAATGCAATTTGTACCCTTAAGGGATACGGATGGCTGTGCCCGATCGTCCCCACACAAAACAAGCCTGTGCCGACTCAAAACCCACAGCCAAGCACAACTGACTCTCACTTTATAACCTTGGATTGTGCCGCATGAATTATTTTCTGTAAATCCATCCCCCTGGCATAGGCAGACCTCTTACACAGCCGCTAATCATTAACCCATCAGTTGCCATACTATGTTCAACATTAAAGACATTTGCTGATACATTGTTCACCATTAGATCGCACATTATCTATTGTGCTAACTATTAAATAAATTATTTACTATTATTTAAATTATTTAAAGATATAAGAACATTTTCCCAAAAGACGAGTTGCAAAAGTTCTATGCTTTCCAGATTATTTATTTATAAAGCTGTAGAGTTGAGCAAAAAGACTTGAAGATTCCTAGTTTCATGTCCATGTTGGTACTCCCCTGTTATGATCTGGTGGTTAGGACAAATAGTGGACTTGGTAGTTAGAGCACCAGAAAAGACCTGATAGCACATTAATACAGGACAAGCTCTGGGAAGTGGAACCTCTGCTGACCGCAATCCCTAATCCTATCACGCACACTAGAAATAGCCGTGGAGCGCTCCTATCATGACCCAGGCGCCTCGTCACAGCCTCAGAACTAGCTAGCCCTAGAGATAGGAAAAATAAGCCTATCTTGCCTCAGAGAAAATTCCCCAAAGGAAAAGGCAGCCCCCCACATATATTGACTGTGAGTAAGATGAAATCACAAACACAGAGATGAAATAGATTTAGCAAAGAGAGGCCCAACTTACTAAACAGACAGAAGATAGAAAAGGTCACTTTGCAGTCAGCAAAAAACCCTACAAAAGCCACAGAGAGAGTGCAGGGAAAATACCTTCCGCACCGACTAACGGAGCGGAAGGCGCCCCTCTGCGTCCCAGAGCTACCAGCAAGGAAGTAATATTCACATAAGCATGCTGGACAGAAAAAATAGCAAACAAGAAAAAAGCAAAGCAACACTTAGCTTCTGCTGGAGGAAACAGGTAACCAGGAAGATCCAGGAGCGAACTAGACCAATGCTACAACATTGACAGCTGGCATCGGACAAGGATCCAAGTGGAGTTAAATAGAGCAGTCCACTAACGAATTAGCCTCGTCACCTGTAGAAGGAAACTCAGAAACACCCACAGGCATCAGAGAAAGTCCATAGACAGAACCAGCCAAAGTACCATTCATGACCACAGGAGGGAGCCCGAAAACAGAATTCACAACACTCCCCCAACCATTACAATTGTAAGCTTTAAGCCCAGGGGAGGCAGAAAAGGTTAGGGTCCCAACAAAGAGGTACACCTTGACGTGGCTGTAGGGCTCTGAATAGAGGAGCTGGTCAGTTTTTTGACATTTGTAGTGCACTGCTTCTGGCTGAATCCTGCCTGCCCTTAAAATTGTAGGCTTCCAGCCTGGGAGAGGCATATAAGGTTAGAGTCCAAACAAAGAGGCATGCCTTGTCAGAACTTTTGGACAATCTGTTTATGTCCCCGTTCTTTAATATATATGTGACGACCCTGAGGGTCCAGTTGCCACAGAGGTACTGCACTTCAGCCAGAGGTGTGGTACCCCACTCTCTGGTAAGGAGGGGTCCTAGGGGCCAGGGAAGTAAAGAATCCACCCATGGTGCCCAAATCCATGCTGACCGTAGTCGGGTGGAGGGACCAGGTCGCAGTGGGGACCGGCCCCAGACTAGTGGAGAGACTGTAAGACTCAGCTAGCAAATCGGAGGCTGTGGTGTCTGTTTGTGCCACAGCCAAATCTACACACAATCGTTAAAAAGGCAGCCACATAGGGTCAAGGGGACCAGGAGGATGTCGCCTGACAGGACCTGAGGCTGGTGGCTTGGGACACTGTGTGTAAGGCGCAGGGCAGGATAGTGCGATCCAGAAAGGAACACAAGAAGGGGGTCCCGAAAAAGTGCACCCAAATTACCTGAGAGCTGGCTGGACCACCGACCCGGAGGACACAGCACCTGGCTGGTGATTGTAGCTTAACCAACTGTGAGTAAAGTGTGAAGACTGCACCCTGCTGTGTCCTCAGAGTTATTTACTGTGTCACCTGCCCTGTACTTCAACAGCTACCATCATGAAATTAACCCTATAACTGCCCTGGGGCCCGCTCTACCCGTGGAGAGCTGTAACAACTCTGCGCGTCACTAACCGCCCCAATGGACCTGAACCGTAGTGTCGGCCATCCCTAGCCAAACACCATGGATGGCGGCACGAATCAATCCCAAATAACTTTTCTCCCTGCATTTTTATTGCAGCCCAGGGCCACAGAGTCGGCTCACGGCCCTGTGACTTCCCCAAAGAACTGTCTGACCCGGTTACGAGTACCCCACGGCCCTGGCGGGCCTCACATATACAAAAGATAAACCGATATACTCAATTTCGTTCCTCTCTCCCACCGTATGACATTCTGTTCTGAAGCCGGCCACTGACTTCAGCGTGCAAGCATCGGTATCGCATGACGTCATTGCCATGTACTCCCAGTCAGATGCATGCCAACATCAGCCGCTGGCCTCTGATTAGCCAGCAGTGTGTAGTGCCACTAATGAACTTGATGGGTCCCTGTGCTGCAATACACTTCAGCTGAATGTGCGTCAGAGGATGCACATCCAGTTGAAGTTTGTGTGGGCTTCAGCGAGTCCTTCACCATCACAGGCCTTGGCGACCTCTGGGAATGCAGTCATTATACCATTATTTATGTCTTATGCAATGTCATCATGTTCCAGGGGCCTAGGATTCACAAGTGCCCAAGATGATGGCTGAAGAGCTTGGCACTGCATTGATCCGGCTGTCACTGAGCACTGACACCAACCTAGGGTCCCGCAACTCTTTTTCCTAAACTCTACATTTCACCAACATATTCCATGAATCTGTACAGAGATAGTCACCACACACACAGTCCCCCGTTGCCATCGGGGCTCAGAATCTAGATCCTAAATCCTTGGAGTGTGAGAAGATGTTCAATTTTTTATCATGCAGTTTCAAATTTCAAAATTCTGTGCTGATTTTTTTAGCTTTTAGTGATACAAATTCAATATATTATTGTAGCATACTAACAAAACTCGACAAGCTGCAAGGCTCATCACAACCACTGGGTGGTCACGTATAGATACATATAGCATAAACATCTCCCATCAGAGTAAGAGTAAGATAAACAAGCTTTAATAAAGTTATTTCATAATACTATATCAGGAGATGTATATGCTATACGTATCTATATGTGGCCACCTAGTGGTTGGGATGTGAGTTGCAACTTGTCAAGAGTTTTGCTAACATGTTGATCAATTGTTTAAAATTAGTTTTGTAAAAAAAAATATATAAGGACTCATCTTTTGACCAAAGAATTACATTCTGGCTCTTTCTCTGGAATATCCTGTCTTCTCTTTTCCATTAGATCTCTGACATCACATGATTAAAATCTGACTAGCTGAATCCTTCTAAGCTCTAGAAACAGGAGGTCAATTTTCCCTGCATGAGTTATCACCGTAAAAGTCCCTATCAGGGTGAGGAGGGAACAGCTGGGTCAGCAATTGAAGACAGGAATAGTTTATGTCAGGGCAAGAGACTTCCTGTAAAGATCTGTATAAATATGTACTTGTACTGTACCTGTACCTTGTACCTGTACTGTACATGTACTGTACTGTACCGGTACTTGTACCTGTATAGATATGTACTTCCTGTACATAGAGCATAGAAAAGAGAAGAATTAACTGGGTAGAAAGGCAAAATGAGCAATTGTAAGTACACGGTGCTATATAATATGATGACTACAATATATCAAGAGGATAAAAACTTTGAACGAAGCAGAAGTAGGAGCAGGAGGAGGGCTTCTTTAACCTGAAAGGGATGGCTCAACTCCAATTGAAGGATGGTCAAATTATTATTATTATTAGCATCTTTTTTTTTCTATATTTTTGAAACATTTCACAACAACTGTTGAAAACGATTTTTGTTCTCAGCTCATCCATTTACATCCCACAGAGTTGAAGACACATTGGCGATAGGGTCTTGTTTTATTTTTTTTCAGATAAAGACATTTATTGGCAGCCGAGCCCTGTTATCTGTGGCGGAGACACATATTGACAGCTGGGCCTTTTATTTCCTATGGAGATGACACAGTGACTTGAAAATAGATTTTTTTTTCTTGTATTATTATTATGATACTTCTCAGCAAATTATGCCATTTATGTCTGATAGAGATATACAATACAGTTGAAAGAATAAATACTCAACAACAATTGAATAAAAATATAGAATGAAAAACACAAAACACAAGAATATCGGCTACGAAATGAAAATTTACTGGAAAATTTGACATGGTACGCTCTGCTGGGAAAATAATTTAGATGTAACACCCTTACTCAAATTTCTTTAGCTGCTATGGGCTAATTAATTATAAATGAAAGAAAAAGTAAAGTATGGTGAGGGTAACATTGTTTTTTTTTGCAAAGGGCACAGGACGATACACCGTATTGAAGGGAGGATGGATGGGGTCATGTATTGTGAGAGTTTGGCCAACAACCGCCTTCCCTTAGTAAGAGCATTGATGATGGGTCGTGGATGGGTTTTCCAGCATGACAATGACCCGAAACACACAGCCGGGGCAATTAAAGAGTGACTCCGTAAGAGTGGCCTAGCCAGTCTCCAGACCTGAACCCAATAGAAAATCTTTGGAGGAGCTGAAACTGAATGTTGCCCAGCGACAGCCCTGGATCCTGAAAGATCTGGAGAAGATCAGTATGGGGGAGGGGGCCAAAATCCCTGCCGCAGTGTGTGCAAACCAGGTCAAGAACTACAGGAAGCGTCTGACCCGTGTAATTACTAACAAAGGTTTCTGCACCAAATATTAAGTTCTGTTTTTTTTCTACTGTATCAAATACTTATTTCATGTAATAAAATGCAAATTAATTATGCAAAAATCCTACAATGTGATTTTCTGCTTTTTTTTTTTATTTTCATATTTTGTCTCACACAGGTGACGTTTACCGACGATAAAAATTACAGACCTCTCCATTCTTTGCAGGTGGGAAAACTTGAAAAATCGTCATTGTATCAAATACTTATCTTCCTCACTGGCTATTATAAAAGCAAGGGTGCAACCATATAGAGTGATGGGCTTGTCTTCTGCTAGGGAATTTTGTTTAATAGAAAAATATTACAAAATGATAATAATAATAATAATAATAATAATAATAATAATAAATTAAATAAATGCAAACTTTTAGAAATTAATTAATTATTGTGCAATCTAAGGAAATAGCACAACAGCGTAAATGTACCTTTCTGAATCCAGTTTATTTTTATGGTTATTAATATTTTTACATTTTTGGAACATATTTTGTACATTTCCAGAAGAAGGTGTGGTGCTTTGGATTTTAATTTGTGGCTTACATTTTAAGCTAGCCTGCTGGTATTGTGCAGATATAACTTCATACAAAGGCTGTAGCGCCTGGATCCGTAAAAGCCTTAAAGCTCCTTCGCGCTCTCAATTTCTTCCACTTTTTTTGAAATGCTTGTAAAAAAAACACATTGAAATACAAGCATTTTTAAACAACTTTTTACAAGTATTTTTTCTTACTTGTGTTTGTTTACTTTTTTTTTACTTGTGTTATTCGGAATGCTGGAATCACACGCATGGTCTTTGTAGTTGTTCTTAGTTCAGTTTTTGACGTATTGTTTGGAGCTAAAAGCAAGATGCAAACAAAAAAATATAAAAAAATATAAATATAATGGATGGACGTCTCTATCCTGCTGGATCCATTTATGGCTTTGTTTTAAAAGTTGCTTCAAAAACTGTTGCATGAAGAGAAGAGTTAATCGGTTTGAAGTCAAATAACATTTACAAAAAAAATATATATCAAATTCTCCCAAATCCAATTTTTGTTTTGTGCAGATCCAAGGAAAATTGTGCTGGGAAGACACATTATGTTAATTGTTAACAGGTGTGGAATGAATAATACTCACCTTGTCGCTCACGTGACCTGCGTAAATAATACTCACCTTGCCGCTCACGTGACCTGTGTAAATAATACTCACCTTGTCGCTCACGTGACCTGCGTAAATAATACTCACCTTGTCGCTCATGTGACCTGCGTAAATAATACTCACCTTGTCGCTCATGTGACCTGCGTAAATAATACTCACCTTGCCGCTCAGGTGACCTGCATAAATAATACTCACCTTGTCGCTCATGTGACCTGCGTAAATAATACTCACCTTGCCGCTTACGTGACCTGCGTAAATAATACTCATCTTGTCGCTCATGTGACCTGCGTAAATAATACTCACCTTGTCGCTCATGTGACCTGCGTAAATAATACTCACCTTGCCGCTCAGGTGACCTGCATAAATAATACTCACCTTGTCGCTCATGTGACCTGCGTAAATAATACTCACCTTGTCGCTCACGTGACCTGTGTAAATAATACTCACCTTGCCGCTCACGTGACCTGCGTAAATAATACTCACCTTGTCGCTCATGTGACCTGCGTAAATAATACTCACCTTGTCGCTCATGTGACCTGCGTAAATAATACTCACCTTGTCGCTCATGTGACCTGCGTAAATAATACTCACCTTGTCGCTCATGTGACCTGCGTAAATAATACTCACCTTGTCGCTCACGTGACCTGTGTAAATAATACTCACCTTGCCGCTCACGTGACCTGCGTAAATAATACTCACCTTGTCGCTCATGTGACCTGCGTAAATAATACTCACCTTGTCGCTCATGTGATCTGCGTAAATAATACTCACCTTGTCGCTCATGTGACCTGCGTAAATAATACTCACCTTGCCGCTCACGTGACCTGCGTAAATAATACTCACCTTGTCGCTCACGTGACCTGCGTAAATAATACTCACCTTGTCGCTCATGTGACCTGCGTAAATAATACTCACCTTGTTGCTCACGTGACCTGCGTAAATAATACTCACCTTGCCGCTCACGTGACCTGCGTAAATAATACGGGTGTGACCCGTAGAAGCACAAGCACAGCGCAAAATGGCCGTCGTTCCCAATTCTCCCCTGCTCACACGAGCTGCGGCTCCCTCACCTCCGGCCATGAATTTTATGTGGACTTGTTACCAATAAAGGTTTGAATCTTGTACAGACCGGTGAGTGCCCTCATCTTTTCTTATATGTGGATTGTGCAGATGGACGTCTAGTTTCAGAGAAGCACCTGAGGTCTGGATTATATGGCGGCGTAGTATTATGCTCGTGACCAGTACGCCCTGTTAGTGGTCTAAGTAAAGCCTCTGAGTTGTGGACAGTGCCGCTCCATTTTCGTTTCTTTATTCATCGATTATATATTTACATAATTTGTGGAAGCGAGAAAATTGGAAAAGTGTAAATATCTGAGCAATAAGATAAGAGTCAAAGTGTGATGCGTAGACGACAGGATCAGAGAAACTCCAAGACTGCAGGTGTTTAGTCTTAAGGTACCGTTACACTAAATGACTTACCAACGACCACGACCAGCGATACGACCTGACCGTGATCGTTGGTAAGTTGTTGTGTGGTCGCTGGGGAGCTGTCACACAGACAGCTCTCCAGCGACCAACGATCAGGGGAAAGACTTCGGCATCGTTGAAACTGTCTTCAACGATGCCGAAATCCCTGGGTAACCAGAGGAAATATTGGGTTACTAAGCGCAGGGCCACGCTTAGTAACCCGGTATTTACCCTGGTTACCATTGTAAAAGTTAAAAAAAAAAAAACAGTACATACTCACATTCCGATGTCTGTCACGTCCCCCGGCGTCAGCTTCCCACACTGACTGTGTCAGCACCGGCCGGCCATAAAGCAGAGCACAGCAGTGACATCACCGCTGTGCTCTGCTTTACGGCCGGCGCTCACAGTCAGTGCAGGGAAGCTGACGCCGGGGGATGTGACAGACATCGGAATGTGAGTATGTACTGTTTTTTTTTTTTTACTTTTACAATGGTAAACAGGGTAAATATCGGGTTACTATGCGCGGCCCTGCGCTTAGTAACCCGATATTTACCCTGTTTACCAGTGAACACATAGCTGGATTGGCGTCACACACGCCGATTCAGCGATGACAGCGGGTGATCAGCGACCAAAAAAAGGTCCGGATCATTCCCCAACGACCAATGATCTCCCAGCAGGGGCCTGATCGTTGGTCGCTGTCACGCATAACAATTTCGTTAACGATATCATTGCTACGTCACAAAAAGCTTGACGTTGCAACGATATCGATAACAAAATCGTTATGTGTGAAGGTACCTTTAGAAACTACCAAAAGTGATGGAAGGAAGGAGAAACAGTGAACCGGCGACCGCGTCCCCAACATTAACTATTCTAATCATTATTAATCATCATGGAGACAGAGGGACCCAGAAAAAAAAATAATACCAATATGTATTCTTCATGTAAATATGATTAAGAACATGATTTACTTTAGATACAATCTGCTTATGTAATTTTTTTTTTTACAATAATTGGCTAGTGCGTCTTCCTATATGAAAAGGAGGAGGCATCAGAGCTCGTTATACAATCTGTTTATCAATATGTCCTGCAGATGGTCGCAATCGTTCTAAAAAGAAGCGCAGACTATTTCCACATATAGGAGGATGGAAATGCTGCATCTGAAAGGCTTCTAGTATATACAGAACTAGACATTGCATAAATATCATGGCTTTTCTACAAGCCTCTCGAGGTTGGGACCAGGGTGGGTTCCAGGCTTTTGTGGACCCCTGGCAAAAGAGTCTCAGTGGGCCCCTTGAACACATACCATGGCTCATGATGCCCAGATAAGAAATATAGGAACAGAACAATGCCAGAGATTTCACTTCTCATATTACATGCGTGATATCTAGTGTAAATTCTACAATACCGGGATTTATGCACGTCAAGCCCCTTATGTTCCAATTCTGCAAGCTCTGCCCCCTATATCACTCCGTACCGGTCAGCAGAGGGGTTTTATAAAAACTTGATTCCAGCTCACCTAGTAGCTCTATGTTCATCCACCTGGGGCTCAGATACCGGCCTCGCCATGGCCTCACATCAAGGAAAATAGAAAAATTGGAGTCCGGGTCAACAGGACTGGATTATCCTCTTCTTTTAGTTTTCAAAAGAAAATATGGCACATACAAAAGAAAAATGTATATGGTGGACCTGACCCAGTTGACGCGTTTTGACTGCACTAAACAGTCTTAGGCTAGGTTCAGATTGCGTTAATGGGTTAACGCTAACGGACTGCGTTGCACGGTGAAATTGTCGCAATTAACGCCGTGCAACAGGTCCGTTAGCGCACCCATTGACAGCAATGTGATTTTTCTCTGTAGCGCATCGCTAGCGCATGCCATTTTCGGCACGCGCTAGCGATGTGCCGTTATTTTGTGACGGACCTCGGACGCTGCTTGCAGCATCCGAGGTGCGTCCGAGGTCTGTTCCTCGCTAGAGCAGATCGGGGATCTGCGCTAGCGGGAACTACAAACGCGACCCCAATAAAGACATTGCGTTAGCGCAATCCGCTAGTGCTATGTGCTAAACGGATTGCCCTAACGCAATGTGAACCTAGCCTAACTCATTACTCATGACTCATGAGGAAGACTGCTTAACAGAAATACCAAGATTACAATAATGGTCTCCTTAGATAGACCGTGGCTGCCCTGGCAAAACATAGTCCTCTTCTTCCTTCCATCAAGTTACAGAGGATGGCGGAGCAATTGGAGAAGTTGTCTTCTACCTTGTTAGTCAATGTAGAAATTATCTCTTAAGGATCGGCGAAATTCTTCACTTACCCTTGTGGTGGCGCTATAGGGAAACGTAGCATGGCTAAAATGTGTGATCAGTTCCTCATAGGAAGACTCATCCAGCAATAACGGATTGTCCAAAGTAGACGGCATGGTTTAGATCCATCCAAGGCTTATATGGAAAAATAAAGGGGCTTCCTAATCTTTCTTATTATGGTCACAGCTTTTATATTCTATGAGTGAACAATAAAAGATTATGATTTGTTATATAGATTCATCTCAAATAAAAAAAATGTCTGGAACCTGACCTCTGAGGAGTGGAGAGACGATCAGCGAGGTCACACTGAGGACACAGCGAGACTCCATATTGAGCCACATGGAAAAGTTGCTGATCCAGGTACTTGTCTAATTAAAAGTCAAACAGATGCTGACGGCCCCGGGGTGAGACCCTGAGAGCCAAACGCTGCAACCAGGAAAGCTGCCCCTTATATAAGAGCCGCACGCTGCAACCACAAACACGAAACTAATAGACTTCTCCTAACTTACGGAAAATACTCGGAAATTCTGAGACAAAGTGGATATAAGATGTGTGTGGATAGATAGATAGATAGATAGATAGATAGATAGATAGATAGATAGATAGATAGATAATAGATAGATGATAGATAGATAGATAGATAGATAGATAGATAGATAGATAGATAGATAATAGATAGATGATAGATAGATAGATAGATAGATAGATAATAGATAGATAGATAATAGATAGATAGATAGATAGATAGATAGATAGATAGATAGATAGATAGATAGATAGATGATAGATAGATAGATAGATAATAGATAGATAGATAGATAGATAATAGATAGATAGATAGATAGATAGATAGATAGATAGATAGATAGATAGATAGATAGATAGATAATAGATGATAGATAGATAGATAGATAGATAATAGATAGACAAATGGATAATATATAGATAGATAATAGATATATAATAGATATACAGTATAATAGATAGATAATAGATAGATTATAAAAAGATGACAGATAATAGATAGATAAATAGATAATAGATACTAGATAGATAGAAAATTGATAGATAGATAAAAGATAATAGATGATAGATAATAGATACATAATACAGTCATGGCCAAAAGTATTGACACCCCTGCAATTCTGTCAGATAATGCTCAGTTTCTTCCTGAAAATGATTGCAATCACAAATTCTTTGTTATTATTATCTCCATTTAATTTGTCTTAAATGAAAAAAACACAAAAAGAATTGTCCTAAAGCCAAATTGGATATAATTTCACACCAAACATAAAAAGGGGGTGGACAAAAGTATTGGCACCATTCGAAAAATCATGTGATGCTTCTCTAATTTGTGTAATAACAGCACCTGTAACTTACCTGTGGCACCTAACAGGTGTTGGCAATAACTAAATCACACTTGCAGCCAGTTGACATGGATTAAAGTTGACTCAACCTCTGTCCTGTGTCCTTGTGTGACCACATTGAGCATGGAGAAAAGAAAGAAGACCAAAGAACTGTCTGAGGACTTGAGAAACCAAATTGTGAGGAAGCATGAGCAATCTCAAGGCTACAAGTCCATCTCCAAAGACCTGAATGTTCCTGGGTCTACCGTGCGCAGTGTCATCAAGAAGTGTAAAGCCCATGGCACTGTGGCTAACCTCCCTAGATGTGGACGGAAAAGAAAAATTGACAAGAGATTTCAACGCAAAATTGTGCGGATGTTGGATAAAGAACCTCGACTAACATCCAAACAAGTTCAAGCTGCCCTGCAGTCCGAGGGTACAACAGTGTCAACCCGGACTATCCGTCGGCGTCTGAATGAAAAGGGACTGTATGGTAGGTGACCCAGGAAGACCCCACTTCTTACCCCGAGACATAAAAAAGCCAGGCTGGAGTTTGCCAAAACTTACCTGAAAAAGCCTAAAATGTTTTGGAAGAATGTTCTCTGGTTACATGAGACAAAAGTAGAGCTTTTTGGGCAAAGGCATCAAAATAGAGTTTGCAGGAGAAAAAAAGAGACATTCAAAGAAAAGAACACGGTCCCTACAGTCAAACATGGCGGAGGTCCCCTGATGTTTTGGGGTTGCTTTGCTGCCTCTGGCACTGGACTGCTTGACCGTGTGCATGGCATTATGAAGTCTGAAGACTACCAACAAATTTTGCAGCATAATGTAGGGCCCATTGTGAGAAAGCTGGGTCTCCCTCAGAGGTCCTGGGTTTTCCAGCAGGACAATGACCCAAAACACACTTCAAAAAGCACTAGAAAATGGTTTGAGAGAAAGCACTGGAGACTTCTAAGGTGGCCAGCAATGAGTCCAGACCTGAATCCCATAGATCACCTGTGGAGAGATCTAAAAATGGCAGTTTGGAGAAGGCACCCTTCAAATATCAGGGACCTGGAGCAGTTTGCCAAAGAAGAATGGTCTAAAATTCCAGCAGAGCATTGTAAGAAACTCATTGATGGTTACCGGCAGTGGTTGGTCGCAGTTATTTTGGCTAAAGGTTGTGCAACCAAGTATTAGGCTGAGGGTGCCAATACTTTTGTCTGGACCATTTTTGGAGTTTCGTGTGAAATGATCAATGTTTTGCTTTTTGCTTCATTCTCATTTGTGTTTTTTCATTTAAGACAAATTAAATGAAGATAATACCAAAGAATTTGTGATTGCAATCATTTTCAGGAAGAAACTAAGTATTATCTGACAGAATTGCAGGGGTGTCAATACTTTTGGCCATGACTGTATATAGACAGATAATAGATAGATAGATAGATAGACAGACAGATACATAGATAGATAGATAATAGATAGATAGATAGATAATAGATAACAGATAACAGATAGATAATGGATACATATATAATAGATAGATAATAGATAATAGATACTAGATAGATAGAAAATTAATAGATAGATAGATAATAGATGATACAGATAATAGATAGATATACAATAGATAACAGATAGATAATAGATAATAGATAGATAATAAATAATAGTTAAATAATAGATAATACTGTATATAGATAATAGATAGATAGATAATAAATAATAGTTAAATAACAGATAATACTTTATATAAACAATAGATAGATCTTGAGATCTCGCATAGTGATAAGGCAGAGTTACAAACACAATGGGGCAGCAAATACAAACCTGTGGCTAGCTTGCAGTCCCCAGGCTCTCCCCCACCAATCTCTGGTACATAAGCAAAATATATGAGCAGCACTCAATAGCAAATTCCATGTAAACCCTGTATTTTTTGGTCCATGTGAACAGTTGACAAGAGCAGTTTTTTCCCATGTATCGGTAAATACACCAGTTCAGTGCATAGAATTTTCTGTTGAGTGCGGCACATTTATTTAATCATTTTATTGTTGAAGCACCAACAGAAAGACTATAGATAATCGCAATAGCAAATGAAGAGTGAAGTCCTCTCGCACCGTTCTTTGAAGATAATTCAGTCCTTTTTCATTGTCATTTAAAGTTGGACGGTTGACAATAAGTGCACTAGCGCCAGCAGCGCGGCGGCCGGTGCCGGACAGCGAACGTTCCGCGCTCAATCTGCGCTTCTACTGCTCCATGTTGCTACGTAAAACTCCCCCATTTTAGAAATGTATATCTCAGTGAAATATTACACGCGGGAAATATAGTTTAATGATTTGTTCAGTTCGGCTACATTAAGACGATTGCACAAATGAATAAAGAAAAAACAATTTCTGCAGAATGCTGAATGCAGGTAGATGGAAACACACAAGGCGGGCGAGAAAAATCAGACAGAATTCTATTGTTTTATGATATCATTGCTCTGGGGTCAGGGAATCCCAGGACTGGATTGGAAAAATAGGCCACCACTCAGTATTAAAAATGATTTATGCCCCGGCACTGCCGCCCTCAAGGAACTGACCCTGATACTTTTGGGAATGAGAACTCCATAAGATGTCTTACATTACACATAATTATAAGGATTACACTGGAAGAGTAAGCGACTATACGGATATCATGGAAAGACTTCATGCTTTCCAACGTGAAAAAGATATACAGTATATATATATGTATAGTCGGGAAAGTAAGTATTTGATACTCTGCCGATTTTACAATTTCCCCCCTACAAAGAATGGAGAGATCTGTCATTTTTATCGCAGGTACACTTCACCTATGAGAGGCAGAATCTAAAAATAAAATCCAGAAAATCACATTGTATGACTTTTGCATAATTAAATTACATTTTATTGCATGAAATAAGTATTTGATCACCGACCAACCGGGAAGAATTCTGACTCTCACAGACCTGTTTGTTTTTCTGTAAGAAGCCCTCCTACTCTGCACTCATTACCTGCACTAATTGCTCCTGTTTGATTACATTACCTGTATAAAAGACACCTGCCAACACACTCAATCAATCATAATCCAACCTATCCACCACGGCCAAGACCAAAGAGCCGTCTAAGGACACAATTGTAGACCTGCACAAGGCTGGGATGGACTACAGGACAATAGGCGAGCAGCTTGGTGACAAAGTGATAACTGTTGGCGCAATTATTAGAAGATGGAAGAAGCACAAGATGACGGTCAATCTTCCTCGTTCGGTGGCTCCATGCGAGATCTCGCCTTGTAGGGTAAGGAGGATTCTGAGAAAGGTCAAGAATCGGCCCTGAACTACACGGGAGGACCTGGTCAATGACCTGAAGAAAGCTGGGACCACAGTCTCAAACATTACCGTTAGTAGCACACTATGCCGTCATGGATTAAAATCATGTAAGATCCCCCTGCTCAACCCAGAAAATGCCCAGGTCTGTTTGAAATTTGCCAGTGACAATCTGTATGATCTCGAATAGGCATGAGAGAAGGTCATGTGGTCAGATGAGACCATAATAAAACTTTATGGTATCAACTCAACTCGCTGTGTTTGGAGGAAGAAGAAGAATGAATACAACCCGAAGAACACCCTCCCAACCGTGAAGCATGGTGGGGGAAACATCATTCATTGGGGTGTTTTTTTTTTACATTGGGACAGGACGACTGCACCATATTGAAGGAAGGATGGATGGGGTCATGCATCGCAAGATTTTGGCCAACAACCTCCTCCCCTCAGTAAGAGCAATGAAAATGGGTTGTGGCTGGGTCTTCTAGCATGACAATGACCTGACAATGATCCATGCTTCCATACATCCTTGATAGAAGGATGGATATATAGATAGATAGATAGATGTATTATAGATAGATAGATAGATAGATAGATAGATACAGTTAGGGCCAGAAATATTTGGACAGTGACACAAGTTTTGTTATTTTAGCTGTTTACAAAAACATGTTCAGAAATACAATTATATATATAATATGGGCTGAAAGTGCACACTCCCAGCTGCAATATGATAGTTTCCACATCCAAATCGGAGATAGGGTTTAGGAATCATAGCTCTGTAATGCATAGCGTCCTCTTTTTCAAGGGACCAAAAGTAATTGGACAATGGACTCTAAGGGCTGCAATTAACTCTGAAGGCGTCTCCCTCGTTAACCTGTAATCAATGAAGTAGTTAAAAGGTCAGGGGTGGATTCCAGGTGTGTGGTTTTGCATTTGGAAGCTGTTGCTGTGAGCAGACAACATGCGGTCAAAGGAACTCTCAATTGAGGTGAAGCAGAACATCCTGAGGCTGAAAAAAAAGAAAAAATCCATCAGAGAGATAGCAGACATGCTTGGAGTAGCAAAATCAATAGTTGGGTACATTCTGAGAAAAAAGGAATTGACTGGTGAGCTTGGGAACTCAAAAAGGCCTGGGCGTCCACGGATGACAACAGTGGTGGATGATCGCCGCATACTTAATTTGGTGAAGAAGAACCCGTTCACAACATCAACTGAAGTCCAGAACACTCTCAGTGAAGTAGGTGTATCTGTCTCTAAGTCAACAGTAAAGAGAAGACTCCATGACAGTAAATACAAAGGGTTCACATCTAGATGCAAACCATTCATCAATACCAAAAATAGACAGGCCAGAGTTAAATTTGCAGAAAAACACCTCAAGAAGCCAGCTTAGTTCTGGAAAAGTATTCTATGGACAGATGAGACAAAGATCAACCTGTACCAGAATGATGGGAAGAAAAAAGTTTGGAGAAGAAATGGAACGGCACATGATCCAAGGCACACCACATCCTCTGTAAAACATGGTGGAGGCAACGTGATGGCATGGGCATGCATGGCTTTCAATGGCACTGGGTCACTTGTGTTTATTGATGACATAAGAGCAGACAAGAGTAGCCGGATGAATTCTGAAGTGTACCGGGATATACTTTTAGCCCAGATTCAGCCAAATGCTGCAAAGTTGATTGGACGGCGCTTCATAGTATAGATGGACAATGACCCCAAGCATACATCCAAAGCTACCCAGGAGTTCATGAGTGCCAAAAAGTGGAACATTCTGCAATGGCCAAGTCAATCTCCAGATCTAAACCCAATTGAGCATGCATTTCACTTGCTCAAATCCAGACTTAAGATGGAAAGACCCACAAACAAGCAAGACCTGAAGGCTGCGGCTGTAAAGGCCTGGCAAAGCATTAAGAAGGAGGAAACCCAGCGTTTGGTGATGTCCATGGGTTCCAGACTTAAGGCAGTGATTGCCTCCAAAGGATTTGCAACAAAATATTGAAAATAAAAATATTTTGTTTGGGTTATGTTTATTTGTCCAATTACTTTTGACCTCCTAAAATGTGGAGTGTTTGTAAAGAAATGTGTACAATTCCTACATTTTCTATCAGATATTTTTGTTCAACCCTTCAAATTAAACGTTACAATCTGCACTTGAATTCTGTTGTAGAGGTTTCATTTCAAATCCAATGTGGTGGCATGCAGAGCCCAACTCGCGAAAATTGTGTCACTGTCCAAATATTTCTGGCCCTAACTGTAGATAGATAGATAGATAGATAATGTGTGTTCTGCATGTGGGATGTAGGCTATTGATGGTTGCTACCATGGGCCCTGCTGTTTTCTTCAATGAAAACCATGAAAAAAATGTCTTAAAGAAAAAAAAGAATTAAAAAGAAAAATATAATTAAAAAGAATTTCTTTTTGACAAACATTTAGAATTTGTATAAATTTATAACAGCAGCTTACTAAATCTCAGAATTTTCCACTAATTTCCAGCTTTTAAAAAGCCATAATTGAAATCAGATTTTGACTGAGTCATAACGAACGAGTCCTTAATGGAAGAGGAGCCATAGCCTTCATTTACTCTGACCATCTCCAATGCTTCTGGAGGCGAAGACTCGGAGGAAGGCGATGCTATCCTTCATATCGATACATAACTTCATATACTTCATGACCTTATTCCTGCAACCTCGTCTGTTCACCGTCTGACCACAATCAATGCTAAACTGTAACACTCCCAGTTATAACTGTCTGTAAAAAAAAGGAAATTGCTGAAAAATAAAACCTCTTGATGTTTCGTTAATTAGCCCATCGTGGGGCTGCTCATTAATCTTACTTGTGCTGACAATATTTTACCGTAATTGATGGAAAGATGCCAATAGCAAAAGAAAGTCATCTTGATCTGCATTGTGAAAGTTGTTGAAGCAACCAAAGAAGCAAATATTGCAAATGCAGATTGTAAATGCTGTAAATTTGTATCATTCTGGCATCTGACCGGGGGTTGATTTAGCAATTAATAGGGAATACCAGTTGGTAGAGTTGTTGGTAGACCTTCCTTCCTTTAGAGCAGATAAATGACCCACCAACTCTTCGACTATTACATATTAGATGGCCATAGTAGATAGAAAAATGTGCAAAACTTTCTTGCAAGAGTAGAGAACATCTAGAAAGGATGCAGACCAAAGGTGCCAGAGGGTGGAAGATGTCAAAGATGTTGAGTGTCAGAAGACCCAGAAAGATTCTTGGTGCTGGAAGGTGCAGAAGAGAAGATAACAGTAAAAGGAAGCCTCTAGATATGCTGAGTCCTGGAAGACCCCAAAGATACTGGGGACCAGATGACCCAAAAGATTCCAGGTGATTCATGACGATAAATATACCTGGCGCGGGAAAGACTCAGCATGTGCCGTCTGACGGAAGACACGGAAAATGAGGTGTCTCAGGATACACCCAAGATGCTAGGTGTCAGAAGATTTCAAAACTACTGGGTGCCAGAAGACTGAAGATTCTGGGTGCTGGAAGACGTTGAAGATACTGGGTCCTTGAAGACAATGAAGATACCTGGTCCTGGCAGATTCTGAAGATGCTGGGTGCCAGAAGGTGCCAAAAACGTAAGGGACTGGAAGACACCATAGATGTTGAGTGTAGGAAGACCCGAAAGTTGCCAGGTGTATAAAGACATTGAAGATGCAGGGTGCCAGAAGAGACCAAAAATATTTTGTGCTGGAGAACACAAAGGATGCTAGGCACCCAAGAAACCACCAAAGAGGCTGGGCGCTGGAAGACAGTGAAGGGGTCAGGTTTTGGAATGCACAGAAGATGCTGGATGATGGATGTCAACGAATATGCCAGGTGCTGGAACACATCGAAGATGGCCCAGTGAAGACCAAACTAGTGATTATACCAAAGAAGATGACGGGACAAGAGCAGGGCTGCTTGGTGGATAGGTGACGGCCGGGTGAGGATAATTTTTTTTCACCTATGTTTGTTATACTTTGAAGTCTGGACAGATTTTCCGGTAATAATGAACATCCAAATCACATTGAATAAATGCAATGTAAATCGAATTTCCTTTTGAAATTTGAGCAAATTCGTAAAATTCACATTTCGTCAGATTAACGGTACTCATCGCTACTAGTTTATTGTAATGTATATACTGAATCGAAGTAACAGTCCAGGAAAAACTGATATTATGCGGAGTGTTCCTTTACACCTGTAGAGAGAAACATATTTAACCAGATTTGGAATATACATGAACATTGCATCCTCCATATCAGACTGATAGGAAAACATTCTGCAAGAAAAAAATATATCACTGTATTGTCAGATTTCAAGAAGTCTATGCCAAAAATGACAAACTGAGCCCCGCTACATCTCTAAATTAATTTGAGAAGAGATGTTGGAAGATTCGGCAGAGTCTTGGCAGCAGCCGCCATTGTCAGTCAGCAGTCACTTCCCCCAGGGGAGACTTTTCATCCTGAAGACTCTCCTGTTGACACAAGGTCATCCCCCTGAGATTAAAACAAGTCTGACTTTCCTTTCAGCAAAGGGAAGGTGAAAAATCTTTCTAGCAGTAGATAAGAAGAGAAGGGTCTCCTCTATATATCAGCACCAGGCACAGGTTCTGAAAGTAGAGAAATAAAGCTGTGACCTTTGAAGCGGGGATGTCAAACCTTCAGCACCTCCCCGTAGACTTTATATTGACGATTTTATAAAGCTTTCCTGACAGGCTTGGCTTTCCGAGAGGTACAGGAATGTTCAACTGATATAAGAAAAGTAAGAAACGAAAAGTAAAAAAAACAAAAAAAAAAAACCCTCCAATATTGGGGTCTAACTCTCCATGGTGGGACCTCGTTCAAGATCCAACATTCCATCATATGATTGGTGGGAGCAGGGGTGGACACAGACTGCCGAGGGCCTCTGTGCAAGAAATCTTCCCGCCCCCCCATAGCGCAACAAAGTTATGTAAACATATAGGCAGGGGTGGGATTTAAATTTTTTAACAACAGGTTCTGTGTTTGTGTGTAGGAAAACCACACCCATTTTTTAAGCCACACCCATTTACACACACCTTTTCCTCAAACGTATACAAGTAGGGGCGCAGTTAAACCATACCTCCCAACTTTTGAAGAGGGGAAAGAGGGATAAAGTTTGCCGTAGCAAATTTTAAGCCACGCCTCTGACCACACCCATTTCACAACTAGTCACACCCATATCCACATCCCAACCACACCCATTTAGCACTGCCGCCAGGCCTCGACCAATCAGCAACGGGCACAGCGATGATGATGTCATAAAGGACATAGAAATCCCACGTTTCTGATTCAGCGACGGGCACAGTATCGACGTATAAACCAATCCGGAAAATTGGGAACACAAGCCAATAAAATTTCAAAACTTTATTGTAAACAAAATTTAAAAGTAGATCACAGAAATTTAAATATAAAAATAGGAGATGCAGCTGCACAATACAACCGCTTTCCTAGGTAGCACACCCCTATTAATATCCTGACTGTCTTACAAAGTTCCCGCCCATTTGGCTAAACACCACATAAGTATAATTTACTTCAAAACATAATTGGATTCATAAAGCAGGCACAAAGAGCACTTCAGATGTGGTGCTGACAGCATACTAGAGTTACTTGCTGAATAATACCAAAACAAACAATATATAGGCTGACACTGGTCATTTACTAGTCATAGCTAAGCACAGTAATGTAACCAATCTACACTTGTGACACTTGTGTCCTCAGCACATTTCACGTTGGGACCTTCTAAACGTCCTTAATTTCATCTGCCGTGGGACCATCATACACACAGACTTACATATCCTGCATTGCGCAGCGGTGAGCGCTCCCGCACACTTCCGGGTATGTGTGGTCCTGGAGACGCGTCTAGCTTGCTGCCGGCTCCGCCCCCTCGTCCTGACGCGTCGGACGGGGGTGTGCGCGCAGGCGGCATGTGACGCTGACATGGACCTACGTCATGCCCGGTGTGTGGGCGGAAGCGCCGCTCGTACCACTGCCACCATTGAACATGAGGGATAAAAGCACGCTAAGAATGCTCACTCATACGGCAAGAATCCCCCAGGAAGAAGCAACACGCGAAACGCGCGTCGGGGACCCACACCGCCTCACTAGGTCGTATACCCCTCTATACCTCTCATATAGATTGATCTCATGTGGTCGCTAGTATCGCTGTATTGGAGATGTCTGCTCCGGCTCTGCTGACTGCATGCTATGCCTGTGTCTAACATATAACGGTTATACTGTGGCACATGCCCTGATTTTGTTCACAATAGGCATTGCATGCGGTCAGATGTACACCAGTGACTGCCACGCTATGAATAGATAGGAGATGTGTTACATTACTGTGCTTAGCTATGACTAGTAAATGACCAGTGTCAGCCTATATATTGTTTGTTTTGGTATTATTCAGCAAGTAACTCTAGTATGCTGTCAGCACCACATCTGAAGTGCTCTTTGTGCCTGCTTTATGAATCCAATTATGTTTTGAAGTAAATTATACTTATGTGGTGTTTAGCCAAATGGGCGGGAACTTTGTAAGACAGTCAGGATATTAATAGGGGTGTGCTACCTAGGAAAGCGGTTGTATTGTGCAGCTGTATCTCCTATTTTTATATTTAAATTTCTGTGATCTACTTTTAAATTTTGTTTACAATAAAGTTTTGAAATTTTATTGGCTTGTGTTCCCAATTTTCCGGATTGGTTTATACTTTGATGTGGGAAGTGCCACTAATTTAAGCCTTGCTCTGTGTATAGGTGAACAGTATCGACGTAGATGTCATAATGGTTGCCATGGCGATGATGATGTCATAAAGGTTGCCTCGACCAATCAGCGACGGGCACAATCTGCCGTGAATTCTGGAATCATCATTGTCCATATACTACGGGGACATGCATATTCTAGAATACCCGATGCGTTAGAATCGGGCCACAATCTAGTACTGTATAATAGCCCCACATGATGCGCCATACTGTATAATAGCCACACATGATGCTCCATACTGTATAATGGCCACACATGATGCTCCATACTGTATAATGGCCCTACATGATGCTCCATACTGTATAATGGCCACACATGGTGCTCCATACTGTATAATGGCCACACATGATGCTCCATACTGTACAATGACCCTACAAGATGCTCCATACTGTATAATGGCCACACATGATGCTCCATACTGTATAATGTCCATACATGATGCTCAATACTGTATAATGGCCGCACATGATGCTCCATACTGTATAATGGCCCTACATGATGCTCCATACTGTATAATGGCCACACATGATGCTCCATACTGTATAATGGCCACACAGTGCTCCATACTGTATAATGGCCACACATGTTACATACTGTATGATGGCCACATAGTGTTCCATACTGTATAATGGCCACACATGTTGATATGTTATGAAAGGCAATTCAGTATCACAATGGACATGGAGGTCAGAGCACATACAGTGATCTGACAATAACCCAAAATAATAGAACGAGCTCTGAGACGTGGGAACTCTGCAGACCGCAATCCCTGATCCTCTCCAAACACAACTAGAGGCAGCCGTGGATTGCGCCTAAAGCTCCCTATGCAACTCGGCACAGCCTGAGAAACTAACTAGCCCTGAAGATAGAAAAAATAAGCCTAACTTGCCTCAGAGAAATACCCCAAAGGAAAAGGCAGCCCCCCACATATAATGACTGTGAGTAAGATGAAAAGACAAACGTAGGGATGAAATAGATTCAGCAAAGTGAGGCCCGATATTCTAGACAGAACGAGGATAGGAAAGATAACTTTGCGGTCTACACAAAATCCTAAAGAAAACCACGCAAAGGGGCAAAAAGACCCTCCGTACCGAACTAACGGCACGGAGGCACACCCTTTGCGTCCCAGAGCTTCCAGCAAAACAAACAGACAAGCTGGACAGAAAAAATAGCAACAAATAGCAAAGAAGCACTTAGCTATGCAGAGCAGCAGGCCACAGGAATGATCCAGAGAAACACAAGTCCAACACTGGAACATTGACAGGAAGCATGAATCAAAGCATTAGGTGGGGTTAAGTAGAGAAGCACCTAACGACCTCACCAGTTCACCTGAGGAAGGAAACTCAGAAGCAGCAGTACCAGTTTCCTCCACAAACGGAAGCTCCCAGAGAGAATCAGCCGAAGTACCACTTGTGACCACAGGAGGGAGCTCTGCCACAGAATTCACAACAGTACCCCCCCTTGAGGAGGGGTCACCGAACCCTCACCAGAGCCCCCAGGCCGACCAGGATGAGCCACATGAAAGGCACGAACAAGATCGGGAGCATGGACATCAGAGGCAAAAACCCAGGAATTATCCTCCTGAGCATAACCCTTCCATTTAACCAGATACTGGAGTTTCCGTCTTGAAACACGAGAATCCAAAATCTTCTCCACAATATACTCCAATTCCCCCTCCACCAAAACCGGGGCAGGAGGGTCAACAGATGGAACCATAGGTGCCACGTATCTCCGCAACAATGACCTATGGAAGACGTTATGTATGAAAAAAGAATCTGGGAGGGTCAGACGAAAAGACACAGGATTAATAACCTCAGAAATCCTATAAGGACCAATGAAACGAGGTTTAAATTTCGGAGAGGAAACCTTCATTTCGTCCACCCATTTCTTCTGATACATGTTGGCACCAATGACACAGCAAGGAAGGACCTACCGACAATCTGCAAGGACTTTGAAGAGTTGGGGAAGAAAGTAAAGGAACTGGATGCACAGGTAGTTTTTTCTTCTATCCTTCCAGTAGACGGGCATGGCACCAGGAGATGGAACAGGATCCTTGATGCAAACAACTGGCTAAGACGATGGTGCAGACAACAAGGATTTGGATTCCTGGACCACGGTGTGAATTACTGGTATGATGGACTCCTCGCCAGAGACGGACTACACCTCAACAAACCTGGGAAACACACATTCGCCAGAAGACTCGCTACACTCATCAGGAGGGCGTTAAACTAGAAGAAGAGGGGACGGGAAGAAAAACATTAGACTCGAACAAATACGACCCAGGAAAACATACTCAGAAGGGAGGTAAGAACATTTCTAAAACAATCCACAGTGAGGAGATTGGAACAAAACAAAATCCTCTAAACTGCATGCTCGCAAACGCCAGAAGCCTGACAAACAAGATGGAAGAACTAGAAGCAGAAATATCTACAGGTAACTTTGACATAGTGGGAATAACCGAGACATGGTTAGATGAAAGCTATGACTGGGCAGTTAACTTACAGGGTTACAGTCTGTTTAGAAAGGATCGTAAAAATCGGAGAGGAGGAGGGGTTTGTCTCTATGTAAAGTCTTGTCTAAAGTCCACTTTAAGGGAGGATATTAGCGAAGGGAATGAGGATGTCGAGTCCATATGGGTTGAAATTCATGGAGGGAAAAATGGTAACAAAATTCTCATTGGGGTCTGTTACAAACCCCCAAATATAACAGAAAGCATGGAAAGTCTACTTCTAAAGCAGATAGATGAAGCTGCAACCCATAATGAGGTCCTGGTTATGGGGGACTTTAACTACCCGGATATTAACTGGGAAACAGAAACCTGTGAAACCCATAAAGGCAACAGGTTTCTGCTAATAACCAAGAAAAATTATCTTTCACAATTGGTGCAGAATCCAACCAGAGGAGCAGCACTTTTAGACCTAATACTATCTAATAGACCTGACAGAATAACAAATCTGCAGGTGGTTGGGCATTTAGGAAATAGCGACCACAATATTGTGCAGTTTCACCTGTCTTTCACTAGGGGGACTTGTCAGGGAGTCACAAAAACATTGAACTTTAGGAAGGCAAAGTTTGAACAGCTTAGAGATGCCCTTAATCTGGTAGACTGGGACAATATCCTCAGAAATGAGAATACAGATAATAAATGGGAAATGTTTAAGAACATCCTAAATAGGCAGTGTAAGCGGTTTATACCTTGTGGGAATAAAAGGACTAGAAATAGGAAAAACCCAATGTGGCTAAACAAAGAAGTAAGACAGGCAATTAACAGTAAAAAGAAAGCATTTGCACTACTAAAGCAGGATGGCACCATTGAAGCTCTAAAAAACTATAGGGAGAAAAATACTTTATCTAAAAAACTAATTAAAGCTGCCAAAAAGGAAACAGAGAAGCACATTGCTAAGGAGAGTAAAACTAATCCCAAACTGTTCTTCAACTATATCAATAGTAAAAGAATAAAAACTGAAAATGTAGGCCCCTTAAAAAATAGTGAGGAAAGAATGGTTGTAGATGACGAGGAAAAAGCTAACATATTAAACACCTTCTTCTCCACGGTATTCACGGTGGAAAATGAAATGCTAGGTGAAATCCCAAGAAACAATGAAAACCCTATATTAAGGGTCACCAATCTAACCCAAGAAGAGGTGCGAAACCGGCTAAATAAGATTAAAATAGATAAATCTCCGGGTCCGGATGGCATACACCCACGAGTACTAAGAGAACTAAGTAATGTAATAGATAAACCATTATTTCTTATTTTTAGTGACTCTATAGCGACAGGGTCTGTTCCGCAGGACTGGCGCATAGCAAATGTGGTGCCAATATTCAAAAAGGGCTCTAAAAGTGAACCTGGAAATTATAGGCCAGTAAGTCTAACCTCTATTGTTGGTAAAATCTTTGAAGGGTTTCTGAGGGATGTTATTCTGGATTATCTCAATGAGAATAACTGTTTAACTCCATATCAGCATGGGTTTATGAGAAATCGCTCCTGTCAAACCAATCTAATCAGTTTTTATGAAGAGGTAAGCTATAGGCTGGACCACGGTGAGTCATTGGACGTGGTATATCTCGATTTTTCCAAAGCGTTTGATACCGTGCCGCACAAGAGGTTGGTACACAAAATGAGAATGCTTGGTCTGGGGGAAAATGTGTGTAAATGGGTTAGTAACTGGCTTAGTGATAGAAAGCAGAGGGTGGTTATAAATGGTATAGTCTCTAACTGGGTCGCTGTGACCAGTGGGGTACCGCAGGGGTCAGTATTGGGACCTGTTCTCTTCAACATATTCATTAATGATCTGGTAGAAGGTTTACACAGTAAAATATCGATATTTGCAGATGATACAAAACTATGTAAAGCAGTTAATACAAGAGAAGATAGTATTCTGCTACAGATGGATCTGGATAAGTTGGAAACTTGGGCTGAAAGGTGGCAGATGAGGTTTAACAATGATAAATGTAAGGTTATACACATGGGAAGAGGGAATCAATATCACCATTACACACTGAACGGGAAACCACTGGGTAAATCTGACAGGGAGAAGGACTTGGGGATCCTAGTTAATGATAAACTTACCTGGAGCAGCCAGTGCCAGGCAGCAGCTGCCAAGGCAAACAGGATCATGGGGTGCATTAAAAGAGGTCTGGATACACATGATGAGAGCATTATACTGCCTCTGTACAAATCCCTAGTTAGACCGCACATGGAGTACTGTGTCCAGTTTTGGGCACCGGTGCTCAGGAAGGATATAATGGAACTAGAGAGAGTACAAAGGAGGGCAACAAAATTAATAAAGGGGATGGGAGAACTACAATACCCAGATAGATTAGCGAAATTAGGATTATTTAGTCTAGAAAAAAGACGACTGAGGGGCGATCTAATAACCATGTATAAGTATATAAGGGGACAATACAAATATCTCGCTGAGGATCTGTTTATACCAAGGAAGGTGATGGGCACAAGGGGGCATTCTTTGCGTCTGGAGGAGAGAAGGTTTTTCCACCAACATAGAAGAGGATTCTTTACTGTTAGGGCAGTGAGAATCTGGAATTGCTTGCCTGAGGAGGTGGTGATGGCGAACTCAGTCGAGGGGTTCAAGAGAGGCCTGGATGTCTTCCTGGAGCAGAACAATATTGTATCATACAATTATTAGGTTCTGTAGAAGGACGTAGATCTGGGTATTTATTATGATGGAATATAGGCTGAACTGGATGGACAAATGTCTTTTTTCGGCCTTACTAACTATGTTACTATGTTACTATGTTCATAGGAATATGACGAGAAGATAACCAAACCAGATCCCCAACACGAAGTCGGGGACCCACACGGCGTCTGCGATTAGCGAAACGTTGAGCCTTCTCCTGGGACAAGGTCAAATTGTCCACTACATGAGTCCAAATCTGCTGCAACCTGTCCACCACAGTATCCACACCAGGACAGTCCGAAGACTCAACCTGTCCTGAAGAGAAACGAGGATGGAACCCAGAATTGCAGAAAAATGGCGAAACCAAGGTAGCCGAGCTGGCCCGATTATTAAGGGCGAACTCAGCCAAAGGCAAAAAGGACACCCAGTCACCCTGATCGGCAGAAACAAAGCATCTCAGGTTTCCAAGGTCTGATTGGTTCGTTCGGTCTGGCCATTAGTCTGAGGATGAAAAGCCGAGGAAAAAGACAAGTCAATGCCCATCCTATCACAAAAGGCTCGCCAAAACCTCGAAACAAACTGGGAACCTCTGTTAGAAACGATATTCTCTGGAATGCCATGCAAACGAACCACATGCTGGAAGAACAATGGCACCAAATCAGAGGAGGAAGGCAACTTGGACAAGGGTACCAGATGGACCATCTTAAAAAAGCGATCACAGACCACCCAAATGACTGACATCTTTTGAGAGACGGGAAGATCTGAAATAAAATCCATAGAGATATGTGTCCAAGGTCTCTTCGGGACCGGCAAGGGCAAAAGCAACACACTGGCACGAGAACAGCAGGGCTTAGCCCGAGCACAAATCCCACAGGACTGCACAAAAGAACGCACATCCCGCGACAGAGATGGCCACCAAAAGGATCTAGCCACTAACTCTCTGGTACCAAAGATTCCAGGATGACCAGCCAACACCGAACAATGAACCTCAGAGATCACTTTATTTGTCCACCTATCCGGGACAAACAGTTTCTCCGCTGGACAACAATCAGGTTTATTAGCCTGAAATTTTTGCAGCACCCGCCGCAAATCAGGGGAGATGGCAGACACAATTACTCCTTCCTTGAGGATACCTGCCGGCTCAGATAAACCCGGAGAGTCGGGCACAAAACTCCTAGACAGAGCATCCGCCTTCACATTTTTAGAGCCCGGAAGGTACGAAATCACAAAGTCAAAACGGGCGAAAAACAGCGACCAACGAGCCTGTCTAGGATTCAAACGCTTAGCAGACTCGAGATAAGTCAGGTTCTTATGATCAGTCAATACCACCATGCGATGCTTAGCTCCTTCAAGCCAATGATGCCACTCCTCGAATGCCCACTTCATGGCCAGCAACTCTCGGTTGCCCACATCATAATTCCGCTCAGCAGGCGAAAACTTCCTGGAAAAAAAAGCGCATGGTTTCATCACTGAACAATCAGAACCTCTCTGCGACAAAACAGCCCCTGCTCCAATCTCAGAAGCATCAACCTCGACCTGGAACGGAAGAGAAACATCAGGTTGACACAACACAGGGGCAGAAGAAAAACGACGCTTCAACTCTTGAAAAGCTTCCACAGCAGCAGAAGACCAATTGACCAAATCAGCACCCTTCTTGGTCAAATCGGTCAATGGTTTGGCAATACTAGAAAAATTGCAGACGAAGCGACGATAAAAATTAGGAAAGCCCAGGAACTTCTGCAGACTTTTCAGAGATGTCGGCTGAGTCCAGTCATGGATGGCTTGGACCTTAACAGGATCCATCTCGATAGTAGAAGGGGAAAAGATGAACCCCAAAAATGAAACCTTCTGCACACCAAAGAGACACTTTGATCCCTTCACAAACAAAGAATTAGCACGCAGGACCTGAAAAACCGTTCTGACCTGTTTCACATGAGACTCCCAATCATCCGAGAAGATCAAAATGTCATCCAAGTACACAATCAGGAATTTATCCAGGTACTCTCGGAAGATGTCATGCATAAAGGACTGAAACACTGATGGAGCATTGGCAAGTCCGAATGGCATCACTAGATACTCAAAATGACCCTCGGGCGTATTAAATGCAGTTTTCCATTCATCGCCTCGCCTGATTCGCACCAGATTATACGCACCACGAAGATCAATCTTGGTGAACCAACTAGCCCCCTTAATCCGAGCAAACAAATCGGATAACAAAGGCAAGGGGTACTGAAATTTAACAGTGATCTTATTAAGAAGGCGATAATCTATACAAGGTCTCAGCGAACCATCCTTTTTGGCTACAAAAAAAAACCCTGCTCCTAATGGCGACGATGACGGGCGAATATGCCCCATCTCCAGGGATTCCTTCACATAACTGCGCATAGCGGTGTGCTCAGGCACGGATAAATTAAACAGTCGACCTTTTGGGAATTTACCACCAGGAATCAAATTGATAGCACAATCACAATCCCTATGCGGAGGTAGGGCATCGGACTTGGGCTCATCAAATACATCCCGGCAATCAGACAAGAACTCTGGAACCTCAGAAGGGGTGGATGACGAAATTGACAAAAATGGAACATCACCATGTACCCCCTGACAACCCCAGCTGGACACCGACATGGATTTCCAATCCAATACTGGATTATGGGCTTGTAGCCATGGCAACCCCAACACGACCACATCATGCAGATTATGCAACACCAGAAAGCGAATATCCTCCTGATGTGCAGGAGCCATGCACATGGTCAACTGGGTCCAGTATTGAGGCTTATTCTTGGCCAAAGGCGTAGCATCAATACCTCTCAATGGAATAGGACACTGCAAGGGCTCCAAGAAAAACCCACAACGCTTAGCATATTCCAAGTCCATCAAATTCAGAGCAGCGCCTGAATCCACAAACGCCATGACAGAATACGATGACAAAGAGCAGATCAAGGTAACGGACAGAAGAAATTTTGACTGTACCTTACCAATGGTGGCAGACCTAGCGAACCGCTTAGTGCGCTTAGGACAATCAGAGATAGCATGAGTGGAATCACCACAGTAGAAACACAGCCCATTCAGACGTCTGTGTTCTTGCCGTTCAACTCTGGTCAAAGTCCTATTGCACTGCATAGGCTCAGGTTTAAGCTCAGGTAATACCGCCAAATGGTGCACAGATTTACGCTCACGCAAGCGTCGACCGATCTGAATAGCCAAAGACATAGACTCATTCAAACCAGCAGGCATAGGAAATCCCACCATGACATCCTTAAGGGCTTCAGAGAGACCCTTTCTGAAAATAGCTGCGAGCGCAACTTCATTCCATTGAGTGAGTACGGACCACTTTCTAAATTTCTGACAATATACCTCTATCTCATCCTGACCCTGACAAAGAGCCAGCAAATTCTTTTCTGCCTGATCCACTGAATTAGGCTCATCGTACAGCAATCCGAGCGCCAGGAAAAACGCATTGATATTACTTAATGCAGGATCTCCTGGTGCAAGAGAAAATGCCCAGTCCTGAGGGTCGCCGCGCAAAAAAGAAATAATAATCAAAACCTGTTGAACTGGATCACCAGAGGAACGAGGTTTCACGGCCAGAAATAACTTACAATTATTTTTGAAACTCAGAAACTTAGTTCTATCTCCAAAAAACAAATCAGGAATAGGAATTCTTGGTTCTAACATAGCTTTCTGATCAATAGTGTCTTGAATCTTTTGTACTCTTGCCGAGAGCTGATCCACACATGAAGACAGACTTCTAATGTCCATCGCTACACCTGTGTACTGAACCACCCAAATGTCTAGGGGAAAAAAAAAGACAAATCACAAAGCCAAGAAAAAAAAATGGTCTCAGAACTTCTTTTTTCCCTCTATTGAGAATCATTAGTACTTTTGGCTTCCTGTACTGTTATGAAAGACAATTCAGAATCACAATGGACATGGAGGTCAGAGCACATACAGTAACATAGTAACATAGTAACATAGTTAGTAAGGCCGAAAAAAGACATTTGTCCATCCAGTTCAGCCTATATTCCATCATAATAAATCCCCAGATCTACGTCCTTCTACAGAACCTAATTGTATGATACAATATTGTTCTGCTCCAGGAAGACATCCAGGCCTCTCTTGAACCCCTCGACTGAGTTCGCCATCACCACCTCCTCAGGCAAGCAATTCCAGATTCTCACTGTCCTAACAGTAAAGAATCCTCTTCTATGTTGGTGGAAAAACCTTCTCTCCTCCAGACGCAAAGAATGCCCCCTTGTGCCCGTCACCTTCCTTGGTATAAACAGATCCTCAGCGAGATATTTGTATTGTCCCCTTATATACTTATACATGGTTATTAGATCGCCCCTCAGTCGTCTTTTTTCTAGACTAAATAATCCTAATTTCGCTAATCTATCTGGGTATTGTAGTTCTCCCATCCCCTTTATTAATTTTGTTGCCCTCCTTTGTACTCTCTCTAGTTCCATTATATCCTTCCTGAGCACCGGTGCCCAAAACTGGACACAGTACTCCATGTGCGGTCTAAGTAGGGATTTGTACAGAGGCAGTATAATGCTCTCATCATGTGTATCCAGACCTCTTTTAATGCACCCCATGATCCTGTTTGCCTTGGCAGCTGCTGCCTGTCACTGGCTGCTCCAGGTAAGTTTATCATTAACTAGGATCCCCAAGTCCTTCTCCCTGTCAGATTTACCCAGTGGTTTCCCGTTCAGTGTGTAATGGTGATATTGATTCCTTCTTCCCATGTGTATAACCTTACATTTATCATTGTTAAACCTCATCTGCCACCTTTCAGCCCAAGTTTCCAACTTATCCAGATCCATCTGTAGCAGAATACTGTCTTCTCTTGTATTAACTGCTTTACATAGTTTTGTATCATCTGCAAATATCGATATTTTACTGTGTAAACCTTCTACCAGATCATTAATGAATATGTTGAAGAGAACAGGTCCCAATACTGACCCCTGCGGTACCCCACTGGTCACAGCGACCCAGTTAGAGACTATACCATTTATAACCACCCTCTGCTTTCTATCACTAAGCCAGTTACTAACCCATTTACACACATTTTCCCCCAGACCAAGCATTCTCATTTTGTGTACCAAACTCTTGTGCGGCACGGTATCAAACGCTTTGGAAAAATCGAAATATACCACGTCCAATGACTCACCGTGGTCCAGCCTATAGCTTACCTCTTCATAAAAACTGATTAGATTGGTTTGACAGGAGCGATTTCTCATAAACCCATGCTGATATGGAGTTAAACAGTTATTCTCATTGAGATAATCCAGAATAACATCCCTCAGAAACCCTTCAAATATTTTACCAACAATAGAGGTTAGACTTACTGGCCTATAATTTCCAGGTTCACTTTTAGAGCCCTTTTTGAATATTGGCACCACATTTGCTATGCGCCAATCCTGCGGAACAGACCCTGTCGCTATAGAGTCCCTAAAAATAAGAAATAATGGTTTATCTATTACATTACTTAGTTCTCTTAGTACTCGTGGGTGTATGCCATCAGGACCCGGAGATTTATCTATTTTAATCTTATTTAGCCGGTTTCGCACCTCTTCTTGGGTTAGATTGGTGACCCTTAATATAGGGTTTTCATTGTTTCTTGGGATTTCACCTAGCATTTCATTTTCCACCGTGAATACCGTGGAGAAGAAGGTGTTTAATATGTTAGCTTTTTCCTCGTCATCTACAACCATTCTTTCCTCACTATTTTTTAAGGGGCCTACATTTTCAGTTTTTATTCTTTTACTATTGATATAGTTAAAGAACAGTAAAAGAATAAAAACTGATCTGACAATAACCCAAAATAATAGAACGAGCTCTGAGACGTGGGAACTCTGCAGACCGCAATCCCTGATCCTCTCCAAACACAACTAGAGGCAGCCGTGGATTGCGCCTAAAGCTCCCTATGCAACTCGGCACAGCCTGAGAAACTAACTAGCCTGAAGATAGAAAAAATAAGCCTACCTTGCCTCAGAGAAATACCCCAAAGGAAAAGGCAGCCCCCCACATATAATGACTGTGAGTAAGATGAAAAGACAAACGTAGGGATGAAATAGATTCAGCAAAGTGAGGCCCGATATTCTAGACAGAACGAGGATAGGAAAGATAACTTTGCGGTCTACACAAAATCCTAAAGAAAACCACGCAAAGGGGCAAAAAGACCCTCCGTACCGAACTAATGGCACGGAGGTACACCCTTTGCGTCCCAGAGCTTCCAGCAAAACAAATAGACAAGCTGGACAGAAAAAATAGCAACAAATAGCAAAGAAGCACTTAGCTATGCAGAGCAACAGGCCACAGGAATGATCCAGAGAAACACAAGTCCAACACTGGAACATTGACAGGAAGCATGAATCAAAGCATTAGGTGGAGTTAAGTAGAAAAGCACCTAACGACCTCACCAGTTCACCTGAGGAAGGAAACTCAGAAGCAGCAGTACCAGTTTCCTCCACAAACGGAAGCTCCCAGAGAGAATCAGCCGAAGTACCACTTGTGACCACAGGAGGGAGCTCTGCCACAGAATTCACAACACTGATACATTCTGTATAATGGCCACACATGATGCTCCATACTGTATAATGGCCACACATGATGCTACATACTGTATAATGGCCACACACGATGCTTCATACTGTATAATGGCCACACAGTGTTCCATACTGTATAATGGCCACACATGATGCTCCATACTGTATAATGGCCACACATAATGCTACATACTGTATAATGGCCACACATGATGCTACATACTGTATGATGGCCACATAGTGCTCCATACTGTATAATGGCCACACATGATGCTCCATACTGTATAATGGCCACACATGATGCTGCATACTGTATGATGGCCACACATGATGTTCCATACTGTATGATGGCCCCACATGATGCTCCATACTGTATAATGGCCACACATGATACTGCGTACAGTATAATGGCCACACATAGTTACTCCTACACATGCGGCTCCGCTCCGTACACCTTGCATACACGGCTCCGCTCTGTACACCTCATACACACATGGCTCCACTCCATACACCTCATACACACACGGCTCCGCTCCATACACCTCATACAAACACACGGCTCCACTCCGTACACCTCATACACACACCCGGCTCCGCTCCGTACACCTCATACACACACATGGCTCTGCTCCATACACCTCATACACACACACGGCTCCGCTCCGTACACCTCATACACACACATGGCTCTGCTCTGTACACCTCATACGCACACACGGCTCCACTCTGTACACCTCGTACACACACACACGGCTCTGCTACATCCACACTGTAAAGAACCCCTGACCCCACACATAAGCTTACCATCTAGCACCATGACAGCACAGCAGAGTCCTGCAATACACAGAGGCCCCTGATCATGTGACTCCTGACTCCTCCCCTCCTGTGACCTCATCACAGGTCCTGAGCAAGCTTCAGTGACTCACTGTGACTGAGAGGCCCTCCCCCTCCTTCCTCCTCCCTCCCTCCTCTTTTCCTGGTCCAGCATCTGCTACCCGTCACCTCACCGCAGACCGCAGCAGTGACAGCAGCATAATATATGCTAGCAGGTGAGGAGGGGGGCGCTTTTAACTGTCACATCACATGCGTGCAGCAGAGCGGGCCCACTGGCTGTCATTCACATTCTTTGCTTTGTATGTCCGTCGGGGGCCCCCTCCCGGTCTGGGCCCCTGTGCGGTTGCACAGGTTGAACAGGCGGTATGTCCGCCCATGGGTGGGAGGTCAAATGTAAACCGGAGGTTCGTTCTAATGGGCCGAAGATGTCATGGCTGTCTTTTCTATCATGTCATCCTTGTTCTTTAGCGCATCACCAAAAATCCGTCATGGGTTGTTAGAGCATGTTAGGAGTAGTAGTATTCTAGGAGAATGAGAACGAATGACTTTCTCAATGCTGTGTATAGTCTAATATAGATTATGTTCTGTAAATATTTACCATGCAACAAGTGCTGTGGACATTATTACATTGTTTCCTGCTATAAATACTGAACATTTCCATTCCCCAGACAGATTTCATTACAGCAGGAGACACAGACTCCTGCTCAGATATCGGCCGCCGTGTCCTTCGCCCACCTGCCCAGCTTAGCATTCTACGCCGTGAAGACTGTAGTGTGACCACAAGCCAAAACCCCGGCTAATGTGCCAAAATATCCGATAAATGGAAATGCAGGACTGCCCATACTTATACGAGATATTTCCAGAAAGTCACTGAATAAATCATTTCCCACCAAGAAGCACGATATATTTTCATTTCCATTATACCCTGTTATTCAGCAGAGTAAGTAAGATTGAGAATTCTCTGCATACTGGGCTTCAGACGTGATTTATTTGTGGAATCAGACCTACAGTAATTCTATTATATAATCCTACAGACAAAAAAAAATCTCAATGATATGTCAGAATCTCGGGATCCACCCGACATTTTGCTTTTCACCCTTCCCAGTCATCCGTGAAGGATGGCAGCCGTAATCGTGAAGGACGTGTGTCTATTACCGCACCTACATTATGCAAGATGAGATCGGAGAAGGCAATTACTGAACCGTAGGTGTCCATCAGCACCTCACCTTCTGTCAGGGATGCAGCTGCCTAATTGTATCACCATGCCTGGTCTAAGGGTCTTTAGGAGCTAATGACTTATGGAGCTGATATCATTAGACGATGCTATGATGAAGACCGTCTGGTGATGGATCTATCCGCCTGCTCACTAGGAAGGTTTACGTATTGTCATAGAATGTAGGATTCCGATGGAGAAAATCACAAGGGAATTTTTGCAATTAATCAAAAATATTATTATTTGGCTTTTAGGTTATACACTTAAAGGGTTGCTCTAGGACACACATGAGATCATGTCCTTTCTGTAGCCCAGGTCACATTATTACAGTGTCCATTAGAGGTGGACGAATCTGATCAGTAGAGTTCAGGGTCTATATTGGACCCTGAACACGGACTTCTCCTGGAATTATTGGATTCCAATCTACTTCGGAGCTCACTTGTTCCTACTGTTCATAGTTAAGACTCAACTTGACCTTGCTTTAGTATCTGCTCTTTGACTCATTTTGAAGGTGTGCCATGGTTTAGCTGTATGTTAAATCCTTTAGTGATCCAGTGGATCCATGTCTCCAGATGGCAATTATTATAATCATACTTTGCATTATCCTCAAGATCTTAGAATGTTTGATTTTTGTATGTGAGTGGAACTCACATCCTTCATTAATGCTGGGGTACCATCTCAGGGAATGGTAGCTCTGCAAGGCATATGCTAATAAATGTGCATCATGGGGACCATTCCTCGAGATACTGATGGGGTTGGTCTTTATATATTAGTAGGACTCACGTCCATTATTAATGGTAAGGTCCTATCTCGGGGCATGGTTGTTCCTCAAATTGGGAATGCCTATGCTAACAAATGCACATGATGAGGACCTTTCCTCACTATACTGATGGGGTTGGTCTTTATATATTAGTTGGACTCACATCCATTATTAAAGGAGAGGTCCTATCTCGGGGCATGGTTGTTCTTCAACATTGGTAATGCGTATGCTAATAAATGCGGGTGACGGGGACCTTTCCTCGAGAAGCTGATCGGGTTGGTCTTTGTATATTAGTGGGAATCACATCCATCATTAATGGTGAGGTCGTATCTCGGGGCATGGTTGTTCCTCAACATTTGGAATGCGTATGCTAACAAATGCACATGATGGTGACCTTTCCTTGAGATACTGATGGGGTTGGTCTTTATATATTAGTGGGACTTACATCCATCATTAATGGTGAGGTCCTATCTCGGGGCATGGTTGTTCCTCAACATTGGGAATGTGTATGCTAATGAATGCGCATGATGGGGACCTTTCCTCACTATACTGATGGGGTTGGTCTTTATATATTAGTTGGACTCACATCCATTATTAAAGGAGAGGTCCTATCTCGGGGCATGGTTGTTCTTCAACATTGGGAATGCGTACGCTAATAAATGCGGGTGACGGGGACCTTTCCTCGAGAAGCTGATCGGGTTGGTCTTTGTATATTAGTGGGAATCACATCCATCATTAATGGTGAGGTCGTATCTCGGGGCATGGTTGTTCCTCAACATTTGGAATGCGTATGCTAACAAATGCACATGATGGTGACCTTTCCTTGAGATACTGATGGGGTTGGTCTTTATATATTAGTGGGACTTACATCCATCATTAATGGTGAGGTCCTATCTCGGGGCATGGTTGTTCCTCAACATTGGGAATGTGTATGCTAATGAATGCGCATGATGGGGACCTTTCCTCCCTGTACTGATGGGGTTGGTCTTTATATATTAGTTGGACTCATATCCATTATTAATGGTGAGGTCCTATCTCGGGGCATGGTTGTTCCACAACATTGGGAATGCGTATGCTAACAAATGCACATGACGGGGACCTTTCCTTGAGATACTGATGGGATTGGTCTTTATATATTAGTGGGACTCACATCCATCATTAATGCTGGGGTCCTATCTCGGGGCATGGTTGTTCTGCAATGTTTGGAACGCGTATGCTAACGAATGCACATGCCAAGACTTGTCTTCAGGATACTGATGGGTCCCACATCTATCATACATTGATGGACTATCTATGGGAAGAGATGGGAATACTACTTTAATTCACAGAGGAACACAAAGGGGAACAGAGAGATTTGGGTCACCGGTAGAGTCTGTCCTTGATGGAGCACTAGGTCATTGATACATTGCTGTATCTACATGCAATTTATTACCATACAGTCATATCGGTAATTACCATTGGGCGACTTATAGAGTAAAGTGATATAATGTATCATAATAACGATATAAAATTGTAACTTTCCTGTTTACTGAAATTACATGAAGGAATTGGCACCACAAGCCGCAATATTAGGATATCTGACAGCAAAAACAAACGTAATGTATATCCCCTGTGAAGGAAGTATCAGAAATGTCAGAGTAATTGTGATTAGAGGCTGCCATTCTATTCGCTTCTACTTTCCTGTGTGCTTCAGAATCGAGCAGCATAATTACAATAATACAACATCAGACCCGCGACTTCGATAAATGTATCACTTTCTGGCTGGAAACTTTCCAGAGTAGATTTGTTTTTACATATTTTTTTTTCTGTTTCATAGTATTTGTAACTGCATTTTCTTTCTGTAATTATTGGTCCCTGCAATTTGTGACCAAAATAAAAGCTTTCAAAATCAAACGGGTATTTAAGAATCAAACTAGCACCTGCTGCAGGAAAAGAAGCCAAAAAAAAAAGGAATGGACTGCCTGATTATTAAAATAAGACTTGCCTGTGCTCAACATTTTATGCATCGGGCAGATTCTGGGATTGAAACTAATCACAATATGCGGCAGCTGTCACTGTCGGCCATATTAGCTCTTCTGGGCATGAGGACTCTGTTACTCGGTCACTCTAAGGTCCCCCTTGTCTCAAATCTTCCAATCAGTTACTTACAGAGATCCTACTTTTTCCTTCCTCCTCCTCCTTAGGTACTCAATTCAATATGATAGTGGCTGTCTCACGATGTATCATCAGGAGCACACCGCTTCCCTTCCTCTCGTTTTCCTGCTTACTAGAGGAGTGGTGTGTGCTCCTGATTGATTGACAGTTCAGGTCAGCCGAATGGTCGCATTACCAAATTGAACAGCTTTATCTCCGCAGCATCTGGGGAACTGAAGCGGGCCAGTTCTGACCATCCGGCCATCTTTAGAGCAGCGCTTTTGAGCTTGTAAGCACTGCAATGCTTGTCTAGGAAACCAGCTGCCGCTCACTGACTTCAGATGTGCCAGTAGCCTAGGTAAGGTAACATGGCACGGGGTGGTAGTTGTGGGCGAGGTACTCGTCTTTTGCGCCCCAGCACGTTATATGAAGATAGGGATCCTGGCTGGGTTTAGGAACTTGTGATATGGGTGCGCTACGCCCTTGTAGGCCACATGTAACTGATGACTTTGGTTGGCCAGGACCGGATGTTGAGGGCTTCAATGAGGGAGACCTCCGGTCGAAAATAAACTTTTTACTAAATGATAACGTTGAAAGAATTCTTTAGAGGAGATATAAAAGTTTCCTTCACAATATGGGCATTTTCCACACACAGTTTCACTTCCTTCCTGTTTACTGGCTTGTCCTCTACCTTCAATGTTCCTCTCTACATCAACACAACCCAGCTCGGTATTAGAGTCCAGGTAGCAAGAGTCCTATTCTCGACCCGCGGTTCAGATATGGTCTTCTTTCCTCTCAAGGGAGCTGTCTTGCCAGTATTGATGGTATTTCGCTTTTCTGCTACTGATTTCCTGGGAATTAACACCCAGGGCACTCTCTTCATCTCATGTTCTCTGTCCAACCTTGGCCCACTTCAACTCGGAGTTCTTAACTCTGGGCCGTACTGCTATGCATCCTCTCCCCGGACTCCAGTTGATCACTCTGTCCTTTCTTATTTCCTCTGGATCACGCTAACCACTGCTTTGGTTTCCACTCACTTCAGGTCACCAATGTCCTATGGCACTGCTACTGTCTAGACCTGGAACCTATCTGACGTTCTGACAGGAAACTGTCCCTGTCCTTTCAGTTTAGCCTCTCCCACTCTGGGCTAGTCCCAATAATTAACTCTAACTGTCCCTACTGTTGGGCAACACACTATACCAACATGATTAACTCATGTCACAATTCACATTTCACAGTGCAACGTTACTCTTGTTCTTAGTGTGGCTGTTTCTATAGGTTTGTATCTATCAGCTGCCCCTGCCTTTATTGTAGGGGCCTGCTGCATCCTTCTAGTGCATTTATCATCTGACAGGTTTTGGTAAGGCTGTTTCCTTGTGGTATGGTTTTCTTAATTTTTTTATGCTGCTGCTAATGTTTGGAGCTCCAGAGGAAGTGTGTTGGAGAGAGAGACCACTGTTTTCTATGGGGTTCGGGTTCTGATTCAAGTTTGGATACAGTTCTAGTACCCGAAATTAACTTTGGAATCAAGTTCAGGTCAGGTATCAGAATCCGAACTTCCACAGGTCCGCTCATCCCTAGTCAGCAGTCATCTCATTACCGGAAGGGTCAACATGACAAGGGATACTCCTCTTATTAATCCAGGATGACAAGGGTTACTCCTCTTATTAATTAAGGGGAAGATGACCCAGGATCACAACATTTACAGTAGCTTATTTTGACAGTTCCTCCCTCATCCTCATGCCCCCTGTACTCCAGGGGTGTAACATGGGCTGCGATGGTGACATTGGCCAACACCCTAGACACTAAAATCCATGAGAGGAGTTCAAAATGTCTCCCTGATGGATAGAATCGGTTGTAGTGTCTAAGCTAGGGTTAGGGCTAAGGTTCAGTATAGGGCTAGAGTAATAAAATAATAATTCTTTTTATAAAAATTGTAAAAAAAAAAATAATTTAAATCTTTTAATTTTAAAAAAGCTTCAGTACACATCAGATAAAAAGTCTCGGAGGCAAATTTTCCTTATCGAACAAAGTCCAGCTCACCATAGTTAACATCTTTGAAGACTCGGAGCACGGAACCGCTGTGTCAAGGCGTGGAGGAATCTCGTTGAGTTGGATTCCTCATCATTTTCCTTGCATCAATATTTTTTTTTAAATAAATGACGTGTTTTTAAGATAAGGGTTCAACACCGGACTGGTCGAAGTGACTCGGGGAGCGCTGAGGGTCCACGGTCAGGGTCTTATAACCCACGCTCTGCCACAGCTGTTCTCTCCCGTAGAAATCAGTACATTGTAATTTTGTGACCTAGTTTTCCTCCGTCCAGGTCCTTTCTGTGAAGCAAATCTTTGGATCTACTGTTCCTCTTTTTCGTGGAGCTCAGTAGTTTCATCTTCCTTCTACAAGACAAGTGCTTTTTTGACTTAATAGAAATATGGTAATTTTTTTTTTTCTTCCATGAAACGACTTAGATGAAACATCATTTCCATTCCTTTTTGAGTTGTTAATGTCTCCGCCGGAAAAAGGGGGAATTTTTTATTATTTTTATTTTTTGCTGCATATGCAAAGTGTGACTTCATGAAAAGCTGATGGATGGACACGTTTAGAAGAAGTGCTTCTCACTACTGGAAAATCACATCACTCTCCCAAGGGCCATCAAACCGTGACATAAATATTTGGTCGCTGGAAAGTAAATCTTTTTCTATCTACTGCACTTCTAGCCTGCACTCCTCATTGCAGCTCCTTCTATATGTGTCTCGGAGCTTTCCTGTTCCTAGAGATCTGTGATGAGATGAGAGGACTTTGTATCAGGAGCTATCACCATTGTTACTATGTGGCTTATGCAGGGCCGCCATCAGGGCATTACAGCCGTGACTGGCGTATGGGGCCCGGTGAGCAGAGGGGGCCCGCATCGGCAGCCGCAGGCTGAACCGGGCCCTTAGCGGCGGCCGGCGCTACAGCTGTTTAACGCTATTGACGTGCGGGCCCGCGCCCGCACGTCAATAGTTAACAGCCGCCAGCCGCAGCGTGCAGGTCGCCGGCGTCTGACGTCATTGTCAGTCGCCGGCGAGTGCACGCTGCAGCTGCGTGGAGAGAGCAGGAACGCGGCAGGTAAGCAGAACTTTTTTTTTTTTTTATTGAGAGCGGCGATCCGGGGGAGGGGGGGCCCAGGGCAGTAAAGCTGGACACAGGGGGGGCAGAAACCTGGACACAGGGGGGGGCAGAAAGCTGGGCACAGGGGGGGGCAGAAAGCTGGACACAGGGGGGGGGCAGAAAGCTGGACACAGAGGGGGCAGAAAGCTGGACACAGAGGGGGGGGGGCAGAAAGCTGGACACAGGGGGGGCAGAAAGCTGGACACAGAGGGGGCAGAAAGCTGGACACAGAGGGGGGGCAGAAAGCTGGACACGGGGGGGGCAGAAAGCTGGACACAGAGGGGGCAGAAAGCTGGACACAGGGGGGGCAGAAAGCTGGACACGGGGGGCAGAAAGCTGCACACGGGGGCAGTAAAGCTGGACACGGGGGGGGGCAGTAAAGCTGGATACAGGGGGGGCAGAAAGCTGGACACAGGGGGGGGCAGAAAGCTGGGCACAGGGGGGGGCAGAAAGCTGGACACGGGGGGGGCAGAAAGCTGGACACAGAGGGGGCAGAAAGCTGGACACAGGGGGGGGGCAGAAAGCTGGACACAGGGGGGGGCAGAAAGCTGGACACAGAGGGGGCAGAAAGCTGGACACAGGGGGGGCAGAAAGCTGGACACGGGGGCAGAAAGCTGGACACGGGGGCAGTAAAGCTGGACACGGGGGGGGGGCAGTAAAGCTGGATACAGGGGGGGCAGAAAGCTGGACACAGGGGGGGGGCAGAAAGCTGGACACAGGGGGGGTAGAAAGCTGGACACAGGGGGGGGCAGAAAGCTGGACACAGGGGGGGCAGAAAGCTGGACACAGGGGGGGGCAGAAAGCTGGACAAAGGGGGGGCAGAAAATTGGACACAGGGGGGGCAGAAAGCTGGACACAGGGGGGGCAGAAAGCTGGACACGGGGGCAGTAAAGCTGGACACAGGGGGGGCAGTAAAGCTGGACACAGGGGGGGGCAGAAAGCTGGACACAGGGGGGGGCAGAAAGCTGGACACAGGGGGGGCAGAAAGCTGGACACAGGGGGGGCAGAAAGCTGGACACGGGGGCAGTAAAGCTGGACACAGGGGGGGGCAGTAAAGCTGGACACAGGGGGGGCAGAAAGCTGGACACAGGGGGGGGCAGAAAGCTGGACACAGGGGGGGAAGAAAGCTGGACACAGGGGGGCAGAAAGCTGGACACAGGGGGGGCAGAAAGCTGGACACAGGGGGGGCAGAAAGCTGGACACAGGGGGGGCAGAAAGCTGGACACAGGGGGGGCAGAAAGCTGGACACAGGGGGGGCAGAAAGCTGGACACAGGGGGGGCAGAAAGCTGGACAAAGGGGGGGCAGAAAATTGGACACGGGGGGCAGAAAGCTGGACACAGGGGGGGCAGAAAGCTGGACACGGGGGCAGTAAAGCTGGACACAGGGGGGGGGCAGTAAAGCTGGACACAGGGGGGGCAGAAAGCTGGACACAGGGGGGGCAGAAAGCTGGACACAGGGGGGGCAGAAAGCTGGACACAGGGGGGCAGAAAGCTGGACACGGGGGGGGCAGAAAGCTGGACACGGGGGGGGCAGAAAGCTGGACACAGGGGGGGCAGAAAGCTGGACAAAGGGGGGGCAGAAAGCTGGACACGGGGGGGCAGAAAGCTTGACACAGGGGGGGCAGAAAGCTGGACACAGGGGGGGCAGAAAGCTGGACACAGGGGGGGCAGAATGCTGGACACAGGGGGGCAGAAAGCTGGACACAGGGGGGGCAGAAAGCTGGACACACGGGGGGCAGAAAGCTGGACACAGGGGGGGGCAGAGAGCTGGACACAGGGGGGGCAGAGAGCTGGACACAGGGGGGGCAGAGAGCTGGACACAGGGGGGGCAGAGTGCTGGACACAGGGGGGGGCAGAGTGTTGGACACAGATGGGGCAGAGTGCTGGACACAGATGGGGCAGAGTGCTGGACACAGGTGGGGCAGAGTGCTGGACACAGGTGGGGCAGAGTGCTGGACACAGATGGGGCAGAGTGCTGGACACAGATGGGGCAGAGTGCTGGACACAGATGGGGCAGAGTGCTGGACACAGATGGGGCAGAGTGCTGGACACAGATGGGGCAGAGTGCTGGACACAGATGGGGCAGGATTAGACACAGATGGGGCAGAGTGCTGGACACAGATGGGGCATAGTGCTGGACACAGATGGGGCAAAGTGCTGGACACAGATGGGGCAGAGTGCTGGACACAGATGGGGCAGGATTGGACACAGATGGGGCAGAGAGCTGGACACAGATGGGGCAGAGTGCTGGACACAGATGAGGCAGGATTGGACACAGATGGGGCAGAGTGCTGGACACAGATGAGGCAGGATTGGACACAGATGGGGCAGAGTGCTGGACACAGATGGGGCAGGATTGGACACAGATGGGGCAGAGTGCTGGACACAGATGGGGCAGGATTGGACACAGATGGGGCAGAGTGTTGGACACAGATGGGGCAGAGTGATGGACACAGATGGGGCAGGATTGGACACAGATGGGGCAGGATTGGACACAGATGGGGCAGAGTGCTGGACACAGATGGGGCAGGATTGGACACAGATGGGGCAGAGTGCTGGACACAGATGAGGCAGGATTGGACACAGATGGGGCAGAGTGCTGGACACAGATGGGGCAGAGTGCTGGACACAGATGGGGCAGAGTGCTGGACACAGATGGGGCAGAGTGCTGGACACAGGTGGGGCAGAGTGCTGGACACAGATGGGGCAGAGTGCTGGACACAGATGGGGCAGAGTGCTGGACACAGATGGGGCAGAGTGCTGGACACAGATGGGGCAGAGTGCAGGACACAGATGGGGCAGGATTGGACATAGATGGGGCAGAGTGCTGGACACAGATGGGGCAGGATTGGACACAGATGGGGCAGAGTGCTGGACACAGATGGGGCAGAGTGCTGGACACAGATGGGGCAGGATTGGAAACAGATGGGGCAGAATGGAGACAGATGGGGCAGGATGGATACGATGGAGACAGATGGGGCAGGATGGGGAGATCATATGGGGCAAAATGGATACTCATGAGGGCAGGATGGGAGAACATATGGCTGGAGCCTGGAATGAGACACACGGGGCTAGGATGGCAAATATTACCATAGGGGCTAATTAAGGGATATTATTATTGCAGTGATGTATTTATTTTATTTTTTGAGTATACTGTTTTAAATGGGGGGACGGTCCTGTTACTGTGTAGAGTGATACTATGTTGCCTTCTTCATGTGGTGTAATGTAGAAGTTGGGAAAATTAAGTAATGTATTCTACAAGCGGAACTCGAGATAACTGTTTTATTTCCTGCAGAGACGAGTCCTGGCTGGATGAAGTGATGGCGGTCTGTGATGGATGAAAGATGAAGGACTTCACCTAGAGACGTCACTGGTGAGTCAGTGTTACCTATACACTGACACTATACACTGTATACTATATACAGAGGTCCTGTGTGCAATGTCACCAGTGATCACTGTATTACCTATACATTATATATAGAGCTCCTGTGTGTAATGTCACCGGTGATCACTGTATTACCTGTACACAGACACTGCTTACTAATTACAGATCTCCTGTGCATAATGGCACTGATGGTGATAGTATTGTGTTTTTTTTTTTTATTACTGATCAGTATTGTAGTATTCAGTCACTATGTGGTGGTAATATGCGGTCTGGTCATGGTGTAGCGGTATTTGTTCCTTGTATTTTATATTATTCGATCACTGTGGTGGTAATATGTCATCTGGTCATAGTGCTGTGGTATTTGTTCCTTGTATGTAGTATTATAGGTCATTTTAAAAATTTAAAAATAAATAAAAATATACCTAAATTGTATTGCAAATTTTAACAAATATTTAATAGGTTACAGCAGAGTAGGGCCCGGCCAAAAGTGTCTACCATGTTATGGTGGCGGCTTAAAAAATCTTTTGGCCAAAACAAAAGCTGCTGGCTATATGTGTGATCTGGTGATGGGAACTGTCAATGTGTGATAGGTGAGAAGTGGAGATTTTCCAAGAGAGAGCGGTGGGACTGTGGACAGTTCGAGGGGTGAAGCCTGGAGGCGGGGCTGGGGTAGAGCCTGGGCGGAGTCTCAAGGGGGCCCCGAATATTTTGCCAGTATGGGGCCCCAAAATTTCTAGTGGCAGCCCTGGGCTTATGTATAATACTTGGGTTCCCAGAGAGTTTATAAGCAGGGGTGCAGAACAGGGGGCGCAAAGGAAGCAGATAAATCATGGATCGGGTACTTGGGGGGACACCAGTATTATAAACAGAAGGAGGAGACATTGTTACAGATTTGGAGTTAAAATACTGAAAGTGTTGCTCCTACTTAAAGGGATTGGGTTTTTCAGGGTATTCCATCTTGGTCCAATCAGTGGGAGTCTGGCTGCAGAGACTTTTTACAAATAGTATAAGAAACTACCAGTACTATAAAAACATTTCATCATATTAGAAACCCCACTGGTTCCAGTGACTTTTTTTCTCAAACCCCTTTAATCAGCCATTTTACCATTTCACAATTTTTCAGGGCATGCATGGTAATGAAATAACTATTTTTTTCTTGGATAACTTTTTTGTATACCTTGTTCTGTGTTTAAAAAATATATACTGTATGTGTCTCACTGACAAATATATATATATATATATATATATACAGTATATATATATATATATATATATATAGACTGTATATCTGTTTTCATGAATATTTGGGCCCATGGATCCATTCTATGTCCATTTTGCAAGCCGGCGAGAAAATCTAACCATACGGTTGCCATACGGAGCATTACATGCGCAAAATACCCATCCACACCTTGCCTACGGATGACATATGGATGACTGTTCAGGGAACATTTCTGCGTATTCGGTCAATAAATAACGGACCGTATTCTTATACGTTGTGTGTGACTCCAGCCTTACTGGAAACTGCCAGCAAGCAGGTGCAATGCTGCCGCAGCACAGTATGCGCAGCCTCCACCAGGAGGAGCTGGTGGACGAAGAAAGGTTGCGCTCACAGTGTAGCACCACAGTGCGGCAGAGCAGACGCCACAAGGTGACAAGAGAGTGGTCAGACAAGCATAGTCAGTAATGGTCAGGAAACGCAGTACCAGAGGAAACAGCAACAAATGTGGTCTGATGCTAGCCAGAGAAGTCAAAGCCAGACAGGAACAGAAATGCCAGAGATGTGAGACAGACAAACGAGTCAGAGGTCAAGCCAGGTCAGATACTAGGAGGTCAGAGTACGGGGAACGAACACTAAGGCTGGTTTCACGCTTGCGTTTTAAAACGCATGCGTTTAAAAAAAAAATGCATGGTGAAAAAACGCATGTAAACGCGTGCAAACGCTGCGTTTTTTAGACGCATGCGTTTTTGCATGTGGTGGTGTGGCATTTTGACGCGTTTACATGCGTTTTTTCATGCGTTTGCGTTTTTTAAACGCATGATGAGAAGTGTGTGACAGCTGCCAATCATCAAAATCAAGTAAAAAAACACACTATAAACAGAAATAGCTAGGGTTAGGGTTAGGGGTAGGGATCCTAACCCTAACCCTAACCCTAAAGGGATCCTAACCCTAACCCTAAAGGGATCCTAACCCTAACCCTAACCCTAACCCTACCCCTAGCCTTACCCCTAACCCTAACCCTAGGGATCCTAACCCTAACCCTAACCCTAAAGGGATCCTAACCCTAACCCTTAGGGTTAGGGTTAGGGGTAGGGTTAGGGTTAGGGGTAGGGTTAGGGGTAGGGGTAGGGTTAGGGTTAGGATCCCTAGGGTTAGGGTTAGGGTTAGGGGTAGGGTTAGGATTAGGATCCCTTTAGGGTTAGGGTTAGGATCCCTGTAGGGTTAGGGTTAGGGTTAGGATCCCTTTATCACCTTTATGGTGGGGGTGGCATATCAGTGTGTTTTCTGTTTTTTTTCTATAAAAACGCATGCGTTTTTAACACAACCAAACGCATGTGCTTAAAAATGCATGCATTTACATAGACAGCAATAGGGTTTTTTGCCGCAAAAAAAGCCGCTAAAAATTACTACATGTCGCATTTCTGCAACATAACGCATGCATAGAAAAGACGCATGCGGCTGCAAAAAGGGGCAAAACGCATGCAAAAAAACGCATGCGTTTTTAATGTTAAGTATAGGAAAAAAACGCAGCGGCAAAAAACGCAAATGTGAAACCAGCCTAAGTCAAGCGGGGTAGCAGGAGTGGGAAAGCACGGGAACTGAGCAAACAAGCAGAGGCGAATCAGGGTGTAATGGGGTCATCTGCTCAAGCCTGGGCAGGAACTATAACTGACACTGCCTGCAGACAGCAGCGGGCAGAAATAGCCAAACAGATCCCAGAACGAGGTAGAGGAAAGTTAACCCCTGCATGGCCAGACTGGGGATAGCATAGAAAGAAACAAACCCCGGCCTGGATCATGACAGCAGGCTGTTACTGGAAACAGTCAGCAAGCATATTGTTATTGGAAACTGTCAGCAAGCAAGTTGTTACTGGAAACTGTCAGCAAGCAAGTTATTACTGGAAACTGTTAGAAAGCAGGCTGTTACTGGAAACTGCAAGCATGCAGGTTGCAACTAGAAACTGTCAGCAAGAAAGTTGTTACTGGAAACTGTCAGCAAGCAAGTTGTTACTGGAAGCTGTCAGCAAGCAGGCTGTTAATGGAAACTGTCAGCAAGCAGGCTTTTACTGGAAACTGTCAGCAAGCAGGTTGTTACTGTAAACTGTCAGCAAGCAGGCTGTTACTGGAAACTGTAAGCAAGCCTGCTGTCTCAAAGAGAATGTCCTGCCATATTATACAGATGACCTATCTTTAGGATCGGCCTTTAATATATCAGATTAGTGAGGGGGGGTCTGACATCCGGAAACCTCACTAACCCGCTGGAGCTCCGTACAATGTAGTGGCTGTGGGATACTGGTCATTAAGCAGGCTGTTTTAACTCTATACTACTTAAATTTACATCTTTATTTAAAAAAAAAAATGGATCAAAGCGAAACAATAAAAACGATCTACAGAGTAAAGGAGACTGAGGAGCCATAGAAGTGATGATCCGGCCCCCGCAGAGCCCTGATCTCACATCATCCAGTCTGTTTGGGATCACAGGAAGATGCAGAAGCCTCAGACACAGAAGATCTGCGGTCAGTTCTCCAAGATGTTTGGATTAATGATGTTTTGCAGGTGAAAGGCGGATAACAAATATTGATTGGAATTCAATCTTCTTTTGTTCCTTCGCTTTGCAATTTTAGTAATATTTTTATTTTTTTTAAAGCCTTTTTACTGTGCAGTATTGATTCTACACCTGCCTTGCACTTTTGTGTATATATATATATATATATATATATATATATATAATCAATTTGGAAAAGGCTCAGTGCGGCGCAGTCCATTACTCATCATTCATGTTACGTCGCCTTTTTTAATATTGCAGGGGCTGATGATGTTTTCTCAGTCATTACGCCGGAGATAAAAGCCTCGCGCATTTCCTTGTAAAGTGCACAGGTCTCTGCAGCTGTGAAATGGAAACATTAAACGCTTTCTATTACTGTGTATTGGAGGCAGAGAGCAGCGTCCTGCACCGTGTGCCGCAGCAGCCGCAGCAGAGCAAATGTCACCATTCTCTGCACGGAGCGCGCTCCTCGGTTTGCAGCTCACCTTCTCCCTCTATTGGTTTTCATTAAATATCTTCTTTTTTTTTCTTCCTTGGACGTTTCTACAGAACAGAACGGTCTAAGATCGAATTCCCTTTAAATATGTCTTTCGTCAGTGTTTTCATTGCCGCTTTTATGCGAGTCCCACAAATCAAATGTCAAATCTAATGAAAGTGGGAATATCAATAATCTGCTTTTTTTTTCCTTAAGATGTGGCTGGATCCAAAGCTGCTCAGGAAAAACAATAAGAATGAAGGATGATGACAATGTTACATATACATGAATTCTACATAATGCACTTATTGTGGTACTGCAGCACAGACATATTCACTTCAATGGAGCTGAGCTGAGAAAAAAGAAATATGAACATCATGATTGCAGCTCTGGAGGACAACAGCGAAAATAAGGATCACTAAAAGATAAAAATGTATGTACACAGTGAGTGCACCAGCAGAATAGTGAGTGCAGCTCTGGAGTATAATACAGGATGTAACCCAGGATCAGTAATGTAATGTATGTACACAGTGACTGCACCAGCAGAATAGTGAGTGCAGCTCTGGGGTATAATACAGGATGTAACTCAGGATCAGTAATGTAATGTATGTACACAGTGACTGCACCAGCAGAATAGTGAGTGCAGCTCTGGAGTATAATACAGGATGTAACCCAGGATCAGTAATGTAATGTATGTACACAGTGAGTGCACCAGCAGAATAGTGAGTGCAGCTCTGGAGTATAATACAGGATGTAACCCAGGATCAGTAATGTAATGTATGTACACAGTGAGTGCACCAGCAGAATAGTGAGTGCAGCTCTGGAGTATAATACAGGATGTAACCCAGGATCAGTAATGTAATGTATGTACACAGTGACTGCACCAGCAGAATAGTGAGTGCAGCTCTGGAGTATAATACAGGATGTAACTCAGGATCAGTAATGTAATGTATGTACACAGTGACTGCACCAGCAGAATAGTGAGTGCAGCTCTGGAGTATAATACAGGATGTAACTCAGGATCAGTAATGTAATGTATGTACACAGTGACTGCACCAGCAGAATAGTGAGTGCAGCTCTGGGGTATAATACAGGATGTAACTCAGGATCAGTAATGTAATGTATGTACACAGTGACTGCACCAGCAGAATAGTGAGTGCAGCTCTGGAGTATAATACAGGATGTAACTCAGGATCAGTAATGTAATGTGTGTACACAGTGACTGCACCAGCAGAATAGTGAGTGCAGCTCTGGAGTATAATACAGGATGTAACTCAGGATCAGTAATGTAATGTATGTACACAGTGACTGCACCAGCAGAATAGTGAGTGCAGCTCTGGAGTATAATACAGGATGTAACCCAGGATCAGTAATGTAATGTATGTACACAGTGACTGCATCAGCAGAATAGTGAGTGCAGCTCTGGAGTATAATACAGGATGTAACCCAGGATCAGTAATGTAATGTATGTACACAGTGACTGCACCAGCAGAATAGTGAGTGCAGCTCTGGAGTATAATACAGGATGTAACTCAGGATCAGTAATGTAATGTGTGTACACAGTGACTGCACCAGCAGAATAGTGAGTGCAGCTCTGGAGTATAATACAGGATGTAACTCAGGATCAGTAATGTAATGTATGTACACAGTGACTGCACCAGCAGAATAGTGAGTGCAGCTCTGGAGTATAATACAGGATGTAACTCAGGATCAGTAATGTAATGTATGTACACAGTGACTGCACCAGCAGAATAGTGAGTGCAGCTCTGGAGTATAATACAGGATGTAACCCAGGATCAGTAATGTAATGTATGTACACAGTGACTGCACCAGCAGAATAGTGAGTGCAGCTCTGGAGTATAATACAGGATGTAACTCAGGATCAGTAATGTAATGTGTGTACACAGTGACTGCACCAGCAGAATAGTGAGTGCAGCTCTGGAGTATAATACAGGATGTAACCCAGGATCAGTAATGTAATGTATGTACACAGTGACTGCACCAGCAGAATAGTGAGTGCAGCTCTGGAGTATAATACAGGATGTAACTCAGGATCAGTAATGTAATGTATGTACACAGTGACTGCACCAGCAGAATAGTGAGTGCAGCTCTGGGGTATAATACAGGATGTAACTCAGGATCAGTAATGTAATGTATGTACACAGTGACTGCACCAGCAGAATAGTGAGTGCAGCTCTGGAGTATAATACAGGATGTAACTCAGGATCAGTAATGTAATGTGTGTACACAGTGACTGCACCAGCAGAATAGTGAGTGCAGCTCTGGAGTATAATACAGGATGTAACTCAGGATCAGTAATGTAATGTATGTACACAGTGACTGCACCAGCAGAATAGTGAGTGCAGCTCTGGAGTATAATACAGGATGTAACCCAGGATCAGTAATGTAATGTATGTACACAGTGACTGCATCAGCAGAATAGTGAGTGCAGCTCTGGAGTATAATACAGGATGTAACCCAGGATCAGTAATGTAATGTATGTACACAGTGACTGCACCAGCAGAATAGTGAGTGCAGCTCTGGAGTATAATACAGGATGTAACTCAGGATCAGTAATGTAATGTGTGTACACAGTGACTGCACCAGCAGAATAGTGAGTGCAGCTCTGGAGTATAATACAGGATGTAACTCAGGATCAGTAATGTAATGTATGTACACAGTGACTGCACCAGCAGAATAGTGAGTGCAGCTCTGGAGTATAATACAGGATGTAACTCAGGATCAGTAATGTAATGTATGTACACAGTGACTGCACCAGCAGAATAGTGAGTGCAGCTATGGAGTATAATACAGGATGTAACCCAGGATCAGTAATGTAATGTATGTACACAGTGACTGCACCAGCAGAATAGTGAGTGCAGCTCTGGAGTATAATACAGGATGTAACTCAGGATCAGTAATGTAATGTGTGTACACAGTGACTGCACCAGCAGAATAGTGAGTGCAGCTCTGGAGTATAATACAGGATGTAACTCAGGATCAGTAATGTAATGTATGTACACAGTGACTGCACCAGCAGAACAGTGAGTGCAGCTCTGGAGTATAATACAGGATGTAACCCAGGATCAGTAATGTAATGTATGTACACAGTGACTGCACCAGCAGAATAGTGAGTGCAGCTCTGGAGTATAATACAGGATGTAACCCAGGATCAGTAATGTAATGTATGTACACAGTGACTGCACCAGCAGAATAGTGAGTGCAGCTCTGGAGTATAATACAGGATGTAACTCAGGATCAGTAATGTAATGTATGTACACAGTGACTGCACCAGCAGAATAGTGAGTGCAGCTCTGGAGTATAATACAGGATGTAACTCAGGATCAGTAATGTAATGTATGTACACACTGACTACACCAGCAGAATAGTGAGTGCAGCTCTGGAGTAAAATACAGGATGTGACTCAGGATCAGTAATGTAATGTATGTACACAGTGACTACACCTGCAGAATAGTGAGTGCAGCTCTGGAGTATAATACAGGATGTAACCCAGGATCAGTAATGTAATGTATGTACACAGAGACTGCACCAGCAGAATAGTGAGTGCAGCTCTGGAGTATAATACAGGATGTAACTCAGGATCTGTAATGTAATGTATGTACACAGTGACTGCACCAGCAGAATAGTGAGTGCAGCTCTGGAGTATAATACAGGATATAACTCAGGATCAGTAATGTAATGTATGAACACAGTGACTGCACCAGCAGAATAGTGAGTGCAGCTCTGGGGTATAATACAGGATGTAACTCAGGATCAGTAATGTAATGTATGTACACAGTGACTGCACCAGCAGAATAGTGAGTGCAGCTCTGGGGTATAATACAGGATGTAACTCAGGATCAGTAATGTAATGTATGTACACAGTGACTGCACCAGCAGAATAGTGAGTGCAGCTCTGGAGTATAATACAGGATGTAACTCAGGATCAGTAATGTAATGTATGTACACAGTGACTACACCTGCAGAATAGTGAGTGCAGCTCTGGGGTATAATACAGGATGTAACTCAGGATCAGTAATGTAATGTATGTACACAGTGACTGCACCAGCAGAATAGTGAGTGCAGCTCTGGAGTATAATACAGGATATAACTCAGGATCAGTAATGTAATGTATGTGCACAGTGACTGCACCAGCAGAATAGTGAGTGCAGCTCTGGGGTATAATACAGGATGTAACTCAGGATCAGTAATGTAATGTATGTACACAGTGACTGCACCAGCAGAATAGTGAGTGCAGCTCTGGAGTATAATACAGGATGTAACTCAGGATCAGTAATGTAATGTATGTACACAGTGACTACACCTGCAGAATAGTGAGTGCAGCTCTGGGGTATAATACAGGATGTAACTCAGGATCAGTAATGTAATGTATGTACACAGTGACTGCACCAGCAGAATAGTGAGTGCAGCTCTGGAGTATAATACAGGATGTAATTCAGGATCAGTAATGTAATGTATGTACACAGTGACTGCACCAGCAGAATAGTGAGTGCAGCTCTGGAGTTTACACAGCGAGCGAGACCTGGCTTCTCTGATGAGCGTCGAAATCTCTACCTGGCGCATGTGAATGCCAGAGACAGATTCGAGGAACATGGACTACCTCCGTAGCAACATTTTGGATAATACATTGCTGAACAAGGGGCTGTCCATAGTCTTTTTCTGTGTTTTATGTCTGTCAGGTATCCCTTTTTGGATTACTTCGGACCTGTGAGGGATTTTTTTAAAATAAATTGCTGAACGAGGGATATAGTGGGGGGATCTCTATTCAAATAAAGTTGGTTTCTGTGTGTGTGTTTTTATTTTTTATTTCTGGATTAGTAATTGGGGTGTCTGATAGACGCCTCGCCATTACTAACACCAGGGCTTGATGGCAGCTGTCATTTTTGACAAATCACAGCTGTCATTAACCCCAATTACTATTGCCCCATACAATGTGATGCGCCAATTCTGAAGAGACTGCGGGTTGGTATTTTTGGGATGGAAAATGCCTGATAACCAGGGACGCTCCCAGCCTGGTAACATCAGTACGCGGCTGTCTGCTTTCCCTTGGCTGGTTATTAAATATAGGAGAGACCCCACATCATTTTTCCTAAATGATTTTTTTAATAAAACCAGACTAAAAACACATATGTAAATGCGCTTATAATGCCTGTGTTTTTTTTAAACTGTGGATGTACCTAAGACCCTATGATGTGATGCACCCTGCCAATCATGGTAATGCCAGTGGCCAACATGGCAGGCAATCCCAGCATTTTTATTGGCTGTCTAACAGCAACAAGTGGGGCAGGAATTCGAGCTTGGCGCCTGAGCACCTGCGGCACTTAATCTAGTAGTCATTAATACTACCTCACATTTATTGGAGATCTTATTTGTTTTCTTGGCTTTACAATGACTTCTGAATTGTTTTTTTGTAGCCGAACATTAATATAAATGTAATTGCTTCCAACATCCTTCCCAATGACAAGTTCATACGTGCTGCACTGATAAATTTGCTTAATCACCATTTTTAGTTGGAGTGGTAGCATTAAAAGTCCTAATACTCAACTCTTCAACCTCCCACCATATTTCGTACCTGAGGTTGTTTGGAGGGGTTATGCTCAGTTTTCTTCATGAAATTGCTGGATGATAATTCATGTAATGATTTTGATCCTTTGACAGGACCCATCATGGTGATTTCAATGCATTTTATTCCAGTCCTGTCTTGATCTACCAGTATTATGTCTGGTGCAACTCAAGGGTATTCCTAATTAAATTAATCAGATCGTGTTAGAGACTAGTTGGACAGGCGGGTTCCCAGCAGCTTCGCTCTGCCCACTGCCCTGGAGTGACAGTTCACTCCCTATACAAGTGTATTGGGAGAGAACTGTAAGTCCCCGGCAGTGGGTGAGGAAAAGCCGTCAGGGACTCCCCTGTCCAACTAGTTTCCAGCATGGCTTGGTCCGCACCGGCTTTTAAGGTATGTTCTTCTCGGAAACACCATAGCTTTTCAGAGTGTAGCACACCTGACAGTAAGTGCCTCGGAATCGGGCAGCATGTGTCAGCTGTCAGATTCTCTGTAAAATCAGCACTAGAGGGAATGGCCACAATTGCTCCATTCACTTTTTTAAAAAAAACTTGCACCTGGAGTTGGCCCAAACTGTTGTCGAAACCTTAGGCTAGGGTCACATTGCGTTAGTGCAACCCGTTTAGCGCTAGCGCTAGCGGGTTGCGCTAACGCAATGTTTTTACTGTGGCCGCGTCCCGGGGTCGCGGTAACGTCCCCGCTCTCGCAGATCCCCGATCTGCTTGCAGCGTCCGCGGCGTGCCAGGAAACACCGGCGCGTCGCTAGCGCGTGCCGAACACGGCACGCGCTAGTGCTGCGCGTTCCCATTGCCGTGAATGGGCGCGCTAACGGACGCGTTGCATGGCGTTAATTTCGCCGTGCAACGCTGTCCGTTAAGCGCGTTCCCATAACGCAATTAGACTTAGAAGTGTTTTTTGGGTGTCCAACCTTCTAACTTCCTTGTTCCTTTATGGCAGGAGTGCAAGTGTTGACAGCGATATATTAATTTTTGACATTTGTGCTTGGAGTTTATGTCTTATAGATGCCAAAATAAAATCTCTCCATGAATATTTCCATTTAATAACATTTTATTAATATGTTTGCCGCAGCTAAGTTGCACCTTCAGGTGTTTCAGCTGTAGGAATTCCATGCTTAACACATCATATTTCTTCCTATATCCTTTTTCAAAACAATTTGCTTCTGAGAAATTCATTTTTTTTTTTTATCTCCAGGGAACTGTGAAGACATAGGACTGCTGCCTTTTTAATTAAATAGGTATTGCCTTACGAATCCTTTAGGTATCATTTTAATTGCACATATGTCTATAGAAATTGAGATATCCCTGTAAATGAAGAGGGTTTTGGGTGGAAGGATTATGTGCCACTCTTGTAATTAGGAAATTATTCGAAATCTTTCACGAATTAGTTTAAAGGACAACCTGGATGTTAAATCCATTGAATATAGCACTGTACTGTGAAATAAATCAGCTCTCATCTGTTTTTCACTCTATTATAGGTCAATACTCCAAGGTACTTTCAGTTGTAAACAGCAGAAATTTACGTGAAGCAGATCTTAATAAATTCCAATCCTCCATGAAGTCCAAGCTTATGACAAAAGATGTCCAAGAAAACCATGCAAAATACTCAAGATCGTCATAAAGTCAAAGCACCGGACACAAGATTTCTGTAAAACCCAAGTAATAGATAAAAGTTCTCCATGAAGTTCAAGCAATGAACACATGATTTCTGTAATGTTCAAGTAACAGACACAAGGTCTCCATAACGTCCAAACCCAGGACACAAGATTTCTGTGAAATCCAAAAAGCCAAGAGACACAATGTCTCCTTGAAGTTCAAACAATGGACACAAGCTCTCCGTGAAATCCAAGGGATGTAATATCATCATGAAGTGCAAGCACCAGACAGAAGATTTCTATGAGGTCTCCATGAAGTCCAAGCACCGGAAAAAAGATCTTAATGAAGTCCAGGCACCAGACATGAAATATTCATGATATTCAAGCCACACAAACATGATGTTCATGAAGTCCAAGACCTTTAGAAAGTCAAAATTGAAGTCACCAAGATTTTCGGAAGTTCGGTCACTTAATATTAGATCTTCATGAACTACGACTAGACCTTCCTGAAGTCAAAGTAGGATGTTCTTGAAATTTAATCAAATGACAAAATAATACACTTCACATTTTCTGACGGACTCATCAATAACTGCGGAATAAGCTGTTATATTCTCTGCCCTGGAATCGGTATATGGAGTGCAGAGGTATCAGTATTTTCCTGGCCCTGGTGTCTAAGGGGTTTCGGTGTGCAGCATAAGAAGAACAAGTATTATAAATGGCACAAGGAGCTAAGGGCCCTTTTGCAGATTTTTCATTGGGTCATAAGAGCTTCGGGTTGCATCTCTCAGCAATCTACATATACAGTATAAGACTGCCTTTAATAAGCTTCAATCAACTAAAAACACTTTACAATATACCTGATCTTGGTTTCTGCTTGTGGTTAAACATCCACCGGTCTACTCACTATTAGAGAAGAGCAAAAATTGCACATTTGGATTCGTGTTTGGATTCCCAAGCATTTTTCCTAAAAATCGGCAAAATTCGATTAGTAAATCATTGGGTTTCCATTAAGGGCTCTTTCAGACGTCAGTGTTTCCGGTACCAGCATGACCACAAAACATTCCACACACGTGCACACTGACGACACATGGATGTCGCCAGGGCAACATCACTGTCACAGTGAGGACATCTCACAACACTATTGCCTACTCGCGCTGCGATCAGTTAATAGTTGTACCTTTTCTGGGGTGGCTGTGGGCTGCTATTTTTATGCTGTGGTGGGCCAATATTCATGGCCTCTTACCAGCCTGAGAACACCAGCCTTCAGCTATCAGCTTTAGCTCAGCTGGTTGTCAAAAATGGGGGGGAATCCCACGCCATTTTTTTTTAAATTATTTATTTAAATAATTTTGGAAAACAGGTTGGGACCCCTCTATTCTTGATAACCAACCAGCCTTGTTAAAGCTGACAGCTGAGGGTTGCAATCCTGGCTGGTTATCAAAAATATAGCAGAACATTTGGTTTTGCCTCCCATTGAATTCAATGGTGTTCGGCGAAATGTTTGGCGAATTGTTTGGCAAACATCAGGAAATTGGGCAAACATAGCTGAACCCAACCTTAAAAGGTTCGCTCATCTGTACTCACTGTGGCATAAGCATACAGTATATATATATATATTTTTAATGACCTTTGACTCAGTCTCATGCCATGGCCACTTGATGGATGAAAGGTCTTTAGGAAGATCGATCTTGTACGAGCCTATATAAGTCCACCAGGGTCTTCTCTGCCATTATCTTGATAGTGTCCAGCCATCCGGTTGGTGGTCTTCCTCTTTGCCTTGTTCCTTCTATTCTTCTAACCAGGATGTCCTTCTCCAGTGATTTGTCTTTTTGTTTCGAAGTGTCCAAAGTAGGCAAGTCGTAGCTTGGTGATCCTTGTTTTGAGTCACCGGTCTGGCTTGATTTGCTTCAAAATTGATTTGCTAAGTGTATAGATTTATGCACCTACTTATTGGCATGAAGTAGACAGGGGTATTGGATAAGTCCTTGTTTTTTGCACAGTAATTATTAACACTTTTACCATTTCATGAGGAAAGGAGCCAATAAACCTAATTAAATAACTTAGTACACTATGTCTGTACATCATACATAACTGCCTAATGGAGCACTTATGAAGCAAGTCCAAATTTGGCAAAATGGCTTCCATATTTTGGTTACTCTGGATAACTATGCCTTCTTTTTTTCCGGACAACTTTGCTTTGTGATTAGGATTACATTGCATTCTTCAACTGGAACCTGTCAGGACTTTTGCAGATATGGAAGTACTAGTTATGGCTGTCTAGGTGTTTGTCCCTGAATAAAAATGATACCACTACTCAGCTGTTCATGTTGTAGCTAGCTACCTCTCACATAAGCTTCAGGTTTCTGCAGCAACCTGATGCACTCCAATAACATCACCTGTCCTGGTGATTCAAGCCTGTTACCATTACACCATGTACCATTATTACATTTCTGATACATCAATTGTTATTTTTCCAACTCATTTGCCCGGGCACACCAGAGCCACTAGTCAAGGGGCTGCATAAGAATTGCTCATCTGGATCAGGAGTTTCAAGGTTCCACTTCACCACGTGAGATATTACACATAGAAATGTAAACTTTTCCTGAAAGATATCACATTTTAGAAATATAGAATAACTACATCTGTGGCATTTTCGTAGAGATTTGAGAAGAAACATAGTGCCAAATCCATATGCAAATCAGCCTGGAAGTGCAATAGAGGCATGACAAAGCACAAAGACTGCTTCTTCCAGTTGCATTGACACACCCCTGTTGCCCATGAAGCACAATTTGCATATGATGTCCATGCTAGATTTTGTATGACTGATACATCGGATCATACAAAAGAGTCATACAGTAAAGTACAATGATACCACTACTTCCTTGGGAAAAAAAAAACGTGGCAACGTGTTCCCCTTAACAAGGACTTCAACTAAAGTAAACTGAAGGTTCTATGGGTGGACAGAAGAGTTGAGTTCTTGTATTTTTATTTCTGCTTGATTACCCTTTCTTTGTTCCTTTGTTAATTTGTTTAATATCACCAACACTGTAAATTCTTGTGCTTTAGCCTCAATAAACAAGACGTGGTGAGGATATCAATGACCCTGATCATCTTCAGATACCAGAACAGGATGTGAGGGCTGTGCGTCCTTCAGTTAGTTCCTGCTCTCCATTACATCCATCCACATAGACCTATAGTAAAATACGTAGGATGACTTGTCTGCCTCACCGGCAGCTTAGCAACAACTGAACACCGTATTCATTTCTCCATCTGAAACAAAGTGTGGGTGGTGAAGGTTTCTGAATGAGCACTTCGTGGGAGTACTTCAAGGACAACCCCGGAAGTTATAGAAATTGGATGAAAATATTCATAGTTTGTAGTAGTTTTCAACTTTTGCCTATTGGCACCCAAGTGCCCACGGGATCAATAAAGTGTATCGTATCGTATCGTAAGTGATGACATGCTCCTGGAAATTGTTAGCTGTAGCAATGCCCCTTTTCGAGGCCATGAGTATTCCCCACCACTCTTTCTGTTTTTCCTCCGTGCCTCAGGCTCTGCAGCTTGGCTGGAAGACCCGTCATGATTACCTGCTGTATGTGTAGTGTTATTATTGGACAACAAGTAAGAGCCTCCTAGAAGACTGTTACAGAGAAGGTATGAAGAACTTGCTAGATCCAGGCGGTGCAAATCCTGGGAGAAGATAGGGCAACGTTCCACCATTCATTCAGATGAGTGCAAAGGAGAGCTAAATAAGAAGAAAGCTTTACACCATTCTGGAAGTATGCAAACTCATCACAAACAGTGATGGACCTGAGTGGTGAAGTTCTGAGCAAAAGTCAGACCAAGACCTGATTATCTCGAAGGATCAAGACTGTCCATTTGTGGTGATATGAAGGAGACTGAAAGGCAGTAGAGGTAGCAGGCTGGAGATTGCGAGTTATGATGTCATAGCCTGTCTGGAGCTGAAAAGTCTCCTGTCCTTGTTTATGTTCTGGGAAACTGGGTAAAAGTTCAATGGGGTGGAGGCACCAAAGAGCAATTTTGAACAGGGGCGGCCCCGCTGAGAACATGGGTCATCTACCAAAGATTAAACAAACCATTGAGTTTAGAGCATTATGGATGCTTGGTGGGTTCTTGAAAAACATGTCATAGAGTGGGCAAGGAACCGCTCGAGAATCCTGCTGTACAACCTTTCCACCTACCGTGCACCACTTATAATACTGGTGTCTTCTTCAATAGCAGAGGGGTTTTTGAGCATCCAAAATGATCAGTGTCCTGGTGCAACTGGTGATTCTGCAACCCATATGGCTACACCTCTGCCGTTACCTTCTACTACACTTCGGCTCGACCCATCGAATATTCCCTCAACTGTCTGCAGATGATGGATGAAGTTGTACCCACGACACTGCTTAATCCTATCTATGTCTTTCCTTTTTTCTTGTTGTGTTCACATTTCTAGATGTTCCTTTTTTCTCAGAACGTTCTCAAACATTCAGTGCTATTTTAGAGCATGAGGATTAAGTCGCGCAGACTAATAGCTCACTGTCATCTTCACATCTGAGGGAATTGCTATTTTCTTTCCAATATTTCGTAGTGTTCTTTTCCAACATTTTTACTATTTACTATTGTCAACTTCAATTACACCAAGAAGGTCCTCTTATTATGATAACTGCGCAAGTCTCCCTCTCGCTCAGCCTGGGATCGATATTTTCATCCTTGTACACCAAAAAACTCGGATGAATTACTGGCAATAATTCAAGGGAATGTGAACTTGTTTTTTTTTTTTTTTCAAAATTATTTTGACATTTTTCTTCAAAAATAAAAAAAAATCTGCTAAGAAAATGGAAAAATGTTCTGTCACCTAAAAGAGCTGCTTATATTAAGGGGATTGTCCCATTATTGCCCTTAGTAAACCTATGGATGTTCCTTTGAGACTTTTTATATCGGACAGACTTGGTGGGCATTTATTTCTTTGGATTCCAGAAATAGCAATAACAAACAAGGACATTGCGCAGGAAAGTTTCATCATGTTACTTTGTGAGTTGTATCTGGAATTTTAAGAGGTTGCCTGGTGGAAACAAGTTATCTACTATATAAAGGATATAACTTATTCAGTGGTGGAAGTCTGACCAATGTCACCTGCACCAATCGGCAGACTGGGACTGGGAAAATATTATTCTCCCGATGGATCACGTTTAACCCCTTTAGGGCACAGTCAGACAGCAGTATAAATCGAACAGAGATTTCAACGACAGTTGCATATAAAAATACATGGAGATTTTTTTTCCTTCGACATGCATTGGAGATGAGTGCCGACCCCGATGCACCTGGGACATAGGGGCCAGCTTCGCATGCGCTATTATTACCACTGTAGCTCTATGTATGTAAGGATATCAGGGGGATGACAGGAGGGAACATTTGGCACACTCCCCTTGAGAAAGCATGTGAGCGAAACGCGCGTCGGGGCATCTGTGGTGGTGTCTGTGATTTAATACATCAGATCATGGGTAAGCAAGCATTGATTTTCTTACAACTTCACCTTTATCATCTAGTTAGACTGCATTGCAATTTATCATCGACACATTGATTGAATGTCCATTGGCGGCTACACTTCTTTATGATGATTTGATTTGTTCTGATGTGGCACTATAGCCTTAGATTATATTTTTGACTCTCCGCCACCCTGTTTCTCGCACTTGGCTTAATCTCCTTACTACTAACCTCATACATATGTTTTCTCCTCGTAGGATATATGTTTTTAAAATTAATGTTCAATTAAATTCTACTGATTTTATACCCTTGCGTGAGTGGTTCATGGATATTTGGTATCCCTCTATACGTAAAAAAGAAGAAAAAAAAAGAAATGCATGAAGCTGACACACTCGGATCGGAAGAGCCGTTGGCCAGTCCTGGCACTGTGTTCCAATCTCAGTCCAATTTATATGGCCTTCTGACTGTGCCCTTAGATTGAACTGACAGGTTGGATACTCAACCACCAATCCTTTCATTTTCCATGGGGCTGACGGAAATAGCCAAACGAATGGAGCACCGGTTGAGCATGCGCACTGCAGCTCCATTATAATGGGGGGAATACCCCTTTCTGCTGATCAGTGCAAGTCCCAATGATCAGATCCCCATCATTTATTAAATTACCCCAATTATACCAATTACACATGACCTAAGCTTGCAACAGAGTGGAATCCTTAGGGTATGTGCTTTTCAATGCCGGTGTACCCACCACGTTGTTCGAGGCAAAGACGCTACGAGAAAAGGACGGCAGTATTTTTCCTAAAGAATCTTTGATGGAATTTTTTTTACATTTCTATTTTATATTTTAAACTTTATATAGCGAGCGCCCAAGGAATTTGCATGCTACTTATTTTAACTCCTTGTTGAATGAAGTTACAAAGGCAAAACATTTGCCCAGCAAGTCGTTTTTACATTGCAGCGTACATATACTGCTTGTTCATTCTCTATAGCTTTTTTGGGGGTGATTTTTCAGAAGGGATCAAAAAAAAGAATCTGCCTAAAAAACAAATCAAGTTGTGTCCACGTTGCACACTGTCAGGATTCAGCAAGCAGCGGTGAGATAGAAGTACTGTTAGGTCGAAAAAATCCTTTAAACTTTAGGAGATGATGATTGATGATGATGCTGGTGTCAAGTCAAGCCGATATTTCCACTCTGACCTTTACACAATTTTTTTTTTAACAAAGCAAATTCAGTTGGCTAAATAGAGATACATAATAGCAAAAACATCTCCCAACGGAGTATCACAAAATTATTTTTTACTTTTCTTTAACCCTGCTGTTGTCTTCGGTCAAAAACGACCGACCTTGAACTTCAATATTCTTTAAAATATTCAAGATGCGGCTCTGAAACCCGTGGCCGACCGACCCATCCTCATTTAAGTCAATCAACCACAGGTTTCAGAACCGCATCTTGAACACCACAAAAAATACCAAAGTTCAAAATCGGTCTCCCCAGACCGAAGACAACAGCAGGGTTTTAAACAGATCATATTGGTCTATGGGGGCAGGAGGAACGGTAAGACAGGACACAAAGTATCTGTGTCGGTAAAACGATGTTATATTGTGTTCTACAAGACAAAGGTGAATGATCATTTCATGTAGGCACCTAGTAAGGCAAAATGGAGAACAGAGACAGAAAAATAAAATATCTGTAACCTATATATATGGAATACAGATGTGTAAGGGCTTGTAATGTGAACCCTCACGGCCCCTATAATGTGCGTATCTGATGCTCGACACCTTTTCGACTTGCTGACTGTGGCCTCTTAGGCCGCTTTGAATTTTAAATTCTACAGGGCAAACACTTAAAGATTACTGTAAATCCTGGCAGATACCGTTACCTATGAAAATCCATTTATGCCTCTTATAATATTAAAAAGGGTTTATACAGTGTCAAACTAGCGCTGACCCGGCTAGCCCGATGCCTCTTTCCTTTTAGGAATAGAGTTCTACCAAATCTATATATATATATATTTTTTATATATATAAAATTAACCCCTTTTATCCATTAATCCAGATAATCCTTTCTAATTTGTTTAAAGGGCACACAGATAATCCTACTTTATGGTTTAACTAGGCTTTTGCACTCCTACTCTACGGAGAGACAGGAGAGGAATTCAAATCCTGCATTTAGAGGTGACATTTTCCTCGGTTCTGATTTTTATCCTAAATAAATCAGGCACCTAATGCTTTGTTGAAAGCTAACTGCTTCTTTTTTTTTCCCCTTTTTGCTTTAGAATTTATGTTGTATTGGATGTTTTGTGAAAAGCAACCATGACTCATACTTTCTAACAGGACAAAATGTGCAATGTGCTGGTAAAAATGCTCTATATGACTTCAAAAAGGAAAAAAAAATTGCTGGGAATTTGGAAAAATTCTGGTATTATTTATAGCCAATAGATTCAAGGCGGTAATATCACATGTGTTTCTCTGGTGCTAAACTTTAGTTTTTACACAAAGAAAGCTTAAAGAAGTGTACTGATCTCTTTCTCTTCAGGAGCACACCGCTCCTCTGCCTTGCCGAGGGAACACTGCACTCCTGATGATTAATGGTTCAGACTGGCAGCAACGTTGAGTCAAGGGTCCAAACTGCTTGCAAAAGTTCACTTATGCTGGACAGGCTTTAAAGCAACAATTTGCAACAACATGCTCCTTATCTAGGGAAATGGTCACCCCTGATAAGCTGAAGAGGTAGTCAGCAACCTAGTCAGCATGCAGTAAATGATGACATTTTCATGATCCATTCCAGAGTTTGTTTTTCTGCTCTCCTCTCTCTGGACTGGTCATGCGGGGGTTAATGCCCTCTGCCTCTTTTTGGAGCTGGATGGGCTTTTTCAGTCCTCTGCAGTCTGCTGGCCAGCGTCAGTGATAGTTCATTCTTCCAGGCTAGAGCAGCTGACCCGTATACCCTGGTGATCCTTCTGCCTCTGACTTCCTGTATCTGTGTGAGACCCGTTCCCTATCCCTGACTGAGTATTTGTCTGGTGGTTTCCCTTACCGTGTATGACTCGGCCTGATCTCTGAACCCTGCCTCTTGCTTTCCGTCTCTGATACCTCATTCCCCAACCAGCTTTGACTTCTGGCTTGTACCCCGACTTCATCTTATGTCTCATGTTCTGGATACCGCGCTCCTGTTTGGCTCTGACTTCTGGCTTGTCTCTGACATCGTGCATCGCTGTAACCTCTGATACTTCTGCTCCTGACAGTTTCTGACTCTGCTCATCTGACCACTCTTTTGTTACCTGTGACACCAGTGTGGCTGCTCAGTGTTGCTATGCTGTGAGTGTGCAACCTCCCTTCCCTCACTGGTACTCCCTGATGGAAGTTGCGCTAAACTGCACTGCAGCTGCATCACAGAAAATAAAATGTCTCTAGCATAAGAAAACCAACAGCTCACCATACCTGTAAAGGGTTCACCCAGGGCGCTAGACAGCTTGAGCAGAGCTTGTCAATATTTTACAGTAAGAGAAAAGCCAGCGCTTTGCCAGCACGTGTTTCGGAAGTAAACTTTGTTATTCAAAGCCTTAAATAAGGACATTTACTTCCAAAACGCTTCAGATGACCTGTGTTCCGTGTTTTTATCACGTATGGAATAAAGTACACAACGTTTTCTCAAGAAGGACGGAGTGTTGGCTTTTCTCTTACTTACTTACGTTCATTAAAAAAGGAGAGGAGTTTTAATAAGTGGTAAATTGCAAAGTTGTTTGTTTTTTGTGGGCACATTGTAATTTTAATTATATAACAAGATGTGACAACCCCTTTAAGGCTCATAAAATTATTGATGCCATATCAAAACCTATCAAATACTACAACTGTGTTCTGTTTTCATTGAGTCTCCATCTAACATGTGTCACATACAGTCTTGGACCTACTGGGTCACAGTCCAGGCTTATCCTTGGAGTGGCGTGGCTAAGCGGCCACCTGGTTTTTTTTAGAGCTCCTGATGGTGGAGTTAGACTTAAGCTGCAGGTGGCTGCCAGGTACCACTGCTAGTGCAGTCCCCGGAATTGCGGCAGCTGAGTCCAAAATTGAGGATTGCATACACGGACTTGTAGTCTAAGGCAGGACGGGATGATGCAGGTTCAGACAGTGCGAAACCTGGAAGATTTGATAGGATGGACACTGGTACAGGTTTAGTCAGTACTGATCCTGGGACATTTGATAGGAAGGGCACTATTAAAGATTCAGACAGTGCGGATCATGTGACACTTAACAAGATGTACACTGGTGAGAGATTATGTTCAACTGAAGCGGCTGCAGGTTCATGTACCGCTGGAGTGGTTTCTGGTTCAAGTACTGCCGCAGTGGCTTCAGGCTCATTTACCAACATTGAGCTTTCATGCTCAGGTACTGCCAGAGTGGCTTCAGGCTCACATACCTCCATAACGGCTACAGGATCACTTTCCGCTGAAGGGCTTTAGATCACGTACCGCTGGAGCAAATTCAAGCTCAGGTACTGCAAGAGAGACTTCAGACTCACTTACCGCCAGAACGACTTCAGGCTCCCATACCGCAGGAGCTGCTTCAGACTCACTTACCGCCAGAGGGACTTCAAGCTCCAATACCGCAGGAGCGGCTTCAGACTCACCACCAGAACGACTTCAAGCTCCCATACCGCAGGACCTGCTTCAGACTCACTTACCGCCAGAATGACTTCAAGCTCCAATACCACTGGAGCGGCTTCAGACTCAACACCAGAACGACTTCAAGCTCCCATACCGCAGGACCTGCTTCAGACTCACTTACCGCCAGAATGACTTCAAGCTCCAATACCACTGGAGCGGCTTCAGACTCAACACCAGAACGACTTCAAGCTCCCATACCGCAGGACCTGCTTCAGACTCACTTACCGCCAGAACGACTGTTAGGAGTCGAGTTTCCTCTGCTGCACAGGGGGAATCTCGATCCGTCTCCGCTGCGGTCTCCCATTCTTCTCCAGCCGCAGTGGAGTCTGCTCAGCAGGGACGTCGATCCCAGCGTCTCGCTCAGTCTGACTCTGTGCGAAGAGTTACTGCTGCTTCTCCAGCTTCTGCCATTGAAGCCAGTGCTGGGCAGCGGCGAGTGGACGTTTCTGGATCTAAGTCCTGCTTTTCTCTGTCTGAGCATGCCCAGGGCAGGGTCTCCCATTGGAGGTCGAGGGCCACATGCTCGGTCACATGCTTAGGTGCTGCAGTACATTCCATTGGTCCTTCTGGAAGGTCCTGAAAGGGCAAAACATGCTCAGGTACTGCAGCACTTTCCATTGGTCCTTCTGGAAGGTCCTGAAAGGGCAAAACATGCTTAGGTACTGCAGCACTTTCCATTGGTCCTTCTGGAAGGTCCTGAAAGGGCAAAAACTTCAGTAGCAGCTTCCTGTGCTGCAACTATATAAACTGCGCATGACCGCACGGCCATGCGCTAGTATTGTCTTGATATTATGTGTGTGTGTGGATGGATGTATGTCGATGGATGAAAGCTCCTAAGTATCCCTCCCTAGAGTTGTTGACTGCTCGCGGATGATGGTAGCTATCTAGCGCCCGACTAACCATCTGCACGTAACACACATCACAGCGTCCTGTTGCTGTGTCCGCCAGTACGGCGCCGTGCGCTTCCTCTGCGCTTTCCTTACCCAAGCCTGGGTGGTTAGTGGCGTCCGTCAGTGCGGCACCGCACGCACTCTCGTGCCTATTGATTCTATTTTATAAGTTTCCTTACACACCCAGTTGCGGTGTTGTGCCAGCAAGTGTCTAATCGGACTTCAATCCTGTGTAGGGGTTGAGTTCGCTGACTTCTTGCTCGCGGTCTATGTGCGGTACTGCGCTCCTGTGACGCAACAGGATCGCTTCCTTCACGCAGGGTGAAGTTAACCCATGTGTGTATTCTTAGTACCGCCATATAGTCCTTCTTGCTAGCAGCAGGGTCTTTTACCTGCACGGTGGACCTCGGACTGCGAACGCACCTAGTGTCATATCATCTATACTTGGTGCGTTCAGCCGCTCCTTAACAACGACTTCAAGCTCCAATACCACTGGAGCGGCTTCAGACTCACCACCAGAACGACTTCAAGCTCCCATACCGCAGGAGCTGCTTCAGACTCACTTACCACCAGAACAACTTCAAGCTCCCATACCGCAGGAGCGGCTTCCGACTCACTTACCGCCAGAACGACTTCAAGCTCCCATACCGCAGGAGCTGCTTCAGACTCACTTACCACCAGAACAACTTCAAGCTCCCATACCGCAGGAGCGGCTTCCGACTCACTTACCGCCAGAACGACTTCAAGCTCCCATACCGCTGGAGCGGCTTCAGACTCACCACCAGAACGACTTCAAGCTTCCATACCGCTGGAGCGGCTTCAGGCTCAGGTACCACCAGAGCAGCTCCAGGCTCAAGTACTGCTGAAGTGGTTTCATGTTCATGTAACACAGGCAATGGGAGCAGGTTCTGGGTTAGGCAACATGTGTCACAGGCACAGATTCAAGTTCAGATTTAGCGGGTTCTACAACAAGTTCAAGAACTAACAGAATAGGTTCAGGGAATAGTTCACAGATAGGTGTAGGGACCTGACAACTAACTAGCAGGGAAAACTTAAACTCACACTAAAGAGGGTGTTGTACAGGCATCTCCATACAGACAAGTGTGCCTTAAATACTAGATGCTCTCCAGCTATGGGATGGGGGCATTTCCAAAGTGCACACTGCTCCTTTAAGAATTGAGATTGCATGCACACTAGGCGCTCACACATGAGACCTGCGTGATGTGTGCAGGCCCAGATGACCAGGAAGCCAAGCAGGGAAAGAGACACCACTAAGCAGCCGGGGCAGTGAGTATGTCGCTGTCCCTGCCAGGATGAGGGTAATGGAACACTCAGAGACGATGACATTAGCGTTACAACTTGCCTTAACAGAGGACCTCACACATTTTTCAAGTGGTCTGATCTAGGAAAATGATAAAATACTGCAGCAGAAGCTGAGTAGATTAATGTATATATTTATGGGAAAAGATTTAGAATAACGTAAAATATTTTTATTTTACGTTCTACTGATTATGAGCTAACGAGTCCAGTAGGTGGTGCTAAAGACACCAACCAATATTCCTATAACTAATAAGTGTCTGGCTGAATAAGAGAGATACACCTAAGTATCTCGAGTTAAACCAAATAAAAATGGTTCTACGAAATATATCTCACAATCATATCAACTTTATTAAATATAAAATATAACAGATTTTGGTAAAAATCATAGGGCTAACAACAAACATCCCAAGGCTGGAAACACTACGGTAGTATACCCACATACACTATTGCAGTACATTCCCTAATGGTTATCATATACATCAGATAGAAAAAGTATTGGAGGCAAACTTACGTAGTAATAGTGTGTAGCCCTGCACCCCGATGCGCGTTTCACCCAGCTTCATCAGGGGGTGTGCTAAATAATTTTAACCTCTTCCCAGTGCATAGTTTTATTATGTTTTGAGGTCGGGAGAGCAAAATAATTTTTTTTTACACCAATCATGGTTCATTTGCTTTGCACCAAATGCATTTCTTGGCAGAATTAAATCAACTCTGTGGAATTAGCATTTTGGCAGATTTGCTCATCTCTGGTATACATGCAATTCACATCACTATCTGATGGTAGAGAAACCCTCAGCTTTTCTGTAACTATAATCCAATAATCCAAAATCATAAAATAAAAAAAGTAAAAAGGAAAGAATAAAAGTAACATGAATTTTAAAGAATTGATCTTTCAATATGTTATTTCAAAACGCCATTTTCTCAAAAGACTCCTTATTTACTGGCAGAAAGATTATGTACGGGACGGGAAAGTCATTTCATTTCAGTCGCATCCTTTTTAACTGATCTCCCGCTCTTCCTTGGTTAACCTTGAGCCTGAAATTTAAGCTCCTGCTTTGGGCAAATGCTTTTATTTATTTATTTGTTTGCCCCGACCGAGCCGGCTTATAATATGATTGGAATGCGGATAGATTCGTGTTACATTTGTCTGACTTAAATAATTCCCTGACTCGCCTCGGGGACCCTTATAAAAGCCTGTCACTGTTATATTATCAAAATTACAATCTGCAGACTTTTAAACATTTACTTAAGAGCTTCCCAAGGGTTTGTAAGTTGTATGTGTCAGCCTGTCACATCTTCTTTCATTAAATCCTAAGTTTGCGTGATGAAGAAAGAAGATAGAAACTAAAAAAGAATAGATATAATGCAAGTATTATATAAAAATATATATTTTATACAAATATATATATACATTGGCATGCAAAAATGTAAACGTTTTCGCACCCCTGATCAAAATACTGTTATTGGTAGTGTTGAGCATTCCGATACCGCAAGTATCGGGTATCGGCCGATACTTGCGGTATCGGAATTCCGATACCGAGATCCGATACTTTTGTGGTATCGGGTATCGGTATCGGATCCATAGTGAGGTGTAAAATAAAGAATTAAAATAAAAAATATTGATATATTCACCTCTCCGGCGGCCCCTGGACATCACCGCGGGTAACCGGCAGGCTTCTTTGTTTAAAATGAGCGTGTTTAGGACCTGAGGAATGACGTCGCGGCTTCTGTTTGGTCGCGTGCCGCCCATGTGACCGCCACGCGACCAATCAGAAGCTGCAACGTCATTCCTCAGGTCCTAAATTCCTAGAATGAGCGCGTTTAGGACCTGAGGAATGACGTCGCGGCTTCTGATTGGTCGCGTGCCGCCCATGTGACTGCCAAGCGACCAATCAGAAGCCGCGACGTCATTCTCAGGCACTAAACTCCTCATTCTATGAATTTAGGACCTGAGGAATGACGTCGCGGCTTCTGATTGGTCGCGTGGCGGTCACATGGGCGGCACGCGACCAAACAGAAGCCGCGACGTCATTCCTCAGGTCCTAAACGCGCTCATTTTAAACAAAGAAGCCTGCCGGTTACCCACGGTGATGTCCAGGGACCGCCGGAGAGGTGAATATATCAATATTTTTTATTTTAATTCTTTATTTTACACATTAATATGGATCCCAGGGCCTGAAGGAGAGTTTCCTCTCCTTCAGACCCTGGGAACCATCAGGATACCTTCCGATACTTGGTGTCCCATTGACTTGTATTACTTTTCGGGTATCGGCCGATACTATCCGATACCGATACTTTCAAGTATCGGACGGTATCGCTCAACACTAGTTATTGGTATTGTGCAAGTTGAAGATGAAATTATCTCTAAAAAGTCTAAAGTTATAGATGACGTATTTACTTTGTATTTTAAGCAAAAAAAAATCTATTGTTATTTTTTACATTTTAAAAATTACAAAAAGGAAAATGGGCCAACTCAAAAAGTTTGGGTACCCTTGGAGATTTGTGTGCTGAGATAACTTTGACAGTGTTTCAGACCTTAATTAAACTGTTGGGTTATGGCTGGTTCACGTTGGGCCAAAAAACAGCAGCCATGGGTTCTTCTAAACAGCTTCTGAGCACTCTGAAAATAAAATTGCGGAGGCCCACAAAGCAGGAGAAGGCTATAGGAAGATAGCAAAATGGTTTCGAGTTGCTCTTTCCTCAATTTAAAATATGATTAAGAAATGGCAATTAACAGGAACAGTGGAGGTCAAGATAAGGTCTGGAAGACCAAGCAAAATTTGCTAAATCTTTCTGAAGGTTTTTTGCAGTCAAGTTGGGGTTCTGATTTGCACCTCACTGAAATGTTGCTTTCTATACCTTCCTTCACTTCTGCAGGCACAAGACTCATTAAGAGGCGACATTTGACAAGGCACAAATGCTCAGGTGCTATAAATAAGCATACAAAGGGCTCTCGAGTGCCTCAGACACAAAATGTCAACTTTTTGTAAAATTATGCCCAGGAGGCTCATAGGATGTTTATTGATACATATTTTGTTTGTAGCATAGATTCATTAGTCTTCTCTTTCCAAAGAACATTAGTCGCCATAGTTCAGCTCTAGACCGCGGCTCGTTGACAATGATGTACGACTAAGAAATCCAGAGTCTTTTCTTTGCTTTGTAAACCATCTACCATTCCTGATGTCTGCAGAGTTTTTTAGCGCCGCTTTATATATATATATATATATATATTTTTATTTTTTTTTCATGAATTTATTTTTATATACAATAGAACAAGGTCATCACATTTACAAAGAGATACACAACAATCTAAAGGCTTTTCTACAAAAGATCCACAGCATTCGGGTCACTAGACTGCAATTTGGAAGGCCTATTAACTGCCCCGGCATAAACACGGATAATCATAATAGACACAGACCTTCAGCAGGTAATGGAGGAACATTGACAAATCCATTATTTCTGCAAGCATAAAGCATGAATCCGAGACAAGTTTACAAGGAAGTCGTAATAAATCATCACCAAAACTATTGCGGAAGGCTAAAAATGGAACGAATTTCTATTTAATCTTGACCTGTGACTGCAATGCATTCCCAAGGAGTGGATCAATCAGACGAAGTTTATACAAACAGTTCCGGGAACATTAGTTTATGTGAAAGGATAAAATCAAATTATATAAACACAATACCACATAAATAATAAAGTGCATCATTGTTTCAATTGACTGCATACCTTAGATGGAAAAGTCTTATTTATGGTACCTTTAAAAATCACAAAAATGTCCATGAAAACTCTGATTATCGCCAACAGCATTGGGCACACAGTTCCTAGATAAACCTATGTGTTTCTTAGGCTACCGTCTACAAATAAAGCCAGATTGCGCAATCATGTGTTACTCTCTTATACTTAACTGTCTTCTACTATACGTAGGTTGGTTAGAAGCAAAGGAGTTAACTCTTGCTCATTATCAGACTAGACCAATTCATATAGGTTTGAATAGGGGATTTTAAATTAAGATACATTGTAGCAACAAAGAATTGTTGGAAAGGTAAACATACCATTTTATGTGCTTTGTCTGCGAAATCTACTTACGGTATCTATCTAATAATTTCTAATAAAGCACAACAATTTGGAAAAGTGGGAGAAGCAAAAAGAAAAAAATTGCTATTTACTAGCTTATAATGGCACATTTTCGGCTCTAGTTGGGACCGTTTTTTTGTCTGTCTGACTATCTATTAATTTATATATGTACACTATAACAAGGAATAGCCTCTTACGCTATTTGCAACGGTGACCATGTCTTTACTTTGTATCAATGCAATATCTATCTATTATCCATGTGATACCGTATTTATTTATTATTATTATTTATTATTATAGCGCCATTTATTCCATGGTGCTTTACATGTGAGGAGGGGTATACATAATAAAAACAAGTACAATAATCTTAAACAATACAAGTCATAACTGGTACAGGAGGAGAGAGGACCCTGCCCGCGAGGGCTCACAATCTACAAGGGATGGGTGAGGATACAGTAGGTGAGGGTAAAGCTGGTCATGCAGCGGTTTGGTCGATTGGTGGTTACTGCAGGTTGTAGGCTTGTCGGAAGAGGTGGGTCTTCGGGTTCTTTTTGAAGGTTTTGATGGTGGGCGAGAGTCTGATATGTTGTGGTAGAGGGTTCCAGAGTAGGGGTGATGCGCGAGAGAAATCTTGTATACGATTGTGGAAAGAGGAGATAAGAGGGGAGGAGAGAAGGAGATCTTGTGAGGATCGGAGGTTGCGTGTAGGTAAGTACCGGGAGACGAGGTCACAGATGTATGGAGGAGACAGGTTGTGGATGGCTTTGTCTGTCATGGTTATTATTATTTAAGATAATAGAACCTTCTGAAATTAATAATTTTCAAGTTCAACAACTTTTTAAAACAAATTGGATTTCTTGTAAATCACAAGAATACAAAACCTCCAATCAACCTGAATAGAACACAAACACAGCTCTAATAATATTAACCCTTCCCGACCTTTGACGTATCCCTATGTCCAGGTCGGTAAGTACTTACCCACCTTGGACGTATGGCTACTTCATGGCGATTTTGAGAGTACAGGAGCACTGCACGCGTGATCGATGCCGGGTGATCAGCTGATTTCACAGCTTGTACTCACTGCCTGGATCAGTGCCCTCACAGCTCCCAGCAGAATAATAACCCTCCAAATGTTTTGATCGATAACGATCACAGCATTTAGAAGGCAGGCAGAAGGAAGGAGCCGCACTGCCCTCCAATCGACTCCCTCGTGATGTAATTCTGATTTTTGCCATATGGCTAAGTAGTAGTGTACAGCCACAAATTTGGTATCCGTGTACTCAGGAGAAATCACACAACAAGTCTGCTATCTTTGTGAAAAAAAAAAATAGAGATAAGACAATATTTTTGTGAAAACATTTTTCTTTTCATTTTCACATATCAATGTTTATAAAATTCTGGGAAGTACATGGGGTTTAATGTGCTCATCACACATCTAGATAAATTCATTGAGGAATCTAGTTTCCAAAGTGTGGTCACTTGTGGGGGGGTTCCACTGTTTAGGCAAATCAGGGGCTCTCCAATCGCAGAACATTCCACCAGAGTCTGCGTTCCAATTCATCACTCCTTCCTTTCTCAGCATTGCCGTGCACCCAAATGGTAGTTCCCCCCCATATGTGGGGTATCTGCGTACTCAAGAGAAATTGCACAACAAATTTTTAGGTTATATTTTCTCCTGTTACCCTTGTGAAATTAAAAAAATTGAGGCTAAAATAAGTCTAAGGCAAGACTGGATACTGATGCAGATTCAGACAGTGTGAAACCTGGGACACTTGACACTGGTGCCGCTTCAGGTTCTGCCAGAGTGGCTGCAATTTCACATACCACTGAAGTAGTTTCTGGTTCAAAAACTGTGCTTATGTTAAGTAGACATGTGGGAAATGTTATTTATTAACTATTTTGTGTGAAATAACTCTGGTTTAAGGGCATAAAAATTAAAAGTTTGAAAATTGCTAAATTTTCTAACTTCTTGCCAAATTTCCGTTTTTTTTTTCACAAATAAACGCAAGTCATATTGAACACATTTTACCACTATTATAAAGTGCAATATCTCATAAAAAAAAATAAATCTCAGAATCAGTGGGATCCATTGAAGCGTTCCAGAGTTATTACCTCATAAAGTGACACTGGTCAGAATTGTAAAATTGGGCCTGGTCATGAAAGTGAAAACAGGCTTGGGGGTGAAAGGGTTAAAGTAACTTAATTTCATCATAGCAATAGATGTTAATCAGGTAGCAACTATCAACCAATTGTGCACTTGCAGATTTTTTATGTTTTTCAAAATTAAAAATGGTCCAAAAATTACTCTTTTTAATTATTTGTGATCATTGAGACTTTTCTATGCATGATGATGACTCAAACTGACAGTGTCACAGCCAGAGATAACATTGTCCTGCTGTGACTGAAATATGTCATGTGAACTTACACATGTACTGAAGGCAAAGAAGGCCAATAGTGACCTACATTTGGTTGTACTATTGTTCAGTCGGCTGTTGAAAGTTGTGGTGATGATTGTTTTTGCTGCTGTCGGCATCCACATTCTTAACCCTGTCTATTGCCATTGACTATTTTCCTTCACTGTACAATTTGTAATACGATACTTAACTTTTGACAATCTTTTCAACCTCAATTATTTAACAATTGCCAAAAACACAATGTAACAAAACATAAATGTTAGGTTATTCACAAAAAATGACTGCACAAGAAATGCAAAAACTCAGTATCATCGCTTATGGCAAGCAAGCATGCCATCTGGGAATGATGACTATTGTGCTAACATGCTGCAGCTTTCAAGTACATTAAGGATGAATATAAAAAACGTGTAATTGCAATTCAAATTCAGCGGGACGGATTCAGCTCCATCAAATCACTGATCACTCACACTGAGTCGGTCACTGCTGATGTCACTTCTCCTATCTTTCTCTCCCCCCTATCAATAAAATCTCTAAATTATTCCCACGCTACTACTCTCATCTTATTTAGGGCTGCAGTTGTACTGTCTGGATTTATAGTATTATCTTTTTTACTGAGCTGTGATGTTCTCTAAATGTCCTTAAATCACCTAAAATAGCTGCTGCTTTCCTTGTACCGGCTTTTCTACAGGCTATCTTTATAAAATGAGCGAATGTGCTCAGATAAGGTGTTATTCAAGAAGGTTCGGTGACTTGGGTGTGCTCAAAAAATATGTTTGGGTCCCGGTGACTGCATGCCTCGCGACTGATCGACAGCCACAACACATGCAGATATTACCTGTTTGTTAGGCAATTCCGGTATGTGTTGCGGCCATGAGACGGGACTAGAACATATTTTTCAAGCACGTCGAAGACCGAACATGCTCGGATTACACCTAATCTGAGCACATTCACCCATCAGTACTATCTGTTCCTATTTCAGTCAAAAGGAGCTGAGGAAGGTGACTTTTACATCTAAATCCTTCATGGATTAACACTATGTGAGCAGATGTTGGCTTTAACCGAGCAGGAACATGTTACTGACATAACCTTGTCTAACAGATGGCAGACGCCTCGTAGAAACGAACACTGGCCCACTCCCAGTCTGCTTACATTGCACTTTGATATGAAGCCCATAAGATTTGTCCAGCATGTGATAATATAAGCAGATTAGACTAGTCAGTACAACGTTGGCAGCCAGTAACATATCCGCTGACGGATGTTCAGGGTCAAGTGTAATTATTATCCGGTGTCAGGTGTCAGTGCAAACAATTGATAATAATGACCAAGTAGAAAGATGCGCCAGACTCCGAGGTCTGATGGACCAGCTTCTAATTCTAAAACCTGTATTGTGCAGCATCGTGTCAATATAGAATGTAATTAGAGGTATTAACGCTCTATGGTCCGAATGTAAAATTTGTAACATGTCTTCTAATTTACCACCATTGTTTTACTATATGATCTAAAGTGCAATTAGGAAGATGTAATAAAGGAGGAAACTCAGGATCAGTAATGTAATGTGTGTACACAGTGACTGCACCAGCAGAATAGTGAGTGCAGCTCTGGGGTATAATACAGGATGTAACTCAGGATCAGTAATGTAATGTGTGTACACAGTGACTGCACCAGCAGAATAGTGAGTGCAGCTCTGGGGTATAATACAGGATGTAACTCAGGATCACTAATGTAATGTATATACACAGTGACTGCACCAGCAGAATAGTGAGTGCAGCTCTGGGGTATAATACAGGATGTAACTCAGGATCAGTAATGTAATGTGTGTACACAGTGACTGCACCAGCAGAATAGTGAGTGCAGCTCTGGGGTATAATACAGGATGTAACTCAGGATCAGTAATGTAATGTGTGTACACAGTGACTGCACCAGCAGAATAGTGAGTGCAGCTCTGGGGTATAATACAGGATGTAACTCAGGATCACTAATGTAATGTATATACACAGTGACTGCACCAGCAGAATAGTGAGTGCAGCTCTGGGGTATAATACAGGATGTAACTCAGGATCAGTAATGTAATGTGTGTACACAGTGACTGCACCAGCAGAATAGTGAGTGCAGCTCTGGGGTATAATACAGGATGTAACTCAGGATCAGTAATGTAATGTATGTACACAGTGACTGCACCAGCAGAATAGTGAGTGCAGCTCTGGGGTATAATACAGGATGTAACTCAGGATCAGTAATGTAATGTATGTACACAGTGACTGCACCAGCAGAATAGTGAGTGCAGCTCTGGAGTATAATACAGGATGTAACTCAGGATCAGTAATGTAATGTATGTACACAGTGACTGCACCAGCAGAATAGTGAGTGCAGCTCTGGGGTATAATACAGGATGTAACTCAGGATCAGTAATGTAATGTATGTACACAGTGACTGCACCAGCAGAATAGTGAGTGCAGCTCTGGGGTATAATACAGGATGTAACTCAGGATCACTAATGTAATGTATATACACAGTGACTGCACCAGCAGAATAGTGAGTGCAGCTCTGGGGTATAATACAGGATGTAACTCAGGATCAGTAATGTAATGTGTGTACACAGTGACTGCACCAGCAGAATAGTGAGTGCAGCTCTGGGGTATAATACAGGATGTAACTCAGGATCAGTAATGTAATGTATGTACACAGTGACTGCACCAGCAGAATAGTGAGTGCAGCTCTGGGGTATAATACAGGATGTAACTCAGGATCAGTAATGTAATGTATGTACACAGTGACTGCACCAGCAGAATAGTGAGTGCAGCTCTGGGGTATAATACAGGATGTAACTCAGGATCAGTAATGTAATGTGTGTACACAGTGACTGCACCAGCAGAATAGTGAGTGCAGCTCTGGGGTATAATACAGGATGTAACTCAGGATCAGTAATGTAATGTATGTACACAGTGACTGCACCAGCAGAATAGTGAGTGCAGCTCTGGGGTATAATACAGGATGTAACTCAGGATCAGTAATGTAATGTATGTACACAGTGACTGCACCAGCAGAATAGTGAGTGCAGCTCTGGAGTATAATACAGGATGTAACTCAGGATCAGTAATGTAATGTGTGTACACAGTGACTGCACCAGCAGAATAGTGAGTGCAGCTCTGGGGTATAATACAGGATGTAACTCAGGATCAGTAATGTAATGTATGTACACAGTGACTGCACCAGCAGAATAGTGAGTGCAGCTCTGGGGTATAATACAGGATGTAACTCAGGATCAGTAATGTAATGTGTGTACACAGTGACTGCACCAGCAGAATAGTGAGTGCAGCTCTGGGGTATAATACAGGATGTAACTCAGGATCAGTAATGTAATGTATGTACACAGTGACTGCACCAGCAGAATAGTGAGTGCAGCTCTGGGGTATAATACAGGATGTAACTCAGGATCAGTAATGTAATGTGTGTACACAGTGACTGCACCAGCAGAATAGTGAGTGCAGCTCTGGGGTATAATACAGGATGTAACTCAGGATCAGCAATGTAATGTATGTACACAGTGACTGCACCAGCAGAATAGTGAGTGCAGCTCTTGGGTATAATACAGGATGTAACTCAGGATCAGTAATGTAATGTGTGTACACAGTGACTGCACCAGCAGAATAGTGAGTGCAGCTCTGGGGTATAATACCGGATGTAACTCAGGATCAGTAATGTAATGTGTGTACACAGTGACTGCACCAGCAGAATAGTGAGTACAGCTCTGGGGTATAATACAGGATGTAACTCAGGATCAGTAATGTAATGTGTGTACACAGTGACTGCACCAGCAGAATAGTGAGTACAGCTCTGGGGTATAATACAGGATGTAACTCAGGATCAGTAATGTAATGTATGTACACAGTGACTGCACCAGCAGAATAGTGAGTGCAGCTCTGGGGTATAATACAGGATGTAACTCAGGATCAGTAATGTAATGTATGTACACAGTGACTGCACCAGCAGAACAGTGAGTGCAGCTCTGGAGTATAATACAGGATGTAACTCAGGATCAGTAATGTAATGTATGTACACAGTGACTGCACCAGCAGAATAGAGAGTGCAGCTCTGGAGTATAATACAGGAGGTAACTCAGGATCAGTAATGTAATGTATGTACACAGTGACTGCACAAGCAGAATAGTGAGAGCAGCTCTGGGGTATAATACAGGATGTAACTCAGGATCAGTAATGTAATGTATGTACACAGCGATTGCACCAGCAGAATAGTGAGTGCAGCTCTGGAGTATAATACAGGAGTTAACTCAGGATCAGTAATGTAATGTATGTACACAGTGCCTGCACCAGCAGAATAGTGAGTGCAGCTCTGGAGTATAACACAGGATGTAACTCAGGATCAGTAATATAATGTATGTGCACAGTGACTGCACCAGCAGAATAGTGAGTGCAACTCTGGTGAATAACACAGGATGTTACTCAGGATCAGTAATGTATGTATGTACACAGTGACTGCACCAACAGAATAGTGAGTGCAGATCTGGAATATAATACAAGATGTAACTCAGGATCATTAATGTAATGTATGTACACAGTGACTGCACCAGCAGAATAGTGAGTGCAGCTCTGGAGTATAGCACAGGATGTAAGTCAGGATCAGTACAGGATCAGTAGTGTAATGTATTTACACAGTGACTGCACCAGAAGAATAGTGAGTGCAGCTCTGGAGTATAATACAGAATATAACTCAGGATCAGTAATGTAATGTATGTACACAATGACTGCACCAGCAGAATAGTGAGTGCAGCTCTGGAGTATAATAAAGGAGGTAACTCAGGATCAGTAATGTAGTGTATGTACACAGTGACTGCAGAAGCCGAATAGTGAGTGCAGCTCTGGAGTATAATACAGGATGTAACTCAGGATCAGTAATGTAATGTATGTGCACAGTGACTGCACCAGAAGAATAGTGAGTGCAGCTCTGGAGTATAATACAGAATATAACTCAGGATCAGTAATGTAATGTATGTACACAATGACTGCACCAGCAGAATAGTGAGTGCAGCTCTGGAGTATAATACAGGAGGTAACTCAGGATCAGTAATGTAGTGTATGTACACAGTGACTGCAGAAGCCGAATAGTGAGTGCAGTTCTGGAGTATAATACAGGATGTAACTCAGGATCAGTAATGTAATGTATGTACACAGTGACTGCACCAGCAGAATAGTGAGTGCAGCTCTGGAGTATAATACAGGAGGTAACTCAGGATCAGTAACGTAATGTATGTACACAGTGACTGCACCAGCAGAATAGTGAGTGCAGCTCTGGAGTTTAATACAGGAGGTAACTCAGGATCAGTAATGTAATGTATGTACACAGTGACTGCACCAGTAGAATAGTGAGTGCAGCTCTGGAGTATAATACAGGAGGTAACTCAGGATCAGTAATGTAATGTATGTACACAGTGACTGCACCATTAGAATAGTGAGTGCAGCTCTGGAGTATAATACAGGATGTTACTAAGGATCAGTAATGTAATGTATGTACATAGTGACTGCACCAGCAGAGTAGTGAGTGCAGGTCTGGGGTATAATAAAGGATGTAACTCAGGATCAGTAATGTAATGTATGTACACAGTGGCTGCAGCAGCAGAATAGTGAGTGCAGCTCTGGAGTATAGCACAGGATGTAATTCAGGATCAGTACAGGATCAGTAATGTAATGTATGTACACAGTGACTGCACCAGCAGAATAGTGAGTGCAGCTCTGGGGTATAATACAGGATGTAACTCAGGATCAGTAATGTAATGTATGTGCACAGTGACTGCAGCAGCCGAATAGTGAGTGCAGCTCTGGGGTATAACACAGGATGTAACTCAGGATCAGTAATGTAATGTATGTACACAGTGACTGCACCAGCAGAGTAGTGAGTGCAGCTCTGGAGTATAATACAGGATGTAACTCAGGATCAGTAATGTAATGTATGTACACAGTGACTGCACCAGCAGAATAGTGAGTGCAGGTCTGTAGTATAATACAGGATGTAACTCAGGATCTGTAATGTAATGTATGTACACAGTGACTGCACCAGCAGAATAGAGAGTGCAGCTCTGGAGTATAATACAGGATGTAACTCAGGATCAGTACAGTATCAGTAATGTAATGTATGTACACAGTGACTGCACCAGCAGAATAGTGAGTGCAGCTCTGGGGTATAATACAGGATGTAACTCAGGATCAGTAATGTAATGTATGTACACAGTGACTGCACCAGCAGAATAGTGAGTGCAGGTCTGTAGTATAATACAGGATGTAACTCAGGATCTGTAATGTAATGTATGTACACAGTGACTGCACCAGCAGAATAGTGAGTGCAGCTCTGGAGTATAATACAGGATGTAACTCAGGATCAGTAATGTAATGTGTGTACACAGTGACTGCAGAAGCCGAATAGTGAGTGCAGTTCTGGAGTATAATACAGGATGTAACTCAGGATCAGTAATGTAATGTATGTACACAGTGACTGCACCAGCAGAATAGTGAGTGCAGCTCTGGAGTATAATACAGGAGGTAACTCAGGATCAGTAGCGTAATGTATGTACACAGTGACTGCACCAGCAGAATAGTGAGTGCAGCTCTGGAGTTTAATACAGGAGGTAACTCAGGATCAGTAATGTAATGTATGTACACAGTGACTGCACCAGTAGAATAGTGAGTGCAGCTCTGGAGTATAATACAGGAGGTAACTCAGGATCAGTAATGTAATGTATGTACACAGTGACTGCACCATTAGAATAGTGAGTGCAGCTCTGGAGTATAATACAGGATGTTACTAAGGATCAGTAATGTAATGTATGTACATAGTGACTGCACCAGCAGAGTAGTGCGTGCAGGTCTGGGGTATAATAAAGGATGTAACTCAGGATCAGTAATGTAATGTATGTACACAGTGGCTGCAGCAGCAGAATAGTGAGTGCAGCTCTGGAGTATAGCACAGGATGTAATTCAGGATCAGTACAGGATCAGTAATGTAATGTATGTACACAGTGACTGCACCAGCAGAATAGTGAGTGCAGCTCTGGGGTATAATACAGGATGTAACTCAGGATCAGTAATGTAATGTATGTACACAGTGACTGCAGCAGCCGAATAGTGAGTGCAGCTCTGGGGTATAACACAGGATGTAACTCAGGATCAGTAATGTAATGTATGTACACAGTGACTGCACCAGCAGAGTAGTGAGTGCAGCTCTGGAGTATAATACAGGATGTAACTCAGGATCAGTAATGTAATGTATGTACACAGTGACTGCACCAGCAGAATAGTGAGTGCAGGTCTGTAGTATAATACAGGATGTAACTCAGGATCTGTAATGTAATGTATGTACACAGTGACTGCACCAGCAGAATAGAGAGTGCAGCTCTGGAGTATAATACAGGATGTAACTCAGGATCAGTACAGTATCAGTAATGTAATGTATGTACACAGTGACTGCACCAGCAGAATAGTGAGTGCAGCTCTGGGGTATAATACAGGATGTAACTCAGGATCAGTAATGTAATGTATGTACACAGTGACTGCACCAGCAGAATAGTGAGTGCAGGTCTGTAGTATAATACAGGATGTAACTCAGGATCTGTAATGTAATGTATGTACACAGTGACTGCACCAGCAGAATAGAGAGTGCAGCTCTGGAGTATAATACAGGAGGTAACTCTGGATCAGTAATGTAATGTATGTACACAGTGACTGCACAAGCAGAATAGTTAGTGCAGCTCTGGGGTATAATACAGGATGTAACTCAGGATCAGTAATGTAATGTATGTACACAGCGATTGCACCAGCAGAATAGTGAGTGCAGCTCTGGAGTATAATACAGGAGTTAACTCAGGATCAGTAATGTAATGTATGTACACAGTGCCTGCACCAGCAGAATAGTGAGTGCAGCTCTGGAGTATAACACAGGATGTAACTCAGGATCAGTAATGTAATGTATTTGCACAGTGACTGCACCAGCAGAATAGTGAGTGCAACTCTCGTGAATAACACAGGATGTAACTCAGGATCAGTATTGTAATGTATGTACACAGTGACTGCACCAGCAGAATAGTGAGCGCAGCTCTGGGGTATAATACAGGATGTTACTCAGGATCAGTAATGTATGTATGTACACAGTGACTGCACCAGCAGAATAGTGAGTGCAGATCTGGAGTATAAAACAAGATGTAACTCAGGATCAGTAATGTAATGTATGTACACAGTGGCTGCACCAGCAGAATAGTGAGTGCAGCTCTGGAGTATAGCACAGGATGTAACTCAGGATCAGTACAGGATCAGTAATGTAATGTATGTACACAGTGACTGCACCAGCAGATTAGTGAGTGCAGCTCTGGGGTATAATACAGGATGTAACTCAGGATCAGTAATGTAATGTATGTACACAGTGACTGCAGCAGCCGAATAGTGAGTGCAGCTCTGGGGTATAACACAGGATGTAACTCAGGATCAGTAATGTAATGTATGTACACAGTGACTGCACCAGCAGAGTAGTGAGTGCAGCACTGGAGTATAATACAGGATGTAACTCAGGATCAGTAATGTAATGTATGTACACAGTGACTGCACCAGCAGAATAGTGAGTGCAGCTCTGGAGTATAATACAGGATGTAACTCAGGATCAGTATTGTAATGTATGTACACAGTTGCTGCAGCAGCAGAATAGTGAGTGCAGCTCTGGAGTATAGCACAGGATGTAACTCAGGATCAGTACAGGATCAGTAATGTAATGTATGTACACAGTGACTGCACCAGCAGATTAGTGAGTGCAGCTCTGGGGTATAATACAGGATGTAACTCAGGATCAGTAATGTAATGTATGTACACAGTGACTGCAGCAGCCGAATAGTGAGTGCAGCTCTAGGGGATAATACAGGATGTAACTCAGGATCAGTAATGTAATGTATGTACACAGTGATTGCACCAGCAGAGTAGTGAGTGCAGCTCTGGAGTATAATACAGGAGGTAACTCAGGATCAGTAATGTAATGTATGTACACAGTGACTGCACCAGCAGAATAGTGAGTGCAGCTCTGGAGTATAATACAGGATGTAACTCAGGATCAGTAATTTCATGTATGTACATAGTGACTGCACCAGCAGAATAGTGAGTGCAGCTCTTGAGTATAATACAGGATGTAACCCAGGATCAGTAATGTAATGTATATACACAGTGACTGCACCAGCAGAATAGTGAGTGCAGCTCTGGAGTATAATATAGGAGGTAACACGGGATCAGTAATGTAATGTATGTACACAGTGACTGCACCAGCAGAATAGTGAGTGCAGCTCTGGAGTATAATACAGGATGTAACTCAGGATCAGTAATGTAATGTATGTACACAGTGACTGCACCAGCAGAATAGTGAGTGCAGCTCTGGGGTATAATACAGGATGTAACTCAGGATCAGTAATGTAATGTATGTACACAGTGACTGCAGCAGCCGAATAGTGAGTGCAGCTCTGGGGTATAATACAGGATGTAACTCAGGATCAGTAATGTAATGTATGTACACAGTGACTGCACCAGCAGAGTAGTGAGTGCAGCTCTGGAGTATAATACAGGAGGTAACTCAGGATCAGTAATGTAATGTATGTACACAGTGACTGCACCAGCAGAATAGTGAGTGCAGCTCTGGAGTATAATACAGGATGTAACTCAGGATCAGTAATTTAATGTATGTACATAGTGAGTGCACCAGCAGAATAGTGAGTGCAGCTCTGGAGTATAATACAGGATGTAACCCAGGATCAGTAATGTAATGTATATACACAGTGACTGCACCAGCAGAATAGTGAGTGCAGCTCTGGAGTAAATTACAGGAGGTAACTCGGGAACAGTAATGTAATGTATGTACACAGTGACTGCACCAGCAGAATAGTGAGTGCAGCTCTGGAGTATAATACAGGATGTAACTCAGGATCAGTAATGTAATGTATGTACACAGTGACTGCACCAGCAGAATAGTGAGTGCAGCTCTGGGGTATAATACAGGAGGTAACTCAGGATCAGTAATGTAATGTATGTACACAGTGACTGCACCAGCAGAATAGTGAGTGCAGCTCTGGAGTATAATACAGGATGTAACTCAGGATCAGTAATTTAATGTATGTACATAGTGAGTGCACCAGCAGAATAGTGAGTGCAGCTCTGGAGTATAATACAGGATGTAACCCAGGATCAGTAATGTAATGTATATACACAGTGACTGCACCAGCAGAATAGTGAGTGCAGCTCTGGAGTAAAATACAGGAGGTAACTCGGGAACAGTAATGTAATGTATGTACACAGTGACTGCACCAGCAGAATAGTGAGTGCAGCTCTGGAGTATAATACAGGATGTAACTCAGGATCAGTAATGTAATGTATGTACACAGTGACTGCACCAGCAGAATAGTGAGTGCAGCTCTGGGGTATAATGCAGGATGTAACTCAGGATCAGTAATGTTATGTATGTACACAGTGACTGCACCAGCAGAATAGTGAGTGCAGCTCTGGAGTATAATACAGGATATAACTCAGGATCAGTAATGTAATGTATGTATACAGTGACTGCACCAGCAGAATAGTGAGTGCAGCTCTGGGGTATAATGCAGGATGTAACTCAGGATCAGTAATGTTATGTATGTACACAGTGACTGCACCAGCAGAATAGTGAGTGCAGCTCTGGAGTATAATACAGGATATAACTCAGGATCAGTACAGGATCAGTAATGTATATATTAATTTACTCAAATATTCAGGTTGTGTATACTTATTTATAATCGTAATACCTATTATATTAGCTAATATAAGCTTCAATATTATGTTAATGATATTTTCCGCAGCAAACTGCCACCCAACCAGGGAGAAAGTAGCCAATCTGTTCTTTTCATAGCCTTTGTTTGCACAACTCTATGAGAAAAGAAAGAGGAAGACAAAGAGAAATAACAAACAGGACATATTGATAGAATTTATTTCTTTTATTTATTATTTCATTTTTTTTCTACTCTAGTATCCCTTCAACAATGGTTGCTATTATCAGCATGTACCATACATTACAAGCTGATGCCAAGTAGTGATTTCAAGAAAAATGAATCTCTCATCTCTAATATTGATTGGGTAATTTTAACATCCTGATTAATGATAGACAAATAATTTTGCTCTTCTCACGCGGAAACATGTGAAGTGCTGATAGCAAATCAATACACAGTACAGGTTCATTTCTACATGAAACACACATAGGCCAGGAACAGTTTTATCATTACTGTTAACCTTCCTTTATAAAATGTCAGTGTGCTCCACATCAGCGTAATGTCATGTATAGATTAGATAGACGGACATACAGAAAAGCAGATAGATAGATCGATAGATGATAGATAATAGATAGATGATAGATAATAGATAATAGATAATAGATAGATAGATAGATAAATAGATAATAGATAGATAGATAATAGATAATAGATAGATAGATAGATGATAGATAATAGATAGATGATAGATAATAGATAGATAGATAATAGATAATAGATAATAGATAGATAGATAGATAGATAGATAGATAGATAGATAATAGATAGATAATAGATAGATAGATAGATAGATAGATAGATAGATAATAGATAAATAGATAGATAGATAGATAGATAGATAGATAGATAGATAGATAGATAGATAGATAATAGATAGATAGATAGATAGATAGATAGATAGATGATAATAGATAGATAGATAAATAGATGATAGATAATAGATAGATAGATAGATAGATGATAATAGATAGATAGATAGATAGATGATAATAGATAGATAGATAGATAATAGATAGATGATAGATAGATAATAGATAATAGATAGATAGATAGATAATAGATAGATAATAGATAGATAGATAGATAATATATAGATAGATAGATAGATAGATAGATAATAGATAGATAGATAATAGATAGATAATAGATAGATATATAATATATTGATAGATAGATAGATATATGATAGATAGATAGATAGATAATAGATAATAGATAGATAGATAGATAGATGATAGATAGATAGATAATAGATAGATGGATAATAGATAATAGATAGATAGATAGATAGATAGATAGATAGATAGATAGATAGATAGGTAATAGATAATAGATAGATAGATAATAGATAGATAGATAGATAGATAATAGATAGATAGATAGATAGATGATAGATAGATAGAGATAGATAGATAGATAGATAATAGATAGATAGATAGATAGATAGATAGATAGATAGATGGATAGATAGATAGATGATAGATAGATGATAGATAGATAGATAGATAATAGATAGATAGATAGATAGATAGATAGATAGATAGATAGATAGATAGATAGATAATAGATAGATAGATAGATAGATAGATAGATAGATGATAGATAGATAGATAGATAATAGATAGATAGATAGATAGATAGATAGATAATAGATAGATAGATAGATAATAGATAGATAGATAGATAGATAGATAGATAGATAGATAGTAGATAGATAATAGATAGATAGTTAGATAGATAGATAGATAGATGATAGATAGATAGATAGATAATAGATAGATATTAGATAGATAGATAGATAGATAGTTAGATAGATGATAGATAGATGATAGATAGATAGATAGTAGATAGATAGATAATAGATAGATAGTTAGATAGATGATAGATAGATAGATAGATAGATAGATAGATAGATAGATAGATAGATAGATAGAGTTGACATTAGGATTTATTCATTTCGGATTAATTAGCAAATTTCCTTTTTTATTTTATTGGAGATAGAATCTTTGAAAGGATCAATTAATTAATAATGCACATGATACATGTCCTATGTAGACAGGAGGGTGGTTAGGCTGGTATTGGGTGGTGAGCTGCATTAAATATGATTTAGTATACAATTGCTCCTATTAACAAAGTGGTATTTGTTGCCCCCACTCAGAGATGGTAGAAGTATTACAGACTCGTACGATGGGAACAATGTAAGGTAAGTATAAATACATAGAGGCAGAGAGCTTTGTGGTTACGCAGTCTCTGAAAAGAGCATCGTGCTTGGTGGTTGCAAACATTCTTTCATGAGGCAGTATCTTAAACAGAGGAATATGATTGGCACAAGCTTAAACAATGGTTCTCACCTGTGACGGCTGCTGATCGGATACTTTGTTTTTCTTTCTGCATTCCAATCAGGTTGCCACTTTGCAAGCCCAATTCTCCTAACATGGTAGGAAGTTGAAATGATCACAAAAGAATTTGAAGGAGAGTTCAAGGTTGTGCATTGTCTGCATTTGGGCCATAGAATCCCATGATTATTTAACGAGGTCAAAGGTTTCAGTAGTAGTTAAATAGAGTAGAGGAGCATGATATTATCCACATCCTCCCAGTATTACTCTGTGAGCAGATTACTCAGTGCTAATATTAATCTAATAGTCACCAAATATCAGACCCTCATTATCTCTGCTGTGCATACAGTAGAAAGCTGGGGTTGTGTTAATAATGCCCTCCCAGCTTCTTCTAGACAGGAAAAAAGTAATGAATAAATAAAAAAAAATTAATAAATAAAATAAAATGTTAAAAAATATTAAAAAAGAAAAAAAGTAATAATGTCATAGTACAAATTTCATCATAGACTTCTTTCCTTAAGAACAGTTCCTCGTCACAGCGCACCAGGAGGGTAAGCATGGTACTGCAAGTAAAATATCACGATTGGTTTAATGTAAATGATTAAAGTCACGTAAGAAGAAACATTAGTGTGCACTGATGCAAATTGTGCTAAATGAGTAATTAGTCAATTATATTACACTAGATTGTGGCCCGATTCTAATGCATCGGGTATTCCAGAATATGCATGTCCACATAGTATATTGCCCAGTCATGTAGTATATTGCCCAGTCACATAATATATTGCCCAGTCATGTAGTATATTGCCCAGTCACATAATATATTGCCCAGTCACATAGTATATTGCCCAGTCAGGTAGTATATTGCCCAGCCACATAGTATATTGCCCAGTCACATAGTATATTGCACAGCCACATATTATATTGCCCTGTCACATAACATATTGCCCAGTCATGTAGTATATTGCCCAGCCACATAGTATATTGCCCAGCTACGTAGTATATTGCCCAGCCACGTAGTATATTGCCCAGCCACGTAGTATATTGCCCAGCGACGTAGTATACAGCACAGAAAGTTATAGAAGGCTAGCACTCGACAGTTCTGAAGGTGACGGTGCAAATGAACGGAACCCGTGGTCCTCTCAATCATGTAGCGTAAAATCACTGCACTCGTACGATGAAGAGATTCAATTCATGTGGATGCTTTTATTAGATAAATGTTCAGGTGAAGCGATAAGTACAAAAACGTTTCGGCCAGCCCGTGGCCTTGATCACTAAATCGCCTAAGGTAGTAGATTCTTCCCTTGCATGCGTGAATGTTGCTGCTGAGGTGTCAGCCAAAAGGAAAAAAGGTAAACAACCTGTAACGGGTAATGGGAAAAATGAGCGAGGGTGCTGCATAACAGGTGCTTTAATGACCTAAGGTATAGTCATAGATAGGTGTAGCATGGCCACCATTGGATGTATGTACCTCACCTTATTATAAATAATGTTGTAGTCGCCGTGATGGAGGGCAGACTGGTGTATATCAATGGCTGTATGGGTAGACATGGGTAGATATAGATATATTAAATATTCCGGTATGTACATAACAAATAGGTGAATGATAAAAAGTTAAAATTACATAACTACCTCTGCGCTTTAAGGGACCAGCCTGAATACAAGTAGGATACCTTGAGAGAGTACAACCAATAATGTGGGGAGATTCGTATGGCTTAGTGGTACTGGTGCTGTAGTCGCCGTGATGCACGGCAGACAGGTCTATGTACCATATGCTGTATTGACAGATATAAAAAAAAAAAAAAATAAAGATCTCAGCGTGTAGGTAGCCAGATAAATGATGATGATGATGATAGAAAAAATTGTATATATATGTATATATATATAGCTACCTGTGCGCTATAGAAGACCAGCCAGAGCAACGCTTGAATACCTTTGAGGAGTACAACCAGTACTGTGGGAAGATTTGTGTAGCTGCAGAGAAGGGCAGTGGAGAGTACATAAGTATCTAAAATTCTACTAGTCACGTGTATGCAGCAGAAAGAAGAGAACACTACCTGCTAGGTTGTGGAGCCAGTCAAGATCAATGTCTAATGAGCTAAGCCACCGTAATAGGGGAACCAATGTCACTAGAAAGAAAAAGGAGGGGGGGGGGCATGAGTATGGCGCTTGGCTGGTATTTGTTTAGCACAAGAAAACTTATCTGTAAGTAGTCGCTCACATCCGTCCTCAGGAGTCCGTGGAGACAGGTGGCCAGGACCAGCGTTGGGCAAGTGGGAAAGGCAGACACTAACCGTGTCACTGCGTGAGGTAGCGCTTGTCTGGAGGAGCCCAAAAGGCTCCTTTTTATGGCCCTGGGTGGAGGTGCGTCCGGAACGAGTGTAGGGACGCCGGCGCATGCGCAATAGCGATTCCAGCCACTCGCGCGTGCGCAGTAGAGACGGAACACGTCGGTCTGCCACAGAAAGGCTGGGCCTGCGCAGTGTATGCAAGCCCAGGCCAGCCGATGACCGAACGGAAGAAGCGCTCGTCCTGTAGGGACTGAAGGGGAAGGGGCAGCGCAGTAGGTGCTATAGATAGAACGCCAATGTAAAAGGGCAGTGGACTCATAGGTGCTGGTGCGGTGCCTTGCATGTGGACACTCTTCAGGAAACGCTGTAGAGATGTGGGGGAAGCGCTGTAATGAAATGGGCAGAGCGCTGTGTAATGGAGAATACATCATAAAAGTACAACACAGTTACATGATTAAACATATAAATGCATGGTAGGAGTCCAAACTAAATAAATAAAATGAAAAGAAATGAAATGGAAAAGAATGAAAAGAATGAAATGAATGAAATAAATGAGAATAGATGAACTGAATGAAAAAATGGATCATGGAACATAATCAGATGAAAAAAGATGAAAAACTGAAAAAATGAATGAAATGAAATAAAAATTGAAGAAAAAATAAATAAATAATAAAAAACAATAAAAATAGAAAATGAAATATAAAAATGAAAAAAATGAAAAAAAAAATAAAAAATAAAAAATAAAAAATAAAAAATAAAACTGGGTACTAATTAAATGGCTATGGAAAAACACAATCTTACCGTCTCTATAGTGCGGAAGGGTGAGGCTACTAGTGCTGTTGGTTAGGTCTAGAAAAATAAAGTAAGTCATATTAGCCAGTCTATCTCGCGGTTCAATCCCCTAGGGTGAAGGCTATCAAGGGTATAAATCCAGAACGTTTCTCGCTGTTTTAGCAACCGAACATGGTTTCCTCCCCTTCTCGGGCGAGGAACTCTTTCTATAATCTGAAACCTAAGTTGTGACACGTTGTGTCTTGCCTCCTTAAAATGCAGTGGTAATGGTAACCATGTTTTTTCGCATCTAATGGTGAATTTGTGGCTGGATTTTCTATCCTTAATGGCCTGAGTCGTCTCTCCCACATATAATAATCCGCATGGGCACTTGATGATATAGACCACATAGTTTGTGTCACAGGTGTAGTGTTCCTTGATGGGATATGACTTCCCGGTCCGTGGGTGGACAACCTCATTGCCTTTAATAACGTTGGAACAGCACCGGCAACTCAAACAGGGGAAAGTACCTGTTCTGCTTTGGCCCGTCAGAGTTCTATTTGGAGCCGTTTTTTGTGACCCTAAGTCTGCCCTTACTAATTTGTCACGTATATTCTTGGGTCGTCTAGTGCACATCAAAGGTGGATCTTTAAAGATGGGGATGTTAGGATAGGCCTTGTTGAGGAGAGGCCAGTGTCCTCGGATCAAGTTATGTATTTTATTCATTGTAGGGTGATAATTATGTACAAAGGGCAGACGTGGATTTTTTTGTTTTTGTACCCCTGAGTTTAGGTTGTCAGAGTCATGGAGTGCTCTAGAGGATTCCGTATTCAGGAGATCCAACGGATACTGACGGACTTTGAACTTGTTGGACATTTCATGTAGCCTCAATTCTAAAGTGGAAGGATTGGACACAATTCTGGTTACCCTTTTAAATTGTGATCTGGGGAGACTGTTTTTGATAGACCTGGGATGACAGCTATTATATAACAAAAGGCTGTTGCAGTCAGTCGGTTTTGTAAAGATGTCAGTGCTTAAATTACCGATAGAGTCTTTGATAATCTTAGTGTCTAGGAAGGTCACTTCGTTACTGTGGTGAGCTAATGTGAAGGACAGTTCTGGTCTGACGGTATTGATGGTGTCTTAAAATTCTAGAAGGCTAGTCTGGTTGCCCCGCCATATGCAAAAAACATCATCTATGTATCTATACCAGGCGAGAGCATGCTGCTGAAAGCAGGGGTTTGTGTACACGAAGTCCCGTTCAAAACAATCCATATACAGGTTCGCGTAGGCAGGGGCCACGTTGGACCCCATTGCCGTGCCGCATATCTGTAGGAAAAAATCATCCTCAAATATGAAAAAGTTCTCCCTGAGCACTAAATTAAGGAGATCAATGCAAAGTTCTTGAATGCCCTCGTCAAGTCTGGCCTCACTGAGGGTTTGGGACACTGCTTCAATGCCCATATCATGGGTAATGGATGTATACAGGCTATTTACATCTAGTGTGCATAGGAGGCTGTCGCTGGGTACCCTCTTCATGTTACGGATTTTACCTAGGAAATCCCCAGTGTCCAGTATAAAGGACTTTGTAACCCTGGTGTAGGGTGTGAGGATCTTTTCGAGGAATATGGATAATGGATTAAGAATGGAATCGGTCGATGCTACAATAGGGCGACCAGGGGGATTACGGAGATTTTTGTGAATTTTAGGCAAGATGTATAGGACAGGGGTCACAGGATGAAGGTTAATGAGGTATGTTTTTGTTTTGTTGTCGATAGTCTTAAGTTGTAGGTGTTTGTCAACTATCCTAGTGATCTTTTGGCGTATGGCATGGGTAGGATCATTCTGGATCTTTTTATATGTTGTCGTGTCAGCAAGCTGTCTCCTTACTTCAGAAACATAGAAGCTTTTGTCCATAACCACGATGGCTCCCCCCTTGTCCGCCGGTTTAATAATGATATTTTTATTCTCACATAGTGAGTTCAAGGCTTGTTTTTCAAGCGAATCCAGATTGTGGTGGACAGGGAGGAAACCTAATCGTTGGTCATGCAGAGTTTTCTTAATGTCTCTGTCCAAAAGATTGACAAAAGTCTCCACCGCGTGGTTTGATTTAGATGGAACAAAAGTACTTTGATTTCTAAGACCAAGTTGGTCAATAGTAATACTGGGTCCCTCAGTGTGTGATGATATAGAGATAGGTCTGATAGAATTGTTAGAGTCCTCAAAGTGCACCTTCAATCTGATATTCCTATAGAAATGCTGTAGATCCCTTTCAAGTTGAAAGGAATCCCACATAGGAGTCGGGCAGAAAGATAGACCCATGTTAAGCACTTTGAGTTCTAAGGGAGAAAGAGTATAGTTAGAAATGTTTTCTACCGAGTTTGGACTCCTACCTGAGATCTGAGAGTCATGTGACGATCCCCGTCCCTTCTTCCTTGACCTCCGGGTTGGCGTGCGTTTTGTCCTAAAAAACGGGGACCTGATGTCTGTGCCCCGCCAGTTTCGCTGCCGGATCCTGCAGAGGAACCCCCTGCAGGTGAGGAGCCCCCGGAGTGGTAGTTCCCTCCCGGTGTTCGGCGGTATCTTTGCCTCTGGTGCCTGGGAAGCGGGTCCTCCCATTTGTAGACGTTGTTCGTGAGGTAATCTTCCGTATCTCTCTGGAACTTAGTTCGTTTTCTTTCTTCCAGGGTTTTCTGGTGTGTTGTAAGTATGGAGTCCACCTTACTTTTCAGTGTTGCGAATTCAGTAGTACTCAAGGTAGTGGTCAGTTGGGTCTCAATGCTCTCGATTTTCTCCTCTGTGCTTTTAATAGCTTCCTGGAGGTACTCGATTGTCAATAGTATAATATCAAAAGAACACTTATTCAAAATTTTCTGGAAAATACTACTGAATTCGCCACACTGAAAAGTAAGGTGGACTCCATACTTACAACACACCAGAAAACCCTGGAAGAAAGAAAACGAACTAAGTTCCAGAGAGATACGGAAGATTACCTCACGAACAACGTCTACAAATGGGAGGACCCGCTTCCCAGGCGCCAGAGGCAAAGATACCGCCGAACACCGGGAGGGAACTACCACTCCGGGGGCTCCTCACCTGCAGGGGGTTCCTCTGCAGGATCCGGCAGCGAAACTGGCGGGGCACAGACATCAGGTCCCCGTTTTTTAGGACAAAACGCACGCCAACCCGGAGGTCAAGGAAGACGGGACGGGGATCGTCACATGACTCTCAGATCTCAGGTAGGAGTCCAAACTCGGTAGTAAACATTTCTAACTATACTTTTTCTCCCTTAGAACTCAAAGTGCTTAACATGGGTCTATCTTTCTGCCCGACTCCTATGTGGGATTCCTTTCAACTTGAAAGGGATCTACAGCATTTCTATAGGAATATCAGATTGAAGGTGCACTTTGAGGACTCTAACAATTCTATCAGACCTATCTCTATATCATCACACACTGAGGGACCCAGTATTACTATTGACCAACTTGGTCTTAGAAATCAAAGTACTTTTGTTCCATCTAAATCAAACCACGCGGTGGAGACTTTTGTCAATCTTTTGGACAGAGACATTAAGAAAACTCTGCATGACCAACGATTAGGTTTCCTCCCTGTCCACCACAATCTGGATTCGCTTGAAAAACAAGCCTTGAACTCACTATGTGAGAATAAAAATATCATTATTAAACCGGCGGACAAGGGGGGAGCCATCGTGGTTATGGACAAAAGCTTCTATGTTTCTGAAGTAAGGAGACAGCTTGCTGACACGACAACATATAAAAAGATCCAGAATGATCCTACCCATGCCATACGCCAAAAGATCACTAGGATAGTTGACAAACACCTACAACTTAAGACTATCGACAACAAAACAAAAACATACCTCATTAACCTTCATCCTGTGACCCCTGTCCTATACATCTTGCCTAAAATTCACAAAAATCTCCGTAATCCCCCTGGTCGCCCTATTGTAGCATCGACCGATTCCATTCTTAATCCATTATCCATATTCCTCGAAAAGATCCTCACACCCTACACCAGGGTTACAAAGTCCTTTATACTGGACACTGGGGATTTCCTAGGTAAAATCCGTAACATGAAGAGGGTACCCAGCGACAGCCTCCTATGCACACTAGATGTAAATAGCCTGTATACATCCATTACCCATGATATGGGCATTGAAGCAGTGTCCCAAACCCTCAGTGAGGCCAGACTTGACGAGGGCATTCAAGAACTTTGCATTGATCTCCTTAATTTAGTGCTCAGGGAGAACTTTTTCATATTTGAGGATGATTTTTTCCTACAGATATGCGGCACGGCAATGGGGTCCAACATGGCCCCTGCCTACGCGAACCTGTATATGGATTGTTTTGAACGGGACTTCGTGTACACAAACCCCGGCTTTCAGCAGCATGCTCTCGCCTGGTATAGATACATAGATGATGTTTTTTGCATATGGCGGGGCGACCAGACTAGCCTTCTAGAATTTTAAGACACCATCAATACCGTCAGACCAGAACTGTCCTTCACATTAGCTCACCACAGTAACGAAGTGACCTTCCTAGACACTAAGATTATCAAAGACTCTATCGGTAATTTAAGCACTGACATCTTTACAAAACCGACTGACTGCAACAGCCTTTTGTTATATAATAGCTGTCATCCCAGGTCTATCAAAAACAGTCTCCCCAGATCACAATTTAAAAGGGTAACCAGAATTGTGTCCAATCCTTCCACTTTAGAATTGAGGCTACATGAAATGTCCAACAAGTTCAAAGCCCGTCAGTATCCGTTGGATCTCCTGAATACGGAATCCTCTAGAGCACTCCATGACTCTGACAACCTAAACTCAGGGGTACAAAAACAAAAAAATCCACGTCTGCCCTTTGTACATAATTATCACCCTACAATGAATAAAATACATAACTTGATCCGAGGACACTGGCCTCTCCTCAACAAGGCCTATCCTAACATCCCCATCTTTAAAGATCCACCTTTGATGTGCACTAGACGACCCAAGAATATACGTGACAAATTAGTAAGGGCAGACTTAGGGTCACAAAAAACGGCTCCAAATAGAACTCTGACGGGCCAAAGCAGAACAGGTACTTTCCCCTGTTTGAGTTGCCGGTGCTGTTCCAACGTTATTAAAGGCAATGAGGTTGTCCACCCACGGACCGGGAAGTCATATCCCATCAAGGAACACTACACCTGTGACACAAACTATGTGGTCTATATCATCAAGTGCCCATGCGGATTATTATATGTGGGAGAGACGACTCAGGCCATTAAGGATAGAATATCCAGCCACAAATCCACCATTAGATGCGAAAAAACATGGTTACCATTACCACTGCATTTTAAGGAGGCAAGACACAACGTGTCACAACTTAGGTTTCAGATTATAGAAAGAGTTCCTCGCCCGAGAAGGGGAGGAAACCATGTTCGGTTGCTAAAACAGCGAGAAACGTTCTGGATTTATACCCTTGATAGCCTTCACCCTAGGGGATTGAACCGCGAGATAGACTGGCTAATATGACTTACTTTATTTTTCTAGACCTAACCAACTGCACTAGTAGCCTCACCCTTCCGCACTATAGAGACGGTAAGATTGTGTTTTTCCATAGCCATTTAATTAGTACCCAGTTTTATTTTTTATTTTTTTTTATTTTTATTTTTTTTCATTTTTTTCATTTTTATATTTCATTTTCTATTTTTATTGTTTTTTATTATTTATTTATTTTTTCTTCAATTTTTATTTCATTTCATTCATTTTTTCAGTTTTTCATCTTTTTTCATCTGATTATGTTCCATGATCCATTTTTTCATTCAGTTCATCTATTCTCATTTATTTCATTCATTTCATTCTTTTCATTCTTTTCCTTTTCATTTCTTTTCATTTTATTTATTTAGTTTGGACTCCTACCATGCATTTATATGTTTAATCATGTAACTGTGTTGTACTTTTATGATGTATTCTCCATTACACAGCGCTCTGCCCATTTCATTACAGCGCTTCCCCCACATCTCTACAGCGTTTCCTGAAGAGTGTCCACATGCAAGGCACCGCACCAGCACCTATGAGTCCACTGCCCTTTTACATTGGCGTTCTATCTATAGCACCTACTGCGCTGCCCCTTCCCCTTCAGTCCCTACAGGACGAGCGCTTCTTCCGTTCGGTCATCGGCTGGCCTGGGCTTGCATACACTGCGCAGGCCCAGCCTTTCTGTGGCAGACCGACGTGCTCCGTCTCTACTGCGCACGCGCGAGTGGCTGGAATCGCTATTGCGCATGCGCCGGCGTCCCTACACTCGTTCCGGACGCACCTCCACCCAGGGCCATAAAAAGGAGCCTTTTGGGCTCCTCCAGACAAGCGCTACCTCACGCAGTGACACGGTTAGTGTCTGCCTTTCCCACTTGCCCAACGCTGGTCCTGGCCACCTGTCTCCACGGACTCCTGAGGACGGATGTGAGCGACTACTTACAGATAAGTTTTCTTGTGCTAAACAAATACCAGCCAAGCGCCATACTCATGCCCCCCCCCCTCCTTTTTCTTTCTAGTGACATTGGTTCCCCTATTACGGTGGCTTAGCTCATTAGACATTGATCTTGACTGGCTCCACAACCTAGCAGGTAGTGTTCTCTTCTTTCTGCTGCATACACGTGACTAGTAGAATTTTAGATACTTATGTACTCTCCACTGCCCTTCTCTGCAGCTACACAAACATTCCCACAGTACTGGTTGTACTCCTCAAAGGTATTCAAGCGTTGCTCTGGCTGGTCTTCTATAGCACACAGGTAGCTATATATATATACATATATATACAATTTTTTCTATCATCATCATCATCATTTATCTGGCTACCTACACGCTGAGATCTTTATTTTTTTATTTTTTTTTTATATCTGTCAATACAGCATATGGTACATAGACCTGTCTGCCGTGCATCACGGCGACTACAGCACCAGTACCACTAAGCCATACGAATCTCCCCACATTATTGGTTGTACTCTCTCAAGGTATCCTACTTGTATTCAGGCTGGTCCCTTAAAGCGCAGAGGTAGTTATGTAATTTTAACTTTTTATCATTCACCTATTTGTTATGTACATACCGGAATATTTAATATATCTATATCTACCCATGTCTACCCATACAGCCATTGATATACACCAGTCTGCCCTCCATCACGGCGACTACAACATTATTTATAATAAGGTGAGGTACATACATCCAATGGTGGCCATGCTACACCTATCTATGACTATACCTTAGGTCATTAAAGCACCTGTTATGCAGCACCCTCGCTCATTTTTCCCATTACCCGTTACAGGTTGTTTACCTTTTTTCCTTTTGGCTGACACCTCAGCAGCAACATTCACGCATGCAAGGGAAGAATCTACTACCTTAGGCGATTTAGTGATCAAGGCCACGGGCTGGCCGAAACGTTTTTGTACTTATCGCTTCACCTGAACATTTATCTAATAAAAGCATCCACATGAATTGAATCTCTTCATCGTACGAGTGCAGTGATTTTACGCTACATACGTAGTATACAGCACAGCGCCACGTAGTATATTGCCCAGCCACGTAGTATATTGTCCAGTCACGTAGTATATTGCCCAGTCACGTAGTATATTGCCCAGCCACGTAGTATATTGCCCAGTCACGTAGTATATTGCCCAGCCACGTAGTATATTGCCCAGCCACGTAGTATACTGCCCAGTCACGTAGTATATTGCCCAGTCACATAGTATATTGACCAGCCACATAGTATATTGCCCAGTCACGTAGTATATTGCCCAGCTACGTAGTATATTGCACAGCCACATAGTATATTGCCCAGCCACGTAGTATATTGTCCAGTCACGTAGTATATTGCCCAGTCATGTAGTATATTGCCCAGCCACGTAGCATATTGCCCAGTCACGTAGTATATTGCCCAGTCACGTAGTATATTGCCCAGCCACGTAGTATATTGCCCAGTCACGTAGTATATTGCCCAGCCACGTAGTATATTGCCCAGCCACGTAGTATATTGCCAGTTACGTAGTATATTGCCCAGCCACGTAGTATATTGCCCAGTCACGTAGTATATTGCCCAGTCACGTAGTATATTGCCCAGCCACGTAGTATATTGCCCAGCCACGTAGTATATTGCCCAGCCACGTAGTATATTGCCAGTTACGTAGTATATTGCCCAGCCACGAAGTATATTGCCCAGCCACGTAGTATATTGCCCAGCTACATAGTATATTGCACAGCCCACGTAGTATATTGCCCAGCCAGATAGTATATTGCACAGCCACGTAGTATATTGCCCACCTATGTAGTATAATGCACAGTCCACGTAGTATATTGCCCAGTCACATAGTATATTGCCCAGCCACGTAGTATATTGCCCAGCCACGTAGTATATTGCCCAGCCACGAAGTATATTGCCCAGCCACGTAGTATATTGCCCAGCTACATAGTATATTGCACAGCCCACGTAGTATATTGCCCAGCCACATAGCATATTGCCCAGCCAATAGTATATTGCCCAGTTACGTAGTATATTGCCCAGTTACGTAGTATATTGCCCAGTGACATAGTATATTGCCCAGTCATGTAGTATATTGCCCAGTCACATAATATATTGCCCAGTCACATAGTATATTGCCGAGTCACGTAGTATATTGCCCAGTCACATAATATATTGCCCAGTCACATAGTATATTGCCCAGTCATGTAGTATATTGCCCAGTCACATAATATATTGCCCAGCCACATAGTATATTGCCCAGTCACATAGTATATTGCCCAGCTACGTAGTATATTGCACAGCCACATAGTATATTGCCCTGTCACATAATATATTGCCCAGTCATGTAGTATATTGCCCAGCCACATAGTATATTGCCCAGTCATGTAGTATATTACATAGTAACATAGTTAGTAAGGCCGAAAAAAGACATTTGTCCATCCAGTTCAGCCTATATTCCATCATAATAAATCCCCAGATCTACGTCCTTCTACAGAACCTAATTGTATGATACAATTCTGTTCTGCTCCAGGAAGACATCCAGGCCTCTCTTGAACCCCTCGACTGAGTTCGCCATCACCACCTCCTCAGGCAAGCAATTCCAGATTCTCACTGCCCTAACAGTAAAGAATCCTCTTCTATGTTGGTGGAAAAACCTTCTCTCCTCCAGACGCAAAGAATGCCCCCTTGTGCCCGTCACCTTCCTTGGTATAAACAGATCCTCAGCGAGATATTTGTATTGTCCCCTTATATACTTATACATGGTTATTAGATCGCCCCTCAGTCGTCTTTTTTCTAGACTAAATAATCCTAATTTCGCTAATCTATCTGGGTATTGTAGTTCTCCCATCCCCTTTATTAATTGTGTTGCCCTCCTTTGTACTCTCTCTAGTTCCATTATATCCTTCCTGAGCACCGGTGCCCAAAACTGGACACAGTACTCCATGTGCGGTCTAACTAGGGATTTGTACAGAGGCAGTATAATGCTCTCATCATGTGTATCCAGACCTCTTTTAATGCACCCCATGATCCTGTTTGCCTTGGCAGCTGCTGCCTGGCACTGGCTGCTCCAGGTAAGTTTGTCATTAACTAGGATCCCCAAGTCCTTCTCCCTGTCAGATTTACCCAGTGGTTTCCCGTTCAGTGTGTAATGGTGATATTGATTCCTTCTTCCCATGTGTATAACCTTACATTTATCATTGTTAAACCTCATCTGCCACCTTTCAGCCCAAGTTTCCAACTTATCCAGATCCATCTGTAGCAGAATACTATCTTCTCTTGTATTAACTGCTTTACATAGTTTTGTATCATCTGCAAATATCGATATTTTACTGTGTAAACCTTCTACCAGATCATTAATGAATATGTTGAAGAGAACAGGTCCCAATACTGACCCCTGCGGTACCCCACTGGTCACAGCGACCCAGTTAGAGACTATACCATTTATAACCACCCTCTGCTTTCTATCACTAAGCCAGTTACTAACCCATTTACACACATTTTCCCCCAGGCCAAGCATTCTCATTTTGTGTACCAACCTCTTGTGCGGCACGGTATCAAACGCTTTGGAAAAATCGAGATATACCACGTCCAATGACTCACCGTGGTCCAGCCTATAGCTTACCTCTTCATAAAAACTGATTAGATTGGTTTGACAGGAGCGATTTCTCATAAACCCATGCTGATATGGAGTTAAACAGTTATTCTCATTGAGATAATCCAGAGTAACATCCCTCAGAAACCCTTCAAATATTTTACCAACAATAGAGGTTAGACTTACTGGCCTATAATTTCCAGGTTCACTTTTAGAGCCCTTTTTGAATATTGGCACCACATTTGCTATGCGCCAATCCTGCGGAACAGACCCTGTCGCTATAGAGTCCCTAAAAATAAGAAATAATGGTCTATCTATTACATTACTTAGTTCTCTTAGTACTCGTGGGTGTATGCCATCCGGACCCGGAGATTTATCTATTTTAATCTTATTTAGCCGGTTTCGCACCTCTTCTTGGGTTAGATTGGTGACCCTTAATATAGGGTTTTCATTGTTTCTTGGGATTTCACCTAGCATATTGCCCAGTCACATAATATATTGCCCAGCCACATAGTATATTGCCCAGTCACATAGTATATTGCCCAGCTACGTAGTATATTGCACAGCCACATAGTATATTGCCCTGTCACATAATATATTGCCCAGTCATGTAGTATATTGCCCAGTCACATAGTATATTGCCCAGCTACGTAGTATATTGCACAGCCCACATAGTATATTGCCCAGCCACGTAGTATATTGCTCAGCCACGTAGTATATTGCCCAGTCACATAATATATTGCCCAGTCACGTAGTATATTGCCCAGTCACATAGTATATTGCCCAGCTATGTAGTATATTGCACAGCCCACGTAGTATATTGCCCAGTCACATAGTATATTGCACAGCCACATAGTATATTGCCCAGCCATGTAGTATATTGCCCAGTCACATAGTATATTGCCCAGCGACGTAGTATACAGCACAGCGCCACGTAGTATATTGCCCAGCCACGTAGTATTTTGCCCAGTCACGTAGTATATTGCCCAGCCACGTAGTATATTGCCCAGCCACGTAGTATATTGCCCAGCCACGTAGTATATTGCCCAGCCACGTAGTATATTGCCCAGTTACGTAGTATATTGCCCAGCCACGAAGTATATTGCCCAGCCACGTAGTATATTGCCCAGTCACATAGTATATTGCCCAGTGACGTAGTATACAGCACATCGCCACGTAGTATATTGCCCAGCCACGTAGTATATTGCCCAGCCACGTAGTATATTGCCCAGCCACGTAGTATATTGCCCAGCCACGTAGTATATTGCCCAGTTACGTAGTATATTGCCCAGCCACGAAGTATATTGCCCAGCCACGTAGTATATTGCCCAGCTACATAGTATATTGCACAGCCCACATAGTATATTGCCCAGCCAGATAGTATATTGCCCAGCCACGTAGTATATTGCCCAGCTATGTAGTATAATGCACAGCCCATGTAGTATATTGCCCAGTCACGTAGTATATTGCCCAGCCACGTAGTATATTGCCCAGCCACGTAGTATATTGCCCAGCCACGAAGTATATTGCCCAGCCACGTAGTATATTGCCCAGCTACATAGTATATTGCCCAGCCACATAGTATATTGCCCAGCCACGTAGTATATTGCCCAGCCACATAATATATTGCCCAGTTACGTAGTATATTGCCCAGTTACATAGTATATTGCCCAGTGACATAGTATATTGCCCAGCCACGTAGTATATTGCCCAGCCACGTAGTATATTGCCCAGTCACATAATATATTGCCCAGTTACATAGTATATTGCCCAGTGACATAGTATATTGCCCAGTCTGCACAAAGGAACAGCGCTCCACCGGGTGTATAGATTAAAATAAATCCTTTATTCGGCCATAAAGCACAAGCGACGTTTCGACCATATGCTGGTCTTTTTCAAGCATACAAACATGGCTGACAGGCGGTCTTAAATAGCGTGGACACCACACAGGGAGCCAATCGCTAACAAGTACCGCCCATCTCACAATATAAAACAACAATGTGTAAACATAATCAAAATAGACATCAGGCATTATAATATACATATAAACATAATAACGTTCATCCTCATCTCAATACCGGTGAGAAACGATCACTTAAAACACTAAAACCCAGTGCTTGTTTATATTTTAGCTTGCCTCGATCTCACCGCCTATATACGTTGCCATAGTAAACAATCCTTCATCTGACTAGAACTTCCTGTGTGGGACTAGCAGATGTTCCAAGCCTAGCATAGCCAATCTCATCTAGTCTAACATAAAACATCTAGGATTTACCCAATCGTATGATCTCTTATAATCACATACCCTAATCGGTATCCACCAACGCCATGATCGCTAACCCTGCCTGGAGGCAGTGGGGCGCAGGCACAGCCACGTCATACCGGGACTGCGCCTCATCACATGACCCGACAGAGGCCGCGCCCGGAAGTGACGAAAGCCAGTGCCGCACCTCCACACATCCCCAAGCCAGGCAGATCACCACGGAAACGCAGGTAAACATCACCGCGTCATCTCTAAGCCCCGCCTCCCAGTCAGTCCAGGAGAAGGAGCCCAGGCACAGGCGCAGTGCGTGCGGATCGGAGCCAACCACACGCAATGCACAACTGCGCCCACACCACCCATCACCCAGCACCGACTAGCAGGTCAGGGATCAAAGAAAAACGCATCAATAATGAGACTCATCTAGGAGATATTACATAGAGATCACCGATATAGAATGTATTCCAATTGAATCTTATGTAAGCAAGTCAGCGCATAAATATAGATCGAGGAATAGCAAAATATACTAAATCTATAGCCACCATAGTGAACATATAATAAAATACATAACAGCCACACTGTGGCAGTCGGGAACTTGGAGAAGCTTCTTCTTTAGAGATAGAGATATCCTTTATCCATGTAAATCATCCAATTTTAATATATCCCAACATCTTCAACCATATCCATCCACCGACTGTCACATGTGTGCCTGTTACAATAAAAGCATAACAAATACCCAAAATGTTAAAAGCATGATGAGCAACATATACGAAAAGAAAAAGGGAAGAAACATAATATCATAGAGGGGGGGTCCAATCAATAGGTACATCCATGAAGGTTGAAATCGATGTTTAATCCCCCTGGTTGTAACGAACCTAACGTATAGATCCATTTCATCTCTTTGGTTTTAAGCATTTGCAGCCTATCCCCACCCCTTCTCAAAATCGGAACATGATCTATAACCCTAAATCTAAGCTGGTTCACTAAATGCTTCCTATCAATGAAATGTTTTGGTACTGGCAACTCAGTGATTCCCGTTCTGATAGTACTTTTATGTTTGGTGATGCGAGCTTTCACCTCCATAGTTGTTTCGCCAATATAGGCGAGTCCACAGGGACAGGTGATCATGTAGATAACATAACTGGACAGACATGTGTATCTCTCCTTTAAATAAAATTTCTTCCCAGTGTGGGGATGACAAAAATGGTCACCCTTCAACATGTTATTGCAGCAAGCACATCCGAGACATGGGAAATTCCCATGTTTCGGTGTACTCAATGTTTTCTGAACCACATTTTTAGAGGACCCAAAATCAGATCTCATTAGTCTGTCCCCTAAGTTCTTACCCCTCCTATAAGACATCATGGGGGGCAATTTAAAACCTGACACCTGTGGTAAACCCCGTTGTAAGAGGGCCCAATGTTTTTTTATTACACCACCAATCCGATTACTCACAGAGTTGTAGGTGGAAACAAAAGGAATGCGATCACATCCGTTTTTGGAGGAGACTTTCTTACGGACACTATCCCTCGTTGAATTTCGGGCTTTGGTTTTAAATGCCTCCACATTTTTTCTTGGATAGCCCCTAGCCACAAATTTCAAACACATGTCCTCCAACCGTTGGTCTACTAAATTATCATCAGATACAATTCTTCGTACCCTTAATAATTGGCTCCATGGGAGCGAATCCACCATCCTTCTAGGATGGTTGCTGTTGAATGACAATAAGCTATTTTTATCCGTATCCTTAATAAAAATGTCCGTTTTTAACCTACCTCCATTCTTATAGACTAAAGTGTCCAAAAACTGAATCTGTGAAGTCGAATATGACAAAGTAAATTGCAATTCTGGATAAATCTCATTGAGATTGACATGAAACCCCTCTAGGTCGACCAAACTCCCCTCCCATACAACAAAAATATCATCGATGTAGCGCCACCAGGCTCTGACGTGGCGCCAAAGGATGGAATGGTACACAAACCTGTCCTCAAATACCGCCATATAAATGTTGGCATAAGTGGGGGCCACATTAGACCCCATGGCGGTACCTCTTAACTGAAGGAAGAACTCATCACCAAAGAGGAAATAATTCCTCCTCAGGATGAGCTCCAACAGTGTGAGGACAAGCTGTGCACACTCCGGGGCCACGTCAGAGCCCGACAGCGCACATCGAACAGCCTCTAATCCTTTGTCATGCTCGATTGACGTATACAATGACGTCACATCGAACGATGCCAAAATGGTTGATTCAGATACTATCAAATTCTCAATTTTTTCAAGGAAGTCACCTGTGTCCCTCACAAATGACCGTGCCGACATCGCAAAAGGACGTAATACCTTGTCCAGGAACACTGCGGTTTTACTATACAGTGAACCCCTCCCGGAGACAATAGGTCTTCCGGGGGGGTTTTCCAGATCTTTATGGATTTTAGGTAACACGTATAGCACGGGTATAACCGGTGCTTCAACAGTCAGAAACTCAGACAGCTTGTGATCAATCAATCCCATGGCCAGGGAGTCACTGATCACAAGCTGTAGTTCTCTCTGGAATCGTACAGTGGGATTACATGTTAATTTCTCATACACAAGATGGTCTCCCAACTGCCTACATATTTCTGCCTTATACTTAAGGCTATCCATTATAACCACTGCTCCGCCTTTATCGGCCCTTTTGATGGTTATTGCAGTATTATTGGCTAGATCATTAACAGCCTTCCTCTCTAATGTAGTCATATTATGATATGCAGCAGGTTTATATGTATTTTTCAAGTGGTAAATTTCTTTCTGAACTAATTCTATATAGGACTCTACAAAGTGATTCTTAGCAGGTGGCTGGAAAGAACTCTTTTTATATAGGCCCAATTCTCTAAGTGAAAAACCTTGTATAGATTCACCCACATCATAATTCTCAGTCTTACCAGAAAAATATGATGATAACCTCAGCCTTCTAAAAAATGCCTGCAAATCAATTTCAATACCAAACCAGTCTGGATGACTGGATGGACAAAACGACAGTCCTTTAGATATAACTTTAAGTTCAGTCTCTGATAGAACAATCGAAGAAATATTTACCACTAGGTCGCGACCATCTGTCATGGATTCTTCATATTCCTTGTTCTCATTGCCATTGTCCTCCCTGATTTCTGTTCCCTGGAAAGTCCCTTGTTTTCTGTGTTTCCGACCCCCTCTCCGCCTCCGTTTCCTGGAGTAGTTTTGTCCATCCTGGCTGGTTCTAAAAAATGTGCTCCTCTACTGCCCCCTGCAGTAGAATCATCCGTAGAATCGGATTCAGCCGTGGTGAACCCAAAGTTGGAGTATTTACGTGTTTGTTGTCTCCTTTTACGTCTCGGTGGCATATTCGCTCCTTTGTTATTCTTAGGAAATGGATTAGATCTCATTTGCCAGGCAAAAACCCGACCTCCTTTGTAGTCCTCCATATCCCTTAACCACTTAGTTCTTTTTGTGGTTTCTATATCAGATCTAAATTTAATCAAATTCTCCTCCATTTTGGTTTTAAGGAAACTCCAATCCTGTGTTGCCATTTGTTTGGTAAGCTGGTCTTCCCATTCAACAATGTTCTTTCTAGTCATCTCCATTTCTTTGTTTAAAAATTCAATGTTCAATAGCATCATATCAAATGCAAATTTATTGGAGATGGCCTCAAATTTTGCACAGAATTGCGTATTCTCAGGAAAAAGGGTTGGCCTAAGATGTGGGCGTAACCCCCGTGGGATTCTTTTCACTCTATAGTACTCCGTCAATGTAATAGCATGGAGCTCAAGTGAAATTAATTTTCTCTTCTCATTCTCCCACCGCTTTTTCAACATATCAGTAGTCGGCTTATTTAAAAACGTAGTGTCCACAGTTGAACCAGACAATATCCGTGTTGCATCATCATCGGTATAAGAAAAAGTTCTGGCCATATCAGAGTCACCCATCTCTGACATTATATTACCTTCCATCTTAATGGTGGTTGAGGTGCAGGTCTGTCCGGGTTCAATCCAGCATAAATCAAGTGTAGATGACAGACAGCACTCCCTTATTTGGGCGCACGTTCCATATCCAGGGAACCCACCTGGGTAACACGTCACAGTCTGCACAAACGAACAGCGCTCCACCGGGTGTATAGATTAAAATAAATCCTTTATTCGGCCATAAAGCACAAGCGACGTTTCGACCATATGCTGGTCTTTTTCAAGCATACAAACATGGCTGACAGGCGGTCTTAAATAGCGTGGACACCACACAGGGAGCCAATCGCTAACAAGTACCGCCCATCTCACAATATAAAACAACATTGTGTAAACATAATCAAAATAGACATCAGGCATTATAATATACATATAAACATAATAACGTTCATCCTCATCTCAATACCGGTGAGAAACGATCACTTAAAACACTAAAACCCAGTGCTTGTTTATATTTTAGCTTGCCTCGATCTCACCGCCTATATACGTTGCCATAGTAAACAATCCTTCATCTGACTAGAACTTCCTGTGTGGGACTAGCAGATGTTCCAAGCCTAGCATAGCCAATCTCATCTAGTCTAACATAAAACATCTAGGATTTACCCAATCGTATGATCTCTTATAATCACATACCCTAATCGGTATCCACCAACGCCATGATCGCTAACCCTGCCATGTTAAGACACCTTTCCATTTATAGCAGCATCTACTATATAACTGTCTAAGGGTCACTTCCGTCTTTCTGTCCTTCTGTCTTTCTGTCTGTCTGTCACAGATATTCATTGGTTGCGGCCTCTGTCTGTCATGGAATCCAAGTCACTGATTGGTCGCGGCAAAACAGCCACGACCAATCAGCGACGGGCACAGTCCGGAAGAAAATGGCCGCTCCTTCCTCCCCGCAGTCACTGCCGGGCGCCAGCATACTCCCCTCCAGTCATTACTCACACAGGGTTAATGCCGGTGGTAACGGACCGCGTTATGCCACGGGTAACTCACTCCGTTACCGCCGCTATTAACCCCGTGTGACCAAGTTTTTACTATTGATGCTGCCTATGCAGTGTCAATAGTAAAAACATCTAATGTTAAAAATAATTAAAAAAAAATAAAAAATCATTATATACTCACCTTCCGCCACCTTTCCCGCTCCTCGCGATGCTCCGGCGACCGCTCCATGCAACCGGCAGGTTTCGGTAGCAATGATGGTATGCGACAAAGACCTGCCATGACGTCAAGGACATGTGACCGTGACGTCATCACATTTCCTGCGCGCCAGCATGAGAAGGACCTGCCATGATGTCACCGTCATGTGACCGCGACGTCATCGCACCCTGGGACCGGAAGCTGCCGCGCAGTGACAGAACTACAACGGTCCCTCGGATCGGAAGGAGAGTATGTTTATTTTTTATTTTTTAACCTGTGACATACGTGGCTGGGCAATATACTACGTGGCTGGGCAATATACTACGTGGCTGAGCAATATACTACGTGGCTGGGCAATATACTACGTAACTGGGCAATATACTATGTGGCTCTGTGCTGTATACTACGTTGCTGTGCAATATACTACGTGGCTACGTAATATACTATGTGGCTGGGCAATATACTACGTCACTGGGCAATATACTACGTGGCTGGGCAATATACTACGTAACTGGGCAATATACTACGTAACTGGGCAATATACTACGTGGCTGGGCAATATACTACGTAACTGGGCAATATACTACGTGGCTGGGCAATATACTATATAAATCAAGTGTAGATGACAGACAGCACTCCCTTATTTGGGCGCACGTTCCATATCCAGGGAACCCACCTGGGTAACACGTCACAGTCTGCACAAAGGAACAGCGCTCCACCGGGTGTATAGATTAAAATAAATCCTTTATTCGGCCATAAAGCACAAGCGACGTTTCGACCATATGCTGGTCTTTTTCAAGCATACAAACATGGCTGACAGGCGGTCTTAAATAGCGTGGACACCACACAGGGAGCCAATCGCTAACAAGTACCGCCCATCTCACAATATAAAACAACATTGTGTAAACATAAACAAAATAGACATCAGGCATTATAATATACATATAAACATAATAACGTTCATCCTCATCTCAATACCGGTGAGAAACGATCACTTAAAACACTAAAACCCAGTGCTTGTTTATATTTTAGCTTGCCTCGATCTCACCGCCTATATACGTTGCCATAGTAAACAATCCTTCATCTGACTAGAACTTCCTGTGTGGGACTAGCAGATGTTCCAAGCCTAGCATAGCCAATCTCATCTAGTCTAACATAAAACATCTAGGATTTACCCAATCGTATGATCTCTTATAATCACATACCCTAATCGGTATCCACCAACGCCATGATCGCTAACCCTGCCTGGAGGCAGTGGGGCGCAGGCACAGCCACGTCATACCGGGACTGCGCCTCATCACATGACCCGACAGAGGCCGCGCCCGGAAGTGACGAAAGCCAGTGCCGCACCTCCACACATCCCCAAGCCAGGCAGATCACCACGGAAACGCAGGTAAACATCACCGCGTCATCTCTAAGCCCCGCCTCCCAGTCAGTCCAGGAGAAGGAGCCCAGGCACAGGCGCAGTGCGTGCGGATCGGAGCCAACCACACGCAATGCACAACTGCGCCCACACCACCCATCACCCAGCACCGACTAGCAGGTCAGGGATCAAAGAAAAACGCATCAATAATGAGACTCATCTAGGAGATATTACATAGAGATCACCGATATAGAATGTATTCCAATTGAATCTTATGTAAGCAAGTCAGCGCATAAATATAGATCGAGGAATAGCAAAATATACTAAATCTATAGCCACCATAGTGAACATATAATAAAATACATAACAGCCACACTGTGGCAGTCGGGAACTTGGAGAAGCTTCTTCTTTAGAGATAGAGATATCCTTTATCCATGTAAATCATCCAATTTTAATATATCCCAACATCTTCAACCATATCCATCCACCGACTGTCACATGTGTGCCTGTTACAATAAAAGCATAACAAATACCCAAAATGTTAAAAGCATGATGAGCAACATATACGAAAAGAAAAAGGGAAGAAACATAATATCATAGAGGGGGGGTCCAATCAATAGGTACATCCATGAAGGTTGAAATCGATGTTTAATCCCCCTGGTTGTAACGAACCTAACGTATAGATCCATTTCATCTCTTTGGTTTTAAGCATTTGCAGCCTATCCCCACCCCTTCTCAAAATCGGAACATGATCTATAACCCTAAATCTAAGCTGGTTCACTAAATGCTTCCTATCAATGAAATGTTTTGGTACTGGCAACTCAGTGATTCCCGTTCTGATAGTACTTTTATGTTTGGTGATGCGAGCTTTCACCTCCATAGTTGTTTCGCCAATATAGGCGAGTCCACAGGGACAGGTGATCATGTAGATAACATAACTGGACAGACATGTGTATCTCTCCTTTAAATAAAATTTCTTCCCAGTGTGGGGATGACAAAAATGGTCACCCTTCAACATGTTATTGCAGCAAGCACATCCGAGACATGGGAAATTCCCATGTTTCGGTGTACTCAATGTTTTCTGAACCACATTTTTAGAGGACCCAAAATCAGATCTCATTAGTCTGTCCCCTAAGTTCTTACCCCTCCTATAAGACATCATGGGGGGCAATTTAAAACCTGACACCTGTGGTAAACCCCGTTGTAAGAGGGCCCAATGTTTTTTTATTACACCACCAATCCGATTACTCACAGAGTTGTAGGTGGAAACAAAAGGAATGCGATCACATCCGTTTTTGGAGGAGACTTTCTTACGGACACTATCCCTCGTTGAATTTCGGGCTTTGGTTTTAAATGCCTCCACATTTTTTCTTGGATAGCCCCTAGCCACAAATTTCAAACACATGTCCTCCAACCGTTGGTCTACTAAATTATCATCAGATACAATTCTTCGTACCCTTAATAATTGGCTCCATGGGAGCGAATCCACCATCCTTCTAGGATGGTTGCTGTTGAATGACAATAAGCTATTTTTATCCGTATCCTTAATAAAAATGTCCGTTTTTAACCTACCTCCATTCTTATAGACTAAAGTGTCCAAAAACTGAATCTGTGAAGTCGAATATGACAAAGTAAATTGCAATTCTGGATAAATCTCATTGAGATTGACATGAAACCCCTCTAGGTCGACCAAACTCCCCTCCCATACAACAAAAATATCATCGATGTAGCGCCACCAGGCTCTGACGTGGCGCCAAAGGATGGAATGGTACACAAACCTGTCCTCAAATACCGCCATATAAATGTTGGCATAAGTGGGGGCCACATTAGACCCCATGGCGGTACCTCTTAACTGAAGGAAGAACTCATCACCAAAGAGGAAATAATTCCTCCTCAGGATGAGCTCCAACAGTGTGAGGACAAGCTGTGCACATTGGGCCCTCTTACAACGGGGTTTACCACAGGTGTCAGGTTTTAAATTGCCCCCCATGATGTCTTATAGGAGGGGTAAGAACTTAGGGGACAGACTAATGAGATCTGATTTTGGGTCCTCTAAAAATGTGGTTCAGAAAACATTGAGTACACCGAAACATGGGAATTTCCCATGTCTCGGATGTGCTTGCTGCAATAACATGTTGAAGGGTGACCATTTTTGTCATCCCCACACTGGGAAGAAATTTTATTTAAAGGAGAGATACACATGTCTGTCCAGTTATGTTATCTACATGATCACCTGTCCCTGTGGACTCGCCTATATTGGCGAAACAACTATGGAGGTGAAAGCTCGCATCACCAAACATAAAAGTACTATCAGAACGGGAATCACTGAGTTGCCAGTACCAAAACATTTCATTGATAGGAAGCATTTAGTGAACCAGCTTAGATTTAGGGTTATAGATCATGTTCCGATTTTGAGAAGGGGTGGGGATAGGCTGCAAATGCTTAAAACCAAAGAGATGAAATGGATCTATACGTTAGGTTCGTTACAACCAGGGGGATTAAACATCGATTTCAACCTTCATGGATGTACCTATTGATTGGACCCCCCCTCTATGATATTATGTTTCTTCCCTTTTTCTTTTCGTATATGTTGCTCATCATGCTTTTAACATTTTGGGTATTTGTTATGCTTTTATTGTAACAGGCACACATGTGACAGTCGGTGGATGGATATGGTTGAAGATGTTGGGATATATTAAAATTGGATGATTTACATGGATAAAGGATATCTCTATCTCTAAAGAAGAAGCTTCTCCAAGTTCCCGACTGCCACAGTGTGGCTGTTATGTATTTTATTATATGTTCACTATGGTGGCTATAGATTTAGTATATTTTGCTATTCCTCGATCTATATTTATGCGCTGACTTGCTTACATAAGATTCAATTGGAATACATTCTATATCGGTGATCTCTATGTAATATCTCCTAGATGAGTCTCATTATTGATGCGTTTTTCTTTGATCCCTGACCTGCTAGTCGGTGCTGGGTGATGGGTGGTGTGGGCGCAGTTGTGCATTGCGTGTGGTTGGCTCCGATCCGCACGCACTGCGCCTGTGCCTGGGCTCCTTCTCCTGGACTGACTGGGAGGCGGGGCTTAGAGATGACGCGGTGATGTTTACCTGCGTTTCCGTGGTGATCTGCCTGGCTTGGGGATGTGTGGAGGTGCGGCACTGGCTTTCGTCACTTCCGGGCGCGGCCTCTGTCGGGTCATGTGATGAGGCGCAGTCCCGGTATGACGTGGCTGTGCCTGCGCCCCACTGCCTCCAGGCAGGGTTAGCGATCATGGCGTTGGTGGATACCGATTAGGGTATGTGATTATAAGAGATCATACGATTGGGTAAATCCTAGATGTTTTATGTTAGACTAGATGAGATTGGCTATGCTAGGCTTGGAACATCTGCTAGTCCCACACAGGAAGTTCTAGTCAGATGAAGGATTGTTTACTATGGCAACGTATATAGGCGGTGAGATCGAGGCAAGCTAAAATATAAACAAGCACTGGGTTTTAGTGTTTTAAGTGATCGTTTCTCACCGGTATTGAGATGAGGATGAACGTTATTATGTTTATATGTATATTATAATGCCTGATGTCTATTTTGTTTATGTTTACACAATGTTGTTTTATATTGTGAGATGGGCGGTACTTGTTAGCGATTGGCTCCCTGTGTGGTGTCCACGCTATTTAAGACCGCCTGTCAGCCATGTTTGTATGCTTGAAAAAGACCAGCATATGGTCGAAACGTCGCTTGTGCTTTATGGCCGAATAAAGGATTTATTTTAATCTATACACCCGGTGGAGCGCTGTTCCTTTGTGCAGACTGTGACGTGTTACCCAGGTGGGTTCCCTGGATATGGAACGTGCGCCCAAATAAGGGAGTGCTGTCTGTCATCTACACTTGATTTATATAGTATATTGCCCAGCCACGTAGTATATTGCCCAGTTACGTAGTATATTGCCCAGCCACGTAGTATATTGCCCAGTTACGTAGTATATTGCCCAGTTACGTAGTATATTGCCCAGCCACGTAGTATATTGCCCAGTGACATAGTATATTGCCCAGCCACATAGTATATTACGTAGCCACGTAGTATATTGCACAGCAACGTAGTATACAGCACAGAGCCACATAGTATATTGCCCAGTTACGTAGTATATTGCCCAGCCACGTAGTATATTGCTCAGCCACGTAGTATATTGCCCAGCCACGTAGTATATTGCCCAGCCACGTATGTCACAGGTTAAAAAATAAAAAATAAACATACTCTCCTTCCGATCCGAGGGACCGTTGTAGTTCTGTCACTGCGCGGCAGCTTCCGGTCCCAGGGTGCGATGACGTCGCGGTCACATGACGGTGACATCATGGCAGGTCCTTCTCATGCTGGCGCGCAGGAAATGTGATGACGTCGCGGTCACATGTCCTTGACGTCATGGCAGGTCTTTGTCGCATACCATCATTGCTACCGAAACCTGCCGGTTGCATGGAGCGGTCGCCGGAGCATCGCGAGGAGCGGGAAAGGTGGCGGAAGGTGAGTATATAATGATTTTTTATTTTTTTTAAATTATTTTTAACATTAGATGTTTTTACTATTGACACTGCATAGGCAGCATCAATAGTAAAAACTTGGTCACACGGGGTTAATAGCGGCGGTAACGGAGTGAGTTACCCGTGGCATAACGCGGTCCGTTACCACCGGCATTAACCCTGTGTGAGTAATGACTGGAGGGGAGTATGCTGGCGCCCGGCAGTGACTGCGGGGAGGAAGGAGCGGCCATTTTCTTCCGGACTGTGCCCGTCGCTGATTGGTCGTGGCTGTTTTGCCGCGACCAATCAGTGACTTGGATTCCATGACAGACAGAGGCCGCAACCAATGAATATCTGTGACAGACAGACAGAAAGACAGAAGGACAGAAAGACGGAAGTGACCCTTAGACAATTATATAGTAGATGCTGCTATAAATGGAAAGGTGTCTTAACATGGGTTTTTTTTTATGCAATTAAATATTAGTATTCTGCCAGCTCCCAGGGAAAGTCGATCAGAGAAGATGTCCTGGTTTTCTGCTGAAAGCCCAGTTTAGTCATCAGCAAGCGTTACAAACGGCATGAGCTGATAAATACGTCTGACTTCTGTACTTACATCATCGTTATTCATCCTGGCAGATCCAAGGATTTCTGCTTACATCTTGTATCAACAAGCTCCTCATTCTCGTAATTAGCATATTTTAGCCTTTTCTATTATTAACATGTTTTCGCTGATGACTTATAACTTTGTTTACAGCTTCAGAAATTATGCAAAACATCCCCAAAGTTTTAGAACTTTGACGACTTTTACTAAAGTCTTTATGCTTGTCCTTCGTCTCATCCGACCACCCCAGTCCAGTACATGTTAGGTCCTCCGGAGCAAGAGACGTTCTTCGCAACCGTCGTCTAATTTAATAGAATGCAAACAAGTTTATTATCTATCTTTTACCAGCGCAATAATCATAAATACTCATTAATAATGAATCCAGGTAATTATTTATATGCTTCTTATCTGCAAACTTATAGAACTTTTGAAGATATTTGTTGTAAACTTTGTCACGTTATTCGCGTGTGGCCACCACAACCCAGTCCAACGTTTTGGAAACAAATTAAAAAGAGCGTAAAAGAAAAGACATCCAGGGCAGGGTTAGATCGGAGTGCGTCGTTTAAGGGATCATTTGTTTTTCACTTTTTAAAAGGGGGTTGTCTTGTCTAAAATGAAAATTCTGCGGTCAGTTATGGATCCTCCCCCCAGCGCTTGCACTGTGTACTGTGACGATTTGCCAGTTTCTGAGTTCGGGAATGGCGGTGATGCATACTCCGGGGCAAAAACGGTCAAGTGGGCGCAACCTGGCTCCATATTTGTCTTAGCCCACTGAACGGCCGAGTCACTATACGGGGTGCGGTCTCTATCTATACAAGCAAGGCTGCGTCAACTAGAAGGTTTCTGCCCGGGAGTATGCATATCGCGTAGGTACTTGGCGGTGTCGTGACATTTTTTTACTTCAATATATTTCCAGGCTAAAAGTAATTTTTTTGTAATCGGGTTTCCTGAAATTTTTTGTACAATTTGGCTTTTAGACTCTTTGTTTCAATATAAATTACTGGCTTCAGAATGAGTGAACTAAAGAATGTGTCGTTGAGATCATTGTGGTGGAAAGTTTGTGACTTTTATCTGTGATTTTCCGAATTCCTAATTGCTGTTATATGGGCACAGATTACATTAACGTTGAGCTGAACCTCTAAAAGAAAAGTTTGTTATTGTGGTTTGGTCCTGCTGAAGAGATATGAAAAGCTTGAAACGCGTTGACATTCGTGTGTGATCGTACCTTTGAATCTTGGGTAGCGCGAACTCTAAACCACCATATTCCTCATTTACTGTAATGTATCTCATTGGTGGTCCCGCAGCAACCTGTAATACTTATATAAAAGATGTGTCTGTCACAACCCTACCAGGTGAGCGTACCGGTAATATTACATACCACTTGGCTTTCAGATAAGACCCAATTTGAGCTTTTTCCTCTACAGTTTTATCATTTTGATTCAGTTAACTTGTAATTCTTTTATTAATTTTTGTTTTATCTTGCCAGCACGAGTACACTGATGGGTTCTCAGCTAATTTTGCAAATTGCAACAATCAGGAAAACAAAAGTCAAATGGTGCAAAACATGTTACATGAAACTAAACTGCAAAGAATATTGTTGTCCCTAAGTCATAAAAATGCCAGAAAAGGAGTTCATAAATTGTATCCTTCTTACCAAGATGCAGACTGTAATGGAAATCCTTAAATAAGGTCAAAAATGTTTTGCTAATTAGTTTCTAAAAACACCATTGCTCCCCTGATTCTGCCACTCTTTTCTGCTTTGTGCTGCGTCTCTCCATTGCAGAGATATTCACATTTGTTTATTCTAGAGCTCAGCATGTGAAATCTCTGCTTACATTCCAATAGAGCATTTTTTTCACAGCTTTCTCTTCATTCCTCCCTCGCAGGTGCTGTCAATCACAGCTCGTCATCTGATCTGGAGATCTATTAGTCCTAGACGCTGCCAAGCTGTGATTGGCAATGTCTAGGAGGGAGGGGTCAAAGTGCAATCCAACAGAGAAGAATGAAGATGTCAGGCTGCTGCAGTGCAGTACAGCACAACCTCCACCAGGGGGAGCTTGAGAGGAAAGTGAGACTTCACACACAGGACAGCAGAACAGATGCCACCAAGTGGCGAGAGAGTGGTCAGACAAGCCGAGTCAAAAGCACGAGATAGCATGACAGTATAATAGGATTAGACAGACGGATAGTCAGGACGTAGCAAGGGATCAGTAAACCAGGGCGAGCAAAATACGGTACAATAGGGACAAATCAAGACAGAGTCAACAGCCAAGCCAGGAGGTCAGAATCAGAGAATCAAGCAGAACAGACAAATGCAGGGAAAAAGGGCAGACATAGAAGGATAACAGACACAGGACAAGTCAGGGTTCACAGCAGGACAAACCAAGGGTTTCCAGAGTCAGGTTCACAAGCCGAAGACAGAACTATAGCTGACACTGCCAGCAAGATTCATGGGAGCTAAATAGCAAACCTGAACCCAGAATGAGGCAGAGCAAAGTTAACCCTTGACATGATCCTTCCAAAAAAGGGCACACACTAATAAACCCTGGAACGGATCAGGACAGAAGAAATGCTCAGTTGCACTTAAAGCAGAGATTTCACATAATGTGCTCTAAAAGCAAAAAATGTGAATATTTCAGCACTGCAGAAACGCAGCGCAAAACAGAAAAGAGTGGCAGAATATGGGGAGCTCTGTGAGCATTACAAGGTATTTGATCCAATTTTTTGGGTCAAGTGGCAGGTTCTCCTTGAGTCGTAGTCCAAAGAATAGTAACAAATTGTTGAAGGTAGAACAGTTGGAGAAGACACCAATGTATAATTGTTAGTAGTAGTACAGTTTGTCAAAGTAGTACTAAACATTTAGCAAAGTATCCACAAAACAGGATCACATGCAAGACTACAGTTCCAAAGGGATAAGGTAACGGAGCAGTCAGAAGAAGACGGAACTTCAGATTTCAGACAGACAAATCAAAGGATGCATGGTCAGGAATAGATTCTGGGTCAAACCAAGATGTAGATAGGTCCCAAGTCCAGAGATCAATTCTATAATACAAGACAGCTAAGCTGAATATGTACAGTTTATGGCCAGCACATAGAGTATAGCGCACATTGATTGACAGGTCGCTGTATGCTCTGATTGGTCAGATAGGTGTGCATTCAGCTTTGCCAAGCGTCCGTGTAAAGAGGACAGCAAAAGCAAGTTAATTACAGTTCTGGTGCCGAAACCCCAGAAATCATCCGTAATCTGTGAGCATAAGCAAAGGGAAAACAAGTATGAATGTTTCCTGCAGTGCCCCCACAGGTAAATAGAGGCATTACACAAATCTTAACAACGGATTGTGGATGGCAGGATAAATTCATCTTCTACCATTGTATAATTGATGAAGACAAGATGTTTTTTTGAGTCCAAAACAAAATTTTTTTTTACTAAGAAAATAATCAAAACCTCTTTAAGTAAGTGAACCCTATCTTCAAGAACACATAAAATGGTCCCAAATTCTCCCTCTTTTTATTTTTAATGACTATTTATACACCAAAAGGTCAATGGTTAGAGAGTGAAGTCTCCTCCGCTACAATGTACCAATCTGTCCGCGAATATTATCCGTCTGCTGTTTGTAGAGACTTTTGTAACCAAATTAAAGCTATGTTCGGAATGTAGGAATTACCATGGCAACACGTAATCCAGCTGAGACAGGGGAGGAAAAAAAAAGTTTTTATATCCCAGGTAAAATATTCACAGATAAACATCTTTTCTCCAGCGAGTCGGCCTGTTTGACTCTTTGCAGTACTTATCTATTGTTGACATTTTACACACAAGTTTTCTTGCAAAATCCATTAGCCGGGACTGTTATCAGAAAACATACCCTGTTAGCATTAAAAATAATATCACAATCTGGAGATCTGCGTCACAGGAGTGAAGGATAGGAATGAAGAATATGACAGGAGAGGAAATTGACTGCACCGGCAACCTCCAAACTCGGCTTACCTTTATGCAGTGTAGATAGGATTGGATGAAAATAGAAGAAAGATGGAAGGAGGTTTATTTAGTAGGTGAAAGAAAGCTTTCAAATAACCATGCAGTGGAAGGAATAATCTGAGGTCTTTGCTTCAGTTTTGTACCGATGACCACCAAGATTTCTCGTTTTAAAGCCCCATATTAGCGTTGGCCAAAGCTTCAGCTCTCTAGTCATTGGAAAACTTTATACCCCATTATGCATAGACTGGCAGGACAGGCTGAATGTTGAAAGTTTGCAAAAACTTTTCAAAAAAATGTTAAACACTTGTCTCAGCTCTGCTTACTTCTTCTATGGTCACCGCACTTTGCTGCGCTCCACGTCAAGTTTATTTACACTGCGAATTACAGTGACATCATCACCCAAGGCCTTTTAAGGCTGAATCTGACGCTCACATGTGTCTGAGTATTAAGTAAGTCCTGTGTTTAGTAAAAAAGAGCAAAAAAGAAAGCAGCACAGCTTAGAAATCCAGAGATTATTAATAGCGTGGAATGCACGGGGCAGAGAGCCGTCCGACAGCTGAATGGAGGTGCTTGCGTGATATAAAGTATGAATGATGAAGAGTGGGTAGAAAAACCGCAACAGCACTCACCAATTCTGCAGTTCAAGTGTCCTTTATTGAAACACACGGCAATACATCTTCACGGCTCGGGGGAGTGAATGGAGACAGGAGAGCGACAAACGAGACGACGGCCGTTTCGCGCTGCAGACGAGCGCTTCTACGGGTCCATCAAGTTCTGTGTTTAGTTTTCTTTTCCTTTGATTTTTGTCTTTCCTCTGCAAATTATATCAGCAAAGTTCATTTTGTTTTCACTACCTGCATTTATTTCCTTGGTCAGATCTGCAGTTATCCCTTCATCTGCTGTATGCATAGCAAAGTTACCTCTGGTCTTGTTAACACTAAAAATGCTGCTGCAACAGAGTGTATCATCTGTTCAACACTGCTGCAAGCTAGGAATACTTTATATCCCATTATGCATAGACTGGCAGGACAGGCTGAGTCTTGAAAGTTTGCAAAAACTTGTCAAGAAAATGTAAAACACTTGTCTTGGTTCCAGGACCAGGCTCTGCTTCCTTCTTCTATGGTCACCGCACTTTGCTGCGCTCCACGTCAAGTTTACAACTTTCACTGCGAATTACAGTGACATCATCACCCAAAGCCTTTTAAGACTGAATCTGATACTTACATGTGTCTGAGTATTAAGTAAGCTCTGTGTTTAGTTTTCTTTTCCTTTGATTTTTGTCTTTCCTCAGCAAATTATATCAGCAAAGACCATTTTGTTTTCGCTACCTGCATTTATTTCCTTGGTCAGATCTGCAGTTAGCCCTTCGTCTGCTGTATACATAGCAAATTTATCTCTGGTCTTGTTAACACTAAAAATGCTGCTGCAACAGAGTGTATCATCTGTTCAACACTGCTGCAAGCTTGGAATACTTTATATCCCATTATGCATACACTGGCAGGACAGGCTGAATGTTGAAAGTTTGCAAAAACTTTTCAAAAAAATGTTAAACACTTGTCTCGGCTCTGCTTCCTTCTTCTATGGTCACCGCACTTTGCTGCGCTCCACATCAAGTTTACAAGTTTCACTGCGAATTACAGTGACATCATCACCCAAGGCCTTTTAAGACTGAATATGACACTCAGAAGTGTCTGAGTATTAAGTAAGCTCTGTGTTTAGTTTTCTTTTCCTTTGATTTTTGTCTTTCCTCTGCAAATTATATCAGCAAATTCCATTTTGTTTTCACTACCTGCATTTATTTCCTTGGTCAGATCTGCAGTTATCTCTCCGTCTGCTGTATGCATAGCAAAGTTATCTCTGGTCTTGTTAACACCAAAAATGCTGCTGCAACAGAGTGTATCATCTGTTCAACACCACTGTTCGCTGCAAATCTCCAGCCATTGGAAAACTTTATATCCCATTATGCATAGCCGAGTAAATAGTGAGATGATATTTGGTGCGTTCGCAGCCTGGGGTCCACCGTGTAGGAAAAAAACCTGCTGCTAGCAAATGGCGGCACTATATGGCGGTAGAAGCAAACTCTGTTACTTCACAGAGTCACCCATAAAGAAAGCACTGTGTCCTGTTTAGCTCACAGGAGTACACAGCAACTGCTGAGCTGATAGCAGTCTGTGGTCACGCAGTCAAAGAGGCACACATACAATCTCCTCACCGGAGGTGCCGGTATTCTAGTGGCTTATTTCAGCCGAGCCCTGAATACACACATGTACAACCACATTGGCGCAAAACTCATGACATGAATTGATACCAGCGCATGGCCATGTGGTCATGCGAATCTTTTATAGCTGCAGCAACTTCAGGACCTTCCCAGAAGGACCAATGAAAAGCTGCCACAGAACTTGAACAGGTTCAGGACCTTCCTAGAGGACCAATGGGAGTTGCTGCAGTACCTGAGCATGTGACCCTTGATCGCCAATGAAAGATTTTACCCTGGGAATGCTCAGAAGGGGAAAAGCAGGACTTAGTCCCAAAGAAATCTGCTCGCCGCTGACCTGTACTGGCTACAATGGCAGAACCTGGAAAGGCAGCAGTAACCCTTTGCACCGTATCAGGCTGAGCTAGAGGCTGGGACCGACGTCTCCGCTGAGCAGACTCCACTGCGGCAGGAGAAGAATGGGAGACCGCGGTGGAGATGGCTTGAGATTCCCCCTGTGCAGAGGCGTGGACTCGATCCCTAACATATATATATTATATATTAACCCCTTAGTGACCGAGCCAAATTTTTGAAATCTGACCAGTGTCACTTTATGTGGTAATAACTCTGCAACGCTTCAACAAATCCCAGTGATTTTGAGATTGTTTTTTCGTGACACATTTTACTTTATGATAATGGTAAATTTTGTTCAACATTTTTTGTGTTTATTTATAAAAAATATCAAAAATTTGAGAAAAATGTTAAAAAATTAGCAATTTTCTAAATTTTAATGATTATCCCTTTAATCCAGATAGTCATACAACAGCAAACCATTAATAAATAACATTTCCCACATGTCGGCTTTACATCAGCACCATTTGTAAAATGTTATTTCATTTTGTTAGCATTTTAGGAGGTTTAAAAATGTAGCAGCAATTTTTCATTTTTTCAAAGAAATTTACAAAATTTATTTTTTTAGGGACTTATCCATGTTTGAAGTGACTTTAGGGGTCTCATATATTGGGAAACCCACAAACGTGATACCATTTTAAAAACAGCACCCCTAAACATATTGAAAACTGCTGTCAGGTAGTTTATTAACCCTTCAGGTGCTTTACAGGAATTAATGCAAAGTGGTATGACAGAAATGAAAATGTGTATTTTTACCACCTAAATGCATCTAACTTCTGAACAGGTTACTACAGCCGTCAGACTCTAAGGCCGCTATTTGGTCATGAATTGCCATGGCAAACATCAGGACCACACAATCATGATCTGAGGGCACCAATTGTGACAAAGAAGAAGCCCCCACACTCTGTTAACCATTTATAATGATGTAGTCACTATTGACAGCAGCATCTAAGGGGTTAAACAGATTTAGATGGTGCAAATACTGATCGTGACTAGTACAGCAAGTTGTCAGCTATAGTGCACAGCCGACAGATGATGGATTGTCATCTGTATGGGGAGGCTATTCTCTTATATCTCAGGTCAGTTAAAAGACGTATTGACGGTCATTAAGGGGTTAATTTTTTAAAAAAATATATATATATATACTGTATAAAAAACAGAAAAATGAAGAGCAGCACAAAAATATTGTTGGGTGCAAAAAAAGCCTCCCGGGCATGTACCAAACCTTGTAAAAATATCCAAAAAATCAAAGGCAGCACACCAGAAAGTAGAATTCACGTGCAGTTTATTGGCCCATATGCAACGTTCTGGTCACCAATGTGGACCCTTTTCAAGCTTCGATCTTTTGGATTTATTTACTGTGTATATGTGTATATACAGTATATATACGGTATATATATATACACACATATATATATACATATATATATAAACTTGTAAAGTGTGTGTGTGTATATATATATGTATATATACATATACAGTACAGATCAAACGTTTGGACACACCTTCTCAATCAAAGATTTTTCTGTATGTTCATGACTAAGAAAATTGTACATTCACACTAAAGGCATCAAAACTATGAATTAACACATGTGGAATTATAAACTTAACAAAAAAGTGTGAAACAACTGAAAATATGTTTTATATTCTAGATTCTTCAAAGTAGCCACCTTTTGCTATGATTACTGCTGTGCACACTCTTGGCATTCTCTTGATGAGCTTCAAGAGGTAGTCACCGGAAATGGTTTTTGCTTCACAGGTGTGCCCTGTCAGGTTTAATAAGTGGGATTTCTTGCCTTATAAGTGGGGTTGGGACCATCAGTTTTGTTGTGCAGAAGTGTGGTGGATACACAGCTGATAGTCCTACTGAATAGACTGTTAGAATTGGTATTATGGCAAAAAAAGCAGCTAAGTAAAGAAAAACGAGTGGCCATCATTACTTTAAGAAATGAATGTCAGTCATTCCAAAAATTTGGGAAAACTTTGAAAGTGTCCCCAAGTGCAGTGGCAAAAACCATCAAGCGCTACAAAGAAACTGTCTCACATGAGGACCGCCCCAGGAAAGGAAGACCCAGATTCACCTCTGCTTCTGAGGATGTTTATCCGAGTCACCAGCCTCAGAAATCGCAGGTTAACAGCAGCTCAGATTAGAGACCAGGTCAATGCCACACAGAGTTCTAGCAGCAGACACATCTCTACAACAACTGTTAAGAGGAGACTTTGTGCAGCAGGCCTTCATGGTAAAATAGCTGCTAGGAAACCATTGCTTAGTACAGGCAACAAGCAGAAGAGACTTGTTTGGGCTAAAGAACACAAGGAATGGACATTAGACCAGTGGAAATCTGTGATTTGGTCTCATGAGTCCAAATTTGAGATCTTTGGTTCCAACGACCGTGTCTTTGTACAACACAGAAAAGGTGAACGGATGGACTCTACATGCCTGGTTCCCACCGTGAAGCATGGAGGAGGTGTGATGGTGTGGGGGTGCTTTTCTGGTGACTAGGGTTGAGCGAAACGGGTCGGCCATTTTCAGAAGTCGCCGACTTTTGGCAAAGTCGGGTTTCATGAAACCCGACCCGACCCCTGTGTGGGGCCGGCCATGAGGTCGGCGATCTTCTGAATCTGGTATCGGAATTCCGATAACGAGTTCCGATATGTTTGCAATATCGGAAATCGGTATCGGAATCCATATTTAATTGTAAAATAAAGAATTACAATAAAAAATATTGCTATACTTACCCTCTGACGCGCCATGGTACTAACCGGCAGCCTTCCTTCCTTAGAATCAGCGCGTGAAGGACCTTAGATGACGTCGCGGCTTGTGATTGGTCGCGCGACCGCCCATGTGACCGCTCACGCGGCCAATCACAAGCTGCGACGTCACCGAAGGTCCTTCAAGCGCTGATTCTTAGGAAGGAAGGCTGCCGGAAAGAAGCAGGGCGCGTCCGAGGGTGAGTATATTCCTGCCGGAAAGAAGCAGGGCGCGTCCGAGGGTGAGTATATACCTAATAGGAATATACTCACCCTCGGACGCGCCCTGCTTCTTTCCGGCAGCCTTCCTTCCTAAGAATCAGCGCTTGAAGGACCTTCGGTGACATCGCGGCTTGTGATTGGTCGCGTGAGCGGTCACATGGGCGGTCGCGCGACCAATCACAAGCCGCGACTTCATCTAAGGTCCTTCACGCGCTGATTCTAAGGAAGGAAGGCTGCCGGTTAGTACCAGGGCGCGTCAGAGGGTAAGTATAGCAATATTTTTTATTTTAATTCTTTATTTTACACTTAAATATGGATCCCAGGGCCTGAAGGAGAGTTTCCTCTCCTTCAGACCCTGGGAACCATAGTATCCCATTGCACTGCATTGGGTTTCGTGTTTCGGCCGACCCCGACCCCGACTTTTCTATAGGATCGGCCGATTTCACTCGACCCGACTTTTGAGAAAGTCGGGTTTCGTGAAACCCGACCTGATCCTATAAAAGTAAAAGTCGCTCAACCCTACTGGTGACACTGTTGGGGATGTATTCAAAATTGAAGGCATACTGAACCAGCATGGCTACCACAGCATATTGTAGCGGCATACTATTCCATCCGGTTTGCGTTTAGTTGGACCATCATTTATTTTTCAACAGGACAATGACCCCAAACACACCTCCAGGCTGTGTAAGGGTTATTTGACCAAGAAGGAGAGTGATGGGGTGCAGTCACCAGATCTGAACCCAATCGAGATGGTTTGGGGTGAGCTGGACCGCAGAGTGAAGGCAAAAGGGCCAACAAGTGCTAAGCATCTCTGGGAACTCCTTCAAGACTGTTGGAAACCATTTACGATGACTACCTCTTTAAGCTCATCAAGAGAATGCCAAGAGTGTGCAAAGCAGTAATCAAAGCAAAAGGTGGCTACTTTGAAGAACCTAGAATATAAGACATATTTTCAGTTGTTTCACACTTTTTTGTTAAGTATATAATTCCACATGTGTTATTTCATAGTTTTGATGCCTTCAATGTGAATGTACAATTTTTTTAGTCATGAAAATACAGAAAAAAATTTAAATGAGAAGGTGTGTCCAAACTTTTGGTCTGTACTGTATATATATATATACATATATATATCACACATTTTTAGACTTTTTGAACAATATTTTACAACTTAAAATTAGGAAATTGCCATAATTTCTGATAGACACTTCAAATCATTTTCTAAATCAGCTATTTAATTCTTTTGAGTTTCTGAACAGTCAGAGATATTCAGCTTTTTCTTTTTCCAAGCTATACTTTTTTTTTCCTAGAGGGCCATCCATAATGGCTTTGATAAAGAACCCTTTTAGATATGATTGAAAGTCATTACCATAACATGATTTGGTTTTCATTTTATAGAGAGTCTCCGGAAATATACCCGCATGTCTTTTATTGCTTAAATTAAGAAAATTACGTTAAAGCCTTGATTCAAAAAAATTGAGATTAGAGGAAGCGCGGAGAAAACCAGGGATCCTCCCGACAGCATCTCCATCTGAGGATGCGTTTCAATCAAATTGAAGGCAGTGATACAATAAAGTCAGCTTGGGGTTTACGATGTTAGAGCCATAGAGATGAGTGGCCTCTAATATTTATACTTCATGCTCTCGAAATCACGAAAGACTGCGATTCTCTTGACTGCTGTTAAGGAGCATGTTCGAGAGGACGGGATTTGTAAAGAAGTAATTACAGATACATTAACTGGGCATAAAGTCCCCCATACAGACTAGACTAATTTTTTTTTTAAATCGCCATTATTGGCAGATTCATCCAACTGTCTGTTGTGTATGGGAGCGCCAAACAATTGATTGTCAGGAAAAACAGCGATTTGGTATGTCTGCCAATCGTTTTTGCTTTCCTGGCGATAAACCACCAGCACAGATGTCTATCCATGGATCTCTCATAGGGAACACATGCGTACTCAGCCAAAGGAGCGCTCCTGTGTATAGGAGAGCCGACCGAGCCGGCGGAATGATCGGCTAAACTATCGTTCATCCAACAGTCAAGTGTGCTTGGCCAGCTAAAAAGTTCACAATGGTTGCATCTATATACAATGCCCTATGAAAGCCAAAATCTCCAAGTGGGAAAAGAAGAGAAACCAACCTCGATGTCATCAAATATGGCTTTGTATAAGGATTAGGGACGCTAGGAAGATTGGCATGAAGCCTATCTTGGCTTGTTAGATGGGGTCACATAAAGGAGACTCGTTGGGTAAAAGGAACGTTGATTTCTAGTCCTGGTATTGGCAAAATATATGCATATCTATCCAAAATCCAGCATGGAACCGCAACCCATGATCAGTAAGAACAGACTTAAAGGGAACCCATAGACATAATTTGGTAATGTAATGTAATGACATGGCTGTAGTAGCCCTGAAATAGAGATTAGATTGATCCCTTTGGTGAGGAAATCTGCTTTCGTGCACAGGGGCAGGACTGTGCACTGGGTCTTCTCCTCCCTGTCTGATTCCCCAGCCCCTCCGCCTGCCTCCAGTCTATGACTTACCTGTCTCCTCCATTTTAAATCTCAGCAGTGACTCATCATTCAAAGACTGAAGGCAGGTGGAGGGGATGGGAAGTTGCCGGTAGAGGGACTGAGGACAGGGAGGAGAAGACCCAGTGCACAGTCCAGCCCCTGTGCACCAAAATCTAACTAGTAGAAAACTTCAAATGTTGATAAAAGAAGAACCACAAAGCCGATTTCTTCACCAAATGTATCAATGAAATCATTATGACAGCGCCGTTACAGCCATGTCTTTACTGTGCAATACAAAAACGTGCTGATGAGTTCTGTTTAAAAGTGCTTTCCAAAAATTACTCTTTCATAGACTTGCTGAGCTTTACCATAGCTCCAGCAGTGCCTCTCTGTCACTGCCCCCCAGGCTTTGTTAAAAGTCTGCAACAGGGATGCCATGACTGCACACATGACCCCTGCAGACAATCATTGGACTGGAGGCAGCAATGGAGAGTCACTAAAGCTTGGTTTTCTATTTTTAACCTTAACAAGCCTATGGAGCAAAAAGTGGTTCATGAAAAATCTCTTTAAGATCTGCTCTATGCTGCAGAAACGATACAGATGGCTGAGAAAGGTGCCTGTGAATGCGGAGAGGCTCTTGAAGGAGCAACCTAGCTGAAGAGTGCCATAGGGACTACCTTGACAGTGAAGTATCTCCTGACCCTAAAAAATGACCTAGAACTAGAGCAATGACCTGAATTGATTGACAGCACCTGCCTGCCTGCCCTTAGACTGACTATGGTGAGATGATGTGTCCTGCAATTGGAACTTTGACCTGTCATCCTAACTGATTCTGGAGCTTTAGACAGTATGAAGGACTCTGGACTGTGATGACTTGTCTTTCAGTAGACAACACAGAACCTTTGGTCTCAACTGGAATTTTGCCGTGACCTGAGAAAGTAAGGACGACTTTGGGAGACCTGCTTGGAATTTGTGCCTCCATTTCTGTTGTGACCAGTTAAAGAGGTTGTCCTGTGAAAACAAGTTATCATCATCACCTATCTAGAGGATACATATCAGTGGGGATACAACCATTGGGACCTGCCCCAATTGGCAGAACTGGAATGGAGATGAATGACCACCATCCCATTATTTTCCTACGTGGTTACAGAGCGCTACACATGACCATGGTCCCTATTACTTTTTAAGTCACACAATCTCATCATAGACAATCTAAGGGCAGGCAGGTTGGTGCTTTCAATCAATGCAGGTCATTGCTCTTCCTCCAGCTCAATTATTAAGGTCAGGAGATACTTCCCTTTCAAGGTAGCCTATAGGATAGTTGCTGCTTCAAGAGCCTCTCCATTTTGGATAGACAATCATATATTTTGATAAAAAGGTACATGAACATGGCACAAAGAGTGCATTAAATGCTACATTAAAATGCCAATACCAGAACGAGAAATCAACTACCCATTTACAGCAGTCCCATGTAGTGTGAGTAGATCGGCAGTCGGCCATGTGCACGGCTGCTCCCTTCTAATGGGGATACAAGATCGGAGATAAGATTTCCCCAGTGGTTGGACGCCAATGCTCAATAGGTTATCACCTATACTCTGAACAGGTGATTGCTTGTTTTCATTGGACTATCCCTTTAAAAGGATCATTAAAATCAAGTGTATCTTCTGTATATGACGTGCTACAGCGGTCATATCTTTCATTGATATGAGACTCTTAGCGGCCATCGTAAATGCGTCTACGGAAGCGGCCAGAAGTTTTCCGATTCGATGGGAATCAAACACTGTACATATGCTGCAGAACAGAAGTCTAGAGAAAGAAGAACTGGGTTACAGATGATGATCCCTCTCTAACCGGAGCTTCTTCTAAATCCCAGCAATAAAGTTAAATGCAGTCTTGATTCCCCCATGCTGATGTCTTCAAATTTCCTAAGTCTAAGATTGAAGTGTGTCTCCTCGAGACAGAAAAGTTCGTTGTGCTATTATGAAGCCGTTCTCACCAAGTTATGAGCGGAGAATGTAATCTTCCCATCGAAGTACAAGATTTATCATATGAATAAAAATGCCGAGCGTTCATATGAAACAAGTAAATGTGTGATGCCCCTGTAGAGTTGTCTGTGAGCCGATGGGTCATGGATGGTTCCACTATGCCTTTAATGCAGATAGGAATTACACACCAAGTCTCCATGAATATCCTGGAAGAAAGGAGACCTACCTGAGGAGTTGTCAAATTTCAGAAAACCGTTCAGGTGTCCCCAAATAGACATTAAGGGTTGTGTCTGAGGCATTACTAGGGTATGCTAGAAACAAGGATGAGTGAAATCCATAAAATAGGGGCAGCGTAGGAGAAGTCCTCTTAATGCAGTATAGTCTGCATTGGTTGAAAAATCTAGACGTTACTTATAGTCATGAGCAAGTGTACTTGTTGCTCGGGTTTTCCCGAGCACGCTTGGTGGTCTCGAAGTATTTGTGACTGCTCGGAGATTTAGTTTTTGTTGAAGCAGCTGCATGATTTATGGCTGCTAGACAGGCTGAGTACATGTGGAGGTTGCCTGGTTGCTATGGAATCTCCACATGTAATCAAGCTGTCTAGTAGCCGCAAATCATGCAACTGGAAAACCTGAGCAATGAGTATACTCGCTCACCACTAGTTACTAATAGTGATGAGCGAGTATACTCGTTGCTCGGGTTTTGCAGAGCACGCTCGGGTGGTCTCCGAGTATTTGTTCGGAGATTTAGTTTTTGTTGATGCAGCTGCATGATTTATGGCTTCTAGCCAGCCTGAGTACATGTGGGGGTTGACTGGTTGCCAGGGAATCCCCACTTATATTCAGCCTGTCCAGCAGCCATAAATCATGCAGCTGCTTCAACAAAAACTAATTCTCCGAACACTAACAAATACTCGGAGATCACCCGAGCGTGCTCAGGAGAACCCGAGCAATGAGTATACTTGCTCATCACTAGTTACTAAGTCTCAATGCAGAATCACTTATGATGCACCATGAACATAGTCGGTGGCTTTTTATGTGGCAAGGAGGCCTTTGGGTGGTTGTCCACCTTTAGGGACTTTTTTGCTAAAATGCAAGTATTTGGGCCTAAAAATATTTTTTGGAATTGGGTTTAATACAAATGTTTGCACCTTTTCTCTTCTGTAGTCTCCGGATTGAACTACTGCTGGATGCAGAATGAGTTAACTAAGAATTAGAGATGAGCAAAATTGTGCTTGAAAGTTTGGGGTTTCGTACCAGACAGTTAGTGTCCAGTGCTGAACACCGAACATGGATTTCTCCTGGAAGTCAGTTGCAATGTTTGGAAATTCGGGGGAAGTCTGGAGAGAGAGAGAGGAATTCTTTCAGGTTCAGATTCTGGTTCAAGTACACTTCTTCAACCTCAACAAAACCTTGGAAAAAAGTTTGGGTCAAGTAAGAGAACCCAAACTTTCATGGATCCACTCATCCCTACTGAGAATCTGTTAGTGAACTCATTCGGATGGTCCAATGGTAAAGTTTGTGCTCGGGTGTTACCCAAGTGTCTACAGAGTGCTCGAATAATATGTTTGAGTCCCTGCTTTGGTTATTTTGTGGCCGTTAGACAGCTGCAACACATGCGGGGATTGCCTGTTTGTTAGAGAATCCCTACATGTGTTGCGGCTGTCTAAGGCTACTTTCACACTTCCGTCTTTTCAGATCCATTGCAATGCGTCGTTTTGGGGAAAAAACGGATCCTGCAAATGTTCCCGGAGGATCCGTTTTTTCCCCATAGACTTGTATTAGCGACGGATCGCGATGGATGGCAACACGTCGCATCCGTCATGTGACGGATCCGTCGTGTTTTGGCGGACCGTCGTCTGGAAAAAACATTCAATTTTTTGTCTGTGTCGAAAAAACGTACAGCGACGGATCCTGCGGCGTCCATCGTTGGCTAGAATGGAAGCCTATGGGCGCAGGATCCGTTGCTGTCCGTCAAATGACGGAATCCAGCAACAGATTCTGTGTTTTTACACTGAGCATGCCTGGAAGGATTTCTATTTCTTTAATTTAACCCATTTTTCCTGCAGCTGCTACATCGACGGATCCGTCAAAAAACAGGATCCAGTGCATCCGTATTTTACAATCTGCACGGGATCCGTCTTTTCATCACTTTGACGAATTGTCACTGATTCTAAAAGACGGAAGTGTGAAAGTAGCCTAAGGGCCACAAAACATGCAGCTGCGGGGATTCGAACACAATATACAAGCACGCCCAAGATACTCCTATAACACATGAGCATGCTCCGAGAACACCTTATCCGAGCACGAATGCCCACCGCTATTAACAAACTTTCCAATTGGACCATCAGAATGGGTTCACTATTTGTTACTCCTTTATTTTTCATTCTTTTTAGCTCTTTGCTGCTGATTTACGACCACATCCCACATCAAAGGTAAATTGTGCAATGCAACAAAAAACCTGTTAAAGCCAAACGGTGCAAAACTTTTAATCAAACTGAAAATATTTGCTCCACATAAACACATTTAAACTAATTAAAACAAAATGGACCCAGGGGTAAACAACCCCTTTGAACTTGACCGTGCACCAAAAGAGCATTCTACGGGATTTCTAGTTTCTGTACTTTTTGATGCATTTGCTACAAATAAAACATGTACGGTATTTTTGCAGTGGATTTACCTTTTTTTATTGCACTGGATGAATGCTAAACACAAGCTGGAGACAACTTTTGTGAAAACTAGTACAACTCTGCCTCTGCTACCACGATGTAGGAAGACAGACGTATCACGGTGTACAAATGATATGGTCTCAAACAGTTAATTGCCGAACGTCGTCAGAAGCGTGTGATAAAAATGGTGCCAGGCTCCGCAGCTGCACGCTGGAAATCAGCCACTTTCTTTGCTTAATTTGCTTTGTTAAGGCTTCTCTGTGCAATTAGGAAATTGGGAAATTGAATTTGACACGGGTAAAATATGAAATTATTTTCTTACATTAACTCCATAAACATGAAGGAACAACAAGAAATCTCCAGTGGGTTTCTTGGCTCCAGACGCCCGTGCTATCTGTCACTGACGGCAAGAGTGAAGTGGGGCAAGTAATTGGCTGATCCCTCGTTATAAATTCCTAAACCATATGGGTGAGCAATTACTCCCGAGTATCGCTAGTCTTTAGGGTAATCATTGCTACTGATCACAGCTGGTCGTAATGATGACACAAGGCACCGGGAGGGTGGACGCAATGCTGCGGTAGTCTCTTGTCTAGAGTGGACAGATGCCCCGCGGCTACGGCCATGTACAACCGAGGCTCGCCATGTGCCAGCGTTCTTTGCTCTTTCACTGCGTTTGGCCATGTCTGCTTGAGAGCGACAGATGGGGCCTCTTCTCGCAAGTCGTGAAAAAAAGATATATATAATGTGGCCTGTCCGTCAGTAAAGCATGTTCTCTATGAAGGTTACATGGTAAAATTACAGTCTGGCGGGCTATTCTGTACTACTGAATGATTCAGGGGATGAGCAACGCGGGACGCTCGTTAGTAAGAATGGTAATAAGCGTGAAAACGATGCACATGAAGGCATAAATAAAGCTAAAATTCGACTTGCTAGCGGCTTTATTTTTTTTTTTTCTAAAGAAAAAACAAATATTTATGTCTTATTGTTATTATTATTAGTAGTATTCTACTGTGTTACCGGCTGCCACCTTAACTCTATTTAGGTTTTTTCCAGGATTTTAAGATTTTTTTTTATTATTATTATTGTTATTATTATTATATATGCTTATACAGCGTCAGTATATTCTGCGGAGCTTTAAATATATTTTCATCGCTGTCCCCATTGGGGCTCACAATCTTCATTCCCTATCAATAAGTCTTTGGAGTGTGGAAGGAAAACCAAAGAAGCTAGAGGAAACGAACACAAACATGGGGAGAACTTACAAACTCCTTGCAGATGTTGTCCTTGGTTGGATTTGAACCCAGGACTCCAGCACTGCCAAGCAACACTGCTAACCACTAAACCACTGTACAGTGCTAACCACTGAGCCACCATACAGTGCTAACCACTGAGACACCGTACAGTGCTAACCACTGAGCCATCGTACAATGCTAACCACTGAGCCACCATAAAGTGCTAACCACTGAGCCACCATACAGTGCTAACCACTGAGCCACCCTGCCATGTTAACCACTGATCCACCGTACAGTGCTAACCACTGAGCCACCAAACACTGATAACAACTGAGCCACCAAACACTGATAACCACTGAGCCACCATACACTGCTAACCACTGAGCCATCGTACAATGCTAACCACTGAGCCATCATAAAGTGCTAACCACTGAGCCACCAAACACTGATAACCACTGAGCCACCGTACAGTGCTAACCACTGAGCCACCATACACTGCCAACCACTGTGCCACCATACAGTGGCCCATCAGACTAGTCCTGGCTAATTTTCATATCACAAGCCAGATTTATAATTTGATTTTTCAAACATCCTATTAGAGTCCTATAAATTGAGTTAACGTGTAACCATTCTTTTAATTTCGCAAACCAATAGCACACATGAAAATAAACAACTTTGTAAATATATCTGATCAGACAAATTTACTTCATTCTCCTGGACTGATCTTTCATTCTCGAAATTCTCAATTCTCTGGTAAAATCTGTATTCAGTGAAAGCAGACTTTCCATTACTGAGATTGGAGATGACAGTTAGTGGCGCTCATAAAGTTCAATGTAGAGTGGAGCTCCACCTGTAGCTCCTCCCCCTCCAGGCTGCATAGAATGTTATAGGCACCAACTGCCATCTTCTATTTTAGTAGTGTAAAAATATGTTTTCACTAAATACGGATTTTACCCAGGAATTGAGAATTTTGAAAATAAAGAATCAGTTCGGGTGGAGAAAGAAGAAAACGTCCCTGATAAGATATATTGCAAATTTGCTTATTTTCATGTGAAGTATTTACTTACAAAATGAAAATGAAAACAATGGTTACACTTTAAGTCCATGTTCACACGATCAGTATTTAGTCAGTATTTTACATCGGTATTTGTAAGCCAAAATCAGGAATGAAAGAATCAGAGAAAAAGTATAATAGAAACACATCACCACTTCAACATTTTTCACCCACAGTCACGCTGTGGCCTGAGTCTCTGATCTTACTATGCTCCTGTTAATGTCCTAAGCTGACCCCTCCCCAAGAGACCTGGGACAGATCTGTTAGTGTATATACACGTAAGACAAACAGGGATAACAAAAAGCAACTTACATACAAAAACGCTCAACAAGGGTAGAGAGGAATAAAGGGAAGGATAAAAGGTATAAAACAATTGGGAATAGGATAAACGAGAAAGCATACACACAAAACAGCAGACAACAATCTCCAGCAGCAACTATGAACTCCAACTTCAACACAACAACTCCAGCAAGCTAGGAAGTAAAACTTTCACAGGCAGGGATGAGAAGGTCTGGCCAGGTTTTATTTAGAGAGAAAACAAGCAGGTCTGGAGCATCTGTGAGAGGGAGCTGCATGTCTCTACCAGCATACAAAGAGTCGTTAATCTCGTCAGCGCCAAAGGAAGCAAAGGCCATTTAATATGAGGAACAAAACACACAGGCTAAATGGAAGATCTGCAATTCACAGTATGTAAAGATCGCCTAACCCCACATCTCCCAGGAGGATGTGACACCCACTCCTGCTTTTGGCTAAAAAATACTGTTGTAAAATACTGACCAGTTACTGAATGTGTCAACATGGCCTTAGTGTGAAAATCTCAATAAGGTTTCATTATATTATTATCAATAATACAAGTTGTCTAAATAGGAAACATCCACCTTAAAGGAAAATAGTTTGGCAGACGGCAATACAATTTTAAACACAAGTTATAAGGAAAATGGTCAATTTGTTAAGTCGCCAACATGGTCGCCTTATTGAATATGGCCATCTTGATTTCAGCTTCAGCTTTTCAAGTGGGAAGGTAGGTTTGTGACCATCAAAAACGGCTATAGATGTAGCAGCAGCAACCACTGTTCTGACCTCTTTCAGCAAAAGTTGGAATATCCTGCAACACTGGGCAAATCTTGATGGAAGACTCCTTCTAAACCTCCCGTAGCCACGTGAAACGTTGTACAGTAGATCCTTACAATTAACTTTTTTACTCTTCACTACACTACAAAATTCAGAAGCCAAAGGGAAGGAAAGTCCAACTAATGCGTTTATTTGTAGAAAATATTATAAAAATTCATCCTTAACATGGGGAGGTGAGGAAGTGGGGGATAGAAGGCAATGCAAAATGTTTTGAATGCGACTCTGGTGTTCTTTTTCACAAGTTGCGTTTGAAACGAGTTGCATTGTCTTCTATCCTCCCCCACCCCCTTCCTCACCTCCCCACGTTAAAGATGAATTTTTATAATATTTTCTACAAATAAACGTATTGGTTTTACCTCAAGCTGGACTTTCCTTCCCTTTTGATTCTGCATTTCTAACGTCTGGTCAGGACGATGCCCGGGCTCCACACTCAAACTACAGCAGGTGAGCTGGCTTTCCTTTCTTTGCAAGGTCTAACATTCCTTGGCATCGCCCATGATGTCAAAGATTTATCTCCTTTTAATAATTGAGACTCGTTGTCAGATCACAAGTCAGAAAGTTAAATTAGTCTGCCCGTATTTTCTCCCAAAATACAGCTCAGTGCGTCCACACCATGCTACAGCCGGAGAAGATTTATGACGCAAGATACAAGTGCGCAGAGGATCAGTGAGAAGGAGAGCATGTCATGAATAATCTGCTCATCTAGATCGCTTCGGAGTTTGCTTTAACTAAAATCTCTAAAGCTTTGTAAAGCTTCCTTACTAATTAAAAGATCAAGACTTAATTTTCCATTTTAATATCTTACTGGCAATGTGGCTCATCTGCACTTAGTCTCTACTTAAAACGGAATACATTCATTTACAATATGGGTTTCTTGTTTGCTTTTCGAGCATTTTATTAACTTCTGAAAAGTTGCACTTAACATCAAGTAAGTATTTATACCAATAATTGCTAAAAGGAGTTTCTTACCGTCCGGACGAGACTTGCAAATTAAAATATGTTAAGGAAGTATCTGCATAAAATTTATGGAGTATTTTTTATAATGACAGCCATTTTGACCAGGATTTACCAAAATTTTACATTCCACTGTATGTAAGAAAAATGCTGTCAATATACCAGAAATATCTCAGATAAGGTAACCCTTAAAATAGAGTTGCTCCTTCAGAGAACCCAAATGTGGCTGTCCTGTTGATCAATTATCGTCTTTCATAAGAGTTTGGTGTAAACAATATAAACTACGTAGCTAAAAGTAGTGGTAAGATGTTGAGCGAGCTCATGTGGTGATATGGATTTTCTAAGCTGTTCGTCTAGGTGAGCAGCATGGAACAGAGGTGACAGTGCAGTGGGGCAGGTCTTGATGGACATTGTGTAGATCAGTAAGAACCAGGATAACATGGGAAGCAGAACAGTAGACAAATAAGTGAATCAGTTAGGACAGATGAAGCATAGGTGTGGTTACACATAGGAACAAAACTGGTATCTTTCAGCAGGGAAGAGGTTAATCACGGAATGCAGTCTAGAGTCTTCCAGCAGGGCAATATTTAAACAAATGAGTAACTGAGGAGTAAATGGAGTCTGATATCCCCCCAGCAAGACAATGGTTATTAGCAGCAAAGTAACAGAGATGTAAACACAGTCTGGTATCTTCCAGCAAGGCAAAGGTTGATCACAGGAGTACAATGAAGTATAACCAGTCAGGAGACACACCTGAAGAAATGTGCTTAATTGAGATCAAATGTGAACAGTTGCGATAAAAGTTGTGAGAAGTAGGTATCTTGCTGAGATGTTGGTGTGGACAACACCAAAAAATTGTCCTGAGATTAGAAATATTGCTGGCTACAGCATGGAAGTCAGGAGTCGCTGATGAGAAAATAGACACCTTGCTGGAGTTGATAATGGAAGAAAATTAAATCTCTAGATTTCAGGAAAATGAAGCAATGCTACTTAATACCCAAGCACGTGGACCTTGTCTATGCTGGCCTAGGGTTATGATGTCACAGGATTTTGCTTGGTTGTCTGTTAAAATACAGCTTGGACAGCAACAAAGGAACGTGACAACAGAGGAGGAAGTAAGACCCAGCGCCGGTGCCAGGACAGGTGAGTAAAAAGCTGAAACATTGTATCCATATAATGTACAATTCATGATAAAAAAATGTAAATTTCAAAAATATGAATGTTTGGAAAAGATGGTCTGGAGATGGAGATCATCTTCACTTTGGAGGTCTTTGTGTCTTTGCTTATCAATGAAGGTCATCTACTATATTTCGAATTACGTTTTTGGGGGTGGAAATGGCATCTCTGCAACTAAAAGAATATTATTGAGGCCAGTCATCAATATTGGTGGAAATAACTTGGCTCATAATTAGAACCTCCACACATCTCTCCCCTCTGTAGAGCAATTACAACATATCGATGAAAATAGTTACAAAATATAATGGTGACTGACTTAAGTGTGATACATTTTATTAAACTATTGCATAATTCAACAAAGTCCATGCAGAAACTTTCAAAAGTTATGGAAATAATATTTAATGGACTGTCACAGCGCGTTCATCTTAACAAGAACCGCAATGCTTCATTTCTCGTTCGGTAGCGTCACGGGGAAGTGAACAATTTCTACTGATTGACAGCACAGATCATAGATGATTGTTGAAGTTCTTAGAACTGAAAGGCTCAATTTCTAAGGTGCTGTTCACACACTAAAAAAGGGAGGCAATTTACATACATCAGTTGTGACAAGACGAACAATAAACTATGGTTGCATTTTCTATTTCCTGGTTGAAGGATCTCTGGAGACTTTATTGGTGTTGACTCCACATCTGGTGGCATTGTTTTTTTCAGTAGCGCTTCATTAATTATTCTGTAGTTGGGCCATAAAATGCATCACTTCTCCAGTGCTGCCTTTTTGTCTCATTATTACTTTCCTAAGTCGTTAAATCATAAAGTTCTCAGAAACTCAGAATAAGAACATGTGCACACAGGGTTGTTTATGTAGGATTTTTTTTTGGAGTCGGTCAACTTAAAAACACCGAAAAAATCACTTAAAAAATACTTGAAAGGTTCGTCCTATTCATTTATATTGTGAAACCATTTTGTTGGTCAAATTCCGCTTTTTAAACATGTTTTTTCCACTTTAGGTGAAAAACAATTAAGTACAGGTCAGTTTTTTGAAGCAGCTCCTAGTGGAATCTGAAGACATAAAAAAGCACAGCACAGATGTAATACAGATGATCAGGTGTTAAATACATCAGATAGGGATTATATACATTAGATAGGACTGCTCTATATGGGTATACCTTGACGTTTGGTGGAGCAGCTTAGTATACATTTTTTTGCAAAAAAACGTATCAACTAAATACCGTGTTTTTTCCATCTTTTGACTAGCACTTGCTTATTACTGTGATTTTTTTTTTTACAACAGAGTATTTTTGACCTCACTGTGCTTTTTTGTGTCTTCAAGTTTTTTGGTGGTGTGTGAACATGTTCCTACAGACTTGTTCAATGTGCAAGTAGCTCATGTGTTTCTGGTTCTATAATTGTTCTCTTGTTTTTACAAGACTAGGGAGTCCACCACTCCTTATGGGTCATTTGCACTAAAGCTGTTCCATCCAGCATGTCCACATGGACATTCCCTCTCTGAACCCTGCTTATACAGGTACTATACAGATGATCAGGTTTTTAAATACATCAGATAGAGATTATATACATTAGTTAGGACTGCTCTATATGGGTATACCTTGACGATTGGTGGAGCAGCTTAGTATACTTTTTTTTTGCAAAAAAACGTATCAACTAAATACCCTGATTTTCCATCTTTTGACTAGCACTTGCTTATTACTGTGATTTTTTTTTTACAACAGAGTATTTTTGACCTCACTGTGCTTTTTTGTGTCTTCAAGTTTTTTGGTGGTGTGAACAGGTTCCTACAGACTTGTTCAGTGTGCAAGTAGCCCATGTGTTTTTGGTTCCTAGTGGAATCTGCCCTAAACTCGGCATCTTTTGATCAAAAGGCTTCAAGAATCACTGCAAGAAAAATAAAAGAATCCAAAACTCTTTAAAAACTGTCCAAAACCACCAAAAAAAAAAGAACTTCCAAAACTCTGCAAAGACTTTTTCTCCACCTGGAGACTTGTCATTTTTGACCACCTATAAAACTCACAGAGCCTAAGAAAGACTTGTGGATGTGATAAAATAGCCGCTTGTAGAATATTCTCACCCCACTTCCCCCATTTCAGCGCAGACTATTCCAATTCCCTTCTTTGTAATGCCTCCTGTTGTTTTACTTACTATATCGTTATATCACAGTCACAAACACAAAGCCGAGGAGCCCCAGCTAGGATGATTACCAATGATTTAATGCACTTACTTTGTGTCAGCCTGAGAATAAATGCTCTTACCCAGCAAATTTGTCATTTATTTAAGATAACAAGATGAATTGTGCGATTGTTTTTTTTTTATACCAGGTTTTGTGTTCAGTCTGTGCCAGGAGAAAGTTCCACGGCTTGTAATTTACAAGGGATCGATGTGCACTTATTTTGGTAAAACATGATTTAAAGCGGATGCTTCATTTTATTTTTTTGGCTTAGTAAAGTGGTTGTACACTACTTTTTCCATATTTTCCCTATGAAATTTAGTATCATGGTTTCGTCTTTCTGCCTCCAACTTCTGGCGAAACATCACCATGCTGTCCCTCAAGAAGCTGTCTAAATGGGGTCTCAACGCACCTATAGATGGGGCCTCCAGGGGTCTATTAATAGTGTATTAACAGACCTATAGATGGGGCCTCCAGGGGCTTATTAATGGGCCTATAGATGGGAATTCCAGGGGCATATTAATGGGGCCTTAGCAGACCTATAGATGGGGCCTCTAGAGGCCTATTAATGAGGCCTCAATGGGCCTATAGATTGGACTTCCAAGGGCCTATTAATGTGGTCTCAACAGGCCTATAAATGAGGCCTCAACAGACCTATAGATGGGGCTTCAACGGGCCTATTAATCTGGCCTCCATAGGCCTATAGATGGGGCCTCCAGGGACCTTTTAATGTGGCTTCCGTGGACCTATTAGTTAGCAGAAGTGATGTTTCCTCGGGGAGAGGAGGCAGGAAGGAGACATCATCAGACAGAGCCTTACAGGTAGATAACAGGCGGGAGCACATGACCGTTACCTGTCCCGCAACGGATCAATATAAGTAAATGAGGGACACTGAGGAAAAGAAAAGGACAAACTTTGTTGCCTACCTGCGTGCTGCCCAATGCCTGCTACTAATGTTAATGACGTTGAGCCTAAAGAAGTATGGCAGCACAGGATAAAGAGCATCAAAGAAGAAGACAAAATACATACATAAAGAGCAGAAAATAGAAGACAGAGGAGTTGATGGGGCTATGTGGGTGCACTGCACCGTGGCAAGTATTTTGCACCTCCTACCTTGTAGACTGGTAACACGCCCAATTCTCTTCCCTCAGTGTTGAACCCTTTTTTTCCCCCAAGCACATATATTGTATTATATTTTAAGAAAATACTAATTAAAGTAAGGTCACATTCACATTTTCGGTTCTTCCATTTAAAAGAACAAATGGAGTTCATTGTCAAAAGTATTCATTTGTATCCGTTACACTAAAGTAGCAAAGGAATCATACTAATTATTAGGTCGGTGTCACACTTGCAACTGCAATGCGAGAAACTCACGCGAGTCTCCTGCCTCAATACCCGGAATGCTGCCGGCACTCGGTACCAGAGTGTGCGGCTGCATGTATTTCTATGCAGCTGAACACTCTGGTCTGAACGGCCAGCGGCAGTGCCAGGTATTGGGGCGGGAAACTCGCGGTAGTTTCTCGCATTGCAGTTGCAAGTGTGACACCGACCTTATAGGGTCCATCTGGGTCCCATTTTTTAGTACAATGCCTCTGACTACACCACTGTGCCCAGAGTTTATGCCCCCGATTGAGCATGATGCCTCAGCCTACACCAGTGTGCCCAGAAAATAGTTTCCGCTGACCCATGAAAAACTCAGGGGCTTATTCATTATACAGTTTTCATCAAAATATTTGCATAACTCGTAGTTGCGCAACATTTTTGTGACTTTTGGCGTTTTAAGATATCCCCGGCTAGCTTCACCAAAAGTAGTTGAGATTTAATGTGTAAGTACAAGGCTGCAAAATGTATGCAACAAATGTGGATTTAATTATTAAAGAAATATATACCAGCCCCTGACTAGAGTGTGTTTCTTTTACTTGTTTAGCTGCCCTCTGATGACAATATGATAGCCCCTCATCCAACCCACAGTGTACACAGCAACAGCAAAAAAGTGACAAGTAGTGTCAGCCTATTGTGATATCTCAGTGAACAGTGTAAAAACTGCAACATTTCAGGTTTTGTACATGTGGATAACGAAAAAAAAACAGCAACAATGGACACAATAGGGCGGATTACGAAGACCATCAAGGACGTTTTTTTTTTTTCAATGGTCAGTGAAGACCACTATTGGGATCTGTTCACACCGGCATTAGTGTCGGGTCCACTAGGCCTTTATTGCTCTTGAAAAGATTGTGATCTGCTTTACCAATTTTCTAACAAATTGGCACCTGTTGAATCGGGAACCAATGGATCATCAAGATTCATTGGAATCATGGACTCATTGTGATCACCGTCATTCTTGGAGCAGAGACTTATACACTTTTTTAGATAATTAGGGTTGGATAGAGGTTAGTGAGGGTCCCTAGTAGTAGTGTCATGTGATGCAGGATAATTATTGAAGTCTGATGGATATTCCATTGTGTTGTATTCATCATTAATGGTAGAACAGGAGTCCGAAATATCGGTTCTTTGCCTATCTCCTCTACAGTAATAAAACATGCTCTGGATGCGTATTTCTTCTCATTAGCAGCACAGGTAGAGGGATTCATAAATGTCCAAAAGCAAGAAAAAAGCGAATGGCACTGAGTGGCGCACTTTACTTACTATTATCGCGGAATCACGGACACAATACAGTGGTTGAATCACGTGGTTGAAGGTGCTTGCTGGAAAGCCACATGAAGAAATCCCAAAATGAAGAAAAATAGCAGCAACACTCCAAATGTTGGTGAAAAAAAATCCTTAGTCCTTTATTTTACAAAGAATTGCATGGACAAGGTTGTGCGGGCAAGGACGAGAGCAGATTATGCAGAAAAGAGAAACAGGACCACGGCCGTTTTGCGTTATTCACGCTTCCACGGGTCCAGATCTGTCCTTGCCCGCACAACCTTGTCCATGCAATTCTTTGTAAAATAAAGGACTAAGGATTTTTTTTTCACCAACATTTGGAGTGTTGCTGCTATTTTTCTTTATTTTGGGATTCATAAATGTAACATAATAAAACATAATGGTGACAGCTTTGGCCTCTTGTTTAGTGTTTCTGGAGGACACGGCTGGAAAAGTTGCTTACAAGAGACTTTGCACATATGAGATTCTTGGATTCCCTTGACACCTCACTCCACATTTCTCTACGCACACTCCAGGCTCTCACACATTTCCTTGGGTGGCCTGATTTCCTAACACAACTGGTTGACTAAATGAAAAATGACAACCTCCGATATATTCTGCAGATGTTGTCACTTGAGAGTCCGAGCTTCGTGGAGACAAATCGTTATACCGGCCAAGAACTGGCTACGCTTCTAAAAGTAATACATCCAATACTGTAAATTGTGAGAAATTCAAAAAGAAGACAAGATAGCCGTCCGGGAACATAATCTAATTAACAGTTCCAGTATAGGGGTAATGTGCTCCCAGTTAACAGGACACAAAAAAATATTGTTTTTATTTCTTTATTTTTGCCTTAGAACGTGACTCCCCATTTGCGGAGTGAATATCCAATTGATGTCCAATTTTCTACATACTGAGTGCCTGGATATCTAGGTGGAGTCCTTGGAGGAAGAAACAATTTGGAGTCTCCTTATGTATGTCATTTTTTTGGTTTGCATTAATATGATGTATTTATTATATGTTATATATATATATTATTGTGGTTATATGTATTAACACAGTTGTTCAACACATCTTTATTTGGACCACTTCTGCAATGTACATATAGTATATACTTTACAAAATGTCTCATTTTTATGGTAGCTGATAGTTATATCCACTTAAACAGACTTGTACCTTTTTCAAGGATTATCACTATCTGTTCTCATCCACTATTCTCATGACATCAAAGGGGCGTTATTTGAACTTTTATATATATTGTTTTATATATTTTTAAAAACATTTTTTTTACTTTTGGCATGCTTCCAATAGTCTCCATGGAAAGCTAGAAGCTGGCATAACCCGATCGGCTCTACTATACAGGTGATGATCGATCAGAATACCTCACTTGCTAGGAGCGCCAACCACCGGGCGGCGCTCATAGCAATCCGGCAGTGACAACCATAAAGGTCTCCAGGAGACCTCTGATTGTCATGCCAACCCATCGGTGACTGGTGATCTTATGACGGGGGTCACTGATGGGTGGATTTCCAGCTCGATTGCCGGAAGTGCATGCTAAATGCTGCTGTCAGCATTTGACAGCAGCAATTAACAGGTTAATAGCTGTGGGTGGATCGCGATTCCACCAGCGGCTGTTCCGGGCATGTCAACTGTTCAAAACAGCTGACATGTGTCGGGAAACATGTGGGCTCACTGCCGGGGCCCACATCAAAGGCGGGAGGTTGAGGTGGGCATACTATTACCCCACAATGTTGTTAAAGGGGTTGTCCAGTCTTCTAATAAAAGTCTGCAGTCATTGCATTGTTCCTGCCACATTTCAACTAGACGTGCCTGGCTTCTTTCAGTGCAAGTGAATGGAGCATGGATGCAAACATCTAGTCTGAATGTATCCAGAAGAGTTTGCAAATCTCATAATTATAGTCTCATGACCACCCGCTCTTGCCAGCAATACTAGTGAATGTATACAATGTGTGCACTGCATGCTGTAAGGAATCAGAAGTTTATAGTCACATAGCGTGACTATAATATAACATTTCAGATGACTCCAAAATGTCCAGATAGTGCACATGTAAAAATTTACCAATTTCAGCAGGACCAGTCTACTATCCATTGTTTTGATAGGTAATGATGATAGGATCACATTATTCTCTTTGGGGTTATAAGCAGCTGCGGGATGTGTCTGGAGGACTTAGGGTACGTGTCCACGTTCAGGATGGTCGGAGCTTTGGACTGAGTGGAAAACTCGCTCCGCCCAAAGCTCTGCCCCCTTCTGGAGACGCGATGATGCCGGATGTGTTCATTGCACACATCCGGAATCATCGCACCCCACACATAGGGCCCTGTGTTTTACCTTGCGGCGGTGCAGCATCGCCACAAGTTAAACGGACATGCTGCGATCTAAAAAGACGCGCCACATGTCTGGAATCGCAGGGCCGCCGGATACATGTTACCACGCATAGTGGAGACAGGATTTCATGAAATCCCCTCCACTATGCTGTAACAGCTGGACGCTGCGGATTGAACGCTGCGGCTCCACGCAGCGTTTAATCCGCAACTAGTCCGGATGTAAAACGGCCCATTGACACATACTCTTAGAGGTATATCTTAGCACTTTTTTACCCTCATCGGTTTTGAAAAATATGATGGCTGGGCACAGCTGATAAGTTTTGTGCATGGGGAAGTTGGGAAAGATAATTGTCTAAGTGTACGGGCACCTTACAAGGTCATACCCAATATTGAAAGTTAGAGAGTTAAGGGGGATACCAAATGGAATAGGGTCTTATCCAATGGACAAAGTTTGGAACAAAAAAAATAAATGTAACTGATAACATTTTAGGGTTGTGTAGCCCACATCTAATGGGACCAAAAGGATATGGCTGCTGCAGCACCATCGGGTTGGAGGAGCCCAACGTGGTTAAAAAGTGCAGAGCAATTGTCAATATAGAAAGTTATCTCATAATTTGGGGGTCTGAAATCCTCTGTCAGAATCAAGCAGTGCTAGACATGAGTAAAGCCCACCATACATATTAGATCTCTGTTGGCCAAATGAGGCTTTGGCCAGTCGTTCAGCCAACAGCCATATGGTCCATCTCTTCCATACACAAGAAGCTGCCGATAGACCTCTCTGCTGGTAGATCATCTTCAAGAGAACAAAGCGATCGGCAGTCCAAAATCGAACATGGCTGTTTGACATCCTTCCATTCAGTCAGTTGGTTGTTGCCCCCACATACATTAGAATGTCAATATCGACAGGTGCGGATGACATGAGGCTAATACTGGGGGGCTTAACACTGCTCCATTCATTGTTTAAGGGACTGCAAGTGATAGCCAAGTACAAGCTCTTTGTTTTTTTACAGCAGACAAAAATAAAGAAAGACCTTCACGAAGACAAGATATTTAAGAGCCCTGGCATTGAAGAACTTGGCACTCGTAGAAAGTTGCCAATGATTGTGTTTTAGTTACATGTGCAAATCACATTTTAATGCATCACGTTTCGGTCAGATTCCGGACCTTCATCAGATACACAAAATGCTTTTAGACAGAGGTGAAGAAAATTATAACCATGTACTCAGAGAACAGCTTCGTTTCTCCAGTGGTGTCTTGCCATTCTCTGAGCACATGGTTTTCATTTTCTTCACCTCTGTCTAAAAGCAATTAGTATATCTTGTGAAGGAACAAATTAAGAAAGATTCTCCATTTTGTGCTTTGACTCCATTTTCTTGTTGGTCAAAGATAAATTCTGTTATTTAATTAGGTAAAAGGTTACAGTTGCCATGAAGTAATTTTATCTTGTTTTTCATATGTCTGTTATTCAACTAGGCTATGGTTCATAATTGGTATAAAGACCTTGAGTGTTCTAACTCGAGCCAGGGGGGGGACTCGGGGGTGTATCGCTATACAAGTCTGAGGCACCTGTTAGCATGTCTTTTTTTATGCCAAAAACACACGACCATATCTGTAGTTTCCGTTTTTTCTGTATCCTCATGGGTTAAGTTTTTCCTGCATTCTTATAGGTTAAGAACTGTGAGTGTGTTCTTATGCTGATTGGTTGAAGTATAATTTCTATGACTATGAAAAGTCATACACAATAAACGGGGGCCAGAGATCTGCTCGATCCCCCATACAGAGGCACACGTCTCCATCTGGTCATTTTCAGTTGCCGGCAATGCCCTGTAGATTATTTTGGAAATCACTGAGTCAACCGTGAAGGATCAATTTAGATCCTCCCTCAACAATCTGATGAAGGTCCGGGTTCTGACCGAAACGTGATGCATTAAAATGTGGATTGCACATGTAACTAAAACACAATCATTGGCAACTTTCTACGAGTGCCAAGTTCTTTATTGCTATTATATGGGATGAGACCCTCCTATAATAGGAGTGTCAGGTTTCTGTTATATTTCACAGCCCTGATTTTAGGAGTGGCTGAAGTTAGCAATTATCCTGTGGAGATGTGATGCATTTCAATGTTGAGAATAAGAAGAATAACAAACCTTGACTACTCAGATCCCCAACATACTTTTTATCCTTCTCTTCCAGTAAGTGAAAATGGAACTGTAGCATAATATTTTTGTTGGAAATATTTCGTTCTACTGACTTCCACCAATGAGGTCTCTAAAAAGTGAGAAAAATATTTACCATAGATTTCTTCACTTACAATTCTTACAGCTATAACTCAAAAGTTGTTACAGTACTCGTGATTTTCAAAACTTTGATATTAGTTAAAACAATGTTTTGTGAGTCTGTAAAGATTTAGAAAGGACCGGTCGCTTGCTAAAAAAAAACTTGAATTAACTATCTTATAAGAATCCCTGAGCTCCCCTGATTTTTCAGCTTTTTTCCATTTTGTAATGCTTCACTTAATTGCAAAGATATTAAAATGTGCTGCTTTTGGAGTGCAATATGTGAAATCTCTGCTTATGCAGCAATAGGGTGCTTCTTCAGTGTCTTATCTGGGGGGTGTTTGCTTTCACCACTCCCTCCCAAATGCTGCCAACCACCACTGTGTGATTCTCAGCGTCTGAGAGAGAGGAACGAAAGTGCAAGCCCTCATAGAGAAGGATCCTAAGAAGCACCCAGTTGGCGCACAAGCAGAGATTTCACATACTGTATTCCAAAAGCAATAAATCTCTGCAATGGAGCGACATGGCACAGAACAGAAAACAATAGAAGAATCAGAGGAACTCAGGAAGCTTAGCTCCAATCTTTGTAGCCAGTGACATGTCCACTTTACAGTGCTCCACCTCAAGGTGAAGGCCCTAGCTAGCACCTTTGTGACAACAAATTGAACAGTACCAGAGGATGAATATTCGTGGCATGTTTGAGATCTTGTGCAGAATGAAAAACGTGCTCCAATAAGGAAATATTAGACAACAGAAAGTCTTATCCAAGTGTGTTCCCAGCAAAGTTTGACACATAAGTTTTAGGCGTTTCGAAATTCCTGTGTGTTGACCATAAAGACCTCGAAATGAACACTTTGAGCGTAATCAGACTAAATAATGGTGAATATTCTGAGCGTTTGTGCTCCTGAGTGGTTTCCGAAGTCTGCTGCTGGGGAGGGAGTTGCATCCATGCTTCCATTTTCTGCAAACACAGAAACAATGCCACGAGTTTGCATGTAAGTCACGGTGCCACGTTTTCAGAAAGCTATAGCTCTTCCCTCCCTGGAATGAATTTTCATAGCTGACATTTCCTATTTACAGTGTGATATTTACATTTTCTTTTACTTCATTTCCATGCCTCCCCTGCACGTACCAGAAAAGCTTATGAGGTCAGGGAAAGCTTTCCACCACAATCCCATTTATGAAAAGTTTTCACGCTGCTTTGCTGAATGCTAGCTCACTCCGCCGTGCGTGTGTCTGTTTATCTCCGAAACTAATAAAATGTTTGGAGCTGTGAGTATCAAGATCACACCGTATGTTATTATAGGTTAAAACCTATGGGGAATATTCCGAAAAGCGTAGAAATAGAACTGAGATCTTAGCGTGAAAACTCACTTTAAGAAAGTGTAAAACATATTAAAAACTTTTTATCTTTTTCAATTTTCGCAGTGTATGATGGTAATGGATGATGTAATTTTTTTATTTTTTTAAAGAAAAGTAACTAAAGGGGGAATTTACATTCTGTTTAAACAAAAAAAAATATTATATTATAGTATAATATTTTATTATTATTACTGATAATACAACTGGACATTCCACGCTCATCAGGGTGAAAGAATTGACTCTCGCTCCATGGTGAGCCTGACTGTTATATCTATACTTCTTTTTACTTTGGCCAAATATTTTTATGGTATATTTCATATTTATGAGACTGAGGGAAATAGCCGCCACTGTTTTGAGCTGTCTTTGTCAGTCCTATATGTTTTCAATGGAGCTGCTCCACACATGCTCAAGCACCTCTTGTCATAAGTGTGTCACGTCCTCCTGGAAGATCTGGGGTTAGAAGATCACTATGTATCGAGAATCGCAGATCTTCCACTTAGTCTGTGTTTTTGTGTCCTATATTAAATGCTGAAGAAACAACTGTTTCTATGCTGGTCAGAAACTTACAGCTCAATTTTAGCTGCTTCTGATCTGGTCATTTCCTCTCCCTATAAAACCTGGCTAGACCCTCTCTGTCTTATCAGTGAAAGCTTTGCTTCCTAGCTCCTTGGAGATGCTGTGCTGAATTGGAGATAATTGTTACTCCTGAATATTGTTGTGTGGTTTTTGGTTGTATGCTTTCCTCAATGTCCTATTCCCATTTGATTGGTGCATTCCTATCCTGCCCTATATACCTCTTTACCTTTGGTGAGTGTTTGTTGCTTTCTGTTATCCCTGTTTTGTCTTTATGTCTTGTTTACCTTCTGTCCGAGACCTCATGGGGTTTGAAGGAGACAGATCAGGGTTTAACAGGAGTATAGTAAGGTCGGAGACTCAGGCCTCTCTACCTTCAAGAGTACCCCCCGAGACAGGGATAGTTAGGGTCCCAGTTCCAGGGACAGTTTGAAGCCTTCCTTCCTTATCAAAAACTGTCCCAGCGTGACATTGCTCCACTAAGGATCATCCTTAAAGAGAATCTATCATTAGGATTACCCCTTCTAAGCCGTGAATATGGTCACGCAGGTCAAAGACAGTTGAATAAAATGATATATTGATATCTGTGATCCGATGTTTTGTTCCAGAGAAATGCAAATTTTTTTCTTAATATGTAAATGAGCAGTTAAGATCTATGGGCTGGACATAGATCTCCCTGAGAATCTGACTAAAGAGACTATTGAAAATGAAAAGATGCGTTACCATCGTGAGACAGGTAATGACTGACAGTCTCACTGCAGAGCTTTATCTCTCTTGTTATTTTGGGTGGGTCTTTTTCTCTGCAAACAGAGTGGGGGTGGATATTTGTCTCTCTGTTCTTGCGTTTGTCAAATTGCATATAGTCAGAATAGGGAAACTGAACTCAATTTCACAGCAGGTAAGTCACTGAACAATGGCAGGAGAAATACATGGTGGGAAATGAGAACTTGTTACAGTACCTATAGTGCTGACAGAATGCTGATGAAGAAGAACCTCCCATTGAAAAATATAGCATGTTTCACAGAATGAGAATGAACATTGACAATTCCTGGATGTATGAAAGGGTTATTTCCAGCATATTAATTTATCTCCTTTCCATGGGATAGGGTATACTGATTGCTGGGACTGTGGAACTCAGGAACCATAAATGCTTGACTTTTATTCCATTCACTGCCTTTGGGACTACTAGAAATAGCAGAGCGTTGTCCTTGACTTTCTCTAGCAGTCCTACAAACAATAAATGAAGAGGACATAGAACATGTGCCTCTCAGCTCTATTTAATACAAGGCTCTTTAAAGCCTGGTTCTTGGGTCTCAGAGCCCTGTTCTTGGATTCCAGAATCCTGTTCTTGGGTTGCAGAGCCGTGTTCTTGGGTTCCAGAGCCCTGTTCTTGGATTCCAGAACCCCAATCTTGGGTTCCAGAGGCCTGTTCTTGGGTTCCAGAGCCCAGTTTTTGGGTTCCAAAGCCCTGTTCTTGGGTTCCAGAGCCCTGTTCTTGGATTCCAGAACCCTGATCTTGGGTTCCAAAGCCCTGTTCTTGGGTTCCAGAGCCCAGTTCTTGGGTTCCAGAGCCCTGTTCTTGGATTCCAGAACCCCGATCTTGGGTTCCAAAGCCCTGTTCTTGGGTTCCAGAGCCCTGTTCTTGGGTTCCAGAGCCGTGTTCTTGGGTTCCAGAGCCCTGTTCTTGGATTCCAGAACCCCGATCTTGGGTTCCAAAGCCCTGTTCTTGGGTTCCAGAGCCCTGTTCTTGGGTTCCAGAGCCCAGTTCTTGGGTTCCAGAGCCCTGTTCTTGGGTTCCAGAACCCCAATCTTGGGTTCCAGAGCCCTGTTCTTGGATTCCAGAACCCCGATCTTGGGTTCCAAAGCCCTGTTCTTGGGTTCCAGAGCCCTGTTCTTGGGTTCCAGAGCCCAGTTCTTGGGTTCCAGAGCCCAGTTATTGGGTTCCAGAGCCCTTGTTCTTGGGTTCCAGAGCCCTGTTCTTGGGTTTCAGATCCCTGTTCTTGGATTCCAGAACAATGATCTTGGGTTCCAAAGCCCTGTTCTTTGGTTTCAGAGCCCTGTTCTTGGGTTCCAGAGCCCAGTTCTTGGGTTCCAGAGCCCTTGTTCTTGGGTTCCAGAGCCCTGTTCTTTGGTTTCAGAGCCCTGTTCTTGGATTCCAGAACAATGATCTTGGGTTCCAAAGCCCTGTTCTTTGGTTTCAGAGCCCTGTTCTTGGGTTCCAGAGCCCAGTTCTTGGGTTCCAGAGCCCTTGTTCTTGGGTTCCAGAGCCCTGTTCTTTGGTTCCAGAGCCCTGTTGTTTGGTTCATCGAGGCTCCCGATGGTGGTCAGACCACCAGTGATCACTGAAACTGCTTTTGGTACCCAAACCATTATATGTAGTGGGGAATGAGGGTGGCACGACCACAATCTCCACAAATGTGTGAAGTGTCACAAACATTTTAAGTTAGAAAATTGCTAATAAATCTGCAATCGCATTCAAAAAAAGTTTAAGGACAGTAGATGAAGAAACAACCTTGAAATGTGGCCTCTTACTAAGCAAAACTTTATTCAATTAATTCAGCAATCAGTGAACCCAATCACTGGGGCACCTGAAACATGTCATAGCAGCAATATCTGGACCTTTTCACATTAAAAAAAATCCATACAAAATAATTACAGTAAATGCTTAGTATGGAAATAATACTGGGGGAGGGGAATGGAGGAAACTGAAGGGTGGATGAGATATTAATGTAAATCTAGAGTCAAGAAAACTGTCAAATATTTCACCTAGAAAGTAATAACCGCACAATCTCCAGAGTCCGCTGTATATTACTGGGAATCATGGTCGTGGAGGGAAATGACTACATTGTAAAGTGAGATCTGGTGATGTATTCAGGACATGTTCATGGATAGCTCATAGCTAACAGTTGTGTTAGGATACAGTCACACTTTCACACTTTCCACCAAATTATGTGGATTTTGGAACAGACTTTCTTGCATATTTACAATTCCAGATTAGATAAAATAATGAAAAAAATATTCTTAATTTCCTGCAAATGATCGCAAGCCTAGTACTTCGCCTTCAGCAATGATCTGCCGACACATCATCATCGGAGGTCAGGATGACCGAATCTGCCAAAATTAAAATTCTCTAAAATTCAATAGAGAAATTTGATCTAGAGCCTAAATAACATAGGATTAAAAATTAATAATAATAATTGGTGAATTTGCCAATCCTGGTGTTCTGTGGCAAATGTTAAGTGTCCTGTATGGTGTTGGGCTGTGAGCACCACCCCCATCTGTGGACGTCGGGTCCTCAGACCATCCTCATGGAGTCAGATTCTAACCATTTGTGCAGAAATATGCACATTTGTGGCCTGCTGGAGGTCATTTTGCAGGGCTTTGGCAGTGCTCCTCCTGTTCTTCCTTGTGCAAAGGCTGAGGTAGCGGTCCTGCTGCTGGGTTGTTGCCCTCCTACGGCCCCCTCCACGTCTCCTGGTGTACTGGCCTGTCTCCTGGTAGCACCTCCAGCCTCTGGACACTACGCTGACAGACACAGCAAACCTTCTTGCCACAGCTCGCATTGATGTTCCATCCTGGATGAGCTGCACTACCTGAACCACTTGTGTGGGTTGTAGAGTCCGTCTCATGCTACCACGTGAAAGCACAACCAACATTCAAAAGTGACCAAAACATCAGCCAGAAAGCATTGGTACTGAGATGTGGTCTGTGGTCCCCACCTGCAGAACCGCTCCTTTATTGAGGGGGTCTTGATAATTGCCAATAATTTCCATCTGTTGTCTATTCTATTTGCACAACAGCATGTGAAATTGATTGTCAATCATTATAGCTTCCTAAGTGGACAGTTTGATTTCACAGGAGTTTGATTTACTTGGAGTTATATTCTGTTGTTTAAGTGTTCCCTTTATTTTTTGAGCAGTGTATATATATATATATATATACTAGCTGAAGAGCCCGGCGTTGCCTGGGCATAGTAAATATCTGTGGTTAGTTATAGCACGTCACTTCTCTTATTTTCCCATTACGCCTCTCATTTTCCCAATCACATCTTTAATTTTCCCCCTCACATCTCTCATTTTCTCCCTCACACCTCTCATTTTCTCCCTCACTCCTCTCATTCCCCCCTAACACTTGTCATTTCGACCTCACATCTGTCATTTTCCGATCACTACACTATTTTCCCTCACTCCTCTCATTTTGCACTCACACCTTTTCATTTTCACCTCACACCTCTCATTTTCACCTCAGTATACACATGTTTGTCATCTCCCTTATATATAGTATACACCTGTATGTCATCTCCTGTATATAGTATATACCTGTATGTCATCTCCCCTGTATATAGTATATACCTGCTGTGTGTCATCTCCCCTGTATATAGTATATACCTGTATGTCATCTCCTCCTATATATAGTATATACCTGTATGTCATCTTCTCCTATATATAGTATATACCTGTATGTCATCTCCTCCTATATATAGTATATACCTGTATGTCATCTCCTTCTATATATAGTATATACCTGTATGTCATCTCCTCCTTTATATAGTATATACCTGTGTGTCATCTCCCCTGTATATAGTATATATCTGTGTGTCATCTCCTCCTGTATATAGTATATACCTGTATGTCATCTTCTATATATAGCATATACCTGTATGTCATCTCCTCCTGTATATAGTATATACCTGTAGGTAATCTGCTCCTGTATATAGTATATACCTGTGTGTCATCTCCTCCTGTATATAGTATATACCTGTATGTCATCTCCTCCTGTATATAGTATGTACCTGTATGTCATCTCCTCCTTTATATAGTATATACCTGTGTGTCATCTCTCCTGTGTATAGTATATATCTGTGTGTCATCTCCCCTGTATATAGTATATACCTGTGTGATCTCCTGTATTAGACCTCGTTAACACGTTATTTGCTCAGTATTTTTACCTCAGTATTTGTAAGATAAATTGGCAGCCTGATAAATCCCTAGCCAACAGGAAGCCCTCCCCCTGGCAGTATATATTAGCTCACACATACACATAATAGACAGGTCATGTGACTGACAGCTGCCGTATTTCCTATATGGTACATTTGTTGCTCTTGTAGTTTGTCTGCTTATTAAACAGATTTTTATTTTTGAAGGATAATACCAGACTTGTGTGTGTTTTAGGGCGAGTTTCGTTTGTCAAGTTGTGTGTGTTGAGTTGTGTGTGGCGACATGCATGTAGCGACTTTTGTGAGATGAGTTTTGTGTGGCAACATGCGTGTAGCAACTTTTTGTGTGTCGAGTTGCATGTGACAGGTTAGTGTAGCAAGTTGTGTGCAGCAAGTTTTGCGCATGGCGAGTTTTGCGCGTGGTGAGTTTTATGTCTGGTGCCTTTTGAGTATGTGCAAGTTTTGTGTGAGGCAACTTTTGCATGTGTTGCAAATTTTGTGCATATGGCAATTTTTCTGCATGTGCAAGTTTTGCGTGTGGCGAGTTTTCCATGAGGTGAGTTTTGCACTTGTGGCGAGTTTTGCGTGAGCCTATTTTTTGCATGTGGCGAGTTTTGCGCGTGGCGAGTTTTGAGCGGCGACTTTTGTGTTTCGACTTTTATGTGGCGAGGTTGGCGTATGTGTGGTGAAATGTGTGCTGAGGGTGGTATATGTGTTCAAGCTCGTGGTAGTGTGTGGCGCATTTTGTGTGTGTGTTCATATCCCGGTGTGTGGTGAGTATCCCATGTCTGGGCCCCACCTTAGCAACTGTACGGTATATACTCTTTGGCGCCATCGCTCTCACTCTTTAAGTCCCCCTTGTTCACATCTGGCAGCTGTCAATTTGCCTCCAACACTTTTCCTTTCACTTTTCCCCATTATGTAGATAGGGGAAAAATAGTTTGGTGAATTGGAAAGCGCGGAGTTAAAATTTCACCTCACAACATAGCCTATGACGCTCTCAGGGTCCAGACGTGTGACTGTGCAAAATTTTGTTTCTGTAGCTGTGACGCCTCCAACACTTTTCCTTTCACTTTTTTCCCCATTATGTAGATAGGGGAAAAATAGTTTGGTGAATTGGAAAACGCGGGGTTAAAATTTCACCTCACAACATAGCCTATGACGCTCTCGGGGTCCAGACGTGTGACTGTGCAAAATTTTGTGGCTGTAGCTGCGACGGTGCAGATGCCAATCCCGGACATACACACATACACACACACATTCAGCTTTATATAGTAGATAAAACTTAATTTTTATTTTTTTAACCCTGTTACTTATTCTCTGAATCACGTTGCATAATATATATATATATACAGTGGGGCAAAAAAGTATTTAGTCAGTCAGCAATAGTGCAAGTTCCACCACTTAAAAAGATGAGAGGCGTCTGTAATTTACATCATAGGTAGACCTCAACTATGGGAGACAAACTGAGAAAAAAAAATCCAGAAAATCACATTGTCTGTTTTTTTATCATTTTTTTTGCATATTATGGTGGAAAATAAGTATTTGGTCAGAAACAAACAATCAAGATTTCTGGCTCTCACAGACCTGTAACTTCTTCTTTAAGAGTCTCCTCTTTCCTCCACTCATTACCTGTAGTAATGGCATCTGTTTAAACTTGTTATCAGTATAAAAAGACACCAGTGCACACCCTCAAACAGTCTGACTCCAAACTCCACTATGGTGAAGACCAAAGAGCTGTCAAAGGACACCAGAAACAAAATTGTAGCCCTGCGCCAGGCTGGGAAGACTGAATCTGCAATAGCCAACCAGCTTGGAGTGAAGAAATCAACAGTGGGAGCAATAATTAGAAAATGGAAGACATACAAGACCACTGATAATCTCCCTCGATCTGGGGCTCCACGCAAAATCCCACCCCGTGGGGTCAGAATGGTCACAAGAACGGTGAGCAAAAATCCCAGATCCACGTGGGGGGACCTAGTGAATGAACTGCAGAGAGCTGGGACCAATGTAACAAGGCCTACCATAAGTAACACACTACGCCACCATGGACTCAGATCCTGCAGTGACAGACGTGTCCCACTGCTTAAGCCAGTACATGTCCGGGCCCGTCTGAAGTTTGCTAGAGAGCATTTGGATGATCCAGAGGAGTTTTGGGAGAATGTCCTATGGTCTGATGAAACCAAACTGGAACTGTTTGGTAGAAACACAACTTGTCGTGTTTGGAGGAAAAAGAATACTGAGTTGCATCCATCAAACACCATACCTACTGTAAAGCATGGTGGTGGAAACATCATGCTTTGGGGCTGTTTCTCTGCAAAGGGGCCAGGACGACTGATCCGGGTACATGAAAGAATGAATGGGGCCATGTATCGTGAGATTTTGAGTGCAAACCTCCTTCCATCAGCAAGGGCATTGAAGATGAAACGTGGCTGGGTCTTTCAACATGACAATGATCCAAAGCATACCGCCAGGGCAACGAAGGAGTGGCTTCGTAAGAAGCATTTCAAGGTCCTGGAGTGGCCTAGCCGGTCTCCAGATCTCAAATCTATAGAAAATCTTTGGAGGGAGTTAAAAGTCCGTGTTGCCAGATGAAAAGCCAAAAACATCACTGCTCTAGAGGAGATCTGCATGGAGGAATGGGCCAACATACCAACAACAGTATGTGGCAACCTTGTGAAGACTTACAGAAAATGTTTGACCTCTGTCATTGCCAACAAAGGATATATTACAAAGTATTGAAATGAAATTTTGTTTCTGACCAAATACTTATTTTCCACCATAATATGCAAATAAAATGTTAAAAAAACAGACAATGTGATTTTCTGGATTTTTTTTTCTCAGTTTGTCTCCCATAGTTGAGGTCTTCCTATGATGTAAATTACAGACGCCTCTCATCTTTTTAAGTGGTGGAACTTGCACTATTGCTGACTGACTAAATACTTTTTTGCCCCACTGTATATATATATATATATATTTATTTATATATTTATTTATGTCACTTGCCCTTCACCTGTCCTTTGACGCAGCTCCCCATCCAGTTCTCCTTGCAGCACACCCTGTCTAGCCTTCCCGCACATCATGTTGTCGTGTCACTGACTAATTAATATCATGAAGTTGCATGAAGACTGGTAAGCACAGGTGGCGCTGAAGAGCAGTAGAAAGATGGAAGACCAGATTGGGGAAAGCTAGCTGCATTGGAGACCAGGTAAGTAGCAGCGCGCAGGGATAGGTGAAGGTTGGAGCAATGTGACTTTTTCTTTTTTTTTTTTTTACCTATTCTTGGACAAATTTAACAAAATGGCAAATCAAACTGCAAAAAACATTGGATCCTGGCGAAAAGATGTTTGTAAAATTTTAAGCCAATTCACTTCACTTTGAATAAATCATCTATAGGCAGGATATTAGCATCTGAAAAGGGCCGTTTTGTTACATCTATCTATGTATGTGGCGTTTCCTGAAGAAGAAGTCATTGTACTTCGAAACGCGTTGAATAAACCACACTCTAGTATGTGACATTCAAGTTATTTGGTGGCGCAGATCAAATCCACGTTTTTCCCATTCATCTGGATGGAAAATATGAATTAATTCTGGTACAGGAGACTTAGAAGATTTGAGTCACCTGTAATTAAAGATGGACGGTCCTCCGAGCCCCCTTATCCAAGTCAAATATCTTTAGGAACAATGAGAAACCGATAAAAATAAAGCTCCTCTCCGTAAGATGAAGTTTATCTTGTTTTTCCTCCGTTCTAATATAATAATAAAATATATTACTGACTCTATGCCGGTTACAATTACAACTACTGTTCAACGACGGCAAACACTACTATTGGTACTGCGTCAATGAATGCTACAGAGTAAAGATAAATAATATCCCTCCCCTGGTCCTTTTAGTCTGATGCGTCACATTTGGCACTAGCGTGCACATGAACAAGCGGTGGACGCCGCATTCTCACCGTCACATCATTCGCTAAGGTCCCTTGGTATGCCCATTTTATTTTTAGTCTCTGATGAAGGTCCTTGCCGATCGAAACGTCACACTGTCAATAAACCTTTATATTTCTACTTATCTGAGTGCCAATTCCTTTATAATGCTGTATAGTTTGGGATCCTACTTGTGCACCAGGTGTTGGAGTGCCGCTATTATATATCAGATTCCATTCGGATGTCATCCGGTCCGACTTTCGCTGACCGTCACAAAGCGGAATGAGTAGAAACTTTTTTTTTCTCCACGTCAGTGAAAAATGGATAAAAATTGGACCACGCTTCGATCAAAGAGAGAATCGGTCCGTTTTTAGCGTATGTGACAAAACCAGACGACTGAATGAGGATTAAAGTGAAGGACTGCTTTTACAATATCCATCATATTCCAACTTGGAAAGATGATCTCCTGATCCTGATCGGCTACCCAAACCCTTTCATTTCCCTACACCTAAATTAAGACTTGGAACATTTACCTTTTTTTAAATTTTACATATAAAACAAAATATGCCTACATCAGTTTCATCGTAATAACTCACGGGTTTGGCAATCCTTCTATATTATTTCAAAACACTCTTTTTCGGTGATTACATTGTATCTCCATTCATACTGCACCCACACACACAAATGATACACCATTTGAAAGGTAAACTTGCCCCCCTCAGCAAGAAAATAGCCAAACAAACCATACATCCACCGTGGGATCACACTTTAAACATTAATTTTGATAAAACTGCAGTAAGGAAAAATGACCTGCAGGTGGCACCACACTACCCCAAAGCACACTACAACAAAGCTGAAACAAATCCTAACATTTGCCTTGGCGGCTTTCCAGCTTGAGAAAAATGTCCAGCTTTACCGAATCCGTGAAAAAGTTTTCTTTATTCACAAACTTAAACATGGAGGATACAAACTTCAGCACAAACCATAAGGGTAAGAATCTCAACGCGTTTCTGGAGACTAAGCTCTCTTAATCATGACAATCATGTCCCCTTCGGATCAGTAAGTAAAATACAGTTATGTTTAATGTTGGGGGATCTCCTTTAGGCTGGAGTCACACACAACGTATAACAAAAAATCGGTCCGTTTTACACGAACGAGAATGGCAGAAATGTTCCCTGAACAGTGATCCGTATGTCATCCATGTGCAATGCGAGGAGGCGATTGTCTCGCATGTAAGCATCCGTAGGACACCTGTATGGTGAGATTTTCTCGCCGACTTGCCAAATGGACATAGAATGGATCCATGGGCTCAAATATTCGTGAAAACATATATGCAGTCTATATATATATATATATATATATGTCAGTGGCACACATACCTCTCTGTGTTCATCATCTCATTAAATACATTTACATTTGACCAGCTTGACTTTCATGAAATTGCATGCGCCCCCGACAACCAATGTGCGAAAATTTCACATGGGCCAACTAGTATATATATATATATATTTTTTTTTTTTTTTAAGAAAAGATGAAAGAAATGCCAAGGAAATGGATGGGTTAAAAAGTCCTGTTCTTCGTACCATTTTAATATGTAGCACATTCAAATCCAATTAAGCAGCAAAGCATGGCAGGCTATGTTTAACTGATCCATTTAAACATCCCTCACGTACATTACAAAGCATGGGGGCCAAAGAGCAAGTGCTTTTATCCACCCAAGAACCGTTTAAATGGATCATTTAGTCATTCCCTGGAGTGTCTTGTTGCAATGAGATGAGGCTGTGTGCAAATCTCTCATTTCTAATGTGTTTGTAAACAGTCCTACCTCAAGGCATTTTCCAGTCGCCCCGGTTAGACACACAGGGAATATTTATGTTCATTAAAAAATATGGATTTGTCTACAGTTGTGGCTTATAGAATAGTAATTCGATTGGAACAATTAGAAGGGCGACAACTCGGTCGTTTACTGTGTAGGATTCATATACGTTTGGCATTGCTTGTCCTTTTCCTATAGGGGTATGTGTACTGTTGCAATCAATATTTATTATAATGTTTTTAAGGACCTACTACAATGGATAGAAGCCACTTTGTTGTTTAGACTGCAAAACTGTTGTTTATAAAGCTCCTGTGTGTCTCCATGGTTACAGACTACAAAGAAACATTGCGTAGTCTGATCCCGCCTTCATGCATCAAGGTCTTCATACACATGATTAGAGCAAGGTCAAGGGAACCTGCTAATATTAGGAAAATCGGAAAACCATCAAATGTGTTTCAGAGCCTTCCGACTCTATCCTGATGGATGAAAGGGAGGCAAAGATCCAGCCGCTACCAGGTAATTCTCTTCTTTTGTCTGTCAAGCCCATTGTTCATGTATTTAGGGATTGAGAAAGTGTATGAGCACCTAGCCTTCTGTTGTCTGTAGGTCACCAAAAGTAAGAGCACAGAGATTAGTGTAAATTTATTGCAAGATTGAAATATACTAAGGGTTTCTTCTAGGTCCAACCAATTTCTTAAACTCTGTGAATCGCAGATGTAGAAGAGATGAGTTTGTAAATGCAGAGGAGTTTGTTCTTTAGCATGGCTTAATGGAATTTCAAATAGTTTATGCCTCAAATTTAGGGCAATGGGCTATTGTGTATTCAATAATTTAAAGGGTTTAGCTCATAATCCACATATATCACTTATCCATGGGATTCGTGATAAATTTATAATCACTGATGGTCCATTTGCTGGGACCACCACTAATCACAAAAAATTGGGTTAAAAAATCCCTTGTGTGAATTGAAAAGTAATGAGCATATGAGACCTTTGCTTCATTAATTGTCCATTTACAGTTAACGTTAAGCTCCACTGGTGAAGTTGATTCACAAAGATTCCGGTCAGGGTGGATGATGTGGGAAAATGAAAGGTCTGAACAGCACTCAGATGTAGGTAGCAAAATACCCAGCAGGTGTATTGTAAAGTATGCAGTGTGAAAACTCTCTAATACATTTGTGATGGTTACAGCAAACAATTGGTTGACCAACAGTTTATGCAAGTAATGTGGACAAACTTTAATAACAGTTTGTGATGCTTACAGCAAACGATAGATTAACCAGCAGCAGATGCAAATATTAAATTACTTGAGTCTAAGGAGATGATGGCAACAGAAGAAACAAGTTGGTGACAATTTTATACCAAATGACTCCAGAACACATTACTGTGTCAATAGTCAGATACAGAGGTGTGTCCAGTTGGACCTGAAAAGGCCTTCTGAGATGATGCTACTGTGGAACGCTGGACCACTTGTATGAACTGATTTGGAGCACAGCAAAAGTGAGAGTCATGGTTGAGTTGAGCACATATTACTGCAGCTGTTACACTCAGGTCAGGATTGCCGATGTCCAGTCTGAGGATTACGATTGTCATCCTTATTGAGTAATATGACTGTCTGATTGCGCCCTAAGGCTAGGTTCCTACGATGAGCTTTTGATGAGATTTTGATATTACTGGTTTTCTGTACCTTTTCTGCACCTATTAAGTAAATTAGTTTACTTGCGTTTTTTCATTGCATTATTTAGTGCATTTTTGATATGCATTTTTGTTGTGTTTTTTACAGGCTTTTTTGTATGTCATGTTTTAAACAAAGCTGTTTTCTTTTTTATACTTCCTGGTATTTGGCTTTGTTATGTGGATTACGTGAGTTTTTAAGACTTTTCTGCCATGGTAATGTACTAAAAACTTATGTGTGTTTTTTTACTTGTGGATTTTCTGCATTTAATGCAAGTCTTAGGTTTTTGTTTCAGGTTTTTTTTTTATATATAAATATTACGTTTATATCGTTTCCCATGGCTGGGTGCCCATTAGTCGGGTCTCGGTCCTGCTCGGCCCTTATTCAAATTTGCATTATTTGACATATGGTAAGGTTTTAATATTAGAGGTTAGGACCATCCCGAATAGGGTGACCTTGATGAGGTGGGATGGCTTTTACACTTTTTTAATCAAAATTGTGTTAACCAAGTACTCTTTGGTATTTTCATCCACTATTGCTATTTATTTAATTTACTGCAGGGTATTTGATCATTTTTCTTTTATCTGCGATTTTGATATTGACTTGCTGCGTATTTGAAAAGCGTATCAGAGGTCAGTTTATGCTGAGTTAAAAAGAAGCACAGCAGGCATGAGATTTTTAGAAATCCTTTCCGCTTTGCTGGCACTGTAAGGATATTGTCACGGGGCTACCGCGACAGAGAGGTTCCAGAGAACCGCAGCGCTCTGGGCCTCGTTCACACACAGTGAACAGAAGCTCTTCACCTGTATTCTGACCTGGCTGCTTTGTGCCAGCAGTGCAGGAGTTAACCTTATTGCTGAGTTGCTGAGAGCTGGGTCTCTCTCAGCTGAAGTGGATTTTGTAATCTGATGCTCTATATAGACCCAGTCCTGACTTCAGCTATTGTCAGTGATCAGTTCTACTGCCTGGCTTGGAGGTTGAAGGAGCGTAGTGTTGGTGTTGGAGGTTTATTTACAGAGATTGGTGTCTGTTATTTTGGTTGCATGTTAAACCTGCTTTCCTTCAAAGTTTTCTCCTTCTCTTCCCTTATATGTGTACCCTCTGTGGTTGTGTGAGCATTTGGTGAGTTTGAGATTTTTAGTTACCTTGTCTGTATAATCTGTTATTTGTTGTATTATTACACTGGTGCAGTCCACCTCCTTTGGGGGGAGAGGGGGCCACTGACAGGGCCTGCACAGGAGACAGGGATACGCTGGTTGCTCGGGCCTCCTAACCATCATAGGTACCCCCGAGATAAGGGAAAGCCAGGGCCCCATTATAGTGGTAGGGACAGGTGCGGGTCCCAGTATGCCGTCCTGCCCCTTTATCGCCGCTTACGGCGTGACAGATATGTTGCCACAATGAGCTTTTGCTGATGCAGATGGTCTGCACCATTTTTGCACCAATTACATAATATAGGTTACTTTATTTTTTTCGAAAATACACAGCGTAAAATACCAAAAACTCATCATGGGAATGTAGCCTTTGATGTTGCATTTTTGATGCAGGGAAAATATGCAGCATCAAAAGCTTACCATAAACTCATCGCGGGCTCAGAGCCTTGGAGGTTTAAGCCACAGCTGAAAAGTGCACCGGATATAGGACATACTAGTATATTCCTACGTCAGGAAGGGTTAAAGCCAATGGAGCTTTGGTCTGTTGAAAAATGGGGAACAATGTGTGTTTTTCAATCTTGCAGAACTGCTTTTAAGTAAAGCACAGTAATATATATATATATATATATATATATTTTCGCAATAATCTATTTTCAAGCCATACATTTTTTTTCTGTATACCCAATAGATTTTTCCCACAGAAATATTGTCTATTATTATCTTTTCATTGACATTTAGCAGTATTTCCAATACTCACTAACTCTGCAGCAAAATATCCGCTGGTTTCATATTCTAAGGATGTTTTGATAGTCGGTGATTGACAGCCTCATTTAAACAAGACTAAATATGTTGAGATTTAATCATTCTGATTTTATTTATTTTTTTACTTTGCAAGATGACACGACTTTATTTTTGACAGCATGTAATGAAAGTACAGCATGTGTCCATTTTCTCATAAATATTTGTATTAAAAATGCGTACATTTATCATTTTTAAAAACACAGTATTAGGCTTTATTCATAGATCACTATTATCGATCAGTATTTCATCAGTATTTGTTTGCCAAAACCAAGAGTGTCTCCAATATACAGAACAGGTGTCAATTTTTCAATTACAGTTTTTCTCTGAAAGTTCCACTCCTGGCATAGAAATACTGATGAGAAATACTCACCAAATACTGATGTGAGAAATAGCCCTTATAAATTATTCCGGCATATGATCAGAATTTGGTGGCATCATCAAACCACCAGCATGAGAGATGAGCAAATCTTGAAATTCGAATTTGTTAACTGCACCTAATTTTCACCAAAAATTTGAAATTCTGAAAATAAATTCACGTGAATTTCAATACAAGAGTACTTGTAATTGTTTGGAAAATGCATATTAAGGAGAGGAGAAACAGAACCACCCTAACCATAAGCGTTTACTGTGAAGGATTCACCCCTCAGTGTGTCTGGGATGCAGTTACTGACAGCTCAGGCATCCAGTCTGCTACAGGGGCATGCTGAAGCTGTCAGTACTTTCATTGATAGGAACTACAGGACACATATATATTGGATAAATCCACATCACATTCCGACAGTACCCCGTCTTCATCAGGTGGAGATCTCCACCTGATGAAGACAGGGTACCGTCGAAACGCGTTGTCGATTCATCCAATTTATCTGTGTCCTGTAATTCCTAGCGCTCCTCTGATCGTTATTTTGCTCTACTACTGCACCTATCCTCTGTTGGGGGCACACGGCTGGAACTGCGGTGGACAATTCATTCTATCCGACCTATCTGCTTCCTCTGCGCTCCACAGAGACTGCAATCTACCTGACTAGTACTTTTGATTGATAGCTCAGTCGTCTGGTCTGGTGCAGGGGCATGCTGAGCAGTCAGTGTGTTGATTTACAGATTGGTCGTATCAACCTGAGACTGGGGGGCGCTTATTGTCTCCAGGTGTTCATTGTCCCAGGTAATTGCCAGGCTACTTCACTGGGCTGTTACTCCCAGACCTCTGCAAGGCATACATTCAACTTCTGTGTGGTTTGTCTCTCTGTGCCTTGCATTCTTAATGCAGGTCTTTAGTTACCTTACATTGGACATCATTCTGACCTTCCGTTTAACCCCTTCTGCTCGGATCTGATATCCTCCTGGTATTTTGACCTTGTAGCTGACTACACGATTGTCTCTTCCTTCTATTTATGACATACCTTATTGGCTTTTGACTTCGGACTCCTTGACTACCCCATCTCATGGCTTCGCCTTGAGACATGACTCAGCATCAAACGAACACTTTTCAGGAGAGAAAGAAAGAAGACCTTGCTGATGATAAGAGCTTAAAATCTACAGGAAAGAGAGAGAGGACCCCGCTAAGTATAAGAGCTTACACTGTACTGTAGAGAGAGAGAGAGCAGACCATGCTGTTTATGAGTATGCACTATAGAGGAGAGAGAGGACTCTGCTGACCGTAAGAGCTTACACTCTGCAAAAAAAGAAAGAGAAAGAGGACTTTGATGACTAGTTTACACTCTAAAGAGAGAAAGGACCCCATTGACCATAATAGCTTACACTCTACAGGACAGAGAGGACCCCACTGATCATAAGAGCTTACACTCTACAGTAGAGAGAGGACCCCGCTGACCATAAGAGCTTACACTCTACAGGAGAGAGAGGACCCCACTGATCATAAGAGCTTACACTCTACAGTAGAGAGAGGACCCCGCTGACCATAAGAGCTTACACTCTACAGGAGAGAGAGGACCCCACTGACCATAAGAGCTTACACTCTACAGGAGAGAGAGGACCCCACTGACCATAAGAGCTTACACTCTCCAGGAGAGAGAGGACCCCACTGACCATAAGAGCTTACACTCTACAATAGAGAGATTACATCACTTACTATAAGAGCTCATACTCTACAGGAGAGATAGAGGATCCTGTTGACTATGAGAGCTTACTCTCTACAGGAAAGAGAGTGAGAGAGGGGACCCAATTAACCATATAAGCTTATACTCTACAGGAGAGAGAACCCTGTTGACCATAAGAGCTTAAACTGTGCAGGAGAAAGGGAACCCCACTGACCATAAGAGCTAACACTTTACAGAAGAGAGAGGACCTCACTGACCATAAGAGCTTACACTCTACAGGAGAGAGAGGACCCCACTGACCATAAGAGCTTACACTATAAAGGAGAGAGAGGACCCCGCTGACCATAGGAGCTTACACTCTACAGGAAAGAGAGGACCCCACTGACCATAAGAGCTTACACTCTACAGGAGAGAGAGGACCCCACTGACCATAAGAGCTTACACTCTACAGGAGAGAGAGAGGACCCCACTGACCATAAGAGCTTACACTCTACAGGAGAGAGAGGACCCCAATGACCATAAGAGCTTACACTCTACAGGAGGGAGAGGACCTCACTGACCATAAGAGCTTACATTCTACAGGAGAGAGAGGACCCCACTGACCATAAGAGTTTACACTCTACAGGAAAGAGAGGACCCCAATGACCATAAGAGCTTACACTCTACAGGAGAGAGAGGACCTCACTGACCATAAGAGCTTACACTCTACAGGAGAGAGAGGACCCCACTGACCATAAGAGCTTACACTCTACAGGAGAGAGAGGACCCCACTGACCATAAGAGATTACACTCTACAGGAGAGAGAGGACCCAACTGACCATAAGAGCTTACACTCTACAGAAGAGAGGACCCCACTGACCATAAGAGCTAACACTTTACAGAAGAGAGAGGACCTCACTGACCATAAGAGCTTACACTCTACAGGAGAGAGAGGACCCCACTGACCATAAGAGCTTACACTATAAAGGAGAGAGAGGACCCCGCTGACCATAGGAGCTTACACTCTACAGGAAAGAGAGGACCCCACTGACCATAAGAGCTTACACTCTACAGGAGAGAGAGGACCCCACTGACCATAAGAGCTTACACTCTACAGGAGAGAGAGAGGACCCCACTGACCATAAGAGCTTACACTCTACAGGAGAGAGAGGACCCCAATGACCATAAGAGCTTACACTCTACAGGAGGGAGAGGACCTCACTGACCATAAGAGCTTACATTCTACAGGAGAGAGAGGACCCCACTGACCATAAGAGTTTACACTCTACAGGAAAGAAAGGACCCCAATGACCATAAGAGCTTACACTCTACAGGAGAGAGAGGACCTCACTGACCATAAGAGCTTACACTCTACAGGAGAGAGAGGACCCCACTGACCATAAGAGCTTACACTCTACAGGAGAGAGAGGACCCCACTGACCATAAGAGATTACACTCTACAGGAGAGAGAGGACCCAACTGACCATAAGAGCTTACACTCTACAGAAGAGAGGACCCCACTGACCATAAGAGCTTACACTCTACAGGAGAGAGAGGACCTCACTGACCATAAGAGCTTACACTCTACAGGAGAGAGAGAGGACCCCACTGACCATAAGAGCTTACACTCTACAGGAGAGAGAGGACCCCACTGACCATAAGAGCTTACACTCTACAGGAGAGAGAGGACCCCACTGACCATAAGAGCTTACACTCTACAGGAGAGAGAGGACCCCACTGACCATAAGAGCTTACACTCTACAGGAGAGAGAGGACCCCACTGACCATAAGAGCTTACACTCTACAGCAGACAGAGGACCTCACTGATCATAAGAGCTTACACTCTACAGGAGAGAGAGAGGACCCCACTGACAATAAGAGCTTACACTCTACAGGAGAGAGAGAATCCCACTGACCATAAGAGCTTACACTCTACAGGAGAGAGAGGACCCCACTGACCATAAGAGCTTACACTCTACAGGAGAGAGGACCCCACTGACCATAAGAGCTTACACTCTACAGGAGAGAGAGGACCCCACTGACCATAAGAGCTTACACTCTACAGCATACAGAGGACCTCACTGATCATAAGAGCTTACACTCTACAGGAGAGAGAGAGGACCCCACTGACAATAAGAGCTTACACTCTACAGGAGAGAGAGGACCCCACTGACTATAAGAGCTTACACTCTACAGGAGAGAGAGGACCCCACTGACCATAAGAGCTTACACTCTACAGGAGAGAGAGGACCCCACTGACCATAAGAGCTTACACTCTACAGGAGAGAGAGGATCCACTGACCATAAGAGCTTACACTCTACAGGAGGGAGAGGACCTCACTGACCATAAGAGCTTACACTCTACAGGAGAGAGAGTACCCCGCTGACCATAAGAGCTTACACTCTACAGGAGGGAGAGGACCTCACTGACCATAAGAGCTTACATTCTACAGGAGAGAGAGGACCTCACTGACCATAAGAGCTTACATTCTACTGGAGGGAGAGGACCTCACTGACGATAAGAGCTTACACTCTACAGGAGAGAGAGGACACCACTGACCATAAGAGCTTACACTCTACAGGAGAGAGAGGACCCCACTGACTATAAGAGCTTACACTCTACAAGAGAGAGAGGACCCCGCTGACCATAAGAGCTTATATTCTACAGGAGGGAGAGGACCCCGCTGACCATAAGAGCTTACACTCTATAGGAGAGAGAGGACCCACTGACCATAAGAGCTTACACTGTAAAGAAGAGAGAGGACCCCACTGACCATAAGAGCTTACACTCCACAGGAGAGAGAGGACCCCACTGACCATAAGAGCTTACACTCTACAGGAGAGAGAGGACCCCACTGACTATAAGAGCTTACACTCTACATGAGAGAGAGGACCCCGCTGACCATAAGAGCTTACATTCTACAGGAGGGAGAGGACCTCACTGACCATAAGAGCTTACATTCTACAGGAGAGAGAGGACCTCACTGACCATAAGGGCTTACACTCTACAGGAGAGAGAGGACCCCACTGACCATAAGAGCTTACACTCTACAGGAGATAGAGAGGACCCCACTGACCATAAGAGCTTACACTGTACAGGAAAGAGAGGACCCCACTGACCATAAGAGCTTACACTCTACAGGAGGGAGAGGACCTCACTGACCATAAGAGCTTACACTCTACAGGAGAGAGAGGACCCCACTGACCATAAGATCTTACACTCTACAGGAGATAGAGAGGACCCCACTGACCATAAGAGCTTACACTGTACAGGAAAGAGAGGACCCCACTGACCATAAGAGCTTACACTCTACAGGAGGGAGAGGACCTCACTGACCATAAGAGCTTACACTCTACAGGAGAGAGAGGACCCCATTGACCATAAGAGCTTACACTCTACAGGAAAGAGAGGACCCCACTGACCATAAGAGCTTACACTCTACAGGAGATAGAGAGGACCCCACTGACCATAAGAGCTTACACTGTACAGGAAAGAGAGGACCCCACTGACCATAAGAGCTTACACTCTACAGGAGGGAGAGGACCTCACTGACCATAAGAGCTTACACTCTACAGGAGAGAGAGGACCCTATTGACCATAAGAGCTTACACTCTACAGGAAAGAGAGGACCCCACTGACCATAAGAGCTTACACTCTACAGGAGGGAGAGGACCTCACTGACCATAAGAGCTTACACTCTACAGGAGAGAGAGGACCCCATTGACCATAAGAGCTTACACTCTACAGGAAAGAGAGGACCCCACTGACCATAAGAGCTTACACTCTACAGGAGGGAGAGGACCTCACTGACCATAAGAGCTTACACTCTACAGGAGAGAGAGGATCCCACTGACCATAAGAGCTTACACTCTACAGGAGAGAGAGGACCCCACTGACCATAAGAGTTTACACTCTACAGGAGAGAGAGGACCCCATTGACCATAAGAGCTTACACTCTACAGGAAAGAGAGGACCCCACTGACCATAAGAGCTTACACTCTACAGGAGGGAGAGGACCTCACTGACCATAAGAGCTTACACTCTACAGGAGAGAGAGGACCTCACTGACTATAAGAGCTTACACTCTACAGGAGAGAGAGGACCCCACTGATCATAAGAGCTTACACTCTACAGGAGAGAGAGGATCCCACTGACCATAAGAGCTTACACTCTACAGGAGATAGAGGACCCCACTGACCATAAGAGCTTACACTCTACAGGAGAAATAGGACCTCGTTGATGGTAAGCGCTTACACTCTACAGGATAATGAGACTTAACCACTGACTCATGAGATGGAAGCCAATTCTGATGTATAAACTGTGCTCCAATCAGAACTGCTGATCTGTGATGGCCCCGATGCTATTCAACACTGTACAAGGTGCTATATTCCACTAGATGTTACAGTTGCAGGGCATTAAGGGAAAGCCCGCAAGGCAACATAAAATGACAGTAGCCCACTCTATAATGTTTTAGCAGTGTTGGAAATAATGCAGGGAATTATTTTTCTTTTTTGCATCTGTGAATTGAATATCAAAAAGATTGAATTTCCATAATACTGCATATTTCTGAATATTCGACTTGAACTCGATCCATTGCTGATTTATCCACTCATTACTAACCAAGCTACAGTGTAGGCATCAACAAGCCACCACTATGCTTTACTGTAGGCATCAACAAGCCACCACCATGCTTTACTGTAGGCATCAACAAGCCACCACCATGCTTTACTGTATGCATCAACAAGCCACCACTATGCTTCACTGTAGGCATCAACAAGCCACCGCCATGTTTCACTGTAGGCATCACTAAACCACCACAAAAAGGGGTTACATAGATTGGAGAAAAGTGTAGGGCATTGTGTAATAAAGCAAATTACGAAAGTGTCTAGAATATAAGGAAAGATATTTAGAAATACATTTCCTTTAATGCTGTATTCAGATTGTTTTTGGCATAGGATAAAATAAATATGAGATGTCTAAATTTCCTAGTGGGCACCCAGATGAGAAGTTTCTCCTTTTTACAGAACAGGGGCTATGATATCCTCTAAGGAAACGGGACAGTGTGAAACCTCGCAATAAATTGTGCAAAAATAACATTCAGGATCCTATCTCTGGCATAATAACATTTTACTGGCTTGCATCATTTTTGTTATACTAATGCTTCTTTATAATTACTGTTAACTTCAGCAATTTTGCCATAAATATGGTAAAAAAAAAACAAATGCAGCCGTTCAGTGACAGACATTTTTAGTTCAAAATCATAATTAACTCTCATCAGATTGAAATACTTAGACAGCATAATGTATTAATTGTGCAGAAGGTACACATAATTACTGTGCATGTAATTACTCTGTAGTTAAATGTTATATAGAAATGACACTTTGCTTGCTTAATTTAATCAATAATTAAGAAGCTCGGTGAACTCTGCGAGCTCAACATAAGCTGAGGAGGAGGAGGAGGAGAAAGTCACTACAAGCTCCCAAACTTAACGCATATCTGATTATTGTCAAAATTAGATAATTGTAGAGCTCCGCCTCTAATGATCTCATCTAATCTATTAATGGGGAAATATTTACAGAGTTTTCAATTCGTTGTTTTTTCTTTATTTAAATATCTCCAACATATCCTGTAGCGTTGTATTCATCATCTGATTACCCCACCGCTCCACCAAAAAAAAAAAGTATACATACAGTACTGTGCAAAAGTTTTAGGCAGGTGTTTCAAAAAAAATCTGCAATGTAAGAAGCTTCCAAAAATAGAATGGTTAGCGATTTATTTTTTATCAATGAACAAAATGCAAAGTGAAGAAACAAAAGAGAGAAATCGAAATTAGAAATGAAAGAATTTATTCGATTGAAATTGAAAAGGAAGATTTTGCAAACATTCATATTCTCCAGAATAAAGTTGAGAGAATTTATTCGGATGAAATTAAATTCTACTCTAATTTTACAAAAATTTGCATTTGCCAAAATACAGATTGCACACACTTAGCAAAAGGGCGAGTGTTTGCCATTTTCCTGAACGGTAAAGGTCCATCAGAAAAAAAATGTATATACTTATACATCACATACATACTTATTATCACTTGACAGCACACCTCTTGGGTTCCTCTGCTCCTCACTGTCCCGTGTCCAGTCTTCGTCGCATCCTCTTAACACCGCCGCTTGGGATGACCCACTTGGACTTCTTCATGCTAGACTAGGACTTTCATCTACGATGAGACCAGGAGGAGCCAGGGCCGGGTCCAGGTTTTTGTGGGCCCCGGTAGAAAGAGTCTCGGTGGGGCCCTCTAAGACATATCACGATTCATGATGCACAGATACAGCATAGACATGGGCGGACATACCGCCGGTTCAACCGGTGAGGCTGCACTGGGGCCCGGAGGCTCTGGGTGGCCTCTGCAGGCAGGGCCGGTGTTAGAGGCAGCTCCTCCAGGTGCCCCCAGCTGGCGGCACATCACGCAGCCGCTATAGCCCCTGTGAGGCAGGGGGGCCCGCCTGCCACCAGCGCCGACCCCTCTGCCGCATTGAACTATACCGGTGTCTGCTGTGCTACATACTATGTGGGCTGCGTTATATATACTATGCAGGGTATATTATATTCTATGGGGGAGGCTGTGTTATAAACTATGTGGCTGTGTTATATACCATTGGGGGTATATTATATTCTATGGGGAAGGCTGTGTGATATACTATGGGGCGTACATTATAGTCTCGGGGGGGTTACATTATATACTATGGGGAGGTGGGCTGTATTATATTCTATGGGGGGGGCTACATGATATTCTATGGGGGCTGTATTAGATTTTATGAGGGAGGATTGCATCATACTCTTTGATGGGGCTACGTTATATTCTATGGGGAGGTGGGCTGTATTATATTCTCTATTCTGTGGGGGGCTGTATTATATTTATATTCTATGAGGGGTTATTGCATCATACTCTATGAGGGAGGCTGCATTAGATTCTATGGGGGTTACATTATATTCTGTGGGGTGGTTGCATTATACTCTGTGGGGTGGCTGCATTGTGCTCTATGGGGTGGCTGCATTATACTATATGTGGGCTGCATTATACTGTATCAAGGACTATGGGGAATACATTATATTATATGAAGAACTATGGGGTGCATTATACTATGGAAAGTGAATTGTACTACATGGATGACTATGGCGGTGCAGTATACTATATGGAGCATGAAGAGTGTATTATACTATATGGAGGACTGGGGAGTGTATTATACTATATGGAGGACTATGAGGCATATTATATTATATGGAGGAATATGGGGTGTGCATTTTACAATATGGAGGACTGTGGTGCACATTATAATACATGGAGGACTATGGGGTGTATTATACTAAACAAGCAAAATGCTGCATATTCATCGAATGAATTGTTTATGCCGGAACAGAAATGATTGTTCTCGGCAGCACATCACCAGCTGTAAACTGTAGATGTGCTGCTGATAACATTATACTGTATGGTGATCTGTTAGTGATTTATTAGTGATCATTCTGTTCCCATCATTCTTTCTCAAATGGTGGAAAGAGGCCAGGAAACAAGCATTGAATGACTTCAGTATTGTCGATCTATATTCATTTAGCAGCCTGAACTCAGCGCATGTAAATACAACCGAAATGCTTCTGTGTGATGTGCAATATGTCAGCATTTGGGGCCCCATTTTAAACTTTGCCTAGGGCCCCACTTTGCCTAAAACCAGCCCTGCCTGCAGGGCGGCTAATAATGAGGGCAATCTGGCCAGTTTATCCAGCCCCGAGGCTCTGGGGGACCCCTGGCCAGATTGCCCTCATGTGCGGCGGGCAGAGAGCAATCCCTGCAGCTCTGCTGCCTGCAAGAGAAAAAGGCAGCGAAGCTGCAGGGAATGGATCCGTCCTGCTTCCTGCCTGCACTTCTTGTCACACAGCTGCGGCTGAATGACATCATTCAGCGCCACGGCTGTGCGAGACAGGAAGCTGCCGGTGATGGTGCAGCTTCAGGATACCGTACACAGAGGTGAGGTGAGGTGTGTGTGTATGCAGAGAAGTGAATGGTGCTGTGTGTGTCTGTGAGCGTAGGTGTAGAAGAAGGCAATGATGGGGATGATGGGGCAGAAGGCAATGATTGGGTTGACGGAGAGGGCAATGATGGGGTTGATGGGGGAGGAGGAAATGATGGAGGTGATGGAATGGTTAATAATGGGGTGGAGGGGGAGAAGGCAATGATGGTGGCAGTGGAAAGGACAATGATGGGGGTGGTGGGGAGGAGGCAATGATGGAGGTGATGGAATGGGCAATAATGGGGGTGGTGGGGAGAAAGCAATAATGGAGGTGGTGAATAGGGCAATAATGGGATGCGGGGGATTTATAATGGATATAAGAACAGGGGGAGGTGGAGGAAGACAATATTATTGATTTTATTATTAGTGATGAGCGAGTATACTCGTTGCTCGGGTTTTCCAGAGCACGCTCGGGTGGTCTCCGAGTATTTGTGACTGCTCAGTGATTTAGTTTTCCTTGCCGCAGCTGCATAATTTGCGGCTATTAGACAGCTTGATTACATGTGGGGATTCCCTAGCAACCAGGCAAACCCCACATGTACTCAGCCTGGCTAGCAGCTGTAAGTCATGCAGCTGAGTCAACAAAAACTAATCTCCGAGCAGTCACAAATACCACCCGAGCTGTTATGACCTGGTGGTCAGGACAATAATGGACCTGGTGGTTAAGAGCACACGGAATGACCTGATAGTTACTAATAATATAGGACGAGCTCCGAGACGTGGGAACTCTGCCAACCGCAATCCCTAATCCTATCACATACACTAGAAATAGCCGTGGAGCGCTCCTGACGCTCCCTAGGCACCTCGTCACAGCCTAAGGAACTAGCTAGCCCTAAAGACAAAAAAATAAAGCCTACCTTGCCTCAGAGAAATTCCCCAAAGGAAAAGGCAGCCCCCACATATAATGACTGCGAGTAAAGATGAAAATTACAAACACAGAGATGAAATAGATTTAGCAAAGTGAGGCCCGACTTACTGAACAAACAGAGGATAGGAAAGGCAGCTTTGCGGTCAGCACAAAAAACTACAAAAAGACCACGCAGAGGGCGCAAAAAGACCCTCCGCACCGACTCACGGTGCGGAGGCGCTCCCTCTGCTTCCCAGAGCTTCCAGCAAGCAAGACAACAATCAAAATAGCAAGCTGGACAGAAAAATAGCAAACCAGAGAAAAACAAGCAGGAACCCAGCCTCTGCTGGGAAGACAGGTCACAAGAACGATCCAGGAGTGAACTAGACCAATACTGGAACATTGACAGGTGGCATGGAGCAATGATCCAAGTGGAGTCAAACAGAGCAGCCAGCCAACGAATCAACCTCGCCACCTGTGGAAGGAAACTCAGAAGCAGCAGCTCCATTCACAGCCACCAGAGGAAGCCCATGGACAGAACCAGCCGAAGTACCATTCATGACCACAGGAGGGAGCTTGACAACAGAATTCACAACACCGAGCGTGCTCTGGAAAACCCAAACAAAAAGAACACTCGCTCATCACTATTATGTCTAACACAGTCCCTTAGTATAAAGTGTACTCACTTATGTATAGCATAGTTCCTTAGCTTTGTCGCCTTAAAGGGAGGGGAGCCCAGACATATTTCCTGCACAGGGGCCCCAAGCTGTCTGTGTCCGCCCCGAGCAGAGAAATATAGGTATAGTACAATGCCAAAGATTTCACTTCTTACATTACATGAGTGATATCTATTGTACAGTACATTCTACAATAGTTTAAAAAACAGTTGATCCTCACAGCAGGAGATTCAAAGGTTTTCATTTTAGACCGGACAGTATAGTTCTCCATACAGTATTATGGGCACCACATAGTGCACCATACAGTATAATGAGCCCTATATAGTGCTCCATACAGTATATTTAGACTCATATATTGCTCTATACAGTATAATGAGACTCATATATTGCTCCATACAGTATAATGAGCGCATATAATGCTCTATACAGTATAATGAGCCTCATATATTGCTCCATACAGTATAATGAGCCCCATATATTGCTCCATACAGTATAATATCCCCCATATATTGCTCCAAACAGAATATTGGGCCCCATATATTGTTCCAAAGAGAATGGACTCCATATAATGCTCCATACAGAATGGGTCCCATATAATGCATTATACAAAATGGGCCCCACATAATGCATTATACAGAATGGGCCCCATATAATGCTCCATACAGAATGGGTCACATACATAAAAAATAAATAATCAAATATTTACCTCTCCTCTGCAGTGCTCAGAACACAGGGTGCACTATAGTAACATAATCGCCCCATCTGCTCTGAGACGTCAGAGAGTCATAAGACGCTGAATAGATCGGAACTGTGGCCAGTGGGGAATGAGGAGATGTGAGTATTTTGAACAGTTTAAACCATGGGTGTCCCCTACTTACAGGCCCCATAGTGTGCTGGTGCTCGCTTGCTCATGGCCCTGGCACTTGCCTGGATATGTAATTTGGTGATGCCGGTCTTGCCAAGAGTGGTTCGGTGCATGAGCTCATAATCACAAAGTTACACGCTCACACACCGAACCGATTTCAGCGCTAGCGATGGTGATTAGAAGATGCGATGACGACCAGATGTTGGATGCTGAAGAGTGAAGGGGCCGGAGAGTTGAGCGGTAAGTTGAGTATAAGTATTATTTTTATTTTTTTTTACATATTACTTTTGCTATACTATTCTTTGAGGTCTAAAAAGACCCCAGAGCATAATAAGGGACATTGAATTCACAGAGAACAAATGTGTTGCAAATCGAATTTCCTGGAAAACTCCAAAGTTTGCCGGAAACACTCATCTCTACCCCAGAATTCAGATTTTTGGGAATTTGATTAAATCAAATTAAAGGCAGCCTACTGTTCTGCAAATTTGCTAAACTGTGTGTGTGTGTGGGGGGGGAGGGGGGGAGTATGTAAATGGCTAAAAAAAATAATACTCACATGACCCACCGTTTGGTCTACTCTTCACTAGTGTTGAGCATTCCGATACCGCAAGTATCGGGTATCGGCCGATACTTGCGGTATCGGAATTCCGATACCGAGATCCGATATTTTTGTGATATCGGGTATCGGTATCGGATCAATAGGGATGTGTAAAATAAAGAATTAAAATAAAAAATATTGATATGCTCACCTCTCCGGCGGCCCCTGGACATCACGCTGCTAACCGGGAGGCTTCTTTGTTTAAAATGCGCGCCTTTAGGACCTGCGAAGGACGTCCCGGCTTCTGATTGGTCGCGTGCCGCCCATGTGACCGCCACGCGACCAATCAGAAGCCGCGACGTCATTCGCAGGTCCTCAATTCCTAGAATTAGGAGTTTAGTGAATGAGAATGACGTCGCGGCTTCTGATTGGTCGCGTGCCGCCCATGTGACCGGCACGCGACCAATCAGAAGCCGCGACGTCATTCTCATTCACAAAAACTCCTAATTCTAGGAATTGAGGACCTGCGAATGACGTCGCGGCTTCTGATTGGTCGCGTGCCGGTCACATGGGCGGCACGCGACCAATCAGAAGCTGGGACGTCATTCGCAGGTCCTAAAGGCGCGCATTTTAAACAAAGAAGCCTCCCGGTTGGCAGCGTGATGTCCAGGGGCCGCCGGAGAGGTGAGCATATCAATATTTTTATTTTAATTCTTTATTTTACACATCCCTATGGATCCCAGGGCCTGAAGGAGAGTTTCCTCTCCTTCAGACCCTGGGAACCATGAGAATACCTTCCGATACTTGATGTCCCATTGACTTGTATTGGTATCGGATATCGGTATCGGCGATATCCGATATTTTTCGGGTATCGGCCGATACTATCCGATACCGATACTTTCAAGTATCGGACGGTATCGCTCAACACTACTCTTCACCTTTTCCTTTTCTCTGTCCCCATCAGATTCTTTTCGGCCTCTTTACTCTAGGCCAGGACTACAGGCATGACGAGGTCTCAGATGCTTCTGAGTGGCGCACGTCATGATAATACGATGCACACATGTTAACCAAAAACTGTCACTTAAGTTTGGTGACGCTCTTGATAAGACACTTTGCCGGTCTCGCTGAGGTTTGCCGGTAGTGTTATACTGATACTTTGGCTGTCTCTGATATAGTAACGCAATGAATGACTCGGTGATGGAGCTACTCAGTCATTGAGGTTCGGTGACAGTGCTATGGGGCACTTGACATGTAAGTAAAGGACCTAATGTAACGCGAGAACAGATTGGTCACCATTTTCACCAAAGTGACTTCTTCTCAGCGGCAGATAGTAAATAAACATCTATTTCTTGTCATTGTCTGACACATTCATGGATTATATTCCTACTCTGTACACAAATGTAATATAAAGTTTGGCCTTTCCGATCTTGTCTCGTCTTTCCAAAGCTGTAATTTATATTAAACAGCGTGTATAATTTGAGACATTAAATAGTGTAAAAAGTCGAATGCATCTTTAAATATGGCTTGGTAGGACTGCCAAGTCTGTGATTTCTGGCAGGGACTGGAACTGGGGACAGATGGCGGTCCAGTTTTATCTGCACCCTATTGATATGAACAAGCGACAATTTATAGAATGCTCAGAACTCATTAAAATCGTTTTTAAACTGCAGCCAAGGATTCCCTTAGGTTTTGCCTGTAAAACATGGATTTGCAGTGTTTTTGTCACTTGTCCTGAAGATTTAGATATATTGTGTCTTTACACCTACCGGTAGGGCACACAGTAATGGATGGACCCTGTATATTTTCATGCATTAATAAAGTGAAAACCCTATGGAGGTAAAGATCTGTCTGGGAATGTTAACGTAATCGCACTTTTGTATCCATAAACTTCATCTGCATTATAAGAAACTACGCAATAAGTGGTAAGTGCAAAATGTTTCTTCAAGGCTGAACCCTGGTTAACACAATTTTCTGAGACTTGGGATAGGTTAGTTCCTCCTTTATGCCTCTTTTGGGATGAGTTAGGTCCTCCTTTGTTCCTCCTTTGGGATGGGTTAGGTCCTTTTTAATGCCTCCTTTGGGATTAGTTAGGTCATCCTTTATGCCTCCTTTGGGATGGGTTAGGTCCACCTTTATGCCTCCTTTGGGATGAGTTAGTTCCTTTTTAATGCCTCCTTTGTGATGGGTTAGGTCCTTTTTAATGCCTCCTTTGGGATAAGTTATGTCCTCCTTTATGCCTCCTTTGGGATGGGTTAGGTTCTCCTTTGGCTCCTTTAGGATGGGTTAGGTCATCCTTTAAGCCTCCTTTGGGATGGGTTAAGTGCTCCTTTATGCCTCCTTTGGGATGAGTTAGGTCCTCCTTTATGCCTCCTTTGGGATGGGTTAGGTCCTTTTTAATGCCTCCTTTGGGATGGGTTAGGCCATCCTTTATGCATCCTTTGGGATGAGTTATGTCCTCCTTTATGCCTCCTTTGGGATGGGTTAGGTGCTCCTTTATGCCTCCTTTGGGATGAGTTAGGTCCTCCTTTATGCCTCCTTTGGGATGGGTTAGGTCCTTTTTAATTCCTCCTTTGGGATGGTTAGGCCATCCTTTATGCATCCTTTGGGATGAGTTATGTCCTCCTTTATGCCTCCTTTGGGATGGGTTATGTTCTCCTTTGGCTCCTTTGGGATGGGTTAGGTCATCCTTTATGCCTCCTTTGGGATGGGTTAGGTCCTTTTTAATTCCTCCTTTGCGATGAGTTAAGCCATCCTTTCTGCATCCTTTGGGATGAGTTATGTCCTCCTTTATGCCTCCTTTGGGTTGGGTTAGGTTCTCCTTTGGCTCCTTTAGGATGGGCTAGGTCATCCTTTAAGCCTCCTTTGGGATGGGGTAGGTGCTCCTTTATGCTTCCTTTGGGAGGAGTTAGGTCCTCCTTTATGCCTCCTTTGGGATGAGTTAGGTCCTCCTTTATGCCTCCTATAGGATGGGTTAGGTGCTCCTTTATGCCTCCTTTGGGATGAGTTATGTGTTCCTTTATGCCTCCTTTGGGATGGGTTAGGCTTTCCTTTGGCTCCTTTAGGATGGGCTAGGTAATCCTTTAATCCTCCTTTGGGATGGGTTAGGTCCTTTTTAATTTTTAATACCTCCTTTGGGATAAGTTAGGCCCTCCTTTATGCCTCCTTTGGGATGAGTTAGGTCCTCCTTTATGCCTCCTTTGGGATGGGTTAGGTCCATCTTTATGCCTCCATCGAGATGACTTAGGTCCTCCTTTATGCCTCCGTTGGGATGGGTTAGGTTCTCCTTTGGCTCCTTTGGGATAGGTTAGGAATCTTTATGCCTCCTTTGGGATGGGTTATGTCCTTTTTAATGCCTTCTTTGGGATGGGTTAGGCCGTCCTTTATGCATCCTTTGGGATGAGTTATGTCCTCCTTTATGCCTGCTTTGGGATGGGTTAGGTTCTCCTTTGGCTCCTTTAGGATGGGTTAGGTCATCCTTTAAGCCTCTTTTGGGATGGGTTAGGTGCTCCTTTATGCCTCCTTTGGGATGGGTTAGATCATCCTTTATGCCTCCTTTGGGATGGGTTAGGTCCTCCTTTATGCCTTCTTTGGGATGAGATAGGCTCCTTTAGGATGGGTTAGGTAATCCTATAAGCCTCCTTTGGGATGGGTTATGTCCTTTTTAATGCCTTCTTTGGGATGGGTTAGGCCGTCCTTTATGCATCCTTTTGGATGAGTTATGTCCTCCTTTATGCCTGCTTTGGGATTGGTTAGGTTCTCCTTTGGCTCCTTTAGGATGGGTTAGGTCATCCTTTAAGCCTCCTTTGGGATAAGTTAAGTCCTCCTTTATGCCTCCTTTGGGATGAGTTAGGTCCTCCTTTATGCCTCCTTTGGAATGGGTTAGATCATCCTTTATGCCTCCTTTGGGATGGGTTAGGTCCTCCTTTATGCCTCCTTTGGGATGATTAAGGTCCTCCTTTATGCCTCTTTTGGGATGAGTCAGGTACTTCTTTATGCCTCCTTTGGGATGGGTTAGATCATCCTTTATGCCTCCTTTGGGATGGGTTAGGTCCTTCTTTTTGCCTTCTTTGGGATGAGATAGGCTCCTTTAGGATGGGTTAGGTAATCCTATAAGCCTCCTTTGGGATGGGTTATGTCCTTTTTAATGCCTTCTTTGGGATGGGTTATGCCGTCCTTTATGCATTCTTTTGGATGAGTTATGTCCTCCTTTATGCCTGCTTTGGGATGGGTTAGGTTCTCCTTTGGCTCCTTTAGGATGGGTTAGGTCATCCTTTAAGCCTCCTTTGGGATAAGTTAGGTCCTCCTTTATGCCTCCTTTGGGATGAGTTAGGTCCTCCTTTATGCCTCCTTTGGGATGGGTTAGATCATCCTTTATGCCTCCTTTGGGATGGGTTAGGTCCTCCTTTATGCCTCCTTTGGGATGATTAAGGTCCTCCTTTATGCCTCCTTTGGGATGAGTCAGGTACTTCTTTATGCCTCCTTTGGGATGGGTTAGGTTCTCCTTTATTCCTCCTTTGGGATGGGTTAGGTCATCCTTTATGCCTCCTTTGGGATAAGTTAGATCCTTCATTATGCCTCTGCACATTAAGGGCAGCTGCAGATGGGCATATTCCCATCAGAGTCACAATGACCTGTTCGGCGCTCTAATCCTGCGCATGCGCTCGGTTACGCGAACCTTGTCTGCCCTCCTTTTGACAGTGTCTGCATTGATCTTCTGAGGAGGCACAGTGAGTCATTGAGCAGCAGCAGAGACTCACTGGCGTCTGTGCAGAAGATAAATGCAGACACTGCCCATAGGAATGCAGACAGGGTTCGCATAACCGAGCGAGGGCATGTGTGGGATTACAGCGCCGAACAGGTCATTGTGACTCCAATAGGAGGAGGGTACTATTATAATGAAGTCAGGAGGCAGTAATTTCTTCCAGGCACTGCACGCCCCAGAGCCTGGAAGAAATCATTAATTTATAACATTATAAATTAATTTCTCAAGATCTACAGTGCAGCTATGAGGCATACAGGTACCAATGGTTTACCCATTCTATTACCTGTATGCCCATAATATGGGGATGACAGATTACCTTTAAAGATTGTTTCGGCTTTGTATCCTGGAACCTATTGGCAGGCACATGATCATTTCATTGACGAATCATTGACTAATTAGCAACATTGTTAAAAATGTTCTCATCTGCTTGTGCTGTGAATTTCCATGTCTGAATTACCCATACGACTGGATTCACACAATCTATGACATATTATTGGCACGTACACATACACCATGTTTTTGCGGTTTTGTGGCTTTTTTGAATTTATAGATTATTTGTTTCAAAAGCCTTCTGCTATCTCTAACACTGAAAGTAAGGTGAGAGCAGCAAGAGCTGTCAGAGCCATAACCAGGTCCGATTTTGCCAACCAGTCAGCTAGGTGGTGGATTACAGACAGTCTGCTTCAGGATAATGGTAAGACATTTGCAATGAAGACCATTTGGAAAGTTGCAATAAAGAAGCAGTTCCAGAAATAAGTCTAATTTTTATTTCTGCAGTCAAAACCCTTTTTTCTCTGATTGTATGAACACATTGAGCCCAGCGGCTATTAGAAAAATGAGCAATAATAAAGCAATAACTAAAAAACACTTCTTGTTACAAGCTATCTACTGCACGCTAATGGCAAATATGTTGCTTCGTTTATCAAACTCGTATTATTTTACTCCGCCGGCCCCATTCTGCAAATGTTATTTATGTGCCAAAAATACTGTAAACTAAAGGATTTTTTTTCCTCCTAATGTAAGAATGACCTTATAGGTTTTTGCCATTCTCTTGGCATTTGAGGAAAAGACGTGCGGAACTTAGATAGCGGGGAAATGACTTATGAATAATAATTGCTGTTCTGAGTTCAGTACAAACTTTCAATAAATTTCAGTGTAGCAGCCGGATCCCCAGATATTTCACCAGTATTTGATTTACATGTACACACAGAACCATGCTGACCTTAATCAGTTATATAAGGGCGGGAGACTGAGATTGGAATGGAGATTATACATACTGGGAATGCAGGGATGAACGCTCTTGTGCTCTCTATCAGGATCACGGCCCCTTACAGGCTCGTACGGGGACATGTTGTCTACAAAACCCATTAGAAATGAGCATATACTCTACAGCAAGTAAACATGTAAATAACATAAGGGACTTAATTAACGCTATTGTGATCAAAAAAGTATAAAAGCCATCGCACCGTGACTGTCACGCTGCAGCTATGCAGGTAGCTACAAGCTCCGATAGATGGCAATAGAGTGGAAGGAGGACAGAAAGTCTGTAAGAGCAGACCTGCAGTGCTGCAGTGAGACTACCACCAGGTGGCAGCAGAGTAGTCAAACAAGCCGAGTCAAAACCCAAACCATCACGCAGTACAAAGGGAAAAACAAGCACAGAGTCAGCGGAGCACTAGGGAGTTAAAGGGAACCTGTCACCCCGTTTTTTGAGATTGAGATATAAATACTGTTAAATAGGGCCTGCGCTGTGTGTTACTATAGTGTATGTAGTGTACCCCGATTCCCCATCTATGCTGAGAAATACATTACCAAAGTCGCCATTTTTGCCTGTCAATCAGGCTGGTCTGGTCAGGTGGGCGTGGTGACATTGCTCTTTTCTTCCCCAGCTTTCCGTTGGTGGCGTAGTGGTGTGCGCATGTCCAGAGTTCCGAATCCCCTGCGCGCACGTGAAGCAAAAGCGCGCGTTCTGCGCTATTGCCCCTGACATCGGTGGGGGCGGCCATCTTCCTGGGGCCGCGCGTGCGCAGATCGAGTGCTCTGCTGCACGGGGCTTCAGGAAAATGGCCGCGGGATGCCGCGCGTGCACATTAGAGATCGCGGCGGCCATTTTCCCAAAGCCGAGATGCAAACTCGGCTTTGGGAAAATGGCCACCGCGATCTCTAATGCGCACGCGCGGCATCCCGCGGCCATTTTCCTGAAGCCCCGTGCAGCAGAGCACTCGATCTGCGCACGCGCGGCCCCAGGAAGATGGCCGCCCCCACCGATGCCAGGGGCAATAGCGCAGAACGCGCGCTTTTGCTTCACGTGCGCGCAGGGGATTTGGAACTCTGGACATGCGCACACCACTACGCCACCAACGGAAAGCTGGGGAAGAAAAGAGCGATGTCACCACGCCCACCTGACCAGACCAGCCTGATTGACAGGCGAAAACGGCGACTTTGGTAATGTATTTCTCAGCATAGGTGGGGAATCGGGGTACACTACATACACTATAGTAACGCACAGCGCAGGCCCTATTTAACAGTATTTATATCTCAATCTCAAAAAACGGGGTGACAGGTTCCCTTTAATGTCAGTAAGAAGCAGAAGTACCAGAATCAAGAGACAAAGTCAGGTCAGAGACAAAGTCGAGTCGAACACGGGAAATCCAAAAACAAAGGGAAACACTAAGACGGGACAGGCATAGAGGAAGGAACAGACAAGGGCAAAGTCAGTAAGCACAGCAGGACAAATCAGGGCAATACCAGAGTCAGAAACTCACGCCATAGTCAGAAAATATAACTGACACCACCTGCAGGATGCTGCAGGGAGAAATAGCAGGCCGGAAACCAAAATGAGGCAGTGAAAGTTAACCCCTGACATGACTAGACAGGACTCAAAACCCGGTCTGGATCATGACAGTGACAAGGTGTACCCATCGGGACATTCAAAATTGCGTTAACCAAGTACCCTGTGTTATATACATGTACTATTACCATTCACTTGCCGTAATATATATTCTCTTTTTTCTTTTATTGCATTTTGTCTACGAAATAACCAAAGTGTGAACAAGCTCTTACACTTTATGAATACACCAGATTATAGTCCAGCTCATTTTCTTGTTTTACATAATATGTGCCTAAAAAATAAAGAAACAGGAGATTGCATTTAATCCACCCGATCTTTCTTTCACAAGACATGATCTGTTGGGGGAAAACTCAGGGGCCACCCATACACATTAGATGGTCAGCAAATCCCCTTGAAAATCTCAGTAACTTATCTAATGCATATGTTGGCATGTAGCCACAGCAATTTACTAATTATAAGAAGGGGAAACACTGGCGCTACAGGCAGTTGCTGGCGAAGAGACAATTGCCTCCTGTAGAATGCTGCTGGTGAATACAACAGGTTCTGTGTGGACCTGTTAGATAAGTAGTATACTGTAGATACTTGGTAAAAAAAATATATATAGCATTCACCTGCACTGCCTACATTACATAAGCAAAAAATAAATGTGTGTAGTAAAGTGGATATAAGTTCAAAAAGCACTTACTCATTAGATCATCGTTGATGATGAGGTAGATTGTTTGATAAACCCTTATAGGTGCTGGAAGAATCTTTTTAAAGGATAAGAGAAAAAAAAGCAGATGGTTTTATGTTAATCAAATTCATAAATATAGTAGAATAGTGAGATATAGAATTTCTACTCACTTAGGTACTGACTGGCAATATGCGGTTGGGGACCGTGATTCTTTTGTGTCCTCAATTATTACTGGTGTCGTGATGGCTAAGAGTGCTTTTTCCAAGGCTGAACGGTTGCTCCTGCTTAGAAGGATATACACTCTTTTACAAGTGTGATTCTAAATGTCTGTGATCCAGTTCTCACAACGTTAAGTATACTTACTACTGATAACAGAACCAGAAACACATGGGCTACTTGCACAATGAACAAGTCTGTAGGAACCTGTTCACACACCACCAAGAAACTTGAAGACACAAAAGAGCACAGTGAGGTCAAAAATACTCTGTTGTAAAAAAAAAGCACAGTAACAAGCAAGTGCTAGTCAAAAGATGGAAAAAACAGGGTATTTAGTTGATACGTTTTTTTGCAAAAAAATGTGTACTATGCTGCTCCACCAATCATCAAGGTATACCCATATAGAGCAGTCCTATCTAATGTATATAATCCCTATCTGATGTATTTAAAAACCTGATCATCTGTATAGTACCTGTATAAGCAGGGTTCAGAGAGGGAATTTTCATGTGGACCTGCTGGATGGAACAGCTTTGATGCAAATGACCCATAAGTAGTGGTGGACTCCCTAGTCTTGTAGAAACAAGAGAACAATTACAGAACCAGAAACACATGGGCTACTTGCACAATGAACAAGTCTGTAGGAACCTATTTAAACACCACCAAGAAACTTGAAGACATAAAAGAGCACAGTGAGGTCAAAAATACTCTTTTGTAAAAAAAATCACAGTAATAAGCAAGTGCTAGTCAAAAGATGGAAAAAACAGGGTATTTAGTTGAAACGTTTTTTGCAAAAGAAGTATACTAAGCTGCTCCACCAATCCTCAAGGTATACCCATATAGAGCAGTCCTACCTAATGTCTTCAAGTTTCTTGGTGGTGTGTGAACAGGTTCCTACAGACTTGTTCATTGTGCAAGTAGCCCATGTGTTTCTGGTTCTGTAATTGTTCTCTTGTTTCTACAAGACTAGGGAGTCCACCACTCCTTATGGGTCATTTGCATCAAAGCTGTTCTATCCAGCATGTCCACATGGACATTCCCTCTCTGAACCCTGCTTATACAGGTACTATACAGATCAGGTTTTTAAATACATCAGATAGGGATTATATACATTAGATAGGACTGCTCTATATGGATATACCTTGACGATTGGTGGAGCAGCTTAGTATACATTTTTTTGCAAAAAAAGTATCAACTAAATACCCTGTTTTTTCCATCTTTTGACTAGCACTTGCTTATTACTGTGATTTTTTTTTACAACAGAGTATTTTTGACCTCACTGTGCTCTTTTGTGTCTTACTACTGATAACGTCAGGAGTGAACCGAGGTTTCGTTGGTGGTGAGTATATAAGTTGCCGTCAGGTGGTGTTGGAAGTAGGTTACTTTAAATAGAGAGAGTTACCCGTGCATAAAAAATGAGTACTGATATATCACGGCTTATGCATGCATATGTAATAACTCAAAGAGTCGATCTGTGTGTATCCCCGCCCACACCAGTGATTGACAGTTTTCTGTATATAACTCTGCCCACACCAATGATTGGCAGCTTTCTGTGTATAACTCCTCCCACACCACTAATTGACAGCTTTCTCAGTATAACTCCACCCTCACCGATTGGCAGCTGTTTGTGTATAACTCCACCCACATCACTGATTGGCAGCTTCCTGTGTATAACTCCACCCACATCACTGATTGGCAGCTGTTTGTGTATAACTCCACCCACATCACTGATTGGCAGCTTCCTGTGTATAACTCCACCCACATCACAGATTGGCAGCTTTCTGTGTATAACTCCGCTCACACTACTGACAGACAGCTTTTTGTGTACACTGTGCATAGGCAGAGAGCTACAAATCAGTGATGGTAGATGAGTTACACAGAGCAGTTGATGAGGAGGCGCAAGACACACAGTCCCGTGGTATTAATTTCCTGTTGATAAAACACTGATTTTATTAAAACAACAACGCACAAGCTAATAAGTGACACATCACTGGAATCAATGTCTCTGCTCCTATATCAGATTACATAGCAAAAACTTGCTGTCAGAATCTCTTTAAGAAATGCACTGTGATTTTCAAAAAAAAAAAAGTTGTGGTTTTGTCCCAATTGTGTAAAAAAAAATGCACCATGGCCTTAAAGTATTTCCGATGCATACACATGAAAACAATTATCAAGACAGATTACAATGAACAGAAAGACACAAGACAAACCCGTCCTAAAAATATTTATTTGTCAATAGATATAAATACGTAGGAAAGGAATAAAATGATACGTAAAGATATAAATATAAAACAATAAATAAAGAAAGAAAAAAAATAAATATATCTACAATAAATAGAAGTCTATGAAATGTATCAGTAACATCCCAGTGAGCTGTTCACCCTCCGCCTTATTGATCTAGATATAGAGAGTGTCGCATCAAACCCTCTGATTGATAATGACTAATAATCTTCTGGCTCATTTCGCCCCCCCACAGATGATATGACTATTATCTGCACAGAACATGGTGGGAGTTTATTCCAAGAATACAATAATTACAGTAATACATGTACATGGGTTGTTATTAAGTAAATTATTATTGGATTGAACGATTTGTACATTAAAATATTAACATTAGATATAAGCTAAGGAGCAAATCCGGCTATAAATAATCCTGAGAAAGGTTAACTCTTGACATGCCAGACTGGGGAAAGCAGGACTAAAAACCCGGACTGGATCATGACACCTGGGAGATAGTAAAGATGTTTGGTAGCCCGTGGTCCTTGCTGCAAGCTTTTTACAACACTGAAATTCAGGTCTCCATTAACTTCTATGGGGTTCAGGTTCCAGGTAAAGTTTTGATACTAGAACCTAAACTCTGGACTAAAGTTCAGTCGAACCGGACAAACTCTAACTTCCACTGGAGCGTTCACCCCTCGTTGTTAGCTGCGACGTCCTCTCACTACAAGGCGCTGCATTCCCTGCTCCTGTTTTTATAAGGGCGTGTGATAGACTGTGCTATCCCTTGTGATATGATAGATGCTAAGAATTGTGGTGAAGCCACCACATTGATCCCTGGCTTATGGAATCTCGTGCAATATGGAAAATGGACCTCAGAATTTTTTTGACCATTTGCGCTAATCAACTTACAAATTGTTTGAATTCGTTAGCTTCAGCGAGTTTCCTATAATTTGTATCAAATCGTTCTGGAAAATGTAGAGGCATAAATATCTCCCAATAATTTTGGGCATAAAAGTAACTTTTTACTCTTCATCCCAACGATATAGTAACTTCATGATTTTTTTTTTCTTGTCAGAGCTTTGGTTTCTGCAACTTTTTCACCAAAGTTTAGACTCTGGTACCAATAAACAGGTTAACTCTTGACATGACCAGACAGGGAAAAAGGGAAAACAAGACTCAAAACCTGGACTGGATCATGACACCAGACCTCCGAAAACTAAAACGGACATCCAGGAGATGTCTGTGTTGGGAGTTTAGCAGCAGACACTTAACTGTCAGGTATGAACCACGAACTTTAAAGTTCGGGTTCGCTCATCTACACTCAACTTAATAAAAATATGAAGTGAAAGCCATAAAACAAAGAATAAACATTACAAAATGTGTCTGAAGCCAAATATATTGAGGTCGCTTGGACAATACTAAAGCCGTATTTTTTGGTAAAGAGCTTAAAAGGTGTTAGATGCGCTCCTAGGAGACCACAGAGTGTTGCACATCTTTTTTCCAGTAAGTAAAGGCTAACACATCAACATTTAAAAAACAAATTGGCAAAAATGGCAAATGTGAACTTCAAAGATTTGCTCATCTCCAGTATCTATAGGTTTCATACTAGTGTTTGTGATGTGTCTTACTGTCAGTAAAGGGTTTTTTTCTAGCATTTTGTGATATTGTACAGTGAGAATGATGTGTTCATGAAAAATAAGGGAGAAAATGACTGTATACCATCACTCTCACTGGCTTCTAGACAAGACACCAATCTCAGCTGGGACAAATCCCAACCAAACTCCTTGTATAAAAATGATAGGCTACAATTCCAAAATTCACAATTCTGCAGGAATAAAACCTGAAAAATCGCTGCTTCTACTACACCTGCACAAGCGTTCCTCCTGAGATGGTGAGAAGAGTCACTGGGGACTAAATAATACATTCAGAGCCAATGAAGAGCTATGGCTGCTCATGAGTAGTGATGAGTCTGACTGTAAAGTTCAGGCTTCATACCAGAGAGAGAGTCTGGTCATCACTAGTCACAACAAGCTTACTGGCAATATCAAACAACCTGCAGAACAGTGAATACAGCTCTGAGATATAAATAATGAGTGCAGCTCGGAAGTATAATACAGGATATAACTCAGGATCAGTAATGTAATGTGTGTACACAGTGACTGCACCAGCAGAATAGTGAGTGCAGCTCTGGAGTATAATACAGGAGGTAACTCAGGATCAGTAATGTAATGTATGTACACAGTGACTGCACCAGCAGAATAGTGAGTGCAGCTCTGGAGTATAATACAGGAGGTAACTCAGGATCAGTAATGTAATGTATGTACACAGTGACTGCACCAGCAGAATAGTGAGTGCAGCTCTGGGGTATAATACAGGATGTAACTCAGGATCAGTAATGTAATGTATGTACACAGTGACTGCACCAGCAGAATAGTGAGTGCAGCTCGGAAGTATAATACAGGATATAACTCAGGATCAGTAATGTAATGTATGTACACAGTGACTGCACCAGCAGAATAGTGAGTGCAGCTCTGGAGTATAATACAGGATGTAACTCAGGATCAGTAATGTAATGTATGTACACAGTGACTGCACCAGCAGAATAGTGAGTGCAGCTCTGGAGTATAATACAGGAGGTAACTCAGGATCAGTGATGTAATGTATGTACACAGTGACTGCAGCAGCAGAATAGTGAGTGCAGCTCTGGAGTATAATACAGGAGGTAACTCAGGATCAGTAATGTAATATATGTACACAGTGACTGCTCCAGCAGAATAGTGAGTGCAGCTCTGGGGTATAATACAGGAGGTAACTCAGGATCAGTAATGTAATATATGTATACAGTGACTGCACCAGCAGAATAGTGAGTGCAGCTCTGGGGTATAATACAGGAGGTAACTCAGGATCAGTAATGTAATGTGTGTACACAGTGACTGCACCAGCAGAATAGTGAGTGCAGCTCTGGGGTATAATACAGGATGTAACTCAGGATCAGTAATGTAATGTGTGTACACAGTGACTGCACCAGCAGAATAGTGAGTGCAGCTCTGGAGTATAATACAGGATGTAACTCAGGATCAGTAATGTAATGTATGTACACAGTGACTGCACCAGCAGAATAGTGAGTGCAGCTCTGGGGTATAATACAGGATGTAACTCAGGATCAGTAATGTAATGTGTGTACACAGTGACTGCACCAGCAGACTAGTGAGTGCAGCTCTGGAGTATAATACAGGATGTAACTCAGGATCAGTAATGTAATGTATGTACACAGTGACTGCACCAGCAGAATAGTGAGTGCAGCTCTGGAGTATAATACAGGATGTAACTCAGGATCAGTAATGTAATGTGTGTACACAGTGACTGAACCAGCAGAATGGTGAGTGCAGCTCTGGAGTATAATACAGGATGTAACTCAGGATCAGTAATGTAATGTATGTACACAGTGACTGCACCAGCAGAATAGTGAGTGCAGCTCTGGAGTATATTACAGGAGGTAACTCAGGATCAGTAATGTAATGTATGTACACAGTGACTGCACCAGCAGAATAGTGAGTGCAGCTCTGGAGTATAATACAGGATGTAACTCAGGATCAGTAATGTAATGTGTGTACACAGTGACTGAACCAGCAGAATAGTGAGTGCAGCTCTGGGGTATAATACAGGATCTAACGCAGGATCAGTAATGTAATGTATGTACACAGTGACTGCACCAGCAGAATAGTGAGTGCAGCTCTGGGGTATAATACAGGATGTAACTCAGGATCAGTAATGTAATGTATGTACACAGTGACTGCACGAGCAGAATAGTGAGTGCAGCTCTGGAGTATAATACAGAATGCAATACAAAGTACATACTGTTACTTTTTCTACATGGTTAATATCCTTACGTTAACTGTTAAATGGTGATAAAAGGGAAATATATCATGAATCTGGATTAATAGATATGATTATTGTCTTGACGAATGAATGCCTACAAAATCTTCACAACACATCACAATCTGGAGTCTTCTTAGAAATGTTCATTATCATGAGGCAGAAAGGTTTTCATCCACATTTTCGTTGTTAAAAATCAGTCCAAGCAATGATGATGTAAAACTGTGAGACTTATCATCACTTGTGTTCTGTCAAAACCATTGACACTTTCAAGTTCAAACTTTAAGTCAGAGAAGCTACAAATCGCCGGAGGGAGCATTTCCTATCCAATTATTATGCTTGTATCAAGAAAAGTGTTACAATTCACTTCTAATATGTGATACATTTTTGCTTCAAATAAATTATCACAGAGTTGAGAGGAGAACAATGGAATTATCTCTTGTGTCACATGTAAATATTGCAGAGCTATAACCATGTCATTCAGAGGCTTGGATGTGCTATGCATTGAATTTCTGTAGTTTAAAGGGCACATTGATTTTTGAACCTTTATTTTTAATCTGAACAGAAAGAATGAGTTAGTAGAGACAAACCAATCAGTCACAGCATTTGTTTCTCTGAAATAGAGTTCCAAAACTCCTGCGTGTAGACACATTTAAATTCATGTTCTTCCAGCCTTTGGCCACCACTAGAGGGGGCTTAGGAGCACAATGCATACTTTTAATATTCAGTTGAATGAAGTTTTGTTACTTGTTAATGGCACCTATGGGTAACTGTCTGTCCTGTCACTAAATTGTAGATAGCTGCTCTTGTCAGTACAGAGTAGGCTACTGACAAGCTAAATTAAATTATCTTTGTCACACTGGCTAATTGCATGTCTACTCAGCGCCATCCTACTCACTGCGGTCTCCACTCTGCTTCTCCTCATGTCAGGCTGTCTCACTGAGTTGCCTCTTGCAGTGCTCCCAGCACTGCTGCATATTCCTGCTGTCTTCTACTGGCTAAAGGGAGGCACAGACAGATTTTGAAGGGGGGATTTAACCCTTCTGTATCCTGCAGGGGTCTGCTTTCCTGGCCTGTCTCTTGCCAGAAGAAGATAATTTAGGCAGTTCCTGCCTCCACTCTTTGCCTCAGCTTTGGTTCCAGTTCACATCTTGTTACCCACCAAGGTGTTTTGTTGTTCATTGCTCCCATTAGTGAACTGGCTTGTATACCTATTCTGTATGACCTCTCTGCTCCGGACCTCGGCTTTGTTTTCTGAACCTGTGTTGCCTGCCCTGATTTGGACTGTGACTAAGTCTCTGCCTGTGTCCTCTATACCATGTGTACCTGCCATGACCCAATGGACAGCTGCTGCAGGTCTGAGTACTGCCCTGGAGTGGCACCTGGTGGCCACCTGTCGACCCATGCGTACCTTCACCATCAGAAGCTCTAGTGAAGACCAGGTAGCCATTTTATCATGACCGTCCATGGTAAGCCTGGTTGGTGAGTCTACACCCACTGTCATCACATTGTTGACATCTCTAAACATGTCTCATGACTATTTGATGGGTTGGACATTGACATACAATTTATCTACCTATAATTAGCGCTATTGAAAGTATTTGTTAGCTTGGAGAAGAGTTAATTTACATAATTTTTGCCAATTTGCATTGTCTATAAGACCATCCACTGGCTGGATCTCTTCTATGAGGTCCAACATGATCTGCAACCATGGCATATTATCTCATCTGTTAGTACTCTGCTGTCACAGGGGCCCTGCATGTGGGAGCTTTCAATATGGCTTCCATGGATAGACTAAGCACTAGCCACGCCATCCACCAGATACCATTTGTTGATTTAGCCGTCATCACTTAATTGCTATATAGGGATCTGGACTTACACAGGATCCCCTGAATTGAGTCAACAGAGTAGCTGCTGTCTGGTAGAGCGGGCTGGCAGAGAATAGTCAGGAAGTCACATCAAGGCCAGGAGGTTTGGACCTGGAGCAAAAATAGCATGCCGAGGAGTGATCACAAAACAAGCTGAGGTCAAATAAACTAAATTAACAATGCAGGACAGAGACTGAAAAAGTCACATGTAAACCAGATCAAGAATAGCTTATAACTGGCAGAGAAGAAAGGGTTTCATGAGAATAAATAGCTAGCAGACCCACCCAGGGCTAATACCAGGAGGCTAAATCTAACTAGAAAGTGAAGTTACTGTATTTCTTGGCGTATAAGACTACTTCTTAACCCCTGAAAATCTCAAAAATCGGGGGTCGTCTTATATGCCGGGTGTCATCTTATAGGGCGGCTGCAGAGCAATCTGAGGTCACCGTATATGGTGGGGTGAGCGGTCCTGTTGACGAGGTGAGGGGGTGCTTCAACGGGAAGGTGTAAGTGAAGGAAGCCGCAGGTGTCCGGGATGCCCGGGGTATGGAAAAAAGAGGGAGAGCGGCGCTGTGCCTAGAAAAACACACCTCTTTCACCTGTCTCGCCCGCCCTTGTATCCTATTACCTCCTACTCTGCCTCTCAGATCTCACACATGTGTGACTGTGTCGCCTCACTGCAGTCCTTGGGAGTGAGATCTGACAGGCAGTGAAGGAGGTAATAGGATACAAGGGCGGGCGAGACGGGTGAAAGAGGTGTGTTTTTCTGGGCACAGCACCGCTCTCTCTTTTTTTTTGTCCATACCCCGAGTGCCAGCAGTTTGCTTCACTTACGCCTTCCCAGTGAGGTGCCCCCTCACCTCATTATCGGGACCGTTCCCCCACCTAACGTGGCGACCACAGATTGCACCCGCCATACAAGATGACGCCCGGCGTATAAGACAACCACCCACTTTTGAGAAGGTTTTACATTTTAACTGGAAAGTTGGGGGTCATCTTATATGCCCAGTCGTCTTATGCGCCGGAAAATATGGTAAATTACATGTCTAGTTGCCTGGATGGTGCCACAAGTTCCACCAAATACACCTTTGGTTAGGTTTCCTCCGTAGTACACGCGTGCGCAGTGCAATCTTGCTTTGCGCACGCGCAGTATGCTTTGCCCAACTGCGGGCAAAGCCGAAAAGCATTAGTACACATGTGCCGGCGCACTATGTCCCGGAAGTGTTTCGCTGTCTTCCGGGACATAGTGCGCCGGCACATGCGCATTAATGCTTTTCGGCTTTGCCCGCAGTTGGACAAAGCATACTGCGAGTGTGCAAGGCGAGATTGCATTGCGCACGCATATACTACGGAGGAAACCTAATCAAATTAGACTTGAACAAAGAAGATCCAGGAAAACATACTCAGATGGGAGGTAAGAACATTTCTAAAGCAATCCACAGCGAGGAGATTGGAACAAAACAAAATCCTCTAAACTGCATGCTTGCAAACGCCAGAAGCCTGACAAACAAGATGGAAGAACTAGAAGCAGAAATATCTACAGGTAACTTTGACATAGTGGGAATAACCGAGACATGGTTAGATGAAAGCTATGACTGGGCAGTTAACTTACAGGGTTACAGTCTGTTTAGAAAGGATCGTAAAAATCGGAGAGGAGGAGGGGTTTGTCTCTATGTAAAGTCTTGTCTAAAGTCCACTTTAAGGGAGGATATTAGCGAAGGAAATGAGGATGTCGAGTCCATATGGGTCGAAATTCATGGAGGGAAAAATGGTAACAAAATTCTCATTGGGGTCTGTTACAAACCCCCAAATATAACAGAAACCATGGAAAGTCTACTTCTAAAGCAGATAGATGAAGCTGCAACCCATAATGAGGTCCTGGTTATGGGGGACTTTAACTACCCGGATATTAACTGGGAAAGTGAAACCTGTGAAACCCATAAAGGCAACAGGTTTCTGCTAATAACCAAGAAAAATTATCTTTCACAATTGGTGCAGAATCCAACCAGAGGAGCAGCACTTTTAGACCTAATACTATCTAATAGACCTGACAGAATAACAAATCTGCAGGTGGTTGGGCATCTAGGAAATAGCGACCACAATATTGTACAGTTTCACCTGTCTTTCACTAGGGGGACTTGTCAGGGAGTCACAAAAACACTGAACTTTAGGAAGGCAAAGTTTGACCAGCTTAGAGATGCCCTTAATCTGGTAGACTGGGACAATATCCTCAGAAATAAGAATACAGATAATAAATGGGAAATGTTTAAGAACATCCTAAATAGGCAGTGTAAGCGGTTTATACCTTGTGGGAATAAAAGGACTAGAAATAGGAAAAACCCAATGTGGCTAAACAAAGAAGTAAGACAGGCAATTAACAGTAAAAAGAAAGCATTTGCACTACTAAAGCAGGATGGCACCATTGAAGCTCTAAAAAACTATAGGGAGAAAAATACTTTATCTAAAAAACTAATTAAAGCTGCCAAAAAGGAAACAGAGAAGCACATTGCTAAGGAGAGTAAAACTAATCCCAAACTGTTCTTCAACTATATCAATAGTAAAAGAATAAAAACTGAAAATGTAGGCCCCTTAAAAAATAGTGAGGAAAGAATGGTTGTAGATGACGAGGAAAAAGCTAACATATTAAACACCTTCTTCTCCACGGTATTCACGGTGGAAAATGAAATGCTAGGTGAAATCCCAAGAAACAATGAAAACCCTATATTAAGGGTCACCAATCTAACTCAAGAAGAGGTGCGAAACCGGCTAAATAAGATTAAAATAGATAAATCTCCGGGTCCGGATGGCATACACCCACGAGTACTAAGGGAACTAAGTAATGTAATAGATAAACCATTATTTCTTATTTTTAGGGACTCTATAGCGACAGGATCTGTTCCGCAGGACTGGCGCATAGCAAATGTGGTGCCAATATTCAAAAAGGGCTCTAAAAGTGAACCTGGAAATTATAGGCCAGTAAGTCTAACCTCTATTGTTGGTAAAATATTTGAAGGGTTTCTGAGGGATGTTATTCTGGATTATCTCAATGAGAATAACTGTTTAACTCCATATCAGCATGGGTTTATGAGAAATCGCTCCTGTCAAACCAATCTAATCAGTTTTTATGAAGAGGTAAGCTATAGGCTGGACCACGGTGAGTCATTGGACGTGGTATATCTCAATTTTTCCAAAGCGTTTGATACCGTGCCGCACAAGAGGTTGGTACACAAAATGAGAATGCTTGGTCTGGGGGAAAATGTGTGTAAATGGGTTAGTAACTGGCTTAGTGATAGAAAGCAGAGGGTGGTTATAAATGGTATAGTCTCTAACTGGGTCGCTGTGACCAGTGGGGTACCGCAGGGGTCGGTATTGGGACCTGTTCTCTTCAACATATTCATTAATGATCTGGTAGAAGGTTTACACAGTAAAATATCGATATTTGCAGATGATACAAAACTATGTAAAGCAGTTAATACAAGAGAAGATAGTATTCTGCTACAGATGGATCTGGATAAGTTGGAAACTTGGGCTGAAAGGTGGCAGATGAGGTTTAACAATGATAAATGTAAGGTTATACACATGGGAAGAAGGAATCAATGTCACCATTACACACTGAATGGGAAACCACTGGGTAAATCTGACAGGGAGAAGGACTTGGGGATCCTAGTTAATGATAAACTTACCTGGAGCAGCCAGTGCCAGGCAGCAGCTGCCAAGGCAAACAGGATCATGGGGTGCATTAAAAGAGGTCTGGATACACATGATGAGAGCATTATACTGCCTCTGTACAAATCCCTAGTTAGACCGCACATGGAGTACTGTGTCCAGTTTTGGGCACCGGTGCTCATGAAGGATATAATGGAACTAGAGAGAGTACAAAGGAGGGCAACAAAATTAATAAAGGGGATGGGAGAACTACAATACCCAGATAGATTAGCGAAATTAGGATTATTTAGTCTAGAAAAAAGACGACTGAGGGGCGATCTAATAACCATGTATAAGTATATAAGGGGACAATACAAATATCTCGCTGAGGATCTGTTTATACCAAGGAAGGTGACGGGCACAAGGGGGCATTCTTTGCGTCTGGAGGAGAGAAGGTTTTTCCACCAACATAGAAGAGGATTCTTTACTGTTAGGGCAGTGAGAATCTGGAATTGCTTGCCTGAGGAGGTGGTGATGGCGAACTCAGTCGAGGGGTTCAAGAGAGGCCTGGATGTCTTCCTGGAGCAGAACAATATTGTATCATACAATTATTAGGTTCTGTAGAAGGACGTAGATCTGGGGATTTATTATGATGGAATATAGGCTGAACTGGATGGACAAATGTCTTTTTTCGGCCTTACTAACTATGTTACTATGTTACTATGTAAATTCAAGACAATATTGCGGCCAGCGGGAAAGGAAGGGGTGCATGAAAGAACAGAAAACACTGCCCATCTGACCATTAACAGAGCCCGCCAAATTCACGCGACAGACTCCCTTTACAGGGAACCTGTCACCCCGTTTTTTCAGTAGGAGATAAAAATACCGTTAAATAGGGCCTGAGCTGTGCTTTACAATAGGGTATTTTTTGTCCCCTGATTCCCTACCTATGCTGCCGAAATACCTTGCAAAAGTGGCCTTTTTCGCCTGTCAATCAGGCAGGTCAGGTCGGATGGGCGTGGTCACAGCGCTGTTTCTCCCCCCACATCTTGCTTATGTTCCCGTTGGTGGCGTAGTGCTTCTCGCATGCGCAAGTGCCGAATGCACTGCACAGCTGTAGAAAAAGAGCTCGCTCGCCGCTATTCAGCGGTTTCTCGGTGGGCGCAGCCATATTCCTGAGGCTGCGCGTGCGCAGATGGAGTCTCCTGCTTCCCGGGGCTTCATGAAAATGGCCGCGGGATGCCGCGCATGCGCAGATGGACATCGCGGCGGACATTTTCCTGAAGCCGAGTTCGAATCTCGGCTTCAGGAAAATGGCCGCCACGATGTCCATCTGCGCACGCGCGGCATCCCGCGGCCATTTTCCTGAAGCCCCGGGAAGCAGGAGACTCCATCTGCGCATGCACGGCCTCAGGAAGATGGCCGCGCCCACCGAGAAACCGTTGAATAGCGGCGAGCGCGCTCTTTTTCTTCAGCTGCGCAGTGCATTCGGCACTTGCGCATGCGAGAAGCACTACGCCACCAACGGGAACATAAGCAAGATGTGGGGGAGAAACAGCGCTGTGACCACGCCCATCCGACCTGACCTGCCTGATTGACAGGCGAAAAAGGCCACTTTTGTAAGGTATTTCGGCAGCATAGGTAGGGAATCAGGGGACAAAAAATACCCTATTGTAAAGCACAGCTCAGGCCCTATTTAATGGTATTTTTATCTCCTACTGAAAAAACGGGGTGACAGGTTCCCTTTAACTAACCCCATGAAACAATGAGGGAGGACAAATCTGTGGTGCAGACAATCCTCTGCCAGCTGTATTCTGGGCTGATACATTTTACCTGCATTGATTCATTGTATCAAATTATTAAGACATGAGTGAGATTTGTCCTGCTGATGTATTTGAGCTCACAGAGCATTGCTAAGACGGGATAAATCCCTGAATACAAAAAATCTGGCAGAACACTTTAAAGGGGCCATTAAATACAAAACTGATCTAAAGCCCAGCGTTGGCCATAAAGGAATCAAGTAACAACAGAGAGAACATCGGCAAGTCTTGTTCTGCCCCTTCTTCAGGTCATAGGACAATGCTTCAGTCTCGCCTTAAGTGTTCCTTTATTTTTTTATTAAAAAAAAATGTAAAATCCTTTCAAGATTTCTCCTGAAAATCCATTTCTACAATAAGTTAACTGAGAGAAACTCGTAGTACCAGCATATTAAGCTTATTGCACCCACACATGAAGACAGTGACATGTTGTTCCGTCAGATCCCCCCTGTCAGCGATATAAAAATATCCGCCCACTTCTTTTTTTCTTAAATTACAACTTTAGAAGAAAAACAACCAGTCCTGAAATGATAACACGTCCTCGTACACTGTGGGCTAAAATACTCGTGTACCATGCGAATAGCTAGACGGTAGACAGACGGAGCAGAGCGGAGATTCTCTTTTAACTGTTTCGTTGGCTACGTAATCATTTTCTAAGTACTCTTTTCTTTACCTAAAACTACACAGCGCAAAGACAGATGTTCTGATGTTTTAGGCTACAACTTACCGGTATAATGCTTTGCTTCATCAATAGAGCAGCCATACTGGCCACGATGCAGGAAAACAAGCCCAAGCCATCTTTCTACCCCTATGGTATGTCCTACAGTACATGGCATGAGGTTTCTATACTATAATGCAGTGTTTTTCTTTCTACAAACCAAACACTTCTCATTTGAAATAAAAAGTTCTATTTTTGTCTTACGTGTCCACTAGGGTTGAGCGAAACGGGTCGAACATTTTCAAAAGTCGCCGACTTTTGGCTAAGTCGGGGTTTCATGAAACCCGATCCGACCCCTGTGCGGGGTCGGCCATGCGGTACGCGACTTTCGCGCCAAAGTCGCGTTTCAATGACGCGAAAAGCGCCATTTCTCAGCCAATGAAGGTAAACGCAGAGTGTGGGCAGCGTGATGACATAGGTCCTGGTCCCCACCATCTTAGAGAAGGGCATTGCAGTGATTGGCTTGCTGTCTGCGACGTCACAGGGGCTATAAAGAGGCGTTCCCGCCGACCGCCATCTTACTGCTGCTGATCTGAGCTTAGGGAGAGGTTGCTGCCGCTTTGTCAGAAGCAGGGATAGCGTTAGGCAGGGTCCATTAACCACAAAACCGCTTGTGCTGCAGCGATTTGCACTGTCCAACACCACCCTCGGTGTGCAGGGACAGTGGAAGTTTTTTTTTTTTTTTTTTTCCCCTCAGCGCTGTAGCTCATTGGGCTGCCCTAGAAGGCTCCCTGATAGCTGCATTGCTGTGTGTACGCCGCTGTGCAAACCAACTGCTTTTTTCAAAGCACAAATCCTCTTGTTCCTTCCTTTCTGCACAGCTATCTTTTTTGTTTGTCCACACTTTTTATTTCATTTGTGCATCAGTCCACTCCTTATTGCTGCCTGCCATACCTGGCTGAGATTACTGCAGGCAGGGAGATAGTAGCTGCCTGCCATACCTGGCTGAGATTACTGCAGGCAGGGAGATAGTAATTGTAGGACATTCCCTGTTTTTTTTTTTTTTTTTTTTTTGGTGGGAGATTAAGATTGGCAATTTGGCATTTCTGCTAGAGTGCCATCCCTGTGTGTGCCATCTCTCTCACATAGTGGGCCATAGAAAGCCTTTTCATTTTTCTGTATTTTTTTTTGTGGGGTGTATAAATTCTCCCTGATAAAAATACAGTGGGAGATTAATATTGGCCTTTGGGCTTGTGTGCCAGTCCTGAGTGTGCCATCTCTCTCACAAATAGTGGGCCATAGAAAGCCTATTTTATTTTTTTTGGGGTTTTATAAATTCTCCCTGAAAAAAAGGGAGATTAATATTGGCCTCTGGGCTTGTGTGCCAGTCCTGAGCGTGCCATCTGTGCCAGCCCTGAGCGTGCCATCTCTCTCACAAATAGTGGGCCATAGAAAGCCTATTTATTTTTTTTTTTGGTTTTATAAATTCTCCCTGAAAAAAAGGGAGATTAATATTGGCCTCTGGGCTTGTGTGCCAGTCCTGAGCGTGCCATCTGTGCCAGCCCTGAGCGTGCCATCTCTCTCACAAATAGTGGGCCATAGAAAGCCTATTTAATTTTTTTTTTTGTTTTATAAATTTTCCCTGAAAAAAGGGAGATTAATATTGGCCTCTGGGCTTGTGTGCCAGTTGTGAGCGTGCCATCTGTGCCAGTCCTGAGCGTGCCATCTCTCTCACAAATAGTGGGCCATAGAAAGCCTATTTAAATTTTTTTTTGGTTTTATAAATTCTCCCAGAAAAAAAGGGAGATTAATATTGGCCTCTGGGCTTCTGTGCCAGTCCTGAGCGTGCCATCTGTGCCAGTCCTGAGCGTCCCATCTCTCTCACAAATAGTGGGCCATAGAAAGCCTATTTTATTTTTTTTGGGGGTTTTATAATTTCTCCCTGAAAAAAAGGGAGATTAATATTGGCCTCTGGGCTTGTGTGCCAGTCCTGAGCGTGCCATCTGTGCCAGCCCTGAGCGTGCCATCTCTCTCACAAATAGTGGGCCATAGAAAGCCTATTTATTTTTTTTTTTTGTTTTATAAATTTTCCCTGAAAAAAGGGAGATTAATATTGGCCTCTGGGCTTGTGTGCCAGTTGTGAGCGTGCCATCTGTGCCAGTCCTGAGCGTGCCATCTCTCTCACAAATAGTGGGCCATAGAAAGCCTATTTAAATATTTTTTTGGTTTTATAAATTCTCCCAGAAAAAAAGGGAGATTAATATTGGCCTCTGGGCTTCTGTGCCAGTCCTGAGCGTGCCATCTGTGCCAGTCCTGAGCGTCCCATCTCTCTCACAAATAGTGGGCCATAGAAAGCCTATTTTATTTTTTTTTTGGGTTTTAGAAATTCTCCCTGGAAAAAAAAAGGGAGATTAATATTGCCCTTTGGGCTTGTGTGCCAGTACTAAGCGTTCCATCTCTCTCTCTCTCTCTCTCAGTCAGTGGGCCATAGAACGCCTATTTTTGGTTTTATTTGTTTTATAAATTCTCCCTGAAAAAATCATTTTATTTTATTTGGTTTCTAAATTCTTCCTGATAAAATCTTTTTTTTTTTATTATTTTTTTTTCTAAAGTCTCCCTGAAAAAAAAAAAAAAAAACAGTGGGAGATTAATATTGGCCTTTCTGCTTGTGTGCCAGTCTTGACTCCTGGGTGTGCCATCTCTCTCTCTCTCTCTCTCTCTCTCTCTCTCTCTCTCCAATTGTGGTCCATAGAAAGCCTATATTTTTTTTCCTTGATTTGGGTTCTAAAATCTACCAGAGAAAATAACTACATCAATCATTGGTAGAAAAATATTGGCCTCTGGGTTTGTGTGCCACTCCTGACTCCTGTGTGCGTCATCTCTCAGTCAGTGGGCCATAGAACGCCTATTTTTGTTTTTATTTGTTTTATAAATTCTCCCTGAAAAAATCATTTTATTTTATTTGGTTTCTAAATTCTTCCTGATAAAATCATATTTTTTTTATTATTTTTTTTTCTAAAGTCTCCCTGAAAAAAAAAAAAAAAAACAGTGGGAGATTAATATTGGCCTTTCTGCTTGTGTGCCAGTCTTGACTCCTGGGTGCGTCATCTCTCAGTCAGTGGGCCATAGAACGCCTATTTTTGGTTTTATTTGTTTTCTAAATTCTCCCTGAAAAAATCATTTTATTTTATTTGGTTTCTAAATTCTTCCTGATAAAATCACATTTTTTTATTATTTTTTTTTCTAAAGTCTCCCTGAAAAAAAAAAAAAAAAACAGTGGGAGATTAATATTGGCCTTTCTGCTTGTGTGCCAGTCTTGACTCCTGGGTGCGTCATCTCTCAGTCAGTGGGCCATAGAACGCCTATTTTTGGTTTTATTTGTTTTCTAAATTCTCCCTGAAAAAATCATTTTATTTTATTTGGTTTCTAAATTCTTCCTGATAAAATCACATTTTTTTTATTATTTTTTTTTCTAAAGTCTCCCTGAAAAAAAAAAAAAAAAACAGTGGGAGATTAATATTGGCCTTTCTGCTTGTGTGCCAGTCTTGACTCCTGGGTGCGTCATCTCTCAGTCAGTGGGCCATAGAACGCCTATTTTTGGTTTTATTTGTTTTATAAATTCTCCCTGAAAAAATCATTTTATTTTATTTGGTTTCTAAATTCTTCCTGATAAAATCATATTTTTTTTATTATTTTTTTTTCTAAAGTCTCCCTGAAAAAAAAAAAAAAAAACAACCAAAAAAAACAGTGGGAGATTAATATTGGCCTTTCTGCTTGTGTGCCAGTCTTGACTCCTGGGTGTGCCATCTCTCTCTCTCTCTCTCTCTCTCTCTCTCTCCAATTGTGGTCCATAGAAAGCCTATATTTTTTTTCCTTGATTTGGGTTCTAAAATCTACCAGAGAAAATAACTACATCAATCATTGGTAGAAAAATATTGGCCTCTGGGTTTGTGTGCCACTCCTGACTCCTGTGTGCGTCATCTCTCAGTCAGTGGGCCATAGAACGCCTATTTTTGGTTTTATTTGTTTTATAAATTCTCCCTGAAAAAATCATTTTATTTTATTTGGTTTCTAAATTCTTCCTGATAAAATCATATTTTTTTTATTATTTTTTTTTCTAAAGTCTCCCTGAAAAAAAAAAAAAAACAAAAAAAACAAAAAAAACAGTGGGAGATTAATATTGGCCTTTCTGCTTGTGTGCCAGTCTTGACTCCTGGGTGTGCCATCTCTCTCTCTCTCTCTCTCTCTCTCCAATTGTGGTCCATAGAAAGCCTACATTTTTTTTCCTTGATTTGGGTTCCAAAATCTACCAGAGAAAATAACTCCATCAATCATTGGTAGAAAAATATTGGCCTCTGGGCTTGTGTGCCACTCCTGATTCCTGTGTGCGTCATCTCTCACTCAGTGGCCCATAGAAAGCATATAGTTTGTTACATTTGTTTTCTAAATTCTCCCTGCAAAAATCTTTTTTTTTTTTTTGGGGGGGTTTCTAAAGTGTTCCTGAAAAAAAAAAAAATAAAAAAAAAATAATAGTGTGACATTAATATTAACATTTGTGCTTCAGTGACAGTCCTGCGTGTGGGGCATCTCTCTAATTTGCAGCCACCAAAAAAAGAGTGTGTAACATTGGGCCTGATTTTCGCTGTGGTCTCACCAACCTGTAAAGGGGTAGCTAAATCATACTGAAGTTATAGCTCACCGTGTAAGTTGTGTGACTGCAACAAATAACGTTAGTTTGGTTACGTTTTTAAAACAATGAGGAAGTCTAGTGGAAGAGGTCGTGGCCGGGGGCGTTCATTGTCAGCTGGTAATGAGGGTAGTGGTAGTGGTGGAGCATCAGGTGGTCGTGGGGGAAAAAATATTGCACCTAAGTCTGGAGCTGTGGAGCCAGGTTCGTCGTCCGGCTACACAAGGCCTCGAACGCTCCCTTTTCTGGGATTAGGAAAACCGCTTTTAAAGCCGGAGCAGCAAGAGCAAGTTTTGGCTTATCTTGCTGACTCAGCCTCTAGCTCTTTTGCCTCATCTCGTGAAACTGGTAAAAGTAAAAGCAGCGCGTCGTTAGTGGATGTTCACGGTCAGGGACAAGTCACTTCCTTGTCCTCTTCAGCAAAAACAACAACAGAGAAGAATGCAGCAGGCGACACAACGGGTTACTCCATGGAGCTCTTTACACATACCGTCCCTGGCTTAGAAAGTGAAGCAGTTAACAGTCCATGCCCATTACAAATTGAATCTGACATGGAGTGCACTGACGCACAGCCACAGCCAGACTACTATGCTGGTCCTTTGACTCAGACCACAACATTGCCCTCGCAGGGTGCTGATCAAGAATCAGACCCTGATGAGACTATGTTGCCCCATCACGAACGCTATACCACCGAACGACACGGTGACACAGACGAAGTTGCGCAGGAGGTACAAGAAGAGTTATTAGATGACCCAGTTCTTGACCCCGATTGGCAGCCATTGGGGGAACAGGGTGCAGGCGGCAGCAGTTCTGAAGCAGAGGAGGAGGAGGGGCCGCAGCAGGCATCAACATCGCCACAGGTTCCATCTGCCGGGCCCGTATCTTGCCCAAAACGCGTGGCAAAGCCAAAACCTGGTGGAGGACAGCGTGGCCATCCGGTTAAAGCTCAGTCTGCAATGCCTGAAAAGGTATCCGATGCTAGAAAGAGTGCAGTCTGGCATTTTTTTAAACAACATCCAATTGATCAGCGCAAAGTCATCTGTCAAAAATGTTCTACTTCCTTAAGCAGAGGTCAGAATCTGAAAAGTCTCAATACTAGTTGCATGCATAGACATTTAACCACCATGCATTTGAAAGCTTGGACTAACTACCAAACGTCCCTTAAGGTTGTTGCACCCTCGGCCAATGAAGCTAGTCATCAACGCAACATCCCTTCCGGCAGTGTAGGACCACCATTTAGCGCACCACCTGCTGTATCTGTGCAGGTATCTTTGCCAGGCCAAAGCAGTCAGGGTCAGGGAATCACCAGTTTCGTAGTAGGAAACACTGCATCTAGGGCACCGGCGGCAACAATACCATCTCCCACCGTCTCTCAGTCTGCCATGTCCACCGGCACCCCCGCTAGTTCCACGATCTCCAGCTCTCCAGTCCAGCTCACCCTACATGAGACTATGGTTAGAAAAAGGAAATACTTAGCCTCGCATCCGCGTACACAGGGTTTGAACGCCCACATAGCTAGACTAATCTCGTTAGAGATGATGCCCTACCGGTTAGTTGAAAGCGAAGCTTTCAAAGACCTGATGGACTACGCTGTACCACGCTACGAGCTACCCAGTCGACACTTTTTTTCCAGAAAAGCCATCCCAGCCCTCCACCAGCATGTTAAAGAGCGCATCGTCCATGCACTCAGGCAATCTGTGAGCACAAAGGTGCACCTGACAACAGATGCATGGACCAGTAGGCATGGCCAGGGACGTTACGTGTCCATCACGGCACACTGGGTAAATGTGGTGGATTCAGGGTCCACAGGGGACAGCAAGTTTGGGACAGTTCTGCCTAGCCCACGGTCTAGTAAACAGTTGTCTGTAGCCGTTCGCACCCCCTCCTCCTCCTCCTCCTCCTCCTCGTCCTCCTGCAGAAGCAAGAGCTCGTCCACAGACCGCAGTCGCACAAACACTCCATCCGCACCTGCCACTGTTGCACACCAGGTCTCCCATTATGGGGCAGCTACTGGCATACGTCAGCAGGCTGTATTGGCTATGAAGTGTTTGGGCGACAATAGACACACCGCGGAAGTTCTGTCCGAGTTCTTGCAGCAAGAAACGCAGTCGTGGCTGGGCACTGTAGATCTTGAGGCAGGCAAGGTAGTGAGTGATAACGGAAGGAATTTCATGGCTGCCATCTCCCTTTCCCAACTGAAACACATTCCTTGCCTGGCTCACACCTTAAACCTGGTGGTGCAGTGCTTCCTGAAAAGTTATCCGGGGTTATCCGACCTGCTCCTCAAAGTGCGTGGACTTTGCGCACATATCCGCCGTTCGCCTGTACACTCCAGCCGTATGCAGACCTATCAGCGTTCTTTGAACCTTCCCCAGCATCGCCTAATCATAGACGTTGCAACAAGGTGGAACTCAACACTGCACATGCTTCAGAGACTGTGCGAACAGAGGCGGGCTGTTATGTTTTTGTGGGAGGATACACATACACGGGCAGGCAGTAGGATGGCAGACATGGAGTTGTCAGGTGTGCAGTGGTCGAAGATTCAAGACATGTGTCAAGTCCTTCAGTGTTTTGAGGAATGCACACGGCTGGTTAGTGCAGACAACGCCATAATAAGCATGAGCATCCCCCTAATGCGTCTGCTGATGCAAAGTTTGACGCACATAAAGGATCAGGCGTCTGCACCAGAGGAAGAGGAAAGCCTTGATGACAGTCAGCGATTGTCTGGTCAGGGCAGTGTACATGACGAGGTACCGGGCGAAGAGGAGGTGGAGGATGAGGAGGATGATGGGGATGAGTATATTTTTAATGAGGAAGCTTTCCCGGGGGCACGGGAAATTGGTGGCGTGGCAAGGCCGGGTTCTGGTTTTTTGAGGGACACAAGTGACGTAGATTTGCCTGCAACTGCCCCTCAACCAAGCACAACCGCAGATTTGACAACGGGAACTTTGGCCCACATGGCGGATTATGCCTTGCGTATCCTCAAAAGGGACACACGCATTACAAAAATGATGAACGATGACGATTACTGGTTGGCCTGCCTCCTTGATCCTCGCTATAAAGGCAAATTGCAAAATATTATGCCACATGAGAACTTGGAACTAATATTAGCAACAAAACAATCAACTCTTGTTGACCGTTTGCTTCTGGCATTCCCTGCACACAGCGCCCGTGATCGTTCTCACACGAGCTCCAGGGGCCAGCAGACCAGAGGTGTTAGAGGGGCAGAAATCAGAAGTGGCGTTGGCCAGAGGGGTTTTCTGACCAGGTTGTGGAGTGATTTTTCTATGACCGCAGACAGGACAGGTACTGCAGCATCAATTCAAAGTGACAGGAGACAACATTTGTCCAGTATGGTTACAAACTATTTTTCATCCCTTATCGACGTTCTCCCTCAACCGTCATTCCCATTTGATTACTGGGCATCCAAATTAGACACCTGGCCAGAATTGGCAGAATATGCATTGCAGGAGCTTGCTTGCCCGGCAGCTAGTGTCCTATCAGAAAGAGTATTCAGTGCTGCAGGTTCAATACTAACAGAAAAAAGGACTCGTCTGGCTACCCAAAATGTAGATGATCTAACCTTCATTAAAATGAACCACAACTGGATTTCAAAATCTTTTGCCCCACCCTGCCCGGCTGACACCTAGCTTTCCTATGAAAAGGTCTTGCCTGTGGACTATTCTGAATGACTTTTCCAATCTCGTAATTTTCTTCACCTGATTGTCCAGCATACGACATGTTTCCACCTCACGAAATGGCCAAACTCCCCACACGGGGCCGTGCTATCGCCACTTTGCGCTTGGACCCTTGAGAGTGCTGTTTGTCTGAAGAGGTGGGTGTGGCCGCTTTTGGTCGACGGCACTGCCACTGGGTCCCTCATAGTACAATAAAGTGTCTCTGGCGGTGGTGGTGCGCACCCAACGTCAGACACACCGTTGTAATATGAGGGGCCCTGTGCCTGTAACGCCGGCCACAAGACAGTTCCCCCCCCCAGCTCAAACAGTGCTCTACCACTAGCAAAATTATCTCTCACAGCTTCACCAATGTGTAGTCTAGGCGCTGACATCCTTCAATGCCTGGCACTGACAATACCATTGTTTTGACATTTTTGTTATGTTAGGCCTTCGAAGCCTGTCTGCGGTCCCTTCTTTCTACAACTACTACACTGACCAGGCCACTGCTGGCCGTGTTACCCTGGAACCAATTTAAAAGTGCCTACAGTCAGCCCAATTTTGTTATGTTAGGCCTTCGAAGACTGTCTGCCGTCACTCCTTCCACTAGACTTCCACTGACCATACACTGCTGCCCATGTACCCCTGGAACCAATTTAAAGTGCCTACAGCCAGCCCAATTTTGTTATGTTAGGCCTTCGAAGCCTGTCTGCGGTCACTCCTTCCACTAGACTTCCACTGACCAGACCACTGCTGCCCGTGTACCCCTGGAACCAATTTAAAAGTGCCTACAGCCAGCCCAAGTTTGTTATGTTAGGCCTTGGAAGCCTGTCTGCGGTCACTCCTTCCACTAGACTTCCACTGACCAGACCACTGCTGCCCGTGTACCCCTGGAACCAATTTAAAAGTGCCTACAGCCAGCCCAAGTTTGTTATGTTAGGCCTTGGAAGCCTGTCTGCGGTCACTCCTTCCACTAGACTTCCACTGACCAGACCACTGCTGCCCGTGTACCCCTGGAACCAATTTAAAAGTGCCTACAGCCAGCCCAAGTTTGTTATGTTAGGCCTTCGAAGCCTGTCTGCGGTCCATTCTTTCAACTACTACTACACTGACCAGGTCACTGCTGCCCGTGTACCCCTGGAACCAATTTAAAAGTGCCTACAGCCAGCCCAAGTTTGTTATGTTAGGCCTTGGAAGCCTGTCTGCGGTCACTCCTTCCACTAGACTTCCACTGACCAGACCACTGCTGCCCGTGTACCCCTGGAACCAATTTAAAAGTGCCTACAGCCAGCCCAAGTTTGTTATGTTAGGCCTTGGAAGCCTGTCTGCGGTCACTCCTTCCACTAGGCCTCCACTGACCACACCACTGCTGTCCGTGTACCCCTGGAACCAATTTAAAATTGCCTACAGCCATGTGTTATTATTTTAGGCCTTCGATGCCTGTCTGCGGTCACTCCTTCCACTAGGCCTCCACTGACCACACCACTGCTGTCCGTGTACCCCTGGAACCAATTTAAAATTGCCTACAGCCAGCCCAATTTTTTTATTTTAGGCCTTCGATGCCTGTCTGCGGTCCATTCTTTCAACTACTACTACACTGACCAGGTCACTGCTGCCCGTGTACCCCTGGAACCAATTTAAAATTGCCTACAGCCATGTGTTATTATTTTAGGCCTTCGATGCCTGTCTGCGGTCACTCCTTCCACTAGGCCTCCACTGACCACACCACTGCTGCCCGTGTACCCCCGGAACCAATTTAAAATTGCCTACAGCCAGCCCAATTTTTTTATTTTAGGCCTTCGATGCCTGTCTGCGGTCCATTCTTTCAACTACTACTACACTGACCAGGTCACTGCTGCCCGTGTACCCCTGGAACCAATTTAAAATTGCCTACAGCCAGCCCAATTTTTTTATTTTAGGCCTTCGATGCCTGTCTGCGGTCCATTCTTTCAACTACTACTACACTGACCAGGTCACTGCTGCCCGTGTACCCCTGGAACCAATTTAAAATTGCCTACAGCCAGCCCAATTTTTTTATTTTAGGCCTTCGATGCCTGTCTGCGGTCCATTCTTTCAACTACTACTACACTGACCAGGTCACTGCTGCCCGTGTACCCCTGGAACCAATTTAAAATTGCCTACAGCCAGCCCAATTTTTTTATTTTAGGCCTTCGATGCCTGTCTGCGGTCCATTCTTTCAACTACTACTACACTGACCAGGTCACTGCTGCCCGTGTACCCCTGGAACCAATTTAAAATTGCCTACAGCCATGTGTTATTATTTTAGGCCTTCGATGCCTGTCTGCGGTCACTCCTTCCACTAGGCCTCCACTGACCACACCACTGCTGCCCGTGTACCCCTGGAACCAATTTAAAATTGCCTACAGCCAGCCCAATTTTTTTATTTTAGGCCTTCGATGCCTGTCTGCGGTCCATTCTTTCAACTACAACTACACTGACCAGGTCACTGCTGCCCGTGTACCCCTGGAACCAATTTAAAAGTGCCTACAGCCAGCCCAAGTTTGTTATGTTAGGCCTTGGAAGCCTGTCTGCGGTCACTCCTTCCACTAGACTTCCACTGACCAGACCACTGCTGCCCGTGTACCCCTGGAACCAATTTAAAATTGCCTACAGCCAGCCCAATTTTTTTATTTTAGGCCTTCGATGCCTGTCTGCGGTCCATTCTTTCAACTACTACTACACTGACCAGGTCACTGCTGCCCGTGTACCCCTGGAACCAATTTAAAATTGCCTACAGCCAGCCCAATTTTTTTATTTTAGGCCTTCGATGCCTGTCTGCGGTCCATTCTTTCAACTACTACTACACTGACCAGGTCACTGCTGCCCGTCTACCCCTGGAACCAATTTAAAATTGCCTACAGCCATGTGTTATTATTTTAGGCCTTCGATGCCTGTCTGCGGTCACTCCTTCCACTAGGCCTCCACTGACCACACCACTGCTGTCCGTGTACCCCTGGAACCAATTTAAAATTGCCTACAGCCATGTGTTATTATTTTAGGCCTTCGATGCCTGTCTGCGGTCACTCCTTCCACTAGGCCTCCACTGACCACACCACTGCTGTCCGTGTACCCCTGGAACCAATTTAAAATTGCCTACAGCCAGCCCAATTTTTTTATTTTAGGCCTTCGATGCCTGTCTGCGGTCCATTCTTTCAACTACTACTACACTGACCAGGTCACTGCTGCCCGTGTACCCCTGGAACCAATTTAAAATTGCCTACAGCCATGTGTTATTATTTTAGGCCTTCGATGCCTGTCTGCGGTCACTCCTTCCACTAGGCCTCCACTGACCACACCACTGCTGTCCGTGTACCCCTGGAACCAATTTAAAATTGCCTACAGCCATGTGTTTTTATTTTAGGCCTTCGATGCCTGTCTGCGGTCCATTCTTTCAACTACTACTACACTGACCAGGGCACTGCTGGCCGTGTACCCCTGGAACCAACATCAGAAAATATAAAAATAAGTATTTTGCTTATAAAAAAGAAAATACTGGTGAGATATCAAATGCAGACATTTTAACATTAAAAACAAACACACAACTAAAATCTGGTACAGTACTAAAAATGGCCACCAGCTACAATTACTTTCTCCTGCAAGTAGTTAACTGAAAGTTTTTTTAAATTGAAAACACACATATGGCATCCACCGAGTGTTGTCCTGTCGCGTCTTCTTTATATTATTGCCGAGAAGATGCAAAATAATGAAAATAATAAAATCATTAATTACCAAAATAATAGAGAAAGTCAACACCACATTGCAAATAAACATTCATTCCAAATAAAGAAGCAGGGCGCGTCCGAGGGTGAGTATATACCTAATAAGAATCTAATCACCCTCGGACGCGCAATGCTTATTTCCAACAGCCTTCCTTCCTAAGAATCATCCCTTCCGTGGTGTAGAGAGACGTTGTGTTACACTCCAAGGTGTTCCCCAGGTTGCCTTTCCTGAGCTTCGATCTACCGGCTCTCGTTTAGTAGTTGTTGGAAACTACGCTGCATTAGGCCTTCAAATTGGGTATGGGGTGTAGAGAGATGGTGTGTTCCACTCCAAGGTGTTCCCCAGGTTGCCTTTCCTGAGCTTCGATCTTCCGGCTCTCGTTTAGTAGTTCTTGGAAACTACACTGCATTAGGCCTTCAAATTGGGTATGGGGTGTAGAGAGAGGGTGTGTTACACTCCAAGGTGTTCCCCAGGTTGCCTTTCCTGAGCTTCGATATTCCGGCTCTCGTTTAGTAGTTGTCGGAAACTACGCTGCATTAGGCCTACAAATTGGGTATGGGGTGTAGAGAGAGGGTGTGTTACACTCCAAGGTGTTCCCCAGGTTGCCTTTCCTGAGCTTCGATCTTCATGCTCTCGTTTAGTAGTTGTCGGAAACTACGCTGCATTAGGCCTACAAATTGGGTATGGGGTGTAGAGAGAGGGTTTGTTACACTCCAAGGTGTTCCCCAGGTTGCCTTTCCTGAGCTTCGATCTTCCGGCTCTCGTTTAGTAGTTGTTGGAAACTACGCTGCATTAGGCCTTCAAATTGGGTATGGGGTGTAGCGAGAGGGTGTGTTACACTCCAAGGTGTTCCCCAGGTTGCCTTTCCTGAGCTTCGATCTTCCGGCTCTCGTTTAGTAGTTCTTGGAAACTACACTGCATTAGACCTTCAAATTGGGTATGGGGTGTAGAGAGAGGGTGTGTTACACTCTAAGGTGTTCCCCAGGTTTCCTTGCCATTGCTTCGGTCTTCCGACTCTCGTTTAGTAGTTGTAGAAAAGTACACTGCATTAGGCCATACAAAATGGGTATGGGGTGGAGAGAGATGGTGTGTTACACTCCAAGGTGTTCCCCAGGTTGCCTTTCCTGAGCTTCTATCTTCAGGCTCTCATTAAATTGTGGTTAAATGGAACAACTGCATTTGGCGTACTAGTTGGTTTGGGGCCTACTATCGGTGTCTGCCACTCCTTGCTGTTCTCCTCCACTGAACAAAGCTGTGCCGCCTGTTTACTACGGTTGCCAATTTTGAACTGCATTTCGACTACTTACTGATTTGGCCCTACTCTCTGTGTCAGCCTCTCATTCCAGTTGTCCTCCACTGCAATGCCCCCTGGTTATTCCTGTGTTACCAATTTTGAACTGCATTTAGCCCACTTTCTTCTTTGGGCCTATATCTGTGTTTCCACTTCATCGTGCCCATTGCCCAGCCAGTGATAGATGAGTCTGCTGGTACATTGACCCATAACGCAACATTCCCCGTGCACGCTACACAACAACATTGTGACCCTGCTGAAAGTCAGGTTGCTCTTCCCGCATACCATACCACCTTACACGGGGACAAAGAGGAAGGTGCAGATGAAAGTGCAGGTTCCTTCATCAGGTGGGGGGAGGAATACTAGTTGGCGACGTCACTGGCACAGGGCCTCTCATAGTACGCAAAAGTGTTGCTGCCGGTGGGAGGCGCCCCCGCCGTGCAAACACACCGCTGTACTTTGAGGGGCCCTGTGCCAGTGCCAATGCCAACGAGTGGGCCCCCCCTGCTTGCTCAGGTTCACAGCACTTGCAAAGTTGAAATACTTACCTCTCCCTGCTCCACTGCCGTGACGTGGTCCAGATATCCTGGGCCCACTAATTACTTGAACCAGCCCTACCCCCCACAACTTTAGCCAAATGACCCCCAATTTCAAATGCCTTCCAATTATTATAAGGTAAATTACGCTTGACAAGCTTCATTAAGAAGAATGGATGGTTTTGACATTAAAATGGGCACTCTAGGTGTTTTCCTGGCCCCCACTCACTGCCGACTATGCTGCCCCATTGACTTGCATTGGGTTTCGTGTTTCGGTCGATCCCGACTTTACGTCATAATCGGCCGATTTCACTCGACCCGACTTTGGACATAGTCGGGTTTCGCAAAACCCGGCTCGACTCTAAAAAGGTCAAGGTCGCTCAACTCTAGTGTCCACAAAATATTATTACAGAAGCTTTCTGACTCTTTCTGATCTTTAGAAAACTACAGATGTGCAGCAATGTTGTTTTATGAAGTGCAGAGACTTTTTCTTCTTTCAATCATGACATGCACATCATTGTTTTTCAGTGTACTTTGAAGGGACTCCTGAAATCTAACATTAGCTAATAAGAGAGGCCTTTAGTTGCTTAGAGATAACCTTAGGTTCCTTTGTGACCTCTCAGAGTATTCTATACCTTGCTCTTGGAGTGATCTTTATTAGTTGGAATTTTATCATAATGGTTTTGAATATTCTTGAATTCTCCACAATCTGTCTCACTATTAATCGTTGGTGTCCATACTCATTGAAGATAACTTTATAACTTTTTTAGCGTAGAATGTAAGAATGTAGAATGTAAGTCTGCAAGGACAGGGTCCTCTCCCCTCTTTTTCAGTCTGTCATCATAAATTTGTGTACTGTAAATGATATCCATAACCCTGTATGTAACCCCTTTCTCATGTACAGCACCATGGAATTAATGGTGCTATATATATCTATATAAAGCTGAATGTGTGTGTGTGTGTGTGTGTATGTATGTGTGTATGTTTGGTATTGGCATCTGCACCGTCGCAGCTACAGCCACAAAATTTTGCACAGTCACACGTCTGGACCCTGAGAGCGTCATAGGCTATGTTGTGAGGCAAAATTTTAACCTCGCACATTCCAATTCACCAATCAATTTTGCCCCTATCTACATAATATGGAAAAAGTGAAAGCAAAAGAGTTGGAGGCAAATTGACAGCTGCCAGATGTGGACAAGGGCGACTTAAAGAGTGAGAGCAATGGCGCCAAAGAGTATATACCGTACAGTTGCTAAGGTGGGGCCCCGACATGAGATACTCACCACACACGGGGATATGAACACACACACAAAAGGCGCCACACACTACCACGTGCTTGAACACATATACCACCCTCAGCACACATTTCACCACACATACACCAACCTTGCCACATAAAAGTCGAAACACAAAAGTTGCCACTCAAAACTCGCCACGCGCAACATTCGCCACATGCAAAACTAGGCTCACGCAAAACTCGCCACACGTGCAAAACTCACCTCATGGAAAACTCGCCACACGCAAAACTTGCACACACGGAAAAATTGCCACATGCACAAAAGTTGCAACACATGCAAAAGTTGCCTCACACAAAACTTGCACATACTCAAAACGCACCACAGATAAAACTCGACACGCGCAAAACTCGCCATGCGCAACACTTGCTGCACACAACTTGCTACACTAACCTGTCACATGCAACTCGACACAAAAAGTTGCTACACGCATGTTGCCACACAAAACTCATCTCACAAAAGTCGCTACATGCATGTCGCCACACGCAACTCAACACACACAACTTGACACATGAAACTCGCCCTAAAACACACACAAGTCTGGTATTATCCTTCAAAAATAAAAATCTGATTAATAAGCAGACAAACTGCAAGAGCAACAAATGTACCATATAGGAAATACGGCAGCTGTCAGTCACATGACCTGTCTATTATGTGTATGTGTGAGCTAATATATACTGCCAGGAGGGGCTTCCTATTGGCTGGGGATTTATCAGGCTGCCAATAGCAACCAATCACAGCTCAGCTTCTATTTTGCTACAGTTAATTAATCTGAGCTCTGATTGGCTAATATAGGCAACAAAGGACCTTCTCAGTATAACAAAGGTTGTACTATATAAAAGAGGAGATGACACACATGTATATACTATATACAGGAGGAGATGACATACAGGTATATACTATATACAGGAGGAGATTACATACAGGTATATACTATATACAGGGGAGATGACATACAGGTATATACTATATACAGGGGAGATGACATACAAGTATATACTATATACAGGAGATGACATACAGGTATATACTACAGTATATACAGGGGACATGACATGTAGGTACATACTGAGGGGAAAATGAGAGGTGTGTGGTGAACATGAGAGGAGTGAGGTGAAAATGAAAATGTGTGAGTGCAAAATGAGAGGAGTGAGGAGAAAATAGTGGAGTGATAGAAAAATGACAGGTGTGAGGTCAAAATGACAGGTGTTAAGGGGGAAATCAGAGGTGTGAGGGGGAAAATGAGAGGAGGGGAAAATGAGAGATGTGAGGGGGAAAATGAGAGGAGTGAGGGGAAAATGAGAGATGTGAGGGGAAAAATGAGAGGAGGGGAAAATGAGAGCTGTGAGGGGGAAAATGAGAGGAGTGAGGGGAAAATGAGAGGAGTGAGGGGAAAAATTAGAGATGTGAGGGGGAAAATGAAAGGAGTGAGGGGAAATGAGAGATGTGAGGGGAAAAATGAGAGATGTGAGGGGGAAAATGAGAGATGTGAGGGGGAAAATGAGAGATATGAGGGGAAAATGAGAGGTGGGAGGTGAACATGAGAGGAGTGAGGTGAAAATGAAAATGTGTGAGTGCAAAATGAGAGGAGTGAGGAGAAAATAGTGGAGTGATAGAAAAATGACAGGTGTGAGGTCAAAATGACAGGTGTTAGGGGGGAAATGAGAGGTGTGAGGGGGAAATGAGAGGAGTGAGGGGAAAATGAGAGATGTGAGGGGGAAAATGTGAGGAGTGAGGGGAAAATGAGAGATGTGAGGGGAAAATGAGAGGAGTGAAGGGAAAATGAGAGATGTGAGGGGAAAAATGAGAGATGTGAGGGGGAAAATGAGAGATGTGATGGGAAAAACCTTTGGAGGAACCCTGTATGTTTGCATTAAAGAGCGCACTTTTGAGCACAGACATCTGAGCACAGACTGCATTACTAGGTGTATAGCGCTATTACCACCGGACCCCCACACCACTTTTAATACATGAACTGGTTTAATAAGAAACCTTTTCCTCATCTCCCATAATACAAACATATGGGGTCCCTCCAAAGGATTATATATTGCATGAAGAGGGTCTGAGTAAAGACCGAAACGTTACATATCACCTTTTGGACATTTATTTTCTGAATAAATATCTATTTTTTGTTGCTGAATGTGAGTGCCAGATTTTCTTCTCCATCATTACCTCCTCCCCATCACCCCCATCATTACCCATTCCACCACCTCCATCATTGCCTCCTCCTCACCACCCCATCATTGTCTTTTCCATTGCCATCATCATTGTCTTCTCTCCCATCATTACCCATTCCATGACCTCCATCATTTCCTCTTCCCCCACCATCCCCATCATTGCCCTTTCCACCACCACCATCATTGTCTTTTCCACCACCTCCATTATTGCCCATTATACTGCTTCCATCATTTCCTCCTCCCAACCACCCCCATTATTGCCCATTCACCACCTCCATCATTACCTCCTCCCCCACCACCCCCATTATTGCCCTTTCCACCACCCCATCATTGCTTTTCCCCCACCACACATATTATTTCCCTCTCTGTCAACCCAATCATTTGCCTTCTGCCCCATCATCTCCATCATTGCCCTCTCCTCCACCTACACACACAGACACACACAGCACCATCCATCTCTCTGCATACACACACACATCTCACCTCTGCGCATGGTATCCTTAAGCCGTACTATCATCACCGGCAGCTTCCTGTCTCGCACAGCCATGGTGCTGAATGATGATGTCATTCAGCTGCTGCTGTATGGGACAGGAAGCGCGGGCAGGAAGCAGGATGGATCCACTCCCTGCAGCTCCGCTCCACTGCCATTTTCTCTTGCAGACAGCGGAGCTGCAGGGATTGCTCCTTGCCTGCCGCACATGAGGGCAATCTGGCCACACCGCTTGAACCAGCGGTATGTCTGCGTATGGTTCATTATACTTACTAAAACCAATGAGTTAATTCAGAATGTGGTAATTGACCGATATCCTGTTCTGCAGTTTCTTGCATTTTATACATATTCATATATACAGTATATCTATATTCAGTTTAAAAAAATGTTCCCGAAGTTTTGTGAAAATCAAGACATCGCTGAATAGTTTTACCAGTGACACATGTCTGTAAAATGCCAACTACACTTTAAGTGACAACTTCAGACACGTACTCGATATTTAGGTAGAATGTGGGAATATGATCCTCAGGGGATGTCAAAAAATATACATATTCCAAAACTTCATTAAGAAAAAAAATGAATTCAAAGCTGAAATGTCCCTCCTTGCCAGTTTTATTTTTTCTCAGGATCTGTATAATAATCTGATGTAAAAAAATGTTGACTTTTACCTTGTACTTTGTCGGGATGAGCAATAGGAATGTGTTTGTTGAAAAACCTTTTGACTGTACAATAGCAACCAGCAGAATAGTGAGAGCAGCTCTGGGGAGTATAATACAGGATGTAACTCAGGAACAGCACAGGATCAGTAAAGCAATGTATGTACAGAGTGACTGCGCAAGCAGAATAGTGAGTGCAGCTCTGGAGTATAATACAGGATGTAACTCAGGATCAGTAATGTAATGTATGTACACAGTGACTGCACCAGCAGAATAGTGAGTGCAGCTCTGGGATATAATACAGGATGTAACTCAGGATCAGTAATGCAATGTATGTACACAGTGACGGCACCAGCAGAATAGTGAGTGCAGCTCTGGGGTATAATACAGGATGTAACTCAGGATCAGTAATGCAATGTATGTACAGAGTGACTGCGCAAGCAGAATAGTGAGTGCAGCTCTGGAGTATAATACAGGATGTAACTCAGGATCAGTAATGTAATGTATGTACACAGTGACTGCACCAGCAGAATAGTGAGTGTAGCTCTGGGATATAATACAGGATGTAACTCAGGATCAGTAATGTATGTACACAGTGACTGCACCAGCAGAATAGTGAGTGCAGCTCTGGGGTATAATACAGGATGTAACTCAGGATCAGTAATGTAATGTATGTACACAGTGACTGCACCAGCAGAATAGTGAGTGCAGCTCTGGGATATAATACAGGATGTAACTCAGGATCAGTAATGTAATGTATGTACACAGTGACTGCACCAGCAGAATAGTGAGTGCAGCTCTGGGGTATAATACAGGATGTAACTCAGGATCAGTAATGTAATGTATGTACACAGTGACTGCACCAGCAGAATAGTGAGTGCAGCTCTGGGGTATAATACAGGAGGTAACTCAGGATCAGTAATGTAATGTATGTACACAGTGACTGCACCAGCAGAATAGTGAGTGCAGCTCTGGGGTATAATACAGGATGTATCTCAGGATCAGTAATGTAATGTATGTACACAGTGACTGCACCAGCAGAATAGTGAGTGCAGCTCTGGGGTATAATACAGGATGTAACTCAGGATCAGTAATGTAATGTATGTACACAGTGACTGCACCTGCAGAATAGTGAGTGCAGCTCTGGGGTATAATAGAGGATGTAACTCTGAATCAGTAATGTAATGTATGTACACAGTGACTGCACCAGCAGAATAGTGAGTGCAGCTCTGGGGTATAATACAGGATGTAACTCAGGTTCAGTAATGTAATGTATGTACACAGTGACTGCACCAGCAGAATAGTGAGTGCAGCTCTGGGATATAATACAGGATGTAACTCAGGATCAGTAATGTAATGTATGTACACAGTGACTGCACCAGCAGAATAGTGAGTGCAGCTCTGGGATATAATACAGGATGTAACTCAAGATCAGTAATGTAATGTATGTGCACAGTGACTGCACCAGCAGAATAGTGAGTGCAGCTCTGGGGTATAATACAGGATGTAACTCAGGATCAGTAATGTAATGTATGTACACAGTGACTGCACCAGGAGAATAGTGAGTGCAGCTCTGGGGTATAACACAGGATGTAACTTAGGATCAGTAATGTAATATATGTACACAGTGACTGCACCAGCAGAATAGTGAGTACAGCTCTTGAGTATAAGGCCGGGGTCACACTGGCATGTTGCATCCAATGCGATATGCTAATGACCCTCGGCTCCTGCTCTGCTGCGCGCAGGAGCTGAGTGTCATGCGTCTGTGCTTTGAGCCTCTCGCACAGAGAGGAGCGGCGGAGCACAGCTGCAGAGGAGGCGGATAATATGACTTTCTCCATCTCCTCCATTGCCGAAGTCAGCGTATAGCGCACATCACTCTGATGATATCCGAGTGATGTGCGCTGTCTCTCTCGCACCCATAGGCTTATATGGATGCGAGTGAGCCGAGAGTTGGCCGAGTGTCCGTGACAATCGCAGCATGCAGCGATTGTCTCGGACCGGGAAAAACGGCCGACAAAAATTCGCCTGCTGGGAGCTTCCCCATAGATTAGCATTGGTCCGAGTGCAATGCGATTTTTTATCGCATTGCACTCGTCCATTTTAGTCGCCAGTGTGACCCCGGCCTAATACAGGATTCAGGATTAGTATAGGATAGGTGTGAGCCCAAATCCCCTGTGTGTATGGAGCAATGATCCGGCATTTGTGCCGCTGTGCCATTCACTCTCTATGAGGCTGATACTGTAAATATAGACTGGCCGTCCTGTTGACTGTAAATTGACACTCATTGAGCTACACTTTTGCTCCATTTATCGGTGGTCCTTGGGGCCGGGCATAAACTTGCCGATTACGGTAAGTGGATAGGTGAAAAATGTTAAAAGTCTTCACAAATAGAATATCTCTTTAAGGAGTGGGTTGAACGAATATTCTTGGATATTGGCCCTTGGGGCATTTGGCAATGACTGATAAGTCTTCCCATAATTTGATGTTCTATTTATTCTTAGAATTGATACTTTTTTAATTAGTCTTTGCTTTCCAGACTTTTTCTGGTTTTGGGAATCCCCAAGAAGAATTCTCTTTCCATCTCGGTTCTGACAAATTCTGAACTGAACAGCCAGCGGGTGCAGCTCTTAGCTATAATTACCGAATGAAACTCATCAGCCTAATACGATAGACACAATCGGCAAAGAGAGAGCAGGAACGATCGAGGAGGAGACGAGCGCGACAGGGTAAGTGCGCCTAATTGTCGGAATAGGGCCAAGTGATTTTTTTTTCCCTTTTGACATCTACTGTCAAACATTCCCCTTCAACCTGCGTGCACCGGGGATAACTGGACCGGACAGCAGGCTGACAAGTTCAGGTTCTGCTCGGTATCCACCCCCAGGGAGAATTTTATGGAGGTGGAACTAGAGAGGCTGCAAGTGAGAAAATGAATGTTTGCTGTATGAAAGTATGAAGGGAGAGATCCAAATTTATAACGAGCGACTTGTCAGTCAGAGGGCAGGATTTAATTATTGGCAATACTTAGGCAGATGTAGACCTGGAATATTTTACACTAAGGCTCAGCACCAGGGTTATTTTAGTAAATGTAATAAATGGGTTACTTAGGAATATTATCTTTAAAGAAAAAAAAAAGAAAAAAAAAATATACCGTATATGTTGCGAAATAGTTATATAATGAAAAGTTCGTCAACTTTTTGAATTAATGATCCATTCCTTGCAATCTTGTAGAAAATGGGAACAATCTATAAAATTCTAGTGGTATTAATAGTTTAAGGTGTGCACAACGTTTAGGTCTCTCGATCAGTCATTTGTTTTTTCTTTCTTTTTTTTTTTTTTTAATTCACCAATTTTTTTGTCATGTGGAATTTGTTGACACGGTTTACGAATTTTGCATGCATTAAAAAAAAAAATTTGTTTTGTCTTCATCTTTTTTGCGACATTTCAGAGCAAAAAGTTGCATGCGCCACTAAGATGTCGAAACATTTGTCCTTCCCAAAAAATTCCAGACGCGCATTAAATGACTCCAACAAGTTCCCTAACATTACAACTGTACAACGTGGTGCAGTCGATGACTTAGCCGAAAAAAAGAAAACTTAGATGACCACATATAAAATAGACTCAAAAGAGGCTTAAATTAAAAAAAAAATTAAAATAACGGGGAAAAAGAAGGGGGAAAAAAAACAACAAAAACAAGACAAAAAAGCGTAAATACAAGTGTAAGTAAACGTATATATGTTGTAGATAATCCAACAGGAAAAACAGAAAAAAAAAAACTAATTGCCACTATCCGCTGTGCATATAAGTTTTCGGGGTGAGATCTTAGTGATTGCCTGCCCCTGACCTAAAAAATATGAGCCAAGTGCATGAATAGAAGAAAGACATCGGATGCAAGGTCAGACGTGTGCTCTTCTCTCGGCAAGAGCTGGCACAGAACTGAATTTTATTAGTACCAACAAAACACCATGTAGCAGGCAGGAAGAGGGCGTTGCACAGCTTCTCAGCGGCCATCGTGTCAGTCTGTGATGGGTCCATGCTAGGATTGTTCCATATATGGTCTTCAGTGTTGTCCACCTCACATTCCAAGGATTTCAGGGCGTAGTTCCAGGATGTAGACGCCATCTTGCCACACCACATACAGTACAGACCAAAAGTTTGGACACACCTTCTCATTTAAAGATTTTTCTGTATTTTCATGACTATGAAAATTGTACATTCACACTGTAGGCATCAAAACTATGAATTAACACATGTGGAATTATATACTTAACAAAAAAGTGTGAAACAACTGAAATTATGTCTTATATTCTAGGTTCTTCAAAGTAGCGACCTTTTCCTTTGATGACTGCTTTGTACACTCTTGGCATTCTCTTGATGAGCTTCACCGGGAATGGTTTTCACTTCACAGGTGTGCCCTGTCAGGTTTAATAAGTGGGATTTCTTGCCTTATAAATGGGGTTGGAACCATCAGTTGTGTTGTGCAGAAGTCTGGTGGATACACAGCTGATAGTCCTACTGAATAGACTGTTAGAATTTGTATTATGGCAAGAAAAAAGCAGCAAAGTAAAGAAAAATGAGTGGCCATCATTACCTTAAGAAATGAAGGTCAGTCAGTCCGAAAAATTGGGAAAACTTTTAAAGTGTCCCCAAGTGCAGTGGCAAAAACCATCAAGCGCTACAAAGAAACTGGCTCACATGAGGACCGCCCCAGGAAAGGAAGACCAAGAGTCACCTCTGCTTCTGAGGATAAGTTTATCCGAGTCACCAGCCTCAGAAATCGCAGGTTAACAGCAGCTCAGATTAGAGACCAGGTCAATGCCACACAGAGTTCTAGCAGCAGACACATCTCTACAACAACTGTTAAGAGGAGACTTTGTGCAGCAGGCCTTCATGGTAAAATAGCTGCTAGGAAACCACTGCTAAGGACAGGCAACAAGCAGAAGAGACTTGTTTGGGCTAAAGAACACAAGGAATGGACATTAGACCAGGGGAAATCTGTGCTTTGGTTTGATGAGTCCAAATTTAAGATCTTTGATTCCAACCACTGTGTCTTTGTGCGACGCAGAAAAGGTGAACGGATGGACTCTACATGCCTGGTTCCCACCGTGAAGCATGGAGGAGGAGGTGTGATGTGTGGGGGGGCTTTGCTGGGGACACTGTTCGGGATTTATTAAAAATTGAAGGCATACTGAACCATCATGGCTACCACAGCATCTTGCAGCAGCATGCTATTCCATCCGGTTTGCGTTTAGTTGGACCATCATTTATTTTTCAACAGGACAATGACCCCAAACACACCTCCAGGCTGTGTAAGGGCTATTTGACCAAGAAGGAGAGTGATAGGGTGCTACCCCAGATGACATGGCCTCCACAGTCACCAGACCTGAACCCAATCGAGATGGTTTGGGGTGAGCTGGACCGAGAGTGAAGGCAAAAGGGCCAACAAGTGCTAAGCATCTCTGGGAACTCCTTCAAGATTGTTGGAAGAACATTCCCAGTGACTACCTCTTGAAGCTCATCAAGAGAATGCCAAGAGTGTGCAAAGCAGCCATCAAAGCAAAAGGTAGCTACTTTGAAGAACCTAGAATATAAGACATATTTTCAGTTGTTTCACACTTTTCTGTTAAGTATATCATTCCACATGTGTTAATTCATAGTTTTGATGCCTTCAGTGTGAATGTACAATTTTCATAGTCATGAAAATACATAAAAATCTTTAAATGAGGTGTGTCCAAACTTTTGGTCTGTACTGTATATTACTAGCATATGTAGGGTTAATAATTGATTTCATTAGCCACTCTCTCCTTCACATAAGTAGATAACATAACGCCTAATAAATCAAAGGAAAAAACAATGGGACACTGCTCAAAAGTTTCCATCATGAGGGGAAAAAATGCAAAAATCAAGTAGCAGACAAGGCAGCACTCACTATATAAAAAAGCAAATGGTCAGAAAGAGGGAGCAGGTGCGGCTAGTCATGGGCTACCAACGTGGCTGCTGGACCAGGGTCTAGTATATCTGTTTCATCAACACTATCAAGCGCTCATGCAGGAACTGAGCTTTTCTGCACAAGCTTTTGAGTGATCGATAAAGGTCTCATGTCCCAGACCCTCATTGATCTAACTGGTGTTTGCGGGACTAGAATTAGACCCATCAATAACATTTACTCTTTGGGCCCACTGATCAGCTACTGTACATGCAAAAAATATCACTTATTGTTATGCTCTCCAGCTTTGAGTATCCTGTGTCTTACTGTTTTAAAGTACTTTTTAATTACCGTATATCTAATAAAAGTTATTTTTTGCTAAATATACTGATGCCTCGCACTCGTTCTTTATAGGTTTTTTTTTACATGCAAATATGACCTGGTACTAGTACACAAATTTTCATTTGCTTCTATGTAATATTAATTTGGCTACCTTGTTTAATGACTGTTTAGATGATACCTTTTTCTGCACATCATGAGTCAAGTGTAATAACACTGCTCATCAGCACTCCTTCACGAAGGCGGCCTCTCCTGTCTTCCTGTGGGCCAGTCCGCTCCTGAACTAAAACATGTAAAAAAAATATTTAAAAGTTTTGTTGAGAATCCCCGCCCATCTGTCTTGAAGACTCCGGTGACCTGAATATGCTGGTGAACTCCAGTAACCCAGAATTAAGTGATGTCTTGTAGCTGTAAGGATAACTGAATGGACCAATTCCAATGCATTTCGGAAGCAATCGGCTTCCATCAACAGGGATCCCCCAAATTCGAAACCCAATAATATATGTGCTGACTGCTGACACGTTATACTGTATGTATAATCAATGAGTATGAACATTAGTGTAACTTGCAGCTTTATGGATATTTTAACTTTATATCCAACTATAAAACGTATAATCACTAGTTGTAGTAAATGTTATATTCAGTATACACTTACAGCTAACATCTGCCTTCACCTTTCAAAAAATGCTAGATTAAAGAATTACCCCATTGGTGTAAGGCCAGAAAGTGTGGCCAGCTATAACAATCTAATCATGTGGCCATTGGACTGCCAATGGAGAGTAGAGCTTTGGCCACACTGCACTGTGCTACCATCTGAATCACGTACTTCAGAGATTTACACAAAAACCCCGGTGTAAGCGCTCAGCGCAGAGTGGAGGATAAATAAAAACTCCGGTGTAAGCGCTCAGCGCAGAGTGGAGGATAAATATGCACCGAGCCTTCCTGCGAATGAATGAATGAATTAAATCAATAGCAGGTATAATTGTGGTATAAGTGATTAGGCGACTTTATTCTTGGGGTCGGTGCGATTATATTGATAATTGATACCTGATTTATATCGGGTTTTTATTTTTGGCTGCTGTCACACACTAAAAGACCCTTTTTATGCAAAATCAAGTTCTTGCATCCCCATACTATATGTGTTTATATTCTTTTTGATCGCTCTTTATTCCACATTTTGTTTGGCGGTAGGATAAAGCCTCTTTTTTTGCCTCGTTTTTTGTTTATTTTTTTAATGTTTTTCACTGTAGGAGTGAACTAGTGCAAGAGTTTTAGAGGCCGTGTCATTCCCAACGTGGTGATTAGTGATGAGCAAATATACTCGTTACTCAAGATTTCTCGAGCATGCTCGGGGGTCCTCCGAGTATTTTTTAGGGCTCAGAGATTTAGTTTTCCTCACCTCAGCTGAATGATTCACATCTCTTAGCCAGCATAAGTACATGTGGGGATTCCCTAGCAACCACCAGGCAACCCCCCACATGTGCTTATGCTGGCTAACAGATGTAAATCATTCAGCTGCGGCAATAAAAAGCTAAAACTTCGAGCACTAAAAAATACTCGGAGAGTATTTTCGCTCATCACTAGTGGTGATGCCAAATGTGTACTTTTATTTTTTTTTTGTTTTTACATTAAAAAATGTATTTATTGGAATAATATTTTTTAATCTCTTTTATTTATGTTGTGTTTTTTTTAATATTTTTCCAATTTTTATAACTTTTTTTAACTTTCTTACATTGTCCTAGGATGGGACATCAACTTTACACTGACAGATCGCTAATCTAAAACTCTGCAGTGTTGCATTCTAGATCATAATATCACCTCCACAGGGAGTAGGCATGGCAGCTTGTGTTCTGAGCATGAACTGACAGGTCACCATCCCTGGGTGACCCCACTGCCATCTTTCGGCCTGAGATCACAATGGAGGCTGCGATTGTGTTGTGCCGATGGTAGCAAGGAGGGAGCTCCCTCCTTCTGCGATGCTCCGCTTTGTCGCTGTCACTATTGACAGCAGCATCAGAGGGGTTAAACGTCTGCAATCGGTGCTAACACCGATCTTGGGCACTGCTGCAGGGTATCAGCTCTCTTATAGGGCTTACTCCCCCATTTTATCACTGTGGCGCTCAGCGTGAGACCGCGCGATCATCACGCCATAGATATTCATGGCGATTTGTAGGAACGCAGCTCCTGCAGCACCATACATGTACAGTGCATGTCGGGAAGGAAGACTTACCAAGAAGGAGCGACTGCACAGATATAACAAACCCTTCAATTCCTAACCGCTGGATGGCCACGTATGGAAACAGACACGTATAGCATAAACATCTTCCAACAGTGTATCATGTAGCTATGTTTGTTCTTTTTTGAGCCAACTTATAAGGTAATTGTCCATACCATGTATGTCATCAGGTTCTGACTAATTATATCGCATATTCTGTTGCCCCGTCTCATCCCATGGAGTCAAATTTAATCTCAGGAAGAAATATCCAGGGGAGGTTAAGTTTAGTCTTGGGCACTTTTCCCATTTTTCCTTGCGTCATCTTTTCATTCAGTTTTAGGACACTCCGCCACATAATAACTCCGTGAAATACCAGGATGTGGCCTCTCTCCGGGGTTTTAATGATCACTGGACACCAAAGAACAAGGCAAGAATGTTGTTATCTCTGCTAATTAGCGTCTCACACCAGGACATCGGTTACAATCCTTTGTGTGCTTTTTCTGGTCTTGTGGCTGTAATTGATGTCATGATGCGCGGTTGGTCTTTTGGGTATCCTGGTTTCTGGAGCAAGGTGGAAGGTCATACTTGTCCCTACACCTGAGGTTAGGGAAGGACAGGCATCACGGCCTCAACATTCCAAAGGAGGTTTCCCATCTTTTTTTTGTGATTTATTACTAACGGAGAAAGATACATTGTATTCTGCCATGTCATTTATCATTTGCTTCTATAGATCACAGTGAAGGAAATATCTTTGGACCACGGAAGGACATCTAACAAAATGTGATATTTTTGCCTGCAATTCTTAAATGACCTTGCGTTAAAGCAGCATACTTTCTGTAATCTTGCAGGGTCTCTCATTTCTGTTCCAAGCTGCCTTAAAGGGATTTTCCAGGTTAGAAAGAAGATTAAAACTCAGGTCCATTTCTTAAGCATCCACCATTTCTCCTAGTTGCCTTATTCTTCATATTGTCCGTCATTCTGTTTTACTCACCAAAAATTAATCTCTGCTTGCCTGGTTTATTCATAAGGGGCTACTCAAACCAATGTTATAATATCCATGATAACTCTTGCTTGTCAGTATGCGCATGCGCAATATCTCAACAGTTCTGGTCCGGGTTGGCATCCAGCTGGCTGTGACCTGCCGGATCGCTTCAGTGTTTGCTGGAGGTCACAACTCAATGTAAGTCTATGAGAGCCAGGAAGAGGCCACAACGAAGCTCTTATAGACTTATAGAAGTTGCTGTCGCAAGATGGCAGCATTGGATCGGAGTGGACGTCGTAAAGAGCTGAAGATGGTAGCTCGTAAGTTTAAGACTAGGCTCAGAGAACATAGATTAGTAACATCCCTCCAGTGCTGAAATTAAAGGGAACCCATCACCTGAATTTGGCGGGACAGGTTTGCGGCAATATAGGCGGGGTTTTCGGGTGTTTGATTCACCCTTTCCTTACCCGCTGGCTGCATGCTGGCCGCAATATTGGGTTGAAGTTCATGCTGTGTCCTCCGAAGTACATGTCTGCGCAAGGCAATCTTGCCTTGCACACGTGCAGTATGCTTTGCCCAACTGTGGGCAAAGCCGAAAAGCCTTGGTGCGCATGCGCCGGCGCACTATGTCCCGGAACACAGCGAAATACTTCCGGGACATAGTGCACCGGCGCATGCGCACTAAGGCTTTTCTGCTTTGCCCGCAGTTGTACATGTTAGATCGATATGAGAAAATTTTTTTAAAAAAAGGTTTTAGGTTGTTGTGGATAAGTGGGGAAGTAGGACCGTGCTTTTCTACAGGCTTTGAGGACAGATATGCTTCAAAAGTTGTGCAAAAAAAAAAAAGAAACTGGATGTAAAGGTTGTAAATATTGGAATAAATGGCGCTATAATAATAAATAATAATAATAAATAAATAATAATAATGCCAGTTTCTGGGTCTGCGTAGGCTTATTATGTTTACAGTTTGGAATGTATCACGGATTCGCTGTAATTAGGGCGCCGGCCTCCTGCAATCAGAACGTGATCTCACTTTGATGAATCCTGGCAGAAGTGCGGAGTCCTGCGAACGATCGCTCAGATCCAGAACCTAAACAGAGGAATAACCTCATATTAAAGATCTCCTTAGACCTTAACTACAATATCTCTCCATTCCTAATTACCTGGGAAAGGGAAACAATACGAGCGGGATTTATCTGCATAATGAAGTCTGATTGATATTCATCTCAGATATCTAAATAATGGAATTATGTTAATCCCTTTACATGAAAATAACTCTGTTAATCAGTCTGTAATATACTGTCTACTTTAAATAAATGATACTTTGATAGACAGTTTACGGAGACCAAAGACGCTCCGGCTTTTGGCTCGGCGAGTCGGAGTTAATCAAACCCACATTCCGTCAAATACATTACTGCAGGCGGAACATGGAGGCAAATTGATTATATATATATAGCAACACTTGGAATGCTGGAATAAATCAGCGGTAATTAACCCTTAATCATCTTCAAACAGAACGAGAAAATGAATGTCATGCTTCCGGAGAAGGCTGAATATGAATGATGACTTCTATTTACATAATTGTGCCAAGACCACTTTACGCCACCACCACTAATAAGGCTTGGGTGCCATAGCGCCCTGTAGGCAGTGACGGGTTATCTTCACCAGCCCACATGGTCCAAAGTTTCATTGCTAATTTCCAAATCCAGTGATTTTTTATCATGTTGTTTTCTCTCGATTTTATGCTTCCAGCATTAAATTTATGGTTCAAAGTCCTCAATGTCTGAAATGGGTGGTCAAGAGTTTCTATGTCACACGCTGAACCTTCAGTTGGAGGAAGTGAGCTATGTGACAATGGCAGGAGCAATGTATTCTTGACAGCAAAAGCAAAGTATGTTCCTATACCTATTATGCTGGTAGAATGCTGATGAAGAGTAAACAACCCACCTGAAAACAGTGGATGACACATTACATAGCATTTTAGTTGGGGCAGTTCTTGTACATATTAAACTGTTATGTGCAAAAAAAAAAAAACCCTATGGGGTAGAATAATCTCGCCAATCCCCAACTATAGCTTTACCTCTTGGTTCATTTGTCAACTTGGCCAAAAAAAGCTAGTTTTGCCCATCCAGTACTCCTATCTAAAATTGGCATTACATTAGACTGCTCTGTCGATGACTTGCTTTGATTGTAGTCAGATAATTTTGGGCTTATATTTATCTATAGTCATTGGTAAAGTTGAGCAAAGAGATCTGCGGGATCCTGCTCCAGTGGCCAAGTCAGTGTAAGGGGTTGTATCCACTATTATGTATATTCCCCTTTAATACATCCTGGTTAAGTGGTTATTTTATTGGTCTGCAAATATTGTTATTTAAATCTTGTTTTCCTGGATGCTGCTATATGTAATGTGATGTATGTATATATGTATGTTATTTGGCTAGACTAGGGAAAGCGTAGTTAATTAATATGTCCACTAGAGGGAGCATCTTGTATTTGTAGACAGCACACTACATCCGGCATTTTAGTCAGTAGGGCCTCCGAGCCAGGACAGGGTGGTTAACCCAGTAGCATTGGAAGGGAGAAGCCCGGCCATCCAGAGCCAGGGTGCTAACAGTACAGCAGGAAAGAACGAGCATTGTAGCAGGAAAGGGAAGCAGGTCGCAACATCATGTGGCAGCTAACTACATGGGCTGATGCCCTCATGTCTGGTGCGAAACGGACAGGGGACTCCTGAAAGTAGTGAAGCTGAACAGGGAGGATGCAGTGGTGCCGGACGAGACGGTACGTCCCAGGAACGTTCTGAAGGATGTAAGGGAAAGCACAGGGAAAGTGAAAGATGTGTACTGTCTGGAACCTGATGTCGATGCTGTATTTGAACTGAATGTGTCGAGAAAGGAAACAAACATTTAATCCAAAAAATGGCCAATAATATTATAGGCTGGCACTTCCGCACTACATCATCACAATTTTTCGGACTAACATATAATGTTGCCGAATGAAGAGATCCAGGGTATTTGATTTAAGATACAAAAATACAATGCTTTATTAATAATAATATTAAAATCAGAATAACACGTGTTAAAACAATGAAAAGATAACAGAGCACCCTTACTAGGAGAGACACTGCATTATATGAAAGTATGTAACCAGTCTGAATTACAAAGCCATACAGATGTATATAACATTCTTACATAAGCCCACCAATGTATGAGCAGTATATTCTAATAGGCATGTGCCCTACATCTATACTCAAGCTGAGTGAAGATTACTGTGGCATGCAATCATAAGAAATGTAATGTAACATATTACCGAGATTGGGCAGCAATGAAGATTGCATCCACGTGTGGTTAGCAGCGTCCTTCCTCACCCCGACGCGCGTTTCGCATCCTGCTTCTTCTGGGGGCGTGCCAGGGGTGGGTTAACAAGGGATTTAAATAGTCAGCTGGCGCCAATAGTCTCATGAATGAAGGACATGTGACTAGAGTGAGGGGATGTGTTTGACCAACCGGATGTGTGCGGCGCATGAAATGCTCATTCCTCCTCACCTGACATAACATCACTTCCTGACCTGTGCTCCCCGGACCGCTGGCTGGAATGCAAGCGATCCAGTGTAGGAGCGCTTCCGGAAGTGTAGGTAGTGGGATGAGCGCATGCACACCGTCCGGAGGTCAGTATTAGGTTCAGAAAATCATCTTTAAGGAGGCATTGGATAGATTAGGAGTAGCTAGATGTCTAGCTTTGCTACAGTATTACTTTGACTTTACTTCTTTGAACCCCTTCTATGTTTGTGCTTTAGAGTCCGTTGGGTGGTCCTACCTGATGATTGACAGTGATCTTTATAAGCACACTGATACAAGGTGACCTTTCAGTCGCTAAGCAGGACCACTAAGCACAAAAAAGAGCATGACTTCAAATGAATACATTTTAAGCTAAATTATATGTAAATATGTAAATCAATCCAGCACCTCTCCCTGTATAAAATGCTGCAGATAGGAATGCATGTCAAATATGCAATGTCCCAAAGTTTAGGGATACAAATATGTTCTCATGTTGGCATAGCACGTGTTGGGTTGCCAGTGCTACGGAAAGTATTTTATGCTCCCTTACCCGTGGACCATTAGAACTCCCCAGGTCCTTTTCTATAGTCTATTGTTGCAACTCTTATCCCCCAAGTACATCATAAATACTGATATAATTATAGTTTGCAATTGACCCTCTATTTTGAAATTTTTTATCAAATTTTAACATTGATCATTTTTTTTGTTTTGTAACTACAGTATATTCTTACGCTAGCCCTAAAGCTACCCCTATCCCTAACTCTTGTGCTCACACTATTTGTAACCCTACTTAGGTTGATAAAAATTATACAAAATCATGAAGTTAATTTTAATGTAAAAGGATTTTTTTTATTTACACAGATCAATTTTTTTAAATTTGGGACAGCTGATTCGATAAGTCTCTGTCTCTGTCTTTCCTTTCACAATTACATGAGTAAGAAGAAGAGTGCGGCTATTGGAGAGCACAATGTCGCCTTTATCATCTCATTTGCTGCCTGTGCAGAGTACAATAATGGAGATGAGTGTGTCATCAGCTCCTGCGCTCTGTAAAGTCAGCGACTTGAGATAACCAAGCTCAATATATCGTACTTTAATCTTTTGAAAGTGTCACAGCCATGACAAATTCATGTTGACTTCTTCGGTCTACGTAGGATCCTGCCTGCACCAAGAGAAAGGTCAAAGCAGCCAGCTGTCAGAATGACACTTACTGCACCCTTGCGTCACTCCAAAGATCTAAAATTTACAGTGCCATAAAATTTGGAGCCTGAGGCAACTGCCCATGTGGCTCCATGGTGAACCACTGCCCATACTGATATATGGATCCAATTTTTCAGTTTCTTATGGGACAGTCCAGGGTGGGCTTATGACCTCATTCAGACCTCTGTGAATCACTTACATACTCTATTTGTGATTTTCTTGAACAGTATGTGTACACATTAAAGTCTATGGTGCCACTTACATCTGTGAGTTTTTTGCATACCATGTGTCGGCAAATAAATTATGGAAGTGTTACGTGTTACGGAACCCCACAGCACCCAGAATATGTTGAGTTATATGTACTGTATGTATAATAGGTTCCATGTGAGATGCATCAGCCCACAGGCTGCGCCCCTGGGCAGAGGGAACAAGATATCCCCCTTCTGTCCTCCCCCCACCTTTGTAATTCCCACAGTAAATATCGGCAGGCTCCGGCCCCCTGTGGCTATTGTAATGTATGTCTGGCCTGCTGCTTTTCTATTGGCCTGCCCTCTGTATCTGTGTGATATATTCTGTGTCCTGTGAATAAAGTGTTGTCAGACTGGAAATACGTGGAGAAGCAGTGAGATTTTACATGCGCCCATGTAATCAAGGAATTTCAGCCAGCGTCCTTCATTCAGACTCCAGCCAAAGAAGATTGGACCTCCTGAAACACGGGGTGGTACTGAAAAGGGTACCCCAGATTGATAGACCCTGTTACAGGAAGCATGTCTATTTTTTAAGTCTATGGGTCCATGAAAATTGTGGTTAACAAATGAATGCTATCTGTGTGCAATCTGTGTGCTCTCTGAATATAAAATTGTGATGACTAGAAAAGCTTTGACATTTCTCTTTAACCGGACGAGAAAATTACTAATGAAACACTGATGGAAAAAAAATGGACACCAACCAAACACTAGTGAAAAACAGATCCAATCACTTTATGAAGATCAGGTCCTCTTTTTTTTCACTTACATGAAAACTACAGATGAATGATGCCTAAATGTCGCATTTTATCGCGCAAATTGTTGGCAAGTTGTCCCCACTGTTTATAAAGTGACAAATATGGTGAAACCCCAAAATTACAGATGTGAAATAAACTATCAAATTAGAATGCAGAAATTCATCACAAAAAGAACAGAAACCTCATAAGATCAATCATTACAATAATAAGGATTGGTATCAAATTGTCTAAATTTACAATGTTATCATGTATGAGGCCGTATCATCCATGCGCGATACACCTGGTGCTAGTCTATTAGCTGAAACGTGCTCTTTCGGCTGTGACCTGACAATATGGTGTTTCATTCTACACAACATCTGGTGGGCTCCCCAGCAAAAGCCTGGGAGGAATTTCAAAAGTGCTTTGCACCAATGTTCTTTAGTTTCTCTTTTACCTTTTTATCTTCTGCAGCTTTTGTAGGTCTCCATACACTGACTGCTGGACAACCTCGTTCTTAGCCAAATCCATCACTGTGCAGGGTAGCTCTGATGGCTGCTTGGCCTTCCCACTTGTGTACAGTTTTGCACATGTGCATGATTAAAATCAGTGTAGAACTATTGTATTCAATAGTGAAGAGGGGCCTCAAATTGTCACTGGAGCTGGAGCCCTAACTATCCCTGTCCCAGGGGTACTCTTGAAGGTAGAGAGGCCTGAGTCTCCAACTTTACTATGCTGCTGTTAAACTCTCATCGGTCTCCTCCCTCACCCATGAGGCACCGGACAGGAATGAGGAATTTAAGTTAAACAAGACACAAAGACAAAACAGGGATAACAGAAAATCTTTATAGTACAAAAGCACCAACCAACAAGAGGATAGGGACAGGGAGGAATAAACTAAATGGGAACAGGGACCGGGAGATAAATACACACATACAACAGCAAACTACGGAACACCGCAAATCCAACTCCAAACTTCAACTACTTAGCTTTAGCACACAGCACAGGAAGATGAATCTTTCACCGGCAGGGACTAAACACCCCAGCCAGTATACTGCATATACAGGGAGTAAAGGGTAAGCAGTTGCAGTTGAGAACAACCAGGCTGTATGGTCTCAGATAGCATGGAAAGAGTCCTTAACCCTTTCACCACTGAAGGAAAGGGAAATCCATTTAAATAAGGACATGAATCACACCATCTCTAAAGTTGGAAACATGCACATAACAGTGCACTTTCATTGGCAGAGATGCTACGCTGACAGATTTAGCTAATAAGGGGATAGTGCAGCTTGTCATGTATTTTTTTTTTATCTAATCTTACACAACCTCCTTTAAGTATGCAGTATATTATATTTAGGTAGAATTTTTTTTTCCAATCAGGAAATATATCTTTTAAAAAATCCTTAGCACAAGCGACTTCTTCCATTAGCCCTGGTTGTGTTATGTAATCAGATTATGACGTCCCCTACATGGTAAACCATGGTACAAGTCATAGTGAGGATAATTGCCTGGTGCCCTTACTTCAGACCAGCTGCATTCTGGAAGATACAGATCTCGTCGCTTTATTTGTATAAGACATGCTTTGGAAGAAACATTTTGGTAAGTCACAGAAAAGACCTTCCTCGCTGTCAGCCATGATGGATTGCAGCATTACAGTGAGCAAACAGCTCCACTTCACAGCACTATTAAGGTTTTGGGGAAATAAACACAAAAAGGAAAAATAAAATGGAAAAATTACAAAGTTTCATAAAATATGACATGAAGCTGAACGATAAATATGTATGACCGTTAATGTACCAGCTCCGGGGTTACTCGGACCGTGCTGCAACTTGATGCACATATCAAGAGCGTGGAAAATTCCTGGATTATAATCCACCGCCACCATTAACCTATGTCTCTTATGATGTATATAAAAATGTCTAATGGGATCAAGGAAGGTGCAGCGGATGAAAATGCCACCATTCATGTCAAGAATAGGATGTTTTCTTTGTGGTTATGCAGAGAAGATAAGAATTGTGTTATAGATTGTAAGCTTGCAGGCGGAGCCCTCAGTACTTTTGACATCTGAGTTATGCTTATTCTGTAATTTCTTTATTGACTGTACAAATCCCCTCTAAAATTGTAAAGTGCTTGAGAATATGTTGGCGCTGTAAAAATAAGTCTGTGGCCGGTGGCTGCTGGAAGGTGTAGCGCTCTTCGATCTTGCTCACATCTGATTCCTTCAAATTAGCCAAAAACGTTGATACTGACTGATTTTAAATTGCCCTGAAAAGAAGTGTATTATGCTTTGAGGAGCTAAAAAAACCAAAACATTTCGTACTCAACTATTCTTGGCTTGACCCTCACCTGTTCGGCCGCCTTCCTCCGGTCTTTGAGACTTCTGTTCTTCCGGCTTTCAGTCTTCTGTTTCCCCTTTGGGTCTTCTTACAATGACTAGTTTCCATGTGGTTTTGTAGGGTGTGACTCACGTAAATGGTGTAAGTTGCAACCCACTTGACCCCATGAGGCCTGTTCAGCACAGGATGACCAAAAGAGAAAACCGACTTCCAGAAGCTGTAAAAATGTCCGAAGGAAAGACGGGAGGACTGGGGAGCTGTGCTGGCAGGAGGAGAGGCAGTGGAAAAGGGATTTAGAAAAGCTGCGGAGACACCATCACGTGTTTCTCAACACAAGCAATAAATAGCCAGGTCTTTCACCGGGAAGAAACAACCACGGGAAGGGCAGCATCCTGGAGTTGGAGTCCTCATTATCTTTGTCCCAGTGGTACTCTTGATGGTAGAGAGGCCTTGGTCTCCAATCTTACAATGCTCCTGAATGCACACTGAACTAATTTCTAGACCACCCAGGGAGGTATGGGACTGATGAGAAATGGATAGCACAAACCAGACAGACAGGGGGAAACAGACTGGGATGAAAGGAAACTGCAATCATACAAAAATGCTCATGAAACAACAAAGTGTCAAACCATGAATATACCATGAAATAGCTGCAAGGCATTATGGAGAAACCCACCAGGCAGCTCAAGGGTCAAGTGATCCTTCTACAATCTTAAATTGTTCAAATTTGCTGGGTTTAGTGATTTCCTAAATATCAGCTCATCTATAAAGTTAACATCATGCAGATAGACATATTACAAGAAATTGAGCATTGCACATTCTCTTGTTACACATTCATTGTCATCCCTCCCTTCCAAGAGGTTCTGCAGTTTTGCTCAAGATGTTTTATTTTTTTTATTTTTTAAAAGATTGTCTAAACGAAATGATTTTCCTGAATTACCCGGCTATCGTCCCTGGCCGAGAAGGAGAATAAACATACTCTTTCAAAAGAAGGAAATCTCTTCAAACCAGCAATATTATCTCGGTCCCAGGGGCAGTCTTTACCTTGCCGACCATGACAGCTTCATCACTGATCTCAAATTGTATTTTTCTCCTCTGCAGTTACCGCTCGCCTCTAATTGGAATGCAGCTACCTTTAGCTGAAAGCTGGGAGAACCATCATAAGAAAAGTTTACATAACTGACCCTCTGGAGAAAGTTTTCTTTTGCTTGGCTTTGTTTTCAAAAGCGAAAAAAGATTATAAGATGAGAAAGCAAAATGTTACATGGAGCAGCTGTGCCCTACAAATACTCCGCGCACAACAGGCCCAGGAGCTGCTTGTAGAAGTGCGTGGACTGCAGGATGAAGACACTCACAAATCCACTCCAGGGTTCACCATGCGAGCTGTTTTACTGCAAAAATCAAAACTGTTTTCAGCTCTTGTTTTATTTTTCATTTTTATTTGCATTTTTGTTTTATTTTGCTCACCAGAAGGCGAATTATTAAAGGGAACCTGTCATGTCCTTTGTAGCATTTAAACTGTCCACAGTGCGTTGTTAGTAATGCAACGTGCATCACTAACATGTTTTTTGCATTAGAAACGGCGCTGTAATCATAGAAATGTGCTTCACTGGGTTCAGTCACGGTTGTTGCTGCCCACACAATTTGAATGATGTTCCCGAGGTTGCCCCGACGTCACACAAATACGATTTGAAAATCCCGTGCTTGCACAGTGTATCATGAATTTGCACATGTGCAGTGTATCATGAAGTCGCGCATGCGCAGTGTATCATGAAGTCGCGCATGCGCAGTATATCATGAAGTTGCGCTTGCGCAGTGTATCATGAAGTCGCGCATGCGCAGTATATCATGAAGTTGCGCATGCGCAGTGTATCATGAATTTGCGCTTGTGCAGTGTATCATGAAGTCGTGCATGCGCAGTCTATCATGAAGTTGCGCATGCGCAGTATATCATGAAATCGCGCTTGCGCAGTGTATCATGAAGTCGCGCTTGCACAGTGTCAATCGGGGAGCTGTTCATCCACCGTGACGAGCGGCTCCCCGCATATACGCACTGAAGCTGTGTGTAGTGCCCAGCTAAACTGACTGTACAGATGGAGCTGCTTGTCACGGCGCATGAACGGCTCCCCAATCGGCACTGTGCAAGTATTTTTTATAAGGAAAAAACATAAATTGTTAGCTTTGGAATGTAGCTTGTAGCTTTTCAGCCACACAGTTTTTACAGAGCACAACTTATTTGTAGGGTTGGGGGTTTACTTTAGTTAAGTGCCCTCTGCTCACCATGTTTGATTTTAGATTTCCAGAAGAAAGGGGAAATAGGCCAAAGCTCATTCTTGTACCCATACTTCTCGACCCCTGCAAACAAAAGGAAAATTTACATGGTCGACATGACATGAGTAAGACTGCTTAGTGCAGTTGAAATGTGTCGACTGGGTCATGTCAACCATGTATTTTTTTTGTTTTTTATGCACTATGTTTTCTTTTGAAAAATTAAAGAAAAGGAAAATCCAGTTCTGTTGAGCTGATGTGAGGCCACGGGGAGGCCAGTGTCTCCGCCCCAGGTGGATGAGCATAGAGCAACTAGGTGAGCTGGAATCAAGTTTCCAGATAAATAGTAGCCTACGCAATCAATGCCTGAACATTACATCAGGCATGGTGCCAAATTTGGAGGGGAATCATCCTATGCCACGCTTGTTCTTTTCAATGAGGTGCATCCCTTTCCTGGCTATTTTTTTGTGCATTTCTGTAGAAATTCCCTTTGAAATGCTTTTTTGGAAGACGTATCCATGCATGCTCACCATATACGCATGCTCACTATAAGACTGGAGGAAGGACCCTAGTAGAGCATTTGGTTATCTCTATCAATCTCGTGAAGGATGAATGTAGCTCTGGGATGCATGCACAGCCAGTGTTCCACTCAAAGTCCTAGTTTTCCATGTCGGTCAAAGTGGTAGGACCCTCACCAAGCCGTAAAATTAGGAATTGGGAATAAGCCATTAACATTTGAAATCAAGAAAGTTTAAGATTTAAAGTCTAAGAAAATTGAGAAAGAAGGGGCAAACAAAAAGCTGAGGAGGGAGGATAAGAAGATGATTTTTTCTTGGCCTTCTGATCCAGCTCTACCCCTAGTGTTTTATTCAGCGCACACAAAAAAAAGTGCTCTTCCATCAGCCTAAAAAACATGATCGAAATATTTTGTTTTCACCACTGCATGTAGAGTATTTGGAGGTACATATTAATCCATTTAAGTCCTAAAATATGGAAAAAGTTAATTCCCTCGTCTAAACCTTCATCTAGTTGACACCACCCTTCTGAAGGCCAACAGGTCTTTATCAGAAAATGGAACATTTGGTCGATTCCCAAAAGCTTTTTCAACCTATGCTCAACAAAGCTGAAAAAACCCAGACCACAAAATCAATAGAGGAGGTGATTACAGGGTGTTGTGCGTCTCCGCGCTCTCAATCCAATCAATTTATATCACATATATGTTATTCGCTTCTTTCTTCTTGGCCTTCTAACTTGTTTGGACATTGACAGATGTGACTTACTATACTTTGGCGTAAAGAATAATTGTCTCTTTTTTTTCCATTGCCAGTCTTAGAATTTTTAATAGGGAAAGCATGTCTCTATAGTTACATTGTTCGAGAATTCTCTGCGTTATGATCGAGATCTGTGAAATAAGGGATTAAAGAGCTTTGCCCTATGCCCTATAAACAGTCTTTAAAGTAGATACCGTATGTGATGGAAAAGAAATCATAATACGTGGCATTAAAATGCAAAAAAAAAGTACAAATTGCTGGATTGAAACTATGGTTATGTTCTGGTCAGGTAAGGATCCGTTCACATGTCCAGTTGTCATTTGTTAGTAATGGATCCAGTGTCAAAAGAATGTTTAGATTTGTTACAAACGAAAAAAAAAATCGGACGCACTTTTATTATGTTTTTAGATCCATTTTTGTTCCATCAGTAAAGGATCCGTCTTAAGAAGTGCTTCTATTGTTCTGGGAGTAAAAAAAAAAGATCTGTTAACTGATAACATGACAGATGATGACCATCCATAATGATACTTAAAAAAGTGATTCAGTTTCTATCCGGTCGGATGAAAAAAAAAATGGTAAAAATCGGGATTGTAATCAAATGGAAGACAATTTAGAACATTTACATTTAAATGAATGGATTTTATTTCTGTTTTGACGCCTCAATATTGATACAAAAATGGAAAAATGGAAATAACTACTGGACGTGTGAACACAGACTTAGACTATGTTCAGCAATCCGTTCACAAAAGTTAAGCAGACACAACTTTTTTGTCCCACTAAAATAAAACGACGGAATTACAACTTGATTTTTTTTTTACGATTTAAATCTATGAAAATGGATTTGTTAAATATTCATCTGTTTTCATCCATTTGGAACTGATCCAGTTAGCAAGAAATGGACCCTGTTCAAATTAAAGAAAAGAAAATGGATGACTAACATTGACTTTAATGATAAAAAAATGGATCCTGTTTTTTGCTCATAGATTGTCGGTGGATCCGTTCTTACAAATGATTACAGGACACGTGGACATAGCCTTAATTTTGACTTGTAGTGACAGATTCTGATACTGTACTTTGGATCCTTTTGACCCCATCAGTGTGTCCACACGTGACTTGGGTTAACTATGTGAATGTCCGGAAGTCAGCTTCTTAAAATTCATCACTTGCCACAGGGAGAAGGAAAACGTTTGCTGTAGATTTAGGCATTATTGCAAAAAGAAAAAGAGTATATTATACTTAAAGTTCTTACAGCAATTATTTCACATAATCATCTTAGCCAAGTCTGTTTACGAATGTGCTTGTAATACCCTGGCTAACCACATGGACTGCTGTGGGATACACTGCTGAGTAGCAATAAAAAATAATCACTTCCTGTACAATCATTTCTTATTAGAACAGTTCTCCAACAGTAAAATGAACATCCAGAATCTGCAACCCTCAGAAATCAGTTGTAAACATGTGCGGGAAACCTCTTTGTAATTGTTTAGTTTCCAAAAGTTAAGAAGTCCACATTTTATACTGAAATAAGTGAGGAGTCAATGTAATGCTTCTGACCGTACTGGCTGCATCCGATTGGATCACTACTGCTACCATACGCTCCAAGGTATTGTGCCTTTGCACAACCCGAGAAGGTGAGGTCCCATTTAAAATCCAAGTAAATGATGCACCGTGATGAAGCTTGATGCGAAACACTTGATAGGTAAAGTGTACTTCATGCCACTGTGCATTACTATCATCCCTGTATGTACCTTAAAATTCCATAACTTATGATATTTAGTTTTGTACCTTTTTAGTATCCATCCTCAATACCCTGATTACACTCAATATAACTATGTATTGATTTGTAGTATTCAAACGAGAAAATGTTGTTATTATCACTTACCTACCTTTATATATTTGACAGTTGTATGTCTACTTTTATGCTTTTATTTTTTTTATTCAAGAAATAATATATTTTTCTTTATTTTGCACCATGAATATTTCTATAAAGATATTCTTAAACAATACATACAATTGAATAATACCATGCTCAGATAGCTGTGTCTATAGATCCAGTCTCCCTTTTTTTCCCTCTTGAAGAATACTTTTCCAATTCCATTTCACATTACCATGTGGACATTTTAAAGGCATTTCCAGATTTTTTTTCTGGATATTCTTGACTTGTCAGTGTTAAATGATGTTGATTAATATGAGCGTAATCAAAATTCATTCTTCCATTGGACATGGTCAATCTGTGTTTTACCTGGTTGGACACCTATTTGACTCATCGAATTGTAAACTAATACTACATTTCTCTTGCTGTAGTTGATACTTTTGGTGATTACATCTGATCGTTGGGAGTTTCACAATCAAAACCCACAGCAATCAGCTAATTAGAGGGCATATTTCAATTAAAAAATTATATTGAGATGACACAACCAAATTGATAATACAGTTCCTCAACTTACAAGTAAACTCTACTTCAAGGGCTAGGTTGTAGAAAACAGTTTTATGTCACAGGTCATACACCATGATGAGGCTGAGCATAGCCACACAAGGTAGTTAAACTGCATCAGCAAGGTCTCTCCCAAACAAAAATTTCAAAGCAGACTGCGCATTCAAGAGCTGTTCGAGCTCTTTTGAAAAAACACTTAGAAATGGACAGCACTGATGACTGTAGACACAGTGGTCAGAGAAGGAAACTTAATGCAGTAGATGAAAAACACATCGTTCTTACTTACTTTCAAAATCTGAAGATGTCCAGCAGTGCCATCAACTCAAAACTGGAAGCAACATGTAGGACCAGTTATAGCCATCTCTTCTTCAGAGGTCAGGCAGCCAAGGAAGAATTGCAGCCAAGAAGTCATACATTGGATGGCTATAGATGACTCTGCTGACTATTATATAACGACAAATTCCGATCCTGTCTTATAATTGTCCCAAATTTTGAAGATAACCCAGCTTGCCCAGAAAAGCTGAAAATTGCCGAAAACTGGTTATGTCAGCAGCATATTGTTTCACATTAAAATAGCTTTGTAATAAAAATATAATTTAAATAATATATTGAAATGTGTTGCATTTTGTGAGAGTTAATATTTTTCCCTTAGGCTCAGCAGACTCCATTTACATAGCCTCCTTACGATTGGAAAATAAGGCTTTTCGCGGCTGCATTTTGTTGAAATCTGATATATAATTGGGATTTAGACTATAGTTAAAATTTACATCATACCCCGTCTCAAACTGCGCTGACTGGCTTTCATGTCTCAAAGCGTTTGATTCTTTGTATCACACAAGGAAATCATGAAGTCCGGCCAGAACTCCTCAGTGTCTGGATTCTTGAGCACTTTTAGATTAATATGTAAACTTTGAAAATTTCTACCACTTTCGAAAGCACTTTTCTGACGCGCAGTCAAAGTGGGCTCCTGCCTGTTTGTGAACAATTACCGGGAAATTTCTCAAGCTGTTGATTTTTTTCCATTACACAATGAGCATATGAAGTGTTTGGTCCACAGGGAGGGCGATGCCTTTCAAGTGGCAAGTGAATTTCTATGCGACAGAATTTATTTAGGGACTACGTACGAACGCAGTCTTTTTTGTGGCATCAATTCAAAATGCCGATGGAGCTTAGTGTTGGTTTATTTGGAATCAGTCCTCTCACTCTGCAGAAATATAATAGATTTATGAAAATTCACCGGCACATCCGCAACAATTTTTATCTTCTTTTTTTCTTACTTTTCATGAAAAGAGAGCAATAGACATTTTATTGTGACTTCACTGTTATAGCAAAGAAATAAAACCAATCAGTACAATTATTTAGAACTGCATTACTGCTGTATAGACTGTACATAAAGAAGTGAGGTGAGACGAGTGCTCAGTCGTTTTGGGAGGAGTGTTCAGGAAATATGGAGGCAGAAACATTCCCCCATAAACTGGCAAAAAAAATCTGCAAAGAAAAGCACCACTTAGCAAAATGAAATAAGTAGGGATCAGAGGACCTGTGGAATTTCGAGTTCTGGTACACAACCCAAACTTTATTCTAAAGTTCGGTTCGGGAAGAAGAACCCGAGCCCCATTGAAAATAACAAGGACCAAAATTTTTGAGTTGGAAAAGCTCCCTCTCTGCAACGGACTTCCGCCGGAACTCCTCAGATTGTAACAGACTTCCTGGAGGAGTCCAGGTTTGGTGTTTAGCACTGGGCACTAAGTGTCCGGTAGGAACCCTGAACTTTTAAGCTTGGGTTCGTACATCTCTTGGAATAAGAATGCAGATACCAGTTACTGTGATGGGATTACTGGATATTTTTCCCATCGGTCTAAGATTATGTTTACTTTTAGGTGGATCCTTCCTGCCTTTAAAGATGACCTCTAATCAGGATTTTATATCTTAACCTCATGGCATGTACAGTATGTACAAGCACTTTGAGGCTGATTAAATACATACCTTGATTTTAGAAATCTGTTTTGAAGTTTCTCAGCATTAATTTCTTATGAAAATGTGTTGCAAGTGCTTCCTGGTGGGACATTGCACTCGCAGCTTTCCTTTTGACCTCTGAGTGTTTTCCGATTTCAGCAGAAGAAATGTTTTTCTCCGTCTTCTCTTCACCTGTGCTATGATTATCTCGTGCTATAGAATGGGATCACACCAAGCTGACACTAGGATCAAACATTGATCTGAGTTTGATCGGAATGTCATTACCGTAATGTATCAGATTGTCTCAAATGAGATAATCTACGGTTGTGTGACCCTAAAACAGAGGTACTAGCTAATGCAGTCTAAGCGTGCCCGATAAGAACCTTCACCTTCTCCATCATGCTGCTACAAAAACTCTGCAGAAAGGTATCATTTATTCACTTATCATCCTTCAACAGTTTTGCAGGGTCAAAAGTAAGTGGCACACAATCACATTTCCAACACTTCTGTTAACAAAAAATAAATAAAGCAGACTAGCCTTTTTTCTACCAACTCAACCACCTCTAGAGATGTTTTGATCTCGATAAGCAAAACCATTGCTTTCACGTACATCGCCTAAAATAATCTGTAGCATAGGTAGAAGGTAACAGGACTTTTTGTTAAAATTTCCAAAAGTTTTACTAACTCAAACCAATGTTGCAGATTTGAGCAGCAGAGATATACAAGATCCCAGATATGATGGCATTGCCTTAAAATTCAACCTTTCTAGAGAGAGGTGAGAACTAACATTAACACAACCTGTGCTCTCCCGTAATGAATCCTCTGGATGTCACATAACAATTTCACACCTAACATGACCTTGTCACACACATTTCTTACAGCAGTTATACCTCTTATGCCTATGAATCAGAAAATCACTGATACTCCTTCAATAGCCTCATGGCGAGACAAGGTCCAACTAATATCTATGATACAAGAACTGAGCCAGAAAAAAAGTGTGGAATAATCTCTACTGTCCTCAATCCAACACCAATTTTCCCTACTGTCACATACCACTGGTCCGTGGCATTGACTCCTTTCATACTGGGCAGCACACATGACACCAAGGTAACATTACAAGCAACTGGGGCAACTGTGTTTTTGCCAGAAAACTGAGTTATAACACTTGAAAAGGTCACTGTGCAGCATGGAGTTCTCGTCTCCACTTATCAGCCATTTCTCCCCCTGCCTCTGAGCTCATCATCCACTCTAAAGAAAAAACAGCTTAACTCCATCTTGCTTAAGGCAATAAGATTGTCCAGAGCGCTGAGATGTCAAGTTACACAGCTTATTATTCCCTACGTAGAGGGAAGGTGTGATGTTACATACCTATTCCAGGTAGCCCAGGCTTCGCTCCATTCCTCTGGATTTACTGCTCTCAGATGTGCTCCAAATAGGTTGCCTAACCTGGATTAATATCTCCCCAGACATATTTAAGGCCAATTGACGCACACCTGTGTCTTGGGATTGAGACTCTAGAATCTATGTTGGTGTGTTCCACCTTTGGTGCATTCTGGGCTTAGACTTGCTTCCTTCTCTGCTGAGTTCCACTTCATTCATCCTGCTGCTCCTCAGATTCCCGAGTGTGTCTAGTGCTTGCTTCTCACATAACTTTCCATTTTCTGTACCAACGCTTAGGGTCCATGTGACCATCCAGGCCTGGGGCTTAGGGCATCCACCTCGCCTTGTGAGCCCTTACATGTGAGGAGAAGTGAGGAACTGTCTAAGTTAAAAACCTGCAGAGATTCCGGCGTGTATTCCGGAAGTGACACATGAGGTTCACAGCCGGGACATGCATTCCACCATCTGCATGTGACCTCGAAATCACTGGAAGTGCCGAAACTGGCAGACAGATAATGGAGGGGTCACTTGAGACATACAGCAGCATAGTGAGACTCCTCAACCGAAACGTGGGGTCAGGAGAACATAACTAAATCAGTGGCAGGAGAGACCACTTGTCACAAGCGAATGCATTAAGAGAAGGGAGACATTATATTTTTTACCATCACTCTTTATGACTTATGGGCATTTCTAATGAGCCTTTGGTGGAATTAATTGGACTTATTCTCATACCTGGAAATTTGGGTGAAAACGTTCCACTTTACTAAGAAGGCCTGGTTTTATATGCTACCTATGATATATTTTTTATAGGGACGTGTATTTCCCCATCTTACTACTCAAATATCGGTCACTGACACGATTCATTCAGAAGCCTAGATATCCCAGTCATTAAGGTACAGTGGAATCACGATATACATGATAAGTGGAACACTGCTGTTTCTCATTAACTAAGTAGGCAACCTTGGTATTAATATTTGTAGGTACTTCATACTTGGTAGTGGACGGATTGTTAACATTTTGTGTCTGTGTCATATTCCATGTTCTTAGTTGAACTACAGTTTTAATATTGAATCATTTAATGTTGGGTTTGAATCTTACCACTAATTACTATATCACAAAGTACTTGTTTTAGTTGGCGGACAGCAAAACAAGGTTTAGGTTTTCAACTAATATAATAAAAATATATTCTGTAGTGTTTTCTTGTGGTATCAACACTGTATATATATATATATATATATATATATATATTATTTGTGTCTCAGAGTTTCACTTGATATATTGTGAGGTGCCCAGGATGATAGTCATGGTGAGAGGAGGCTGTTCCGGCACACTCTGGCACTCTGCAAAGAAATTATAAGGTCCCAACTGCTGTGTGATGTATGTACAGTGCAATTCATTCACTTTTAGGTTAGAATCCTCCTCAGGTTGCTGGGTCTTGTTTCCAGACATCACGCAGTTCTTTATTCCCAATTTTTTATTCCCAATGCAGTTCTTTATTCCCATACCGTACCCTCCAATGCCGCTGCGTCTCAACTTGCCACACTAGTTTGTGCTGGGATTCCCCACCCATTTTCCCCTTCTGAGGGCGAAATCAAGGATGGCACTCTCCAACCTTCTCCAGACCGTAGGTCTCGGATGTTTTGGGATTTCCCGCTGAACCTAGTTGCTATTCCTTCCTCGCTGAGCTTTTCCCTTCGCGTCCATATAATTTCCGGCCCCAAGGCCCTGGACCACTGGACTTCTCTCACACTTGTTACCTCAGCAACCTCACGTCCCATACTCTAACTGACTGAAACCAGGAAGTGTCTCAACTGTCACTGCTCTGTCCCTTCCCAACTAGGAAATCCCCTATTACTTAACCAGTTCTTATCGTAACCTTATATTATCTTCTAATCTACAGTGCCCCCCACTATACTAAACTGTATATTACCCTTTACCATTACTAAATCTTACTCTAACACTGTATCTCTCTATCTCTAGTCCATATAGATGTATAACGTACACAGTACACAAACATCATAACATTGTTTCGCATATTACTGCACAATAAAACAGTACCACATAACTCACCATTTTGCACATAAAACGTACCCGCTTTATTAGGAAGGAACTTGATCGTTCGTCCTAGAATCTATTGCACGATCATTCATTATCTTAGAACACGTAATCCTCAGCAACTATGAACTGTCACTTTCTGCTCCCAGATGAATGGATGCTTCTTGTAAATTGTTGTCCAGATTGATCGCTGTGGCTGGCAGGCCGGGGTGGGCTACATGAGGGATGGCTGCATGTTTCCACTGGATTGCTATTTCTTTTAAAAAATGACAGTTACACAAATATTTCATGGTGGGATGGAACTGATGAATACTGCACAGTGGGATTTCTGCGCTGCTCAATCCCCGCGTCAGGAGGAACATCTGTCAGGTCACAGTCAGGAGCAGAACCCACCAGAGTCAGAACGTGGGATGTCATCATAGTCATAAGTATAAAAATAATGGTAAAAACATGAAAGTTATAGATGGATAGATAGAGATAATGTGCAATACATGCATTGATAGATAGACAGATATGGAGAGATAAATGGGGAGGGGGGCAACTCGTATGCGCTTATAGAATTTAGAATGCTACATTTGACCAATATTTCGGGGAGGACAAATCCAGACTCTAGTTACGCCATTGGATGGATGAATGGATGGATGGATATATAAATAGATATGGGAAAGGTGGATGGGTAGAGAGATAGATATATAGATAAACTTATCTTTCTAGGATTTTCTTAACCTTTGAAACATTAATGTGTTATTGAAACATCTTCTTTTTGTTCCATCACTGCAGATTCAAGCTTTCTTATCCAGCCATGTAGACATTTCCCTCCCTGAGCTCCTTTCTTTTCTGTACAGCTACCAATTAATCACGGTGACAGTGATTCTGTTGTGAGCGAAGCAGCCCCAAAAAAATCCCAGGAATCAACGTCTTGCGTTCTGCATCTTGGGACATCTACAATGGCTTCACCACCACCGAGACGTTATGTGTAGGATGTCAAGATGCGTTCAGGTTTTACGATCCAGGAATGTTGCCCGTATGATTTATTCATAAAGCTACCTAGGACTCAGCTTCTAATTTACGAGTTACACCATTAAGTGATATATTGGGTTTCTGTTTTTTTTTTTTGCTTAATGTAACTACTGCAGATATCACATCTAATGTGAAAACAAAAAGAATTCTCTCTCCTCCGTCTTTAGCAAAACCATATCAACTCTACAGCCAAACCCAAAAATTGGTCAACTATTGGACTGTATGTAAGCGGTAAAAGGACCCTCTTCACAGATGCTTCTTATGTCTGTTTAGATGGTCCCTGTTACCTCCTACATGCATCAATATCCAAAAGACTCCCCCTATGGGAGTTAATCAGCAGAATGAAACAAGTCAACACGCGATAAATTCCGCCATATGTGGAACGATGACTGGATAATAGAGGCAGCTGTATAATATCGCGCTACAAAACCGTGACCGATATTATTTTTCTAATTACATCTCAGTCTGTTCATTTAAAAAAATAACTGAAAAAAGAAAATTAAAAAAATAATATTGTTCTTGGTGACATCAAACGGGAATTAAGAATGGTCGATCTTAGCAGGAAGAATTAAAAAGATGTCGTCCCCATCTTATAAACTTATGGTAAAGAAGAGTTAATAAAGTTGAGGCGATTTCAATTTGCATTGAATTTCACACAAAAAAAAAAATTGGATTTGCACAAATTCAGTAAAATACTGGCCGACTGAGTTCAAGAGGGCCAAAGAGGGTTAAAAATAATTACACAGACTTCTCCAAGACCTCCACTTTATACACATAGCTCCCAGCTTCGTCCATACTTCAGTCTCATTGGGTTCTTGGTCTTCTTTACTGGTCCAGTGCAGTCTTGGCTGCCTCCACGTGAAACATCATGAAATTCATTGTTTGTCGCCATCATCACATTGAATGGCTTAATCAGCGCTGGAGTTTTCTGAAGACTGAAATGTTTATACATGCAATAAAATTGTTAGCATACAAAAAGTGATGGAAGCTTAGGTTACTTAGTAGACACTGTTTTTGATTGAAAAAAAAAAAAAGTAGAAGCCATCTCACCACAACAAGGTGCACCCAAATCAGGATGGCCCTAACCTCTAGTATTAAAACCTTACCATGTGTATAACATGAACATAATGTGAATAAAAGCCATTTTTGAAACAGTGTTCTGCTCGTCCTTTATTCACATGGAGGACATTTTTGACACATGGTAAGGTTTTATTACTAGAGGATGGGACCTTTCCAATTTAGGAATACCTTGTCGTGGTGGGATAGCTTCTACACTATCAAAAAAAGGGAAAAAAAAGTGTTTACTAAGTGCCCTATGTTATTTTTGTAGATTATTGCTTTTTACTTATTTAGAGCAGCGTATATGTTCATTTTGTTTCTGTCTTAGGCTTTGTCTGTTTAATGGTCACAACGTGAACAGTCTCCAACACATTCAACTGGAGTATAAATTGGTATGCATGCATTTTTTGTCAGCTTTTCCATATAAAAAGGAAGTAAACACATGGAAAGTGCATAAAGATAGATAGCACTACTGGACAAGTAGTAGAGATAGGGTAGTAGTTGATTTAATCGGGCGCGTCAGTTCTACTAAGCATGTGAGAGAAGTGAAATGGCTAGAGACGGGCAAACAAATTAGAATGGAATTGAATTCTACTCGAATTTTACTTAAGTCTGTATTCATCAAAATGCTGATTTTCTTGGTAATTTGCTTCTGTGCGGATTCAGCAAAATTACATTTTTCAGAACCATAAAGGGCCTTTAAAAAAAATGAAAAGTCCCCCGACCATATGAATATATGAATATATATATGTATATAAAAAAAAGAAAATCCTTAGTCACCTCACCGCTCCGGCCTCACCGCCACTTGTCCAGTCCTTGCACAAGCTTGGTGGGCTTACCCTCTGCCCGTGTGGTGAGAACAACAAATGTATCGCTCCCATATGTAGTTATTTATTATTTGTATTATTTGTATTTGCTACTTCTGTTTCTTCTTTAGATGTCACAGCTGGCGGGAGCATGTGCCCGTAGAAACAGAATTGATGGTCGTCAAACCGACTTCTATGAGAGGAGGCTTTGGGATACATTTGTTTACGAAATGGAGAGCAGTTACAGGGCACGGACAATGCTTCGAAAACATGCTGCAAGAATAAATCAGACACAAAATGACAGACACTTGTGCTAAAAGCCTTCAGAGAGGGACAGCCTATGGGAGAAAACAAAAGCTGCAAACAGGTATGCTGCCCAACCTGTCAAACGCGTGCAAACAAAAAAGAAGATGCACTCAAGAAACCATAAATAAGTATATGTCCTTGCGCTAATATGTCCTTCCCAGGAACATGTAGGACCTGCAGGAAGTGTTCTCAATTGCAAAAATACTTTATATATATCTCAACAGCACAATAGGTCTATATGTAAATGAACACCAATAAAACACATTAAAAAAAGCTGCATATGAGCACTGTACACTGAATGGTAGACTATAGCGTATGTGACGGAACCAGGTTGCAAATAGGTGATGTCTAAAAATAGAAGTATAGAGGTCAGCGCCTAATTTTCCCGCCGTGCCACCGTAGCATAATATTCCAATATGTAGCCAATTTCATGTTAAAAACTCAACAAAGTGAAAAACACTATGCACTAACGAAGGAGGTAATTACCATATTCAGGGCTATGTAGTCCAGAAAAGTTCTCAGTTGCATCCACTGAAAACAAGAGCCGCACTCGGCGGTGTACGGAGGTCCTTGGTGAAATAAAGAGGCAAGTAGAGCTGCAATGTGGCGTGCCTGAATGCAAAAATAACAAAGTAATGCGGCCACAGGTACAGCAGGGTTTGATGTCCCACAGTCCATGGAAGCCGCTGCAACCTGCCAGTCCCAGTCCCAGTCCCTACATATTGCAGAAAACTCAGTTTCCCTCATCAGAGGAGACTGGTAGCATACTATGCCCTGCGGCTTTTGTGTCCCTGTCCGACCACAGATTAGCGAGATTATGGTTAAATAAACAACACAAAAGACGCCCGGCAAGGTGTGTTACCATGACTGGGACTAGCGAGTTGTGGCGGCTTCCATGGACTGTCTGACATCACACGCTTCTGTACCTGTGGCCGCATTATCTTGTTATTTTTGCAATACTACTCTCTACATTGCAGCTCTACTTGCCTCTTTATTTCGGCAAGGACCTCCGTACACCGCCGAGTGCGGCTCTTCTTTCCAGTGGATGCCACCAAGAACTTTCTGGACTGCAGGTGGTGAATACAGTAATTACCTCCTTCATTAATGTATAGCGTTTTTCACTTTGTTGAATTTTTTAATGTGTAATTGGCTACATATTGGCACATATGCTATGGCGGCACGGCGGGCAAATTAGGCGTTGACCTCCATACTTCTATTTTTAAATAAAATTAAAATATGAGCAGCGTCGTAGTTTACTAATTAATTATTTAATATCAGGGTTGTTAAAGAGGTTCCAATACTGTTACTATGGAAATTAATGTTCTAAAGATATATATAGCATTATACGCAGTACTAAATGCCAAGTGAATAAGCAATAGAAAAATCAAAATCATATCAATAACTGGTGACCGCCCGTCGCCTCCATTACTTCTTCTCATCAGTTGTACACAGGTTATGGAGGATCTCAGCCGGAGGTTGCGCCAAACATCTTTAAGAACTGACCCCAGGTCTTCTGTGTATGATGTTTGTGTAGACCCTTCATGTGATCCCAGCCAGACTGGATGATGTGAGATCAGGGCTCTGCGGGGGCTGGGTCATGACTTCCAGGACTCCTCATTCTTTATGACATTGGTTGGATGTTTGGGATCATTATACAGCTGCAGAATAAATGTACAGCCAACCAGATGCCTCCATGATGGTATTACCTGAAAAATAAAAATCTGCCAGGATTTGAGGACACCATTAAACCTGACTGAATCCCCAGCTCCATTTGCTGAAATGCAGCCCCAAACGTGCAGGACCCACCACAGCATGTCTCTGTTCCTGTAGACCAGTGTTCCCCAACTCCAGTCCTCAAGAGCCACCAACAGGTCATGTTTTCAGGATTTCCTTAGTATTGCACAGGTGATTGAATGCTTGCCTGTCCAGGTGATGCAATTATCACTTGTGCAATATGAAGGAAATCCTGTAAACATGACCTGTTGGTGGCTCTTGAGGACTGGAGTTGGGGAACACTGCTGTAGACCAATGTTCCCGAACTGCAGTCCTCAAGAGCCACCAACAGGTCATGTTTGCAGGATTTCCTTAGTATGGCCCAGGTCATGGAATTCCCACCTGGGTATACTAAGGAAATCCTGAAAACATGACCTGTTGGTGGCTCTTGAGGACCGAAGTTGGGGAGCACAGCTGTAGACGCTCATTATTGTGCCACTCTCCAGCCCTTTGAGAATAGACTTCTTTCTATTACAGCTGAATATTTCACTTTTTGACTTCTCCGTCCAGGGTACCCAGGGCCGCCATCAGGGCATTACAGCCATTACTGCTGTATGGGGCCCGGTCAGCAGCAGTACACAGAGGGGCCCGCAGATCCGGGGCCCCACTGTTGTGCTTCTACTGATCGGGCCCCATCATGCAGTAAAATACTGTGCACTGCGGCGCTGGGGCCCGGGAGCCTTCTTGGAGCTGTGCACGGCCGTCTCACCTAGTCGGCTGCACAGCTCCTGCTCGGCTGTGGCTAGAATGTATGGGCTCCCTGCAGGTCCTGACTACAGCCCATACATTCTAGCCGTCTCAGTAGTGAATGTGCTAGAATGTAGGGGCTCCTGTCAGGTCCCCTCAGCAGCACATACATTCTAGCTGCTGCTTCACTGCTGACAACACTAGACGCCCCGGGAACGACTGAGGTAAGTATAAAAAACATTTTTGTTTTTTTAATAGGTGAGGTGAGGTGGGGGGGAGTGAGACTGCAGATGATGGGGTGTGTTTTAGGGAGTACTGTACATGATGAAATAATAGGGGGCTGCAAATGATAAAGTGTATTTGAGGGGGTACTACACATGAAATGATTGGGGCTGCAAATGAAGTAAGGGGGACTGCAGATGAAGTGAAGGGGGGATAGGGGACTGCAAATGATGATGTGGGGGTGATGGGGACTGCAAATGATGTGGGGGGACTGCAAATGATGTGGGGGGACTGCAAATGATGATGTGGGGGTGATGGGAACTGCAAATGATGTGGGGATGATGGGGACTGCAAATGATGATGTGGGGGTGATGGGGACTGCAAATGATGATGTGGGGGTGATGGGGACTGCAAATGATGTGGGGGTGATGGGGACTGCAAATGATGTTGGGGGACTGCAAATGATGTGGGGGTGATGGGGACTGCAAATGATGTGGGGGTTATGGGGACTGCAAATGATGATGTGTGGGGGATGGGGACTGCAAATGATGTTGGGGGACTGCAAATGATGATGTGGGGTGATGGGGACTGCAAATGATGTGGGGGTGATGGGAACTGCAAATGATGTGGGGGTGATGGGAACTGCAAATGATGTGGGGGTGATGGAGACTGCAAATGATGTGGGGGTGATGGAGACTGCAAATGATGATGTGGGGGTGATGGGGACTGCAAATGATGTTGGGGGACTGCAAATGATGATGTGGGGGTGATGGGGACTGCAAATGATGTTGGGGGACTGCAAATGATGATGTGGGGGTGATGGGGACTGCAAATGATGTGGGGGTGATTGGGACTGCAAATGATGTGGGGGTGATGGAGACTGCAAATGATGATGTGGGGGTGATGGGGACTGCAAATGATGTTGGGGGACTGCAAATGATGATGTGGGGGTGAGGGGGACTGCAAATGATGTGGGGGTGATGGGGACTGCAAATGATGTGGGGGTGATGGGAACTGCAAATGATGTGGGGGTGATGGAGACTGCAAATGATGTGGGGTGATGGAGACTGCAAATGATGATGTGGGGGTGATGGGGACTGCAAATGATGTTGGGGGACTGCAAATGATGATGTGGGGGTGATGGGGACTGCAAATGATGTTGGGGGACTGCAAATGATGATGTGGGGGTGATGGGGACTGCAAATGATGTGGGGGTGATGGGGACTGCAAATGATGTGGGGGTGATGGAGACTGCAAATGATGATGTGGGGGTGATGGGGACTGCAAATGATGTTGGGGGACTGCAAATGATGATGTGGGGGTGATGGGGACTGCAAATGATGTTGGGGGACTGCAAATGATGATGTGGGGGTGATGGGGACTGCAAATGATGATGTGGGGGTGATGGCAACTGCAAATGATGTGGGGGGACTGCAAATGATGATGTGGGGGTGATGGGGACTGCAAATGATGTGGGGGTGATGGGAACTGCAAATGATGTGGGGGTGATGGAGACTGCAAATGATGTGGGGGTGATGGAGACTGCAAATGATGATGTGGGGGTGATGGGGACTGCAAATGATGTTGGGGGACTGCAAATGATGATGTGGGGGTGATGGGGACTGCAAATGATGTGGGGGTGATGGGGACTGCAAATGATGTGGGGGTGATGGGAACTGCAAATGATGTGGGGGTGATGGAGACTGCAAATGATGATGTGGGGGTGATGGGGACTGCAAATGATGTTGGGGGACTGCAAACGATGTGGGGGTGATGGGGACTGCAGATGATGATGGGGGGTGATGGGGACTGCAAATGATGTGGGGGGACTGCAAATGATGATGTGGGGGTGATGGGGACTGCAAATGATGTGGGGGTGATGGGGACTGCAAATGATGATGTGGGAGATGGGGACTGCAAATGATGTGGGGGTGATGGGAATTGCAAATGATGTGGGGGGGATGGGGATAGGTAATGATGTGGGAGTGATAGGGACTGCAGATGATGAAGTGTGTTTGAGGGGGTTCTGCACATGATGAAATGATAGGGGGCTGCAAATGATGAAGTAAGGGGGACTGCAGATGAAGTGACGGGGGGGATAGGGGACTAAATGATGATAGGGGACTAAATGATGAAGTGGGGGTGATGGGGACTGCACATGAAGTGAGTGTGAGGGACGTGGACAGCAATTGAATTGAACTTGGGGGTGGGAAGAGCAAATGATGTATTGAAGGTGGGGAGAGCAAATAATGAATTTTGAGGGTGGGGAAGATCAATTGATAATGAATAGAGGGTGGGAGAGAGAGAAGACGTGGCAATGAATTGAGGCAGAAGGGGCATGTAACTATAATGAATTGGGGTAAGGGTTAGAGCGGGAGGTACATAGTGGGTTCGTTGAGGATAAAGTAACTGGTAATAAATTGGAAGAATACAGGTGCTAATTAATTTATATATTAAATGAGGAAAGTGGCTATATACAGATAGTGGGGGCACAGTGGCGGATTATAATTTATATTTGGAATGGTGGGTTGCATAATAACCAATTATATATTAATGGTGGGTGAACGTCTGTAGTCAGATGTGTAGTGTAGAAGAAAGGGAAAAAATGGGGAATGTGCTCTGGAAGCGGTGCTCTAGATAACTGTGTTATTTTATGCAGATGAGACGAGTCCTGGCAGAAAGAAGTGATAGCGGTCTGCGCTGGATTAAAAAGAAACGCAAAGATGAAGGACTTTAGCTAGAGACGTCACTGGTGAGTATGTTACCTGTACACTGACACCATACACTGTATACTGTATACAGTGCTCCTGTGTATAATGTCACTGGTGATCACTATACTATCTGTACACTATACACTATATACAGAGCTCCTTTGTATAATGTCACTAGTGATTGCTGTATTACATGTACACTGTACCCTATATACAGAGCTCCTGTGTATAATGTCACTAGTGATCACTATATTATCTGTACACTATACACTATATACAGAGCTCCTGTGTATAATGTCACTAGTGATCGCTGTATTACATGTACACTATACACTATATACAGAGCTCCTGTGTATAATGTCACTAGTGATCGCTGTATTACATGTACACTGACACTATATGAAGAGCTCCTGTGTATAATGGCATCGGCGACCACTGTATTACCTGTACACACACTGCATACTAAGTACAGATCTCCTGTGTATAATGGCACTTATGGTGATAGTATTTTTTTTTTTATTAATGATCAGTATTGTACTATTCAGTCACAATGTGGTGGTAATATGTTGTCCGGCCATGGTGTAGCGGTATTTGTTCCTTGTATGTGCTATTATTCGGTCACTGTGTGGTGGTAATATGTGGTCTGTTCATGTTGTGTTGGTATTTGTTCCTTGTATGTAGTTGGTCACCATGTGATGGTAATATGTGGTCTGGACATGCTGCGGTGGTATTTGTCCCTTGTATGTGATATTGTTCAGTCACTGTGGTGGTAATATGTGGTCTGCACATGGTGTGGCGGTATTTGTTCCTTGTAGATAGTATTATAGGTCACTATGTGGTGATAATATGGTGTCTGGTCATGGTGTTGTGGTATTTGTCCCTTGTATGTGGTATTATTGGTCAATTGAAAAATAAATAAAAATACACCTAAATTGTATTGCATATTTTAACAAATGTTTAATAGATTAGAGTAGAGTAGGGCTCGGCCAAAAGAGTCTACCTTGTTGTCGTCTCAAATTTAAAAAAACCTTTTGGCCAAAACAAAAGCTGCTGGCTATGTGTTTGATCTGGTAATGGGAACTGTTAATGTGTGATTTGTGAGAAGTGGAGTTTTGGCAAGAGACAGCGGTGGGGCTGTTGACAGTTCGAGGGGTGGAGGCGGGGCTGGGGTGGAGCCTGGGCGGAGTCTTAAGGGGCCCTGAAAATTTTGCCAGTATGGGGCCCTGAAATTCCTAGTGGCAGCCCTGAGGGTACCTGCTGACATTTTTTCTGCAGCCCAGTTCTTATGTTTTCGTGAAGAGATTAGTCCCTTGTCCTTGTTTCCATGTAGAAGATTTAGGGTTTTTTAACTGCAATTCTTCCATGAAGGCCGCTTCCCGGCCAGACTTCTCTGGTCAGTAGATCGATGCAGCTGGTCCGACTTGTTCCTGCCAGTACTGAGCTGATGACACTGTTGGATATGTACAGTTTGTGTTTTTCATTTCTGCTGCCCTGCCTTTTTAGTAGAGTTTGGTTGTTCCTCACCCATTTTTTAAGGAGAATGTCGTATTAAAAAACACAAACACTATTAACCTGTAGATATGGCGTTAACCTGCAGGTTGATGAAGTTCCACAGCGGTGCAGCCGCCATATTGAAAAAATAGCTTTAATTGAAGGGGTCAACAAAGAGGAAAACAACAGATAACTGTTATGAGTTTCCCTGGCAAGGTGGACTCCCCAGCCTTAGGTCCTGGTGAACAACATGAACCAGAATTGTTGATGCAGTGGAGTTACATAGGCTGGGCAAAACAAGAAACACCAAAGCTAGATTTGCTTTAAGCACTTGCTCTAAATCGGACTAGTGCAACCTGATGAAATTGCACTTGAGCCAGTGTTATATTACGAGGCAGCGCACATCTGCGATTGTTTTCGCAAATAGTTGTGAGAATAAGATCGCATGCGCCCATGCAAGTCTATGGGTGCGTGGGAAACGTGGCACTGCGCTCGGATATCACCTTAGCGCAGTGCGATTCCCGCGACTATGGAGGAGATGGCAAAATTCTGTCTCCTCCGCACCCGTGCTCCGAGAGGATTGGCGCACAGTACGCTGACCCCCACGATTGCAGCAGAGCTGGAGCCGAGTGTCATTAGCATTCCGCATCCCATGTTCTCGCATGATGAGAGCATTATACTGCCTCTGTACAAATCCCTGGTTAGCACGCACATGGAGTACTGTGTCCAGTTTTGGGCACCGGTGCTCAGGAAGGATATAATGGAACTAGAGAGAGTACAAAGGAGGGCAACAAAATTAATAAAGGGGATGGGAGAACTGCAATACCCAGATAGATTAGCGAAATTAGGATTATTTAGTCTAGAAAAAAAGACGACTGAGGGGCGATCTAATAACCATGTATAAGTATATAAGGGGACAATACAAATATCTCGCTGAGGATCTGTTTATACCAAGGAAGGTGACGGGCACAAGGCGGCATTCTTTGCGTCTGGAGGAGAGAAGGTTTTTCCACCAACATAGAAGAGGATTCTTTACTGTTAGGGCAGTGAGAATCTGGAATTGCTTGCCTGAGGAGGTGGTGATGGCGAACTCAGTCGAGGGGTTCAAGAGAGGCCTGTATGTCTTCCTGGAGCAGAACAATATTGTATCATACAATTAGGTTCTGTAGAAGGACGTAGATCTGGGGATTTATTATGATGGAATATAGGCTGAACTGGATGGACAAATGTCTTTTTTCGGCCTTACTAACTATGCTACTATGTTACTATGCCATATGCATGTAGTGTGACTCTGACCTAAGTGTGAGGATCAGCAGAACGGAATATGCGAATATGCACCTTGGAGTAGCAGAGTCATGTAAACATACAGGCACCGTATTGCAGTAGAGCTGAATGTGCAGGCAGCACCTTGGAACAGTAGAGTTGTATGGATCGGCAGGCAGCTCATTGCAGCAGAGTTAAATCTACGAATAGCATTTTGAAACAGCAAAGCCATGTAAATGAACCAGTACCATATGCAAAATTACATGTGAGCCCAGCTCCCAGGAACAGCAGAATTAATTTGGCAGACAGACATCGTGAAGTAGTTGCAGATCTGCAAATACAATCTTAAAACGCGAAAGGTGAGTTGCAATGATTGACCGATGTGCACTAGCACAGAGGGATCTGAATTAGCAAGCAGAGCTTAGCGCTAGAGCTGGAACAGGTGAGTAACAGTTTATTTTTCACTAGAACATTGTCTTTGCTCTCCAAAATTCGATTGCTTGAGGCCTGTGACCTCTTTAGACATTTCTCTCGAAATCGACATTCTTTTAAAAGTATCCGGACCAGTGGCTCATGAAGATGCCAATAATTTAATTGAATGGTCATTCTCAACCTTCACGTTTGCTGACTCTTTAACCCATTGCGAGCTCCATAAAAGGGCAGCTATTTTTTATGCTTACCGAGGGATACGAGCTGTAGTGTAAAGATCTATTAGAGCAGTGACTTCAGTGCCCACATGCCGTTTCCATTCCTTTCTCCACGGAGTCTGCACTTGCTACTACGATTCATCTTCCAGGCTATTGGCCTTTTGTGGCCCCTTTGAAAGCCATAAAGCCTCTGACAAGAAGAGTGACTGCATCACGAAACCTGGCGTTGTTCATTTATTTATTTGTTATGCTCCCCGTGCATTTCTCCCCAGAGAATATTTTTGAGTCACATATGAGCATCTAGTAATTTTATCTTCAGTCATGATTGCATGGACCTTAACTCAAGCCTGTCCAGTGTTCATCCCTGAAGACCAAGTAACCATTCCAGAGGCCCTGAATTCCCATATTGTCCAAGTATCTCATCAGAGTTACTCAGATTCATATTAGATCTCTGGCTAGCCAACTGTGGATCATCCCCTGAATGACATAGTGATTAGACATGTTAGTTCCAATTCACCTTGTTTATGATTTCCTGCAGATAATGTTTATTTTAGAAAATTAACGGGGTTTTCAAGGCCTACCACATTTATGATCTCTCCATAGATTAGATTATCAGATCGGTGGGGGTCCAACTCCATCGGTCAACTGCTTTCGACTTCGATGGTGGGTAAGTGTGCACAGTGAGTGGAGCCAAAAACATAGGTCCATACACAGAATCCCCAGGGGCCTTAAGCAAAGGGGGGGAATGATAGTGGAAGGGGGGATCTAAAACACGAGTGCAGATTTGTTTACATAGCTGTGTTGATTTTAAGCAAGGGAGATCCTACATTATAGGGAGGAGCACATGATATGTGCCTAGAGGTTACTGGGAGATTGAGAGTTTATCATGGGATGGAATTCCTGTCTTTTCTCTCTACTCTTTCTCTTACCTGAAGAACTAGAAGAAACATTCATCATTCATATCCAACAGGCATGTGTAGTAGCTGTTGTCAGGTGCATGCTTTCTTGAAAGTCCCCTAAACAGGAAATAAATATGAGCCATTTGGCACTTTTCACACCAGAGGTGAAATTAACTGAGCTTTGAACCTTCACCAATCTGATATTGATGGCCCATATTAAGGATAGGTCTTTAATATCTTAAGTTTGGAAAAACCCTTTAAGCTTTTAGATGTTTCCAACTGTCATGATCCAGGTTGGGGTTGCTTCTTGCTATATTCTCTCCCCGGTCTGGTCATGCGGGGATTAACCTTCTTTGCCTCGTTTTGGGATTTGCTTTGCTATTTCAGTCCATGGCTGACCGCATTACACCCTGATTTGTCCTCTGCCTGTTTACTCTGTTCCCCTGCCTTCCCATTCCTGATTCCCCGCTCGCCTTGCTGTATGCTGTCTGTGCTGTGACGTTGGTATCTGACCCGGCTTGTCCTCTGACCTGTTTCTCTGTCTTACGTCTCTGTTATCTTGACTGGCTCAGACTTCTTTGGCTTGTATCTGACCACGTGTTTTTTTGTTTCCCCTGGTACTGCGTTTCCCTTCCGTTCTTGACTCAGCTTGTTTGACCTCTCTCACCACCTAGTGGCGCCTGCGCTGCCGCACTGAAGTTTACGCCGTGACTGTTACCTATCTTCCCTCTCCAGCACCCCCTGGGATAGGACGCACGATACTGCGCTGTGGCAGCATTACACCAACCACTTATGTTGTCCAGTAACACAGACTAGATATACATTTTGATTTGGTCTGGTTTGCAAAACCTTCAACAATTCTTCCCTAGTCTAAATCTGAGTCCATAAAGCAAAAAAAGTCCAAAGAAATCCAAAGAGATGTAAAAAAAATTCTTTAGAACTGAAGAGCCTCAGATTTTACCCCTTTACCCCATTAATTATTGGGGTCTCTGTGTCTACTGATTATTCCTTACAATTATATATATTATATAATATAAAAGTATATATTTTTTCTGAATTTTTACAAAACCTTTAAATTATTCTTACATTTAATAATGTATTATATTTTGCAATGAGCATCAGAGGTGCCAACAAAGGCAAAAAAAAGTAAGCCCAAATGTAGTGCTAAACCTCAATCACAATTAGGATTAGTAGGATTAAAATAAATGAGTCGTTCAGTTATTAGGGCTCGGAGTCCCCAGGTCTACGATTACACGGCTCTGCTACAGTATGTATGTACCCAAGGCACTAATATCACGGAATTATTAACATTTTCCCCTTGCTTTTCTAAAAAATGCATGCAACATTATCAGAAAAACCAAAGTAAGAAGTTTATGTTTCATGTTTCACATGGCGGCACAAAAAATTCTCATGGCTTGTCCTAGGGGTAGTAATAAAGTTGGTGCAAATCAGTTTTCAGGACCTGATCTATTGGCCAAGTCAAATATCTGTAACCTCTACATGAGAGCCGCCTCATATCTGATGGCATCCATAGCTCTTCTGTTAAGAAGCCGTGAGGTTGGATGCTACAGAATACTGATGTAGTTGATGGACTGGGTCGATTGGACCAACTCTAGATAGCTACTGATGTAGTTGATGGACTGGGTCGATTGGACCAACTCTAGATAGCTACTGATGTAGTTGATGGACTGGGTCGATTGGACCAACTCTAGATAGCTACTGATGTAGTTGATGGACTGGGTCGATTGGACCAACTCTAGATAGCTACTGATGTAGTTGATGGACTGGGTCGATTGGACCAACTCTAGATAGCTACTGATGTAGTTGATGGACTGGGTCGATTGGACAAACTCTAGATAGCTACTGATGTAGTTGATGGACTGGGTCGATTGGACCAACTCTAGATAGCAGGGTAAAGTTTAGTAGTTATAGAGATACTAGATTTAAAGGGCTTGTCTAGCCGTAGGCTGCAAGTCTGCAGTCACACTATAAGTCTGCAGTTCTATGTAGGATTCTCCGGCATCGGGAGTTGGCGGTCATGTGACTGAAAGTATGCAATATGCTTACTACAGACCACAATCCTACTAGACTGTGTCCGGCCTCGGACTCGGCAGTTATGTAGAATTGTAATTCTAATGACTCATTCAGGGACAATAGACCTTCTGTTTCCACATAGAGCTTAGAAGGATTAACCTAATCAGTTTTTAATCACATTATGTTGCAGTGTCTGCCAATGCCTCTGCATGGTTCCTCTCCTCCCACCACGTAGGGACGCCGGCTTACGCACCGCCCAATACACAGCGGCTTCATCATGTGCCCCCTACTCCTTCCTCGAGCACGCCGCACTATGTTCCGGAGGTATATGTAGTTGATGGACTGGGTCGATTGGACCAACTCTAGATAGCAGGGTAAAGTTTAGTAGTTATAGAGATACTAGATTTAAAGGGCTTGTCTAGCCGTAGGCTGCAAGTCTGCAGTCACACTATAAGTCTGCAGTTCTATGTAGGATTCTCCGGCATCGGGAGTTGGAAGGATTAACCTAATCAGTTTTTAATCACATTATGTTGCAGTGTCTGCCGATGCCTCTGCATGGTTCCTCTCCTCCCACCATGTAGGGACGCCGGCTTACGCACCGCCCAATACACAGCGGCTTCATCATGTGCCCCCTACTCCTTCCTCGAGCACGCCGCACTATGTTCCGTAGGTGTGCCTAGTGCACGCGCTCCCCTGTTCTTAAAGGTGCAGCGCTCACATGGTATAATACCCCCAGCTAACAGCCGGGAGGCATTTAGCTAATGTGTACACTTTCAAGGTGTCTCCCAGCCAACAGATGCCCTTCGCTGGCTTCTGGAAAGACACAACTGTCAATCAATGAAGGGGAGGAAGAGATTGATGGGAAGGTGCACAGAACCAATTGGCCATGCCAAGCGCTCAACGGGCACCTATGCTTGGTTAGAACAGTCATTTTGTGCTGACATGCTCCCTGTGACCTCAAAAGGCTAGAATTCACATATTTTTATTTTATGCCAATGCTACGTGCGGTCGTGCGCTAATATCTGTGCACTGCAATTAGTATTTTGCTGCATCTTGATCATCGTTGATACATTTTTCATAACCACACGACAGATCCACTTTAATAAACACATCTCATCGCCGCAAAGAGTTCTATTGTCACGGAAACAGCATGGCCTTCAGCAAATTTTGTTTCATTCACACTTTGGGGAATAGAGAGGAAATAAGATATGGTAATCCTTGTTAATGTGAGATGAATAGATGCAAGCGAAGTAAAAAAGAAAAAAATATCATAAAACAATTTCTAAAATTTCCGACATTTTATTTTAGCAACACAAATTCGGTCATGTATTAATTTCCAAAACTAGTCAATTATTTAAAAAGACTTTCTTTTTGTTTTCGTTTTTTTATTTATTGATTTTCTCATTTATTCTATTTAATGAGATTACTTTCATAAAAGCAACGCTCTGCATATTGGAGCACAGTGAAATAAATCAGGAAAGTGCATTTATGCATTTGTTTAATATTTCTTAATACATGGTAAAATTTCAGTCTTTGACTTTTTTTATTTTTGTGCTTTTTTAATTTTGGATTGCTCTTTCGGATGGATTTTTGTATTTAAATAGAACTTATTAAATTGTGTGAATTCCAGGTTAAATAGGCTTTTGTTAATTTTAATTATTTTAAATAATAGCTAAATAGCTGTTTAAAGAAATTGTGATTAATAATAACGCACATAAGTGTCAGTATAGATATGTTTTTGCTTGATAAATTATTTTAGGCAAACCTTATTTTCACATGGCCTTTAAAAGCTTACAATGCATCTATATAGACCCCTCGAACAGCTCTGTGTAGTGATCTACTTATGTTACAAACTCGCTAATACTATGGTGGACCTATCCCATTACTTATATTAAAGAGGACCTATCACTTCCTCTAAACATTGTGTTGAATATTTTGTAAAAATCAGCGAATTCCCCGGATTCTGCCGCTCGTTTCCATTTTGAGCTGCGTCACTCCATTGCAGAGATATTCACATTTGTTTCTTCTGGAGCACAGTATGTGAAATCTCTCCTAGTGGCGCAACTAAGGATTTCTTTCTTCAGAGTCTTCTCTGGGGCCGTGTATGCTTTCACCCAGCTCCAGATCCGAAACATGAAAGCGTTACGTGTTTCGGAATATGGCAACAAAAGCAAATTTTTTTTTTTTTTTTTTACAAATTTCTTTTTTTTTTACACCACTATAATAATAATAATAATAATAATAATAATAATAATAAAAAATCTCCACACTTTTGGTATCTGACTACTCGTACTAACCAGGGGAATCAAATTACCAGGTCAGTTTTGTATTATAGTAAACATGGTAAATTAAAAAAAAAAAATCCCCCTCCAAAAAAATAGTGGCAGTGCATTTTTTTTTTGCAATTTCACCACATTTGGAATTTTTTTTCTAGTTTCCCAGTATTCCAAAATGAATAGCGTCATTCAAAAATTCTTTGAAAAAAAAAACCTCATACGGCCAAAAGGAATGGTAAAATAAGAAAGTTATGATGTTATTATGGCTATTGGGAGGAGAGGAGAAAAATGGAAAAGGAAAATGAAAACTTGTCCCAAGGGGTAAAGGGGGTTAAATAAACATATATTATTTTACAAAAGTGATATTTCGCAATATTAAGTTTTATTCTTTGTTTTTTTTTTTCTATGCAGATCTCATAACAAACTGGATTATTATCATACAGTCCACAAAAGTAACTCGCAGGAAAATATTGAGCTTGAAAGTAAACGAACAGGATATTATCTCTGCGGGATCAGCTTTTGAGGCTTTTGGTTCCTTTTAAGCTTATCGTTAAAAAAAAAAAAACACATTCCTTTGGAGCAGCAAAGACGATTGTTGACGAGAGATATCCAGAGAGGGATTTTAGGCCCTTTATATTGCGCTCTCTTTTATATATTTATTATTTTTTTTCTATCTTTCTTTTAAACAATTGAATAAAATGTAATTCTGTTGAAATGCGAAAAACAATTTAAAAGTCATAAAAAAACTTATTTAATAAAGAGCGACACCCAAAATAATGAAAAGCTAAATGGTAATAATAATAAAAAAGACAATCTATAATTTACAAAATCGATATTCATCATGTGCCCTGGTTAATTAGGGCTCCATAACACATACGGTATATACACCATGCTGACTGATAAGGATTAGGAGCCCAAATGTTTCATATAGCCTGATTCCTTCTGAAATCGGGGAATCTAGTAGGAACACCATCCTCCACAGTTTACACCTTTTAGATGCCGTGGTCCATGGTGACCGTGGCATCCAAGATGGTAGAAACAGTAAAGGGACTTCCTTTGTTAGAAAATCACCATTACTCTCATTGGAGTTTGATGGGTCCTGGTGCAAAATTTGGACTTTGGCCCCCACCTGTATGTTGGTCAGATGTATGGGTCCTTGTAGAGTTCTTGGTCCTATAAAGACATGTGTATTTACTATTTACCCCCCATGTAATAATGTCCCCCATCCTGGGCCCATTCCAATAATCATGTCCCCAATCATGACCCCTTCCAATAATAATACCCACCATACTGTGCCCCCATGCTATAACAATGTCCCCCATCCTGGGCCCTTTCCTGGCATAATGTCCAACATCCTCGGCAATTTCTTGGCATAATATCCCCCATTCTGGGCACCTTCCAGGCATAATTCCCCCCTTCCCCCATCCTGGACAACATGTTATCACAATGGAAAAAAAAGCAGGATGAGTCCAGCTGATAAAAAAAGTTTGTCTTTATTCCAAATTTTTATAAAATAGTGACATGGCACCCATAGGTGCAGCTACGTGTTTCGAACACGAGCTGTGTTCTTTGTCAAAGCTTTGACACATGGGTGCCATGTCACTATTTTATATGAATTTGGAATAAAGCCAAGCTTTTTTTATCAGCTGGACTCATCCTGCTTTTTTTCACTCAACAAACTCCTGGGCCCCTTCTTGACATAACATCCCACATCCTGAGCCCCTTCCTGGTATAGTTTTCCCAATCTTGGACCCCTTTCAGGAATAATGATCCCATCATCCTGGACAACATGCTTTATTAATGTCCCACATCCTGAGCCCCTTCCTGACATAACATCCCATATCCTGGGTACCTTCCTGGTATAATGTCCCCCATCCTAGGCTCCTTCCTGGGATAATGCCACCTCTATCCTGGACAACATGCTATAACAGTGTCCCCATCCTGGGCTCTTTTCCTGGCATAATGTTCCACATCCTGGTCCCCTTCCTGGTATAATGTCCCACATCCTAGGTCCCTTCCTGACATAACAGCCCACCTCCTGGGTACCTTCCTGGTATAATGTCCCCCATCCTGGCTCCATCCTGGCATAATGCCACCCCCATCCTGGACAACATACTATAACAGTGTCCCCATCCTGGGCCCTTTCCTTTCATAATGTTCCACATCCTGGGCCCCTTCCTGGTGTAATGTCCCACATCCTAGGTCCCTTACTGATATAACATCCCACATCCTGGTTACCTTCCTGGTATAATGTCCCCCATCCTGGGCTCCTTCCTGGCATAATGCCACCTCCATCCTGGACAACATGCTATAATAGTGTCCCCATCCTGGGCTCTTTCCTGGCATAATGTTCCACATCCTGGTCCCCTTCCTGGTATAATGTCCCACATCCTGGGCCCCTTCCTGGTATAATGTCCCACATCCTTGGCCCCTTCCTGACATAACATCCCACATCCTGGGACCCTTCCTGATATAATGTCTCCCATCCTGGCTCCTTCCTGGCATAATGCCACCCCCATCCTGGACAACATGCTATAACAACATCTGACATCCTGGGCCCCTTCCCGGCACAATGTCCTCATCCTGGGCCCCTTTCCTTTGTCAACACATTTTAAAAAGAAACAATTATTCCTACTTTCTCATGCTCCCACGACGTGCGTCGTCATTCTCTACAGTTGATGCAAAAGCTGGCAGCTGACTTCGGTGTGCTAGCACAGGTAGCTCATGAAGTCACTGCCATGTTCCGCCCGTCATGGGCAAGCTGGCATCTGCTGGCAGCTTCTGATTCACCGGCAATGTGTATTATATTGTATGAAGCCAGTGGGTGACTGGACAACAATACATTTCAGCTGAATGTGTGGTGGAGGAAAATTGACAGTGGTATCAGAGGGCCCTCGTCCTGCACAGGCCCAGTCGCACCATCTGCAACCGCCATTGTTAGGCCCCTGCCCACAATCATGATCCAATTATGATCTTGTGGCCCTTACACTACCCAAAGACCTAACAACTGCTCCAATGGCTGCTATCTTAATGCTATTTTTAAATGTAACCGGTGGTTGGGTCTAATAAAATGTTTTGTTGCAGTGGAATATACGAGGGATCAAAATTGAGACATAAAAAAAAGTTTTGAAAAATAAGATGAAAAAAATAAAAAATAAAAAAAGTGGAAAACATACATAATAATTGTCACATTTGTTGTTGTGTCAAACAAAAAAAAAACATTGCGTTATATATCCAAACAGGGAACGCAATAAAAACATAAACAAAAAAAGTCTCAAAAAATGGTTGCAATGAAAATGTCAACTCTCACGCAACTCTGTGGATGAAAAAAAAAAAAACGGTAATATGAGAATTAATTTGTAAATAAAAAGTGACCTAAAGGACAAAAAAAATCAATTTGTTAACCAACTGATTAAAAAAAAGCATAAAAAATTTAACAAAACAATAAAAAAAGTCTACAGAATATTCCGTAATTTCTCATTCCCTCGATCAAAAATAAAATAAAATAATGAAATAAAAGTTTTTTATAAACACATTCTATGTATTCCAAAATGGAAGCTTTAAAAAAATAAAATAAAATAAATAAAACTCTTCATGCAAAAATAACTATTTGTCATATGGCTACAGTAAGCGCACAAAAAAATGTCATCAAGGCCCGACATAATACATCGAGGGACTTTTATTACTTATTCAATCGCTGTTTTATTTTTAAATAAATATAATATAATAATATAAAAATATTGAAATTCACATGGATCCAATTTTATTTTTAATAGTTTTATAGTTATTATTTGCATAGGAGAGGTCTAATTTTTCAGTAAAAAATAAAATAAAATAAAAACAGTTTTTTTCAATTATTTTTAACACCTGTTTGGTAATGACTGTAATATTTGTTATTTTAATGTATGTGTGCATTTCACCTTCAGAATTACATTTTCACATGTGAGTAATGAACAGACTAGCCCGGGGAGCCTCCGCTCCGCAAACTACATCTGTTAATCTGTACGGCTCTGTCTGCCAGCCGTGTTACGCGGGACAAGTCATGCATCAGTTCCATGTGATGCCGAGTTTGGAATATCTGTACATATTGTATCATGGATAGATGAAAGGGGGAAAAAAGCGTATTTATTTGGAAAAGACAGATGCTCGATGTCTAACAAGATGTTTGAGCGTTTGGGCAACGCATTAATATCCCGTGATCTTCCTAATTAAAAAGCAGGACGGGAATGTATGACGCGTGATGGAGGAAGAGATGTATCGCCTCCTTACCATACACTACAGTGTATCCATATATATCGGTGTACAAATTAAATTCATGATATATAAATCTTTCCAATAGTAGAAGAGGTCTTAATTCTTTAGTGAGCGGCCATATCCTCGCGAAGACACTTCTGTGGCCTCTACAATTCATTGTTTACTTTTTTTATGGTTAAAAGGATTGATACATTTTATATATAGATTGACATTTAAATATCCTAGAATGTTCTAAATTATTTAGGATCAGTGAACCCGTTGTGTTTCTTACTTTTAAACTTTTGCCAAAATACGTTTTCTATTTAATAACTATCCATGCAATGTGTCCATTTCACTTCCACAGCCTCCAAAAATGATTTTTTGGGCATTGCTTTAACTACATGCAAATGATGGTCAACCACTCTGATTAGCATATACAGACCATCCTCGGTGTCTGCTGTATGTCTGCTAACCCAGCTCACCATCCTCGGTGTCTGCTGTAGGTATGCTAACCCAGCTCACCATCCTCAGTGTCTACTGTATGTCTGCTAACCCAGCTCCTGTGTCTTTAGATGGTTACCATTTGAGGGTATGACCATACACAATGTAACATAAGCCAATCAGGGCTGTCAGTATAACCTTAGACACACCCATTTGACAAAGGGAATGGTAACACCCAGTTTTCAATGTATGCAAAAATTCCTAATACAGGGTGGGCCATTTATATGGATACACCAAAATAAAATGGGAATGGTTGGTGATATCAACTTCCTGTTTGTGGCATATTAGTACATGGGAGGGGGAAACCTTTAAAGATTGGTGGTGACCATGACGGCCATTTTGAAGTCGGCCATTTTGGATCCAACTTTTTTTTTTCAATGGGAAGAGGGTCATGTGACAGATCAAACGTATTGAGAATTTCACAAGGAAAACAATGGTGTGCTTGGTTTTAGCGTAACTTTATTCTTTAATGAGTTATTTACAAGTTTATAACCACTTATAAAATGTGTTCGAAGTGCTGCCCATTGTGTTGGATTGTCAATTCAACCCTCTTCCCCCACTCTTGACACACTGATAGCAACTCCGCAGAAGAAATGCGAGCACAGGCTTCCAGTATCCATTGTTTCAGATGCTGCAAATCTCGTATCGTAAGGCAATTGTCTATGCTGTGAAGATACGAGATGTGCAGCATCTGAAACAACGGATACTGAAAGCCTGTGCTAGCATTTCTTCTGTGGTGTTTCTATCAGTGTGTCAAGAGTGGGAGAAGAGGGTTGAATTGACAATCCAACACAATGGGCAGCACTTTGAACACATTCTATAAGTGGTCATAAACTTGTAAATAACTCATGAAAGAATAAAGTTATGTTAAAACCAAGCTCACCATTGTTTTTCTTGTGAAATTCTCAATAAGTTTGGGTCACATGACCCTCTTCCCATTGAAAAAAATAAAGTTAGATACAAAATGGCCGACTTCAAAATGGCTACCATGGTCACCACCTGTTAGGGTTGGCGGAACGCACCGAATATATATATTTATTAGTAGTAGTAGGTACGTTTGCAACCTGGGATCCACCGTGCTGGAAAGAACCTGCTGCTAAGTATGGCGGTACAATATAGCACTATAAACAAACTCTGTTACTTCACAGAGTCTGTTAGCAAAGAGAACGCTGTGCCCTGTTTAGCTCACAGAGGAATACAGCTACTTAGTAGAGCAGTTAGTGGTCATGCAGTCAAATGCAAACACGCAGCTCCTCTCCGGTGGAGCCGGAATTCTAATGGCTATACGCCAGCCCTGAATCCACTCACATGAAACTCCTCGCCGGAGGTGCCAGCATTCTAGGGGCTTATTTCAGCCGGGTCTCTGACTGCATACAAACACGACCACACTGGCGCTGAGCTCATACATAAATTGACACTAGCTCATGGCCGTGCAGTCATGCAAACCTTTTATAGCTGCAGCATGTACAGGACCTTCCAAGAAGGACCAATGGAAGGCTGCCACAGAGCTTGATCAGGTGCAGGGCCTTCCTGGAGGACCAATGGAAGTCACTGCAGTACCTGAGCATATGACCCTAGACCTCCCCAGACCTCCACAGAGAGATCTTACCCTGGGCATGCTCAGTGTGTGCAAAGCAGGACTTAGTCCCAGAAAAGCCTGCTCGCCGCAGACCAGTGCAGGGTACAAAAGCAGAGCCTGGAGAGGCAGCAGTAACCCTTTGCACAGTATCAGATCCAATGAGACGCTGGGACTGACGTCTCCGTTGAGCAGGCTCCACTGCGGCCAATGCAGAATGGGAGACCGCAGCAGACATGGCTCGAGATTCCCCCTGTGCAGCGGCGGGAACTCGACTCCTAACACCACCCATCTTGAAAAGTTTCCCCTCCCATATACTAATGTGCCACAAACAAGAAGTTGATATCACCAACCATTCCCATTTTATTTAGGTGTGTCCATATAAATGGCCCACCCTGTAGATATAACAGAGGAACTGCACAGCACGAAACTTAAGAAAACCATGACCCAGAATATCTTTATCATGGAGAACACAAGTAATAACTAACACAGACATGTGGCTTGAATAGAGATTGGCATGGATTGAAATGCAAGACATTGTTCAAAAATTGTGCCTAAGTATTTTTTCTGCAAGCTAAGCCGAACAAAAGGTGGTGTGAACATAGACCAGTCAGTCTAAAGATGCAACATACTGTATGAAACGCCGTGAGCCACGTGATTAGGGTGAAGATAACAGGTGAATGGGCATGCTAGCAAATGAAATTAATTAAAAAAAGTATCAGAAGACCAAAATAAAATAAAAATGTATGTAAAATCACAAAGCGTTTCAGCTATACCCATACTTCCTCAGGAGTCAGAGATTCCTGATGAAGGCTAGATACAGTCGAAACGCTTTGTGTTTTTACATTAATTTTCATTTTCTTTTAGTCTTCTCATACTTTTCGGTAATTTGATTTTGTCTGCTATCATAGAAGCGTCATTCACCTGGTATCTTCTCTCCGTAATGCATTGCCGGAACTCCCTTGGAAAAATTTCCATCAGCACACCAGGTTGGCTTTACGTATCGAATGTATTTCATGCATTTTTAGGAGTTGTGCCCGAATATGCACAAATCCATCAGTTGAGCAAATTCCCATTTTTTTTTAAATTTTACCTCTTTATTTTTTAATTTACTATGCTCATAAAGCGCCATCTCCTACTCTCCTTTTTCCATAAGGGAAAACCAATATTGGTATGAGACATGCGATAAAGTTTTACACTCTCTAGTCTACTTTGAGTAAAAAAAAAAACATTTTTTGAAAAATAAGTCCCAATGTAACAGGTGAAGTATCTAATTGTTCAAAATGGGACTAATTGACTGACGTAATAATTAGGGGCTTGATCACAGTATGCAATTTTTGGAGCCAAAGCAAGAAGTGGGTCCATTGGGTAGAAGTAGAGGTCCTTCTTTTATATCTTCCACTTGATTGGTATCAACTTCTACTTTTGGCTTGAAAAACTGCATGTAAAAACCTGCATGTTTGATCTCAGCTTGAGCGTTTTCCTTTTTTTTTCCAGTCTGTATTTGCATGTGCATGGGGAAGTTTTGCCGAATGCTTCTATTCCGAGTATATTTCAGTTCTCTTTAGCATCATTCTTCCTTCTATGCTCTGTCACCCTGCTGGCAGAGTTGACGGCAAAGTGAGTTGACACAGTTGGAGGTATTCCTGAGACTGCTGCCTGCCAAGGCTGTGTATTAATCAGCAGCGAGCCCGGTACCTCTGGGTGAGCGACTGTAGGCACCACATTAACATCAATCCCTTTCAATTCTCTCATCTTGACGCTAAGCAATGCTCATCAGAGCAAGACCGAAAGATTTAGCTGACGGAATTATGGACAACGATATTTGTCTTCCTCCCCGACCACCTTTTCCTTTCCTTTTTAATTAGCGGATCTCATTTGTGCAGGATTTAATGGTGCACGGAATGAACATTTATTGCTGATGACATCGGTGCCCCTTTTGGAAACCGAGGAAACATGTTGATATTCCCTGCAGCTGCAAAATGGAAAGGACGGAAAGGATAACCCTGGCAAAAAGGGATTCCAGACTGACACAAATCCGCTAACAGGTGCCAATATCTGGATTCATATTCTACCCAAGTCTCCAGCTTGGTGTCCTCTTCTGGAGTTGATTACCCCGACTACACCTTTAAAGGGATTCTCTAATCTTCTGGGTAAAATTGAAAAGTGCTTATAAAAATAAGTAACTTTACAATCTACCTCCTATTAAAAATCTTCTCTGTTCTCAAGAAAGGAGAAATTATTAAAAAATTATAGTTGCCTAGGGTACTGGCCACTGCTGCTTTCTATCAGCGCTGTCATGTATTCTAGGAAAAGAGTGCTGCGCTTACAAGCTTTTTGGTATAGAACTTGTAAGCGCTGCTCTGAAGCTGGCTGTGCCCTCAGATCTGGCTGGTATAAGTCCCTTTGCCCCTTCAATTCTATAGAGGCAAAGCTCTGTCTGCTTGCAGCATCGGAGAAAACAAACTTGGAACCATCGGCACAGCTACAAGTCTAGTTTGATCTGTCAGTCATCAGGAGGGCATCGCCAACCAGTATTGCAGCGAGGCGCTCCTGAAAACACATCATGAGACAACCTCTTTAAAGAGGTAGTCTGAAACTAAAACTGATTTAATCCTAACTACCGTATATAATTGAGTATAAGCCGAGATTTTTAGCCCATTTTTTGGGCCTGAAAGTCCCCCTCTCTGCTTATACTCGAGTCATACCCAGGGGTCAGCCGGGGAGGGGGAGCGGGGATTGTTTAATTATACTCACCTACTCCTGGCGTAGTCCCTGCAGGTCCCTGCTTCCCCGGCGCCCCAGCTTCTTCCTGTACTGACTGGTCACATGGTACCGCTCATTACAGCAATGAATATGCGGCTCCACCTCCCATAGGGGTGGAGCCACATATTCATTGCTGTAATGAGCGGTAACGGTGATCGCTCAATACATGAAGAAGCTGCGGTGCTGGGGAAGCAGGGACTGCACCACTCCAGGAGCAGGTGAATATAACGGGGATGGGAGCGCTGTGCGATAGTTACCTGCTTCACGTTCTGGGCATCGCTCTGTCTTCAGTGTCTTCTGCAGTGACGCTCAGGTCAGAGGGTGCGGTGACATGGTTAGTGCGCGCCCTCAGTGTGAACGTCAGTGCAGAAGACGCTGAAGATGGAGCGGCGCCGGAACGAAGTCAGGTGAATACTGAAAGTGCCGGGGGCCTGAGTGACGTAGTGGTGAGTATGTGATTTTTTTTATCGCAGCAAAAGCAAATGGGGAAAGTCTCTGCGTGCCGCATCTTATGGGGCATAATTAACGTTTGTGCAGCACTATATGGCGCAAATATATTTATGGAGCATCTTATGGGGCATAATTAACATTTGTGCAGCACTATATGGCGCAAATATATTTATGGAGCATCTTATGGGGCATAATTAACATTTGTGCAGCACTATATGGCGCAAATATATTTATGGAGCATCTTATGGGGCCATAATTAACGTTTGTGGAGCATTATATGGGGAAAATATCTTTATGGAGCATCTTATGGGGCCATAATTAACGTTTGTGCAGCACTATATGGCGCAAATATATTTATGGAGCATCTTATGGGGCCATAATTAACGTTTGTGGAGCATTATATGGCGCAAATATATTTATGGAGCATCTTATGGGGCCATAATTAACGTTTGTGGAGCATTATATGGGGAAAATATATTTATGGAGCATCTTATGGGGCCATAATTAACGTTTGTGGAGCATTATATGGGGAAAATATCTTTATGGAGCATCTTATGGGGCCATAATTAACGTTTGTGGAGCATTTTATGGGGCAAATGTGTCTATGGAGCATCTTATGGGGCCATTATTAACCTTTATGCAGGATTATATGGGGCATATTTTTGTATGGAGCATCTTATGGGGCCATCATAAACTTTATGGAGCATTATATGGGGCTCCTGATTCAATATGGATATTCAAAAACACTTTAGTGCGCCGGCGCACTGTCTCGGAAGTATTTTGTTGTGTTCCGGGACATAGTGTGCCGGCGCATGCGCACTAAGGCTTTTGCCTTGGGCAGGCGTGTACTTCGGAGGACACAGCATGAACTTGAACCCAATATTGCGGCCAGCGGGTAAGGAAAGGATGAATCAAACACCCGAAAACCCCGCCCATATGACCGCAAAGCTGTCTCGCCAAATTCAGGTGACAGGTTCCCTTTAAATAAATAAACATATTTATTTCGGTTGGACCTGAAATCTAACATTATTTATCCAGCACATGAAAACCATAAAATAAATGAGTTTGGTCTCTTCACCTTTAATAACAAAAATAAAATAGAATAAATAGCAATCAAAAAGTCATGTTTACCCCAAAATTATGAAAAAACAAGCCCTAACACAGCCCTATACATGAGAATAATTTAAAAAAATATATATAAGTATGGGTCTCAGAATATGGCATTTGCGGGGAAAAAAACACATTTTTATTTATTTTAATTTTTTTTATCTTTTGTGAAAAAATCATAAAATCAGTGTTGTCGTAATCACATTGTCCTGAAGAATAAAGTCACAAGGTCAGTTTTACTATACAAAGAACACACAAAAACTTTATCTGATCAACAATGGTGGAATTCCATTGAGTTGATCATTTAACCCCATTGGCTATCGAATTTTTTGATTTGGACCAGATTTATAATGTGAGAAATTGGAATCGGCATCAATATTTGCAGAAAGGGTCGACAAATTATGCAGTAGGCTTTTTTTGCTGGAAATCCTTCAAGAATAGAGGACAGAATTTGATGTTTGCTTTCCTCATCTTCCATGAATTTTGGATTCTTTGCTAAAGTTTTAAAGTTTGGAAAAGGTGGTAAATAGGACAACTTCACATAGGGATCCATGCAAACAAAAAATCTTGGAAAGTTCATTTTAAGCAATGCTTAACTGTTGTGATTATAGGGGAAAGTCTCCACGTTAAGCAATCAGTGACATATCAATGAGCTGCCGTGGAATCTCACCACATGTAATATACAGCCGCTATTAACAAGAGTCACTTTTTAGTTAATTAACATCATTCAACTGATGGCTCATTAATAAGGCAACAATTCAAGCTTCTGACTGGCAATTATGCAGCCTGTAACAGCAGGGTCTGTAACAAAAACGAAGGCCGCGTCTTCCAAAATAATCTTTATTCTAAGTGCCTATTCACTCTTTTAAAAGTACATTTTCACTATATTTATCCTGCGTAGGTCTAAAAAGTTTGTGCCGATTAATTTATTATCGCGGCATCAAAATGAAATCACATTTTCCGAAACAGATCTCCAACCACCCCACAAATACCGGGATATAAATGATAAAATTCCATCTGTTTGGAGCTACCACTAGAGGGAGCAGAGGAGCAGACTGCATACTGATATTAAAATATTACGTAATGAAGTCGCTAAAATGGAAGTTGTTTATGCAGAAGATCGGAAGCTGAGATACTGATATTTTAAGAAGTTAATTAGCCTCTATATTAGGACATAAACATGACATTGGTTTGAAAGACAAAGATATATTTTAAATAGTCACTAACATATTAGGAATTTTTCAAAAATTGACAGTAAAAGCAAATGGAAGATCTGACTCATCCTCGTTGAGATGCTGCAGCAGCTGGATTTTGTAAGGGTGCCATTTGTGGGTAGCTAATATCCGCCAAAGGGATGTTCGACTGATGCCAGATCGGAGCGCTGAATTTGCAGAATGGGCAAAACGAAAATTGGAACAGGACCCTCGGTTTACACAGAACATTATGTTCTGTGATGAGGCAAACTTTTTTGGGTGGGCCATTCATATGGATACACCTACATAACTAGGGAATGGTAACAGTTTTCTTGCGTAGGGTGTCTTGCATTGAAATCTGCCTTCACCAAACATCAACACAATTTCTATCTGCTCTTCACGTGTTAACCTCTGCGACATGTCAATGGCTGTAAACAAAGAGAAACTTGTAAATAGCTCATGAAAGAATAAAGTTACGTTAAAACCAAGCACACCATTGTTTTTCTTGTGAAAATTCTCAATAAGTTTGATGTGTCACATGACCCTTTTGCCATTGGAAAAAATAACGTTGGATCCAAAATGGCTGACTTCAAAATGGCCGCCATGGTCACCACCCATCTTGAAAAGTTTTTTCCCCCTCCCATATACTAATGTGCCACAAACAGGAAGTTGATATCATCTCCCCATTCACATTTTATTTAGGTGTATCCATATAAATGGCCGACCCTATAGACAGGGGAGCAGGAATCCCTTATGTCTGTGTGCTGTGAATGGGAGACAACATAGCAGTTCCTATCCACCTTAAAATCAGAGATAGGGCCTGCAGAGGGGAAGACTGGTGAAAAATGCAGTATGCAAGTAGTATAATGGCCAGAAATACTATTATTCTTCATGTATCCAGTAAACAGGACTGGAACTGTAGTGCCACCTATTGGGAGTAGCAATCTTAAAAGTCAATATTGACTCCTTATTGACTTAGGATAAGATTCAAAACCAAAAATTCCATTTGCACAGATGTGTTTTAGGGTGTTTTTCTTAAAGGGAACCTGTCACCTGAATTTGGCGGGACCGATTTTCGGTCATATGGGCGGAGTTTTCGGGTGTTTGATTTACCCTTTCCTTACCCGCTGGCTGCATGCTGGCAGCAATATTGGATTGAAGTTCATTCTCTGTCCTCAGTAGTACACACCTGCGTAACGGTGGGCAAAGCCGAAAAGCATTAGTGCGCATGCGCCGGTGCACTATGTCCCGGAACACAGCAAAATAGTTCCGGGACATAGTGCGCCGGCGCATGCGTACTAATGCTTTTCAGCTTTGCCTGCCGTTGGGCAAAGCATACTGCGCGTGCGCAAGGCAAGATTGCCTTGCGCAGGCGTGTACTACGGAGGACAGAGAATGAACTTCACTCCAATATTGCAGCCAGCATGCAGCCAGCGGGTAGGGAAAGGGTGAATCAAACACCCAAAAACTCCACCCATATGACCGAATCCGGTCCCGCCAAATTCAGGTGACAGGTTCCCTTTAATAGGGATCTAATGTGTAACGTTTCTCCTTGTGGAGAGTAATTTGTAAGGAGACTTGTAAGCCCTGCAGTGCTCCTATGGGAAATTTAAATATACAAATTGTCCATTCAGAGAGTTCAAATCCTCTTCCTCTCTGTAGAGGAAATTTGCATATTCCCCAATAGATGGCAATACAGTTTCTGTCCTCTTCCTCTCTGAAGAAGATGTTTGCCTATTTAAATTCCCAAAGGAGCATTACATGGCCTATAAGTCCCCTTACATTCTCCGCAAATAGATACATCTCCCCTTGTTCCTCATGTGCACACATGACCACTTATTCTGAAACGTTACAGGTATGCACTAAGTTCTTCTCTGTGTACAGTACGTGGGATGTAGACCGTAAATTTACTGCTAGAGTTTGTCATAATTACCCAATAAATACTCGTTATCATTTTGAAGCTGATGGAGTTTGGTAAATTCGTGCTCACATTTATATTCTGTCAGCGTGATTTAAAGAGCCACAATATTAAGGCGAAGATGGTATCGCTTGACAAGTTATAAACACAATATAAATAATACAATGTCTACACGCCGGGTAGTGTTTGTATTATCATCCCACGGTAAAATGATGATTAGATTTTATCGGAAACGCAATATTAAAAGACATTCCATATATATTTTCTCTAGGCTAGGGTTACAGGTATTTATCTGCAATATTTTAGGAGGCTCTTTTGTTTTTTTTTACAGAGCAGTTTTATTATGTACTGGGAGACTTGATTTAATACATTTCATCTTATTAGGTTTATTATTTACACCTTGTTCGGTTCAAGCATGACAGAAGACATTGATTTTTCTAATAACATTATTATATTACGACTCTTTGTTTTGTATTATTTTAGATGATATCTTCCTTTGGCTGTAACTCTACTTTGCAGTTACTTTACATGTTTGCGTTTGTAGCTGCTGTAGTGGAAACGTAGCATTATATATGGTAGCCCCAGGGGCGTAACTACACTAGGTGCAGGGGATGCAACTACACTTGGGTCCTGGTCCTGGAGCCTAATGGGGCCCAAAAGTCCCATTGGCATATTTAATAAGACCAATGTATTTAATGACTTTCAAAACTTGAGGGCCCCATTGGAACTTTTGCATCGGGACCCATGAACTTCAAGTTGCGCCACTGTGTAGTCCTTCTAGTTTGTTAGCAGCTATCTACTCTGGTTATAATGGTGGCACTTAGAGGGTCTCTTAACTTTGACCCAAATTCATCAAAGCTTTTATCCTAGAAAACTGACATAAAAAGCTTTGAAAAATCACCAAATTTTTGCACAACATAGTTACACAAAAATTTTGCAACTTTTCACGTTTTCACACCAGTTTTTCACATCTCCACCAAAAATAGTCTCTTTCTTAGCCCTTATTCACATGACATCACTTGAGATATAATACAGTTTTAATACTAGAGGTTAAGACCATCCCAAATGGGGTCACCTTGATGTGGTGTGATGACTTTTACGATTTTTGATCAATGTTATGTTAACTAAGCATTCTAGATCACACCAGTTTCTCACATCTCCACCAAAAATAGTTTCTTTCTCAGCCCTTATTCACATGACATCACATGATATAATAGTTTTAATACTAGAGGTTAAGACCATCCCAAATAGGGTCACCTTGATGTGGTGTGAAGGGTCACCTTGACGTGGTGTGATGACTTTTACGATTTTTCATCAACGTTATGTTAACTAAGCACCCTGGATTATTTTTATGCACTTTTGCTATTTATTCATTGATTTACTGCAGTGTGTTTGCTTATTTTGTTTTTGTCTGTTTTGTGGCCAATGCGAATATGCGCCTACACGCTGCATGCACACCAATTTATATTCCAGTTCACCTTTTTAGGTTTTTGTTTCAGTTTTTTTGCACTTTGTGCAAATAAGGGTGTGACCTCCATTTTCCTTCAGCTGGAAATTAGATTCATAGAGTTCCCCATGGCTCTTTAGGTTTCTGTTTCCACCAAAATTAGACATAGCTGTGTTGAGACAGAGGCGTGACACATAACTTGTCTAATTTATGATGAGCTGTAGTGCTCCTGACTGGAGTAAGATTTGCAGCAGGTCTCAAGGAGGCATGTGTCGTGTCTGATACACCTGATTCGTTAAGAATTGTAAGCCTTTAACATCACACACACTCTTTCATCAAGGCTGGCGTGAACATCTTCGGTCTCGATGAATTGGATCTTATATGTTCTATTGTGCAATTTAAGACCTATCACTTGCTCAAAAAATTGAATTAAATACCTTCTAAAAATCCCTGAACTCCTCCCGATTCTGCTGCTATTTTCTGTTATGTTTTGTATTGATCCGTTACAGAATTATTCATATCTGTTGCTTTTATAGCACAATATGTGAAATCTCTGCTTCCATTTCAACTGGGCGTTTCTTCAGTGCTTTCTTTGGGGTCATGTGCCTACATCCTTCTCTGCCAGATCCTGACAATCACAGCTCGTCAGTTTATCTATTAGTCTCAGCTGTTGCCAAGCAAAATTTGGCAGTGTCTGAGAGGATTTGGTGTAAGCGCATGATCTCAGAGAAGATTCAAACGCCCAGTTGAACTAAAAGCAGAGATTTCACATGCTGTACTCCAAAAAGAAACAAATGCAAATATCTCTGCAATGGAGTGATGCAGCGAAAAATGGATAAAAAGTGCGGCAAAATCAAGGGAGCTCATGGATTTTTACATGGTGTTTAGTTCAATTTTTTTTAGCAAGAGACAGGTCTTTAAAAGGGCATATAACAAAGAGCTATGGACTCGGACAACCAGGTTAAAAAGTTAATAAACCGGACTTTTGACTCGAACGATTCTATTTTTTCACAATTTAATGGCGCATATAAAAAAATTGATCAGCAATTATAGTCCATTTAAAATGTGAAACATAGGTTTATAGAACAGCACTTCAACACATAAGCTCAACAACTATTGCCTGAGAATAAGTAAATATCAAGGAGAAAAAAGTGTGCACATATGTCCAAAATGTAATACATAGTGGATGCTTTCCTGAAACGGAAAGTACTTGCAAGCAGCATAATACAAAGAATAGCAGGTTTACCCAGAATCCTTTGCAGTAGGCGGAGCTATGCAAATCATCTCTTTCTCACCTCTTGCTCACCGAGCCCCACTCCATACAGCCAACCAATTCCAGCCCTGTGCTGATGAGGGCCTAAAGCCCGAAACACGTGTCCACAGGTAGGAATTGGTTGGCTGTGTAAATTTAGAAACTAATCCGCAGCATTGCACGCTTGGCGGTTCCAAGCGCTGTGGATTAGACAGGGGTGGAAAGAGATGATTTGCATAGCTCCGCCTACTGCAAAGGATTCTGGGTAAACCTGCTATTCTTTGTATTATGCTGCTTGCAAGTACTTTCTGTTTCAGGAAAGCATCCACTATGTATTTCCTTTAAGTAGAGGGCTTTTTGGTCTCTTTCGTCCCGCTACATTTAGCCCAACTTGGGTCTCTCCCTAAGGTGGCTAGCATATATGTATCAAAAAGTAATACACATTTATTAAATAGAAATAAAATGACAAGGTAATATTCACTAAAAAGGTGCCTCACAAAGGGCTCGCAGCAATCAGTCCAATAAACTATGCAGTAGTATATGGAGCCAAAGTGGGAACCATTTCACACATAAATTACACCGGATAATCCACACAAGCTTCTATGAATCACTGTACTGCAAAAGATAAGTGGGCTTATGGCAGGCTAAAGTGGCTAGTTAAGATAGAAAACACTATCTTTAAAAGATCTTAGCAGCCGCAATAAGGTCTGGCACCGCTCCTTCCACCCTGACGCGCGTTTCGTCCAGTTTCTTCAGGGGGATTGTCGACATTGATACTATTAGTCTAGGTCCTTATCCCCAGATGGATTATCATTCTCAAGGCAGATGAGTGATGCAATTGTCCAAAACTGGCCTGATGAATCTTTTTGGTACCAACTTTTTTGAAAATTATTTTGAAATAATTTCTTTTTAAAAAAAAGTACATACACAACTAATAAGGTCACCTAGAAATCCATTTATCTAGTGACCATTTTAATCAACATCAATCCAAGATCTCGAAAACCTACCTGCAAACCAGACTAATCTTAAAAAGTATTCTACTCAATGCAAAGTCTTTTTTTTGCTCTTTTCGTTGTTCTACGGCACGTTCTTACATTAGCTATCTATTATGAAAGCTGCTAGTCTTTATACATCACAGTCTGCAAGAGTAGCTGGTTGAGTAGGGATTTTAGCTTAAACCCTCGCGAGGGCTATAAACTCCTGTCCGGAGTGTTCACTGTTCTCATAATCTCCAAAAACCACATAGGGAAAAAGTTGTGAAATCATCCTCGGAAAAAATTCCCTTCTATATCCCCCATTGGCTTCCTCCAGCCCTGCAGACTCTGCAGACTCGTCACATACATTTCTTGTCTCACACCAGAGTTTAAATGCATTTCATTTTTGCCCAAGGCTAGTCAAGTTTGCTTGTTTTGCTGTGTACACTCCCATTCTCCAAGCTCCCAACTGTACTCTTAATCAGAAGCAAGGTGTTGCATTGAAATTCTATTGTGCCGCAGGCAAGGTAAGACCCCTCAGCTAGAAGAAATGATTTATCTATCCGGTCTATTTTAATTAGGGCCCCTGTCACATTCATCATGCATTCTTCTTCATCAAGCTTTCTAATAAAATTGTTTCTAAAATCAATATATTACTATATTGATTGGGTGGAGGCAGGCGATACAACACGAGTATCATATGATACCAAGAAAAATAGTAGATTTCATCAATTCTGCTTCGTTTTGATAGATGTTAAGGGCTGGCTACAAAAAAAATCCAATATGGCACGGACTTTTAATTGTTTCAGGTTCATTGATACCTTCAATTTTATGGATGAACTGCAGCAGTACTTCAATGTTTGTAAACTGAGAAAATTCATTACTTACAAGTCCAATGCTGGACTCCGTTGCTCCCCACCGGTCTTTGTTGAAATGGCTGCAGCTGTGACATCACGTCGAAATCTTGTACTGGAACCACTGCAGCCTAATCATCAGAAACTAAGTTTGAACTGGTTGTCCTCCCCTTTTTATATTACCAAGTGCCCAAATTGTCTTTAAAAATAATAAAAAACCCTTATTAACCTTTCCATCCCCCATTTCCGGCCAGTTCTGCTGCCTGCATCCCCTACTGGTCTCGTTCTCTTTGGTCATTGCTTGTCCCTGATCTCTGCAGGGGTTTTCCATGGATTAACATTAGAAGTCCCAGAGAGGGGTCATTTAACAATTCTACCTTTGGAGCTCGAAATTTATGGGACTTCTAGTGTTATCCATTCTGGAAGAGAAGGAAAGAAGCTTTGAGGTGGACCAAAGTAGTAGTATAAAGAATCCAGAGCTCTCAGCAAACATATGTAGGGATTGCCTAACAAACAGAGGTGATTAGTGATTAGAATTGAGCGAATTTTTTAAAATTTGGTTCCGATTAAAATCAATGGCAATATCGTTTCTGCATTATTTGCCGAACACAGCCAAACGGCATTGGAGTCAATGGAAGTAGAAATGTCCGAATATGTTCGGAATCGATCATCAAACATAAATTTGGCAAGAATAGGGTACCAATATGGCACGAATTTGGCAAAATCAGATTCAGAGACCGATTCGAACATATTCGCTCAACTCTACCAGTGATGAGCAAACATGCTGGGATAAGGTGTTATCTGACGATGCTCTGGGTCTTCGGCGTGCTCGAATAATGTGTTTGAGTCCCCGTGGCTGCATGTCTGGTGGTTGTTCGACAGCTGCAACACATGTAGGGATTGCCTAACAAACAGGAAATCCATACAGGTGTTGCATCTGTCGATCAGTCGCGAGACATGCAGCCACAGGGACTGGAACATAGTTTTTGAGCACGCCGAAGTCACTCAGTTAGCTCCCGAGAATGGTTGCATAACACCTTATCCGAGGACGTTCGCACGTTACTAGAGGTGACTAGTGATGAGCAAGTATACTCGTTGCTCGGGTTTTCCCGAGCACGCTCGGGTGGTCTCTGAGTGTTTGTTAGTGTTCGGAGATTTAGTTTTCATCGCGGCAGCTGAATGATTCTACAGCTACCAGCCAGCCTAAGTACATGTGGGGGTTGCCTGGTTGCTAGGGAATCCCCACATGTATTCAAGTTTTCCAGTAGCTGTAAATCATTCAGCTGCTGCAATGAAAACTAAATCTCCGAGCAGTCATAAATACTCGGAGATCACCCGAGCATACTAGGGAAAACCCGAGCAACGAGTACACTCGCTCATCACTAGAGGTGACTTCACTTCAACAAGCCACAGCTAAGCACAGGTCTCATGTTGTCTGCATTGGCATGAGGTCAAGTAGTTTATTTATGAATTTCAGGACTGGACCAGACCCATTATCAAAATCAACTACATAAAAATGTAGTTTTATGTAGTTTATTTTGATAAGGGATCTGGTCAGACCTGAAACACGTAAACAAACTACTTGACCTCTATTCTTGTGTCTGGAACAAGTCTACTGTATTCCGTAGCGTGGTCACTAGGGTTGAGCGACCTTTACTTTTATTGGATCGGGTCGGGTTTCACGAAACCCGACTTTTTCAAAAGTCGGGTCAAGTGAAATCAGCCGATCCTATAAAAAAGTCGGGGTCGGGGTCGGCCGAAACTCGAAACCCAATGCAGTGCATTGGGTTTCCATGGTTCCCAGGGTCTGAAGGAGCGGAAACTCTCCTTCAGGCCCTGCGATCCATATTTTAGTGTAAAATAAAGAATTAAAATAAAAAATATCGCAATACTTACCCTCTGACGCGCCCTGGTACTAACCGGGAACCTTCCTTCCTTAGAATCAGCCTTCCAGGACCTTGCGGTGACGTCGCGGTGACGTCGCGGCTTGTGATTGGCCGCACGGCCGCCCATGTGACCGCTCGCGCGACCAATCACAAGCCGAGACGTCACCGCGACGTCACCGAAGGTCCTGGAAGGGCTGATTCTTAGGAAGGAAGGCTGCCGGAAAGAAGCAGGGCGCGTCCGAGGGTGAGTATATTCCTATTAGGTATGGGCGGCCTCGCGGCCAATCACAAGCCACGACGTTACCGCAAGGTCCTGGAAGGCTGATTCTAAGGAAGGAAGGTTCCCGGTTAGTACCAGGGCGCGTCAGAGGGTAAGTATTGCGATATTTTTTATTTGAATTCTTTATTTTACACTTAAATCTGAATTCCGATACCAATTCCTGATATCTTAAACATATCGGGAATCGGTATCGGAATTCCGATTCTAGATTCAAAAGATCGCCGACTTCATGGCCGACCCCACACAGGGGTCGGGTCGGGTTTCATGAAACCCGACTTTGCCAAAAGTCGGCGACTTTTGAATATTTTCGACCCGTTTCGCTCAACCCTAGTGGTCACTTCTAAAACCATCTTCCTTTTACATTCATCTCTTGCTGGAAATGTCAGATAAACATTCTTAGTAGGAATCTGATCAATCTAACAGGAGGTGTTTGTAATGTGGAAGGAAACCGACAATCACAGAGAACCCACCCAAACATGAGAAGAACATGCAAAATCTGTGCAGATGTTGTCATGTGTTGGGCATGAATACAGGACCCCAATGTAGAGAGGCCTCAGTGCTCATCATTGCATTGAATATTTGGTGCAGGAATATTCTGCACTATTTCTGAAACTCTTGGCAGGAAAAATTAACGCATTTATGCCACAATTTTACACATTTTTTTTCCTACATTTTTGTTGCAGATTTTTCCCCACTCAGTATGGGTAAAATTTTCAGCAAAAAAACGCAGAAAGAATTGACATTCTGCAGATTTAAATCTGCAAGTCACAAATAAGCAACATGTGCATGAGACTTCTGGATTCTTATTCACTTTGCCCGCATCAGGAAATCCTTTTTGTTTTGTGAAAAATTTGCACTGAAAAAAACGCAGCAAAAATGCAATGTGTGGGCCATCTAATGATAAAGCTGACTATACACAAATGAAAAGTGTTTTACAATTCTAGTATCGCTCCCTGAATGTTCACGTCTTTTTTCGATGAATAGAGGGAAGAAGTTTTTATCTTCTCGAATAGGTGAAATTGAGAGTTGGAAAGTTTGATACTGCCCCAAACACATCAGATTGTTGGATTCAGCCAACTTTTGTCTAATGTGCATGGGAGTCTTACAACTCAATCCAACGCTAGCTCTACGATGTCCTTCAACAGAAGCAAGTCTAAAGAAGTCCCTGTTGTTCGTATGATGTCCTTCAACAGAAGCAAGTCTACAGAAGTCCCTGTTGTTTGTATGATGTCCTTCAACAGAAGCAAGTCTACAGAAGTCCCTGTTGTTCGTACAATGTCCTTCAACAGAAGCAAGTCTACAGAAGTCCCTGTTGTTCGTATGATGTCCTTCAACAGAAGCAAGTCTACAGAAGTCCCTGTTGTTCGTACAATGTCCTTCAACAGAAGCAAGTCTACAGAAGTCCCTGTTATTCGTACGATGTCCTACAACAGAAGCAAGTCTACAGAAGTCCCTGTTGTTCGTACGATGTCCTTCAACAGAAGCAAGTCTACAGAAGTCCCTGTTGTTCGTACGATGTCCTACAACAGAAGAAAGTCTACAGAAGTCCCTGTTGTTCGTACGATGTCCTTCAACAGAAGAAAGTCTACAGAAGTCCCTGTTGTTCGTACGATGTCCTTCAACAGAAGCAAGTCTACAGAAGTCCCTGTTGTTTACATGTTCCTTATTGTATACATCCCCATTGCTGGGAAGCTCCAGAGAAGTTTCCACTCATGATTGGGAGTGAGTATCTCATCCAACAGAATTCCACTAAGTGTCCCTTCATTTTCATTCCGCCAACACTGTCTTATGCATTTGCTTTAAGACCAGTCATGAAAGTCATTGCATTAAGGTATAAAAACCCTTGCAGCACTTAATATATTGAGCACACATTGCTCTACCTGACAGATGAAGGATGGCTTGAGAAGAATGAAACCTCAATCCAGATACACAAGTTCTCCAGGAAATAAGGTATTGATGGCCTACAGTAGCGGAAGGCGCCTCCTCACCCTACAGGTCTCGCTCTTTATCTGTTGACTTGATTGCAAGTTTTTAGCTGCATTAATTGAGCCAGCTGACAATCGTTTTCCACCATCCTGCCATTGTCACATTCATGCTTGGTTCAATGTCAAATCTAAAGCTCCGGCAATATCCTCTACGGAAGTGCTTCTTCCATTTCCACTTTGGTTATAAAAAAAGTTTTTTTCAAATTAAGAAAATTCTTCACAACATTTGAAAGGTTAATATGGTTGAGTGATAGATTTATGAGGATATTTGATGTATACTGAATAATATCCTATCCAAGGGTAATAGGACCAACCTTTCAATTTCAGAACAGATAATAATGCCAAAAGAAGAGCGGATCAATCCTTGACAGATTAAATTCAAATTTCCTGAAATTCATGCAAGTTTGAATATTTTGCAATCAGATTCACAGTTCGAAAAAAAAAAAAGAAAAGCCCAGCACCATTTCCGACACTGCTGAAGTATGGAGCACAGCAAATGTCATTTTGTGTTGCTCCTTGGGCTTCCCTATAATCCCCTGCAGCTGTGACAATTTACAGATATAAAAAAGGGGAGAAGCCAGCGCAGCCTAAGGTTAAGACGCAATACATGAAGTGCAAATGCACATATTAATTTCTAACTGTATTTTCAAAATGAGACATTTAGCAAACAATTGATCAATTCTTTGAGCCACCCCGCCTCTTCACGGCAATCTCATATTGGGGCAGTCCTACACTACGTTTTTTATATTCGCTGTGCCATAGAGGCCTCCTAAATGAACTAAATGCAAGACCACATTAAAAACATGCTGTACCTGGAGCATATACTGAGTCACCCCCATGGCGCCAGAGTAGGCAAGCGAGGATAAAGGTTGACCAGGTCCAGACAGACATTTCGGATCCAACCTCCACACTGCCCATCTAGAGCCACAGATGAAGAGTGAAACAGGCTGAGGCACAGGTGCATAATTAAACAAAGCCTGAGGCAGGGCAGGGCTGCTGTATGTGAACAGCAGCCTATCAATCACTGAGACACAGAAAGAATGGCGCACATAACCAGGCGCGGCGCACGGCAAAAGTGGTGGTCAGCCACTTACCAATAACAGAGCAAAAAAGGGGAGAAGCCAGCGCAGCCTAAGGTTAAGACGCAATACATGAAGTGCAAATGCACATATTAATTTCTAACTGTATTTTCAAAATGATTTTTAATATGGTCTTGCATTTAGTTCATTTAGGAGGCCTCTATGGCACAGCGAATATAAAAAACGTAGCGTAGGACTGCCCCAATATGAGATTGCCGTGAAGGGGCGGGGTGGCTCAAAGAATTGATCAATTGTTTGCTAAATGTCTCATTTTGAAAATACAGTTAGAAATTAATATGTGCATTTGTACTTTATGTATTGCGTCTTAACCTTAGGCTGCGCTGGCTTCTCCCCTTTTTTGCTCAATTTACAGATATCACACCTTGTACAGTGGTGGTCAGTAGCGGGGCCATCACAGGTCAGCGGTTCTCAGCTGAGCACAGTTTGTACAGCAGTCATTTTCCATCTTCAGAGTCAGTGGATACAGTAAGTCGCTCTCTTCTTTAGAGTAAAAGCTCTTATGGTCAGTGGGGTCCTCTCTATCTCCTGTAGAGTGTAAGCTCTTATGGTCAGTGGGGTCCTCTCTATCTCCTGTAGAGTGTAAGCTCTTATGGTCAGTGGGGTCCTCTCTCTCCTGTAGAGTGTAAGCTCTTATGGTCAGTGGGGTCCTCTCTCTCCTGTAGAGTGTAAGCTCTAATGGTCAGTGGGGTCCTCTCTCTCTCCTGTAGAGTGTAAGCTCTTATGGTCAGTGGGGTCCTCTCTCTCCTGTAGAGTGTAAGCTCTTATGGTCAGTGGGGTCCTCTCTCTCCTGTAGAGTGTAAGCTCTTATGGTCAGTGGGGTCTTCTCTCTCCTGTAGAGTGTAAGCTCTTATGGTCAGTGGGGTCCTCTCTCTCCTGTAGAGTGTAAGCTCTTATGGTCAGTGGGGTCCTCTCTCTCCTGTAGAGTGTAAGCTCTTATGGTCAGTGGGGTCTTCTCTCTCCTGTAGAGTGTAAGCTCTTATGGTCAGTGGGGTCCTCTCTCTCCTGTAGAGTGTAAGCTCTTATGGTAAGTGGGGTCCTCTCTCTCCTGTAGAGTGTAAGCTCTTATGGTCAGTGGGGTCCTCTCTCTCCTGTAGAGTGTAAGCTCTTATGGTCAGTGGGGTCCTCTCTCTCTCCTGTAGAGTGTAAGCTCTTATGGTCAGTGGGGTCCTCTCTCTCCTGTAGAATGTAAGCTCTTTTGGTCAGTGGGGTCCTCTCTCTCCTGTAGAGTGTAAGCTCTTATGGTCAGCGGGGTCCTCTCTCTCCTGTAGAGTGTAAGCTCTTATGGTCAGTGGGGTCCTCTCTATCTCCTGTAGAGTGTAAGCTCTTATGATCAGTGGGGTCCTCTCTCTCCTGTAGAGTGTAAGCTCTTATGGTCAGTGGGGTCTTCTCTCTCCTGTAGAGTGTAAGCTCTTATGGTCAGTGGGGTCCTCTCTCTCCTGTAGAGTGTAAGCTCTTATGGTCAGTGGGGTCCTCTCTCTCCTGTAGAGTGTAAGCTCTTATGATCAGTGGGGTCCTCTCTCTCCTGTAGAGTGTAAGCTCTTATGGTCAGCGAGGTCCTCTCTCTCTCTCTCCTGTAGAGTGTAAGCTCTTATGGTCAGCGGGGTCCTCTCTCTCCTGTAGAGTGTAAGCTCTTATGGTTAGTGGGGTCCTCTCTCTCCTGTAGTGTAAGCTCTTATGGTCAGTGGGATCATCTCTATCTCCTGTAGAGTGTAAGCTCTTATGGTCAGTGGGGTCTTCTCTCTCCTGTAGAGTGTAAGCTCTTATGGTCAGTGGGGTCCTCTCTCTCCTGTAGAGTGTAAGCTCTTATGGTCAGTGGGATCATCTCTATCTCCTGTAGAGTGTAAGCTCTTATGGTCAGTGGGGTCCTCTCTCCTGTAGAGTGTAAGCTCTTATGGCCAGCGGGGTCCTCTCTCTCTCCTGTAGAGTGTAAGCTCTTATGATCAGTGGGGTCCTCTCTCTCCTGTAGAGTGTAAGCTCTTATGGTCAGCGGGGTCCTCTCTCCTGTAGAATGTAAGCTCTTATGGTCAGTGGGGTCCTCTCTCTCCTGTAGAGTGTAAGCTCTTATGGTCAGCGGAGTCCTCTCTCTCCTGTAGAGTGTAAGCTCTTATGGTCAGCAGAGTCCTCTCTCTCCTGTAGAGTGTAAGCTCTTATGGTCAGCGGGGTCCTCTCTCTCCTGTAGAGTGTAAGCTCTTATGGTCAGTGGGGTCCTCTCCTGTAGAGTGTAAGCTCTTATGGTCAGTGGGGTCCTCTCCTGTAGAGTGTAAGCTATTATGATCAGTGGGGTCCTCTCTCTCCTGTAGAGTGTAAGCTCTTATGGTCAGCGAGGTCCTCTCTCTCTCTCTCCTGTAGAGTGTAAGCTCTTATGGTCAGCGGGGTCCTCTCTCTCCTGTAGAGTGTAAGCTCTTATGGTCAGTGGGGTCCTCTCTCTCCTGTAGAGTGTAAGCTCTTATGGTCAGTGGGATCATCTCTATCTCCTGTAGAGTGTAAGCTCTTATGGTCAGTGGGGTCTTCTCTCTCCTGTAGAGTGTAAGCTCTTATGGTCAGTGGGGTCCTCTCTCTCCTGTAGAGTGTAAGCTCTTATGGTCAGTGGGATCATCTCTATCTCCTGTAGAGTGTAAGCTCTTATGGTCAGTGGGGTCCTCTCTCTCCTGTAGAGTGTAAGCTCTTATGGCCAGGGGGTCCTCTCTCTCTCTCCTGTAGAGTGTAAGCTCTTATGATCAGTGGGGTCCTCTCTCTCCTGTAGAGTGTAAGCTCTTATGGTCAGCGGGGTCCTCTCTCCTGTAGAATGTAAGCTCTTATGGTCAGTGGGGTCCTCTCTCTCCTGTAGAGTGTAAGCTCTTATGGTCAGCGGAGTCCTCTCTCTCCTGTAGAGTGTAAGCTCTTATGGTCAGCGGAGTCCTCTCTCTCCTGTAGAGTGTAAGCTCTTATGGTCAGCGGGGTCCTCTCTCTCCTGTAGAGTGTAAGCTCTTATGATCAGTGGGGTCCTCTCTCTCCTGTAGAGTGTAAGCTCTTATGGTCAGCGGGGTCCTCTCTCCTGTAGAATGTAAGCTCTTATGGTCAGTGGGGTCATCTCTCTCCTGTAGAGTGTAAGCTCTTATGGTCAGTGGGGTCCTCTCTCTCCTGTAGAGTGTAAGCTCTTATGGTCAGTGGGGTCCTCTCTCTCCTGTAGAGTGTAAGCTCTTATGGTCAGTGGGGTCCTCTCTCTCCTGTAGAGTGTAAGCTCTTATGGTCAGTGGGGTCCTCTCTCTCCTGTAGAGTGTAAGCTCTTATGGTCAGCGGGGTCCTCTCTCTCCTGTAGAGTGTAAGCTCTTATGGTCAGTGGGGTCCTCTCCTGTAGAGTGTAAGCTATTATGGTCAGTGGGGTCCTCTCCTGTAGAGTGTAAGCTCTTATGGTCAGTGGGGTCCTCTCTCTCCTGTAGAGTGTAAGCTATTATGGTCAGTGGGGTCCTCTCTCTCCTGTACAGTGTAAGCTCTTATGGTCAGTGGGGTCCTCTCTCCTGTAGAGTGTAAGCTCTTATGGTCAGTGGGGTCCTCTCTCCTGTAGAGTGTAAGCTCTTATGGTCAGTGGGGTCCTCTCTCTCCTGTAGAGTGTAAGCTCTTATGGTCAGCGGAGTCCTCTCTTTCCTGTAGAGTGTAAGCTCTTATGGTCAGTGGGGTCCTCTCCTGTAGAGTGTAAGCTATTATGGTCAGTGGGGTCCTCTCCTGTAGAGTGTAAGCTCTTATGGTCAGTGGGGTCCTCTCTCTCCTGTAGAGTGTAAGCTATTATGGTCAGTGGGGTCCCCTCTCTCCTGTACAGTGTAAGCTCTTATGGTCAGTGGGGTCCTCTCTCCTGTAGAGTGTAAGCTCTTATGGTCAGTTTGGTCCTCTCTCCTGTAGAGTGTAAGCTCTTATGGTCAGTGGGGTCCTCTCTCTCCTGTAGAGTGTAAGCTCTTATGGTCAGCGGAGTCCTCTCTCTCCTGTAGAGTGTAAGCTCTTATGGTCAGCGGAGTCCTCTCTCTCCTGTAGAGTGTAAGCTCTTATGGTCAGTGGGGTCCTCTCTCTCCTGTAGAGTGTAAGCTCTTATGGTCAGCAGGGTCCTCTCTCTCCTGTAGAGTGTAAGCTCTTATGGTCAGTGGGGTCCTCTCCTGTAGAGTGTACGCTACTATGGTCAGTGGGGTCCTCTCCTGTAGAGTGTAAGCTCTTATGGTCAGTGGGGTCCTCTCTCTCCTGTAGAGTGTAAGCTATTATGGTCAGTGGGGTCCTCTCTCTCCTGTACAGTGTAAGCTCTTATGGTCAGTGGGGTCCTCTCTCCTGTAGAGTGTAAGCTCTTATGGTCAGTGGGGTCCTCTCTCTCCTGTACAGTGTAAGCTCTTATGGTCAGTGGGGTCCCCTCTCTCCTGTAGAGTGTAAGCTCTTATGGTCAGTGGAGTCCTCTCTCTCCTGTAGAGTGTAAGCTCTTATGGTCAGTGGGGTCCTCTCTCTCCTGTAGAGTGTAAGCTCTTATGGTCAGCGGAGTCCTCTCTCTCCTGTAGAGTGTAAGCTCTTATGGTCAGTGGGGTCCTCTCTCTCCTGTAGAGTGTAAGCTCTTATGGTCAGTGGGGTCCTCTCTCTCCTGTAGAGTGTAAGCTATTATGGTCAGTGGGGTCCTCTCTCTCCTGTACAGTGTAAGCTCTTATGGTCAGTGGGGTCCTCTCTCCTGTAGAGTGTAAGCTCTTATGGTCAGTGGGGTCCTCTCTCTCCTGTAGAGTGTAAGTTCTTATGGTCAGTGGGGTCCTCTCTCTCCTGTAGAGTGTAAGCTCTTATGGTCAGTGAGGTCCTCTCTCTCCTGTAGAGTGTAAGCTATTATGGTCAGTGGGGTCCTCTCTCTCCTGTACAGTGTAAGCTCTTATGGTCAGTGGGGTCCTCTCTCTCCTGTAGAGTGTGAGCTCTTATGGTCAGTGGGGTCCTCTCTCTGCTGTAGAGTGTAAGCTCTTATGGTCAGTGAGGTCCTCTCTCTCTTGTAGAGTGTAAGCTCTTATGGACAGTGGGGTCCTCTGTCTCCTGTAGAGTGTAAGCTCTTATGGTCAGCGGAGTCCTCTGTCTCCTGTAGAGTGTAAGCTCTTATGGTCAGCGGGGTCCTCTCTTTCCTGTAGAGTGTAAGCTCTTATGGTCAGCGTGGTCTTCTCTCTCCTGTAGAGTGTAAGCTCTTATGGTCAGTGAGGTCCTCTCTTTCCTGTAGAGTGTAAGCTCTTATGGTCAGCGGAGTCCTCTGTCTCCTGTAGAGTGTAAGCTCTTATGGTCAGCGGGGTCCTCTCTTTCCTGTAGAGTGTAAGCTCTTATGGTCAGTGGGGTCCTCTCTCTCCTGTAGAGTGTAAGCTCTTATGGTCAGTGGGGTCCTCTCTCTCCTGTAGAGTGTAAGCTCTAATGGTCAGTGGGGTCCTCTCTCTCTCCTGTAGAGTGTAAGCTCTTATGGTCAGTGGGGTCCTCTCTCTCCTGTAGAGTGTAAGCTCTTATGGTCAGTGGGGTCTTCTCTCTCCTGTAGAGTGTAAGCTCTTATGGTCAGTGGGGTCCTCTGTCTTCTGTAGAGTGTAAGCTCTTATGGTCAGTGGGGTCCTCTCTCTCCTCTAGAGTGTAAGCTCTTATGATCACTGGGGACCTCTCTTTCTCTTTGTCTCTCTCTGTCTCGCCATCTCTTCTACTCCTCGTGATTTTTCTGAGCAATTACAAGCTTTACAGTTTTTGAGATTTGTGCTAATTAATTTGCCCCAAATCAAATTTTTTAGGAAAATTATTCAAAGTGATGAATTCCGATTTGAAAAGATGCACTCATCTCTATTTAAATTGATCCATTACTCATATCTTAATTAAGGATTCATTATTATTTTATTGTGTTCTTTTGACTAATATATTTGTTGCTTTATTCCTTTATTTGTATTTTCCTCCAATCAAATCAATCAATCTATCATGATGTTTTTTTCATTCATTCACTTATTCTCTCATTTGTCAATTTTGTTCATCAATATTATTTTGCTAGTCAATCATTAATTAATTAATTCACTTTTTCAATCAATCAATCAATCAATCAATCAATCCCACAAGTATTCAGTCTGTCATTTGTCCATTTTTTCCTATAACTTGTTTGTTCCTTCCCCTGTCCCTTAAGGCAATGATTGAATGAAGAAGTAGCTGCGAGTTCCTACGATTATTGTTCTGATGTTAAATGCTTTGTATGTGATATTGGTTTGTAAAGTTGCCAACATCGTCGCCTTCAGCCAAAAAAACACAATTGGATGTTCTCTAAAGAGCTGTTTTGTAGCGTTTATCCAGTGCCTGCCAAAGCTGAGCAAATATTGGTCGTTGCCTTGACAAACTAGACAAACACATGCGTTGCGGTGGATATTACAGGGTGCATTCAAAGCCGTCTAAATTGAATACCTGCAATTTTACTGCCAACTTTCTCTATTTTTTTCTCAGGTTAAATATATACACCAGAGAGCCTTAATTTTAGATCAAAGCGTAAAAATGCACCTGTATATGCTGCAATATAAATATCAGGATATATATATATATATATATATATATATATATATATATAAATAGTTTTACGCTTGTAAAACAACACATTAATCCAAGGAGTTCAAACACTTCTCATATAGTTTGCAGAATTCTTAATCTTTATTTTCCTCGTAGTTGAGGTGTCCTTTATATGTACTTTATCCACAGATGTGATTATGCAAGAGTATACGTAGAAATCATAGGATCCATATCAGAAGTTATAATTGTCCCCCCAAAAATTGGTGGGATCCCAGAAAAACATTTCTCATAACTTTGTAGCCTTTACAAAGTAATTTTTCTCCTATCCAAGTCCCTAGATTGAAGGATTGCCTTTTTAATGCCCCCATAAGGTATGATGCCAACTATAGTGTACCACTGAAACATAGTGGTATGCCTCCATAGTGACTTCTTCCACAGTACCCTCCACATACTGTATGATAACCCTACCGTCTCACCCCCCAACGCTCCCCCCAGCACAGTGTGATGTCCAAGCTGTGATCGCCACACAGCCCTCCATCAGTAGGATGGCCCCAGCACAACCATCCACACTATATAATGGCCCCAGTAGCCCTCCAAACAGTATAATGACCCCCACCCAGCCCTCCAAACATCATCCTGTCCCTTACACAGCCCTCCACACTGTATGATGGACCACACAAAAACCTTCACATTATTTATTTGCTTGCACACAGTATAATTGCCCCAACATAATAATAATAATTAATAATAATAATATTTATTTTTATAGTGCCCACATATGCTGCAGTGTTTCACAATTCAGCAGTCATAAGTAACAAAGATAATACAATAATTAAAGCAAAGATAATGACAACCCTGCTCATAAGAGCTTAAAATCTACAATCCACATAGCCCTCCAAACAGTATAATTCCCCAACAAACAGACCTGTAAACATTATAATGCCCCCCCCCCCATATTGTCCTGAAAACAATATAATGTCCCCTACATAGCCCTACAAATAGTATAATGGCCCTAAAAATAGCTGCAAAAAGTATAATTCCCCATCACATAGACCTGCAAAAAGTATAATTCTCCCACATAGACCTTCAAACAGTACAATGGGCCCAACATCGTCCTCCATATAGTATAATGTCCCCCATACAGCCCTCCTTATAGTACAATGGCCCCACTTATTCTTCCACACAGTATAATGGGCCCCAGTATGCCAATACCGTTAAAAGTGCGGTGCTGGGTGGTGGCGGTGCCGGCGCTGGCACGAAGACCCCCCTGACTAACGGGCGTTATAGCGGCTGTGTGGTCTGCTACCTTTGAAATACATGTACAATTAAATTGCATTTTCAATTGACCCACCGAATCTCATGAATGTCATAGCTCTACCTAGTGATGACATGACCAACACACACTTGAACCAAAGCAGCCATGACCCTTGTTTCCCAATCTCCAAATTTCCATGTCAACTGTCTTACTGCTGAAAATATTGTTTCTTAGTCTTCAAAATCCAGAGAACATATTTTAAACTCCATAATTCAATAAATGTCATATCTTTATCTAGAAATTTCATTCTTAACCTCTCGATCCCTCTCTATTTCCAAGTTCTCCAGAAGATCATTCAACCTGTAAAAAGCCAATGAATACTTTAACTCCAACTCAATAATCCTCCGATTCTCCCTCTCCCTGTCCCTCTCATTCTCCATTAATCACTTCCTCTTGCTCTCCCTCTCTCTTTCCCTCTCCATCTTTTACTCCCTCTCCTTCTCCCTCTTCATCTATTACTGATTCTCCCTCTCCATCTTTTACTCCCTCTCCTTCTAAATCTCTTACTGATTCTCCCTCTCCATTCTTTACTCTCTCTCCATCTCCATCTCTTAATCCCTCCCTCTCTTCTACACTTCTCTTACTAATGTTTTCAATGCAATATTTCAAGCAGCAAAGTCCCATAAATCTCATAAATCTTAACCTAAAAATTCAATAGTTGACATATATTGCAGCGTGGCTAAGGGTCGTATAGTTGACGGGAGGTATGTGTCACAGAGATGGCTTGTCTCTGTGATGTAACCTGGAGTGTTTTCTTTAATGCACATAAGCACTAAGGGATCGTTTAGTACACTTGGGTCTGGATTACGGGTAGCTGTGAGAGATAGGACGGTCTGGCTACCCATATACCTCACCCCTGGGTAGGGGCATCATCGTACCTCTATATGTGCTTGAGGAACTGCGGTGATGTCACGACAATGTGACTAATCATGTGCTAGGTTCCTGTGTGTGGTTATAGCTATATAATGTAGGCTACTGCTTAACACAGGGCCTGTGTGTGGGGAGGTGGAAGCCTCCAGTGTGTGTTGAGGCTCCAGGACTGAGCCTGAAGTACTAGTCATTTGTACTTTCTTTTGCCTGAGCTAAAGGCTATTTGTTTTTTCTGTTTTGTTTTGTGGGTTTGTGAAGCAAAAACACCTGTGAACATCTAAAGGAACGTGACTCATGATTGCCACCCACTGCACCTGAGGGAGTACAACCCCTGCAATAACCAAAAAGATGCAAAGAAAAAAGAGAAAAAGCCAGCTCACCATATCCAGCAGAGCACGGAACCAAGTCCTGACACGATGCGAACCAATGGAAAAAAAAAAACCACGATGTTCCAGCTCCAAAAGGTAAAATAAACAAACTTTATTGGGAAAATATAAAAACATGAAAAATCATGAGCTCCATGAAGACAACACCATGACCTGCGTGAGTTTGGCTACGCGTTTCGACCGGAAAGGTCTTTGTCAAAGACCTTTCCGGTCAAAACGCGTAGCCAAACTCACGCAGGTCATGGTGTTGTCTTCATGGAGCTCATGATTTTTCATGTTTTTATATTTTCCCAATAAAGTTTGTTTATTTTACCTTTTGGAGCTGGAACATAGTGGTTTTTTTTTCCAATAACCAAAAAGACCCCATGTGCTTTGTTCTCAATCTCCAAAGTCCAACAAATGTCCAACTTCCAAAATCATGACACCCAACTTAAACCTCAAAATTAGTTGTGACCAAACTTATTTGACCCTCAAAATCCCACTGACATCATATCTCAACCTAGAAATCACAAGACACAGACATATGTCAACTAACAAAGCCCTATAAGCCTTCTTTCTCAGCCTCTAATACCTCACAAATGTCCCACCTTAAGTATGAAAAGTTCTTTCTATTTAAGTCAATGGTTGCATCCATATCTCCAAAATTCCACCCTTGCTATGTTTCGATCTACAAAATCCAAGAAATACCATACCTCACCATAAATAATGACCAATAGCACTGTTCATAATCCTTCCTTGGTCAATCAGTTCATCATGTCACTATTGTGAGCAGTTCTGATGCCCCGATGGTCCTCCCTCCTACCCGTATTTTCAGGCAATGAAATATACTACAATTGCAATGAGCAGTTTTTGTAAATGAAATTTCTAGTACAAACATTTGACTTTGTGAATTAAATGCGAAAGCTGGTGTGCGGGAGTCCATGGGAAAAGCCTGAAAGACATTACTGTAAAGCTTTCTAAGAATAAGTTCCAGGCCTGGCTCAGCAGATGGTGTTCTCATTCACCTCCTGTCCCCTAGGAACAGCCTGTCTTTATCTCTTAGTGTTTATTGCCATTTACTTCCCATTTTTCTCCTCTGGGTAATAGCTTGCTTTAAAATTGAAATCTATAATATTTTATTTACTGCTTTCTATCAATTTTACGTTTGTGCCTTTTGGTTTTGCTTAGTGTTTGGTTATGCAGTCTCTACGATGAAGAGGCCGGGTCAGAGTTACATTTTGTTTTAACACAGGGCTAGAATCAGGAATTTCGGGGAATCATGACGCCAAAGAGTCTTGACCTCCATCTTTGATAGACCCATATGTTGGAAGGGTAATACAAGGTTTTGGGTGTTTGGGGGAGCAGCAGTTCGGAGACATTAGGTGGCATCACTCTAAGTGAACTATAGAGTTCAATAGATGGTTGAGGACAATTGGACAAAATGGAAGAAATACTAATTGGCAAGACTCTGTAGATGTCAGGGTTTGGGGAAAAGGTAGTGTGAGGTGCAAGGGAAGAGGGGCAGTGGCAAGATACAACCTGCCAGGGTAGTCTTTTGAGGGAAGCAAAAGTCACCAGGTAGACAGGTACGCAATCAGGCAGGGGATAGACCATGGGTTGATGGGCATTTCCAGAGCAAGAGTGAGACAGTCAGTATGTAGGGGCTTTGTGGTGTAGTAAGATGGGGCATCGGTTTCTTGGGGTCTTTTTTGTTAAATGGGTTATCCAAGACTAATTTAGTTTTTTTAGCTATAGGCCTAAGAACTAACACGCAGGTAGTGGTTCTTTCTGCCATCTCAGATCGGTCACAGACTGCTCCTGCCGGCAATTTTGTGGCTTCCTCTGACGTCACGTCGACAGAGCAATTGCTTCTCTAGCTCTCCAAACTGTTGATGCCAAATGACTGCTGCCATCATGCTGATTGACAGTAAAAAATTACTAACTATAACCCCTGGCAAACACTTTTAGCCTTGAAGATAGAAGTGGGTCCTGCAACCTAACGAGGCTTGCTAATTTTACTAAAGCAAAATTTTGTCTTTGCGTCTGAGCCTCTGTCGTCAGTACTGCCCTGTTGGGTCTACATGGGTGTTGTGATGTTAGACCAAAAATCAAGCCAAAACCACAACCAGGTAGACAAAGTTCCAACCAGTGTCGGATATGCCACTCATGTGATCTGTGCAGCCCCATTCAAGCCTGAGAAGTAAGGTCACCTTCATCCATTTCCAAAGCATCAAGCAGTTTCTTAGACATGTAAAGGGCTCATATACGGTTGGACAGGGATCCTCTTGTTTGCCCACTGCTGGTCCCAACATGTAGTAAAGATGAAAAGTCTAATAGAACATACATCATTGCTTTTATGTATTAGGGAAACAGGAACACATGGGCTACTTGCACAGTGAACAAGTCTGTATGATCATGTTCACACACCACCAAGAAACCTGAAGACACAAAAGAGAATAGTAAAACCAAAAACACTCAGTTTGAAAAAATGTTGCAGTAATCCGCAAGTGCTAGTAAAAGATGTAAAAAACAGGGTATTTGGTTGATACGTTTTTTGCAAAAAATGTATACTAAGCTGCTCTACCAATCTTCACGGTATACCCTTATCAGAGCAGTCCTAACTAATGTATGCAATCCCTATCTGATGTATTTAAAAACCTGATCATCTGTATATAACCTGTGTGAACAGGGTTCAGAGAGGAAAAATCCATGTGTGCATACAGGGTAGAACAGCTTTTGTGCAGATAGCCCAAGAGGAGTGGTGGAACTCCCCAGTCTTGTAGACACAAGAGAACAATTATGGAAACAGGAACACATGGGCTACTTGCACAGTGAACAAGTCTGTATGATCATGTTCACACACCACCAAGAAACCTGAAGACACAAAAGAGAATAGTAAAACCAAAAACACTCAGTTTGAAAAAATGTTGCAGTAATCCGCAAGTGCTAGTAAAAGATGTAAAAAACAGGGTATTTGGTTGATACGTTTTTTTGGTTGATACGTTCTCTTGTGTGTACAAGACTGGGGAGTTCCACCACTCCTCTTGGGCTATCTGCACAAAAGCTGTTCTACCCTGTATGCACACATGGATTTTTCCTCTCTGAACCCTGTTCACACAGGTTATATACAGATGATCAGGTTTTTAAATACATCAGATAGGGATTGCATACATTAGTTAGGACTGCTCTGATAAGGGTATACCGTGAAGATTGGTAGAGCAGCTTAGTATACATTTTTTGCAAAAAACGTATCAACCAAATACCCTGTTTTTTACATCTTTTACTAGCACTTGCGGATTACTGCAACATTTTTTCAAACTGAGTGTTTTTGGTTTTACTATTCTCTTTTGTGTCTTTTTATGTATTAGGCATAATTAAACTTTCTTTCTTCTTCATTACCCATTGGGATAACATCAGTCTATTTGCGGTTTACGATACTTACCATGTGGGATTCCTTGATTTGTGAACTCTGAGAGATCGCTACTGACCGCTCAGACAATATTCTGTCTCCGGTCACTTAATATTTTTGCTACAATAATTATTCAGCCTCAACACTGTTCCTTTCTTATCCTATTGTAGCTCACAAACTAACACGCCAAGTGCAAACACTCATTGGAAGCCAATAACATTTTATGGCTACAGTAAATAAAGTTGATTTTTTTTGTGAAATAAAAATGTTAAAGAATAAAAAGGGGAAACAATATCAGCCTAAAACCCTTCTACTCTAGTCAGCGAGGAGCAGCTCTAACTTTGAAGGTCCAAAAGCTACCGTACTTAATATATAGAAATCTTTATAAGTCACTGCATACTATGGTACGTGCTCAAAATACTCACTATTACATTGTGATACATGATACAATATTATTCCGTATTTTTGGTCTGCCGTGCACAGATGTCTGTGCCTCTAATGGTTGTGGAGCATATAGCCCATATGTTATCACTCTTGGCAGTTTTTCAGCTTGATCTCTAGCTTGTGAGGTTACATCATGTATCAGTGGATGAGCTTTAAGACCAGACATATAGCAACAACTTATGAAAATGAATGCGGGAGTCCAATGCTTCGATGATTTCAGCTCTGGGCAATGCAATGTTCACAAGTCGCATTATGGAATGAAAGGAATAAATGATAAATGAGTTCCCATCATTATTAATGCAAATAATTTAAATAAAAAAAAAATAAATATATATATATATATATATACAGTGTTGTGTTGTGCCAAGTGAAAGGAAGCCTGTCCCGTCCTAAAATTGCATTTCTCAATTCCTTGCAAATTAATGGAAATGAGTGGCTGCAGGGAGAATGTAACTTCATGTTTTCCCTGCAGCTGAACTTTCAGTATCCCATCCCCTGATATAATTTAAAAGTTATTTACTTGCAAATTAGCCATATATCTTCAGGTGTATAAAGTTTTAAGAGGTGACCAGTTCCCTTTAAAGGGGTTAGCCACAATTAACAGGCAGATAGTTGCTAACTAGTTATCATACTTGGCTCCTCTTCACATGTTCATGCTGGCGATTCACCTGCTCCTTATGATCACAGCAGCTCTTGTTCTTCTGCTCTGTTGATGGGAAACAACTGCTGACGCCATTCTGATTGACCACTGGCTCCTAGCAATTAAGACGCGTGGAGCTGGCTGTCAATCGTTATGACATCAGCAGTCACGCCATGTCAGAGCAGAGCGGAAAAGAAGCTGAAGCTCCATCGATGTGACATTATTATCATTATTATTTATTATTACAGTGCCATTTATTCCATGACCGGACATTCAGCGTCTCCCACTCACACACCACCTCCTCACCTCGCCCCCTATCTGTCGGAGTCCCGCAAGGTTCAGTTCTAGGGCCCCTGCTCTTCTCCATTTACACCTTTGGCCTGGGACAGCTCATAGAATCTCACGGTTTTCAGTATCATCTCTATGCTGATGACACACAGATCTACATCTCTGGACCAGATATCACCTCCCTACTAACCAGAATCCCTCAATGTCATCAGTGGAAGCAGAATCAGTGACCACTTTATAAATTTATAAATAAAATTGATAACTTGTAACTACCAGTTGGGGGGATGTCCATACACAGTGACCGGTAGTGTCATACTTTGTGGGGACACACCCCATTCTCATATGGAATGGCAACATTTCTTCTTCTTCTCCTTCTTTGTCTTCGGAAAAGAGCTTCTGTATTTCATGAAGAATACATGTCAGGCCAGGACGGGTGACGGGTACAACATAAATACCTAACTTTTGTGGACAATTAGAAACAAATTGAAGGAGGTTTAGCATTTTGCTATGTTGGGGGTTGTCTTCTGCTCTAGGATGGGGGATGTTTAATAAGTTTTGATGCTTCACTTTAGCGCAGATCTTGGCTGACCTTGCTCCTTTGAGACCTCTGGCATCGCAGTCATTAGTTCCCTCTCGTGCCGTATTAGATGAAATAACATGGAACGAGCGCTCATTATCTTCTCCATCTTTCTCCTCCCAGTGTGGATTTATCATCGCCTCCGCCATAAAGGGCTGGACGATTATTGAGTTAAATTAGTGTGACTGATCATCAACAACAAACTCATCATCTACTCCATAGGAAATCCACATAATAGTTTCCACTGGCAATCATCTTTATGATCAGCGGCTCCCCATCCATCATCTTTAATGCAGTGCTGAGTTATAAACAGTCCCTTTCCTGCTGCATCGCTGGGACCATTCTCACTGTAATCAGTCATTAAAATTTTGCAGCATCGGGATCATTTTCAGCGTGGCCGGGCATCGGGATTGTGCATGGAAATGAACGGCATCAAACATTCACTGCCGCAATCAGCTTCTTTTATTTTTTTTTTCCAGCAATGCTTTATAATATACATCAAGTACGGGTGGGTGTACACACCGCAAATAGGTGGGCGCACGGTCATCACGGACACTGTACGTTAGTTGCAATAGGAACAGGCAAGGTTTATCCTATTTCGGGGGTTATCTCGTGGACAAACTAAGAGGGCAACTCCCTTCGCACCATTTTTTTTAAAATAAATGTTGCTGTTTTTTATTGAGATCAATTGGAGAATTAAAATCCAAAATGTACAGTTAGCGCCCCCTAGTGGTAGAAGCAGGAGGATGGCATTTTCACATTTAACTGGATAATTTGGCAAAAAGAATCAAGAATGGCTAATGAGAGGATTATCCATCACTGATTTAACCCTTCGTCCGGCGCAATAGGTAGGATAGGCACAGCTCACACATTTTTTCCCCCTCCTCTCCAAGGCACCAGGGGATTCCACCTCTCCCAGTACCTTCCTATCTTTAGGTGCTGCTTGAAACCCCACCCTTCCAGTCAGTTTTGATTTTTGATGCTGTCCTTGCGGAGAGGATGTGTGACCACCATGGCCTCTCAGGCTCATTGTGAATGAAGGTTCTCACTTTTGAGAGTTCGTACTTTCTGGGTATTACCTCCGTGGCCTCTCAGGCTCATTGTGCCTGAAGGTTCTCACTTTTGAGGGTTCATACTTTCTGGAGGTTAACTCCGTGGACTCTCAGGCTCATTATGCCTGAAGGTTCTCACTTTTGAAGGTTCATACTTTCTGGAGGTTACGTCTGTAGACTCTCAGGCTCATTGCGCCTGAAGGTTCTCACTTTTGAGGGTTCATACTTTCTGGAGGTTACGTCTGTAGACTCTCAGGCTCATTGCGCCTGAAGGTTCTCGCTTTTGAGGCTTCATACTTTCTGGAGGTTACCTCTGTGGACTCTCAGGCTCATTGCACCTGAAGGTTCTCACTTTTGAGGGTTCATACTTTCTGGAGGTTAACTCCATTGACTCTCAGGCTCATTATGCCTGAAGGTTCTCACTTTTGAAGGTTCATACTTTCTGGAGGTTACCTCTGTGGACTCTCAGGCTCATTGCACCTGAAGGTTCTCACTTGTGAGGGTTCATACTTTCTGGAGGTTACCTCCGTGGACTCTCAGGTCCATTGCGCCTGAAGGTTCTTACTTTTGAGGGTTCATACTTTCTGGAGGTTACCTCTGTGGCCTCTCAGCCTCATAACGCCTGAAGGTTCTCACTTTTTGAGGGTTTATTCTTTGTTTTTGTTTTTTCATCACAATTGTTTATTTTGCTCATTTTATGAATTAATAATGCAAAGTTTGCGGATATTTTGTAGAAATAAGTAGGGTTTTCTGATTTTGTCTACTCTCTTTTAATAATCCCTACGATTACACTTAGAGCCCACAAATTGAGATAATTAGATATTAAAAGTGGCTTTGTAACCTGTGCCTGTCACACAACACCTTAACTCAGGAGTGCCAGACATGCGTGTGACGCAGGGTTAAATCATTCTGTGGGCATTCTTTTTTTAATTATATACATGAATTTGGAGATAAAAATCATTTTTGTTATTGGGTTTCATGAAAAATATTTAATTGGTTTTTTTTTGGTTTTTTTTCACCGTTTGCCTTCTATAGTCTGTGTTGCACTATGTATTTCTGGCTGCAAAATGAATTAATTAAAAAGCAGTCAAATTCTTCAGATTGAATGACAGGAGCGTTTATAACTCCTTTGTGTCTTTTTCGGAGCTGATTAATTACTACAGATCACATCACAGTTGAATATACAGGGAAACAAGGAGCATGTAAAAGCAACATTTTAAACAAAACCCAATTTTCAAAATGACTTCTTTAGCCCAAAATATATGCATTTAGTTAAAAGAAAAGGTCCCTATAGGTGAAAGTTGAAGAAACAAAATGTTGTAAAATGAAGTAAACGTTCAAACTCAGCTTCCTGATTTCGCACCTAATGTTTCCACGATTTCCACCAATATCTGTGTTGCCTGTCCTGGATAGGATCTCATCTATAGTGACCATCCAGTTTACAGGTTCCCGGCAATCATGTCCTAATTATTAACTTTCTTGGAACTCTTGAAATTGGACTTGTAGATTGCGACACTTTTGAGGTTCCATTTTCAGCTTTTCAATAAGGAGAGTCTTAATCCTCACGTCTTTTGTGTTATTTGCTTGTCTTCTAGGTTCGACACTCCACATCTTCGGAGACATCTACAAGTCTAGCTCATGAGTTTATCGATATGTGACCTTCCTGTAAATGGACCGTACGGACCACAAATCCTCCGCTGATGTATTGACTGTGGTTGATTCCATTGGTAACATCAAATGCTGAGCGTCCTAATAAATATTCATCTGGTGTTTGATTAATTGAAAAGCAAATCTTTTCTACACACTGGAAAAAAAAATCCATATTAATTATCGTCTTAATAAAGAGACGCATTAGGGAAATTCTATGATTTCAAATCAAAAACAGTAAATTCCCAGTCAGAGAAGAGATAATTAGAGAAATTACCATCCTTCCATCTGAAGAGAATGCAGAGGCCGAGACATTTACTGGGGACATGGGTGGTTTGTGGTGACGAGGAGCGAACTGCCAGATCCATCAGAGGAGAACACAACACTTAGCTCTTACCTCCCTTTGGCTTGATGGTTTCCACTGCTGAGAAAAGCGAAGGAAATAGTTTTAGACAAAAACTAAGAAACCAAGTTACTCAGGCGATAATTAGGGAACTGTGGAACAAATTTTTCCCATGAAAATAGAATGTAGAATGTTGTATGTCAGAGGGGCAGAAATGTCAAGTGAAGGCAATGACTGCAAGGATGGCATATCGTGTGTCAGTCTAAGAAATCGTCTATATATCTATTATCTATTGATCTTGTATCTATCTATTATCTATCTATTATCTATCTAATATCCATCTATCTATTATGTATTTATCTAATATATATATATACAGTATATATATATATATATATATATATATATATATCATCTATCTATTATCTATCCATCTATTATCTTTTATCTATCTATATATCTATTTATCTATCTATTATCTACCTATTATCTATCTATCTATCTATCTATTCTCTATCTATCTATCTATCTATCTATTATCTATCCCATATCTGTCTACCTATCTATCTACCTATCTATCTTATTTCTCTTTCTATATTTCTTCCTATTTTCTTTATATTCTATTTCTTTCCTCTATAATTTTCACTTTTTTCTTTCTTTTTTTCTTTTCCTTTTTTCCTTATTCCCTTTTTCTTCCATCCTTTATTCCTTCTTTACTTCTTACTTTCTTTTTCCTTTTTTATTCTCTCTTAATTTCTTTAGCTTATTAATTCCATCATTCTTCCTTTTTTTAAATTTCTTTCTTTTTCCTGAGGTCTCAGGGGTATCACTTCTCCTTATGGAGAGTGACATACCATCTCTGGCTTGTCAAGGTAAGGAGGTTTATTCGCCATGCAATGCTCCTCTGGGAAATATAATATGCAAATTGCCTCTTCTGAGAAAAAGAGGACTTAACTCTATAGCGCCACCTGTTGGAAGTAGCGATCCTACAAGTCACAATCAACTCTTTAACGAGACGTGCAATATGACTTAGGATAAAAGCCAAATCAGTATCTCAATTCGCAGTCACGGTGTTTCACTGACGAGGGCCAACAGCCCGAAACACCGTGTCTGCAAATTGAGATACTGATTTGGCTTTTATCCTAAGTCATATTGCACGTCTCGTTAAAGAGTTGATTGTGACTTGTAGGATCACTACTTCCAACAGGTGGCGCTATAGAGTTTAAGTCCTCTTTTTCTCAGAAGAGGCAATTTGCATATTTTTTTCCTTTCTTTCTTTTTCTTTTCTTTCTTTCCTTTTTCCTTTTCCTTTCTTTCCCTTCTTTCTTCCTCCGTTACTGTTCCTCTTTTTCTTCTTTCTTTCACTGTTTTACGTCTTTTCATTATTTTCTTCCTTATTTTTCCATATTTCTTTCCCTTTTTCATACTATGCATGTCTGTTCTTCTTTATCTCTTTATCTATCGTTGTATCTCTCTCTTTTCCTTCTTTTCTTGAGTTTATGATATGAATTACTGATATGCTATGAAACGTGCCCTTCAGAAAACTCTTACATTGGGTAGCAGTCTATCATGGAGTAATCTATAGTATAATCTATCTAATCTGCACAGTAAAGTTTATATTTATTTATTACATGCGACGATATATTATAAAATTGTATCTACATTTAAAACATCAAAAACACAGTGTTATCCAAAAATTCCTTGCTTGAAATTGTCTCATACAGAACTTAGACCAAGGAAATATTAAAGATTGTTACTTTTTTTTAATGGAATTAATTCTCATTCTTTTGGCATCTGATTATCTGTCACTTGTTTTCAGCACAGAAATGTAACTGAAGGAAGAATTTCACACAAACAGATGAAGATTGATCAGAAAACCAATTTGTAGCAATAGGGATCATCCCCACCATGGATGCTTTTCTCCATTTCTTTTCTTCCAGTTTTTTTCTTTCCATCACATTAAGGCTGGAAACGAAATCAATAAATATTGATCAAATAGCGCCTGATTGAAACATATTTCACAAAGGCAGCAGCTGAGCATTGCCGGGGTTAAATCCAGTAATCCATTTATCCCTGGAAAGTGGATTCATTAAGTGTGAACGGTGTCACAGACTGCAGTGGCAGTGAGTACTTCTCCATAGCCGTAGTATGTATTTATCTATACACAGTATAATGGATGCTGTGCGGTAATGTACGAGGGCTCTCCACATCTTTCTGATGAGATATTAGGAGAATTCTTCATCTACTTATCTACTCAAATAGGATTTGAGAGCTGATGACTTATGATGAGCGCGCGTACCAACAAATGAACAAATGGTATTTGTTATGGCCATGTGACCTTTCGGGAAGTTTTTCACTGCGAGGTAATACTGATGTGAAGTGATAGAGAGATGTTATTGGCTTAAAGTGAAGCCTGATAACATTTCTCATTATTTCCCCCATCATAAATGCTTCCATACCAGGAGCCGAGCCGAGCACTCCGGATTAGATGAGCTCTTAACTGCATTGGGCTAATTTGCTGCAAAAAATTATATAGAAAATTCCACTAATCCGGTATTAGAAGGATTAATGTTATCAAATGTTCTGATTTATTGAGCAATGGTGGAAAAATCGCTAAAATATGGTTTTACCACTTTAAGTCTTAAAGGAGTACAGGGAATGGTTGTGTTTAAATGATCCTTGGGTTTTTTGGAATAAAATATCTATCTATCTATCTATCTATCTATCTATTATCTATTATCTATCTATTATGTATCTTCTATCTATTATCTATCTATTATCTATCTACCTATTACTATCTATCTATCTATCTATTATCTACTATATATCTATTATTTATCTATATTCTATCTATTATCTATCTATTATCTATTTATCTATTATCAATCTATATTTTATCCACGATCTATCTAACCATTATTTATCTATTATCAATCTATATTTTATCTACTGTCTATCTAACCATTATTTATCTATTATCTATCTATCTATCTATCTATCTACTATCTATCTATCTATCTATCTATCTATTATCCATCTTCTATTATTTATCTATCAATCATCTATTATCTATCTATCATCGATCTATCTTCTACCTATTATCTATCTATTACCTATCAATCTATCTTTTATCTACTATCAATCCATTATTTATCAATTATCTATCTATCTATCTATCTATCTATCCGTCTGTCTATCTATCTATCTATCTATCTATCTATCTATCTATCTATCTATCCATTATTTATCAATTATCTATCTATCTATTTATCTATCTATCTATCTATCCGTCTGTCTATCTATATTAAAGCAAGCAAAAACCTGGTGTGTTTATTGGCCCATGTGAACAGAAGGCAATGTTTCAACTAAAGAGCAAGCGATGCTTCCCACTTTTTTTTGCTTGTTTATGTAGAATAGGTTGGTGAGTTGAATCCTTTGGGCTGCCATCTGTATCTGTATTTTTAGCTTATGTTGCTCCATTTTATTTATCTATCTATATACTGTATCTATTTATCGGTCATGGGTCAGTTTGAAGATTCAATCCGGTGACCTTTTGCTGCATCGTCTGTTTCCATCTCTGTTGGTCTACAGTCCTTTTCTTCACTGTCCAAATGCTGATGGTTTCTTTTGTCTTGGCTTTGGTTTCTTGGTTGGCTTCCCTCCAACTATTTTCCATTTTAACTTTTGGCTCTGTCCTATCACATTTTGGGATGGGCTTTATATGTTAAGCATTCACTTACCTCACTTGCTGGCTATACTTCCATATAGATTGGTGTTTGAAGTTACAGCTCCTCAGCTAGGGGTTTACCTTGTCCAGTAAGCCAGAGTTGTTTTGCTGCTGCAAATTTGTAATTTTTACTCCCCTGAACAATTCCCTTCTCCACATTTGGGTGTCTGGGAAGTTTCACTTATTCTTTTGGTCTGTCCTTTATGAATGTATCTTAATTTTTTACTCTGGGTTCTCCAGTCTCCTTGCACACTTTCCTTTACCTTTGTTGGATTTGTGTTATGGCCTCCCTTTTGGTTCCTCGGGAGATACAAGAAACCCATCGATGGCTTTTTAGGGACCCAGGTCCAAGGAGATGTATTTGTAGTTGTGTGACTAGGGCCTTTTCTAGTCTGTGCAGGGACTAGTTGGGCACAGGTGTGGCTTTTCTCTTTGGTAGTTCTTTCTATCCTCTGTTAACTCTGTGTGTGTGAGCACGATCATAACATTATCTATCTATCTATCTATCTCATATCTATCATCTATCTATTGTCAAGGAGTGACCGTGAGCCAGAAGACCGCAGAGTCTGATCGCTCCTACACCTGTGCTGAAAATGTAAAGAATGACAATATATATAAATACTAAATGAAGAGCCCGGCATTGCCTGGGCATAGTAAATATCTGTGGTTTGTTATATCGCCTCACTTCTCTTATTTTCCCATCATGCCTCTCATTTTCCCAATCACATCTTTCATTTTCCCCCTCACATCTCTCATTTTCTCCCTCACACCTCTCATTTTCTCCCTCACTCCTCTCATTCCCCCCTAACACTTGTCATTTCGACCTCACATCTGTCATTTTCCGATCACTCCACTATTTTCCCTCACTCCTCTCATTTTGCACTCACACCTTTTCATTTTCATCTCACACCTCTCATTTTCACCTCAGTATATACATGTTTGTCATCTCCCTTTTATATAGTATACACCTGTATGTCATCTCCTGTATATAGTATATACCTGTATGTCATCTCCCCTGTATATAGTATATACCTGCTGTGTGTCATCTCCCCTGTATATAGTATATACCTGTATGTCATCTCCTCCTATATATAGTATATACCTGTATGTCATCTCCTTCTATATATAGTATATACCTATATGTCATCTCCTCCTGTACATAGTATATACCTGTGTGTCATCTCCCCAGTATATAGTATATATCTGTGTGTCATCTCCTCCTGTATATAGTATATACCTGTATGTCATCTATATATAGCATATACAGTGGGGCAAAAAAGTATTTAGTCAGTCAGCAATAGTGCAAGTTCCACCACTTAAAAAGATGAGAGGCGTCTGTAATATACATCATAGGTAGGCCTCAACTATGGGAGACAAACTGAGAAAAAAAAAATCCAGAAAATCACATTGTCTTTTTTTTTAACATTTTATTTGCATATTATGGTGGAAAATAAGTATTTGGTCAGAAACAAAATTTCATCTCAATACTTTGTAATATATCCTTTGTTGGCAATGACAGAGGTCAAACGTTTTCTGTAAGTCTTCACAAGGTTGCCACACACTGTTGTTGGTATGTTGGCCCATTCCTCCATGCAGATCTCCTCTAGAGCAGTGATGTTTTTGGCTTTTCGCTTGGCAACACGGACTTTCAACTCCCTCCAAAGGTTTTCTATAGGGTTGAGATCTGGAGACTGGCTAGGCCACTCCAGGACCTTGAAATGCTTCTTACGAAGACACTCCTTCGTTGCCCTGGCAGTGTGCTTTGGATCATTGTCATTTTGAAAGACCCAGCCACGTTTCATCTTCAATGCCCTTGCTGATGGAAGGAGGTTTGCACTCAAAATCTCACGATACATGGCCCCATTCATTCTTTCATGTACCCGGATCAGTCGTCCTGGCCCCTTTGCAGAGAAACAGCCCCAAAGCATGATGTTTCCACCACCATGCTTTACAGTAGGTATGGTGTTTGATGGATGCAACTCAGTATTCTTTTTCCTCCAAACACGACAAGTTGTGTTTCTACCAAACAGTTCCAGTTTGGTTTCATCAGACCATAGGACATTCTCCCAAAACTCCTCTGGATCATCCAAATGCTCTCTAGCAAACTTCAGACGGGCCCGGACATGTACTGGCTTAAGCAGTGGGACACGTCTGGCACTGCAGGATCTGAGTCCATGGTAGCGTAGTGTGTTACTTATGGTAGGCCTTGTTACATTGGTCCCAGCTCTCTGCAGTTCATTCACTAGGTCCCCCCGCGTGGTTCTGGGATTTTTGCTCACCGTTCTTGTGATCATTCTGACCCCACGGGGTGGGATTTTGCGTGGAGCCCCAGATCGAGGGAGATTATCAGTAGTCTTGTATGTCTTCCATTTTCTAATTATTGCTCCCACTGTTGATTTCTTCACTTCAAGCTGGTTGGCTATTGCAGATTCAGTCTTCCCAGCCTGGTGCAGGGCTACAATTTTGTTTCTGGTGTCCTTTGACAGCTCTTTGGTCTTCACCATAGTGGAGTTTGGAGTCAGACTGTTTGAGGGTGTGCACAGGTGTCTTTTTATACTGATAACAAGTTTAAACAGGTGCCATTACTACAGGTAATGAGTGGAGGAAAGAGGAGACTCTTAAAGAAGAAGTTACAGGTCTGTGAGAGCCAGAAATCTTGATTGTTTGTTTCTGACCAAATACTTATTTTCCACCATAATATGCAAATAAAATGTTAAAAAAAACAGACAATGTGATCTTCTGGATTTTTTCTTCTCAGTTTGTCTCCCATAGTTGAGGTCTACCTATGATGTAAATTACAGACGCCTCTCATCTTTTTAAGTGGTGGAACTTGCACTATTACTGACTGACTAAATACTTTTTTGCCCCACTGTACCTGTATGTCATCTCCTCCTGTATATAGTATATACCTGTAGGTCATCTGCTCCTGTATATAGTATATACCTGTGTGTCATCTCCTCCTGTATATAGTATATACCTGTATGTCATCTCCTCCTGTATATAGTATGTACCTGTATGTCATCTCCTCCTCTATATAGTATATACCTGTGTGTCATCTCTCCTGTATATAGTATATATCTGTGTGTCATCTCCTCCTGTATATAGTATATACCTGCATGTCATCTTCTATATATAGCATATACCTGTATGTCATCTCCTCCTGTATATAGTATATACCTGTAGGTCATCTGCTCCTTTATATAGTATATACCTGTGTGTCATCTCCTCCTGTATATAGTATATACCTGTATGTCATCTCCTCCTGTATATAGTATGTACCTGTATGTCATCTCCTCCTCTATATAGTATATACCTGTGTGTCATCTCTCCTGTATATAGTATATATCTGTGTGTCATCTCCCCTGTATATAGTATATACCTGTGTCATCTCCTCCTGTATTAGACCTCGTTAACACATTATTTGCTCAGTATTTTTACCTCAGTATTTGTAAGCTAAATTGGCAGCCTGATAAATCCCCAGCCAACAGGAAGCCCTCCCCCTGGCAGTATATATTAGCTCACACTTACACATAATAGACAGGTCATGTGACTGACAGCTGCCGTATTTCATATATGGTACATTTGTTGCTCTTGTAGTTTGTCTGCTTATTAATCAGATTTTTATTTTTGAAGGCTAATACCAGACTTGTGTGTGTTTTAGGGCGAGTTTCGTTTGTCAAGTTGTGTGTGTTGAGTTGCGTGTGGCGACATGCATGTAGCGACTTTTGTGAGATGAGTTTTGTGTGGCAACATGCGTGTAGCAACTTTTTGTGTGTCGAGTTGCATGTGACAGATTAGTGTAGCAAGTTGTGTGCAGCAAGTTTTGCGCATGGCGAGTTTTGCGCGTGGCGAGTTTTATGTGTGGTGCCTTTTGAGTATGTGCAAGTTTTGTGTGAGGCAACTTTTGCATGTGTTGCAACTTTTGTGCATGTGGCAATTTTTCCGCGTGTGCAAGTTTTGCGTGTGGTGAGTTTTCCATGAGGTGAGTTTTGCACTTGTGGCGAGTTTTGCGTGAGCCTAGTTTTTGCATGTGGCGAGTTTTGCGCATGGCGAGTTTTGAGCGGCGACTTTTGTGTTTCGACTTTTATGTGGCGAGGTTGGTGTATGTGTGGTGAAATGTGTGCTGAGGGTGGTATATGTGTTCAAGCACGTGGTAGTGTGTGGCGCATTTTGTGTGTGTGTTCATATCCCCGTGTGTGGTGAGTATCCCATGTCGTGGCCCCACCTTAGCAATTGTACGGTATATACTCTTTAGCGCCATCGCTCTCATTCTTTAAGTCCCCCTTGTTCACATCTGGCAGCTGTCAATTTGCCTCCAATACTTTTCCTTTCACTTTTCCCCATTATGTAGATAGGGGCAAAATTGTTTGGTGAATTGGAAAACGCGGGGTTAAAATTTCACCTCACAACATAGCCTATGACTCTCTCGGGGTCCAGACGTGTGACTGTGCAAAATTTTGGGGCTGTAGCTGTGACGCCTCCAACACTTTTCCTTTCACTTTTTTCCCCATTATGTAGATAGGGGCAAAATTGTTTGGTGAATTGGAACGCGCGGGGTTAAAATTTCGCCTCACAACATAGCCTATGACTCTCTCGGGGTCCAGACGTGTGACTGTGCAAAATTTTGGGGCTGTAGCTGCGACGGTGCAGATGCCAATCCCGGACATACACACATACACACACACATATACACACACATTCAGCTTTATATATTATATATATATACTAGATGGTGGCCCGATCCTAACGCATCGGGTATTCTAGAATATGCATGTCCACGTAGTATATTGTACAGTCCACGTAGTATATTGGTCAGACACGTAGTATATTACGTAGTATATTGCCCAGTGACGTAGTATACAGCACAGAGCCACGTAGTATATTGCCCAGTGACGTAGTATACAGCACAGAGCCACGTAGTATATTGCCCAGTGATGTAGTATATTGCCCAGCCACGTAGTATATTGCCCAGCCACGTAGTATATTGCCCAGCCACATAGTATATTGCCCAGCCAAGTAGTATATTGCCCAGCCATGTAGTATATTGCCCAGCCACGTAGTATATTGCCCAGCCACGTAGTATGTTGCCCAGCCACGTAGTATATTGCCCAGTCACGTAGTATATTGCCCAGCCATGTAGTATATTGCCCAGCCATGTAGTATATTGCCCAGCCATGTAGTATATTGCCCAGTGACATAGTATATTGCCCAGCGATGTAATATATTGCCCAGTAACGTAGTATATTGCCCAGCCATGTAGTATATTGCCCAGTGACATATTATATTGCCCAGCGACGTAATATATTGCACAGCCATGTAGTATATTGCCCAGCGACGTAGTATATTGCCCAGCCATGTAGTATATTGCCCAGTGTAATATTATATTGCCCAGCGACGTAATATATTGCACAGCCATGTAGTATATTGCCCAGCGACGTAGTATATTGCCCAGCCATGTAGTATATTGCCTAGCCACGTATGTCACAGGTTAAAAAATAAAAAATAAACATACTCACCTTCCGATCCGAGGGCCCCTTGTAGTTCTAACATACTCAACATACTTGTAGTTCTGTCGCCTGTGCGAGGAACAGGCAGCAGCTTCCAGTCCCAGCCTGCTCGCGCAGGCGCGCAGGGCCTGTGATGACATCGCGGTCACATGACCGTGACGTCATGGCAGGTCCTGCTCACCCAGGCGCGCAGGGCCTGTGATGACGTCGCGGTTACATGACCGTGACATCATGGCAGGTCCTTCTGCCAGACCATCTGTGCCAACGGAACGTAACGGTTGCATCGCAAGGAGCGGGAAAGGCGGCGTAGGTGAGTATATAATCGTTTTGTTTTTTTAAATTATTTTTAACATTAGATGTTTTTACTATTGGCGCTGCATAGGCCGCGTCAATAGTAAAAAACTTGGTCACACAGGGTTAACAGCAGCGGTAACGGAGTGCGTTTCCCACGGCATAATGCGGTCCGTTACCGCCGGCATTTACCCTGTGTGAGCGGTGAGCGGAGGGGTGTATGCGGGCGCCAGGCAGTCAGTTCGGGGAGTAAGGAGCGGCCATTTTCTTCCGGACTGTGCGCGTCGCTGATTGGTCGCGGCAGCCATGACAAGCAGCTGCCGAGACCAATCAGCAAACGAATAACCATTACAGACAGAAGGACAGACAGACGGAAGTGACCCTTAGACAATTATATAGTAGACTAGATGGTGGCCCGATTCTAACGCATCGGGTATTCTAGAATATGCATGTCCACGTAGTATATTGCACAGTCCACGTAGTATATTGGTCAGACACGTAGTATATTACATAGTATATTGCCTAGTGATGTAGTATACAGCACAGAGCCACGTAGTATATTGCCCAGTGACGTAGTATATTGCCCAGCTACGTAGTATATTGCCCAGCCACGTAGTATATTGCCCAGCCTCGTAGTATATTGCCCAGCCAAGTAGTATATTGGCCAGCCACGCAGTATATTGCCCAGCCACGTAGTATATTGCCCAGCCACGCAGTATATTGCCCAGCCACGTAGTATATTGCCCAGCCATGTAGTATATTGCCCAGTGACGTAGTATATTGCCCAGCCACGTAGTATATTGCCCAGCGACATAGTATATTGCCCAGCCACGTAGTATATTGCCCAGCCACGTAGTATATTGCCCAGTGACGTAGTATATTGCCCAGCTACGTAGTATATTGCCCAGCCATGTAGTATATTGCCCAGCCATGTAGTATATTGCCCAGCCACGTAGTATATTGGCCAGCCACATAGTATATTGCCCAGCCATGTAGTATATTGCCCAGTGACGTAGTATACTGCCCAGCCGCGTAGTATATTGCCCAGCGACATAGTATATTGCCCAGCCACATAGTATGTTGCCCAGCCACGTAGTATATTGCCCAGTGACGTAGTATATTGCCCAGCTATGTAGTATATTGCCCAGCCATGTAGTATATTGCCCAGCCACGTAGTATATTGCCCAGCCACGTAGTATATTGGCCAGCCACGTAGTATATTGCCCAGCCATGTAGTATATTGCCCAGTGACGTAGTATATTGCCCAGCCACGTAGTATATTGCCCAACGACATAGTATATTGCCCAGCCACGTAGTATATTGCCCAGTGACGTAGTATATTGCCCAGCCACGTAGTATATTGCCCAGCCATGTAGTATATTGCCCAGTGATGTAGTATATTGCCCAGACACGTAGTATATTGCCCAGCGACATAGTATATTGCCCAGCCACGAAGTATATTGCCCAGCCACGTAGTATATTGGTCAGCCACGTAAAGAAGGAGATCTCCTTCTTTTCAGTTCTTAGTAGTGTTATACTACGCCTTTGACATTGGTGCATCTGGGTATCTTGATTTTATAATATATGGTTTGATACTTTATATTTACGTATATTTTATATTATACCTCGATATAACTAGTGTGTTTAATTATGGTCAGCCACGTAGTATATTGCCCAGCCACATAGTATATTGCCCAGCCACGTAGTATATTGCCCAGCCACGTAGTATATTGCCCAGCCACATAGTATATTGCCCAGCCACATAGTATATTGCCCAGCCACGTAATATATTGCCCAGCCACGTAGTATATTGCCCAGCCACGTAGTATATTGCCCAGCGACGTAGTATATTGCCCAGTCACCTAGTATTTTGCCCAGCCACGTAGTATATTGCCCAGCCCACGTAGTATATTGCCCAGCCATGTAGTATATTGCCCAGCCACGTAGTATATTGCCCAGTGACGTAGTATATTGCCCAGCCACATAGTATATTGCCCAGCCATGTAGTATATTGCCCAGCCATGTAGTATATTGCCCAGTGACGTAGTATACAGCACAGAGCCACGCAGTATATTGCACAGTGATGTAGTATACAGCACAGAGCCACGTAGTATATTGCCCAGCCACATAGTATATTGCCTAGCCACGTATTTCACAGGTTAAAAAATAAAAAATAAACATACTCACCTTCTGATCCGAGGGCCCCTTGTAGTTCTAACATACTCACCATACTTGTAGTTCTGTCGCCTGTGCGAGGTACAGGCGGCAGCTTCCAGTGCCAGGCGCGCAGGGCCTGTGATGATGTCGCGGTCACATGACTGTGACATCACGGCAGGTCCTGCTCGTGCAGGCGAGCAGGGCCTGTGATGACGGCACGGTCACGTGACCATGACGTCACGGCAGGTCCTTCTGCCAGACCATCTGTGCCAACGGAACGTGACGGTTGCATCGCGAGGAGCGGGAAAGGCAGCGTAGGTGAGTATATAATCGTTTTTTATTTTTTTAATTATTTTTAACATTAGATGTTTTTACTATTGGCGCTGCATAGGCCATGTCAATAGTAAAAGAACTTGGTCACACAGGGTTAATAGCAGCGGTAACGGTGTGTGTTACCCGTGGCATAATGCGGTCCGTTACCGCCGGCATTAACCCTGTGTGAGTGGTGAGCGGAGGGGTGTATGCGGGCGCTGGGCAGTCAGTGCAGGGAGTAAGGAGCGGCCATTTTCTTCCGGACTGTGCGCGTCGCTGATTGGTCGCGGCAGCCATGACAGGCAGCTGCCGAGACCAATCAGCGAACGATTAACCGTTACAGACAGAAGGACAGACAGACAGACGGAAGTGACCCTTAGACAATTATATAGTATATATATATATATATATGTTTTGCCTAAAATGCAAAGGAAATATTTCATCTTTAACTTTAGGCCTTTTAGAGATCACTTAATCTTCAACTTGCTTAACTGTTCACAATAAAAGTAATTTTGACCAGGGGCGCACAGACTTTTACGTGCCACTGTGTCTATCCATCTAATCTTACCACCCCAGATTTATTAGAACACATTCATTGGTTAAGTGTAGGTTAAAAAAAATGACCAGCCTGTTATTTTATTTTTTCCTTTCTGTGCCATAAACCCCATCTGACGAGCCCGGCTATTGATTTCACAGTGGACTGATCAAAATCAACGTGTGTAGCTGAAGCCAGTTCACTTCATTTCAATAAACAATTAGATATTTCTATTTATCTGGAGGATTTTTTTGTGCTTTTATTTAAACAAATGGCCTCTCAAATGGCTAAAGCTGTTCAATGGAACCTTCTGCCAACAGAAATCTGAGGCCCAGCGACGTGAAAGCTCCACTCACCACCAGATTTGCAATATGTTCATCTTTGCAGATTATTGTTTTAACGGAAACAGAACATTTTATTTTAATCTTGCATTAAATGGACAGATTTTGTTTTTTCAAAATGTATTTTGTAATGCAGAGTTAAGAACTTATGTACACATAATCTAAGTTCTGGGATACAGATATTAGGATAGCCGCTCTTATTAGATCTAAGCCAAGGAGCCCATCATTGCTCCGAGCTGGCGAGTGGGTTGTATTAGAAAATGGACAAGGGTTAGAGGAAAGATCCTAAAAGCCATAAACTCTGCTGATGGTGGTTATGGTGGAATGTGGCTCCATTCTGGCAAGTTTCGATCTACAGTTCCATTGTTTTAAAAGTTGTTTATGCCAATGAACTTAATATATTGGACAAAAAGGATTGAAGATTAACACCAATAAATCAGAGGGACTATTTGACGCCCACTTTGGGCATGAGGACCAGAGTGGAACCGCTACATTTGCATATCTTATTGTTACGGCCTAGACCTCAGCTTGGAACACAAAATGTAGCCTCATAACTTTGAGATGATCCAGGATCATTAGTTATTACTCCCTCTTACAAAGCTCCCAACGGTGCTGGACCACTGAATTTTTCCTCATCATCTTCCTCTACCTTCCTACCAAAGCTGTAACTTCTGTCAGAAATCTAAAACAAATTTCCTTCATTATTCCAATTTCCCTCAACCACAGCCAAGAATTCTCTCATGTAGCACCAGTTTTCTGGAATGCGCTACCTCAAGATCAAATCTCAACATCCACAATTTAGAACTTGGCCTAAAAACACGTCATTTTGTGGCAAACCTTAATGTATCTCATCTCTGTGCACAATTATTTTCCATAATTTCTTATTATCATTAGAATGTAAGCTCGCAAGGGCAGGGTCCTCGCCCCTCTGTATCAGTCTGTCATTGTTAGTTTGTTTACTGTAAGTGATATCTGTACAGCACCATGGAATCAATGGTGCTATATAAATAAATAATAATAATCATTATCGATTTCTTTCATTCAGTAGAACCTCCCTGACGCCTGTTTCATCCAAATGAACTTCCCACAGATGTGCGAACCCTTTTCTGTTTTATAAGTTTGCTTAAGGGCAACCATGTGAATTTTCTAAGTGTTTTCCAAAAATATTGGATTTTGAGAAAATTTAAATTTACAGAATTTGATTGGTATAAACCCCGTAAATTGGTGTCTAGCCGGCTGTCCATTCGTTGGATCCAACCCTGAAAAAAAAACCTTGGAAAAGTTAAAATCAGCTGTTAAAGGACCTCATCTGACTTGGCCTTTGGTTCTTTTAGGGCTGAGGTCTACTCCATTAAAAAGGGTCAATGATGCACATTTCCCTCCCGAGTGACTGTGTGCCTCAGTGCTGAAGAACTGGACATCCAAGCAGAAGACCAGGGAAGATGCATCAGAGGTGGCATAAGGAGTAAGGTGGAGACTTTGGACAAGTGAGTAAAATTTTTTTTTAATTTTTGAATCCGTAAAACCTAAATAACCATCTTTTCATGGCAATTGGTTCACTTTTGATTTAGAGCAAAAATAATCTTCTGGCCAATTTAAGCGACTCTGCCCAAATAGATTTCCAAGAGCTTTGCTAATTTCTATTTATATATGATGCTAATCGATTTGCAGGACCTTCGACCATGGTACTAATCTATGGTCATTGGACAGAGCCTGACGAACCACTTCTTGCGTGACTGGTGTTGTTTTGATTATTTGGCTTGGCGCAACGTCATATGTGCGTCACACCGCCACTTTGATATTACGTCAGTCTGGCTAATCAAAGAAGAAACATGGATGTCATCAGTTCAAAGGTCGATCAGTGTTCCCATCCAGTTGTCGCAGATTACGTTTGTGGTCGTTGGTCCTGAAAATGGATTTGCATTAAGTCCACCTCTAATTTATCAAAATAAATATTCAATACATTATCTCAAGGTGAACACTTTGGCTAAACAATTCACATCCCAACCACTTGGGGACCACAAATAGAGACATATAGCATAAACGTCTCCTAACAGAGTATTTCGGAATTATTGTTTTGCTTTTTACAGTTGGTCACCGACCGTCTACCAATCATCTCATCTTACGTCAAGTCAAAAAGAAAGGTAAAAAAGAAAAAAATGGATAAATATTATGAAAATTTTATTGTAAACTTCTTCAACTTCTTTAAAAGCATGGCATTGTCAGCAGGTTGCATTTTATTGGACTTGATAGCGCGGAGGGGCGCTGCTGTAATGTTTCCCATTTCTGATCTACTATTGTTAAAACTTCCGGAAACAATATTTTTATTCTGCGCTTTGAAATTAAGCCGTCTCCATCGCAATTAGCTTCCGTGCGTGTGTTTTACAACGTTTAGGTGCACAGCAGATATCTGCTTTTCACATAGAAACATGGATTCATTTACTTTAATGAAGTATTTGAACTTTTATTAGTGTTCGGAGCAAGTATGTTTCGCTGAGTCAGTGAATGGCAAAGCAACAGGAACTGACACAAAACAGCAAAAGAAAAACATAGAGCAAAGAAAGAAAGATCCGTAGTTGTTCAAGTGGCTCAGAATGAGAAAATAGATATTATACCATAAACATTGTAAATGTATTAAAAAAACAAACAATTTCAGTTGAATGCGAAGCAATCAGGTGCATTTATCATTGTAAGAAAGGGAAGTGGAATTAAATTTGCCACAGAAGTTTACAGGAACATTCTAGGTAAAATTGATATAATGTATTGTAAATTCATAATCAGAGGGGTGTGGCATGACACATGTTCTATCAGAGAGGCGGGGCATGACACATGTTCTGTCAAAGGGGCGGGGCATGACACATGTTCTGTCAGAGGGGCGGGGCATGACACATGTTCGATCAGAGGGGCGGGGCATTACACATATTCTGTCAAAGGGGCGGGGCATTACACATATTCTATTGTATGTTGAGTCAAGCACCGCCTAAGAGACCCTCCACTAAGCAAAATATAGTAAATGCACCTGTTAGGGCTAGCGGAATGCACCGAGTAAATATAGATGTTTATTATTATTGGTGTGTTCGCAGCCCGGGGTCCATCGTGCAGGGGAACCTGCTGCTAGTAAATGGTGGTACTATTTGACAGTATAGACTAGCTCTGTTACTACACAGAGTAGCCGTGAAAGGAAAGCACTGCACCCTGTTAGCCTCACAGGAGCACATGCTAACTGCCCAACAGAGAGCAGTCAGTGGTCATGCATGCACACAATCTCCTCACCGGAGGTGCCGGTATTTTAGGGGCTTATTTCAGCCAGGTCCCTGAATACACTCAAACACACAATCTCCTCACCGGAGGTGCCGGTATTCTAGGGGCTTATTTCAGCCGGGTCCCTGAATACAATCTCACATGACCACACTGGCGCAAAGCACATAACTTATAAACATACTAGCGCATGGCCATGCGGACACGCGCACCTTTTATAGCTGCAGCAACTACAGGACCTTCCAAAAAAGGACCAAAGGGAAACTGCCACAGAACTTGAGCAACTTCAGGACCTTCCTCGAGTACCAATGGGAATAGCTGCAGTACCTTAGCATGTGACCCTTGATCTCCAATGAGAGATCTTACCCCGGGCATGCTCAGAAGGGGAAAAGTAGGACTTAGTTCCAAAGACATCTGCTCGCTGCTGACCAGTACTGGCTACAATGGCAGAAGCTGGAAAGGCAGCAGTAACCCTTCACACAGTGTCAGACTGAGCATGACGCTGGGACCAACGCTGGGACCGACGCCTCCGCTGAGCAGGCTCCACTGCGGCAGGAGAAGAATGGGAGACCGCAGCGGAGATGGTTTGAGATCCCCCCTGTGCAGAGGCAGGAACTCGACCCCTAACAGCACCTAGCCTTGATTATTGCTTCTTTCAAAACTGTATCAACAAAGTATATGTCGTGATATGGCGATGTATCGGGTCTTACACTTACTCAATATAACTAAGGGAATGAGCTTTGCTTCATGCAGTTACACACATTAATTTTATTTATTTTTTTGCTGTAGTAGAACTGCAACATTTTTGCATTGGTTTTGAAAAACTCAAACAAAATAATGCATTAAGGGAGAGAAAACATTGTGACCACAATGTGCAGACACTGCCTAAATGTTAGGAGCCATTCTTATCATGACAAGTCCTCCTTATCACTAGGGATGAAGTTTGGGTTCTGGTTCCCAACAGAACTTTAATCCAAAGTTCGATTCGGGAGCCAGAACTGTGCCCGAACTCGAATCCCATTGAAAAGAATAGGTAACCAAATTTTTGAGCTGGAAAATTCTCTGTCTCTCCTTCCGCCAGAACCTCAATAGAAGTCATCGTTTGGCATTTAGCACCAGACAGTTTCCTTTCTTAATCTCTCTCTTTCTCTCTCTCCTTCCGCCATGTTAGGGCATGTTAGGTTAGGTTACGGGTTGAACTAGATGGACTTATGGTCTTCCTTCAACCTTAATAACTATGTTACTATGTAACTATGTAAGAACCTCAATAGAAGACAGCGTTTGGCATTTAGCACCAGACAGTTTTCTTTCTTACTCTCCCTCTTTCTCTCTCTGCCTTCCTCGGAACTCCGAACGTTGCAATGGACTTCTGGTAGAACTCCATGTTCGATTTTTAAGTTTGGGTTCCCTCATCTCTACTTATCATATGTGTATGAAAGTTATTGCCCCCCTGAGAGCCCCATACGTTTTAGATTAAAGTCTGCTGAACTCGTGTATATCAAAAATGGTCAAATGTGTATGGCGGTGTCAGCCAACTGATGGTCACTTCTATAAAGTGTATCAGTGCAAATAATAATATATAGAAATCTTTGATATGAAACATTGTAAATAAAAATATTGTACAGATCTCAATATAAAGTGTACTACAGCTATTGATGGCCACAGGAATTCATACACATATAAATGAATACAGGGATATCGTATGGGATAACCAACATGGCCAGACAAGATATCTCACAAGCTGTAGCCAGATATGCATACAGTATCTGAGGACATCAGTACTAAATATAAAGGGGAGCTGGAGTAAAACATAAGTAGATCTACATACCAATAAGATGTATAGAATGATGCCGTATAGAAAGATGTATAGACATGCGTAATCAGAACTGAGGTAGCCCAACGCACCCTTCCAGTGTAGGACTGGACCTAACGGCCAACGACTTGTCAGAGTGAGTTAGAATATCCATTATTGACTAATTAATACAAGAAAACTTAACAATGTGCCTATCAGTTCTGCTAAGAATTTTCTTTTTTTGATTTTTTTTTTGATAAACCTATTATCATAAAATTGTGATATTCCCTTTTGTGCTAATTGGCTCCTTTTCCTGCGTTTGTCCATTTTTACCGTTTCGCGGTTACCTCTGTTCTTCGCTCTTCACCTTTTTCTCTTTCTACATGCATTTGTTCTAGGAGACCTCATTATATATAACTTGCCTTCAGCTAAAAGTTCTGTGTGTGACAGTACAAGCCATGGCGAAAGTATTGCATTCGTAGAGGGAAAAAAATGAGTTCACCTAGATTCTCATCTTAAAATAAGTAGACCATTTTATCAGTGCCCAGACTGGATGTCAAGCTGTGCCTGTGTCACCACGGGGAGTCATCAGACATAATGTAGGTGTTTTCTGTGGCTGGGCACAAGGTTTGTACTTTGTGCTCGGACTCTATATTGTGAATTCATACACTAAGCTGAAGAATTTTGGGATTTTTTTTTTACCACAGTCACTGTGTACTATCTAAATACATTCAAGAATTTGGACACTTCAAGAATTTATTACTGACTGTGCGCCAACTCTCTGCCTGAAAAAGTTGATGGTGGTATCTATATTTTCTTTTCTGTCCCTACTTTTCAAAAAAATGGCTTTCATGGACATTAGGTAATAATTAGTCTAAATGATATATCTACTCTACGGTAACAGAGGGCATATCTTTAACTTTATGCACCAGGGAAACCATAGAGGAGTCAGATTTAGATGGGGGTCTTTAATACTATACAGAAGGTGCCACCACAAGCCTCCATCTGAAGAGTCTACGGATGGGTATCTCTAGTTTGGCTGATACCAACGTTATGTTTCATGCCCTTTACCATTGACGTGCATAGTAATAACCATTAAATGTCCCGTTAGAATTGTTTGGGCTGAATCCAGTATTTATAAAAGAGCTAATGTATTTTAGTAAAATTTCAGCTCCTCAACACTTTCAAGATGTCAACTTGGATAAGCTTCTTAACGCCTAAATGGAAATCTGACCCTCATGGGTAGTGCGACTTATAGAGAGATCAAGTTGTCTTTGAAGGGAACTCGTCACCAGGTTTTTCCCATATGAGTTAAGACCACCACCTTCAAGCCCTCATATACAGCTTTCTATAATGCTGTATATCTGCCCCCAATCTGGCTTGCAATAAAAGAAAAACACCTTTTAATTTAATTATTTTCACTTTTTATTAATAATTTTTTGTATACATTTGCATAATGTTTACTATTTATCATATTTTTTGTGCATACCTTCTCTGGTATTCTATGTTGTGTATGCATCTTACAGTATTGTTCACACTGCAATTTTATGGGAACTGCACATGTAGTTCGTCACTTTACATGCATATCTGCACTTTATTCCCCTTGTGTTCTCAGTACCCATCATAATGTTTTTGTTTTATACTGTTCACATCTAATGTGAGCGTAATATGCATTACACTCCTTTGTGCAAGCCCTTTAGTCACTCTACTTTGACACTCTTCCCCCTTTCTTATGTCCTTTTCCGTCATCCATTTCTCCCAGCGTCTGGTTAATGTCTCCTTACATCCACTCAGCCCCTATACCTCCGGTATACATATATCTATCCATATTTACCTGCAGCCTTGTGCTGGTGCTTCTTGGGTGCTGCGTGGTGCGCTTGCGTCTATCGGCCTCCCCGGGTTGCCGTGGCGACGTGTCCTGTAGCGTCTTCTTGTTCCCAACCCCTCTGACGCGTCGGAGGTGGGCGGGACTTGATCACGTGGGACGCCGAACCCACCGCTTCCTGCTCTGCGCCGGATGGACGCCAGCGCCATGACAACCGCCGCACTTCATAAAGCCCGCACTGCGTCCCACATACCACCACGACCCCCTGGAAGAAGCTACGTTGCGAAACGTGCGTCGGGGTTCATCCTGTCCCACAGCAAGTCCTCCCTCCAGCAGGTATGCACACTATGTTGACACTATGCTTATGACCCGCCTGAATTGGCTTCCATATGGACGTATATGGCCTCTAGCGTTATTTGCACCATGCACTGACACTTTATCTGTTACCTTTTGGCCACTCTAGCACTGTGCATACAATGATATGGTTCTATATTCAGTTTTACTTTAACAATCTTCAGGAGGCACACTTTCCCTTATTTGTCACTCATAGACATTTTGTTGAAATATAACTATATATATTATATCATTTATATGATTCATTGAGACCAATCCCATTGGTTACTATTGCACTATTCTGTGGTCATCTTTCTCTGTAATCCAGCGCCTGCTGGTGCATGTGTATTGAGTTAGTACATTTTCCTCATTCCCTTATATATATTTATTTGTACGGATTGCTGTGGGTTCACCTTGCCATGTTTCCCCTTGTCTTATGTATAATTATATATTTGAATTGCATTTTTGTCTTTTAACCACATTGAATAAAATTTCTTATATTTTAATTTTGGTCTGTTACTTCCCCTCTTTTTTGGATATACATTCTTTTGGAGGTACGCCTCATATATTGTTTGGTCTAATCTTTTGGTATAATGAACTAACGCTGAGCAAACAACACTGCCACATTGAAACAAAAAACAATGGCAGAGACAACACAATGCCAGAGTAAACAAAAGCCTAAAGATAACAAAACAAATACACAACAGACCCTATGTCGTAATCCAAAAAGAGAGTTTTGTTTAAAAAAATGTTTACTACATTGATTGCAAAAAGTCAAAATAAAAGCAAAACCATACCGCCTTACGTGACAATTAAAAAAAAAAAAAAATCAATATAAAGACCTTAAATACCAAACTGATTAAAAAAGCAAACATTTATATTTAAAAAAGCAAAAAAAAATTTGTAACAACAGTATGCACGGAGCAACCCAAAAAACACAATAGATTTTTTAAAGAAAAAAATTAACAACCCCCAAAAATTAAGGACAGAAACGGCAATCCTGGATACACCACCATACTTTACAATAAAACCGACAGGGCCGGAGACAATAAAAGGCCACACAATGCCATACATCACAACCAGAAACATACCTTTACACAACCACAGTGCAGAACATAATACACAACTTGCAATAAAAATTATTACATTTAATAAAAGGGCGTAGAATCATTCTATACTACCATACTTTACAATAAAACCGACAGGGCCGGAGACAATAAAAAGCCACACAATGCCATACATCACAACCAGAAACATACAACAATGTCTTTACACAACCACAGTGCAGAACATAATACACAACTTGCAATATAAATTATTACATTTAATAAAAGGGCGCAGAATCCTTCTATACTACCATACTTTACAATCAAACCAACATGGCCGGAGACAATTAAACGCCATCATATAACGCAAGAATAATACATCACAACTGAATACAAAAAACACCACCAAACCAATAAATGGAAAAGAAAAATCTATCCTGGAAAGAACAATAATCAAGGCCGGAGACAATGAAACGCCATCCTTTACAACGCCATACATCACAACCAGACTAAAAATACAACAATATCTTTAAACAACCACAGTGCAGAATATAATACACAACTTGCAAAAACAATTTAAAAATAAAACATGTAGAAAATGCACAGAATCATTCTATACTTACATCTCTGGACAGCAGATGAAGAAGTCTGGTCTGGTGTGTTGCCTATAGATGCTGCAGCAGAAGTGACAAACAATCCAAACATTTTCTTTATATATGGGGGATGTTTTTATCACTGTCTTCACTGTCTAGACACTGTCTAGACACTTTTTTGTTTAATTTTATTTAATGACGCATGTGTCGCACAACGCATGCACGACGCACGCACTTGCGTCTCGTGCGTTGTCAATTGGTTTCAATGGGAGATTGTAACGCAATGACGACGCACGAGCGACGCAAGTGCGACGCATGCGTTTTTTAGACGCTACAAAAATGCAACATGTAGCGTCTCCGACGCCACCCAGGTGCGGTGAAACGACGCATGCGTCGTGCGTTTTTACAAAAACGCACGACAACGCAACGCGTCCCCAATGATAAAGATAGGGGCGCATGACGCATGCGTTGTTGTGCGTCGACGACGCTGCGTCGCATGACGCTAATGTGAACGTAGCCTAAGCTGTACATGCAACACATTCTGACTCCAGGCCAGAAGGGGCAGCTCTAAACCCAGTTTTAGGGGAGAGCTTCCCTCAATATACATCCTGATCTGGAGGAGTAGTTAGTTAGTCTGGTGCAGATGAGCGGAGAGTGAGGGAGCACAAAGGAGTGATTAGAAGCTAAGGGAGGGCTGCGATTGGGCCTCCTTAAAGCTAGAGAGCAGAAACCGGGCACCGGGAGCCCGAGGCTGTGTGGAACTGCAAGTCCCACAGCAGAACCGGAGGGCAGAGAGCTGAAAATGACTGGACCACATTAAATCTGAGGTGTAGCAGCATTACAGAGCCTGGGAGTCACCGTGCAAAGAGACCCCAGAGGAACGGAACAGCTCAAGCTGCCTACCATGCAGGCACTGTCCCAGGACAGGAGGGAACGAGGACCTTGTTAGGATACTACAGGAAGCAAGGCACTAATAGATCAGGGCAAAGTGCAAGGCTCCCAAACTAACCTGTCAAAGGGGTTGCCACCTGTCTTCAGGCTGCCTGGACTCCATCTACACCTGTTGCCGGCACCCTGGACTGTGGTCTGCTACCATCAGTAAACCAGGGAAAGACTGCAATCCTGTGTCCTCCATTTATTTACTGGCAACCCACCATCCTTGCCCACTACACTGGGAGCCCTGGGGACCCAGCTTCCCGCTTCAACTGTGGGAAGCATCACCATCTTGCTGCAGTAACATCACCCCAGAGGACCCCTTTAAGCAGCGTCGGTCACCTTTGACCGAGAACCACAGGTGGTGTCACGAATACAGACTATAGTAAACCCTTGAAAAACATTTCCCCTTTTACTTCAGTGCCCAGGGTACGGACCGGGTCGCTGCCACCGTGACCACCCCTTTAATTGTGACCGGACCCAGTACCGAGTATCCCAAGCCCTGGCAGGTGACTCACTTACAATGAGGGTTTTAAGCAGATTATGACTGCTGAATTATAGCAGTGTCTGAGCCTTGGTCCAACCACGCCCCCTCCTGTGATAAGCAGCTCACTGTCAATAAGCAATATATATGGAAATCCTGGTGTGGGTGGAGTCATCTATTTTGTTGGCAGGGCTAGCTTTCTCAGCTTTGTTGCATATTAAATCTAAGAACTCTGATTGTGTCACTACAGCTGTACCCAATGAACTAAGTCATACATCATTGGAATCAGGCTCACTCGCCCTATATTAGGCTACGCTCAGATTGAAGAGCTAAAACCTCTTGACAAATTCCCACCTATCTCCAGACTTTTAGGGTAAGAAAAATGATTCATCTACCACAGTGTGAGGAAAACAATGTCATTGAAATATTGAGCACAAAGAAACCCAATATTTTCAGACAGATTTGCTCTGTCCTGAAGGATACTGGATCTATTCTCATTGCCTACTATTATCCATGAGAGTTTTGGTTTATCTGATTAAGACTCATTGGAGGCATCTTCCAAACTTCAGCAATTGCATGAATGAGCAATATTTTTTGGTGTGTTTAGGAATATTAAGGATCAGCCAACTCAGTAATGCCTCCAAGAGGGATTGTTACAGGGATATATGAGCTACAGACTGTAAAAGTTAAGGAAAAAACTACGTAGAAATGACATACCATAGGACAGGATCACAAATGTGTAATAGTGAATGCTCACCCCCACAACCCCAAAAAGCAAAGGAGGAAGGATCCTCAAACATTCTTCTAGATATATTATCTTAAGCCTCTAAAAATGTACCTCATGTGATCCTTCTAGAAAGAATGGGTAAAAGTTAAAAAGGACTTGTCAACTTGCTCAAAAATGTTGAGTTAAATACTTTGTAAAAATCACTGAGCTTCCCCTGTTTCTGCCACTGTTTTCGGTTTTGCTCTGCGTCGCTCCATTATGGAGATATTCTCCTTTGTTGCTTTTGGAGCACAGTATGTGCAATCTTTGCTTGTAGTGCAAATTGGCGTTTCTTCACAGTCTTCTCTGGAGTAGTGCACTTTTACGATTCCCTTCCAAACACTGCCAATCACAGCTTATCAGCTGATCTACAGTCTAGATGCTGCAGACAATACTCTGAAGAAATGTCCCAATTGGATTGCAAACAGAGATTTCACATACTGCATTCCAGAAGAAGCAAATGTGAATATCTCAGGAATGGAGCTACAAAAGCGAAAAATGAAAAAAAAAAAGATGCTGAATCTGAAGAACTCAGGGATTGTTTTACAAGACATTTAGTTCACTTTATTTAAACAATTTTATTTATAGATTTAGTAACCCTGCTCGCTAATAAAGTCACGTGATTATAGCAGCCTCTGCTAAGCTTCCAGAATATAGTCTCTGCCTGGAGTAGGGATAATGATGAGTGAATCCGCCGAAATCCAAATTTGGTAGTTCACTTGAATTTGGTAAGGAAATAAATTCTATGGAAATTGAATGTTGCCTATAAAGCACCAAAGGCTCTCCAAATCATAGAACTTAATAAACATAGGGTGAAAAAAACAATACTTTGCTCACCTTTTCAAGTGTTGCAGTTCCACCATACTGTTCTCCACACATCTTCAGTTTGCCAGAATATTGAAAAAATAATAATTCCAGACCAATACAATATAAACAATAGAAAAAATGTGCTGAAGAACAACAAAAAAAAAACAAATTACACAAATTAATTATACAGTATGTATGTAGCAAAAACATACATCACTATTTGTTACAGCAATATGCTAGAAGAAATGTAGCTTCTCTTAAAACAAATAATGTCCCATAATAGCGGCAAATCAGCAAACAACATTTTACCTTTTAAAAAATGCACAAAAGTGAAATAACAAAAAGTATAATAAGATAAAAAAAAACTACGAGTCATGTTTTACCGATAGCGAACACACAACTCTTTGTTAACAGACAGCTTTGTAAAAATAATTTTGCAATTTAAAAACATATCAGATAAAAAAATAAATTCACAAGCGAGACAAAAACAAAGAAGGCAAAAAAAAGACAAAAGCGAGAAAAAAAAGCTTCGAAAAAGCTTGGGTTTTGGAAACTGATGGCTTTGGAATTTAAAAGATAAAATACTTGTAAGAATAAGATCACAGACGTGAGGTGTTGGAATTTATTCTGCATCAGATTTTTATTTATTTTTTTTATTTCATTTTTGATTTAATCTTTTAAACATTACGTTTGGAGATAGGGGGAAAAGATAATTCCGCTAGAGGGAACGTTGCTTGCATGGCAATCTTTAGCTGCCGGTCAGGATTACTACTCCTGTTTTCAGGGTAAACCTCGCTCTAGGTTAACACTGCTGATTGGAAGTGGCGAAACTGGAGCACCATGGATGTAAATTTAGAAGAGAGAGGAAAGATGCATCTGAGCATGAGAATACTACAGGGGATTGTGCAAAACAAATAGAACAAATTGGGCAAAGATGTTCCAAATATTTATTTGCATGAGTAAAACTTGTTTGACTGTAAGGAGAACTTGTTTTTTTTAAAAACTTTTTTCATTATTTACGTGCATGAAACAATATGGGAATTATTTTACAATTTGTTTTCATTTTTCAAAGAAATTTATTGGGAATTGGAGAGGATCTCCTGTTCTGGCAAGCTTTCACGCAGCTTCGCAGAGCGGGAGATACCCTTAGAAGACTTACATATAGTAACATAGTAACATAGTAACATAGTTAGTAAGGCTGAAAAAAGACATTTGTCCATCCAGTTCAGCCTATATTCCATCATAATAAATCCCCAGATCTACGTCCTTCTACAGAACCTAACTGTATGATACAATATTGTTCTGCTCCAGGAAGACATCCAGGCCTCTCTTGAACCCCTCGACTGAGTTCGCCATCACCACCTCCTCAGGCAAGCAATTCCAGATTCTCACTGCCCTAACAGTAAAGAATCCTCTTCTATGTTGGTGGTAAAACCTTCTCTCCTCCAGACGCAAAGAATGCCCCCTTGTGCCCGTCACCTTCCTTGGTATAAACAGATCCTCAGCGAGATATTTGTATTGTCCCCTTATATACTTATACATGGTTATTAGATCGCCCCTCAGTCGTCTTTTTTCTAGACTAAATAATCCTAATTTCGCTAATCTATCTGGGTATTGTAGTTCTCCCATCCCCTTTATTAATTTTGTTGCCCTCCTTTGTACTCTCTCTAGTTCCATTATATCCTTCCTGAGCACCGGTGCCCAAAACTGGACACAGTACTCCATGTGCGGTCTAACTAGGGATTTGTACAGAGGCAGTATAATGCTCTCATCATGTGTATCCAGACCTCTTTTAATGCACCCCATGATCCTGTTTGCCTTGGCAGCTGCTGCCTGGCACTGGCTGCTCCAGGTAAGTTTATCATTAACTAGGATCCCCAAGTCCTTCTCCCTGTCAGATTTACCCAGTGGTTTCCCATTCAGTGTGTAATGGTGACATTGATTCCTTCTTCCCATGTGTATAACCTTACATTTATCATTGTTAAACCTCATCTGCCACCTTTCAGCCCAAGTTTCCAACTTATCCAGATCCATCTGTAGCAGAATACTTGAGCCATCCATTTTAGAGTTTTCCATAGAATGCTACATTTCAAAAGTAGCGACCACTACAAGACAAATGAGCAGCGTGCTGCCTCCCACTGTAGCAAAAATCAAGGATTTGCCAAAAAATTGGATTAGCTAAAGTGGAATACATTGACGGTCTGCAAGCAATCATTCTCAATTTTGCGCATGTGCATTGCATTATTTGGAATACTATTAACTGAATATTGTGCAACCAATTGCAGCAGTCCGGCAGAAATATAGGCTTTGGGAAGAATTACTTAGACGTATAGGTCTTGTAAAATTGGTGTACCAGAAATAAGGGTAGTTTTGGACTCTAGGTGCCAGGAGAAAAGCGAAACTATACAAGTGACCATGAAACATGTGCAGTAATAAGAAATATTCAAAGTTCTCCATCAGCGCCAATTAAAGTGAAAAAATATATCACTTTAAATTGTCATTAAAAGCATGATAGCATCTTAAACTAAACTTTCAATCCATACTTATGTTTTTAAAAGGGTATGGTGTAGCGTTGATAAGAAGTTATCACCAATTGACTTGAGATGAGCAAATTTCATTCGAATGGAATTCAATTCTCTTCACATTCTAGGCTCATATGTTCTAGAATATAATTTTTTTTGCAATTTGAAAATTCCGCAAAATGGCTGTTCGTATTTTGCTGAACCTTAGAAAGCCAAAAAGAAAAAAAGAGTGCGATGGTGGAAAGAAAAGACGTGAAATTTGGGAATGGCAGGACAAGTGGGTAGTGAAGTTAGCATTGTTATTTTTATATGTTGTATGTTTATGATGCTTTGGCTTCTAGAGAGACCACCGAGTATAGTAAGAACCATTCAATATGCATTGAAGAACTTTGCTGCTAAACTATTTTTTTTTCATAAAATTCATGCAATTTTGAAAATTCAAATCTTGGAAGTTTTGATTATCTATACTATCGAAAGCATAGGTGGTGACTTCTAGATTGGTGAGTGTCTGATCATTGTGACCTTCACTGATCACCCAAACTGGGCACTCATGTCCCATCTAAGTGAAGCCATCAACACTCTTGGTCGACCACTACTCCATGAACTTTATATGGGGTTGCTTTTTCGACTTTCCCACTGACGCTTCATTCAGATGGGTGACAAAAGTACCCATTCTGGAAAACAATAGGGTGTCAGAGTTTGGACCCCCCCCCCCACTGTTCTAGAAGTTGTCCCGTCTCCCAAGTATAGGTAATGAGTTACTCAAATTGGACTACCCCTTTAATAATATATGCTATTAGGAACCTACATATGGTTAATGACTTGCATAGTAGAAATTGGAGAACTGTGAGTATTTTTCCTATTGCATTTTTCTGGTTGGATCATTCATACAATCTTCTCATGGACAACTGGTGATATTGTGGCCAACTTTGTATTTGGCCAGATCTTCTACAAATCTCTTGAAGGTAGAAATGCGACAGTACCGGGTATGAAGGCTATGCTAAAAACTGCACTGCTTAGGTACAATGACACATATGATTCACAATGGTAATGCTGTAGATCATGTTGGTAGCATAAATATTTTTATGTCATTTTTAATGGGCAAAGCATCCTCGCTTTTGACATCTGTGAGTCCATCACATGAGCTAGAAAAAACTTCTAAACTTGAAGTAAACAACAAAAGTTCCTAATGAGTGGAAACAAGCAGAGATCTTGAAAAAGGTTGCAGAGTTACATTTATAAAGTTTAATAGCTTTTTAGTTTTACATTTTTTTTTGTCCATGAAACTGGCGTAGCCCTTTAAGCAAAGTGAAAGAACTTTGGAAATTAATTCTTGGTTCCCACAAAGAGATGTTGATGAATTATGTCACCACTAGAGTTGAGCGACCTTGACCTTTTTAGAGTCGAGCCGGGTTTTGCGAAACCCGACTATGTCCAAAGTCGGGTCGAGTGAAATCGGCCGATTATGACGTAAAGTCGGGATCGACCGAAACACGAAACCCAATGCAAGTCAATGGGGCAGCATAGTCGGCAGTGAGTGGGGGCCAGGAAAACACCTAGAGTGGCCATTTTAATGTCAAAACCATCCATTCTTCTTAATGAAGCTTGTCAAGCGTAATTTACCTTATAATAATTGGAAGGCATTTGAAATTGGGGGTCATTTGGCTAAAGTTGTGGGGGGTAGGGCTGGTTCAAGTAATTAGTGGGCCCAGGAAATCTGGACCACGTCACGGCAGTGGAGCAGGGAGAGGTAAGTATTTCAACTTTGCAAGTGCTGTGAACCTGAGCAAGCAGGGGGGGCCCACTCGTTGGCATTGGCACTGGCACAGGGCCCCTCAAAGTACAGCGGTGTGTTTGCACGGCGGGGGCGCCTCCCACCGGCAGCAACACTTTTGCGTACTATGAGAGGCCCTGTGCCAGTGACGTCGCCAACTAGTATTCCTCCCCCCACCTGATGAAGGAACCTGCACTTTCATCTGCACCTTCCTCTTTGTCCCCGTGTAAGGTGGTATGGTATGCGGGAAGAGCAACCTGACTTTCAGCAGGGTCACAATGTTGTTGTGTAGCGTGCACGGGGAATGTTGCGTTATGGGTCAATGTACCAGCAGACTCATCTATCACTGGCTGGGCAATGGGCACGATGAAGTGGAAACACAGATATAGGCCCAAAGAAGAAAGTGGGCTAAATGCAGTTCAAAATTGGTAACACAGGAATAACCAGGGGGCATTGCAGTGGAGGACAACTGGAATGAGAGGCTGACACAGAGAGTAGGGCCAAATCAGTAAGTAGTCGAAATGCAGTTCAAAATTGGCAACCGTAGTAAACAGGCGGCACAGCTTTGTTCAGTGGAGGAGAACAGCAAGGAGTGGCAGACACCGATAGTAGGCCCCAAACCAACTAGTACGCCAAATGCAGTTGTTCCATTTAACCACAATTTAATGAGAGCCTGAAGATAGAAGCTCAGGAAAGGCAACCTGGGGAACACCTTGGAGTGTAACACACCATCTCTCTCCACCCCATACCCATTTTGTATGGCCTAATGCAGTGTACTTTTCTACAACTACTAAACGAGAGTCGGAAGACCGAAGCAATGGCAAGGAAACCTGGGGAACACCTTAGAGTGTAACACACCCTCTCTCTACACCCCATACCCAATTTGAAGGCCTAATGCAGTGTAGTTTCCAAGAACTACTAAACGAGAGCCGGAAGATCGAAGCTCAGGAAAGGCAACCTGGGGAACACCTTGGAGTGTAACACACCCTCTCGCTACACCCCATACCCAATTTGAAGGCCTAATGCAGCGTAGTTTCCAACAACTACTAAACGAGAGCCGGAAGATCGAAGCTCAGGAAAGGCAACCTGGGGAACACCTTGGAGTGTAACAAACCCTCTCTCTACACCCCATACCCAATTTGTAGGCCTAATGCAGCGTAGTTTCCGACAACTACTAAACGAGAGCATGAAGATCGAAGCTCAGGAAAGGCAACCTGGGGAACACCTTGGAGTGTAACACACCCTCTCTCTACACCCCATACCCAATTTGTAGGCCTAATGCAGCGTAGTTTCCGACAACTACTAAACGAGAGCCGGAATATCGAAGCTCAGGAAAGGCAACCTGGGGAACACCTTGGAGTGTAACACACCCTCTCTCTACGCCCCATACCCAATTTGTAGGCCTAATGCAGCGTAGTTTCCGACAACTACTAAACGAGAGCCGGAATATCGAAGCTCAGGAAAGGCAACCTGGGGAACACCTTGGAGTGTAACACACCCTCTCTCTACACCCCATACCCAATTTGAAGGCCTAATGCAGTGTAGTTTCCAAGAACTACTAAACGAGAGCCGGAAGATCGAAGCTCAGGAAAGGCAACCTGGGGAACACCTTGGAGTGTAACACACCCTCTCGCTACACCCCATACCCAATTTGAAGGCCTAATGCAGCGTAGTTTCCAACAACTACTAAACGAGAGCCGGAAGATCGAAGCTCAGGAAAGGCAACCTGGGGAACACCTTGGAGTGGAACACACCATCTCTCTACACCCCATACCCAATTTGAAGGCCTAATGCAGAGTAGTTTCCAAGAACTACTAAACGAGAGCCGGAAGATCGAAGCTCAGGAAAGGCAACCTGGGGAACACCTTGGAGTGTAACACAACGTCTCTCTACACGACGGAAGGGCTGATTCTTAGGAAGGAAGGCTGTTGGAAATAAGCATTGCGCGTCCGAGGGTGATTATATTCTTATTAGGTATATACTCACCCTCGGACGCGCCCTGCTTCTTTATTTGGAATGAATGTTTATTTGCAATGTGGTGTTGACTTTCTCTATTATTTTGGTAATTAATGATTTTATTATTTTCATTATTTTGCATCTTCTCGGCAATAATATAAAGAAGACGCGACAGGACAACACTCGGTGGATGCCATATGTGTGTTTTCAATTTAAAAAAACTTTCAGTTAACTACTTGCAGGAGAAAGTAATTGTAGCTGGTGGCCATTTTTAGTACTGTACCAGATTAGAGTTGTGTGTTTGTTTTTAATGTTAAAATGTCTGCATTTGATATCTCACCAGTATTTTCTTTTTTATAAGCAAAATACTTATTTTTATATTTTCTGATGTTGGTTCCAGGGGTACACGGCCAGCAGTGCCCTGGTCAGTGTAGTAGTAGTTGAAAGAATGGACCGCAGACAGGCATCGAAGGCCTAAAATAATAACACATGGCTGTAGGCAATTTTAAATTGGTTCCAGGGGTACACGGACAGCAGTGGTGTGGTCAGTGGAGGCCTAGTGGAAGGAGTGACCGCAGACAGGCATCGAAGGCCTAAAATAATAACACATGGCTGTAGGCAATTTTAAATTGGTTCCAGGGGTACACGGGCAGCAGTGACCTGGTCAGTGTAGTAGTAGTTGAAAGAATGGACCGCAGACAGGCATCGAAGGCCTAAAATAAAAAAATTGGGCTGGCTGTAGGCAATTTTAAATTGGTTCCAGGGGTACACGGGCAGCAGTGGTGTGGTCAGTGGAGGCCTAGTGGAAGGAGTGACCGCAGACAGGCATCGAAGGCCTAAAATAATAACACATGGCTGTAGGCAATTTTAAATTGGTTCCAGGGGTACACGGGCAGCAGTGACCTGGTCAGTGTAGTAGTAGTTGAAAAAATGGACCGCAGACAGGCATCGAATGCCTAAAATAATAACACATGGCTGTAGGCAATTTTAAATTGGTTACAGGGGTACACGGACAGCAGTGACCTGGTCAGTGTAGTAGTAGTTGAAAGAATGGACCGCAGACAGGCATCGAAGGCCTAAAATAAAAAAATTGGGCTGGCTGTAGGCAATTTTAAATTGGTTCCAGGGGTACACGGGCAGCAGTGGTGTGGTCAGTGGAGGCCTAGTGGAAGGAGTGACCGCAGACAGGCATCGAAGGCCTAAAATAATAACACATGGCTGTAGGCAATTTTAAATTGGTTCCAGGGGTACACGGACAGCAGTGGTGTGGTCAGTGGAGGCCTAGTGGAAGGAGTGACCGCAGACAGGCATCGAAGGCCTAAAATAATAACACATGGCTGTAGGCAATTTTAAATTGGTTCCAGGGGTACACGGGCAGCAGTGACCTGGTCAGTGTAGTAGTAGTTGAAAAAATGGACCGCAGACAGGCATCGAATGCCTAAAATAATAACACATGGCTGTAGGCAATTTTAAATTGGTTCCAGGGGTACACGGGCAGCAGTGACCTGGTCAGTGTAGTAGTAGTTGAAAGAATGGACCGCAGACAGGCATCGAAGGCCTAAAATAAAAAAATTGGGCTGGCTGTAGGCAATTTTAAATTGGTTCCAGGGGTACACGGACAGCAGTGGTGTGGTCAGTGGAGGCCTAGTGGAAGGAGTGACCGCAGACAGGCATCGAAGGCCTAAAATAATAACACATGGCTGTAGGCAATTTTAAATTGGTTCCAGGGGTACACGGACAGCAGTGGTGTGGTCAGTGGAGGCCTAGTGGAAGGAGTGACCGCAGACAGGCATCGAAGGCCTAAAATAATAACACATGGCTGTAGGCAATTTTAAATTGGTTCCAGGGGTACACGGGCAGCAGTGACCTGGTCAGTGTAGTAGTAGTTGAAAGAATGGACCGCAGACAGGCATCGAAGGCCTAAAATAAAAAAATTGGGCTGGCTGTAGGCAATTTTAAATTGGTTCCAGGGGTACACGGGCAGCAGTGGTGTGGTCAGTGGAGGCCTAGTGGAAGGAGTGACCGCAGACAGGCATCGAAGGCCTAAAATAATAACACATGGCTGTAGGCAATTTTAAATTGGTTCCAGGGGTACACGGGCAGCAGTGACCTGGTCAGTGTAGTAGTAGTTGAAAAAATGGACCGCAGACAGGCATCGAATGCCTAAAATAATAACACATGGCTGTAGGCAATTTTAAATTGGTTACAGGGGTACACGGACAGCAGTGACCTGGTCAGTGTAGTAGTAGTTGAAAGAATGGACCGCAGACAGGCATCGAAGGCCTAAAATAAAAAAATTGGGCTGGCTGTAGGCAATTTTAAATTGGTTCCAGGGGTACACGGACAGCAGTGGTGTGGTCAGTGGAGGCCTAGTGGAAGGAGTGACCGCAGACAGGCATCGAAGGCCTAAAATAATAACACATGGCTGTAGGCAATTTTAAATTGGTTCCAGGGGTACACGGACAGCAGTGACCTGGTCAGTGTAGTAGTAGTTGAAAGAATGGACCGCAGACAGGCATCGAAGGCCTAAAATAAAAAAATTGGGCTGGCTGTAGGCAATTTTAAATTGGTTCCAGGGGTACACGGGCAGCAGTGACCTGGTCAGTGTAGTAGTAGTTGAAAGAATGGACCGCAGACAGGCTTAGAAGGCCTAACATAACAAACTTGGGCTGGCTGTAGGCACTTTTAAATTGGTTCCAGGGGTACACGGGCAGCAGTGGTCTGGTCAGTGGAAGTCTAGTGGAAGGAGTGACCGCAGACAGGCTTCCAAGGCCTAACATAACAAACTTGGGCTGGCTGTAGGCACTTTTAAATTGGTTCCAGGGGTACACGGGCAGCAGTGGTCTGGTCAGTGGAAGTCTAGTGGAAGGAGTGACCGCAGACAGGCTTCCAAGGCCTAACATAACAAACTTGGGCTGGCTGTAGGCACTTTTAAATTGGTTCCAGGGGTACACGGGCAGCAGTGGTCTGGTCAGTGGAAGTCTAGTGGAAGGAGTGACCGCAGACAGGCTTCCAAGGCCTAACATAACAAACTTGGGCTGGCTGTAGGCACTTTTAAATTGGTTCCAGGGGTACACGGGCAGCAGTGGTCTGGTCAGTGGAAGTCTAGTGGAAGGAGTGACCGCAGACAGGCTTCCAAGGCCTAACATAACAAACTTGGGCTGGCTGTAGGCACTTTTAAATTGGTTCCAGGGGTACACGGGCAGCAGTGGTCTGGTCAGTGGAAGTCTAGTGGAAGGAGTGACCGCAGACAGGCTTCGAAGGCCTAACATAACAAAATTGGGCTGGCTGTAGGCACTTTAAATTGGTTCCAGGGGTACATGGGCAGCAGTGTATGGTCAGTGGAAGTCTAGTGGAAGGAGTGACGGCAGACAGTCTTCGAAGGCCTAACATAACAAAATTGGGCTGACTGTAGGCACTTTTAAATTGGTTCCAGGGTAACACGGCCAGCAGTGGCCTGGTCAGTGTAGTAGTTGTAGAAAGAAGGGACCGCAGACAGGCTTCGAAGGCCTAACATAACAAAAATGTCAAAACAATGGTATTGTCAGTGCCAGGCATTGAAGGATGTCAGCGGCTAGACTACACATTGGTGAAGCTGTGAGAGATAATTTTGCTAGTGGTAGAGCACTGTTTGAGCTGGGGGGGGAACTGTCTTGTGGCCGGCGGTACAGGCACAGGGCCCCTCATATTACAACGGTGTGTCTGACGTTGGGTGCGCACCACCACCGCCAGAGACACTTTATTGTACTATGAGGGACCCAGTGGCAGTGCCGTCGACCAAAAGCGGCCACACCCACCTCTTCAGACAAACAGCACTCTCAAGGGTCCAAGCGCAAAGTGGCGATAGCACGGCCCCGTGTGGGGAGTTTGGCCATTTCGTGAGGTGGAAACATGTCGTATGCTGGACAATCAGGTGAAGAAAATTACGAGATTGGAAAAGTCATTCAGAATAGTCCACAGGCAAGACCTTTTCATAGGAAAGCTAGGTGTCAGCCGGGCAGGGTGGGGCAAAAGATTTTGAAATCCAGTTGTGGTTCATTTTAATGAAGGTTAGATCATCTACATTTTGGGTAGCCAGATGAGTCCTTTTTTCTGTTAGTATTGAACCTGCAGCACTGAATACTCTTTCTGATAGGACACTAGCTGCCGGGCAAGCAAGCTCCTGCAATGCATATTCTGCCAATTCTGGCCAGGTGTCTAATTTGGATGCCCAGTAATCAAATGGGAATGACGGTTGAGGGAGAACGTCGATAAGGGATGAAAAATAGTTTGTAACCATACTGGACAAATGTTGTCTCCTGTCACTTTGAATTGATGCTGCAGTACCTGTCCTGTCTGCGGTCATAGAAAAATCACTCCACAACCTGGTCAGAAAACCCCTCTGTCCAACGCCACTTCTGATTTCTGCCCCTCTAACACCTCTGGTCTGCTGGCCCCTGGAGCTCGTGTGAGAACGATCACGGGCGCTGTGTGCAGGGAATGCCAGAAGCAAACGGTCAACAAGAGTTGATTGTTTTGTTGCTAATATTAGTTCCAAGTTCTCATGTGGCATAATATTTTGCAATTTGCCTTTATAGCGAGGATCAAGGAGGCAGGCCAACCAGTAATCGTCATCGTTCATCATTTTTGTAATGCGTGTGTCCCTTTTGAGGATACGCAAGGCATAATCCGCCATGTGGGCCAAAGTTCCCGTTGTCAAATCTGCGGTTGTGCTTGGTTGAGGGGCAGTTGCAGGCAAATCTACGTCACTTGTGTCCCTCAAAAAACCAGAACCCGGCCTTGCCACGCCACCAATTTCCCGTGCCCCCGGGAAAGCTTCCTCATTAAAAATATACTCATCCCCATCATCCTCCTCATCCTCCACCTCCTCTTCGCCCGGTACCTCGTCATGTACACTGCCCTGACCAGACAATCGCTGACTGTCATCAAGGCTTTCCTCTTCCTCTGGTGCAGACGCCTGATCCTTTATGTGCGTCAAACTTTGCATCAGCAGACGCATTAGGGGGATGCTCATGCTTATTATGGCGTTGTCTGCACTAACCAGCCGTGTGCATTCCTCAAAACACTGAAGGACTTGACACATGTCTTGAATCTTCGACCACTGCACACCTGACAACTCCATGTCTGCCATCCTACTGCCTGCCCGTGTATGTGTATCCTCCCACAAAAACATAACAGCCCGCCTCTGTTCGCACAGTCTCTGAAGCATGTGCAGTGTTGAGTTCCACCTTGTTGCAACGTCTATGATTAGGCGATGCTGGGGAAGGTTCAAAGAACGCTGATAGGTCTGCATACGGCTGGAGTGTACAGGCGAACGGCGGATATGTGCGCAAAGTCCACGCACTTTGAGGAGCAGGTCGGATAACCCCGGATAACTTTTCAGGAAGCACTGCACCACCAGGTTTAAGGTGTGAGCCAGGCAAGGAATGTGTTTCAGTTGGGAAAGGGAGATGGCAGCCATGAAATTCCTTCCGTTATCACTCACTACCTTGCCTGCCTCAAGATCTACAGTGCCCAGCCACGACTGCGTTTCTTGCTGCAAGAACTCGGACAGAACTTCCGCGGTGTGTCTATTGTCGCCCAAACACTTCATAGCCAATACAGCCTGCTGACGTATGCCAGTAGCTGCCCCATAATGGGAGACCTGGTGTGCAACAGTGGCAGGTGCGGATGGAGTGTTTGTGCGACTGCGGTCTGTGGACGAGCTCTTGCTTCTGCAGGAGGACGAGGAGGAGGAGGAGGAGGGGGTGCGAACGGCTACAGACAACTGTTTACTAGACCGTGGGCTAGGCAGAACTGTCCCAAACTTGCTGTCCCCTGTGGACCCTGAATCCACCACATTTACCCAGTGTGCCGTGATGGACACGTAACGTCCCTGGCCATGCCTACTGGTCCATGCATCTGTTGTCAGGTGCACCTTTGTGCTCACAGATTGCCTGAGTGCATGGACGATGCGCTCTTTAACATGCTGGTGGAGGGCTGGGATGGCTTTTCTGGAAAAAAAGTGTCGACTGGGTAGCTCGTAGCGTGGTACAGCGTAGTCCATCAGGTCTTTGAAAGCTTCGCTTTCAACTAACCGGTAGGGCATCATCTCTAACGAGATTAGTCTAGCTATGTGGGCGTTCAAACCCTGTGTACGCGGATGCGAGGCTAAGTATTTCCTTTTTCTAACCATAGTCTCATGTAGGGTGAGCTGGACTGGAGAGCTGGAGATCGTGGAACTAGCGGGGGTGCCGGTGGACATGGCAGACTGAGAGACGGTGGGAGATGGTATTGTTGCCGCCGGTGCCCTAGATGCAGTGTTTCCTACTACGAAACTGGTGATTCCCTGACCCTGACTGCTTTGGCCTGGCAAAGATACCTGCACAGATACAGCAGGTGGTGCGCTAAATGGTGGTCCTACACTGCCGGAAGGGATGTTGCGTTGATGACTAGCTTCATTGGCCGAGGGTGCAACAACCTTAAGGGACGTTTGGTAGTTAGTCCAAGCTTTCAAATGCATGGTGGTTAAATGTCTATGCATGCAACTAGTATTGAGACTTTTCAGATTCTGACCTCTGCTTAAGGAAGTAGAACATTTTTGACAGATGACTTTGCGCTGATCAATTGGATGTTGTTTAAAAAAATGCCAGACTGCACTCTTTCTAGCATCGGATACCTTTTCAGGCATTGCAGACTGAGCTTTAACCGGATGGCCACGCTGTCCTCCACCAGGTTTTGGCTTTGCCACGCGTTTTGGGCAAGATACGGGCCCGGCAGATGGAACCTGTGGCGATGTTGATGCCTGCTGCGGCCCCTCCTCCTCCTCTGCTTCAGAACTGCTGCCGCCTGCACCCTGTTCCCCCAATGGCTGCCAATCGGGGTCAAGAACTGGGTCATCTAATAACTCTTCTTGTACCTCCTGCGCAACTTCGTCTGTGTCACCGTGTCGTTCGGTGGTATAGCGTTCGTGATGGGGCAACATAGTCTCATCAGGGTCTGATTCTTGATCAGCACCCTGCGAGGGCAATGTTGTGGTCTGAGTCAAAGGACCAGCATAGTAGTCTGGCTGTGGCTGTGCGTCAGTGCACTCCATGTCAGATTCAATTTGTAATGGGCATGGACTGTTAACTGCTTCACTTTCTAAGCCAGGGACGGTATGTGTAAAGAGCTCCATGGAGTAACCCGTTGTGTCGCCTGCTGCATTCTTCTCTGTTGTTGTTTTTGCTGAAGAGGACAAGGAAGTGACTTGTCCCTGACCGTGAACATCCACTAACGACGCGCTGCTTTTACTTTTACCAGTTTCACGAGATGAGGCAAAAGAGCTAGAGGCTGAGTCAGCAAGATAAGCCAAAACTTGCTCTTGCTGCTCCGGCTTTAAAAGCGGTTTTCCTAATCCCAGAAAAGGGAGCGTTCGAGGCCTTGTGTAGCCGGACGACGAACCTGGCTCCACAGCTCCAGACTTAGGTGCAATATTTTTTCCCCCACGACCACCTGATGCTCCACCACTACCACTACCCTCATTACCAGCTGACAATGAACGCCCCCGGCCACGACCTCTTCCACTAGACTTCCTCATTGTTTTAAAAACGTAACCAAACTAACGTTATTTGTTGCAGTCACACAACTTACACGGTGAGCTATAACTTCAGTATGATTTAGCTACCCCTTTACAGGTTGGTGAGACCACAGCGAAAATCAGGCCCAATGTTACACACTCTTTTTTTGGTGGCTGCAAATTAGAGAGATGCCCCACACGCAGGACTGTCACTGAAGCACAAATGTTAATATTAATGTCACACTATTATTTTTTTTTTATTTTTATTTTTTTCAGGAACACTTTAGAAACCCCCCCAAAAAAAAAAAATAGATTTTTGCAGGGAGAATTTAGAAAACAAATGTAACAAACTATATGCTTTCTATGGGCCACTGAGTGAGAGATGACGCACACAGGAATCAGGAGTGGCACACAAGCCCAGAGGCCAATATTTTTCTACCAATGATTGATGGAGTTATTTTCTCTGGTAGATTTTGGAACCCAAATCAAGGAAAAAAAATGTAGGCTTTCTATGGACCACAATTGGAGAGAGAGAGAGAGAGAGATGGCACACCCAGGAGTCAAGACTGGCACACAAGCAGAAAGGCCAATATTAATCTCCCACTGTTTTTTTTTTTTTGTTTTTTTTTTTTTTTTTTTTCAGGGAGACTTTAGAAAAAAAAATAATAAAAAAAATATGATTTTATCAGGAAGAATTTAGAAACCAAATAAAATAAAATGATTTTTTCAGGGAGAATTTATAAAACAAATAAAAACAAAAATAGGCGTTCTATGGCCCACTGACTGAGAGATGACGCACACAGGAGTCAGGAGTGGCACACAAACCCAGAGGCCAATATTTTTCTACCAATGATTGATGTAGTTATTTTCTCTGGTAGATTTTAGAACCCAAATCAAGGAAAAAAAATATAGGCTTTCTATGGACCACAATTGGAGAGAGAGAGAGAGAGAGAGAGAGAGAGAGAGAGAGAGAGAGAGAGAGAGAGAGATGGCACACCCAGGAGTCAAGACTGGCACACAAGCAGAAAGGCCAATATTAATCTCCCACTGTTTTTTTTGGTTGTTTTTTTTTTTTTTTTTTTCAGGGAGACTTTAGAAAAAAAAATAATAAAAAAAATATGATTTTATCAGGAAGAATTTAGAAACCAAATAAAATAAAATGATTTTTTCAGGGAGAATTTATAAAACAAATAAAACCAAAAATAGGCGTTCTATGGCCCACTGACTGAGAGATGACGCACCCAGGAGTCAAGACTGGCACACAAGCAGAAAGGCCAATATTAATCTCCCACTGTTTTTTTTGGTTGTTTTTTTTTTTTTTTTTTCAGGGAGACTTTAGAAAAAAAAATAATAAAAAAAATATGATTTTATCAGGAAGAATTTAGAAACCAAATAAAATAAAATGATTTTTTCAGGGAGAATTTATAAAACAAATAAAACCAAAAATAGGCGTTCTATGGCCCACTGACTGAGAGATGACGCACCCAGGAGTCAAGACTGGCACACAAGCAGAAAGGCCAATATTAATCTCCCACTGTTTTTTTTTTTTTTTTTCAGGGAGACTTTAGAAAAAAAAATAATAAAAAAAATATGATTTTATCAGGAAGAATTTAGAAACCAAATAAAATAAAATGATTTTTTCAGGGAGAATTTAGAAAACAAATAAAACCAAAAATAGGCGTTCTATGGCCCACTGACTGAGAGATGACGCACACAGGAGTCAGGAGTGGCACACAAACCCAGAGGCCAATATTTTTCTACCAATGATTGATGTAGTTATTTTCTCTGGTAGATTTTAGAACCCAAATCAAGGAAAAAAAATATAGGCTTTCTATGGACCACAATTGGAGAGAGAGAGAGAGAGAGAGAGAGAGAGAGAGAGATGGCACACCCAGGAGTCAAGACTGGCACACAAGCAGAAAGGCCAATATTAATCTCCCACTGTTTTTTTGGTTGTTTTTTTTTTTTTTTTTTCAGGGAGACTTTAGAAATAAAAATAATAAAAAAAATATGATTTTATCAGGAAGAATTTAGAAACCAAATAAAATAAAATGATTTTTTCAGGGAGAATTTAGAAAACAAATAAAACCAAAAATATGCGTTCTATGGCCCACTGACTGAGAGAGAGAGAGAGATGGAACGCTTAGTACTGGCACACAAGCCCAAAGGGCAATATTAATCTCCCTTTTTTTTTCCAGGGAGAATTTCTGAAACCCAAAAAAAAAATAAAATAGGCTTTCTATGGCCCACTATTTGTGAGAGAGATGGGACGCTCAGGACTGGCACAGATGGCACGCTCAGGACTGGCACAGAAGCCCAGAGGCCAATATTAATCTCCCTTTTTTTCTGGGAGAATTTATAAAACCAAAAAAATATTTAAATAGGCTTTCTATGGCCCACTATTTGTGAGAGAGATGGCACGCTCAGGACTGGCACAGATGGCACGCTCACAACTGGCACACAAGCCCAGAGGCCAATATTAATCTCCCTTTTTTCAGGGAGAATTTCTAAAACCCAAAAAAAAAATAAAATAGGCTTTCTATGGCCCACTATTTGTGAGAGAGATGGGACGCTCAGGACTGGCACAGATGGCACGCTCAGGACTGGCACAGAAGCCCAGAGGCCAATATTAATCTCCCTTTTTTTCTGGGAGAATTTATAAAACCAAAAAAATATTTAAATAGGCTTTCTATGGCCCACTATTTGTGAGAGAGATGGCACGCTCAGGACTGGCACAGATGGCACGCTCACAACTGGCACACAAGCCCAGAGGCCAATATTAATCTCCCTTTTTTCAGGGAAAATTGATAAAACAAAAAAAAAAATTAAATAGGCTTTCTATGGCCCACTATTTGTGAGAGAGATGGCACGCTCAGGGCTGGCTGGCACAGATGGCACGCTCAGGACTGGCACACAAGCCCAGAGGCCAATATTAATCTCCCTTTTTTTCTGGGAGAATTTATAAAACCAAAAAAATATTTAAATAGGCTTTCTATGGCCCACTATTTGTGAGAGAGATGGCACGCTCAGGACTGGCACAGATGGCACGCTCACAACTGGCACACAAGCCCAGAGGCCAATATTAATCTCCCTTTTTTCAGGGAAAATTGATAAAACAAAAAAAAAAATTAAATAGGCTTTCTATGGCCCACTATTTGTGAGAGAGATGGCACGCTCAGGGCTGGCTGGCACAGATGGCACGCTCAGGACTGGCACACAAGCCCAGAGGCCAATATTAATCTCCCTTTTTTTCTGGGAGAATTTATAAAACCAAAAAAATATTTAAATAGGCTTTCTATGGCCCACTATTTGTGAGAGAGATGGCACGCTCAGGACTGGCACAGATGGCACGCTCACAACTGGCACACAAGCCCAGAGGCCAATATTAATCTCCCTTTTTTCAGGGAAAATTTATAAAACAAAAAAAAAAATTAAATAGGCTTTCTATGGCCCACTATTTGTGAGAGAGATGGCACGCTCAGGGCTGGCACAGATGGCACGCTCAGGACTGGCACACAAGCCCAGAGGCCAATATTAATCTCCCTTTTTTTCAGGGAGAATTTATAAAACCAAAAAAAAAAATAAATAGGCTTTCTATGGCCCACTATTTGTGAGAGAGATGGCACACTCAGGACTGGCACACAAGCCCAAAGGCCAATATTAATCTCCCACTGTATTTTTATCAGGGAGAATTTATACACCCCACAAAAAAAAATACAGAAAAATGAAAAGGCTTTCTATGGCCCACTATGTGAGAGAGATGGCACACACAGGGATGGCACTCTAGCAGAAATGCCAAATTGCCAATCTTAATCTCCCACCAAAAAAAAAAAAAAAAAAAAAACAGGGAATGTCCTACAATTACTATCTCCCTGCCTGCAGTAATCTCAGCCAGGTATGGCAGGCAGCTACTATCTCCCTGCCTGCAGTAATCTCAGCCAGGTATGGCAGGCAGCAATAAGGAGTGGACTGATGCACAAATGAAATAAAAAGTGTGGACAAACAAAAAAGATAGCTGTGCAGAAAGGAAGGAACAAGAGGATTTGTGCTTTGAAAAAAGCAGTTGGTTTGCACAGCGGCGTACACACAGCAATGCAGCTATCAGGGAGCCTTCTAGGGCAGCCCAATGAGCTACAGCGCTGAGGGGAAAAAAAAAAAAAAAAAAACTTCCACTGTCCCTGCACACCGAGGGTGGTGTTGGACAGTGCAAATCGCTGCAGCACAAGCGGTTTTGTGGTTAATGGACCCTGCCTAACGCTATCCCTGCTTCTGACAAAGCGGCAGCAACCTCTCCCTAAGCTCAGATCAGCAGCAGTAAGATGGCGGTCGGCGGGAACGCCTCTTTATAGCCCCTGTGACGTCGCAGACAGCAAGCCAATCACTGCAATGCCCTTCTCTAAGATGGTGGGGACCAGGACCTATGTCATCACGCTGCCCACACTCTGCGTTTACCTTCATTGGCTGAGAAATGGCGCTTTTCGCGTCATTGAAACGCGACTTTGGCGCGAAAGTCGCGTACCGCATGGCCGACCCCGCACAGGGGTCGGATCGGGTTTCATGAAACCCCGACTTAGCCAAAAGTCGGCGACTTTTGAAAATGTTCGACCCGTTTCGCTCAACCCTAGTCACCACAACTACATTTGATAAGTGCCTCCTAAACACTTCATTAAATTAAGCATTTTCCCTTAAGAAACTTGAAACATGATGCTATTCCAAGACCAATGGCTCTGTGGGGGCCTTCACCGAGATACAAGTGCAGAAGTTTATTCAGTTTGACAGTAAGATCTTGCTGTCATCTTTCGATGCGAGGGCTCCAACATTATTTTTTTTTTCTGAGGCTTCTAGCATGACACGAGCACAGAAATAATGATGAGCATGATATTTGAAAAGTAAAGTCATAGAAAACTGATGAGACTGTTCAAACCCCAGGGATCTGCTCCTGCGGAATAGAAGCGTAGTAATTTTCTATCTCCGGAGAGTCTCTCCATTAACCCCCCTCAGATATGGACTTTGTCAACAGTAGTTGAGGAAAGTTTAGCATGATGATAGAGATGATCTGTCTTCTTAATCAAGTCATTAGAAAGTTTATTTAGATCTTGAAGATGATCTAACGCTGGATCATGATGTTTTTGCAACAATTGTAATGTAAGAACGAAACCTAGAAGTAAAAGTTTTAATCTCATACATTACTTGCACCAAGTATCAATGTGTGACTAGTTGGAATCCAAGCCTAGAGATCAACAGAACCAAGGGCTGAAGTGGGATTCTGATCATCTGCTACGAGCCTTCACTATAGTACCCAGCACAGAGAGATCCATGTGCCGGAGACTACGTCTGGAACCACAGTTTGAACATGTTGGCCTACTATAATCATCAGTTAGGGTCTGAGGGCTTAAACCTCTTCTGGAACACTCTTATACTGACAACATTTGGAAACCAGAACTATTTATTGGCATTTAATGCATTAAAGAGATGCTCAAAGATTTTTCTCTTTCCTTTAAAACAGTGGTTGGGAACATTTGGGAGATCCCAGTGTTTGCACTGGTTTCTCGGTTTTTCCAGCCACCAGCAGTTTAATTTCTCCCTACACTGTGAGCACGTGCATGCAGCATTCATAACTGAACACTGTAGCACACACAATGAAGGATTACTTTGTGATGCTGGATGTTCTTTGTGGGCAGAGGTAGCATGCTCAGTGCACCCAAACATCTGATGATGAAGCCAGCAGTTGCACTGTCTCCTGATATAAATGCAGCAGCCCAATGTCTCCTATGTGATGTATATGAACCAGTTCCAGGGTCTCCTAAGTGATGTATACAGCAGTCTCAGTGTCTACTATCTGATGTGTTTAAGCAGTCTTGGTGTCTCCAATATAATGCATTTCAACAGTGCGTCTCATCTGGATTGTATAGAGAAGCATTGATGTCTCCCATGTCATGTATACAACAGTCCATGTCTCTTATGTGATGTATATACAGCAGTCTCAGCATTTCCAATGTGATGGGCACACAGTCTTGGTTACTCCTATATGATGTGTACAGCATTCAGGGTGTCTCCTATGAGATTTATATACAGCAGTCTCAGTGTCTCCTATATGATGTATATACAGTAGTATTTGTGTGAAAAGAGCCTATTCATGGTTTGTTGAACTGGAGAACCTTCATTTTACACTGAGTGTATAACAGTGGACAAGATCAGCAGTATAGCTAGAAGAAATGCTACATCGATGTGACATAGTGATCATGTTGCACTCTGTGTGAATAAAAGCCTTTACGTGGTTCACTGAGCTGGATTATCATCACTTTATGATGGAACCACACCTTTATGTGGTGTTTCCGAGCTCCGAATATTTCCAAGATGTCTCTTACGGTGAGCTGGATCTGCTCTTGCAGTATCAGTGTATCCCATGTGATGTAGAAACACGAAGAAAAAACCGAGACAAAAGTCCAAAATAGGGTATAAATAACAATATTTATTAAAATATATAATATAATGGAACGGTGGGAACAAATACCATAAAAAGCACACCACCAGGGACATATAAACGGCACCAAAATAAATTAATGATATAACCACAGTGTAAAAACGGCAAAAATATACAAATCTGTGTCAATAAGCCATATATAGGTATAAAAGGCAGATATAACTACTGAATGTTATAAAGTGCATGTGCAAACTGATATTAATGGGTGGCAAAAGGAGACCAAATAAAGTGCTGACATAAATGTTAGTGCAAGCAACTGGCGCTAAGTCAAATTGACATGGTACATATTGGACATAATGACCAATAAGGTATAAAGCACCAAAGCCAAATAGAGTGAAAATAATGGAGGTCAAAAAAATGCCACCAGGTATTACCTGCTATGTGGAGTGTAGATCCCTGGGATGTGCCGAACCCCGATGCGCGTTTCGGCGTCTGCCTTCGTCAGGGGGTCAGGGGAAGGCAGACGCCAAAACGCGCGTCGGGGTTCGGCACATCCCAGGGATCTACACTCCACATAGCAGGTAATACCTTTGATCAGTATGGAGATTTTATGGAATTTATATTATATTTTCAATAAATCTTCAAAGTTTCATGGATGGGTGTTCAATTCCTCGAACCATCACGGTCAGCAAAATTATAACTACAGGACAACAGCCTACTTAATGGAGCTGTACAGATAAGAAAACCTATTTCAATATGTCTTAGAAAAAAATCAGAAATTTTAGAGAGGGATGTCCAGTTAAGGATCTTCATATATTGGCCAGATTGGACAATGGCTACAAAGAGTATTTCTTTCTTCTTCAGAATAGATTTGGATGCTGTGAATCACACCACAGGGAACATTTATAATTCATCTATTGTTAAGGGACTTACCCATCTTAGAATTAGGGATTCTGCAAACTGAGAACCCCTTTACTTTGGGTCCTAACCTTGCACATGTGCCTGATTCTGAAGCTTTAACACTTTAAGTCAATGACACCGAGCTGCAGTAAGAAACACAGGTGCAATTGACAGCACTATTGTGAATGGACCGCCATGCCTTAATTAAGGGTAGGATCTCCAAAATTCATATTTTATTTGCCCATTTTAAGAGCGCAATAGAATTTAGCAAACTTACTTTTATATTACCCATTGGGACAATATTTGATCACTAGTATGCTGGGAACAGGCAGACATCCTCTTTAAAGACATTATTCCAACTTGTTGAGTCATCAACATCTATCCACAGGATAGGTGATAACCGGATTATCACTGAGGTCCGACCGCTGAGACTTCCACCCATCCCAAAAAATGGGGCTATAAAATAGATGCAATTATTGGCCATGATTGCACACCATGACTCTATTCATTGTCTACGGGAATGCCAGAAGCTATAGATAGTGAAATACAGCTTAAGATATCTTTGGCAGTCCCATAGATAAGGCCATGTGAGGTGGCATACATAAAGGTACCTTCACACATAACGATTTCGTTAACAATATCGTTGCAATGTTACGCTTTTGGTGACGTAGCAACGATCCCGCTAACGATCTCATTATGTGTGACAACAACCAACTATCAGGCCCCTGTTGGGAGATCGTTGGTCGTTGGGGGATGATCAGGACCTTTTTTTGGTCACTGATCACCCGCTGTCATCGTTGGATCGGCGTGTGTGATGCCGATCCAGCGATGTGTTCACTTGTAACCAGGGTAAATATCGGGTTACTAAGTGCAGGGCCGCGCTTAGTAACCCGATATTTACCCTGGTTACCATTGTAAAAGTAAAAAAAAAAAAACACTACATACTCACATTCCGATGTCTGTCACGTCCCCCGCCGTCAGCTTCCCTGCACTGACTGTCAGCGCCGGCCGTAAAGCAGAGCACAGCGGTGACGTCACCGCTGTGCTCTGCTTTACGGCCGGCGCTGACACAGTCAGTGTGGGAAGCTGACGGCGGGAGACGTGACAGACATCGGAATGTGAGTATGTAGTGTTTTTTTTTTTTTACTTTTACAATGGTAACCAGGGTGAATATCGGGTTACTAAGCGCGGCCCTGCACTTAGTAACCCGATGTTTACCCTGGTTACCCGGGGACTTCGGCATCGTTGAAGACAGTTTCAACGATGCCGAAGTCTTTCCCCTGATCGTTGGTCGCTTGAGAGCTGTTTGTGTGACAGCTCCCCAGCGACCACACAACAATTTACCAACGATCACGGCCAGTTCGTATTGCTGGTCATGATCGTTGGTAAGTCGTTTAGTGTAACGGTACCTTAACACTCCAATCTGGCAGGGCAGTGAAGAACCCTCTTTCTCAACATTGGTGGTGGTCCCAGTAGTTCGACCTAAAAAAATAAGCAAGCAAGGTACTACCTATTCTGTGAATAGATAATGAGTGTACCCAGAGATGAGAAGTGCAATTTGCGCTGCACTGGGCTTTTGGGTCAGCCATCCATAACAGATAGTCTTCACTTTTATGTCTACCGTAATTGGCCTGGCTTCATGACCATCCCTGGTATGTATTGGACCTGATAATATGACATTATGGCGTCATGCACATCATGACCTGGAAAAGCCTAGAAAGTGCCAGGGATACCCAAGATGCCACATATTCTCAGGCTATAAAACATAAACCAGAATCTCTATTTGATCATGAGTGAGAAATAATTGAGTAATTTATGTCGAGCTATGGGATACGAAGGGCCCATACACAGTTCGTGCACAAGGACCCTCTTCGGTATGTTCCCTCTGCTGGCTTCCAAATTATATGAACAACATTTTGTACCTATGTTCATAGATATGTAGTGTAAATATCAATGATACTTTATAACAGTCATATACTTTTTACTTCCTCAGTAGCAAATCCTCAACCATGTGCCAAACATTTTTTTTTTTTTTGGCACATGACGTACCTAGTCCCTTTTAGCTGTACTGGTTTTGTTGAAGAGCAAACTAGTGAAATGATCCATAACCTGCAATCAAACACATTTTCTTTTGATGTTCTCACTCCTATCCAGCACTGGGACCAAATAAAGCAGCGCCAGATGCTAACAAAATGCCAGCACATCCTGAGTAAAGAGAGCAGATGTTGAATGGCACCAAAACACCTGCTACGCCGATAACCTTTGACTACAAAGAGGGTGATACAATAGCACAAACCATCCTGCCATATCAGACACAAAATGTGCAAATAACTGCATTTGCCAGGAATCTACTTTCAGCTTTAGATATATATTAATATATAAATTATAAATGTATATATTTATAGATATATGAATTGTAACTTTTTATAAATCGACTACCATGCAGAAGAATAACACAAAGTATCTCCAACAGGTGTAATGCATTAGAGCCTCGATAGATGACTATAGATTTTAGGCTAGCCAGGGTCTTCTCCAAAAGCATGAGATGACCATATGTTGCCGGCTGTTTGCCTCTAAATCCGTATAGCTGATACACATTTGATGTGGCTTTCAGAGGCAGACATACCATTGGTGCAACCTCTGGTCACACAGGGGCCCAAGACATAAAAATCCCATTTCTACTTCCAAAACAAGTGGAATTGTGCAGTATTGTAACCTACTGGTCTACATATGGCCCATATACTGTTCTTGCACGGAGGTCCTCTTCTCTCTGTGTCTACCACTGATGACTTGTGGTGTGCTGGTTCTTACTGAAGAAACCCAACAGCTATAGAGTCTTATAGGCAATGCTCCCTAGGAAAAGTATTCAGGCAAGTTATCCTCCAGAAGAGAGAAAGCTGTCCCTCTGATGTCACGAGGTAGCTGCCCGGTAATTCAATGCTTGACCCATAGAAAAGCCTTGAAATGTGACCACTGAATTGAGCTAAATTGGAATCTTCTACAAATGGAGATGTGCATCGCTAGATAATTTTTTTCCAGCCCTCATGAGAACAGAGCAGGGTGTTTGGTAGGAGGACTCTTTTCTATGCTTTATGGGGTTCTCGTTGATGAGAGAAGGAACAGCTGCCTATAGATGGTGTCTCCTTAGGAGCAGACTGTGGGTCTTACATGGACAAGTTGGCCACCACCGATAGCTGGCACTAGAGAGATAATTTACTTACTAATGAAGGAGAGCTAGTTCATATATCGTTTTCCTATGGAGTACTTCTTGGGTGACTTCACGAAGAACCAGTACTCAACGAGAGGTATAAAGAAAGAAGGCATCTGATATAAATGCACAATGCTTATGGAGGACGTCTATTCATTAAAAGATCCAGGCTGTTAATGATTAGTGGCTCTTAACCTAAAAGTCTATTAATGATCAGACAAATAAATGACACCTTAATGAACGCCATCTGGTCGCGTGAATAACATGTTGGCTGCTTAGGCTCGATAATGACATAACACCTAATTCAAAACACTATCAGAATAAATGGCTCCTTGACACTTCAATATCGGAGAGCAGTGGCTAAAACCTCAAGTAATGGAAACAAGTTCAAAGTATCAAGTGCATAGAAAGAACTTACCTGATGTATTTGCCATTCAGATTTAATATACCGGATTTTTTTTTTGTTAGTTTTGCTGACAATACGACTTCTGAAGGCATCTGGTCCAAAAGCCAAACCATTACCATAAAGTATTGTCACAGATGGCAGCTTTCCTGACAGGTCAACTTAATGGTGGGGAACCTGTCAGTGATTTTCCTACAAAAAAAAGAATCTGGATACTATCCAAACACTGAAATATTTGTTTTCCCAAGGATTTACTTCTTAAGCTTATTGTTTGAGGAACACAAGAGAGTCGTGGTTTGCAATGCTGAGAGAGCCAAAGCTATATGAGCTAGGGGCAAGGGACGGGTTCGTCAATATCTATTTGGAGGTATCAAACATTAGCTAAGCTTTATAATCAGGCATCAAATATTTGTTCTTCTTTGTGACTAGTGTCAACGGGGAAAGTAAACTACAATAAGTTACAAATGAGGGGGGCATAGCAAAAATCACTTAACTTTAGGAAATGTTGAAAAGAGGCATATAAATTAGAAACTAGGTTAAGAACTTTAATTTCTCACAATCCAAATTCAATACATCATGGTGGCACGCTGGCAAGATCCTCGAAAGGCTACAATCCACATCACAGCCACTAGGTGGCCAAATATAGACACCTATTGCATGAATATCTTCCAACAAAGTGATCCAAAATCTAAATTTTCTTTTTTTAAAGCTGGTCAATTCAGGTTACTCGTCTCATGACATAAGATAAGATATCAATATCCAACCACCTATCAGAGAGATAGCCAACGGATGTGGTCACCATTATGTTTCACAGGGTGATTAAGCTAGGCGAAACATACTTCAGAGTATTTCACTACCACATGGTCTGTATGGATATTCTGTAGAGAAGAGGAAATATTTTTAAGTTCCACTTTACCAGTTTCATCAAATTTTTGCCAAAAATTTGATTTGCAGAAAGCCTACAAATTGCCCTGAGAACATGTTTGTGACACAATGAGGTTGTCTAGGACTGTGTCCAACACTTTCCAAGCTGTTTAATACAAAAACAGAACACGACCTCAATATTTTCAAAGTAACTTCACTGTATACACAGCTATGGCTACTTTCACACTTCTGTCTTTACAGTTCCGTCACAATCCGTCGATTTTTGTGAATGCAGGATCCTGCATTTTCCCATAGACTTGTATTAGCGACGGATTGTGATGGATGGCCATCCATTTAATCCATCGTGCACTGGATCCGTTGGAAAATAGCGGTCCGTCGTGCAGAGAAAACGTTCACACAGGAATCCAGCGATGGATCCAGTTTTTCCCTTCTGAGCATGCCTGGAAGGATTTTCAAGTCTGGGAAAAGTCTCTCTCTCTCATCCCCGGACATTAAATTCCCAGAATTTCTGTACAACGGATCCATCATTACACTGGATCCGTCACAGATGTTTTTACCTATTTTCATGACGTCCATCGATATGTAATTTTACTGCACCACGACGGACCCCAGAAAACGGAAGTATGAAAGTAGCCTATGGGTAAATGGATGGTAGCAGTTTATCACTGTTGAGCTGTCACACACTATTTGTAATGTTTATTCAGTGTCTTATGGCTTTGTCTCCCTATCTCAATGACTGAACCATGATGTCCTCTCACTATCCAGACTCAAAAAACAGCTGCTGCAATCCATGCCTTGCTTTTTATACATGCTATGATCGTGCCTCCTGATTGGCTGTGCACTGCTACATGATGTCATAGCTGCAAAACACACTGGAGAAGCCTCTGTGACTGAGGTCATGAGAGTTCCCATATAAACAGTATGAGCTCACACATAGTCCCTTATATACAGTGTGAGCCCCTATATAGCCTCTGTATACACAGTATGAGCCCTTACATAGTTCCCTACATACAATATGAGCCATCATATAGCCTCCTATATATAGTATGAGACACTGACATAGCCCACGTATAGGCACACATCCCATACACATAAGAAATAAACCACGCTCACCTCACTCCTCTTTCTCTGGCGCTCTCCTCCAGTCTCCGGTGCACTAACTGTCCCGCACAACAGCTGTGATGTAGTGACGTCATTGCATCTGCTGTCTCAGTTCATATGTGGAAGAAGGAGCCAGTGGCCATCCTCCACCAATTTATTCACTTCTATTTGCATCCTGATGGCTGAAAAGTAAACCTGAGCAGGAGCGTGATGCGGGGGACACTGAGGATGACATAGAATGCGTCATCCACGCAAAGTACAGAAGGAAGAGGGCATCGAAAGCAGAAGGGAGGCACCAGACCAAGGCCAGTGAAGCCCATCTAACCGGAGTATATTCTGCACTGTGGTTGTTTAAAGATATTGTTGTATTTTTAGTCTGGTTGTGATGTATGGCGTTGTAAAGGATGGCGTTTCATTGTCTCCGGCCTTGATTATTGTTCTTTCCAGGATAGATTTTTCTTTTCCATTTATTGGTTTGGTGGTGTTTTTTGTATTCAGTTGTGATGTATTATTCTTGCATTATATGATGGCGTTTAATTGTCTCCGGCCATGTTGGTTTGATTGTAAAGTATGGTAGTATAGAATGATTCTGCGCCCTTTTATTAAATGTAATAATTTATATTGCAAGTTGTGTATTATGTTCTGCACTGTGGTTGTGTAAAGACATTGTTGTATGTTTCTGGTTGTGATATATGGCGTTGTATGGCCTTTTATTGTCTCCGGCCCTGTCGGTTTTATTGTAAAGTATGGTGGTGTATCCAGGATTGCCGTCTCTGTCCTTAATTTTTGGGGGTTGTTAATTTTTTTCTTTAAAAAAAATCTATTGTGTTTATTGGGTTGCTCCGTGCATACTGTTGTTCCAAATTTTTTTTTGCTTTTTTAAATATAAATGTTTGCTTTTTTAATCAGTTTGGTATTCAAGGTCTTTATATTGATTCTTTTTTTTTTTTTTTTTTTTTTTTTTTTTTTAATTGTCACGTATGGCGGTATGGTTTTGCTTTTATTTTGACTTTTTGCAATCAATGTAGAAAACATTTTTTTAAACAAAACTCTCTTTTTGGATTACGACATAGGGTCTGTTGTGTATTTGTTTTGTTATCTTTAGGCTTTTGTTTACTCTGGCATTGTGTTGTCTCTGCCATTGTTTTTTGTTTCAATGTGGCAGTGTTGTTTGCTCAGCGTTAGTTCAGTTGGCATTAGTGCATTGTGGTTGAAATGTAAATGTTTTGTTTTTTTTATATATTTTACTATGTTCCGCTGTATTGTGCATAGGATAAATTTTATTTTGTTCTTTATTACAGAATTGCATTAGTAATGGCCAGCGAGTCAAGCCACACCCCACCGCTGAGGAGTCCGGTGAGTACATGATCTACTGTTGCTTACTATTCGCTGTCATTTGTAGATGGGTCACTCAACTTTTTTTAAACTATTTTTACAGACTTCTTCAAGTGAGGAGGAGAGCCAGGAGGAACATAGCCCTCAGGAGCAGAGACCACGGAACCAAGCTGTGGTGGCAGGACGGCGAGTACGTTTTTATGTCAAACCTATTCCTTTTTTTTCTTTAACTTTTTTGTTTTTGGTGGTATGGGGGGTGGTGGGAGGGGGGGTGGTGGAGGTGGTAGGTGGTGGTGGAGGAGGTAGGGAGAACAATTTTTATCTTGCAAACATTAATATTTTCCATTTATTCTAGGTTTCACGACGGGCCCATGATGACCCACTGGACGTAGACCTCATGGTGGCATCCATACAGGAACGAGGCCCGTTGTGGGACAGCCGTGACCCCCGGCACGCGGACCAGGGCGTGTTGCGCCGTTTGTGGATTGAGGTGGCAAAATCGCTGTGGGATGGCTTCGACAGCGCTTCCCCCGTGGGCAAAGATAAATTTCGTAAGTATTTCCGAAATGCTGCTATGACCCATCATGCCAGGATACACAACCGTCTGTGATGTCTTCTATTGGGATTGCACACGGTTGCGTTATCAATTTCAATATTTTCTCTCAAACTAATTTTTTTTTTAATTTATACACAGTTAAACAATTGAAGACCAGATGGCGCTCCATGAAGGACCGTTTCAAGAGGGGCCTGAAAAAGGAGGGACATATCCGTAGTGGTGCTGCAGCTTCAAGGACCTCAATCTACAAATATAATCGTATTTTGCAGTTCCTGCGACCGGTCCTTGAAAGCAGAGAGTAAGTATAGTACCTATGCACACACCTAGTTTTGAAAACATGCATATTCACGTACTATATTCCAGCCGCGTAGTTTATTGCCCAGCCATTTACTTTGGCAAGTACGAAGTATAGAAATTAAGAAAAAAATTCAAGCTCACCGAGGCGTGAAAAGTAAAAACTAAATACTTTTATTCACTTCAATCAGAAGCAGAGGATGAAACATCAGCACAATACAATAGACACTATCTACGCGTTTCAGGTGACAGGGAACACTTAATCAGACATCATGATTAAGGGTGCCCTATCACCTGAAACACGTAGATAGTGTTTTTATTGTATTGTGCTGATGTTTCATCCTCTGCTTCTGATTGAAGTGAATAAAGTATTTAGTTTTTACTTTTCACGCCTCGTAGAGCTGGAATTTTTTCTTCATTTCTGGTCTTCTCACGCTTGACACAGCGTCTCCGTGCTCCGAGCCTTCTGGGATTACTACTATGGTGAGCTGGACTTCCTCTTTTTTTTCCTGAAGTACAAAGTATACAGAACACAGAAACATAGTAGATTGGCCATGCAAGGGCAATATTTCATAGTGGAGTAGTATATTGCCCATCCAGGTGTATCCCAGATTTTTTTCAAAAAAGGAAAAATATAATAGACACGGCATACCTTCTACTCCAAGGCAGGTTATGTTCCCATGGTTGCTCAGCTCGCAGGACCTGTGATGACGTCTCGGTCACATGACCGTGACGTCATGGCAGTTCCGACGATAAGCGTAATTGTCGGGCGTTACAAACGGCAAACATGGGTGACTATTTTGAAATAAATAAATGTATTCTATTTTTAATATTGATGCGGCATATGCAGTGTCAATATTAAAAATTGGTTAACATTAACGGCGGCAATGGATACCGCCGGTAAAGTTAATTAATGACAGGGGAGTATGCGGGCGACGGGCCTTCACTGCGGGGAGTAAGGAGCGGGCATTTTAATCAGGCCTGTCACCCGCGCTGATTGGTCGCATCAGCCATGTCAGGCAGCTGGCCGGTTCAATCAGCAAACCGTTACGACTGACTGAACAAACCCTTAACAGTAATAGTGTGTGATGCAATGTTTAGTTTTACACAGGTGGTGACGAATGTGAAATGTTATATTTTGTATACTAATGGTTTCCTTATGTTTTCACAGAACACACAGCAGCACCCGCGAGTCTGTCCGACCCTCTGGAGCGGTCCTTCGTGAATCGCCATCTGAACCGTCGCAGCCATCCCACAGCGAGAGCAGGTCTGCACCAACACAATCTGGCGAACCGGCAGCTGGTCCATCAGATGTTCCCCTGGCCGAGGCCTCTGTCGCTCCTTCCTTCGGGTCTTCCCGACAGCGTCAGCGGGCCTCGGACAGGGCGGTCCTGCCCGAATTTTTACATTTGAGCACCGTCTTCCAGAATTGCTTCAAGTCGCTGGGTGATAGAATGGACACATCTCTGGCCAATATCAACCGGCGTCTTGAATCAATGGAATCGGAGCTCTCGAGGCCGGCCAAACATTTTTTTAGTGCCATTGAGAAGGGCATGGCGGAACATCTTACGCCGGAACTCCAGATTTCGGTGATGCAGGCCTGCAACAACGCATACGTCACTGCTCTGCAGCAGGCTCGGGTCATGCAGTCATGCACTACAATGTCCGCAGTACCATCGGCTGGCTACCATGGCTCCGACTCCTGCTGCAGAGCACCAACACAGAGCTCCGCGTGCCGAGGGCCACCGCCGCCACCGCCACCACAGAACAGAGCCCCAAACTTCTGCTCCTGCCAGGCCTTCAAGGGCACACAGACGGGAAGCCGACCCACACCCAGAGGGAGAGAGGAGGAAAAAAAAGAAGAAGACCAGCACTACAACCTCGGCTATGGCTGCTCCCAAAACAAGCACACAAAGTACCCAGCCTGGGTCTACCCGGAGCACACCCAGTACCCAGCCTGGGTCTACACGGAGCACACCCAGTACTCAGGCTGGGTCTACCCGGAGCAGGAGTAGCCAGCCTAGGATACTGGTCGTCCCTCCTCCTCCCTCACCTCCTGCGTTGGCAGTATCGCCACCGTCTACTGGCTGGATTGACGTCGGCATCCCGTCTAGTGTATTAGAGTATGCTGGTTCCTCCCCCTCGTCCTCCTCCTCGGTCTCCTCAACACACACCCAAAGTGGAGGATATAAATCCCCCTTAATCACAGACGTTGATACCCCATAACATTTACCCATTTTTTATTTTTGTGTCCCAAATAAATTTGTTAATTTGTTCAAAAATACTGAGTTTTTCTTTGTCTAAAATAAAGTTTGCACCAAATCACACCGTGCGCCGTATAAACAAATCTTGTGTTTGTAACACCTGATGTGCAATGTCTGACACTATTTTATCAATATTTTTTAACATTTTTTTATAGGGCTGTCGCTCATTGTACTATGAGATGTTACAAACACAAAGAGCATTGCTCAATATATCAATTTTAAAAGGTACCATCACACAACGATTTCATTAACGATATAGTTGGTTTCCAACGTTATCTTTTCTGAAATCGTCCAACGATCAGGCCCCTGCTGGGAGATTGTAGGTCTCAGCGAATGATCAGGAACTTTTTTGGGTAACTGATCACACGCTGTCATTGTTGGATCGGCGTGTTTGACACCGATCCAGCGATGTCTTTGCTGTAAACAAGGGAATATTGGGTTACTAGCGCAGTGTTTTAAACAATCAAAAAAGTGAACAATACCCAAAAAAAAAAAAAAGGTGTCAACAACGTCCCTCGCCGTCATCTTTCCGCAGTGACTGACACTGTGATTCCCGCCCGTAAAGCAGAGCACACCGTTGACTTAATAATAAACGCTGTGCTGTGCTTTAGGGCTGGCACAGTACGGAAGCTGACGGCGATGGACGTGTCACACACCGGAATGTAAGGGTATTTTTTTATTTTTTTTACATTTGCAATGGTAAACAGGGAAAACATCGTGAGTGCGGCCATGCGCTTCATAACACAATGTTTACCCAGATTACACGGGGACTTGCTATTTTTTGGTCGCTGGAGAGCTGTCTGTGTGACAGCTCTCCAGCAACCACGCGACGACTAACAACGATCACGGTCCGGTCGTATCACTGGTCGGGATCGTTGGCTAATCGTTTTATTATGGTACCTTAAGAATATTGGTCAGGTGAGGTGGTAGCAATGTTCACAGTGTCGCCACTATTTGACTCTGGACGTATTCTAGCATCCTGAGTCCAATAGTGTTAACTCTGTAGAGTTTTGCAAACATGATCGTCTCCCTCCTTGTCAAGCCAGGTTCATTATACAAATAGTCAGCAGGATTAAAAATGGTTGACAAGGTGGGAGCCGATCATGTTATATGTCAAAACTATGGAACACATGGCTGAAAAAATTTTTTGTTTTGTCACAGTCAGTTTGGGTACTGGTGCTCACATAAATTTTGTGGGACACACATTAGTTTCTAGAACATTGGATTTTAAATTTTGTTTACTATGGAAAAACATATGGGAGATTTGTTTTGTTAAAACGGAAAGGCACAAGAACTTTATTTCAAAACACAACGCATTAGAAATTCAGGGGACATTAACAACATTTAAATAACATTACATAGGCTGGTAAAATGTCATGGACTCCACAGTGTTTACATGACAGTGTTTTTATTGTATCATAATACCAAGATGAATTAAACCATTTGATCTTGCCATGAAACACGCCCAACATCTGAAACAAAGTATGCAGCAAATCGGTCCCTCATATGAGCAATGTCCACAGTTGTCCGCAGAGGATGATCTTGATAATCAGGCAATGGATTTGGTATGGGTTCATCAAGTTCCACGTTGACTCTCTCTTTATCAATAATATAATTGTGGAGAACCACACAAGCCTTCACCACCTCATCCACTGTCTCAATTTTCAAATTTATAGCGGATCCTAAGATACGCCATTTGGAGACAAGGATTCCAAAGGCACACTCCACAGTTCTTCTGGCCCTGGACAGTCTATAATTAAGAATACTTTTTGTGCGGTCCAACCCCCGACTGGAGTACGGTTTCAGTAGGTTGCCACTCATTTGAAAAGCCTCATCCCCAACCACAACAAATGGCATGGCCGGGCCTTCGGTGTTGGGAAGAGGTCGTGGCTGGGGGAAATTAAAATTGTTCTCGTATAATCTTCGGCCCATGTCAGACTCCTTAAATGTCCGTGAATCATTTGCACGGCCAAACGCTCCAATGTCCACAGCGAGAAACCTGCAGTCCGCACCTGCAATTGCCATGAGCACGGTGGAAAAGTATTTTTTATAATTAAAAAACAGAGATCCACTTCTTGCAGGCTTTGTAATCCTAATGTGCTTCCCATCCACTGCTCCAATACAGTTAGGGAAAGAACACAGTTGTTCAAATTTTTGGGCATTGGCCTGCCATAATTCAGTTGTAGGGATGGGTAAAAATTCCTCCCGGAGGTTGTCCCACAATGCGCGGCATGTGTCGGCAATAATACCAGAAAGTGTGGAGACTCCAATCCGAAACTGGAAATGCAGTGATCTCAAGGTCTCTCCGGTAGCCAGGAAACTGACAAAAAGAAAAATAAATAAATTTAATTAATTACATTGTTAAGAAATAAATTTTCATTTTTAATTCCAATCCCCCACCCCACAAAACCAAAACACGTTACTTTAAAAAATGGCAAGAACATATAAATCCTTCACATTGCATTACGTACCGTAGAGTCACCAGCAGACGTTCCTCGGGGGAAATTGATTTACGGAGCTGCGTGTCCTGCCTGGAAATGGCTCCTTCCACCAGACGCAGCAGATATCGGAAGCTGTTTTGAGACATCCTGGTGTACTCAAAGTATTTCTCCTGGTTGTCATTTAACTCGCCAAACAGACAATGGTAGGCTCCACGACTCTCTCGGACTTCCACTATAGGGTGTAGCCAAAAACGCCAACGACTCCTTCTCCGTAGTTTTTCCCTTTTCCTCTGTTCATGACAGGCAATAGCGTAAGCAATAGCAATGGTAAAATCCAGCTCCATATTGAGGTAGATACTCTCCATGGGACGCTCCATCTTGATGCTGTATGGTTGGAATTTATCTATGCCGGGGTATATATACCACAATTCCATTATACCCACCCTCATCTACCCATTGGTGGGATTATCTAGTGTCTAGACACTAGACCCACCCTCTTCTATTCATTGGTGGTATTATCTAGTGTCTAAACACTAAATTGTGTTGAAAAATGACATCAATGTTTGACAACGCATGCATTGTAAAACGCTGTGTTTTTTTGAAAAACGCAACAAAAACGCACAAAAAACTCTGCGTTTTACGACACATCCGTTCGACGCATGCGTCAAAAATGGTGCGTTTTTGCGTGTGTTTCCGATGCGTCGTGCGTTGCGTCGGCGACGCTGCGTCGCATGACGCTAATGTGAACGTAGCCTTACCTGCAAAAGGGATCTCTCCTGTTTCCAGGCTTGGCATTATGCTCCCCAAGAGAAAGGCAGCACCACTGTGGTACCCGAACTGCTGGGGTGCCACATAAGTAAACAGCACACAGCCTGATAAGTTACACATCATTTAATTTGGTGCCTCAATTGCTATCTAATTCTGTCCTCAGATTACATAGCAAAAACCTGCTGACAGACTTTTTTTAAGGGAATATTCTCTATACATGAACACCTGGCTTACCTCTTTTTCTTTAACTTTCTCCTCATTCCTTATGATTCTTCTTTCTCTCTTTAATTCTCTATTTTTCTTTCTCTTCTCTCCTCCGTCACTTGGAACGTTATACTTCAGATTTCTAGGAATACCAGATGTGAAGTTGAAACTAACAATATTGTCAGGGCTACCACTAGGAAATTCTAAGCCCCATACTGGCAAAATTTTAAGACCCCATTGAGACTCCGCCCTCTACACAATCTTCACCAATCAGATATTAACAGTTCCCAGCAAACACAATATCACATACATAGCCAGCAGCATTTGTTTTGGCCAAAAGATTTTTTAAGCCATCACCATGAAAAGGTAGACTCCTCTGGCAGACCCTTCTCTATCATAACCTATAAAACATTTCTTAAAATATCCAATACTCTTTTTAGATATAGTTTTTTTTATATTTCTTTAAGGAAATGAGTCACATACATTTTTTGGAATGACCACTAATACCACATACAAGGGAGAAATATCACCACACCATGACCAGACCACATAGTGACCGAATACTACCACATAAAATGGAGAAATACAGCCACACCATGACCAGCTCACATATTACCATGGCATATTGACTGAATAATACCACATACAAGGAAGAAATATGTCCACACCATGACCAGACCACATATTACTACCACATAGTGATCGAATACTACAATACTGATCAATAATGAAAAAAACACAATACACAAGAGCTCTGTATTTACTGTCAGTGTACAGGTAATACAGTGATCACCAGTGACATTATACACAGGAGCTCTGTATACAGTGTATATAATACAGGTAATAGTTATCACCGGTAATATTTTACACAGGAGCTCTGTATATAGTGTCAGTGTACAGGTAATATAGTGATCACCAGTGACATTATACACAAGAGCTCTATACACAGTGTATACTATATAGGTATTGCAGTGATCACCGGTGACATTGTATACAGCAGCTCTGTATATAGTGTCAGTGTACAGGTAATACAGTGATCACCAGTAATATTGTACACAGGAGCTCTGTATATAGTGTCAGGGTACAGGTAATATAGTGATCATCAGTGACCTTATACCCAGAAGCTCTGCATATAGTGTCAGTGTACAGGTAATACAGTGATCACCAGTAATATTGTACACAGGAGCTCTGTATATAGTGTCAGTGTACAGGTAATACAGAGACCATCAGTGACATTATAAACAGGGGCTCTGTATGTAGTGTACAGGTATCCTCTTACAAAATTTGACATGAGACAAGGGTAAATGCAACAGCTTACTAGAAAAACCCTATTAAAATATATAACATTTATTACGTATAAAAGTAGAAACACACAATCTAGATACCCCTTAAATAGAAATGCCTCAATAATCTGGGCTGTAAGATACTGGAGGGAGACAACCAATAACCTCCTCGAGTCTCCTAGTATCGCTAGTAAAATGTCTTTCTAGCTAATAACCATCTCTGCTTACAAAAATAAATGCAGAGATAAGCCCATCCTTATACCTCACATAAAAGACACTATAGCACCCAGAATCAATAAAAGTGACATAGTTGTGCTGACACATTCTCACTCAACAGATGTGCAGCTATGAGTGATCTATCTCTAGATACCAATCTGTCTGGATGCCTATGTAGATGCGGAGGTTGGCACCCTAAGACAAACGAGAATGGTGCCCCGCTTGTGTGATGGCTGTCCCTAATCTCCTATTTGCATCCTATAAGATTTCAGCTAGAAATAGAGCGCCAGACGGCCTGTGCCAACCATATAGTAATGTATTTTAGATAACATATGCCCTGAAAATAAATATCTATAACCAGCAGAGGGTCAAGATATGTAAATGTGGAAAGAAGGGGGATAGTATATTCAATCATTGCCACTCATGCACATACAGATCACTGATATGTGAACACACAGATTATTGGTATCTAGGTACTATACCATCATTATAGTTTTAAAGGGAATCTGTCACCCCAAAATTCGAGTATTCAGGAAACGTCAGAGAGACCCTGCACCTGCGCACTGCAGTACTTTGCTCTGCCCTCAAAAGGGCAGACAAAGTACGCCTGTGCAGGAGCCGCGGCGGGAAGAAAAGAAAAGGACGTCATCGCATGAAGATGGGAGGTGCCGGACCCGGATCGCGACTCTCATCGGACCCGAACCGAATATGGACCGCCCCTGGGTGACTATAATCTAACCTCTTTTTCTTATCTTGCAGGTTACATCGGTTGCTTATCTACAGCATTACTGAATGCTGTAGATAAGCCCCTGATGCTGGTGGCCTTAGCTGATACTCGAATTTTGGGGTGACAGATTCCCTTTAACCATATTATCATCCCAGACCATTTGAATAATAGGGATTACACGGTGCTAACATAGAACAACATACTGAAACGGTAATACATGAATAATCCAATAGATGTAATTGCACACGAAAGCCACCACATAGGAAGCTTTCCAAAATGTTGTTAGATAACCAATAGGGATACAAATGTCCCAATAATACAGATGTCCCGATAAAACATCTATACTTATCTGCTAACATGTGGTTTTGCATACAGGCGGCTGAGGGTCATGATCCTATGACTCCTCACATGAAGGAAATAGAATCTCGACTAGTGATGAGCGAGTGTACTCGTTGCTCGCGTTTTCCCGAGCACGCTCGGGTAACCTCCGAGTATTTGTTATTGCTCGGAGATATAGTTTTCATCGCCTCAGTTGCATCATTTACGGCTTTCAGATACGCTGAATACATGTGAGGAATGCCTGTTTGTTAGGGAATTCCCACATGTATTCAGCTTTTGGAGCCTCACACAGAACAGATACTGGCGCAGAGTCATAGACAAGGCTAGATTTGAATCCTGGAAAATGCTCTAACAGGTTCTCGTACTGATGGAATGATTCCAGGTTCGGATACAGGCAAAGTGGTCTCAGGTTCACGTACCACCGATGCAGCTTCAGGGTTCAGGTACCATGGATGTGGCTTCAGGGTTCAGGTGCCGCTGGCGCTGCTTCAGGGTTTAGTTACCACTGGTGTGCCTTCAGTGTTCAGGTACTGCGAGTGCTGGTTCCAGGTTCAGGCACTGGCCAAACAAGGGCCAGGGGCTAAGGTTCAGGCACTGACCACACATAGAGAAGGGGAGCATGTTCAAGAACTGGGACCTGGCAACTCACTAGTTGCACAATAACACACTAATGGACCACATTAGATCACGTACCATTGATGCAGCTTCAGGGTTCAAGTACTGCCAGTGTGGCTTCAGGGTTCAGGTACCACTGATGCTATCTCAGGGTTCAGGCGCCGGCCACACAAGGACCAGGGGTTCAGGCTCAGGCACTGAACTGAGGAGTGCATGTTCAAGAACTGGGACCTAGAAACTCACTAGTTGCACAATAACACACTAATGGGACAAATTAGTTCACGTACCACCAATGCAGCTTCAAGATTCAGGTATCACCAGTGTGGCTTTAAGTTCAGGTATCACTGGTGTGGCTCCAGTGTTCAGGCATCGTTGGTGTGGTTTCAGGATTCAGGTATCGGACCAGGGAAGCAGGTTCCGTCACTGGCTGCTCAAGGACAAGAGGTTGGGGTTGAGGCATTGGCCACACAAGGACCAGATGTTTGGGTTGAGGCATTGACCACATAAGGACCAGGGGTTCAAATACAAAAACTGGGACCAGGCAACTCACTAGTTGCACACTAACACACTAATGGACAACATTGCTCAGGCACATCCCTGATGGGGAGGACGCCTTTTATACTTTGATGCCTCCCAGCTTTTGGCTGAGGCATCTCTGCTGGTGCATGCGCAGTCCTTTTTAAGTACATGGGAGCGCTCGTGCACTAGGCGCAGACACTGAAAGCATTCATAGCAGAAAGCTAGGAGTGAATGTTGGTGTCCTTGCATGGAGGGGAATGGGAACCATTCAAGGGTGCCGGCAATAGCATTTCAATCTCCATGTATCATCTTCAGAAGTCAGTGCTGTAAATTTTCTTTCTCCGTTTATATACTACTTGTGTGGTCAAAGATGCGGTAGAATAAGATGGACTCATACTTCTGTCACTATGCAATATTGTATTTATCTACGGTATATATTATGATTTTATACTATTTGCTGCAATGTTTTTTCCTAGAATTTTAGGATTTTGGCCCCAATTCATTATTTGCGGTTTTTAAGTCACTTTCTTTTTTGTCTTGTGGTATTAGTTGCCTTTGTGATTAAATTAATTAAAATGGCGTATGCGATTCATAAATTTGGCAAAAAGTTAAAAACTGGCTTTCTTCCAGCCTTGATCTGTTTACACGACGTTTGGCACCAAAACTTGCATGTTCACACAAAACCACACAAATTGTGCCAAAACACTTGTGTACACTAAAATATGACAGGGGTTTGACTAAAGTAAAGTTACTCCAAATTTTACTACTTTTTTTAAAAGTCGCAATTGATGAATCAGGCTAAAGCAACAGTAATTGCTAGACTCCGACCACAAAGCGGAAAACCAAACAAAATAGATGAGCACATATAAAATAGATTTAAAAAGGCGCCAACAGAATAATGAATTGGGTACAAACAAAAAAAAGGCGCAAAACACAAAACAATAGATAAAAAAAACAAGCGCAAAGGCAATGATGAATCGAGGATTTCATCTTGTTACCTACTTTTATATAATGTTTCAAGAAAAACTTTAAAACGTAAGATGTCTCACCTATCTAGGGCTGCCTCTATTGATAAACTGTACTAATTATACTGGTAACTTTATAAAAGGATGAAAAACAAACTATAAGGGTAATACGACATGACAAAATGAGGCAATAGCATTATAAAAGTACCTGGAGCTTTTCCAACTTAGGTGAACAAACAAAAAGCCTAAGAAACAAACTAGCTCTTGTTTCTGAAAACTCAAAGCTCACAATATTGTCTGGCCTTCAGTTAACGTTTTTTTCGGATTTTTTTTTAGTTTTTTTTTTTGTATAAGTTTCAAAGTAACTTCGAACAACACATTTAATTGGCTTGACCAGATTGTGGACTTTCTGTGTAGCGATTATCTGCCTGTTTTTCTCCCGTCTGTGCCGGTAAAGCATCAATGAGCAAATGTTGACCAAAGCATCGTAACAACATTTCGTTTTGATTTGTCGAAGAAATGTGACAGAGTTGAGCTGTAGGATCTATGTCGTCCAAGCCCTGCACACAATGAAGCTGCAAAACGTTTGCTTAGGGCTAAGCTTGATTTAAAAAAAAAAAATCGGAATGAAAATGTGCATAATGAAAATGATTTTGTAGCCCAAAAGGGACATGTTATCACAAAATGAACATATGCAATGTTAAAACTTGTTTAGAAAATACATCCTTTGGGTAAATTCGGGATAAACGGCATTTTCTATCCTATTGAACTCTCGTGTAATCTCCAGCTGAGAGCCAATTCATCAGATTTTTTTTTCTTCTTGAACTTTTTGGATTTAAAGAATTAAGTTAGTCAAATGTAGTTTGTTAAAGGGAAAGAGGAGGTTCCCGAAAATGATCAGACTCAAAGTCAAAGTCAAAAAGTCAACTTACTTAATGAATAACAAAAAAGATCAAATGCCTTATATTCAAATTTTAAAAAACTTCTGACAACTTTTTTTATACTAGGGGGATTGACAATCCTAAACTTTAATAAATAATATAAGTGACGGAAACAAATGGTCACACTAATGACGTTACTCACCATTGTCTGCCTACTCATCCCATTCTATAGTTGACGATTGAAAGAATTTCCACTGGAGAAAGTAGTGGAGGTCAATATTTTTTTTTTACCTCCACTAGTGATTATACATCAATCAGGGGTCTAACTGCCCATTTTAGGAGATGATATTCCAAAGCCTGCCATCAAAATCAAAAGACAGAGACTCTTACAATAATGGTCAACCGGTAATCGTCAGGGCAGGCAGCGATTCATTGGCACAGTCCAGAAAAAGTAAATTCACAATAATAATTGACAAACTTATTCATCAACTTTTAATCATTTGTCATGGGATGGAAATCCATAGCCAGGATGAAATACTTAAGCTCAAATCAACAAAAATGCACATGGTCCTCTAAGAAGCTTTGCGTAGAATGGGCGCTACAATGTAGAGTCTGGTGGGGCTGATTATAGGTAAACCGGACATTAGCCACAGCGACTTCCAATCTGTTACATCTCTCTAGATAATGCTATGTTTTGCAACTAGTTTTGTGACTTTCTAAGTTAGAAAAATCAGATTTTGCTAAATCTTGCAATACAAAATGTGACTTTTTAGCTGACAAACATCGAATTACTCCAGTCGGGAACTAAAGTAGAGTTGTACGAAATTGTGCAAGTTTGGAAAAAGTTGCAATTGATGAATCAGTGTAAAACATCTAGAATCGTCAAGTTGAAACTTGAAAAAAAGCACAAAATCATTTTATTAATTTTTCAAAAATCAGAAAGACACTAATTCAAGGGTGTTCATGATGCCCCTGATGCATACCTCCCATGGTTTGGTCATACATTTGTGGTGACAGATTCATCATTTGTGTGTTTTTTTTAAAAACACTTTTCTTTTTCGACTTTGAAGACATTTTTGTGCTAAATTCATCAAAATGTTGCACATGCTTCATGAAGTTTGTGCAAAGTTCAAAATTGTATTTTTTTTCTGTCTTTAACTGGGTTTCGAGATTTTAAGTGGAAAAAATTCCGACGTTGCAAAACATGCGTCTTTGTGACTTTTGAGTTGGCGTACATAAAATCACTCCGGAAGTGGACTCGAATAGAGTTGTAAGAAATTTTAAGAACTTTTCAAAAATGTGAAATTTTCTGAAAAATAAAATTTCGGAAAAACCACATTTACATAGAAATAAGAAAATTAGGTAAACCACAAAAGACAACTTGAAAAAAGGCGCAAATTATGTGATGAATTCACCGCAAATCACAAAGTCGCTAATTGAGTGGTATTCATACCAAAACAGTGATAAATCCAAAATTATGCATGGTTACTTGGCCAACCCTACTAAGGCTTCTTTTACACTTGCCTTGTTTTTTTGCGGCCCATTATTGCGGGTCTTTTTTGCGGGCCGTATTGCCGCAATTTTCAAGGTCTGCTGCAATAATGGACAGCAAAAAACTGGCGGATCACCCTTTTCCCAATACTATAGCATTATAGCATACTACAAGTATTGAGGAAAAAAAACAGTGCTCCACAAAACCAGAAGTGACGGCACACTGGAAAAACAAACTTCTGTTGTTTTTGCGGCCCCACTGATTTACAATTGGGGCCATGTCCGTAAGCCGTGAAAAAGATCGAGCAAGCTCAATCTTTTTTCACGGCCATAAATACGGCCCCCAATGGCCATACGGCGCACGGCGCGCCGTGTAATTACTGCAGCCCTTTTTTGCAGCCCCATAGAAATCTATTGGGGCTGCAAAAATGGGCCGCAAAATCACAGCTAGTGTAAAAGAAGCCTAATTGTAACAGGTTGTTACATACTCTTGAAGTGCATATAGCTGAATCTATCGATAAAACATTTACCATATTTGCCACATCACTGATATTGATATCAAGATGTCTGGACGAAACCGTCAAGTTTAGACCAACTTAGACCCTGGAACTCTAAGGAGAGGAAACAAAACAACAAATCCTTGGTAACTGTGGCTACATTGATCTACTGTTCCTTCTTAACCCTAAAGGAACGTTCAATAAATTTAAACTCTCTCAAACTGCGCAACATTTTCAAAAGTCGTGACGGTCTGCATATGGCTGTGCAAGGATAGCAATTGGAAGTGAGCTGTCACCAACAGACTCTTTACAGAGAAGGCAGAGATGGTTTATTACCGTCTCTGCCTTCCTCATTGTTATATAGACAGCACTAAATGTGTTGCGTATACAGTTTAGAAAGTAGCAGGGCTGTGGAGTTGTCAGTTTTGGTGGAGATGGCGTTGGTATGACATGGACCCACTCCGACTCCTAAAATATACAATTAATTGGGTTCAGTAGTTCAGTGCAGGAAATGCTGTAAATGTTTTAATAATAATTTTGGAAAGTTATAAAATCAACAATAAATGTCTTTTTTTTAATTCCTGATTGAAGGATCTCAGCTGTTAGTTGAGATGAATCTGTGCTGCACTTTTTGTACATGCCCAGTAGTGACCAGTGCTGTGGGGTTGGAGTGGAGATGAATCTGTGCTGCACTTTTTGTACATGCTCAGTAGTGACCAGGGCTGTGGGGTTGGAGTGGAGATGAATCTGTGCTGCACTTTTTGTACATGCTCAGTAGTGACCAGGGCTGTGGGGTTGGAGTGGAGATGCATCTGTGCTGCACTTTTTGTACATGCTCAGTAGTGACCAGTGCTATGGAGTCGGAGCTGGAACTCAGGAAAATTGAGAAGTCAGAGTCGGAGTTGGTGGTTTGGCTCCACAGCCCCGGAAAGTAGGAGAGGTTCTTCCTTCTCTCCTTCCAACCACTACTTAATTGCTGGGTACCAATCAGTAGCAGGGGCTGTCGGGTATCAGTAGACTTAGATAAGCTATGTAGGGCACATGAGAGGCTGAATTTGAAGGCGAAAAATATCCACCCACATCCAAGAAAAGTCTTTTACGACCTTTATAAAGTGTCACAAAGTGATAAAAAATTAGAGTAGGGTAAAAAAAAACAAGAAAAAGTAAATATAATTAATATAAAAAAGCCACCGCCAGTCTATTTAGGTTTCTAGCCTTGCCAAACCCTCCCTCGAACCACCCCAAACATCCACTTGCTACGGAAAATAATTTTTGAAAACGAGGGAACACAATTTTTGTGAAAAATAAGAATTTTTTATTTGTTTTTTATTTTCTTTTTTTCCAAGGCAAAGAATAAAAAAATTCTGATATACAAATTACAAAAAAAATTAGGTTACGTTAATCAAGACAAAAGCAGAAAAAAATAATCTTGATGATGGCTCAATAATTTTTTTTAGTGCTCCTAAAACCTCATTTATGAAAAAAAAAAATCTGATAATATGCCTGGTAATGACAACGGGAATGTGACCCAGACCTGAAAGGGTTACATTCCTTCTATTTAAATTAATGTATGAATACTAAAATAAAAATCCCTTCTGGAATTGATGATGGAACCCGTTACCGTAGCATGCGATGGATGGTCTCTGTACAAGACTAGGGATGACATGATTGTGACCATTTGAGAATTGATATCTGAAGAGGTTAACAGACAGCTCTGATGACAAAAATGTCATTTTACTCCTCCTCGTAAGTTCACAGAGGAAGGCAGGAGGCTACATAAATAGTATTTCAAGGACAGGGATGATTTGTAACTAAGGCAACCCCGAGAAAAATAGAATTAACATTTTATTTAATCATAAAAATGTACTTTCCCAGTTCTTCCGCTCCAATGTGGTGTCCTTCTATCAACACTTTAATGATTTCATACCAAGCCGACAAAGCTTTATTGGTACTTTTGTTTTTTTTCCTTTCTTGTTAGCTAAATATTATTACATCCACTGGCATCGCTATAACTGTGAAGACAATCATAGAATATTTACTTGAAAGCATACCTGCCATTTCAGAATAAGCGGTCCTGTATCTGTACATAAGGAATAACACTCTATCAGGCCATTATATGACTTGCATCCTGCATGTTTCACCAGCTTTCCCTTTGTAGGCTCTATCTGCAACTTTCAGTTGTCTCTGAGCTATTGAGTGGAGACTAGCTGTTATGATGTCTCCCATACACAGCACACACATACTGGATATGAAGGATTCCTTCTCTTGTTTCTCTATGTAGCACATGTTGAAAAGTAGTAGCGGCATGAAGGATATATTACATTAGTACTGAGTAGTGTAGCTGTGAATTTAGCTCTGGGTTAGGATAAAACACCAGAAGCAGCAGTAGCATGGAGGACACTATATATCAGTACTGAGCAGTGTAGCTGTGGATATAGCACTGAAGTGAGATAAAACACCAGAAGCAGCAGCAGCATGGATGACATTATAGATCAGTACTGAGCAGTGTAGCTGTGGATATAGCACTGAAGTGAGATAAAACACCAGAAGCAGCAGCAGCATGCATGACATTATAGATCAGTACTGAGCAGTGTAGCTGTGGATTTAGCTCTGAACTGAGATATAACACCAGAAGCAGCAGCAGCAGCATGGAGGACATTATAGATCTGTACTGAGCAGTGTAGCTGTGGATTTAGCACTGAAGTGAGATAAAACACCAGAAGCAGCAGCAGCATGAAGAATATTATATATCAGTACTGAGTAGTGAAGCTGTGGATTTAGCTCTGAAGTGAGATAAAACACCAGAAGCAGCAGTATGAAGGATGTTATCTATCAGTACTGAGCAGTGTAGGTGTGGATTTAGCTCTGGGTTAAGATAAAACACCAGAAGCAGTAGCAGCAGCATGAAGGATATTATATTTAAGTACTGAGCAGTGTAGCTGTCGACTCAGCTCTGGGATATGATAAAACACCAGAAGCAGCAGCAGCATGATGGATATTGTACATCTGTACTGAGCAGTGTAGCTGTGGATTTAGCACTGAAGTGAGATAAAACATCAGAAGCAGCAGCAGCATGGATGACATTATGGATCAGTACTGAGCAGTGTAGCTGTGGATATAGCACTGAAGTGAGATAAAACACCAGAAGCAGCAGCAGCATGGATGACATTACAGATCAGTACTGAGCAGTGTAGCTGTGGATTTAACTCTGAAGTGAGATAAAACACCAGAAGCAGCAGCAGCAGCATGGAGGACATTATATATCTGTACTGAGCAGTATAGCTGTGGATTTAGCACTGAAGTGAGATAAAACACCAGAATCAGCAGCAGCATGAAGGATATTATATATCAGTACTGAGCAGTGTAGCTGTGGATTTAGCACTGAAGTGAGATAAAACACCAGAAGCAGCAGCAGCATGAAGGATATTATATATCAGTACTGAGTAGTGTAGCTGTGGATTTAGCTCTGAAGTGAGATAAAACACCAGAAGCAGCAGTATGAAGGATGTTATCTATCAGTACTGAGCAGTGTAGGTGTGGATTTAGCTCTGGGATAAGATAAAACACCAGAAGCAGTAGCAGCAGCATGAAGGATATTATATTTAAGTACTGAGCAGTGTAGCTGTCGACTTAGCTCTGGGATATGATAAAACACCAGAAGCAGCAGCAGCATGAAGGATATTATACATCAGCAGTGAGCAGTGTAGCTGTGGATTTAGCTCTGGGTTAAGATAAAACACCAGAAGAAGCAGCAGCATGGATGACATTATATAGCATCCATGCATCATTCCTACAGTCCCTATTCCCTAACGTACACTTGCTTTGGCAAAGCTAATGTGTATTTAGTCCTGCCAATAAAGCTTCTTAGATGGATACAATAAATACGATAAATAGATATATACAAATGATGCAGCTGTATTTGTAAATAAGAATTCTAGAATGAAGTATATACAATTTAGCATATGTGTTTTGCAGATGTTGCAGATCCAGATTTCAAGATTGATGGCCTCATTTGGAGGATGCAGGTAGGGCCATAGGAGAGAAAAGAAAATGGAAAAAAAAGGTAGTTTTGTTTCTGACGCCTTGTATATTTCTCTGCAGCCAATTATTCAGAATCAGACATTTTCCCAGATACTTTACTGTTATGACCTGGTGGTTAGGACAATAATGGACCTGGTGGTAAAGAGCGAACGGAATGACCTGATAGTTACTGATAATAAAGGACGAGCTCTGGAACGTGGGAACTCTGCTGACCGCAATCCCTAATCCTATCACACACACTAGAAATAGCCGTGGATTGCTCCTAATGCTCCCTATGCAACTCGTCACAGCCTAAGGAACTAGCTAGCCCTAAAGATAGAAAAATAAAGCCTACCTTGCCTCAGAGAAATTCCCCAAAGAAAAAGGCAGCCCCCCACATATAATGACTGTGAGTTAAGATGAAATTACAAACACAGAGATGAAATAGATTTAGCAAAGTGAGGCCCAACTTACTGAACAGTCAGAGGATAGGAAAGATAACTTTGCGGTCAGCACAAAAACTACAAAAAGACCACGCAGAGGGCGCAAAAACACCCTCCGCACCGACTCACGGTGCGGAGGCGCTCCCTCTGCGTCCCAGAGCTTCCAGCAAGCAAGACAAAAGTCAAAATAGCAAGCTGGACAGAAAAATAGCAAACAAAAGGAAAACAAGCAGGAACTTAGCTTCTGCTGGGAAGACAGGTCACAAGAACGATCCAGGAGCGAACTAGACCAATACTGGAACATTGACAGGTGGCATGGAGCAATGATCTAAGTGGAGTTAAATAGAGCAGCAGCTAACGAATTAACCTCGTCACTTGTGGAAGGAAACTCAGAAGCCGCAGCCCCACTCACAACCACCAGAGGAAGCCCATGGACAGAACCAGCCGAAGTACCATTCATGACCACAGGAGGGAGCTTGACAACAGAATTCACAACACTTTACCAATGTCCACACAATTCTGGCGAAAAATACACAAGTAGTAAAATCATATATTGTAGAAGAATTTAGGTTTATTTTTATTTTTTTAATTAGTATTTTATTTTATTTGGGGGTATTCCCGACATAATTGACAACATTGAATTATACTCCCAACTTGGGATAATAGATTCACTTAGTTTTTTACCTGCACAGTGTGAAACCATTGTGCTCCCTATATTCGCTAATAATAATATTATTACTACATTGTTGCAAATGGTGATTTGACTTCATGGAAAAGCCCTCCACAGCAAGAACTTAGGAGCTCTTCTTTAAAGAATGTGTATACTTTTGCAAAAAATATATCGCCAGCTCTAATGCATCTACAATAAAGAAAGAAAATTTGCAAAATGTTTTGGGTCTAAACTGTTCTATCTTTTTATGGAAATAACTCCTAGAAAGAGATGGGCGAACCCAAACAGTAAAGTTTAGGGTTCATACCGAACACCTCCAGGAAGTTCATGCTTCTGTTTGAGTTCAGCAGCCCAAACATCGGGTATTTCCCACATTTCATCTACATGCTGGTCAGAGTGCTGTGGTTCCCTCCCTGTCAGATGACAGCGTGAGCCAGTAACTGTGACCAGCGGTAAAAAAATTACCTCTGGTCACATGCGTCAGCTGATGAGTATTACTCCCATCAGCCTACACCTGCAGCCGCTGATAACAGTGAGAACAGGTGCTGCTGATGGGTATATTCATCATCTGTTGCCTGTGCTATAAATAAATAGAAATAAAAAGAATAGAAAGAATTTAAAAAAAATTAAATAATGTGAGTTCTCTTCTATTTTTGACAACCAGTCCAGGCAAAACTAACAGCTGCAGGTTGCAACTCTCAGCTGTCAGCTTTTTCATGGCTGGTTATCAAGAATAGGGGGGTCACATGCCTATTTTAAAAATAAATAAATAATTAAAAAAGGTATGGTGTCACCCCCCATTTTTGACAACCAGCCAATATAAACCAAACAACTGGGGGCTGATATTCTCAGACTGGAAAGGGGCCATGGATATGGCCCCTCAGCCTAAAAATAGCTCACAGCCGCCCCCAAAAAGGTGCATCAATTAGAAGGGGGGAACTCCAAGCTGTTTTTTAAAATTATTTATCTAAACAATTTTAAAAAATGGCATGGGACCCCTCTATTCTTGATAATCAGCCATGATAAAGCTGACGGCTGAGGGATGTAGCCCGCAGCAGTCTGTTTTTCATGCGCTAAATATCAAAAATAGAAGAGGCCCCACATCATTTTTTTAATTATTATTTATTTACTTATAGCAGAGGCGCCAGGTAATGAATACTCCCATCAATGGCGCCTGCTCTTGCTGTTGTGAGCAACAGCAGGCATATGCTGATGAGAGTGGTACTCTCTCATCAGCTGACCCCTTTTTATCACCAGTCACAGTTGCTGGCTCACACTGTCATCTGACAGCATGGGAAATGCAGCTCTCTGAAAGTCGGTAACTAACTTACCGTCGGTCAGAACCACCTGTGTTTCTCATGCTGTCCCACAGATGACAGCATGGGAAGCATCCGATATTTGGGGTTTCGAACCAGAACAGTAACACGGACTTCTGGAGAAGTCCATGCTTAGGGTCCGTGCATGGACACTAGATGCTTCGTACGGACTTTGAACTTTACTGTTTGGGTTTGCCCATCTCTACTTAGGATAAAGGCGAAATCAGAATCTCAATTTCAAATAGGAAAACCCACTGGCGCTTATCAATGTAGCCTGACCTTATCTGCCTAGTTAGGTAGACAACTACCACCTGTTGTCAGAAAAATCTAAAAACAAGAGAGAAAAATGTCCAAATGGCACTTAGGGCTACAGGGTGTAAAGGTGCACGGTCACTTAGATAGATATCTAATACCACATGTCTCACATTACTCCTTTAGTTACCTGGATGGTGAGATCGTGCTTAAGTTTATCTATCTTTCTACCCCAATTTACTTTACTTTTTCCTTATTTAACATCCTCTCCCTTACTGCACGCCTCTATCCGGATGGGGACATCCCCCAAGACATTTGGTATTTGACATGTGGTATTAGTCATCTATCTAAGTGACCGTGCACCTTTACACCCTGTAGTCACAAGCACCATTTGGACATATTTTTCTTTCAGAATCTGCATTTACAGGCACTGTTTTGGGGCATTGCCCCTCATCAGTGCAAAGCATGAGATCTGATTTAGCTGTATGAGAATTCTGACTGATGGCCTATAAGTCTCCTTACATTGACATGCTAGGCATGTCACTCTCCACAAGGAGAAACAATACCCCTTCGATATTTCCTGTAGAGTGTCAGCTCTTATAGGCAGGCATATTCTACTGTAGACTATCAGCTCTTATGTGCATGGTGCTGTTGGCTGTAAAGTGTCATCTCTCATAGGCAGGGACTTCTCTCCTGTAGAGAGTGAGCTGTCATGGTCAGAGAGATCTTTCCTGTAGAGAGTGAGCTGTCATGGTCAGAGACCTCTCTCCTGTAGAGAGTGAGCTGTCATGGTCATGGACCTCTCTCCTGTAGAGGGTGAGCTGTCATGGTCAGAGACCTCTCTCCTGTAGAGAGTGAGCTGTCATGGTCAGAGACCTCTCTCCTGTAGAGAGTGAGCTGTCATGGTCATGGACCTCTCTCCTGTAGAGAGTGAGCTGTCATGGTCAGAGACCTGTCTCCTGTAGAGAGTGAGCTGTCAGGGTCAGAGACCTCTCTCCTGTAGAGAGTGAGCTGTCATGGTCAGAGACATCTCTCCTGTAGAGAGTGAGCTGTAATGGTCAGGGACCTCTCTCGTGTAGAGAGTGAGCTGTCATGGTCATGGACCTCTCTCCTGTAGAGAGTGAGCTGTCATGGTCATAGACCTCTATCCTGTAGAGAGTGAGCTGTCATGGTCATGAACCTCTCTCCTGTAGAGAGTGAGCTGTCATGGTCAAAGAGATCTCTCCTGTAGAGAGTGAGCTGTCATGGTCATGGACCTCTCTCCTGTAGAGAGTGAGCTGTCATGGTCAGAGACCTCTCTCCTGTAGAGAGTGAGCTGTCATGGTCATGGACCTCTCTCCTGTAGTGAGTGAGTTGTCATGGTCAGAGACCTCTCTCCTGTAGAGAGTGAGCTGTCATGGTTAGAGAGATCTCTCCTGTAGAGAGTGAGCTGTCATGGTCATGGACCTCTCTCCTGTAGAGAGTGAGCTGTCATGGTCATGGACCTCTCTCCTGTAGAGAGTGAGCTGTCATGGTCCGAGACCTCTCTCCTGTAGAGAGTGAGCTGTCATGGTCATGGACCTCTCTCCTGTAGAGAGTGAGCTGTCATAGTCATGGGCCTCTCTCCTGTAGAGAGTGAGCTGTTATGGTCAAAGAGATCTCTCCTGTAGAGAGTGAGCTGTCATGGTCATGGATCTCTCTCCTGTAGAGAGTGAGCTGTCATGGTCATGGACCTCTCTCCTGTAGAGAGTGAGCTGTCATGGTCAAAGAGATCTCTCCTGTAGATAGTGAGCTGTCATGGTCAGAGACCTCTCTCCTGTAGAGAGTTAGCTGTCATGGTCAGAGACCTCTCTCCTGTAGAGAGTTAGCTGTCATGGTCAGAGACCTCTCTCCTGTAGAGAGTGAGCTGTCATGGTCATGGACCTCTCTCCTGTAGAGAGTGAGCTGTCATGGTCATGGACCTCTCTCCTGTAGAGAGTGAGCTGTCATGGTCAGAGACCTCTCTCCTGTAGAGAGTGAGCTGTCATGGTCATGGATCTCTCTCCTGTAGAGAGTGAGCTGTCATGGTCATGGACCTCTCTCCTGTAGAGAGTGAGCTGTCATGGTCAGAGACCTCTCTCCTGTAGAGAGTGAGCTGTCATGGTCAAAGAGATCTCTCCTGTAGATAGTGAGCTGTCATGGTCAGAGACCTCTCTCCTGTAGAGAGTTAGCTGTCATGGTCAGAGACCTCTCTCCTGTAGAGAGTTAGCTGTCATGGTCAGAGACCTCTCTCCTGTAGAGAGTGAGCTGTCATGGTCATGGACCTCTGTCCTGTAGAGAGTCAGCTCTCATGGGTAGGGACTTCTCTCCTGTAGAGTGAGTTTTCATGGTCAGAGATCTCTCTCCTGTAGAGAGTTAGCTGTCATGGTCAGGGACCTCTCCTGTAGAGAGTGAGCTGTCATGGTCATGGACCTCTCTCCTGTAGAGAGTCAGCTCTCATGGGTAGGGACTTCTCTCCTGTAGAGTGAGTTTTCATGGTCAGAGATCTCTCTCCTGTAGAGAGTTAGCTGTCATGGTCAGGGACCTCTCCTGTAGAGAGTGAGCTGTCATGGTCAGGGACCTCTCTCCTGTAGAGAGTGAGCTGTCATGGTCAGGGACCTCTCCTGTAGAGAGTGAGCTGTCATGGGTAGGGACTTCTCTCCTGTAGAGTGAGTTTTCATGGTCAGAGATCTCTCTCCTGTAGAGAGTTAGCTGTCATGGTCAGGGACCTCTCCTGTAGAGAGTGAGCTGTCATGGTCAGGGACCTCTCTCCTGTAGAGAGTGAGCTGTCATGGTCAGGGACCTCTCTCCTGTAGAGTGTCAGCTCTTATGGGCATTGTCCTCTCTCCAGTAGAGTGTAAGCTCTTATGGCCAGGGTTGTTTCTCCTCTACCTACAGTATTGTGACTTCTCATAGGATGTGACATGTCCATGTGGTCTTAATAGCCAACCATAGTTTGCTGCTATTTATGGTGCATCTGGCGCTGACTTTCTATCATTTGTTTTCTTGGTCACTTCATATCCAAATCCCTATAGGAGCCCAGATATTGTATAACTCCTGGTGAGGACTTGAGCTCATTTTCCCGTATGTGACGAGTTGGGCTCTTGTCTGCTACAGACTGTGTTGTACTGTGAGTTTATAACTTCGATATTTGGGACTGCTCAGATCAGGAGCTCGGCCCTCACGTCACAGTAGTGAACGCTTATTCAGCATGTGCTGTAATTCCATCATGGCGCGCTTGCCCATGAAATCATGTTTATCAAGCTTAATTACATAATGGATTTACCGGGAACAAGCGTGACCATTTCTCATCCTGACAGCGTAATTCCTTCACAGACAGTGGAATGATAGAGCGCCAGATAGCAGAGATCTGAGACCTGACCAGAGAGGCTGTTATGTAACAAAAATGATAATAATACATTACTATAAAGACCTCAGGTGCTGTGAAGCGCAATAATACACACTTCAGCTGCTGCAGAACCTCATTATACACCTCAGCTGCTGCAGAACATCATAATACTCACCTCAGCTGCTGCAGAACCTTATAATACGCCTCAGCTGCTGCAAAACCTCATAATACACCTCAGCTGCTGCAGAACCTCATAATACACCTCAGCTGCTTCAGAACATAGTACACCTCGACTGCTGCAGAACATCATTATAAACACTTCAGCTGCTGAAAACCATGATGGAAAAAGGAAGAACATATAAAAATAATTAAAATGTTTGCATTTTGCCGCCATTTGTCCACCGGTAACAGCTGCCACTTCGGTACCTGGTAATATGTAGTATGATAAAGCTGAATTGGTTACATGCGGCAGAGCTGAGTTTGTCATTAACAACAACTCCTGGACATAATGGTAAGAGCCTCACCTGCAACATTGCTTCCAATGGGGAGATACATTTGTTCCCCATTACAGCAGTAAACCTGAAGACCTGGGAGGTAATAACAGTAATGACGCCATTATCACCCATTAAAACCACGATTTCCATCATCATGTCCATCATTTCCACATTCTCCTCGTCCATTATCGTTTTCAGTAAGTAACTGCGACCCTCCCTTCGTCCATTTAATTCCTAAAGATCCTCTTATGTCATTTCTGACTTCAGTGAAGCAGGATCTCCGCTGTGTATATGAAGCAGAGCTAAACGTGTCAGTCCTTGGTCACTTTTCCAACACCTCCATGATTGGTGATTTTACAGACGACCAAAATGACAAACTCAGCTCCGCAGCTTTGATTAACTCAATGGTCAGTTCTGTCTGTGATCCTATAAAATACCTCATTATAACCTCTGTATAGTAATATCCTAAAAAAGAACACAGAAAATAAAGAAAAATATATAAGTACTAGATGGAGGCCGGAGGCTATGTTGCGATGGGGGCTGGCTTTGCAGCGCTGAGAATCTCCCTCATGTGCTCACCCACCTATCCACTCTCTTTCCCCATGTGCTGACTTCTCCGGTCTGTGCTCTCCCCCGTCTGTGCTGTCTCCCGTCTCTCTCCTTCCTGTGTTCTCCCCTCAGAGACAATGCTGACATGACAGCAGGACATCGCAGAGGATTCATTTTGTGAGGTAAAATATTGTTTAAAAACCGTCAGTGAAATATTTTACCTCACAAAATGAATCCTCCGCGATCCCCTGCTGTAATGTCAGTATTGTCTTTTGCTTCCTCCTCTGCCCAAGAGATGTGAATTTGCGCAGGTGCGGTAAATCAGACCGTCGCCGTCTTTGTGCAGGCAGAGAGGGGTGGTTACATTAAAACTGTGCATGCGCTTCTCCTCTACAAAGATGGCGGCAGTCAGTGAATCATTCAGCTGATCCTGGCAGCGGCGTGTTCACGACAGTGTGTGTGTGGTGCGTACAGCGTATACAGTGTGTGTGTGTGTGTGTGTGAGTGAGTGGTGCATACGGCGTATACAGTGTGTGTGTGAGTGGTGCATACGGCGTATACAGTGTGTGCGTATGTGAGTGGTGCGTACGGCGTATACAGTGTGTGTGTGAGTGGTGCATACGGCGTATACAGTGTGTGTGTGGTGCGTACGGCGTATACAGTGTGTATGTGAGTGGTGTGTACGGTGTGTGTGTGAGTGGTGCGTACGGTGTATACAGTGTGTGTGTGAATGGTGCATATGGCGTATGCAGTGTGTGTGTGTGTGTGTGTGTGAGTGGTATGTACGGCGTATACAGTGTGTGTGTGAATGGTGCGTACGGTGTATTCAGTGTGTGTGTGTGTGTGAGTGTGAGTGGTGCGTACGGCGTATATAGTGTGTGTGTGAGTGGTGCGTACGGCGTATACAGTGTGTATGTGAGTGGTGCGTATGGTGTATACAGTGTGTGTGTGTGTGTGAGTGTGAGTGGTGCGTACGGCGTATACAGTGTGTGTGTGAATGGTGCGTACGGCATATACAGTGTGTGTGTGAATGGTGCATATGGCGTATGCAGTGTGTGTGTGTGTGTGAGTGGTGCGTACGGCGTATACAGTGTGTGTGTGAATGGTGCGTACGGTGTATACAGTGTGTGTGTGTGTGAGTGTGAGTGGTGCGTACGGCGTATACAGTGTGTGTGTGAGTGGTGCGTACGGCGTATACAGTGTGTGTGTGTGTGTGTGTGAGTGGTGCGTACGGCGTATACAGTGTGTGTGTGTGAATGGTGCATATGGCGTATGCAGTGTGTGTGTGTGTGTGAGTGGTGCGTACGGCGTATACAGTGTGTGTGTGAATGGTGCGTACGGTGTATACAGTGTGTGTGTGTGTGAGTGTGAGTGGTGCGTACGGCGTATACAGTGTGTGTGTGAGTGGTGCGTACGGCGTATACAGTGTGTGTGTGTGTGTGTGAGTGGTGCGTACGGCGTATACAGTGTGTGTGTGAATGGTGCGTACGGTGTATACAGTGTGTGTGTGTGAGTGTGAGTGGTGCGTACGGCGTATACAGTGTGTGTGTGAGTGGTGCGTATGGTGTATACAGTGTGTGTGTGTGTGTGTGTGTGAGTGGTGCGTACGGCGTATACAGTGTGTGTGTGTGGTGCGACGGTGTTCCAGGCAAGAGGCTGGTACCACCAGCAGTTTCCATATTGAGACACCCATCACTTGGGTGTCCTAATATGGCGGTCGGTGAACTTCCGCCGTTTGGAATTCTGGGATCCGGACCCATCTGGACGGAACAGGATGTGAAGACAATACAAGGTAAGTCTAAATTAAGAAGATTAAAAACACGTTACAGTAAATTCTCATGCACAGTACGGCCTCACCTGTCAGCATTACTATAAGCTGGGCAAGACGAACATTAAAGGGGTTGTCTAGAATGAGAAAAGATTTGCCGCCTTCTTAATAGCGCGGCTCTATAACAACCTAAAAAATCCAAAAACACACATGAATAGTCAGCTCACCTGAACGTCGGCTAATCCTCCTAAGGATGTAGGTCTTTTATTAAATAAAAAATACTTCACGTGACACTAACTATGATACATTACAAATAAAACACAACAGAACAAAACATAAGAACAAAACTCCAATCAGACGACAACAAACAACAAAAATCACAAAGAAATAAACCAGAAATAGAACCAAAATGGAGAAAGTTCATGACCTACAAATCAGGGACAAGAAAGAAAAATTCCAATAAAAAAAAGAAAACAAAACTAAAAGACAGCAAACAAAATACTCATAACTTACATGAATGCCCCCGTAAAATTATAAATGATAAATAGTATAAACTCATGTAAGATCCCCGACCCAGCTTCATTCATACTACTATATCCAACCCCAACTACATTCACACCATCCTATATACAATATATACATTATAAACATATTACACTAAACTGATTTATACAACACCGCAAACACAACAAAACCCTACTGGTCCCACTGCCTTACCTTACAGCAACCCCCTTACACCACCACATTCATCCTACAACAAACCTAAATACAATACAGTGTACAAAATTAACATTTTTTATTTTTTTTCAATTTATTATTATTTTTTCTTTTCCTATTTTAATTATTATTATCATTATTTTTTTTAATATATATATATAAACAAACAAACACACACCTAAACTAACTATCCCTCCACCCCTGATCCAGCTCTGGCCACAAAGTTCAGGAATTATCCGAGCTAGGATCAGGCCCCAAAGTTTTTCCCCAGGCTGGGCCTGGGCCAGGCCAGATCAGTCTCTTATCACCGCCGTTGAACCCACCAATCTCCCCACCCAACCTAAGACCCTCTATTGTACACAATATATACAATACATACAATACACTATATACAATATATACATAAACCAACATCACAGAACACAACCTACATACTCACCACCCAAGGCTCAAGTTCGATGCCTGCAAACCTTCCATTTAGGGAACAGAAATACAAAACAAAAATCTAGGGTGTAAAGACATCAGCCCACCACCAGGATATAGGAGCGCTAAAGGACTAAGGCACCCCGAAGGAGAAACCCCTCCAGAGATGGGCCGCCCTCCAGGCACCCAGTCTTTCGCACTCCAGAGAACACACCTTCACGAGGGTACCTAGGAAGGATTCTGCTACAAACTTCATCTACACGGAGGATTTTACTCTGCGTTGAAACTAAAACTCGTGCATTCCACGTGAAGTACCTGATCACTGCGCTGACTAAGAATAAAGTGTCTCGGTCCCTTCTCCCGAGGTCTCTCAACGCTCCATAGGCCTTCTCAGCATAGGACAGAGTGACCAGCCGCGGCCAACCAATGGAAGCGCCCACCCTGTTGTATACCTCTGTATTAAAGGGACAATGAAGCAGGAAGTGCTCCATGCTTTCCAGCTTGGTAGCACAAGCCTCACGGGTACAATTCCTGTCCTCGGAGCTCCTGTACTTCAAATTGTCCCTCACATACAACTTACCTTGGAAGCAGCGCCAAGTCAAGTCCCAATACTTCTTGGGGATCCTGCTAAAATTTAACAAACTTAACCCAACCTCTAGATCTCGACTTGGGCAGTCCTTGAGGACTAATGGTTTCTGAAAATGCGAAGGCAAGACCCGCATGTCGAGGAGTTTCCTTGGTAGGGACCTCACTTCCCACATTCTCAGACCCTACCGGCGCATCATTTTCAGAACCGGGGTAACATAAGCTGGGAGATGCCCGTGCGGTGTGCGAAGATCCTTCAATCGTCCCCCTGTCTCCCATTCCTGGAAGAAAGGCTGAAACCATCCCTTGCAGGAGAATACCCACGGAGGAGCCCTCTCTTTCCAGAGGTTTCAAAAAGGTGTTCACTAGGAACACTACGGGGTTCACCATATTCAACCCCCCTAGTCTCCTCGTGCGGTAAGTGACCTCCCGTTTGACTAGGTTTAGTCTATTCCCCCATAACATCTGGAATACCAGACTGTAGAGCCGTGTCCAGAGAGGCTCTGGCAAGACACAGATGCTGCACAGGTAGATTAGCAAGGGGAGCAGGAAAGCTTTGCACAGGTCAACCCTTTCCCTCATGGTCAAAGACCAACCCTTCCATTGGTCCACTCTTTGGGCGACACCTTTGATTCTGCCTTCCCAGTTTTTCGTGGGGTAATCACCCTGGCCAAATTCGATGCCTAGGACTTTGGCATATTTTTGGGGTTTGGGGAGGGTGTCCGGAAGATCAAACGCGGGATCCCCGCCTCCCAGCCAGAGACTCTCACACTTGTCCTGGTTGACCTTGGATTCGGATGCCTCCGAGTAGCTCTCCAATCTGACATTATCACCATCACCTTCTCTTGTGAAGAAACAAAGATGGTGATGTCATCTGCATAGGCCACTACCCTCAGGATAGCCTCCGGCACCACCCCGCCCATCCTCACCCCCGCGACGGTCCACAATAGACCTTTCTGAGGAAGGGATCGATCGCAAATGCATAAAGCAAAGGGCTAAGAGGGCAGCCCTGGCGGACACCAGATCCTACCCTGAAAGTTTGTCCAATCCACCCGTTTACCAGAGGGAAAGTCTCAGCCCCTGTGTACAAGGTCTTAAGCCAGTCCACAAACCCTCCAGGCAGACCATACCTCAAAAGAGTGGACCAGAGGTACTCGTGGTTGACTTGATCAAAGGCTTTTGCCTGATAAAGGGTCAGCAAGAACCCCTTCCAAAGGCCCACCCTGCCTTGCTTCATGGCCTCTCGGACACCCAGAACAGCACTGAAAGTGCTATGGCCAGGAACGCAACAGTGCTGGGCCTCCGAAAGGAGCCGCGATGCAAACTTCACCAGCCTGTTGAAGAGTATCTTAGACAAAACCTTCCTGTCTACATTAAGAAGTGCTATGGGACACCAATTCTCAATGCATGACGGATCCTTACCCTTTGACAAAGCCGACCTCCTTAATAATTTCGGCAGAGTGCCCAAGGAGAGACACTCATTAAACACCTGAGTCAAGAGGGGGTCCAAGGAGTCCCTAAAGGTCCTAAAGAACTCGGATGTTAAGCCATCCGGACCTGGCGATTTTTTGGGCCGGAGCCCATCGATCGCCAGTCTCACTTCCTCTTCTTTGATCGCTTCTCCCAAATTGCCCAGCGAGAGGTCAGCCCCTGGCTCAGGAACAGCTTCAGCCAGGAAAGCCGACATCTTGTCACGATCCAGTTCCTTTCTTCCCAAGTGATGCGTGTAGTATGAACTGACAACCTCCAAGATCCCTGATCTGGACCTTCTCAGGGATCCTGTACTGTGCATCAGCCCCGTCACTATCTTACTATTCACTGACATCTTGCAGCTTCTGTAAGGGTCGGGCGAGTAGTACTTCCCGTAGTCCCTCTCAAAAACCAAAGATGCGTGCCTATCGTACTGACACCTCTTTAGCAAGGATTTCACACTGGAGATCGCCTCGCAGCTACCCCCAGTTGAGGCAAGATGCTCAAGTTTCCTCCTCAGGCTCTGATACTCCTCCTAAGGATGTAATGCCTGCCATGGATACCGAAGCTGCTGCAATGCCCTGCACATGGAGTAAGCAACATTCCTAATCAGAAGAACTATACTGCATTACTAATTGGAGATCTTTGCTAATGTTATTATTATAATACCTACTATATAGTGGGATAAGATCTTTGAAATGGTAATGCTACTGCAATTTATTGCTAGCAGTCACTTGCAAAAATTTGGGATTTCGGCAAACTCAAATTTTGGGAGAAATTTTTAACAAATTTGCTTACAGATCGATTAGCTCATTTGTAGTCATCAATATTAGAGCAGTGTCTGACCCCCTTAATTTAAATATTTTTTTAGCTCTCTGTGTACAAAGAGCATATCAATAAGATCTATTAAAATATTGCTAAATCAAAGCATGAAAAAAAGACATCTGAAGGCAAATTATTGGTTACAAATGGGCATTTCTTTTACTGAACCTTTTGGGTCTATTGTTGTCAGAGGCCGGGGTCATCAGAGCATCTTCTGGTTCGTTGGCGAATCGGTCTGGTTCCAACAACAATAATCAATCCTCAAATAATATTTGCAAATAAAGGAAACATGAACTTGATTCCCATATCAGTTTAGGTGTGGATAACCTTTCATTTTTCTCATCCTAATTTTTTTTTCGTTGAGGTCCATTCAACCTAACCATCAACTGGCAGATGTTACTGATTAATCTCCACATGGACATGACATGCTTGGTCCACGTTGGGTAAAAGTCGTTCACACCTGTCACAAAATTACAAGACCGATGCGTTGGCCACATTGAGTTCATTTACACACCATCTGGAGACCTCTTGGGGCGGTTACAGTTGCCTCGTGAAGATACATGAATTTCTTTTTCAAGTGAACAACATGAACAACTATTATTCGGCGTTCTGAAAAGAAAAATCGGTCAACGCAAGTCAACTGCGCATCTATTATTTGCAAACAATATGGGTGACGGGACCATTCATGGTGGGATAAAAAGTTATTTGATGTGGCCTTGACACACACTATATCACTGTATAATGTAAATTATCTAAAGATTCTGTATTGAGTGAGTAAATTAACTACGATTCATCTTAAAAGCCCAAGGAGTCCATTTACTTAATGTTTCCTCTCTGCTTCAGATTAATGAAGGACTCCAACACATCTAGGCACCCACCGTGCAGGGTCATCAGTGTGAGACTCAAAGTCTGTGAGATAAGTCTGGCATTCTAGTCATATTTGATAAGTGAGCAAAACAGGTTCCGAATGTAGAACATTGCGAAGCCATGTAGGTCTTTAACTGTACTTGCAAAAATAATGGTTCCCCAGTTAATGTTGGGCATGAAGCTTGTAATAGAAAAAATTGGAGTCTAGCTCAACAGGACTGGATTTTCCTTTTCTTTTTATTTTTCAAAAGAAAATATAGTGCCTGCAGAAGAAAAATTTACATGGTCGACATGACCCAGTTGACGCGTTTCAACTGCACTAGGCAGTCTTAGACATGAGTCATGAGTTAGACTGCCTAGTGCAGTTGAAACGCGTCGACTGGGTCATGTCAGCCATGTAATTTTTTTTCTTTTTTATGCAACATATTTTCTTTAGAAAAAGAAAAGGAAAATCCAGTCCTGTTGAGCCGGACTCCAATCTTTTCTATTATCCTTGATGTGAGGCCAGGGCGAAGCCGGTGTCTGAGTCCCAGGTGGATGAGCATAGAGCAACTGGGTGAGCTGGAATCAAGTTTCTACAAATGAAGCTTGTAACCCTGTCATTATTGCAACAAAGAAAGGTGAAAGTGTCCTTATAAGTCTTATTACATAGACAATATAGAGAGTTTTCTAGCCTTTATGGCTCCTTTGGGTAATATCTTAGGATTTACACATCGGTAAATTTTTTTTTTTTTAAAGTTGGATACTTTGTTTAGCTAAGGAAAACGGTAAAGAAGAACAAAACTAAAAGCAGGCACTTTACAAAACTCTGGGGAGAAATAAAGATGTAAAAACTGTGCCGACAAAAGCCACCTTACAAAAGACTGCCCTCACCCTGCGCACTCTACGTAATTGGGAAAAATGGGTCAAATGCTGGTGCCAAGGCAAAATGATAAACATGAGGACAGACTAAGGAAGAACAATCTAAAAATTCTCAAAAGATCTGGCCGGCAAATCCAATTATTCAAAATAGACGTTAGTAATCACTTTAAGAGGGCTTAAACATTTTGGATGTGAAGGTGTTAAAAGAAGGTCAGTTTTGCCAAGATTGCATAGTAAATCCTGCCAAATGCTGAAATTATTTTGACTTTGCATTCAGTCTTTTTTTTAATTTTTTTTTTTATTTTAATCCCTTTCTTCCTTTTCCCAAAAGACAAACCGAGGCAGATGCACAGAACAAGAGATAGCAAACAGGAACATTTCCATATCAATAAATGCTCTTTCAAAGTCGGGAGAAATTTGTAAAGGTTTCCAATCATCTAAGCGGGTTATATAGTTTGACTAAAAATTATATAACAAGCCTCGAACAAAAACGGCATTGTTGCTTTACTAATCAGTAGATGAATTGATGCTGTTTAAAAATAAAGGACTGATGTAAAGCAGTTGGGTTTCGACTATTCTGTAGCGCCGCCACATTGTCCGATCGTGGATTCCCACCGCTCCGGAGGTAGGGAGCTGCTGTATGTATTGAATTACATACCTAAAGAACACATTTTAAGAAAAGAGACATTTTTTTTTTCAAAGGGCATTATATGTTCAGTAAGACTATAGTATGGAGAATAAGTTGCTGAAGTTAGGAAATGCTCCATTCCTAGTTTTTCACGAAGTTTAAAAAGTCTAAGCCGCTAGAGGCAAGTCCAAAAAAGTTTCCTTTTTAAATTGGAACATGTAAACAATATCTTCAGATACAGAGATGAGTGAATCAATTTGCTGCAAATCAAATTCTTCTTGGATTTCAGGACATTTGCTGGACCCGGAGAATTTGAATAAATACAAATTCAGTCTATGTGAATCAACAAAAATCCTGACATCGCCATTTTATACATTGCAGAAGAGTGTATCAGTCATAGAAGGATGACCGGATGACAGCTGCAGCCACATGGAATTCTCTGTAATGCTTTGTAGCGATCAAATCATTTGGTATATCATGGAAAATCAGAAGGAACTGTCATAGCCTGTATAAAAGCAGAGGCACGGAATGCAGCAGGCAATTTGGAAAGAATCTGGGTCTGCGAGACAACATCACAGCTCACAGCTAAATTGAAAGGGAAAGCTAAAAAACACTGAATACACATTACAGATAATGTGTGACACCTCAGCAATGAAAAACAGCTACCATCCATTTACCCATAGTAAATATTCCAAAATATGGTGAAGCCCCTTTTACATTATTAAGACTATGATTGCATTGAAGAGCTGAAAAAGTGTTAAATACCATTCCATGGATAAAAAAATTATCGTTTCTTTGTGGCTAACTTAATGGTGTACTGTAGGGGTGTCAAACTGCATTCCTCGAGGGCTGCAAACAGGTCATGTTTTCAGGATTTCCTTGTGCTGCACAGGTGATAATTTAATCACCAACACAAATAATGAGTTGGTGATTAAATTATCACCTGTGCAGTACAAGGAAATCCTGAAAACATGACCTGTTTGCAGCCCTCAAGGAATGCAGTTTGACACCCCTGGTGTACTGTATATCTTGGAAATCTATCTATTCATCTATCTATTTATCTATTATCCATCCATCATCCATCTATTTTTTGTCTGTCTATCTATGAGAAATCTATTTTTCTATGTATCCTGTCTGTTTGATCTATCGCTTTCTCACTACTGATATACAACTATAAAGTAATGCATAAAAAATAGTAATATTCAAGTATTCAGATAATATGACAAATAAATAGTGCTTTCAATACCTGATCAGTACCATATAAATTGAAAGTATGGTTTCCTACAGTACCTTGATAAATAGTTGATATTGAACAAAAACTGTACATAGATAGTGGGACAGTGTCATCAGGTACATCTTTGAAATGGGGTACCATCAATTAAACAGTTCCACAGGGGTCAGTATTGGGCCCTCTTCTTTTTAATACATAATTAATAATGACCTTGTACAGGGCATGCACAGTCGATGTTCAACATTTGCAGATAAAATTACACTCTTCAAGGTCATCAACACAGAAGATTATAGTAGAATATTACAGAGAGATGTGGGGAAGCTGGAAGCTTGGGCTGAGAAAGGGCAATTTGAGTTTATTGTAGATAAATGTAAGGTCATGCTCTTGCGCAAGGAAGCAAAATGTATAATTATGTACTAAAGTGTAATAGACTGGTTAAAACTGTCACTGAAAAAGACTGGTACCTGGGTGGAAGGCAGACTCCACTTTAGTGATCAGTACCAGGCAGCTGCTGCCAAGGCTAATAAAATCATAGAATGCATTAAAAGAGGCTGAGATTCTCATGAAGAAAACATAATTTTTCCTCTATACAAGTCACTAGTGCGGTCACACTTAGAATTGCCCCTTTAGCCTAAATGTAATGGAGCTGCAGTACTAGTCACAGGCACTGCAAAACGTATGGGGCTGTGCCTGGTGATCAATAAGGCACTGTGAGCTCTTTATTCCGTTGATTACTCCAGAAGTCAACCTCCTAAAGACGAGCTATCAATATCAAAGTCCCATAGAGACCATACTTCAGATTATTTTAATTGGATCGCCCCAGTAGGGCAGTGGGGTACTCGGTACCGGGCCCTTTGGTTCTCAAAGGGGATGTCACGGTGGCTAACCCGGTCCATGGCCCTCGGGAGGTCCGTTAAAAAGGGGAAAGGTCTTTAAAGGGGAAATGTTCGTGACGCCACCTGTGGTATTCGGTCAGAGTGACCGACGCTGCTTAGGGGTCAGCTGGGGTGATGTTATGGCAGCTAGATGGTATACCTTCCCACAGGTGAAGTGTATCCCCAGGGCTTCCCAGTGTAGATGTTGAATGGTGTAAGGCGCAGTGAAGAACGAGGACACAAGGTTGCAGTCTCTTTACCTTTACTGATGGTTTCAACATCCACAGTCCAGAGCACCAGATCACAGGGCAGGCAGAGTCCGGCCGGTATGGAGGCAAATCCAGAGTCCCCTTATCCAGGTGGAAATCAGTAGCCTTCCTCTAGCACCTGGGTGTTGTAGTACCTTACTGCTGAGCTTCTCATAAGGTCCTCACAACTGATGTAGATGTTCTAGATGTTATGTCTTGCTCTGTCCCCCAGATGGATAGGAACAAACCCGTATGACTGATGGCCTGAGGCTTTTTACACGGACTCTAGCACGCCCCAGCCCCCACAAGTTGCCACCATGCCTCCTGGGTATAGGGCAGGCAGGTAACGTGGAATTTGCTGTCCTGCCGGTCTCTGGAGCAAGGCATAGAGACTGTTGCTCCCTCGGTGTTCCGGCTTCCGGATCCTGCGCCTCAGAAGGAGGCAGCCTGTGCAGGGCAGAACTCCTTCTGGTTTCCTCTCCTTTTGCTATGACTTCTTGTCACTCTCTACAATACAATTCGCTGTTCGTGTCTCTTTCTTAGGATGCTGCCGCATGTGGGGCAGGCGCAGCTCCGTGGCCTTCCGTCTAGGCTTCTGACAGGATCCCACCCCTGTCAGGGACCCACTACCTGAGCAGAGCTCAGATAGCAGCTAACTGGGTTAAGCCCAGTCCGCTTCTGCCTAACTTCCTATCCAGACCACCAGTTTTACCTAATTGTGAAGAGTGCCCTAATAAATAGGAGCATAGCTCCCCCTGGTGGACTGAAGTGTGAATTGTGTTGTATGTTTGTGATACCTGGTAAAGAGATCTCCTTTACTGCCTTCAAATGTAACATCACTCCCCCCTAGAGGAGAATTATATTACTGCAACGACCAGGACCCTGGGGCGCTGCACAATCATTAGATTTTTAGAAAATCTTTTTAATTAAAACTCTGTTACGATATCACATCTCTATTCTATAGATGTGTCCATTCTTCCTTTTCATTGTCATTGACACATTTAGCCGAATCCTAGAGAATCGAGAATGTACAACAGTTAGTAGGTGGCCTCATGTATCATAAACATCTCCCGACAGATAATCTCAAAATTATGTTTCGGGTTTTTTCCAACATCGGTCAACTCTCGCCAACCATCTCAGAACATGTCGAGCCAAGAGGAAAGAGAGGACACATCTGTATGAAATTTTTATTTCCTGCCACTATTACCGTAGACGACATAAAAGGATGTTCTTCATTGTTCTTCCACAATTCTTTTGCCTGATTCCCCCTAGGATCTAGGAGAAGATGTTGGCTTGTACCCTTTTTTCTCTCTGCCAAGTCTACCAGGGTTCCACAAATAAATGGTGCGCCTCAATCTTTAGTCAGCGAAAGGGACTGATGCTTGGAGCATTGTCTGAAAAAGTTTTCCCAGGAAACCGAGAAAGAATTAAATTGTTCTAGAGAAGCTGGCCTTTTATGACTTTATTAGTACACCAGCAAGCATGTAATGGTTATGAGAGCTTGGAGACCCAGATAAATACTGGCTTTTAGCATAACTCGCTTCCGAGCTATTTTGAAAAAGTCTTCGGAGTTCCATTCACATTTAAGAATTGCACCCTTGACAGTGGAGAATTGGATGACAGTGCTGTCGGTGGTGGAAGCAAGAAAACTGCTCTAGCAGCAGAACAGGAGAGCAATCAATATGTATATTTCTCGGAGGGTGTCAAATTATAGACATGAAGAATATTTTGTCATTTTTTTCATTACTGAACTGCTACTTTTGCAGAAAATGCATAGATGTGTCAAGAGCTAAAATACCAGTATATACATCAGGCAGACATAACTGTGCTGTGATATATAGATTATGTTCATTCATTGAATTTCCTCTAATACAGGATATATTCTTGTACTGCACAAATAAAGCTAACACCAAGGCACCCCTGTGCTGAGAAGCTTTTGGGACTCCATTTGCCGTTGCATGGTACCTCACTACATCTCTTGAAGCCATAGCTATGCAATATAGCAACTGATGAATTCTGTGCAGGAGAGGAACAGTATGGCCCCAAATTAGTCTAGTGACTCCATTATATGGCCCCATGTAACCTAGGGGTTATACAGCTCCATAATACATCTGAGTGCATGAGGCTTCTTATGGCTCACCAAGTGAGGTGGAGCCGCTAAGCTGTAGCAGTGGTGGGGGTTGGTGGTTTGCTCCCTGACACTCCAAGGGTTAAATGCTTTTGATGTTTATGTATGTTATACAAGGATGATACCCACTGGGGCTTCAGTTACCTTAGACAAGGTTAACTATAATGGCCGGCACAGTTTGAAAGGGGGAACTAAGAATTAGTGGCAAGTGACAGTGTATGTCGATGTGTTTAGTAGCAGGCTTAAGTCAAGAGGCTGCTAGGGACACCGTTGGCCTAATACTTGGGGCAGTAGATTTCCGAAAATACCCTTCCGTATGATTCCGTCTAATGGCCTGGGGCAACCTCGAGATGGACGTCAGAGGCCTGGAGCGAACTTAGCCTGTGAAGCTACAGGGTAAGATGGTCTCAGACTACATGAGATGGAAGGTATTGCAATCCGAATATACTGCTAGTGGTGGAGAAGATTCCCTAGGGCTAGAGAAGCCAGTGAGAGGGACATTCTATCTATACCGAGAACAAGGACTGAAGTTGTATTTGTGGGAAAGATGACAACCCATTGGGCCTTGTCCTTTAGATCTGCCTGCAAAAACTGTTATTCACCAAGTAAACGATTGTTTGTTTGTATGAACTTCGTCTTTCCTGGATTAATCGCTGCCCTGGTTCCAGAACAGGGATTCCTGGACTCAGAAGAAGAAGAGGCCTGCAGCCCTAAAGTAAGTGTGATGCTCCTCAGACACAGCAGCACACTGGAACTGGGACCCGGGATGCCTTTAGGCTTCTTTTACACTCACCGTTTTTTTTGCGGCCCGTTTTTGTGGGCTTTTTTGTGGGCCGTATTGCCGTAATTTTCACGGTCTGCCACAAAAACGGGCCACAAAAATCTTGCAGATCGCCGTTTTTCTGGTTTAGAATAGTAAGGAAAAAGTAGGGGAAAAAAACGGCGATCCGCAAACACGGTCAACACGGTGCACAGCAAAAACAAGCTTCCGTTGTTTATGCGGCCACATTGATTTTCAATGGGGGCCGTGTCCGTAGACCGTAAAAAATATTGAGCAGGTTCGATATTTTTTCACTGCCGTAAATAAAACCCTCGTGGCCATACAGCGTACCGCGCTCCGTCAAATTATTGCGGCTCGTTTTTGCGGCCCCATAGAAATCTATTGGGCCCGCAAAAACGGGACGGAAAACCATGGCAAGTGTAAGGCTGATGTCCCACTAGTAGAATTTGGTCAGTATTTGTAAGCCAAAACTAGGAGTGGAACAAATAGAGGAAAAGTATAACAGAAACACATGCACCACTTCTGTATTATCACCCACTCCTGGTTTTGGCTTACAAATACTGCTAGTGTGACGGCAGCCTAAAAGAAGCCTTAGGATGCCAAAGCGAGTGGGAACAGAAGCTCTCCCACAACTACCTCGCTTGGGCATCTTACAAAACCTCAGGTCCTAGTGAGCAAATGGACCTAGTTGTTTGTGTAGCCACCAGGGAACTTGTGGAATCATGGGGATTAGGAGTAACTGGAAGCTCAGGAGCAGACAGGCAGATGGAAGGGAACCTAGCATGAATAGATGTATCTTGAAACACAGCAATACAAATAATAGAGCACACCAAACAAAAACACTAGAGTCAAAGTTCCAAGACAGCAGCGTGTGTGTCAATTGGCCTAACGAGATCATGTAATTGATCTACGCCGGGCAATCTGCAAAAACTGACGTGAAGCACAAGACAGGGCAGCGTACCCAGGGGAGGGGAGCAACACCCCGGAATACTCATGACAGGTGTGTAACAAGGCTTCAAACCATTTTGTTTTTCTCTGATACAGATGTCAAACTTTGACAACAGCATTTAAGTGGTTTGATCCTGAAGAAGGGTAGGGTCTATTCAGATACAATTTTTACCGCACATTAAATGCGACAATGAAAATGACAAGGGTAGAATTTAATTTCTTTTTAAAAATTTCAGCTCACTTAGATATTTTTTTCTATAGTACATTTCATGGGAAAGTGAAGAGTGTTATTTAAAACTAATACTTGTCCAGCAAAAAAAAAAAAGCCTAATAAGCCTATGTTGCTGGAAAAAAAAGTTTGAAGAAAGGATGGAAAAATAAAAATTCATTAAGCATGAAAGATAGCTAAATTAATCATACAGCATATCCAGTGATTTCATCCCTTGTATTGCTCTTAAGAAAATGTTGAAAATAAATTAGCAGCCAAAGCTCTAGTGTTTCCCATATTCTTGAGTGCTAGATCTTTCTGAATTTTCCTTATAAAAGTTTCATATCATGGTACAAAAAATGGGTTGAAAGGATTTGTGCCAAGTTTGAAAGTTATCTCTTATGAACATAGGATAAAAGATGAGGGATTAAAGCCTGAGGAGGACAATTTGCATATTCCAGGTAGATTCTGGGGAAAAAGAGAAGAGCCTCCCTCAGCAAGTAGATTGTTGGGTACAGCCGGGGCCAGCTGATTGGAAAGCATTGCCAAACTAGGGATTGAAGCTAGAAGAGGACAGTTTGCATATTCCAGGTGCCGTCAGGGAAAAAGAGAGGAGTCTCCCTCAGCAAGAAGATCGTTGGGTATAGCCGGGACCAACTACTTGGAGAGCATTGCCAAACCAGCCAATGAAGCTTAAGGAGGCAATTTGCATATTATAGGTGCCTTTTGGGAAAAGAGATGAATCTTCCTCAACAAGAAGATCATTGGGTACAGCCAGGACCAGCTGCTTGGAAAACATTGGCATACCAGGGATTGAAGCTTGAGGAGGACCATTTGCATATTCCAGGTGCCTTCTGGGAAAAGATAAGTCATCACACCAGGGACTACAGTTTGAGAAGGCCAATTTGCATATTCCAGGAGCCTTTTGGGAAAAAAGAAGTCACCAACCAGGGACTGAAGCTTGAGGTGGGCAATTTGCATCTTACAGGTGCCTTCTGGGAAAAAGAGAAGAGTCTCCCTCAGCAAGAAGATCGTTGGATACAGCTGGGACCAGCTGCTTGGAAAGCTTTGCCAAACCAAAGATTGAAGCTTGATGAGGACAATTTGCATATTCCAGGTGTCTTTTGGGAAAAGAGAAGAGTCTCTCTCACCAAGAAGATCATTGGGTACAACTGGGACCAGGTGCTTGGAAAGCTTTGCCAAACCAGGGATTGAAGCTTGAGGTGGACAATTTGCATATTCTAGGTGCCTTCTGGGAAAAGAGAAATCACCAAACCAAACATTGAAGCATGAGGAGAACAATTTGCATATTCCAGGTGCCTTTTGGGAAAAGAGAAAAGTCTCTCTCAGCAAGAACATCATTGAGTACAGCTGAGACCTGCTGCTTAGAAAGCATTGCCAAACCAGGGATTGAAGCTATAGGATGACAATTTGTACATTCCAGCTGCCTTCTAGGAAAAGCAGATGAGTCTTCTTCAGTTAGAATATCGTTGGGTACAGCCGGGACCAGCTGCTTGGAAAGCATTGCCAAACCAGGGATTGAAGCTTGAGGTGGACAATTTGCATATTCCAGGTGCCTTCTGGGAAAAGAGAAGAGTCTCTCTCACCACGAAGATCGTTGGGTACAACTGGGACCCGGTGCTTGGAAAGCTTCACCAAACCAAGGATTGCAGCTTGAGGTGGACAATTTGCATATTCCAGGTGCCTTCAGGAAAAAGAGAAATCACCAACCCAAACATTGAAGCTTGAGGAGGACAATTTGCATATTCCAGGTGCCTTTTGGGAAAAGAGAAGAGTCTCCCTCAGCAAGAAGATCACACCCTATTCCGACACTGACTAAGAGAATTTTGTAATGTAATAGATAAACCTTTATTTCTTATATTTAGGGACTCTATAGCGACGGGATTTGTTCCACAGGACTGGCGCATAGCAAATGTGGTTGCAATATTCAAAAAGGGCTCTAAAAGTGAACCTGGAAATTATAGGCCAGTAAGTCTAACCTCTATTGTTGGTAAAATATTTGAAGGGTTTCTGAGGGATGTTATTCTGGATTATCTCAATGAGAATAACTGTTTAACTCCATATCAGCATGGGTTTATGAGAAATCGCTCCTGTCAAACCAATCTAATCAGTTTTTATGAAGAGGTAAGCTATAGACTGGACCACGGTGAGTCATTGGACGTGGTATATCTTGAGTTTTCCAAAGCGTTTGATACCGTGCCGCACAAGAGGTTGGCACACAAAATGAGAATACTGGGTCTTGGGGAAAACGTGTGTAAATGGGTTAGTAACTGGCTTAGTGATAGAAAGCAGAGGGTGGTTATAAATGGTATAGTCTCTAACTGGGTCGCTGTGACCAGTGGGGTACCGCAGGGGTCAGTATTGGGACCTGTTCTCTTCAACATATTCATTAATGATCTGGTAGAAGGTTTACACAGTAAAATATCGATATTTGCAGATGATACAAAACTATGTAAAGCAGTCAATAAAAGAGAAGATGGTGTTCTTCTTTAGATGGATCTGGACAAGTTGGAAACTTGGGTCCAAAGGTGGCAGATGCGGTTTAACAATGATAAATGTAAGGTGATAAACATGGGAAGAAGGAATCAATATCACAATTACACACTGAACGGGAAACTACTGGGTAAATCTGACAGGGAGAAGGACTTAGGGATCCTAGTTAATGATAAACTTACCTGGAGCAGCCAGTGCCAGGCAGCAGCTGCCAAGGCAAACAGGATCATGGGGTGTATTAAAAGAGGTCTGAATACACATGATGAGAGCATTATACTGCCTCTGTACAAATCCCTGGATAGCCCGCACATGGAGTACTGTGTACAGTTTTGGGCACCGGTGCTCAGGAAGGATATAATGGAACTAGAGCGAGTACAAAGGAGGGAAGCAAAATTAATAAAGGGGATGGGGAACTACAATACCCAGAGAGATTAGGAAAATTAGGATTATTTCGTCTAAAAAAAGACAACTGAGGGGCCATATACAATGTATAAGTATAAGTAAGTAAGTATAATTGTATCTATAATATAACGCTGGGAGCGTCACTCTGTCCGAAGCCTTAATAGACTGCGCAGGCGCGACGCTCCTAGCGTTACATTATAGAAAAAATGCCGCCGAGAGCAGGGGGTCGGGAGCACTGGGATGCCGTCTACATATGTGCGCCCTGATTATGCAAATAATCCGCCGCCATAGTAAGTTTTTACTTACGCTATTCGTTTCGGGCGCCATTGTCTTGCTCTTCCTGGTGCCGGAATCCGCGCCTGCGCAGTCCAAGTTTTCTGGCGCCATTTTCTTGAAGACACACTGCTGTGTGTCTTCAAGAAAATGGCGCCAGAAAGCGCGGACTGTGCAGGCGCCGATTCCGGCACCAGGAAGAGCAAGACAATGGCGCCCGAAACGAATAGCGTAAGTAAAAACTTGCTGTGCCATGAGGCTGTGGCACTTCATGCCACAACAATTTGTTACTTACGCCATTCCTTTCCGGCGCCATTGTTTTGCTCCTCCCGGTGCCGGAATCGGCGCCTGCGCAGTCCGCGCTTACCGGCACCATTTTCTTGAAGACACACAGCAGTGTGTCTTCAAGAAAATGGCACCGGAAAGCGCGGACTGCGCAGGCGCCGATTCCGGCACCGGGAGGAGCAAGACAATGGCGCCGGAAAAGAATCAGGTAGCGTAAGTAACAAATTGCTGTGCCATGAGGCTGTGGCACTTCATGCCACAGCTATTTGTTACTTACGGCACCTGATGGGGGTCATAAACCTTTATGGAGCAGCGTATGGGGCATATGGATGGGAGCAGCACATGACAGAACGGGGGCGCAGGATGGGAGCAGCATATGACAGAATAGGGCAGCACATGACAGAACGGGGGTGCAGGATGGCAGCAGCACATGACAGAACGGGGGCGCAGATGGGAGCAGCACATGAAAGACTAGGGTAGCACATGACAGAACGGGGGTGCAGGATGGCAGCAGCAAATGACAGAACGGGGGTGCAGGATGGAAGCAGCACATGACAGAATGGGGGCGCAGGATGGGAGCAGCACATGTCAGAACGGGGGCGCAGGATGGCAGCAGCACATGACAATGGGGGCGCAGGATGGGAGCAGCACATGACAGAACGGGGGTGCAGGATGGTAGCAGCACATGACAGAACGGGGGTGCAGGATGGAAGCAGCACATGACAGAACGGGGGCGCAGGATGGGAGCAGCACATGACAGAACGGGGGCGCAGGATGGCAGCAGCACATGACAGAATGGGGGTGCAGGATGGCAGCAGCACATGACAGAACGGGGGTGCAGGATGGAAGCAGCACATGATAGAACGAGGGTGCAGGATGGGAGCAGCTCATGACAGAACGGGGGCGCAGAATGGCAGTAGCACGTGACAGAACGGGGGTGCAGGATGGAAGCAGCACATGACAGAACAGGGGGCGCAGGATGGGAGCAGCACATGACAGAATGGGGGTGCAGGATGGGAGCAGCACATGACAGAATGGGGGCGCAGGATGGGAGCAGCACATGACAGGATGGGGACGCAGGATGGGAGCAGCCAGTGACAGAATGGAGGCGCAGGATGGGTGCAGCACATGTCAGAATGGAGGCGCAGGATGGGTGCAGCACATGTCAGAATGGAGGCGCAGGATGGGTGCAGCACATGTCAGAATGGGGACGCAGGATGGGAGCAGCACATGTCAGAATGGGGGCGCAGGATGGGAGCAGCACATGACAGAATGGGGGCGCAGGATGGGTGCAGCACATGACAGGATGGGGACGCAGGATGGAGCAGCACATGACAGAATGGGGGCGCAGGATGGGAGCAGCACATGACAGAATGGGGGTGCAGGATGGGTGCAGCACATGACAGGATGGGGGTGCAGGATGGAGCAGCACATACCAGGATGGAGGCCATATACCAATATAAATGCTCGCCACCCGGGCGTAGAACGGGTTCAATAGCTAGTAAGTATATAAGGGGACAATACAAATGTCTCTCCAAGAATCTGTTTATACCAAGGAAGGTGACAGTCACGAGGGGGTATTCTCTGCATCTGGAGGGGAGAAGGTTTATCCACCATCATAGAAGAGAATTCTTTACTGTTAGGGCAGTGAGAATCTGGAATTCTTTGCCTGAGGAGTTGATGATGGCCAACTCAGTCGAAGGGTTCAAGAGAGGCCTGGATGTCTTCCTGGAGCGTAACAATATTGTATCTTACAGTTGTTAGGTTCTTTAGAAGGACGTAGATCTGGGGATTTATTTTGATGGAATATAGGCTGAACTGGATGGACAAATTGCTTTTTTCGGCCTTGCTAAATATGTTACTATAACTTCTCAATAGCTGTGGGTCTGACATCTCGCATCCCCATCAATCCCAAGAACAAAACCTTGGAGGCCCATCTGAAGGGAGCTGGAATCAAGCATGTGTCCCTCCGTTCCATTTATTCTCTATGGCACTGCCTGAGAAAAGTGATTGATGTATTCGGCTTTCTACAGTAGTTGTTCGTGACCACCTTCCTCTCAACCTTATATTACTATGTGCGGCCAGATAGGCATAAGCTCTGGAATGGAGTAATGGAAGAACAGGAAAATGGGGAGCTCCAACGAAGATGTGGGGTAACAACAGGCAAGGAACCCCTTTAACCTCTTCAAGTCCCTAAAAACGGTCAGGCAAAATAGTAATTAGTTGATTACTATTTTTCTGGATTCTTGCAAATCCAAATATTCTGAATTTTTCAGGAAATTCGTAACTAATTTGATTCCAATCTTTCAATGTTTATACGTGGACCTTGTTACTCTGTTAAATTCCTCTTTAGTTTGGGGAAGAAACATTGTAGCTGATATTATTTATAACATCCTTATTTTATATTACGGTACTTTATATTACTTTTTTTATTATTATTTTGTTTTTATGGTCAAAATTGCTTCGTCTTGTAAATGACAAAGAAAATTTATGATACAGTTTGGATTTTGACGAATATGCAGTTACGTGGCTTTTTAGATTCCAACATAATTGAATTTATGCTGTACAAGTTTTAGATCTTTTTCATTACAAATAATTGAGTCTCTGACGCTGGGTGAATCACATTCAATTTGTTGGAATTGGAGTTGTTTTTTGTTTAAAGGGATTGCCTGGGAAGTATCATTTATTTTACAGAATTCTCAGAATGGTTTACAAAAATAATCTTTGCCAGACTCAACCTAATCCTGTTTTCCTGCTGTAGTAATGACATTACCGCCACAGGGACATGTGACCACTGCAGCCAATCACTGACCACAGCGGAGATCCACTACAGTGCCTGATTGCCTACAACAGTCACATGGTCATTGTAAGAAGAAGTAGAGACTGGTAGGAGATGGTGCACCATTGGAACCTCCTTAGGGAAACTCTTAGATACTTTGTATTACAAGTTTATTTCTGGATCACATCTGATCACTACCCAGAGGCTGTGCATTATTGGTAAGCAGTGGACTTTTCATGATCTTACATGATAAAGGCATGAGGAATGATGGTGTAAAACCCATTTTTATTTAACTTCTTCCCATTCATAAACAATGACATAATTTATAGGGATCCACAAAAAATCTATCCCAGTTGTATTTTGGTCACAGGTTAATTTTCTACCCATTGTAGATCAAGTGTAGAAATAGTTTCCATACTGCTAATTTGCCATTAGACTCTTTTTATAATCCAGAAAACAGATCCTCCACACTTCCATTGTTTCTAAAAAGAATAAACTTTTATTGGTAATCCATTAACATCTTGCAACAAGTGGTGGAAAAAAACAGTGTCATGGTTCTGATGCATCCACCATCCTTGGTCATATCATGCATGAAAAATATACCTTTGTGGTTGTCCGGTCCAAATCGATAAGTCTGCAGTCACTCTGTGTGACTGCAGACTTATGAATCCCCTCAACGCACGCACTGGGCGCTGCAAGGATTGGTCAGTTTTTGAGCCGCGACAGGAGGGTATGTATGAGTTGTACATGCTACCGGCCAGAGCCCGTCTAGTCGGAGTGTCCTTCCACACACTTGTATTGACTGGGCTCTGTCTAGAGATGCGGTCGTCAAGTGGGGGTGGTTGACTAGAGAGCGCAACCTTGCTAAATACAAGTGTATGGAGTCATGCCGCTCCCACTGTTCTGGAGTATACATACCCTCAGGTCACAGCTCAAAAACCACTGCATCTTATTCACATAGGTTCAACATCTCCCACAACGTTTCTTCTTCCAATAAAAATTGCAGCATCGAGATATCTTGAAAAGGTTTTTCCGCTTTCTGAAAACCTCTGCTGGAAAAAAACCTCAACCTCATCTTTACTCAACCTCATCTGTTCCAGCGCTCAGTCTCCACAGCTGGTGTCTCTTCTTGTCTTCAGCGTTGGTCACTTGGACAATACTTTGACTGTAATTGCGTTAAAGAGAAACGCGGAGACCTCAGAGGGTTGCAGATGTTTTTTCAGCAAAAATTATTTTTGGAAAAATTCAATGTAGCTGATTAATTAAAATGTCAGCAGATTTTTTTTTTTCATATCTAGTGTGAATGTGCATCACTTCTCCATTCATTGTTTATGGATCTGTCCGACAGAGGCAAGTTCTGTGCTCAGCTGTTTCTACTGATCGCAAAGACAATGAATTGGGCAGTGTTCCACTTGCGCACCCGCTATTCCATTCTAATGGGGCATGTCAGAGCGTTGGTCTCAGTTTCATTGGGGTCTCATTGGTCGCCGCCGAAGATGGCCAATTGCAGTGCTCAGTTGTGTCTGCCAGTCTGATAGACCATGAATGGAGCAGTTTTGCGCATGCGCATCCACTACTCCATTCTAATGGGGCCATGACAGAACCTTATTCTCGGTTTCATTAGAGGACTCATTGGTCACTGCCGAACATGGCAAAGTGCAGTGCTCAGTTGTGTCTGGCAGTCCATTAGATAATGAATGGAGCAGTTTTGCGCATGCGCAAACACTATTCTATTCTAATGGGGTATGTCAGAGTCTCATTCTCGGTATGATTGAGGGTCTCAGTGGTCACCACTGGAGGAAACCGGAAATGTCCGAGTTTCATTCTCTGCATCAGTGGTGGTCCTAATGGTTATAGCTGGAGTTAGCAAAGTTGAGAGCTTATCTGTCTCTGCCATCCATTAGACAATGACTATGCACTCACCTCTCCATTCTAATGGGGCATATAGTTCTTGGCATCAGTGGGTCTCTTATTGGTTCCATCAGTCACTTCGGTATTAACACCTACCCCATGGATAAGTAAGTGATAATTTGCCCAGTTTCCAGTTAGTCATAACCCTTTACTGCAGTGGTCTAAAACCTTTAGCTATACAACTGCTGCAAAAGTTTAAAAAAAATCGTTGAAGTTTTGCAAAAAAAAAAAAAAAGCCTTTGTTCTTGGAAGAACTCTACCAGATTTCACCCCTGATCGACGGTCTGGAAACACGGCATTAAAATCTATATTTTTCTTCTTCCCAAATGGACCTTTAAAATTAAAGAGAAATAATTGTGTTGCAGAATCAATAGGTAGAATATTGGGTCAGCTCACAAAACGAGTTTCCCTTTGGTATAGGAATCCGTTATTTTAAATTAGTTACCTCCGAAAGAAAATATGGCAGCCTTCCCATCACTTCGGAGAAATCATTAGAGCGCAGTGGATTTTCAGGAAAAGCTGCTTTGTTTTTTTTTTTTTACAACAAATGCATTTGAGATTAAACTGATGGACATTTTTTATTGCATTTCATTATCATTTCCTTCAGCCGTGCTCACGTCGCTCATTCTTTTTTCCTATCATTGAGTTTATTAAAACAAAGACCCAGTTGTTTTCCCATAAGAATTTACTACAATTGCCACAAATAGCAGAATGCATTTTGTTTCCTTTTTCTGCAACCTGAATTTGTGTCTATTAGAGCTCAACATGAGTGTATAAAAATACCTCCGATGTTGGTCCTGAAAAGTTGAACGAGTGGAATCCGTATGGTTCAACTTATGTCGTGCGTGTGCAATGCAAATGTGTGATTTGTTCCACATCTAGCATGCGTACAACATTTGCATTACATGCCTATGAAATGTATATGTAAAGCGATTTTAACTTCATCCTTTACATACTGCACCTCTTAAAGTAATTTAAAGTAAAGTGTAAAGTAAAGTGTACAAAACTAATAAAGTAATCTTAAATACAGAAATAGAATATATACGGTATATAGTGGGTAAGTATTCAGACCACTTTAAATTTTTCACTCTTTGTCTCTTTGGTAAGTTAATTTTTTTCTCATTAATGTACACTCTGCACCCCATCTTGATTGAAAAAAAAACAAAAATGTCGACATTTTTGCAAAATTCTTAAAAAAGAAAAATTGAAATATCATATTGTCATAAGTATTCAGACCCTTTGCTCAGTATTGAGTAGAATCACCCTTTTGCGCTAATACAGCCATGAAAGGCTTTTTTCTAGCTTTACATGACTTCAGTCCTGCCTCTAGGAGCCTGTTACGAACTGTTCTTGCCGTGTCCTTCGCCCCAGCTGCCATTTGCCATTCCTTTTGTAGGTCACTTGATGTCCTCCTTTCTGTTGCTTAGTGACATTCGAATAAGTTTATGGTCATCCCGGTCAATGGAGAGTCGTTTTCGCCCTCTGCCGGTCTGTAGCTTTGTTGTCATCAATGTCGGCTGCTTAACCTTGTTGTAATGGACTGCCATCTTAGAAATTTTTAGGATGGAGGCAACATAACGCTCACTGTGTCCCTCTGCTAGTAAAGCCAGAATTGAGCCCTTCTTTTCCTCACTCAAAACTTTTCTTTTCAATTCCTTTGGCATGGTTCAAAGTTATTTTTTAGTTCCTATTACTTTTGGGATATTACTAGCACTTGTTTTGCCATCCGGCTTGTCCTATTGCAAGAGGACTGTGAGCACCACAGCAGGGATTTTTACATATTCCTTCTTTAAATAAGATTTGGATCAGGTGATCACCTAATCAGAAGAACAGTAAGAAGAATGAGGCAGGTGTACTCTGGTTGGAATTCAACTGACACTGGAATGGAATGGCTGCCAGACATGTAGAGAAGCTGATTTTTATAAAACTGTGCAGCGGTCTCTTGCCAGAGCTGTATGTACTAGGGTTGAGCGACTTTTACTTTTATAGGATAGGGTCGGGTTTCACGAAACCCGACTTTTTCAAAAGTCGGGTCGAGTGAAATCGGTCGCTCCTATAAAAAAGTCGGGGTCGGGGTCGGCCGAAACACGAAACGCGTCCGAGGGTGAGTATATTCCTATTAGGTATATACTCACCCTCGGACGCGCCCTGCTTCTTTCCGGCAGCCTTTCTTCCTAAGCATCAGCGCTTGAAGGACCTTCGGTGACGTCGCGGCTTGTGATTGGTCGCGCGAGCGGTCACATGGGCGGTCGCGCGACCAATCACAAGCCGCGACGTCATCTAAGGCCCTTCACGCGCTGATTCTAAGGAAGGAAGGCTGCCGGTTAGTACCAGGGCGCGTCAGAGGGTGAGTATAGCAATATTTTTTATTTTAATTCTTTATTTTACACTTAAATATGGATTCCGATACCGATTCCCGATATTGCAAACATATCGGAACTCGGTATCGGAATTCCGATACCAGATTCAGAAGATCGCCGACCTCATGGCCGACCCCACACAGGGGTCGGGTTTCATGAAACCCGACTTTGCCAAAAGTCGGCGACTTCTGAAAATGGCCGACCCGTTTCGCTTAACCCTAGTATGTACTGTATATATCCTTTAGACATATAATTTCACAAGACCCTATATATAATAAGCCTCTCATGTGGCACTAAAGGGTGTTTAGCCTTATTTAAGCTATTCAATTAATAAAAAATAATACAAAATTACATTGGGTCCCCCCTATTTTTGATAACCATCCAAGGTAAAGCAGACAGTTGTTGGCTTACATTATCAGGCTGGGAAGGTCCTAGGTTATTTGGCCTTTCCCGGGGCAGCACGGTGGCGCAGTGGTTAGCACTACAGCCTTGCAGCGCTGGAGTCCTGGGATCTAATCCCACTCAGGACAGCATCTGCAAGGAGTTTGTATGTTCTCTCTGTGTTTGCGTGGGTTTCCTCCCACATTCCAAAGACATACTGATAGGGAATTTAGATTGTGAGCCCCAACGGGGACAGCGATGATAATGTGTGCAAACTGTAACGCACTGCGGAATATGTTAGCGCTATATAAAGATTATTATTATTATATTATTATTATTTCCCAGCCTAAAAATACCAGCCTGATGCTTCCCCAGAATTGGCACATTACAGGAGATATGAGCAATGACGTTAATGAGTTACTGACATCATCGCTCATGACCTGGATTGACCTATGAAGCGTCGGTCTATGTACGACACCCCATAGGTTGCAGTACAGTTTCGGGGGATATCATGGATTACGTTGGAGCTGCGTAGATTATTTTGATGAACGAGGGAGTGTTTCTTGTTTTTATTTCTTTATCGCTCTCATTTTATATCTTTCAGATTCCCATTTGTGAACTACTTCGGATTCAGTGGATTACATCAGAATCCCTGGACGAGATGAGGGTTTGTTTTTTTTTAAATAATTTGGTGAAACTGCTTGAGTCAGGGGAGTGTTTTTGTACATCAACCCCATAAACCATTATCCTGATTGCCACCACACCGGGTCATCTCATGTAATTTGGCCATTCTGGGACAGCTGATGGCTGGCATTTTTAGGCTGGGAAGGGCCCAATAATCTGGAACCTTCCCATCCTGATAACATAAGCCACAGCTGTTTGCTTTACCTTGGATGGTTATCAAAAATAGGGGGGACCCAACATTATTTTTAATTTTTTTAATTTTTTTATTTATTTTTTTGAAAGCCTATTATATGTAGGGGGCTTGTGACATTAAATATCAACAAGATAAATATCTATTCAATCTATCTACATATTCTATATATTCTATTCTGACAGTTCAGGCTGCAAATTTACTGTACTTGGCTGGTGAAATGTCGCATTTGCTTTTAGATAAGTAAGTAAAAACCGGACCGCACATGCATGGTCCATGTGACATCCAATTTTTTTCTTGCACCCATTGACTGCCATTGGAAAATGCGTCCGATTTTCACATCCAATCGCAGCATACTGCAATTTTTTCATCAGTCTGTTTAGAGATTAGGGAAAACTCGCACATGAACAGTGACTCATTTAATAACATTGGTTAGCGCGCAATGCAATGTTTTGTCACATGGCACTCCTCCGTATTATGCGTCAGTGCGAGCGAGGACTAGAGCCAGCTATGTGCAAAAGTCGGAGCTGGCAACTCGTAAGCACTGGTGGCAGGCCTTGATAGTGGACATCTTACACCAAGGATATTGGTCCTTTTGTTCTCCCTAAAATCCAGTGTTTTGGTTCTGCCCCATATGCTTCATAATTAATAGTGCAATGTAGCAATGAAATGTGTTGTGCACATACAGCAACACGATAAATAATGCATATGGAGCACAAAAAAAATATTTCCTAAGGGGGATGAAAAAGCTATGGTATTGCCATGCAGCTCACTAATAATAACCGCCATGCAGTGCCTTCCTGATGACAGCCATTCATTTACCCAATATATAGTCATAAAGTGCCCAGATAAATAATACTTAACAGTGACCCATACATATTACATTCTTTGCTTTCATACATACTTTCAAACATTGCTTTCATGAATAGTACTATACAGTGGCCTCGTAAATATTACCATTCAGTCACTTGATAACTAATGGCGCACACTGCCTTAATAAATAGTACCTTACGTGACCACATACATAATACAATTCAGTTCCTTGATAAATAATGCCATACAATGATTCCATAAATAATACAATTTGGTAACTTTATAAATAATGCTGTACATTCCCTTAATGATTAGCACCGAATGTGACCTTCTACTAATTATACCATTCAGTTGTGTGATAAATAATGTCATACATCTTACCATGCAGTTTTTTCATAAAGTCAGGCAGTGATGTGATCCATCCAGTGTCAAGATAAATATTAACGTATATGCAACGTATTCAGTGTCCAGATAGATATTTCCATACATGCAACAGAGATCCATTCAGTGCCCAGATAAACTAATGTCACACGTGATAAAAGAATTCATACACAAAGTGTACCGACATATATAATATTGTGTATGATTAACAGTTGCATACATACAGTGTCAAGATACATAATGTGGTACATGATGAAGATATCCGTACAGAATCCAGATAAATAATATCAAAGAAGATCACAATGTAGTGCCCAGATAAATAATGCTAATCATACATAAAAAAAAAACCCAAACAGTGTCCAGGTAAATAATGTCATATATGATAAATACATCTATAAAGTGTCCAGATAACAAATGTCATGCATAATAAACAGATCCATACAGTGTCCAGATAAATAATTGCACAAAAGATAAACACACATTCAGTGTCCAGATAAATCATTTCATAGCTGATAAACAGATTCATACTGTATCCAGATAAGTAACATCAAAATTATAAATGGATGCACGCAGTGTCCAGATACCGGTAAGTAACCCCATACATGATAAATATATGCACACAGTGGTTGGATAAGTAATGGCATACATGATAAACAGATCCATAAAGTGTCCAGATAAATAATGTCAAACATTATAAATAGATGCATGCAGTGTCCAGATAAGTAACCCCATACATCATAAATAAATGCATAGAGTGCTCAGATAAATAATTTCATACATGATAAACAGATCCATATTGTGTCCAGATAAGGCTAGGTTCACATTGCGTTAGTGCAGTCCGTTCAACGCATACGTTAAATGGACTGCGTTAATGCAAGTGCCGAAAAAGATCGCGTTTATGCGATCGCGCTAGCGCAGATGCTCTATCTGTGCTAGCGGTGACGGACCCGAAAACGCTGCAGACTGCGCCCGAGGGTCCGTCGCAGAATGACGGCACATCGCTAACGCATGCGGATTATGACATGCGTTAGCGATGCGCTACATAATGGCAGTTAATGGGAGCGCTAACGCATCCGTTACATAACGTTAATGCCGCTATGACACGGATACCGTCAGCGAATTGCCATAATCGCAATGTGAACCCAGCCTAGATGCGTGCAGTGTCCAGATAAGTAACCTCATACATGATAAACAGAGGCATAAAGTGTCCAGATAAGCAACCTCATACATCATAAACAAATCCACACAGTGACCAGATAAATAGGGCCATACAAGATAAATAGATGCATGCAGAGTCCAGATAAGTAACCAAATACATGATAATTATATGCATGCAGTGCTCAGATAATCAACATCATACATGATAAACAGATCCTTAAAGTGTCCAGATAAGTAATGTCAAATATTATAAATAGATGCATGCGGTGTCCAGATAAGTAACCTCATACATGATAAAGAGATGACACAAAAGAGCACAGTGAGGTCAAAAATACTCTGTTGTAAAAAAAATCACAGTAATAAGCAAGTGCTAGTCAAAAGATGGAAAAAACAGGGTATTTAGGTGATACGTTTTTTGCAAAAAAATGTATACTAAGCTGCTCCACCAATCGTCAAGGTATACCCATATAGAGCAGTCCTAACTAATGTATATAATCCCTATCTGATGTATTTAAAAACCTGATCATCTGTATAGTACCTGTATAAGCAGGGTTCAGAGAGGAAAAGTCCATGTGGACATGCTAGATGGAACAGCTTTGATGCAAATGACCCATAAGGAGTGATGGACTCCCCAGTCTTGTAGAAACAAGAGAACAATTATAGAACCAGAAACACAAGGGCTACTTGCACATTGAACAAGTCTGTAGGAACCTGTTCACACACCACCAAGAAACTTGAAGACACAAAAGAGCACAGTGAGGTCAAAAATACTCTGTTGTAAAAAAATCACAGTAATCAGCAAGTGCTAGTCAAAGGATGGAAAAAACAGGGTATTCAGTTGATACTTTTTTTTGCAAAAAAAAATGTATACTAAGCTGCTCCACCAATCATCAAGGTATACCCATATAGAGCAGTCCTAACTAGAGAACAATTATAGAAGCATCCAGCATGTCCACATGGATATTCCCTCTCTGAACCCTGCTTATACAGATACTATACAGATGATCAGGTTTTTAAATACATCAGATAGGGATTGCATACATTAGGTAGGACTGCTCTATATGGGTATACCTTGACAATTGGTGGAGCAGCTTAGTATACATTGTTTTGCAAAAAAAACTATCAACTAAATACCCTGTTTTTTCCATCTTTTGACTAGCACTTGCTTATTACTGTGATTTTTTTTTACAACAGAGTATTTTTGACCTCACTGTGCACTTTTGTGTCTTCAAGTTTCTTGGTTTTGTGTGAGCAGGTTCCTACAGACTTGTTCAATGTGCAAGTAGCCCATGTGTTTCTGGTATGATAAACAGAGGCATAAAATGTCCAGATAAGTAATGTCAAACATTATAAATAGATGCGTTCAGTGTCCAGATAAGTAACCCCATACATGATAAATATATGCATACAGTGCTCAGATAAGCAAAGTCATACATGATAAACAGATTCATAAAGTGACTAGATAAGTAACATCATGCAAGCTAAACAGATCCAGTGTCCAGATAAGTTACATCATACAAGGTAAACAGATCCATAAAGGGTTCAGACAATGTCATACAAGATCCATACAGTGCCAAGATAAATAAGGCCATACAAGATAAATAGATGCCTACAGAGCCCAGATAAATAATGCCATGCCTGATGAAGAGATGCATACATTGCACAGATAAGTAACTTCATACATAATAAACAGATTTATACTATGCCCAGATAAATAATGCCAAGCATGGTCCAGTGCTTTATTTCTCCTCAAAAACAGATGTACTTATGTTATTTCTTCTCCCATGGTGCTGGTTACAGCTGTGCTACTTTCTTGTAACATCATTGCAATGTAGCATTGACTTGTATAGTACAAGTAGACCCAGGACTTTGTTTAGTTTCCTACTCCTCTTGATGACAGCAATTCAGATTTCTGGACATGATGGAACCAGGCTTTTTACATTTACCATTTTCGCACCAGTTGTCCCGTGAGTCAACATCCATTGAATTTGTAAAAAGGTTATAATTTTCCACAGTTTATAATAAGAAATGATTGCACCATCAAATAGGACCTTGGGGAACACAATCTCATAATCACTAGAAGGAGACCAGATAGAATAGTGAAGAGTAATACCGTAGGTAAATCTGGAATGGCCCTCAGGTCCGTGTTCTATTCAATATGTTGGAGGATGCTAAAGGCAGCGAGACCCTCAAGAGAGTTGTAATCTGTCAAGTGGAAATAAAAACTTGTTAATGGAATCCACATCAATTTCCTCTTTCTGATCGGACTTATATCTAAGGGTGAAAAGATTGGCGCCGGCTGTATCCTTCATCTCTGTCTCTGTAATTAGGGTTGTGCCTTCTATACATTGAGTCCTTCTTTCTTTTTTTCTGGAAATTAGTTTAAGGACTCCAATTTCTCGCAATGTACGCAAGACAAGATCAATACATTATTGCATCATGCAAGCAAAGCACATGCCAAGTCGTATCGCTACCACTGGGTGGCCACACGAAGCCACTAAAAATGAGCAAAATGATTCTACGCAAATCAAATTTGTGTTGATTTTTTGGAAAGTGAGTATATTCCAACAATTTGTAATTCACTTTGCTTCAATCGTCTAAAATGGCTGTCATCATTTTACACATTGCGGAAGATTACATAACTTTGGGTGCAGCAGGATGGGATTCCTCAGAATATTTTTTGTCCATCACATCACATGGTACAGTAAAACCAATCAGGAGAGACAATCATAGCCTGTGTAAAAGCAGAATTAGGAAACTAATTAAATTCTGAGTGAATCTGGACAGTGACAAGACGTCGCAGCTCACAGATTAGCCAGAAATAGAAGGAGAGAAAGTCATGAAACACTGACTAAATATTACAGATAATGCGTGTGACAACACAGTCGTGAACAACGGTTCTCATCTGTTTACTTATTGTCACTTCGACATTAATAAGGCCTGTGTTTGTTTTCAGAAGCTCGAAAGAGATTTTAATCCAGTCTCAGGGTAAATAAGATGTTCACACTTTTTTTTTCCTGGGCAACTAGAATACTAGTGATTTGTTGCGAATCAATTTGCTACAAATTACATTTTTTGGGGAATATTTTGGCAATGTTGTGTCCCATGAATGAGAACAACTTGCGTATTTTCTGTGTTATGCATTTATTTCTGCTGTTGCTAGGGAGACGCTCTGCTCTTTGAAGTGTGTCCCTTCTTCCCTTCTGTAGTTGATGATGTTAGCCCTTGCTCCTCCCTTCTTCTTCATTATCAGTTTGCTGTAGCCATCTTTGAATGCACATGTATACTTCTCTGTTTGGGATCACTCATTTATTACAAGATTTCTGAGAATATCAACTCAGTTTCTCCTGGACTTTTATTACAAGTCAGTACAGCTGAGTTGGCACTGTCTGAGGACACCTGGCATGTGAGTACAACAATCATACAGTTATCTAAGGGATTGATGGCTAAGGATTTAGAGACTCCTACTGCTAGTCCGGTTCACTATGTATTGATTTAGGCCTTCGCCGGATTTTTTTGGAGAGTCTGAAAACTATACATTTTTGGAAAGGTTATAGTATAAGCAATACGAAAAACAATGTTTCCATTTGCCCCGAGTCCCACGTGACCGCCATATTGGATTTGACAAAATGGCTGACGTAAAACCAATTTTCGTTAATATCTCAGCTTATAAATAACATAAAAATAAAATTTGACAGCTAAACATACATTTTAGGGCTAAGAAATGCAATATTACTAGTTGCAGATGTGTTTTAGATATTTACTACAGCAGTTTTTTATAATTAATTAGTATTGACATAATAATACATAATGACAGGAATCACATGTTTTTTTTTTCTTTTATTACAGGAGTTGAACATGACAGACAAACCACAAGCTACTGAAGTCACTTGTGAAGGTGAGGCACCTATCAACTGGAAGCTATGTATGCTCTGTCAGTCTTCCAATGGCAATGAGAAGTTGGTGCAAAATCCTCGGATACAGTCTTACCAGCGCGTTTTGGACATAGTAGCAGAGAGGGCAAGTTTACAAGATGGCAACTATGTTGATATCCATCGACGGATTAGCAACAGGAAAGACACAATCGCTACACATCAGGCAGTCTACCATCGAAGTTGTTACACAAATGCAATTAACAACGACCAAATACAACGAGCCCGGGACCGTTATGCACATGCATTAGCTACTGGTAGCCACATTACCAAGAAACGAGGATTAAAAAGAGGACGTGCTGAAATGGACGAATCAGGTTCATTAACATCTGACTCTTCATCACCATTCACGAGGTCACATACATGGCCACTGGATAAGGAAAAATGTTTCTTTTGTCAGAACGATGAGAATGAGAAGCTTTATAATGTGAGGACAGTCAACGCAGGGAAATCGTTGAAACAAGCTATTGAAACATCAGATAATTTAACACTGAAAACAAGACTGAACACATGCATTGCACCAGGGGATGCACATTCTATTGACGTCCGGTACCACAAAAGCTGTTGGACAAAGCATGTTTTTCATGGACAACGAGAACGTAGTACCAACAGAACAGACCACAAAGAACCCTTATTACAACGTGCAAGTCTGCTAGAGTTGATAAACCTAGTGGATATTCAAACACAGAACCAATCATATCTATCTATACAAGATATCGAAACCACTTATTTGAATATGCTTGGTATAGAAGGCGTGGAAAATCACAAACCTACATTCACTAGAAAGTGGCTCAAAGAAATTATCCTGAATGCAGATGAGACAGGTCAAAAGCTGTATGAAGACTATGTGTTGGCGCGAATCAATGGGGATGTTAGCCTATGGGCACCAGTAAAGAAGGAGAACAACAGGATGTTCATGTCGGCAAACAAGAAAACCACAGTAAAACTCCGAGACAAGACTGTTGATCTTAAGGAGACCAAGGACTTGTATGGAAGAATGATGGTTTTGGCAAGGTCCAACAGAGACATAAACCAGAAAGTGGCCATTGGGAACTACGAATTCACTCTGACCCCAAGAGCCTTTTTTGCTCCAGATGGTACAATGTTACCATGCCATGACAAATCGAAACTGATCAGTCTCCTTAACAAGTTGGTTATAGTAGAAACTCCACAGAAAGATCTGCAGCCAGAAGATAGGATGGACACAAGATCAGATGATCCAAGTCGCAAGATAGCCCTGGTAGATGGAATGGTTCTTCTGCAAAAGATGGCCAAGAAACCGGCAACACTAGTGACAGTCAAAGATCTCAGTTACTGCTTCAATGACAGGCTTATGTCTCTCACAGAAAATTACGATGAAATAATCCTTGTGTTTGATACGTATAGGGAAAATTCTCTCAAGGATGCTACCAGGGATAAAAGAAGAAAAGGAAAGGCACCAATTCAGTACCAGGTCAGAGATGAAACAAACATTAATCATATTCCAATGAACAGGTTCCTTTCACATGACAAGACAAAGGCTGACCTGACCAACTATCTTGCTGCAAAGACTCTAGAGTTCAACAGTTCATCACAAAAACTGGTCATCACTTGTTCTTCAGGGTGTACCAGGAGCAACAAAAACTTAGTTTTCGACGACAACAATCACGAAGAAGCAGACACACTGTTGATCTACCAAGCTGTCTTGGCAACACAACGAAACCCACCGGATGCAAGGATGGTTTTCTTCTCCCCTGATACCGATGTACTGGTGTTGGTCATAGCTAACTATGACCTCATGCTGAAGAATACATCGATTTCAATGGTCTCTGGGATGATCGAGATAGAGCCAATAAGGAGAGTCATAGGGGCAGACAGAGCAAAGGCTTTGACAGCCTTCCATGCATTCACTGGTGCTGACACAACTGGAAGGTTCTCTCGAATTGGCAAAGCAATCTGGCTGCAAGCTTACATGAACGCAACACCAGATGTAATCAGTTCTCTGCAGATGCTTTCGACTGAAAAAGAAGTGAGCAAAACTATGTTGTCACCAAATATGAAACTGATGATGACAGTGATGGTGGCGATATGTAAAGACACTCTGGTTGTTCAAAAGTTAAAAACATTAACTCTCTGCTTTTCGAGTTCGAAAATTTGTTCAAATATAAACCGATACAATTTGTAGTCGTATATAGAGTATTTATTTGGATACCACTGCATTTCTTAGTACTCAAAATGTATGTTTAGCTGTCAAAATTTAAGTTTTACGTTACTTACAAGCTGAGATATTAACAAAAATCGATGTAAATCAGCCATTTTGTAAAATCCAAGATGGCGGCCACTTAGGACTCGGGGCAAATGGAAACATTGTTTTTCTTATTGCTTATACCATAGCCTTTCCAAAAATGTACATATTTGAAACTCTCCAGAAAATTCCGGCGAAATTACATAGTGAACTGGGCTATGCCTTGAAGAGTCATAATAGGCAACGCTGGTAAATTTGCATTTCAAAAGTTTTTGCTCATTTGTAAAAGACACATATAACATAAACATCTCACCAGAGGGTACAGTTTTTTTCCTTCAAAACCAGTTATAAAATGACACTCTTCATATGTGAGATCAAAATACCAGCGGGTTAGACGACTGAGATTCTCGGCTGCTGCAGCCGTAGTGAGTGCGACTGCAGCTCATATCAGGGAAAGAACTGGAAATCCAGTGTTTGGGATTGTCATTGATGTCCATTCTTCACTACCTGTTTTCAATAAAAGTTAAGGTTTTTTTTTCTGTTGGAACACAGCCACATCTCTGGACTTTTAATCACCTGGACTGCAGTGATAAGAGGAGAGAAGGTACAGTGCCAGCAAAAAAAATCTTTACAAGTTCAATGAAACCACAAAATCTTAATATTCAAGTGGATTCAAGTGTTTTATTGTGGATATTTTATTATAATTAGTATTTTGTCATGTCACCCTTACATTTTATCACCATCTGCAGTCGTTTAGGCATGGATTCAGCATCCCACACCATCACACGGTCAGCGTGTTTAACAGTCTTAACTGTATATTTTGGGTCATACCGTGACACGGTACTCGGACGACGCACAACCTTTGAGCCTCCCCTGACCAGCCTGAAAGTGCTCTCATCACTAAACATCACTTTCTTCCACTCTTCAGATGTCCAATCTTGATATTTCTTACGAGCCTTTTCTTCTTCATTGCTGCTGTGAGCAGGGGCTTCTTTGCAGCACGGCAACTTGGTAGACCCAGGTCCTTCTGCAGGCGGTGACGAATTGTCCTAGTTGCGATGTTCTGGAGGAGCATAGGGTACTTGTTTTTTAGTTCAGCAGTTATAGAAGGATGTGACATCACTTCACGCTTCAGAAGCTTATCAGTCCTTGGTGAAGTCTTCTTAGGTGCGCCAGAGCCTGACTTCCTCTGCGGTACCATCCCAGGAGGCAATGATGCCGCCGACCGCTTCAGTTGATAAATTGCTTTTCTTGACACTCCCAGATCTCTAGCTACAGCAATCACCGAATCCCCCTTCTCGAGCAGAGTCAAGGCATGGGATTTCTCTTCCATTTTAAGCTTCTTTCGACCCATTGTGGGAAATAATAAAAAACTGAGGGAGATAATAATAGACTGCCTAACATGACAACCAATCAGAGTGCAGCTTTCGCTTTACCAGAGAAGTGAAAACTGAGCGTTGATTGGTTGATATTTGCAACAACGGCAGCTTTAATGTTAGGCAGTTTTTTATTATCTCGCCCATTGTGTACACTTTTAAAAAGTGAAATTATGATGTGGATTTCATATGTAAAGTTTTTTTTTTTGCTGCGCAAGTGTAAAGATTTTTTTTGCCGGCACTGTAACTTCAGTTGGGCGGAACAGCCTAAGCCATCCCATATCATATGTACAAGGGGCCAGGGTGTTTACAGACTGTGTTTAGTGGGGGGGCTCGGTCCGGACTACCACCCCGGTGCCCCTTGTTACAGTATTGCAGCTCATACCGAAATAATAGACTGGCATGGCCCTTCTTTTACAATAAAAAAGCCATGTTTTTCCTATACTATAAAACTCCTAAAATTAATATAGATTTGTCCTTTTTTACATTTTCATTTGGCTGGACATATTCTAAAGTGAGTGGCAGAAGAAGACCAATTTTGAAAAATAAAAAAAAATGAAACAATGTCTGGTGATACTCTGTTAGGATATGGTTACGATATATGTACCTATATGTGGTCGCCCAGTGGTTGTGATGTGACTTGCACGTTGCGGACGATTTGCTAGAATGTCCTAATAATATATCGAATTTGTACAGTGAGAAATTAGATTCTTACCAAAACTTAAGGGGAAAGTTAAGGGTGTAAACATCTGTATATCCAAGAGGTCAGCAACCTGCAGCACTCTAAACATAGACAGACGCCCCTTTAGAGTAACAATTAAAGATGAGAAAATTTCTTCATTAAGAATAAAAACCATTATGAATTTCCCGAAAATTTCAGATTCTGGAAAATCAGAAATAGTTGGGATTCAAATTGGACAAATCCCAAAAATTGGTGGCCAACATGCTGCCATTTTGCTGAATTATTTAGCTAGAAGATGATTAAATAATAAAATAACTTATAGTCTTCTCACCTGTATTACGCTGCTCCATTGCCAATGCAATGTTCCTGTCCTCCCTACTGTTTTTTGTTTCTTTTGGCACTGAGGTTAGTGATTGGCCTTATGTGGTCACGATCATGATGGTCTCATGGATTGACACACGTCATAATATTCTTTGACCTCCCTGCTAACACTCTTACACCTCTCCAGTCCATCCTTAACTTTGCTGCCCGACTAATTCATCTCTCTATTTGCTACTCCACCGCTTCTCCCCTCTGCAAATCTCTTCACTGGCTCCCATTCCCTCAGCGTATCCAGTTCAAATGACTAATAATTACCTACAAAGCCATCCACAACCTGTCTCCTCCATATATCTCTGGCCTAATCTCCCGATATCTTCCCTCACGTAATCTCCAGTCCTCCCAAAACCTCATTCTCTCATCCACACTTATGCGCTCCTCACACAACCGCCTGAAAGACTTCTCCCAAATATCCCCCATCCTCTGGAATTCTTTGCCCCAACACGTCCGACTATCAACCACATTCGGATCCTTCAGACAGAACCTGAAAACCCAACTCTTCAGGAAAGCCTACAGCCTGCAATGATCCTGCTGCCTCCTCACCACCACTGGAGCTACCTCCTCACCACCACTGGAGCTGCTGCAACCCCCCAACCTACAGTCTCCTTCCCCACCATCCTGTAGAATGTAAGCCCGCAAGGGCAGGGTCTTCACTAGTGTTAAGCGATACCGTCCGATACTTGAAAGTATCGGTATCGGATAGTATCGGCCGATACCCAAAAAATATCGGATATCGCCGATACCGATATCCGATACCAATACAAGTCAATGGGACACCAAGTATCGGAAGGTATTCTGATGGTTCCCAGGGTCTGAAGGAGAGGAAACTCTCCTTCAGGCCCTGGAATCCATAGGGATGTGTAAAATAAAGAATTAAAATAAAAAATATTGATATATTCACCTCTCCGGCGGCCCCTGGACTTCACGCTGGTAACCGGCAGGCTTCTTTGTTTAAAATGAGCGCCTTTAGGACCTGCGAATGACGTCGCGGCTTCTGATTGGTCACGTGCCGCTCATGTGACCGCCACGCGACCAATCAGAAGCCGCGACGTCATTTGCAGGTCCTTAATTCCTAGAATTAGGAGTTTAGTGAATGAGAATGACGTCGCGGCTTCTGATTGGTCACGTGGCGGTCACATGAGTGGCACGCGACCAATCAGAAGCCGCGACGTCATTCGCAGGTCCTAAAGGCGCTCATTTTAAACAGAGAAGCCGGCCAGTTACCAGCGTGATGTCCAGGGGCCGCCGGAGAGGTGAGCATATCAATATTTTTTATTTTAATTCTTTATTTTACACATCCCTATGGAACCGATACCGATACCCGATACCACAAAAGTATCGGATCTCGGTATCGGAATTCCGATACCGCAAGTATCGGCCGATACCCGATACTTGCGGTATCGGAATGCTCATCACTAGTCTTCACCGATCTGTATCAGTCTGTCATTGTTAGTTTGCTTACTGTAAGTGATGTCTGTAATTTTTATGTAACCCCTTCTCATGGAGGGGTACAGCACCATGGAATCAATGGTGCTATATAAACAAATAATAATAATATATGTCACCCCACCATATGACCATGTGAGGACACTCACTGGCCCCCATGCTGGAGGGAGGTACAAGAACCGTAGACTGGTGTGGTGGACCGGAGAGTCGCGGCGTTGGTGGAGAAGGCCACTTACAGCAGAAGGGGGCCTAGAAGAGGTGACCATAATGTATTTTACCATTGTTTAGCTTCCTCTTTGGGGTCTGAAGAGAGAGAAAAAGGTATAATAATGACCATTAGGACTCTTTCTAATCCAGCAGAATTTCGTCGGATTGAATCCAATTCACCATCCGCATTGAGCAAATCTCCTCGAAATGAAATTGGAGCGTTTTGTTCATTTCTCATATAATAATTTTATGGAAATTCCAGAATTCACCTTGTGCTCTCCTACCCTTGTACCGCACTGTCTAATGCTTGATACGCTTAAATTCATTGCATTTGAGACGGCATTAATTAGGAAGCACTAAACGAACGTGGTGCATTGTGGATTTTTACTCTTCAATCCATCTCTCACTTTATTCCAACCGTGTAAGATTAAGCTTCTGTCATTTCCATTGTAACAGGGAATTAAGCTCATCCTCCTTTAAATTGAGTTATCCTTGAGGAGCCACAGACACGCTTTAGTGGAAAATCTCTGTCACAGTCGGTGTCACCTCTCCTGTATCATTTCCCTAAATTCAATCATCCTCTCACTAAAAGATTCCTTCACTAATGTATCTTGTATGTGACAAATGGCATGTAGGTTTCTGTGCCGCTCCTCTCTGCATCATGCTACTGTACTGCATGTATCTCCAGGGTGTTTGCTATGTAGCCTTGTCAAAAGTAACTGATGCAGTGCTGTGATCCCTGCACCTAGAAAAGTCTCCGCATCCGAAGCTCCAGGAGCTGAGGAAGGCCGTGCTGTTGGTAGGGTTGTCACTACTTCCTGATTTCCTATTACAGAAACATATTCTGCATTACAAAGACAATGGAGATGGAAATAGTGAACCAAAAATCATCTGCATTGCATGCACAGCTCTGTTAAATGGGTCTTCCGATCCAAATCAATAAGTGTAGAGACAATCTGTGTGACTACAGACTTATGAATCCTCCCAGTGCACGCACACTGTGAACTATGAAGATTTGCCGGGTTCTGTACCGGGACCGAAGGGTATAAATAAGTTGTATATACTTCCATCTAGTATGTGCAGCCTCGCTCCATACACTTGTATTGAGTGAGACTGCGTTCCCAACTTGTGACACGTCCAGTGGGCATGGCTGATTAGAGAGCGCGGTCTTCCTTCATATGAGGCCTGCAGGCTTATCGATTTGGACCGGACAATCACATTAATGTAGAAGTGAAAAGTGAATAAACACCAGGAGATCAAGTTTTCTATGGGTGTATTTACAAGGTTTGATCGACTGCACAATGCATCCACCAATCAACAAAACTTTACCGATCGGTGGTTGTTTAAATGCCTGTCACGATTCGACTGACGAGCACCTGGGACTAGGGGGTACCTTTCCTGGCCCTAACACTAGGGGGTGCCCTAGCTCACCCTGTTCGCTGGGATACTTCAGATGGCGAAGATGCTAGGGCCTATATGTCTGTCCCCTTGCCCCACCCAGGGAAGAGGTGGCACTATTGTGCATTGCAGTACACCAACCCAACAAACAGGGCAACAAAGACAAGGGGAAACTGAAAACTCCACATACACAATATATACACTCACATATAAGAGAGGAATCCTCCAGGCTGTGTAGTGAGGGGGAATAAAGTAAAACCAAGAATGATAAGGGGTTTCCAAGCGTACAAACCAGCCAACAGTCGCTAATAAACTCCTCCAGCAATCCTTCACCACACCAGCTTCTCCCACTCCAAGGTCAAGCAGCAAATTGCTAACACTGACAATGACTTGGTAGTCAAGCCCAGATTTTATAAGGAAAGGAGTGGCTAACCAAGCACAGCTGAATGTAGAAGTTTAATACACTGGAGAAGTGCTTCTTCTCAGCTAGTAGGAGGAACCAGATGCTGCCTTCTTCTGGCTCCGCTCCATTGCGGTAACCCCGTGACAATGCCTTTTTATACAGACCAATCAAAGCAAATGATGCGCCATGAGCAATCTCTACTATCTATGTACATGATAGCTTAGTAGTTAGTACACAAAGGCTGCCATTGTTTTCGACATTGCCAGTCCTGTTTGCACAGGTCGATGCACTGCCGTGGACGATGATCTTTTATGCTGCATAAAAGATCTTTTCAACTGATGAACAAGTTGGTTGTTCTTAATCGGGTGATTGGCAATTTGGATACACAGCAAAGATAATCATGTAATGAGGTTTTTTTTTAGCAAAACTTATTCACGATTATCTTGCAGTGTAAATGCTCCTTAAGTTTTACATATCTCTACTTCTCTATTGTTCTTTTTCAGGCGGATTAAGATGCGAAACGGTTATGAAAAAGGGACCAAAAAAAAAAAATATTAATTTCTATGTAAAAAAAACAACTTGAAGCCCACTTGTTTAGTCTTTTGAGCCTCTTTTAATTTTCAAGTCTTCAAAGATATCAAGTAGTGACTAGTGATGAGCGAATATACTCATTACTCGAGATTTCCCGAGCATGCTCGGGTGACCTCCGAGTATTTTTTAGGGCTCGGAGATTTAGTTTTCATCACCGCAGCTGAATGATTTACATCTGTTAGCTAGCATAAGTACATGTGGGAGTTGCCTGGTTGCTAGGGAATCTGTTATGGCTGGCAATCAGGCAACACAGCGTGCAGTAATCAGCGCACATACAGAGATCTGGCAATAACCAAAAACAATAGGACAAGCTCTGAGACGTGGAATCTCTGTAGACTGCAGTACCTGATCTATCCTCACACAACTGGAAGCAGCAGTGGATTGCGCCTATCAACTACCTATGCAACTCGGCACTGCCTGAGGAGCTGACTAGCCTGAAGATAGAAATACAAGCCTGACTTACCTCAGAGAAATACCCCAAAGGAATAGGCAGCCCCCCACATATAATGACTGTTAGCAAGATGAAAAGACAAACGTAGGAATGAAATAGATTCAGCAAAGTGAGGCCCGATATTCTAGACAGAGCGAGGATAGCAAAGAGAACTATGCAGTCTACAAAAAACCCTAAAACGAAAACCACGCAAAGGGGCAAAAAAGACCCACCGTGCCGAACTAACAGCACGGCGGTGCACCCCTTTGCTTCTCAGAGCTTCCAGCAAAAGTTAATAGCAAGCTGGACAGAAAAAACAGAAAACAAACTAGAAGCACTTATCTAGCAGAGCAGCAGGCCCAAGGAAAGATGCAGTAGCTCAGATCCAACACTGGAACATTGACAAGGAGCAAGGAAGACAGACTCAGGTGGAGCTAAATAGCAAGGCAGCCAACGAGCTCACCAAAACACCTGAGGGAGGAAGCCCAGAGACTGCAATACCACTTGTGACCACAGAAGTGAACTCAGCCACAGAATTCACAACAGTACCCCCCCCTTGAGGAGGGGTCACCGAACCCTCACCAGAACCCCCAGGCCGACCAGGATGAGCCACATGAAAGGCACGAACAAGATCTGGGGCATGGACATCAGAGGCAAAAACCCAGGAATTATCTTCCTGAGCATAACCCTTCCATTTGACCAGATACTGGAGTTTCCGTCTAGAGACACGAGAATCCAAAATCTTCTCCACAATATACTCCAATTCCCCCTCCACCAAAACAGGGGCAGGAGGCTCCACAGATGGAACCATAGGTGCCACGTATCTCCTCAACAACGACCTATGGAATACATTATGTATGGAAAAGGAGTCTGGGAGGGTCAGACGAAAAGACACCGGATTGAGAATCTCAGAAATCCTATACGGACCAATAAAACGAGGTTTAAATTTAGGAGAGGAAACCTTCATAGGAATATGACGAGAAGATAACCAAACCAGATCCCCAACACGAAGTCGGGGTCCCACACGGCGTCTGCGATTAGCGAAAAGCTGAGCCTTCTCCTGGGACAAGGTCAAATTGTCCACTACCTGAGTCCAGATCTGCTGCAACCTGTCCACCACATAATCCACACCAGGACAGTCCGAAGACTCAACCTGTCCTGAAGAGAAACGAGGATGGAACCCAGAATTGCAGAAAAATGGAGAGACCAAGGTAGCCGAGCTGGCCCGATTATTAAGGGCGAACTCAGCCAACGGCAAAAATGACACCCAATCATCCTGGTCAGCGGAAACAAAACATCTCAGATATGTTTCCAAGGTCTGATTGGTTCGTTCGGTCTGGCCATTAGTCTGAGGATGGAAGGCCGAGGAAAAAGATAGGTCAATGCCCATCCTACCACAAAAGGCTCGCCAGAACCTCGAGACAAACTGGGAACCTCTGTCAGAAACAATATTCTCAGGAATGCCATGTAAACGAACCACATGCTGGAAGAACAAAGGCACCAAATCAGAGGAGGAAGGCAATTTAACCAAGGGCACCAGATGGACCATTTTAGAAAAGCGATCACAGACCACCCAAATGACCGACATTTTTTGAGAAACGGGAAGGTCAGAAATGAAATCCATCGAAATATGTGTCCAAGGCCTCTTCGGGACCGGCAAGGGCAAAAGCAACCCACTGGCACGTGAACAGCAGGGCTTAGCCCTAGCACAAATTCCACAGGACTGCACAAAAGCACGCACATCCCGTGACAGAGATGGCCACCAGAAGGATCTAGCAACCAACTCCCTGGTACCAAAGATTCCTGGATGACCGGCCAGCACCGAACAATGAAGTTCAGAGATAACTTTACTAGTCCACCTATCAGGGACGAACAGTTTCTCGGCCGGACAACGATCAGGTTTATTAGCCTGAAATTTCTGCAACACTCTCCGCAAATCAGGGGAGATGGCAGACACAATGACTCCTTCCTTGAGGATACTCGCCGGCTCAGATAACCCCGGAGAGTCGGGCACAAAACTCCTAGACAGAGCATCCGCCTTCACATTTTTAGAGCCCGGAAGGTATGAAATCACAAAATCAAAACGAGCAAAAAATAACGACCAACGGGCCTGTCTAGGATTCAAGCGCTTGGCAGACTCAAGATAAGTAAGGTTCTTATGATCAGTCAAAACCACCACGCGATGCTTAGCACCCTCAAGCCAATGACGCCACTCCTCGAATGCCCACTTCATGGCCAGCAACTCTCGGTTGCCCACATCATAATTACGCTCAGCAGCAGAAAATTTCCTGGAAAAGAAAGCACATGGTTTGAACACTGAGCAACCAGAACCTCTCTGTGACAAAACCGCCCCTGCACCAATCTCAGAAGCATCAACCTCGACCTGGAACGGAAGAGAAACATCAGGTTGACACAACACAGGGGCACAGCAAAAACGACGCTTCAACTCCTGAAAAGCTTCCACGGCAGCAGAAGACCAATTAACCAAATCAGCACCCTTCTTGGTCAAATCGGTCAATGGTCTGGCAATGCTAGAAAAATTACAGATGAAGCGACGATAAAAATTAGCAAAGCCCAGGAATTTCTGCAGACTTTTTAGAGATGTCGGCTGAGTCCAATCCTGGATGGCCTGAACCTTAACCGGATCCATCTCGATAGTAGAAGGGGAAAAGATGAACCCCAAAAATGAAACTTTCTGCACACCGAAGAGACACTTTGATCCCTTCACGAACAAGGAATTAGCACGCAGTACCTGGAAAACCATTCTGACTTGCTTCACATGAGACTCCCAATCATCTGAGAAGATCAAAATGTCATCCAAGTAAACAATCAAGAATTTATCCAGATACTCACGGAAAATGTCATGCATAAAAGACTGAAAAACAGATGGAGCATTGGCAAGTCCGAACGGCATCACCAGATACTCAAAATGACCCTCGGGCGTATTAAATGCCGTTTTCCATTCATCTCCCTGCCTGATTCTCACCAGATTATACGCACCACGAAGATCAATCTTAGTAAACCAACTAGCCCCCTTAATCCGAGCAAACAAGTCAGAAATCAATGGCAAGGGATACTGAAACTTAACAGTGATCTTATTAAGAAGGCGGTAATCAATACACGGTCTTAGCGAACCATCCTTCTTGGCTACAAAAAAGAACCCTGCTCCCAATGGTGACGACGATGGGCGAATATGTCCCTTCTCCAGGGACTCCTTCACATAACTGCGCATAGCGGTGTGTTCAGGTACGGACAAATTAAATAAACGACCCTTAGGGAATTTACTACCAGGAATCAAATCGATAGCACAATCACAATTCCTATGCGGAGGTAGGGCATCAGACTTGGACTCTTCAAATACATCCTGAAAGTCCGACAAGAACTCTGGGATGTCAGAAGGAATGGATGACGAAATAGACAAAAATGGAACATCACCATGTACTCCTTGACAACCCCAGCTGGTTACCGACATAGAGTTCCAATCCAATACTGGATTATGGGTTTGTAGCCATGGCAACCCCAACACGACCACATCATGCAAATTATGCAGTACCAAAAAGCGAATAACTTCCTGATGTGCAGGAGCCATGCACATGGTCAGCTGGGCCCAGTACTGAGGCTTATTCTTGGCCAAAGGTGTAGCATCAATTCCTCTCAACGGAATAGGACACCGCAAAGGCTCCAAGAAAAATCCACAACGTTTAGCATAATCCAAATCCATCAGATTCAGGGCAGCGCCTGAATCCACAAACGCCATGACAGAATATGATGACAAAGAGCACATTAAGGTAATGGACAAAAGGAATTTGGACTGTACAGTACCAATAACGGCAGAGCTATCGAACCGCCTAGTGCGTTTAGGACAATTAGAAATAGCATGAGTAGAATCACCACAATAGAAACACAGTCTGTTCAGACGTCTGTGTTCGTGCCGTTCTACTTTAGTCATAGTCCTGTCGCACTGCATAGGCTCAGGTTTACTCTCAGACAATACCGCCAGATGGTGCACAGATTTACGCTCGCGCAAGCGACGACCGATCTGAATGGCCAAGGACATAGACTCATTCAAACCAGCAGGCATAGGAAATCCCACCATTACATCCTTAAGAGCTTCAGAGAGACCCTTTCTGAACAAAGCCGCTAGTGCAGATTCATTCCACAGAGTGAGTACTGACCATTTCCTAAATTTCTGACAATATACTTCTACATCATCCTGACCCTGGCATAAAGCCAGCAGATTTTTCTCAGCTTGATCCACTGAATTAGGCTCATCGTAAAGCAATCCCAGCGCCTGGAAAAATGCATCAACATTACTCAATGCAGAATCTCCTGGTGCAAGAGAAAACGCCCAGTCCTGTGGGTCGCCGCGCAAAAAAGAAATAATAATCAAAACCTGTTGAATAGGATTACCAGAAGAATGAGGTTTCAAGGCCAAAAATAGCTTACAATTATTTCTGAAGCTCAGGAACTTAGTTGTGTCACCAAAAAGCAAATCAGGAATCGGAATTCTTGGTTCTAGCATCGATTTCTGATCAATAGTATCTTGAATCTTTTGTACATTTACAACGAGATTATCCATTGAGGAGCACAGAGCCTGAATATCCATGTCCACAGCTGTGTCCTGAAGCACTCTAATGTCTAGGGGAAAAAAAAGACTGAAGACAGAGCTAAGAAAAAAAAATGATGTCAGGATTTCTTTTTTCCCTCTATTGGGAATCATTGGTGTGGCTCCTTGTACTGTTATGGCTGGCAATCAGGCAACACAGCGTGCAGTAATCAGCGCACATACAGAGATCTGGCAATAACCAAAAACAATAGGACAAGCTCTGAGACGTGGAATCTCTGTAGACTGCAGTACCTGATCTATCCTCACACAACTGGAAGCAGCAGTGGATTGCGCCTATCAACTACCTATGCAACTCGGCACTGCCTGAGGAGCTGACTAGCCTGAAGATAGAAATACAAGCCTGACTTACCTCAGAGAAATACCCCAAAGGAATAGGCAGCCCCCCACATATAATGACTGTTAGCAAGATGAAAAGACAAACGTAGGAATGAAATAGATTCAGCAAAGTGAGGCCCGATATTCTAGACAGAGCGAGGATAGCAAAGAGAACTATGCAGTCTACAAAAAACCCTAAAACGAAAACCACGCAAAGGGGCAAAAAAGACCCACCGTGCCGAACTAACAGCACGGCGGTGCACCCCTTTGCTTCTCAGAGCTTCCAGCAAAAGTTAATAGCAAGCTGGACAGAAAAAACAGAAAACAAACTAGAAGCACTTATCTAGCAGAGCAGCAGGCCCAAGGAAAGATGCAGTAGCTCAGATCCAACACTGGAACATTGACAAGGAGCAAGGAAGACAGACTCAGGTGGAGCTAAATAGCAAGGCAGCCAACGAGCTCACCAAAACACCTGAGGGAGGAAGCCCAGAGACTGCAATACCACTTGTGACCACAGAAGTGAACTCAGCCACAGAATTCACAACAGGAATCCCCACATGTAATCAAGCTGGCTAAGAGATGTAAATCATTCAGCTGCGGTGAGGAAAACTAAATCTTCGAGCACTAAAAAATACTCGGAGGTCACCCGAGCATGCTCAGGAAATCTCGAGTAACGAGTATATTCGCTCATCACTACTAGTGACCAGACCAGTCCACTATGGCACATCAATTCAAAGACGGAAAAGACAACTGGAAGACATCTCGGTGTCTTTTTGAGCTTTTTGCCCCCATTTTTGCTTTAACAAAACACTATAAGTTTTTTCTTTAGTCAATAGAGTTAAAAAATGAATAAATACACCACCAAAATATTGAAAAAATGCAAAAAAGAAGCGCTAGTGTTCAAAAATGTAAAAAAAAGCGCTCAGCAGATTACACGGCAAAGCGAAAAAAAGATGCTTTGAAAAAAAAGGAACCATCCATGACACCTCTTGAAGCATCTTCATATTGAAAAACTATGTAATACAGCCATTTTCTCCTCGTGTTGAGCAGGCTTAGCTCCTGGGTCAGCTTCATACTTTGATTAGTGGCCTAGGTCTTTTATCTTTTTTTAACCAGTTAAAGGGACTCTGGACAAACATCTGCAGTTACTCTACAAGACTGTGAAATGTCAAATTGTGATTTACTTGTATTTCGAGCAGGAGTGGGTGGGCGGATTCTGTAAGTTTGTGACTCGAATAGTTGCATACCAGATTTTCCATCATGGTTCTCATTCTGTCTATCTTTATCACTTCTTTAATTTTATTTATTTAATTAGCCTTGCAATGGAAGGTTTTTTTTAACCATCGATTCCAAGAGGTCTTCAAGCTCTTTTTCTTTTATTGTTTTTTTTTAGATCATCCTCTTTTTGAGATCCAAGATGTTTTTTTTCCCATTAACCTGATTTTAGCCATTCTTCTGCTTATTTATTTCAGCTCTCTCAAAGAAATAGACAGTATTGTCCTTTCTGTATCATCTAACTTTTATAGTTAAAATTCAGCAAGTCGTCAATAAACCTCTATAAAACGTATTGTCGTCTGAGATGAGAATAAAACAATCACATGGAATACAATATGAATTAATGCAGCCCATCTGTTTTATCTGCTGATCCCTTACTGCCGCATCGTACAGTATGTATAATTATGCCAAGGAACGATGCCAATTAGCCCCAAACATGGCAACAAGCCTGAAAAAAAAATCCCCACTCTGCCTACTTTTGTTTCACTTTACTTGTTATTAAAGTTCTTTGTCAATCTGCTGGAGGGACTATAAAAAGTAATACCATGAAAAGAAACTGAGATTTCAGCGCTTAGTCACATTGTATCCATTTGCACTGAATGTGACAAATATGAATAAAAGATATGCATACGCGTGTAAGACATGAATGTTTCATTGTTCATATCAACTTGGAAACTTTCTGCTCACTTAGCAAGACATGAGCGACACATAAAAAATAAAAATTCTGCAATAAAAGTCAAATTTAAATCTTCTTTCCCTCCCGCCCCAGCTTAAAGAAAAAAGAGTAGCTATTTCAAGCCTTTATATAAAAAGAAAGGGAAAATTTGCAAAATTTATATCAAAATGGCCCCCTTATTTTACAAAGGTTAAAAGTCTTGCTTCAAGTAGGGATGAGCGGACTCAAGGAAGTTCAGGTTCTTTTACCCAACTCAAACTTTAGTTCAAAATTCGAAGCGGGTACCAGAACTTGAATCAGAACATGAACTCCATTGAAAACAATAGGGACACAAACTTCGGAGATTGAAAATTCTCTCTTTGCAACAGACTTCACCCGGAACCCGAGTGTTCACATTCCGACGGACTTCCAGGAGAAATCCGTGTTCGGCGTTTTTAACACCGGACACTAACTGTCCGGTATGAACTCTGAACTTTTAAGTTCAGGTTCGCTCATCTCTAGTTACAAATTTAATACATTAAGGCTTCATAATAGTAATAACTAGTGATGAGCGAGTATACGCGTTGCTCAGATTTTCCAGAGCACGCTCGGGTGATCTCCAAGTATTTTGGCATGCTCGGATATTTAGTTTGTGTCGACGCAGCTGCATGATTTGTGGCTGCTAGACAGCCTGAATACATGTGGGGATTCCCTCACAAACAGGGAACCCCCCACATGTATTCAGGCTGTCCAGCATCAGCAAATCATGCAGCTAAATATCTGAGCATGCCAAAATACTCGGAGACTACCCGAGCATGCTCGGGAAAATCCGAGCAATGAGTATACTTGCTCATCACTAGTAATAACCTCAAAAGGATGAAGTTCACATTACAGCACCTAGATTGCCACATATAGAAACCTATAGCATAACCATCACAAGACAGAGCATTTCAAAATCATGTTTATTTTCCAAGTTGGATTTCTTGTGTCAGTTGTCTTATGATATGTCTACCCAAAGGTAAAAGTAAGGTAGGACACTTGTACTGTATATGCACACCTGGGATCTTGTCCATTCATATACACAAAGCCAAGCATATTCATATGTGTAGACATTTCTTTATGGTAATAAATGTTGTCAGGCTGGTCCTATTTAAGTCATTTCTTGATTGAGAACAGGTGTGGCAGTAATCAGGCCTGAGTGTGGCTGGGGAATGTAAACTCTGCTTCCTAAACATGTGATAAATCACTGCTAGTTTATGTTTTATGCGGTGGTAAGAATCACTGTTTCACAAAAGGGTTCTGTAGGTTTGGATTTATTTTTCCCTTAATAATAAAGACCTTCATTTATAAACTGCATTTTGTGTTTACTTGTGTTATCTTTGTCTAATATTTACATTTGTTTGGTGATCTGAAGCATTTAAGCGTGACAATCATGCAAAAGAATAGGAAATCAGGAGGGGGCAAACACTTTTAAACATGACTATATATATATATATATATATATATATATATATACAGTGGGTACAGAAAGTATTCAGACCCCTTTAAATTTTTCACTCTTTGTTTCATTGCAGCCATTTGGTAAATTCAAAAAAGTTCATTTTTTTCACATTAATTTACACTCTGCACCCCATCTTGACTGAAACAAAGCTGACATGTAGAAATTTTTGCAAATTTAATAAAAAAGAAAAACCGAAATATCACATGGTCATAAGTATTGCAGTTTCTCTGAGATGCGCCAATCCGGCACTTAGCCTCTCTCTTCTCACTGCCCTGTAGCAGTGGCAAATGGGGTCATATTTGTGGGGTTGATGTCACCTTTGTATTGTAAGGTGACATCAAGCTGGCTTAGTAATGGAGAGGTGTCAATAAGACACCTATTCATTACTAATCCTATAAATGTTAAAGGATTAAATAAACACACAGCCAGAATAAAGTATTTTAATGGAATAAAACACTAAACCCATTTTTCCCATCTTTATTTTACGCCTAATTCCTGCAACGCTCTCGATCTCCTGCAAAAAAAATAACATAATAAACCAACACAAATACTCCCTGGTCTGGCGTAGTTCATTTAATAACGAGGGTCCCACGGCGATCTCCCCTACAGAGCTGTCACATCAGGAGATGTGACCGCTCTACAGGGCCTCCAGTGACACACTGACAGGAGACAATGGCTCCTGCAGTGTTATCACTGAGGGTTCAGTGAGTTCATGCTCTTACTTTACGTCACTGCTGCGTGAGAATTTTACCACGCAGCAGTGCCACATGTGACAGCTTGAACTCAATTGAGCTCTGACAGTGGAGTGATACACTGTGGGAGGATACCTGCCATCATGGTATCACCGAAGCCCCTGGATAGCGGTCACATCTACCAATGTGACAGCTCTTCACGGGAGATCGTTGTTGGACGCTCGTTATTAAATGGATTACATCAGAACAGGGAGTATAATGTTGGTTTATTTATTTATTTTTTTACAGGAGAACGAGGGCATCGGGGATTAGCTGTATGGTGAGTATGTACTGTATGTGTGTATGTGTTTTTTTTTTACACAGTAGCCGGATAATGGGATTACTACTGTCCCATCATCAGCTAGCTGTCACTGTAGCAGGCGTAGCCGGATGGGACTAGTAGTCCCATCAGACTATGCCTGCCTACATACAGACCCACACACACACAGCCCCACACACAGATACCCGCACACAGACTTGCACATCTTCTCCGCATGCACACATTCTCCACCCACACACACAGTCTCCACCCACTCTCCACCCACACACTCTTCCTCCTCTCGATCTGCAGTGTTTCTCGCTGCCAACTCCGCAGCAAAACTTCCCATTGTTGCTGAGAGTCATATCCATGATTTCGCCAAAGGTTATCTGCTGAGCAGCATGGTGACTCACTGGAAAGCTCTACTGCTTGGCAGCATGGAAGTCCAGGGTTCAAATCTCACTATGGATGACATCAGAAAGGAGTTTGTATGTGCTCAGGTGGGCTGCTACCCATGCTCCAAAGACATACAGGTGATTGAAGTGCTGTGGTAGTTGATGGTGTTATCTGTATCAAGGAGGTATACAGCTGCTATCCTGTGTTTCTGAGAGTTGGAGGAATATTAGGATTTAGGGAAATGAGATGGATGAAAGGAAGAAAAATTTTCCTAAGTCCACAAAAGGGCTTTTCACAGCTCAGTTGCAACTGAGCTGAATATATATATTTCTTGATAATTGTACCCGAACATTCACGATACTTGCTCAATGAAGAGGACAGGCAAGCAACCCTTCTGGATGCTGCACAGGTATCACTTCCATCACTGGCCCCTACCTATATGTCTTTGGAGCCCACCTGAGCACAGGGAGAACATACAAACTCCTTGCAGATGTCATCCATGGCGGGATTTGAACCCTGGACTCCAATGCTGCAAAGCAGTAGTGCTTTCCATTGAGCCACCGTGCTGCTCGGAAGAAATCATTGATATGACTTGCAGCACCAATGGGAAGATCGGGAAAAACTAGAGCAGGTCCATTTGCAATTTCTGCAGTACAACTGAAAGGTAGAATTACTCAGACCTCAGTCAGAATAGAACCAAGGACCCAGGCATTTAAAGGTAATTGTGCTAACCACTGAGCTGCCTGATGGCTAGGTCATCAATATGTCTACCAGTGCCCACCGACAGGTCATGGAAAACTAGAGCAGGTCCATTTGCAATTTCTGCAGTACAACTGAAAGGTAGAATTATTCCGACCTCAGTCAGAATTGAACTAAGGACCTAAACATTGAAAGGTAATCGAACTAACCACTGAGCCACCATAGCATTACCCGATGGCTAGGTCATCAATATGTCTATCAGTAACCACCAACAGGTCATGAAAAGGAAGAGCAGGTTCCCTTGTAGTCACCGATTTCATTTTCTGAGATGTGTCTGAGAGGAGGAATCTCATTGTTCTTGGTCAGAGCTGAACCAATGAAAACAGCAACAAGAAAAAGAAAGCAACAGTGTTACCTACCATGCTGCCCCATGGCTGCTTAACCACCAGCAACAGCAGGCTGTGCACCGATCTATGAGATGGCAACAAAAGGCTTTTAGTCTCTGTGTTCTCAGGAAAGAGGCCGGCGAGGGGAGCTGTTCACTGTGGGACATTTCTGAACCCGTCCACATACTAGAAAACATCACGTAATAATCTTCATGGCATGGTCTCCAGAGATCAGTGCACAAGTGTCCTAGATCCATCCCATTCTTGAATGGAGCAGAGGTGTCCGGGCTGATCCTCCACTGTATTCATTGTCTATGGGACTGTTTGCAAATAATGGAGCTCTGCTTTCCCAGATGGTCCCATAAACAATGAATGGAGTAGAGATGCACAGGCTTAACCTCCACTGTATACATAGTCTACGGGACTGTCTGGAAATAACGGAGCTCTGCATTCTCAAACAGTCCCATAAACAATGAATGGAGCAGAGTATGAGCAGCTCCACTTCCAAAGACATACTGATAGGATGTAAGTCCTGACAGGGCAATAATGTCTGCAAAGTGAGACTGTTCTTATGAAGCGCAATAAAACAAAGCATATTGATTGTACAGCACTTTACAGACATCACTGCACCCATCAGGGGTCATATCTCCTACAGGTCTGTCTTAAGAACATGGGAGGAAACCCACAGTCTCATATATAATTATATACAGTATATACATGTGGCGCCCCAGGGTCCTGGTCGTCGCAGTGGTATTGCTTTCCTCTCGGGGAGAGTGATGCTACGTTTGGAGGTAAAGAAGGATAACTGCATACAGGTATCACAAACATGCAACACATTTCACACTCCAGGCCACCAGGGGGAGCTTCTGCTCCTATTTATTAGGTCACTCCCCACATAGGTAAAACTGGTTGCCTGTAGGGAAAGTTAGTTAGTTGCTGGCTGAGCTCAGCTCAGTTAGTTGGTCCCTGACAGGGGTGGGATCCTGTCAGTGAACGAAGGAGAAAGGACATGGAGCTGTGCATGCCCTCAGAGCTGCAGCTCCTAGGAAGAGACATCGAAGGCAGAACTGTATTGCAGTGAGCATGAAGGAAGTCGTAGCAAAGGAGAGGTTACCAGAAGGGGACTAGCCCTACACAGGCTACCTCCTTCTGAGGCGCAGAAGCCCGGTAGCCAGAACACCGAGGGAGTAAGGACCTTTATGCTTTGCTCCAGAGACCGGTAGGACAGCTAATTTCAAGTTACCTGTCCGCCCTACACCCAGGAGGCACGGTGGCAACCTTTGGAGGCCGGGGCATGCTAGAGTCCCTATAAACAGCCTCAAGCCACCAGTCATTCGGGTTTGTCCTTTCCTATATGGGGGATATAGAGAGAGACATTACATCTGTGAGGACCTTATGTGAAGCCTTAGGCAGTAAGGAACTACAACACCGCAGCACTAGAGGAAGGCTACTGATTTCCTCCTGGATAAGGCGACTCTGGACTTGCCTCCAAACGGGCCGGACTCTGCCTGCCCTGTCATCTGGTGCCCTGGACTGTGGATGCTGAAGTCTTCAGAAAAGGTAAAGAGACTGCAACCTTGTGTCCTCGTTCTTCTCTGTGCCTCTCACCATCCACCATCTACACACCGGGAATCCCTGGGGACATACAGTGGGGCAAAAAAGTATTTAGTTAGTCAGCAATAGTGCAAGTTCCACCACTTAAAAAGATGAGAGGCGTCTGTAATTTACATCATAGGTAGACCTCAACTATGGGAGACAAACTGAGAAAAAAAAATCCAGAAAATCACATTGTCTGTTTTTTTATCATTTTTTTTGCATTTTATGGTGGAAAATAAGTATTTGGTCAGAAAAAACAATCAAGATTTCTGGCTCTCACAGACCTGTAACTTCTTCAAGAGTCTCCTCTTTCCTCCACTCATTACCTGTAGTAATGGCACCTGTTTAAACTTGTTATCAGTATAAAAAGACACCTGTGCACACCCTCAAACAGTCTGACTCCAAACTCCACTATGGTGAAGACCAAAGAGCTGTCAAAGGACACCAGAAACAAAATTGTAGCCCTGCACCAGGCTGGGAAGACTGAATCTGCAATAGCCAACCAGCTTGGAGTGAAGAAATCAACAGTGGGAGCAATAATTAGAAAATGGAAGACATACAAGACCACTGATAATCTCCCTCGATCTGGGGCTCCACGCAAAATCCCACCCCGTGGGGTCAGAATGATCACAAGAACGGTGAGCAAAAATCCCAGATCCACGCGGGGGGACCTAGTGAATGAACTGCAGAGAGCTGGGACCAATGTAACAAGGCCTACCATAAGTAACACACTACGCCACCATGGACTCAGATCCTGCAGTGCCAGACGTGTCCCACTGCTTAAGCCAGTACATGTCCGGGCCCGTCTGAAGTTTGCTAGAGAGCATTTGGATGATCCAGAGGAGTTTTGGGAGAATGTCCTATGGTCTGAAGAAACCAAACTGGAACTGTTTGGTAGAAACACAACTTGTCGTGTTTGGAGGAAAAAGAATACTGAGTTGCATCCATCAAACACCATACCTACTGTAAAGCATGGTGGTGGAAACATCATGCTTTGGGGCTGTTTCTCTGCAAAGGGGCCAGGACGACTGATCCGGGTACATGAAAGAATGAATGGGGCCATGTATCGTGAGATTTTGAGTGCAAACCTCCTTCCATCAGCAAGGGCATTGAAGATGAAACGTGGCTGGGTCTTTCAACATGACAATGATCCAAAGCACACCGCCAGGGCAACGAAGGAGTGGCTTCGTAAGAAGCATTTCAAGGTCCTGGAGTGGCCTAGCCAGTCTCCAGATCTCAACCCTATAGAAAACCTTTGGAGGGAGTTGAAAGTCCGTGTTGCCAAGCGAAAAGCCAAAAACATCACTGCTCTAGAGGAGATCTGCATGGAGGAATGGGCCAACATACCAACAACAGTGTGTGGCAACCTTGTGAAGACTTACAGAAAACGTTTGACCTCTGTCATTGCCAACAAAGGATATATTACAAAGTATTGAGATGAAATTTTGTTTCTGACCAAATACTTATTTTCCACCATAATATGCAAATAAAATGTTAAAAAAACAGACAATGTGATTTTCTGGATTTTTTTTCCTCAGTTTGTCTCCCATAGTTGAGGTGTACCTATGATGTAAATTACAGACGCCTCTCATCTTTTTAAGTGGCGGAACTTGCACTATTGCTGACTGACTAAATACTTTTTTGCCCCACTGTACTTCACCTGTGGGAAGGTATACCATCTAGCTGCCATAACATCACCCCAGCGGACCCCTTAAAGCAGCGTCGGTCACCCTGACCGAATACCACAGGTGGCCTCACGAACACAAACTTTATCCCTTTAAAGACCTTTCCCTTTTTCACAGACGTCCCAGGGCCATGGACCGGGTCAGCCACCGTGACATCCTCCGTGAACCGCAGGACCCGGTACCGAGTAACCCACAGCCCCATGGGGGCGATTCATACACATGAAGACGCAGAGAGGCATATATTGTGTCAGTCATCATCACAGAGAATGGTAGATTGGTATATACTACCTTTTTATTTTATTTAAATGCAGTATTACTACAATAAAATAATCAAAATCCACTTCAACCATGGAACAGGTGTAACTAAAAATATTCTAATATTCTTTTTTACTTGTTACTATGGCAGCTTCTATTTTCAAACACATATAATCAGATATTTAGTTATAAACTCCTGGCTGAATGTTCGCCGCAACACTCTTGTGTCTATAAGTGCCTCTGTATTATCCTTGTTATAGCGGTGTGGTATTTCATATCCTTTATGCAGCAGTGCAAATACCATTTGTGTACAGAATTCAGTTTTTATCATTTTGATAGTTATACCTCGCAGAGGATGCTCCACTGAATAGACCTGCTATTTCCGTGTCTCTTTTGTTGTTATAAAAATCAGAACTATCTTTATAGAGAGAAGTGGAGATGTAATACTTTACATCACACAGTAGGGCAATGGCTGTTAATGCTTTTTTTTATCTACTTAAAGGGCAAGTACACTTTTAATATCTTTTTTTCTTCTAAGTTAATAGTACAAGCGAAGGTAAGATAATTTAGATGTACAAGAGTAATCAATAAACTTTCTAACCAAGTATGTCCTGTCAGTGTAAGGGTGCTTTCACATTGCGTTTTGCCAATGTATGCTCCAACGGGGCCATAGACTATAATGTTGCTGAAAGAGTCAATGTGTGCTTGATTTGCATCATTTTCAGATATATATGCCTACTGGAGGGGAACACTTAGATGCAGTAGACTGTGTCCAAGTGTTCACCTCCAGTAGACATGCATACGTTTAAGTGTCCACCTCCAGTAGACCTATACTTATGCGTGTCCACCTCCAGTAGGTCTATACGTCTGAGTGTCCATCTGCAGTAGGCCTATATGTCTGAGTGTCCACCTCCAGCAGGTCTATATGTCTGAGTGTCCATCTTCAATAGGCCTATATGTCTGAGTATCCACCTCCAGTAGGTCTATACGTCTGAGTGTCCATCTCCAGTAGGCCTATATGTCTGAGTGTCCACCTCCAATAGGTCTATAGGCCTGAGTGTCCATCTTCAGTAGGCCTATATGTCTGAGTGTCCATCTTCAATAGGCCTATATGTCTGAGTATCCACCTCCAGTAGGTTTATACGTCTGAGTGTCCATCTCCAGTAGGCCTATATGTCTGAGTGTCCACCTCCAGTAGGTCTATAGGCCTGAGTGTCCATCTTCAGTAGGCCTATATGTCTGAGTGTCCATCTTCAATAGGCGTATATGTCTGAGTATCCACCTCCAGTAGGTCTATGCGTCTGAGTGTCCATCTCCAATAGGCCTATATGTCTGAGTGTCCACCTCCAGTAGGTCTATAGGCCTGAGTGTCCATCTTCAGTAGGCCTATATGTCTGAGTGTTCACTTCCAGTAGACCTATACATCTGAATGTTAACCTACAGTAGACCTATACGTCTGAGTGTCCACCTCCAGTAGGCCAATACGTCTGAGTGTTCACCTCCAGTAGACCTATACATCTGAATGTTCACCTCCAGTAAACATATACGTTTGAGTGTCCTCCTTCAGTAGATATATCCGTCTGAGTGTCCATCTCCAGTAGGCCTATACGTGTGAGTGTCAATGTCCAGAAGCCATATATGCGTGAGTGTTCACCTTCAGTAGACATATACGTTTGAGTATTCACCTCCAGTAGGAATATACATCTGAGTGTTCACCTCCAATAGGCCTATACGTCTGAGCGTCCACCTCCAGTAGGCCTATACGTCTGAATGTCCACCTTCAGCAGGTGAATACCCCTGAAATCAGCACCTTTATTGTTCATGGCCCCATCGGCGTATATGCCCAATCCCGTTTGGTTCATACGTAAGTTCCAATGGGACTAACCGACATGGGACAAAGAAAAGTGTGAAAGGAGCCTTAGAGAGCTGAGCTTTTCAGTGCATGTTGAAACAAGTCTGGACCTGCAGCAGACACAGAAAAAGTTGAATCAGATGAACTCACTAGAAGTGTCAGGATGGCAAGTGCAGTACAGTACAGTGCAGCTACAAAGAAAATGAGGAATTTGGAGCTTTGTTCCATGACTAAAATGCTTACAAAGTACTAAAGTGAAATGTGCTTTTTGGCGGTGGGGACGCTTCAACAAGTAGGATCTTTATGTTAGTATAGTTTTCATGCTCGAATCTATTTGGCTTTAACTGCTGGGGATGTTCCGCCCCTTGTACCGTTGCCTATGCTGATTTCTAAGATAAGACAAGCACACTACTATGCTTTATCTGTAGCATCCCAATTATTGACTGTCCAGTAGTTGCTTTGTTCCTATTTTATTTTCTGTCCATTTTAAATGGTCTTACAAAAATAAAAAATTTTTTATGGATATATACATCTATGTTATTTGTTTAACCGCTTTTTCTGAGTACATAAAGGAAGAAAAAAAGCCTAAAGAAAAGCTTATAGCTCATGAATTAAGCATTTCAGTTGGTGGTTATTTCAGCATCATTGATGATGATTTGATGATGCTAAAAGGTTCCCATTAGGTGCCATGAATATTGATGCCTGAGCAAAAGATATGTTTTCAGTGATTTAGTCAATAGAATTTGGACGTGCTTTGTCATGATCCAGTCCGGGTTTTGAGTCCTGTCTGCTCTTTTCACAGATGGATCATGTCAAGGGTTAACTTTGCTCTACCTCATTCAGTGTTCAGGTTTGCTATTTAGCATCCCGCAGGCGGTGTCAGTTATATTTTCTGCCTACGGCATGTGTATCTGGCTCTGGTAGGACCCTCATTTGTCCTGCTGTGCATTCTGACCATGCCCGTGTCTATTCCTCCTTCCCTGCCCATCCTGTCTTAGTGTTTTCCTGATTGCTGTTGGATTTCCTGGAGTTTGACTCGGCTTTGACTCTGACTTGACTTTGCCTCTGGTCCCTGGTACTTCTGCCATTTATCTGGTATTGACCCCTTGGCTCTCCACTGACTCTGTGCTTGTTTTTCCCTTTGTACTGCATGATGGTCTAGGTTTTGACTTGGCTTGTTTGACTATTCTGCTGCCACATAGTGGTCTCTTCACTGCAGCACTGCAGGTCTACTCTTGCAGACTTGTTACTATCCTTCCACTCTATTGACATCTAGTGGAAGTTGCAGTTACCTGTTGTGAATTCTGTTGTCGAACTCCCTCCTGTGGTCGTGAATGGTACTTCGGCGAGTTTTGTCTATGGGCTCCCTCTGGTGGCTATGAGTGAAGCTGCTGCTTCTGAGGTTCCTTACACAGGTGACGTGGTTTATCCTTTGGTTGGCTGCTCTATTTAACTCCTCTCAGATCGTTACTCCATGCCAGCTGTCAATGTTTTTGCATTGGTTCAGTTCGCTCCTGGATCTCTCTGGTGACCTGCCTTCTCCTGCAGAAGCTAAGTTGCTGATAGTCATTATTTGTTCACTGTTTTCTTGTCCAGCTGGTTATCATGATTTTGTCTTGCTAGCTGGAAGCTCTGGGATGCAGAGTGGCTCCTCCGCACCGTGAGTCGGTGCTGAGGTCTTTTTTGCACACTCTGCTTGGTCTTTTGTAGGTTTTTGTGCTGATCGCAAAGTTACCTTTCCTATCCTCTGTCTATTTAGTAAGTCTGGCCTCCCTTTGCTGAAACCTGTTTCATTTCTGCGTTTGTGACTTTCATCTTTTCTCACAGTCAATATATGTGGGGGGCTTCCTTTACCTTTGGGGAATTTCTCTGAGGCAAGGTAGGCTTTATTTTCTATCTCTAGGGCTAGATAGCTCTTAGGCTGTGACGAGGCGCCTAGGTCTGGTCAGGAGCGCTCCACGGCTATTTTTAGTGTGTGTGATAGGATTAGGGCTTGCGGTCAGCAGAGCTCCCACATCCCAGAGCTCGTCCTGTATGAGGTTTAACTATCAGGTCATTCCGGGTGCTCCTAACCACCAGGTCATAACAGTTACCTGTATAGCTGCAGCATGACAACTTAGAGAAAATCCAGAAGAAATCTATTTTCAAATTCTTATAGTAGATGAAACATGGGGTCGCCATCATGATCCTGAGACTAAACAAGAGTCCATGCAATGGAGGAGCAAGGGATCACTAACTCCAAAGAAATTTTGTGTTCAGCAGTCACCACCTGGAAAGATCATGGCAACATAGTTTTGGGATACAGAAGGCATTTTATTACTAGGATTAATTCCACGCAAGAAAACATAAATCTTTAATTCAAAAATGTCAAAAATACATGAAAAAATAATCCACAAATGGATATTTTAAAGAAAAATGTGAACAAATATACTAAGTGTATGCGTGAAACATTTATCACATCAACACATCATGTTTGATAATGGCTATGTATGTACATGTGTAGATATGATTTGTTTATTTGATGCCAGTTCATCTCTGGATCTGAACAGAGTTTCCTTAATGGCCCCAGGCGTGAAGATTTCGGGATGACGTCCATTCTGCCCGATCTTTTTATAGTCCGCACACCTCTAGGAAGAATTCCATTCTGTTTCATTTGATTTCCTCCAGTTTCTCACCATAAATTGTGCGCTTCTTATTTTTCTCACACCAGTTATTGTTCACACAAGTCAGCAGCACTTTCCGAGCCGTAGAGCGTAGTGATAACGCATTCCATTCTCAGATCCTAAGCATGAAGGAATCTTAGCGTGAAAATCAGTTGACGCCACACGGTATCTTCTGGTTGAAGAGAAGTTGTCTAGATGACACAAAGAAAAAAGCATTATATGTGGTCCAGAATTTTTTTAATTTTTTCCATGCACAAAATTCAGTTAAAGGGATCCTATGCAACCTACCTTATGGGTAGCCTGCAAACGAGCAGGAGGAGATGATCAAATTCAATACACGTTTATTGGGAAAAATTAAAATCCTTCTCCGATTCATAGATATTAGTAATTGGCAAATCAATTCAAATTTGTTCTTAAAAATGTCAACTTTTTGTTTTTTTAACGTAGGTCCCCTTTAAATGGAATGTTCAAAATTTTTGAGAAGTGGCTACAATACAGGAAATGCATTAACCCCTTCCCACTCCTATCTGATATCTGTGTGTAGCTGTTGTACTGACGGAACCTTCTTCTAACTGCCGCGATCCGAGCTAGTGTCAATCACTTGTTTAACCCTTTACGGTCATATTGCTACTTTAACATTTATGTTGTTATAGGCAAAGGGGCCCGTATTTTCACACTTCACCTTCCCAAATTGGTTAATGATCTATGTCAGAGTACCACCATCTCTTTGTCTGACATGTTGGTGATTCGATGAGGAAATTGTTAATTTCACCATAAACTGCAATACTAAGGTTACACAAAGACTGATGGGATCCCCAGAGCAAGGACTACAACATCCAAGTGCATTAAGGTAATGTGGATAATTCCATCATCCGCCAATGAAAAAAAAAAAAAAAAAGTTTATTCGGTCACTCTAAAATTTAAAAAAACAATTCTTGACCTACGCGTTTCAAGCCCATCCAGTTCCCTTAGTCATAGCACTATAACAGTGTGAATGAGTCTCTTAATTGTCGGGTTGATATGAGGCAGTATTTCCTCCCGTATTTCCTCTAAAACAAAAATGTAGTTTCATTTCATTGGCTGGTTTTAAATGTGATAATACAATGTGATATTATATACAATATATTTCCAATATTTTTTTTTTACTTATTTTGTTAATTTAATAATGATAAATTAATATCAATGTGTCATACTTGAATTTTTTTTAAAAGGTATAGTGCTATGATGACCAAGGGCCCTGCATGGGCTTGAAACGCGTAGGAATGGATGTCAAATTCAAATACACTGAAGGCCAAAATTAAAAGCTTGGACAAAGTCGATGGCTAACCTTGGTATTTATTACAAAATGTCTACAATTGAGGATGTTTTTCCTTATCGTCAAAAATAACGATGAAACTATTCATACGAAAACAAACTTAAAGGGGTTTTCCCACGAACAAAGTACATTTTAATTAATAGATCTTAGAAAAAAGTCCTCCATACAGAATAACAGGCTACCTCATGGTTCTCCATACAATTTAATGGGCCACCATATAGTCCTCCATACAGAATAATGGGCCTCACATAGTCCTCTATACTATATGGTGGGCCCTACATAGTCCAATTTACAGTATAATGGGCCCATATAATCCTGCATACAGTATAATGGCTGCATATAGTGCTCCATACAGTATAATGGCCAAACATACTCCTCCATACAGTATAATGGTCCCACATAGTTATACATACAGTATAATGGCCCTACATAGTCCTGCATGTAGAATAATGGCAAAACATAGTCCTCCATACAGTATAATGGCCCAATATAGTGCTCCATACAGTATAATGGCCACACATACTCCTCCATACAGTATAATGGCCACACATACTCCTCCATACAGTATAATGGTTCCACATAGTTGTACATAGAGTATAATGGCCCTACATAGTCCTCCATGTAGAATAATGGCAACACAGAGTCTTCCATACAGTATAACGGGCACCACATAGTACTCTATAACATATAATTGGCCCCCAGATAGTCCTTAATACAGTATAATGGGCCCTACATAGTCCTCTATACAATATAATGGGCCCCACATAGTCCTCCATGCAGTATAATGGCTCCACATACTCCTCCATATGGTATAAGGTTCCCACATAGTCCTCCATACAGTAAAACGGGCCCCACATAGTACTCTATAACATATAATGGGCCCCAGATAGTCCTTAATACAGTATAATGGGCCCTACATAGTCCTCCATACAGTATAATGGTCCCGCATAGTCCTCCATACAATATAATGCCTCCACATAGTCTCCGGCATTGCGGAGCAAATATAATGAGACTAAGCGCCAGATTTGGCCCACGGACCAGAGTTTTACAAGTGCGGCATAGGACAAGTGTTTCTTTTTGTCTTTGAAACTTCACAGTGACAAAATAAATATGCATTGATTGTTTTGTTTTTTTAAATGTTCTAAATTTTCAATTGTGGGTGTTGGAATTATCCGCTTTACCTTATTCCTATCCCGGAAATCTTCCCACGCCCTTGTCCCTATTGTTATCTTGAAGTTGCAAGCTGCTGAATTTTGTTTTTCTATATTATTCTTACTCATTGCCTAATTCTAATACATATACTGTGTGTATACTGCATATATATAGGTATATATATTACTTTACTGTATCTTTAATTGTCAATGTATAGACATGCTGAGAATAATATCCAACATCCTTCTACACTGGTCTCTTTCCATTTTATTATTTTTATTATCACTTCTGTATTTGCCATGGCTGTGCTCTTTCCTGACCTCACTGCCCGCTCCCTAGTTAATCCAGCAAGCACGACACCAATATAAAGTACCAATTGTCAGTTCTGCTACTTCCACTGTATATGATTAGTATACATCTCTGTACTCAGCCTTCCTTGTTAGATGGGATGCAGGAAGAAACCTGAACTCGGGATTAATGTATGAACGCCGAGGGTCTCACTGTATTAACTTTCTTCATTTTAACAAGTTGGGAGAAGTAAAACTCTCCCTAGTGTCAAAATATTCTTGTGCCTGAAATTCAGGATTCATTCGATATTGTTTTACTACCAATTACAGACTCTCAGAATCGGTAAATCCTGTAAAAAGCTTAACGTATGGATAATAAATGTAGGAATGCATTAATAACATTTTTGGAAACATTAAGTAATTCAGTAAGTGGAGATGAATGGCATTGATTCAATGTGAATAAAATTTGTGACGAATGTTAAAAGATTTCACCGGACCTAGTGATGTCCAACAATTTGCGATTCGATTCGCGTAAATAGCTAAAAATATGTCCACTGTCATTTATCACAAATTAAAAGATATCATGAGCAAGAGAAGGCTCACATGACCAAAGGTGCAGCTGTGCATGTTTCTCAATAATAACTTTAAGTACTGTAGCTATCATAGGACTGTCATAGCCTGTATAAAAGCCAAGGCAGGGAATGCAGCAGCCAATTTATAGTGAATCTGGATAGTGAAAAGTTGAAGAAGGTTACGGCACACAGTTTAGATGGGGAGATAAAGTCATAAAACACCGAGTGAACATTACAGATGTCCTCCATTACAGAGTGTTGCACATGTCTTTTCGGGGGAATTGAAGTACAATACTTAGTATTTGCTGCTATTCTTAGGGAAAACTCAATGAAGTTGGTGAATTCTAATTTCAAAAGATTCAGTAAGTAGTGCCAGTATTGTCCAGCAAACTTGGTCATGTATACTTTTACTTTGTGATATATAAAGAACTATGACAATGAAATGTTTTTTATCTTTTGTGAGTCATAGTGTGCAACTAATGGGGCTAGTGGGGTTTGAACTCCGATGATGAAGGTTCTAACAGGGCTGGGAGACAGACAGATCTACATGAAGCCTGAGAAGTGAATTTTAGCCTCATCAATATACAACAGATTCATGAACATGGCCGTGCAGGATTCCCCATAATGTCTTGATGCAAATTCACCCCAAAATGGCTGCTGCATTCCCTGCATCTGCTTTTAAACAAGGTATGATTGTCCTTATTGATTGCCTATGCTATATAACATGACGTTATACTTATGATATCATATGATATAGCACAGCCAATCAACAAGGATGATCATATCCTTCATAAAAGTCTGGTACAGGGAATGCAGTAGCGATTTTGGAGTGAAGAGAGGTGCAAAGCACAGTGCAAAGTCATAAAGCCAGCTGAAATCTATCAGTAATTAGAAAGCAATTCTGCCACTTAGTGAAAAATAATATCAGCTGTTTCAACTGATGGCATATAAAAAGGTGTCTCATTACCGAGGTGCAAAACCAGTGAGCTGTCTCAAGACCTTCACAACCTTATTGTTGCAAAAAATATTGATGGCGTTGGTTACAAAATAATTTCTAAACTACTGAAGGCTCCAGTGAGCACTGTTTGGGGCCATAATCCAGAAGTGGAAAGACATGTGGTGACCATTTCATGTCAAGAGCATCTTTAGAAATATATTTACTTAGAAAATAGGTGATGTACATGTTCAATACTTATTTCACCCAGCGTAGATTATGTTCACTTTGACATTACTAAGGTTGTGTATGTGTTAAAAAAATATATCATGAGATGAGTGGCATAAAATGACGAGCATCGTCAAAAAAACAAACAAACAAATTTGTGATACTCTGTTGGGAGATGTTTATCAAGTATACGTCTATATGTGGCCACCTGATGGATGTGATGAGTGTTGCAGTTTGTGAAGAGTTTCTCTAGCATGTTGTAATGTATTCAGCGTCAGACTTGGTTGGGAAAGTCCCACCAGAATTCTTGGGGCCCACTTTTCAGATACTTCCAAAAATAACCTGACCCCAGTCCACACATTTACTTTTGCCTCTATGTATTATTAATTTGGCTACCTTATTTAATAATTAACAATTTGGTTATAACTTTTTCTTCAAATTGTGAATCAAGTGTAATAACACTACTCATTAGCAATCCTTTGCAGGGGCGGCCTACCGGAGGATTTTCCTGTTCTGCTGTTGGCCAGTCCGAGCCAGAATGTATGACATTTGGAGAAAGTTAAGGGTGGACACATATGTAACCCACATGTAATGTAAATGTAGTTTACATATAAGGATTAGTGATGAGCGAGTGTAATCGTTGCTCGGGTTTTACCGAGCACGCTCGGGTGGTCTCCAAGTATTTTGCCATGCTCAGAGATTTAGTTTTCGTCGCCTCATGATGGGTAAAATCAGTGAGCTGTCTCAAGACCTTCACAACCTTATTGTTGCAAAACATACTGATGGCATTGGTTACAAAATAATTTCTAAACTACTGAAGGCTCCAGTAATAGGAGATTTAGTTTTTGTCGCCTCAGCTGCATGATTTGCGGCTGCTAGACAGGCTGAATACATGTGGGAATTCCCTAACAAACATGCAACCCCCACATGTATTCAGGCTGTCTAGCAGTTGCAATTCATGCAACTGAGGTGACGAAAACTAAATCTCTGAGCACGCCAAAATACTCAGAGGACATCCGAGCGTGCGCGGGAAAACTCGGGCAACAAATATACTCGCTCATCACTAATGAGGATACAATTGAGAGTATCAAAGCTGCAACAGCAGGGAAATAGCTAAATAATAGAAGATACATAGATATGGCATTCAGATATAATATACCTTAATTTTTACAATTTTGCAATTTTTTTTCTTCTAGTTCACCAGCAACAGAATCCAGGATTCCAGTCCAGGTGATGAAGTAACAGAGGAAACATGATTTTTCCACACGATAGAACAGGCCGCTCGTGCGCTGCAACATCTAAGTTCCCATTTCCACAAATAACACAGTAAGCAATGACTACAATTGCTGCCTCTGAATTTCCCAGACACCTAACACCCAAGGTTAATATTGCCTATCAGTTCAATGATATACATTAATATTAAGCAGAGCGGTGATTTATATGCATCCATAGTAATCACAAACCGCCGCCGTCGACTCTAGAATCAAGCAGAAATTATTCGTCTGGAGCGCCGGCTCATGAATTCGTAACCTTTGTGAATTTCTTAGGCATTAGCGTAGGCGCCTTGCAGCTCTCCACGTCTTGCTCCTCCATTAACGATATCTTCGACAGCGTAATCCTTCATATTCCTTGAAGTTGTCAATAAACGGAGCAATTGCTGAAATCTCTCGAAAAAAAACGCCGTCGCTTAAAATGGGCTAACACAGCAAGGTACATCCGCGCTTTACCTTTCCCGCTGGTAATGATTCCATCGCACCATTTGATTTATTTACAAATCTAGTCGGAGTCAAGAAAATGTAAAGTTTTCATCTAGTGCGGGCCAATGCATCACCGGGCTGTCTCCTACCCCCTAGAGGAATCAGCAAATTAACCAGTCTGACATCTGAAATCCAGCGGTGGTGCATTAAGGCGATATTTATATATCTCCTAATTTCTCTACGAGTGACAGTAAGTGGATTGGAGTGTTGTAATTATTCCCAATAAATGCTAACCAAACATTTTCCTGTTGCCACTGAAAGCTCTTGAGTCAATTAATAGTTTTGAAGTGCAGTAAATAAAGTGCAGGTGCCAACGGCAGGCGCTCGCGGACTTACCCCTGGAAATGTCATTATCAAGTCTGGACAACGGTGCAGAAATAACGGATGACAAAAGCACCTTTCAGGATTTTAATGGGCTTCTTAAAAACAAGAAGATTTATGGGCTCTTGTGAAAAATGTAATTGGCATTCGTATGAGAAAAACGTAATTTGCAGTCATTTTAGCCAATATGGCCCCGTGCACAATGCTAAATGACAAAAAGTATTTTATTTTTGCCTTGTATTCTTACACCGTCCAAGAGAAAAATATGGCAAGAAGCATTGGTTGTCTAATAAGGAGCATATTCTCTTCCAAAAACACAATGGAAGCAACGGTATCGTATTGAGCTCCACTATCGACAATGGTGACATAGTCTTCGAATAGGGCAGTCGTGCACACGCTTGATCGTAATCCAATGGGGTCCTTGGAGTGAGACCTTCAGGATCCAGACGCCTTGTGAATGGATGATAACTGTTGATTCAATGAAAGTAGTTTCCTGATTGGATGACTTTCTATAACGGGAGAAACTGAGCATTACGCAGCACAAATCAATGGTCTGTCCATGGACCCATCACTTCTTGTTCGAGTCTCCATAGGGCCCTCGCACTGGATTTTGAGTCATCTTTACATTGACTTTTTTTATGAATTCTGAACTCCATTTGGGTTCGTGGTGGCACCTAATATCTCTGATTGACCAGTGATGCCTGGATTCAGGCTGTGCTGCCTATTGGTTTAACGCACAGCCTTATTCTCTCACCAAATGCGTTTAATAACCCTGGTACCAATTTCAGTGCCAACCCTCCTATAATTATCCATTTCCCAGCTGTGTATGATCAGATGTGTCCATTATTTCTTACACCTCCTATCTTCAGCATTGGGTTCCCCTCTTGATTCCTCCTCTAGATGGTTCTTTCTGTTCCTCTGCATACTGGTTATCACTTTGTTGCCTATCACTATAAATGAGTCTCCTGAGATGGCCAACTCAACTCTGCAGAGCCACTTGGCTCTGCTACATCACTACAGGGGAGTCTCCTGACATAATCTGCTCTGCTGTGCCACTGAGCTCTGCTACATCACTACAGGTAAGTCTCCTTACATACCCTGCTCTGCTGTGCCACTGAGCTCTGCTACATCACTACAGGTAAGTCTCCTTACATATCCAGCTCAGCTGTGTCACTCAGCTCTGCTACATCACTACAGGTAAGTCTCCTTACATACCCTGCTCTGCTGTGTCACTCAGCTCTGCTACATCACTACAGGTAAGTCTCCTTACATATCCAGCTCAGCTGTATCACTCAGCTCTGCTACATCACTACAGGTAAGTCTCCTTACATACTCAGCTCTGCTGTATCACTCAGCTCTGCTACATCACTACAGGTAAGTCTCCTTACATACCCTGCTCTGCTGTGTCACTCAGCTCTGCTACATCACTACAGGTAAGTCTCCTTACATATCCAGTTCAGCTGTGTCACTCAGCTCTGCTGCATCACTACAGGTAAGTCTCCTTACATATCCAGCTCAGCTGTATCACTCAGCTCTGCTACATCTTTACAGGTAAGTCTCCTTACATACCCAGCTCTGCTGTATCACTCAGCTCTGCTACATCACTACAGGTAAGTCTCCTTACATACCCAGCTCTGCTTTGTCACTCAGATCTGTTACGTCACTACAGTTGAGTCTCTTTACATATCCAGTTCTGCTATGTCGCTGGACTCTGCTATATAACTATAGGTTAGTCTCTTTACATACCCACCTCTGCTGTGTCACTGAGCACAGCTACAGTACATCACTGCAGTTGAGTCTCCTTACATGCCCAGCTCTGCTGTGTCACTGAGCTCTGCTACACCACTAATGGTGAATCATCTTACATATCCAGCTCTGTTGTGCCGCTGGGCTCTACTACAAAATGCAATTCTGCTACATCGATGCTGTGAGTCTCCTGAGCTACTAACTTATGCTACAATGATGGATCTACTCTACTCGGCCATTATCTCAGCCCTGCTTCTTCAGTCTCCCCTCACCGGATCTCCACATTCTCTGCAGTCTACTGCCCTACTCCTCCAATAGCCATCCAACCATTACAGCCTTCATTGCATTTCGCTGCACCATCACCATCTTTCCACGCTGTACCACCACCACTGTTGTGAGGGTCCAGCAGAAACCCACGCAAACACAAGGAGAACATACAAACTCCTTGCAGATGTTGACTTCGGTGGGATTTTAACCCACGACACCAGCACTGCAAAGCAACTAAGCCACCATGTGCTCCATTATTTTCTCGAAACAATATTTTTTAGAGTGTCCGCTAGTGGCCAAGACCTGTTTTTAGCCAAAATAATTTTTTAAAAAATGTATACCTCCAAAACCAATGAACATACAGGGGCACTTATTATACTAATTCTGAAGTTGGCATCTGGCTATAATTTCTTTAAAAAACCCCAGCCAGGCTGAAGGAGCTAGCATGGTTCCAGAATAATGAGGAGAGATAGCATCTTAAAGATCGTAATCTTCCAACCCATTTCGTTTTTTTTTTGTCTTTCACGCGCACATGAAATTTCTTTTCAGCTTGCCTTCACAATATGCGCTCTGTCAAAGACTTTGTTTTGTCTTCTCTCGGTGATGTCACCGGGAGCGAAGCTGACATGTATTACCATGGTGAATTCTGCCCAAAACACACATTCATCTCAGACAAAGACCTGCTGTTCTTCTGTGCATTAGCGTAAATGGCCGCCTTTATTAATGTAAAAATGTTAAAGAGAAATCCAATTTCAGAGCTGAAAAGTATCCCTGCGCCGTAGCAAGCAATGCTGTAATTTCATTCAGGAGCACATTGTTAGATGAATTACAAAGGCGCTTGCTACAATGGGCGCCAATGTTCATTCTGACAAGTAGTCCATAATACCGCTTACATTATTGCTTGTTGCTATATGCTCATTTCGAAAATTTGAAAAGCAAACAAATTAGACGTGGAGCGTTTTTGTTGTGTTTCATTTATTTGTTTGTTTTGTTTTCTGTTCTTCATTATAACTTTTTTTTCGCTTTTTGCTTAAATTCCGCCACAAATCTCAAATGTCATGTCATCGGGACTGGCTGCTTTAACTTTAGCCAAATAGCGTAATATGCAGTGTGTTTCTGCGAAGTTAACATGTATATTTATATATTTTTTTTATTTTTGTTTTTGTAATTTATTTATAAAACCATTCTAGAAGTTATTTTTTTTATTCCATGGTTTATGAAGATGTGAAGGTTTCTTTATGGCATTTAAACATCTAGAACCTAAATGTGTGTCATTTTCCTTGATTTCTACCAACCCATCCTTACCTAAAAATGCTACATGTAGAACCAGCCTTAAAGGGAAATTATCGAATTCGGAAGTTATTCACTATTCCCTGATGATGATTCATTTGAATGCGATGATAGAAGCTGTTGGGTGTAACTCACTGCTTCTATCTCCACCCCTAGACAATTTTGGTTTGAAGTTGAGGCAGTGGAGATAGAAGCAGAATGCCGGCGCTGCACTCACCTCTCCTATAGCTTCTAACACCATAGTTCCAGGATGTCTTCAGAGGTCGGCGATGCAAGAAACTGGACTAAGTAACTGCAGTCAGTGCTGCCTCCTGATGATGTCTTTTTCCAGAGGGTCAATATACACTGTAGAAAAATGAGTGCAGCCCGGGCTTCCTATACAAGTACAAGAAAATAAAGAAACATGCTATCAAACAGGGATCACCAATAAGTAATCAATATTTTTATTTAAGTGTACAAAAAGCCAAAAAGATATCTAAAAACATTTAAAACCATGAAGTGCCCACCGAGGGATGGGATCCCGTACTGCGGACCTGAAGCCAAATTTGTGCATACATATGAAAACCAATGAAAGGTCAAATAATCAACATTAATTGAAATACACTGGTCAGTGTTACAAACCACTATTTTGACACCTGGAACGGGCATTAAAAAAGAATTGCAATGTCTTTAGATTTTTTCCCCAACTTGGGCAAAATGGCAAGTAGCATAAATCCTTAAGAAAATAGTACAGGGAGCAAGACACCATGCAGCATAATATACAAGTAGTATTGGTAAAGAGTAAATGTCTATACTCAAGTCAAAGCACAATGCCCTGCTAAGCGGATGTCTAGTTCCAACATGTATGAATGCCATCATGACTAAACAACTGAAACTAGTGCATTAATCAAAAATCAGATAAATATTAAAGGGAACCTGTCACCTGAATTTGGTGGGTCCTTTTTCGGGTCATATGGGCTGTGTTTTCGGGTCTTTTATTAACCCCTTTTTTTCCCGCTGGTCGCGAAATTGACTTGCCGTTCATTCGCTTTCCTCCCTCGGCAAAGCCGAAAACCATTAGTGCGCATGCGCCGGCGCACTATGTCCAGGAACTCAGCAAAATACTTCCGGTACATAGTGCGCCGGAGCATGCGCACTAATGGTTTTCAGCTTTGCCTGCAGTTGGGCAAAGCATACTGCGCGTGCGCGAGGCAAGATTGCTTTGCGCACGCGTTAACTAGGGAGGAAAGCAAATCAACAGCAAGTCAATTTCGCGACCAGCGTTCGGGCAGCGGGAAAAAAAGGGGTTAATAAAAGACCCGAAAACACCGCCCATATGACCCAAAAAAGGACCCACCAAATTCAGGTGACAGTTTCCCTTTAATGATGAAAGAAAATAATCTTGCCAGCGCTGCACTCACCGCTCCTATAGCTTCTATCACCATAGTTCCAGGATGTCTTCAGAGGTCGGCGATGCAAGAAACTGCACTAAGTAACTGCAGTCAGTGCTGCCTCCTGATGATGCCTTTTTCCAGGAGGGGCAATATACACTGCAGAAAAACGAGTGCAGCCCCGGCTTCCTGTGATGTCCTGTTTGAGACTCCTCTCAAACGAAACATTGCAGTAAGTGAAGTCAAAACAACACATTTAGAGATTAGATAGGGAAAAGTTTAGAGGATTTTATAATAAAACACATTATAATAGTGGTAGAGTATAAAGATAGATATTTAGAAAAAAAGACATTTAAGGTGCCAAACCAACCCTTAAAGCTTTTAAAGGACTCTCCCAGAGTCCGGCCCTAGAAGTCAACATTAACTCCTGATCCACCTTGCTGCTTAGAAATGACTGCTTCCTTTTTGCTAGTTGGCAGACACCACTAGAGGAGCGAGTGAAATGGGGTGGCTAAGAGGTAACTTAATACTATTTTAAATTTTTTTTTTCTGACAATAAAGGAAAGATAACATATTTGAGCTTCCTGTTATCCCAAAATGATTATAGTAACTAAGAAGAAAAATGCCAGTATCTCTGTAAGTAAATGAAGTATAATTATCAAAATTTGACTGCTGAAGCAATTTATGATTTTCTGTTTTAGATTTGGGGTAGACAATCGGAAATTGCTACCGTATCTGGGATACAGTAAAAAGGGGTCATTTTCTCACTGCTGCTCTTTTGTCTGTAAAACTGTCAGTAAGTATAACAGAGAGGCAGCTTTCAGTTCACGATACCGGTAAGTAATTCTTTTAACAAAAGCAGAAGCAAAGTATACTTTGAAGTAAGGAAAAGAGTTCCAGTACCTATGATGCTAAAAGAATGCTGATGACTATGAACCATCTGCTAAAAAAAAGTAACTTTACAATTTGGACAGTCACTGGACATTTATGAATGTTATGTGCACTGATTTTAACTTAAGGTATATGTTATTATTATTAGTATTATTTATTATTATTATTATTTATTATTATAGCGCCATTTATTCCATGGCGCTTTACATGTGAGGAGGGGTATACATAATAAAACAAGTACAATAATCTTGAACAATACAAGTCACAACTGGTACAGGAGGAGAGAGGACCCTGCCCGCGAAGGCTCACAATCTACAAGGGATGGGTGAGGATACAGTAGGTGAGGATAGAGCTGGCCGTGCAGCGGTTTGGTCAATCGGTGGTTACTGCATGTTACGGAATATATGCAACAAGAGCATGTTTTATACAGGTTTTGGGTAAATGGTACAAAACACTTAAAAAGGACCCTCCTTCTATTTAAAAAAAAAACTTTAATCAATAACTGGTAATAAGGGGGGGCTTAAAGCAGAGGTTAGTCAAAGAGACTCTTTACCTAACCTCTGCTTTAAGCCCCTCCTTTTTTAACATTTTTTGATCAAAGTCTTTTGTCTATAGTGGGAGGATTTTTTTTAAGTGATTTGTATGTTTTTCGGACCTTATTGGATATCAACACTTTTGTGGTTTTTGTGTAAATGGTCAAATATTTTGGAGGATTTATCATTATAAAGATGCAATGCATTATTATGATCTCATAAGAGAAACCTTAACAGATCCAAATATATATCACAACCACTAGGTGGCCACATAGAGACACCTGCAGCGTAAGTGTCTCCCGATAGAGTATTGTGAAATCATGTTTTGTTTTTGCCAGTTATTTAGTGCCATTCATCTTGGTGTATGTTGAACCGAAAAGGAAGGAAGGACACATCTGGATAGTGACATTTTTACGTTTTTAAGAATAATGCAAGCTACACTGTAAGTCTAGGCATCAACGATTCCATGCCTAAATATTTTGACATTTAGTTGCTCTCTCAGCACTGGCAGCATCTTCTGGGACAAACTGCTCGCGCTGACTTCTCACCATACAAAAATTAACAAATAAAAGCAATTTAAACTTCAGTCCATTGTCAGAGCTTCATGCCTCCTGTTCTTCCCGAGCTCTAAAATCCCATCATCCTGGAGTAGAGAGATAACAATTTATTACTGTCAGCCGCATGAATAGAAAATGGAGATTATCACTTCTTTCCTTTATGCTAATTTTTTTTTTTTTTGCAAATTCAATTTCAATTTTGTTTTGTGTGTGAAGTGATTTAATAAACACATTGGGGTCACATTCTCAACACCGGTCGCAGCTAAACCAAGAAATTAAATAACTGAATAGACTGTACTGGAGAAATAAAACTTTAGTTCTCTGATTTCCTCTGCTTCAAATTGAGCTGCCGAGCCAAAAAGCAATCATCTGTGTTTTTATAATCAGGGCAACTTTTCGAGCTGTGAAAAAATAGCATTCAAATCACTCAAATCTACATAAATCCCACACGGACAGTCGGACCATCCAACGTACAAGCAATAGAGGCAAAGTAGTCCAGTGGCTAAAATACCCTAAGGCTTTATTCGTGAACTTTTAAAATCCAAACAGACAGAGAGAAAACTAATTTACCCATTTAAGGCTTATGTGGTTCTCATATTTATAATGTTTTTGTGCTACCTTTTATAGAGAAGGGGGTTGACATTCGAGAATGAATCGATTCGAGGACAAAGTTGTCACAAAATTTTACAAAAGTTCAAGTCAGTTCTTTTAAATTCTATCCTTTTGTCTTCTATCATCGTTCTTCTATATTTTTCTTCTATTTTCCTGACAGCTGGGTCATTCACTATGTACCATGCCATTGTGTGAGTACATCATGCCAATGTGAACAAATGTGGTGTGGCACACATCAATAAGGGGCATCACTCCCCATGTGACATAGTCACGTCTATGGAATTGGTGTCCAAACTAAAAGGAAGAGAGAAGGCCAAATGGGTGTCCAGGCCAAAAGTAAGCTAGAAGACCAAATGGATGTCCAGACTAAACGTAAGATAGAAGACTAAATGGGTGCCAGAGCCATTGGAAAAAGAGAAGACCTAATGATTTTCCAGGCCAAAAGTAAGCTAGAAGACCAAATGGGTGTCCAGGCCAAAAGAAAGTTAGAAGACAAAATGGGTTCACTGACCAAAAGTAAGAGAGAAGACCAAATAGGTATCTAGGCCAAAAATAAGATGGAAGACAAATTGGGTGTCATGGCCAAAAGAAAAAGAGCAGACCAAATGGGTGTACAGGTCAAAAGAAAGATAGAAGACACTATGGGTGTCGTGGCCAAAAGTAAGAGAGAAGACCAAAAAGTTATACAGGTCAAAAGTAAGATGGAAGACCAAATGGGTGTTATGGCCAAAAGAAAAAAAGAGAAGACCAAATGGGTGTCATTGACAAAAGGCAGATAGAAGACAAAATGGGTAACCAAACTAAATATAACAGAGAAGACCTAATGGGTGTCCTGACCAAAAGTAAGCTAGAAGACCAAATGGATGTCCAGGCCAAAAGAAAGATAGAAGACAAAATGGGTGCCAAAGCCAAAAGAAAAAGAGAAGACCAAATGATTTTCCAGGCCAAAATTAAGCTAGAAGACCAAATGGGTGTCCAGGCCAAAAGAAAGTTTGAAGACAAAATGGGTGCGTTAACCGAAAGTAAGAGAGAAGACCAAATAGGTATCTTGGCCAAAAATAAGATGGAAGACAAATTGGGTGTCATGGCCAAAAGAAAAAGAGCAGACCAAATGGGTGTACAGGCCAAAAGAAAGATCGAAGACACTATGGGTGTCCTGGCCAAAAGTAAGAGAGAAGACCAAAAAGTTATCTAGGTCAAAAGTAAGATGGAAGACCAAATGGGTGTTATGGCCAAAAGAAAAAAAGAGAAAACCAAATGGATGTCATTGACAAAAGGCAGATAGAAGACAAAATGGGTAACCAAACCAAATGTAACAGAGAAGACCTAATGGGTGTCCTGACCAAAAGTAAGCTAGAAGACCAAATGGATGTCCAGGCCAAAAGAAAGATAGAAGACAAAATGGGTGCCAAAGCCAAAAGAAAAAGAGAAGACCAAATGATTTTCCAGGCCAAAAGTAAGCTAGAAGACCAAATGGGTGTCCAGGCCAAAAGAAAGTTTGAAGACAAAATGAGTGCACTAACCAAAAGTAAGAGAGAAGACCAAATAGGTATCTAGGCCAAAAATAAGATGAAAGACAAATTGGGTGTCATGGCCAAAAGAAAAAGAGCAGACCAAATGGGTGTACAGGCCAAAAGAAAGATCGAAGACACTATGGGTGTCCTGGCCAAAAGTAAGAGAGAAGACCAAAAAGTTATCCAGGTCAAAAGTAAGATGGAAGACCAAATGGGTGTTATGGCCAAAAGAAAAAAAGAGAAGACCAAATGGGTGTCATTGACAAAAGGCAGATAGAAGACAAAATGGGTAACCAAACCAAATGTAACAGAGAAGACCTAATGGGTGTCCTGACCAAAAGTAAGATAGAAGACCAAATGGGTGTCCTGGATAAAAGTAAGATTGAAAAGCCATTCGGAGGACTGGTGGCAAGAGTATAAGATGTATTTTTAACATTCTTTCCATTTTAGTTTGCTTTGAAAGTATTTGATGCAAATCGAATTTGCCTCCTACATTGAACCAATCTGCTTAAATCAAATGTCAGGAGATTCACTCAAGTTTAGGGGTCGTCAGGGTCATAGCCTAAAGCTTTTGAGCTCCAATGCAAAATATCCAATAGGGCTCACAATCACAGTGCCTTGCGAAAGTATTCATCCCCCCTGGAACTTTTCAACCTTTTCCCACATATCGTACTTCAAACATAAAGATACCAAATGTAAATTTTTGGTGAAGAATCAACAACAAGTGGAACACAATTGTAAAGTTGAGCGAAATTTATTGGTTATTTTAAATTTTTGTGGAAATTAAAAAACTGAAAAGTGGTGCGTGCAATATAATTCGACCCCTTTAAATTAATACATTGTTGCGCCACCTTTTGCTGTGATTACAGCTGCAGTCCCTTAGGGTATGTCTCTATCAGTTTTGTACATCGAGAGACTGAAATTGTCGCCCATAATTCCTTGGCAAACAGCTCGAGCTCAGTGAGGTTTGATGGAGATCGTTTGTGAACAGCAGTTTTCAGCTCTTTCCACAGATTCTCGATTGGATTGAGGTCTGGACTCTGACTTGGCCATTCTAACACCTGGATATGTTTATTTGTGAACCATTCCATTGTAGATTTTGCTTTATGTTTGGGATCATTGTCTTGTTGGAAGAGAAATCTCCGTCCCAGTCTCAGTTCTTTTGCAGACTCCAACAGGTTTTCTTCAAGAATGGTCCTGCATTTGGCTCCATCCATCTTCCCATCAATTTTAACCATTTTCCCTGTCCCTGCTGAAGAAAAGCAGGCCCAAACCATGATGCTGCCACCACCATGTTTGACAGTGGGGATGGTGTGTTCAGGGTGATGAGCTGTGTTGCCTTTACACCAAACATATTGTTTGGCATTGTTGCCAAAAAGTTCGATTTTGGATTCATCTGACCAGAGCACCTTCTTCCACATGTTTGGTGTCTCCCAGGTGGCTTGTTGCAAACTTTAAACAACACTTTTTATGGATATCTTTGAGAAATGGCTTTCTTCTTGCCACTCTTCCATAAAGGCCAGATTTGTGCAGTGTACGACTGATTGTTGTCCTATGGACAGACTGTCCCACCTCAGCTGTAGATCTCTGCAGTTCATCCAGAGTGATCATGGGCCTCTTGGCTGCATCTCTGATCAGTCTTCTCCTTGTTTGAGATGAAAGTTTAGAGGGATGGCCGGGTCTTGGTAGATTTGCAGTGGTATAATACTCCTTGCATTTCAATATGATCGCTTGCACAGTGCTCCTTGGGATGTTTAAAGTTTTGGAAATCATTTTGTATCTACATCTGGCTTAAAACTTCTCCACAACAGTATCATGGACCTGCCTGTTGTGTTCCTTGGCCTTCATGATGCTCTCTGTGCTTCACACAGAACCCTGAGACTATCACAGAGCAGGTGCATTTATACGGAGACTTGATTACACACAGGTGGATTATATTTATCATCATTAGGCATTTAGGAGAACATTGGATCATTCAGAGATCCACAATGAACTTCTGGAGTGAGTTTGCTGCACTGAAAGTAAAGGGGCCGAATAATATTGCACGCCCCACTTTTCAGTTTTTTTATTTCCACAAAAATTTTAAATAACCAACAAATTTCGTTCAACTTCACAATTGTGTTTCACTTCTAGTTGATTCTTCACCAAAAATTTACATTTGGTATCTTTATGTTTGAAGCATGATATATGGGAAAAGGTTGAAAAATTCCAGGGGGCCGAATAATTTCGCAAGGCACTGTATGTCAGGTGTTTAATAAAATTGTTCTTCTTGTATGAGCCAAGGAACCTTTTGGGCTGACCCTAGGCTCTAGGAATGGGAGTGACTCAAACCATTGCACCCACTCTTGTTACGCCCTTGGTGATCAACCCTTATTGGTGTTGCTAAACTTAATAAGCCAGTTGACTTTAAAATGAGTAAATGTTGATGTATTACAAAAAAATATATTTTCTTATATGTTAAAGGATTATTCCAATCTGAACAATTTTCCACCTATCCACAGGATCAGTAAAACCTGCTGATCGTGAGGGTTAAAATGTTGGGATTTCACTAATACCGAAGTTGGGGCTCCAAAATGTCCTGTTGGAATGGACTGAAGGCTGCACATGTACTGTACTTGGTTATACCTGGTAGTCTCATTGACAAGGAATGAAGTGGTGGAAGAGGACATTTCAGAGGTTTATTCGGAACGGTGGGGGTCTCTCAATGATTGGAGCCCCAATGCTCAGCAAGTTACATAATTTTACTAGGAAAAAACACATTCAGCCATGCTTTTATCCAACTGATATGCTGCCGTTCAGACCAATAGCTGCCAAACTTGAGTATTTCGGAATGTGAGCCTCATGGGTCTCCATTTTGGCTATCGGGAAAAAATGTTCGTAGTGAGAGGAAGCCGTCTATCATGGTGGTCTCATGCTTTAATTGGAAGTATGGACAACGGTTTTCTTCACTGGACAACACTTTTATTATAAATCCCAATGTTCTTATGTAGAAAAATCCCTGTCTTCATTCTGCTAAGGAATGTAAATGTACTTTGCCATAAGGGTTGTTCCTCTTGCTCATGCTGGGCTTACGTGTGACATTACTCACTTAGGCGGTTGCAAGAGTAATGTTGTTTTCCTCTCCATCACTCGTCACTTTGCATATTACAAAACTTGACAAATGTGCCCGGCACTGCTTTTTTAAGTGAACTGCCCAATTAAGAAGCTGCATTAGAACTATTGGAAAGTGCAAGAATCTGCAGCTTCAAGCGCTATGTCAGAGTCAATCCTGCACTACTCCCGACTGCAAAGAAGCCATTAGTTATGGATGGATTCCGCCGCTCATTGTTGATTTAAAAAGCAAATAGAAAAGAAATGAGTACATAAACTTGGCTGCTTCTTGACAAAGTCATTGTGGGAATTGACTAAAAGTCTTTTTAAAAAAAGATGAACAATTTTTTATCAAGGACAAAGACAACTATGCACTTCAATGGCCCCAAAGACAACTATGCACTTGGATGCACTTTGGATTAAAATTGATTCAATTAATGAATGAATATAGTAGGTTGAAAATTTATTTTTTTAAATCTTTTTTGGCCCTTACCTCTCTTTTTTGGTCTGGTCAACACTGGGCCATCGTTGGCACCTTCCTCTGTCCAGCATCTTTGGCATCTCTTGGTTGACTAAACCTCTACACGTGACGTCATCATGGCATCGTGAACTAGTCAGGTTAGGAAATGCCGATGATGCTAAGGGCCTTAAGATGCCGAAGATACCAAGGTTGTGCGTTTGAACAGATGAAAGCCTAATGAGTATACATTTTTTACATATATTTATTACGCCAAAAGGCTTGGAGATATTTCTTAGAAGAATTTTGTACAAAATGTTTAAATTCATGTACAGAGAGGTTGAGCGAAATCTATTAATGAGCCACTCATACATCTCAATCCCTTCAACCATGACGCACGGACACAAAGGATTTTTCTTCTTTCTTTGAATCTTGGTGGTAAACGTTTATCCTACTCACATTGCCAATTGAGATAGAAATGGAGTTAATTGATTCAGCCCGTCAGCACTTTAGTATTAATAAGCTTGAGCATCCCAGGGTGCCGTTTCATTGATACTTTCACATTTAGCTTTGATTTGGGGAATAACACAAATATTGCCTCATTATTCACTGTTCATTTCAGCCCTCAGATGTTACGAGTTTTCCCGGCATTAAATACCTTTGAAGACAAACTCTGCTTCAATAGATGATAGGAATAAAGCAGGCAGCAAAATAGTAAAAGTCAAAGCCAAAGAATGGGTGAAATATTTGCATAGACGGTACAGTATATTTAATGCCTCCTTACACATCTGTTGGTTCAGAAATTACGAGTCCCCGCAGACAAATATTTCAAAAAAAATGAAAAAATGCAAATTCTGTCTAGAAATTTCATAAAAAAGACACATAAATCATGCACACATTGTATGGAAAGATGAATTGTGCTCACACATAAAACATTGTGTAGCAGTGAACAACTTTTGGAATTCGCATGCACCCAGCGTTGTATTATCGTAGGGGGTACAGGAAGGACAGGAAATAATGAAGGAAGGAAAGGAAGACAAGGAAATGAGGAAAGTGATGGAAGGAACAGATGAATTAAATGAAGTAGGGAAAGAAAGGAAAGGGAGGAAGGAAGGAAGGGCCTTACCTCTCTTCCTTGGTCTGGCCACCAGTCTGGTCAACACTGGGCCATCGTTGGCCAGCATCTTTGGCATCACTTAGGTTGACTAAACCTCTACACATGTCATCATGGCATCGTGAGCTAGTCAGGTTAAGAAATACTGATGCTGCCAAGGGCCTTAAGATGTCAAAGATACCAAGGTTGTGCGTTTGAACAGATGAAAGGAAGGAGGGAAGGAAGGAAGGAAGGAAGGAAGGAAAAAGCAGTAGTGTAGGATACAACAAGGAAAGGAAGAAAAGGGATTAATGGACAAAGAAATGAAGGAAGGAAATGAAGGGGGAAATAAAGGAAAATAAGAGAGTAAAGAAGGAGAGAAAAGAAAGAGAAAGAAAGAAAGAAAGAAAGAAAGAAAGAAAGAAAGAAAGAAAGAAAGAAAGAGAAAGAAAGAAAGAAAAAAAGAAAGAAAAAGAAATATAAAAATGAAAGAAGGAAAACATAGTAGAGTAGGATACAGCAAGGAAGGGAAGAGAAGGGATTAATGGACAAAGAAATGAAGGAAGGAATGATGGGGAAAATAAAGGAAAATAAGGGAGTACAGAAGGAGAGAAAAGAAAGAAAGAAAGAAAGAAAGAAAGAAAGAAAGAAAAAAAGAAAGAAAGAGAAAGAGAGAAAGAGAGAAAGAAAGAAATATAAAAAGGAAGGAAGGAAAATATAGTAGAGTAGGATACAGCAAGGAAGGGAAGAGAAGGGATTAATGGACAAAGAAATGAAGGAAGGAAATGAAGGGGGAAATAAAGGAGTAAGGAAGGAGAGAAAAGAAAGAAAGAAGAAAGAAAGTAAGAAAAAAAGAAAGAAAGAGAGAAAGAAAGAAAGAAAGAAAAGAAGAGAAAATAAAATAAACAAGAGATATAGAGTAAAAAAAGAAAGATGAAATCAATAGGGGCAGATGGAATTAGGAAAGAAAGGAGAAAAGTAGCACGAATTGGTAAATGGATGGGTAGGAAGTTGTGGTGGGTTGGAAGTAGTTGCCTGGTTGTGTTAGAGGAAAGAGTAAAGGATAGTAAGTAGCGAAAGAAAGAAAGAAAGAAATATATAAAGGAATGAAGGAAAATATAGTAGAGTAGGATACAGCAAGGAAGGGAAGAGAAGGGATTAATGGACAAAGAAATGAGTTGGCCCAGAAGAAGTAAAGCAGAAAGGGTAGCTTGATGTTTGGGAGGGTGAATGTATGGAGAGTAAAGAAATGGGAAAGAAAAGAAGGAAAAAATGTTCAGATTTTTCGCTTATATAAAATTATTTCTTTCAATCAAATCTTTATCTTCTTACTTGTGAAGCTTGGCAGCTTTGCTTAGGCAGACATCTTCTATAAAGCAAGCATGTATATGAAGATTACAATTCCTTTGTGTTTGTCTCTGTGGGAAATGCTAGCGTAATATCTAAATATAATGATATCAGCGAATGTCACTTTGCTATTTCAGAGTCATTCTCATTCTTCCTTTACATGAACGTGAAGCTTCAGTGAGTAAAGTCACAAAAAAAGCGCAAAAAAAGCTTATTATGGACAATGATCGTTCTTTAAACTTACGTATTATTTTTCCGGAAAAAAGCTGAGCAAAACAAGAAAATATTGGAGTAGGTAGTCTTTTAAAATAGCATAGATATAGTCTCAAAATAGTAGAGTAAATCCATAGCATACATTTTGTATGATCTGCTCATTTCTAGATATAACACTTCAGTCTATCACTGGTTTTCCACTATTTATACCCTCTCCAAATTACTTATTGGGGAAAGTTTCAGACTTTTTGTATAAAGTTTTTAAAAAGTTCCATTCTCGGTTTATAAATAAGGCTTGATCCATATTGCATAGCTTTCCACATCCAGATTATAGCAATATAAAATAAAAAAGCAATATAAAATTTACAAAAAAAGTTGCTAATTATTGAGAAAGAAAAAAAAGCGCAAATTATGATGCTAAAAACTGTCTTGATAAATTCCCTACAATGTATTTCCATGCAGGTTATAATAACATGAGTATGCTGGGTGCATCAGATCTACGTTATTGCTGCATTGGGGGAAACCAAAGAAATGAGAAGGAACATAAGTTGGTATATACAGTATGCAAAATGTTCAGTTTGTCTGATTCTTCTCTGTATAGGTATATTTTTGAGTAAAATGTAAATTGTTCTTTTATTCTATAAACTTCTGACACAATGTCTCCGAATTTCCTAGCAACAAATTTAGTATTTTTTTTCTGACAAAGAAAAATGGTCAAAATTTAAAAAAAAAACAACAGTCCTTTCAGACCTCAAATAATGCAAAGAAAACAAGTTCATAATCATTTAGAAACAACAATACTAATGTTTTAACTCAGGAAGAGTTCAGAAATCAATATTTTGTGGAATAACCATGATTTTTAATCACAACTTTCAGCGTCTTGGCAGCTTTCCACCAGTCTCTCTGCTTCTGGCGCAAAAATTTAAGTAGTTCTTCTTTGTTTGATGGCTTGTGACCATCCATCATCCTCTTGATTACATTCCAGAGGTTTTCAATGGGGTTCCGGTCTGGAGATTGGGCGGCCATGACAGGGATTTGATGTGGTGGCCTCTTAATATTTGCCAGAGCTGTATATCCCATAGCACGTGAATAAGTAAATAGTGCATGTACATAACATAGGGGACTTAGTTAACACTATTTTGATCAAAAAATCTTAAAAGCCATCCCACCATGACAAAGTATCAGGCGACATCAATATAGATAAGGGCAGGACAGGGGTCCGGCTGTGCAGAAACCTGCCCATGGAAAGCTATCTAGACAAAATGCCTAGCTGTGGAAGGATGGGGGGCATGCCCTTATTTGTACAGAGTACAAGAAACTACAGTAAAACTAAAGAAATGAGCCGGAGCAGAAACATAAGTTCCTGCAGTTTCTTCTACTTGGCGCAAGCAGGGGCATGGCCCCCTTTTTGAGCTAGGCATTTTGTCTATATAATTTCCCATAGGTAGTTGTCTGAGCATTCGTGCCTGACGTGGGGTCTCTTCTATTTTTGATAACCAGCACAGCCAAAACAAACAGCTGTGTGATCTACAACCCTTAGATGTCAGCTTTATCATGGCTGTTTTCAAGAATAGAAGGGTCCCATCCCATGACATTTTTTAAATTATTTAATTAAGAATTTTGATAACCAGCCAAGCTAAAGCAGTCAGCTGGGAGCTGGTATTCTCAGACTGGTAAGGGGCCCCCAGCCTAAAAATAGCTGCCTATAGCCACCCCAGAAAATGCGCATATATAAGATGTGCCAAGTCTGGCGCTTTGCCTGGCTCTGCTCACTTGCCCTAGTGGAGTGGTAAGTGGGGTAATAGATTTGCGGTTGATGTCAGCTATTTAATGGCCACTGACATCAAGCCCATAGATAAGTAATGGAGAGGCATTACTGTTATTTTTTACAATCTAACTATGGGGTCAGTAATAGGCACCCCATTAATAAACCCATAGTTAGATTGTAAAATAAGAAAAACTCAACCAGATAAAATCCTTTAATTAAAATAATGACATAAACTCCTTTATAAGAAATAAAAAAGCACAGTTACAATCACCTTCTTTGAATAATTACCAATCCATTTGAAGCCCATGTCACCTGTAAAAGACAGAAAATAATAACCATATTACTCCTCTTTATGCCTAATCCATTGATGCCTATGTCCCATGTAAAAGAAGGAATTTAATAAACAACCATATCTTTCACCTCTTTGACATGAAGATAATCCATATCTGTTACGCGAAGATGCAGATGATTTGGATAGCAGGTTACAGCAGTGATGCGACTACTATCCATGCCAGACTGCTGACACTGAGACAGGAGCATAGTAACACTCCTGCAGTGTGTAGTGCTGAGCTCCATTGAGAAAGGTCACAGCTAATCAGATCCAATAACCTCACTTATGGCACTTACGCCACCGCTCGCTGCATAAGAACGCTCTTTGACAGACGGTAATGATCTTACGGCTGACCAGAGCCCATGTTTGCCACACTGTCACGCATATGACAGTGTGGTAAACAATGGATGTTCAGGCCCCCCCCCCCCCCATTCATCTGACAAAGATACCTGAAACAAACTTTTTTTAGATGTTCGGGCGAAACCGGTGGACCCAAACATCCACAAATTAGCCCCTCACCACTTACAATTGCTCATTTTGCTTTTCTACCCAGCTAATTCTTCTCCTTTCTCCGCTGTATGTAGAAACAGGAAGTCCCTTGCCCCTGGATTGATCATCCATCTCTTCAACTCCTGACGCAGCTTCTCTACTCCTCCACTCTGCCTTAGGGTACCGTCACACAGTGCAATTTTGATCGCTATGATGGCACGATTTGTGACGTTACATCGTTGCTTAATTATCGCTCCAACATCGTAGACTGCGGTCACACTTCACGATGTACGGCGCTGGAGCGATAATTTCATGACGTATTTGCGATGTAGAAGTCGTATGGGACAGTCGTACGGTCGTGTCACACAAGACGATTCAGAGCAAATTTTGCATAATCTGTGCGTGACGTTGTTCACTAGGGGGCGTGTCGAGCTGCTAGCTATGTGCTGATAGGCCACAGGTTCTGTGCACACAATTGGTTGGAAAATTTGTCACCTGAGCGCTATTGTTCCCAAAGCCACCTCACCGGTTTCAAAATTTCCTTTCTTCACTTTGTACTTGGACACTTGTTGGACTAGGACGTCGGATTCAGTATTTCACAGAATATTCCACGCTTTACACCGCAGCTTCGAGGTATGTTACACCGCTTGGGCATAGTGGATGGAACGATGTACTGTCGTCATGAGCGCTTCGTTCCGCCGCTGAAGCGATGCGGATGGTACGCTGTTGTGACTGGTTGTGACTGGTGGGCTAGAGCGTGGTAGATGGAACGCTGTTTGGTCGGCATGAACGCGTTGTTCCGCCGCTGAAGCGATGCGGATGGTACGCTGTTGTGACTGGTTGTGACTGGTTGTGACTGGTTGTGTCTGGTGAGCTAGAGCGTGGTAGATGGTACAATGTATGGTCACCATGAGCGCTTTGTGTGGCTGCTGTAGTGAAGCGGGCGGTACACTGTTTTGGGTTATGGTGGCCTATGGCGTGGCAGATGGAACAAGCGATGCGGATGGTACGCTGTTGTGACTGGTTGTGACTGGTGGGCTAGAGCGTGGTAGATGGAACGCTGTTTGGTCGGCATGAACGCTTCGTTCCGCCGCTGAAGCGATGCGGATGGTACGCTGTTGTGACTGGTTGTGACTGGTTGTGACTGGTGGGCTACAGCGTGGTAGATGGAACGCTGTTTGGTCGGCATGAACGCTTCGTTCCGCCGCTGAAGCGATGCGGATGGTACGCTGTTGTGACTGGTTGTGACTGGTTGTGACTGTTGGGCTAGAGCGTGGTAGATGGAACGCTGTTTGGTCGGCATGAACGCGTCGTTCCGCCGCTGAAGCGATGCGGATGGTACGCTGTTGTGACTGGTTGTGACTGGTTGTGTCTGGTGAGCTAGAGCGTATAAAATTTTTTTTATACGGCGCGATCCTGCCAGGGTACAGCTCCAGAACCATTAAAGTACTGACAGTATTTTTCGCGACAGTCCCTTGCATCGTCTGCCTGTCTGCCAGATCCAAGTGCTTGAAGAGCTGTTAAATTATCAGGTTGTGTACGCCATTCCCCGGGCACAATATCTCCGGTTCTTGGGTCCAATGCATCAATAAACGAAGGAGGAGAATAGGAGCTCGTATCATGACGTCTCAGGAAATTATGGAGCACACAGCATGCCAAAACCACAAAGTCTATAGACGGCAGCTTCAAGTTGATAGCTGTGTGGAACACTCTAAACCGATTTGCCATAATCCCAAAGGCATTTTCAACCACACGACGGGCCCTCGACAACCGGTAATTAAAGATTCTGCGCTCCGGTGTGAGTGTTCTCTGTGCAAATGGCTTCAGCAAATGTGGATGAAGAGGGAAAGCTTCATTAGCGATGAAGACAAAATTTAGGTTTGCTTTTGTGTCTTCATTTAGTGGCAACAGCAGTTCATTGTTCCTCAAGCTTTCCCCAAATGAAGTGTGTTCAAAAACTCCACCGTCGGAGACTCGACCATTCATGCCAACATCCACATCGACAAACTCATAGTTCGCATTGACAAGGGCCATGAGGATCACACTGAAATATCCTTTGTAGTTGAAAAAAAAGGATCCAGAGTTGGCTGGTTGCGTGATGCGCACATGCTTTCCATCTAATGCACCACCGCAGTTTGGAAACTGCCACAGCTCATCAAAATCGGAAGCAATCCTCTTCCAGTCATCCGCCGTCTTGGGAAACTGCAAGATGAGAAGGAAACATGTACAAATTAGGTCAAATATATTATGCACATACACTCTCATGTGGACATCCTAGAGTGATTGAGGCGCAGTATGGATTAGTATAACAAAGTCAACAACCCTGAGTATGCAGGCAGCCATTTTATCAGATGGCTTCGGTGACTGAGAGGGGGTGCTAAACAATATATCGAAATTATATAATCACTAAAATTACGTTGGGAGCAGCAAATAAAAGAAGGGTGGCGCAGGGTTGGAGCAGCACATATCAGAATGGAGCCGCAAAATGGTAGCAGCACATGTCAGAATGGAGGCGCAGGATCACAGCAGCACATGTCTGAATGGGGGCGCAGGATGGGAGCAGCACATGATAGGATGTAGAACATACACCAATAGAAATGCGCGCAAACAGGGCGTAGAACGGGTTAAATAGCTAGTATAATATATCGACATAACACAGCAGCCAAAAAAATATAGTAGTACCTCCATATAATGCCTTAAGCTGTGCACAATGGCCTCGCATGTCTCCGGAATCACAACGCTCAGGAAAGGTCTGGAAACAGCTGCGGAAAACTGCAAATCCTGAAGAGACCTTCCTGTAGCCAGGAACCGCAGTGTCACCGCCAACCTTTCCTCCACGGGCACGGCTGCACGCATCGGCGTATCACACCTTTGTATGAGTGGCGTAACAGCAGACAGTATTATCTTGAAGGATTCCTCGGACATCCGAAGGTAGTTTCGGAAATCATGAGGGTTATTGTCACGTAACTCTCTTATGAGACCCATGTGTGACAATGTGGATCTTTTCTGCAGCCAGCTCCGGGTCCACATGCGACGTTTTCGTTTAGGACGTCTCTCCTCTTGGAGACGTGCTGCCTCAAACACCAGGGCAGCAGCAACAACAGAACTCTCATCGGAAGTGAGCATAGTTCCTAAAAAGAAAACAAACGTACAATAAATACACGTGCTTACAAAACAATGTTCTGACCGTTGATCTAATAACTATATATGTTACTACTGGTATTAAATGGGGCAGTCAACCATCTCGATCTGTAAAAGGATTAATTAATTGGGCCACACTACAGCTGTGTACCTGAGGTTCTCAGGCCTACCCTACTCTCCATAAAGGAACAATCGACCACGCTACAGCGTTTATCCCCGTTGAAGCGCAACATATGCTACGCTGTAGCGTTATACATACCTTTTGCGGTAAAAGTCTAGTAGTTAGAAAAGTCCAGGGAATCCAGCGAATTTAGGAGTTCTGTTTACAGCACGTGCTACAGAGAGAAATGAATAGCGCGCTCGAGAGCTCCGGTTTTATCCGCTGGGAACAATAGTCCTTTGTCGAATGAGCGCACAGTATTGTGCCGCCCAATCAGCACACGGGAGGTGGAGAATTCAGCGCTCCTACGTAGCCAGCTCCTCCGCCCTTTACATCGTATACAATATCGTGCACACCTTTGTTACACCATGCGATCATGCCGCCACAGCGGGACACTAGACGACGAAAGAAAGTTTCAAACGATGTGCTACGACGTACGATTCACAGCGGGGTCCCTGATCGCAGGAGCGTGTCACACACTGCGATATCGTACCTATATCGCTCGAACGTCACGAATCGTGCCGTCGTAGCGATCAAAATTGCACTGTGTGACGGTACCCTTAGCCTTTTGCAGTGATGACTCATCATGACTCACCCATGGAAAATTGGCCTACTGTTTCTACATAGAGCTTAGAAGGATTTAGCTAGTCAGTTTTTAATTATGTGATGTCATAGACCTCATGGAAAAGAGAAGAATTAGGTGGGTAGAAAGGCAAAATGAGCAATTGTAAGCACTCAGTGCTATATGAAATGAAGATGCAATATTATAAGAGGATAAAACTTTGGTGGGAGGAGAAGGAGGAGGAGGAAAAGGAGGAGTGAATCTTTAATACTAAAGATAGGACTGTCCCGATTGAGTACACCCTGTTGTAGTGGAATGAGTTATACGCTTTTTTAATCAAATTAATGTTAAATAAAACCCCTATGTTTTATATATATACTATTTAAATATTTATGTTACTACAGGGTATATCCTCAATTCGTTTTTTTTCTTAGGTTTTGTTTATAAATATTGGGGAATGAATAGACAAAAAATTGAGAATGTACGGTACATATGTGTAGATTATCACCATTTTATCCTTAGGCATGAAACATAATAACAATTTAGCCTTTGGCACTTGTCAATATACCGTATGTAAAAAAAATAATTACAGAGGATTCCATTAGCATTTCGCAATCCCGGTATAAGGGAGATTGATGGTAACAATGTATATGCCAGTTATGACTTGATAGAAGATAACGGGAGACATGAGGAAGGTGTGTAGGAGAGAAGCCATTATTTCTTTCTCCGCGTGCGAGATGGACAACGGCTGAGGACGGAACTGCCATTTGTAAAAATAATGAGTTTGTTTTCTTCATTGTAGATGCAGAAGAGAAAATCCATGACATATTACAAAGAGAGCACTAATGATAGCTGGAAGCAGGCTTTACATTTAAGATTAGAGCTGAACAAAATAATTTGCTTGGGTTTAAAATATTTAGAATTGAGAGTCCTCAGTGGTTGATATACCTTTTAATGGCTAACTGAAAAGATGGTAACAAATTGCAAGCTTTCGAGACTACACAGGTCTTTGCCTGATGAAGAGACCTGTGTAGTCTCGAAAGCTTGCAATTTGTTACCATCTTTTCAACCACTGAGGACTCTCAATCTATATATATAATTGTCTAAGGGTTTAATTGTCTGTCCTGGAAATCCTGCGTCGCTGATTGGTCGAGGTCACCAGGCCTCGACCAATCAGCGACGGGCACAGTCTGCCGCGAATTCTGGAATGATCATTGTCCTCCACTGCTGTCAAGTGCTGCCATTGTGTTGTCTAAGGGTCCAATTGTCTGTCTGTCTCGGAAATGCCACCTTGCTGATTGGTCGAGGCCAGCCGGCCTCTATGGGGCCATAACTGCATGGAGCATTATAATACATGACTGGGCAAAATACTACGTGACTGGGCAATATACTACGTTGACATGCATATTCTAGAATACCCGATGCTTTAGAATCGGGCCACCATCTAGTTCTAAATATTTTTCTATCTACTGGCTAACACGGGACCAATATATTTTTCTTTCCTGTATCATTGCTTGGGTTTGTAATCCATCAGAATTCCGATCATTTAGAATACGGCGCCATGGAGACTCTTGTTGAACCAACTTTTGTGACCAGATTACAACTTTCATGCAGACTCAAAGCATGGGTCATCTTGTGCCCAGCACCAAAGGAGTTACATGGAATCTATTACCAGTTATTTATGACAAAATCTGAGAACAGCATAATGTAGGAGCAGAATCCCTGCAATTGGAAAGTGACAAGGTTACTTGCTGTAGCTTTGATAAAATCACTGTTTTATCAGCAGGAGATCATCATTACAGGACTAGTAAACCTACTGCTGGGTAGTCCAACTCCGCCCCCACCAGTGATTGGCAGATTTCTGATTTTGTAAAGTGTGCACAGCATGCTGCCAAATAGCGGTATGGCATTCATTAAACTAGAGCGGCAGCAGATAAAACTATATTAAAAACTATTATCAAAACTACAGCCATCAGCCCAGGAAATGACAACCAATTAAATGAGCATATTGATCTTTGGTTTATATCAGGGCCAGGGAGTGGGGACTGATAGGCCCTTGTACAGCCACATTTAGTATCAATCATTTTTTATAAGATCAGTGAATTATACCATCATATCAGAGACCACCTGAGGTTAATGTAACCTGCTGACAGGCATGAAATAGAGCACACACATAACAACATCATTTAATATCTGTGATTCTTAAACATATTCAGCAAAGCGTCCATTTTGAATATAAGCTTCTATGTTTTGTATATCTCCATAATCAAATATCAAATACATATCCTTAACACCATCATCTCCCTGTCACCATCTGACGTCCCTGACGCAGACACTGACATCATTCACAATGGCGTCATTACTTGGTGCCCGCTGTCCCGAGTATGTATGTATGTGTGTATGCTCGGAGCAGAGGAGGAAAGGTGAGTATTGTATTTATTTTTTTAAGGGGAGTGCATTATACTATATAGAGTCTGCCTATGGGGGTGCATTATACTATATAGAGTCTGCCTATGGGAGGTGCATTATACTATATAGAGTCTGCCTATGGGAGTGCATTATACTCTAGAGTCTGCCTATGGGGAGTGCATTATACTATATGGAGGACTATGGGAGTGCTTTATACTATAGAGGCATATGAAGGCTGCATTATACTATAGAGTCTCCCTAATGGGGTGAATTATACTATATAGAGTCTGCCTATGGGGTGCATTATACTATATAGAGTCTGCCTTTTGGGAGTGCATTATACTCTAGAGTTTGCCTATGGGGAGTGCATTATACTATATGGAAGACTATGGGAGTGCTTTATACTATAGAGGCATATGAAGGCTGCATTATACTATAGAGTCTCCCTATGGGGTGAATTATACTATATAGAGTCTGCCTATGGGGGTGCATTATACTATAGAGTCTGCCTATGGGGGATGCATTGTACCATATGGAGGACTATGGGGAGTGCTTTATACTATAGAGGCATATGAAGGCTGCATTATACTATAGAGTCTCCCTATGGAGGTGAATTATACTATATAGAGTCTGCCTATGGGGGTGCATTATACTATGTAGAATCTGCTTAAAGGGGATGCATTATACTATATGAAGGACTATGGGGAATGCATTATACTATAGAAGCCTATGAAGACTGCATTATACTATAGAGTCTCCCTATATTCATTGTCATGCTTACCTTAAGGTGTTACCGCCTGACAATATAGCTTGCATGATACACATTTTAATAGCTTCTTCTTTATAGTCTATTTCTCTCTCTCTCTCACTAGTTTTCAGTTGCTTCTGAGCTAGTGGGTATAAACAGGCTGCTATGTTGTCTTCCATGCACAGCTCCCACAGACATAAGTGATTCCTGTTCGCATGTTGTCTCTATGTAGCACATATTCAAATGCAACAACAGCATGGAGTATATCATACAACATCACTGAGCAGTGTAGCTGTGAATACAGATCTGATGCAAAATAAATTTTCTAGAAACTAGGAGAATCAGGCTGTGTCGGGCACTGTTTTTCACTGTGATGGGTGCTCCTCACATCCCCTCCTTCCTCTTCTCTCCATAGACTTTAATGAGTTTGGTTCTGTGAGTTGATAATTGAGTCAGCTGGCAGTCCCGATTATTTTCGACTAAGACAATTTTGAGCTATATTTTTAAAGTGAGTGATGAGTTCAGGATGCTGGGGGGAGGAGAATAAGTCCATAACTCGAGAAAGAAGCAGCTTTTTCTAAGAGAAAGTATTGAAAAGCTTTTTCATAGTCCCTTATACTTTATTTTTGTGCAACGTTTGTGACCTTTTGGAAGTTTTGAGTTTACGGTTTTCCAAAAAGTGGAAATAACACAAGCCACAGAAGCTGTCAATTGAGCAATTGTTGTATTTCCAATGTTGCTTGCCAGGTGGCTCCTGCCAAAACTGTTCAGCTGTTATGGATGGCATTAAATGTGGCTTATGAAAGGACATTGTGGCATTTACAGACTGACAGTTTTCAGGTTCATAAAACCTTTTGGAAACATTATCATCTGGTTTTCGCTTGAAGATACAGTAATTTTTCGTTCTTTCCTTCCAGAAATTAGGCAATAATTGATGGAAGTAGACTTTGTATAACTGGATTTACAATACGGTATTTCTTATTTTTCACTAATTCCCATCTTCAAGGACAGAAGAAGCCGGTGTTAATAAAGACTTTAGTGAACTCGTAAACCAAGCAACTTCACAAGGTGGAGTTCTAAGAAATCCCATTGATCGTAGATGCCGTGCTACAGCTTTGGAGATCTTACCACTTGAAAGATTAACCTAAAAAAACTCAATTATCACCTTTGCTAAATTTTCTACTGATCTCAACATGTTGAGTCAAATTTTATCTGATGCAGCAAAATTGAAGCCCAGGACTGGAGAGAGAGAAAAAAAACCTCTAAATTCTAATTTCTTCCCTAAAATGACAATGAAGTCGAAGTCTGAAGAATGATGAAATAGCAGGATACCGATGAAGAAGAGAATGACATGGATATGACAGAACACGGAAAATGATAATTAGAGACGTGCTACTCATTAACAACTCATTGTTCCATTTTTTCTCGCGAAGGAGTGCAAATAGAGGTTTCTCAAGGGAAATTGATTCTCCAATTATGTATTTTCTTGTAGATGTAAACATTTAATAAACTGCGTTCGGAATACATTTAGATCATAATGTTTATGCAGATACATCCATAGGCATAAATTGAAATTTTTAGCGGCAAAGTCTGGTTGAAGAAAAATTGCAGATGAAGACTAGGAATCTTATCTGGTTAATTGACTATAGAGTATGAAATATTTTGGAGTACTTGCTACCGTGAAATAATCATAGATTATCCTGTCCAGGAAAAATCCAGTATCAGGAGATAAAAATCTGTGTATTCTGATAAGAACATTTCTCTACTTTGAGGAAAGAATAAACTGAAAGTCCATGTTTCAGTTTTGGGGCTAAGCTCCTGGTTGGACCCCCATGGTGACATCACAGCAACACGTAGACCAATGACGGCATTATTATGCTTTGCTTAATAATTGGGATATAGAAGGGTTAATAGTTTGCCTTTAAGTGCCTTTTGCCTTTAATTGCCAGAATTACTAGAATCAGTAGTCTCATGGTCTCCGCTTCAAGGAGACTACACTTCTTATCATGTATGTTCTCAATAGTCAGTCACAACATGCTCCGGGTACGTGAGAGAATAAAGGTCAGTACGACCCTGGGTGATGGTGGGGGCTACATGAATTACATTGAGAGTTACATTTGTTGTAAATGGTATAAAATATTGCTTCTTGCTCTATTACTTCAGATAAAAGTGACTTGCTCACAGAATGTGTGAGGTGTCTTTTTGTCTTCAAGCGCGCTTGTAAAATGATGGGCCTAATTCCACAATTTGGCCTCACTGGTGATATGTCAGCTGACATTGGGTCAGAACGAAAACAGCTACGACAATTGGCATCATCACCATTCCCAATAGGGCTCACAATCCAGTTTCCCTATCAGTCTTTGGAATGTGAGATGAACCCGGAGGAAAACCAAACATTCACAGAGAGAACATACAAACTCTTTGAAGATATTGTCCTTGGTGGGATTTGAACCCAGGGCACCAGTGCTGCAAAGCAACAGAGCACTGCTAATCACTGAGCCACCGCGCAGCCCTAAGCCATCCACTAACGGGTTATGTGAACTCTATTTATACAGATTTTTGATACTCACCTTGTTTGTCCCATAACGGAAAGAGATGGCATATCACTAGGAAGTGCCTCCATTTTCTGGTCTTCCAAGATTGAGATAGAACATATTGCAAGTGGCCTACAGTCCTGAATTTTTCAGATCTGTTCCCATTTTTTTTTTAGATACAAAAATCCTAGAAATTTAGGGACTGTTCCAAGTAAAAAAAAAAAAAAAATTGGTTTATTACACTTCACTCAAAAGGAGATGTCCTGCTAAGTATGTGGCTATTTTGGGGAAAAATTTGGTGCATTTCTTGAGGACTGGAGTTAGGACAAACAGTAATTGTCCTTTTTCTGGCACCAGCAATGTTGGTCACTATGCATTCGTGCGGGTGGTTCAAAATACTGCGGTATAAATGAAAAACCAAAGAAATGGGCAGAAAAATAAGTTGGTATAAGTGCAAAGTATTGGAGCAAGTTCACACTGTGGACACTTAAAAGACAAAGCCTAAGATAAATACAAAATTAACATATACCCTGTAGTAACAAAATAAATGAAAAGTAATAACACATGTAAATAAGATAGGACACTTAGTTAATGCTATTTTGATGAAAAAAAAGGATAAAATTCATCCTACAGCGACAAGGTGCACCCAATCGGGATGGTCCTATCTCGAGTATTAAAACCTTGCCTTAATATAAATGGGAGCAAAGCAGGAGCTCGACCCAACTGTCCAGGCACATGCCCATAAGAAACTATACAGACAAAATGTCCAGCTCAAAAAGGGGAAGTCATATCCCTGTTTCACCTGTTTGTACAAAGCCTACACAAGGTTGGGTTTTATTACTAAAGATAGGACCTTCCCGATTGGGGTCACCTTATCGTGGTTGGATGACTTTTACCATTTTTTGATCAAAGTACTGTTATCTACATCCAATATGTTATTTACATGTACTATTACTATTTACTTACTGCAATGTATATGCTTATTTTGTTTTTATCTTAGATGAAAAGTAGAATGTAGCAAAAGGATTCGCAGAACACTTGGTCCGGCAATCTTACGGCAGCTGGACCTAAGGAATGTTAATTATTAGGATACCAGCTTTTCAATGCCAGCTGAATAAGTTTGCATTCCCTACATTTGCCCTACCCCAGGGAGAAGAAGCAACTACCAGTTAGATGATTTTCTGTAAGTTTTCTCCTGTTTATTTTGATACCGTTTTGCATAAGTTGTATGTCTTTTTATTATCATATTTTTATACCTTTTCTTATTGTAAGCACTGACCCTTTTGTTATTAAAGTATAAAACTTTAACAAGGTGAACCTTGAATGTTCTAAAAGAATCCATAGCCTAAAGTGTGTGAGCCTTATGAGTGATAGACATATTTTTATTAGTATTATTATTTCTGGGACTCATCGCCCGTGTATTCGGTGAGTGGTGGCAGTGCGTATGAGCGGGTGTGTGGCCTGGGTCAGTGTGTGATTTATGCTCCCATTACAGCATAGGACAGAGGTTGAATGCTGGACTGAGAGTGGGGAGATAGATTAACCCTTGCAGGCACAACCCCAAGTCACGTGTGAGAGCAGGCACGTGACGAATAAGTGACACCTCGGAGAAGGGATCTGTGACAAATGGTCCCTTGGTCCGACTACCAACATGAATGACACACCAGATATTTATGCCCAATTCTATTTAAAAGGGTGCATAACCTTTATTTGCAGGATACATGGGGATCCCACAGTTATGGATCATAAATTAATGACACATCCTAGCAATATGAAGATGAAAAGATGGTTTTAAATTGTTATTAATATTGTAAACTGACAATGATCCAAATCATGGAGTCAAGTTAAATTCCCAGAAACCACAGATCGCCCCGAGCAAAATTAGAAATAGTTAATATAATTCATTATTCAAACTTCCCCAGGTCACGAGCAATAATCAGCTGTTTACTTGTTGTGATGCTCTGAAGACATTTACATGTGCTCAGAAATTCAGGTACTTTTTAATAAGCCCTAATTCACTTTGATAAGCGCCTAATTCTCGACGTTCAGGATTCTGTCTGCTGAGACGTAAACTTTACACAGATGTCATTAGATAATGTGTTTCTCCAAATATCTTTCATTAAGTGACAAGTCACCGTAATAGATATCATAGCTATAAAAACTGTTACTCTTTACGCCATTTATTGATTGGCGGATGGTGGAAAGACTTGAGATTCATTGATCTATTCATCTAGGGAAGATTGCGTCAGTCCAAAAAGACTAAAAAAAAGACAAATATTCAGTCCGGCTTAACTCTGTTCTCCATGGCATCTATTATCTTCCATACCAAATGAGAGTTGATGCATTGTATGTAAAAATATTGGGATACTTAGTATGGAACTATGCGTAGAGCTATAAATACTTTGCTTTGGGACGCAGTCTATATTTTTAAATTACAACAAAGTAAATTGATTAAGTGGAAGCGTTCCAACTTCTGATTAATTTCCATTGTGCTTAGTCAAAGAGCTGATAACAATGATCCAATCTGCAACTTTGGAAATGTTTCAACTTTTAAGTCAATGGACCTTTGACAATCAATTCCTACTGTATATGGTAGAATAGGGAGATGCTTGTATGGTATCGGAGATATTAGTAGCAACATGTATTACTGTTCATCTTATAGATACAGTATATCCAGGATCGGACTGGAGCACCAGGACAGCGGGCGATTCTCTGGTGGGCCCGGGCTTTTGCCAAGCCCCCAAGCAGGGGGTCCGCTGGTTTCAACTGAATGTGGGTCCGATTGAAACGTATTTTCGGTACAGAAAGTCTGCACTGCAATAGTTATCATGGCCTCCAAAATGTCAGAGGCCGGCAACTGATATCTGTGTGCCAATCGCAGATGGCGCATGACAGTGAACTCGACAGGTGCACTGACATCAGACAAAGGCCTCTGATAGGATGGTGGCCATTTTAAAACGACTGCGCCAGATCTGATGGGAGAGGATGTCGTGCGGCACCAGGAGTGCAGGCAGGTATGACGAATCTTTATTTATTTATTTTTTTTATGCAGAATGTCCTGGGGCCAGGGGCATGGGGCTAGGTCATAGGACCAGTGACCAGGATCATGAACATAGGACCAGAGATATGGGGCCAGGACCAGGAACATGGGGCCCAAGATGAGGAACATTATTAATTAAAGGGGCCAGGTTGAGTGACTTAATTATAGTGTCGAGGACAAAATTAGGAACGTACATTATTAGTTTATCATGGAACATGGATGGACATAATTACTGTAGGGGCCAATTAGGGGACATTATTACTACTGTAATATAATTTACGTTTTAGAATGCTGTTTTCCATAGGGGAACAAAAGGGAGATCCTGTTACTGTGCAGGGTGGCACTGTGCAGCCTTTTTTCTTCATCTGGAGTTGGGTATATGTCATAGAATGTGCTTTATAAGCATCAGCTATTGATAACTATGTGCTATTTTCTGCATAGATGAGTGTTGGCTAGAAGAACTGATGGCGGTCTGTGCCAGATAAAGAAAAAAAGCGAAGATGAAGGACTTTAAATAGAGACATCATTGGTGAGTAAGTGTGTTACCTGTATATTTACACTATATAAAGAGATCCTGTGAATAATGTAATTGGTGATCCCTGTATTATCTGTAAACTATATACAGAGCTCCTCTGTATTATGTCACTGGTGATCACTGTATTACCTGTGCACTATATACAGAGCTCCTGTATATAATGTTGTTGGTGAGTCACTCTATTACCTGTAGACTTACACTATATACAGAGCTCCTGTGTATAATGCCACAGGTGATCACTGTATTACCTGTGCATTATACACTATATACAGAGCTCCTGTGTATAATGTCACCCGTGATCACTGTATTACCTGTACACTATACACTATATACAGAACTCCTGTGTATAATGTCATTGGTGAGTCACTCTTTTACCTGTACACCTACACTATATACTATACACTATATGCAGAGCTCCTGTGTATAATGTTACTGGTTATCACTATATTATCTGCACACTATATCCAGAGCTCCTGCGTATAAAGTTACGGGTGATCAGTGTATTAATTGTTCAATTACACTATACATTGTATACTATATACAAAGCTTCTGTGTATAATGTAACCGGTGGCAATAACAAAGTTGTTAGTGTTGTGTTTTTTATTAATCATCAGTATTTTAATATTCAGTCACTATGTTGTCATATGTGGTCCAGTCATGGGGTGGCGATATTTATCCCTGGAAAGAAATATTGTACTGCTCACTGTCATTTGCATCCTGGCAGTGTTTGGAGAACGGAAACGCTGTGTCAAGGCATGGGAAGGGAGAAATGAAGGAAATATAGCTCCATGAAAAGTGAATTCTTTATTCACACAAAATACTTCAAGGACATATATCATGATAAAGGGTGCATAGACACTGAAATGCATCGATGCCACATGTAAGCTGTACTGCTGAGTCTGTATGTCCTTGAAGTCAATAAAACATTCACATCCGTGGAACTGGATTCTTTCATTTGATATTTATAACTGTATGTGGTATTATTTGGTCATTATTTGGTCTGTCACAATGTGGTGGTATTTCTCCCTTGTACATGGTATTTTATGGTTGCTATATGCTGATATTATGTGGTCTGGTCATGGTGTGGTGGTATCCCTTGTACAGTATATGGTATTATTCTATCACTGTGTGGTAGTAATGTTTACTCCAGTCACAGGGTGGCAGTATTTCCCTCTTGTAAGTGGTTTTATTTGGTCACTATGTTGTGGTAATATGTGGTCTGGTCATGGTGTGGCGGTATTTGTTCCTTGTAGGTGGTATTATTTGGTCACTATGAGGTGGTAATATGTTGCCTGGATTATGTTGTGACAGTATTTATTTCTTTTACATACTATTATTCAGTCACTATGTGGTCTGGTCATGGTGTGGTCTGTTCCTGATGTGTTGGTATTGCTTCCCTGCGTGTGGTGTTATTGGTCTTGGTATAGTGGATTGTGTTGTATATGGCGGTCATTTGTTCTCTCTGATATAAATTAGGAGAAGATTCTTTATTTCCATTAGAGATTAGATACTTGGATCACAGAGTCAGAGATGCACGTACAGGGGTTCTCCTGTGAATAAAGTAATCACCTCTCCACAAGATAAGTGATAACCTATTGATTGGTGGGGGTTTGACTGCTGGGAACTGCATCAATCGGCAGAAAGTAGAGCATTTATCCCCATTAGACTGGAGTGCCATGTGCGACTTGACCAATGATCAATTCATTTCCTCAGGGTTCTGCAAGCGTTGCGCTTGTTTTTTTTCTGGAAGCGCCCAAAGAAAATGAATGGAGCTGCGGTCAGACATCCCACCTGCTGCTCCATTTTAAAATGGGGATAAAAGTGTGCTGTCATTGATAAAACATCCCAATTCTTATGATCAGTGTGGTTTCCAGTGGTTGGACCCAAATGATCAATCAGTTATCATCTATCCTGTGGAGCCCATGGATCGGAGTGCTTTAACCAAAGAACCCCTTTAATGCAAACAACAATGAATTGTACATGCCAGTTATGGGGGCGCACAGCAGATGTGCAGGTGCCACCTGTGTTTTACAGCCAATGCTCCACTATAATGGGGATAATGGCTAACAGATATTTGCACATAGCTGTAGGATGGGCCCCTAGGGTCAATTCCGCCTGTGGGCCCCAGACACCCCAGTCTGACACTGAGTATATCAATTCCGAATAAGAAATGAAAGGACTTGAAATTGGTGCATAATGCATCCATTATTGATCCATCAAATATGAGCCATTAATCTGGCACTTTAAAAAGGCATGAATGCTCCAATGCTGATCAATGCAAGGTCCACTGAAACAACAAAAGTATCTTCATCTGTTTCAATGAAAGTCTTAAGAACTCAACTACCACCCCACTTTTTCCTATTCAACCTCAACCTATACTCTACATTTCTTGACATCGATGTGGTTATTTTGACCCTTGCGAAGGTTAATTGCAACTTGGCTCATGATGTGGTATCCAGCTCCTAGACCTTCATCTATTACCATGATAGGATGCTAACCTATAAACATCTAAAAAAAAATCGGAACAAATGCACCAGGTGTACTCCTTTTGTTAACTTGTTTAGCACAGAAAAATCACAACATTTTGGCCTTGCAGGGCTTAATCAAGCCATAAGATAAAGAGATATGCATTTTTGTGTGGCTTGATAAAGGCTCTGCGTGGCCCAAACATTGTTATATTTATGTACTAATAAAGTTACAAAAAGGAGGTTACCTTTTACGTTAGTACGGTAAGTAGAAAAAAATCCTCCTGGGACCCAGGGGATATAGGATATGGATGACTTGTTGTAATGGGTGAAAAATTTGGGAAGACTTTCGACACCCACAAACTAATTTCACAAGTACAAAGCCTTCAAAGACACAATGGACTCACAAGTTGGGCAGGTGATTGGGAAAGCTCATTCTGGAGACTGGAGAAGAATGTGAAGTTCCCTTGGACTTTGCTCCCTGATTTAGGAACTATAAACAGTTCTGAAACACAAAAGGGAACATTTATAAAGGCAGTCATTTCATACACCAGTCTTAAACTTCTTGGAGTAAATTGCACTAAATATATTAAGAAGAAGCCAACATTGGCTCTTACCCACTTCATCTGACCCTACCCAATTTTCTCATCATTTTTGAAAAATAATAAAACAAGCAACAAGAGATAAATTTATGGCACATTACGAAAGCCCCACCTCAGGTCACATGTTGATTATCTATAAACATAAGGATGAATGACCTCAGGGAGATCAAAACATCCAACTCTGCGGAGACACCATCACGTGTTTCTCAACGCAGTGATCCAGAACACTGCCCCCATCCCTTATGGGAAATATGCAAATGCATGTAGAAAAGCCGCAGAGACACCATCACGTGTTTCTCAACGCAAGCAATAAATAGCCAGGTCTTTCACCGGGAAGGAACAACCACGGGAAGGGCAGCATCCAAAAAGGAAAACCACCTGTGCCAAAACATGGTATCCATCCACAGACAGCTGTTTCGGGGTATTTGCCCCTCATCAGTGTGGAGTAGGAAACTCGCTATTAGGAGCAGTGCCTAGTAAAAGGACTATAAACATAAGGATGAATGACCTCGGGGAGATCAAAACATCCAACACCGCGGAGACACCATCACGTGTTTCTCAGCGCAGTGATCCAGAACACTGTCCCCATCCCTTATGGGAAATATGCAAATGCATGTAGAAAAGCCACGGAGACACCATTACCATGTTTTGGCATAGGTGGTTTTCCTTTTTGGATGCTGCCCTTCCCGTGGTTGTTCCTTCCCGGTGAAAGACCTGGCTATTCATTGCTTGCGTTGAGAAACACGTGATGGTGTCTCCGCGGCTTTTCTACATGTTGATTATCTGTCTGGGATTGTTCATACAAACATGGAGGACTTCTAGGTTTAGACTTCTATACTCACAGTTTGGAATACATGCTCTCCAGAAGTTCCAGAACTTGTTTGTGTGATTGAGAAAGTATATACTTTTTGGTGTGATGAACATAGAAGAATGAAAAATTTACTTATCTGTCAATTATTGACTTAAAACGCGTCAGTTATACGAAAGGTCATTATTGATGTCAAATAAAAGTCTGTAGAACACGGAAATATCAATTGGGATCAGCCATCTATTTAGTGTATGTGGAGGTCTCTGAATGTTGGGGAAGATAAGTGTTGTGAATTCTGTGGCCAAGCTCCCTCCTGTGGTCAAGAGTGGTACTTCGGCTGGTTCTGTCTATGAGCTTCCTTTGGTGGATGAGAGTGGTACTGCGGCTTCTGAGTTTCCTTCCTCAGGTGATGAGGTTAAGTCGTTAGGTGCTGCTCTATTTAACTCCACCTGGTGCTTTGATCCTGGCCTCCAGTCAATGTTCTAGTATTGGTCTTGCTTCCTCCTGGATCGTTCCTGTGGCCTCTCTATCCTGCATAAGCTAAGTTCTGCTTGTGTTATTTTTGTTTGCTATATTTTCTGTCCAGCTTGCTATATTGGTTTTTCTTGCTTGCTGGAAGCTCTGAGACGCAGAGGGAGCACCGCCGTACCGTTAGTCGGTGCGGAGGGTCTTTTTGCCCCTCTGCGTGGTTGTTTGTAGGTTTTTGTGTTGACCGCAAAGCTATCTTTCCTATCCTCGGTCTATTCAGTAAGTCGGGCCTCACTTTGCTAAATCTATTTCATCTCTGTGTTTGTATTTTCATCTTTACTCACAGTCATTATATGTGGGGGGCTGCCTTTTCCTTTGGGGAATTTCTCTGAGGCAAGGTAGGCTTATTTTTCTATCTTCAGGGCTAGTTAGTTTCTCAGGCTGTGCCGAGTTGCATAGGGAGCGTTAAGCGCAATCCACGGCTACCTCTAGTGTGGTGTGATAGGATTAGGGATTGCGGTCAGCAGAGTTCCCACATCTCAGAGCTCGTCCTATGTTTTTGGTAATTGTCAGGTCACTTTGTGTGCTCTGAACTTCAAGGTCCATTGTGGTTCTGAATTACCTGTTCATAACAGATAAGGAATGGACAGATAGGTAGATCTGGCAGTGGTTATCTATTTTCTCCCCAATGAAAACATGGGTTCTTCGGTCAAAGGCTATGTTAGTTATATGGCACAAAAAGCTACAAATACCAGGAATCTAATTGGAAAAGTCCATATTGTACCTCCTGGAATGAATGTGAATGTACAGTTCCTTGGGTTCCACATCATGATACATGTTTGGTTCATACCCTAGTTTAAAGTATCACCTAAACTGGACACAGAAGATTTTATAGAAACAGTGGTCGTGATGGGTGGCACATAGCTATCGAAAACCTAATGATACAAGATGGAAAAAATATCAATACAGGGCAAAATTTGTTCATTTTCCATTTTTGCGTAGGTTACGGTGCAACATGACAAAACAAAGCAAAAATCAGGTGAAATTGTTATTTTTTTAGGTTATTAAATCTAGAATTAAGTCTACCATTAACAATTGGATGTAAAACTAAATATTCAACCCAACCGCAGTTGCCGAATTAATTTTTAACACAGCTTGGTTAATCACTTCTTCTTTGCTACAATTCACAATTATCCAGGTCCATTTATAGCACAAAATAATAAGGCATATTTTATCACAAATTAGGGTTAGTCATCTGTACACACCCACCTATACTTCAACTATGGTTGTAATTTAACAGCACTTTCATGCACCCAATTAAATCACTGGAATGCCAAGAATCAAATCACAAGCGAGATGAACAGCAATTAACCATGTCAATCTTCACATAATAAAAAAAAAATGAATTGCATAATTTTTTTTAGGTTTTCTTCACAACATGATGCCAGAATATACTTAGAGAAACAGTGGGAAGAATTGCAATCAGTGATTTTTTGACACATTTCCAAAATATCTCGCAGGATAGAGATAACTTTACATACTTGTGTTTTGATGGGTGGTTAATGCTCTGCCTGGTTTATTCTACATGAACTAACAACCGCTGTTATCGATCGGTAAGAATCATTCTTTATCTTTGGCGTAGATAATTGTGATTATGAAAAAGTGCTTCCATTTAGGATGGGGTTAGGTCAGTAATTGATGTGTTTCTTCGGCAAAATGGATTTTAGAAGACCCAAGGGAAAACATTGGGATGGGCAATATTATACATTAAGAGGAACACAAAAGGGCGTTTTATATTGCGGGGGGCAGAAAGAGGGTTATTGTTAGAGTTGAGGACATTTTTCAAAATTCAGTTCTGATTATGATCGTCGGCGAATATTGTTTTTGCAATATTTGCCGAACGCAGCCAAACGTCATTGGAGTCAATGGGAGTAGAAATGGCTGAATATGTTCGGAATCGATCGTCAAACATAAATTCGGCACAAATAAGGTACCAATATGGCAAATTCAGATTGGTGACCGATTCGGAACATATTCGCACAACTCTAGTTATTATTACTATTTTGGGGCAAAAAAGAGTATTATTTTTTTTTTAGATTTCAAAATTATTATATGTTGAGGCATTATTAATTTTTCCATGAACACAGCATAAAGTTGGACTTTAGTATTGGGGTTCATGTACTGAGGAAGAAAAGAAGAACTGCGGGAACAAAAAGAATATCATTATTTGTCAGAGGCACACAGGTTGACGTCAATACTGTGCAATTCAATAGAACCAGACTAGTATTGGGAGGAATATTACTATTTTTGAGCATCGAGAAAATCATCATCATTACTATTTATTGGCAAACTATTACTGTGACCAAGAAATAAAAGGTGAGACCAGTACTGAGTGATCATTGAGGGCTCGTGTACACAGTGGGGCCACTTTTCATTCCACATGTACCATATGTGTATATGGTGGACATGTCTACAGTCTCTTGAGCACCAAACACTGGAGTCGATGACTGCGATGTGTCCATATTTGCCAAACCTCCATAAATGTCAGGGAGGTTTCCCGGAATAATGAAAGACCTCCGGAACTTCTGGAAGGATTGCCAAATTCCCACAATCTAGCAATTGCCATCATGACTAGTTGATACATCTGGATGCACAATCAGGTGTCAAGAATGAGTAGTTCAGGATGTGTCTATGCAAAAAAAGCAAGGATGTGCTCCAAGTACTGCAAACCCAATTCTTCCGCAATGCAAATTACAAAAGTTTCCACTGAATGTCTGTATGGAAGCATTTGTTCAATGCTTTCTTCAGAGGTATACATCGAGGAGTTTTTCTGTTTTTGACAAAGGCAAACCCCCCCTTCACCTGTCTAAGTACAGATGTAGCAAACGTCAATGCTTCATAGAATTTGGAACAAGGCGAGCATTGAACCAAGTTCATTTTAAGTCATTCAAATAATTCTAAATGTAACATTTGAGTGATTGCCATAACGAAAGCTCAACCACTTACCATGTTGGAGAAATGAATAATAACCGTAAAGTTTTTCTTGGCGCCTTATCAATATGCCAGTCCTGGGTACGGCAGCAGCAGGTGGGCTCACTCGCTTACTTCTCGCTTTGGGCCTTACACTTGCCAATTGACGAGCTAATATAATGAATATGCCACATGTATTGTCACTGCTGCGAGCTGCCTGATAAGCATAAGGACGTCTCAACAGACTCATCTTCTCTCCAAGATGGAACAAAGAACGGACAGGTATTACGACAGGCAACCATGAATTTCATGCAAGGAAAGATTTGAAGGCGTTTTGCAGGATTTAAAGAAGTGAATGGAGATCACCAGTCAGACAGTGTGCGAAATGATGGATACTCGTGGTTCAGTTACTGATACGGTATACAGTAGACGTCTTAGGTAAAATGTACAGCTACGTGCTCCCGTGGTGTCCGGTAAGAATTGTCATCCATTTTCAGTACTTACCGGTAAAACCTTTATTAGAATGGTTAGATGGTTGATGAATACATGTAACATAGTAACATAGTAACATAGTTAGTAAGGCCGAAAAAAGACATTTGTCCATCCAGTTCAGCCTATATTCCATCATAATAAATCCCCAGATCTGCGTCCTTCTACAGAACCTAATAATTGTATGATACAATATTGTTCTGCTCCAGGAAGACATCCAGGCCTCTCTTGAACCCCTCGACTGAGTTCGCCATCACCACCTCCTCAGGCAAGCAATTCCAGATTCTCACTGCCCTAACAGTAAAGAATCCTCTTCTATGTTGGTGGAAAAACCTTCTCTCCTCCAGACGCAAAGAATGCCCCCTTGTGCCCGTCACCTTCCTTGGTATAAACAGATCCTCAGCGAGATATTTGTATTGTCCCCTTATATACTTATACATGGTTATTAGATCGCCCCTCAGTCGTCTTTTTTCTAGACTAAATAATCCTAATTTCGCTAATCTATCTGGGTATTGTAGTTCTCCCATCCCCTTTATTAATTTTGTTGCCCTCCTTTGTACTCTCTCTAGTTCCATTATATCCTTCCTGAGTACCGGTGCCCAAAACTGGACACAGTACTCCATGTGCGGTCTAACTAGGGATTTGTACAGAGTCTAAACAGCAAGAGCACAAGAAGAGGATTCAGAGATCCTCCAAAAAATAGAAAAAAACAGCAGCAAAACAAGGCAGAGCTTCTTACCTGCCTAGGCCTCTAAACAAATGCACTATCAGGATGCGGTGGACCCATGTGGTTAAGATGGAGACAACACAGGTGCAGCATAACCGATGAGGCAACCACTCTCAACCTACCAAACTAATGGAGGGGGTGGCTGCTTGGCACAATGCTGCACATAAAAGACTTGTATGTGGCGCAGTTCACACAATGGAGATACACAGCATCCAGGCAAGCCTAGTAGTGACACCCTTCTATTAGATCAGGCGGGCCTGCCCAGCGCTATCCAAATGCACCCCATGTGAACAGACACCACAGTTTACAAGACAAAAATGGGCCCAACTGCACCCCGGAAAACAGTGCAAAAAACACAAAAAAATATAAAAAATTTTTGTGAGGTATTAGTTTATACTTTGCCCAAAATACGCAAGCTCGTAAGTCTTTTATGTGCAGCATTGTGCCAAGCAGCCACCCCCTCCATTAGTTTGGTAGGTTGAGAGTGGTTGCCTCATCGGTTATGCTGCACCTGTGTTGTCTCCATCTTAACCACATGGGTCCACTGCATACTGATAGTGCATTTGTTTAGAGGCCTAGGCAGGTAAGAAGCTCTGCCTTGTTTTGCTGCTGGATTTGTACAGAGGCAGTATAATGCTCTCATCATGTGCATCCAGACCTCTTTTAATGCAACCCATGATCCTGTTTGCCTTGGCAGCTGCTGCCTGGCACTGGCTGCTCCAGGTAAGTTTATCGTTAACTAGGATCCCCAAGTCCTTCTCCCTGTCAGATTTACCCAGTGGTTTCCCGTTCAGTGTGTAATGGTGATATTGATTCCTTCTTCCCATGTGTATAACCTTACATTTATCATTGTTAAACCTCATCTGCCACCTTTCAGCCCAAGTTTCCAACTTATCCAGATCCATCTGTAGCAGAATACTATCTTCTCTTGTATTAACTGCTTTACATAGTTTTGTATCATCTGCAAATATCGATATTTTACTGTGTAAACCTTCTACCAGATCATTAATGAATATGTTGAAGAGAACAGGTCCCAATACCGACCCCTGCGGTACCCCACTATTACCTTCGGATACTTTTGCAAAATGTGATGCTGAGTCAGTTCTCGAAGACAAGCTGAGAGTCAGGATAGTCAAGGAGTCTAAGATCAAAAGCCAGGAGGGTACGGCATAGACAGAGGGAAGAGACAAAGGTGTAGTCAGTTAATGGTCTGAGGTGAGAATAAAAGGAGGAAAGCGAATCAGAGCAAAAGGAGCAGGCAAAACGGATGGTCAGAATGAGGTCCAAGGTCAGGCAGCAAAAAGATTCACAAGCAGAACAAAGCACAGAGAGACAAACTTCACAGAGCTGAATGTACTGTCCGTCTGGCAGAGATCTGGGACTGACAGAGCAGATATGTAGCCTGGCAATCATCTGGGACAGGGAACACCTGAAGGCAGCACAGAACCTCCCAGTCTCATATAGGCCAAATGAGCCATCTGTCAAACACTGACACCTCAGTACGCCCCTCTTCCAGAAGGGACAACTAAGCTGTCAATCAAAGTACTGACAGCCTTAGAACACCTCTGCACCAGATTGGACAACTGAGCTGTCAAAAACTGCGCTCCAGACACAATGAGGGGTGGAATAGTGGCAAAAACATTTTGCAAGTGCTCCTTTATCGGCGATACCGACTGATTCTTCAACATGTCTATGCTATTATTTCTTATCAAGATCAAATGAAGTATTTTGGTTTAATTTTTTTTAAGGATTTTTCCTAAGGCTTTCATGTACAGAATGAGAAGAAAAACCATTTTTACCCTCAATATTCCATCAATAGCATATTAAGAAGATCGTTATGTAGACAACGGGGACTGGTGAGCAATGGAGCTTTCGTAGCTTTTCGAGCTAACGATAAACTTTTAGTTGAATAATTTGCATTCAGATGTCTAATAGAGCGGCTTACAGGTGCAGCACCAAGAGGAAATTGCTCGTCGTGAATTGATATCAGCAGTCTATGAAGGATTGAGATCATTAATAAAGCAATGCAATTAAGTTGGCATTTTCTAAAAAATATATTGAATTTGTCACTGATACTTTTTAGGGCTCATGCATATGCTCATCGATTGCGCCCAAAGGCCTCAGATGACTTCACTTTTCGTTGATGTGTATCGATGGCATTTTGTACTTTTGCTTCACCTGGGCTCATGCTTGGCTGTCTGTCTTGGCTGCAGGGAGACAAGCACATGTGGGATGGTGGTTTGGGGACCTCCATTCTCAACTTTGGCGTGGATCTAAGAAATAGGAACTTCTCCCATGAGACAGTCATGGCTTACCTTATAAATATGCTATAAATGTTTAAGATAGGAAAATTTAAAGGGGCTATTAGTAGGTACTGTATATAACTGAACTGCATATTCGAGGGTAATGAATTCCACATAAGCATTAAGGTAGTCGTCTGGCACCTAAAATGTATTTTCCAAATATCTATCCTTGCACGCTAATCACTGTTGAAAATTGCTATATTACATAATACCTTATACTTCGCCCTATTTAGTTAATCCCTAAATGTGTTTTTTTTTTTACTGTACTTCTTGTGACTTTTTCTTGGAGAGGAGCCTCAAAGGTGAAGTCACAGGAAGCTGGGGCTGCACTCACTCCCTGCAGTGTCCATCGGTCCTTCCGGGACAGGATGTCACAGGGGGCAGCGCCGCAGTTACTCACTAATTTCTTGCATCGCCGCCCTCTCTGGTGATGCACTGAATCCTTCGTGATGGAATCTTTGAGAGATGTGAGTGCAGTGCCGGTACTCTGCTTTTATCTCCACAGCCACCATAGCTTCCATGGAAGATGTTGTCAAGGAGTGGAAATAGAAGCAGCGAGTGACGGCAGCGCCACTCCGACGCTTCTAGCATCACCCTGAAATGAATCGCCATCATGGGGGCGATGTCGGTGTCACTCACTGCTTCTAGCACCTTCCTTAAATGAGTCTTCAGCAGGGGGCGGCGATAGAAGTATTGAGTAACAGGAGCATTTCCCCCCTGGTGATGATTTATCTGAGCTTGATACTAGAAGCTGTGGGGCGGCGCCGGCGTCACTCACTGCTTCTACCTGATGACCACACCCACTTGGATAAAAATGGTAGCTTTATATACATAGACGAGAAGACTGTATGTCTGGAACGGAGGAACAAAATAAAAACAATGTCGAATTCAGGACAAAAGCAGCAAAAACGGTAGAAAAAATTGGTAAAAAAACCCAACGTATTTATAGCTAATGACAGGCCGTCTTTAAGTATCAAAGCAGAAATTAAATCTGAAACTATTTGTTTTCAAACGGTCTCTCATTTATTTATATAATATTGCATGCAAATCCTATTCTTGTTATGCAACATAATAACGATGATAATAATTATAATAAATATATCAATAAATTATATAATAATATATAATATTATAATAAATATAAAGATTATGTAATACAATATATAGAGAAAATATAATGACAAATTTTATTATGTAAAAAATAAACAATTATTATTATTATTATTATTATTATTATTACACCTACCTTTAGCTGAACCTCTTTATAATTTGTTCTTTCCGAACCGAGACTTCATAAAAGCCATTTTAGCTCCTGTAATCCTTTGAATTAATGCACATTTGCCGTCCACAATCGTCCACGCACAAACAATTCTTCTTCTCCGCAGTCCATAAGCACAAATTCATGTTTATTCTGTGCAACATAATCTTTTAATGATATTTGGGAATAATGAAAGACCCGTGCCCGCAGACTGCGATCCTCAAGGCCACTTAGCATACAAAGTCAGGAATTCTATTTTAATATGATCGCAGGGAATAGAAGGAACCAGCGATGCAAAACGGCCATCTCTTCGGAGATTACACATCTCAGATACCGATCAAAAGCTTTCACAGTCTAACCTTCATTAACGTCCCCTTGATGTGACTGTAATCGGATATATTAAGAAGGGTGGGCACCTTTACAAGCCCCCCCAGTAAATATAATCTTACTACGCTAAAAAAGTTCTGCAAAAAAAAGTGCAACTGATGGTTGTATGGATGAGTAAACCATTAAATTTCCTTAAATTTTTGCCAAGAACTCAATTTTTTTTTTTACAAAATAAATGTATTAAGTCATCACAACAAAGTAGAAAAACTCTCAACAACAGCAATTCAGAACAGAAAAATTGACTAAGGAGCCGCATACACGGTAGGTACATAAAGCATAGACATCGCCCAACAGAGTATCACAAAATCATAATTTTTTAAATATATTTTTTAATTTCGTCTGGATACAGAAATAGTACATGCAAATAAGCGAATCTACCGCTGCATCTTGTATTCTGGAATAGATCTTTTTGATATTTGTTATTTTTCATTATCGCTTAAATAATAGTATGTAAAAAAAACAGGAATAAGAAGTTATAGTTTTTTTTCAAATAATTTTCTTAAGGTCGTAATGGTGTCAATTGCCTTGAATGTGTTAATCAATGAATCATCAAATTAAGTTACACAATTGTTATTGCCTTTCCCGGGAACTAATCCAGTTAACTGTAAGGGCAGGTCATCCATTAGAGGGGCTTCTTATCAACATAAAATCAATGTTGGGTGTCTTAAAACATGGTAGACAACATTCATCAAGGCAAAATAAATGGTGATTTGCCTTTAGAGAACCTTATTGAGGCTTTTTTTCCCTTTAATCTTTTATATTCATCCAAAACACAAATGTTTGATATACACTATCTCTAAAAAGTTGAAAAGATCTTCCCTTGTGGAAGAATAAAAATTAAAAAAAGGAACACAGAAAAAGAAACAACCTTAGGCTTCGTTCACACATTGTGCTTTTTGCTGCATTTTTTTTAGCAGGCAACACCTGTTCTCTTGGAGGTAAAGAAACAGAGTGGATGCGTCCGAGTACCGATTAGCCACATGGACGACCCTGGCTGCTGCATTTAGGATGGACTGGAGAGGGGAAAGTTGAGTGAGGTGGGTAATTAATAGCGAATGACAATTGGTAGGTTTGTGAGTGGTTGTTCCATCACTATTTTGCACCGGTGCTGCCCCCTCCTTTATCACGGGGGTCTGTTGCATCCTGCTAGTGTATTAGTAATCTAACCTGGTGTTGGTAAGACTGTTACCGAAGGGGACCATTGACCACATTTTTGCAAAGTCAACATATGCTCTGTCGTGCCTCATTTGTGGTCGTATACGACTACGGGAGGTGGATACTTTGACGTAGTATGCGTATATGCACAAAAATTATGCGTAACAGAGCACACGTTGCTTATATCAACACCTTACAGTCAATCGCCCCATTGGCACATACGCCTGAATCCTGTTTTTTGAGGGAGGTTGGGACATAAGAACCGACGGGACCACTAAACATGGGACAAAGTGGAGTTTGAAAGCACACTTACACCTTGGGCCGATTTGCGTGATGGGCACAAATTTTTGTTTCAGTCTCTTTGTTTTCCTTTCCTATAAGCTTGATAAATCCTGAGATATGTGTCACTAGAGAAAACAGGTACATGATCTCAGAATACTCAGCTAGGAGTTGCCTATCCTACATGGTATGAGATTATCCTGTACTTGCAGTGTGAATTGCAGCCTACATTATGCAACAATAAATGGATTTAATTTGCGTTCTACTTTTTACATGAGTTCCACGGTGATCGGGAGGAATATGCCGATATATGTGGATCACAGAATTGGCCACATGGTGCACCATTAGTACTTATCTCCCTTCTCTCTTCGATAACTGAAGAAGTAGCCACACACGGGCAAGCATGTTTGCGACTTCTTGGTTGACGGTCCCACTAAAAAGCATTACTGGCTGCGAGAGATTCCGCAATGCAGGTTGCCTACCTTTGCTCTACACTCATTTTTTGTTTTAGTCTCCCATCTATCCTTCTCATGGAAGCCAAAAGTGCAGCTAGGTTGCCAGACTAACAACCCGTAGAGAAGGGGATGAGAGCTACCTGAATAGGTCATACTTGGTTGAGTATGGTCATACTTGGTTAAGTATGGTTGTGGTGAGACCCGGTGAATGGTTATTTTCGATACAACACAAAGGATCGTAGGATTTTCTCCAACTGGAATAAAATCTACACAAGGCAAGTCGTCTTCCTAGGTTCTGTCTTGACTTTTTGGTTTCCCACTCGGAACATGCACTGTTGGGAGTGGAATAGGTTTCAGTTTGGTAAAAAGAAAAAAGGAATAAAGATTTTTAATTATATTTTTATTTCAAAGCTGCCATAAATTGCTTCTGAAAAAGTTCCTTTACTCTACAGAATTGGTTCACTTCACACCAACGTAACTCTTGAACTTCTAAAAAGCAACATCTGTTTGTGAGACAGCCCAAGGCCTTCTACTAGGTAGGCATAGTGGAGATTTATTAACATCTGTCATTTGGATATAATTAATGCCAAGTTTCATTTTTAATTGAGATCGGTGCACATAACCTGATTACTCCAGAACTCTGAGGAACAAATAAAGACGGAGACAGATGAAAACCGAGATCCGACGAAAACTCATTTTGATTTCTTCATTATGATAGGATTTGTGAAAACATGTTTTTTTTTATTTTGTGGAAATGCTAAATATTTTTTAAAAATCATATTAACAAATACATAATTCGGTTTTTTTCTAAATGTTTAAAATAAATAAATTAAAAAATATCTAAAAAATATACAAAAGTGTACATTATTTGAATTGGAGTTTTCAGACACGCACGTTTACCTCCAATGCTCAAGTCATGTAAGGTGACTGTATGAACCCAGAATCTTCCATTTGAACAGATGGGGTTTATTAAGGATACGAGAGCCGCAATGTGAGCTCTGTCCATTACCGCATGGTCCATTTCATTAAAGGGGTTGGGGACATTCCCTATCTACATGCTACATAAGGGGATATCAATTTTCAGGGGGCCTTGATGAAGCATGTGTTCGTGCGAAACGACGTTGACTGATGGAAGTCCCTTCTGCCTGGTGCAATCTCTATGTTAATAAATTTCAAACAAAGTACAATTTTTAAGGATTGAGTGCCACTATATTCCTCTTTTGTTTGTTGTCTTTAATATTAGTTTCTGCTCTGTTTGGTCTCACAAAGGATAAGTATAATGCCAAGGTACAGCTACATTTTGGCAACTACTGTATGTATCAATTTTAATTTTTTTTTAACTCGTCAATCTTTTGGGAATTTTAAAACACTTGGTTGGGGGTCAACATAAACATGTTATTATTGGATAGTGTACATGTTACTTGCGAAGGATCTTCTCAAGACAAATCATTTTGGCAGAACTTCCCGACCACCTAATATGTATGTAGACCTCCAAACTCTTCCTTGAAAGCAGCAATATCTTAGATGCTGTTGTTCCCAGGGGAAATAAACCTCTTCCAAAAGTGTCTCACAGCTGCTTATTCTATGCTCTTCACTTGGAAAAATTATAAACTGAGTATGTCTACGTAAAGGGGAACAGGACAGATAGCCGTCTGTTTGCACTAACATTCAGAAACAGTCCTCTGAAGTTTTTTGGCCATTTTAAAAGGGAACTGTTCTCTCCAAAAATCAAATCGTAATTGAATAATGCTGGTGAATGTAAGATAATTTGTAATATATCCTATCAGAGAAATCTGCCTCCTTCTTCACTTATGAGCCACTTCTTCTCCCCTACTTCCTAGACTTGTCGTCCACTCAGAAAAACAGCTTGTTCAGATTAAAAAGACAGCCAGGTATCTGTGCTGTAAGTTTACACAGCGTATGATGCTCTATGTAGCAAGGAAGGGGAAAGAGGAAAAAAGGCAGGTTTAGACAAAGGAAGAATGTGTTGAGCTTTCTAACAAGTCTTTTACCTCACCCAAAGCTTAAATGATACTGATAGAGCTCAGTACTGCTTGTTAGTTTCCTCTAAACTGCTGCTTCTTTCTGTGTGCTAAAAAATGAACATTATCAATAACAGTGCATGTGAGACATTACAGCAGCTGGTCTCCATCCAATAGGTCAGACACAACTACAAAATAAAGATAGGGTCTGAAGAAGGAACAACTGGTGAAAATGCAGGATACAAGTCATATCATGGCTGAAGTAGAGTTATTCAACATCTACTCAAAAAAGACAGCTCATTCTGAAAAGTTACTGAAAAGTACAGTATATAAGCTCCTGGGAGAGAAAAAGGGCAAGGACCCTGATTACAGTGATGTATCACTTAGCTAACTGGTGCAGAAGTTGCGATAAAATCACAAATTTTTTAGCGTTCGTATCAAGCAGTGCTCTGAATGCTGAGCCCTAAAATCACCCTTCAACATTGTATCTAGGCAATGATAAGATGCATGGAACTTGTACACTTTTCCTTCAAGTCATTTATATCTGAAAAAGTCACATTTCATGGCCATTTGCCTCATTCAGTCCAGTAATTACTCAACCTATTAACTTACTATTAAGGCTTCAGTTTCTGTGCGCAGACACAATAGTAGCCATTTGGCGGAAATGTGTACTTAACCAAACAATGCGCAATAATGACCGCAGTCATATTCATGAAATGATCCAGTAAATGCGAGTCACAAGCGCACCGTGTCTGTAAACAAATGAGAATATGCGCGGACTACGCCACGCGTAGCCTATCATTAACGTTTATTATAACAATCAGAATTATTAAGCCTTTTTGTAATATCATAGTCTGCCGGAAAAAAAAAAAACATAACGACTGTGAATGATAAAGTACAAAAGGGTATAATCTGTATAAAAAAGGAAAACTTGTTAAAAAAATAATAATCTAAAGTAGATTTTAACTTTTTTTACCAGACTTTGGGTCATTTGTTATTCTTGTGCTCATTAGTAGCGGAATGGAGGACATTTTTTTTTGCCACAATTGTAGCATTGAATAGTTACCAATTTTTGCCGTGTATGTGCAACTTTTTGCTATTATTCTAAAAAAATATGAAGCAGATGAGGCTTAGCGTGGAGCAGCAGGGCCATCCGTGGATACAAAAGGTTTAGTATAATCCATTCCATTTAGGTGATTTGTGGAACATAAAATGGACCAAATGTAGATTTGGCAAATTTCAGTCCAGAGTTCTTTAGACTTGTGTTTGACTGTGGCCTTAAAGGGAATCTCGATCCAGGGGCAGCATGTATCAAACACTGGATGTATGACTTCAGTCATGTATGTTTGACCCGAAAATACTGCAGCCTTTCGGAGAAAAACATATTTTAACATCCGCTGTATAAGTATGGAAAATGTCCCCGGTGACTTCTCCCCACCCGCTCCGCTTGAGTGACGGGTCTCTCCTTGTGTTCAGGTATAGGGAGAAACCTATGAGTCACTGGCAGCTTGTGGGGAAAACAGTTGGGGGATCTTCCTGTCCAACTAGTCTCCCATGCGGTTTGGTCCTCGGTGGGTTTGTAAAATATGTTTTTCTCTGAAATGCGGCAGAGTTTCAGAGCCAAAGTGTTACGGACTGACCTGGTTGGAGTAGTGAACTTGCAACCAGTAGGGGCAGCACCGGGCAGGTAGTGTTGTCTGGAATAGCCAAGGAGTCGATACACAGGAACAGCAATATAGGGAGAAGGAACAAGCAGGAATCGTAGTCAAGGAAGACAGAGGTCGTTTACCAGGAGCCGCAGAGTTGTTCGAAGGAATAAGCAGGAATCGTATACAAAAAAGCAGCAACCAACTGACAGCACTTCACAGTACTTGACAAAGACCAGGTTTTGGTCGAAACGTTGTATTATATTTATGGCAGAATAAATTTTTTTTTACGTTTTTCACCTGGATTGGATGCTGCTCGCCTTCTTTAGTTGTCAGCAGGAAGCGTAGTCAAGGAAGCCAGAGGTCGTTTACCAGGAGCAGCACAGTCGTTTGAAGGAATAAGCAGGAATCGTAGTCAAGGAAGCTAGAGGTCGTTTACCAGGAGAAGCAGTGTCGTTTGAAGGAATACCAGGTGGATGGAAGCTTGACTAAAGGCAGGTAGCTCAATAATCACACAAGGAACAGAGAGCAAGGCCAGGTTGAAATAGGGTGTGAAATCAGAATGAGTCAATCAGGAACTCAGGGTGGTAACCAACAGGAAACTCAGGGAGGAGACATCAGCAACAACATAGGTTCAAGTATTTGGATAAACATGGAACTGTCCAGCGAGCTGAATAACTCAGAAGGAAGAGCTGCCGACTGGTGCACAGGAGCTGCTAGGTTCGAATTCTGACACAAAGTGTCTGATGCATGCTGCCCATAAAACGGGAAGCATGAATCCACTGTCAGGTTCCCTTTAGGTACATTCCACTGAAAGTTTTAATTTCTTTGGAGAAGAGGACTTCATCAAAGTTCAATAATTTTCCCTCTTAGCTTCTTTACGTCTTGAAACATAACTTGACTTTTCCAAACACAATGGTCCCTTACCACTACGTGACATAACATCTCCTTAAGTAGGAAATGTATTGTTGGTGTATAGCCACCAGGAATTAACTAGTTATGATTTCTGGACCAAAAAGTGTTGTGTACTGTAAAACTACGCTGATTAACTGGGTAAGAATGGTCCTGGCAAGGCTCTACAAAGACATCGACAAGCTGTATATAGCTATAAGGAAAGTAAAAGAATGTTCAAAAGAGTGGATGACTCTCCCATATGTATCGGGGCAACATTTCTGATACATTTGAAAAAACAATATTTTTTTACTTAAAGGAGGTGCTTAAAGGAGGTAGGTCAGAGGTGTCTGCCTAGCAATAGTTTTCTCACTCCTCCCCACTGATAAAAAAAAAGAACACATGGCTGAGCCCAGAATTGGGGGGTAGGTTGGGAAGAACAGCTGTCAGCCAAATGAGCAGTTGACCAAAAGCTATTGAAAGTGTAGGTACTGTACCTATAATAAAAGTATTTAAATTGTAGGATCAAATAGGCATAACTAGATACAAAATTATCAGTTAATACCTTAACACTCATTATCTGGAAATAATAGAGATTAGTGTTTGTTCCTTCACCATTGTCATCCCTTAGAGATGCATGACCCAAGGATAGGTGTTTTACTTTGTTTACTGCTCAATGCTACAGAAGAGGAGGAGCCCTGTATAGGTTTGTACCGCCCATGAGGAGCCAGGATGACGTTATTCCCATTAATTGTGCCATAACGGTTCCATATTTCAGTTGTTATTATCCTATCTTGTACCAGTAGTCAAATAAACAATAATTATAGAATCTAATAACACAAGACATTTGATATCCTTCAACCACCAATGTACACTTGCTTATTTCTTGTACGATAATATAGTAAAAAACTCTACATAAATTCCTTTTTAAAAATCAATATTAATCCAAAACGTTCCTTAGACTACATAGAAGAAATGAAATTATACGTCTCTCCACTGAACTTGTTCACGGCAATGAACATGAAATTAATGGAAATAGCAGTGTACCCTGTGTAGGTGGAATGATTCCCCAGCACAACGCTTATCAATCTGATAAAATAAAACATATTGCTAGTTATATAACTCAACATGCACTTATCTAACCTACGCTGTGTAATGGGAATAGAAAGCATAATTTATTATAAAATTGATGCTTTTTCATCCCCCACTGTCTTCATTCTCATCCTCTGAAATTTGCCATCCACTTCTTTTGAGTGTGAGCTGTTTCTCAGCATTCATCAGCAATCTGCCAGCACTGTAGGTGCAGAAACTACCTTTTCGTAACTTCCCAGCATTCACTGCTCCTGCCACTGTCCAATGGCTTACCTTACCTGAATTTAAAAAAAAAACAACCTCTCTGTTACATATATGCAATGTAACAAAAGAGCAATGGCAGAGACACAAAGAAGATGAGACATCATTCTGAGTTTGGCAACCAATTTTAGCAAATGTGCCAAAAACAGTTCATAATGGGAGCGCTGGTCTCATTAAAGATACAGCACATTCATTCTATCACTGGTACTAATGGGCACTTTAGTGAGAAAAGGTCTGTCGGGTGTTGCTTCTACCATCTGTATGGTTGAACCTATAGAGCAGTGCTCCCCAACTCCGGTCCTCAAGAGCCATCAACAGGTCATGTTTTCAGGATTTCCTTAGTATTGCACAGGTGATAATTGCATCACCTGGACAGGCAACAATTCCATCACCTGGGCCATACTAAGGAAATCCTGAAAACACGACCTGTTGGTGGCTTTTGAGGACTGGAGTTGGGAAACACTGCTATAGAGGATTCCCTTTTCCTTGGTATATGTAAGGGGCAAATCCATGCTGGTATCATCTGTCCATTAAGGACCTTGTTTTCCCAGTAGTTGGGGGTCTCAGAGGTCGAATACCACTAGATAAATATTTCTGTCTTCCAGTAAGAAAAGGTCTATCAGGTGTTGGTTCTACGCTCTGTATGATTGAACCTATAAAGGATTCCCTTTTCATTGGTATATGCAAGGGGCAAATCCATACTGGTATCTTCTGTCCATTAAGTGTCACGCCGCTAACGACGATAAAGGGGCAGGACGGAGTACTGGGACACGCACCTGTCCCTGCCACTAAAAGGGGCCCGGGCTTTCCCTTATCTCAGGGGTACCTATGATGGTTAGGAGGCCTGAGCCACCAGCGTATCCCTGTCTCCTGTGCAGGCCCTATCAGTGGCCCCCTCTCCCCCCCAGGGAGGAGGACTGCACCAGTGTATAAATATGACAAGCAAACAGGGAATACAAACAAGGTAACTAAAAGTCTCAAACTCAACAAATGCTCACACCACCACAGAGGAAACACAGAGAAGGGAAGAGAAGGAAAAAACTAGGAAGGAAAACAGGTTTAACATGCAACCAAAACAGCAGACACCAATCTCTGTAAATAAACCTCCAAGCTCCTAATACCACGCTCCTTCAACCTCCAAGCCAGGCAGCAGAACTGATCACTGGCAACAGTTGTAGACAAAGCTGAGTCTACATAGGAGCGCAGATTACCAAAACCAAATCAGCTGAGAGACATAGCTCTCAGTAACAAGGTTTAACTCCTGCCCTGCTGGCACAAGACAGCCAGGTCAGAATTCAGGAGAAGAGCTTCTGTTCATCGTGTGTGAACGAGGCCCAGAGCGCTGCGGTTCTCTGGAACCTCTCTGTCATGGTAGCCCCGTGACATTAAGGACCTCGTTTTTCCAGTAGTTGGGGGTTTCAGAGGTTGAATACCACTAGGCAAATATTTTTGGCTTCCAGTAAGAAAAGGCATACCAGGTCTTCCTTCTGCGCTCTGCATGATTGAACCTATGAAAGATTCCCTTTTCCTTGGTATATGTAAGGGGCAAATCCATACTGGTATCTTGTGTCCATTAAGGACCTTGTTTTCCCAGTAGCTGGGGAGTCTCAGAGGTCAAATCCACTGGGAAAATATTTTTGGCTTATACTTTGAATACACCATACATTTCTAAGGTGGGAAAACCTCTTTAAGATATTCCAAGAGCAATCAGGGCTTTAATGTTGGATGCAGATGCAGCAGTCACACCAGCCTATCGGTGCCTATTGGATACCAATGGTAAGTAAGGTTCCTCGTAAGAGATTTTGCATTAAAAATGGAGCTTACTAACCTAAGACCTCTAGTCATAACACTAAGAAAAATCCCATTTTATTTTACACTTAATTGGATCACATTTTCTCTACTTCATTAGTGTTGATACCATACTCCGTAATTATACCGGGCAGGCTGATGACCCTCTGTCACTTCTCTGTCAATAGTTTACTTTATTCTCATTAGTTTCTTTTCTGGCAGAATGAGAGGTTAATACAGAAGACATGTTCCCCTGGATCTAATATTAGCTCAGGATATTAATGATGCTGTTCCACCTAATATTACATATATCTATATCTAAGAAGTGATAATTTATTAAGGATTCAAATATGTGAAATGACTGGAAATATCCAATTCTCTTAATTAATTCCAATGTGGACTATTATTAAAATGTTAGATTTCAGGGTACTTGTAGACTACAAAGAAACTTTTGTGTACCATATGAAAGTGGTAAAGGGAAAAGATGCAGATGAAATTGAATGAGGTGAATGCAGATATCAAGAGACCAGATGGTCAGATTCTTAGGTTACGATCTCCAGAATAGTCATCTGGTGGCAGGAGTGCTCATAGAGCCAAGGTGAGCAGACAGAATGCGACAGAGTAGAAAATAAGTGTGGAAAAATGGAAGAAGGTCCAGATTCTGGTAAAACTTCAAATAGTAATGTAATTTCATCAAAGTTAAAAAATTCAGAGACAGGATGGTCAGCATGCAACGCGTTTCGAACATGGTTGTTCTTCGTCAAGCTTTTCTACACGAGTAGTCGGCTCGTGGTTCCGTTCACACTGGACCTCCATGAACTTTGATGGTGACCTGGCATTGCTTTTCTTTTTCTAGTTGCAGAAAACAAGTGCAATCAAGAATATCCTGCAGTCAATGGAGAAAGCTAAAAGTAGAACAACTGGTACAAGGTGAGCTATCGCAAGGGCAAAGAGGGAGCAAATTCGGAGAACAAAGCCAAAATCAAGGTCAGGATCAATCAGGAGTCAAAATCTGAGTTAATCAATCAAAAATAAGAGCTAAAAAGGGTATGAACATCAATGAACAAGCGAAGCATAGCAGCCACCTAACCGGACTCATTGTCGGTAATCACCACTTGCTTGGCATCCTCCTCCAGCAGTGGTGATAAGGAGAGTGTATTAGATCCACAAAGGCTATGGCTGTAAATGGGATCAGTGAAGGAGGTGTCTGGTTTCCATTAAGGACATGTCTTTTTGCTTGGGTGTGTTACTGGAAATGGACTGCAGATGGGAGAGATGACAACTAATGGGTATGGACAATCAGAGGCAAACATGCTTAAGCTCCCCATGCTCAAAACCAGGCATGGCTGGAGTTATGAAGGGAAGACTACTTTTGGACTATACAAAATGGGCACAATCTCTAAACTGATGGAAACAATTAACTACAGTATCTGCAGTATTATTGATGAGTTATGCTTAACAGATACCAGGAGACCTTTGACTGTTCCACATGTTGATCCAACTAGACTATGAATAATGGTCTTGGGCTGGATCTTATTATTTTAACTGAGCCTAATAATTTTGTTGAATATTGTTGCTAAAAAACTTTGCAGTATGGTGCTCGGTATGCCCTTTACTCTTTCGATAAGTTTATAGTTTGACAACTATAAACATAACCGGCCTGAAGAACCATAATCCTGTTGAACACTTTTGAGAAGAGTAGAACATGAACTATAAGCAAGGCCACATCATCAGTACACATACCGAAAGGCCAATGTAGATGGAGATAAGAGCTTTTTTGTAGGACGAGATGGCTTGTCTTTGTAATATATCTGAAAGCAGTGTCCAGTCTTTGTATTTTAGAAATCTTCGTAAGAAAATGCAGAGTAGTTTTTAGTTTGGTTAAGATCTTGTGTTCTCTTTCCACCATAATGGCTGAGCGACAATTGTGCTTCCCGAATGTATCCATAAATCTTGTTGTACAAATGCTTAAGGATTACTCCCTCAGTGTAACCCAAGAATCTTCGAATCCAGGATTCCGACAACTTTGGTGGTTGTTCTGATTGTCCAATTTGGTCAACAGTTCACTGTATTTTTGTTAAAGGGCTTGGATATTTTGTGGAGCCACTCAATCTTTACATAAGTCTTCATCACAGTTTCTGCATGCCACATGAGAGACGTGTCCATTTTGACTTCATCAGGTGTAACTTTCCTCTATAAAACCTAAGATCTTTTCAATGTTTGGATTAGATGTTTGTTCAACTGATTTCATGTGAACATGAAGGATTATGTGAGATGGGATTCTTATTTGTAGCAGACAAGATTCTCAATTTTCTTCGGTTCTTACCTGGTTTCTCTTGCTTTGTTTGCTGTATTTCTCAGAGGCCCTATAGTTGGTACTTAAGGGAATTGATACTGTGTCTGTTTGTATCCCAGTTGATTAGATAATTGGACAAAGAAAATGAATATGTCTTCTGGTAAGTGAGGCTAAAACTTCCTACAAAACAGAGACTTGCTCAGCTTAGATAACGTGTAGTGTGCAGCCATATTTGTTGCAAATGTGATACACTGGTCATTCGACACAGTCCATAGTTTGCCAATAAGATAAATCGAGGTACTCAAACAAATTAGTTTCCATGCAGTTATATACAGTAAGAAAGTCTCAGAAGAAGTCTTTACCCAGATAATTCATTACAAAAAACCTGATCTGCACATCCAAACATAGACACAGTGTGAACAGGTGCTGAACCCAGAGTCGCCAACTCGTATATATTTAAGTAAATAGGGCAGCACACTGCAGCGCCAAAACATGCAAACTTGAAAACACAAAAATTTGAACTGCATTACTGCACTGAAAATATGAAAAATGAGAGCTTTTAGCGCATAAAAATGGCCAATTTTATGTGTACCTCGTAGCCACGATAAGGCATCTCTCTTATACGAGGCCCTACGCTTGACCTACCTCTCTGAGAATAAACGTCTCCATCTGAACGGGTACATGTGAAACCTCTCCTTGGACTCAAATTCTCTCTCACTGTGGAGGGGTATTGGACCTATTATAATTAAAACACCTGAAGCTAGGAGGCGGGGAGTGCACGATCAGAAGGCTAGAGAATACATTACAAAAAACCTGATCTGCACATCCAAACATAGACACAGTGTGAACAGGTGCTGAACCCAGAGTCGCCAACTCGTATATATTTAAGTAAATAGGGCAGCACACTGCAGCGCCAAAACATGCAAACTTGAAAACACAAAAATTTGAACTGCATTACTGCACTGAAAATATGAAAAATGAGAGCTTTTAGCGCATAAAAATGGCCAATTTTATGTGTACCTCGTAGCCACGATAAGGCATCTCTCTTATACGAGGCCCTACGCTTGACCTACCTCTCTGAGAATAAACGTCTCCATCTGAACGGGTACATGTGAAACCTCTCCTTGGACTCAAATTCTCTCTCACTGTGGAGGGGTATTGGACCTATTATAATTAAAACACCTGAAGCTAGGAGGCGGGGAGTGCACGATCAGAAGGCTAGAGAATACATTACAAAAAACCTGATCTGCACATCCAAACATAGACACAGTGTGAACAGGTGCTGAACCCAGAGTCGCCAACTCGTATATATTTAAGTAAATAGGGCAGCACACTGCAGCGCCAAAACATGCAAACTTGAAAACACAAAAATTTGAACTGCATTACTGCACTGAAAATATGAAAAATGAGAGCTTTTAGCGCATAAAAATGGCCAATTTTATGTGTACCTCGTAGCCACGATAAGGCATCTCTCTTATACGAGGCCCTACGCTTGACCTACCTCTCTGAGAATAAACGTCTCCATCTGAACGGGTACATGTGAAACCTCTCCTTGGACTCAAATTCTCTCTCACTGTGGAGGGGTATTGGACCTATTATAATTAAAACACCTGAAGCTAGGAGGCGGGGAGTGCACGATCAGAAGGCTAGAGAATACATTACAAAAAACCTGATCTGCACATCCAAACATAGACACAGTGTGAACAGGTGCTGAACCCAGAGTCGCCAACTCGTATATATTTAAGTAAATAGGGCAGCACACTGCAGCGCCAAAACATGCAAACTTGAAAACACAAAAATTTGAACTGCATTACTGCACTGAAAATATGAAAAATGAGAGCTTTTAGCGCATAAAAATGGCCAATTTTATGTGTACCTCGTAGCCACGATAAGGCATCTCTCTTATACGAGGCCCTACGCTTGACCTACCTCTCTGAGAATAAACGTCTCCATCTGAACGGGTACATGTGAAACCTCTCCTTGGACTCAAATTCTCTCTCACTGTGGAGGGGTATTGGACCTATTATAATTAAAACACCTGAAGCTAGGAGGCGGGGAGTGCACGATCAGAAGGCTAGAGAATACATTACAAAAAACCTGATCTGCACATCCAAACATAGACACAGTGTGAACAGGTGCTGAACCCAGAGTCGCCAACTCGTATATATTTAAGTAAATAGGGCAGCACACTGCAGCGCCAAAACATGCAAACTTGAAAACACAAAAATTTGAACTGCATTACTGCACTGAAAATATGAAAAATGAGAGCTTTTAGCGCATAAAAATGGCCAATTTTATGTGTACCTCGTAGCCACGATAAGGCATCTCTCTTATACGAGGCCCTACGCTTGACCTACCTCTCTGAGAATAAACGTCTCCATCTGAACGGGTACATGTGAAACCTCTCCTTGGACTCAAATTCTCTCTCACTGTGGAGGGGTATTGGACCTATTATAATTAAAACACCTGAAGCTAGGAGGCGGGGAGTGCACGATCAGAAGGCTAGAGAATACATTACAAAAAACCTGATCTGCACATCCAAACATAGACACAGTGTGAACAGGTGCTGAACCCAGAGTCGCCAACTCGTATATATTTAAGTAAATAGGGCAGCACACTGCAGCGCCAAAACATGCAAACTTGAAAACACAAAAATTTGAACTGCATTACTGCACTGAAAATATGAAAAATGAGAGCTTTTAGCGCATAAAAATGGCCAATTTTATGTGTACCTCGTAGCCACGATAAGGCATCTCTCTTATACGAGGCCCTACGCTTGACCTACCTCTCTGAGAATAAACGTCTCCATCTGAACGGGTACATGTGAAACCTCTCCTTGGACTCAAATTCTCTCTCACTGTGGAGGGGTATTGGACCTATTATAATTAAAACACCTGAAGCTAGGAGGCGGGGAGTGCACGATCAGAAGGCTAGAGAATACATTACAAAAAACCTGATCTGCACATCCAAACATAGACACAGTGTGAACAGGTGCTGAACCCAGAGTCGCCAACTCGTATATATTTAAGTAAATAGGGCAGCACACTGCAGCGCCAAAACATGCAAACTTGAAAACACAAAAATTTGAACTGCATTACTGCACTGAAAATATGAAAAATGAGAGCTTTTAGCGCATAAAAATGGCCAATTTTATGTGTACCTCGTAGCCACGATAAGGCATCTCTCTTATACGAGGCCCTACGCTTGACCTACCTCTCTGAGAATAAACGTCTCCATCTGAACGGGTACATGTGAAACCTCTCCTTGGACTCAAATTCTCTCTCACTGTGGAGGGGTATTGGACCTATTATAATTAAAACACCTGAAGCTAGGAGGCGGGGAGTGCACGATCAGAAGGCTAGAGAATACATTACAAAAAACCTGATCTGCACATCCAAACATAGACACAGTGTGAACAGGTGCTGAACCCAGAGTCGCCAACTCGTATATATTTAAGTAAATAGGGCAGCACACTGCAGCGCCAAAACATGCAAACTTGAAAACACAAAAATTTGAACTGCATTACTGCACTGAAAATATGAAAAATGAGAGCTTTTAGCGCATAAAAATGGCCAATTTTATGTGTACCTCGTAGCCACGATAAGGCATCTCTCTTATACGAGGCCCTACGCTTGACCTACCTCTCTGAGAATAAACGTCTCCATCTGAACGGGTACATGTGAAACCTCTCCTTGGACTCAAATTCTCTCTCACTGTGGAGGGGTATTGGACCTATTATAATTAAAACACCTGAAGCTAGGAGGCGGGGAGTGCACGATCAGAAGGCTAGAGAATACATTACAAAAAACCTGATCTGCACATCCAAACATAGACACAGTGTGAACAGGTGCTGAACCCAGAGTCGCCAACTCGTATATATTTAAGTAAATAGGGCAGCACACTGCAGCGCCAAAACATGCAAACTTGAAAACACAAAAATTTGAACTGCATTACTGCACTGAAAATATGAAAAATGAGAGCTTTTAGCGCATAAAAATGGCCAATTTTATGTGTACCTCGTAGCCACGATAAGGCATCTCTCTTATACGAGGCCCTACGCTTGACCTACCTCTCTGAGAATAAACGTCTCCATCTGAACGGGTACATGTGAAACCTCTCCTTGGACTCAAATTCTCTCTCACTGTGGAGGGGTATTGGACCTATTATAATTAAAACACCTGAAGCTAGGAGGCGGGGAGTGCACGATCAGAAGGCTAGAGAATACATTACAAAAAACCTGATCTGCACATCCAAACATAGACACAGTGTGAACAGGTGCTGAACCCAGAGTCGCCAACTCGTATATATTTAAGTAAATAGGGCAGCACACTGCAGCGCCAAAACATGCAAACTTGAAAACACAAAAATTTGAACTGCATTACTGCACTGAAAATATGAAAAATGAGAGCTTTTAGCGCATAAAAATGGCCAATTTTATGTGTACCTCGTAGCCACGATAAGGCATCTCTCTTATACGAGGCCCTACGCTTGACCTACCTCTCTGAGAATAAACGTCTCCATCTGAACGGGTACATGTGAAACCTCTCCTTGGACTCAAATTCTCTCTCACTGTGGAGGGGTATTGGACCTATTATAATTAAAACACCTGAAGCTAGGAGGCGGGGAGTGCACGATCAGAAGGCTAGAGAATACATTACAAAAAACCTGATCTGCACATCCAAACATAGACACAGTGTGAACAGGTGCTGAACCCAGAGTCGCCAACTCGTATATATTTAAGTAAATAGGGCAGCACACTGCAGCGCCAAAACCTGCAAACTTGAAAACACAAAAATTTGAACTGCATTACTGCACTGAAAATATGAAAAATGAGAGCTTTTAGCGCATAAAAATGGCCAATTTTATGTGTACCTCGTAGCCACGATAAGGCATCTCTCTTATACGAGGCCCTACGCTTGACCTACCTCTCTGAGAATAAACGTCTCCATCTGAACGGGTACATGTGAAACCTCTCCTTGGACTCAAATTCTCTCTCACTGTGGAGGGGTATTGGACCTATTATAATTAAAATACCTGAAGCTAGGAGGCGGGGAGTGCACGATCAGAAGGCTAGAGAATACATTACAAAAAACCTGATCTGCACATCCAAACATAGACACAGTGTGAACAGGTGCTGAACCCAGAGTCGCCAACTCGTATATATTTAAGTAAATAGGGCAGCACACTGCAGCGCCAAAACATGCAAACTTGAAAACACAAAAATTTGAACTGCATTACTGCACTGAAAATATGAAAAATGAGAGCTTTTAGCGCATAAAAATGGCCAATTTTATGTGTACCTCGTAGCCACGATAAGGCATCTCTCTTATACGAGGCCCTACGCTTGACCTACCTCTCTGAGAATAAACGTCTCCATCTGAACGGGTACATGTGAAACCTCTCCTTGGACTCAAATTCTCTCTCACTCTCATTCTCAAATTGGCCATTTTTATGCGCTAAAAGCTCTCATTTTTCATATTTTCAGTGCAGTAATGCAGTTCAAATTTTTGTGTTTTCAAGTTTGCATGTTTTGGCGCTGCAGTGTGCTGCCCTATTTACTTAAATATATACGAGTTGGCGACTCTGGGTTCAGCACCTGTTCACACTGTGTCTATGTTTGGATGTGCAGATCAGGTTTTTTGTAATGTATTCTCTAGCCTTCTGATCGTGCACTCCCCGCCTCCTAGCTTCAGGTGTTTTAATTATAATAGGTCCAATACCCCTCCACAGTGAGAGAGAATTTGAGTCCAAGGAGAGGTTTCACATGTACCCGTTCAGATGGAGACGTTTATTCTCAGAGAGGTAGGTCAAGCGTAGGGCCTCGTATAAGAGAGATGCCTTATCGTGGCTACGAGGTACACATAAAATTGGCCATTTTTATGCGCTAAAAGCTCTCATTTTTCATATTTTCAGTGCAGTAATGCAGTTCAAATTTTTGTGTTTTCAAGTTTGCATGTTTTGGCGCTGCAGTGTGCTGCCCTATTTACTTAAATATATACGAGTTGGCGACTCTGGGTTCAGCACCTGTTCACACTGTGTCTATGTTTGGATGTGCAGATCAGGTTTTTTGTAATGTATTCTCTAGCCTTCTGATCGTGCACTCCCCGCCTCCTAGCTTCAGGTGTTTTAATTATAATAGGTCCAATACCCCTCCACAGTGAGAGAGAATTTGAGTCCAAGGAGAGGTTTCACATGTACCCGTTCAGATGGAGACGTTTATTCTCAGAGAGGTAGGTCAAGCGTAGGGCCTCGTATAAGAGAGATGCCTTATCGTGGCTACGAGGTACACATAAAATTGGCCATTTTTATGCGCTAAAAGCTCTCATTTTTCATATTTTCAGTGCAGTAATGCAGTTCAAATTTTTGTGTTTTCAAGTTTGCATGCTTTGGCGCTGCAGTGTGCTGCCCTATTTACTTAAATATTTACCCAGATAATTGACTCAAGAGAGTGCTTGATAGCCCATCATAAGTTATAGCACAGTGTCAGCAATTATATTGTATCACTAGAGATGAGTCTTGTCGAAATCTTATCTCTTCAAGTCTTATCGACTTTGTCTCCGATTTCACAATTGTCTGAAATGTTTACAATTCAATTTGGGTGCATCTGTCAAAATGGAAAGCAAAAGGCGAAAACAAACATAAAAAAGTTAATACTTATCCAGCTCCTACCTGTCTTCTTTAGTCAGGTCACAAGAATTTTGTTTACTGGGCCATCTTCTGTATCTTAGTATTCTTCCGCCTGTGTTGACTAAGTTCCAATATTATGATGTTGCACGATTCCATAACTTGGCCAACTATTCACCATAGTAGATACTGAAGATATTGGAGGCTAGAAGATACCAAAAATGATTCAATAACTTCAATACTGGTGACCGGATTCAAGAAGATGACACTATCAATGATACAAGGTCAATGCTGGCCCCAGTGTCTGAATTAAGGCTCCAGTTTTGGTGAGCCTTTGCACAGTCCATGATCCTTTAAATGGCTTCTAATACCACTGTAGTCCAAGAAGTATCATTTCTCCTTGCGGAGAGTGACAAGATAAGCATGTCGAGGTGAGAAGACTTAAAGCCGCAATGCTCCTCTGGGAAATATGCAAATTGTCTCTCCAGAGAGGAAAAGGACTAGAACTCTAGTGCCACCTATTGGAAGGTAACAATCCTAACAGTCAATGTCGACCCTTTAACGAGTCTTGTCACATGACTTAGGATAATAACCAAACCAGAATCTCAATTTGCAGACACTGTTTTTTGGGGTACTGCCCCTCGTCAGTGCAAAGTGGAGATCTGGTTTGGCTGACTGAGAGGCGTCTGACCGGGATCCAAGAAGTATCGTTTCTCCTTGCGGAGAGTGACATGTTAAGCATGTCGAGGTGAGGAGACTTAAAGCTGCAATGCTCCTCTGGGAAATATGCAAATTGTCTCTTCAGAGAGGAAGAGGACGAGAACTCTATTGCCACCTATTGGAAGTAGCAATCCTAACAGTCAATGTCGACCCTTTAACGAGCCTTGTCACATGACTTAGGATAACACAGTGTCTGCAAATTGAGATTCTGGTTTGGCTATTATCCTAATACCATTACTATCCTAATAACAATTTGAATACCACTGTAGACAACTCATATATTTGGCATATCCATTTGTGCCATCTTGTTATTTGCAATTTGAACAATATAGTGTGTGTCACTTCACAAAAGATCAAATTTCAGGTGGCTTTAAAAGTGAGGGACTGAACTACAGAAATGTAGCAATGCCACGGTCACCCATTTTTTGTTGCACAGTGAAACACCTTTTGTAGGACAGCACTATAGTGAACTGCATCTACATTATTATTCCCCAGAAAGACCAACCTTGATAATTATGGAAACTGGATGTCTTGTAGCTGGGTGTTATCCTGCGAGAAATACACTCTGGGTGGTGGATGAGAAGGTAGATGGACTGGGAAGTGGTGGTTAGGATGGTTGCATCTTCGGCATCTTTTCGACTTTTCTTGCATTATTCATCTTTGTTTGTTGCTTTGGCTTCTTTTCTCAAGGATCCATCTGGGAGTCAAAACTATGGAGGAGGCATTAATAACATCTGGAAATCTTGCAGGTTTGAAGACCAATCGAGGTCTCGTTTATTAGGGGGCAAGAAGGTCACAAGCTCCTAACACCCTAAACTAGTTATTTCCTAGTTGTTCTAGATGTTTTTCTTTACTGGGCACACTTACAAGAGAAGTAAGCCGAACTTTGTGGTATCGTCACAGAATATCTGTTACAATATATCTCCTGAAGCTAATGCCAGGCTTTGACCTCCAGACATGTCCAACGGAAGCCGATCTCCACATCTATATTCCAAAATGGCTAGTCCTCGAAAGATAGTGCTGGAGACTGTGGTTACATGTAGAGCGAAGGCTTTTCACGTTTATAAGATGTTAGACAGGCAACTAATGGATGTGTCCTTCTATCGACCCACATCTTCCCGTGTTAACACGTGCTTTTGCCATCCAGTATTCAGCTGAAGTGGATTTTCTTTGTCTTGTTAGCTTTAATGACTGGCAGAAAGTTGTTTTTTTTTATCAAGTCATTTCCAATGTTACATCCGTAGTCACACATCCTCAGCTCAGTTATGAAGTATGAAGTCCTTGCTGTGCGCGAGACCCTGGATTATTTACTCATCTGTTTCTAAAGCCTCTTGGATGTTTCTCTGAATATGATTTTTGTTTTTCTTTCTTTTTAAGCTATGCAATTCAATACGGCTTGACCTTACCCAGATGAGAAGCGTGTCTGGTAACAAGAGAATTGCCTTTACGAAACTACATTAACGAAATGCGTTATTGAACGGGCGGGCAATGAACGTGAACAAATTCAGGCAAAAGTATAGGAAAGAAACAAGTGGCAATACGAAACTGTTGGGATACAAGTTCTCGGGATTGGTAAATGTCCAGCGTTCAGACCCCCAACTTTAAAGCGTTGATAACTTCTAAAGATAGGAAGAAACAATGGCTAGAGCAACCTCTATGAGTGTGTTGATGCCTTTCTCTTCAAAAAGGGATCGATGTGGACTTATGGTATGATTAGACATATTTGTACATTTTACCAACAACTATTTTTCTACTCGAGCTACAACCGAAATCCAAAGCTAACTCTGTGATTTCTTTTGCACATCTATACAAGAATTAGCCCCATCAACACTGAGTGGAGTTGATCCTCAAAACTTTCATGCAAAGTAAGAAGCAACTTTGGATTTTTTTTTCATGACACAACTAAAAATTCAAATAGAAATTTTCTATAGAACGAGAGCCTAATTTCAGAAACCAAATGCGTAGATAAAGACCACTTTAATTCTATGGATGATCCAATAATGAGACATATAAAGCGATACTTATCCATCCATTACCAGGAGACCTTTGGGTCACACAACAATAGGATCTAGCCTTTATATTGAAGCCTTGAACATTTCCAACATCCTCTTTCAGTGTTCGGGGAAAAGCACAAAGTGCATTTGACACCATCACCTAGACAATAAAGCCATGACCTACAATTCTTCTATAAACTTCTAAGCCTATTTCAGGCCGAAATCATTAATTGCCCATTTGCACTTGGTAAAGAGTATTTTCCCCCTACGTCCAGTTTAAGTCAAGAGGGTTGTTAAATTCCAGTAAGAAATTCTGTGATTTCTTCCTTCTCACTTTGATTTCCGGCAGATGTTTATACTGAAGTCGTCTTCAAAGAGTTCACTTTCAAAGTAACATCAAGGAAAAAGCAAAAGGGACGGAAAATAAAAAGCCCTTTAGCTTGAGCAATAACAGCTTGACCTTTTGTCCCAGTCTTTGGCTTTGTAACCAATGCTTTTAAGGAACAGGCACCGTCAAAAGATATTGAAACACCTTCCTTAAACATTTTTGATAGTATTCGTGGGACACAGACATTAGAGATATAAGAGCCTTTACGTAGAAGTGTTGAGCGCCAAGCCGATCTCTATTATTATAGGTCAGGCAGTGAAGAGGACGGCTTGCCAAAGGTAGCAAATAAGGTCAAATGTCACAATACGCAAACAAAAATACACATTTACAATACATGAGTGGTCAATAACTTTGAGTGTCTGTAAAAATTACATTTCAAAGCCAACAACTATAACTAACGACTTGTTGGGAGCTGTATTTCTCTAACGACTGGGGAAATAAAGGTTGGAGATCACTAAATATAGATGTATTCAGCAGTAGATGGTCTACAGTAGAGATCAGCAACTCTTTGGATGCTTTCACGTTGCATTTTTTCGTGGTCTTGTTGGGGCTTGCATTTGAACCACCCCCAAAACGGGATATGGAAGTGTGTTCCGATAGGGCCATAGACTATAATAGTGCCGACAGAGTCAACTTGTGCTCCGACGTGCATCATTTTTGGGCATATAGCCCTACTGGAGGTGGACACCCAGACACAGTCTATTACGTGAGAAAGTCTGCCTCCAGTAGACATATTTGCCCGAATATGATGTACCTTTATAGCACCTTTATAGTCAATGGCCCCATTGGCACATATACCCGAAATCCTTTTTGACGGGCCACTGAATGATGACAAGGACACAATGTGAAAAGAGCCTTATATTAATTATCATCAAAGATGAGAGAATATATTTAAGTGGAATTGAATTCATCTAGAATATTACTAAAATCCGCATCAGCCAAAAAACAAAATTTTGGAATCTTGCTTCTGTGCGGTTTCAGAAATTTAACCCCTTCATGACCTTGGGATTTTTCGTTTTTCCATGTTCGTTTTTCACTCCCCTCCTTCCCAGAGCCATACCTTTTTTATTTTTCCGTCAATTTGGCCATGTGAGGGCTTATTTTTTGCGGGACGAGTTGTACTTTTGAACGACATCATTGGTTTTAGCATGTTGTGTACTAGAAAACAGGAAAAAAATTCCAAGTGCGGTGAAATTGCAAAAAAAGTGCAATCCCACACTTGTTTTTTGTTTGGCTTTTTTGCTAGGTTTACTAAATGCTAAAACTGACCTGCCATTATGATTCTCCAGGTCAGTACGAGTTCATAGACATCTTTGCTAAAAAAAAAAAAAATTGCGCCATTTTCCGATACTCGTAGCGTCTCCATTTTTCATGATCTGGGGTCGGTTGAGGGCTTATTTTTTGCGTGCTGAGATGACGTTTTTAATGATTGCATTTGGTGCAGATATGTTCTTTTGATCGCCTGTTATTGCATTTTAATGCAATGTCGCGGCGACCAAAAAAACGTAATTCTGGGGTTTCAAATTTTTTTTCTCGCTACGCCGTTTAGCGATCAGGTTAATGCTTTTTTTAATTGATAGATCAGGTGATTCTGAACGCGGCAATACCAAATATGTGTAGATTTGATTTTTTTTTATTGATTTATTTTGATTGGGGTGAAAGGGGGGTGATTTAAACTTTTAAATTTTTTTTATTTTTTTCACATTTTTTTTAACTTTTTTTTTAAACTTTTGCCATGCTTCAATAGCTTCCATGGGAGGCTAGAAGCAGGCACAGCACGATCGACTCTGCTACATAGCAGCGATCTGCTGATTGCAGAAAATCAGGTGTGCTGTGAGCGCCGACCACAGGGTGGCGCTCACAGCTGCAGGGGATCAGTAACCATAGAGGTCTCTAGGACCTCTATGGTTACAATTCTGAAGCATCGCCAACCTCCGATCATGTGACGAGGGTCAGCGATGACGTCATTTCCGGCCGCCCGGCCGGATGCGGTAGTTAGATGCCGCTGTCTGCGTTTGACAGCGGCATTTAACTAGTTAATAGGCATGGGCAGATCGCGATTCTGCCCGTGCCTATTAGGGGCACATGTCAGCTGTTCAAAACAGCTGACATGTCCCGGCTTTGGTGCGGGCTCACCGCCGGAGCCCGCATGAAAGCGGGTCTTCTGACCTCGGACGTACTATCCCGTCCGAGGTCAGAAAGGGGTTAATTTAATTTTTTTCTATATTTATTAAAGTTATCACAGCCCTTTAAATGACGAGGATGTGATAAGAATATTTAAAATTTTTAATACTATTGAAAATATACCTTGTGGAGCACAAATTGTCATTGGGGCAAACAATATGGATTTTGAAGGGTAAGCTGGATACATTATCCTAAAAAGCGCATAATTAACAATTATCTAAGAAATCAAATTTTACATCATTTGTATTACAAGAAGTGAGGTTTAATAGAAATTTAGAGCCTCATAAAACAGGTTAATTATACGTGACAGCAACTTTATAAAAAAAAATAACAAAACAAGACAGACGGCTAGGTCACTGAGGGATCAGATTACAGCTGCCTAGTTGAGGGTATAAAGAAGGGAAAGGTTTAAAGAGGAAAGAGTAGAATGAGCAAGGGTAAAAGAAACGCACAGACTGTTTCTACCACTTTCTTGTAAGAGATTTATCTCAAGCAGGGCTGGATTCACAGCTACACTGCTCAGTACTGACATATAATTTTCTTCATGAGAAGAAAGAATAAACAGAAGAGAAGGAATTTCTCATATTTTTATGTTCTGCATACGGGAGACATTATAACAGCTAGTCTTTATCCATCAGCTCAGTGATGATTAAAAATAAGTGATGGAGACCGCAGAGGGGAACTGGTGAAAAATACAGGATACACATCTAATAATTGTCAAAATATTGTTACTCCTCATGCACACACACATGACAGCTTATTCTGAACAGTAATCTGAAATGCCTTCACTAGCAATGATATGCATGGACAGGGCTGTGATTTTGAGGTTTTTCGGCTCAATTTAGATTCATCAAACTCATATGTGATAATTTGCGTATAATAAGTGCATGAATCATCACAATGCATTGATACTGCCATGTATGAATTAAGGCAAAACCAAAGAATTGAGCCAGAATATATGCTGGCATAAGTGCAAGGTGTAGGTGCAAGAAACTACAGCAAAACTAAAAAAAATGAGCCGGAGTATAAGTTGGTAAACATGCAATGTATAAGAGCACGTTCACACTGTGGCCATTTATCAGACGGTACTTAAAAGGAAAACAAAGTAAGCAAATAAATAGTAATAGTACATGTAAGAAACGTAGGGCCCTTAAAAAAGCATACAAGCCATCCAACCACGACAAGGTGTAATCCAATCGGGACGGTACTATCTCTATGTGTCTGCTGACCTTAAAATAGAAGGGGGCATAGCAGGATTCAGAGCCGACTGTTCAGACACCTGCCCGTTGGAAATTATATAACCAAACTACACAGACCAAAAAGAGGAAGACACATCCCTGTTTGTCCAAAGTACAAAAAACTAAAGCAAAACTAAATAAATGATCCGCGACATATGCTGGTATACATGCAATGTGTAGGTGCATGTTCAAAGCCTGAGATAAAAGCAAAAAAGCAAATCTCCTGTAGTAAATAAGTAAATAAATAGTAATAACTAGGGTTGAGCGACCTTTACTTTTATAGGATCGGGTCGGGTTTCACGAAACCCGACTTTTTCAAAAGTCGGGTCGAGTGAAATCGGCCGATCCTATAAAAAAGTCGGGGTCGGGGTCGGCCGAAACACGAAACCCAATGCAGTGCATTGGGTTTCCAATGGTTCCCAGGGTCTGAAGGAGAGGAAACTCTCCTTCAGGCCCTGGGATCCATATTTAAGTGTAAAATAAAGAATAAAAATAAAAAATATCGCAATACTTACCCTCTGACGCGCCCTGGTACTAACCGGGAACCTTCCTTTCTTCGAATCAGCGCTTTCAGGACCTTCAGTGACGTCGCGGTGACGTCGCGGCTTGTGATTGGTCGCGCGACCAATCACAAGCCGCGACGTCACCGAAGGTCCTTCCTAAGAATCAGCGCTTCCAGGACCTTCGGTGACGTCGCGGCTTGTGATTGGTCGCACGACCGCCCATGTGACCGCCGCGCGACCAATCACAAGCCGCGACGTCACCGCGACGTCACCGAAGGTCCTGAAAGCGCTGATTAGAAGAAAGGAAGGTTCACGGTCAGTACCAGGGCGCGTCAGAGGGTAAGTATTGCGATATTTTTTATTTTTATTCTTTATTTTACACTTAAATCTGAATTCCGATACCAATTCCCGATATCTTAAACATATCGGGAATCGGTATCGGAATTCCGATTCCAGATTCAGAAGATCGCCGACTTCATGGCCGACCCCACACTGGGGTCGGGTCGGGTTTCATGAAACCCGACCTTGCCAAAAGTCGGCGACTTCTGAATCTTACCGACCCGTTTCGCTCAACCCTAGTAATAACACATATAAATTAATACTGTTTTGATCAAAATCGCGTGAAAGCCATCCCACCGCCACAAGGTGACCCAAGTAGTTAGGATCTGTCCTGAATGGGAACACCTTGACGCGGTAGGATGTGTTTCACTCTTTTTTTTAATCTAAATAGTGTTGTTTAAACTCTATGTTATTTACATGTTCTGTTACTTTTTTTGTTACTTATTACAGGATATTTGCTCACTTTGTTCTTATCTTAGGCTATGCCTGTAAGAGTTCTACAGTAGCGACTAATTGGTAATTACCAAATGAAATGTGTCTAGATATGTGGAAGAGCAGGAATTTTGTATCTCTATTGTTTTCTTCCCTTTTCATAATTATCAAGTCTAATGATAAATTTCTGTTCTGGCTTCAATAAATTACTAAATGTGACTTTGCACAACGATACATATTGAGACCACCGTAGAACTATTGATTGTGACGTTTCGAGAAGTTCTTCAAAAGAGTCTCCATGATTATTATTATTCCACCCTTACATGGTATTTTCCTACAATACGTTACCTCTTCTAGCTAAGTCGTTGTTATTAGTCTTTATTTTATCTTTTTATACGACGTTCTATTTCCATACACCGGCATAATTCTATATATTTGAAAATTTGACCCAAATGAAAAACGATAGGGCGAGGATATAGGAGAATGTTCCCAGTTGGACAGATTCGTCCAGTTGGCTGCTCTGATTGGGTCCGGTTCGTTGGACAGGTTCCCGTTACGCCTCGTGATCTAACCATTCTTGAAGACTTCCTTCCATCTGAATTTATCATAAATGTTTCAGCAGAGCAAAAGCCATTTCATAGTTGATGGGCCAGTCGGGTCTGCGGAATCCTGATGAGTTCTGAGACGGAAGTGCCAAAAACTTAGATGAATTACGATATTCCCAAGAAGGTCTATAATGAGTTAGCGAATTAACTTCATTCGTGAAGGATTGTTAATAAGGAGACATCAGTTATATCAGATGTTCAGGCGAGAAGAGAAGCTGCGTCACGCTCATGGGGTTCTCCGATATAACTCTCTCCGATACAACACTAACCAGGTAAAATTAACGATTGCGCCAACAACCGAAAATTCCGAGTTCTCTTCCTTAGTTCCATTACGTATTAATATGCTTTTCTTATTTTGGCATTAATATAACTTAAAGGAATAGGAAGAACCTGGAGGAACTCGATACATTGACGTTGGCGAACTTTCATGGTAGATTTGAGATAATTTGGAACTGAATAATTGCAGTTACTTATAATGTATCTGTTATCCGACAACACAATATAAACTGTTCTAGTTTCAAGGCCAAAAAAAAATAAGTCCTAAATGACTCAGTGAGTGGATTGGCATTATTAAACAAGAAAAGTATCTACAGGTATGGCCCCTTTTATCGCGATTCGAAATATCCCATAAAGAGTGACACATAGGGTTGAGCGAAACGGGTCGAACATTTTCAAAAGTCGCCGACTTTTGGCTAAGTCGGGGTTTCATGAAACCCGATCCGACCCCTGTGCGGGGTCGGCCATGCGGTACGCGACTTTCGCGCCAAAGTCGCGTTTCAATGACGCGAAAAGCGCCATTTCTCAGCCAATGAAGGTAAACGCAGAGTGTGGGCAGCGTGATGACATAGGTCCTGGTCCCCACCATCTTAGAGAAGGGCATTGCAGTGATTGGCTTGCTGTCTGCGACGTCACAGGGGCTATAAAGAGGCGTTCCCGCCGACCGCCATCTTACTGCTGCTGATCTGAGCTTAGGGAGAGGTTGCTGCCGCTTTGTCAGAAGCAGGGATAGCGTTAGGCAGGGTCCATTAACCACAAAACCGCTTGTGCTGCAGCGATTTGCACTGTCCAACACCACCCTCGGTGTGCAGGGACAGTGGAAGTTTTTTGTTTTTTTTTTCCCCTCAGCGCTGTAGCTCATTGGGCTGCCCTAGAAGGCTCCCTGATAGCTGCATTGCTGTGTGTACGCCGCTGTGCAAACCAACTGCTTTTTTCAAAGCACAAATCCTCTTGTTCCTTCCTTTCTGCACAGCTATCTTTTTTGTTTGTCCACACTTTTTATTTCATTTGTGCATCAGTCCACTCCTTATTGCTGCCTGCCATACCTGGCTGAGATTACTGCAGGCAGGGAGATAGTAATTGTAGGACATTCCCTGTTTTTTTTTTTTTTTTTTTTTTGGTGGGAGATTAAGATTGGCAATTTGGCATTTCTGCTAGAGTGCCATCCCTGTGTGTGCCATCTCTCTCACATAGTGGGCCATAGAAAGCCTTTTCATTTTTCTGTATTTTTTTTTGTGGGGTGTATAAATTCTCCCTGATAAAAATACAGTGGGAGATTAATATTGGCCTTTGGGCTTGTGTGCCAGTCCTGAGTGTGCCATCTCTCTCACAAATAGTGGGCCATAGAAAGCCTATTTTATTTTTTTTTTGGTTTTATAAATTCTCCCTGAAAAAAAGGGAGATTAATATTGGCCTCTGGGCTTGTGTGCCAGTCCTGAGCGTGCCATCTGTGCCAGCCCTGAGCGTGCCATCTCTCTCACAAATAGTGGGCCATAGAAAGCCTATTTAATTTTTTTTTTGGTTTTATAAATTCTCCCTGAAAAAAAGGGAGATTAATATTGGCCTCTGGGCTTGTGTGCCAGTTGTGAGCGTGCCATCTGTGCCAGTCCTGAGCGTGCCATCTCTCTCACAAATAGTGGGCCATAGAAAGCCTATTTAATTTTTTTTTTGGTTTTATAAATTTTCCCTGAAAAAAGGGAGATTAATATTGGCCTCTGGGCTTGTGTGCCAGTTGTGAGCGTGCCAATCGTGCCAGCTCTGAGCGTGCCATCTCTCTCACAAATAGTGGGCCATAGAAAGCCTATTTAATTTTTTTTTTTGGTTTTATAAATTCTCCCTGAAAAAAAGGGAGATTAATATTGGCCTCTGGGGTTGTGTGCCAGTTGTGAGCGTGCCATCTGTGCCAGTCCTGAGCGTGCCATCTCTCTCACAAATAGTGGGCCATAGAAAGCCTATTTAATTTTTTTTTTTGTTTTATAAATTTTCCCTGAAAAAAGGGAGATTAATATTGGCCTCTGGGCTTGTGTGCCAGTTGTGAGCGTGCCATCTGTGCCAGTCCTGAGCGTGCCATCTCTCTCACAAATAGTGGGCCATAGAAAGCCTATTTAATTTTTTTTTTGGTTTTATAAATTTTCCCTGAAAAAAGGGAGATTAATATTGGCCTCTGGGCTTGTGTGCCAGTTGTGAGCGTGCCATCTGTGCCAGTCCTGAGCGTGCCATCTCTCTCACAAATAGTGGGCCATAGAAAGCCTATTTAAATATTTTTTTGGTTTTATAAATTCTCCCAGAAAAAAAGGGAGATTAATATTGGCCTCTGGGCTTCTGTGCCAGTCCTGAGCGTGCCATCTGTGCCAGTACTGAGCGTCCCATCTCTCTCACAAATAGTGGGCCATAGAAAGCCTATTTTTTTTTTTTTTTGGGTTTTATAAATTCTCCCAGAAAAAAAAAGGGAGATTAATATTGCCCTTTGGGCTTGTGTGCCAGTACTAAGCGTGACATCTCTCTCTCTCTCTCAGTCAGTGGGCCATAGAACGCCTATTTTTGTTTTTATTTGTTTTATAAATTCTCCCTGAAAAAATCATTTTATTTTATTTGGTTTCTAAATTCTTCCTGATAAAATCATATTTTTTTTATTATTTTTTTTCTAAAGTCTCCCTGAAAAAAAAAAAAAAAAAACAAACAAAAAAAACAGTGGGAGATTAATATTGGCATTTCTGCTTGTGTGCCAGTCTTGACTCCTGGGTGTGCCATCTCTCTCTCTCTCTCTCTCTCTCTCTCTCTCCAATTGTGGTCCATAGAAAGCCTATATTTTTTTTCCTTGATTTGGGTTCCAAAATCTACCAGAGAAAATAACTACATCAATCATTGGTAGAAAAATATTGGCCTCTGGGCTTGTGTGCCACTCCTGACTCCTGTGTGCGTCATCTCTCAGTCAGTGGGCCATAGAACGCCTATTTTTGTTTTTATTTGTTTTATAAATTCTCCCTGAAAAAATCATTTTATTTTATTTGGTTTCTAAATTCTTCCTGATAAAATCATATTTTTTTTATTATTTTTTTTTCTAAAGTCTCCCTGAAAAAACAAAACAAAAAACAAACAAAAAAAACAGTGGGAGATTAATATTGGCCTTTCTGCTTGTGTGCCAGTCTTGACTCCTGGGTGTGCCATCTCTCTCTCTCTCTCTCTCTCTCTCTCTCTCTCCAATTGTGGTCCATAGAAAGCCTACATTTTTTTTCCTTGATTTGGGTTCCAAAATCTACCAGAGAAAATAACTACATCAATCATTGGTAGAAAAATATTGGCCTCTGGGCTTGTGTGCCACTCCTGACTCCTGTGTGCGTCATCTCTCAGTCAGTGGGCCATAGAACGCCTATTTTTGTTTTTATTTGTTTTATAAATTCTCCCTGAAAAAATCATTTTATTTTATTTGGTTTCTAAATTCTTCCTGATAAAATCATATTTTTTTTATTATTTTTTTTTCTAAAGTCTCCCTGAAAAACAAAAAAAAAAACAAAAAAAAAAACAAACCCCCCAAAAAAATGGGAGATTAATATTGGCCTTTCTGCTTGTGTGCCAGTCTTGACTCCTGGGTGTGCCATCTCTCTCTCTCTCTCTCTCTCTCTCTCTCCAATTGTGGTCCATAGAAAGCCTATATTTTTTTTCCTTGATTTGGGTTCCAAAATCTACCAGAGAAAATAACTCCATCAATCATTGGTAGAAAAATATTGGCCTCTGGGCTTGTGTGCCACTCCTGATTCCTGTGTGCGTCATCTCTCACTCAGTGGCCCATAGAAAGCATATAGTTTGTTACATTTGTTTTCTAAATTCTCCCTGCAAAAATCTATTTTTTTTTTGGGGGGGGGTTTCTAAAGTGTTCCTGAAAAAAATAAAAATAAAAAAAAAATAATAGTGTGACATTAATATTAACATTTGTGCTTCAGTGACAGTCCTGCGTGTGGGGTATCTCTCTAATTTGCAGCCACCAAAAAAAGAGTGTGTAACATTGGGCCTGATTTTCGCTGTGGTCTCACCAACCTGTAAAGGGGTAGCTAAATCATACTGAAGTTATAGCTCACCGTGTAAGTTGTGTGACTGCAACAAATAACGTTAGTTTGGTTACGTTTTTAAAACAATGAGGAAGTCTAGTGGAAGAGGTCGTGGCCGGGGGCGTTCATTGTCAGCTGGTAATGAGGGTAGTGGTAGTGGTGGAGCATCAGGTGGTCGTGGGGAAAAAAATATTGCACCTAAGTCTGGAGCTGTGGAGCCAGGTTCGTCGTCCGGCTACACAAGGCCTCGAACGCTCCCTTTTCTGGGATTAGGAAAACCGCTTTTAAAGCCGGAGCAGCAAGAGCAAGTTTTGGCTTATCTTGCTGACTCAGCCTCTAGCTCTTTTGCCTCCTCTCGTGAAACTGGTAAAAGTAAAAGCAGCGCGTCGTTAGTGGATGTTCACGGTCAGGGACAAGTCACTTCCTTGTCCTCTTCAGCAAAAACAACAACAGAGAAGAATGCAGCAGGCGACACAACGGGTTACTCCATGGAGCTCTTTACACATACCGTCCCTGGCTTAGAAAGTGAAGCAGTTAACAGTCCATGCCCATTACAAGTTGAATCTGACATGGAGTGCACTGACGCACAGCCACAGCCAGACTACTATGCTGGTCCTTTGACTCAGACCACAACATTGCCCTCGCAGGGTGCTGATCAAGAATCAGACCCTGATGAGACTATGTTGCCCCATCACGAACGCTATACCACCGAACGACACGGTGACACAGACGAAGTTGCGCAGGAGGTACAAGAAGAGTTATTAGATGACCCAGTTCTTGACCCCGATTGGCAGCCATTGGGGGAACAGGGTGCAGGCGGCAGCAGTTCTGAAGCAGAGGAGGAGGAGGGGCCGCAGCAGGCATCAACATCGCCACAGGTTCCATCTGCCGGGCCCGTATCTTGCCCAAAACGCGTGGCAAAGCCAAAACCTGGTGGAGGACAGCGTGGCCATCCGGTTAAAGCTCAGTCTGCAATGCCTGAAAAGGTATCCGATGCTAGAAAGAGTGCAGTCTGGCATTTTTTTAAACAACATCCAATTGATCAGCGCAAAGTCATCTGTCAAAAATGTTCTACTTCCTTAAGCAGAGGTCAGAATCTGAAAAGTCTCAATACTAGTTGCATGCATAGACATTTAACCACCATGCATTTGAAAGCTTGGACTAACTACCAAATGTCCCTTAAGGTTGTTGCACCCTCGGCCAATGAAGCTAGTCATCAACGCAACATCCCTTCCGGCAGTGTAGGACCACCATTTAGCGCACCACCTGCTGTATCTGTGCAGGTATCTTTGCCAGGCCAAAGCAGTCAGGGTCAGGGAATCACCAGTTTCGTAGTAGGAAACACTGCATCTAGGGCACCGGCGGCAACAATACCATCTCCCACCGTCTCTCAGTCTGCCATGTCCACCGGCACCCCCGCTAGTTCCACGATCTCCAGCTCTCCAGTCCAGCTCACCCTACATGAGACTATGGTTAGAAAAAGGAAATACTTAGCCTCGCATCCGCGTACACAGGGTTTGAACGCCCACATAGCTAGACTAATCTCGTTAGAGATGATGCCCTACCGGTTAGTTGAAAGCGAAGCTTTCAAAGACCTGATGGACTACGCTGTACCACGCTACGAGCTACCCAGTCGACACTTTTTTTCCAGAAAAGCCATCCCAGCCCTCCACCAGCATGTTAAAGAGCGCATCGTCCATGCACTCAGGCAATCTGTGAGCACAAAGGTGCACCTGACAACAGATGCATGGACCAGTAGGCATGGCCAGGGACGTTACGTGTCCATCACGGCACACTGGGTAAATGTGGTGGATTCAGGGTCCACAGGGGACAGCAAGTTTGGGACAGTTCTGCCTAGCCCACGGTCTAGTAAACAGTTGTCTGTAGCCGTTCGCACCCCCTCCTCCTCCTCCTCCTCCTCATCCTCCTGCAGAAGCAAGAGCTCGTCCACAGACCGCAGTCGCACAAACACTCCATCCGCACCTGCCACTGTTGCACACCAGGTCTCCCATTATGGGGCAGCTACTGGCATACGTCAGCAGGCTGTATTGGCTATGAAGTGTTTGGGCGACAATAGACACACCGCGGAAGTTCTGTCCGAGTTCTTGCAGCAAGAAACGCAGTCGTGGCTGGGCACTGTAGATCTTGAGGCAGGCAAGGTAGTGAGTGATAACGGAAGGAATTTCATGGCTGCCATCTCCCTTTCCCAACTGAAACACATTCCTTGCCTGGCTCACACCTTAAACCTGGTGGTGCAGTGCTTCCTGAAAAGTTATCCGGGGTTATCCGACCTGCTCCTCAAAGTGCGTGGACTTTGCGCATATATCCGCCGTTCGCCTGTACACTCCAGCCGTATGCAGACCTATCAGCGTTCTTTGAACCTTCCCCAGCATCGCCTAATCATAGACGTTGCAACAAGGTGGAACTCAACACTGCACATGCTTCAGAGACTGTGCGAACAGAGGCGGGCTGTTATGTTTTTGTGGGAGGATACACATACACGGGCAGGCAGTAGGATGGCAGACATGGAGTTGTCAGGTGTGCAGTGGTCGAAGATTCAAGACATGTGTCAAGTCCTTCAGTGTTTTGAGGAATGCACACGGCTGGTTAGTGCAGACAGCGCCATAATAAGCATGAGCATCCCCCTAATGCGTCTGCTGATGCAAAGTTTGACGCACATAAAGGATCAGGCGTCTGCACCAGAGGAAGAGGAAAGCCTTGATGACAGTCAGCGATTGTCTGGTCAGGGCAGTGTACATGACGAGGTACCGGGCGAAGAGGAGGTGGAGGATGAGGAGGATGATGGGGATGAGTATATTTTTAATGAGGAAGCTTTCCCGGGGGCACGGGAAATTGGTGGCGTGGCAAGGCCGGGTTCTGGTTTTTTGAGGGACACAAGTGACGTAGATTTGCCTGCAACTGCCCCTCAACCAAGCACAACCGCAGATTTGACAACGGGAACTTTGGCCTACATGGCGGATTATGCCTTGCGTATCCTCAAAAGGGACACACGCATTACAAAAATGATGAACGATGACGATTACTGGTTGGCCTGCCTCCTTGATCCTCGCTATAAAGGCAAATTGCAAAATATTATGCCACATGAGAACTTGGAACTAATATTAGCAACAAAACAATCAACTCTTGTTGACCGTTTGCTTCTGGCATTCCCTGCACACAGCGCCCGTGATCGTTCTCACACGAGCTCCAGGGGCCAGCAGACCAGAGGTGTTAGAGGGGCAGAAATCAGAAGTGGCGTTGGCCAGAGGGGTTTTCTGACCAGGTTGTGGAGTGATTTTTCTATGACCGCAGACAGGACAGGTACTGCAGCATCAATTCAAAGTGACAGGAGACAACATTTGTCCAGTATGGTTACAAACTATTTTTCATCCCTTATCGACGTTCTCCCTCAACCGTCATTCCCATTTGATTACTGGGCATCCAAATTAGACACCTGGCCAGAATTGGCAGAATATGCATTGCAGGAGCTTGCTTGCCCGGCAGCTAGTGTCCTATCAGAAAGAGTATTCAGTGCTGCAGGTTCAATACTAACAGAAAAAAGGACTCGTCTGGCTACCCAAAATGTAGATGATCTAACCTTCATTAAAATGAACCACAACTGGATTTCAAAATCTTTTGCCCCACCCTGCCCGGCTGACACCTAGCTTTCCTATGAAAAGGTCTTGCCTGTGGACTATTCTGAATGACTTTTCCAATCTCGTAATTTTCTTCACCTGATTGTCCAGCATACGACATGTTTCCACCTCACGAAATGGCCAAACTCCCCACACGGGGCCGTGCTATCGCCACTTTGCGCTTGGACCCTTGAGAGTGCTGTTTGTCTGAAGAGGTGGGTGTGGCCGCTTTTGGTCGACGGCACTGCCACTGGGTCCCTCATAGTACAATAAAGTGTCTCTGGCGGTGGTGGTGCGCACCCAACGTCAGACACACCGTTGTAATATGAGGGGCCCTGTGCCTGTACCGCCGGCCACAAGACAGTTCCCCCCCCCAGCTCAAACAGTGCTCTACCACTAGCAAAATTATCTCTCACAGCTTCACCAATGTGTAGTCTAGGCGCTGACATCCTTCAATGCCTGGCACTGACAATACCATTGTTTTGACATTTTTGTTATGTTAGGCCTTCGAAGCCTGTCTGCGGTCCCTTCTTTCTACAACTACTACACTGACCAGGCCACTGCTGGCCGTGTTACCCTGGAACCAATTTAAAAGTGCCTACAGTCAGCCCAATTTTGTTATGTTAGGCCTTCGAAGACTGTCTGCCGTCACTCCTTCCACGAGACTTCCACTGACCATTCCACTGCTGCCCGTGTACCCCTGGAACCAATTTAAAAGTGCCTACAGCCAGCCCAAGTTTGTTATGTTAGGCCTTGGAAGCCTGTCTGCGGTCACTCCTTCCACTAGACTTCCACTGACCAGACCACTGCTGCCCATGTACCCCTGGAACCAATTTAAAAGTGCCTACAGCCAGCCCAAGTTTGTTATGTTAGGCCTTGGAAGCCTGTCTGCGGTCACTCCTTCCACTAGACTTCCACTGACCAGACCACTGCTGCCCGTGTACCCCTGGAACCAATTTAAAAGTGCCTACAGCCAGCCCAAGTTTGTTATGTTAGGCCTTCGAAGCCTGTCTGCGGTCACTCCTTCCACTAGACTTCCACAGACCAGACCACTGCTGCCCGTGTACCCCTGGAACCAATTTAAAAGTGCCTACAGCCAGCCCAAGTTTGTTATGTTAGGCCTTGGAAGCCTGTCTGCGGTCACTCCTTCCACTAGACTTCCACTGACCAGACCACTGCTGCCCGTGTACCCCTGGAACCAATTTAAAAGTGCCTACAGCCAGCCCAAGTTTGTTATGTTAGGCCTTGGAAGCCTGTCTGCGGTCACTCCTTCCACTAGACTTCCACTGACCATACACTGCTGCCCATGTACCCCTGGAACAAATTTAAAAGTGCCTACAGCCAGCCCAAGTTTGTTATGTTAGGCCTTCGAAGCCTGTCTGCGTCCCGTTCTTTCAACTACAACTACACTGACCAGGCCACTGATGGCCGTGTTCCCCTGGAACCAATTTTAACTTGCCTACAGCCAGCCCAATGTTAGGCCTTTGATGCCTGTCTGCCGTCACTCCTTCCACTAGGCCTCCACTGACCTGTCTATTGCTGCCCGTGTACCCCTTGAACCAACATCATTAAATATAAAAAAAATTAATTTGATTATAAAAAATAAGATCGTGTTGAGATCTCAAATGCAGACATTTTAACAATCAAAACAAACACACAACAAATATCTGGAACTGTACTACAAAGGTCCAACAGCTACAATTTCTTTCTCCTGCAAGAAGTTAACTGAAAGTTTTTTGGAGTTGTTAACACAGATATGGCATCCACCGAGTGTTGTCCTGTCGCGTCTCCTTTAAATTATTTCCAATAAGATGTTAAACTATTAATTTAATAAAATCAATAATTAAAAAAATAATTGAGTAAGTCAAAAGCACATTGCAAATAAACATTAATTACAAATCAAGAAGCATGGCGCGTCCGAGGGTGAGTAGATACCGAATAAGAATATAATCACCCTCGGACGCGCAATGCTTATTTAAAACAGCCTTCCTTCCTAAGAATCAGCCCTTCCGTGGTGTAGAGAGAGGTTGTGTTACACTCCAAGGTGTTCCCCAGGTTGCCTTTCCTGAGCTTCGATCTTCCGGCTCTCGTTTAGTAGCTGTTGGAAACTACGCTGCATTAGGCCTACTAATTGTGTATGGGTGAAACAGTGGCGCATCTGCGGTCCCTCCTTCCACTAGGCCTCCACTGACCTGTCTACTGCGGCCCGTGTACCCCTTGAACCAACCTAATAAAATATTTAAAAAATTAATTTGATTATAAAAAATAAGATCGTGTTGAGATCTCAAATGCAGACATTTTAACAATCAAAACAAACACACAACAAATATCTGGAACTGTACTACAAAGGTCCAACAGCTACAATTTCTTTCTCCTGCAAGAAGTTAACTGAAAGTTTTTTGGAGTTGTTAACACAGATATGGCATCCACCGAGTGTTGTCCTGTCGCGTCTCCTTTAAATTATTTCCAATAAGATGTTAAACTATTAATTTAATAAAATCAATAATTAAAAAAATAATTGAGTAAGTCAAAAGCACATTGCAAATAAACATTAATTACAAATCAAGAAGCATGGCGCGTCCGAGGGTGAGTAGATACCGAATAAGAATATAATCACCCTCGGACGCGCAATGCTTATTTACAACAGCCTTCCTTCCTAAGAATCAGCCCTTTCGTGGTGTAGAGAGAGGTTGTGTTACACTCCAAGGTGTTCCCCGGGTTGCCTTTCATGAGCTTCGATCTTCCGGCTCTCGTTTAGTAGTTGGTGGAAACTACGCTGCATTAGGCCTACAAATTTGGTATGGGGTGTAGAGACAGGTTGTGTTACACTCCAAGGTTTTCACCAGGTTGCCTTTCCTGAGCTTCGATCTTCATGCTCTCGTTTAGTAGTTGTAGAAAAGTACGCTGCATTAGGCCTACAAAATGGGTATGGGGTGGAGAGAGATGGTGTGTTACACTCCAAGGTGTTCCCCAGGTTGCCTTTCCTGAGCTTCGATCTTCATGCTCTCGTTTAGTAGATGTCGGAAAGTAGGCTGCATTAGGCCTAAAAAATGGGGAATGGGGTGGAGAGAGATGGTGTGTTACACTCCAAGGTGTTCCCCAGGTTTCCTTGCCATTGCTTCGGTCTTCCGACTCTCGTTTAGTAGTTGTAGAAAAGTACACTGCATTAGGCCTAAAAAATGGGTATGGGGTGGAGAGAGATGGTGTGTTACACTCCAAGGTGTTCCCCAGGTTGCCTTTCCTGAGCTTCGATCTTCATGCTCTCGTTTAGTAGGTGTCGGAAAGTAGGCTGCATTAGGCCTACAAATTGGGTATGGGGTGGAGAGAGATGGTGTGTTACACTCCAAGGTGTTCCCCAGGTTGCCTTTCCTGAGCTTCGATCTTCATGCTCTCGTTTAGTAGGTGTCGGAAAGTAGGCTGCATTAGGCCTACAAATTGGGTATGGGGTGGAGAGAGATGGTGTGTTACACTCCAAGGTGTTCCCCAGGTTTCCTTGCCATTGCTTCGGTCTTCCGACTCTCGTTTAGTAGTTGTAGAAAAGTACACAGCATTAGGCCTACAAAATGGGTATGGGGTGGAGAGAGATGGTGTGTTACACTCCAAGGTGTTCCCCAGGTTGCCTTTCCTGAGCTTCTATCTTCAGGCTCTCATTAAATTGTGGTTAAATGGAACAACTGCATTTGGCGTACTAGTTGGTTTGGGGCCTACTATCGGTGTCTGCCACTCCTTGCTGTTCTCCTGGTTTCCTGTCCTGAAATTCCATTTTCAGCCTCTCGTTAAGTAGTTGTTAATGTTAGACTGCATTTGGCCTACTAGTTGGGTTGGGGCCTACTATCGGTGTCTGCCACTCCTTGCTGTTCTCCTCCACTGAACAAAGCTGTGCCGCCTGTTTACTACGGTTGCCAATTTTGAACTGCATTTCGACTACTTACTGATTTGGCCCTACTCTCTGTGTCAGCCTCTCATTCCAGTTGTCCTCCACTGCAATGCCCCCTGGTTATTCCTGTGTTACCAATTTTGAACTGCATTTAGCCCACTTTCTTCTTTGGGCCTATATCTGTGTTTCCACTTCATCGTGCCCATTGCCCAGCCAGTGATAGATGAGTCTGCTGGTACATTGACCCATAACGCAACATTCCCCGTGCACGCTACACAACAACATTGTGACCCTGCTGAAAGTCAGGTTGCTCTTCCCGCATACCATACCACCTTACACGGGGACAAAGAGGAAGGTGCAGATGAAAGTGCAGGTTCCTTCATCAGGTGGGGGGAGGAATACTAGTTGGCGACGTCACTGGCACAGGGCCTCTCATAGTACGCAAAAGTGTTGCTGCCGGTGGGAGGCGCCCCCGCCGTGCAAACACACCGCTGTACTTTGAGGGGCCCTGTGCCAGTGCCAATGCCAACGAGTGGGCCCCCCCTGCTTGCTCAGGTTCACAGCACTTGCAAAGTTGAAATACTTACCTCTCCCTGCTCCACTGCCGTGACGTGGTCCAGATTTCCTGGGCCCACTAATTACTTGAACCAGCCCTACCCCCCACAACTTTAGCCAAATGACCCCCAATTTCAAATGCCTTCCAATTATTATAAGGTAAATTACGCTTGACAAGCTTCATTAAGAAGAATGGATGGTTTTGACATTAAAATGGGTACTCTAGGTGTTTTCCTGGCCCCCACTCACTGCCGACTATGCTGCCCCATTGACTTGCATTGGGTTTCGTGTTTCGGTCGATCCCGACTTTACGTCATAATCGGCCGATTTCACTCGACCCGACTTTGGACATAGTCGAGTTTCGCAAAACCCGGCTCGACTCTAAAAAGGTCAAGGTCGCTCAACTCTAGTGACACAAATTGCCAAACTTTGATTAAAAAAAAAAAATGATTTAGTGATACTCTGTCAGTAAATGTTGATATATGAGTCTATATGTGACAATGCAGCCGCTCGTTGTGAATTGCAGCCTACTGAGGGTTTTACCGTCGCAGTGTGAAAATATGATACATTTGATTTGTGCAAAAAATTGTAAAAATCAAATTTGTGGAAAGGTTCGGGTGGATGCATGCGGATGTCCTTTAGCCTGAGTTGTTCATTTCAACTAGTATGTATCGTACTTTTTTCACTTTTTTCATGAGAGTGATACATAGTAATATTGTGTAGAAAATGATAATAAATGCTTTATATTTAGAGAATGTGTCAGCAGTTTTTTGCTGTGGAATCTTACAGCCGTATGATGGAGAGATAGAGACTCTGATTCCAGCGATTTATCACTTACTGGAAGCAGCAGCTGTGATAGAATCAGAGTGTTCTCTGCTGCAGATCTAGTAGAACTCAGAATGCTGAGATCTGTATAACCCCGCCCACACCACTGATTGGCAGCTTTCTGTGTATAATCCCACCCACACTACTGATTGGCAGCTTTCTGTGTATAATCCCACCCACACCACTGATTGGCAGCTTTCTGTGTATAACCCCACCCACACCACTGATTGGCAGCTTTCTGTGTATAATCCCACCCACACCACTGATTGGCAGCTTTCTGTGTATAATCCCACCCACACCACTGATTGGCAGCTTCCTGTGTATAACCCCACCCACACCACTGATTGGCAGCTTTCTGTGTATAACCCCACCCACACCACTGATTGGCAGCTTTCTGTGTATAACCCCACCCACACCACTGATTGGCAGCTTTCTGTGTATAACCCCACCCACACCACTGATTGGCAGCTTTCTGTGTATAACCCCACCCACACCACTGATTGGCAGCTTTCTGTGTATAACCCCACCCACACCACTGATTGGCAGCTTTCTGTGTATAACCCCACCCACACCACTGATTGGCAGCTTTCTGTGTATAACCCCACCCACACCACTGATTGGCAGCCTTCTGTGTATAATCCCACCCACACCACTGATTGGCAGCTTCCTGTGTATAACCCCACCCACACCACTGATTGGCAGCTTTCTGTGTATAATCCCACCCACACCACTGATTGGCAGCTTCCTGTGTATAACCCCACCCACACCACTGATTGGCAGCTTTCTGTGTATAACCCCACCCACACCACTGATTGGCAGCTTTCTGTGTATAATCCCACCCACACCACTGATTGGCCGCTTTCTGTGTATAACCCCACCCACACCACTGATTGGCAGCTTTCTGTGTAATAACCCCACCCACACTACTGATTGGCAGCTTTCTGTGTATAATCCCACCCACACTACTGATTGGCAGCTTTCTGTGTATAACCCCACCCACACCACTGATTGGCAGCTTCCTGTGTATAACCTCACCCACACCACTGATTGGCAGCTTTCTGTGTATAACCCCACCCACACCACTGATTGGCAGCTTTCTGTGTATAACCCCACCCACACCACTGATTGGCAGCTTTCTGTGTAATAACCCCACCCACACTACTGATTGGCAGCTTTCTGTGTATAATCCCACCCACACCACTGATTGGCCGCTTTCTGTGTATAATCCCACCCACACCACTGATTGGCAGCTTCCTGTGTATAACCCCACCCACACCACTGATTGGCAGCTTTCTGTGTATAACCCCACCCACACCACTGATTGGCAGCTTTCTGTGTATAACCCCACCCACACCACTGATTGGCAGCTTTCTGTGTATAACCCCACCCACACCACTGATTGGCAGCTTTCTGTGTATAACCCCACCCACACCACTGATTGGCAGCCTTCTGTGTATAATCCCACCCACACCACTGATTGGCAGCTTCCTGTGTATAACCCCACCCACACCACTGATTGGCAGCTTTCTGTGTATAATCCCACCCACACCACTGATTGGCAGCTTCCTGTGTATAACCCCACCCACACCACTGATTGGCAGCTTTCTGTGTATAACCCCACCCACACCACTGATTGGCAGCTTTCTGTGTATAATCCCACCCACACCACTGATTGGCCGCTTTCTGTGTATAACCCCACCCACACCACTGATTGGCAGCTTTCTGTGTAATAACCCCACCCACACTACTGATTGGCAGCTTTCTGTGTATAATCCCACCCACACCACTGATTGGCAGCTTTCTGTGTATAACCCCACCCACACCACTGATTGGCAGCTTTCTGTGTATAACCCCACCCACACCACTGATTAGCAGCCTTCTGTGTAAAATCCCACCCACACCACTGATTGGCAGCTTTCTGTGTATAATCCCACCCACACCACTGATTGGCAGCTTTCTGTGTATAACCCCACCCACACCACTGATTGGCAGCCTTCTGTGTATAATCCCACCCACACCACTGATTGGCAGCTTTCTGTGTATAATCCCACCCACACCACTGATTGGCAGCTTCCTGTGTATAACCCCACCCACACCCCTGATTGGCAGCTTTCTGTGTATTACCCCACCCACACCACTGATTGGCAGCTGTCTGTGCACACTGTATATTGGCAGAAAGCTGCTAATCCATACTAGGGGCGGGGTTGGACTATGATGCACGAAATACCTAGTCCTGTGGTGATAATCTCCTGCTGATAAAACTGTTTTTTTTTCCTTGAAACCTTAATACAGCATTAAACATGAACGTTAGCCACTAAGAACATACTGTGAATCTATCTTTTGTATTGGAGCATCTAATGAGCATGTGCAAAATAAATTGGGAAGAATGTAAGAAAAAAGCCAAAAAATAAAAAAATATATGTAACGCAAACACATGATTTAAATAATAGTAATAATAATAATGATAGCTTCCCTTTAAAGGGGAGTTGGATTCTTTAAAGGATTTTATTTGGCACTTATGGCAACTATTTAATTGAGGCTATATAACTGGAAGAATAGAGGAACTAGTTGCTATGCGGCCCTTAGCAAAAAAAAGTTACCTTCCCTTTTTTATGGTTGTTTTAAAAAAATCTGCTTGTGCGTGTGTAGCTGTATCCACGCTTGTTTTTCCACAAAATAATCGTATCGTGCTAGAAAAACCCTCAACAGGCTGCAATGCACACCCCTACCACTGGGTGCCCCCATACAGATTTATAAAGCAGAAAAACAAAATCTTGTATTTTCCATTGTTTGAGGCAGCCACATCCTGGGCAAGAAGGAGAAGAATCCTGGTTGCTCTTTTGTAAGAAAATTCAGAGATGGAAAACCTATTTAAAGAGAACCTGACACCAGGTTCTTGTCATCCTATCTGACTGCAGGATGATGTAGGGGCAAATACACTGATTACGATGATGTGTCACTTATTGGGCTGCTTGCTACAGTTTTCACACAATCACTATTTTCTTTGCTGCAGATCTGCCAGTTCTCCGAATGCTGAGCTGTGTATAACACCGCCCACAATACTGATTGGCTACTCTCTGTGTACCGCAGCCAATCAGTGGTGGGGGCGGGGTTGGAGTACCTGGCAGCAGGTTTTCTAGTGCTCTAGTGATTATCTCCTGCTGATAAAACAGTAATTTTTATCAAAACTACAGCAAGTGGCCCAGTAACTGACACAACACTGAAATCAGGGTCTCTCTCTCTCTACGTTATGCTGCTCTCAGATTAGGTGGAAAAATCTGGTGAAAAATTCCCTTTAAATGGTCAGAAAAGTACAATAATTGCATTTTTTTGTGAAGATGGATCAGAGTGTCAATATTTACCCCAGTCCATGAGTAAGATCCAGCAATGGGAAGATACACTGTATACCTTCAGCGTTAGCCTGCACTGAGAATTGCATGGCCGCTGACTATCCCGTGAAAGACTATTTTGAGTGCTTGGAGATTGACCTTTTTCTAAGCAAATTTATAGTATTAACTTTGAATCCAAAGATTTACTTTAAATGCATGAATTCAGCAATCAATAGTTTCCATAATCAAGTCCTTTTATACAAAGTATCATAGTGGAGCAAACTTCTGTTGTCATGGAAACGGCTTCCCTTCAGCCATGCATTCGTGCCTATATCAAACAGAATAGTGACTGCTATGAGTTGCATTTCATTATTGATGATGATGACTACTCCTCCCCGTGACTCACCAGCACTATTCATGGGCAATTAATGTAATGCTATGGATCTTTTTTTTTTCTTGCTTTAGGTGATACATTTATTACTTACCATAAAGAAAGTGTGATAATATTATGTATGGAGGCCGTTGGTTGGGATCTAGGCATAGATCTGTACAGTGTGAGGGACTTATCAGAAACTCTTATCGTAGAAGTCACCACTGATCACTGATGCAAAGAGGCAAAAGAGCTCAGCTAAGCGCTGATCATCTCAAGGACTGAGGCTGGAGCCCATATAGGATCTTCTGACTCAGAGGAGACTTTAGTTTAGTTGCTCTGCCTCTTCATTTTATCACAAAACCAAAGAAATGACCCGGAGCACAAGTTGGTGTACATGCTTGACCCAGATTCTTGTAGGAATGTCCCTTTCTGTAATACATGCTGGAAACCGGAGCACAAGTTGGTGTTCATGCTTTACCTAAATTCTTGTTGGAGTGTCCCTTTCTGCAATACATGTTGGAAACCGGAGCACAAGTTGGTGTACATGCTTGACCCAAATTCTTGTGGGAGTGTCCCTTTCTGCAATACATGTTGGAAACCGGAGCACAAGTTGGTGTACATGCTTGACCCAAATTCTTGTGGGAGTGTCCCTTTCTGTAATACTAGCTGGAAACTGGAGCACAAGTTTGTGTACATGCTTGACCCAAATTCTTGTGGCAGTGTCCCTTTCTGTAATACTAGCTGGAAACTGGAGCACAAGTTGGTGTACATGCTTGACCCAAATTCTTGTGGGAGTATCCCTTTCTGCAGTACATGTTGGAAACCGGAGCACAAGTTGGTGTACATGCTTGACCCAAATTCTTGTGGGAGTGTCCCATTCTGTAATACATGCTGGAAACCGGAGCACAAGTGGTGTACACGCTTGACCCAAATTCTTCTGGGAGTGTCCCTTTCTGTAATAATAGCTGGAAACCGGAGCACAAGTTGGTGTACATGCTTGACCCAAATTCTTGTGGGCGTGTCCCTTTCTGCAATACATGTTGGAAACCGGAGCACAAGTTGGTGTACATGCTTGACCCAAATTCTTGTGGGCGTGTCCCTTTCTGCAATACATGTTGGAAACCGGAGCACAAGTTGGTGTACATGCTTGACCTAAATTCTTGTGGGAGTGTCCCTTTCTGCAATACATGTTGGAAACTGGAGCACAAGTTGGTGTACAAGCTTGACCCAAATTCTTGTGGAAGTGTCCCTTTCTGCAATACATGTTGGAAACCGGAGCACAAGTTGGTGTACATGCTTGACCTAAATTCTTGTGGGAGTGTCCCTTTCTGCAATACATGTTGGAAACTGGAGCACAAGTTGGTGTACAAGCTTGACCCAAATTCTTGTGGAAGTGTCCCTTTCTGTAATACATGCTGGAAACTGGAGCACAAGTTGGTGTACATGCTTGACCCAAATTCTTGTGGGAGTGTCCCTTTCTGTAATACATGCTGGAAACCGGAGCACAAGTTGGTGTACATGCTTGACCCAAATTCTTGTGGGAGTGTCCGTTTCTGAAATACATGCTGGAAACTGGAGCACAAGTTGGTGTACATGCTTGACCCAAATTCTTGTGGGATTGTCCCTTTCCGTAATACGTGCTGGAAAAAGAAGTCTGCATGCATCCAATGTATCCACTGCTGTCTTCACTTGCTTTCATGTATCACCACAGTTTCCTTTCTACTCTTATTTAATTTTTCCCCTTCCATGTGCTTTCCTCATTGTAGGCTCTTGCTCTCCCTAAGACTTTAGATACTTTCTCCCTGTCAACTGCCGGCCAGTGTTCTACTGCTTGTCTCCTGCTACTATGTCTTTAACACTGAGAGTGAGGAGCAGAGAAAGCGAGAGCTGTCAGAACCAGGAGCTTTGCTGAATTTTTGTTCTGTTTTTGTAAATCACTCAGCTAGATAAAAGACTTAACGATGCTATACAGCAGCAAAAACATAGAATTTTTTTTAATAGTGTTTAGAAATTTGCATAACACTGTATTTTAATTAACGATTGAGGAAAAAATGTATATGTTAAGGCACTCTGAGCCTTAAAGAAGACCATTACTGATAATACAAATGTAATACATTATCGTGGCATTTGCTCATCTCTAGTGAAGGGTGATCGAAATCTCCACTCTAGTGGTTATGGAAATATCATTTTAAATAATTATTTATTATAATTTCAAATACCGTAAGAATCAAATTTATTTTTATTTATTTCTTTAATTTTTTTTTTAAGAGAAATCCAGTTTGGTTGCTCTTCACTCTATTGAGCTGCAAAAAATAAGTCCTCTCCCCCCAAAAAAGTTATTCTCCCGGTCCCCTTGTAGTCCTGAACTTTATACATTTGTATATGTAAATTTCTGCACATTTTTGTAAAAACTCCCCTAAAAAAAATAACCTGTCATTTTTTATACAATTTTGCAAAAACCCTCTATAGGAACTGTGATATGACTCGACTGTGTAAAGACACTTTAATATTCCAAGTGAAGAATGACTTTAAGTCACAGTCATAGGACGATGTACATATTTTACGGGGAGCCTCGTGGAGCTGACAGGTCGGCAGAACACGGTGCTGAGTCAGCGGCTCTCGCAGAAGCGCCACACATTTGTTTAACTTCTATACTGCCATAGAGTAATGTGTAAAACACCTGTGTGATTAATGTACGACAGGAATCTAATTTGTACCCTCTATGGGATAAATGACATGTCCATGATAAATTGACATAGCATAAAAAAAAAAGCATAAAGTAAAAAATAGAAACAAGAGCAGAAAAAAGGGCTCTGTATTCTCTGCTACTGCTGCACCTTACTCAGCGGTCTACAGCCAATAGGCGACCACCCAAAGAGGGACCCCATAACAAAAGCTAAACTGGAGCCCATCATAATAATGTACAGCTAAATTTCTCAGGATAAAAGTCCATCCTCTTTCATTTTACGACCCTTACACCAACGTTCCACCTCCATTGGTGCAACTAACTCAGGTCTTTTATAGTGAGTCCGGCATAGGATCTTGATGTCATGATCCAGACTGGGTTTATGGTCATGTCTCTCCTTTCCCAGTCTGGTCATGTCAGGGGTTAACGTTATCCGCCTCGTTCCGGTGTCGGGTCTGCTATTTAGCTGCACTGCGTCCTGCAGGCAGTGTCAGTTATATTTCCTGCCTATGGCGTGTGTAGTTGGCTCTGGTGAAACCCTGATTTGTCCTGCTGCATTTAGCTGACTTTGCCCGTGTCTGTTTATACCTCTCTTCCCGCCCCTGACTTTGGCTCTGACCTGCTTCTGTCTCTTCCTTCTGATACTTCTTCTACGGACCGGTACTGACCTTTCGGCTCTCCTCTGACTCTGTGTTTGGACGTTCCCTTGGTACTATGCTACTTTCTGATATCTACCCGGCTGGTCTGACCATTCTGCTGCCACCTGGTGGTAGCCTCGCTGCAGTTCTGCTGGTCTGCTCTGAGCTGGATTGCAACCTTCTCTCCACTCTCTTGACACCAAGTTAAACCACCGGTACTCCGGCTCTCTAAAGGGCACACAGCAGCCAATACCGGAGGACACAGAAAAAAAGGGCCCCTGTGCAAGAACAGTATGTGGGCCCTTTACAGTCCAATAGCTCATCCAAATGCACAATTCCACCTGCTTTGGAGGTGGTAGTGGGCCCATTATCTCTTAGCCCCTCTTAGAATCCATTTTATATCCGCCCCTGGCAGCCATATGATCTGTCTCTTACTTGCAAATACACCTTCACCTTGAGATTAGGGATGAGCGGACTCATGGAAGTTTGGCTTCTGGTACTTGACATGAACTTTAGTCCAAAGTTAGGTTCGGGTATCAGAACTGTACCCAAACTTGAACCAGAACCCGGATTCCATTAAAAATAATGGGTATCTGAACTTTTGATCTGAAAAAATCTCTCTCCCCCCCAAACTGAGCCAACGTTCCCCAGAACTCTTAATTTTCCAACAGAATTCAGCAACTAGCAGAGAACACTAACTGTCCGGTACGAACCCCGAAGTTCAGGTTCTCTCATCTCTAATAACAGCGTCTTTATGTGTGGAGTATATAACGGTATTATCTAGGCTCAACGTAAGAACTGGGAAAAAAAACACTCGCTGTCTCGGGAACGGATTTCCCCTGGAACTCCGAACATTCTCAGAAAGTCCATGTTCGGTGTTTAGCATCGGACACTAACTCTCCAGTACGAACGTCAAACGTTTAGGTTCTACTTGTGATAGCAGCTGATTATTGCCTGGATTCTCATAAATTAATGGCTAAAGATGTGTTCGTCTTTACCTTTACTCTTATTCTGAGACAAGTGGCACAAGATGGCTGACTTTGATAAAAACATGATCTTGTGATAACGTGTCAGGAGACATTTATGCATTTACGCTAAACGTGGCCATCTCGGTTTCGTGACGTTAAACACATTCATGTATTGAAATTGTATAATGAGAAACTGTTGTCCGTAAAGGAGCACTTTGGCGTTGTTATTTTTCTTTTTATCGCCCCCTTTGTTAGCTATTAATAATGTATGTTCAGTGAATGCATGACAACACTCATCCATCGCCGTCTTCCGCCGTTTCTAGTACAGCTACGGTCTTCTTCTGCATTGTGTTACTGTAGCTCATTCTTGCCGGTTCACGCAGAGAAGTGTTAGTTTGTGTTTTAATGTGAGTCTCTTAGAGCCTTGTTCTGAATATCATACATTTATATTAAGAAACTGACTTCCGGTACAGAGAGAAGATGTTTTGTGAGCAGGCAGGTCACAATTGTGATCATATGATGCAGGAGAGGACTGGAGTGGCGCTGGAAATGGCAGAAGGCAACGACCAGTAAGTATTTTAATGCACTCATTATGCACACATTGCTGATTAATTGCAAAGGGGACAGTAAAAAAAAATGTTGGCGTGCTCCTTTAATGTAATTCATGGCAGGTTAAACTTGGACACTTCTACAAAAGGAACAACTCTTGGTTTGGAAGACCTCACATTTGTGCTGCATTTCCCCCATGGTGGCGCTTCGGGGGAATGGAAGACTTGGTGGTTTCCTACACGCATGACAAACACTCATTGGTCGCTCAGTGGTTGTAATCACTATCTTGCGTTATTGATATTATGGACTTTAAAGGGGTTGTCCTGGTTTGGGGTTCAAGTCTGCAGTCACTCTATGTGATTGTAGACTTGTGGATCATCACAGCACACAGTTTGTACGGTGTCAGGATTCACGGGAGCAGGTAATTTGCATACAATGGGGTCACATGCCTTCTAGACATGCACCGCCTCACTTAGTGAATTGAGTGAGGCCGGACATGTCTAGTCGGAATATGGCCAGTGTAACGGGGTCTGCCGTGCTGGAGTACCTCTTTCAGTACCACCCCATGTTTCAGGAGGTCCACTCTGCTTTGGCTGGAGTTGGAATAAAGGACGCTGGCTGGAATTCCTTGATTACATGGGCGCATATAAAAGATCACTGCGTCTCCACATATTTCCAGTATGACAAAATTTTACTCACAGGACACAGAATGTATATCACACAGATACAGAGGGCAGGCCAATTGAAAAGCGGCAGGCCAGACATACATTACCATAGCCGCAGGTGGCCGGAGCCTGCCAATATTTACTGTGGGAATTACAAAGGTGGGGGAAGGTCAAAAGGGGAATATCGTGTCCCCTCTGCCCAGGGGCGCAGCCTGTGGGCTGATGCATTAGCGACATGCATCTCACATGGAACCTATTATACATACATATAACTGCACAACATATTCTGGGTGCGGTGGGGTTCCGTAACAGCCAGAAGTATTTAATTATCACACTTGCAGTCACCGGACTGCCCACTAACAGCTCTGGCACTAGAGAATCCTAACAGGACGCGCACTGTGTGCTGTGAGGATGCACAAGTCTGCAGTCATATAGAGTGACTGCAGACTTGGACCCCACACCTGGACAATGCCTTTAATGTGATAAAGAATCTACAAGTTTTTGCTGAAAGCTCGAAGAGTTCAAATGAAAAGCAAAAAGAAAAAACTTTGTCAAAATTTGGATGAAAAATTGTTGCATACAGCTCCCATTCAACCCAATGTAGCACGATCCTTGTTATGTCTGCTAATGAAAGGTGTTATGAAGGCAATCCAGAGACACAGTGTGCCTAGCGATCAGAGCGCACACAGTGATCTGACAAATACCCAAAAACAAAAGAACGAGCTCTGAGACGTGGAAACTCTGTAGACCGCACACCTGATCCTATCCTAAACACAACTAAAAGCGGCTGTGGATTGCGCCTAACAACTACCTATGCAACTCGGCACAGCCTAAGAAACTAGCTAGCCTGAAGATAGAAAAATAGGCCTGACTTGCCCCAGAGAAATACCCCAAAGGAAAAGGCAGCCCCCCACATATAATGACTGTGAGTAAGATGAAAAGACAAAACGTAGGGATGAAATAGATTCAGCAAAGTGGGGCCCGATATTCTAGACAGAGCGAGGACAGTAAAGCGAACTTTGCAGTCTACAAAAAACCCTAAAGCAAAAACCACGCAAAGGGGGCAAAAAAGACCCACCGTGCCGAACTAACGGCACGGCGGTACACCCTTTGCGTCTCAGAGCTTCCAGCAAAACAAAAGACAAGCTGGACAGAAAAAAAGCAACAAAATAGCAAAAAAGCACTTAGCTATACAGAGCAGCAGGTCACAGGAACAATCAGAAGAAGCTCAGATCCAACACTGGAACATTGACAAGGAGCAAGGATAGCAGCATCAGGTGGAGTTAAGTAACAAAGCAGCTAACGAGCTCACCAGAACACCTGAGGGAGGAAGCTCAGAAGCTGCAGTACCACTTGTGACCACAGGAGTGAATTCAGCCACAGAATTCACAACAGTACCCCCCCCTTGAGGAGGGGTCACCGAACCCTCACCAGAGCCCCCAGGCCGACCAGGATGAGCCACATGAAAGGCACGAACAAGATCTGGAGCATGGACATCAGAGGCAAAAACCCAGGAATTATCTTCCTGAGCATAACCCTTCCATTTAACCAGATACTGGAGTTTCCGTCTAGAAAAATGAGAATCCAAAATTTTCTCCACAATATACTCCAATTCCCCCTCCACCAAAACCGGGGCAGGAGGCTCAACAGAAGGAACCATAGGTGCCACGTATCTCCGCAACAACGACCTATGGAATACATTATGTATGGAAAAGGAGTCTGGGAGGGTCAAACGAAAAGACACAGGATTGAGAATCTCAGAAATCCTATACGGACCAATAAAACGAGGTTTAAATTTAGGAGAGGAAACCTTCATAGGAATATGACGAGAAGATAACCAAACCAGATCCCCAACACGAAGTCGGGGACCCACACGGCGTCTGCGATTAGCGAAAAGTTGAGCCTTCTCCTGGGACAAGGTCAAATTGTCCACTACCTGAATCCAGATCTGCTGCAACCTGTCCACCACAGAATCCACACCAGGACAGTCCGAAGACTCAACCTGTCCTGAAGAGAAACGAGGATGGAACCCAGAATTGCAAAAAAATGGAGAAACCAAGGTAGCCGAGCTGGCCCGATTATTAAGGGTGAACTCAGCCAACGGCAAAAAGGACGCCCAATCATCCTGGTCTGCAGAAACAAAACATCTCAGATATGTTTCCAAGGTCTGATTGGTTCGTTCGGTCTGGCCATTAGCCTGAGGATGGAAAGCCGAGGAAAAGGATAGGTCAATGCCCATCCTACCACAAAAGGCTCGCCAAAACCTTGAAACAAACTGGGAACCTCTGTCAGAAACAATATTCTCAGGAATGCCATGCAACCGAACCACATGCTGAAAGAACAAAGGTACCAAATCAGAGGAGGAAGGCAATTTAGCCAAGGGCACCAGATGGACCATTTTAGAAAAGCGATCACAGACCACCCAAATGACTGACATCTTTTGAGAAACGGGAAGGTCAGAAATGAAATCCATCGAAATATGTGTCCAAGGCCTCTTTGGGACCGGCAAGGGCAAAAGCAACCCACTGGCACGAGAACAGCAGGGCTTAGCCCTAGCACAAATCCCACAGGACTGCACAAAAGTACGTACATCCCGTGACAGAGATGGCCACCAGAAGGATCTAGCCACTAACTCTCTGGTACCAAAGATTCCAGGATGACCAGCCAACACCGAACAATGAAGTTCAGAGATAAGTTTATTAGTCCACCTATCAGGGACGAACAGTTTCTCCGCTGGACAACGATCAGGTTTATTCGCCTGAAATTTTTGCAGCACCCGCCGCAAATCAGGGGAGATGGCAGACACAATGACTCCTTCCTTGAGGATACCCGCTGGCTCAGATAAACCCGGAGAGTCGGGCACAAAACTCCTAGACAGAGCATCCGCCTTCACATTTTTAGAGCCCGGAAGGTACGAAATCACAAAGTCGAAGCGGGCAAAAAATAACGACCAACGGGCCTGTCTAGGATTCAAGCGCTTGGCAGACTCGAGATAAGTCAAGTTCTTATGATCAGTCAATACCACCACGCGATGCTTAGCTCCTTCAAGCCAATGACGCCACTCCTCGAATGCCCACTTCATGGCCAGCAACTCTCGGTTGCCCACATCATAATTACGCTCAGCGGGCGAAAACGTCCTGGAAAAGAAAGCACATGGTTTCATCACTGAGCAATCAGAACCTCTCTGTGACAAAACCGCCCCTGCACCAATCTCAGAAGCATCAACCTCGACCTGGAACGGAAGAGAAACATCTGGCTGACACAACACAGGGGCAGAACAAAAACGACGCTTCAACTCCTGAAAAGCTTCCACAGCAGCAGAAGACCAATTAACCAAATCAGCACCCTTCTTGGTCAAATCGGTCAATGGTTTGGCAATGCTAGAAAAATTACAGATGAAGCGACGATAAAAATTAGCAAAGCCCAGGAACTTTTGCAGACTTTTCAGAGATGTCGGCTGAATCCAATCCTGGATGGCTTGGACTTTAACTGGATCCATCTCGATAGAAGAAGGGGAAAAGATGAACCCCAAAAATGAAACTTTCTGCACACCGAAGAGACACTTTGATCCCTTCACAAACAAAGAATTAGCACGCAGGACCTGAAAAACCATTCTGACCTGCTTTACATGAGACTCCCAATCATCTGAGAAGATCAAAATGTCATCCAAGTAAACAATCAGGAATTTATCCAGATACTCACGGAAGATGTCATGCATAAAAGACTGAAACACAGATGGAGCATTGGCAAGTCCGAACGGCATCACTAGATACTCAAAATGACCCTCGGGCGTATTGAATGCAGTTTTCCATTCGTCTCCTTGCCTGATTCTCACCAGATTATACGCACCACGAAGATCTATCTTAGTGAACCAACTAGCCCCCTTAATCCGAGCAAACAAGTCAGATAACAATGGCAAGGGATACTGAAATTTAACAGTGATCTTATTAAGAAGGCGGTAATCAATACACGGTCTCAGCGAACCATCCTTCTTGGCTACAAAGAAGAACCCTGCTCCCAGTGGTGATGACGATGGGCGAATATGTCCCTTCTCCAGGGATTCCTTCACATAACTGCGCATAGCGGCGTGTTCGGGCACGGATAAATTAAATAATCGACCTTTAGGGAATTTACTACCAGGAATCAAATTGATAGCACAATCACAATCCCTATGCGGAGGTAGGGCATCGGACTTGGGCTCCTCAAATACATCCTGATAATCAGACAAGAACTCTGGGACCTCAGAAGGGGTGGATGACGAAATCGACAAAAATGGAACATCACCATGTACCCCCTGACAACCCCAGCTGGATACCGACATGGAATTCCAATCCAATACTGGATTATGGGTTTGTAGCCATGGCAACCCCAACACGACCACATCATGCAGATTATGCAACACCAGGAAGCGAATAACTTCCTGATGTGCAGGAGCCATGCACATGGTCAGCTGGGCCCAGTACTGAGGTTTATTCTTGGCCAAAGGTGTAGCATCAATTCCTCTCAATGGAATAGGACACCGCAAAGGCTCCAAGAAAAACCCACAACGTTTAGCATAATCCAAATCCATCAGATTCAGGGCAGCGCCTGAATCCACAAACGCCATAACAGAAAACGACGACAAAGAGCATATCAAGGTAATGGACAGAAGGAATTTGGACTGTACAGTACCAATGACGGCAGACCTAGCGGACCGCTTAGTGCTCTTAGGACAATCAGAAATAGCATGAGTGGAATCACCACAGTAGAAACACAGCCCATTCAGACGTCTGTATTCCTGCCGTTCAACTCTGGTCATAGTCCTATCGCACTGCATAGGCTCAGGTTTAACCTCAGGCAATACCGCCAAACGGTGCACAGATTTACGCTCGCGCAAGCGTCGACCGATCTGAATAGCCAAAGACAAAGACTCATTCAAACCAGCAGGCATAGGAAATCCCACCATGACATCCTTAAGAGCCTCAGAGAGACCCTTTCTGAACAAAGCTGCCAGCGCAGATTCATTCCACTGAGTGAGTACTGACCATTTCCTAAATTTCTGACAATATACTTCTATATCATCCTGACCCTGGCACAAAGCCAGCAAATTTTTCTCAGCCTGATCCACTGAATTAGGCTCATCGTACAGTAATCCGAGCGCCAGGAAAAACGCATCGACACTACTCAATGCAGGGTCTCCTGGCGCAAGAGAAAATGCCCAGTCTTGAGGGTCGCCGCGCAAAAAAGAAATAATAATCAAAACCTGTTGAATAGGATTACCAGAAGAACGAGGTTTCAAGGCCAGAAATAGCTTACAATTATTTTTGAAACTTAGAAACTTAGTTCTATCTCCAAAAAACAAATCAGGAATAGGAATTCTTGGTTCTAACATAGATTTCTGATCAATAGTATCTTGAATCTTTTGTACATTTATAACGAGATTATCCATTGAAGAGCACAGGCCCTGAATATCCATGTCCACACCTGTGTCCAGAATACCCAAATGTCTAGGGGAAAAAAAAAAAAAGTGAACACAGAGCAGGAAAAAAAAAAAAAAATGATGTCAGAACTTTTTCTTTCCCTCTATTGAGAATCATTAGAGGGCTCCTTGTACTGTTATGTCTGCTAATGAAAGGTGTTATGAAGGCAATCCAGAGACACAGTGTGCCTAGCGATCAGAGCGCACACAGTGATCTGACAAATACCCAAAAACAAAAGAACGAGCTCTGAGACGTGGAAACTCTGTAGACCGCACACCTGATCCTATCCTAAACACAACTAAAAGCGGCTGTGGATTGCGCCTAACAACTACCTATGCAACTCGGCACAGCCTAAGAAACTAGCTAGCCTGAAGATAGAAAAATAGGCCTGACTTGCCCCAGAGAAATACCCCAAAGGAAAAGGCAGCCCCCCACATATAATGACTGTGAGTAAGATGAAAAGACAAAACGTAGGGATGAAATAGATTCAGCAAAGTGGGGCCCGATATTCTAGACAGAGCGAGGACAGTAAAGCGAACTTTGCAGTCTACAAAAAACCCTAAAGCAAAAACCACGCAAAGGGGGCAAAAAAGACCCACCGTGCCGAACTAACGGCACGGCGGTACACCCTTTGCGTCTCAGAGCTTCCAGCAAAACAAAAGACAAGCTGGACAGAAAAAAAGCAACAAAATAGCAAAAAAGCACTTAGCTATACAGAGCAGCAGGTCACAGGAACAATCAGAAGAAGCTCAGATCCAACACTGGAACATTGACAAGGAGCAAGGATAGCAGCATCAGGTGGAGTTAAGTAACAAAGCAGCTAACGAGCTCACCAGAACACCTGAGGGAGGAAGCTCAGAAGCTGCAGTACCACTTGTGACCACAGGAGTGAATTCAGCCACAGAATTCACAACAGTACCCCCCCCTTGAGGAGGGGTCACCGAACCCTCACCAGAGCCCCCAGGCCGACCAGGATGAGCCACATGAAAGGCACGAACAAGATCTGGAGCATGGACATCAGAGGCAAAAACCCAGGAATTATCTTCCTGAGCATAACCCTTCCATTTAACCAGATACTGGAGTTTCCGTCTAGAAAAACGAGAATCCAAAATTTTCTCCACAATATACTCCAATTCCCCCTCCACCAAAACCGGGGCAGGAGGCTCAACAGAAGGAACCATAGGTGCCACGTATCTCCGCAACAACGACCTATGGAATACATTATGTATGGAAAAGGAGTCTGGGAGGGTCAAACGAAAAGACACAGGATTGAGAATCTCAGAAATCCTATACGGACCAATAAAACGAGGTTTAAATTTAGGAGAGGAAACCTTCATAGGAATATGACGAGAAGATAACCAAACCAGATCCCCAACACGAAGTCGGGGACCCACACGGCGTCTGCGATTAGCGAAAAGTTGAGCCTTCTCCTGGGACAAGGTCAAATTGTCCACTACCTGAATCCAGATCTGCTGCAACCTGTCCACCACAGAATCCACACCAGGACAGTCCGAAGACTCAACCTGTCCTGAAGAGAAACGAGGATGGAACCCAGAATTGCAAAAAAATGGAGAAACCAAGGTAGCCGAGCTGGCCCGATTATTAAGGGCGAACTCAGCCAACGGCAAAAAGGACACCCAATCATCCTGGTCTGCAGAAACAAAACATCTCAGATATGTTTCCAAGGTCTGATTGGTTCGTTCGGTCTGGCCATTAGCCTGAGGATGGAAAGCCGAGGAAAAGGATAGGTCAATGCCCATCCTACCACAAAAGGCTCGCCAAAACCTTGAAACAAACTGGGAACCTCTGTCAGAAACAATATTCTCAGGAATGCCATGCAACCGAACCACATGCTGAAAGAACAAAGGTACCAAATCAGAGGAGGAAGGCAATTTAGCCAAGGGCACCAGATGGACCATTTTAGAAAAGCGATCACAGACCACCCAAATGACTGACATCTTTTGAGAAACGGGAAGGTCAGAAATGAAATCCATCGAAATATGTGTCCAAGGCCTCTTTGGGACCGGCAAGGGCAAAAGCAACCCACTGGCACGAGAACAGCAGGGCTTAGCCCTAGCACAAATCCCACAGGACTGCACAAAAGTACGTACATCCCGTGACAGAGATGGCCACCAGAAGGATCTAGCCACTAACTCTCTGGTACCAAAGATTCCAGGATGACCAGCCAACACCGAACAATGAAGTTCAGAGATAAGTTTATTAGTCCACCTATCAGGGACGAACAGTTTCTCCACTGGACAACGATCAGGTTTATTCGCCTGAAATTTTTGCAGCACCCGCCGCAAATCAGGGGAGATGGCAGACACAATGACTCCTTCCTTGAGGATACCCGCTGGCTCAGATAAACCCGGAGAGTCGGGCACAAAACTCCTAGACAGAGCATCCGCCTTCACATTTTTAGAGCCCGGAAGGTACAAAATCACAAAGTCGAAGCGGGCAAAAAATAACGACCAACGGGCCTGTCTAGGATTCAAGCGCTTGGCAGACTCGAGATAAGTCAAGTTCTTATGATCAGTCAATACCACCACGCGATGCTTAGCTCCTTCAAGCCAATGACGCCACTCCTCGAATACCCACTTCATGGCCAGCAACTCTCGGTTGCCCACATCATAATTACGCTCAGCGGGCGAAAACTTCCTGGAAAAGAAAGCACATGGTTTCATCACTGAGCAATCAGAACCTCTCTGTGACAAAACCGCCCCTGCACCAATCTCAGAAGCATCAACCTCGACCTGGAACGGAAGAGAAACATCTGGCTGACACAACACAGGGGCAGAACAAAAACGACGCTTCAACTCCTGAAAAGCTTCCACAGCAGCAGAAGACCAATTAACCAAATCAGCACCCTTCTTGGTCAAATCGGTCAATGGTTTGGCAATGCTAGAAAAATTACAGATGAAGCGACGATAAAAATTAGCAAAGCCCAGGAACTTTTGCAGACTTTTCAGAGATGTCGGCTGAATCCAATCCTGGATGGCTTGGACTTTAACTGGATCCATCTCGATAGAAGAAGGGGAAAAGATGAACCCCAAAAATGAAACTTTCTGCACACCGAAGAGACACTTTGATCCCTTCACAAACAAAGAATTAGCACGCAGGACCTGAAAAACCATTCTGACCTGCTTTACATGAGACTCCCAATCATCTGAGAAGATCAAAATGTCATCCAAGTAAACAATCAGGAATTTATCCAGATACTCACGGAAGATGTCATGCATAAAAGACTGAAACACAGATGGAGCATTGGCAAGTCCGAACGGCATCACTAGATACTCAAAATGACCCTCGGGCGTATTGAATGCAGTTTTCCATTCGTCTCCTTGCCTGATTCTCACCAGATTATACGCACCACGAAGATCTATCTTAGTGAACCAACTAGCCCCCTTAATCCGAGCAAACAAGTCAGATAACAATGGCAAGGGATACTGAAATTTAACAGTGATCTTATTAAGAAGGCGGTAATCAATACACGGTCTCAGCGAACCATCCTTCTTGGCTACAAAGAAGAACCCTGCTCCCAGTGGTGATGACGATGGGCGAATATGTCCCTTCTCCAGGGATTCCTTCACATAACTGCGCATAGCGGCGTGTTCGGGCACGGATAAATTAAATAATCGACCTTTAGGGAATTTACTACCAGGAATCAAATTGATAGCACAATCACAATCCCTATGCGGAGGTAGGGCATCGGACTTGGGCTCTTCAAATACATCCTGATAATCAGACAAGAACTCTGGGACCTCAGAAGGGGTGGATGACGAAATCGACAAAAATGGAACATCACCATGTACCCCCTGACAACCCCAGCTGGATACCGACATGGAATTCCAATCCAATACTGGATTATGGGTTTGTAGCCATGGCATCCCCAACACGACCACATCATGCAGATTATGCAACACCAGGAAGCGAATAACTTCCTGATGTGCAGGAGCCATGCACATGGTCAGCTGGGCCCAGTACTGAGGTTTATTCTTGGCCAAAGGTGTAGCATCAATTCCTCTCAATGGAATAGGACACCGCAAAGGCTCCAAGAAAAACCCACAACGTTTAGCATAATCCAAATCCATCAGATTCAGGGCAGCGTCTGAATCCACAAACGCCATAACAGAAAACGACGACAAAGAGCATATCAAGGTAATGGACAGAAGGAATTTGGACTGTACAGTACCAATGACGGCAGACCTAGCGGACCGCTTAGTGCTCTTAGGACAATCAGAAATAGCATGAGTGGAATCACCACAGTAGAAACACAGCCCATTCAGACGTCTGTATTCCTGCCGTTCAACTCTGGTCATAGTCCTATCGCACTGCATAGACTCAGGTTTAACCTCAGGCAATACCGCCAAATGGTGCACAGATTTACGCTCGCGCAAGCGTCGACCGATCTGAATAGCCAAAGACAAAGACTCATTCAAACCAGCAGGCATAGGAAATCCCACCATGACATCCTTAAGAGCCTCAGAGAGACCCTTTCTGAACAAAGCTGCCAGCGCAGATTCATTCCACTGAGTGAGTACTGACCATTTCCTAAATTTCTGACAATATACTTCTATATCATCCTGACCCTGGCACAAAGCCAGCAAATTTTTCTCAGCCTGATCCACTGAATTAGGCTCATCGTACAGTAATCCGAGCGCCAGGAAAAACGCATCGACACTACTCAATGCAGGGTCTCCTGGCGCAAGAGAAAATGCCCAGTCTTGAGGGTCGCCGCGCAAAAAAGAAATAATAATCAAAACCTGTTGAATAGGATTACCAGAAGAACGAGGTTTCAAGGCCAGAAATAGCTTACAATTATTTTTGAAACTTAGAAATTTAGTTCTATCTCCAAAAAACAAATCAGGAATAGGAATTCTTGGTTCTAACATAGATTTCTGATCAATAGTATCTTGAATCTTTTGTACATTTATAACGAGATTATCCATTGAAGAGCACAGGCCCTGAATATCCATGTCCACACCTGTGTCCAGAATACCCAAATGTCTAGGGGAAAAAAAAAAAGTGAACACAGAGCAGGAAAAAAAAAAAAAAATTGAGAATCATTAGAGGGCTCCTTGTACTGTTATGTCTGCTAATGAAAGGTGTTATGAAGGCAATCCAGAGACACAGTGTGCCTAGCGATCAGAGCGCACACAGTGATCTGACAAATACCCAAAAACAAAAGAACGAGCTCTGAGACGTGGAAACTCTGTAGACCGCACACCTGATCCTATCCTAAACACAACTAAAAGCGGCGGTGGATTGCGCCTAACAACTACCTATGCAACTCGGCACAGCCTAAGAAACTAGCTAGCCTGAAGATAGAAAAATAGGCCTGACTTGCCCCAGAGAAATACCCCAAAGGAAAAGGCAGCCCCCCACATATAATGACTGTGAGTAAGATGAAAAGACAAAACGTAGGGATGAAATAGATTCAGCAAAGTGGGGCCCGATATTCTAGACAGAGCGAGGACAGTAAAGCGAACTTTGCAGTCTACAAAAAACCCTAAAGCAAAAACCACGCAAAGGGGGCAAAAAAGACCCACCGTGCCGAACTAACGGCACGGCGGTACACCCTTTGCTTCTCAGAGCTTCCAGCAAAACAAAAGACAAGCTGGACAGAAAAAAAGCAACAAAATAGCAAAAAAGCACTTAGCTATACAGAGCAGCAGGTCACAGGAACAATCAGAAGAAGCTCAGATCCAACACTGGAACATTGACAAGGAGCAAGGATAGCAGCATCAGGTGGAGTTAAGTAACGAAGCAGCTAACGAGCTCACCAGAACACCTGAGGGAGGAAGCTCAGAAGCTGCAGTACCACTTGTGACCACAGGAGTGAATTCAGCCACAGAATTCACAACAGATCCTGCTTCAATCATCTGTCCCTCACTTTATATTAGGAGATATTCAGCATTTCACAACGTGGTTTACAGATAACTACATGGAATTGAGAACTTTGATTTGTCAATGGTGGATGAATCCATGCTTGTAGATAAAATTAGATATGTGTCATGCCTCAGGATCCAATCCCGCAGTCTTGTGTTTGCTTTTCGGTGTCTCAATCTGCTGAACCACGGGAGATCCTGTTGCTGTCCAGATGCCGATTTCCCTTTGCCTTTTGTCCACTTCTTTCTCACAGATGGTGTTTTCCATTTGCTATCTGGCCTATCCCATCACTTTACAGGGGTTTCTTTTGAACCTCACGGCTTCCTCTGTTCCCTGCTGGTGATGGCTTACAACTACCCAGTTTGGTGGTGGAGTTGTCCTTATCTGTGACAGTCAGTTGGTGTTTACTCTAGGAGTTTTGGTAGTGTGAGGATTTCCTTTTACTCTCCCACATACTGTTCTCATGATTGATACTTTGTTGTTTTATGAGCGTTTTTGTATGATTGCAGTTTCCTTTCATCCTAGTCTGTTTCCCCCTGTCTGTCTGGTTTGTGCTATCCATTTCTCGTCAGTCCCATACCTCCCTGGGTGGAGGAGGAATTAGGTCAGTGTGCATTCAGGAGCATAGTAAGTTTGGAGACTCAGGCCTCTCTACCTTCAAGAGTACCACTGGGACAGGGACAGTTGCAGACCTCTACCCCCTTGCATCAGACTGGCACATCGTGACAATATATGTGAGAAATTGCAAAATTCCATCACTCCATGCACCATTAAAATCTGTCCTAAAGCTCCAAACCATAGGTCAAAGATACATGTGGGAGAGGACACTGGTGAAATCGGTCATCTTACATTACCAATGGGGTCTAAAAACCCCATCGACCTCTGCTTCTACCTTTAAGACCCTTTTTTCTATCTCTGCACAACGCCAAAGAGGTTACGCACAATGCAGAACTTTTTTTTAGATTCTGGAAATAATTTTCTATTTGTAACATGAAACGTTTTAGTGTTATGGGTGTAGGGATAGGGTAAAATGAAGCTCGATACTGACTGCAATTATAGCAAATATATTGATGACTACTCATTAATACTGTATTTAAATGCAAATTTGCAGTAAGCCATAGCAATCAATTGACAATTACCTTTAATTATTTAAATAGCACAAGGGAACATCTAATCGCTGATTGTTTCCCATTATTTAGCTCAAATTTGCTCTTAAAGGGTCTTTGCATTAACAAACCAGATGATACAAAACCACAGGGAATGTGGAGCTCATTGGAAACAGTCAATGAGAAATCATCATATGTACTGAGTGATAGGACCAACGTGGAACGGATGCCTCAGCTAAATCTCCATCTTTTAACACCTTGGTAATTATACTTAGGTTTACATTTTCATGCTGATGAATTTCTAGACCTTAATTGTAGTCGTTGTTTTACCTTCTGATACAGAGCTTATAAATCTACAGAAAATACAGAAGCAAATTTTACAACCTGCAGCTCCACTAGGGGAAGCACTGCAACCCAATGGGTATGGTTTTATTATTCAAGGGGTCATCAAGGACAGGGGAATACCATCCATAATGGCAGCCAACACACTGATGCTATGGGGCTTGGGTGTCAAGAGAGGCTTGACGTCAATCCGCATCAGCCCCTTGCCGTCCCCCTGTCATCACAATTTTTGCGCTATCCACCTCCTCCGGATGCAGATACTGTTGAATATAATGGTGGATCAGGGAGCCATTCAGCCTGGGCCTGCGAGTCTGATACTCCATGCACTGCAAGAGTGATAATATCACAACATCATCAAACTTGTAGTGTGGAGCATCAGAACTTACACTGCACACCCCTAGGAAACAGGGTGAGGTGAGTAGGTGAGTAGTGTTTTTTCATGTCAGTAACTGTGGGGTCCAATCATGCTGAGTGGGGCTGCTGGGGACCATAATACTGAGTGGGGGATGGAGGGGGCCATAATACTGATTGGGAGCTATAATAGTGAGTGATGAGTGGGTGGGGGCCATAATACTGAGTGGGGGACTGTGGGGCCCATTATACTGAAATAAGTGTTGGTGAAGACCAAAATACTGAGTGGTGAGCTGGTGGGTGCCGTAATACTGAGTGGGTGACTGGTGGGGGCAATAAAACTGAGTGGGGGACTAGTGGGGGCAATAAAACTGAGAGAAGGGCTGGTGGGGCCATACTACTGAGTGGGGGCTGGAGAATGCCATAACAATGAATGGAGCTGAATGGGGCCATAATACTGAGTAGTGGATTGATTGGATCAATAATACTCAGTGGAGGGTTGGTGGGGGCCATAATACTGAGTGAAGGGCTAGTGGGGACCATAATACTGAGTCAGGGGCCTGGTGGGGGCCATACTACTGAGTAAGGCATTGGTGTGAGGCATAACACTGAATGGGGACAGGTGGACACCATAAAACTAAGTGGAGGGATGGTGAGAGCCATAATACTGAGGGAGGAGCTGGTGGAGGCCATACTACTGAATAGCTGATTGGTTGTGGCCATAATACTCAGTGAGGGATTGGTGGAGGCCATGATACTGAGATGGGGACTGGTGGGGGCCATTATACTGCAGGGGGGCATCATACTGACAAGTACTACACTGTATATGGGAGGTGAAACCCTGGGGGATTCACTTTGAGGATATCATATTCAGCATGTGTGTGGGTGGGGGTGTAAAAGGGTTATTGCTGGTGAGAACACTAAGAGGCTTCCATAGGAGTATATTACTATTATTTATTTTTTATTTTTGGAGGATGAGGAGGGGATTAGGGCTTTTGTTATGGGGCCCTGTGATTTCTATATACACTACTGATGAGGGACTTTTTTCCCTTACGGGACTAAGAAATTACCGTTAAGTAGCTACTAATCTCCTGCCTGTTCCGCCTAGTGGAGATCTTGGCTATGGACCGCTCCTGCAGGTGATTTTCCTACTGTGGATTGTGAATATCTTGGAAATGAACGTTTATGGTTCTCTAAAATGGAACCAACAATTCAAAGCATTGGTGTTCCAATCATGTCTGAAGTGAATGGATACTCTAATACGATGATCTAGTCCTACTCAACTTTGAAAAGGTCTTGCTAATGTAAAATTGATGGAAAATCGCCCACATTTCCTGAATGTAATGTAAATACAAGGCATTTAGATTCTTCTCATAGTCAATGGATTGGCCGCCATTTACGTAGTCTGAAGCATTATAACTTTATAAGACTAAGGATGAAAAAAAAACACAACAGCAATTTTATTGTGAAGCCTACGACCCACATTCACAATGCTTTTTGTTCAGATCACGGTTAATGCATTTTTTGGTTTACCGGCAGCACTTCGCGAAGCACAGATTCTACCTTGACATCTGTTGTCGATGAGTCATGTTGGAGAGATACACAATAGAGACAAATTGATGTTGGCTATAGATGTATCAACCGATAATGCCGCGTTTCACTCACATCACTCATCACTCAGAATAAGGGTTGTAGACACTATAAAAAAAAAAATTGTGTTTCGCAATTATAAATAAAAATAGGCAAACTAAGAGAAGAACCCATTGATTTTTTGTTGGAGATGACAAACTTTGTAACATGTAGGATCCCATGTTCGGGGATCCAATAGAGAGCCGATCACTGTGCCGGAAAAAGCCGGATGTGCCGATCTACCCATTGTGAATGGTTTCCTGAGCTATCCATCTCCAGGAATATAATCAGTGTACACAGCAAAAGCTGAAAAATTCAATCCGACTGAGGACTGTAAGAATGTAAAGGCTGTTCAATGAGATTATCAACCTTTATCAGCCTATTTTTGCTAGAAGCTTCCCTCGATGATCAGGACGTTGTGCGATCAGCTGTGATCTTTGGGCAATCGGGCTGAGAAAGAAAGTGTTCAATACTCTTGCAAAACCATCAAGGCAAAAATTAAAGGCTAGCACATAATCATTTTCATTCATGAAAGGGGTTTGAGGTCCCTCGAAGTGACCGAAAACATCTGAATCTTACAACGTGTGCGTAGGTTTCTCTGGTTTCGCCAACGAGATCGGGAGGTCACTTGACCACAAATTGCATACTTCCGGCCATATTCCAACTATGGACATATGTGGCTTTGCTTAATTCACTTGCATTGAGTGATGCCGGCACGACGTGTTGGCACTTGACCATCCACTTTCTTTGGCAACACCGGAATATCCTGACAATATGTGGAGTATGCTGTAAGAACTCAGAAGTCAGCAGTCACATTGTGTGAACCCCAGATGACCAGACAACCCTTTGAAACTTTTTCTACAACTTTTCTACTTCTGAAGACCTTGTTGTATATAGTTGACTGCTCCAGCTCCTGTACGCTCTCTTTCTTTATCTCTCTCTTGCACACATATTTCCAAGGCATCAACTGGAGAAGAAAGTATCTCACGGAGGACAGAGAAAGCAGACTAAAGAAAAGTAAGAACGCACCTAAAGAGGAAATAAGTTCAGGATAGAAGCTGTGCTGATATATGAGGTCATGAAGACTCCAGCATCTGGGACATCCAAAGAGCTCTCTTCCAGCCTACATTACTGAGAAAGACACTCCCAGAAGAAAAAAAATCAGAAACCTGGTCAATGCTGTAAACTATGGTGAAGGGGTATGAAAATGAATGACAGAATAAAGTTTGCAGGCTGAAACTTTAACAATTTTACTAACTGATGCTATCTTCTAAATATAGAGTAGGATTTTTTCCCATGTCAAATGTGTCCTTAACTTTTAAGCATTACACAAGTCCTATGGACATCAATGGGTCATTCGTGTAATGCAGAGACAGTCAGGATCCCCAAGAGCAAGAGATGTTCTTCATGGTTGCTCTTTGCTTTAGCTAGTGGAGAGGGACAATTAACAAGAAACCCTAATGCACCACTTATTAAACAAAAATTAATTTAGGGGGCCATAAGAGCCTCATTATTAGTTCTATTCCAATGACACTTCTTGGTGTATCTGGAAAAACCATTATTAAATAAGAAGTGGTTTGGACAGCAAAATGTAGTTTGAGAAATGCCATAATAGTGACCCATTACCACATGTGAATGTTCTTGGTCAGATCTTGATTATAAGGAGGGCACGTGGAACATCTACCATGGAGATGCCACCACCTGGAGGATTTAAGAGGTTTCCAATTTCTAAACACCTTGTCCAGAAAAGTTGTCCCTATCTGTCCGGCCCTTGGCGAGGTGTACCCTGCTCTCACCTGGGATCTCATAAAAACAGGGATCCCAGCAATGTTACTTAGTAATCCTGTCCAGGGAAGTGGTAGAGATGTTTGCATGTGGTTGTCTTTTGTGAAACCTACCAGGGTCAATTACTTAACATGTCTCTATATGTACCTCTGTTAGACTTAATATATAAGTATCAGGTGGTGAAGGTTTCCAAGGTTGGACGGGATCACGCAACCCCTTCTAGCCTAATGTTTGATGTTGGTTACACCAACTGTGGACACGGGCATTTTAATCACACTTGCGGCAAGCTGTCTTGAAGTCAAACATCGCATTCAATTAATTTTCTATTTCTTTGGTTTTTCTCATCGTTGCACCTCGGGGTTTACATTAAATCTCTCCAAGCGACTTTTTCTTCTCCAACCTTGCATTAATTTATCTTGAGATAATTGATCACACTGAGTCAACATACAAATTATTCATAGATGTTTTATAAAACCTTGGAGATGGTACATGACCTGATGAATGAAGCACGGTGGTGATACATCCTCGCACAATATCTGGCCATAATGAATTTTCATGATGTGTCAATTACTAAACCCGGTAGTATCAATCCTGCCGCGTTACGCAGAGCCGCTGGCAAAATTAGCCTAGTACAGCTCTTGCCGTAATGAAATTAATGTTGGAGTATCGGGATCCACTGTCGGCTACCAATAGAACTGCCCAACAAGTAGGAAAAATGGATAATTAAGACTAAAAAATGCAACTCATAATATTAGGGAATACGGTATATTGGAAAAGTTTAGAAAACTCAATAAGTGTATCACAAAGATATATTGCCTAAATACTACTAATAATAAAAATAATAATTATTATAATATGAAAAATAATAGTAGGAATAAAAATCTAAATTAGTATGGATAATATTAAAACATTAATATTATTGCAATCAAAAAGGTATGAAAGATGTAATGATGAAAATAACTTATGAAAATATCATGATGAAAACAACATTCTAAATAGTTGATCAAATGTAAATATTTTTAGCTAAAATTTCAAATGGGTGATAAAAATTTCAATGAAAAAATGAAAATGATAATAAATAGCGGAATACATTCTATAAAGATGCAATGGATCAAACTCATTTATCATTGTAAATGTAACTAACTTAAAGGGAACCTGTCACCTGAATTTGGCGGGACAGGTTCCCTTTAAGGAGGATGTCCACTACAACTACAGTGTTGACCTATTCCCAGAAAGAGTGTCGCACCCCCACTGATAAGATATTGATGACCTGACCAGTCCTTAGGATAGATCATCGATAATAAAGTAGTGGACAATCTCTTTAAATATAAATATATAAAAAATAATAATAATAATTCATAAAAATATAATTCCTAAATGAAGAGTGTGTGTGTTAACCTAAAAAATTGTACTTGTATTTTATAGGAAAATGATATAATAAACTAATGACATTTTTTATTATTATAATTAAAATTAGCGCTGATGTTGTTCATTGCATATTTTTTTAACAGTTTTCATTAATTATTAAATGTCACTGTTTCAAAAACCTGTGCGTAAAATAATAGTGCAAATATTAAGAAAATGTTAAATAGAATGTTTAATCAAATGAAAGAAACTAGGCAATATATATTTTGAGAGAAACTTATTTTCTTATGGGATGCATAGTCCCATCTACTATATCTCCAACTCAGGATTCACTGTGAAAAACGACTAAAATTTGTCTTGTTCAACAAGAGGATGGACAGCAAGCTTATTAAGGTCCTAGACTACAGCTGCCTATTGAAGTCTGTGGAGATGACAGTGGAGGAGTAGGGAAGAAAAGACTGAGAAAACAAGCTAAGGGGCGCAGATAGAAGTTCTGTTTTGCAGCAAGTGTTTTAGCTCACATAGAGCTGGATTTACAGCTACACTGCTCTGTACAGCTGCATAATATCCCCCATGATGCTGCAGATTCTGAACATAGAATCATAGAATGTTAAAGTTGGAAGGGACCTCTTGGGTCATCGTGTCCAACCCCCTGCTCAATGCAGGATTCATTAAACAATCTCAGATAGATGTCTGTCCAGCCTCTGTTTGAAGGCTTCCATTGAAGGAGAACTCACCACCTCTCATGGTCGTCTGTTCCATTTGATCACCCTCAATGTCAAAAAAAGTTTTTTTCTAATATCTAATCTGTATCTTCCCCCTTTCAGTTTCATTCCATTGCTTCTCGTGTTTCCATGTGCAAATGAGAATAATGATGATCCCTCTACACACTGACAGCCCTTCAGATATTTGTAGACAGCTATTAAGTCTCCTCTTAGTCTTCTTTTTTTGCAAGCTAAACGTTCCCAGATCCTTTAACCGTTCTTCGTAGGACTTACTTTGTAGTCCGCTCACCATAGTGGTCGCTCTTCTCTGAACTTGCTCCAGTTTGTCAATGTCTTTTTTAAAATGTGGTGCCCAGAACTGGACACAGTATTCCAGGTGAGTCCGGATGAAGGAGGCGTAGAGGGAGATAATTACTTCACGTGAACCATGTTTGCCTTTTTTGCTGCTGCATCACACTGTTGACTCATGTGCAGCCTGTGATCTATTAGTATACCCAAGTCTTTTTCACACGTGCTGTTGCTTAGTTATATTCCTCCCATTCTGGCTTTTTTTGCCCAGATGTAGAAGCTTTCCAGTTCTACCTGTTAAATACCACTTCATTAGTCTATTAGTCGCTGCTACATAAACACAGGAGAGTGGGAATCCCTCACGTCTGTGTATTATGTAAAGATAGGAGAGCAGGAATCTTTAATGTCTGTGCGTCATGGGTATAGGAGACATCAGCAGTAGTGATGAGCGAGTATACTCGTTGCTCGGGTTTTCCTGAGCACTCTCGGGTGATCTCCGAGTATTTATGACTGCTCGAAGATTTATTTTTTGTCAACGCAGCTGCATGATTTACAGCTACTAGCCATCCTGAGTACATGTGGGGGTTGCCTGGTTGCTAGGGAATCCCCACATGTATTCAAGCTGTCTATCAGCTGTCAATCATGCAGCTGAGGCAATGAAAACGAAATCTCCGAGCAGTCACAAATACTCGAAGATCATTCGAGCATGCTCGGGAAAACTCGAGCAACGAGTACACTCGCTCATCACTAATCAGCAGCCAATGTATATGCAGTAGTTCAGAAACAAATGATGGGAAATCGTTGGAAAATGCAAGATACGTCATATAATGGCCAAAAATAGTTATTTCTCGTATAGGCACAATAGATCATTCTTGAATCTTATTTTTAATTATATTATTTTCTAAAATAATAATAATTATTCATAATAATTTTGCCACTCAACTACCATGCCATTTTTTCCCACATTCATTGTCAAAATAGCTAAAAATGCTGCATTTTTATATGTAAAGAAAATGCAGAAGTCATTTTAATATATGTGAAAAATTCTGTGGAAAACCCAAAAAGCAAAAAAAAAACACAAAAGAAAAGCTGTGAGCTTTCATATGTAACCTTAGGCTGATGGTAAGTATTCGTGCCTCCCCGAGAAGTTATTGATGTGTTTCCTGGAAATCAGTCTTTGTTCTCTCAAGTAATAAAGTTGTTTGCAGCGGAATTCAACATGATGATGATTATAAGGGAAAAGAAAAAAAAAATCCCAGAATGAGCGGAGGGGAAGGGTTTTCTTGTCGGGCTTCGGAGAACCTTTGTAGTTTGGAGCTGGGGTTATAAAAGAAGACAAAATAGATGCGACAATTTTTTTCTTTTTCTTTTTGATCTTTGAGAATAAATTTGTGCCAACATCATACTGGAAATGATCTAGAAAACAGATGAAAATAGACCCACTGATCCGAAACACGTCATAGCGCAGAATAAAGTATAGTCCTACAGGGACCGAGCTGACAGTCATCATCAATAATTAGAGAATTGGTGTTCTCCGTAATAAACAGGTATTCAATAATGCAACTGTACGTCTCAAAATAGAAATTGCATCATCACGAAGGAAAGTCGCGGAATTATGGAAATCCCAAGAGCAATAGATATATTAATGATGTGCAAATGACAACATCAAGTATGAGCACCATACGCAAAAATCTTACCACCTCTACTGGAAGCTCCCTTAGTAATTGCCGACCAGTGTTGTGCAATGGGAGACAAGATGCTGCAGACCATGGTAGCACGGGTAGACCATGCAGGATGCTCAGGACAACATGTGGCGAGTTGCTGTTCTGTTGGAAAACAGCTTTGAAGAACCTTCAAATAAATGTAACACTGAGCTGTAATGAAGATTAAAGGAGTAATGCAATTATGCAACCTCATGTCATAATTCCGAGAGTAGGACTGGCGTGACGTTCCCTTGTGAACGCCTCTTCATGCCATTGACCACATGATCTCCAGACCTATCTCCGGCTATTATTGCATCCAATATTCATCAGTGAAGAGGAGAGACCTCCTATCCAGACTCCATTGCTCTACACCATGATAGGCTTTGAGAGTGGTGGGGTAAGATCAATTAACACCAACACCTGGACTTCTGGCTCGTGGCCCCATGTTGTGCCAACTTCTGATAGTTTGTGCTTTACACTTGATAACTGACATCTAATTTTACTTGCAGCAAAGAATGGATTAATCCAAAGTGTCCTAGATGCCATGTTTCTAAATTAAAATGCCAGTCCAAATTTTGCCCGTGCTACTGTGAGTATCCTGTGTGGCCTAAACGTCCTCCCATGGCTGCAGCTTCTCCAGACTTGCCTCCATTGAGCACATCGGGGACATCTTTGGTCAGTGACTACACATGACCTACCAGCAGCGGATCTTAATGATTTGCGTAAGTGCATTCTTCAAAAGAACCTTCCTGAAACGACCATTAATGACCTCAGTAATAGCAGCCGAGGCTGGAGGTGCCGGGATTTCGGAACGTGGCTCAATCTCCAAACTGAGTAAATTGCAAATTTTGTGTCCATTTTTTCATAATTTGCAGATCAGTCTCCATCCAGTGATTTCCACCATTCCACAACTTTTCCTTCTTGGTGGTGTAATTTCATTGTTGAGGAGTATAGATTCAAAAACATTTACATTACCAAAATGTTCCAACTCTCTGATTTCAACTGAGCTCCACTCAATGGTTTTATCTGAGTGCAAGGAATTTATTTTCCCGCTTGAGGGATTTTTTGGCCACAGTGTCTGTCTGAGGTTCCTGGTCTTTGTATCTCAGTTTTATATTTCTGATAAGCTTGACCAATAGTGCTTTGACTACAAGGACCTGGAGGCCATGTTGGCGTCTATACTGCCGAAAAACAACGTTTCCGCTCTGCCATTACTTCCTGCTTTTCACTTATTGGCTAAGGCTGCAGTTCTTTGTCCAATCCTGGAAGCAATCTACAAATAATATGATGCAATTCTAAGAGTTTTTCTGCTTCATTTCAGATAATTTTGTGAATAAGAGCTTCAGCTAAGACATACTGTCAGATAAGGAGAGATCATTTTGGCAACTTTTGCTGCACAGCAAAGTAAATTTCGCAGTTATTGTTACTTTTGTGTTGTTAGGGACCTATACCATGTAGAGCACATTGGAAAACACAAAGTAATCAAGTGTAAGAATTAATTTTCTAGGTATGTTACATGACCCTAATTATCCATTTTACTATCTATGGAATTTCGGCCTGGACTTTAGTTTAAGAGTTACCCCTTTTAAAGAGGTTGTCTAGGAATATATATTGATGTCCTATTAGACTATTGGGGTTCTAGGCAACAAACCAGTTTTGGAGGTATCAAATCGATCTAATATTTATGACTTTTTGTAAGAATCAACGTCAAACTCTTGGATAACCTCAATAATAGATAGATCGGAAGAGCTGCCCAAGTAACTTGTCTTCACCTTGCATCAAAACCCTAAGATATAATGTATTATGTAGGACTAGACATCAATGGGTTTGTAGAGGTTACGCCACTGAAGGTTTTTTTTGACAAAAGCTGCATTTTTCTTTTGAGACCATATATCAAGCATCAAGGACATGATGATTGATGGAGGATGGTATAGCTGTAAATATATATGGATCTATACGGGAGTCTGCTTTGACTTCTGTGTTCAGTGAAGAAAAACCTGGAAAGGACAAAGTGCAATCGAGACTTATCTGGGTATACCGATGGCGCTCACCTGGTAGGGATATATGCACACAACCACTGAGAAGGCTTCGGGCTGCTGTAGACCTTGGAGGAGAACTAAGAAACAAAACTGGAGGAAATAGATTGACCTGCGCTGCTGTGGGATGCAGAATCCAAATGTACGTGGATAATTCGACACCGCGTTTCGAAGTTAACAACTTCTTCATCAGGACAAAACCGGTGGTAGCAACAATCAGCACAAACAGATACAAATAGATAAAGTGATCAAGTAAAAGGTGAGGAAGTATTGATCAGGTGAGTATATGACGGTGGTGCAACATTTAACCTGGAGGTGAAGAATTGTATTTTATATGTTACAGGTGTAATAAATAATATTATGCAAGATGTGACAATCTGAAGTACAAGGAGGTCATTGTAGATGACAGTGAATGTTATATTGGATAAATGGGTAATAAGTAAAAAGAATAAATGTAGTAAAATAAATGGAATCGGACCTGTCTATGAATGTTCTTTAAAGGTATAGACGTAAATAGTGATTAGTGAGTATACTCGTTGCTCAGGTCGTCTCCGAGTATTTATTAGTGCTCGGAGATTTAGTTTTCGTCGCCGCAGTTGCATGATTTACGGCTCCTAGACAGGCTGAATACATGTGAGGAATGCCTGCTTGTTAGGGAATTTCCCACATGTATTCAGGCTGTCCAGCAGTCGTAAATCATGCAGCTGAGGCAACGAAAACTAAATCTCCGAGCAATAACAAATACTCAGAGGTCAACCGAGCGTGCTTGGGAAAACCTGAAAAACGAGTACACTCGCTCATCACTAGAAGTAAATGATTGATGGTAGGAGCCACACAATGGTTGGGGTTTACTTGTTATGGAGAACTAAAAGAAGTGACATATGGGTATACAATGGTAATCATTTAGTGAACATAACATAATCAAAATTAATGGTTATAAGTAGAGATGGGTGAACCCGAGTAGAAATGTTCTGCGTTCATACCGGACAGTCAGTGTTTGGATATGAGCGCCGAACATTGACTTTCCCCTGATGTCCGGTGCAGTGTTCAGGGAAAGGAGAGACAGAGTCCATTATGTTTAATATTGTTAGGATTCTGGTGGAAGTTTGGGTACTGTTCTGGTACTTAAGCCGATCTTTCTCAAAAGTCCTCCGGGTCAGGTACCAGAACCCAAACTTCCGGCAGTCCGCCCATAAATAGTTATAAGTCTGTAGATATCAATGAGACGTAAATACATGTGAATACATATGAGCGCACCTAAAGACCTGGTGAATATAATGAAAACAAATATAATGGGGGAAGAAAGAATAGAACTGAAATGTTCACTTCAGATGGATGCGGTGAGACTCATGACGGCATGTTCAGAGCCGATGATTCAGTGTAAATGTAACATAAAAAGGAAGGAATATGGCCAGTCCTGACCGGGGGGATTTCCATTCCCATCGAAGACTCTGTTCTAACTCACCACCTCTATGTGAGTGCATCTTTCTCGTGTTCTTGGCTATTTTTTAGGAACGACAATATCAGAACCTCGCTATGTTAATCCTTTCACCATTTGTCATGGAGCCATAGAAGATCTGGCCATATTCTTTCTTCGAAACGCGTTGAAGAACAATCCGCAAACAATTGGATTCGGCATCTCTCATCCTTCTTCGATGGCATAGGAGGATAACCCAATTTTTTCCAGTTTTGTTTCTTGACTTCTTTGTTAGTTCTGCCAGGACTGCTTCTCCGTGTGAATCAGTACAATTGGCTCTTACCTTTACCCATATTTTTTGTCAGGGAAAAATTGAAAGTGAATAAAACCAAAAATAAAACACAAAACCAACATAGTTCAGAGTATACACCAACAACCATAGTAAATAGTTGAAGAGCTTCAGTATAGATATATATATTATCCTTCCTATGACCACAGTGAGTAACTCTGTAAAGTGCCATTAAAACCTAGATATAAATGTAGAAAAACAGTTATAACCTTGATTGTAAACTTCTATGGACTCTACCAAGTTAATTTACATTGTGTTTAGATGACATATCCCATAGAGACAAATCTGTCCTTACCTTGGCTCTTGACTCAACATGAAAAATGCAAAATAATCAGTAATTTTTTTTCTTATTCGGTCACGAGATGCTTATGCTAAATGTGCCTCTATCTGGCCTCCCATTGGTTGTGATGTGAATTGCAGCCATTTCTAGAGTTCTTCCACCATGTTACACTGTAGGTTTGAATTTGTTTTGCAAGAGAGAGAATTCTTAACGGAATCTCAACACAAATTAGGGTCAACACGTTGGAATATTATGTAACTGACGCTATCACACCCATTTAATGGTTAACCGCTAATTAATTCTATATTTATTTTTAATTAATAGTAAATATGAAAATAAGAAACGTTATAGCTTATTAAAGAAATCTACTTCTTTTCTCCTCTTGGACTGATCATTCATTCTCAATTATCTCAATTCTGTCTATAATGAATATAGATTTCCCCTTTACTGAGACGGGAAGTGGCAGTTGATGCTCAAAAAGTTCAATGGCGCCTGCAGCAGAATGTCATTGGCTGCCTGTAGCTCCTCCCACTTCCTTTCCCCTCCCTTCTCCATTGAACTTTAAAAGCACTAACTGTTATCTCTGCAATAGAAAAATCATGATTAAGAGCTAGTGCAGCTCAAAACGCTTCGACCGTTGCACTAACATGTTTTTTTTTTTATCGACAATTAAATGTGACGTTTTAATGAATTTTGATTTTCCACTTTTTTTTCACAATAGAGAAAAATCCATTTTAGCTCAATATGGATTCTCCATGACTCGAGAGCAAACGATGAAGAAGCGGAATTCTCTGATAAGATATGTTACAAAGATACTTATTTTCATGTGTGCCTTTGATTTATTAAATAAAAATTAAAAAAAATTTCTATTAACCCTTTGCTCTTTTATAAAATAAATGACCTTAAGAAGCTTGCCCAAGTATAGAAAACATTTCTCGTTTTATTCATAACCTTCTTTAAGTGTTCGAGCTACAAATTTGGCTCATTCCCGAGCTGCGTAAATGATTATAGATTCTTTACATGTCAGTTTGTTTTTTTTTGTATACCTTTATATTTTCTCAAAAGAATATAAATTCTGCAAAATATGGAATAGGTTATTACAAGGAGAATAAAAAATAATTACTCTCTAGCTTCTTCTTGTGAATCTACCGGTTGATGACGAGTCATTCCCTGTAAACCATTTCCAATATCAGACAGAGAATCTCTTGCGAAGGATTCCCCTGTTGGCAAGGATTTAGAAAAACAAAACCATAAACCAATTTAAGCCTTCAGCGCGCAATAAAAAAAAAAATCCCATAACAGATTTGACAAAAAAAAAAAAAAAAAATCTCTACAATTAGGTCATCCCGATGGAATTTAGGTTGGAAAATATGAGAACTTGGGTATCTGGAGGAATACACAGGATTTCATTGGTTTTAGATCACAATAGAATTTTTAATAAATAAATTTCTTTGTTTTTTTTTTTTTATTATTTCTTTTTTTTTTATGTAAAGACACTTTTTATTGGAAACAGTAGATTTAGCCCAGTCATTTTCGTTCCTTTTTTTTAATATAAATTGTCTGTTTTTGCTCTTAGTCTGTTGCGCTGTGGATTTTTTTTTAGATCTGAGTCTCCTGTACATTGTCTTTAGAGCTTGCGCGAATCAATAAAGGTTCATGCACAGAACTGTGTATTGAATTTATTGTGTTCACTGTTGTCGTGTGATTAAAAGGAGACTTATAAGAGTTATAGTGGTTTAGATGCTCGTGTTCTATTGCGGGCATAGGCAAGTGACTCTCGATAGGCGTATCTGCTGTGAGTTCGTCATCCACGTTTATAATCTCAACAGTCCGCGTCGGAGCGTGATGATTCTTCCTATGGTGCTGCTTCCTCATTTTGTAGAAAATAACCAACATGACAGCTGCCATTAGGGTGATGGCTACAAAACAGCCAATAATAATTTTGGTGGTCTTCATAACCTCGTCAATCCCTGGCATTCCACTGTTTGCATCTGTAACTGGGATGGTATAGGGCTTCTCTGTGGATCTTGTGCTCTGTGGCATGAGCGAGGTGGTTGCATTTGTGGTTTCCCAGTCAATGACTGGTGTAGGACCCACATGATGTTCCGTGGTCCTCGCCTCATCCTGAGATGGTTCCATAGTCTCTACAGTGACGGTGGAAAAGTATGTGTAACCAGTATCGGTCGCAGTCACATTCAGCGTCGCTGAGGCAGTGGTGTTCCCTGCTGAGTTACTCACTATGCATGTATACAATCCTGTATCCCGCACTGTCACATTAGTAAAGTTTAAAGTGCCATCATTAAGCACCGAAATACGCACTTTGTAAGCTCCATGGGTCATGATTGATCCATTCGGAGTAATCCAACTAACATAAGTCAATGACGTAGACGCCCGACATTTGAGTTCAGCAGCCATTCCTTCGGTAACATTCAGATCAGCAGGCGGCTCCACAATCACAGGGGCGTAACAAGTAAAATAATTCTGGTCCAACTCCGCAATGTGAGTTCCTTTTAAACTGGGGGGAGTAGCACAACGAGCACAACACGTACTGCCGGTCGTCACTATCTCCTTCAACCACCAACTGAGCCAAAGTATGTCACAGTTGCAGTTCCAAGGATTGTGGTGCAACTGAATCCGTTGCAAATTATGGAGAGGTGTAAAAAGATCGTGAGGCAGTAAAGTTAGGTTATTATGTGCCAAATTAAGCTCCACGAGAGACTGAAGGTCATCGAACGCATTCCTTTCAATTACCTGAATTTGGGAATGCATAATCCAAAGTTTTTGCAAATGGGTCAACCCTTGAAATGACCCTGGCCTAAGAACTGAAAGGTGATTCCCAGAAAGATCTAGCTCGTCGAGTTTTACAAGAGGGGTAAGATTGGGGATTTCTCTTAGGTTGCACATCCCAAGGTTCAAATACTTAAGGTTGGAAAGCCCTTCAAATGCTCCTTCTGAGATATAGGATAATCTTTTCATTTCCCCCAAATCCAATCTACGTAGTGAAGGGATGCGGTTAAAAGCATACGATGGAATGCTTTCTATAGGATTGTTCCTCAGCCAAAGTTCTTTCAGTTTGGACAAATATTCAAAAGCTCCATTTGGAATGGTGGTCAGACGATTGTCAAACAGTTCCAATGTGTTTAGGTTTGCCAAGCCATTGAAGGCCCCGATTTCAATCGTCCTAATGTGATTCCTACTCAACTGTAAAACTTCTAAGTGTCTTAAGTGTTTAAAACTGTCCACCTTGATTATTTGGATCTGGTTTTCATGAAGGTTCAGCTGTCTTGTGTTGGTGGATATACCATCTGGAACTTCACGTAGGTTCCTCCGCGTGCAAATCACCTTGCTGAACTGGTTACTGCAGGAGCATACAGATGGACAGGTCTGAGCCCTAACCAAGCCGGCCACCACGAGAAGCTGAAGAGCCAACAGCACAATAAAAAGGGGGTCAAATAAGGCCCTGTTGAACCTAGGACCTATCATCATCTGCTGTGGATGTAATGTCATCTTGTTCAACATTCATACTTTGTGTGTGTTTGGTCCTTCTGGAGTTCCAGTATTCTGAAAGAAAAAAGAGAAATATCGAAAATGAATGACCGTTTTTGGCGCAAAATACAGTTTTCACATGTGCACAAAATTTGGTTACATAAGTCGTAATAGCTTTATGGAAAAAGCATTAGAAATTGTAAGTTGGACTCCATCTCAGGAGCCTAAAAGAACATATTGTCAGGCACCTTAAACTGCATCTATTATTAAGGTATTAGTATTGCATTGCCGCTGGACTGGAGTTCTGAAAACCGCTTCTTACCTGGACCCTGGCATGGTGGGATGTGTGTTTGAAGCTGCAGAAATTAGTTGAGATCAGAAAAGGTGTCAGGGTTTCGGGTACATAGAAGTCAGTTCTCAGGTCTCCTGCCCAGCAACCATGGACAACTGACAAGGCGGCTGGACCAATGTCTTGCAAATTGGTTTCCTCATCTCTAATTATAGGGTTTCTTTATTTGAACTTTTCACACCAGAGTTCATGATGTTTTAGCATTGCACATTTATTTTTTTTTTAATTCTTAGTAATGTCAAAATGTCTGCTCTTACAATGTAACGCACCTCTCACAACTTCTAGCGGCATTTCACAGCACTTAGGGGAGTGCCTAATTAACATTTATTAAGCATCATTTACATATACATCATTCAATTTATTTATGTGCAAATTTTCCATATAGAAACTGTTCTTCCTTTTGGAACCCTGTAGATAAATGTCCAATGGTCCTACTGGTAGATCCAGCTCCTCCTCCATGCATTGCCTCCACACTGTTATGTACAACATCAGCGATAACATTCAGTTGTCCTAAGACATGAAGCATAAAAATCTCAACCATGCATGCAACCTGGGGAGGAAAATGTTCCGTGCTCAGGTCCATCATCTAAAGGGCCCAACAAAAATCAGCTCATGCCCGGGATCCATGTATTATGTAGCTGCTTTACAGAAAATGTGTGATCTCTTGGTCATATCATCTAGACAAAATGTGGGCAAAGTGCGGCTCATGGGGAACACGTGGATCTCTGCTGCTCTGGTCCGGCTCACGGACTGACACAGCCAAAGGGCTTTTTGCAGTGGTGTCCTGCACAATGCGACTGCCCTCCACCCGGAATCTCACTTTCACTGGTATCTGTATCCCCAGGATATGGATACCAGAGAAATCAATGATGTAACAGGGAGCAGACAGCCCTCTCTCATCCATTATTGAGCCTGTGCATTGCAAAGTGCAGCAGAAATTATTACATCACTAAAGTGGTGCCTGCTGTGCTTCAGTACACTCCGCAGGCCAAAACTGCAGGAGCAAGAGATGAGGAGAGTAGTTGGTTTTTTTACATCTTACTGCACATGGGGGCTGTGTGGAAGACATCATACTGTGTGTGGGGGTTGTTTGGGGATATCATTCTGCATGGAGGATGTGTGAGGGATATTGAACTATGAAAGGGGGGGATGTGGTCACACAATAATGTATAAAAGGGTTGTGTGTAAACATAATTTTGCATGGGGCTGTGTGGGGACATAATACTGTTTGAGGGGCTGTGTGAGGGACATGAATCTGCATATTGGGCTGTTTGTGAACATAATTCTGCATGGGGGCTGTATGAAGACTTAATAATGTGCAAGGGGGCTGTGTAGGGACATAATACTATGTAAGGGGACTGTGTGGGTACATAATACTGTGTAAGGGGACTGTGTGGGGACATACTACTGTGTAAGGGGGCTGTGTGGAAACATAATACTGTGTAAGGGGACTGTGTGGAGACAATACTGGGTAAGGGGACTATGTGGGGACATAATACTGTGTAAGGGGACTGTGTGGGGACATACTACTGTGTAAGGAGACTGTGTTGAGACATAATACTGTGTAAGGGGGCTGAGTGGAGACATAATACTGTGTAAGGGGACTGTGTGGGGACATAATACTGTGTAAGGGGTCTATGCGAGGACATAATTCTGTGTAAGGGGACTGTGTGGAGACAATACTGTGTAAGGGGACTGTGTGGGGACATAATACTGTGTAAGGAGACTGTGTGGGGACATAATACTGTGTAAGGGGACTGTGTGGGGACATACGACTGTGTAAGGGGGCTGTGTGGAAACATAATACTGTGTAAGGGGACTGTGTGGAGACAATACTGTGTAAGGGGACTATGTGGGGACATAATACTGTGTAAGGGGACTGTGTGGGGACATACTACTGTGTAAGGGGGCTGTGTGGAAACATAATACTGTGTAAGGGGACTGTGTGGGGACATAATACTGTGTAAGGGAACTGTGTGGGGACATAATACTGTGTAAGGGGGCTGTGTGGAAACATAATACTGTGTAAGGGGGCTGTGTGGAAACATAATACTGTGTAAGGGGACTGTGTGGAGACAATACTGTGTAAGGGGACTGTGAGGGGACATAATACTGTGTAAGGGGGCTGTGTGGAAACATAATACTGTGTAAGGGGGCTGTGTGGGGACATAATACAGTGTATCCTCACCCACCCCCTGCAGACTGTGAGCCCTCGCGGGCAGGGTCCTCCCTCCTTATGTACTCGTGTGCCTTGTTATCTGCTCATGTTTAATGTATTTGTCTATATTTGCCCCGTATTCACATGTAAAGCGCCATGGAATAAATGGCGCTATAAAAATGTATAATAATAATAATAATAATAATAATAAGGGGGCTGTGTGGGGACATAATACAGTGTAAGGGGGCTGTGTGGAGGCCCAATACTGTGTAAGGGGCTTTGCAGGGTCGTAATACTGTGTAAGTGGCTGTGTGGAGACATAATACTGTGTAAATGACTTCGTGGGGAGATCATACTGTTTGAGTGGACATCTGACTTTTTTAGGGACTGTGTGGTGGCATTATACTATGTGGGGGCATCATACTGTGTAAAGGAGCTGTGTGGGACACAATACTGTGTGAGGGGGCTGTGTGGGGACATAATACTACATAAGTGGGCTGTGTGGGGACATACTACTGTGTAAGGGGGCTGTGTGGAAACATAATACAGTGTAAGGGGACTGTGTGGAGACAATACTGTGTAAGGGGACTATGTGGGGACATAATACTGTGTAAGGGGACTGTGTGGGGACATACTACTGTGTAAGGGGGCTGTGTGGAAACATAATACTGTGTAAGGGGACTGTGTGGGGACATAATACTGTGTAGGGGCTTTCTGAATACATAATACTGTGTAGGGGGCTTTGTGGAGAGATCATAGTGTGTGGGGGGCATCATACTGTGTCGGAAGCTGTATGATTTACTGCTATATATAAACTTTATAAAAAGCAGTGACTTATACGGTGTTGATTCGCTGCCTTATCATAACAAGTCACCGTACTTAATTCTGCCCAACATTAAGTGATAAAAATTCATATGAAACAATAACAATAAGCAGAATAAATGTCGACCAGACGGTGCGACCCTTCACAACACTCACAGTCAAACATGTGGCCTCTCGGAAAAATTAATTGCCCACCCATGATCTAGGCCAACGGATTATCGCCGAATTATGTGGTCGCTGCCTATTGAAGGGGTCGGGATAACCCTTTAATTACAGAAAACAAGTGATATAATTCAATTTTTTGATTAAAAGAAGTATCTACATATCAGCACTCAGAAAACACAATGTTAATGGAAGCTAGAAATGGTCCGTTAAACGCAGAGACTCGTTTCCGGAGAAGGATTCTTGTCGATTTCTGAATCGTTCCTTCTGCTTACACCGTCCAGAATGGGTTTCTACAACCTTTTCCTGCTGATTCATTCTAACCCACAGCCCTGGGTTCATCTCCAATCCGCAGCTCACTGCAAGGTCCCTTTTTTTCTGTAGAGATTAATGAAATTTCCTATGAATCAGACATAAGCGAAGACTTAAACCAGCTGAAAGCACATTCATAACCCGGAGCCGTGCGATGCATAATGCATGCGTGCGGTATAACAAAATGCGTATCAGCAAAGGTTGTTCAACATTAGGCAAAGTCGCGTTTCATTTTCACAGGAAAAAGCCTCGTTACAAAAAAAAAGAAAATTTATTATTTAGCGCAGGCTCGTCGTTCAGGACTGTGGCGCCGTGTGTAAAGGTTTTATAATTTATGACGTTGACTCCAGAGAAAAAGATTCTGAGCCGAACTGAAAACAGGACTGGTTTTAGGAGGGGGCAAACTGGGCAATTGCCCCGAGCCATCGTTTCCAAGGAGGACTCCAGACGTACAGTTATATTTATTGTTGTAGAATGGTGTATGGCGGTGTTATTCAGGAATTAAATTATTGCTTTATGTGCGAATTATTTCTCAGTTTTTTTTGCAGGCTCTTTATAGCAGTATTTTTATGTGTGGAGTGTATGACGGTATTACGTAGGCTCTTGGTAAGAGTATATTTATTTGTGAATTATGTGGCGGTATTTTGCAGAATTGTTATAAGAGCATTATGTGTGAATTTATATGATGGCACTATGTACGCACATTAAAAGACTATTATTATGTGTAAATTATATGGCGGTATTATGTAGACGTATGTTAGATTATTTTGTGTATGTTTTCAGGCGGTAATGTACAGGCTCTTCATGCAAGTGTTATTGTTTGTGAATTATACGGCGGTATTATGCAAGCGCCTTATAAAACCATTTTTATATGCGGACTATATGGCGGTATTATGTAGACGTATGTTAGATTATTTTGCGTATGTTTTCAGGCGGTAATATACAGGCTCTTAATGCAAGTGTTATTGTTTGTGAATTATACGGCGGTATTATGCAAGCGCCTTATAAAACGATTTTTATATGCGGACGGACTATATGGCGGTATTATGTAGACGTATGTTAGATTATTTTGTGTATGTTTTCAGGCGGTAATATACAGGCTCTTCATGCAAGTGTTATTGTTTGTGAATTATACGGCGGTATTATGCAAGCGCCTTATAAAACCATTTTTATATGCGGACTATATGGCGGTATTATACAGACGTATGTTAGATTATTTTGTGTATGTTTTCAGGCGGTAATATACAGGCTCTTAATGCAAGTGTTATTGTTTGTGAATTATACGGCGGTATTATGCAAGCGCCTTATAAAACCATTTTTATATGCGGACTATATGGCGGTATTATGTAGACGTATGTTAGATTATTTTGTGTATGTTTTCAGGCGGTAATATACAGGCTCTTCATGCAAGTGTTATTGTGTGCGAATTACAGCAGTATCACGCAAGCGCCTTATAAAACTATTTTTATTGTGTGGACTATGTGACGATATTATGAAGGCTTATGATAGGAGTTTTTATGTGTGAATTATATGGTGGTAGTTTGAAGACGTATCATAACAGTATTATGTGTGATGCTTATTAAGGTTTTATGTCTGCTCTCTCAAAGAGTATTATTATGTGTGAATTATATGGCGGTATTACGTACCGTATGTTAGTTATGTGTATATTTTAAAGTGGTATTATACAGTATGGGCTCTTCATGACGGTATTATTATGTGTGATTCATATGGCAGTATTGTGTATGCTATTTATAAGAGTATATTATATATAAATCATATGTGTGGACTATATGACAGAATTAAGTAGGCTCATGGTAAGATTATTTTTATGTATGAATTATATGGCGGTATTATGTACCGTATGTTAATTATACGTATATTTTACAGTGGTAGTATATGGGCTCTTCATGACGGTATTATTATGTGTGATGTTATGGCAGTATTGTGTATGCTTTTTATAAGAGTATACATTTTATGTCACTATTATTTGGGCTCCTTATAAGAGTATTGTCATGTGTGGACTATATGACAGTATTACGTAGGCTAATGGTAAGATTATTTTTATGTGTGAATTATATGTCGGTATATAGAAGAATCCGTTTAAGAGCATTATGTGTGAATTATAGGACAGCATTATGTACATTTATGTAAGAATATTATTTTGCGTAAATTATATGGAAGCATTAATTGCACTTTTATAAGAGCATTATTTTGTGTAGATTATATGACGGTATTACACGGGCTCGTATTATTATGTTTGAGTAATATGGCGGTATTGTATACGCTACTTGTAAGCGTATTATTATGTGTAAATCATATGGCAGCATTTTACGGAGTATTATTATGTGTGAATTATATGCCGGTATTATATAAGCTTTTTAAAAGAGTATAATTATATGGCAATGATATGGCAATATAATGCGGGCTCTTCTTAAACTTACTTTTATCAGAAAAATACGTGACATTATAATGTGGACTCTTATTTGGACACTATATAACATTTGGGCACTTTATAATGGTATTATGTATGCGGTATTTCTCAGTTTTGCCTTAACATTAATTTCCTGCCAAAAATTTAGAGGAAAATGTGTTGACCACAATTCAATATATGGCTCAATGTACAGTACTTCTTGGCATCTCCCTTACTTTTGGGACAATAGAATGATGCTTCGATACATTGTTGCCCCCTCCACCATCTTTTGTCAATTGGTCTGAACTATGGTCCCTCCTTGCCATCTACTTGAGTCTTAATTAATACATGTATTACTAAATTAAGATGCAATTTTTAATATGCATTTATCTGGGAATACATGGGACACTTGCTTTAAGGGGGACCTATGACCAAGTGAAAAGTGGCCAGTTTCTGGCCCTATGTTATTGCCACTATTCCCCTGAGTATTCCAATTTTTGTTTCTTTAAAATCCACCCTACGGTTCCAGAGATATTGGACTTTTCAGTTAGCACAACATTTTATAGTCTTTTCTAAAGGGGCGTGGTTCTCAAAATTCTGTGGGGCGTGTCCCTTGGCAGCTCTGCATAAATACCCTGTTAGCCACGCCCCTATTGTAAAGACCATAAACCTTTGTACTATATAGAAAGGCCCATATCTCTGGAACCGTATGGCGGATTCCAAAAAAACAAAAATCAGAATACTCAGTGGAACAGCGGAAATAAAATAAGAGCAAATATTAGCCACTTTTCACCTGGTGACAGGTCCACCTTTAAGAAAGAATACGCATCAGTACTGTTCTAATGACCAGTCCTTTCTTGTGCGCACGCTTTTACGGTCCTAATTCTTGAAAATATCTCCCTTGGGGGTTTCCTAGAGAGCGCTATTAAGGTTTCTAAATAAAATTAAAGCCACACTCTCACTACATAAATCATTGAGTATTTTCTGAAAATTACCCTCCTGATTTTCCAGCTGATACAAAATGGAATAAATCAAGAGAAAGATTCTTAAAGGGCATGCAGTCACCAGTATAGATTATGCTAATGTTACAGGATAACTTCTCAGACTCGAAAGGATGGACGTAACAACACTCTCTAAAGATTAAAGAAGCTTGTGGCCGCAAGAGATCTGGTCATTGATAGAACAGAGCTGCCTCCATTATGTTGGGGACAGATTCTTAAAGGAAAATGACAGTAGAATGTACAAGTAGGAGGGACTTAGGAATTTGGCAACAATTTGACTTTTATCAACCAATCATTAATAATCAGGTGGTTATATATGATCGTGGTTACATCCCGTCATGATAAGTAGGAGATGCTACTCGTTGATATGTTGTCCAAGGTTTTACCAGAAGTCACGATGACCCTGACGGTTACGGTGACCAAGATAATCGGCTTCTGTAAATATTGCATCTTTATTTAGTCATTAATCTTCCCAAAATCAAGCCAAGGAATGTGTTGCTTTCTAAATTGAACTTAAAAAGGAGCATTAAAGGGATATGTGAAAGGGTAATTTATTAGCGCTAAATATGTATCGAGTGAAGCGCGAGAGCACCATTTACTTATTGCTTTTGGAAAATCAATTGTATCTAGGGACAACGCTCGATTTCATAAGATGTGTGGGTGCTTTTAAGACAAACCTTAAGGCAGGAGATAAGAAAATATATTCATCATTCAAAAGTGGTATAAAATATTATAAAAATAAAATTGAAAAAAGTCAGAAGGAAATAGCGAGAAACACCATAAAGCTTATATATTAGTATACATTTGCATACAATTTACATAAAATTAACTCATGTGGCTTTACACAAAACGGAAACTAGGTGGCTACTATACGCTCGGCTAATAAATAGTAGGATCCTCTGCTAGACGCCATCTTGGGGGAAATGTAGAGAAGCAGAAATTGTAATATGTGACCCTCTGCTCCATTCATAGCAGTTCTTTGAAGATTGAAGCTTTGGGGATATGACCAACTTTATGTGCAATAGTTTCTTCAGGAGTAAAATTCAAGGAGAGGTCTATAAAGTTCAGGAGAATTTTCTTGTCGAGCCCATACTTTACATTTACAGAGAATATCTGGGACATTAAAAAAATAAGGCATGGAGCTGCTAACAGAGGCAACTACCTGTCTGTTGTACCCCGCGCCGGTCACTGACCGCTCCTGCCAGAGACTCAGCTGCTCTCTGTCAATAAAGCAGCAGTTTATCTTCCTGTTGACAGGGCGAGACTAGTGACGTCATGCTGATTGACAGCCAGCTTCTCCAGTTAGGTAGCTGAGATCTGAAGGTCAATCAGCATGACACCAATAGCCCCACCCTGTCAACAGGAAGACAAACTGCTGCTCTGTTAAAGTGACATCAGCGGATGTCTGTGACTGCTCCTGCCAGAGATTCAGCTGCTCCCTGTCAATAAAGCAGCAGTTTGTCTTCCTGTTGACAGGGTGGGATTACTGACATCATGCTGATTGACAGCCAGCTTCTCCAGTTAGGTAGCTGAGATCTGAAGGTCAATTAGCATGACACCAATAGCCCCACCCTGTCAACAGGAAGACAAACTGCCGCTCTGTTAAAGTGACATCAGTGAATGTCTGTGACTGCTCCTGCCAGAGAGTCAGCTGCTCCCTGTCAACAAAGCAGCAGTTTGTCTTCCTGTTGACAGGGCGAGACTAGTGACGTCATGCTGATAGACAGCTTCCCCAGTTAGGTAGCTGAGAGCTGAAGGTCAATCAGCATAACACCAATAGACCCACCCTGTCATCAGGAAGACAAACTGCCGCTCTGTTAAAGTGACATCAGTGAATGTCTGTGACTGCTCCTGCCAGAGATTCAGCTGCTCCCTGTCAACAAAGCAGCAGTTTGTCTTCCTGTTGACAGGGCGAGACTAGTGACGTCATGCTGATAGACAGCTTCCCCAGTTAGGTAGCTGAGAGCTGAAGGTCAATCAGCATAACACCAATAGACCCACCCTGTCATCAGGAAGACAAACTGTCGCTCTGTTGAAGTGACATCAGCGGATGTTTATGACTGCTCAGTGTCGGTGGAGAATGGCGCCAGGTGCAGCTGGAGAAATAGAACTTTTCTTGTAAGGTTAGATGGCAGGGTACACATGGTACTGTGCTGAAATACACAAACTTCACCTCTCATTTCACATCCTATGTTAACTATCTAAGGAGTGCCACTTTTTAATACCAAGTATAATCAGTTGTCATTTGTGCCCACGTAAGGATCACAGGACGCCTGCAAAGCCTATCTCCATGGAAACTATCTATAAAAATACTAAAAGGAAAAAAAAATAGATATTGTGAAAAAAAGATCTTTAGTAGAAAAACAAACAAAATGTTTGGTGACAAAGAGACTTTTTATGGGTGCTTTCACATCCGTCCGGTGGCCCCTTCAGGGCTTCTGTCTGAAACCCCTCGCTAAACAGGATTCGGACATATGAGAACACGCAGCCTACTATGTCTGAGTGTTCGCCTCTGGTAGGCGTACACGCTCAAAATGAGGCATGGCAAAGCGCATATACACTTTGCCAGCACCATTATAGTCTACGGCCCCATCGGTGCATACGTCCAAATCCTGTTTTGCGTGGTTCAGACGTTACCCCGATGGGGCCACTAAACAGGTGACATAATGACATACGTCCAAAATCCCATTTTGTGGCGGGTTCAGATGTTACCCCGATGGGGCCACTAAACAGGTGACATAATGACATATGTCCAAATCCTGTTTTGCGGGGGTTCAGACATTACCCCGATGGGGCCACCAAACAGGTGACATAATGACATATGTCCAAATCCCGTTTTGCGGGGGGTTCAGACGTTACCCCGATGGGGCCACTAAACATGTGACATAATGACATATGTCCAAATCCTGTTTTGCGGGGGGTTCAGACGTTACCCCGATGGGGCCACCAAACAGGTGACATAATGACATATGTCCAAATCCCGTTTTGTGGGGGGTTCAGACGCTACCCCGATGGGGCCACTAAACAGGTGACATAATGACATATGTCCAAATCCCGTTTTGCGGGGGTTCAGACGTTACCCAGATGGGGCCACCAAACAGGTGACATAATGACATACATCCAAATCCTGTTTTGCGGGGGGTTCAGACATTACCCCGATGGGGCCACTAAACAGGTGACATAATGAAATGTGAAAGCACCCTTAGACCGAGCAACACAAGGACTGGAAATTACGTCACTGAAAATCTGTTCTGTGGTCGGATGACTTGAATTGTGAGATTTTTGGTTTCAGGAACTCCCAAACATTTAATTATTCTTTAATTGTCCATTTTGAGAAATTTGAGAAAAGGTGAGGATGGACACTTCTGAACATAATGTGATTAAGCACCTTCAACTCCAAAACGTAAGTGTGGAAGAGTTAGACTCTACGGTACTCCATCATAAGGGAACCTGGTGGATACATTGTGTTTGCCTTTGTGTCCATGTTTGCACTTTATGATTTATTTCATTATCATCCATTGTAAAAAAAAAAAAAATAAATGAATGTAAATATATTTAGAGTTTTTGTTCTTTTTCTAACCAGAGATTTTATTTTACTTTGAACATCATATAAGTTGCATCCTTGAAAAATCCTGTTTTTCCCAGAATTACCTTCAGAGGTTTCCATGGTTACCAAGGACGGGAAGTTTAAGCATCGCTGGCTGAAACCCAAGCTATAATATAGCAGTTACTTCTGAGCTCTTTGTTGTAGGATGAAGTAATCTATCCATTCCAAAAGCAATCACACTAAAATGTTCCTCCATTCAGGTGCCTAATGGCATCGCTCTAATGGGGTGGAAGGGAATTGTTTTGGAATAGTCGTAGAGTTCACGTTCTTTAGACATATTATCACAACGCTCTTGTTTTACATGTAGATTAGAAATTTAGAAAACGTAGCATTAGCTATAAAGCTGTATCGAAGAAGAGCTGTGCACTGTACCCAATGTATAGGGTGATACATGTCGGCGTTTCAGTGATTAGTCGGAATGAACCCTCCTGGTGCTCCTTGACACCACCATGTACCGTTACGGTCAATTAACAAGTGGTAGATTTGGTGTAGAAAATTCTTCAACTAAAAATTTGTTCCAAAAGAAGGGACATGCATTTCATCTGTAAGGACCCTCATTATCCAAAGATTCCATGTGGCATAGGCAAAGGGTTATAGCGGTTCTCCTCCCAGACGGTAAGAGACTACTAGGGCATCAATTTTCTATAAGGACTTCAAGGAGGACCTCCCTCCGTAAATTGCTAACTGCTATTGGATCTCACCAATATTTTCTTTGGATATAGCCCGTCTTGGAAAAAAAGATCGAGTACGATCTAATATTGGGATCGAACTGAGCCATAAAAGTCAATGAGTCCGTGGAAAACATCGGACCTCACTCGGACGACACCTGAAGGCAGTCTGATTTCCATGCTTTGACAGAACGGAGAAGATGGAGACATTTTTTTCTCCATCTTCTCCTCATCCCAGAGAAGTGGACGGCATTATGCTGGCACTCTGTTAAGAGTTTGCTCAGAGTATGATTTGTGTAATTTGCTCCGACGGTTTGAAACTGCCCTTACTTTTACTCTTGGTTCGGCAAATCTCAAAAAAAGTGGTGAAGGAAGATCTGTTTTGAAATTTTTTTTAAATGTTGGCATGTGTCGGGACTCGGGAGATATTTATGCTCTGCATGCATGTATGTTGCCACCCAATGATCATGATGTGGTTTGAGTATTTTGCTAGCGAGCTCAGATCATGTGTTGGGTTAGCGTCATGACAAATTGGTGGAAAGGTTTTGGTGGCTACATTTGTATCACGCAAATTAGATTTTTTTGTAAGAAGCTTTTCCTGTTTCATTTAAATCTTCTCCGCTTTCGGCTTCCCCCATTATTGACAAGCTTCAAGTCTACAACTACCGAATACCTTGTCGTCATCACCTCTAATCCTAGTGATTGGCTACAGTGGTGATTTGAGTTGTCGACATGACATCAACGCTGCAGCCCAAAACACAGAGGCCCAGGCAGCCACCACCGAACCCAGAAAGTACCCCCAGTGTTCAATATTTTTAGATATTTTAGTTCATATTGGGTCCACTTTACTGAAAATGAAAATCCCTTTTATTGAAATTCTGAAAGATCAGGAAGGATGATTGTAAGGCTGATATTCTGGAAGCGATCGGATTATTAATGAATCATTATTATTATTGCTCACAGAGGTTCTAACAGTACAATAGATGTAGCAATAGTAGCCTTAGTGACAGTAGTGGTTATACCGGTTGTAGAGGAATCCGCAAAAGCAGCAGTAACAGTAACACTAATAATGATAAAGTAACAATAGTATCACCCGTAATTCTGGTATTTAGGGATAAGCGGACCCATGGAAGTTTGGGTTCTGTTATCCGAACTTGAACCAGAACCTGAATCCCATTGAAAATAATGGAAATCCAAACTTTGGGTCTGGAAAAAAAAATCTCACTCCAACGGACTTCCCCCGGAACTCGGAGCTTTGCAACGGGAGAAGTCCGTGTTCGAGTTCGCTCATCTCTACTTGTATTATCATTCTTTTTTTAGAAGTGTGCAGATACGATGTATTATGCAGTGCTTTTCAGAAAATGTTTATTCATTCACATCTGTCCCGTCCCTGGTAGATTTCCCGTACCTAATTCCCCTATCACAGACACACAAGTCAAATTAACCTAGAAGCCAATTAGCCGGCAGTACGAGCGAGCTCGGAGATTTGTATCGTCAGTGAGGTCTAGAACACAGATCTGTAATTCACATTTATCAATAAATAAACATCTGCGTCCATATGTTACATTTGCTCTTATGAATGTCTATAGCGTTGTATGACCGTCCCACAGTTTAGACTCCATTGATTTCTATGGGATGCGTGTGGATCTGTATTAAATACAGTACTGCTGACATTTCATCCATTGCACTTTTATGCCGTGCTAACGAAAGGAAGCCAGGTCGTGCTGCATGCCTACAAACCCTAGGAAGACCAATAGGCACGTGTTGCCAAAATTGAAATTTAACTCTTTAAAGGGACTCTGTCACCTGAATTTGGCGGGCTCTCTGTCCGGTCCGATGGGCAGCGTTTTCTCTCCTTTCATGCACCCCTTCCTTTCCCGCTGGCTGCAATATTATCTTCAATATGAGTCTGTTTCCTCCGTAGTTCACGCGTGCGCAAAGCAATCTTGCCTTGCGCACGCGCAGTATGCTTTGCCCAACTGCGGGCAAAGCCGAAAAGCATTAGTGCGCATGCACCGGCGCGCTATGTCCCGGAACACAGCGAAATACTTCTGGAACATAGTGCGTCGGCGCATGCGCACTAATGCTTTTTGGCTTTGTCCGCAGTTGGGCAAAGCATACTGCGCATGCGCAAGGCAAGATTGCTTTGCGCACGCGTGAACTACGGAGGAAACAGACTCATATTCAAGATAATATTGCGGCCAGCGTTAAAGGAAGGAGTGCATGAAACGAGAGAAAACACTGTCCATCGGACCGTTAACAGAGCCCGCTAAATTCAGGTGACTGCAAAAAATATTGTGTGCAGCTAAACAGGAATTTTATTTCTTGCCTTTCTCTATTTAGAGTCATAACATCCATAACTTTTTTTTTTAAATATAAAACATCAACATAGTTGTATGAAGTCTTCTTTTAAAAAAAACTTTAGATGTTGGTTCGGTCTGTGGCTCACTATTAGTGTTTCTGCCTCCCATACAGCAAATCCTGGAGTTTGAGACCTCACAAATAGAAATGACACTATATGTAAGAATACAGCAGTGTTCTCGGTAGTTTCCTATACTTTCTAGAAGATTTACATAGGATGTAAGTGTAGAAGTCACTTGTCCACTCTTCTCCAGTCAGCCCTGGGCCCAACCTTGATGGATTTCGATGTACCCTTGTCGTTGACCACAAATACATTTTTGTCAGTCAATCTCGGGGTAAAAACTGACAACTTCTATGGAGACAAATATATCGTTAGAAAGGGACAAATTGAGCAGATGTCCCAGAGAGGCCCATAAGGTCCCTCAACTTGTCATTGACCACCAAGAAAAATTGCAATTTGCCCAATTACTACACCAATTCTCCAGAGATAAAAATTTAAGTCCGGATTGTCAGTATTTTTGGCTATGTTTCTATAAAAACAACCATGCATGGGTAAAGGAAGATCTAGGTGACGTTCCCACACCACATAATGACAATGTCCATGGATAGAACATAATCAGGGATCGTAAAAGTAGCCTAGCATAGTAAAGGATTGATCCTTTTTGTTTACCCGTTTGTAGATGATTTTTTTTTTTTATTGCTACTGTTTTGTGTCTACAGCTTCAATGGGCGTCCATGATACCACGCATTCTGATCCATAAATCATGCATTAGTTTGTCCAAAACATTTTTTTGGGGGGGGTAAAAGAAGGAGTAAAGCGAAACATGACTACACAAAGACAGTTTGTAGTCTGTAACCATAGTGACAGAGAGGTCCGCAAAAGAACGCAAAAAGATAGATATTTTATTCCGACATGTTAACAAAATTGTATCATAATTTTTTTTACTTTAGATACATTTTAACAATTTAAAAAAAAAGGATCTTAAATGTTGCGGATAATCTACAGTCGTGAGAATATAAGTGTTATGATGAATAAAAAATGACAAAAAAATATACATATATATAAAAAAAAATCAGATTTATAAAGTACATGTAATGTTGTCTGGCATGTACACCGGAGCTTACAGTCTAATTTACCCCGAACGCACACAATCAATTTCAATTAGGTTAATTTGAATACAAATGGAAGGATCTGGAATAAATCGATAGCTCTTTGCAGATCCATGACCCTCACTTCGACCTCACACGACAACGGCTTGGTTGACAGTTTTGCTGCTACGGTTCCTCGTTACTGGGACATCTCAGATTTATGATTTCTCACCCGTCACATGGATGTGTATTTAGGACCAAATCTGTTTTGTGAATTCAGGGGGCTTAATAGGGGTATTCGGGACTTTACAAAAAAACAAAAAATGTATCCATGTACCAACAGGCCGGTAATTGCAATTTACCTGGCCGTTGTTCCCCGTGCCGTTATCACAGACCGCTCCTGCCGGGGATTCTGCTGCCTCTGCTGATGCAATGGGGCAGGACTTCTGAGGTCATTTTGATTGACAGCCGGCTCCCCCAGTTAGACAGTGGGAATCCGGCTGTCAATCAAAATGAATCCGGAAGTCCTGCCCCGTAGACAGAGCGGACCGAAAAAGAATCCCCCGCTCTACAGCCGTGATGTCAGCAGAGGCTTCCGAATCGCCGGCAGGAGCATCTGTGAGTGGGAGAGAACGGCGCCGGGCACAAGAAGCAGGTAAGTTACAATTACCTGCCTGTCAGTGCTTTGATACGTTTTTTAAAAAATTTTTAAAGCCCCTTTAAACTCAATATTTAATCTTGCTCCTAATTGGGCAAAAAGTTTGCAGAAACATTTTGCAGCCAAAATATTGCTACTTTGGGCACTTTTATGCCAGTTCCGGGCTGGTACACCAACTTTTAGAAAAGTGAGGGGAGTTTAGCCAGGACGGAATGTGCAAAAAATGTATCATAGTTTATGGCAATAAACGTGGCAAACATTATGACAGTATAAATTGGGGTCTTAGTACTTACGACTTAAGTAGTGAATTAAGTAATAAAGTCTCAATGTTGCCGAAGGAGACGATCGTCTTTGCAGTTGATCAATTGGCACTAGGGTCCATTTCTTATTGGACGATTCACAATTAACCCATTAGAATTTGGAGATGATTTGTGCTGTGTGTTTATGACAACAGCAATGAAGAATGCGCTGCAATTAAAAGCGCGTTTAAAAGCATTTATGCACCATGTAGCGGCATTATTCAGGCCCCGAGTGGCTGTTTCGCGTAGGCATGGCGCAGAAGTATTAGTTGGCATTGTATGGCAGAATAAAGATATTGACGGTCATAAATTGTATCTGTTTTATAAGTTGCTTTGAGAGCAATTAACAAGGGCAAGCGGCTGCCCCTGCTCAGCTTCGTCCAGTGGCCATTTTTCTATAACTCTGTCAATGGGTAAAACTACTCCCTTAACTCCTCTTAAAAAGTTATCATTATGCACAAACAAATTTTAGGGGATATCCACCTTGGATGATTTTATTTTTCGCTTAAATTAATGTATTTCAGGCTAAAAATCATTTTTCTAATTTGGTTTCATTAACATTTTTGCAGCATTTGGCCGTTACGGTCTCCTTTTTTCGCGTTCACCCAACTTTGAGTGGTAGTATGAGCTAAGAGGAGCCCAGAATAAAGAAAAATAAAAGAGTTACAAGCTCCTCATCAGACCATCATGGCGGGCTCACTGACGGATTCTCAGTTAGATCATTCTGCTGCCAGTAACAGAAAATGCAGCACACAGGAGGCGAATGGTGCAAAAAGACATTCAACTGCGAGAATCATTTTTAGCTCTAGATACATACATTTATGGGGAAAAAAGTCACCTATAGTGGACAATCCCTTTAAGGATTAATTTTCTTACATATTATGTTCTAGCAAACATATATAGTTAAAAAATACACAAAGTTTTGTGGAGAGCTTAAAAAGGAATCAGTCAGTATTTTTTTGCTATGTAATCTGAGAGCAGCATGATATAGATTAAGAGACCCTGATTCTAGAAATGCGTCACTTACTGGGCGGCTGGGTGCAGTTTTGATATAATCCCTGATTTCTTTGATATAAATGTAGCAGAGCTTGGAATGCTGACCTGTGCATAACCCCGCCCACACCCCTGATTAGCAGCTTCCTGTGTATACTGTGCATAGGCAGAAAGGTGGGGGCGGGGCTACACACATGAGACCTAGTCCTGCAGCGATAATCTCCTGCTCATAAAACACTAATTGTATTGAAAGCAACAACACACAGCCTAGTAAGTGATACATCCCTGGAATTAAGGTCTCTGCTCCTACATCACGTTGCTCTCAGATTACATTGCAAAAACCTGCTGACAGATTCCCTTTAACATTTATTCACCGTTGTGAAGGCAGGCTGAATTTAGACTGTGTTTTGAAACTCCTACTCCTTCTAAAATTGCATGCCGAAGTATAAAAATAAAATTTAGCGTGTGGATATCATCCACGTCCTCGGCTCATTTTACCAGAATTGTAAATTGTATAATAAAAAGATTTCGTTTCCATGGTACCATAGAACGTTCATTATATATTGGAACGTTAGGCTAATGGTGAATCGTGAGAATATCATCACTTACCATTTGAAATATATTACGGGGCGAAAATAAATGCCATTTTGAGCTATTTTTTACCGATAAAGAACAATAGCTGTGCAAAATGTAACACATCCCCTGGTGGAAGTCGTGTAGTGGTGGAGAATCTTCACTCGCTCGGGACCATCTCACTAATTCGCCTTCGTTGGAAGAATCATGTATTTGGGGGTTTACTAAGTAAATGATTTAGGATCACTCCAATCTTTTGTATTAAGTTGGAAAAAGGATAGTTACCTTATGGAACAAGACAATCACTAATCTTCTGAACAAAAACAAGTCTACCGAATTTACAGAGGAGCTAAAGGGATCGGCTTGGCTTCGTTAAATTTCTAACTTGGACCCAATAATGAGACTCTTCAGGTCATTAAATGAACTATTCATGGTTGGTTGGATGAATTTATTCCTTATAGACAATTCCTTAAAAGGGTCACTCCATCTTGGACATTTATGGCATAATTACAGAATAAGATAAGAGTTTGGTAAGTTGCTTCTTGTGTTGTCCGCTATGGAGCGTTGACCATGGACCATTTTTTCCATGAGAGTTCTGAAAAATGCCAAGCATGAGCACTCCATATGGGCGGACGGCCATCTCTTCAGTGGAAGAAGATTATATAACACAACCCTATTCTGGAGATGGTGGGAACACTCATCTAGTAAATATCTAGGGAATATTTTGAGGATATTCCATTTCGGTCCGAGAACAGACTCAAGTCCTTGAAGTCAACGCCAAGTTTATGTCTTCAACACCACAAACCATTCTCAAGCACAAGCCACTTCCTTGATATTGCCGCGGAAAGTTGTGAGAAATGAATGGATGAGCAGGTAATACAAAGACAACAGAATGAAAATGTATCTTTATAGAGGACAAATGGAAGGCTGCATGAAATTGGGGACCACTCTCCAATTCATCCATGATGGGAGACATCCAGTTGGTGCAAACTTTTAAGCAATTACTCAAGTTCCTCCCTAAAATGAGAGATGGTTGATTTTATTCGAGAGGAATTGAACTCTACAAAAATCTTTGTAATCTACTCAGGGTTAATTTAGAAAAGTGGTCACCAACTTTGGCCACCATCTTGCTAAACAGTATAGGGCCTGCAAAGTGTTAAAATGAAAACCATACCCACCTCACGGTTCACCTCGTCAGTCACTCTCGCTCCTCCCTGCCCGCTGTCCGGTCCTATGCTCCTGTTGGGTTGCATCTCTGACCTGGTTTGAGGCCACAAGCAAGCCCAAGAGTTCCTGAATCTGTGTAGCTATTTCGGGGCTTGTTTGCAGCCAGTGGCTTTGGCCTAGATTGAACACTAAACCGGAGATGCAACGGAGGCGCGGCCGACTGGACAGCGGGAAGGGAGCATCAGGGGAGCCTAGAAAGGTGAGCAGTGAGGGGAAAATAAGATTTTTTTAAATCTTAAATGTATTATACCCTGAGGTCTGCAGAGACCCCAGAATATAATAAGAGACATTATAGTCATAGAAAATAACTTTGTTTCGAATCAAATGTCTTCAAAATCCGTGCAAATAGGCAAATTCAAATTTCGCCAGATTTGCTCATCATTACCCAATACCATACTCAGTGAAAAATTAATCAGTGTGATAACAGAAAATGACCTTGTAAAGGTTCAGATATTTTTCTCTGCCATGTACATAATAACCTGCATCTTTTTCTCCTCTACAGAAATACTTTTCAGTTCCGGCAGGCACTTTACTGGAGTGCACAGCGGGAGGACTACGCCTGGCATGCGGGAAGGCTTACCCTACCGTGTTCCAGTGAACTTTACAGCAGATCTACTCTTGTTCTTCACTTTTCTGCTTGATGATATTTTTTTCTCTAAACTCGTGCATGTTTTCTCTGTAGCAAAAAATAACACTACTGACAAGGTGAACACAAAGCTTTCTTCACAGTCAAGCAGAATATGTAACAAAAGCAGAAACCTTCGTGCAGCTCTGAGGGCTTTTTACTTCATAGCAGATCACTATGCCCAAAATGCCACCTACATTGCTCCAATTTCTGTACTAAGCTAAAAGCGGGAACAGACACGTGTGTAGCTACAATATATGTGGAGCTGGGCTGCAAAAGTAGCAATTGCACCTGAGTCCTTGTTCTGAGGGTCCCACAAATCTCCCCAAACTTACACATACTTATCGAAGCACAGGATTAGATGGATTTCAACCAGTGAAATTGCTAGCATTGGTAACTGGGGTCTTTTGTAGAGTGTCTTAGATGTCATGCGACAGTGATCGCCAAAAAGGCCACCTCGGACAGACTTGGCTCAAACCACTCAGTCTGGCAGATTCCAGAGGCAACCCAGCCTTCAAAGATTAAACCCTGTAGATGTACGGCTGTTGTCCGGTAAAGCGAGAGTAGGGCTGCTGTTCAATGATGTGAGGGTAGGGCTGCTGTCTGGTGAAGCTAGGGTAGGGCTGCTGTCTGGTGAAGAGAGGGTAGGGCTGCTGTCTGGTGAAGAGAGGGTAGGGCTGCTGTCTGGTAAAGAGAGGGTAGGGCTGCTGTCTGGTGAAGTGAGGGTAGGGCTGCTGTCTGGTGAAGTGAGGGTAGGGCTGCTGTCTGGTGAAGTGAGGGTAGGGCTGCTGTCTGGTGAAGCGAGTGTAAGGCTGCTGTCTGGTGAAGCGAGTGTAAGGCTGCTGTCTGGTGAAGAGAGGGTAGGGCTGCTGTCTATTGAAGAGAGGGTAGGGCTGCTGTCTGGTAAAGAGAGGGTAGGGCTGCTGTCTGGTAAAGAGAGGGTAGGGCTGCTGTCTGGTGAAGCGAGTGTAAGGCTGCTGTCTGGTGAAGAGAGGGTAGGGCTGCTGTCTGGTAAAGAGAGGGTAGGGCTGCTGTCTGGTAAAGAGAGGGTAGGGCTGCTGTCTGGTGAAGTGAGGGTAGGGCTGCTGTCTGGTAAAGAGAGGGTAGGGCTGCTGTCTGGTGAAGTGAGGGTAGGGCTGCTGTCTGGTGAAGCGAGGGTAGGGCTGCTGTCTGGTGAAGTGAGGGTAGGGCTGCTGTCTGGTGAAGTGAGGGTAGGGCTGCTGTCTGGTGAAGTGAGGGTAGGGCTGCTGTCTGGTGAAGCGAGTGTAAGGCTGCTGTCTGGTGAAGCGAGTGTAAGGCTGCTGTCTGGTGAAGAGAGGGTAGGGCTGCTGTCTGGTGAAGAGAGGGTAGGGCTGCTGTCTGGTGAAGAGAAGGTAGGGCTGCTGTCTGGTGAAGCGAGGGTAGGGCTGCTGTCTGGTGAAGAGAGGGTAGGGCTGCTGTCTGGTGAAGCGAGGGTAAGGCTGCTGTCTTGTGGAGAGAGGGTAGGGCTGCAGTCTGGTGAAGCGAGTGTAAGGCTGCTGTCTGGTGAAGTGAGGGTAGGGCTGCTGTCTGGTGAAGTGAGGGTAGGGCTGCTGTCTGGTGAAGTGAGGGTAGGGCTGCAGTCTGGTGAAGCGAGTGTAAGGCTGCTGTCTGGTGAAGCGAGGGTAGGGCTGCTGTCTGGTGAAGCGAGGGTAGGGCTGCTGTTCCATGAAGTGAGGGTAGGGCTGCTGTCTGGTGAAGCGAGGGTAGGGCTGCTGTTCCATGAAGTGAGGGTAGGGCTGCTGTTTGGTGAAGTGAGGGTAGGGCTGCTGTCTGGTGAAGCGAGGGTAGAGCTGCTGTCTGGTGAAGCGAGGGTAGGGCTGCTGTTCCATGAAGTGAGGGTAGGGCTGCTGTTTGGTGAAGCGAAGGTAGGGCTGCTGTCTGGTGAAGCGAGGGTAGGGCTGCTGTCTGGTGAAGCGAGGGTAGGGCTGCTGTTCCATGAAGTGAGGGTAGGGCTGCTGTCTGGTGAAGCGAGGGTAGGGCTGCTGTTCCATGAAGTGAGGGTAGGGCTGCTGTTTGGTGAAGCGAAGGTAGGGCTGCTGTCTGGTGAAGCGAGTGTAAGGCTGCTGTCTGGTGAAGCGAGTGTAAGGCTGCTGTCTGGTGAAGAGAGGGTAGGGCTGCTGTCTGGTGAAGAGAGGGTAGGGCTGCTGTCTGGTGAAGAGAAGGTAGGGCTGCTGTCTGGTGAAGAGAGGGTAGGGCTGCTGTCTGGTGAAGAGAGGGTAGGGCTGCTGTCTGGTGAAGAGAAGGTAGGGCTGCTGTCTGGTGAAGCGAGGGTAGGGCTGCTGTCTGGTGAAGAGAGGGTAGGGCTGCTGTCTGGTGAAGCGAGGGTAGGGCTGCTGTCTGGTGAAGCGAGGGTAGAGCTGCTGTCTGGTGAAGCGAGGGTAGGGCTGCTGTTCCATGAAGTGAGGGTAGGGCTGCTGTTTGGTGAAGCGAAGGTAGGGCTGCTGTCTGGTGAAGCGAGGGTAGGGCTGCTGTCTGGTGAAGCGAGGGTAGGGCTGCTGTTCCATGAAGTGAGGGTAGGGCTGCTGTCTGGTGAAGCGAGGGTAGGGCTGCTGTTCCATGAAGTGAGGGTAGGGCTGCTGTTTGGTGAAGCGAAGGTAGGGCTGCTGTCTGGTGAAGCGAGTGTAAGGCTGCTGTCTGGTGAAGCGAGTGTAAGGCTGCTGTCTGGTGAAGAGAGGGTAGGGCTGCTGTCTGGTGAAGAGAGGGTAGGGCTGCTGTCTGGTGAAGAGAAGGTAAGGCTGCTGTCTGGTGAAGAGAGGGTAGGGCTGCTGTCTGGTGAAGAGAGGGTAGGGCTGCTGTCTGGTGAAGAGAAGGTAGGGCTGCTGTCTGGTGAAGCGAGGGTAGGGCTGCTGTCTGGTGAAGAGAGGGTAGGGCTGCTGTCTGGTGAAGCGAGGGTAGGGCTGCTGTCTGGTGAAGTGAGGGTAGGGCTGCAGTCTGGTGAAGCGAGTGTAAGGCTGCTGTCTGGTGAAGTGAGGGTAGGGCTGCTGTCTGGTGAAGTGAGGGTAGGGCTGCTGTCTGGTGAAGTGAGGGTAGGGCTGCAGTCTGGTGAAGCGAGTGTAAGGATGCTGTCTGGTGAAGCGAGGGTAGGGCTGCTGTCTGGTGAAGCGAGGGTAGGGCTGCTGTTCCATGAAGTGAGGGTAGGGCTGCTGTCTGGTGAAGCGAGGGTAGGGCTGCTGTTCCATGAAGTGAGGGTAGGGCTGCTGTTTGGTGAAGCGAAGGTAGGGCTGCTGTCTGGTGAAGTGAGGGTAGAGCTGCTGTTTGATGAAGTGAGGGTAAGGCTGCTGTCTGGAGAACCGAGGGTAGGGCTGCTGTCTGGTGAAGCAAAAGGTAGGGCTGCTGTTCGGAGAAGCAAAAGGTAGGGCTGCTGTCTGGTGAAGCAAAAGGTAGGGCTGCTGTCTGGTGAAGCGAGGTTAGGGCTGCTGTCCAGTGAAGCAAAGGTAGGGCTGCTGTCTGGTGAAGCGAGGGTAGGGCTGCTGTTCCATGAAGTGAGGGTAGGGCTGCTGTTTGGTGAAGCGAATGTAGGGCTGCTGTCTGGTGAAGCGAGGGTAGGGCTGCTGTATGGAGAAGTGAATTAAAGGCAAGAGAATAGTCAGATCAGAACCGGGAAGTCAATGTAGGAACACAATTGTAAGGAAGGAAAATAGTCAAAAAACTAGTCAAGGTCAAAAGTCAGGAGTGTCCACTGGGGAATTAGCAAGGCACAAGTCAGACAGAAGCAAGTTACACTATAACTGGCAGTGGACAGCAGGATCTCAGGAGCTTAAATAGCCTGTAGCCCATGTAGCTCACACAGCAGTTAACTCTATATCTCATGGGCTGGATGGAACGACAAGTCCTAGAGGACACAAAACGATAACTATTCCCTTGCAATGCCCACAAGGAGAGCATTGCACCGCCTTTCGACAGAAACAGAGGCAGGAAGGTGAGGCACCGATACAGATGTCACAGCCACACTACCTTCATCTCTTACCACTGGTTCCAAAAGTATCACGGAATTCACAACACATCAGCAACCTTGTGCAAATGATTAGTGTCTGGGGGACTAAAAGTTTTTGTTTAACCCCAGGTAAGAGTTGGTATACTGATCCATCTTTATGGATATGTTGTGGGCAAAACGGATACACCGACCATGACAGACGTGTCCATGATTACTGAATATTTCTCATTGGTGACAGGTTTATGGGGTATAATTGGATATACTCCATGCTCTCACATTGGGTAAGACCACTGTTAAATCCAGAATTTGACAAGCTGGTTACATATTTTGTGTCCTTGCTTAAAAAATAAAAATAAAAAGAGGAAAAAATGAAAAACAAAACACAAGGCCCAGCTAAGCGTTCTGATTTTAGGATGAAAAATGAATGAAATGGCATTTCCGTTGGTGAAATGGAGCCGAGGAGATGGGGTCAGCGAGTGTGACAAACTTTACAGACATGACAGACTGGGACACATAAATGAGGCAGGAGCCTTGAGCGGAAACCAAGATTAATTTTGTGCCAGATCCCTCGGACTGGGAGACAGATTCCCAGACGGAGCTCTCTGCATTTTCCTTTGCAAAGCAACTAGAATTTAATGACTTTTTTTTTAATACTTACTTGGTTATTTACTGAAGCCTCTGGGCTGTGAAGCCGAGGTCAAACAGGGGCAAAAGACTCCTCTCAGACTTTTTTTTATTTCTTTTTATAAATGTTCTGATATGTTTTGCTTTGGATTTGACAAAGAGGTCGGGACTCGGGAATGACGAGAGAATTATCCTAACACTATAAGGCAGGCGTGATTCGGTTTTTGATAGTAATCATGAAGGAAATTACAAAAAGTGATAAACTCATTTGGATATAAAAGGGATTGTCTGGTTTTGTTACAGAAATGGGCCAAGTGCAGATACTTTCATGTCCGGCACTAGACTTCTTACTAGTCGCTGGCTGCAGAAATCTCAGAATTGATGGTAATGATGTTACCTCGACAGGACTGGGGAACATTACAGATCTGCAGACAGCTAGATAGATTTTGTTACATTAACATATTTTTAGTGGTTCCATCATGTTTTAATATTCTCTTTAGGTTGTGAATTGTTGGTTTCTTAAATAGGACGTCTCATCATTACAGCCACTTTTTTTTCCATTTGCCGTATTGAAGTGCATGGAAGTCATGAAGGGGATCTCTCGCGTGGACCTCCGTCTATAAGTCTGATTTGTGCTAAACAGCAGTGCGGGTCTGCCATGGTCCAAACTTCTAAGTTACTGTCTTTAGAGCGGGAGTCAATGTAGATTTACATAACATGCTACATAATGTAGCAACCGACAGAATAGTGAGTGCAGCTCTGGAGTATAATACAGGATGTAACTCAGGATCAGTAATGTAATGTATGTACACAGTGACTGCACCAGCAGAATAGTGAGTGCAGCTCTGGAGTATAATACAGGATGTAACTCAGGATCAGTAATGTAATGTATGTACACAGTGACTGCACCAGCAGAATAGTGAGTGCAGCTCTGGGGTATAATACAGGATGTAACTCAGGATCAGTAATGTAATGCATGTACACAGTGACTGCACCAGCAGAATAGTGAGTGCAGCTCTGGGGTATAATACAGGATGTAACTCAGGATCAGTAATGTAATGTATGTACACAGTGACTGCACCAGCAGAATAGTGATCGCAGCTCTGTGGTATAAAATAGGATGTAACTCAGGATCAGTAATGTAATGTATGTACACAGTGACTGCACCAGCAGAATAGTGAGTGCAGCTCTGGGGTATAATACAGGATGTAACTCAGGATCAGTAATGTAATGTATGTACACAGTGACTGCACCAGCAGAATAGTGAGTGCAGCTCTGGAGTATAATACAGGATGTAACTCAGGATCAGTAATGTAATGTATGTACACAGTGACTGCACCAGCAGAATAGTGAGTGCAGCTCTGGAGTATAATACAGGATGTAACTCAGGATCAGTAATGTAATGTATGTACACAGTGACTGCACCAGCAGAATAGTGAGTGCAGCTCTGGGGTATAATACAGGATGTAACTCAGGATCAGTAATGTAATGTATGTCCACAGTGACTGTACCAGCAGAATAGTGAGTGCAGCTCTGGGGTATAATACAGGATGTAACTCAGGATCAGTAATGTAATGTATGTACACAGTGACTGCACCAGCAGAATAGTGATCGCAGCTCTGGGGTATAAAATAGGATGTAACTCAGGATCAGTAATGTAATGTATGTACACTGTGACTGCACCAGCAGAATAGTGAGTGCAGCTCTGGGGTATAATACAGGATGTAACTCAGGATCAGTAATGTAATGTATGTACACAGTGACTGCACCAGCAGAATAGTGAGTGCAGCTCTGGAGTATAATACAGGAGGTAACTCAGGATCAGTAATAAAATGTATGTACACAGTGACTGCACCAGCAGAATAGTGAGTGCAGCTCTGGGGTATAATACAGGATGTAACTCAGGATCAGTAATGTAATGCATGTACACAGTGACTGCACCAGCAGAATAGTGAGTGCAGCTCTGGGGTATAATACAGGATGTAACTCAGGATCAGTAATGTAATGTATGTACACAGTGACTGCACCAGCAGAATAGTGATCGCAGCTCTGGGGTATAAAATAGGATGTAACTCAGGATCAGTAATGTAATGTATGTACACAGTGACTGCACCAGCAGAATAGTGAGTGCAGCTCTGGGGTATAATACAGGATGTAACTCAGGATCAGTAATGTAATGTATGTACACAGTGACTGCACCAGCAGAATAGTGAGTGCAGCTCTGGAGTATAATACAGGATGTAACTCAGGATCAGTAATGTAATGTATGTACACAGTGACTGCACCAGCAGAATAGTGAGTGCAGCTCTGGGGTATAATACAGGATGTAACTCAGGATCAGTAATGTAATGTATGTACACATAGACTGCACCAGCAGAATAGTGAGTGCAGCTCTGGGGTATAATACAGGATGTAACTCAGGATCAGTAATGTAATGTATGTACACAGTGACTGCACCAGCAGAATAGTGATCGCAGCTCTGGGGTATAAAATAGGATGTAACTCAGGATCAGTAATGTATGTACACAGTGACTGCACCAGCAGAATAGTGAGTGCAGCTCTGGGGTATAATACAGGATATAACTCAGGATCAGTTATGTAATGTATGTACACAGTGACTGCACCAGCAGAATAGTGAGTGCAGCTATGGAGTATAATACAGGATGTAACTCAGGATCAGTAATGTAATGTATGTACACAGTGACTGCACCAGCAGAATAGTGAGTGCAGCTCTGGGGTATAATACAGGATGTAACTCAGGATCAGTAATGTAATGTATGTACAGAGTGACTGCACCAGCAGAATAGTGAGTGCAGCTCTGGGGTATAATACAGGATGTAACTCAGGATCAGTAATGTAATGTATGTACACAGTGACTGCACCAGCAGAATAGTGAGTGCAGCTCTGGAGTATAATACAGGATGTAACTCAGGATCAGTAATGTAATGTATGTACACAGTGACTGCACCAGCAGAATAGTGAGTGCAGCTCTGGAGTATAATACAGGATGTAACTCAGGATCAGTAATGTAATGTATGTACACAGTGACTGCACCAGCAGAATAGTGAGTGCAGCTCTGGGGTATAATACAGGATGTAACTCAGGATCAGTAATGTAATGTATGTCCACAGTGACTGTACCAGCAGAATAGTGAGTGCAGCTCTGGGGTATAATACAGGATGTAACTCAGGATCAGTAATGTAATGTATGTACACAGTGACTGCACCAGCAGAATAGTGATCGCAGCTCTGGGGTATAAAATAGGATGTAACTCAGGATCAGTAATGTAATGTATGTACACTGTGACTGCACCAGCAGAATAGTGAGTGCAGCTCTGGGGTATAATACAGGATGTAACTCAGGATCAGTAATGTAATGTATGTACACAGTGACTGCACCAGCAGAATAGTGAGTGCAGCTCTGGAGTATAATACAGGAGGTAACTCAGGATCAGTAATGTAATGTATGTACACAGTGACTGCACCAGCAGAATAGTGAGTGCAGCTCTGGGGTATAATACAGGATGTAACTCAGGATCAGTAATGTAATGCATGTACACAGTGACTGCACCAGCAGAATAGTGAGTGCAGCTCTGGGGTATAATACAGGATGTAACTCAGGATCAGTAATGTAATGTATGTACACAGTGACTGCACCAGCAGAATAGTGATCGCAGCTCTGGGGTATAAAATAGGATGTAACTCAGGATCAGTAATGTAATGTATGTACACAGTGACTGCACCAGCAGAATAGTGAGTGCAGCTCTGGGGTATAATACAGGATGTAACTCAGGAACAGTAATGTAATGTATGTACACAGTGACTGCACCAGCAGAATAGTGAGTGCAGCTCTGGAGTATAATACAGGATGTAACTCAGGATCAGTAATGTAATGTATGTACACAGTGACTGCACCAGCAGAATAGTGAGTGCAGCTCTGGGGTATAATACAGGATGTAACTCAGGATCAGTAATGTAATGTATGTACACAGTGACTGCACCAGCAGAATAGTGAGTGCAGCTCTGGAGTATAATACAGGAGGTAACTCAGGATCAGTAATGTAATGTATGTACACAGTGACTGCACCAGCAGAATAGTGAGTGCAGCTCTGGGGTATAATACAGGATGTAACTCAGGATCAGTAATGTAATGCATGTACACAGTGACTGCACCAGCAGAATAGTGAGTGCAGCTCTGGGGTATAATACAGGATGTAACTCAGGATCAGTAATGTAATGTATGTACACAGTGACTGCACCAGCAGAATAGTGATCGCAGCTCTGGGGTATAAAATAGGATGTAACTCAGGATCAGTAATGTAATGTATGTACACAGTGACTGCACCAGCAGAATAGTGAGTGCAGCTCTGGGGTATAATACAGGATGTAACTCAGGATCAGTAATGTAATGTATGTACACAGTGACTGCACCAGCAGAATAGTGAGTGCAGCTCTGGGGTATAATACAGGATGTAACTCAGGATCAGTAATGTAATGTATGTACACAGTGACTGCACCAGCAGAATAGTGATCGCAGCTCTGGGGTATAAAATAGGATGTAACTCAGGATCAGTAATGTAATGTATGTACACAGTGACTGCACCAGCAGAATAGTGAGTGCAGCTCTGGGGTATAATACAGGATGTAACTCAGGATCAGTAATGTAATGTATGTACACAGTGACTGCACCAGCAGAATAGTGAGTGCAGCTCTGGAGTATAATACAGGAGGTAACTCAGGATCAGTAATGTAATGTATGTACACAGTGACTGCACCAGCAGAATAGTGAGTGCAGCTCTGGGGTATAATACAGGATGTAACTCAGGATCAGTAATGTAATGCATGTACACAGTGACTGCACCAGCAGAATAGTGAGTGCAGCTCTGGGGTATAATACAGGATGTAACTCAGGATCAGTAATGTAATGTATGTACACAGTGACTGCACCAGCAGAATAGTGATCGCAGCTCTGGGGTATAAAATAGGATGTAACTCAGGATCAGTAATGTAATGTATGTACACAGTGACTGCACCAGCAGAATAGTGAGTGCAGCTCTGGGGTATAATACAGGATGTAACTCAGGATCAGTAATGTAATGTATGTACACAGTGACTGCACCAGCAGAATAGTGAGTGCAGCTCTGGAGTATAATACAGGATGTAACTCAGGATCAGTAATGTAATGTATGTACACAGTGACTGCACCAGCAGAATAGTGAGTGCAGCTCTGGGGTATAATACAGGATGTAACTCAGGATCAGTAATGTAATGTATGTACACAGTGACTGCACCAGCAGAATAGTGAGTGCAGCTCTGGGGTATAATACAGGATGTAACTCAGGATCAGTAATGTAATGTATGTACACAGTGACTGCACCAGCAGAATAGTGATCGCAGCTCTGGGGTATAAAATAGGATGTAACTCAGGATCAGTAATGTATGTACACAGTGACTGCACCAGCAGAATAGTGAGTGCAGCTCTGGGGTATAATACAGGATATAACTCAGGATCAGTTATGTAATGTATGTACACAGTGACTGCACCAGCAGAATAGTGAGTGCAGCTATGGAGTATAATACAGGATGTAACTCAGGATCAGTAATGTAATGTATGTACACAGTGACTGCACCAGCAGAATAGTGAGTGCAGCTCTGGGGTATAATACAGGATGTAACTCAGGATCAGTAATGTAATGTATGTACACAGTGACTGCACCAGCAGAATAGTGAGTGCAGCTCTGGAGTATAATACAGGATGTAACTCAGGATCAGTAATGTAATGTATGTACACAGTGACTGCACCAGCAGAATAGTGAGTGCAGCTCTGGGGTATAATACAGGATGTAACTCAGGATCAGTAATGTAATGTATGTACACAGTGACTGCACCAGCAGAATAGTGAGTGCAGCTCTGGAGTATAATACAGGATGTAACTCAGGATCAGTAATGTAATGTATGTACACAGTGACTGCACCAGCAGAATAGTGAGTGCAGCTCTGGGGTATAATACAAGATATAACTCAGGATCAGTTATGTAATGTATGTACACAGTGACTGCACCAGCAGAATAGTGATTGCAGCTCTGGGGTATAATACAAGATATAACTCAGGATCAGTAATGTAATGTATGTACACAGTGACTGCACCAGGAGAATAGTGATTGCAGCTCTGGAGTATAATACAGGATGTAACTCAGGATCAGTAATGTAATGTATGTACACAGTGACTGCACCAGCAGAATAGTGAGTGCAGCTCTGGGGTATAATACAAGATATAACTCAGGATCAGTAATGTAATGTATGTACACAGTGACTGCACCAGCAGAATAGTGAGTGCAGCTCTGGGGTATAATACAAGATATAACTCAGGATCAGTAATGTAATGTATGTACACAGTGACTGCAGCAGGAGAATAGTGATTGCAGCTCTGGAGTATAATACAGGATGTAACTCAGGATCAGTAATGTAATGTATGTACACAGTGACTGCAGCAGCAGAATAGTGAGTGCAGCTCTGGGGTATAATACAGGATGTAACTCAGGATCAGAGCTAAACAGATTCAAATATAGATTTGTGGAGAAAGATTTAGCATAACTGGTGTTTTATTCATTTCAATCCCTCCTTATTCTATTCTTAGCAGTTATGGTTATTTTCCTACTCAGGGATTGACATTCTTCCTTGTAAAAGTGTTCATACAAAGGCAAAAGTCAATCACTGATTAGGAGCGCCCGCTTGCACAGAATAAGCAGGGATTTAAGTGCATAAAATACAAGCTATACTGGATTTTCTCCTACACATACAGTATATACAGTGGGGAAAAATAAGTATTTGATACACTCCCTATTTTGCAAGTTTTCCCACCTACAAAGAATGGAGAGGTTTGTAAATTTTATTGTATGTACACTTCAACTGTGTTCAACCGTGAGAGACAGAATCTAGAAAAAAAAAAATCACATTATATGATTTTTACATAATAAAATTTTATATTATTGCAGGAAATAAGTATTTCATCACCAACAAACCAGCAAGAATTCTGTCTCTCAAAGACCTGTTAGTTTTTCCTTCTCTGCACTCATTACCTGGATTAATAGTTCCTGTTTAATCTCGTTACCTGTGTAAAAGACACCTGTCCACACACTCAATCACACTCCAACCTCTCCACCATGGGCAAAACCAAAGAGCTGTCTAAGGACACCAGGGACAAAACTGTAGACCTGCACAAGACTGGGATGGACTATAGGACAATAGGCAAGCAGCTTGGTGAGAAAGGCAATAACTGTTAGCAAAATTATTAGAGAATGGAAGAAACACAAGATGACTGTCATGCTGATGACACTCAGATCTACCTCTCTGGCCCAGACGTCACCGCTCTGCTGTCCAGAATCCTGGAGCGTCTATCAGCCGTATCCTCCTTCTTCACCTCTCGCTTCCTCAAACTCAATGTGGACAAATCTGAACTCATCATCTTCCCTCCATCCCATAGATCTTTCTTACCTGACCTATCTATCGCAATCAATGACATCATGCTTTCCCCCGTACCCGAAGTCCGCTGCCTCGGAGTAACCTTTGACTCTGCCCTGTCCTTCAAATCGCACATCCAAGCTCTTTCCACCTCCTGTCGCCTCCAGCTCAAAAATATCTCTAGAATCCGTCCTTTCCTCAACCGTCAATCTACTAAAATGCTTGTGCATGCCCTCATCATCTCCCGCGTCGACTACTGCAACATCCTTTTCTGCGGCCTCCCTGCTAACACCCTTGCCCCTCTCCAGTCCATTCTTAACTCTGCTGCCCGACTAATTCATCTCTCTCCTCGCTACTCCTCTGCTTCCCCCCTCTGCAAATCTCTTCACTGGCTCCCATTCCCTCAGCGTATCCAGTTCAAATTACTAATACTGACCTACAAAGCCATCCACAACCTGTCTCCTCCATATATCTCTGAACTAATCTCCCGATATCTTCCCTCACGTAATCTCCGGTCCTCCCAAGACCTCCTTCTCTCCTCCACACTTATTCACTCCTCATCCAATCGCCTCCAAGACTTCTCCCGAATATCCCCCCATCCTCTGGAATTCTTTGCCCCAACACGTCCGACTATCAACCACACTCGGATCCTTCAAACGGAACCTGAAAACCCATCTCTTCACGAAAGCCTACAGCCTGCACTGACCCCGCTGCCACCTCATCACTACCGGAGATACCGCCTCACCAACACCGGAGCTCCTGCAACCCTCAACCTACTGTCTCCTTCCCCACCATCCTGTAGAATGTAAGCCCGCAAGGGCAGGGTCCTCGCCCCTCTGTATCAGTCCGTCATTGTTATTTTGTTTACTGTAAGTGATATCTGTAACTTGTATGTAACCCGTTCTCATGTACAGAACCATGGAATCAATGGTGCTATAGAAATAAATAATAATAATAATAATAATAATAACCTTCTCGGTCTGCGGCTCCATGCAAGATCTCATCTAGTGGAGAAAGGACCATTCTCAGAAAGGTCAGGAATCAGCCCAGAACTACAGAGGAGGACCTGGTGAATGACTTGAAGAGAGATGGGACCACAGTCTCAAACATTACCGTTAGTAACACACTATGCCAGATTAAAATCCTGCAGGACACGCAAGGTGTCATTGTTAATGTCCAGGCCCTTATGAAGTTCGCCAATGACTATCTCTATGTCCAGAGGAGGCATGGGAGAAGGTCATGTAGTCAGATGAGACCTAAATAGAACATGGTATTAACTTCACTCATCGTGTTTGGAGGAAGAAGAAGGATGAATACAACCCCAAGATAACCATCCCAACCATGAAGCATGGTGGAAACATCACAATTTGGGGGTGCTTTTCTGAAAAGGGGACAGGACGACTGCACCATATTGAAGGGAGGATTAATGGCGTCATGTGTCACAAGATTTTGACCAACAACCTCCTTCCCTCAGTAAGAGCATTGAAGATGGGTCGCGGCTGGGTCTTCCAGCATAACAATCACCCAAAACACACAACCAGGGTGTAATAAACATTTCAAGGTCCTGGAGTGGTCTAGCCAATCTCCAGACCTGAACCCAATAGGAAATCTTTGATTTGAAGATAAAAGTTGCCCCGAAACCTGAAAGATCTGGATGAGAGGGCCAAAATCCTTGCTGCAGTGTGTGCAAACTTGGTCAAGAACTACAGGAAACCACTGACCTCCGTAATTGAAAACAAAAGTTTCTGGACCAAATATTAAGTTCTGCTTTTCTATTGTATCAAATACTTATTTCTTGCAATAAAATGCAAATTAATTATGTAAATATCATACAATGGGATTTTCTGGATTTTATTTTTAGATTCTGTCTCTCACAGATGAAGTGTACCTACGATAAAATTACCGACCTCTCCATACTTGTAGGTGTGAAAACTTACCAAATTGTCAGTGTATCAAATACTTCTTTCCCCCACTGCCTTTCCTGATCTATACTCTCCGCCACCTATGGGATTGCATTTTCAATGTGACAAGTCCCCTTTAAAAAGAAGATGATTGCTGCTCAGCAGCGTTTGTGAATAATTAGAGGATGTCTCATGTAGACAATAAAACTAGAAAGACACCAAAGGCACGGACATTAAAGCAGAGCATTTTATTTTGTCCTCCATCGGTTCTCTGAATTAATGAACCTTGTTTGCAAGTCTCGCTGAACAGTCATAATTGGTTTAACCATTACATGAGCCTCTGATCTCAGCGCCGTACAATCATAGGCCCCTTCCAAAAAAAAACATCGAAGAAAAGGATCCTGACAAAAGCATTGAAAAGAATTGAGGCCCTGGGACAATGAAAACCGGATAATTTTTCTTCCGTTTTCTGCTCTGAAGATACTGTCCGGTTTCCATGTAATTGGGAAAGCTGAGAAGCAAACAACGGGACATTATTTTTCGGCAAATGCCATAATTTAGTTTCTTCCATATTTAATGGAGTGGAAAAAAAAAGGAACACGGCAGTAAAAAAAAACTTCACAAAAATGGAAAAATCCATGAAAAAACACTGAAAAAACATTAAAAAAATGCGCAGGAAACAATGGAAAAAAACCAACACAAAAGATATTTCTAGAAAAAAAGACTCCAGAGTTCCCTGAAGCATCTTCTGATTTAAAAGCTTATTGTTTTGGCCAAACATTAACCCATTATCTACCAACGTCCTTTTTTTTTTTTTGGACGCCTAATCTTTAGCTTCTAGCAACTAAGATTTGATCATTTTTATAATTAGGTCCAATTTTTTGTGTTGTGTTTGTAAAATGAATGTTTTCAAAATAGGAAATCATGTCATTGTCATTTTTAATTGCATATTGGGACGCCCTTTTCTGAAAAATCCGAACTTGAAAAAATTTAGCAAATTATGTTTCTGATTCATTAGGACCCAAATCATTAAAAATCTGCCATAAAAAAATGAAAATTGCTAATTTGACAAGTAATGGGTTAAAAGATATTGTGTGCACATGGACCGTAAGGAGCAGAAACCCTGTGGACAGACGAAACTCTCCAAATCCCCCTCAGAAATGTAACTTTTCACAAATATGGAGATTCTGCTCAATTTCTAATTCAAAAACTCTGCATAAAGACTCTGTTTGCACATACCCTGTGCACAGTTTTTGGAGAAGTTTTTGGGTTGTAGAAGAATTTTTGGTGTTTTTTTAAGGCTTTGGAAGAGGGTTTAAAAAAGTTTTTTTTCAGCCATTTGATTGTTCATGGACTAGGCGAGATTCCTTCAGGGAAACAGACTTGCAACTTATTTTTTCTCACGGCAAGTGTTTTTCAAGACTTGACAAGGAAACAACTCTCAAAAAACTAAGCATATGGCCATCGAAATGGTTTTACAATAAAAATGAATTGGAAAAGTCCTTCAAGTGTGTTTTACATGGTTTTTTAGGCTGACCCACTCCAAAAACTTATGAAAAACCTTTCTGTGCACTCAGAGGTTTTTTGAGCAGTTATTGAAGCAGAAACTGAACTCTCCAAATCCTCTTTAAAGACCCAGAGTTGCCTCAAAGTGGTATTTTAGGCTGTTTTAGAGCAGAAACTCTTTATATTCTTCTAAAAAAAATTCCAAACTGTTCCAAAACTTGGAGTTTCAGCTCAATTTCCTCTAAAAGAAACTTCATTTAAATGACTCAATATGCACATAGCTTAACAGAGAGCGTAATGGATGCATCCTGGTCCAAGTTCCTCGGAGGCGGTCCTAATACCTCTCTTGGATTGATGTTTATGGATCCGTTACAGTTTTGGCAATGAGGCTGGTGAACTTTACGCTCTTCTTGAAGTTATAGATTTAGTATTTTCTAATTACTCTTGGGTAGGGATGAGCGATCTTTTGGAAGTTTGGGTTCTGGTACCAGAACCGAACATTAGTCCAAAGTGCAGATTGGGTATTAGAACTGTACACAAACTTAAACCTGAATCCGTGACCCAATCTTTGGAGCTAGAAATACTCTCTCTCTTTCAGACCTCCCCCGGAATGCCAAACATTAAAACGGACTTCCGGGAGAAGTCCATGTTCGGCTTTTAGCGCTGCTCACTAACTGTCTAGTATTAACCCCAAACTTTTAAGTTTTGGGTTCGCCCATCTCTACACTTGGGGCATCTCACATTATTGCATTGATTGTTCCGCCATCCTATCACTTTAGTATGGCATGTGAATGGCACAAAGGGGCACCACCACTTGGAGATACAGCAAAGAGTCATTATCTGGAAGACTGTCAGGAACACCGCACTGCACTTGCTCACTGAGCCAGTGCACGTGTCCAGAGCAAAACAAAATGTGCTCAAAAATACCTGTGGAGCAAAGCAGCAGCAGTGAAGATGCGTGGTTCAGACAAACAGGACCTGAAGCACGTGACTGCAGGGTTTGTGGCTTAAGCTCCAGAGAGCTAAGAGCTGAAGGAAAACTCCTAGAACGGTAACTAAAATACCAAGGGATTAGTCAGAACGGATAGTCAGGACGTGGCAAAGGGGTCATACACGGAGAGGGCAGCGCAGTACAAGAGAAGCAGGCAGAGGGTAGTCAGGGCGTAGCCAAGGGGTCATACACAGAGAGGGCAGCGCAGTACAAAAGGGCAGGCAAAACTCGTAACAGGGACACAGCCAAATCAGAACCAGACAGACGTAACATAGCACAGGCACAAAGCACAACAGGGTCAAACACACTCGGCCAAGGGTCAGAGTATAACTGACAGGGAATGGTCCCACAATGAGGCTATAAGAAGCCTCCCAGAATCCCAGAGTGAGGCCATCCAAGCTGTCAGTGTATGTGTTGCCATCTTCTTAAATGTCCCTCACAGTAATAACCGTAGTACCATTGTGAACAGACTCGGCAAAGTTGAAGGGCTTCTCCAGTTTTCCGTTGTCTTTTTAGGACAGGTGCACATGACCGATTATCTCTCCATCCAATAAAAATGGTCCGATCAAAGCGGCATCAGTTTTTCTCCGAGGTGGAGACAATAAAAAAAGTTTATCTTCTTTCTCCATTCATTAAGTTCATGAAAATAGAACCACATTCTGTTGTCATCTGAGTGCGGTCTGATGTTTTTCATACATAGACTTGTATTGGCGATTTTGATCCAACACACGGATGTCACCGATATTTTTCCTTGGACCATTCAGTCTGAGAAAAAAAAAATCGGGAAAGTGCACAGCCGTGTAGATCAACATGGATGTGAATGTGATCCTTCAAAACTACAGAGGACACTCGTCCGATATTAACGGTTGTGAGCACCTACCCTTAGAAAGGTTGGACCATTGTAACATCATTAATGGTTATTGGAAGGTCACCTTCTGATATCTCACAAATTCAGGGTAAGGAATCCCAAGGAAGGGATTTTCTTACGAGATCCAAATAACATAAAATGAACAGCGCTACATTGAAAAGTACTCGTAACAAAAAAGTTCCATTGGGTCATATCATGAGCAGATTTTAAAGGATTCTTCCAAAAGTATTTTTTATTGTACAAATGGACCCTCACGGTTTCTCCTCACAACCTGCCATGTACCGTGCCGGTGACCATTCTATCTCTTCCAGCAACATGTCACGCCACTGACTGGTTGTGGATGTAACACTCCATCATCTGAGCCTGAAGAAGACAGTTGACACTCTTTGACGGCTCCACAGAGGCCGGCCAGTGGTCACATGACTTCCTCTAATAGAGCTGGAAGTGAAGAGACTGATAGGGCATGGCCCTTGGGGTGGAGGAACGGCGCTGGTCTGGTAAGTATTAATTGGAATTTTTAATAACATAATGAAACAAAAATATTGTAATGCACGACCTCTTTTAGGGGGCTGAGAATAGCACAGGGATTTACCGAAACTGTGCATACATGGGCAACGTCTGTGAGCTATCCGTTATTTTTTACCGGTCAGTATATTACACTGCATTTGGCCTACTGGTTTGGTTACGCTTACTAACAGTGTCTGCCTCTCCTAACCAGGATGAAAATTGAAGCTCAGCTTTGTTCAGTGGAGGAGAAAGGCAAGGAGCGGCAGACACCGTTAGTAGGCGTAACCAAACCAGTAGGCCAAATGCAGTGTAATATTCTAACCAGGATGAAAATTGAAGCTCAGCTTTGTACAGTTGAAGGAGAACAACAAGCAGCGGCAGACACAGTTAGTAGGCGTAACCAAACCAGTAGGCCAAATGCAGTGTAATATCCTAACCTGGTTAAAAATTGAAGCTCAGCTTTGTTCAGTGGAGGAGAAAGGCAAGGAGCGGCAGACACCGTTAGTAGGCGTTACCAAACCAGTAGGCCAAATGCAGTGTAATATCCTAACCAGGAGGAAAATTGAAGCTCAGCTTTGTTCAGTGGAGGAGAAATCCAAGGAGCGGCAGACACCGTTAGTAGGCGTAACCAAACCAGTAGGCCAAATGCAGTGTAATATCCTAACCAGGAGGAAAATTGAAGCTCAGCTTTGTTCAGTGGAGGAGAAAGGCAAGGAGCGGCAGACATCGTTAGTAGGCGTAACCAAACCAGTAGGCCAAATGCAGTGTAATATCCTAACCAGGATGAAAATTGAAGCTCAGCTTTGTTCAGTGGAGGAGAAATCCAAAGAGCGGCAGACACCGTTAGTAGGCGTAACCAAACCAGTAGGCCAAATGCAGTGTAATATACACGGACCCATAGAGATTCATTGAGTCACACACACATAAGTTTTAAAACCGGATCGGTTTCTTTAGTCAGTGAAAATAAGAGTGCGTCCTGTTTTTATCATTTTTTGGATTGGCCACTAGAGTCTATGGTGCTCCGGGTAGGGTAGTAAAATCCCGGGGTAGATTTTGTACTTGTTCTATTAGGGTTCATCTGTATTTTGCCAATCCGTTGTTAAAAGTCAATGGATGAAAGATTTCAGACAACGCTCCTCTATACAAATAACATATAGACACGTATGTGTGAATGTAGCCTAACAAAGGGGAAATCTTTTGTCCTGCGCCGCCCCCTGAAAATCCGCATCAGACAATGACAGCGTTTCTGTGGAATATCTGAGCGGAGAAGAATGAATTGAGCGTCTCATTATGCCGCAGTGCAGTTTTGATACTAGTTTTTTTCTTTATTGTCATGCTCTATTTCTCTTTAGCTTTTTTTTTTTTTACCACATTGATTTCACAGGGAAGCAAACTACAATTTGGCATTATTCATGTTTTTTCAGTTTTAATGACATTTTTTATGTACTTTTATATTAGGACAAAATGTATTATGTTTATTTTTTTTTTCTTTAATTAATTTACTTTTTCATTTTTCTTCAATTTCACAACCGCTCTGAATGTCTTTGTCCTAAAGAAAAAAGGTTCATATCAAAATTAAATAATGTATTAAACTTAGTGAAAAGCTTTTCAAAACACGAGTTAGGCTGGAGTTAAATGGCAACTTAGTCAAAGTTTGGCTAAAGGTGATTATAGGATCCCATTTTGAGCTTTCGACAAAAGAGAAAAAACAAAAAAACCTCCAGATTCAAGAAATGCAACTTTATAATTTTTGGGCAAAAAATTAATAGTTTTTTTAAAATGTTCCTTTTAGGTGGAAAAAAAATAATGAAAAATTCAACGAAAAAGATGTAAAAGACGGCTAAAACAAATAAACAATGTGCGCTATAAACTCCACAGAGGGAGAACCTCTCATTTCAGTGCATGTCTATGTGTTTACTGATATGAGCGAACGGGTTTTGTTCCGCTCCCTGCGACTCCAGAACATCTATTGTTCTATGATACATTAATGTAAACAGTCTGAGATTTGACTGATTAAATGATTGCAATTTGTTACCTGCTGATTCCAGCTGCATTTCGAGTTTTGTACAAGGAGAACTTAAAGGAAAACTCCAGATGCAAATGAAAAATTATCCAGGGCTCATTATTGAATTGTGCCTTGTTTTTTTTTCATTTGCGCCAAATTCTTCTTTGAATGTGTGCCTCTTTTTTTAAGTCTTCTTTATATGTTTGTTTTTTTTTTATTTATTTTTTTTTAATTATTTTTACCATTGTGGGCATTGATTTTTCTATCCCAAATACTTATGACTAATTCATCAATTGCAACTTTTTAAAAAGTTGCAAATTGCTTTGCCCGAATGTACTCCAGACTCCTTCGCGACTGGAATTGTTAAGGTCGTTTGTAACATTTCAACGGAATGTGAGACTTCTTTCTTAAAAAAATAAATAAAAAAAAAAGCAAAAAGGAGGGTACAGAAAAAAAATAAAGAGCATTCTTGATTTTGTGCTAAATTCATTTACCAATTGTGCCTTTTTTTTTTAATTTTACTCTCAAGAACGACAATGAGAGCCACAACACGTACATTTTACATTATATAAAAAATAGGTTTTTGCTTTTCTAATCACAATCCGTGCAAAAGTAGAACATAAATCTTGGTATTTTCCAATTTTCACACCGTCCATTAGGACTATTTTAGACTTACACTTCCTGCTATTTACTGATGACTTTTCAAAAGTCTCATTATCATCACAGACAGGATTACAATGGCAAGTCAATGTAACATCTCTACGCTCAGTCGAAAATAAAGCATCCACCAATCATAAGAGGCGATGTCACAGCTTCCCCTGCTCCTTTTCCCTTCTCAATGACCATAGCATATACTTATTATCATGTCTATCAGAGGCCCAAACCCAAAAAAGTTAACTCAAACAAACTTGGCACAGGCTACTCTAGTTGGCATATACAAGAGGAGCCCCGGCCTTTACCCTTTAACCTCTGTACAGGGGTCTTACACCGGATTGGTTCAACAGAAGAACTGCTGGCCGGAGAAGCGATCCAGAGGCAAGAGAACAGGCTGGCAGCTGAGTCAAAACCAAGAAGGCAAAGAAAGTACAAAATAGTAAGGCAGGAGAAACGTATTATTATTATTATTATACATTTTTTATAGCACCATTTATTCCACGGCACTTTACATGGGAAAAGGGGACAAATATAGACAACTACAATAAACATGAGCAAAAAACAAGGCACTAACAGGTACAGGAGGAGGGAGGACCCTGCCCGCGAGGGCTCACAGTCTGCAGGGGATGGGTGATTAAACACTAGGAGAGGGTAGAGCTGGTTGAGGATCACTGCAGGATGTAGGCTTGTCGGAAGAGGTGAGTCTTCAGGTTCTTTTTGAAGGTTTCCATGGTAGGCGAGAGTCTGATGTGTTGGGGTAGAGACTTCCAGAATATGGGCGAAGCACGGGAGAAGTCTTGGATGCAGTTGCGGGAAGAAGTGATAAGAGGGGAGTAGAGAAGGAGATCTTGTGAGGATCGGAGGTTGCGTGTAGGTAAGTATAGGGAGACAAGGTCACAGATGTATTGAGGAGTAAGGTTGTGGATGGCTTTGTATGTTACAGTAAGGGTTTTGAACTGGAGTCTCTGGACAATAGGAAGCCAGTGAAGGGCCTGGCATAGGGGTGAGCCTGAGGAATAGCGGGGAGACGGGTAAATTAGTCAGGCAGCAGAGTGTAGGATGATTGGAGTGGTGCCAGAGTGCTAGAGGGGAGTCCAGAGAGTAGGAGGTTGCAGTAGTCAAGGCGGGGGATGATAAGGGTGTGCACTAGTGTTATATACAGTATATAAAAAACAGAGGTCAAAAAACAGGAATCACATAGTAGACAGGAACAGAACCCACAACCTAAACTTGAGGAGCACAAGGATATACAGTGGGGCAAAAAAGTATTTAGTCAGTCAGCAATAGTGCAAGTTACACCACTTAAAAAGATGAGAGGCGTCTGTAATTTACATCATAGGTAGACCTCAACTATGGGAGACAAACTGAGAAAAAAAAAATCCAGAAAATCACATTGTCTGTTTTTTTAACATTTTATTTGCATATTATGGTGGAAAATAAGTATTTGGTCAGAAACAAACAATCACGATTTCTGGCTCTCACAGACCTGTAACTTCTTCTTTAAGAGTCTCCTCTTTCCTCCACTCATTACCTGTAGTAATGGCACCTGTTTAACCCCTTAGTGACCGCCAATACGTCTTTTAACTGACCTGAGATATAAGAGAATAGCCTCCCCATACAGGTAACAATCCAGTAGCTGTCGGCTGTCTACTATAGCTGACAACTTGCTGCATTAGCCACGATCAGTGTTTGCACCGTCCATATCTGTTTAACCCCTTAGATGCTGCTGTCAATATTGACTACATCATTATAAATGGTTAACAGACTGTGGGGGCTTCCTCTTTGTCCAAACTTGTGCCCTTAGATCATGATTTTGTGGTCCTGATGTTTGCCATGGCAACTCACGACCAAATAGCGGCCTTACAGTCTGACAGCTCTAGTAATCTGTTCAGAAGTTAGAGGCATTTAGGTGGTAAAAATACACATTTTCATTTTTGTCATACCACTTTGCATTAATTCCTGTAAAGCACCTGAAGGGTTAATAAACTTACTGACAGCAGTTTTCAATATGTCTAGAGGTGCTGTTTTGAAAATGGTATCATGTTTGGGGGTTTCCCAATATATAGGACCCCTAAAGTCACTTCAAACATGGATAGGTCCCTAAAAAAATAAATTTTGTAAATTTCCTTGAAAAAATGAAAAATTGCTGCTACATTTTTAAACCTCCTAAAATACTAAAAAAATAAAAGAACATTTTACAAATGGTGCTGATGTAAAGCCGACATGTGGGAAATGTTATTTATTAATGTTTTCCTGTGGTATGACCATCTGGATTAGAGGGATAATCATTCAAATTTAGGAAATTGCTAATTTTTTAACATTTTTCTCAAATTTTTGATATTTTTAATAAATAAACACAAAACATATTGACCTACATTTACCTTTACCATAAAGTATAATGTGTCACGAAAAAACAATCTCAAAATCACTGGGATTTGTTGCAGCGTTGCAGAGTTATTACCAGATATAGTGACACTGGTCAGATTTCAAAAATTTGGCTCCGTCACTAAGGGGTTAAACTTGTTATCAGTATAAAAAGACACCTGTGCACACCCTCAAACAGTATGACTCCAAACTCCACTATGGTGAAGACCAAAGAGCTGTCAAAGGACACCAGAAACAAAATTGTAGCCCTGCACCAGGCTGGGAAGACTGAATCTGCAATAGCCAATAACTCAGAATTTAACATTACAATTGGATTTCTAAACTGGACAGCACCTTTAATTCTATAAATGAAAAATGATAAATTTGAAACTTTGTTGAAAAAATTAAATAAATAAATAAATACAATCCCTGATCCTCATTGAGATATCACAACAGTGAGGGCAGAAAGAAATGCTGAACTTGACCAAGGTAACGGTGAAATGACCAGCTCCGCTCTGCCGCGTCTGAAATTCGCCCTTTTTGTTCTCTATGTATTTCTGAAAGTCGAGTTTCCAGCGTATCGAGTCGCCCAGGGGCCGTACTTGATCCCCCAGTGCTTTATCTTCAATCCTTTGCTTTTGAGAGAGCGGTAACATAGATGCCAGAGATTTTAAGGAAACGCAGCTGTGATACGAGTCGACGATGCCAAGATTCTCCAACGTCGCGCAATGGGAATTGTCAGAGTCGGAGCAGTAAATATAGTCATGTTACATGTCTTCAGATACAGAACGTTACATTATATTATTATATTTTCATTGGAGCAAATTCAAAATGTTTCCAAAAATTTACTTGGAATTCTTCTGTCTTTTCCGGTACCAATTATCCGTGTCCGTGTGCTTACCGTGAACATCAGTGTGGCACACGTGCGGCACCCCTATGGGAGGTGGAGCCGCATATTCATGACTGTAATCGGCGGCACCACGTGACCGCTCATACAGGAGAAGCTGGCGCTGAGAGGACGCTGCGAGGGAGCCGGGTGAGTATTTTATTAACAGCGGGCGGGCGCACAAGGGGTGGGAGGGGGATGGGGACAGGGATCTTTATTTTAAACACGAAAAAAAAAAAAGGATATTAAATAAATATCAATTAAATAAATGTAAACTAAAAATAAAAAAAACTATAACTATATGTATATACACGCAAAAAAAAAAACTAAAAACGGCACAGGTATAATAAAAGGTAATAAATCATAATGAAGACAATATATAAAATACAAGTAAATATAAAAATGATAAAAAGATAAAATAAAAGAACACAACTACAAATGAGCAGATAATACAAAATTTGAGTTCGCCTATTTGTAAGGTTTTTGGCATGAAATTTTATTTGCAGATTTTTTACTCTCCACAAATTGATTGTTATTTATTCTGCTCTGGAGTTTTTGCAGACCTCCAAAGCACAATAAATATAATATATAAAAAAATCAATATTTTCACCTTAACACTCAACTTTCCGGCCACTCAGCTCCTCACTATCACCTGTCTGGTCCTTGTTGCAACATCTGATACAGCTAAAATCGACGGGTCTCTCGAGACTTCCACTAATAAACCCTAGGAGAGTACTACACAAGCATGCAAAAGGTTACAATATTAAGATGACAAAACGCGCGCCGTGACCCTGTGCGTGCATGCACCGAACCGTCCGGAGCTTCATAAGACCTAGAAGTCCTAGCCTGGCGCTAGAGAATACAGAACATCCGCCTTTTCTGGAGCGTTCCTTTCATTTCCACCAATTCTGTTAGTAGCGATCTTTGGTATTCGGAACTTTTCTATATAACACCAACGCCTAGGACATCCTGAGCTGCTCTTATAAATTAGGTTTAACAATAGGACACTGAAGAAGCTGCCAAGTGTGACGGTGTGGACACTGCGCTAATAACACATCTCGCTTATTTCCTAAGAGCCTTATTCTCCCCATCGCTCATCTCAAGATGTGTGACATTAAAATGCATTGTTTATTTTTCCCTCTGCCTTCAGTCGGTCTTGGTAAACTTGATAGAGAATTATGAACTTGATAGAAATGTATGGGTAATATAGAAACTGCATTACTTTCTGCAGAGATTTCAGGACACATAAATCTGTGGAGGGAACAGATTTATGGCATCTAAATCCCTTTGAAGTTTACTGGGACTGTCAGAAAATATACAGGAATTACAGTACTTGGAAAAAGTGCTGGGCTCTGTGCAGGGCACAAGGGTGTGAGTTGTTGGTTGCCATAGTTTAACCCCTTTCTGACCTCAGACGGGATAGTACGTCCGAGGTCAGATCCCCCGCTTTGATGCAGGGCTCCGGCGGTGAACCCACATCAAAGCCGGGACATGTCAGCTGTTTTGAACAGCTGACATGTGCCCGTAATAGGCGCAGGCAGAATCGCGATCTGCCAGCGCCTATTAACTAGTTAAATGCCGCTGTCAAACGCAGACAGCGGCATTTAACTACCGCATCCGGCCGGGCGGCCGGAAATGACGTCATCGCCGACCCCGTCACATGATCGGAGGTCAGCGATGCTTCAGTATTGTAACCATAGAGGTCCTTGAGACCTCTATGGTTACTGATCGCCAGGAGCTGTGAGCGCCACCCTGTGGTCGGCGCTCACAGCACACCTGATTTTCTGCTACATAGCAGCGATCAGCAGATCGCTGCTATGTAGCAGAGCCGATCATGCTGTGCCAGCTTCTAGCCTCCCATGGAGGCTATTGAAGCATGGCAAAAGTAAAAAAAAAAAGTTAAAAAAATGTGAAAAAAATAAAAAAATATAAAAGTTTAAATCACCCCCCTTTTGCCCCAATCAAAATAAATCAATAAAAAAAAAATCAAATCTACACATATTTGGTATCGCCGCGTTCACAATCTCCCAATCTATCAACTAAAAAAAAGCATTAACCTGATTGCTAAACGGCATAGCGAGAAAAAAAATCGAAACGCCAGAATTACGTTTTTTTGGTCGCCACGACATTGCATTAAAATTGCAATAACAGGCGATCAAAAGAACGTATCTGCACCAAAATGCTATCATTAAAACGTCAGCTCGGTACGCAAAACATAAGCCCTCAACTGACCCCAGATCATGAAAAATGGAGACGCTACGAGTATCGGAAAATGGCGCAGTTTATTTATTTATTTTTTTTAGCAAAGTTTGGAATTTTTTTTCACAACTTAGGTAAAAAATAACCTAGTCATGTTAGGTGTCTATGAACTCCTACTGACCTGGAGAATCATAATTTCAGGTCAGTTTTAGCATTTAGTGAACCTAGCAAAAAAGCCAAACAAAAAACAAATGTGGGATTGTACTTTTTTTGCAATTTCACCGCACTTGGAATTTTTTTCCCCTTTTCTAGTACAAGACATGCTAAAACCAATGATGTCATTCAAAAGTACAACTCCTGCCGCAAAAAATAAGCCCTCACATGGCCAAATTGACAGAAAAATAAAAAATGATGGCTCTGGGAAGGAGGGGAATGAAAAACGAACACGGAAAAACGAAAAATCCCAAGGTCATGAAGGGGTTAAACAAAATAGGGTTTTGTATTTACTTAAATGCATGGATTTCGAAGCCCCTCCACCTGCCTCCGGTCAGTGATTCCCCACCCCCTCAACCTACCTTCTTTCTGTGATTCCCGAGCCCCTCCACCTGCCACCGGTCTGTTATTCTCCAGCCCCTCAACCTGCCTATGTTATGTTGTTTCACAGCCCCTCGACCTGCCTATGTTATGTTGTTTCACAGCCCCTCGACCTGCTTCCAGTCAATAATTAAGGAGCTCCTCAACCTGCATATGGTATGTTGTTCTATAGCCCCTCAGCCTGCCTCTGGTCTGTGATTCCCCAGCCCCTCCACCTGCCTCCGTGTAGGCAGGTCAAGGGGTTCGAGAATCACAGACTGGAGGCAGTTTGAGGGGCTAGGAAATCGCAGACCGGAGGCAGGTGGAGGGGCTGTGGAGCAACATACTGAAGGCAGGTTGAGGAGCTGGGGAATCACAGACCAGAGGCAGGTCAAGGGGCTGGGGAATCACAGATTGGAGGCTGAGGGGCTGTGGAGCAACATACTGAAGGCAGGTTGAGGAGCTGGGGAATCACAGACCGGAGGCAGGTCGAGAGGTTGGGGAATCGCAGACCAGAGGCAGGTCAAGGGGCTGGGGAATCACAGATTGGAGGCTGAGGGGCTGTGGAACAACATACCGTAGGCAAGTTGGGGGCTGGGGAATCACAAACGAGAGGCAGGTGGAGGGGCCGGGGAATCACAGACCAAAGGCCAGCTAAAAAGCTAAGAAATCACAGGCTGGAGGCAGTAAGAGGGGAATCACATACAGGAGGAAGGCAGAAGGGCCTTGGGCAACCACAGGCTGGAGGCAGGTAGCGGGATTGGGGAATCACACACTTGAGGCATGTGAAGGAGCCAGAGAATAACAGACCTGAGGAAGGATGAGGTGTCCGGGAGTCTCAGACCAGAGGTTGGAGGAGGAGTCAGAGAATTACAGACAGGGGGTAGGAGGAGGGGTTGGGAAATCACAGACTGGGAGAAAGTGGAGGGGCCAGCAAATCACAAACATGGAGAAGATCCAGTGCACTGTCCGCCCCTTGAGGACCAAAATCTACTTAGCAAAAAAGTTCAAATGCTGTTTAAAGAAGAAGAAAAAAGCCAATTTCTTCACCAATAGTATCAGTATTACAGAACATTTACAGCCATGTATTTACTGTACATTACAAAATTGTGCTATGGGCACCTGTCATGCTGCAGCTATGCAGGATGATATAAGCTCCACTAGATGGCAATAGAGTGGAGGGAGGACAGCAAGTCTGCCAAAGCAGACATACAGTGCTGCAGCGAGGCTACCAACAGGTGGAAGCAGAATAGTCAAACAAGCTGGGTCAAGACCTAGAGAGTAGCGCAGTACAAAGCGAAAACACTAAATACAGAGTCAGCGCGGTGCCAGAGGATCAGTACCAGTCAGAAGCCGCAGTACCAGAAGCAAGAGACGAAATCAGGTCAGAACCAAAGCCGAGTCAAACACCAGGAAATACAAATGCAAAAGGAAACACTAAGTTGGGACGGGGTGAGAGGAAGGAACAGACAAGAGGAAAGTCAGCTAAGGCAGCAAGACAAATCAGGGTAACCCTAGAGTCCGATACTCACGCCGAAGGCAGAGCAAAGTTAACCCCTGACATGACCAGACCGGGAAAGGGGTAGACAGGACTCAAAACCCGGTCTGGATCATGACAGCACCATTGGGGTGTGAATGTTGAGTGTTGGATCGAAATCCCAATACAAGTCTGTGGGTCCGTAGATAACAGTCATGTGTGGTTTGATTTTCACGGGATGAAGGAATAAATGAAGAAGGTGGATTTTATTTTCTTTCCTCCTCTGAGAAAATCTGATGTCTCTCTAGTCACACTCTGATCAAACTCTGACCGCTTTTGGATGGAAAGTAAATCAGTGGTGTGCACCTGAGCTAAGTGTGAGATCACAACAATTATGTAAAAGGGACACAGAGAAAGGCAAAAAATGGAGGAAAGTTGCTGCAAACAAAGATAACGGTTTGGTGTCAGAAGGACAAAAAAAAACAATAAGTATGCACCAAAAATGTCCTATATCTGTAATGGTTATCAAAGATGCCTCCGTGAATCACGCGTCCATTAACCTTCTTCATACATAGCACATCTCCAGCAGCAATAAATATCCAAGTACAAAGACAATTTCCTGTTATTATACAGCGGGCACGCCACAACATGACCACTGTATCATTACAGATGCACAGAGCATTTGCACTTGATAAAAGTTGGAATTCACCTTTAGCGGGAGATTACAAGCCGTGCCGCTGAAGATCATAGCGCTCTATTATTCCACAGGTTTGATCCTAATACATTTTGACTAGACTTCAAACAACTGAGAATTGTTTCAAAGAATCATTGTTGTGTTCAGCCCGTCTACCATCAACCTTTGATGTTTTTCTTCATTTTCCATCCATGCACAGACTTGAGCCAGGGGATCGCTTTGGTTAAGTGTTGTGAAGTTTCAATGCGGCAAAAGATAATATGGATTTACAGGTCCTTCTCAAAAAATTAGCATATAGTGTTAAATTTCATTATTTACCATAATGTAATGATTACAATTAAACTTTCATATATTATAGATTCATTATCCACCAACTGAAATTTGTCAGGTCTTTTATTGTTTTAATACTGATGATTTTGGCATACAACTCCTGATAACCCAAAAAACCTGTCTCAATAAATTAGCATATTTCACCCATCCAATCAAATAAAAGTGTTTTTTAATAACAAACAAAAAAACCATCAAATAATAATGTTCAGTTATGCACTCAATACTTGGTCGGGAATCCTTTGGCAGAAATGACTGCTTCAATGCGGCGTGGCATGGAGGCAATCAGCCTGTGACACTGCTGAGATGTTATGGAGGCCCAGGATGCTTCAATAGCGGCCTTAAGCTCATCCAGAGTGTTGGGTCTTGCGTCTCTCAACTTTCTCTTCACAATATCCCACAGATTCTCTATGGGGTTCAGGTCAGGAGAGTTGGCAGGCCAATTGAGCACAGTAATACCATGGTCAGTAAACCATTTACCAGTGGTTTTGGCACTGTGAGCAGGTGCCAGGTCGTGCTGAAAAATGAAATCTTCATCTCCATAAGGCATTTCAGCCGATGGAAGCATGAAGTGCTCCAAAATCTCCTGATAGCTAGCTGCATTGACCCTGCCCTTGATGAAACACAGTGGACCAACACCAGCAGCTGACATGGCACCCCACACCATCACTGACTGTGGGTACTTGACACTGGACTTCAGGCATTTTGGCATTTCCTTCTCCCCAGTCTTCCTCCAGACTCTGGCACCTTGATTTCCGAATGACATGCAAAATTTGCTTTCATCAGAAAAAAGTACTTGGGACCACTTAGCAACAGTCCAGTGCTGCTTCTCTGTAGCCCAGGTCAGGCGCCTCTGCCGCTGTTTATGGTTCAAAAGTGGCTTTACCTGGGGAATGCGGCACCTGTAGCCCATTTCCTGCACACGCCTGTGCACGGTGGCTCTGGATGTTTCCACACCAGACTCAGTCCACTGCTTCCTCAGGTTCCCCAAGGTCTGGAATCGGTCCTTCTCCACAATCTTCCTCAGGGTCCGGTCTCCTCTTCTCGTTGTACAGCGTTTTCTGCCACATTGTTTCCTTCCAACAGACTTACCATTGAGGTGCCTTGATACAGCACTCTGGGAACAGCCTATTTGTTGAGAAATTTCTTTCTGGGTCTTACCCTCTTGCTTGAGGGTGTCAATGATGGCCTTCTTGACATCTGTCAGGTCGCTAGTCTTACCCATGATGGGGGTTTTGAGTAATGAACCAGGCAGGGAGTTTATAAAAGCCTCAGGTATCTTTTGCATGTGTTTAGAGTTAATTAGTTGATTCAGAAGATTAGGGTAATAGGTCGTTTAGAGAACCTTTTCTTGATATGCTAATTTATTGAGACAGGTTTTTTGGGTTATCAGGAGTTGTATGCCAAAATCATCAGTATTAAAACAATAAAAGACCTGACAAATTTCAGTTGGTGGATAATGAATCTATAATATATGAAAGTTTAATTGTAATCATTAAATTATGGTAAATAATGAAATTTAACACTATATGCTAATTTTTTGAGAAGGACCTGTATTTTATTCCACTTTTTTTTTCTCTCTTTCCAAATAACTGTGGGATATTATCAACAATGGGCGATCACATAGGACAAAAGCAATTACAAACACCGGAAGCCGATTGTGCTATCTCAAAGGGTGTCTCGGAGACGGGGGAAGACCGATTTTGTAGACCGCCCGTGGACCAACATTCAGGACATTTTGTAGGATCTTGAGGCTCTTTCATCAAAAAGAAGTTGTTAGAAGTGTTTTAGAAATTACATAATATAAAAATGATCAAGAAGCATGAGGCGAGTAGAGAAAAATGGACATTTATCACCATTGGGGCAGTAATTGAGAATAATAATATTTGTGGTCTTGTAATGGTCATTTGGTCAGTAGCATAAATATGAATCCTGATGCCAAATTTCCAACAGAGACCCCAGCTCTCGTGAGTTTTTAGAACTGGTGTTTTGGCAATGACTAAAGATCTCGATGTCTGAAACTCGTCTGTTAGACCATTTTTCCCCTTTGTAGAGCTATGTTTTTAGAGGATCCTTGAAGCCAAACGATCATGTTTTGATGTGGACCAAAGGGTCTTTTTGGATCTCCTTAGGTTCCAGGACCTTTGTGCAAATACAACCCCACCAGCCACTACCATTACGCTGGATGCAACAGAAATTTCCTCAGGAGCTGGGAAGTCTTTGGTAGCGTTGAGTGCAAAAAGCCCAGGACGTTACACGTCACGTGTATGGAGTCAATACAAAGTCTATGGGGTCGTACACTGCTGTGTGCATTAACTGAGCACACCTGCCCCATGATTTGAGCAATCAGTGGTGGTCTCAAGACCAATCAAATATATATTTTCCTTTAACGCTGCCACAGTAGTAACAAATCCGTGCCCAGTTCAGTTCCTATTGTAATCGATTCTGTCTGATCCATGGACATACAGTGTCCTCCATAAAAAGAGCGGAGATTCTTTGTAGCATCACAAATGTCTGGTTGAAGGGAACTTGTCAGCAGCATTCTGCCAACCTGACATTGTAGGTTACTGTGTACAATCCTGCTGGCAGGTTCCCTTTGAAAGAAGGAGCTCTTAAAGGGAACCTGCAAGCTGATACATGCTGTCTAGTACGTGGGCAGCATTTATCAGGCGCTAGCTGTTTTATCCCAGCAATGTAAACTGAAGGTACACTGATCAAATTGGCAGACAATGTGAAGCTAAGAGGGACAGCTAACACGAGAGAATACAGATAAAGAATTCAGAAGGATATAGATAAGCTTGACTAATAGAAAGGTATTTAACAGGGAGAAATGCAGGATTCTACATCTGGGAAAGAAAGACGAAAATTACATCTACAGAATGGGAGGAATAGAACTAAGCAACAGCACGTGTGAAAAAGACTTTGGTATACTAATAGATCACAGACTGTACATGAGTCAACAGTGTGATGCAGCAGCAAATAAAGGCAAACACAGTTTTGGGAGATATTAAGAGATACAGAGACTAGATCACGTGAAGTAATTATCCTCCTCTACTCCTCCTTGGTCAGGCCTCATCTGGGATAGTGTGTCCTGTTCTGGGCACCACATTTTTAGAAAGACATTAAAAAAGTGGGGCAAGTTAAGACGAGAGCGACCAGAATGGTGAGCGGACGGCCCAGTATGTCCTACTAGGAACGGTAAAAGGATCTGGGAATGTTTAGCTGCAAAAAAGATGGAGGGACTTAATAGCTGTCTACAAATATCTGAAGGGCTGTCACATTGACTAAAATCAGACTGGAGACCCTAAAAATCACTGCTGGTTGGTGCTGAGATTCTACCAATCAGCCAAACCAAGGGGCAGCTGTGCTCCGTTTATGCAAGGGCATGCACACAGCAGTGTATGCTCTGTTTGACTAGTCTAAAGTGCAGTTTCGGTCCCCGGAAGCTTCTTCCCTCCCGGTGACAGGTCATGTCAATATGTGCGTGCATGCAGTGACCTGTCAATCCAGTGCAGTGGGAGTGGAGAAGCTGCTGTGTACATGCTCTTGATTTGGCTGGGTGAGAGGCATCAATAGGAATTCTAAGGGATAACGTTCTTCCTGGTGGGCATAGGGAGATTTAAGGCCATGCAATGCTCCTCTCAGAAATTAAATATGCAAATATCTTCTTCAGAGAGGAAGAGCATAGGAGTACTAGTGCGAAAAAAGTCCTAAAAGTTTAAAAATGACGTGCAAAGAACCCGAAACGTGTCTGCAAATGGAGTTTCCGGTTTGGCTTCTTATCCTATGTCATGTGACAAGGCGCGTTAAAGGGTCGATATTGACTTTCAGGATTGCTACTTCCAATAGGTGGCACTAGGCGCTCTCCACAAGAAGGAACTGAACCCCCGGGAATACAAGGGTCTCGTGGATGCGATTGGGGGTATGAGCTGGAGACTTTCTGGGCACGTAGGCTAAACGTACATGTGAATAGACTAAAATGTGCAGTTTTGTATATTTTAGGGGGTAAAAAAAAAAAAATGATGGATTAAGCAGGACAGGTGAGAATAGGGCCAAAGACGGGTGAATCAAATCTTTAGTTATTTTTAACCCCTTCCTTCCTCTCTATCTTTTAGGCGTTGGAGACATCAGTGCATAATAAATGTCTTTTCAGGGCAGTTCCAATTCAGGTTGAATTTTATTTACACCAAATCAAATCTGACGACCGAAATGTAATTTCAGGAATTTGGCTTGTCTCTAATTAGGTGACATTATCAATACTTCTAGTGGGATGTCACAAGATGTGAGGATCACGGCGTGTAACGGAGCCCTGCCGCACTGTGCGCACTGGAAGGCGGCAGATTATGCAGGCGGAATTAGGAATATTTTGTGAATCTTTTCATTTACACAGATATCACTCCGTCTAATACTTGTAATGGTTCAATCTTTTAAGCCTCTTACCCTCCTTACATAAACAGCACAGTCTGCCGCTCAGGAACAAAGGGCGGCTGCTTAGCATCTTGTTAGTGACTTGTTGATATCCCGTCATAAAGGAAAGCACTGAAGTCTTATAACCAGGGGCGGGCATTGTACCAAGAAAATGGCACCGGTAGCGATTACCTTGCTTGCACTTCATCAATAGAGATGAGCGAATCGGTTCGCCAGACCTTGGATCGGCGGCCATGTTGGTAGCCCGTTGCTGTCAGGCAGGAGCCCTGCAAACCACCGCCTGCCTGTCGATATGGCAGACTCCTCTCCTGATTAGTTTACACAGTCATCCACATGCCAATAAGAGACCGGCAGCTGACGCCGACGTGCCTGTGCGAGAAGAGCATGACATCACTGCCTTTGCGCGGCCATGCTCACTGTGCCAGGTATGGAGAAGGAAGAGGAAACTGCTCGCCATGAGCGCAGGGAGAGGTGTTGGATAAGTGCAAGGGTTAATCACAGTTTACTGTATTTATGGAGATTTGTGATGTAATATATGATCTGTCCAGTAGAGGGCAGCGGCAAGAGGCCGTAGTTGTACCGTTGGGGTTATTACGGTAGGTGGTCAGTTGAGAGAAGTCGAAGTAGAGTCCAGCTTGAAAGTGAAGCCGCAAAGCCTTGCCCTTAAAGTTTTGAAAGGGCTGTGTGGCTCTAGATCTGTTGTTGGTGACTCTGGGACGTGTTATTTGGCTTGACATGAGGTGACTTGGTGAGGACAACCAAGTACACAGCATCTTGGGCTAGGCCACATGAAGCCTTATTTTGAAGGACTTAGGGAAGCCCTGCATTGGAGAGATCAGCATTCCCTAAGAGCTTCAAGATGGCATTTCTATCTCTAATGACTTAGAGAAGCCCTGCATGGAGAGAGCATCATTCCCTAAGAGCTTGAAGACAGCAATAATGATTATTCGGGATTTAGCCCAGCAAGGATCCTTCTACTTCAGTTTCAGGATGTAACGCTACCATCTTTCATCTGAATACATTCGCATATATAAACAGCCTAATAGAGATCCAGTTAGTTAGGAGAAAATGCCTCTTCTGAAAGAGTCACTTTGAAAACTGCTCCGAGTAGATGATTACCAAAATCCTGGCACAACACTGTCGCTTAATTATTTATGCATAGTAAGGGTTAACCACGTTGTATTTTGCCCGCATGTAAATGATAACTCTATTTAACTCTACCTGCGTATACTCTTAGCTGGTGTTATTGAGAGGAATGGCTGTCATTGGCTTAGTTACTTATACACTGTTTACCTGCCACCCTTTTCTTTGTTTTATAAACTGGTTAGTAAATATTCATCTCATATTATGTAATCTTTGTGTGTTATTGCTGATTGTTGCAGTACCCCTCATCCTGTGGCCATCACTTGACTACATTTCAGAAGACCAACAGGTCAAAGAATATTGTAGCAGGGTGGGGAAGCCAGGGCTGGGGACATTATTACAGGGTAGGGTTAGCACAGATGATATACCATGTATATTTGAGTATAAGCCGACCTGGGTATAAGACGAGGCACCCACTTTTGCAACAGAAAACTAGGTAAGCTTATTGACTCAAGTATAAGCTGGGTATGCATTGTCCCTTTCATCCCTGTCCTGCTATGTGTGGCTCCCCCGTCCTGTCCTGGTATGTGACTCCCCTGTCCTGTCCTGCTATTTGTGGCTCCCCTGTCCTGTCCTGTTATGTGGCTCCCCCGTCCTGTCCTGGTATGTGGCTCCCCCGTCCTATCCTGGTATATGGCGCCTCATGTCCTGTCCTGCTATGTGTGGCTCCCCCGTCCTGTCCTGGTATGTGGCTCCCCGTCCTGTCCTGGTATGTGGCTCCCCTGTCCTGTCCTGGTATGTGGCTCCCCCGTCCTATCCTGGTATATGGCGCCTCATGTCCTGTCCTGCTATGTGTGGCTCCCCCGTCCTGTCCTGGTATGTGGCTCCCCGTCCTGTCCTGGTATGTGGCTCCCCCCGTCCTGTCCTGGTATGTGGCTCCCCCCGTCCTGTCCTGGTAAGTGGCTCCCCTGTCCTGTCCTGGCATGTGGCTCCCCTGTCTGTGTCTCCCCCGTCCTGTCCTGGTATGTGGCTCCCCCGTCCTATCCTGGTATGTGGCTCCCCTGTCTGTGTCTCCCCCGTCCTGTCCTGGTATGTGGCTCCCCCGTCCTATCCTGGTATATGGCGCCTCATGTCCTGTCCTGCTATGTGTGGCTCCCCCGTCCTGTCCTGGTATGTGGCTCCCCGTCCTGTCCTGGTATGTGGCTCCCCTGTCCTGTCCTGGCATGTGGCTCCTCCCGTCCTGTCCTGGTATGTGGCTCCCCTCGTCCTGTCCTGGTATGTGGCTCCCCCCGTCCTGTCCTGGTATGTGGCTCCTCCCGTCCTGTCCTGGCATGTGGCTCCCCTGTCTGTGTCTCCCCCGTCCTGTCCTGGTATGTGGCTCCTCCCGTCCTGTCCTGGTATGTGGCTCCCCTGTCTGTGTCTCCCCCGTCCTGTCCTGGTATATGGCTCCCTCATCCTGTCTTGGTATGTGGCTCCCCCTGTTGTATGCATGGCTCCCCTGGTCCTGCATTGCTCAACTCCCCCGCTCCTGCATTCCTTAGCTCCCCTTGTCCCGCACTGCTCAGGTCCCCCGATCCCGCATTACTCAGCTCCCCCGGTCCTGCATTGCTCAGCTCTCCTGGTCCTGCATTGCTCAGCTCCCCCAATCCCGCATTGCTCAGCTCCCCTGGTCCCGCATTGCTCAGCTCCCCCGGTCCCGCATTGCTCAGCTCCCCCGGTCCCACATTGCTCAGCTCCCCCGGTCCCGCATTGCTAAGCTCCCCCGATCCTGCATTGCTCACCTCCCCCGGTCCGCATGGCTCAGCTCCCCCATCCCCCATGACTCGTCTCCCCGCCTTCCCCTGGTTGTATGCATGGCTCAGATTGCCCCCCATCATACCAATCCTCCTCGCACCTGTATCTCCGTTGTTCTGGTGCTGGCAGCTCTCTTCTCCTCTGATCAGCGGTCACATGGTACCGCTCATTAAGATAATGAATCTGCGCTCCACGCCTATGGGAGTGGAGACGCGTCCATATTCTTTACCTTAATGAGCGGTACCACGTGACTGCTCAGCACAGGAGAGGAGAGCTGCCGGCGCCGTGACAACGGAGATGCAGGGACGGAGATGCAGCGACAGAGGGTGAGTATGATGTCCGCTCCCCCTCCCCCGCCAGCGTTCTGGACAATTGACTCGTGTATATATTACAGGGTAGGGCCAGAACAGTGGACAATACATTATTACAGGGTAGGGCCAGCCTAGGACAGAAGATACAATTACAGAGTGGGCCAGGGCAGGGGACATTGCTACAGGCTGGAAGCCAGGACTGAGGATATAATTACATGGTAGGGCCAAGACAGAAGATAGAATTACAGGGCAGGGCCAGGACAGAGGATATAATTACAGGGTAGGGCCAGGACAGGGAATATAATTACAGAGTAGGGCCAAGACAGAGGATATAATTACAGGGTAGGGCCAGGACAGAGAACATAATTACAGCGTAGGGCCAGGACAGAGGATATAATTACAGGGTAGAGCCAGGACAGAGGATATAATTACAGGACAGGGCCAGGACAGAGGATATAATTACAGGGTAGGGCCAGGACAGAGGATATAATTACAGGGTAGGGCCAGGACAGAGGATATAATTACAGGGTAGGGCCAGGACAGAGGATATAATTACAGGGTAGAGCCAGGACAGAGGATATAATTACAGGGTAGGGCCAGGACAGAGGATATAATTACAGGGTAGGGCCAGGACAGAGGATATAATTACAGGGTAGGGCCAAGACAGAGGATATAATTACAGGGTAGGGCCAAGACAGAGGATATAATTACAGGGTAGGGCCAGGACAGAGGACATAATTACAGGGTAGGGCCGGGACAGAGGATATAATTACAAGGTAGGGCCAGGACAGAGGACATAATTACAGGGTAGAGCCAGGACAAAGGATATAATTACAGGGTAGAGCCAGGACAGAGGATATAATTACAGGGTAGAGCCAGGACAGAGGATATAATTACAGGGTAGGGCCGGGACAGAGGATATAATTACAGGGTAGGGCCAGGACAGAGGACATAATTACAGGGTAGAGCCAGGACAAAGGACATAATTACAGGGTAGAGCCAGGACAAAGGATATAATTACAGGGTAGGGCCAGGACAGAGGACATAATTACAGGGTAGAGCCAGGACAAAGGACATAATTACAGGGTAGAGCCAGGACAAAGGATATAATTACAGGGTAGAGCCAGGACAGAGGACATAATTACAGGGTAGGGCCGGGACAGAGGATATAATTACAGGGTAGGGCCAGGACAGAGGACATAATTACAGGGTAGAGCCAGGACAAAGGATATAATTACAGGGCAGGGCCAGGACAGAGGGCATAATTACAGGGTAGGGCCTGGACAGAGGATATGATTACAGGGTAGGGCCTGGACAAAGGATATAATTACAGGGTAGGGCCTGGACAGAGGATATGATTACAGGGTAGGGTCAGGACAGAGGATATAATTACAGGATGGGGCCAGGATGGAGGATGTTATTAGAGGTTGGGGCCAGGACAAGGAATATAATTACAAGGTGGGGCTAAAACAGGGGGGCATTATTACAGGATGGCGGCCAGTACAGGACACATTATTACAGGATGGGGCTAGGATGGGGATATTATTAAAGTTTGGGGGACAATATTAAAGGATAAAGGCCGGGATGGAGGAGATTACGGGAGCCCGTCTATCTGACCAATATGCTGGTGGGAACCTGGTCAAAATTTTGTACTGGGGTCCATGGGACTCTAGTTATACCGCTGCCTATATGCACAGATACCTAATATGCATTATCTCAGGCACACTCACTGTACACTCGTCTGCACACATAAACAGGCACTTCCACTGTAAGATTTTTTCTTTTGGCTTTTACCTCAGCAACTACATTAGACACAATTAGTTGTCACCATCTGATAGAAATGTAAAATCCTTTTTGAGCACCTGTAGAATATATTGCGGCTCTTCTTTGTGACAATCTCAATGATGCAGCAGAGACAAAGCGAAAAATATACAATGTATCACCGTCCTCAAAAATCCATCTATTAAATAGCCTGTCCTTACATTCTACACCTGAACCAGAAGGCTCAGGCTGAAAAAACTATACCATTTTACATTGCACTGTATGTCACATGTGGGGTTATCTTGGTATGACTGCATACATACAGTATGTGTATGACATTCATATATAGGGTATAATGGAACCTGAAGCCTTCAGAGGTGCTTGGATCCTACACAGGGCCATTACGCCTCAGGGCAGAGCAGCACCGAGTAATTAACATTCGCTGTCTCCTTATTAGTCACTGAATCCAGGAGGGATTCCTCTTACTTATTAAAGTGCTAAAACCCTACAGCCACAGACCCAGAAGAGGGAGCAGCACAAATAACCTGATCCTTATACTATGAAAATGACTCCAATTTATTTTCCACCATAAACCAAATCACAATTTCAGCTATTTCTTTTTATTCTGTTTCTGGGAAAACTGGATGACCACGATCATGACCACAATCACTTTTAAGAAAAGTGAAGGCTTCTGTCGGCATAAAAAGTCACAAAATTCTGGCGTAAATACCGTACCTCTCATGCTAAAATGTGCATCTCTTGATGTCATAAAACTGGCATTTGGGGAATAATTATCACCATATTTTTTTTTTCTATGCAATATTTTTTCCTTCTCTTGTTAAAAACAATAAATAAATTCCATAAATTTTTTTTCCTACAAAGAAGACAACAAAAAATACACAAAAACACCACATCTAAAGCATGCTGAAGTTAGGGAAAAAGAATAAACTATTGAACACAGACGGGTTTCAGACTTACTACTGACTGCAATGAGGAAGGACTATGGCTAAAACCCGTCTGCTTTTTGAACAATGTTGTAGTGATTTTCTTTTAGGTTTTTTTTTGGCATATTCAATAATTTTTTTTAGGATCCATCTAGCTCGACTTTTTTTTCCATCTTTTAGTTTGGATATGCTATACTACGAGGTTCCGTGAAGACATATGTTACTCCATTTTCTTGACAGTCTACATATAGTAGAATAAAAGGGAGTAGTTTAGCTTGATCAGACTACAAGGGTTGCTTTTTGTAGTCTGTTATCGTAGAGATACATAGGTCTGCAGAGGAGCTGTTGACACAAAACGGTAGATTTTTAGCCAAGCCTATGTGTTTTTTTTTTTCTTTTTAGATATGTGAAATAGAAGTAAAAATAATGGAAAAAGGTTGACATAGCCTTGCTGTTAGAAATAGAAGCAAGCAAGGAAAATGTAGAAAAAAACCCATGGGGAGAATATCTTAACTGCTTCATCCCATTACCACGACTCCCATCCTATTTACATGGTTCTTACCACCTATTGGTTGGAGGCAAGACAAACATGAATTGAGTCAGTTTCTCCAGGGGCTTCGTAGCAGCCGCCCAAACTACCTCCACATTTGCTCTTGCCTGGTGCCAAACCACAGTCTCCCGCTCGCTCCTTATGTAAATTCCATGCTGTTACTCCTGATAAAATGTAGGAAGAGCGAGATTCTAACCACAATCGGTGACTTGTTGCTTCGAGAGACGGCGTCTTCCTGTAGAACTTCTGCAAACAAGTCAATTATTGCCGACAAGAATAAGTCTTCGTAACAGAGACAAGCCATTTGGACGGACTTCTCGTTCTTTGTGTTCTGCGTAATCATTGCTCTTTGTTTCTCTAACATTGTTCTTTGTTTCTCTAACAAGTGTGTAGAATGTGAATGGTCGATAAATGGATCTACTTCACGATCCCCCCAAAAATATAACTGAGGCTATAGTAGAATGAGAAATTATTTGCTCCACTACAAATAACTTCTGCTGGCCGATTTGTTCGAAATGCAGAAAAGGGAGGAATTCTAAAAATAAGTAACTTTGTAACAAAACTTTATTGTTTTCTAGTTCTTAAGTAAAGTCAGAATTGTCAACAATCGGGTTTTCGTTGTCATCCCATGTAAAGAAAGTTTAAAATGTATTCAATATTATTTAAAAAAATAAAAGTTTAGAAAGTGAAAATCTGAAGATTGATACTGACAATCCCATGTTCGGACTGAACTGCTTGTACTAAGATCTACATGTTATGTAACCACATACCCAACACTGCTACTATCAATGTCGGTTGTGGCCATGGCACAGCCAAGCAAACTGTTACGCCCAACGGTAGCGCATGTGGATTTGTGGACCCACAGGGGCAGGCATGCCCAGGAAGGGGCGTAGCTAAACGGCTAGCTGGTGTTCACTGGAACCCCTGATGGTGGAGACAGACTGGGCTGCAGGTAGCCACCAGGTTCCACTCCTAGGCATGCGCCGATACTGCAGGTATGCTGACACTGGTTAAGGCTAGGTATCCGTTCAGACTAGTAAGTTCTGACATCTCTACAGAACGGTCACTGATACAGATTCAGGCTCGGTTAAGACACATTGGTCTAGGATACTGGATCAGCGTTTGGCCGCATATGGACCGGGGACAATGTTAAGGCACTGGTCGTTCATGGACCATGGGACGAGGCTCAGTCACTGGATGCTCCAGGATCAGGGGACAAGGTTCAGGCACTGGTCGTTCATGGACCATGGGACGAGGCTCAGTCACTGGATGCTCCAGGATCAGGGGACAAGGTTCAGGCACTGGTCGTTCATGGACCATGGGACGAGGCTCAGTCACTGGATGCTCCAGGATCAGGGGACGAGGTTCAGGCACTGGTCGTTCATGGACCATGGGACAAGGCTCAGTCACTGGATGCTCCAGGATCAGGGTACAAGGTTCAGGCACTGGTCGTTCATGGACCATGGGACGAGGCTCAGTCACTGGATGCTCCAGGATCAGGGGACAAGGTTCAGGCACTGGTCGTTCATGGACCATGGGACGAGGCTCAGTCACTGGATGCTCCAGGATCAGGGGACAAGGTTCAGGCACTGGTCGTTCATGGACCATGGGACGAGGCTCAGTCACTGGATGCTCCAGGATCAGGGGACAAGGTTCAGGCACTGGTCGTTCATGGACCATGGGACGAGGCTCAGTCACTGGATGCTCCAGGATCAGGGGACGAGGTTCAGGCACTGGTTGTTCATGGACCATGGGACGAGGCTCAGTCACTGGATGCTCCAGGATCAGGGTACAAGGTTCAGGCACTGGTCGTTCATGGACCATGGGACGAGGCTCAGTCACTGGATGCTCCAGGATCAGGGGACAAGGTTCAGGCACTGGTCGTTCATGGACCATGGGACGAGGCTCAGTCACTGGATGCTCCAGGATCAGGGGACAAGGTTCAGGCACTGGTCGTTCATGGACCATGGGACGAGGCTCAGTCACTGGATGCTCCAGGATCAGGGGACAAGGTTCAGGCACTGGTCGTTCATGGACCATGGGACGAGGCTCAGTCACTGGATGCTCCAGGATCAGGGGACGAGGTTCAGGCACTGGTCGTTCATGGACCATGGGACGAGGCTCAGTCACTGGATGCTCCAGGATCAGGGGATGAGGTTCAGGCACTGAATTGATAGAAGACTGGCCACACCAGGACCAAGGGTACAGGTTCAGGACACTGCCCAGATCAGAATCAGGGGACCTCACAACTCACATGTAGTAAACCTTACTCACTAATGGCTCTACACGTTCCTTGTTGAATCCATAGGGGACATTGAGTCTTTTATACAGGATGATTCGCAGTAATTGGCTGGGAGCCATCTTGCAGGTGTACTAATCACATTAAATGCCTCTCAGCTACCCGTTTAGAGCATTTAGTATATGCATACGCTGCCCCTTTAAGAACGGGAGAGCGTGCATACTAGACACGCCGCCGGGTCTGCTGCACACATACAAGAAGCAGGAGCACGCCGGGGACTGTACCGAGGGCTCATGGCAGTGAGTAAGCCGACATCCCTGCATGGAGAGAGAATGGGACATCATGCAGGGATGCCGTCAGCAGCGCTACAATGTCCAGCGACAGATTATCAAGTAATCTTCTGATAATCCATCATGGATGGTGATAGGTATGAGATGCCTCACTTCTCGTGAGCAAAACTTCCCATTAGAGGACGTTTATCCTGCATTTTTCACCAGGTTTCCCCTCTTCTGTCTCCATCTCTAAGTTTCAATTGCTTTTCAGCTAGTGGATGGACACCAGCTATAATGTATCCCATACACATAACACACAAACATGAAGGATTCTTTCTCTCCTTTCTCTCTGTAGCTCATGATCAGAAGCGGGGCAACAAGATGAACGTTTTAAAGCAGTACTGAGCAGTGTGGCTGTGCGTCCTTCTCGGTGTTCTCTCACTGTGCTCGTCCCCCTTTATAAACATCAATGTTCAGCTGAAATCTAAAAAAAAGTGAGTGAACTGTCACTCCTGTTTTCACCGAGATGAATTTCAGCTGTATTTCAGAGTGAATGATTCAGGAGGCAGGATAAAAAGTGTCTCAGATGGGGAGAAGGGAGCATATATCTAACATAAGATATATCACAGAGTTTCTCAAATTTGCTTGTCCTATTAACCCCTTAATGACCTGGCTTCTCTGCCAGACCCCGATGATTTGGTAGGCGTACAGCTTTCAATAAGACTGCGGAGCTACAGTTCAGGTTTCGCCTCGGAATGCATTTCCTAGGGAAGGTTCAGCAGAGGTAAACCATCACTTCATCCCTGTACATGCCAAATAGAAGAAAATGTTCTAATAATATGTATAAACTACTTAATTAGAGCTCCGTAAAGAAAAGAACATAATAGAGCTGAACATAACACAATATGTATTCTCCCATGATAAGCCGTAAGAGTCGGAGTTTCCTGCATCCCACCCACCATGTTAGTGGCACCCACACTGCAATCATGCTCCATAAATGAGCTTTCAATCTGACATTAAAGTTGGAAATTTACAACAATGTAATAATGAGCTCTACAGTCTGTGTACGGGACCCTGCTGACCCGTGACACCTCAATGGATGGGAGCAGGGATGGATAGAACATTGGCTGCAAAGGGATGAAAAAGGTAAGGGGGCACATGTTCACCTCCAAAGGAGACAAAACTGTGCACAGTAAAGGACACATATACTATATCATTTTCTGCCTATGTCCAACCCTCAATTGGAGGTACTGTAATATAGACCTACAGTAATAGTTTCTGCTGTTGGTGAACTTTAGACAGAATCAGTTCGCTTCCCCCTCTGGCAGCTGGTAATGTAATCCCTTCTATCTTCCCTCAGATATGTGGGCATTCTGCTGCAGAATCCCTTTTTCCTTTCCTGACAAGCAGGCGGAAAGCTATTTCCATTGGCTTATCTGCAGTGACTGGAGCATGGAAAGATATATATCTTGGTACCGTGTTGGCCAGTAGATAGAAAAATATTTAGAATTGAGAGTCCTCAGCGGTTGATACCTTTTAATGGCTAACTGAAAAGATGGTAACAAATTGCAAGCTTTCGAGACTACACAGGTCTCTTCATCAGGAAAAGACTAAAAGAAATTCTGAAGAATCACATATTTATGCACAACATAGCACAAGAGAAAAAAAAACAAAAACAAAACTGGACTGGAGCATGACATTAATATATCTGGCACACTTTGCAAAGCTGCATAAAAAGGGACCAAATAATAAATGTTGTGGATAATATTTGCACTTCTGTTTTTAGCTTAATCTAGAATTCCGATGCACCAGTCTTAGTATATATCTTCTATCCTTTCTTGCTTTGCTTTTCTAAATGTAAGATATAGTTGCCTAACAGCAGTGATGTAGTAATGCAGCGCATAGGTGATGCCAGTGATTCTCAATAGTAGCGCCAGGACTTGTAGCACAATACAGATGGAACCTATAGAAACACTCAGAACTTCTCTGCCCAATAAGAGGAATGATCGCCACATGTCCTAATGTATTAGAAATTACTTTTTATCCCTCTAGGACTGTGGGAGGGAGAATTTTTATTTATTTTTTATTACTCTGGAAATAAATAAAAAATGAATGATTTTGAGTGTTTGTCCTATTCATTATTTTTTTTTTTATTGTTAAAAATATCCAATCTTTGCATCTCAATAACACAACCTGGCTGTCATGATCCAGACCGAGTTTTTGGTCTTGTCTCTCCTTTCCCGGTCTGGTCATGTCCCGGTGTCGTGTCTGCTATTTCTCTGCTCTGCATCCTGCAGGCAGGGTCAGTTGTATTTCCTGCCTACTGTGTGTGTAGCTGGCTCTGGTGAAACCCTGATTTATCCTGCTGCGTTTAGCTGACTTTGCCCATGTCTGTTCATTCCTCTCTTCCTGCCCCGCCTCTGTGTATCCCTGCATGTTTGGATTCCCCGGTACTTGACTCTGCTTTGGCTCTTACTCAATTCTGTCTCTTCCTTCTGGTACTTCTGCTACCGACCGCTGCTGACCTTTTGGCACACCTCTGACTCTGTGATTGGAATTCCCCTTGGTATTACGTTACTCTCTGGTATCGACCTGGCTTGTATGACTATTCTGCTGCCACCTGGTGGTAGACTCGCTGCAGTTCTGCTGGTGTGTTCTGAGCAGGATTTCAGCCCTCTCTCCATTCTGCTACCATCTGGTGGAGTTTGCACTTACCTGCAGTGCTGCAGCGTGACACTGGCGTCTTCCCAAGCTTCCTGGCACATGAACTTGCTATGCTTTACCATAGATATCCTGCTGTGCACTGATGAGGGGCAAACACCCTATAACATGGGGCTGGAAATTAGCAAATCGATTTGATGGTAATTAAATTTGTGTCAAAATGTAGGAATTGCAAACCTTCTATAATTCGATTCATGCAAATTGCCAAAAAGATGGCAAAAGATTATATAAAAAAAAAGGTAATACAACTTCAAGTCCAACTGCCATAATGACTTGCAATTATTACATCAATCACCAGGGTCTATCACAGCCAGTATAAAAGTCGAAATAGGGAATGCAGCAGCCACTGTAAAGTGATTTAGGATAGTGAGAGGACATCAGAGCTCACAGCCTAGCAATAAAGATAAGGAGATAAATGTTATTACTGAGCCCTAATACAGTGCCTTGCAAAAGTATTCGGCCCCCTGGAACTTTCCAACCTTTTCCCACATATCATGCTTGAAACATAAAGATACCAAATGTAAATTTTTGGTGAAGAATCAACAACAAGTGGAACACAATTGTGAAGTTGAACAAAATTTATTGGTTATTTTAAATTTTTGTGGAAATTCAAAAACTGAAAAGTGGGGAGTGCAATATTATTCGGCCCCTGTAATTTAATACTTTGTTGCCCACCTTTTGCTGCGATTACAAGTCTCTTGGGGTTTGTCTCTATCAGTTTTGTACATCGAGAGACTGAAATTCTCGCCCGTTCTTCCTTGGCAAACAGCTCGAGCTCAGTGAGGTTTGATGGAGATCGTTTGTGAACAGCAGTTTTCGGCTCTTTCCACAGATTCTCGGTTGGATTGAGGTCTGGACTCTGACTTGGCCATTCTAACACCTGGATACGTTTATTTGTGAACCATTCCATTGTAGGTTTTGCTTTATGTTTGGGATCATTGTTTTGTTGGATGACAAATCTCCGTCCCAGTCTCAGGTCTTTTGCAGACTCTAACAGGTTTTCATCAAGAATGGTCCTGTATTAGCTCCATCCATCTTCCTATCAATTTTAACCATCTTCCCTGTCCCTGCTGCCACCACCATGTTTGACAGTGGGGATGGTGTGTTCAGGGTGATGAGCTGTTTTGCGTTTACGCCAGATATATCGTTTGGCATTGTTGCCAAAAAGTTTGATTTTGGTTTCTTCTGACCAGAGCACCTTCTTCCACATGTTTGGTGTCTCCCAGGTGGCTTGTTGCAAACTTTAAACAACACTTTTTATGGATATCTTTGAGAAATGGCTTTCTTCTTCCCACTCTTCCATAAAGGCCAGATTTGTGCAGTGTACGACTGATTGTTGTCCTATGGACAGACTGTCCCACCTCAGCTGTAGATCTCTGCAGTTCATCCAGAGTGATCATGGGCCTCTTGGCTGCATCTCTGATCAGTCTTCTCCTTGTTTGAGATGAAAGTTTAGAGGGACGGCCGGGTCTTGGTAGATTTGCAGTGGTATGATACTCCTTCCATTTCAATATGATTGCTTGCACAGTGCTCCTTGGAATGTTTAAAGTTTTGGAAATCATTTTGTATCCAAATCCGGCTTCAAACGTCTCCACAACAGTATCACGGAGCTGCCTGTTGTGTTCCTTGGTCTTCATGATGATCTCTGTGCTTCACACAGAACCCTGAGACTATCACAGAGCAGGTGCATTTATACGGAGACTTGATTACACACAGGTGGATTATATTTATCATCATTAGGCATTTAGGACGACATTGGATCATTCAGAGATCCACAATGAACTTCTGCACTGAAAGTAAAGGGGCCGAATAATATTGAACGCCCCACTTTTCAGTTTTTGAATTTCCACAAAAATGTAAAATAACTAATAAATTTCGTTCAATTTCACAATTGTGTTCAACTTGTTGCTGATTCTTCACCAAAAATTTACATTTGGTATCTTTATGTTTGAAGCATGATATGTGGGAAAAGGTTGAAAAGTTCCAGGGGGCTGAATACTTTTGCAAGCCACTGTAGTCACATGGGGATGTACAAACCAGGGGAGATGTTAAACCTGCGCACCACAGGTTCCTTTACAGACTGGACAAATCTCTAACTTGACCCTGTTTCGTCCCTGCTGCCATTTTTATCCCTCTCCCTTTGATGGTGGTATAATGGTACAGCGCATCCTGCCCATTTTACCTCCCGCCTGGTTATATGTTATATAGAGGAGCAGTTGAGTTTCCCCCTGGAGGCCATCTAAGGTTCTGCAGTGCCTGCACATGAGGAAAGAGACATCGCTAATCAGAAAAACTGTACTACATTTCTAATTGGACGTAATTGCTAATATTATTATTATACCTACTACATATTGGGATAGAATCTTAGAGATGGCAATACTCCTTTAAATAAAAATAAAAATTCTCCTTTGGTGGACAATTCCTTTAAGGTGTTTTATTGTGGCATTGTGTGGTGGTTTGAGCCTCCGTGACACCCCACCTATCTGTGCATCCTACACAGCGACTGGTAGATACAGTGTAACCATCAGATATAACACATAATTAATTACATATGATGACGTAGGCGAAAGTCTAGCGTTGGCCTCCATGTGTACGGGCGATATAAAATATGCAGAAGAAGTTATAAATTCCGTCTGATTGAAATGTTTTACTAATGTGCATCGTGGGCATATATAGATCAAAGTATATATTGTGCGCGTCTCAGCAGAATGCAGCGCCAGATTTATCGCAGGGAATCTCCCACCGGAGTTAATAATCCAGACTTTCCTCCGACACACATACATTATAAAAAACGTAATTGCCTTTCCAGGTGAGAGATTCAACAATTACATTCCTAGTTTTACTGAACCACATATCCCAGCATGCCCAGAAACCAAGTTTAGGTAAAAAATGACTTTATTTAAGTATCACTATGCAGTGAGATAGCAGAGCTGAGTCTGACAATGTAACAAAGCTGAATTATGTTGTTTGTGGGGTTTTTTCCACCTCCTGCCGCCTCCAACTCAAAAATGTTTCCTGAATCTGTCTTTCCTCAGCCATAAATGTACTAGAATATTAGTGCCGCCCTCATCATCTCCCGCCTGGACTACTGCAACATCCTCCTCTGTAGCCTCCCTAACATTCTCTCACTTCTCCAGTCTGTCCTTAACTCTGCTGCCTGACAAATCCACCTCTCTCCTCACGTCTCTTCTCCCCTCTACAAATCCCTTCATTGGCTCCCAATTCCAGCTCAAACTGCTAACATCGACCTCCAAAGCCGTCCACAATCTGTCTCCTCCGTATATCTCCGAACTAATCTCTCGTTACCATCCAACACGTAACCTCCGGTCCTCACTAGACTTTCTTCTCTCCTCCACACTCATTTGTTCCTCACCCTGTCGCGTCCAAGACTTCCCTTGAGTGTCCCCCGTTCTCTGGAATTCTATGCCTCAACACAACCGAATATCTCCAACATTTGAAACTTTCAGACAGAATCTGAGAACCCATCACTTCAGGATAGCTTGTAGCCTGCAGTGACCCCACTGGCACCTTCCCACCACCGAAGCTGCCACTTTACCAACAAGGGAGATGCCACCTACCCACCACTGGAGCTGCCACCTCCCCACCACCAGAGCTGTCACCTGATCACTATTGGAGCTGTCACCTCCCCACTGCCGAAGCTGCCAATTCACCACAAAGTGAGCTGTCACCTCACCACCATTGGAGTTGTCACCTACCCACCACCGGAGATGCCAGCTCACCACCACCAGAGCTGCCATCTCACCACCACAGAAGCTTCCACCTCACCATCTCCGGAGTTTCCACCTCACCACCACCAGAGCTGCCACCTCATCACCATCGGAGCTACCACCTCCCCACCACTAAAGCTGCAACTTACCCACCACCGGAGCTGCAAACTCCCCACCACCAGAGCTGTCACCTCACCACCACCGAAGCTGTGACCTCACCACCACCAAAGCTTCCACCTCAATATCACCAGAGATGCCACCTCACCACCATCAGAGCTACCACCTCCCCACCACTGAAGCTGCAACTTACCCACCATTGGAGCTGCCACCTCACCACCACCAGAGCTGTCACCTCGCCACCACCAGAGCTGCCACCTCACCACCACTGAAGCTGCAACTTACCCACCACCGGAGCTGCCACCTCCCCACCACCAGAGCTGCCACCTCACCACCACTGAAGCTGCAACTTACCCACCACCGGAGCTGCCACCTCCCCACCACCAGAGCTGCCACCTCATCACCATCAGAGCTACCACCTCCCCACCACTGAAGCTGCAACTTACCCACTACTGGAGCTGCCACCTCACCACGACCAGAGCTGTCACCTCACCACCACTGAAGCTATGACCTCACCACCACCAAAGCTTCCACCTCAATATCACCAGAGATGCCACCTCACCACCATCAGAGCTACTACCTCCCCACCACTGAAGCTGCAACTTACCCACCATTGGAGCTGCCACCTCACCACCACCAGAGCTGTCACCTCGCCACCACCAGAGCTGCCACCTCACTACCACCGAAGCTTCCACCTCACCAGCACCAGAGCTGCCACCTCACCACCATCAGAGCTACCACCTTCCCACCACTGAAGCTGCAACTTACCCACTACCAGAGCTGCCACCTCCCCACCACCGAAGCTTCCACCTCACATCACCGGAGTTGCCAATTCACCACCACTACCAGAGCTGCCACCTTAACACTTCCTTATTACCCTGTAGACTGTAAGCCCTCAAGGGCAGGGTCCTATGTACCTGTCTGTAATTGTTAGTTGGTTCACTGTAATTTATATTTAATTTTGTTTGTAATCCCTTTCATGTAGTGCACAGTAGAATCAATGGTATTCTAAAAATTAATAATAATAATAATAATAATAATAATAATAAAAAAAGAAGTAAGATTACAGAATGCAAGAAGTCAATGCAAAAAAGGAGAAAGTACAGGATTTAGCTCTGCTACATCTGTGCGTGCACTTGATCACATACTTTTTTATTATTATTTGCTAGTTGGTTACATTTTTGTGCAAATTGTCCCATAATTACAATATAAGTAAATACAGAATTATAGACAAAGCCTCTGCAGCACCACCTGCTGGTCACAAATGATAGTGCTCACAGTCTAAATCCATAAACAGATATGTCTGGTCTATTTCGATTCATCCATATTTTACTAGATTATTAAATGTTGTTGTGTGTTTTTTAATACATTTTACGCTTATTAATAGGCCACATTCAGATGAACATTTTTCGTGGTCTGAGTACAGACAGTGATGCACGGACTGCCCGCGGATCTCCTGACCTGAACTTGAAAATGTTAGAGGCATATATGAGGCTGCAAAGTTTGGGTTAGGAAACCCACAGCCAGTCCATGCAACATGATCTGTCCTTAGACCGTGATACACAGTCGTCTGAATTCGGCCTATAGGATAATTTAAAAAAGACTATAACATCTGTTCTCTTACATCTATTAAATAGTTTGTGACTTTTTCACTACCAACTCATCTTCTTGCAACTTATTAGTTGGTCTTCCTCTTACTAAGCTCTCCAATCAATCCTTGGTGCAGCAGACAGGTTTGTATTTCTGTCCAGCTGTTACAATGGTGCCTCCACCCTGTGCCAGTCATTACACAGGTTGCCCATTCGCTACAGAAAACAACAGAAACTTATCACATTGACCCCTAAAGTTCTCCACAGTTCTGTACAGCCTACATCTCTGGCCACGGGCACTCTTCGATGATGCATTTCCTTCCACACCTCAGTCTACCACCCTACAAATACTCTCTATAGTTCTGCACCACACTGCAGCTCCTCCTCACCTTCATCTACCACCCTACCTTTCCTCTTTATTCTGCTAATGATTTTAGATTAAGATCATCCATTGTCCGACTGTTCAATTCCCATCACCGAGACTTTTCTCGTGCTGTACCAGTTTTCTGGAATGTGCCACCCCTGAAAATCATGTTGATTCCCGCTGTCAGAGGTGTATCCTAAAATCACACCTCTAGGATGTATTACATCAACATGCATAAATTACTAATCTAACTTTTCTTAGTTCTCCCATCCAGCACTTCCCTGGTCTTTTTCATCATCTGTTCTCTCCCATCACACTTTGTATCTGCGCATAACACGTTGGTGACCGGTTTATTCAGTTTTATATAAACACCCTTATTTATTATACACGTCAAACACTTTTGACCTAGTCGCAAAATTATATAAGAGATAGTCCATTAATAACAGATCAGCGGGGTTCTCAGATTAGCATATTAGCTGACTAGTGAAATAGTAATATGCAGTGACTTAAATGTCATTGTTCTGTGAACCCTGACTTTACAAGGGCTAAAAAGTGTGCAAATGTATTCAGTCTCTGCCCAACCAGCCAGACTGACAGTTGCAGCTTGTACTGAGCAGTGTGAGATTTCAGCAGCAGCAGGGAGGAGGGTCCCTGAGGATCTGGTTCAATAACAGATTACGGTTGATCACTAGGAATCCTAATAGTGGTTCTATTAACCCTGACATTACAAAAGCTAAAAAAGTGTCCAAATGTATTCAGTCTCTGCCCAACCAGCCAGACTGACAGTTGCAGCTTGTACTGAACAGTGTGAGATTTCAGCAGCAGCAGGGAGGAGGGTCCCTGAGGATCTGGTTCAATAACAGATTACAGTTGATCACTAGGAATCCTAATAGTGGTTCTATTAACCCTGACATTACAAAAGCTAAAAAAGTGTCCAAATGTATTCAGTCTCTGCCCAACTAGCCAGACTGACAGTTTCAGCTTGTACTTAGCAGTGTGAGATTTCATGAGCAGCAGGGAGGAGGGTCCCTGAGGATCTGGTTCAATAACAGGTTACAGTTGATCACTAGGAATCCTAATAGTGGAATAACTTATGATCAGCTGTTTTGGAGGCTCATTTCAGCAATAAAATGGTCAGTAAATTGTTATAATTGTAACCGTTGGGTAATTAAAGAAAAAAGAGGAGTCTACCGCAGCACCGGCCGGAACGGCTCTGCTCGTTATACCATGTACAGCTTCCTACATTTAAGTTAGCTTAATCAGACCCAACATGCAATAATGCGTCTCATTCAGACACATTAGCTGGATACAGTTTCCCAGGAAACCGTTTCGTACTTTGCCATCCTAAAATACGAGCGAAAAAAAAAAAATGTAATTTCAGTTTAGTGTCAGAGGACTATGTGAAGTTTTATGTGTGAAATTCATCATTTCGATTGTAAACCCAGTTTGGATGTGCTCGTCGGCTTTGACTTTAATCAGCGGTCTAAATTTAGTTGGTTCAATCATATGAAATAATGAGGCATGCATAGGAAGCTGAGGGGAACGACACTGACTGGATGTGGCGCGGGGATCGGGCTAACGGCTGCGCAAATTGATAATAAAACCAGTTATGGAGTCACGGGGTTTTTTTTTGTATTTTTTTTTTTAGTGCCGATATAAAGGGGCGTTTAGACAAAACAGATGCTGACTATAAAATAAAAAAAAGAGCCGAAACAGACAGATGCCTTTTTATTTATTTTTTTCCAGTTTAATATTGTTTATTATGCATTGGGTTTTGACATAAAGGAAGAAATTTCATGAAAAAAGTTCAATCTATCGGCATTAGTTTTTTGGCGGCCACAGAGGATCGGTCACATACTGTATATTGCGGCGTCTTCCAAAACTGTGTAATAAACTACAGATGTTTTTTTTTCTCTTTGACCCCAGAATGTTTTAGATGTTAAAGGTGATTTGTCAATATTTTCTACAACACAAGCTACACATACTATTAAATAGATCTCTTAGACCTAATGAGTATAGTGTACTTACTCTGAAAATTACTGTAGAAATGGCTATATAATCCTAGTGTCATAATGAGAAATGTATGAGTCCAGCTAAGGAATATGAGAGATCAAGAGGCCAAGTGTACTCGGTCAAAGGCGAAATGATGGCTTGCAGATGGTACGGAGCAGTGAGAGATTTTGGAAGATGCAGGGAGGAGGGTCACTGAGGAGATGTCAATCAGGCTATGAAAGTGAAGATTCAGCAGAAGGGGACAGTGAGGAGCTATCAATCAATATGTGTAGGTAAAAAGTCAGCAGAAGGAAGAAAGGACACTGAAGAGCTAACAATCAGAAGTGGATAGTCAGCAGCAGAAAGGAAGACAGTGAGAAACTACTAATCTGGCTATGCAGGTGGAGATTCAGAAACGGGAGGGTGGGACACTGAGGAGCTACCAATCAGACTATGTAGGTAGATATTCAGAAGGAGAGAGGAGGGACACAGAGGAGCTACCAGACTATGTAGGGGGAGATACAGAGCAGGGAGGAGGGATGCTGAGGAGCTACCAATCAGACTATGTAGGTAGAGATTCAGAAGGAGAGAGGAGGGACACAGAGGAGCTACCAATCAGACTATGTAGGTGGAGATTCAGAAGAAAAGAGTAGGGACACAGAGGAGCTACCAATCAGACTATGTAGGTGGAGATTCAGAAGAAAAGAGTAGGGACACAGAGGAGCTACCAATCAGACTATGTAGGTGGAGATTCAGAAGAAAAGAGTAGGGACACAGAAGAGCTACCAATCAGACTATGTAGGTGGAGATTCAGAAGAAAAGAGTAGGGACACAGAGGAGCTACCAGACTATGTAGGTGGAGATTCAGAAGGCGAGAGGAGGGACACAGAGGAGCTACCAATCAGACTATGTAGGTGGAGATTCAGAAGAAAAGAGTAGGGACACAGAGGAGCTACCAATCAGACTATGTAGGTGGAGATTCAGAAGAAAAGAGTAGGGACACAGAGGAGCTACCAATCAGACTATGTAGGTGGAGATTCAGAAGAAAAGAGTAGGGACACAGAAGAGCTACCAATCAGACTATGTAGGTGGAGATTCAGAAGGCGAGAGGAGGGACACAGAGGAGCTACCAGACTATGTAGGGGGAGATGCAGAGCAGGGAGGAGGGATGCTGAGGAGCTACCAATCAGACTATGTAGGTGGAGATTCAGAAGGCGAGAGGAGGGACACAGAGGAGCTACCAGACTATGTAGGGGGAGATGCAGAGCAGGGGGGAGGGACAGTCAGGAGCTACCAATCAGGCTATGTAGGTGGAGATTCAGAAAGAGAGAGGAGGGACACAGAGGAGCTACCAATCAGGCTATGTAGGTGGATAGTCAGCAGCAGGAAGGCAGTGAGAAACTACTAATCCAGTTATGCAGGTGGAGATTCAGAAATAGGAAGATGGGACAGTGAGGAGCTACCAATCAGACTATGTAGGTTGAAATGCAGAAGCAGGGAGGAAGACAATGAGGAGCTACCAGACTATGTAGGGGGAGATGCAGAGCAGGGAGGAGGGATACTGAGGAGCTACTAACCAGACTATGTAGGTGGAGATTCAGAAGCAGGGAGGAGGGACACTGAGGAGCTACCAATCATGGTACCTAGGTGAAGATTCAGAAGCAGAGAGGAAGCACACTGAGGAGCTACCAATGAGACTATGTAGGTGGAGCTTGAGAAGCAGGGAGGAGGAACACTAAGGAGCTCCCAATCTAGCTGTGCAGTTGGATAGTCAGCAGCAGGGAGGAGGTACACTGATAAGCTACCAGGAGGCTATGTAGGTGGAGATTTAGAAATAGGGAGCAGGGACACTGAGGAGGAACCTGGTTGCTAGGGAATCCCCACATGTAATCAAGCTGACTAATAGCTGTAAATCATTCAGCTGCCGTGATGAAAACTAAATCTCCAGACACTAACAAATACTCGGAGACCACCCGAGCATGCTCTGGAAAACCCAAGAAACGAGTAAATTCACACATCACTAATTGATAATAGATAGATAATAAACAAATAGTTAATAGATAGATAAAACTTAGATAGATAATAGATAATAGATAGATAGATAGATAATAGATACCGTATATATTTGAGTATAAGCCGACCCGAGTATAAGCCGACCCTCCTAATTTTGCCACAAAAAACTGGGAAAACTTAATGACTCGAGTATAAGCCTAGGGTGGGAAATGCAGCAGCCACCGGTAAACGTCAAAAGTAAAAATAGATACCAATAAAAGTAAAATTAATTGAGACATCAGTAGGTTAAGTGTTTTTGAATTTCCATATTGAATCAGATGCCCCATATAATGCTCCATAAAGTTTGATGGGCCCCAATAGATGCTCCATATTAAAATATGCCCCATATAATCCTGCATAAAGGGTAATAAGGGCCCCATAAGATGCTCAATAGACACATTTGCCCAATATAATGCTGCACAAACATTATGGCCCCATAAGATGCTCCGCACAGACACTGCCCCTTATAGTGCTGCACAATCGTTATGGCCCCATAAGATGATCCATACAGTCACTTGCCCCATATGCTGTGGCTGCGATAAAAAAAAAAATCATATACTCACCTCTCCATCGCTGAGGACCCCGGCACTTTCACCTGCTCCTCGTTCAGGTGCGGCTCCGTACTCAGCACTGACGTTCAGCAGATGACGCGCACTGACAACGTCATCGCGCCCTCTGACCTGAGCGTCACAGCCAGAGGATGCTGATGACGGAGCCACACCGGACCAAGGAGAGGTAAATATCACGCAGCGCTGTGCTCCCCGTATACTTACCTGCTCCTGGCGCGGTGCAGTCCCTGCTTCTCCCAGCGCCGCATATTCTTCCTGTACTGAGCGGTCACTGTTACCGCTCATTACAGTAATGAATATGCAGCTCCACCCCTATGGGAGGTGGAGCCGCATATTCATTACTGTAATGAACGGTACCATGTGACCGCTCAGTACAGGAAGAATATGCAGTGCTGGAAGAAGCAGGGACTGCAGGGACCACACCAGGAGTAGGTGAGTATAATTAGATGCCCCCACCCCCCTCACCTGCCGACCCCCGGGTATGACTCGAGTATAAGCCGAGAGGGGGACTTTCAGCCCCAAAAATGGGCTGAAAATCTCGGCTTATACTCAAGTATATAAGGTAGATAATAGATATAGAGTTAAATACACTGCTCAGAAAAATAAAGGGAACACTTAAACAACAGAATCTAACTCCAAGTAAATCAAACTTCTGTGAAATTAAACTGTCCACTTAGGAGGCAACACTGATTTACAATCAATGTCACATGCTGTTGTGCAAATGGAATAGACAACAGATGGAAATTATTGGCAATTATCAAGACACCCTCAATAAAGGAGTGGTTCTGCAGGTGGGGACCACAGACCACATCTCAGGACCAATACTTTCTGGCTGCTGTTTTGGTCACTTTTGAATGTTGGTTGTGCTTTCACACTCGTGGTAGCATGAGACGGACTCTACAACCCACACAAGTGGCTCAGGTAGTGCAGCTCATCCAGGATGGCACATCAATGTGAGCTGTGGCAAGAAGGTTTGCTGTGTCTGTCAGTGTAGTGTCCAGAGGCTGGAGGCACTACCAGGAGACAGGCCAGTACAACAGGAGATGTGGAGGGGGCCGTAGGAGTGCAACAACCCAGCAGCAGCATCGCTACCTTAGCCTTTGCGCAAGCAGGAACAGGAGGAGCACTGCCAGAGCCCTGCAAAAAGACCTCCAGCAGGCCACAAATGTGCATGTGTCTGCACAAACGGTTAGAAGCCAACTCCATGAGGATGGTCTGAGTGCCCAACGTCCACAGATGGGGTTGTGCTCACAGCCCAGCACTGTGCAGGACGATTGGCATTTGCCACAGAACACCAGGATTGGAAAATTCGCCACTGGCGCCCTGTGCTCTTCACAGATGAAAGCAGGGTCACGCTAAGCACATATGACAGACGTGACAGAGTCTGGAGACGCCATGGAGAGCGATCTGCTGCCTGCAACATCCTTCAGCATGACCGGTTTGGCAGTGGGTCAGTAATGGTGTGGGGTGGTATTTCTTTGGAGGGCCGCACAGCCCTCCATGTGCTCACCAGAGGTAGCCTGACTGCCATTAGGTACCGAGATGAGATCCTCAGACCCCTTGTGAGACCATATGCTGGTGTGGTTGGCCCTGGGTTCCTCCTAATGCAGGACAATGCCAGACGTCATGTGGCTGGAGTGTGTCAGCAGTTCCTGCAAGATGAAGGCATTGAAGCTATGGACTGGCCCGCCCGTTCCCCAGACCTGAATCCGACTGAACACATCTGGGACATCACATCTCACACCATCCACCAACGTCACGTTGCACCACAGACTGTCCAGGAGTTGGTGGATGCTTTAGTCCAGGTCTGGGAGGCGATCCCTCAGGAGAACATCCGCTGCCTCATCAGGAGCATGCCCAGGCATTGTAGGGAGGTCATACAGGCACGTGGAGGCCACACACACAACTGAGCATCATTTCCTTGTCTTGAGGCATTTCCACTGAAGTTGGATCAGCCTGTAATTTGATTTTCCACTTTGATTTTGAGTTTCATTCCAACTCCAGACCTCCGTTGGATATTAGTTGTGATTTACTTTGATCATTTTAATGTTTTATTGTTCTCAACACATTCCACTATGCAATGAATAAAGATTTACAACTGGAATATTTCATTCAGAGATATCTAGGATGTGGGATTTTAGTGTTCCCTTTATTTTTTTGAGCAGTGCATATAATAGATAGATGATAGAAAATAGATAGGTAATAGATAGTGATGAGCGAGTGTAATCGTTGCTCAGGTTTTCCAGAGCACGCTCGAGTGATCTCCGAGTATTTGTAACTGCTCGGAGATCTAGTTTTTGTCAACACAGCTGCATGATTTACGGCTGCTAGCCAGCCTGAGTACATGTGGGGGTTGCCTGGTTGCTAGGGAATCCCCACATGTAATCAAGTTGTCTAGCAACCGTAAATCATACAGCTGCAGCAATGAAAACTAAATCTCAGTCACAAATTCTCGGAGACCACCCGAGCGTGCTCGGGAAAATCCTAGCAACGAGTATACTCGCTCATCACTAATAATAGATAGATAAATATATAATAGATAGATGACAGATAGATAATAGATAGGATACTGGAAAGTTAGTTGGCAGCACAGATTGTGTTTGCAATGGATAGATGATGAATTTACTGGAGCTTCCTTTTTTGGGGGAAGAACCATTGATGGAATCGTTAAACAAAGACAATTGTTTATTTGTAACACAAGGAATCGGGATTGTTGCGTGGACTGTAAAAAGAACCAGTTAGATGATGGGAGAGGAGAAGCACTGCTCGATGCAATAAGGGCCAAAAGTGAATGAGTATTGAGTAGCGGGTGCAGCTGTTTAGTCTACATCAGCAATGCTTAAGGAATATCTATAACCAGCTCCCGCGTGCACTAGGCAGCACCAGCTGTGCCGTCGTAAGTGATTTTCCCCTTTTACTCTCCAATTGGGAATCTTCGAGAACAAATATCAGCCACAGGGAACCATCCTATCACTCTGAGATCTGATTGCAAAGCTGGTAGACGATTCTTAATTACCTCATAGCTATCTGCCTCGCTACAGCGAATGGATGCAGCTGGAAATATGGCAGAAGCAAGAGGAAGAGCGCGGCAAAAAAAAAACAAACATAAGACTAATGATACTCATCATCGTCATTGAAGATTTATCCATAATGGGCGCGATCCTATCAGACTGTCTGGGTATAGGCGATTTATCTACTGTAGATGTAGGATAAATACGGATGACAGCGTGCCAAGAAAACCACTAAATGTGCAGCCAGTCAACGCAGGAGATGGAGATTTTACTAAAATATAAACGATCAGAAAAAAAACTGTGGTGTCAGGATAAATACTAAAGATAGATCGATAGTGAAGGCTGCTGCCATGGAGGCCCCTCAGGCACATAAACCCTATTCACTATTTCATTCCCAATCAGTTAATTGTAAGTTTGCTGTAACATTACACAGAATAGAAAAGTCACATAACATTCTCAAGAGGACCAAAAAAGGTTTGGAGGACCATGTCACATTTTGTCTGTCACTTGCTTACTATCCTTATGACACTCCATATTACCTATGTCATTTTCCTAATTTCTCATCCATTGTCTTATTATTCTAGGTCACTTTCTTATTTTGAACACTTCCTTAACATTCTTCTGCTACTTGTTTATTGTTTGTATTGCATTTTCTTATGATATATTTTCACTTGCTTATTTTTTTCTCAAGGTACTTGATTAGTATCTTGCTGACATGGTAACATCCTTAAGTCACTTGCTTATTATCTCTTTCTTAATATTAACTCAATTATAACAGCACGGTGGTACAGTGGTTAGCACAGCAGCCTTGCAGCGCTGGAGTCCTGGGTTCAAACCCCACCAAGGACAACATCTGCAAGGAGTTTGTTTGTTCTCCCCGTGTTTGCGTGGGTTTCCTCTGGTTTCCCCCACATTCCAAAGACATACTGATAGGGATTCTAAATTGTGAGCCCCACCGGGGACAGTGATGATAATGTGTGCAAACTGTAAAGCGCTGTGGAATATGTTAGCGCTATATAAAAAAAAATAAAGATTAAAAAAATAAAGTATACTTATTCGTGGATACTTTGCTCATTATCACTGTGTCACTTGCTTATTATCCTTATGCCTATTTTCCCCATGACACTTGTTTATTATCTTGGTTTAACTTGTCCATTATTCCTCAGCCCCATGTCGATTACTATCCAACTTTAAATCGCTTATTCTTAAAAAGACGCTTGCATATTTTCCAGTGTAACATGCTTATCCCTGTTTCACCTGCTTATCATCAATGTGTTAATTAATATCTATCCCTGTATAATTTGCTTATAATACAAATGATTAGGGATGAGCGACTTATGGAAGTTTGCAATCTGGTACCGACCCAAACTTTATTCCAAAGTTCAGTTTGGGTGCAAGAACTGTACCCGATCTTGAACTAGAACCCGAACCTCATTGAAAATAATGGGGACTTGAACTTTTGAGCTGGAAAAAAATGTCTCCAGCTCTGTCTCTCTGTTTGCCCCTAACGCTGATCACTGCAACGGATTTACGGGAAAGGTCCATGCTCACACTATAACTGTCCGGTACGAACCCTGAACTTTTAAGTTCAGGTACGCTCATCTCTACCAATGATACATGCATATTTTACCTTTGTCACTTGCTCATTATCCCTTTGTCACTTGCTTATTATCCTTTTGTCACTTGCTTATTATCCGTTTGTCACTTGCTTATTATCTCTTTGTCACTTGCTTATTATCCCTTTGCCACTTGCTTATTATCCTTTTGTCACTTGCTTATTATCCGTTTGTCACTTGCTTATTATCTCTTTGTCACTTACTTATTATCCCTTTGTCACTTGCTTATTATCCTTTTGTCACTTGACATTTGTTACCTTTGTCACTTGCCCATTATCCCTTTGTCACTTGCTTATTATCCTTTTGTCACTTGCTTATTATCCGTTTGTCACTTGCTTATTATCTCTTTGTGTTAGGTCTCGAGTTCCCACTTCTGCACAGGGGGAATCTCGGGCCGTCTCTGCTGCGGTCTCCCATTCCTATCCAGCCGCAGTGGAGTCTGCTCAGCAGGGACGTCGGTCCCAGCGTCTTGCTCGGTCTCGCTCTGTACAGAGAGTTACTGCTGCTTCTTCAGCTCCTGCCTTTAAAGTCAGTGCTGGTCAGCAGCGAGCGGACTTCTTTGGGACTATGTCCTTGTTTGCGCACACTGAGTATGCCCAGGGCAGGATCTCCCGTTGGAGATCGAGGGTCATGTGCTCAGGCTCTGCAGCGCATTCCATTGGTCCTCTTGGCAGGTCTTGGAAGGGCAAAGTTTCTGTGGCCACTTCCTGTGCTGCAACTATATAAACTGCGCATGACCGCACGGCCATGCGCTAGTGTACAATTATTATGTGTGTGTGTAGATGGATGTACAGTGGGGCAAAAAAGTATTTAGTCAGTCAGCAATAGTGCAAGTTCCACCACTTAAAAAGATGAGAGGCGTCTGTAATTTACATCATAGGTAGACCTCAACTATGGGAGACAAACTGAGAAAAAAAAATCCAGAAAATCACATTGTCTGTTTTTTTAACATTTTATTTGCATATTATGGTGGAAAATAAGTATTTGGTCAGAAACAAAATTTCATCTCAATACTTTGTAATATATCCTTTGTTGGCAATGACAGAGGTCAAACGTTTTCTGTAAGTCTTCACAAGGTTGCCACACACTGTTGTTGGTATGTTGGCCCATTCCTCCATGCAGATCTCTTCTAGAGCAGTGATGTTTTTGGCTTTTCGCTTGGCAACACGGACTTTCAACTCCCTCCAAAGGTTTTCTATAGGGTTGAGATCTGGAGACTGGCTAGGCCACTCCAGGACCTTGAAATGCTTCTTACGAAGCCACTCCTTCGTTGCCCTGGCGGTGTGCTTTGGATCATTGTCATGTTGAAAGACCCAGCCACGTTTCATCTTCAATGCCCTTGCTGATGGAAGGAGGTTTGCACTCAAAATCTCACGATACATGGCCCCATTCATTCTTTCATGTACCCGGATCAGTCGTCCTGGCCCCTTTGCAGAAAAACAGCCCCAAAGCATGATGTTTCCACCACCATGCTTTACAGTAGGTATGGTGTTTGATGGATGCAACTCAGTATTCTTTTTCCTCCAAACACGACAAGTTGTGTTTCTACCAAACAGTTCCAGTTTGGTTTCATCAGACCATAGGACATTCTCCCAAAACTCCTCTGGATCATCCAAATGCTCTCTAGCAAACTTCAGACGGGCCCGGACATGTACTGGCTTAAGCAGTGGGACACGTCTGGCACTGCAGGATCTGAGTCCATGGTGGCGTAGTGTGTTACTTATGGTAGGCCTTGTTACATTGGTCCCAGCTCTCTGCAGTTCATTCACTAGGTCCCCCCGCGTGGTTCTGGGATTTTTGCTCACCGTTCTTGTGATCATTCTGACCCCACGGGGTGGGATTTTGCGTGGAGCCCCAGATCGAGGGAGATTATCAGTGGTCTTGTATGTCTTCCATTTTCTAATTATTGCTCCCACTGTTGATTTCTTCACTCCAAGCTGGTTGGCTATTGCAGATTCAGTCTTCCCAGCCTGGTGCAGGGCTACAATTTTGTTTCTGGTGTCCTTTGACAGCTCTTTGGTCTTCACCATAGTGGAGTTTGGAGTCAGACTGTTTGAGGGTGTGCACAGGTGTCTTTTTATACTGATAACAAGTTTAAACAGGTGCCATTACTACAGGTAATGAGTGGAGGAAAGAGGAGACTCTTAAAGAAGAATTTACAGGTCTATGAGAGCCAGAAATCTTGATTGTTTGTTTCTGACCAAATACTTATTTTCCACCATGATATGCAAATAAAATGTTAAAAAAAAAAACAATGTGATTTTCTGGATTTTTTTTTCTCAGTTTGTCTCCCATAGTTGAGGTCTACCTATGATGTAAATTACAGACGCCTCTCATCTTTTTAAGTGGTGGAACTTGCACTATTGCTGACTGACTAAATACTTTTTTGCCCCACTGTATGTCGATGGATGAAAGCTCCTAAGTATCCCTCCCTAGAGTTGTTGATTGCTCGCGGATGATGGTAGCTATCTAGCGCCCGACTATCCATCTGTATGTTACACACATCACAGCGTCCTATAGCTGTGCCTGCCAGTACGGCACCGTGCGCTTGCCTTGCGCTTTCCATACCCAAGCCTGGGTGGTTAGTGGCGTCCGTCAGTGCGGCATCGCACGCACTCTTGTGCTCATATTATACTAATAAGGTTCATTACACACCCAGTTGCGGTGTTGTGCCAGCAAGGGTCTAATCGGACTTCAATCCCTTTTGGGGTTAAGTTCGCTGACTACTTGCTCGCGCTCTATGTGCGGTACCGCGGTCCTGTGACTTAACAGGATCGCTTTCTTCACGTTGGGTGAGGTTAACCCATGTGTTTATACTTTTAAGTACCGCCATATAGTCTGTCATTTACTAGCAGCGGGTTTCGCCTGCACGGTGGACCCCGGACTGCGAACGCATCTATATCATCTTACTTGGTGCGTTCCGCCAGTCCTAACACTTTGCCACTTGCTTATTATCCCTTTGTCACTTGCTTATTATCCTTTTGTCACTTGACATTTGTTACCTTTGTCACTTGCCCATTATCCCTTTGTCACTTGCTTATTATCCTTTTGTCACTTGCTTATTATCTGTTTGTCACTTGCTTATTATCTCTTTGTCACTTGCTTATTATCCCTTTGTCACTTGCTTATTATCCTTTTGTCACTTGACATTTGTTACCTTTGTCACTTGCTCATTATCCCTTTGTCACTTGCTTATTATCCTTTTGTCACTTGCTTATTATCCCTTTGTCACTTGCTTACTATCCCTTTGCCACTTGTGCTGCATCGGCACAATACAGTCCCTAGTGATAATTTAATAATGTAATGTTCTGCAATACTCTATATGTTTACTGCTGCTGGTTTCTACATATGTTCAGTGTATACGCCCATTAGTGTGTTAACATTATAAAAGCGATGCATCCATATACTTTCTCTTTCTTATTTATTTTTTCCCAGTTAGAACAGAATATACGGCACTCGTGATATATGTGATTGGTTGTGCCAGATGATCACATGACTGTAGCAACGCCAGCCGTGAGTAATCGACTTCTACTATTTTATTACTGTGTTTCACTGTAGACAAATGGAGCCCGAGGACACAAATCAAATGAATGTTGTGCCGCTGGTCTGCCATTTACTTCTTCTAAAAATGTTAGGTTGCCATCGAGGTCAGAACGACAAGGGCAGATGTCTGATCCAGCATAGAAAACAATACAATAAAAAAAAATTTGAATGAGAACGGTGGTTTAGAATTAACCCTTTTCTTTTCTTTAGTGACAAAGTGTACTCACATTTCTTGGGAACAATCTACAACCCCAATTCCCCCCAAAAAATTTGGGATGCTGTAAAAAATGTTAAAAAAAAGGTTGCAATGATTTGGCTAATCTCTTATAGCCATATTCCTTAAGCAACAAAACCATCCGGATGATAATTTGGGAAAGATGGGCAACGGATCGAAAACCAAAAGGCAAGGAATTTCCTTCATTTTCTAGGAAAATTGACTTTGGAATAAGAATAGCTCAAGTATAAAACCTCATGCACATAACGGTGTGACATATTGAATGGATCAATTACATGGCACCTATAGAGTATATACTCATACTATACCTCCATATAAAAAATGCATAGTATGCTCCATCAGATGGCATATATTATATATTTATATATATTATTTATATTATTATATTATAATATTATATATATTGTGTAACACCAGTGCCTGATTCTCTGCATGACCTCCCACCATGTAGGGACAGGAACATACTCACCACGGCAGTCCCTGCAGTGAGCTCTTTATCCCCTGCATGCTGTTTGCTGTAGGCTCTGTATCCTCTGCTTGCTGTGCATACTTCGTGGCTGCATGCTTAGGGCGGCCACATTTGCTCTTCCTGATTCTTAAAGAAACAGTGCGTGCATTCCTAATGTGTCACCATCCTATTGAGAGGCACGGTGTACTTAAGGCACCTCCACCTGTTGGGAGGTGCCTGAGCAACATACTTATTCAGTGTGTTTGTGCACCTGCTGAGATGCCAGGTCCTTTCTTGTTCCAACCACCCTGGGGGCTGAATACCCAGGCCTGAACCCTGAATCTTTACCTGTGTCTGATCTTTCCAGTTTCTGCCATACTGGGGGCTGAATACCCAGGCCTGAACCTTGTGTCTGTCATTGTCTGAATTAGGACCTACTCCTGAACCTGTTTGTATCTAAGCCTGAATCTTTCCCTAAAACTTGCAGTGTCTGAATCTGTACCTTTCCCTAAAACTGCAGTATCTGAACCGATACCTATCCCAAAAACCTGCAGTACCTAAACCTGTTCCTATCTCTGAAACCTATAGTGACTGAACGAGTGCCTATCTCTAATCTGTTGCTGCTGTGCAACATTTGTGTTTAGGGAGTACACTAGCTACTTCATTGTAAGTGTCCTCTGTGAACTTGCTCCAGTCTGTCTTGACCATTCCGATCCTTGTATGCGCCCTGACCCTGTCTACCCTTTGTGAACAGAATCCTGTCTTACCTGTCCACATCCTTAGTTCCCCGCCTGTCTGCACTTTCGGTCCTGTACCCCCTTAGCAGTGACTCAGTTCTGGCTGAAGCAGTTCCTGTTGGTCATGTCTGAACTTGGTCCTACCTGTTCATGTATTCTAGTTGCACATGCCACTGACCAAGTTCCTCCTGAAGCTGTTCCTGCCTGTCCAGTCTGAACTGGGACCAACACCTCCCTGTCTGTATAGCAGTCACGTCTGCCAGCACCTTCATATCTCATTGAGGGCTCAGCTGCAGTGTGACCGAGATCAGACCTGGTGTAGCACTTGGTCACACCTCCCTGTGCTTTCCTCGGATCGCAGCACCGTCAGTTGATGTGCATCCAGAGTCAGTCTTTGGGAAGCACTTATCACACCCCTCCAGGCTCTAATTGGTCCACAGAACAGTGGGACCACGACCCACGCTCGTGAGAAACAGTCTGAGTCCGAGAGTGAGCATAACATATTAGAGCTATTTAACCCCAAAGTATTACTTACTAAGGTAAAAGGTTGCATCTTTTTGTGGCAGAACATGTTCGGAAGGTGAACGGTGGACGTATTTCCATTTCATTTGAAAAAAAAAAATTAACTCATTTACAATTTGAAGGCAGAGATACCATCTAAGAAAAAGTCAAGACAGGGTTAAGGAAAGGCTGAAAAAGTGATTGGTACTAATGAAAAACAGCTGGAGGGTCAATTTTCGTCTAAGTCTGAAGCATAAAGCAAGTGTTAGAGAGGCAGAGTCTCTCCGAAGCAAAGATGCTCGGAGGTCATCAATCTGAACAACTGCGTCTGACATTGACCTTCTGATCTGTTCTATGTTGTAAATAAAATGTTGATGTCGAGGAACAGCACTCCTCCGCCTCCAATTGTCAGGACAATACTCAATTCACCAACAATTGATGGATGAGGCGACGGCCGCTTTTACTACTAGGCCAATTATTGGGAAACTCACAGTGACCGTATAGTAAATGCACCACCAATTCCAGCGCATCGAATATACTGTGTATACTATATTATATATAAATATACACGCACAGAAACACACATATATATACCAGGTACAGTCAATGCCAACTCCACAATAAGACAAAGAAAAACTACTCTCTGCCACCACCAATTGCTTTACAAGCCGATTGAATACCTGTTACAGGTAGCGTATGGCTTTGGATGATGCATTTTTTTAGAGCAAGAAAAACAAAGCTATTAACTTTTATATATTTAATCCAAAAAGTAGGCAGTGTTTATAAAAATATATAGAATTTTTTTTACAAAGGGGGAAAAAACGATACAGCATATGCAAGTACATAAAATAAAAAGGAATAACACAAGAAAATTACTCAGCTTGGGCCATGGAAATGGCTCAGATTTATGAAGTGAAGAACTCCAGTGAAACATGGATCAATCCTACACAACAATGTAAAAAGGAAAAAGAAAAAAAAAAAAAAACAGAACGGCACTAAGAAAAACTAAGAAAAACTACGGCCGTTTCACGTATTACAAGCTTCTACGGGTCCATGTATTCATTAAACGGCCGTAGTCCTCTTCTTGTACCGGCATTTTCTGCAAACGTACTGCCCTCTGTAACCATGTCCATACCACATTGAAAGAAATAAAGGACAAATGTTTCTTAACTATACGGAAAGTTGGAGTGGTGCGGCTTTTTTTCTTTTTTCTTTGGATCTCTACACAACAATTTATCTTCCTGGCATTGAACAAGGATCATTATAAGAATTGGCCTTTTATTAACACAAGTTACAGCCACATACCTCCCCTCTGGTAACTCATAACAGGGCTGGACTTTAGAGAATTATAAAATGTGCCTCCGTCTTAAAAAAATATGAGATTCCCAACTTTTACGATATCTTCACATCTGAAGGTCCCAGGCGGTAGATATTACCATCCTCTTTCCTATCACGATTTTATCTGTTCATAGATATGAGACGTGGCATAGATATTGTCATCTATTCGATATCCATTTGAAAGAACCCAGCCATCAACCAGCGATGTAAAACCAATAGCATTCGCCACTTCATCACATTTCTGAAAATATGACTTATCTATTATTTTGATGCAGTTCATAAAACCTAACTTCATAATTTCTAGAAAGTACACAAATGATTTTACATTTTCCTTTTAGCTGAAGCTCTTATCTCTACGGCTCCCGTCACACTAGCAGTATTTGGTCAGTATTTTACATCAGTATTTGTAAGCCAAAACCAGGAGTGGGTGATAAATGCAGAAGTGGTGCATATGTTTCTATTATACTTTTCCTGTATTGTTCCACTCCTGGTTTTGGCTTACAAATACTGATGTAAAATACTGACCAAATACTGCTAGTGTGACGGCAGCCTACCAGTCATAAATCTGCCTTTCTCCACATTCTTGTGCATTCAAGCTAAGATTGGCCTCACATCTGCTAGCCATTAGGATTTTCCTTAGTTACCTGTTTCCAAAAAAGGAGGTCAGCTGCATAACGGCCATGCATAGGCAACTTGTTAGATGGCAAGTACTTAGTTAATTATGAGGTTACTTACAGATTTGCAAATACATCTATAAGGCCGGGGTCACACTTGCAAGTGTGATGCGAGAAACTCGCGCAAGTCTCTCACATCAATAACTGGCACTGCCGCCGGCACTCGGAAACGGAGCATTCAGCTTCATAGAAATACATGCAGCTGTATGCTCCATTCCAGAGTGCCGGCCTAACAGTGAATCTAAAACATTTACAAATCATTGCTTGTGTTTTCTTTATATTTTATACAGCATCTCAAATTTGGGGGGAAATGGGGTTGTGTATATTAGCAGTGATCGGGAAGACATCGAATACTATGATAGTATGATAGTCCCCACTTTCATACCTCAAAACGCCTCAATAGATCTTATATGGGAACTTGAACTCGGACCCCATTCACTGCAGTAACCGCGATGATGTCACCACCGCAGCAGCTCATTCCTCTGTGGTTCTCAGCCTGGACGGTCGCATTTTGACACCTTCCAGGTTGAAAACTGTTTATCCCCAGACATGGATTACGGCGTGGGACAGAACGATGGATAGGTGAGGGATATTGTTATTTTTTATTTTTATTTTATTACAGGAGACGAGGGCTTCGGTGGAATTAGGTATTAGGTGAGTATAACTGTGTTTGTTATTTTTAAATAAAAACAAAAAAGTGTTTTGTTTTGTTTCAAATAAAAGACTTCATCCTTGCTGTGTCTTTATTTAACGTACAACTATAGGATTAGCAATGGATAGATGTCTTATAGACGCCTCTCCATTAATAACCCATGGGCTTGATGTCACCTGACTTACAAAGGTGACACCAACCCTGCAAATTTTAACCCCATTTGCCTTCTAATAGATGCACCCTTTCTTGGCACCGCGGGCTGCTATTTTTAGGCTGTGGGAGGGCAACATACATGGCCCCTTACCAGCCCGAGAATAGCAGCCCCCCTGCGGACAGCTTTAGCAAGGCTGGTTGTCAAAAATGAGGAGGATCCACACCATTTTTTTAAATTATTTATTTAACTAATTTAAAAAAATGGAGTGGGGAATCCCTCTATTCTTGATAACCAGCCTTGCTGAAGCTGACAGCTGAGGGTTGCAGCCCCCAGCTGTGAGCTTTGCCTGGCTGGCTATCAAAAATACAGGGGATCCCACGCCATTTTTTTTTTCAAATTGTTTATTCACAGCGCAGGCGCCAGCTGATGAGTACTCCCATCAGCTGCTCCTGCTCTCACTGTTATTAGCGGCAGCAGGCGTCGGCAGCTGGGAGTAATAATCCCATCAGGTGACACCAGTGACTGGAGGTAAACTTTATGCCTCCGATCACAGCTGCGGGCTCACGCTGTCATTTGATGTTGTGGGAATTCAGAAGCATCTCTAATAAGTAGTACAGTATAGAACCTCGTTAACTACCGCCATCACAAGTGGGAAAAAAGTAAGGTATAGAATAGTAATTAGTTAGAGTATAGAACCTCGTTAACTATCGCCATCACAAGTGGGGAAAAAAGTAAGGTATAGAATAGTAATTAGTTACATTTTTGCCGGTGACCTATTCGGATCGCTGTAAAGTTTGCACCTTTGAACACCCACAGCAAAGTTTCCTCCATTACCATAAAGCATCAAACATGGCTTGTGATCTGCACGATAAGCCATTAATATTCATGGTCTGCACCAGACAACACACAGTACGGAAGGCTGGAGGTAAACTAATTACAATTTTCAAAAGACCTTGTTTCAATTTAAGGGACCTGGAGATAGGAAGAGCTAATGAATCCTTAAGCTGCTTTTTGATACTCGGTTGAACAATCCTGTGTCGTTATTTACCAAATGAAAGACTGATCATTTTCAAAGACTCATTATTCCTGGAGAAACAGGTCAAATTTATTCCATTTCTGTCTGGACAATATTCATAATGTTATCGGAGGAAGTGGCGATGAGGAGGACGGGCAGGATGGGATTCACGCTATGATTTCCTTGTGGATTCCTCTTGTGTTTTCAAGGGGCTGTCTCGTTTTTGATGACTATATATCAAACACAACATTAAAATGTTTTGAGTTACAGAGAATACAGCAACAGGAAATTACATTATTGTTTAATTCAGGTTTCTGTGCTAAATGTATTCTTCAAACATTTTTTGTTTGATTTATTTTTCACTTCACAATTACAGCTAAATCTAATGGTCACTACTCCATGCTAATTCTCTTGGATCTCTCCGCAGCATTCGACACTGTGGATCATCAGCTCCTCCTCACTATGCTCCGCTCCATCGGCCTCAAGGACACTGTGGATCATCAGCTCCTCCTCACTATGCTCCGCTCCATCGGCCTCAAGGACACTGTGGATCATCAGCTCCTCCTCACTATGCTCCGCTCCATCGGCCTCAAGGACACTGTGGATCATCAGCTCCTCCTCACTATGCTCCGCTCCATCGGCCTCAAGGACACAGTGGATCATCAGCTCCTCCTCACTATGCTCCGCTCCATCGGCCTCAAGGACACCGTTCTCTCCTGGTTCTCCTATCTCTCTGACCGATCCTTCACTGTATGTTTTGCTGGGTCCTCCTCCTCTCACCTTCCCCTTACTGTTGGGGTTCCTCAAGGATCAGTCCTAGGCCCCCTACTCTTCTCATTGTATACTGCCCCTATTGGACAAACAATCAGTAGATTTGGTTTACAGTACCATCTCTATGCTGACGACACCCAATTATACACCTCTTCTCCTGATATCACGCCGACCTTTTTAGAAAACACCAGTGATTGTCTTACCGCTGTCTCTAACATCATGTCCTGCCTCTATTTGAAACTGAACCTGTCAAAAACTGAACTCCTCGTGTTCTCTCCCTCTACTAACCTACCTTTGCCTGACATTGCCATCTCCGTGTGTGGTTCCACCATTACTCCAAAGCAACATGCCCGCTGCCTTGGGGTCATCCTTGATTCTGACCTTTCAATCACCCCCCACATCCGATCACTGGCTCGCTCTTCTTATCTGCATCTCAAAAACATTTCTAGAATTTGCCCTTTTCTTACTTTCGACTCTACAAAAACTCTTACTGTTTCACTTATTCATTCTCGTCTGGACTATTGTAACTCTCTACTAATCGGCCTCCCTCTTACCAAACTCTCCCCGCTCCAATCTGTGCTGAATGCTGCAGCCAGGATCATATTCCTCACCAACCGTTACACCGATGCCTCTACCCTGTGCCAGTCATTACACTGGTTACCCATCCACTCCAGAATCCAGTACAAAACTACTACCCTCATCCACAGAGCACTCCATGGCTCAGCACCACCCTACATCTCCTCTCTGGTCTCAGTCTACCACCCTACCCGTGCCCTCTGCTCCGCTAATGACCTCAGGTCAGCATCCTCAATAATCAGAACCTCCTATACCCGTCTCCAAGACTTTACACGTGCTGCGCTGATTCTTTGGAATGCACTACCCAGGTTAATACGATTAATCCCCAATCCCAACATCTTTAAGCGTACCCTAAAAACTCATCTGTTCAGACTGGCCTACCGCCTCAACACATTAACCTAACTATCCCTGGGTGGCCCATTCAAAAAACATCAACCATAATCAGGTTCCTCGCAACATGTTCTCATACACTTTATGCAGTTATTAGCCCTCTGTGTCTGTACTGCTACATACTAAGGCTGATAACTGGTTCATGCAGCTTTACATGAACACCTGAGCCTTACACTATGGCCGGTCCGATCAACGAAAGCAATTGTTACCATCCACCTCTCGTGTCTCCCCTTTTCCTCATAGTTTGTAGCTTGCGAGCAGCAGGGCCCTCATTCCTCCTGGTATCTGTTGATCTGTGATTACTGTTATGTTGTAATGTCTATTGTCTCTACATATCCCCTCTATAATTTGTAAAGCGCTGCGGGATATGTTGGCGCTATATAAAATAATAAAATTATTACTATCATTTTCACACTGGTCATTGGGGCTATTTGGACTAAATAATTCCTGTTCTTTACATGAAACTTTATAGTAAATAACACAGGATCCACCATTCACAATAGGTGATGTCACAGCTCACCTCCTCCTCCTGTACAATAACTGATAACATCTCTATATACAGTAGATAACACAGGATCCACCATTCACAATAGGTGATATCGCAGCTCACCTCCTCCTCCTGTACAATGACTGATAACACCTCTATATACAGTAGATAACACATAATCCACCATTCACAATAGGTGATGTCACAGCTCACCTCCTCCTCCTGTAACATAGTAACATAGTTAGTAAGGCCGAAAAAAGACATTTGTCCATCCAGTTCAGCCTATATTCCATCATAATAAATCCCCAGATCTACGTCCTTCTACAGAACCTAATAATTGTATGATACAATATTGTTCTGCTCCAGGAAGACATCCAGGCCTCTCTTGAACCCCTCGACTGAGTTCGCCATCACCACCTCCTCAGGCAAGCAATTCCAGATTCTCACTGCCCTAACAGTAAAGAATCCTCTTCTATGTTGGTGGAAAAACCTTCTCTCCTCCAGACGCAAAGAATGCCCCCTTGTGCCCGTCACCTTCCTTGGTATAAACAGATCCTCAGCGAGATATTTGTATTGTCCCCTTATATACTTATACATGGTTATTAGATCGCCCCTCAGTCGTCTTTTTTCTAGACTAAATAATCCTAATTTCGCTAATCTATCTGGGTATTGTAGTTCTCCCATCCCCTTTATTAATTTTGTTGCCCTCCTTTGTACTCTCTCTAGTTCCATTATATCCTTCCTGAGCACCGGTGCCCAAAACTGGACACAGTACTCCATGTGCGGTCTAACTAGGGATTTGTACAGAGGCAGTATAATGCTCTCATCATGTGTATCCAGACCTCTTTTAATGCACCCCATGATCCTGTTTGCCTTGGCAGCTGCTGCCTGGCACTGGCTGCTCCAGGTAAGTTTATCATTAACCCCTTAATCCCATATGACGTACTATCCCGTCCAGGTGACCTGGGACTTAATTCCCATGGACGGGATAGTACGTCATATGCGATCGGCCGCGCTCACGGGGGGAGCGCGGCCGATCGCGGCCGGGTGTCAGCTGCCTATCGCAGCTGACATCCGGCACTATGTGCCAGGAGCGGTCACGGACCGCTCCCGGCACATTAACCCCCGGCACACCGCGATCAAAGATGATCGCGGTGTGCCGGCGGTGCAGGGAAGCATCGCGCAGGGAGGGGGCTCCCTGCGGGCTTCCCTGAGACGATCGGTACACGGTGATGTGCTCACCGTGTACCGAGCGTCTTCTCCCTGCAGTCCCCGGATCCAAAATGGCCGCCGGGCTGCATCCGGGTCCTGCAGGGAGCACTTCCGGGTCAGGATCAGGCTGCAGCTGCAGCTCTAATCCTGCCCGGCTGTATGTAAGATCACCGATCTAACAGAGTGCTGTGCACACTGTCAGATCGGTGATCTGTGATGTCCCCCCCTGGGACAAAGTGAAAAAGTAAAAAAAAAAATTTCCACACTTGTAAAAAAAAAAATAAAAAAAAAATTCCTAAATAAAGCAGAAAAAAAAAATATTATTCCCATAAATACATTTCTTTACATAAAAAAAAAACAAAAAAACAATAAAAGTACACATATTTAGTATCGCCGCGTCCGTAACGACCCGACCTATAAAACTGGCCCAATAGTTAACCCCTTCAGTGAACACCGTAAGAAAAAAAAAAAAAAAAACGAGCCAAAAAAACAACGCTTTATTATCATAACGCTGAACAAAGAGTGGAATAACACGCGATCAAAAAGACGGATATAAATAACCATGTTACCTCTGAAAACGTCATCTTGTCCCGCAAAAAACGAGCCGCCATATAGCATCATAACCAAAAAAATAAAAAAGTTATAGTCCTCTGAATAAAGCGATGCCAAAATAATTATTTTTTCTATAAAATAGCTTTTATCGTATAAAAGCGCCAAAACATAAAAAAAATGATATAAATGAGGTGTCGCTGTAATCGTACTGACCCGAAGAATAAAACTGCTTCATCAATTTTACCAAACGCGGAACGGTATAAACGCCTCCCCCAAAAGAAATTCATGAATAGCTGGTTTTTGGTCATTCTGCCTCACAAAAAAATCGGAATAAAAAGCGATCAAAAACTGTCACGTGTCCGAAAATGTAACCGATAAAAACGTCAACTCGTCCCGCAAAAAACAAGACCTCACATGACTCTGTGGACCAAAATATGGAAAAATTATAGGTCTCAAAATGTGGAGACGCAAAAACTTTTTTGCTATAAAAAGCGTCTTTTAGTGTGTGACGGCTGCCAATCATAAAAATCCGCTAAAAAACTCGCTATAAAAGTAAATCAAACCCCCCTTCATCACCCCCTTAGTTAGGCTAGGTTCACATTGCGTTAATGGGTTAACGCTAACGGACAGCGTTGCACGGCGAAAATGTCACAATTAACGCCGTGCAACGGGTCCGTTAGCACAACCATTGACAGCAATGTGATTTTCAGGTGTAGCGCATCGCTAGAGCGTGCCATTTTCGGCTCGCGCTAGCAAGGTGCCATTCTTTTGTGGCGCGCCTCAGACGCTGCTTGCAGCGTCCGCGGCGCGCCCGAGGTCCGATCCCCGATCTTCCAGAGCGGGGACGTTAACGCGACCACTAAACACGACACCTAAAAAGACATTGTGTTAGCGCAATCCGCTAGTGCTAAACGGATTTCCCTAACGCAATGTGAACCTAGCCTTAGGGAAAAATAATAAAATTAAAAAAAATGTATTTATTTCCATTTTCGGGTTAGGGTTAGGGTTAGGGTTAGGGCTAGGGTTGGGGCTAGGGTTAGGGTTTGGATTACATTTACGGTTGGGATTAGGGTTGGGATTAGAATTAGGGGTGTGTCAGGGTTAGGTGTGTGGTTAGGGTTACAGTTGGGATTAGGGTTAGGGGTGTGTTTGGATTAGGGTTTCATTTATAATTGGGGGGTTTCCACTGTTTAGACACATCAGGGGCTCTCCAAACGCGACATGGCGTCCGATCTCAATTCCAGCCAATTCTGCATTGAAAAAGTAAAACAGTGCTCCTTCACTTCCGAGCTCTCCCGTGCGCCCAAACAGGGGTTTACCCCAACATATGGGGTATCAGCGTACTCGAGACAAATTGGACAACAACTTTTTGGGTCCAAGTTCTCTTGTTATCCTTGGGAAAATAAAAATTTGGGGGGCTAAAAATCATTTTTGTGGGAAAAAAAAGGATTTTTATTTTCACGGCTCTGCGTTGTAAACTGTAGTGAAACACTTGGGGGTTCAAAGTTTTCACAACACATCTAGATAAGTTCCATGGGAGGTCTAGTTTCCAATATGGGGTCACTTGTGGGTGGTTTCTACTGTTTGGGTACATCAGGGGCTCTGCAAATGCAACGTGACGCCTGCAGACCAATCCATCTAAGTCTGCATTCCAAATGGCGCTCCTTCCCTTCCGAGCTCTGCCATGAGCCCAAACAGTGGTTCCCCCCCACATATGGGGTATCAGCGTACTCAGGACAAATTGAACAACAACTTTTGGGGTCCAATTTATTCTGTTACCCTTGTAAAAATACAAAGCTGGGGGCTAAAAAATCATTTTTGTGAAAAAAAAAAGAATTTTTATTTTCACGGGTCTGCGTTATAAACTGTAGTGAAACACTTAGGGGTTCAAAGTTCTCACAACACATCTAGATAAGTTCCATGGGAGGTCTAGTTTCTAATATGGGGTCACTTGTGGGGGGTTTGTACTGTTTGGGTACATCAGGGGCTCTGCAAATGCAACGTGACTCCTGCAGACCAATCCATCTAAGTCTGCATTCCAAATGGCGCTCCTTCCCTTCCGAGCTCTGCCATGCGCCCAAACAGTGGTTCCCCCCCACATATGGGGTATCAGCGTACTCAGGACAAATTGGACAACAACTTTTGGGGTCCAATTTATTATGTTACCCTTGTGAAAATACAAAACTGGGGGCTAAAAAATTTTTGCGAAAAAAAAATAAATTTATTTTAACGGCTCTGCGTTATAAACTGTAGTGAAACACTTGGGGGTTCAAAGCTCTCAGAACACATCTAGATAAGTTCCTTAGAGGGTCTAGTTTCCAAAATGGTGTCACTTGTGGGGGTTTTTAATGTTTAGGCACATCAGGGGCTCTCCAAACCAACATGGCGTCCCATCTTAATTCCAGTCAATTTTGCATTGAAAAGTCAAATGGCGCTCCTTCCCTTCCGAGCTCTGCTATGCACCCAAAAAGTGGTTTACCCCCACATATGGGGTATCGTCGCACTCAGGACAAATTGCACAACAACTTTTGTGGTCTAATTTCTTCTCTTACCCTTGGGAAAATAAAAAATTGGGGGCGAAAAGATCATTTTTGTGAAAAAATAAGATTTTTTATTTTTACGGCTCTGCATTATAAACTTCTGTGAAGCACTTGTTGGGTCAAAGTGCTCACCACACATCTAGATAAGTTCCTTAAGGGGTCTACTTTTCAAAATGGTGTCGCTTGTGAGGGGTTCCAATGTTTAGGCACATCAGGGGCTCTCCAAACGCAACATGGCGTACCATCTCAATTCCAGTCAATTTTGCATTGAAAAGTCAAATGGCGCTCCTTTCCTTCCGAGCTCTGCCATGCGCCCAAACAGTGGTTTACCCCCACATATGGGGTATCGTCGCACTCAGGACAAATTGCACAACAACTTTTGTGGTCTAATTTCTTCTCTTACCCTTGGGAAAATAAAAAATTGGTGGCGAAAAGATTATTTTTGTGAAAAAATATGATTTTTTATTTTTACGGCTCTGCATTATAAACTTCTGTGAAGCACTTGTTGGGTCAAAGTGCTCACCACACCTCTAGATAAGTTCCTTAAGGGGTCTACTTTCCAAAATGGTGTCACTTGTGGGGATTTCAATGTTTAGGCACATCAGGGGCTCTCCAAACGCAACATGGCATCCCATCTCAATTCCAGTCAATTTTGCATTGAAAAGTAAAATGGCGCTCCTTCCCTTCCGAGCTCTGCCATACGCCCAAACAATGGTTTACACCCATATACGGGGTATCAGCGTACTCAGGACAAATTGGCCAACAATTTTTGAGGTTCAATTTCTTCTCTTACTCTTGGGAAAATAAAAAATTGGGGGCGAAAAGATCATTTTTGTGAAAAAATATGATTTTTTATTTTTACGGCTCTGCATTATAAACTTCTGTGAAGCAATTGGTGGGTCAAAGTGGTCACCACACATCTAGATAAGTTCCTTAGGGTGTCTACTTTCCAAAATGGTGTCACTTGTGGGGGGTTTCAATGTTTAGGCACATCAGTGGCTCTCCAAACGCAACATGGTGTCCCATCTCAATTCCTGTCAATTTTGCATTTAAAAGTCAAATGGCGCTCCTTCCCTTCCGAGCTCTGCCATGCGCCCAAACAGTGGTTTACCCCCACATATGGGGTATCAGCGTACTCAGTACAGATTGTACAACAATGTTTGGCATCCATTTTATCCTGTTACCCTTGGTAAAATAAAACAAATTGGAGCTGAAATAAATTTTGTGTGAAAAAAAGTTAAATATTCATTTTTATTTAAACATTCCAAAAATTCCTGTGAAACCCCTGAAGGGTTAATAAACTTCTTGAATGTGGTTTTGAGCACCTTGAGGGGTGCAGTTTTTAGAATGGTGTCACACTTGGGTATTTTCTATCATATAGACCCCTCAAAATGACATCAAATGAGATGTGGTCCCTAAAAAAAAATGGTGTTGTAAAAATGAGAAATTGCTGGTCAACTTTGAACCCTTATAACTCCCTAACAAAAAAAAATTTTGGTTCCAAAATTGTGCTGATGTAAAGGAGACATGTGGGAAATGTTACTTATTAAGTATTTTGCGTGACATATCTCTGTGATTTAAGGGCATAAAAATTTAAAGTTGGAAAATTGCGAAATTTTCAAAATTTTCGCCAAATTTCCGTTTTTTTCACAAATAAACGCAAGTTATATCGAATAAATGTTACTACTAAAATGAAGTACAATATGTCACGAGAAAACAATGTCAGAATCGCCAAGATCCGTTGAAGCGTTCCAGAGTTATAACCTCATAAAGGGACAGTGGTCAGAATTGTAAAAATTGGCCCGGTCATTAACGTGCAAACCACCCTCGGGGCTTAAGGGGTTAACTAGGATCCCCAAGTCCTTCTCCCTGTCAGATTTACCCAGTGGTTTCCCGTTCAGTGTGTAATGGTGATATTGATTCCCTCTTCCCATGTGTATAACCTTACATTTATCATTGTTAAACCTCATCTGCCACCTTTCAGCCCAAGTTTCCAACTTATCCAGATCCATCTGTAGCAGAATACTATCTTCTCTTGTATTAACTGCTTTACATAGTTTTGTATCATCTGCAAATATCGATATTTTACTGTGTAAACCTTCTACCAGATCATTAATGAATATGTTGAAGAGAACAGGTCCCAATACTGACCCCTGCGGTACCCCACTGGTCACAGCGACCCAGTTAGAGACTATACCATTTATAACCACCCTCTGCTTTCTATCACTAAGCCAGTTACTAACCCATTTACACACATTTTCCCCCAGACCAAGCATTCTCATTTTGTGTACCAACCTCTTGTGTGGCACGGTATCAAACGCTTTGGAAAAATCGAGATATACCACGTCCAATGACTCACCGTGGTCCAGTCTGTAGCTTACCTCTTCATAAAAACTGATTAGATTGGTTTGACAGGAGCGATTTCATAAACCCATGCTGATATGGAGTTAAACAGTTATTCTCATTGAGATAATCCAGAATAACATCCTTCAGAAACCCTTCAAATATTTTACCAACAATAGAGGTTAGACTTACTGGCCTATAATTTCCAGGTTCACTTTTAGAGCCCTTTTTGAATATTGGCACCACATTTGCTATGCGCCAGTCCTGCGGAACAGACCCTGTACAATGACTGATAACACCTCTATATACAGAGGATAACACAGGATCCACCATTCACAATAGATGATATCACAGCTCACCTCCTCCTTCTGTACAATGACTGATAGCAACTCTATATACAGTAGATAACACATAATTCACCATTCACAATAGGTGATGTCACAGCTCACCTCCTCCTCCTGTACAATGACTGATAGCAACTCTATATACAGTAGATAACACATAATCCACCATTCACAATAGGTTATGTCACAGCTCACCTCCTCCTCCTGTACAATGACTGATAACACCTCTATATACAGTAGATAACACAGGATCCACCATTCACAATAGGTGATGTCACAGCTCACCTCCTCCTCCTGTACAATGACTGATAACACCTCTATATACAGAGGATAACACAGGATCCACCATTCACAATAGATGATATCACAGCTCACCTCCTCCTCCTCCTGTACAATGACTGATAACACCTCTATATACAGTAGATAACACAGGATCCACCATTCACAATAGGTGATGTCACAGCTCACCTCCTCCTCCTGCACAATGACTGATAACACCTCTATATATAGTAGATAACACAGGATCCACCATTCACAATAGGTGATGTCACAGCTCACCTCCTCCTCTTCTACAATGACTGATAACACCTCTATATACAGTAGATAACACAGGATCCACCATTCACAATAGGTGATGTCACAGCTCACCTCCTCCTCCTGTACAATGACTGATAACACCTCTATATACAGTAGATAACACAGGATCCACCATTCACAATAGGTGATGTTACAGCTCACCTCCTCCTCCTGTACAATGACTGATAACACCTCTATATACAGTAGATAACACAGGATCCACCATTCACAATAGGTGATGTTACAGCTCACCAAACATATCTTCTTTTATCCACCCACCAGCTCAGAGACAACTGAAGAGTAGAGATAGAAACCTGTGTCTCTATTTAGAGGTATTTTAGAAAACTAATTTATTTAACAATCTTATTGAAATTCCAGTTAGAACAATTAATAAAGGGATTGGCCATTATTGGTCACTATGGGAAATGTAATGTTATCATTATTTGTTTGTCAGAGTTAGTTGCTTTTTAGATACTGAATGGAATATGACAAAACTTGACATGATATGACAACTCCCAGACACATGTTGTTAGGGCCATTTTTGGGGTTGGGGACGCTGGAACGTGTTCATTTAATGAGTCACATCTTACACCCAGCTTATATGACCTTAACTGTTCTAGGCGTGAAGCCTCCGGTGGGATGATTTGTACGTATGATATGAATCCTCCAGACTTATCTGTCCTGTAATAAATAATACTGTGCCGCCTGGGCAGGCAGACGTATGTCTGAGCAGCGGTAATATATATCTATACAATATGTACGCGGGAGTCACATATCAATAGTTTGCAGAGTGACGATATAAAAAGTCAATAACCTTGACGTCATGGAAAACAAATCGAATTGATGCGATAGTCAGAAAGAAAAAAAAGATAATAATAATACCAACAATAAAAGAAGTAAAAAGAAACACAAAAATAGAACAACAACAAATATTTTTATTTATTTTTTTTATTTAATTTTGCTAAAAATGTTTGCACCGTTAACCTTTAACATCCTGAGTGTTGCGCTGTTTATTGCTGTCTGCAAAGTAGTTTACCTGAGAATCCATCAGTTCGCTTATTCTGACAGTCCAAATGGGAGAGTTTATAACTAGGGATGAGTGAACCCGAACTGTAAAATTTGAGGTTCATACGCTTCCGGTGCTGAACTCTGAACATGGACTTCTCCCAGAAGTTTGTTTTAGTGTTCGAAGTTCCAGGAGAGAAGAGAGAGAGACTATTTTATAGCACCAAAGTTCAGGTCTCCATGGACTTCTATGGGGTTCTGGTTCAAGTTTGGGTAGAGTTCTGTAGTTCCTGAACCAAACTTTGTGCTAAAGTTCAGTCAAACTTGATGAACCCGCAAATCCAGGAGTAGGGGTAAGTGGACCCATGGAAGTTCAGGTTCTGGTACCCGACCCGAAGTTTATTCCAAAGTTCGGATCAGGTACCAGAACTGTACCCGAATTTCAACCAGTATCCAAATCCTTTTGAAAAGAATGGGATCCTGGACTTTTGAGTTAGAAAATTCTCTCTCTCTCTTCCTCTCTATCCTCCTGGACTTCCCCTGTAATACTCCCTAATTCCGGACTTCCCCCAGAACACTCTCTCAATCTCTATCCTGCTCTCCTTCTGGTTGGACTTTCCGAGAAAACTCCATTTCACTCTCCTCCTGGACTTCCCCCAGAACGCCAGAAGACTCTCTCTCCCCTCCCTGACTTCCAACGGAACACACTCTTTTCTCCTCCCGGACTTCGCCTGGAACACTTTCTCTCTCTTTCTCACCTCCCAGACGTCCCCCAGAACGCATATTTTTTTCATTCCTCCTGGATTTCATCCCGAACACGCGCTCTCTCTCTCCTTCTGGACTTCCCCCAGAAAACTCTTTCTCTCCTTCCAGACTTCCAGAATTCCCCTGGAATACTCCCTCTCTCTCCTCCTGGACTTCTCCCAGAACTCCAGAACACTCTCTTTCCCCTCCCCAACTTCCCCAGAACACTCTCTCTCTTTCTCTCCTCCCAGACTTCCCCCAGAAAACACATTCTCTATCTCTCCTCCCGATTTCACCCGGAACACGCTCTCTCTCTCCTTCCAGACTTCCCCCAGAAAACTCTCTCTCTCCTTCCAGACTTCCCCCAGAACACTCCCTCTCTCTCTCCTTCTGGACTTCCCCCCAGAATGCCAGAACACTCTCTCTCCCCTCCCCGATTTCACTAGAACACTCTCTCACTTTCTCTCCTCCCGGACTTCCCCTGGAACACATATTTTCTTTCTCTCCTCCTGGACTTCCCCTGGAACACTCTCCCTCTCTTTCTTTCTCCTCCCAGATTTCACCTGGAACACGATCTCTCTTTCTCTACTCCTGGACTTCCCCCGGAATACACATTCTCTTTCTCTCCTCCCGGATTTCACCCGGAACACGCTATTTCTCATCCGGACTTCCTCCAGAAAACTCTCTCTCTCCTTCCAGACTTCCCCCAGAAAACTCCCTCTTTCTCTCCTCCTGGACTTCCCCAAAACGCCATAACACTCTCTCTCCCCTCCCCGACTTACCCAGAACACTCTCTCACTTTCTCTCTTCCCGAACTTCCCCTAGAACACACAGTCTCTTTCTCTTCTCCTAGACTTCCCCTGGAACACTCTCTCTCTTTCTCTCCTCCCAGATTTCACCTGGAACACGCTCACTCTCTCCTTTCAGACTTCCCCCAGAACATACACTCTCTCTTTCTTCTCCCGATTTCCCCTAGAACACATGCAGCGCCCCAGAGACCTGGTCGTTGCAGTATGACGCTCTGCCGCTAAGGGGAGTGATGGTACGTCTCATGGAACTAAAGGAGTTCTTCTGACCAGGTAACACCAGCACACATTACACTTCACACTCCGGCCACTAGGGGGAGAAAAAGGTTTTATTTATTGGGCCACTCCTCACACTGGTAAAACTAGGGGTTGGATAAGAAGTTAGTCAGAAGCTGACTGGGTTGGATTCAGGCAACATTCCGTGGCAGGGGGTGTTGCAGGGAGAAGATTCAGGGGGGTCCCTGTCAGGCGTGGGAACCTGGCAGGTACCTAGCAACTAGAACAGAACGTTACGGAACCGCACCTGCACACCCCGCGGCGGTATCCTAAGAAAGAGACACAAAGCGAAGGATATTGTGGAACAGTGAGAAACGAGATCAAGCAGAAAGGAGAGCCAGTAGGAGTCGTGCCCGTAGAACGGCAACATCCTACTGAGGCGCGTAGCCGGTGGCCGGAACACCGAGGAAGTAACTGACTCTATGCCTTACTTCAAACTCCGCAGGACAGTTAATTATAGGTTGGCTGTCTACCTTACATCACATAAGCAGACATAGGGGGCAACGCGTGGAGAGGGGCATCTCTAGGGTCCCGGAAGAGCTCCGAGCCTACCCGTCAAACGTCCTAGCCATAACATACCTGGGGGACGGAGAACTAGAAAGATCTGGAACGAATTAGAAAGAACGAACGAACGAACAAGAACAGAAGTTGTGAGGACTATTCCGAATGCTCAGCAGGGTAGCACTACAACACACAGGCACTAGTGGTAGGCAACGATTTCCACCTGCAAAGGGAACTCTGGATGTGCCCATCGGACCGGCCGGTCTCTGAGAGCCCTGTTAACCGTGCTCTGGTTTGAGGATCCTGAAGTCTTCAGTAAAGAAGTAAAGAGACTGCAACCTTGTGTCCTCGTTATTGTCTGCACCTCACACCATCACCATCCACCTTACTGGGAAGCCCTGGGGACATTCTTCACCTGTGGGAAGGTTCACCATCTAGCTGCCATCACATCACCCCAGCGGACCCCAAGCAGCGTCGGTCACCCTGACCGAACACCACAGGTGGCGTCACGAAACCTTGACAGACTCGCATCACCTTTCATTGGACTCCCCTTAGCAGGGTCACGGACTGGGTCCAGCCACCGTGATGACCCCAGAGCTGAGACAGAGAGGACTGGTACCAAGTAACCTGTGGCCCTGTGTCTGGGGGCGCTCCACACACATTCTCCCGGACTTGCCCCAGAACACTCTCTCTCTTATTTGGCCATTGTAGGGTAAAATGGATGCCAACATACGGTACTTTTGATACATATACCTGAACAGCCATCCGTTATTTGAGTATGTCCCATCCAGTGACGCCTCAGTAATTCTCATTGTCAGATGAGGGAACCTTTTTGGGCACATTAGACTAGACGTCAGCGTTTACTACCAATATTCTATTTCCGGGACAACTTGCCGCCAGTATTCTAGATTTTATAGGGAGAGGCAAGTGGTGAGTAAAACCATCAATCTTGGATATTTTGGAAATTACAAGCTAACAAAATGGAACCGTAACGGACCCTTTCGATTTTGTTGAGGGCACCTGTACTGTACAACGGCTGCAAATCTGGAACATTCTGACCAAAGGAGGACACATCGTTAAACAAACATCTGATGATCTTCATCAACGAGCCGGGCCGACCTCATCATTATCGTATCTCTGCCTAAAGTTCGTCATAATGAACATCATGATGCTTAATAACGTGTAAATCGAGGGCTGATTGGTGGCCATAAAACTCATCACTCCACATCAGATGGTTGCATTAGGTTTTAGGCCATTATCTGTAGAAAAGGAGATAATTCATTCATCCCTCTTCATTATATCGCAGCAATTGGCCTGAAATGAAAATCCACCGTGCCAGGCGTTTCCGCAGCCTTCATAGAAGGAAATGCAATAGATATAATGTCTACTGTCCAACACTGAGACCCATCATCAGCGCTAAATGGTTATGGAATAGTCACAACATTGTAATAATGATACATTGTAATTGTCGGCTTCATTTAGTGTATCCCACGTCCGGCTGGGCAAGGAAATGATGGTTTTGGTTTTAGGAGAAAAAAATAATCCAAAAAATATTGATATTAACCCAACAGGCGCTCCTTACTCCTGTCCGCCCCTCTACGTACAATCATATTGCAGAGTTGTAATGCAGATGATGATGAAGAGCTGCTCTGGAGATACATAAAAAGTGACATCACAGCAGCTTGCTCATCATCGGTGATCACAAAATGTAGTGTAAGGCTCCGTTCACATGTCGCGTTTTTGCCGCAGTTTTTTATGCAAATTATGAGCTGCGCTTTACAGTAGCAGCAAAAGCTATGAGATTTCCGAAAATCTCACGAACGCACATTGTTTTTCTTTTTCTTGACTGATTTGGAAAACTGCAGCATGTCACTTTTTTCAGCATTTTTGCACCCATAGAAAGTAATGAGTAAGTGCAAAAAGACGCAGTTGTCAGATTTTGGTGCAAACACATTTAGGCCGGTTTCACACGTCAGTGTCTCTGGTACGTGAGGTGACAGTTTCCTCACGTACCGGAGACACTGACACACGTAGACACATTAAAATCAATGCATCTGTGCAGATGTCATTGATTTTTTGCGGACCGTGTCTCCGTGTGACAAACACGGAGACATGTCAGTGTTTGTGGGAGCGCACGGATTACACGGACCCATAAAAGTCAATGGGTCCGTGTAAAGCACGTACCGCACACGGACGTTGTCCGTGTGCAGTCCGTGTGCCGTGCAGGAGACAGCGCTCCAGTAAGCGCTGTCCCCCCCCACATGGTGCTGAAGCTGCCATTCATATCGTCTGTGCAGCAGTGTTTGCTGTAGAGAAGATATGAATAATCAATTTCTTGGGGGGGTTTTCGTGTTTAAAATAAAGCTCCATGTCCCCACCCCCTGTGCGCCCCCCCCCCCCTTCCGCTGTTCTGAAAATACTCACCCGCCTCCCTCGTTGGCTGTCGCTGCTTCCTGTCCTGGCCGCACCTTCTACTGTATGCGGTCACGTGGTGCTGCCGATTACAGTCATGAATATGCGGCTCCACCTCCCATAGGGGTGGAGCCGCATATTCATTACTGTAAATGAGCGGCCCCACGTGACCGCTCATACAGTAGAAGGTGCGGCGAGGACAAGAAGCAGCGCCAGCGAGGGAGGCGGGTGAGTATTTTTAGAACAGCGGGGGGGGGCGCAGGGGGTGGGGACATGGAGCTTTATTTTAAACACGAAACCCCCCCAAAAATGGATTATTCATATCTTCTTTACTTTACAGCAAACGCTGCTGTACAGAAGACATGAATCGTGGCTTCAGTACGATGCAGGGGACAGCGCTAAACTTTAGCGCTGTCTCCTGCACGGTGTGTGTGGTATCCAGTGGGCACACGGGTGCCGCCCATGTGCCACACTGATGTGCCACAGAAACGCAGGGCCACACGGACACGGATAATTCCGGTACCAATTTTTTTCGGTACCAGAATTATCTGGATGTGTGGGACTGCCCTAAGGATGTTGCATCATGATTTTTTTGGGGAGGGCGCTAAACTTTATCAGCTTGCACAAGAGACAATAAAAACGCAGCAAAAAAAAAAAAAAAAAAACGCAACAAAACTTGCTTTTTGTAAGCAGCTTCTTTACTGCCAAGAGAGCAGGTTTTGCTTGCGGAACAAAATGCAGCAAAGAAGCAACGTGTGAACTCAGCCTAATTTTGCAATGAAACCCAGACTTGTTTTACGGTGAGTTTACGCACTGCTTTTTATGGAAAAGCATCACATTTTCCCCATTATTTATGGTGCTGACAAAAGTCAGCCTTATGGCTCAGTAGTTAGCACATGGTGGCTCAGTAGTTAGCACATTGTGGCTCAGTGGTTAGCACATTGTGGCTCAGTGGTTAGCACATGGTGGCTCAGTGGTTAGCACATGGTGGCTCAGTGGTTAGCACATGGTGGCTCAGTAGTTAGCACATGGTGGCTCAGTAGTTAGCACATAGTGGCTCAGTAGTTAGCACATAGTGGCTCAGTGGTTAGCACATGGTGGCTCAGTGGTTAGCACATGGTGGCTCAGTGGTTAGCACATGGTGGCTCAGTGGTTAGCACATGGTGGCTCAGTGGTTAGCACATGTTGGCTCAGTAGTTAGCACATGGTGGCTCAGTAGTTAGCACATAGTGGCTCAGTGGTGAGCACATGGTGGGTCAGTGGTTAGCACATGGTGGCTCAGTAGTTAGCACATAGTGGCTCAGTGGTTAGCACATTGTGGCTCAATGGTTAGCACATGGTGGCTCAGTAGTTAGCACATAGTGGCTCAGTAGTTAGCACATAGTGGCTCAGTGGTTAGCACATGGTGGCTCAGTAGTTAGCACATAGTGGCTCAGTGGTTAGCACATTGTGGCTCAATGGTTAGCACATGGTGGCTCAGTGGTTAGCACATAGTGGCTCAGTAGTTAGCACATAGTGGCTCAGTAGTTAGCACATAGTGGCTCAGTAGTTAACACATAGTGGCTCAGTGGTTAGCACATGGTGGCTCAGTAGTTAGTACATAGTGGCTCAGTGGTTAGTACATGGTGGCTCAGTGGTTAGCACACGGTGGCTCAGGGGTTAGCACTGCAGACTTGCAGCGCTGGGGTCCTGTGATCAAATCCCACCAAGGACAACATCTGCAAGGACTTTGTATGTTCTCCCCATGTTTGTGAGGGTTTCCTCCCACATTCCAAAGACTGATAGGAAATGTCGATTTTTTAGCCCCAATGGGGAAAGAGATTATGAAGTCTGTAAAGCGCTGCGGAATATGTTAGTGCTATACAAGTGAGTATTACAGATGCTTTTGTGTTATTAGATGTTACATTTATGTTTCAAATGGATTTTTATACTACTAATAATGCAATATATTTTTTGCTGTTCTTGTTCCCCATCGGTGAGCCTTACTGTTTTTCCAATGCAGAATATTCTAGCTTTTCAGTTTTTTTCATAATTTTCTTTGCAGGATTAGAAAAAATTTAAAAAAAAAATGAAAAAAATAAAATAACATCGTCACCAACAATGTTTGTTTAAAAAAAAAAATTGACCGAAAAAAACAAATAAATAACCAAAAAACTGCTTTTTTATGAATTTTTGTTGTGCGTTACTTTAAAGTTTATATTGCATTATATAGTACACTGTATACAAAGACCTTTGGTTCCTTGTATTTTTATGTACATTGTGTTTTTTTTAGTTTTCTTTTTTTTTTAAAATGCAGTCACTTCTGAGTTTTTTTTATGGCATGTTATGTGGCTCTACCCTCCATACCAAGACTTTGATACAGGGTTAAAAAAAAAAAAAAAAAAACACCTCAATAAAAACGCGTAAACCACATGACACTAAATATTAAATAAGCAAAAACAAAATGCATACTTTTAAATAAGAACAAGTGGTGCTTTTCTTTTACCTGCCTCCGGCTTTGTTCACACGTTGCATTTTTGCAGCATTTTTTTTATGCAAACTGAAAGCTGTGATTCACAGTATCAGCAAAGAAAGCTGCGAGATGTGAGAAAAGTCATGAGAAGAACGACATGTCGAGGTGAGGAGACCTTAAAGCTGCAATGCTCCTCTGGGAAATATGCAAATTGTCTGTTCAGAGAGGACGAGGACTAGAACTCTAGTGCCACCTATAGGAAGTAGCGATCCTAGAAGTCAATATCGAGCTTTGTCACATGACGGAGTAAATAACAAAACCAAAATCTCAATTTACAGACGCAGTGTTTCGGGGTATGGCCCCTTCCTCAGTGCAAAGTGTTAGATCTGGTTTGGTGAGGAGAGGATCTCAAACTTTGCACTGACGAGGGGGCCAGACCCTGAAACAGTGTCTGCAAATTCAGATTTTGATTTTGGCGTTTATCCTAAGTCATGTGACAAGGCTCGTTAGAGAGTCGATATTGACTTTTAGGAAACCATCAGTGAAGAACTGCTATATTATACTTCATTCATTTCACATGTAAAACTAAAGTTTGGGGGATACATTTACTGATTAGGATAAGGATCCCCCTTTATAAACCCCTACACCCGATAAACATTAATTTCCCAAATATCCTAAATCAACCAAAGAATGCTAATTTAATTCTAAAGTACCCTAGACCAGGGGTCCCCAACTCCAGTCCTCAAGGCCCACCAACAGGTCATGTTTTCAGGATTTCCTTTGCATTGCACAGGTGATGCAATTATTACCTGGGCAAGACTAAGGAAATCCTGAAAACATGACCTGTTGGTGGGCCTTGAGGACTGGAGTTGGGGACCCCTGATCTAGAACACCAGGACTATGTTCAATTACCTTCACGGACCTTCAAAACAACATAGACAACCCAAAGTATGTTCATTTACTTCAAAAACACCTTATACTACAAGGACTATGTTAATTTGCTTCTAAAAGACCCTAGGCCACCAGGTGTACGGTCGTTTACTTTGCACACACACTAGACCACCAGGAGTATGCTCTTTTATGTTGGAAACACAACATTATGTTAATCTGCTTCTGAAACACCCTAGACCACCAGATGTTTATTCATTCTCCTCCAAAACACTCCAGACCACCAGGAGTATGTTAATTCTTCTTAAAGAAAAAAAAACCTAGACCACCAGGAGTATTTTTTTTGTTGCTTTTAAAACACCTCAATCTAACAATAATATGATGATCATTAGGAGCATGCCCATTTACTGCTACAAGTTCATGGATTACCAATAGTACTTTCATTTAGTTTTTAAAAAACTCTAGACCACCAGGAGAATATTCATGTACCACACCCTATAAAATCAGGAGCATGCTCATTTACGTCTACAACACCATGGACCACTTGGATTTTTACCATTCTCCTCCAAAACACTCTAGAGCAGCAGGAGTATGTTCTCTTCATTAGAAAACACCTTAAATCACCGGGAGTGTGTATATTTACATCTAAAAAAAACCTCTAGACCACCAGGAGTATATTCATATAATTCTAGCATGCCCAAAACCACCATGATTATGTTTATTTTGCCAGGGATCATTGCCCAACCCATAAATGATCCTGTGCCCCTTTGGTTCTGTTGAAAAAGAGAAACTTTATCTCCTAAACATATTTACTCCTAATACACCCCAGCCCACCAGGAGGCAATGTGTTGGTCTCCATTAGAGCCGATCACATCATGTGTCCTCACCTTCTGGAGGAAGGAGGACCAGCAGAGACCTGGGCGACACAATGGAGGAGAGGTTGGCCAACAATAGGCAAGTGTTGGCCACCATGCTGGGCCAGGGGTCTACATATATGTTGGAATATCAAAATCTATTATGTACTTGGTATAAGTTATGAAAACTTAGACGCATCCTTGTAATTTCAGGCATTTGGCTACTCTACATTTGTCCTCGGCTGAAAATATCGCCGTGCAATAAGTCCGATGCCTCCCAGCGCCCGGATCAGCGGAGCGTGAAAGCAATTTGTGAATTGCAGCATTGCTATCTCTGACTGATTCTAATTAAAAATGCCAATTAGCAGAAGATAACACAAGCAGAATAGGGAAAAAAAAAAGCTGGGTAGTTCCCTGATCATTGCTTATGGGCATCAAACAAAGGAAACAAAAGACAGCAAAAATAAATCTGTTTTGATTGCACCTCCTTAGCTGACCTGCTAACAAGCTGCGTAAACTGTGGGAGTCGGTGGTGTAAAATAGCCTGTAACATATCAATTCTGCATCATAGCTATGTATAAGGGAGCGGTCATTGATGATTCACCCTCAGAATAAGCAATTAATGTCACATCGATGGAAATCCAGCACCCGGCGACATCCCATCAGCTGTTAGAAGGTTCCTTGGCCTCCCGATGTCCCCAATTCTGGCGCTTTGCTTGTCTCTTCCCACTTGCCCTGTAGAGGTGGCAAGTGGGGTTCATATTTGTAAGGTTGATGTCACCTTTGTATTGTCAGGTGACATCAAGCCCAGAAGCGTCCATTAATAATTCTATAGTTACATGATAAATAAAGACACAGCCAGAATAAAATCTTTTATTAGAAATAAAACAAAACACACTTTTACAAATAAAGTTATCCTCACCTAATGCCTATTCCACCGAAGCCCTCGTCTCCTGTGATAAAATAAAAATAAAAACAACCATTTCCCTCATCTGTCTATCATTATGTCCCATGCTGTAATCCATGTCTGGGGGAAAAAAACTTTCAACCTGGACGGTGCCAAGATGCGTTTTCTCACTGTGCTAGCGGGAATCTCACCGAGGTCATGGCAGTTCAGCCCGGCTGGGAATACAGCCTCAGTGACTGGAGGTAACCTCGATGACGTTCATCACCGGTCACTGACGCTGCATTCGCAGCAGCTCATTCACCAGTGGTTCTCAGCCTGGACGGTTGCATCTTGGCACCGTTCAGGTTAAAAACTGTTTTTCCCCAGACATGGATTACAGTATGGGGCAAAACGAGGTATGGCATATTGTTGGGATTTTTTTGTTTTATTACAGAAGATGAGGGCTTCAGTGGAACTAGGCATTAGGTGAGTAGAACGGTGTTTGTTATTTTTAAATACAAAAGTACAGGTGTTTTGTTTTATTTCTAATAAAGGATTTTATTATGGATGTGTGTTCATTTACCATATAACTATGGGGTTAGTAATGGATAGGTGTCTTATAGACACTTCTCCATTACTAAGCCGTGGGCTTGATGTCACCAGACAGTACAAAGGTGACATCAACCCCACAAATATTAACCCCACTTGCCACCGCTACAGGGCAAGTCGGAAGAGCCAGAAGAAGCACCAGAATTGGTGCATCTAATAGATGTGCCTTTTCTGAGTGGCTGCGGGCTGCTATTTTTAGGCTGGGGGACAATATCCATGGTCCCTTATCAGTCTAAGAATACCAGCCCCCAGCTGTCTGCTTTAGCAAGGCTGGTATTCAAAAATAGGGGGACCCCACACCGTTTTTTCAATTATTTATTTATATAATTAAAAAATATGGCATGAGGACTCCTCTATTCTTGATACCCAGCCTTGCTGAAGCTGACAGCTTAGAGTTGCAGCCACCTGCTGTGAGTTTTGCCTGGCTGGTTATCAAAAATACAGGGGAACCCATCCCTTTTTTTTTGTTTTAATTATTTATTTACAGTGCAGGAGCCGGCTAATGAATACACTCACCAGCCACTCCTGCTCTCACTGTTATTTGTGTCAGCAAGTGTCAGGTGATGGGAGCTGTAGTCGCATGCGCCAACACCAGTGACGAGCAGTAAACTTTATACCTCCGATCACAGTTGGGTGCTCATGCTGTGTTTTGACAGCGTGGGAACCGCGGCTCTCTGACCATCGGGGATAATTTCACCGCCAATCAGAAGTGGTGTTTGCCTCCCTGCCATGCACATGACAGCGTGACAAGCACCCGGTGTTCGGGCAGCCGAACATGAACAGTAACAAGGACTTCCTGATGATGTCCGAGTTCAGTGTCCATGCCGGAATAGTAGGTATTCGGTACGGACGCCGAACTTTACTGTTTGGGTTCGACCATCTCTACTAACTTAGGCAAAAAGTAATTGGCAAAGCCTCACTGTGTGATAAATGGTTTGGTTGCTCCTATATACAACTGTATCAATCCATCAACCTCTAACCATAGGTAATAAGTGCAAAAAAAGGAGAGTATGGATTGGCATAGAAAATGTACAAATCCAGTTTTTATTACATCCACGGTATGGAATTAAAATCATGATCCCTCTGACTGGTTTCTGGCCGAAGCCCTTAGTCGTAAACTCCACGAATTAGGACTTCGGCCAGGAACGCGTCAGGGGAAAATGATCTTTATTCCACACCATGGATATCCTATTTTTTAATTGGATGTAACGAAAATGAAATTATTTTATGTGTTTCACCTGTAAAAACTATCCAGCCGATAAATACAAAACCTCATCAACTCGAGCTTTAATTCAAAAGAACGGAAAATTGCAAAAACTCAACCTATTGTATCAAAAGTCAAACCGATGGGTAAAAAAAGTATCCAATTCTGTTTTGCCTACATTTTGTTTAAGCTATCCCACCTCTTCCGTGGTCATTCTTATCCCGCCCCCATCTTAGCCTTCTTCGTGGACAACCAACCTGCGCCCACCGGAGTCTTCCTTTGTCTTAATTGTTATCTGTTGAGTATGATAGCGCATCAGTTAACGAGGCAATAAATCAGCTCGGAGGCTATTCCCAAATGACGGCGAGGAGTAAACTGCAGATTTGGATGATTGCACACGGCCTATTTTGCACAGCGCAGCTATTTTTAGTCAATGACCAGAATACATATTGAAAACTTTTAATTAAAGACCAGAAATCATTGAGCTATAAATTTCTTTGCTCTCCATGGAAAGATGCTGCTATAGCGTTGGCTCTGTCACGCCATTACTTTGAGGAGGCAGTATGATTTGGAGCCAATTCATTTGTTCCTGACCTGGGCAAATGAGATTTATAGTGTATCCTATCCGCTAGATGTGTGGAGCGCGGCACCGGTTTTTGGCTGGGAGCAATGTAGCATGTTCCCTCGATCATGGTTAAAAGGGCGCCGACACTTAGCGGATTAATAAAACTGTAAACAACTCAACAATGAAATAAACTTCCCTAAATTTAATCATCATAAAATAAAATGATGTTCTTCCAGGATTCCTGGATACATTTGTCTGCGCGCGCGAAACCTCAGCCGAGGAGTACCGCCTCGTTTTACTCTGTCTGCTTACAAATCCCCATAGATAAGCACTGGAAAATACACTTTTACCGTTAACCGAGAATTAAGTTGCCATCTGAACATTGGATTTCTGTTTATTAAAAGAAGAATACAGGAGAATTGTCTTCAGGGATGTAACAATTAGCAGCAGGCAGTATGATTTGGAGCCAATTCATTTGTTCCTGACCTGGGCAAACGAGATTTATAGTGTAGCCTATCCGATAGATGTGTGGAGCACGGCACCGGTTTTTGGCTGGGAGCAATGTAGCATGTTCCCTCGATCGTGGTTAAAAGGGCGCCGACACTTAGTGGATTAATAAAACTGTAAACAACTCAACAATGAAATAAACTTCCCTAAATTTAATCATCATAAAATAAAATGATGTTCTTCCTGGATTCCTGGATACATTTGTCTGCATGCACAAAACCTCAGCCGAGGAGTACCGCCTCGTTTTACTCTGTCTGCTTACAAATCCCCATAGATAAGCACTGGAAAATACACTTTTACCGTTAACCCGAGAATTAAGTTGCCATTTGAACATTGGATTTCTGTTTACTAAGAGAAGAATACAGGAGAATTGTCTTCAGGGATGTAACAATTAGCAGCCAAATAAAAAAAAGGGTTTGTTTTAATTTTAGGAACAGCGCCTTTATGGATAATAATTAGTATTGGTACCAATGTGGCTGAGATGCAGTACCAGACATGGCCTATGGACAGGAATGGCGCTGTTTCTGGGGGGGAAGGGGGGGAATCTTTTTTCCTTTTAATGCCTTTAGGAATTAGTTTAAATATAACTTTTTGGGAGAGTGAAAAAAATAAAATCCATCCATGTTTTTAAGCTTTTTTTTTTCCGAACCTGTTTTGAGCATTTGTTCAAATCCTATGGTGACTTCATTATTAAAAATGCTGTATTTTGTTAAAAAAAAAATAAGTAAAAAAGGTAGAAATGCTCAAAAGATGCCACTTTTTTTGTAATATACATAATAAACGCTTAAAAAATGCTATAAAAAAATATCAAACTGTCCAATTATACCTTCTTATTAATAATATATTGACAATTCGGTGTTACCTTTCCCGCTAATTTGGCAACATCAGCAATGATTGGACAGTTTCAGGCTACGTAGGGATTCGCCCTCAACTGGTAACACCCAGTTGTCGATTAATTTCCTGGAAGAAAAACAGGGGAACGATCCAATGCAGAATTATTAAAAAATATATAATCCAGGATTGTTTATTCACAGGGAATACAGTCATTATAAAAACAGAAAACAAAGTCAGAGGAGGTGACTGGTGCTCTTTAATATTTCGCTACAGATGGAAATGTCACCCCTGCTCCTATATAGTTCCGTGCAATTTACTTCCATGGTCTCCTTCTCTCTACATTTCCCCTTTCCATCTCTAATGTGTTAAACATTTACTTTTTGGTCCAAAAAATGTAATAAAATATTTTATGCATAACGACAAATTAAAATTGTTATAAAATAACGCAAACTCGAATTTCTACTTTTAGGAAATGGGCTGCAATACCAGACTCAGCCAAATAAGAAAGGTGGCGCTGTGTCTGGGAAAAAGAAAAATACAGACCAGACATTCCTTCCCAATCAGATGCCACAAAGCTTTCTTGGTCAAATGTTTTTGTTATTTATTTAAGTTGGAGATAACATAAAGAAAAAAAAAAAGTGGGGGAGGGGGTAATAGGGAAAGTAGGGGACCAAAATCAATCAGCTGTCCTGAGTAGAGAGGAGCGGAGTCTAGCTTAAAAGTTCGGGGTTCGCACCGCATAGTTAGTGTCTGGTGCTAAACGCTGAACTCCTGACTCCTCCCAGAAATGCGTTGCAATCTTTGACGTTCCGGTGGAAGTCCATTAGAGAGAGAAAAAAATAATTCTGGCTCTAAAGCTCGGGTCATCATTATTTTTTTAATGGGGTCCGGGTTGTGGTTGAAATTCGGGGAAAGTTCTGGTACCTTAACTGAACTTTGGAATAAAGTGTGAGTTGGGTACCAGAAACTCAACTTCCACCGCTCAACCTTAGTCCTGAGGAATCAGTTTAGTTAAAGGGGTGCTCCCAACACAACCTCTTTGAAAGCAGCAACATAATCAAACATACCTCTTCACTACTGATACAAAACAGCCAAAAAGTCCAATAAACAAATGCTGGAACGAATTCAAGAGCCAAGTACCGGTACGCAACGGGCTAAGTTGAGCAGCCGTCTTGGTAGAAAATGAACGAATGGATGCTCTATGCAGCATGCGTGGGATGGCTACAATACCACGGAGCAAGGAGTCATCATTGGCACTTGATATATCAATACCTAAACTATTAATTTGCCAAGTACAGGTAAAAAAGTATCTAACTTGTTGCTCACAGCCATTTATTTTGGGTGGGGCAAACCATTAAAGGAGTTTTCTCTGGGTAAAACTGAAGAGGAATTTGTAATCCTATGGTATACAGCTCACTGCCAAGGATGCCGGCCCCCCTTCAGTCTCAGAGATGGCCGGTTATCTAGGCAATAAGGGCAGACCACTTTGAAACTGAATGTATCGCTGGATCTGGAAAGCTTCAGTGCCCCTGTGCTGCAAAGACTGTCTCTGCTCGCAGCATGGCAGATCGAAACATTGTTGTGAGCAAGCCACTGATCCCAACTGTCATTCTTCAGGAGAACCCCGTTACCAGCAGGAGGCAGGGGAGATTTGTTCTCTTGAAGAGAAGATTGAAACACTTCTTCAATGAATTTGTCCCCAAAAAAACTTTGATCTAGAACTTAGACGGAAAATATTCCAGAAATCAGGTACAAAGACGAGTGGAAAGTGATGTCTTGTCTATACATTCCCTGAAATAAAAGTATTGCGTATGGTCGCCACTAACACTTGCCAACTTGGAAGGCGGCAAATATTAGTTCAAAGATGGCAACTATTAAACCGGTAAAACAACTTCTCGCCAAATGTTAGTTTTCCGATGGCTGACCTTAAAATAAATGGAGAGTAAATAGAATTACCGTAACTTCATCAATACGGGAGACACGGGAACACGTTCATTATACATGAACTTCTGAACCGTTCTTAGGGTGGAATTGCATTATTATGAAGTTCAAAGTAAAAAAAAAATCCCATTAATGGTTAATAAAAGGGGAGTGAAGAGTAAACCTCTACATACGCACTACGTCTCCTTTTTTTCCCCTCGGCTCGAGTGCCATTAGAACCCGGCATTGCATTTTCAATTACATTGATTTTTCAAGTTCTCGCTCCAAATCTATTCCATTCAGAATAATTAGCCTGAAACATATAGAATTTATATTCAGTACCAGCGCGATTGTCTCCGGGAAAAAGAAAAATGCTTTAACTCCACTAAAAAATAAAAAGCTTCTATCGATAAAGAAATTTACAATCAGAAAAATGCTACGTGGGCAGGAGAATATTTAATTAGTGAAATACATAAATATATGATCTACTGATCTAACAGGGAGCCTTGTGGAAGCCTTGGAGATGCAACAGCTTGGCCAAATTTTGCCAAGAAATTCGATCTGCAGTAAATCAATTTGCAACAAATCAAAATACTCCAAAACCTCCAATTGCCTTGAAAAATGTTCAAGTAACCTAATCGTACATGGCTTCCTAAAGTGGCTGCTGCATTTCCAGCCTCAGCTTTTATACTGGCTATGATAGTCTCTCTAGCTTAGCTGTGCACTACCAAGGCATTATGGAAAAGCCTGCCGGGCCTCATCCAAAGTCATGAGAAACTTTTCTACAACCTGCTGCAATGTGTAAAATGAGGGTAGCCATTTTAGGCGATTCACGCAAAGGAAATTTCTTTCTGTTCAAATTTACAAAATTCAGCACATTTCTAAAAATTCGACGCAGATTTTGCATCATATCAATTCGCTCCTCTCCGCAAAGTGCTCTTTATCTCGCTTGCTTTATGGTAAAGTTGCAAAGTATTTCATCAAGTAGAAAATCAAAATGCTGCACCGGAATAGGTATATTATGCCTATTTAAAGGGATTGTCCATTTTATCTCCTTATTTTAACAGAAGGTGGAGTCTTTATTCGAAATGTTCTCTGTTCTCCGCGGCTGCTGGTGAAGGATCATATGACCACATGACAAAGCGGTTTTCAATTGGAGGAGATGATTGGACAGGTTGGGTTGCATGCTCCTCCATCCACAGCCATTCTGAGAACAGGAGAGCGGAACAGTCCATGGAGAAGGCATCATTATAAAGTGGGAGAAGAATCCATAATACTCATATGTTAGCAAGTTCCGCAAAGCCGTGTCCTGAACATATTTGTTAAAATATACAAAGTAGACAATCCCTTTAAAACTCACAAGGATATCATCTCGAATGACCTCCAGGGTGACTCTACAATTTTTTAAGCTCAAATCTCTGTATGGGACCATCCACAGTCGTAATAATAAAAAAAAAATATAAGAGGGTAATTGATCAATAAGTTAAGAGCCAACAATCTACAACACTACTTCGTTAGTCTACTAAATCAATGCAAATAGAAACTATTAGACCCTTTTGTCTCCAGACTGGTAGGAAGGACTCTTCAACCACTCTCGAAAGAATTTTAGTCTCATTCCTTGACATACTTGTTATCTTTGACCATTGACAAATGACAAATAAACTACTTTTTAGCTCATTGTGCGGCTCCGCAGGGGAGGTGCTTACAGTGTTGGGGGTGTGGTCTAACAATTTCCTATATTTTTTTTTTCCTCTTTTTAAATTGAACATAATTTGTTATATTTTTATTATCAGGAAAGAGACTACATCTTCGAGAACCTATCCCTAGTTTTTCTCTGCACTTGATTTGCATTATTCTATCGTATCCATATCCTTAGTCTACTAATTTAATGCAAATAGAAACTATTAGATCCTTTTGTCTCCAGACTGGTAGGAAGGGGTCTGACTCTTCAACCACTCTCGATAAAAAAATTTAGTCTCATTCCTTGATATATTTATTTTCTTTCCCCATTGACAAATGAACTACTTTTTAGCTCAATGTGCGGCTCCGCAGGGGAGGTGCTTACACTGCTGGGGGGTGTGGTCTAACAAATTCTTTTTTTTGTTTTTTTTTTCTTTTTAAATTGAACAGAATTTGTTATATTTTTATTATCAGGAAAAGGACCACATCTTTGAGACCCATCCCTAGCTTTTTTCTGTACATAATTTACATTCTTCTATCGTATTCATATCGATCTTCCTATTTTGAGTTTCTTTTTATGAAAAGACTTCTGATTGTCGATCTTCAGGAGCGATCCACTTCCATGCTTCGTGGTTTCCTGCTGGCGCTACGCTCCTAAAGATTTACGGCACGGGTCAGCGGCGTAGTCGCAGCACTGATCCAAACTGCATCCGTCAGGCTGCAGAGCAGCGCTTACAAGCTCTAAAGCAAACAGCTTGCAAGCACGTTCTCCTTGGAAACTGGCCACTTAAATAGATTGCAGAGGTGGCCGGTAACTTAGGTGATGAACAGTAAATGAGAACGGAAAATATTTTTCATAGGTTGATTTTTTGGTTTTTTTTTTTCACAAGCACTTGGCAATTTTATTTATTTAACAAGGCGAGACAACCCCTTTAAATCTCATTATTTGCAGACTGGATACAAAGGAGGAAAAGAGCAAAGATGGAGTAAGATTAATGGCTACTAGACAAGCTTGTTGCCGATTATTTAGCCAAAGAACAAGCTTTGGAAAGTACAAGAAACCTCTTTGCCAGCAGTCGTTCAATGTGTCTGGTTAGCTGGAAGTGTTCTTCGCGGTCCATGCTTAGTCTAAGGCTACTTTCACACTAGCGTGTGCGTCGGGCCGAGATTTCGACGCTAGCGTTGTTAGCACCGCACAACGGGTGCAGCGGATGCATTTCTCCGGCGCATCCGCTGCCCCATTGTGAGGTGCGGGGAGGTGGGGGCGGAGTTCCGGCCGCGCATGCGCGGTCGGAAAAAGCGGTCCGTTGGCTGCAAAAAACGTTACATTTAACGTTTTTTGCTCCCGGCGGTCCGCCACAACACGGCGCAACCGTCGCAAGATGGTTGCGACGTTTGTCAATACGTCACAATGCGTCGCTAATGTAACTCTATGGGGCAAAAACGCATCCTGCAAACAACTTTGCAGGATGCAATTTTTTCCCCTAAAGGACGCATTGCGACGTATTAAAAAAAACGCCAGTGTGAAAGTAGCCTAACCCATATACACATTGTGTGTCTGCGTTACTTTCTCAGTAGATGATTTTTCCACCAGACATACTATTTTCAGCAGTTTTTTCCTTGCTGATGATTGCAGTCCCTGTAACGACGGGAACCTATTGATCCTAACGAGCCTTTGGTCGGGCGGACGGCATCTTATCCGGTAGAATTGTTAGACTTTGGAGCCGTCTGACCTCAGGCTTCGTCTGGTCAAAAAGGAAGAATAAAACTTCTTTAATAAAGTATCTGGGAAAGTGACGGATACTGTGGGAACTTTGATGAGAGGGACAGGAGACGTGTGAAAACTTCACTGAGCCCAACTGTGCCGATACTTTGATCAAGTGGCGAGAATGGAGGAAAAAAACTGCTGTCCTGGAATACAGAACATGAATCCCGGAAAGCCACGGTGAATAATTTGTCTGCATGAAAGTATAATGTCCATGATCCGGCTCACATCTCAGGAGCCTACCGGCACAATCGGCGCGAGGTAAGATTGTGATCAACGGGTATGAAGTAGAGCCAGCACTCCATTAAGGAGGCTCCAGGTACAGCTCCAAGTATCCTTTCATCAGATCCTACAAGACAACGTTACATTGTAACAGTCGGACCTCCGGCAATCATGTATTTATCACCCAACCTGTGGGAAGTAAAGTGACTCACAAGATCTAATATAGGACTTATGTGTCATAGAAGAGAATACTGTGCATTTCCCCACCACTCACATACAAGACTGTGGTACCTGCTGCATCATTCCATTTCTCTTTGCTGTGGTCTTCCCAGGTCGTTCAAAGAAGAATGTGATCATCGGGGTCCTAACCATAAGAGCCTACCAATCTCACTATATCTCCACAGAGCTGCTTGATACTCCGCATCACCCACAAACGAGGTTCCTGCTGCCTCATCCCATTTTCTAGTAGAGTTGTCACTGCTCCTTTGCTAACCTTTTAGCAGCTATGGAGACCACATCAATGTGCATGCTTCCAAATCCAGGACCTAAGTGTCAGAACTCAATAATGCTAACGGCTCACCTATGGAGACAAGTACAAGTCCCAAACTTAGGACCTCTGTACCACAAATTAATAATACTAACCGTTGGAGACCATATCCAAGTACATATCCCAGACCCAAGACCTCTGTTCAACAAATCAATAATACTAACCACTACCCTAGGAAGACAACATCCAAGTACAAGTCCAAAACCCAGGACCTCTGTGCTACAAGTCAGTACTACTAACAATTCTTCTATGGAAACCACATCCAAGTACATGTCTCAATCCCAGAAACACCGTTCAACAAGTCAATAATACTAACCATTCACCTAATGAGACCACATCCAAGTACATGTCTCAAACCCCGTCAATAATACTAACCACTAACCTAGGAAGACAACATCCAAGTACAAGTCCCAAACCCAGGACCTCTTTGCTACAAGTCAGTACTACTAACAATTCTCCTATGGAAACCACATCCAAGTACATGTCTCAAACCCAGAAACGCCGTTCAACAAGTCAATAATATTAACCATTCACCTAATGAGACCACATCCAAGTACATGTCTCAAACCCCGTCAATAATACTAACCACTCACCTAGGGAGACCATATCTAAGTACAAGTCCCAAATTCAGGACCTATGTAATACAAATTAATAATACTACCCATTCACGTATGGACACCACATTCAAGTACAAGTCCTAAACCCAGGACCTCTGTGCTACAATTCAATAATACTAACCACTCACCTAATGACACCACATCCAAGTACATGTCCCAAACCCAGTCAAAATAGTAACTAACTCACCTAAGGAGACCACATCTAAGTACAAGTCCCAAACTCAGGACCTATGTAGCACAAATTAATAATACTAACCATTCACATATAGAGACCACGTTCAAGTACATGTCCCAAACCCAGGACCTCTGTGCTACAATTCAATAATACTAACCACACACCTAGGGAGACCACATCCAAGTACAAGTCCCAAACCCAAGACCTCTGTGCTACAATTCAATAATACTAACCACTCACCTAATGAGACCACATCCAAGTACATGTCCCAAAACCAGGACCTCTGTGCTACAATTCAAAAATATTAACCACTCACCTATTGAGACCACATCCAAGTACATGTCCCAAACCCAGTCAATAATAGTAACTAAGGAGACCACATCTAAGTACAAGTCCCAAACTCAGGACCTATGTATCACAAATTAGTAATACTACCCGTTCTCGTATGGAGACCACATCCAAGTACATGTCCCAAACCCAGGACCTCTGTGCTACAATTCAATAATACTAACCACTCACCTAATGACACCACATCCAAGTACATGTCCCAAACCCAAGACCTCTGTGCTACAATTCAATAATACTAACCACTCACCTAATGACACCACATCCAAGTACATGTCCCAAACCCAGTCAAAATAGTAACTAACTCACCTAAGGAGACCACATCTAAGTACAAGTCCCAAACTCAGGACCTATGTAGCACAAATTAATAATACTAACCATTCACATATAGAGACCATGTTCAAGTACATGTCCCAAACCCAGGACCTCTGTGCTACAATTCAATAATACTAACCACACACCTAGGGAGACCACATCCAAGTACAAGTCCCAAACCCAAGACCTCTGTGCTACAAGTCAATAATATTAACCACTCACCTAATGAGACCACATCCAAGTACATGTCCCAAACCGTGGATCTCTGTACCACAAATTAATAATACTAACCATTCAGCTATGGAGACCACTTCCATGTGCAAGTTCCAAGCCCAGGACCCCAGTTCTAGAAATTATACTAACCACTCACCTATGGAGACCACATCCATGTGCTTGTCCCAAACCTAGAAAATCAGTGACACAAGTCTATAAAATTAACCCCTCACCCATAAAGACCACATCCAAGCGCAGGTCCCATCCCTGCACCTCCGTTCTACATGTTTACTATACTAACCTCCTGCTCCTTTGCTATAAATATTAAAATAATGACATTTTTCAAAAACCAAAATATCAGTCCAGATTGTGATGGAAGTGAGTGGATTTCCGTCTGTTCCATAACTGGGAGCCGTGAACTGTGAGATCCCAGATCGGCCGTTTTGACGTTTTTTTTTTCTTCGCCTATGAATCATGGATGACTTTCTACGTCTCCGCAGCTGCATAATTAAGTCAAGTAAACACACACACACAGTATCTAGTTAACATCTCTTCATCTCTGCCAACTTGACTGAAAATCGGAGCTAATGCCGCAGCCTTCTGGGGGTTTAAGCTCCACGACAGACTAAATATGCTGCAGGGAGACGCAGACACCATGGAATCAGGGTAATTTAACATTTCATTGATTAGCAAGATGAAAAACTCATAACAGCTCCCACTTTGTCAGTGATGATCACGGCTGTGAGACACAAGTAGAGGAATCAATGTATACATACAATGTATACACACGTACAATGTATACACACTGTTATGACCTGGTGGTCAGGACAATAATGGACCTGGTGGTTAAGAGCACACGGAATGACCTGATAGTTTCTGATAATAAAGGATGAGCTCTGGGATGTGGGAACTCTGCTGACCGCAATCCCTAAACCTATCAAACACACTAGAAATAGCCGTGGATTGCACCTAACGCTCCCTATGCAACTCGGCACAGCCTAAGAAACTAGCTAGCCCTGAAGATAGAAAAATAAAGCCTACCTTGCCTCAGAGAAATTCCCCAAAGGAAAAGGCAGCCCCCCACATATAATGACTGTGAGTAAAGATGAAAATACAAAGACAGAGATGAAATAGATTTAGCAAATTGAGGCCCGGCTTACTCAACAGACCGAGGATAGGAAAGGTTACTTTGCGGTTAGCACAAAAACCTTCAAAAAGACCACGCAGAGGGCGCAAAAAGACCCTCCGCACCGACTAACGGTGCGGAGGCGCTCCCTCTGCGTCCCAGAGCTTCCAGCAAGCAAGACAACAAATTAAATAGCAAGCTGGACAGAAAAATAGCAAACCAAAGAAATACAAGCTGGAACTTAGCTTCTTATGGGAAGACAGGTCACATGAACGATCCAGGAGTGAACAGACCAATACTGGAACATTGACAGGTGGCCTGGAGCAAAGATCTAAGTGGAGTTAAATAGAGCAGCAGCTAACGAATTAACCTCATCACCTGTGAAACTCAGAAACACCCACCAGAGGAAGTCCATGGACAGAACCAGCCGAAGTACCATTCATGACCACAGGAGGGAGCCCGACAACAGAATTCACAACAACACACAATGCAAAAGAAAACATAGCCATAATTATACAACGCACCTGACAGATGGCAATTTTGGATACATCACATCACTTGCCACTTTTCTTTTCTTCTTTTTTACTATGTCTTTATTGTTCAGACTTTCCGATCGATAATTCCAAATCTCCTGCATAATCATACATTCTAAAGTAATAGCAACGCTTACTGTCTCCACCAGAGGGAGCTCAAGAGCTAAATGCATACAGTTTTATTAAAGGGAACCTGTCACCTGGTTTTTGCCACCCAATCCGAAAGCAGCATAATGTAGGGTTAGAAACCCTTATTCCAGCAACGTGTGCTTGCTGTAGTTTTGATAAAACTAGTGTTTTATCAGCAGGAGTTTATCACTAGAGAACTAGTAAACCTGCTCCATATTCATGACCTTTGCATAACCCTGCCCCCCATCACTGATTGGCAGATTTCTGCCTATGCACAGTGTACACAGTAAACTATCAATCAGTGGTACGGGCAGGGTTATACAGGGCTCAACATTCAGAGATTTGCTGCAAAGAAAACGGGAAATTTAGCAAAACGGTAGCAAATAGCCAAGTAAATGACGCATCATTAGAATCAGGGTCTCTGTTCGTACATGGAGAGCAAAAAAAAAAAAAAAAACAGGAGACCGATTCCCTTTAAAGAGTTTATGAATACTGTTCTGTAAACTCCTCGGCTCCCTCTAGTGGAGACTCTTTATAACGTTTTATTGGGGAATGGAACCCTACAAAAAAATATTAACACAGAAATGTAGAACCAAGAAGCTAAAAGTGGACATTCACTTCAAGGCTGTCGCATCACTTGTCTTATCCTTGATACACCTTCTTTACTAGAAAATATACTGAATTCCATTAATTTGTCAAAATTGATTATTTTAATGAGATTTTTTTTTAGCATAACATTTTTAGTCTATAATAATAATAATAATATTAATCTTTATTTATACAGCGCCAACATATTCTGCAGCGCTTTCAATCTACCTCCAACCTATCAAATACTTTCTCAAAATTCAGATAAAGGACTCTAATTTAATAACATTATGACCACATGGAAGCAAAAACCTTCACAGGTTGCAATTCACATTTCAACCACTGGGTGGCCACGAGTAGACACATAGAGAATAAACAACTCCCAACAAAGTATCATAAAATCACATTTGTTTTTTTGTTGTTGTTTTTTTTAATGCTGAATATTTGGGGACTACAAATGTTGAGCCAAGAGAAATGCATAGACAGTATAAAGTAAAGGATTCAGAGTAATGCTAAATATTTTTTTTTGTATCTGGGTACTTCATGTTAGACGCGTTGGAAAATATCAAGGAAAAAAAAAAGAAAGGTAAGGATTCAGCACAAACCTGTAGGTTGCACTAAAATCTCTTGGATTTATAGATGAAACCAACGTCATTTGCCATTAGTAAAAATAGTAAAAAAAATTGTAAAAAAAAAAAATATATGGGAAAAAAATCACCTTTATTATTAAATACATTGAATCATAGTCTTAGAATTAAAAGCCGACCAAGGTGTAACATCTTATTTGGTGTCGGGCTTTGGAAATAGTATTTGAGAGTTGGATACTCTTTGGTTTGGTGGATGGGAATCAAGTGAAATCCAGCAGAGCGCGGGGTTAATATATTTTATAAATAGAGCGATGTATCACAGTGTTTACCATTCTGTATCAAGAACCCGAGACATGAATGAAAGGGAGATAAAAATCTTTCTGCATTCTTCCCCAGCGAGATGTTTCTTTTTCCCCTACAAAATGTATAAATAATTAGTTTTTTTTGTGCACTTGGCACATTTCCCCGACTGTGGTTTTTTTTTTTTTCATCAGATCCATCACACGTTATCTGACCTTTTCCATGAGTGGAATGATAATAACATCGAAAGCCCTTTACGTTCACCTTTTTCCTGGAAGTATTTTGCACAATTGAACATGTAAAAGGGTGGAAAATAGGTTTTTTGGGGGGATGGGAATGCGCGCTCAGTTACAACCATGTTACACAGATTTGCAACATTTAACTTTATGGTTACTGCAAAACTACAACTCCCAGCATGACCTGATAGCATTGAGGATGAGACCAAATGTTATGAGCTATTGCATGGGGCACGATGAGAGTTGTTCTTCTGCGACATGTTGAAGATCATTACCAATTCCACAGCCGATGTTTTAGAACATTGTGGTCTCTGTCCTATAAGTCAAAGTTAACACGTTGCTAACACTTTGTAACTTTTTTTCCTCTAGGAATTAATGGAGCATTAATTAAGAGTATTAATTAAGGAATTAATGAAGTAATGTTCACTATTGATCCATTTACACAGGGAACTTCAAAACCAATAGTCTCAGTATGAATGAAGGGTCCCGCAGTTTGACCCCCTGAATTTATCACAAATCCAATGTAAAGTAACATTTAATAGCTAATAAAGGAGTTAAAGCCAAGATATAAGTTCCATTAGTTTTCTTACAGTATGTTCAGTATCATTTTTTGGCATTTTGTTTTACCAATTTTTAAAGTTTGAGGAACAGTCATGGGGTCAATGTGCGGCCAGTGATAGCCATTAAGTTCCTGTGAACTGATTCAAGGCAAATCCAATTTTACAAAACATTTTGACTTTTTTTTTTGTTTGTTTTTTTGCCAACTTGAGTTCTCCAGAACTGGAGCCATTATTTACAAAGTTGGTTTCTAGAAGGAAGACTCCTCTCTTCGACATCCATATGACCTATCGAGACATACGTAACAAGGGCTGCATTCGTAAAACATCCCCTTTTTGGCTGAAAAGAGGTAAAAAAAATAAATATATTATATATATATATATATATATATTTTAGTTATTTATTTAATTTTTACCCTTTTCAGCCCTAAAGACAAACCAAAATGGAATCTTGCAGGGTATCACTTTTGCTTGATTCGGGAAAAGAAAATGCAGAACATATTAAAAAATACAAAAAGTCAAAAATGTACATTTATAATACATATGTGTGTATATACAGTACAGACCAAAAGTTTGGACACACCTTCTCTTTTAAAGATCTTTCTGTATTTTCATGACTATGAAAATTGTACATTCACACTGAAGGCATCAAAACTATGAATTAACACATGTGGAATTATATACTTAACAAAAAAGTGTGAAACAACTGAAAATATGTCTTATATTCTAGCTTCTTCAAAGTAGCCACCTTTTGCTTTGATGACTGCTTTGCACACTCTTGGCATTCTCTTGATGAGCTTCAAGAGGTAGTCACCGGGAATGGTTTTCAATTCACAGGTGTGCCCTGTCAGGTTTAATAAGTGGGATTTCTTGCCTTATAAATGGGGTTGGGACCATCAGTTGTGTTGTGCAGAAGTCTGGTGGATACACAGCTGATAGTCCTACATACCTACATATACACATTCACACGTACCATGTTCCTCATGTGTCCTAGAGCTGCAGCTCTCCGTCTGAGCCTCTGTTGACTCGCTTCCTTCCTCCGCCTCTGGGCTTGTCTTTGGCACTGACTAGACTTTAAGTGACGTCATGACATTAGTTAGCGATGCCCATCATGCCGTCAAGTGAGGCCTAACGAGCACTAAAGGCTTCAAAGAAAATAAGAGACTGAAGACGAAAGAGAAGAATGGAGCCAAAGGGAGGAGGAAGCAGTAGAGGATCTGGTATAACGCTGCTGCACCAGAAGTGGTGACAACTAGACTACTTTTTTTTGTTTTAAGAAAAAACGTTTTTTGATTTTTTTTAAAAATGCGTAAAAGCCGTCCTGTATCCACACTTTTTAGGTTTGGTCTCTTTAACTGCGACAGTATGAACAAGCTCCTAAACGCTGCATGTGTACAAACTTATGCTCCGGCTCATTTTTCTTGGTTTTGCTGTACTTTTTTTGTTTGTTTTTTTAACCCCTCCATTTATAAGGCTCTAGGGTCTGTAGAGATATAATAAATGACTTTTATCAGACATTCGAGGGGATCTGGCTAATGGATGGTTACTCTTTAACATTCATATGTGACTGTATACAGAAGTAATGCAGCTGGTAGGTTCATCTACATGTGCTCATAACTTTGGCTTTCCAGCTTTCGGGAAACTACAACTACAGATACATTGCAGGGGCAAGAGGGACCCAAAATTCTGTAAAAAAAACATAGCTAATCTACCAGGTTTGGTGTTTGCTGCCTCTTAATAGCAAAGTCTACGATGCTCACGATTTTCTCATTGCATCCTCAAGGGCAGATCATCACCCAGGTAATCTATTCACAGCGCTTTCCGCATGAACGCCCTCGATTAAAACTGTACCGTGCCTTTTATTCACTGGTGACCTAGATGTGCAGTATGTTCCTTAGCGGTGATTACCCTAATATAACATGACACCGTACAACAGAGGGCGACATTAAGAGTCAGGGATGAGACGGATATATAATCCGTGTACGTCCTACCGCCATATACTGTGATCCCGGCGCTGGTGGGACTGATACGATGGGGTTTTCTTCTTCGGGGCTAATGGATGTTCTTTTTAAAATTTCATCACAAAAGTCAGAATCTTCCGGGGAACCAAAGTCCTCAAGGTGTCATATCATTGTCATCACATCCAAATGGGCATTCTGGGGCTTTCTGGCCCCATAATTAAAAAAATATTTTCTCTTAAAGGGGATGTTTTATGAATGCAGCCCTAGTTCCGTATGTCTCGGTAGATCATATGGACATCAAAGAGAGGAGTCTTCCTTCTGGAAACCAAGTCTGTAATTAATGGCTCCAGTTCTGGAGAAGTTAGTAAAGCAGTTAGTCGCCATGTAATACCATATTTCGCCTATAGGGGCCGCTGTAGGGTAGATGCATTTATGGCCGTGAGATCCCCCATACACTGTTTTCACGGGGTGCCCGGAACAGGACCAGGGACAATAAACTAATCATCCTGGTGGGTGTTCTTTAAAGGGAATTTACCATGTAATTTCCGACGCCGTACAGTAAAGACTGAGTGGAGCGATTTGTCACGTATTGAGCTGCTTGTTGTAGTTTTGATAAAATCACTGTATTATAAGCAGGATATTATCATTAGAGGACTAGTAACCTGCTGCCAGGTAGTCCTCTATATTCGTGAGCTCTGTGTAACCCAGCTCCCACCACTAATTGGCAGCTTTCTGCCTATGCACAGCTCAAAACTCAGAAAACTGGTAGGTCTGCATCAGGATTTTATCAAAACTACAGCAAGCAGTTGGGGGAAGAAAAAAAAAAGGTGACAGATTCCCTTTAAAACATATTTCTGATGTAACTTCCCCTTTAATGAATGAGACAATAGAATGACTGACGACCCAAATCACAGCACAAGTTCCAGAAGACTTTATTTACCAAAAATTGCTGATAAAATTTTATTCTGTAACTATAACACATGAACAATGATTAAACCTAGCATCAGTGCAGACTTTTGTGTCGGCATGGTAACAGACTACAAACAAACGCTGTGTAGTCTGATACCAGAATTAAGTGTTACTCCATTTCCATTATTAACCATTGCATGGTGAGACCTCCATTCGAGACCAACCTGCATAAACCAAAATGGAAATCTGCTCTGTATGGTTTGTGTCACACTGCAGCTATGCAGGATGATGCAAGCTCCACTAGATGGCAATAGAGTGGTGGGAGGACAGCAAGTCATGTTAGGGCATGTTAAGTTAGGCTATGGGTTGAACTAGATGGACTTAGTCTTCCTTCAACCTTAATAACTATGTAAAGTCTACCAGAACAGACCTGCAGTGCTGCAATGAGGCTACCACCAGGTAGCAGCAGAATAGTCAAACAAGCCAGGTCAAAACCTAGAGAGTAATGCAGTACAAAGGGAAAACACCAAATACAGAGTCAGCAGGGAGCCAGGGGGTCAATACCAGTCAGAAACCAAAGTACCGGAAGCAAAAGACGAAGTCAGGTCAGGATCAAAGTCGGGTCAAACACAGAGAAATCCAAATACTAAGGGGAACACTAAGTTAGGACGGGGAAAGAGGAGTGAACAGAAACGAGCAAAGTCAGCTAAAGCAGCAAGATAAATCAGGGTAACCCCAGAGTCAGATACTCAACCCGAAGGCAGAAAATATAACTGACACCGCCTGCAGGACACAGCGGAGATAAATAGCAAACCTGGACCCAGAATGAGGCAGAGCAAAGTTAACCCCTGACATGACCAGAGCAGGAAAGGGATAGACAGGAATCAAAACCCGGTCTGGATCATGACATTCTAGAGGACTTCTTGTATTATTAATAAGGCTTACATGTAATACTACACTTTCCCTAGCCATGCAGTGGCCCGGGACGTCTGGGGCTTCCAAAGAAAAATTAGCTGTATTATAGGGGTGCTGGCCACATGATACAGGGTGATTAGCTAATCAACCACTTTTTAAGAAATCATATCCATAAAGGAAACAGGAACACAGGCTTCAGGATTGAAAAAGAGAAGAAAAGAACAGTTTCATGGGGGAAAACCAACTGAGCTCAGGACCTGCAGCTCCACAAGAACTAATGAATATATAGGAATGGTTATGGAAATCAACCAATAATATGAACCAATTGGACATTATTGGAACATTTTTGGAAATCTTTAGCAAACATGGGCAGAAAATGCGTCTAGGGTGATTAGCTAGTCAGCCGCTTTTTAAGCAATCACGTCAGTGTGAGAGACGATGGAAACAGGAACACAGGCTTTAGGATTGAGAATAGGAAGCAAAAAGTAACTTCATGGGGAAAACCCAAGTTCTGTTCCTGCAGCCCAACAAGAAATACTGAATATATAGGAATTGTTACAATATTCAACCAATAACATAAGGCAATTGGACATTAATGGCAGGAGACCTCTGGTTGTCATGCTGATGAACCGATGAACCCCGATCAAGTGACGGGGGTCACCGATGCACGTATTTCTGGCACGATAGCTGGAAGCGCCATTTAAATGCTGTTGTCAGAGTTTTACAGCAGCATTTAACTAGTTAATAGCCGCAGGTGGATCGCGATTCCACCTGTGGCTATTACGGGTACATGTCAGTTGTTCAAAACAACTGACATGTCCCAGGAAAGATGTGGGCTCACCGCCGGAGCCCACATCAAAGGGAGGGAGTCCGACATCGGTGTACTATTGCGCCGGATATTGGCAAGGGGTTAAGCAATCATGTCAGTGTGAGAGATGAAGGAAACAGGAACACAGGCTTTAGGATTGAGAAGAGGAAGCAAGAAGTAACTTCATGGGGAAAACCCACTAAGCACCGTACCTGCAGCTCCACAAGAAATACTGAATATATAGGAATTGTTACAATAATCAACCAATAACAATAAGGTGATTGGACATTATGGGCATATTTTTGGAACCTGTGAGAGATCCTTAGCAAACATGGGCAGAACGTGCAGCCAGTGTGATTAGCTAATCAGCCGCTTTTTATGCAATCGTATCAGTGTGAGTGATGAAGGGAACGGGAACACAGGCTTTAGGATTGAGAAGAGGAAGCAAACAATTAATTCATGGGGAAAGCCCGCTAAGCTCCGTACCTGCAGCCCAACAAGAAATACTGAATATATAGGAATTGTTACAATAATCAACCAATAACATAAGGCAATTGGACATTATTGGCATATTTTTGGAACGTATGAGAGATCCTTAGCAAACATGGGCAGAACGTGCAGCTCGGACTTTAACTTTTGGAAAATTTAAATAGTCTCCATGGGAGGCTAGAAGCTGTCATGCCCGATTGGCTCTGCTACACAGAGGCAATGATCAGATCGCCTGTATGTAGCTAAATTGGACATTATTGGCATCTTTTTGGAACGTGTGAGGCATCCTTAGCAAACATGGGCAGAACGTGCAGCTCGGACTCTCCTTAGCATTGATCCTTTAGCACTAGAGGTAACTAATGCTAACCACCGCGTCACATCAGCCGGGATTGATCTGTAGCAGCAAGGAAATTAATCTTCTTTCCGTACTTTCTTCAGAAGGTCACACTTTTGAAATTAAACGGAGGCGGCAGCTAAAGACGAGTGTATGTAAATGTGACAGGCAGCCCCTAGCACTTTAGGAAGAGGGTTTTAACAGCTTCACAGAATTGTAACTTACACAAACATAACATCAAATTAGGGTAAAGAGTTTGCTTCTAATGTCTATGTAAATTACGATCACACATCGGAGGAGACTGTCTTTCAACTCCCGTTCCGGTAAAGTTGTCTTAAGTGACATCTGTGTCTTCCTCGTGCCCCGTCTCTTTGGTCCAGATCCAGCGCGCGGTGTGTTCTCCAGACCTCTTTTTTCTTTTCTTTTTTTTAGGGATGGTTTTTAAAGTATATGGCACGTCTTTAACATCGAGCTAATCTGCGAGTCTGTATTTTATCTATGCATTTATGGGCACTTGCCTTTTACAGTGTCAGGTATGAATACATTACCGATCGCGGCTCCTTCACCTCCTTCACATCCAGACATTATGTTATTAAAGGGATCTTCAGGTTACAGGCAGCAGCCGTTGCCCGGGGATTTAAGGAGGTTGGCAACACTTTTTAAAGCAAATTTGAGAGTCTTAGAACCTAACAATGAACCCCCCCCCATTATGTAATTTATGCAGGTCTCTAAATTTCACCTCTAAATATTATATGCCTATGTTTACTTAAAGGGAATCTGTCAGCAGGATTTCACCTCCAAAACTACTTTTTTTGTACATGTAGCTCTTTCAAAGACAAGTCCAGTAATAGCTTTACAAGGCCGGTCCATTCCGCCGTTACTGAGAAATCAGCGTTTGAATTGCTGTGTAAATGAAGCTGAAGAGCTATGATAGATCTGAAGCCTCTGACGCTCCAGCTCTATTCCCCACCCAGCGCCTCCTTCTCGTTCTTGACTTCAGGAAATGAGTCGTCAATCAAGCAGTAGAAGGCGGCACTGGACTGAGAATAGAGCTGGAGTGACAGAGGCTTCCAATCTATCATAGCTCTTTAGCTTCATTTGCATAGTATTTCAAACATTTATTCCTGAGTAACGGATGAACGGACCTGCCATCTAGAGGTGTTAATGGACTTGTCTTTGAAAAAGCTACGTGTGCATATAAATAGCTTGGGGTGTGAAATCCTACTGACAGGATCCCTTTAAATATGTAATTGTCATGATCCGTTTTGGAGTTTAGTCTTGTATGCTCTTTCTCTGGGTGGATCAAGTCAAGGGTTAACTTTCTCTGCCTCATTCTGGGCTCGGGTTTGCTATTTAGCTTCCAGGTATCCAGAGGGTGGTGTCAGCTATAGCTCTGTCTTTGGCGTGTGAACCTGACTCTGGAAGCCCTTGGTTTGTCCTACTGTGAACCCTGACTTGTCCTGTGTCTGTTATCTCCCCCTGCCTGCACTTTCCCAGTGTCTCTTTGTCTGTATATCTGCTTGACTCCCTGGTTCTGATCTCTTGGCTTGGCTTTTTGACTCCGTTTCAGTTTGTCCCTATTGTACCGTATTTTGCCCTTCCTGGTTTACTGATCCCTTGCTATGTCCTGACTATCCATTCTGTCTAAATCCGTTTGTACTGTTGTTCTCTGACTTGGTTTTCCTGACCTCGCTCTCACCACTAGGTGGTGTCTGTTCAGTTGCTCTGTGTGTGCAGTTTGGCTTCCCTACCAGGCTCCCCCTGGTGGAGGTTGCGCTGTACTGCACTGCAGCTGCATGACAGTAATTCCTTGATAAACTGTAGAAATGAGCAATCTGATTTGTGCTAGTCCAAGATCCAATCCGGTGTTGTGTGGCAGGTGGTCTTCACTTCTGCACTTTGCACCCTGGATGCCTCTGCCTTAAACTAGGTCACTTGCAATAGGTGAATCCGGTGCACAACTCTGTGGTCAGCGCACGCTTGGTGCAACCGGCCACAAGGTTGTAGGAATACGGAAAAATCCAGGATCTTGGGCACCAGATATCCTCCTTTTGGTAATTTATACATAGCTCTCTTTTTCTGTAGCTTGATAAAGGCCCTAGGCGGCCGAAACGTTGTGATTTTTCTGCAATAATAAAGTAACCAAAAGGAGGACGCCTGATGCCCTGCTTACGACATCACCATAACATTTGTTATCAGAGGGCGAGTATCAATTCTCGATACAATATCTCTGTAAACCTATAATGGCTGAAATAATTGAAAAAATAAATAAAATAAAAATGTATTCAATGAAAAAATAATTAAATAATATTATATTTTTTTGTTATATCTACAGTATGTCTGGGTGAGGTTGAGTGACAATCTGGAAGGCATAAAAATATACAAAATAGCAGAATTTACCAATTCTGCTGTGATTTGGACAGGGGAAGCAATAGTGGATATTTTTCTGGTTTAACATTTAGGTGTCTAGCAATGTTCCGCAACAACCTTAATAGGACTTGTAGCTACATCCATGTTGGATGTCACCAAATACACCTGGAACGTATATAGATGAAGAGATACACTGGACTTAGAAAATGAGCAAAAAAAATAAACAAAAATGAACAAAAAATAACAAAAAAAATAACTAAAAATATCCCTCCACTTGCTCCCTTAATCTCTCCATTTCCTTTTATTCCATTTTGTCTCTGTTGTGAGTTCTGTTTTTGGGCTCCCTCTGGTGGTTACTGATGGTACTGGGTGACTTGTCTTTCCTGGGTTTCTGGGTTCCACCTGTTCCATCAGCATATGGGAGTTTCCTATTTAACCTGGCTTTGCTGGCATTTCCTCGCCGGTTATCAATGTATCCAGTGTGTCTTGTTACCTCTGCTCCCTGCTCCTAGAACCTTCTGGACAAGCTAAGTTTGGATTTCCCTGTGTTGTGTTTTGCTTAATTTGGTTTTTAGTCCAGCCTGCAGATATGTGATTCTCTGCTGCTGGTTGCTCTAGTGGGCTGAAATTGCTTTTCATGTACCATGAGTTGGCACATGAGTTCAAGTAATTTCAGGATGGTTTTTTGAAGGGTTTTTCGCTGACCGCGCAGTTCACTTTTGTATCCTCTGCTATCTAGCTTTAGCGGGCCTCATTTTGCTGAAACTGTTTTCATACTACGTATGTGCTTTCCTCTCATTTCACCGTCATTATATGTGGGGGGCTGCTATTTGCTGTGGGGTATTTCTCTGGAGGCAAGAGAGGTCTGTGTTTCTTCTGATAGGGGAAGTTAGATCTTCGGCTGGAGCGAGACGTCTAGGATCATCGTAGGCACGTTCCCCGGCTACTTTTATTTGTGTGTTAGGTTCAGGGTCGCGGTCAGCTCAGGTTCCATCGCCCTAGAGCTTGTTTGTATCTGTGCTTGTCCTTTTTGTGATCCCCTGCCATTGGGATCATGACAGTATAACCGGCCCACAAAGTGTTAATTGTATTGGCTGAAGTAGGAGGATAAGTAGTCTGAGGAAGTTTTTTTTTTTTTTTTTTTTCCCTCAGAGTTTGCTGCCTAGCCTTATTGCAGCCTGGCTACTTCCTCCTCCTCTTAATCTTTGAATGGCTCTGATCTCAGCTGTTTATCATGGACGTCCAGAGTTTGGCTTCCAGCCTGAATAATCTTGCCACTAAGGTTCAAAATATACAGGATTTTGTTGTACATGCTCCTATGTCTGAACCTAGAATTCCTGTCCCAGAGTTTTTTTCTGGAGATAGATCTCGTTTTCTGAATTTTAGGAACAATTGCAAGTTGTTTCTTTCTTTGAAATCTCGCTCCTCTGGAGACCCTGCTCAGCAAGTCAAGATAATTATATCTTTCCTGCGGGGTGACCCTCAGGATTGGGCATTTGCATTGGCACCAGGGGACCCTGCGTTGCTTAATGCAGATGCGTTTTTTCTGGCATTGGGTTTGCTCTATGAGGAACCTAACCAAGAGATTCAGGCTGGAAAAGCTTTGTTGGCCCTCTCTCAGGGGCAAGATGAAGCAGAAATTTATTGTCAAAAATTTCGGAAGTGGTCGGTACTTACTCAGTGGAATGAGTGCGCTCTGGCTGCAAAGTTTAGAGATGGCCTTTCTGAGGCCATTAAAGATGTTATGGTGGGGTTCCCTGCGCCTGCTGGTCTGAATGAGTCTATGACTATGGCTGTTCAGATTGATCGGCGTTTACGGGAGCGCAAACCTGTGCATCATTTGGCGGTGTCGTCTGAACCGTCACCTGAGATAATGCAATGTGATAGAATTCAGTCCAGAAGTGAACGGCAAAAGTATAGGCGGAAAAAAGGGTTGTGCTTTTATTGTGGTGATTCAGCTCATGTTATATCAGCATGCTCTAAACGCACAAAAAAGGTTGATAAGTCTGTTGCCATTAGTACTTTACAGTCTAAGTTCATTCTGTCTGTGACTCTGATTTGTTCATTATCATCCATTTCCGTCGATGCCTATGTGGATTCAGGCGCTGCCCTGAGTCTTATGGATTGGTCATTTGCCAATCGCTGTGGGTTTACTCTGGAGCCTCTGGAAGTCCCTATTCCTTTGAAGGGAATTGACTCTACACCTTTGGCTATGAATAAACCTCAGTACTGGACACAAGTGACCATGCGTATGACTCCCGTTCATCAGGAGGTGATTCGCTTCCTGGTACTGTATAATTTGCATGATGTTCTAGTACTTGGTCTGCCATGGTTACAAACTCATAATCCAGTCCTTGACTGGAAATCAGTGTCTGTGTTAAGCTGGGGTTGTCAGGGGGTTCATGATGATGCACCTCCGATTTCTATCGCTTCATCTACTCCTTCTGAGATTCCTGTGTTTTTGTCTGACTATCGGGATGTTTTTGAGGAGCCTAAGCTCAGTTCGCTTCCTCCTCACAGGGATTGCGATTGTGCTATAAATTTAATTCCGGGCAGTAAATTTCCTAAAGGTCGTTTGTTCAATCTGTCAGTGCCAGAGCATACTGCTATGCGGGATTATGTTAAGGAGTCCTTGGAAAAGGGACATATCCGTCCATCTTTGTCCCCTTTGGGAGCAGGTTTTTTTTTCGTGGCCAAGAAAGATGGGTCCTTGAGGCCTTGTATAGATTATCGTCTTTTGAATAAGATTACCGTAAAATATCAGTATCCTTTGCCATTGTTGACTGATTTGTTTGCTCACATTAAGGGGGCTAAATGGTTCACTAAGATTGATCTTCGGGGTGCGTATAATCTTATACGAATAAAGCAAGGTGATGAGTGGAAAACCGCATTTAATACGCCTGAGGGCCATTTTGAGTATTTGGTAATGCCTTTTGGACTTTCTAATGCTCCTTCAGTCTTCCAGTCCTTTATGCACGATATTTTCCGTGAATATCTGGATAAATTTATGATTGTGTATTTGGATGATATTTTGGTTTTTTCTGATGACTGGGAGTCTCATGTTCAGCAGGTCAGGAAGGTGTTTCAGGTCCTGCGGGCCAATTCCTTGTTTGTAAAAGGCTCAAAGTGTCTCTTTGGAGTCCAGAAGATTTCTTTCTTGGGGTATATTTTTTCCCCTTCTACTATTGAGATGGATCCCGTCAAGGTTCAGGCTATTTGTGACTGGACGCAGCCTACATCTCTTAAGAGTCTACAGAAGTTCTTGGGCTTTGCTAATTTCTATCGTCGTTTTATAACTAATTTTTCTAGTGTTGTTAAGCCTTTGACGGATTTGACTAAGAAGGGTGCTGATGTTGCTAATTGGTCTCCTGCGGCTGTGGAGGCCTTTCAGGAACTTAAGCGCCGGTTTTCTTCTGCTCCTGTGTTGCGTCAGCCAGATGTTTCGCTCCCCTTTCAGGTTGAGGTTGATGCTTCCGAGATTGGAGCGGGGGCGGTTTTGTCACAGAGAAGCTCCGATGGCTCAGTGATGAAGCCATGCGCGTTTTTTTCTAGAAAGTTTTCGCCGGCTGAGCGGAATTATGATGTTGGTAATCGGGAACTTTTGGCCATGAAGTGGGCATTTGAGGAGTGGCGTCATTGGCTAGAGGGTGCTAGACATCGTGTGGTGGTCTTGACTGATCACAAAAATTTGATTTACCTTGAGTCTGCCAGGCGTCTGAATCCTAGACAGGCTCGTTGGTCACTGTTTTTCTCTCGTTTCAATTTTGTGGTTTCATACCTGCCAGGTTCAAAGAATGTGAAGGCGGATGCTCTTTCTAGGAGTTTTGTGCCTGACTCCCTTGGAAATTCTGAGCCCTCTGGTATCCTTAGGGATGGGGTGATTTTGTCTGCTGTCTCCCCAGACTTGCGACGTGCTTTGCAGGAGTTTCAGGTGGCTAAACCTGATCGTTGTCCGCCTGAGAGACTGTTTGTTCCGGATAATTGGACCAGTAGAGTCATCTCCGAGGTCCATTCTTCTGCGTTGGCAGGTCATCCTGGAATATTTGGTACTAGAGACTTGGTGGCCAGGTCTTTTTGGTGGCCTTCCTTGTCGAGGGATGTGCGTTCTTTTGTGCAGTCTTGTGAGGTTTGTGCTCGGGCTAAGCCTTGCTGTTCTCGGGCCAGTGGATTGTTGTTACCTTTGCCTATCCCGAAGAGGCCTTGGACGCACATTTCCATGGACTTTATTTCGGATCTCCCTGTCTCTCAAAAAATGTCCGTCATCTGGGTTGTGTGTGATCGCTTTTCTAAAATGGTTCATCTGGTACCCTTGCCTAAGTTGCCTTCCTCCTCTGAGTTGGTCCCTCTGTTTTTTCAGAATGTGGTTCGTTTGCATGGGATTCCTGAGAACATCGTTTCTGACAGGGGATCCCAGTTTGTGTCTAGATTTTGGCGGACTTTCTGTGCTAAGATGGGCATTGATTTGTCCTTTTCGTCTGCATTCCATCCTCAGACGAATGGCCAGACTGAACGAACTAATCAGACCTTGGAAACTTATTTAAGGTGTTTTGTTTCTGCTGATCAGGATGACTGGGTTACCTTTTTGCCGCTGGCCGAGTTTGCGCTTAATAATCGGGCTAGTTCTGCTACCTTGGTTTCTCCTTTCTTTTGTAATTCGGGGTTTCATCCTCGTTTTTCCTCTGGTCAGGTGGAACCTTCTGATTGTCCTGGAGTGGACATGGTGGTGGATAGGTTGCATCGGATTTGGAGTCATGTGGTGGACAATTTGAAGTTGTCCCAGGAGAAGGCTCAGCAGTTTGCTAATCGCCGTCGCCGCGTGGGTCCTCGACTTCTTGTTGGTGACTTGGTGTGGTTGTCTTCTCGTTTTGTTCCTATGAAGGTCTCTTCTCCTAAGTTCAAGCCTCGGTTCATCGGTCCCTATAGGATCTTGGAAATTCTTAACCCTGTGTCGTTTCGTTTGGATCTCCCGGCATCGTTTGCTATTCATAATGTGTTTCATCGGTCGTTGTTGCGGAAGTATGAGGTACCTGTTGTTCCTTCTCTTGAGCCTCCTGCTCCAGTGCTGGTGGAGGGAGAATTGGAGTATGTTGTGGAGAAGATCTTGGATTCTCGTGTTTCCAGACGGAAACTCCAGTATTTGGTCAAGTGGAAGGGTTATGGTCAGGAGGATAATTCTTGGGTGGTTGCCTCGGATGTTCATGCTGATGATTTGGTTCGCGCTTTTCATAGGGCTCATCCTGGTCGCCCTGGTGGTTCTCGTGAGGGTTCGGTGACCCCTCCTCAAGGGGGGGTACTGTTGTGAGTTCTGTTTTTGGGCTCCCTCTGGTGGTTACTGATGGTACTGGGTGACTTGTCTTTCCTGGGTTTCTGGGTTCCACCTGTTCCATCAGCATATGGGAGTTTCCTATTTAACCTGGCTTTGCTGGCATTTCCTCGCCGGTTATCAATGTATCCAGTGTGTCTTGTTACCTCTGCTCCCTGCTCCTAGAACCTTCTGGACAAGCTAAGTTTGGATTTCCCTGTGTTGTGTTTTGCTTAATTTGGTTTTTAGTCCAGCCTGCAGATATGTGATTCTCTGCTGCTGGTTGCTCTAGTGGGCTGAAATTGCTTTTCATGTACCATGAGTTGGCACATGAGTTCAAGTAATTTCAGGATGGTTTTTTGAAGGGTTTTTCGCTGACCGCGCAGTTCACTTTTGTATCCTCTGCTATCTAGCTTTAGCGGGCCTCATTTTGCTGAAACTGTTTTCATACTACGTATGTGCTTTCCTCTCATTTCACCGTCATTATATGTGGGGGGCTGCTATTTGCTGTGGGGTATTTCTCTGGAGGCAAGAGAGGTCTGTGTTTCTTCTGATAGGGGAAGTTAGATCTTCGGCTGGAGCGAGACGTCTAGGATCATCGTAGGCACGTTCCCCGGCTACTTTTATTTGTGTGTTAGGTTCAGGGTCGCGGTCAGCTCAGGTTCCATCGCCCTAGAGCTTGTTTGTATCTGTGCTTGTCCTTTTTGTGATCCCCTGCCATTGGGATCATGACATGTCTCATATTACAATTAATACTGCGAAATATATACAGGAATGCTCTTTGTTTCTGCAGCAGGAGCCTCTCCCCTTTCCCTAGGCTGTAGTAGGACAAAGGATACAAGCCCTGTCAGTCAGCAGATACAAATGTGACACATCAGGACTAGTTTACTCCTTTTGCTCTCTGCGAGATTTCGACAATTTCAGGACTGTACAAAAAAATGCAACAGACTAACAAACATCAAGAAAACTAATTTTTTTTTTAACAAACATTTACCTTTAAGGTTTAGTGTTCTTTTAAAGGGGTTGTTTGGTTCATTAGATAGACAAAAAAGTAAGATGGTTCACACATTTAGAATAATAATCTATTAGCCAGTGGCTTGAATTTCTCTATAGGGGGCCCCTAAAATCTCTATTAATTGTATTGGAAGCCGTGTAATGCTTCCCTTCTCCTCTAGAGGCGCTGTAGAGAAAGTGAACACTTGCAGTAGGGTTCCTTTACGGATTATAGACGATCGCTGGGGGGGTCTCGAGTCTAATAAAATGGCCTTTAAACAACTTAGGGAAATTTCAGATCTCTGTATTTTTCTCCTCGGCACATTCTCAATCCCCGTAACCGTGAAAAGTCCTCTCTCTCTGCAGAGCTGACATATTATTTTAATGAAATTTTCATTAAACAGCACTCGGTGGTACTGCGCCAAGCATTTTGTACTTGACACGGTGCCATAGAGGGGTTAAATGCTCCCATGTTAAAACGCTAAGTGAATAGCGGCCCCTCGTGTTCTGCAAACCCATAAAAGCGGCCAAATGGTCCCGAATTTTACAAAAAAGCTGCGGCGGGGGCGGCACATCGAAGGCCTCCAAGGGCAGTATATGCAGACGCGCACCTGCGTCATATCCGCCACCGCCAAGAAGTCTGCAGGACACAAAGTACCTGGTGTATGAACTGTATCAGAAAGGAAGTTCACCCCCTGCCCTGGCGAAGCGCCTGTCGCATCATACACATCCACAGCACCGGGGACCTGCAGGATACAATGTAACACGGCGGAGCACTCAATCCACATGTCAGACCCCCGCTATCAGCTCACATCCGGATGGAGGGCTGCAAACCCAAAATAGCACATTCTGCTCCATAGAATATGGAATCTCAACATTGATGATACTACTGGACGAACATGATTTTTGGGGCACTGTATGGCGGTATATGAGTACTATATGGCACTGTTATTTATCATGTAATAGTACAAGACCTTTATTGTCTGGGCTCTTCTATATGGCACTATTATTATTTGGGCTTTTACATGTGGCACTATTATTATTTGGGCTCTCTATATGGCACTATTATTATTTGGGCTCTTCTATGTGGCACTATTATTATTTAGGCTCTTCTATATGGCACTATTATTATTTAAGCTCTTCTATGTGGCACTATTATCATTTGGGCTCTTCTATGTGGCACTATTATCATTTGGGCTCCTCTATATGGCACTATTATTATTTGGGCTCTCTATATGACACTATTATTATTTGGTCTCTTCTATATGGCACTATTATTATTTGGGCTCTTCTATATGGCACTATTATTATTTGGGCTTTTCTATATGGCACTATTATTATTTGGGCTCTTCTATGTGGCGCTATTATTATTTGGGCTCTTCTATATGGCACTCTTATTATTTGGGCTCTTCTATATGGCACTATTATTATTTGGGCTCTTCTATGTGGCACTATTATTATTTGGGCTCTTCTATATGGCACTATTATTATTTGGGCTCTTCTATATGGCACTATTATTATTTGGGCTCTTCTATGTGGCACTATTATTATTTGGGCTCTTCTATGTGGCACTATTATTATTTGGGCTCTTCTATACGGCACTATTATTATTTGGGCTCTCTATATGGCACTATTATTATTTGGGCTCTTCTATATGGCACTATTATTATTTGGTCTCTTCTATATGGCACTATTATTATTTGGGCTCTTCTATGTGGCACTATTATTATTTGGGCTCTTCTATATGGAACTATTATTATTTGGGCTCTTCTATATGATACTATTATTTGGGCTCTTCCATATGGCACTATTATTATTTGGGCTCTTCTATATGTCACTGTTATTGTTTGGGCTCTTCTATATGGCACTGTTATTATTTGGACTCTTCTATATGGTACCATTATTTGGGCTCTTCTATGTGGTACTATTATTATTTGAGCTCTTCTATACGGCACTATTATTATTTGGGCTCTTCTATATGGAAATATTATTATTTGCACTCTTCTATATGGCACCATTATTATTTGGGCTCTTCTATATGGCACTGTTATTGTTTGGGCTCTTCTATATGGCACTGTTATTATTTGGACTCTTCTATATGGTACTATTATTTGGGCTCTTCTATGTGGTACTATTATTATTTGAGCTCTTCTATACGGCACCATTATTATTTGGGCTCTTCTATATGGAAATATTATTGTTTGCACTCTTCTATATGGCACCATTATTATTTGGGCTCTTCTATATGGCACTGTTATTGTTTGGGCTCTTCTATATGGCACTGTTATTATTTGAACTCTTCTATATGGTACTATTATTATTTGGGCTCTTCTATATGGTACTATTATTATTTGGGCTCTTCTATATGGCACTTTTATTATTTGGGCTCTTCTATATGGTACTATTATTATTATTTGGGCTCTTCTATATGGTACTATTATCATTTGGGCTCTTCTATATGGCACTATTATTATTTGGACTCTTCTATGTGGCACTATTATTATTTGGGCTCTTCTATATGGTACTATTATTAATTGGGCTCTTCTATTATGGCACTATTAATATTTGGGCTCTTCTACATGGCACTGTGATTATTTGGGTTCTTCTATACGGCACTATTATTTGTCATTTACTTCAATACCTTTTTTGTATGGGCTCTTTCCATATGGCACTATATGGCGCTAACACTTATTATTTAATACTACACAACCTTTTTTTTTGTCTGGATTCTGTAGGCTAGTAAGGCCGGGTTCACATTTGTGTATCTGTGCGCAGCTTATGATCCGCATCCATCCACATGCGTCATGCGTACATATCTTTAACATGGTGTACGCAGGGACATGCTTGCGGATTCGTACTCATGCGCCGTTTCGTGGTGTGCGACGATTTCCGGCGAGCGCAACATGTTGCATTTTTTGAGGTGTCAAATATTGCACAATCATCCGCATGGAGATGATAACATGAAAAAATGTTTTGCTGCCTATGGGAACGCATTGCTACGTGAGGACATGCGTACATATTCGTTTGATAGGCATGCGTACTTTAGACTGCTCATGTCCAGAAAATTATGTCACCGTCTCCACCATGCGCATAAAAAACGCAAACGCATGCCAAAACGCATGCACACGCAGCGTTTTTGTTTGCGTCATGCGCAAGATCATGCGCATGCGTAAGCATGGTTTTGCATGCGTTTTGGCATGCGTTTGCGTATGCAGATGATATGCTGAGCACAGAAACGCTAATGTGAACTTAGCCTAAGATGATGGTATACAAACTGACTTATATGTGGGCATTGCATAGCTATAAACGTGCACTGTATGGCAGGATTATTTATCATATACTACGTTTACT